>NC_138978.1:130496889-133469860 GCF_964341445.2 Mesoplodon mirus
ATCAAGCATTTAGAGAAGAGCTAACACCTATCCTTCTCAAACTCTTCCAAAATATAGCAGAGGGAGGAACACTCCCAAACTCATTCTACGAGGCCACCATCACCTTGATACCAAAACCAGACAAGGATGTCACAAAGAAAGAAAACTACAGGCCAATATCACTGATGAACATAGATGCAAAAATCCTCAACAAAATCCTAGCAAACAGAATCCAACAGCACATTAAAAGGATCATACACCATGATCAAGTGGGGTTTATTCCAGGAATGCAAGGATTCTTCAATATATGCAAATCAATCAACGTGATACACCATATTAACAAATTGAAGGAGAAAAACCATATGATCATCTCAATAGATGCAGAGAAAGCTTTCGACAAAATTCAACACCCATTTATGATAAAAACCCTGCAGAAGGTAGGCATAGAGGGAACTTTCCTCAACATAATAAAGGCCATATATGACAAACCCACAGCCAGCATCGTCCTCAATGGTGAAAAACTGAAACCATTTCCACTAAGATCAGGAACAAGACAAGGTTGCCCACTCTCACCACTCTTATTCAACCTAGTTTTGGAAGTTTTAGCCACAGCAATCAGAGAAGAAAAGGAAATAAAAGGAATCCAAATCGGAAAAGAAGAAGTAAAGCTGTCACTGTTTGCAGATGACATGATACTATACATAGAGAATCCTAAAGATGCTACCAGAAAACTACTAGAGCTAATCAATGAATTTGGTAAAGTTGCCGGATACAAAATTAATGCACAGAAATCTCTGGCATTCCTATATACTAATGATGAAAAATCTGAAAGTGAAATCAAGGAAACACTCCCATTTACCATTGCAACAAAAAGAATAAAATATCTAGGAATAAACCTACCTAAGGAGACAAAAGACCTGTATGCAGAAAATTATAAGACACTGATGAAAGAAATTAAAGATGATACAAATAGATGGAGAGATGTACCATGTTCTTGGATTGGAAGAATCAACATTGTGAAAATGACTCTACTACCCAAAGCAATCTACAGATTCAATGCAATCCCTATCAAACTACCCCTGGCATTTTTCACAGAACTAGAACAAAAAATTTCACAATTTGTATGGAAACACAAAAGACCCCGAATAGCCAAAGCAATCTTGAGAATGAAAAATGGAGCTGGAGGAATCAGGCTCCCTGACTTCAGACTATACTACAAAGCTACAGTAATCAAGACAGTATGGTACTGGCACAAAAACAGAAAGATAGATCAATGGAACAGGATAGAAAGCCCAGAGTTAAACGCACGGACATATGGTCACCTTATCTTTGATAAAGGAGGCAGGAATGTACAGTGGAGAAAGGACAGCCTCTTCAATAAGTGGTGCTGGGAAAACTGGATAGGGACATGTAAAAGTATGAGATTAGATCACTCCCTAACACCATACACAAAAATAAGCTCAAAATGGATTAAAGACCTAAATGTAAGGCCAGACACTATCAAACTCTTAGAGGAAAACATAGGCAGAACACTCTATGACATAAATCACAGCAAGATCCTTTTTGACCCACCTCCTAGAGAAATGGAAATAAAGACAAAAATAAACACATGGGACCTAATGAAACTTCAAAGCTTTTGCACAGCAAAGGAAACCATAAACAAGACCAAAAGACAACCCTCAGAATGGGAGAAAATATTTGCAAATGAAGCAACTGACAAAGGATTAATCTCCAAAATTTATAAGCAGCTCAGGCAGCTCAGTAACAAAAAAACAAACAACCCAATCCAAAAATGGGCAGAAGACCTAAATAGACATTTCTCCACAGAAGATATACAGACTGCCAACAAACACATGAAAGGATGCTCAACATCTTTACTCATTAGAGAAATGCAAATCAAAACTACAATGAGATATCATCTCACACCAGTCAGAATGGCCATCATCAAAAAATCTAGAAACAATAAATGCTGGAGAGGGTGTGGAAAAAAGGGAACACTCTTGCACTGCTGGTGGGAATGTGAATTGGTACAGCCGCTATGGAGAACGGTATGGAGGTTCCTTAAAAAACTACAAATAGAACTACCATATGACCCAGCAATCCCACTACTGGGCATATACCCTGAGAAAACCCTAATTCAAAAAGAGACATGTACCAAAATGTTCATAGCAGCCCTATTTATAATAGCCCGGAGATGGAAACAACCTAAGTGTCCATCATCGGATGAATGGATAAAGAAGATGTGGCACATATATACAATGGAATATTACTCAGCCATAAAAAGAAATGAAATTGAGCTATTTGTAATGAGGTGGATAGACCTAGAGTCTGTCATACAGAGTGAAGTAAGTCAGAAAGAGAAAGACAAATACTGTATGCTAACACATATATATGGAATTTAAGAAAAAAAAATGTCATGAAGAACATAGGGGTAAGACAGGAATAAAGACACAAACCTACTAGAGAATGGACTTGAGGATATGGGGAGGGGGAAGGGTAAGCTGTGACAAAGTGAAAGAGCGGCATGGACATATATACACTACCAAACGTAAGGTAGATAGCTAGTGGGAAGCAGTCGCATAGCACAGGGAGATCAGCTCGGTGCTTTGTGACCGTCTGGAGGGGTGGGATAGGGAGGGTGGGAGGGAGACGCAAAAGGGAGGGGATATGGAAACATATGTATATGTATAACTGATTAAATTTGTTATAAGGCAAAAAATTAAAAAAAAAAAAAACAGGGACAAATTACAAAGAAAAACAGGAGGACCAAGCCTAAAATGGAAGCCAATCTTAATACTACATCCCAGCCTCTCTGAATGCGGAAAGATTGTGCAAACTATTCTAAGGGAGGGCTCTAGGCACAATCGAGACAAGACTGAGTATTGAAGAACTGCACAGCGTAGTCTAGTGGAAGTGACTAGGATATTTATTCACCCATTGGCAGTGGGGGCTCTGGTTGGGAAAACCTGTAGGGCAAGAACAAAGAAAATAGAAAAACAAGACAAGGGAGTTTTGGAAGAAAAAAAAAAAAACTCTGATTTTATACTTGTGCTCAATCCAACTTGTGTGCTCAGAAAAACTCATCCATTTTGATTTTAGCTTTCCTCAATTATTGATGCTATACTTCTATACACCGAAAATCAGGTGCTGCTCCTGTCCCACCTGCATCCCCCTACTCCTCTTAGTAGTTCAGTGCACCCTGGCCCAACTTTCAACAGCCAGCCTCTGCCTTTCTTTCCCTCAGGGTTTTCACTCTCTTCCAGAGCCCCCTCTGCCAGTCAGTGTATAAATGTCCCAGTTCCTTTGATACTCAGGTAGGTCAAGTTCCTTTGACCCTGATGTATCCTACACTAGCTTACAGAATTTCCCCAGCAGAATCAAGCTCCAGTCATCCATAACGGTAGCTGGCTCAGTGAGACACATGTCACTGGTTCCTTTTTCCTCCCCTGTCTCACTTAGAAAATCCCCAACCTGTGTTCACTTCACCTCCTAAATAATCTTGAAACCTTCCCAATTTACACTCAAATTAGTTCCCAAATTACTGTCAAATCCTTGTCTCAGGACCTGTTTTTTAGGAGAACCCAAAATAAAACATAAGTGCTCAAGAATAAAAAAAAAAAAAAAAAAAAGAAAACTACTATGTATAAAATAAGTAAGCAGCAGGGATATATTATACAACACAGGGAAATATGCCATTATTTTGTAATAACTTTAAATGGAGTATAATCTATAAACACTGAATCACTATGTTGTACACCTGAAACTAATGTAATATTTTAAATCAACTACACTTCAATTTAAAAAGGATACATTTTTGAGATTATAAATATAATTTCAACTGTTTTAAATTTTTTAGTGGTTGAGAAAAATACTTTTACATTTTTACATAAAGTTTCCCATTGGTAATAAACTATCAAAAATTGAGGAGCTTATATTTAAAAATCTGATCAGGAACTGAAAAAAGTCATCCCTCGAATCCACAGGGAGATTGGTTCCAGGACCCACGGATAACAAAATCCGAGGACACTCAAGTTCCTTATATAAAATGGCGTAGTATTTGCATATAACCTACACACATCCTGCCATATATGCTAAATCACCTCTAGATTACTTATAATATCTCATACAATGTAAATGCTATATAAGTAGTTGTTGGGCACACTGCAAATTCAAGTTTGAATCTGAAATTGAAAGCTGCATATTGTAAACAACTCTATACCCATCACCTGTATCAAACTATGACTAGTATTTTGCTGTTTTTTGCTTCTTCCCTATGTCTCTGTCTCTAAGTAAATTGCAGACATTACAATTATTCATCCCTAAATACTTCAACATGCATCTCCTAAAAATAAGGACATCCTCCTACGTAACCCCAATATAATTATGACATCCATAAAAATTAACAAAAATTCACTAAAATCATCTAATATCTATTCAATATATAAATTTCTAAATTGTACCATAATGTCTTTTTTATAGTTATTTTTTCAACTTACACTCTAATTAAAGTTTATGTACTACATTTGGTTTTAATATTTTTTGGTCTCTTTTAAACTACCACAGTCCTTCATCCTTCCCTAGTCTCCTATCCCCCTACGAAATTAGCTTGTGGAAGAGACCAGGCTATGCAATGTCTTAGAAAATGTCCTACATTCTGGACTTGTCTGATAGCAGTTCTTGTTTCACCTTCATGTTAAAAAACTACTTCTCCATTAAGTTTCATTCCTTCAAGACATATCACCTGCTACGCCTTCTCACTGCTATCTTTTACTGATTCTCTGATCACTTTCCTCCAAATTTATCACCCCAACTAATTCAGTTTCCAACAACCCATCCTCACAGTTCTATTTGATCATCAACACCTTTTGATTCCACTTATTAAATTCTTTTAAAATCTGTCTCCTTCCATTTCCACTGCCACTGCTTAAGTTTAGACCTTCATCACTTCTGAATTGGATTAATACAGTCACTTCCTGTCTTTTTGCCTTTAGTCTCTTTTTTCTCCATTCCCATTCCATCCTTCAAACCATAGTCCACATTTTGCTAGAATGATCTTTCTAAAACAAAACTTTGCTCATATGACTTCCTGGTTTAAAATCTTTCAATGGTTCCCAAGGTCTTTAAAAAAAAAAAACATTCAGTCTCCTTATCAGGTACACAAATCCCTTTACAATCTTGCCCCCTTTTTATCTCAAAAATGCCATTTCTCAGCACGTTCCCATACAGATTCTCCACCTTGAAAATCTTTGTAGTTTTTCAATTAATATGTTTTTCATTGTCATTGTGATTGATAGTCCTTCTGTATGGAACAGTCCTCTCCTTTTTCCGGGCTAATTCTACTCATCATTCAAGGCAGTTTAAGAGTAACACACACCTTTCTGAAGGCTACCCTCATCCTCTTTTTCAATTAGGTACCCTCCTATGTAATCATGTAGCATCCATGATACCTCTATTATAATATTATATCAAACTATGTTGTAATCAGTGGTTTACTTATTTGTCTCCCCTTCCATACTTGTAAACACCTTGAGAACAACTTTGACACTGCCTGGAACATACTAAAATCTCAATAAATGCTTACTAAATAGTTAATAAATGCATGTGAGATAATCCATATCCCATTTGGTTATGACAATCCACAATTTCCCTTTTTGGTGTTTTTTTGGGTATTAACAGAATTATATTTATTTCCTTCATACAATGAAACTAGGTAACTTTTTTTTTTCTATGTTATAGAACAATTTGTATAACAAGAGAATTATCTGTTGGGTAAAAATTGGCAGGGAAAGAATTAAGGTAGTATAACAAAATGACAGACAGTAAAATGCAGTGGTTGACAAATTCAGCAATGTATTAAAAGGATAACACATCATGACCAAGTGGGATTTATTCCAGGGAAACAAGATTGCTTCAACATACAAAAATCAATCAAAGTTACATACCACTTTAATAGAATGAAGGCAGAAAAGCCACATGATTAGGACAATTGATATAGAAAAAGCATTTGACAAAAATTCAACACCTTTTCATGATAATAATATTCAGAAAACTAGGAACAGAAGGAAACTTCCTCAACATGATAAAGGCCTTATATGAAAAACCCACAGCTAATATCATTTTCAATGCTGAAAGACAAAGCTTTTCCTGTAAGATCAGGAATAAGACAAAGATGCTCTCTTTTACCTCTTCTATTCAACATAGTATTGGATGTTCTAGCCAGAGGATCTGGGCAAGAAAAAGAAATAAAAGGCATCCAAGTAGGAAAGGAAGAAGTAAGATCATCTCCGTTCACAGATGATATAATCTTATATGTAGAAAACCCTGAGTCTGCCCCAAAAAACCCAAAAAACAAACAAACAAAAACAAACACACAAAACCTGATAGAGCTAATAAACACATTCAGCAAAGTTGCAGGATATAAAATCAACACACAAAAATCAGTCACATTTCAATACAATAAAAATTTCAATGGCTCACGGCCCCAGCCGCTCCGCAGCATGTGGGATCTTCCCAGACCGGGGCACAAACTCGTGTCCCCTGCATCGGCAGGCAGACTCTCAACCACTGTGCCACCAGGGAAGCCCTGTGGGATCTCTTTTATAAGAGTGCTAATCCCATCCATGAGTGACCTAATCACTTGCCAAAGGCCCCAACTACTAATACCATCACCTTTGGGAGTTAGGATTTCAACATATGAATCTGGTGGGGGACACAAAAATTCAGACCATAGCACTAGCACTTACAGTATCTTGTTGAAAAGGTATGGTGAGATGGGACATCCTTGCCTTGTTTCTGATCTTACTGGGAAAGCTTCAAGTTTCTCACCATTAAGTCTGATGATGTTAGCTGTAGATTTTTGCAGATGTTCTTTATCAAGTGGAGGCAGTTCCCTTCTATTCCTAGTTTACTGAGAGTTTTTAACATGAATGGGTGTAGGATTTTGTCAAATGTTTTTTCTGCATCTATTGATATGAACGTATGATTGTTCTTTTTTAGTCTGTTGATGTGATGAATTACATTAATTGACTTTTGAATGTTGAAGCAGCCTTGCATACCTGGGATAAATCCCACTTGGTTGTGGTGTATAATTCTTTTTATATATTGTTGGATTTGATTTGTTAATATTTTGTTGAGGATTTTCCCATCTATGTCCATGAGAGATATTGGTCTGTAGTTTTCTTCCCTTATGATGTCTTTATCTGGTTTTGGTATTAGGGTAATGCTGACCTCATAGAATGAGTTGAGAAGTATTCCCTCTGTTTCTATTCTCTGAAAGAGATTATGGAGAAGTGGTATAATTTCTTCCTTAAATGTTTGGTAGAATTCACCAGTGAACCCATCTGGGCCTAGTGCTTTCTGTTTTGGAAGGTTATTAATTATCGATTCAATTTCTTTAATAGATATAGGCCCATTCAGATTGTCTACTTCTTCTTGTCTAAGAGACAAAAAGTAAAACGGTGGTTGTGGGGGCGGGGAGGATTACAGGAGGGATTGGGGGGTGGGCATTGGAGATGGGGAGATATTGTCTAATGGGTAAAAGTTTCTGTTCGTTATGATGAAAAAGTTCTGGGGATGGACAGTCATCATGGTTGCACAGCAATGTGGATGTACTTAATGTCACTGAACTGTATGTACACTTAAAAATGGCTGTGAAAAATTTCATGTTATGTATATTTTTGTCACAATAAAAAAATAATAGCATCATCTTCATAAGTTTGGTTAATGATTCCATTCATTAAAATGTGTAAAGAATTTAGATTAATGCCTGATCCATATTAAGGGCTATATATGTATTAGATACTAATTATTGTGGTTGAATCTGGGCTTAAAGAAGTTTCTGTTTCAAAATATTGTATCACAGGATCAAGGCTCTTCAAACTGATGAGCCTAACATGAATGAAGTCTTACAGAGGAAAACAATTTATTTAAAACCTTCGAATAGTCTATTATTTAAATAGATTAAAATACGGCAAGGTTGGCTTTTTTTAATACAATTACTCTGACAGACTCCAACAGTCATATTGGTAGCTGACAATGCTACCTGAAAGAGTAAACCCAGAGCTCAAGAAGAAAATAGCACCTATGGTATTTCAAAACAAGTAAGAAAAACAGATCTTAAATAGAGTAGACACCACAGTAAATAATACACTTCATTCTAATTTAAATGTCTTGTTGGTTATAAAATTAAAGGGCATACATGTTTTAGAGACTAAAATGGGTTGAACAATTCTAATACTCCTTCTGAATACTATTATCCAAGGTTCCAGGTAGTTAAGCCAACCAACAAGCTAAAACAAAAGCATCACTTTCCCTTTCTTGCCCTTTTCTGACTAGTGATCTTTTTTTTTAAGTATCCCTGACTTCTTTTATTTATTTAGATTCTTCATCTTGAAAATAAAAAAGGCAGACTGTGTATACTACTGCCAAAATAGAAGATCTGGCCTCATCATACAAGGCTAAAATACCATGGTAACAAGTCAGAAAGCTATTAAACTATTTTCATGTTAACAGTCTAATGGAAGCTTTAAAAAGTTTTACTGTTGTCAGAAAAAATATAATTAAACTATTCGAATTAAATGAAAGTACAACAATGTGTCTTTGCAACAATGGATGTGAATGCTTGCCAAAAATATTTGGTAACTTACATTGTTCAAATCAATATTTCAAAACAACAATGGAAATAATGTCTTTGATTTTAAAATATTTTATGGAAAAATAACTTTTATCAGGAGAAAAATCTTTAGGATTATTAGAATATAACAAATGAGGTACTTAAGAAAATGATTATGTTTTAAGAAATAGATTTTTTTTACCTATAAGTTTATTAAAATTAAATGTAATGTGATCGTGTGTTATCACGAATTTTTAAAAATACCTTGGTAATCAAAGTACTTCTCTCTATAAATTTGTGTATATGTAACATTATTGTAAGTTGGTACTAATTTAACTTAAGTTGGCCCATCATGTGTTCATTAGTTATTAACACACCAGATTAAGATTTTAGGCAAACTTTTGAGAAACTTCCATGAAGTGTTTGGCTGATGACATATTTAGGTCATTAGAGAAAAAAAAATCAATTACAAACCTCAGAATGTAGAATGGAAAGAAAAGTTAGAAGTCATGTAGCCCTTTCGGGAAAATTCCCTCTGAAATGTGTTTAAGTGGTCATGGATCAGGGTTTGGTTTATTGTTCTCTACTGTTGACTAATCACTTATTTTTGTTTTTGTTTTTGTTTTTAAGAAGCATTGCATTGACCAAGGCTACCATTAATGAAAAATGTGTTTACATAGGTCTTAAAAAAGAAACAAAAAAAGATCCACACACAGTCCTCCTTCATAAGGCACAAAGTCTCATTTAAACTTAACTCTTTATTAGTCATATCAATAGAAAAGTAGTCATAATTCATAAATGTGCTCTGGAAATAACAAATCTCTTGCTATAGAATATGTTTAAACTATAACTTTAACATATGTCAAAAAATGCTTGGGAATTCGCTGGTGGTCCAGTGGTTAGCACTTGGCGCTTCCACTTTCGTGGCCCGGGTTTGATCCCCGGTTGAGAACTAAGATCCCGTGTGTGGCACAGACAGGAAAAAAAAAAAAAAAAAAAAAAAAAAGCTTGGTTGATAATCCAAGTAATTCTGTCTATTTAATTCATGGTTACATCTAATTCAATATCACAAACGTTATCTCAAAAATTAAATAAAGCTAAAATATAATATGTAACTTTTCAGTAAGGTATATGCAATTTTGTGAAGCTTGGGGAAAATATTAACAAGAGTATATTTAATTTCCAGAAATGTCATGTTCAGCAGGTGTTCTAAAAAATGTTACTTTTTATAGAGTGCCCATTTAGCAAAATATGGAATGACCATATGTGGAAATAAGCAGTTGTACAAGATGGTCAGATGATGAAATAATATCAGAAATACTAGTTAACAAGCACATTTGTATAACAGAACAACTGTAATATATGTCAGAGTATCTTATGTATTTTTAAATATATTGTATACTGATGGAAGGTTTATCTATTTTGATAAAATAAGAATCTTAGCAGTATTTTTAAGAGTGTCAACAAACAGGAATACTTTTTTCAATTGTTGTGTACCCTCCATTTCCCATGAATTCTTAATACTATTTAACTGTGCTTTTAAAAATCATATCCTTGCTCTTCCCGCCATCTTTCCATGCCGCCATAATGGTGCGTATCAATGTCCTGGCTGATGCTCTCAAAAGTATCGACAATGCCAAAAAGAGAGGCAAACAACAGGTTCTTATTAGGTCGTGCTCCAAAGTCATCGTCAGGTTTCTTTTTTTTTGCGGTACGCGGGCCTCTCACTGTTGTGGCCTCTCCTGTTGCGGAGCACAGGCTCCGGACGCGCAGGCTCAGCGGCCATGGCTCACGGGCCCAGCCACTCCGCGGCATGTGGGATCTTCCCGGACAGGGGCACGAACCCGTGTCCCCTGCATCAGCAAGCGGACTCTCAACCACTGTGCCACCAGGGAAGTCCCGTCGTCAGGTTTCTAACTGTGATGATGAAGCATGGTTACATTGGCGAATTTGAAATCATCGATGATCACAGGGCTGGGAAAATTGTTGTGAACCTCACAGGCAGGCTAAGTGTGATCAGCCCCAGGTTTGATGTGCAACCCAAAGATCTAGAAAAATGGCAGAATAACCTGCTCCCATCCTGTCAGTTTGGTTTCAGTGTACTGACAACCTCAGCTGGCATCATGGACCATGAAGAAGCAAGACGAAAACACACAGGAGGGAAACTTGGATTCTTTTTCTAGGGATGTAATACATACATACAAATAAAATGCCTCGGAGAACAACAAAAAAAATCATATCCTTTATGTTAACATTGGTCAATTATTTTTCTCTTCCTTAAAAAGTAATTCAAAGTAACAAGAAACAAAATTGTACAGCAGTTTCAGAAAAGAAACTAAAAAGCATAAGGAAGAGTTCAAGTTTTTGCTCCTTTACTTCCTTATAATTGGATGTAACTAGAAGAGAGATTGCAAGGTGGGGACAAACTCGACATTATTAAGGGTCGTTTTTAGTAAGACATATTAAAGGAATTTGGATTTTATTCTAAGGGCAATAGGTATCAAGTTAGGATTTATAAAGTACGGAGTATCAGGCTAGATTTATAATCAAGGAAGATCACTCTTGCTGCTAGGAGGAAAACTCAACTGGAAGCAAAGAAATGGTTAGAAGATTCACACAGTGATCCAGAGAATAGATGATGAATGTATCCTCACTGTGCCCTATGCTTCCCCATAACTTTGTAATTGTTTGACTGTTCCCCCCACCCAGGGACGCCGACCCCCATTAGACTGTAAACTCAGTGAAGTCAGAGGCTTCATCTGTTCTCATCACGTTTATAACCCCAGGCCATAGCACAAAGCAGACACATAGTGGGTACTTAGTGCTCAATAAAAGTTGTTATATGAATGATTAAATGATTTAAAAATAAAGAATAACCACATAGATGCTAAACTTAATGAAAATACCCAATAAGCATTGCATTCTATAGCTCAAACAAGCTTCTAGTCTTTCTCTCCTAATCACCTGTGACTACAGATATACACCACCATATTTAGCCACATTTGAGAACTTAAATACAGCAATTATATATTCTTGAAAGAATGAAGAAGATGATGGGAAAGAAACAGTAGTTCAGATAATTTCAGATGGTGTTTCCAGAATAAGTTAGTTACTAACTGGAGGCTTAGAGTGAAAAGGGTAAAGGAGAGCCCATGTTTGTTTCATTCATTAGTTTATTCATTTACTCAACAAATATTTGTTGAACATCCCTTATATACTAAGCACTGTATTCTTTAAAATATTTATAAATAATGTAGTCCATACACTCTGGACTCACTACTCAGATCCCATCTTTGCCAAGCTACTATGTAACCTTGCACAAGTTGCTTAACCTCTCTGTGCCCTAGTCCTCAATCTGTACAATGGAGCTAATGAGAGTTACCTATTCCATAGAGCCGCCATGGGCAATAAATGCTTTATGTAAAGTGTTGGGCACATAGTAAGCACTCAAAAACATAAGGTATTTTTATTCTGTTACATTGGGAATTTGTAACTTGGGGATTGCCTTTACTTTGTATCCTAAAATGTGAAATATGGAATATTTTAGCTTCATTTGCAGGATGGGTATGGAGAATAGGTTTGAACAAATTTTATACATGTAATATATATCAGATCCAAGGGTTTTATGTACATGATTTTATCTAAAAGCTAGAGCTCTGGAATCAGAGAGAACTGGCTTGAATCCACAAGGTCATCCTGGCTACAGCAAATTACCAAATTTCCCTAAGGTTCAGTTTCCTCATATATAAAGTGGGGGCGATGGTGATGATTATGATGATGATGACGACAACTACCTTGCAACACTGCTGTGAGGATTAAAGGGAACAACGTATATAGAGACTCTGGCACACAGGAGTGCTTTGTAAGTATGAGCTGCTATAATTATTTCCCACAAAAATCATCTGGATTAGGCATTAATATCCTTATCTAAATGATGATGTTACTGAGGCTTAAAAAAGTTAAATAAGTGACTTGAGGGCAAATATCTAGTAAATGAGAAATTAAAGATTCAAGCCTAAGTCTGTATGGCTTCAAAGATTCTATTCTTTTAGCTACATTACTCTTCTTCTCATTGCTTTTAAAAACTTGCTTAGGTTACAAATAAATATTATCATATACAAGAGTTGGCATTTAAGATTGATATATCTGTAATTCTGCATAATAGGAAGCTTTGAATTTTTGAAATGTTTTATGTGTAAGTTTTATAATGCTTGTAAGAGTTGTAAAAAAAAGACACAACAAATTGTATAATTTTACATTAATATATGGCACAATGAAATAGGACTTAGGGGTCCTAAGTTTTTGTTTCCTACTCAAGATAACTGTTCCAACTGTGACCAGTTTTATAGCCTATTTTTTTAACATCTTTATTGGAGTATAATTGCTTTACAATGGTGTGTTAGTTTCTGCTGTATAACAAAGTGAATCAGTTATATATATACATACATCCCCACATCTCCTCCCTCTTGCATATTGCCTCCCACCCTCCCTATCCCACCCCTCTAGGTGGACACAGAGCACGGAGCTGATCTCCAGTGCTGCTTCCCACTAGCTATCTATTTTACATTGGTTGTGTATATATGTCCATGCCACTCTCTCACTTCGTCCCAGCTTACCCTTCCCCCTCCCCACGTCCTCAAGTCCATTCTCTTATGTCTGCGTCTTTATTCCTGTCCTGCACCTAAGTCCTTTTTTTTCCCCTGTAGATTCCATATATATGTGTTAGCATACGGTATTTGTTTTTCTCTTTCTGACTTATTCCACTCTGTATGACAGACTCTAGGTCCATCCACCTCACTACAAATAACTCAATTTCATTTCTTCTTATGGCTGAGTAATATTCCACTGTATATATGTGCCACATCTTCTTTATCCCTTCATCTGTCAATAGACACTTAGACACTTCCATGTCCTGGCTGTTGTAAATAGAGTATAGCCTATTTTTAACATGATTCCATCATAGGGTCTTAAAAGTTACAGGTCATGTACATACTACAATGGGGGTTCTAGCCAGACATGAAAGATTGCAAGCAAGTTTTATTTTATTATATTTCTGCTTACCCAGCTTCAGGGAACATTTCATAACAACAAAAAGAAAGCAAGCAAACAAACAAAAAAAAAACAGTAACAGTAAAAACAACTCAAAATATTATTTATTTTTTGGCTACGCCACGCTGGCACCCTTGGCACTGAAAGCATGCAGTCCTAACTACTGGTCCACCAGGGAATTCCCAACCCCAAATTTTTAAAAACACAATTAGGTTGGTTCTCATTCTTTAATAGCGAAAACTTAGTAGGGAATAAAGCAATGAAAAGAAAATTAGAATGAATAGAAAACTAAAATGAGGAAAATACAGCTTGAATAGAAAATGGAAGGATTACAGAAAATATATAAAGGGACTTAGTGCTTTTTATTTTAGTAAAATGCAACCATATGGGAGGGTCTCACATGATTATGATCCAAACCAAAGTCAAACTGAATCCTTTTTTTTTTTTTTTCACCACATCATGTGCCTTGCAGGATCTTAGTTCCCCACCCGGGGGTGGAACCCAGGGCCCTGGCAGTGAAAGTGCACGGTCCTAAACACCGGACCACTAGGGAATTCCCTCTTATATAATTTTAAATTCTAATATGTCATGATAAACTAAACTTCTCATGATATACTTGTCATGCCTTTAGTGGAATAATTTGTTTTCAAGATATAAAGAACTACAATATATGAATTATTACAAAAATACTTAATGAATTTAATGCATTAATTACTCTCAGAGTCTGAAGACTTCATGCTGTGGACTAGCACATCTATCTGTTTAACTTTAAGCCCTCTCTCACCCAAGTGACAGTCCTATATTTCTACTACATATCTCACCTCCTAAAACTCAACCTATCCAAAGCCAAACTAATTTTCTATCAGAACTTCTATCCATCTACAGATGGAAGGCCCTATGAATTATAATTGCCTGTGGGCCATTTGCTCATACCACCAGTTCTTAAACAGGCTAGTGTGATTTCTCCACTCATGGACAATTCTCTCTAGTCCTTTATTTTTTATTTTTTATAACATCTTTATTGGAGTATAATCGCTTTACAATGGTGTGTTAGTTTCTGCTTTATAACAAAGTGATTCAGCTATACATATACATATATCCCCATATCTCCTTCCTCTTGAGTCTCCTTCCCACCCTCCCTATCCCACCCCTCTAGGTGGTCACAAAGCACCGAGCTGATCTCCCTGTGCTATGCGGCTGCTTCCCACTAGCTATCTATTTTACATTTGGTAGTATATATAAGTCCATGCCACTCTCTCACTTCCTCTCAGCTTACCCTTCCCCTTCCTCATGTCCTCAAGTCCATTCTCTATGTCTGTGTCTTTATTTCTGTCCTGCCACTACATTCTTCAGAACCTTTTTTATTTTCTTAGATTCCACATATATGTGTTAGCATACGGTATTTATTTTACTCTTTCTGACTTACTTCACTCTGTATGGCAAACTCTCGGTCCATCCACCTCACTACAAATAACTCAATTACGTTTCCCTTTATGGCTGAGTAACATTCCATTGTATATATGTGGCACATCTTTGTTACCCATTCATCTGTTGATGGAAACTTAGGTTGCTTCCATGTCCTGGCTGTTGTAAGTAGGGCTGCAATGAACATTTTGGTACATGACTTTTTGAATTACAGTTTTCTCAGGGTATATGCCCAGTAGTGGGATTGCTGGGTCATATGGAAATTCTAGTTTCAGATTTTTAAGGAACCTCCATACTGTTCTCCATAGTGGCTGTATCAACTTACATTACCAACAACAGTGCAAGAAGGTTTCCTTTACTCCACACCCTCTCCAGCTTTATTGTTTGTAGATTTTTTGATGATGACCATTCTGACTGGTGTAAGGTGACACCTCATTGTAGTTTTGATTTGCATTTCTCTAATGATTACTGATGTTGAGGATCCTTTCATGTGTTTGCTCACAATCTGTATATATTCTTTAGAAAATTTCTATTTAGGTCTTCTGCCCATTTTTGGATTGGGTTGTTTGTTTTTTAGATATTGAGCTTCATGAGCTGCTTGTAAATTTTGCAGATTAATCCTTTGTCAGTTGCTTCATTTGCAAATATTTTCTCCCATTCTGAGGGTTGTCTTTTGGTCTTGTTTATGGTTTCCTTTGCTGTGCAAAAGTTTGTATGTTTCATTAGGTCCCATTTGTTTGTTTTTGTTCTTATTTCCATTTCTCTAGGAGGTGGGTGAAAAAGGATCTTGCTGTGATTTATGTCATAGAGTGTTCTGCCTATGTTTTCCTCTAAGAGTTTTGTAGTGTCTGGCTTTACATTTAAGTCTTCAATCCATTTTGAGTTTATTTTTGTGTATGGTGTTAGGGAGTGTTGTAATTTCATTCTTATACATGCAGCTGTCCAGTTTTCCCAGCATCACTTAATGAACAGGCTGTCTTTTCTCCACTGTATATTCTTGCCACCTTGATCAAAGATAAGGTGACCATATGTGCATGGGTTGATCTCTGGACTTTCTATCCTGTTCCACTGATCTATATTTCTGCTTTTATGCCAGTACCATACTGCCTTGATTAGTGTAGCTTTGTATTACAGTCTGAAGTCTGAGAGCCTGATTCCTCCAGCTCCATTTTTTTCCTCAAGACTGCTTTGGCTATTCTGGGTCTTTTGTGTTTCCACATTTTGTTCTAGTTCTGTGAAAAATGCCATTGGTAGTTTTATAGGGATTGCATTAAATCTGTAGATTGCTTTGGGTAGTATAGTCATTTTCACAATGTTGATTCTTCCAATCCAAGAACATGGTATATCTCTCCATCTGTTTGTATCATCTTTAATTTCTTTCATCAGTGTCTTATACTTTTCTGCATACAGGTCTTTTGTCTCCTTAGGTAGGTTTATTCCTAGGTATTTTATTCCTTTTGTTGCAATGGTAAGTGGGAATGTTTCCTTAATTTCTCTTTCAGATTTTTCATCATTAGGGTATAGGAATGCAAAACATTTCTGTGCATTAATTTTGTTCCTGCTACTTTATCAAATTCATTGATTAGCTCTGGTAGTTTCCTGGTAGCATCTTTAGGATTCTCTATGTGTAGTATCATGTCATCTGCAAACAGTGACAGCTTTACATCTTTTCTGATTTGGATTCCCTTTATTTCTTTTTCTTCTCTGATTGCTGTGGCTAAAACTTCCAAAGCTATGTTGAATAATAGTGGTGAGAGTGGGCAACCTTGTCTTGTTCCTCATCTTAGAGGAAATGGTTTCAGTTTTTCACCATTGGGAACGAAGTCGGCTGTGGGTTTGTCATATATGGCCTTTATTATGTTGAGGTAGGTTTCTTCTATGCCTACTTTCTGGAGGATTTTTATCATAAATGGCTGTTGAATTTTGTTGAAAGCTTTTTCTGCACCTATTGAGATGATCATATGGTTCTTCTCCTTCAATTTGTTAATATGGTTTATCACACTGATTCATTTGAGTATACTGAAGAATCCCTGCATTCCTGGGATAAACCCCACTTGATCATGGTGTATGATCCTTTTAATATGCGGTTGGATTCTGTGTGGTAGTATTTTGTTGAGGATTTTTGCATCTATGTTCATCAGTTATATTGGCCTGTGGTCTTCTTTCTCTGTGACATCTTTGTCTGGTTTTCATATCACGATGATGGTGGTCTTGCAGAATGAGTTTGGAAGTGTTCCTCCCTCTGCTATATTTTGGAAGAGTTTGAGAATGATAGGTGTTAGCTCACCTGTAAATGTTTGATAGAATTTGTCTGTGAAGCCATCTGGTCCTGGGCTTTTGTTTGTTGGAAGATATTTAAACACAGTCTCAATTTCAGTGCTTGTGTTGGTCTGTTTATATTTTCTATTTCTTCCTGGTTTGGTCTTGGAAGGTTGTGCTTTTCTAAGAATTTGTCCATTTCTTCCAGGTTGTCCACTTTATTGGCATAGAGTTGCTTGTAGTAATCTCTCATGATCCTTTGTATTTCTGCAGTGTCCGTTGTTACTTCTCCTTTTTCATTTCTAATTCTGTTGATTTGAGTCTTCTCCCTTTTTTTCTTGATGAGTTTGCCTAATGGTTTATCAATTTTGTTTATCGTCTCAAACAACCAGCTTTTAGTTTTATTGATCTTTGCTATTGTTTTGCTCATTTCCTTTTCATTTATTTCTGACCTGATCTTTATGATTTCTTTCCTTCTTCTAATTTTGGGGGTTTTTTGTTCTTCTTTCTCTAACTGCTTTTGGTGTAAGGTTAGGTTGTTTATCTGAGATGTTTTTTGTTTCTTGAGGTAGGATTGTATTGCTATAAACTTCCATCTTAGAACTGCTTTTTCTGCATCCCATAGGTTTGGGGTCATCATGTTTTCAGTGTCAGTTGTTTCTAGTTATTTTTTGTTTTCCTCTTTGATTTCTTCAGTGATCTCTTGGTTATTAAGTAGTATATTGTTTAGCCTCCATGTGTTTGTATTTTTTACAGATTTTTTCCTGTAATTGATATCTAGTCTCATAGCACTGTGGTCACAAAAGATACTTGATACAATTTCAATTTTCTTAAATTTACCAAGGCTTGATTTGTGACCCAAGATATGATCTATCCTGGAGACTGTTCCATGAGCACTTGAGAAAAATGTGTATTCTGTTGTTTTGGATGGAATGTCCTATAAATATCAATTAAATCCGTCTTGTTTAATGTATCATTTAAAGCTTGTGTTTCCTTATTTATTTTCATTTTGGATTATCTGTCCACTGGTGAAAAGCGAGATGTTAAAATCCCCTACTATGATTGTGTTACTGTCGTTTTCCCCTTTTATGGCTGTTAGCATTTGCCTTATGTATTCAGGTGTTCCTGTGTTGGGTGCATAAATATTTACAATTGTTATATCTTCTTCTTGGATTGATCCCTTGATCATTATGTAGTGTCCTTCTTTGTCTCCTGTAATAGTCTTTATTTTAAAGTCTATTTTGTCTGATATGAGAATTGCTACTCCAGCTTTCTTTTGATTTCCATTTGCATGGAATATCTTTTTCTATCCCCTCACTTTCAGTCGGTATGTGCCTAGGTCTGAAGTGGGTCTCTTGTAGACAGCATATATACAGGTCTTGTTTTTGTATCCATTCAGCCACTCTGTGTCTTTTGGTGGGAGCATTTAATCCATTTACATTTAAGGTAATTATCAATATGTATGTTCCTATTACCATTTTCTTAATTATTTTGGGTTTGTTATTGTAGGTCTTTTCATTCTCTTGTGTTTCCTGCCTAGAGAATTTCCTTTAGCATTTGTTGTAAAGCTGGTTTTGTGGTGCTGAATTCTCTTAGCTTTTGCTTGTCTGTAAAAGTTTTAATTTCTCCGTCGAATCTCAATTAGATCCTAGCTGGATAGAGTAATCTTGGTTGTAGGTTTTCCCTTTCATCACTTTAAATATGTCCTGCCACCCCCTTCTGGCTTGCAGAGTTTCTGCTGAATGATCAGCTGTTAACCTTATGGGGATTCCCTTGTATGTTACTTGTTGTTTTTCCGTTGTTGCTTTTAATATTTTTTCTTTGTGTTTTAAGTTTTGATAGTTTGATTAATATGTGTTTTGGCTTGTTTCTCCTTGGATTTATCCTGTATGGGTCTCTCTGCACTTTCTGGACTTGATTAACTATTTCCTTTCCCATATTAGGGAAGTTTTCAACCATAATCTCTTCAAATATTTTCTCAGTCCCTTTCTATTTCTCTTCTTCTTCTGGGACCCATATAATTCGAATGTTGGTACATTTAATGTTGTCCCAGAGGTTTCTAAGACTGTGCTCAATTTTTTTTCATTCTTTTTTTCTTTATTCTGCTCTGAGGTAGTTATTTCCACTATTTTATCTTCCAGATTACTTATCCATTCTTCTGCCTCAGTTATTCTGCTATTGATTCCTTCTAGAGAATTTTTAATTTCATTTATTGTAGTGTTCATCACTGTTTGTTTGCTCTTTAGTTCTTCTAGGTCCTTGTTAAACGTTTCTTGTATTTTCTCCATTCTATTTCCAAGATTTTGGATCATCTTTACTGTCATTACTCTGAATTCTGCTTCAGGTAGACTGCCTATTTCCTCTTCATTGTTTGGTCTGGTGGGTTTTTACCTTGCTCCTTCATCTGCTGTGTGTTTCTCTGTCTTCTCATTCTGCTTAACTTACTGTGTTTGTGGTCTCCTTTTCACAGGCTGCAGGTTTACAGTTCCTTTTGTTTTTGCTGTCTGCCTCCAGTGGTTAAGGTTGGTTTAGTGGGTTGTGTAGGCTTCCTGGTGGAGGGGACTAGTGCCTGTGTTCTGATGGATGAGGCTGGATCTTGTCTTTCTGGTGGGCAAGTCCACGTCTGGTGGTGTGTTTTGGGGTGTCTGTGACTTTATTATGATTTTAGACAGCCTCTCTGCTAATGGGTGGGCTTGTGTTCCTGTCTTGCTAGTTGTCTGCCATGGGGTGTCCAGCACTGTAGCTTGCTGGTCATTGAGTGGAGCTGGGTCTTAGCGTTGAGATGGAGATCTCTGGGAGAGGTTTCACCATTTGATATTACATGGAGACGAGAGGTCTCTGGTAGACCAATGTCCTGAACTTGGCTCTCTCACCTCAGAGGCACAGGCCTAACACCTGGCCAGAACATCAAGACCCTGTCAGCCACACGGCTCAGAAGAAAAGGGAGAAAGGAAGCAAGGGAGGGGGGGGAGGGAAGGAGGGAGGGAGAAAATGAAATAAAGTTATTAAACTAAAAAAATTTTTTAAAGTATTAAAAATAGAAAAATTAAAAAAAAGAAAGAAGGAAGAGAGCAACCAAACCAAAAAACAAATCCACCAATGATAACAAGCACTAAAAAGTATACTTAAAAAACCAAGAAAACAGTCAGAACCCTAAGACAAATGGTAAAAGCAAAGCTATACAGACAAAATCACACAAAGAAGCATACACATACACACTCACAAAAAGAGAAAAAGGAAAAAAAATATATATCTATATATATATAAAAATGGAAGAGAGCAACCAAATCAATAAACAAATCTAACCATGATAATAAACTCTAAATACTAAACTAAGATAAACATAAAACCAGGAACCAATTATATGCAGAAAGCAAACCCCAAGTCTACAGTTGCTCCCAAAGTCCATCATCTCAATTTTGTGATGATTCATTTTCTATTCAGGTATTCCACAGTTGCAGGGTACATCAAGTTGACTGTGGAGATCTAATCTGCTGCTCCTGAGGCTGTTGGGAGAGATCTCCCTTTCTCTTCTTTGTTTGCACAGCTCCTGGGGTTCAGCATTGGATTTGGCCCCACCTCTGCTTGTAGGTCATCTGAGGGCATCAGTTCCTGCCCAGACAGGACAGGGTTAAAGGAGCAGCTAATTAGGGGGCTCTGGTTCACTCCGGTAGGGGGGAGGGAGGGGTATGGAAAGCGGGGCAAGCCTGCAGCGGCAGAAGCCAGCATGACATTGCAACAGCCTGAGGTTCTCCCGGCGCCGTGTGTTCTCCCAGTGAAGTTGTCCCTGGATCACAGGACCCTGGCAGTGGCGGGCTGCACAGGTTACCAAGAGGGGAGGTGTGGATAGTGACGTGTGCTTGCACAAAGGCTTCTTGGTGGCTACAGCAGCAGCCCTAGCATTTCATGCCCATCTCTGGTGTCCGCGCTGATAGCCGCAGCTCGTGCCCGTCTCTGGAACTCGTTTAGGCGGTGCTCTGAATCCCCTCTTGTCGCACACCCCGAAATAATGGTCTCCTGCCTCTTAGGCTGTTCCCGCCTTTTTCCCGGACTCCCTCCTGGCTAGCTGTGGCACACTAGCCCCCCTTCAGGCTGTGTTCACACAACCAACCCCAGTACTCTTCGTGGGATCTGACCTCCGACGCCCAAGCCTCAGCACCCAGCCCCCACCCGCCCTGGAGGGTGAGCAGACAAGCCTCTCAGGCTGGTGAGTGCTGGTCAGCACCGATCCTTTGTGCGGGAATCTCTCCGCTTTGCCCTCTGCACCCGTTGCTGCACTCTTCTCCACTGCTCCAAAGTTCCCCCCCTCCACCACCCACAGTCTCTGCCCGCAAAGGGCCTTCCTAGTGTGTGGAAACATTTCCTCCTTCATAGCTCCCTCCCAGAGGTGCAGGTTCCATCCTTATTCTTTTGTCTCTGTTTTTTTCTTTTTTCTTTTGCCCTACCCAGGTACGTGGGGAGTTTCTTGCCTTTTGGGAGGTCTGAGGTCTTCTGCCAGCGTTCAGTAGGTGTTCTCTAGGAGTTGTTCCACATGAAGATGTATTTCTGATGTATTTGTGGGGAGGAAGGTGATTTCCACATCTTACTCCTCCACCATCTTGAAGGTCTCCTCCCTCTCTACTCCTTTAGATCCCTTTCTTAGATCCCAGGTATTTTTTTCAAATCAAATCTGAGAAAGGATCGTACTTCCAAATAACATTCAATGAATACTGAATGGAAGATGACCTTGGAGAAGACATAGGGTAATGGTGTGAAAGCTGGATTGTTAAGGGTGAGGCAGTAAATGGAGAAAATGAGAAGTGATATTTCTTAAACTGATTGAAAGCTGGCATTAAGTATAGCTGTTTCTTTTACGATTTTAGCAAGGATAAAGAGGAAGCACACACAACTTAAAGGTTGGCAGGACTAAGAGAAGAAAATATTTAGAGATTTGAGAATGCTTGTGGGCAAAAAAGGAAGAAACCAGTAAAGACAGAAATCTGAAGATATAGGTTGCCTGCAACCTCGTACCTTCAACTTCATCCTTCATATGGTTAAAGTGGTGTGCCTAATTTGCATATCTGATTACATCACTTCCAGCTTAAAACCCTTCAGAATCTCCCCATCACCTACAAGATAAAGTCAAAGATCCTTAGCAATACATAGGAAAATCTGTCTGATCTAGTGAGCTATTCCTGTCTTGCTCTCAACGTCATATGCAGTGATTCTCAAGTGTGAGAAAACCAGTACCACGCCAATTATATGAGAACATACACCTAAAAGCTTGTTGCAAATAGGTAGCTATAAGCTCTGGCCCTGGAAATTCTGATTCAGTATCCTGGGTAGGGCCAGGAATCCGTATTTTTACAAAGTACCTGAAGGGATTCTGATGAGCAGCCAAGTTTGGTTAATATAGCATGGTAATTATAAAGGACATCAGACTTTGCATCCAGAAAGACCCCAAAACAAAGCCTTGCTCTACTCTTTATTGGCTAAATGCCCTTGGGTAACTTATTTAGTGTCCCTAAGGACAGAAGATATTTTTCTTTTCTAAAATGGAAGTAGGGACTTCCTGGTGGCGCACTGATTAAGAAGCTGCCTGCCAATGCAGGGGACACGGGTTTGAGCCCTGGTCTGGAAAGATCCCACATGCTGTGGAGTAACTAAGCCTGGGCGCCACAACTACTTAAGCTAGTGTGCCTAGAGCCCGTGCTCTGCAACAAGAGAAGCCAGTGCAGTAAGAAGCCTGCGCACTGCAACAAAGAGTAGCTCCCTCCTGCTGCAACTAGAGGAAGCCCACATGCAGCAACAAAGACCCAATGCAGCCATAAATAAATAAATAAATTTTATTTTAAAAATAAATAAATAAAATAGAAGTAATACTCTATCCACAGAATACTGTAAATACTTAGAATATGTATGTAAGCATATGCTAAGTATGCATGTAATAGATGTTAACTGTTAATAATTCTGTTTAACACCTAAGTGCTCAAACCATCCACTTACTCCCCATTTACTACCTTTGTTCATACTCCTCTCTCTGCCTGGTACTCTCCCCTCATTTTCTTTTCTGCTGACTTCTAAACCTTTAATATGCTGCTCCTGCAATCTCCTCCACCAAGCCTCTATGACACACCCCAAATCTTCCTTCCTTCATTCTCTATGTTGAGCCAAGAACACATCCTCAGTGATTCCACGGCACCCTGTACTTACTCCCTTCTCTTCATTCATTGAGTCCTACTATGTACTAGATGCTGAAGACAGTGTAGAACAAACAAACATGCTCATAGTCTAATGGAAAATTAGTAGTAAACAAACTACACAAATAATTGTGATTGAATCATTGTACTGCAATCAGTTGTTTGTGCCTGTCTTTCCCCCACTAAATACTGTCCTTCAAAGCTATATCAAATTCATCTTTATATCTTTTTTTTTTTTTTTTTTTTTGCAGTACGCGGGCCTCTCACTGTTGTGGCCTCTCCCGCTGCGGAGCACAGGCTCCAGATGCACAGGCTCAGCAGCCATGGCTCACAGGCCCAGCCGCTCCGCAGCATGTGGGATCCTCCCAGACCAGGGCACGAACCCATGTCCACTGCATCGGCAGGTGGACTCTCAACCACTGCACCACCAGGAAAGCCCCATCTTTATATCTTCTGGCACTCAACGATGTCTGGCATAAAAGAGGTATTAATAAATAATCTTAACTAAAGGGGAGGAAGGCTTAATTAATGAAGGTCCTGGAGTACCTCATTCATGATGAGATCATGAATACAAATGAGAAAATTAGCCTTGAACAAGAGTAGGAACAGCTCTTCTATTAGGATAACTAAAGGAAGGTGGGAAAGGAGAGTGCTGATGAAAGTGTGTTTATAGGTAGAGGCAACAAGTTAAGAGAGTTCAGGTCTGATGGCTACCATTTTTTAAATACAAGCAAGATCAACTACAGAGAATAAAGAGGCTGAAGTTGGATCAGATGGCTTAAAGGCAGACTTCCCCAATCCCCAAGCCAGTATTAGGCTAAATTAGACGTTGTGGATGCTGCCATCTCCTCCTTCCCCTTCCCCTTTCTCCATCTTTTTTTCTCCTCTTCTTCCTCTCCTTTTCCTCTTCTTCATTTTTTTTCACACCCAGAATCCAAAAATTCTTCCTGCTTGGAGAGAATCCCTCTGTATATAGTAGTATTAGCAGAATACAATATTCTCTCTCTCACTAAGTAAGTCAAAAAGGATAGATCTTCCCTCTCCTAGTCTTCTGGTGACAAAGGAACAGGCACGTGATCTAGGCTCAGTCAATCAGATGTTCTTGTGCAGGATTTTTGAATCTTAGGAAGTAATACAAAAATGTAGAGATAATTTTTAAATTATTTATGGGAATGGCAGAAGCAATAACAGCAAGAATTTAGTACCAGTGATCCGGGGCAGTGGCACATTAACCAGATTGTCCTTACAGCATGACTTTAGCTGTGGTATAGGCTCCTTGGTCCTTGCCCTTTTGTCCAAGCTGGTTTCCCAGCTTTCCTGTTGATTTTGTGAACGCTTTACTATCTTCTAATAAATTCCTTTTCTACTTACATTAGCCAGAATCAGTTTTGTTTGCTTAATAAACTGAGAGGAGGGAAGGGGAGAGAAGAATCAAGAAAACTAGAGGTCTTGATAAGATCCAACAGCAGGTATTTTATATGTAAGGAAGCAGACCACCACTGGAAATCTAGGAGATTGTAGCTGGCCAATATAATGAAACAGTAAAGATTTCAAAGTGTCTCACAGGGTTTAGCCATGAAAATAGGATGTTGAAAAGGGGTAGAAGGTCACTGAAGTTGAAAATAACAAGAAATTATGAAACTAGTGCATTAGATGAATGAACCTTGTCACTGAAGTTATCCAGAATGACAGTAGAATTTGGAATGGAGAGAAAACTGATCAAGAGTGCCAAAGGCTTTGATCAACAAAGAGTAAACTAGAGGGAAATTGATAAATGACAGTGACAAAGAGAGAAGCTGAATAAGGTGGAACAAATTTCAAAGGAAGAAGAATTTTTATACAACAACAAATGAGAATAATTGGAACTGGAAGTGGGCTGATTCAACTTACTACTTGAAGACAAAAAGGCAGAGGGGAATGAATAGCCCTTACTCAAGATGGCCCCAAAAGAAGTGGTATTCCAGAAGGAAAAAAAAAAAAAAAAAAAGCCAGGGTTAATTTAAGTAAGAGATGTGAAAGATGTTTATTTACTTTAGAATAAGTCTGAGGCTCCAAAAAAACCTGCTGTATAGCATAGGGAGCTCAGTTTGGTGCTCTCTGATGACCTAGATGGGTGGGATGGAGCGGGGTGAGAGGGAGGTCCAAAAGGAAGGGAATGTATTTATCCATATAGCTGATTCACTTCACTTTACAGCAGAAACTGATACAACACTGTGGAACAACTATACTCCAATAAAAAATAATAATAAATAAAACTAAAAAGGCAGAAAAGAATAAGTCTGAGGCTTCAAAGGACTCCATGGAACGTGGTGAGAAGAAGTCAGAAGGATAAGGTCAGAGGTATATAGAGAAGGGAATACAAAAAAGGATAATTGATCAGAGATGTCCACATATGAAACGAAAGTCAAATACCAACTGCTGAACATAAGTATACTGAAGAAAATTCATATTTAAATACAAAGACAATAATCCTATGGGCTATTTATCTACTCTTTTATCTAAGGCCTAGGCTCCCAAGTTTTTTTTTCCCAAACTTAGGTTTAAAATCTATGTTCTCTATTGAATTCTTGAACAACTTACTTGATCTCTATAAGCTTTAATAGGGGGTAGCAGTTCCTTTCAGGACTGTAAATACCAAATGAACATGTGGCTATCTAACACAGTGCTTAGAACCTGTAGGCATTAATAAACACTCACTACACTATGAACTTCTTAAAGGCAGGAACACGGTAAACATCCTCCAGATGGCTCCCATTGATTCCTGCCTCTTGATTTTCACTCATATGTATAGTCCCTTTTCACATTATACCAGCGTTGACTGTGTAACCAATAGAACATGGCAGAAATAACAGTATGTCACTTCCATTATTAGGTTTTTATCGTAGTCTCTCTCTCCCTTCCTCTCTCTCTCTCTCTCTTTTTTCTCTCTCTTTCTCTCCCACTCTCCCTCTCCCTCTCTCCCTCCCTCCCACTCTCCCCTCCACCCCTGAAGATAAGAAATGGCTTCTGGGCAAAGATCAAATTTGGAGCTCTGCCAGGAAAACAGAGTCTAAACATAAAACAAACTATGTGGCTGTAAAATTCTTCGTTAAGACCTCAGAATGATCAAATATTTGACCTCAGGGCACCATTCGAACTAGCAAAACAACCTCTAAAGAGTCTGAGGGTGTCACAGACCCTTTCAACCAAACAATAGTGTTTCGAAAGAAGCTTAATGTCTCTCAGCTCTCTCAGCAGAAGCTCAAGGTAAAAAATGGCTTATCTCTGGGCTTCCCTGGTGGCGAAGTGGTTAAGAATCTGCCTGCCAATGCAGGGGACATGGGTTCGATCCCTGGTCTGGGAAGATCCCACATGCCGCAGAGCAACTAAGTCCGTGTGCCACAACTACTGAGCCTGCGCTCTAGAGTCCACGAGCCACAACTACTGAAGCCCGCATGCCACAACTACTGAAGCCCATGCACCTAGAGCCCATGCTCCGCAACAAGAGAAGCCACAGCAATGAGAAGCACGTGCACCGCAACAAAGAGTAGCCCCTGCTCACCACAACTAGAGAAAGCCCGTGCGCAGCAACAAAGACCCAACACAGCCATAAATAAATAAATAAATAAATTTTTAATGGCTTATCTCAAATTTGTGTATGTGGCTTTTATCTAATGGACAATAAGATTCACAGGCGGCCCATGAATATTTTAAGAGAATTATATTTGCAGAAACACCTCCATCTTGGAATGAAAGGGGATAAAGACAGTACAAAATGAAAAAAGTCTTTAACTCCCCAAAATTCTATTGACAGAAAACATGTTTAGAAAACTGACTAGCTGAAAACATTTACCATCTCTCATAAAATTAAGGATGACAAGAGAATATAACCAAGAGCCCAGAGGGCTGAGCTAAAAGCCACCTAGAATCATTTCTGGTCAATGGGGCCAGGTCCTAATCAAGAACCTTCCAAAATTTGCCCTGCTGGATTTTATGGACCAGTAACTCCTGTGTGCCTCCTATTTTCACCTTTTTTAAAGAGAAGTGTCTATGGAGGTTGTCCTTTACCCATTCCACCATTTCATGTCAGGTGGTAAGCATCAAATAACTTGTTTCTTTAGTTCATAAGTCTACGGATGGACAGAAATTATACTTGAAGAGCTGTACTGTAGAACCTCATCCACACCTGGGCTTGATTTAGATATGACATTTTGGACTTTTACCTAATGCTGTAATGGGATGAGGCTTTGGTGGGTCTTGGAAGAGGGTACAAATATTCTATATGTGGGAAGAATGTGAATCATTGGGGACCAGAGGGAAGACTATGGTAGTTTCCAAGATGGTTCCCAATTATCCCCACCTTTTGGCAGTCACACCATTGTGTAGCTGTCTCCACCATTATTCCAGTGATGTCACCAATAGTATATGGCAAAAATAATGGTACGTCATTTCAGAGGTTAGGTTATACAAGCTATTGTGGCTTCTGTCTTGACCTGTCTTTCTATCTGTCTCCTGGATGACTCACTCTGAGGGATGACAGATGCCAGGTTATAAGGACACTCAGATGGCCTAAGAAGACTCCCATGCATCAAGAAACTGAGGCCTCTGGCCAACAACCAGTAAGGAACTGAGGCCTCCTGCCAAAAGCCATGTAAGTGAGCCTCAGATCTGTGAGACACTCTGAGCCAGAACCCCCCAGTAAAGCTACATCTGGAAATTGTGTGAGTTGTTTTAAGCTGGTAGTTTGGGGAAGTAATTGGTTGCACAGCAATAATTAACTAATACTGGGACTATGTTGAATTCATTCCTTTATTTCTGTAATCCTAGTTGCTTCACAAATTTTGCTAAATCTGATTAGTTTTATTTTCCCTTCCCTCTCACATCTGGGTTTGTCATTATCTAAATTTTATAAAGAATTTAAGGTTTGAAAATTTATTTTGGAAGTAGTGTTAAAAAACTTTTACTCACTAAACATATACTAAAATGTGCTCCCCTGCTGCTGTGGTCTGCATTTTAAGGAAAATATGGTCCAACTTAGCTTTAAAATGAGCTGGATAGGTTTCTATCTTTTCATAGTTTGCTATTTTATTGTAAACAGCTTTTACAAATTTTAAGGAAAGGTTTTCCTTGATGAAAAACTTTTCAAGCCTAAAAACAGTGTGCAATCACAGGCATATCTATAAAAAGATGTCTATCAACTGCACTTTATGGTTTAGAAGAAAGCTTATTGCAGTTTTCAGTTCCCATCAGCTATTCCTATCTCTGCTTTTTGGTGTGGTTTAAAACACACAGTCACAAAATGTAAAACGCCTTCTATAAAATTCAACTGATTTTTTTCTTGAATTAATTGGTCAATTTTAACAGCTTTCTTTACTTTCTGTACTATGAAAACCAGTGACCAAAAAAACAGTTTCCTTACGGATACTCATTTCCTGATTTTAAATAAATGTCAAGATGTTTATTTACATGATTTTCTAAAAATTTGGAGCATTAATATAAAAGTTTAAAATAGCAGGTAACAGCACAAGCCCTGCCTATTAGTAACTATATATTTAGGCCCTGCCTCCTACTAGCCTATTTCTTTTTTTTCAGTACGTGGGCCTCTCACTGTTGTGGCCTCTCCCGTTGCAGAACACAGGCTCCAGACGCGCAGGCTCAGTGGCCATGGCTCACGGGCCCAGCCGCTCCGTGGCATGTGGGATCTTCCCGGACTGGGGCACGAACCCATGTCCCCTGCATCGGCAGGCAGACTCTCAACCACTGCACCACCAGGGAAGCCCCCTAGCCTATTTCTTTATCTATGAAGTGAGAAAAATACCTCATAGAGTGGTTATGAAGATTAAGTATAATAATGTATATAAAGAGATAAGTATTGAAGTTGGCTCATAGTAAATAAGCTCTCAATAATGTACCCAGAATAATAATCAGGAAGACTAATACCAAACAGAAAAATGTCCACTAAATTTATTTTATTAACTAAACAAGAAAAATATAGCCCAAAATGGGCAAAAATGGGCATTTTCATCTCTCTCTCTCTTCCTCTCTCTCTTTCTACATATACATATGTACATATATATGAAAAGATGCTCAATACCATCTGTCATCAGAGAGTTAAAAATTATAACAATGACAGTACTGCCATTTTAACAGTATTAATTCTTCCAATCCAAGAGCATGGGATATCTTTCCATTTCTTTGAATGCTCTTTTAATTTCTTTATTAATGTTTTATAGATCTCAGCATATAAGTCTTTCACCTTCTGGGTCAGGTTAATTCCTAGTTTATTTTTTTTCTTTTTTTCTTTTTTTTGGTGCAATTTTAAAAGATATTGTTGTTTTACATTCTTTTTCTAATACTTCATTGTTAGTGTAAAGGAATGCAACAGATTTCTGAATGTTAATCTTGTATGCTGCTACTTTGCTGAATTCATTCATTAGATCTAGTAGTTTTTGTGTAGAGTCCTTAGGGAACATAAGTTGGAACAGCCACTGTGGAAACCCATACGGAGGTTCCTCAGAAAACTAAAATAGAATTACCATATGATCCAGCAATCCCACTCCTGGGAATATACCCAGACAAAACTATAATTCAAAAGGATACATGCACTCCTATGTTCATAGCAGCACTGTTCTCAACAGCCAAAGCGTGGAAACAATCTAAATGTCCACTGAAAGATGACTGGATAAAAAAGATGTGGTACATATATACAATGGAATACTACTCAGCCATAAAAAAGAATGAAATAATGCCACTAGCAATAACATGGATACAACTAGAGATTATCATGCTAAGTGAAGTAAGTCAGAAAGAGAAAGACAAATGTCACGTTATCACTTATATGTAGAATCTAAAATATGGCACAAATGAACTTATCTACAAAACAGAAACAGACTCATAGACATAGAGAACAGACTTGTAGTTGCCAAAGGGGAGGGGGGAAGGGAGGGGGTGGACTGGGAGCTTGGGGTTGGTAGATGCAAACTATTACATTTAGAATGGATAAACAACAAGGTCCTAATGTAGAGCACAAAGAACTATATTCAATATCCTGTGATAAGGCATAAATGGAAAATATTTAAAAAAGAATGTCTCTATGTGTATAACTGAGTCACTTTGCTGTACAGCGGAGATTGGCACAACATTTTATTTTATTGAAGTAAATCAATTCTACTTCAATAAAAATAAATAAATAAATAATAGCAAAAAAATTAAAAATTAAAACAATGAGAATCTGCTTCAAGATGGCGGAGGACTAAGATGTGGAGATCACCTTCCTCCCGACAAATACATCAGAAATACATCTACATGTGGAACAACTCCTACAGAACACCTACTGAGAGCTGGCAGAAGACCTTAGACTTCCCAAAAGGCAAGAAAATACCCATGTACCAGGGTAGGGCAAAAGAAAAAAGAAAAAACAGAGACAAAAGAATAGGGACAGGACCTGCACCTCTGGGAGGGAATCCTGTGTGCAAGCACAGGTCACCACCCACAATCCCCGGGAGCCTGCGCAGCACACCACTGCCAGGGTCACGTGATCCAAGGACAACTTCCCTGGGAGAACACACAGTGCACCTCAGGCTGTTGCAATGTCATGCTGGCCTCTGTTGCCACAGGATTGCCCTGCATTCCAATTATGACTATGTTACCCCTCCCTCTCCTCAGCCTGAGTGAGCAAGACGGTCCTAATCAGATGCTGCTTTAACCCTCTCCTGTCTGGGCGGGGAACAGACACCTCAGGGTGGCCTATACACAGAGGCAGGGCCAAAACCAAAGTTGAACCCTAGGAGCTGTGCAAACAAAGAAGAGAAAGGGAGATTTCTCCCAGCAGCCTCAGGAGCAGTGGATTAAATCCCTACAATCAACATGATAAACCCTGCATCTGTGGAATACCTGAATAGACAATGAGTATTCCCAAAATTGAGACAGTGTACTTTGGGAGCAACTGTAGACTTCGGGTTTGCTTTCTGTGTCTGATTTGGTTTTGGTTTTATGTTTATCTTAGTTTACTTTTTAGTGCTTGTTATCACTGCTGGATTTGTTTATTGGTTTGGTGGCTCTATTCCTTTTTAATTTTCTTTTCCTTTTTTCTCTTTTTCTCAGTGTGTATGTGTATGTTTCTTTCTGTGATTTTGTCTGTCTAGGTTTGCTTTTACCATTTGTCCTAGGGTTCTGTCTGTTCGCTTTTTGTTTTTTTCCTTCCTTTTCTTCCGATCTATTGGTCCTCTGGCTGAGTGTTGGGCCTGAGCCTCCAAGGTGGGAGAGCTGACTTGAGGACATTGGACCACCAGAGACCTCCCAGACCCACGTAATATCAATCAGTGAGAGCTCTTCCAGAGATTTCCATATCAACACTAAGACCCAGCTCCACCCAATGCCCATCAAGCTCCAGTGCTGGATGCCCTATGCCAAACAACTAGCAAGACAGCAAACCAGCCCCACCCAATAGCACAGAGGCTGCCTAAAGTTATACTAAGTTCATAGACACCCCAAAACACACTACCATACACGGCCCTGCCCACCAGAAGGACAAGATCCAGCCCCACGCACCACAGCACAGGCACCAGTCCTCTCCACCAGGAAGCCTACACAAATCACTGAACCAACCTCACCCACTGCGGGCAGACACCAAAAATAATGGGAACTGAAAACCTGCAGCCTGTGAAAAGGAGACCCCAAACACATTAACTTAAGCAAAATGAGAAGACAGAGAAATATGCAGCAGATGACGGGGCAAGGTGAAAACCCAGCAGACCAAACAAATGAAGAGAAAATAGGCAGTCTACCTAAAAAAGAATTCAGAGTAATGATAGTAAAGATGATCCAAAATCTCAGAAACAGGATGAAGAAAATACAAGAAACGTTTAAAAAGAACCTAGAAGAACTAAAGAGCAAACAAACAATGATGAACAGCACAATAAATGAAATTTAAAATACTCTCAAAGGAATCAATAGCAGAATAACTGAGGCAGAAGAATGGATAAGTGACTGGAAGATAAAATACTGGAAATAGCTACCACAGAGCAGTATAAAGAAAAAAGAATGAGAAGTATTGAGGACAGTCTCAGAGACCTCTGGGACAACATTAAACACAACAACATTCGAATTATAGAGATCCCAGAAGAAGAGAAAAAGAAAGGGTCTGAGAAAATATTTTAAGAAATTACAGTTGAAAACTTCCCTAGTATTGGAAAGGAAATAGTCAAATCCAGGAAGCACAGAGAGTTCCATACAGGATAAATCCAAGGAGAAACATGCCAAGACACATATTAACAGCAAGGGAAAAGCAACAAATAATATACAAAAAAATCTCCATAAGGTTAACAGCTGATCTTTCAGCAGAAACTCTGCAAGCCAGAAGGGAGTGGCAAGACATATTTATAGTGATGAAAGGCAACAACCAAGATTACTCTACCCAGCAGGGGTCTCATTCAGATTCGAAGGAGAAAATAAAACCTTTACAGACAAGCAAAGTTAAGAGAATTCAGCACCACCAAACCACCTTTACAACAAATGCTAAAGGAACTTCTCTAGGCAGGAAACACAAGAAAAGGAAAAGATCTACAATAACAAACCCAAAACAATTAAGAATATGCTACTAGGACCATACATATCGATAATTACCTTAAATGTAAATGGATTAAATGTTCCAACCAAAAGACACAGACTGGCTGAATGGATACAAAAACAGGACCCATATATGTGCTGTCTACAAGACACCCACTTCATACCTAGGGACACATAGAGCCTGAAAGTGAGAGGATGGAAAAAGCTATTCAATGCAAATGGAAATCAAAAGAAAGCTAGAGGGCTTCCCTGGTGGCGCAGTGGTTAGGAATCCACCTGCAAATGCAGGGGACACGGGTTTGAGCCCTGGCCTGGGAAGATCCCACATGCCGCGGAGCAACTGAGCTCGTGTGCCACAACTACTGAGCCTGTGTTCTAGAGCCCATGTGCCACAACTACTGAGCCAGTGCACCTAGAGCCCATGCTCTGCAACAAGAGAAGCCACTGCAATGAGAAGCCAGAGCACTGCAACGAAGAGCAGCCCCCACTAGCTGCAACTAGAAAAACCCCACACGCAGCAACAAAGAACCAAGGCAGCCAAAATAAATAAATTAATTAATTTAATTTAAAAAAAATGTTAGAGTAGCACTACTCATATCAAACAAAAGAGACTTTAAAATAAAGACTATTACAATAGGCAAAGAAGAACACTACATAATGATCAAGGGATAAATTCAAGAAGATATAACAATTGTAAAGATTTATGAACCCAATATATACGGCAAATGCTAACATCCATAAAGGGGGAAATCGACAGTAACACAATAATAGTAGGGGACTTTAACACCCCAGTTTCACCAATGGACAGATCATCCAACATGAACATAAATAAGGAAACACAAGCTTTAAATGACACATAAAACCAAACGGACTTAATTGATATTTATAGGCCATTCCATCCAAAAACAACAGAATACACTTTCTTCTCAAGTGCTCATTCTCCACCATAGATCTTGGGTCAGAAATGAAGCCTTGGTAAATTCAAGAAAATTGAAATCATATCAAGTAACTTTTCCAACCACAACGCTATGAGACTAGATATCAATTACAGCAGGAAAAAAAAACTGTAAAAAATACAAACACATGGCAGATAAACAATACACTACTAAATAACCAAGAGATCCCTTAAGAAATCAAAGAGGAAATCAAAAAATGCCTAGTAACAAATGACAATGAAAACACGATGACCCAAAACCTATAGCATGCAGCAAAAGCAGTTCTAAGAGGGAAGTTTATAGCAATACAATCCTACCTCAAGAAACAAGAAAAATCTGAAAATAAACAATCTAACCTTACACCTAAAGTAATTAGAGAAAGAAGAAGAACAACAACAACAACAAAAAAAAACCCCAAAGTTACCAGAAGGAAAGATATCAAAGATCAGATCAGAAATAAATGAAAAAGAAATGAAGGAAATAGCAAAGATTAATAAAACTAAAAGCTGGTTCTTTGAGAAGATACACAAAATTGATAAACCATTAGCCATACTCATCAAAAAAAAAGGAGAAGACTCAAATCAACACAATTAGAAATGAAAAAGGAGAAGTAACAACTGACACTGCAGAAATACAAAGCATCATGAGAGATTACTACAAGCAACTATATGCCAATAAAGTGGACAACCTGGAAGAAATGGACAAATTCTTAGAAAAGCAAAACCTTCTGAGACTGAACCAGGAAGAAACAGAAAATATAAACAGACCAATCACAAGCACTGAAATTGAGACTGTGATTAAAAATCTTCCAACAAACAAAAGCCCAGGACCAGATAGCTTCACAGGCGAATTCTATCAAATATTTACAGAAGACCTAACACCTATCCTTCTCAAACTCTTCCAAAATATAGCAGAGGGAGGGACACTTCCAAATTCATTCTACAAGGCCACCATCACCCTGATACCAAAACCAGACAAAAATATCACAAAAAAATGAAAACTACAGGCCAATATCACCGATGAACATAGATGTAAAAATTCTCAACAAAATACTAGTAAACATAATCCAACAGCACATTAAAAGGATCATACACCATGATCAAGTGGGATTTATCCCAGGAATTCAAGGATTCTTTGATATTTGCAAATCAATCAATGTGATACACCATATTAACAAATTGAAGAAGAAAAACCATATGATCATCTCAATAGATGCAGAAAAAACTTGCAACAAAATTCAGCACCCATTTAGATAAAATACCTCCAGAAAGTAGGCATAGAAGACATTTACCTGAACATAATAAAGGCCATATATGACAAACCCACAGCCAAAATTGTTCTCAATGGTGAAAACTGAAACCACTTCTTCTAAGATCAGGAACAAGACAACTCTCGTCTTGAGAGGTGCCACTCTAACCACTATTATTCAACATAGTTTTGGAAGTTTTACCCACAGCAATCAGAGAAGAAAAAGAAATAAAAGGAATCCAAATCGGAAAAGAAGTAAAACAGTCACTGTTTGCAGATGACATGACAGTATACACAGAGAATCCTAAAGATGCTACCAGAAAACTACTAGAGCTAATCAATGAATTTGGTAAAGTTGCAGTATACAAGTTTAATGCACAGAAACCTCTTGCATTCCTATATACTAATGATGAAAAGTCTGAAAGAGAAATTAAGGAAACACTCCCATTTACCACTGCAATGAAAAGAATAAAATACCTAGGAATAAACCTACCTAAGGAGACAAAAGACCTGTATGCAGAAAACTATAAGACACTGATGAAAGAAATTAAAGATGATACAAACAGATGGAGAGATGTACCATGTTCTTGGATTGGAAGAATCAACATTGTGAAAATGACTCTACTACCCAAAGCAATCTACAGATTCAATGCAATCCCTATCAAGCTACCAATGGCATTTTTCACAGAACTAGAACAAAAAATTTCACAATTTGTATGGAAACACAATACCCCAAATAGACAAAGCAGTATTGAGAAAGAAAACCGGAGCTGGAGGAATCATGCTCCCGGACTTCAGACTCTACTACAAAGCTACAGTCATCAAGAGAGTATGGTACTGGAACAAAACAGAAATACAGATCAGTGGAACAGGATAGAAAGCCCAGAGATAAACCCACGTACATATGGTCACCTTATCTTTGATAAAGGAGGCACGAATATACAATGGAGAAAAGACAGCCTCTTCATTAAGTGGTGCTGGGAAAACTGGACAGCTACATGTAAAAGAATGAAATTAGAACACTTCCTAATACCATACACAAAAATAAACTCAAAATGGATTAAAGACCTAAATGTAAAGCCAGACACTATAAAACTCTTAGAGAACAACATAGGAAGAACACTCTTTGACATAAATCACAGCAAGATCCTGTTTGACCCATCTCCTAGAAAAACTGAAATAAAAACAAAAACAAACAAATGGGACCTAACGAAACTTCAAAGCTTTTGCACAGCAAAGGAAACCATAAACAAGACCAAAAGACAACCCTCAGAATGGGAGAAAGTATTTGCAAATGAAGCAACTGACAAAGGATTAATCTGCAAAATTTACAAGCAGCTCATGCAGCTCAATATTAAAAAAACAAACAATCCAATCCCAAAATGCACAGAAGACCTAAATAGACTTTCTCCAAAGATATACAGATTGCCAACAGACACATGAAAGGATGCTCAACATCACTAATCATTAGAGAAACGCAAATCAAAACTACAGTGAGGTGTCACCTCACACCAGTCAGAATGGCCATCATCAAAAAATCTACAAACAATAAATGCTGGAGAGGGTGTGGAGAAAAGGGAACCCTCTTGCACTGTTGGTGGGAATGTTAATTGATACAGCCACTATGGAGAACAGTATGGAGGTTCCTTAAAAAACTAAAAATAGAACTATCATACGACCCAGCAATCCCACTGCTGGGCATACACCCTGAGAAAACCATAATTCAAAAAGAGTCATGTACCACAATGTTCACTGCAGTACTATTTACATTAGCCAGGACATGGAAGCAACCTAAGTGTCCACTGACAGATGAATGGATAAAGAAGATGTGACACATATATACAATGGAATATTACTCAGCCATAAAAAGAAACAAAATTGATTTACTTGTAGTGAGGTGGATGGACTAAGAGTTTGTCATACAGAGTGAAGTAAGTCAGAAACAGAAAAACAAATACCGTATGCTAACATATATATATATGGAATCTAAATAAAAATGATTTTGATGAACCTAGGGGCAGGACAGGAATAAAGACACAGACATAGAGAGTGGACTTGAGGACACAGGGCGGGGGACGGGTAAGCTGGGATGAAGTGAGAGAGTAGCACTGACATATATACACTACCAAATGTAAAATAGAAAGCTATTGGGAAGCAGCTGCATAGCACAGGAAGATCAACTCTGTGCTGTGTGACCACCTAGAGGGGTGGGATGGAGGGTGGGAGGGAGGCGCAAGAGGGAGGGGATATGGGGATATATGTATACATATAGCTGATTCACTTGGTTATACAGCAGAAACTAACACAACATTGTAAAGCAATTATACTCTAATAAAGATATTAAAAAAAAACAGTGAGACACCACCACTCACGTATTTGAATGGCTAAAAGTCAAATAACTAACAGTACCAAATGCTGACAAAGACGTGGAGCAACAGGAAGAGTCATTCATCGCCAGCTGGAATGCAAAATGGCACACTCACTTTGCAAGACAGTTTGGTAGTTTCTTACAATGGTAAACATAGTCTTACATACATGATCCATCAATTACACACCTTGATATTTACCCAAATGAGCTGAAAACTTATGTCCTCACAATAACCTGCACTTGAATGTTTATAAAAGCTTTACTCATGGGGCTTCCCTGGTGGCTAGTGGTTGAGAGTCCGCCTGCCGATGCAGGGGACACGGGTTCGTGCCCTGGTCCGGGAGGATCCCACATGCCACAGAGCAGCTGGGCCCGTGAGCCATGGCTGCTGGGCCTGCACATCCGGAGCCTGTGCTCCGCAGCGGGAGAGGCCAAAACAGTGAGAGGCCCGCGTACTGCAAAAAAAAAAAAAAGCTTTACTCATAACTGCCAAGAATTGGGAGCAACCACGATGTCTTTCAATAGGTGAATCGATAAAATTAACTGTGGTACATACATATATTGGAATATTATTCAGTGATAAAAAAGAAATAAACTTTCAAGCCATGAAGAGACATGTAGTGATCTTGCATATTACTAAGAAACCAGTCTAAATAGGCTACATACAATATTATTCCAATAATGTGAGATTCTGGAAAATCAAAACTATAGAGGCAGGAAAAAGATCAGTTGTCAGGAGTTTTAAAGCGAGTGGGTAAAATTAAAAAAGAAAAAAAATTTTTTAAAAACGCAAAGAGGGCTTCCCTGGTGGCACAGTGGTTGAGAGTCCGCCTGCCGATGCAGGGGACACGGGTTCGTGCCCCAGTCCGGGAAGATCCCACATGCCACGGAGCGGCTGGGCCCGTGAGCCATGGCCGCTGAGCCTGTGCGTCTGGAGCCTGTACTCCACAACGGGAGAGGCCACAACAGTGAGAGGCCCGCATACCGCAAAAAAAAAAAAAAAAAAAAAACGCAAAGAAAGAGAATAAGTGATGGAATTTTTTTTTTTTTTTTTTTTTTCCGTACGCGGGCCTCTCACTGTTGTGGCCTCTCCCGTTGCGGAGCACAGGCTCCGGATGCGCAGGCTCAGCGGCCATGGCTCACGGGCCCAGCCGCTCCGCGGCATATGGGATCCTCCCAGACCGGGGCACGAACCCGTATCCCCTGCATCGGCAGGCGGACTCTCAACCACTGCGCCACCAGGGAGGCCCTAAGTGATGGAATTTTTTAGGGTGGTAAAACTATTCTGTAGCATACTATAACAATGGATACATGACATTGCATTTGTCAAAAGCCACAGAACTTTATATAACACAAAGTATGAACCTTAATGTATGCCAATTACAAAGAAAAACATTTAGGAGGTGGAGGCAATCTCAGGATGGGATACAGATTGTGACAAAAGACACTGTACTATAAATGTATGAAACAATCTCACTGAAGGAAACGGGGGAGGAAAGATGCTGACCTAAGTAATTTTAGGAATGAGCGGGATCTGTAAGACTAAAGACACAAGTAACAAAACGGCACATAAACACTGTCCGCCAGTTGACAAAGTTGTTTCCCATGGGGATATGAGTCAACAATCTGACACTGCTATACATGTATGCTGAAATTGAACAATAAAGTAAATGGATAGTGTATGGTGGGAGCCAGAGTGGAAATTTACTGATAAGCAATAGTAGGAGGTTAGAATGATCCATGTAATAATGGATTAGAGTTGGAAATATCAATATGAACTCATGTTCAGCTTAATATTGTTCCACACACACACACACACACATGTTAGTGTAAACACATATATTTCCTTGCTCTGTCAGCCAGGAGCACCTAGAAGCAACAACACCCCAGTAGCAGTGAGCACACCTAGAGCCTAGATCTTGGTTTCTAATACCATTCTCCAATAAAAGGAACCAGGGTTCTTTGAGAAATGGCTGATTCTAGGACTGGGGCAAGAAATATGAAGGATGAGCCCAGAGTATCTTGTTGTCAGAAAGTAAGGATGTGCTTTAATTTTTTTTTTAATTAAAAAAAAAAACAAACCCTCACATTGATGGGACTGCATCAAAGGGACACAGGAGTCAACTGAAGAGCTCCCAATGACCAAAGCTGGAAGAATTTGAGCAACAAGATAAATTAAGTAGTAGTGGATTATAACCCAAAGTATAAAATAAATATCCATGAGGCTATACTGACACAAATGAATGACTGATTAAACAAATAAAAAGGAGAGAAGATACAAATCTCCTGTGCAGAAGAATTCCAAGTAATTTATGTAGATTTTCTGCCCTTAAGGCAGAGCATTACTCCCCACTCCTTAAGTATGGGCTGTGCATAGTGACTTCCTTCCAAATAGTAGACTATGGAAAGGGGGAAAAAAGATTCTTACAGTGGAGAAACCTAACAAATACTACCTTAAATCAGGTGATTCAGGTAAACTTCAACAGTGATATAAATTATACTGACAGTATGTACCCTCGATATGATGTGAGGAAAATGGCACTCTACCTCTGTAGTCTCCCTCCCCACGTTCCATAACCTTTGTTTAATCATGAGAAGAACATTGTACAAATTCCAACAGAGGGGCATTGAACAAAACAGCTGACCATTAATCCTCAAAACTGTCAAAGTGGTCATGAAAAACAAGGAAAGTCTGAGAAACTGCCAGGGCCAAGAGGAGTGAAAGGAGACATAACAACTAAATGTAATGTACTATCGGTGATGGGATCTTGGAACAGAAAAGGGTATTAGGTAAAAATTAAGAAAATCTGAATAAAGTATGGCTTTAGGTAATAAAAAAAATTATTAACATCTTACTTTGAAAAATTTTTGCCACCATTTCTAGGTTGCAGCACAGTATAATGTTTAAGATCACAGATTCTAGTACCAGACTAGCTGGGTTTAAAGATCAGATCCACCAATTATTAGCTCTGTAACCTTTTGGATAGGTATGCTCAGTTATTCAGTTCCTCTCATCCGTAAAAAGGTATCAACGCTATCTTAACGTCACAAGGTTGTTTTGAAAGCTACTACCTGACTACGGTAATATTCAATAAAAATTACCCATTAACAGTCTAATTTTTTCTAATTTGGGGGAAGTTGCTTAGTATCTCAGGAAAGTAAGTTACATAGATTTGATTGAGAGAAATTAAGTTTTCTGTTACCGTTGACCCTTGAACAACAGAAGTTTGAACTGTGCAGGTCCACTTACATGCAAATTTTTTTCAACAGTAAATACTACAGTACTACATGGTCCATAGTTGGTTGAATCTGAGATGCAGAACCGTGGACACAGGGGAACCGCATATGTAAGGAGGACCAACTATAAATTATATGCAGATATTCAAATATCTAATCCCTAGCCCCACATTGTTCAAGGGTAAACTGTACTCATTTACATGAAACATATAAAGAAAGAGAAAGAAGGCAAAAATCTAATTTCACACCCAGGATTATTAGCATTAATTTTCATGAAGTCATAAACCTTACTAGAATCTGTTGGTATTTCACTAATAATATTTTTTGAACTAGTAATTACTATAATTATTATATAAGGTTAGATATGTAAATCATCTTTTTAAAAATACTAAATAAAACTATATATTTCATTCTGTTAAAAATATATCTTTACATTATTCCTAGTTGTTCCTACTCTTCTAGGTCACAAAAGTATACAGCAGACTTCTTTATTACAAAGTAAATGTAACTAAATTAATATATCATAATACAATGCTTTTTAATTGGTGAAATTTCAGAGGCAAGTTATATCATTACACAGTAATTCTTTTTTCCTTCTTCCCATATTAGGCACTACCAAAGCCAACAATTTGACATTGTATTTGTTTTTCAGCAATGGAAACGCTAAAGCCAAAAACTATCTATTATACCAAGTTAAAATCAAACCATACAAAGAAAAAACCAAAACAATTTAACATTTAATTTCAAAAGAAGAAATTAACGATAATAAATACAGAGGGAGCTGTCTTAACCAAAATATATGTCACACTGCCTAAGAAAATAGAGGTTTTTAAACAGTGCAGCTGGCTTTTTTTCTAAAGCTAAGATGTCTGTATACATATTTAAATATTTAACTAGGTACTCAAAACCCCACCTACAGAAATGAAGAGAAAATAATAAGCCCCAGGAGGAATCCTTACCATGAGAACTGTTTAAAACACAGAACAAAGAAGGTAAAGAAATGCATTCCAGGTTAATTAACTAGAAGTACAAATGATGTTGTTGTTCTATTTGACCCAAGTAATGCCAATACCTTTTCCAGAGACATGCTGTTTAAAAGGAAAGAAAAGTCAAGACCCAATTAAGTTGTTTTTTTGGGGAGGAGAAGGAGTTCTAAATGAATTCTTATTTTATAAACGACTTGATCCAAAAACAATATACCACCAAAACACCTGGCTTAAAAATAAAATACCGTATTCACTCATCATCTAGCTTTATGTTAACACACGCTTTCATTTATCAAATATTTATTGATCTACCACAAATACATTTTAATTTAAAAGGAAAACAAACCAGCTATAGTAAACTGTAACAGCAGATGTACTAAAACTCAGCAAAGTATGCAGACAGTACTATAGGAGCACAAGAGTGGCACCCAACTCAGTTTTGAGGGCGGGACTTAGGTAGAGACCAGAAGATAGTCAGAAATTGAAATGGAGAGGTGTTAATTCATCCATAATCCTCTCCTCCAAATCTCAACATGCAGTCACAAAGAAATTTAGAATCTCCAGACTCTAAAACCTTCTTTATTTCCTCTGCTGCCACCTAGTCCAAGATACCACCATCATCTGCTCTTGCCCTGGTCCAATCTGCCACGGTGCAGGCAAGTGACGTCTTAAAAACATAAACTGAATTGTATTATCTCCCTAATTAAAAGGCTTTAATGACTTCCTCTTGGTCTTGGATAGAAGTCAGCACCCCTGACCCGGTCATCGAATAGGTATGGCCTCTGTCTACTTATAAACCTCATTTCACAGTCTTACAGTCTTACCTACCCTCACCTCTCCACTCCAGCTACACCGGCCCCTATATTCAATGCCTCTAATAAACCATGCTCCTTTATTTATTTGGGCTTTTAAATCTGCAGTTCCTTTAGCTGAAAACTAGTAGGTTTTTCAGTATAGCGAATGCCACACTCAAAGCCCCTGAAGTAAGAAAAAATTAAGTCAGGAGTCCCTCTTCTAGAACTTTTTGAACTTATCCCCAATATCATTAAACGTAATGTAAGTATGGTTCTCTCCTCTACAGTATATAATCACTAAGACGGTAAGGCCCAAATATGTTCTATTCTCCATGTCCAACATAGTGCCTGACACAATAAGTTATAAGTGATAACATGTATGGAGCTCTTACTACATGTGAAGCTCTCTGCTACATGCTTTACCACCGTATGAGGTAGGTTCTACTATACTCCTCACGTGACAATGTGAGGAAGTTAGAATAGTTATGTACCTAGCCTAAAGTTATCCAGCTCTTAAGTGGCAGAGCTGGAATGTGAACTCATAAAGAGTTACTATAGATTTCATGTTCTTAACCACTAAGCAATACCATTTATTCAATGGAGCCCAGGATGAGAAAACAATATATGCACAGGCTTAGTACTTTCATTACCGGAACTTTCAAACTGTTCATTATGGTGAAGTATAGAACACAGGGAGGATGGTACCTACCAGACTTGTGATTAGAGAAAAACCTGGAGAAATAAAACATCATAGTCTGCTCTGCTAGAGTTGAGACCGTCCTAAGGCAATGGGAAAACATTGAAAGGTTTTAAACAGAGAATACATCACCAGATAACCAGATTTTCAACACAGTAAATGAAAATAATTAAAACAATTAAGAGGCTTTTGCAATAATCCAGTACATGCAGATAAATGTGTATGTGTCAGGAAATTGAGGGAGTTTCTATTTTATGGCTTGTATTTTCCCTGCCGTATCAGTGAAACAGTGAATAGGGTGATGAGGGAATTAGAGATATGAGATCATGAATTGATATAGATGACCCAAACTCTTTTTGAATCAGTCAATGTTTATCAATGTCATGATAGATAACAAAGACTAAAGTACTGCTCTAGATTAAAGGGGACTAAAGAGACATGATCCTAAATACAATATGTGATCCTGGGCTGAAACCTGTACTAGAAGGGGAAGATGCTATAATAGGCATTATTGACAACAGGGGCAGCTGACAAAATTGGAATATGGATCATTGAATTAAATTAAAATGGTGTATCTACACCCCATTAACAAAACGAAAGACAAAAATTACATGATCATCTCCATACACACAGAAAAAGCATTTGACAAAATTCAACATCCATACATGATAAAAACTCTCACTGAAGGGGGTACAGAGGTAGCATACCTCAACATAATAAAAACCATTCATGATAAACCCACAGCTAACATCATACTCAATGGCTGAAAGCCTTCCCACTAAATTCTGGAAAAAGACAAGGGTGCCCACTCTCACCACTTCTATTAAACATAGTACTGGAAATCCTAGCCACAGCAGTCAGACAAGAAGAATAAAAGGTATCCAAGTCGAAAGGGAAGAGGTAAAACTGTCACTATTTGCAGATGACAAGATACTCTACACACAGACCCTAAAGTCTCCACACAAAAACTATTAGAACTAATAAATGAATTCAGCAAGGAGCAGGATGGAGATTAGTAAACAGAAATTCGTTGCATTTCTTTTTTTTTGCGGTATGCAGGCCTCTCACTGTTGTGGCCTCTCCCGTTGCGGAGCACAGGCTCCAGACACGCAGGCTCAGCGGCCATGGCTCACGGGCCCAGCCGCTCCGTGGCATGTGGGATCTTCCCGGACTGGGGCACAAACCCGTGTCCCCTGCATCGGCAGGCAGACTCTCAACCACTGCGCCACCAGGGAAGCCCTGTTGCATTTCTTTACGTGAACAATGAAATATCAGAAAGAAAAAGTAAAAATATAATCCCGTTTAAAATTGTGTCAAAAAAAAAAAAAACAAACCTAGGAATAAACTTAAACAAGGAGGTGAAAGACCTATATGCTGAAAACTATAAAACGTGGATAAGGAAAACTGAAAATTATTCAAAGAATGGAAAGATATCCCCTGCTCTTGGATTAGAAGAATTAATATTGTTAAAATGGCCATACTACACAAAGCAATCTTCAGATTTAATACAATCGCTATCAAAATACCCAAGACATTTTTCACAGAACAAGAACAAATAATCCTAAAATGTATATGGAACCACAAAAGACCCAGAATTGCCACAGCAATCCTGAAGAGAAATAACAAAGCTGAAAGCATAACCCTTCCAGACCTCAGACAATGCTACAAAGCTACAGTAATCAAAACAGCCCGGTATTGGCACAAAAAGACATATAGATCAATGGAACAGAATAGAGAGCCCAGAAATAAACCCACACACCTATAGTCAATTAATATATGACAAAGAAGGCAATAAAATACAATCTCTTCAGCAAGTGGTGTTGGGAAAGCTGGACAGCTGCCTATATATCAACGAAATTCGAACACTCCCTCACACCATATACAAAAATAAACTCAAATGGTTTAAAGACATAAATATAAGATATGACACCATAAAACTCCTAGAAGGGAACACAGGCAAAACATTCTTGGACATAAATCTTAGTAATATTTTCTTGTCAGTCTCCCAAGGCAAAAGAAATAGAAGCAAAAATAAACAAATGGGACCTAATCAAACTTAAAAGCTTTTGCACAACAAAGGAAACCATCAACAAAACAAAAAGACAACCTATGGACTGGGAGAAAATATTTGCAAACAATGTGATCGACAAGGGGAATATCCAAAAATACAAACAGTTTATACAACTCACTATCAAAAAAACAAACAACCCAATCAAAAAATGGGTAGAAGATCTAAAAAGACATTTCTCCAAAGAAGACATACAGATGGCCAACAGGCACATGAAAAGATGCTCAACATCACTAATTATTAAAGAAATGCAAATCAAAACCACAATGAGTAGGGACTTCCCTGGTGGTCCAGTGGCTAAGACTCCGTGCTCCCAGTGCAGGGGGCCTGGGTTCGATCCCTGGTCAGGGAACTAGATCTCACATGCTGCAACTAAGAGTTCACATGCCGCAACTAAGACCCGGCACAGCCAAATAAATACATAAATATATATAAAAAAAAACCACAATGAGGTATCACCTCACACTGGTCACAATAGCTATAATCAAAAAGTCTATAGATAATAAATGCTGGAGAGGGTATGCAGGAAAGGGAACCCTCCTACACTGTTGGTGGGAATGTAAATTGGTGCAGCCGCTATGGGAAACAGTGTGCAGGTTCCTTAAAAAACTAAAAATAGAATCTCACACAAACACACACAGGAATATTACTCAGCCATAAAAAAGAATGCCTATAGAATATTATATTAAGTGAAGTCAGTCAGACAGAGAAAGATAAATATTATACGATATCACTTATATGTGGAATCTAAAAAGTAATATGAATGAATCTATATATGAAACAGAAACAGACTCAGACATAGAAAACAAACTAATGGTTACCAAAGAGAAGAGAAGGGGGGAGGAATAAATTAAGAGTATGGGATTAACAGATACAAACTACTATACATAAAATAGATAAGCAACAAGGATTTACTGTACAGAACAGGGCACTATATTCAATATCTTGTAATAACCTACAATGGAAAATAATCTGAATATATATATATATATATATATATATAACTGAATTACTGCTGTACACCTGAAACTAACACAATATTGTAAATACTTCAATTTAAAAAAAACGTGTATCTAAGTTAAACTTCATAGAGATTTTACATAAGAGATTATCTTTTTTCTTATGAAATACATACAAAAGTATTAAGGAATAAAGTGACACAATTGTATGTAACATACTCTCAAATGTTTCAAGCAAAAAAATACATATATTATAGATACATAGTATGTTGGATTTTTGTGTGTGTGTGTGTGTGTGATATGTGGGCCTCTCACTGTTGTGGCCTCTCCCACTGCGGAGCACAGGCTCCAGACCTGCAGGCCCAGCGGCCATGGCTCACGGGCCCAGCCGCTCCGCGGCACGTGGGATCTTCCCAGACCAGGGCACGAACCCATGTCCCCTGCATCGGCAGGCGGACTCTCAACCACTGCGCCACCAGGGAAGCCCCATAATATGTGTTTTTAATATATGTATATGATAGAGTGATAAAAATGTGACAAAATGTTGAAATTAGTTAATTTGGGTAAAGGGAATGTGGGAATATCTATACTATTCTTATAATTTTTCTGTAAATTTGAAATTATTTCACAGAATTATTATACAAAATTATTTTTAAAAACAATCAGTGCTGAATAAGAAGGTAGTTCAAGAATAAAATATCTGAATTTAAGATGTTAGAGGCGGCACAATTCTAGATGATGCAATATACAGTTTGGCCATGAGAGTGGGCAGCTGAAGTATAATGGAGATTAAAAAGTCACTGAAACTGAGGTCACATTTGAAACAGTTTCCCTCTCATTTCATTATTGTTGCACAGTTTCTATGAAATTTCATTTACTGATTTCACCTGAAGTTTTTTAATCTCTAAATTCCCTTTCACTCTTCTTTTGAAGCTTTTAGTGCTTATACTATTTTATAATGTATTTACCAATGCAAATCTACCAACCAATTAAAGAGGTACATAGCTCCTCTTCCTCATTACTAATGAAGATCTTAAAAGAATTTCAAATCCCCATCTCTTTGACATCCTATTAGACATACTACCACTTTTCAGATTTATTATCTTGGGTCCTACTCGGAAGTACTTATCTATGTGGTAATATTAAATTGAATACAAATGTTAGTATTTCAGCTACTATATCAAAGTTGGTAAAAAATTATGGCACATCACCCCCTACCATCAACTGTGCCAGGTATCCCTAAATCCTAAATCTCTCTGATTTAAAGTAAACTTCCAGTCTTCTGCATGGATGGAAGGGAAGTTATCAGCTGGTTACTCCAAGAGATGACAGATCCAACCATTTGCCTTATGACTTTCATCCAAACCTCCCAAATTTAGCCTTACTCCACACACAGGCCATCAGAGACGGCTGCTGCCTCCAATCCTAAGCCCTTCCAGGATTTTACAGCTCCACTTGGTTTGTTTCTTTTAGGCTCCCTCCTCTATAGGCTTACGTTTATTTTCTTTGGTTCTGCTAAGTTAGTGGCCACTCATCCATCAATTTAATAATTTATTACCTCTTCTAGTAATGTCTTTTTACAAATCCCATTATCTCCTCTCCTATTCTCTTTATTTTTGTAAGTTTATAGCTTTTTTTTATTCCTTTACTGTCATTCTAGTGGGGTTTCAGAAAGAGTAAAAATAAAGGGGTGTTCAATCACCATGTTGAAGTAGAAGTGCCATTCTAGCTGTTTAAATGATGAGCTTGGATTAAATATGTAATTTCCAATCTGAGTGCCTCTGCAAATGTAATGAGGGTAACTCTGAGCTATTTTCAATATTTTTAGAAGGTTAACAGAAAAATACATTTACCCATAATAAGACCATGCAGGGTGACATTAAACTTCTTTACTCAATGTGTTACTCCTGGTTTATTCATTCCTTCAACAAATATTTACAGGCTGACTACTACCTCCTACAATTGTTCTAAATTCTAGGGATTAAACAGTAAGTGAAATAAAGTCTCTGACTTCATGGAGTTTCCACTATAATAGGACAAACAATAAGCAAAAAGATGTATCTTACCCTGATCATAAGCTGACTGATAATTATGTATCTTTGATGAAACATTTTTAAAAGAAAATAATGTAAGTAGTACAAAAGAATCACAACAAGGTACTCACAGAATTTAGAAATTAGATTACCTTCTGTAACTCATAAGTATTATAACTAGCAAGAACCAACAAAGACAAGATTGAATGAAATCATTTTTCCAAAGGGGATAGAGGGTGGGGATCAAAGCTGTGTCAAAAGATTCTTGACACAGGCATTCATTGAATATTCACTGCAGCATTATAGCACAGAAAATTTGGAAACAATGTAAACATCCAACAGTCAGGGAAAGCTTAAATATATTTCATAAATATAATTAATGCCAGGTATTAAAAATAATGTTTGAGAAATACTTATGACATGAAAAAGTGCTTATAATAGTAAGTGGAAAAGCTGCATATAAAACCATATACATGGTAATCTCAAATCTGTAAAACAAAAAAAATACAAATCTGCCTAGAAAAAACCTGGAAGGAAATATATTAAAATGGCAAATTTTACTCTAGATTCTAGATCAATGGTTTTTTAATAGCATCCTCATCCTAAGGTAACTTGTTAGAAATGCAAATTCTCGGGCCCCCAGTCCCACCTCAGCCGTCCCAGACTTAGCTGGTTCAGAAACTCTGGGAATGGCACCCAGCAGCCTATGGTTTAACTAGTCCAGGTGATGCTGATGTACACTGAAGTTTGAGAACTACTGCTCTAGATAATGAGATCATGGGCCAATTTTTCCTTCCTTTTATATAAAATTCCCCTTGACTTCTCTATATGGGGTATAGAGGCTAAGAGCACTGGCTTTGGAGTCCTTGCTTCAACACTTAGCTAAGTGGCCTTGGTCACATTGCTTTACCTGTCTTTCAACACTTTAAATATTTCAGTCCACTCTATCCTGCTTTACATGGTTTCTGACAAGAAGCCTAGGTAAGTTTTTTTTTTTTTTCTGGCTTCTTTCAGGATTTTCTTGTTATCTTTGGTTTTCCGCAGTTTGAATACAATATACCAAGGCATAGCTTTTCGGTATTTATTCTGATGGTGTTCCCTTAGCTTCCTGGATCTGGTTTGGTGTCTGTCTGTCATTAATTTCGGAAAATTCTTGGCCATTATTACTTCAAATATTTATTGTGCTCCATTCTTTGATTCCTTTCCTTCTGGTAATTCCAATTATGTGTATTTTACACCTTTTTTAATTGTCCCAGTTCTTGGATGCTCTGGGTTTTGCTTTAGTTTTTCATGTTTTCTCCCTGCATTTCAGTTTGGGAAGTTTCTATTGACATCATTTTCAAGCTCAATGATTCTTTCCTCAGCCATGTTGAATCTACTGATAGATAGGCCCATCAAAAGCATTCTTCATTTCCATTACACTGCACTTGGTCTCTAACATTTCCTTTTCTTTCTTAAGAGTTTTCATCTCTCTGCTTACAATACTCATCTGTTCTTGCATTTTGTCTACTTTTTCCATTACAGCCCTTAACATATTAGTCATAGCTCTTAAATTTTTTATCTGATAGTTCCAAAATCTGTATAATATATCTGTGTCTGGTTCTGATGCTTGCTTTCTCTTCAGGTTGTTTTTCTTGCCTTTTAGCGTGCCTTGTAACTTTTGGTTAAAAACCACACATGATGAATCAGGTAATAGGAACTGAGACAGAAGATCATTAATGTGAGGCTTTATGTCAATTTGACTAGTAATAGGGTGTGTTTAATGTTTGCTGTAGCTGTAAGTGCCAGATTCCTCTGAGAATTCCTCCTTAAACACAGTTTGCATCTCACACATCTTTCACTTGTGATCCAGTGTTATTGTACTGTAGCCCTGTTGATGTGGTGATAAGTTGTAAGTGAAGAAAAACATTCTATAGTCTCATGATTAAATTTCAGTTTTTTAATGGACCCGGGTCTCTGAATTGTGACCTTCACAAGTGCTTTTTAGCTTATCCCCATCCTCTTAGATGAGACAGGAAGGCTACAGGGCCCTGGAGTTGGTTAAATAAAGATAGGTAAGACAAAGCTCTGGTAAGGTCTTTTCCTCCTGGAGAGCAGGTCTTTGCTATGAAGAATGTTCTGGAGATTTTGGGCTTCCCTGGTGGCGCAGTGGTTGAGAGTCCGCCCGCCGATGCAGGGGACACGGGTTCGTGCCCCGGTCTGGGAAGATCCCACATGCCGCGGAGCAGCTAGGCCTGTGAGCCATGGGCACTGAGCCTGTGCGTCCAGAGCCTGTGCTCCACAATGGGAGAGGCCACAACAGTGAGAGGCCCGCGCACCACAAAAAAAAAAAAAAAAAAATGTTCTGGAGATTTCAAAATGGTTACTTTCTCCCTCCTCCCTGCTAAAGCAACAAGGAGGTCTTTCTTGACACTTTACCAGATAGCCTTGTGTGATTCCTGGAAGTAAAACCCAAGGAAGTGTGAGGGACCTCCCAAGACTGTAGGCTCCCAGAAGTTTCTCATTTACACAGCCTCCACATAGCCATCAGCTATTCACCAAAATTACCAGTATTTCTTCCAGTTTATGGCAATAGGGGTGATGACTTCCAAGCTCTTACCTGTTGGAGCTGAAACTGGAATTCCACTTTACCATCCAAGCCCCTGTTATTTGTAGAGAGGGGATAAAAGAGGTATCTCCCAATAGGTTTGTTGGAAGGATTAAATAACATAATTCACGTAAAATATTTAGCCCAGTGCCTACTTCAAAGAGCTCATTAGATGAGAACTCTTTGAAGTTTAAAGAAATTAAGTGACATGCCCAAGTAAAATCTGAAAAAAAGCAGTGTCCAAATTCAAGCCCAGGTCTTAACCTCCAAATTTATTGCTACATTTTATTTATGTTTTTAAATGAATTTATTTATTTTTGGCTGCATTGGGTCTTCGTTGCTGCGTGCAGGCTTCCTCTAGTTGTGGCGAACAGGGGCTACTCTTTGTTGCAGTGCACGGGCTTCTCATTGCAGTGGATTCTTTTGTTGTGGAGCATGGGCTCTAGGCAAGCGGGCTTCAGTAGTTGTGGCATGCAGGCTCTGTAGTTGTGGCTCGCGGGCTCTAGAGCACAGGCTCAGTAGTTGTGGCGCATGGGCTTAGTTGCTCCACGGCATGTGGGACCTTCCTGGACCAGGGCTCGAACCCGTGTCCCCTGCATTGGCACGCAGATTCTTAACCACTGTGCCACCAGAGAAGTCCTAGTGCTACATTTTAAAAATGTTATTTTGGGCTTCCCTGGTGGCGCAGTGGTTGAGAGTCCGCCTGCCGATGCAGGGGACACGGGTTCATGCCCCGGTCCGGGAAGATCCCACATACCGCGGAGTGGCTAGGCCTGTGAGCCATGGCCGCTGAGCCTGCATGTCTGGAGCTTGTGCTCCACAACGGGAGAGGCCACAACAGTGAGAGGCCCGCGTACCGCAAAAAAAAAAATTATTTTATTATACTCTTAATATCTAAAAAAATCCATACTAGAGGTTTACAAAGCATTGTGAAGTATTGGACTTGGTAAATATGTTTTCACAAATGGGTAAGAATAATTTATAATTATCATTCAGATTTTAAAATATAAAAATAGTTGCTATGTGAGTCTTAAAATTTTGTAGAAATGACATTAATATGAGACTCTTTAAAAATAAATGCCCCTGGAAAAATCTGACCACTCTGATATCATCTTCTGTTTTCCCCTGTCATTCTTACACATTTACACACATAATTTTTATATGGTTTTAAATGGCTACAATCCAACAAGTCAATAACAATTTACTTTGTATCCCCATTTGTCAGATAAGTAGATTTTATCAATGTCTCCAAATTTATAAAAAACTTTAAGTAATACAAATTTCCAAAGTGCCTTCCAAAAACAATGACAATTTTTTTTTGGATGAAACATTTCCATTTGACTTTTTTTAAGTAAGGTAAAATAGACATAACAAAAAATTAACCATCTTAACCATTTTAACCATCTTAACCATTCAGTAGCATTAAGGATATTCACACTGTTGTGCAATCTCCAGAACTCTTATCTTGCAAAACTGAACACTATACCTGAAACCTAGCAGGACCCTGTGGAGCTCCTGGGCATGGAAGCCTTTCTGTGTCCCCCATTTCTTATTTGTAGGGAATAGACTCCAGCCTCCATGACCTTTCCTGAGTCCCAAACGGCAGATTCGAACAGTTGCTAATCAGGGAAGGGAGGGGATGCAGAGACAAGGGAGGAGCAGTCAAGAAACAATAGTGCAGCCTTGGGACAGGGTCCTGGTTCCCCTTCAAGGGATACACATAACCATACAGTAAGTCCCCTACATATGAACCTTCAAGTTGCAAACTTTCAAAGATGTAAATGTGCACTCCATCAACATCAGGCATGAGTGAAATTGCAGCTTGCCCTCTGTCTCCTATTACTGATGATCCTTCAGCTCTACCATCTCCCACCTCCCCTCCCTCCTCCAGTCAGTAACTCTTCTTGTCCATTCACTCGATGTCAGCACCTGTATGTCAGCTGTCTTACTGTACTACTGTACTTTTCAATGCACCGTACTGTAAGGTTAAAAATGTCTTATTTTTCATGTTTGTTTGCTTTTTATATATTTGTGTGAAAAGTATTATGAACCTATTACAGTACAGTACTATGTAGCCAATTGTGTTAGTTGGGTACCTAGGCTAACTTTGTTGGACTTACAAATTGGACATACAAACACTCTCTCAGAATAGAACTTGTTTGTATGTAGGGGACTTGTATCTTTAAGCTCTTCTGCAGAACTAAAACCCCCACCAAATGGAAGATGTTCCAGAGAGAAGGTCACAGTTTGATAACCTCGAGAAGCTCATCAGGAGACCACCTGAGGCCAGATTAAAGGGATGCAGGCTCTGCACACACCCTGATCATTATTAGCAACCCACTCTTGAACCACTGCTATAAAACTCCTCACCAAATCCCACCGGGTTGGGACACACAGTTTTTCAGGGCACAAGCCAGCTGTATCCCCCTTTGCCTGGCAAAGCAATAAATCTATTCTTTGCCAAGACAGAGAACTTTACCCAGTTCTCTGCCTCCAAGATTTGATTCAGCACCAGTGCACAGAGGATGAGTTTTTGGCATCAAATTTGGCACCCAACATGGGGCTGACTTGTGGACAGCCCCACAGGGGTCCCCTGGTTGAATCAGACACTCCAAGGTTTTCTCCATGTCAGCCTCTTTCAAGAGAGCAAAGGATTGGAGAATTCCTTTAATGGCCAGATAACCTGGGACACTTGCCTAGAAAGGACAAGCCCCAGTCACACCCATTCCACCATCCCGGCAGCTGGAACTCCCAGGCGGGAGCAGATGGAGGAAGCGGGACCATCCTAGCAGCTGCTGAGGCCATCTTCATCTCAAGAACATTCCTCTCTTCTTCCTGCCTATGACAGCCTGAATATCCTACTCTAAGGAATTATTTTGGGGAAGGAGAAAAGTAGTGTCTGGGACATCATGATACCTCAGCCAGCATGTGGTACGTCCCCTGGCATGCAGTCCGAGGCCCCTTTGGCCCTGCCCATTTAGAGGAACCCTGGTTCCCATTTGGGGGATTTTTTATTCTGGGAAATCCCATTTGGAAGGCACACTGCTTGAACAGAGGTCACAGGCTAAGTTGGGACTTGGAAGCCAATTTGACCCTTGTGCTATTTGGTTTTTAGTTTCTGTTTGGTTTTTGGTTTCTTTGGTTCGAAGCTTCTGTTGCTGGCAAGGATTTTGGTTTGTTCTTAGTCCACACATGAGTGTTCTATCAATCAAACATGGGAAGCACTTCTTCTTAAATTCCATCTGATAGCCCCCTGGGGAAAATCCTGGTAGACTGGTTGACCTATAGTTATAAACCTATGGCTAAGAAAAAGGAATGAGATTCTATTGTAATTCTGTTTGGGCAACATATATTCTTGAAAATGAGGAAAGGTAGTTTTTGAATGGTAGCCTAAATTACTATACTATCGTCCAGCTAGAGTTGTTTTCTCACAGGAACGAAAAGACAGGAAAAATTCCGTATGTTCAAGCACTCATGCAGCTACATAATAAAGAAAGTGAACAGTAAGGTAATAGGAGAATGGTACAAAGAGAAAAGAAAGTCATTTTGTCCTAGAGCTGGTTGTTTCTGAATGGGGAAAAAAATAAGGGACAAAATAATATGGATGCAGAATGTGATGGAAAGTGTGTGAAAAAGGGACACTGAGAAAAGAGTTGTGCATGATCAGGATTTTCTAACATTGAATTAAATCTATTTGGGTAAATGGATTTTGCTGGGAGTGGGCTGGGGCAAGACCGGATTTGGTTTCTCCCTCCGAAGTTTTCTGGGAATATTTTGATAACAGCTTATGAGTTTCTTTGCCTTTAAGTGATCTGTATTTGCCTTTGAAATCTTTTCACTTTGGTTAAGTAAATAAGTATTGTTTGGCAGATTCTAAAAGTTCTTCAGACCTCCAGCCAACTTAGGTCCTTCAGAGGAACCTTGAGGCATCTCAGAGAAATACTAAATTAACATGTTAAATTACATGGGAAGCATTGTCAAGTCAGTAATTCCTAAAATTCTAGCATGTCCTGGTAAAATTTTATCAGTCATAATTCTAGTTATTTGTAAATGTTGTATGTCACAGCAATAACTAAGTTTCTTTTGTCAATCACTGTGACTAAATGTTTAACCATGACTTTTTAAGTCTTTCTGTGATTTATAGACAGTTATTATTACACTCTGATACTTTTGAAAAGTGCTTCATCTTCAAGAGGATTTATGTGAAGGACCCTTTTGACAAATACAGGTCTCTGATAAATTTCACATCACACTGCTGAACTGGGTCTACTGCTAAAAGCACATGTACAATGCTTGTGTAACAATTGGGTATAAACAATAAAGTGTATGGTCTATAAAGTGTTTCCTCATTAACATACCTCTGAGCTCATTCACAATACCTGATCAGTTCTCCCCCAATGTGGACTACCTAGACAAATATAAAGGAGGCATAGCAGCAAGGGACATCATCTACACCCAGAGCAAACAGCTGAATCACCCCAGCATCAAGGGACAAATATTTCAATCATCAATATTTTCTACTTGAAGTCAAAAGAGGAAATGATGAAAGAAAAAAAATCTGTATGTATTGTGGTATGGGGAAGTCACTCTGGCTTATACATGGTTTAAGTTTTAAAAGTGGCCTATTTTGTGGCCCTTTGGACATGCATTATAAATCTGCTTTGGCCATTGAGGAGGAGAATACATTTGAAGGTCAAAATGGAATAACTACGGTTCAGATATCCAAGGTAAAACTAAGTAACCATTGTGGAAGTTGTGACTCCTCCTACTTCTAACTGGGTCTGTTGCACCAAAATGGTGGACCAAGGGATTGAGATCTTAATCATACAAGACTCGGATCCATGACTTGGAACTCAAATATTTTTAATTTGGTAGCCATTCCGTAAAATTTAGGCAGGACTATACCCCATTTCAGCAGTAAGTAGCCAGAGTGGCAGTAACCCCATTCCCTGAAAGATTTGGGGAAAGATAAAACTGAAAAGGGGGATTAAAACTGAATCCCCCTAAAACAAAGTTCGTCTGCCAAGTTTATGACTGTTTCTATCCAAAATGATTATTCCCTTTCTTGTCCAGCATCTGTTCTCAAGACTGAGGAGGAACAAAGAAAAGGGGGGAGAGAAACCAAGCACGACTCTGTGGGGCTCCTGGGCACAGAAGCCTTTCTGTGTCCCGCATTTCTTGCTCATAGGAAATAGACTCCAACCTCCACAACCTTCCCAGAGTCCCAAAGGACAGATTTGAACAGTTGCTAATCAGGGAAGGGAGGGGATGCAGAGACAAGGGAGGAGCAGTCAAGAAACAGTGGTGCAGCAGGGTCTTGGTTTCTCCTTCAGGGATACACATAACACCTTTTAGCTCTTTACAGAACTAAAACCCCCAATAAATGGAAGATGTTAGCATTCTTCATTCTAGATGAAAGGAACCAGAGAAGTTCTTCAAGAGAACACCTGAGGCCAGATTAAAGGAACCACAGAAACTCATCAGATCACCTAAGGCCAGATTAAAGGAGTGCAGGCCCTGCACACACCCTAATCCTTATCATCAACCCCACCCTTGAACCACTGCTATAAAACTCCTCACCAAATCCTCCTGGGGAAGGACACAGAGTTTTGAGGGGCACAAGCCTGCTGTGTCCCCATTTGCCTTGCAAAGAAACAAAGTTATTCTTTTCTACTTTGTCCAAAATTCTGTCTCCAAGATTCAATTTGGCACTGGTGTACAAAGGCTGAGTTTTTGGCATCCTACCCATTAAACAACAACCTCCCTTTTATCCTTCCCCTGGCAACCACCATTCTACTATGAATTTGACTACTCTAGGCACCTCATAGAAGTGGAATCATACAGTATTTGTCTTTTTGTGACTGGCTAAATCCACTCAGCAAAATGTCCTCAAATATGCATGAACATATACATCCATGCAGTGTATATGTCAGAATTTCTTTCCTTTCTAAGGCTGAATAATAATTATGTATATGCCACACTTTGTTTATCCATTCATCCACTGATGGACACTTGAGTTGCTTCCACCTTTCAACTATTGTGAATAATGCTGCTATAAATACAAGTGTACAAATATCTGTACAAGTTCCTGCTTTCAATTATTTGGGGTATATACCCAGATATAGTATATAGTGGATTTGTTGGATCATATGGCAATGCAATTTCTAATTTTCTGAGGAACCACCATACTATTTTCCACAGCAGCTGCACCATTTTACTTTTTACATTCCCAGTTAAATGTCCACAATGGCTTCAATTCCTCTACATCCTCACTAATACATTATTTTGTGTTGCTGTTGCTACTATAAAAAACAACAGCAATGGGTATGAAATGGTATTGCATTGTCCACTTGATTTTTTAAATTATAAATTTTCTTGACAAATTTTTATAGGTTAGTACAACTAAATTTCAGTCCAATTTTTCTCCAAACTTTTCTTTCTTTTTTTTTTTTTTTGGTTGCGCCACACAGCTCACAGGATCTTAATTCCCTGACCAGGGATTGAACCCAGGATGCCAGCAGTGGAAGCGCAGAGTCCTAACCACTGGACCACCAAGGAATTTCCTCTCCAAACTTAATAATTCTGAATTAGAGGAAGCAAATTAGGTTTCTATAAGTTAGTTTTCTTCTTCAGTTAGTCTCTCCCTGAATGCTAATCAGTCTAAAATAGGGGGAAAATTTATTAAATGGCCCCCAAATATGCATGAATGCATCATGTGTGAGCAATAATTGGTAAGACTTAAAGTTTTTCTTAACCCTTAGATTCCATGTCATGCATATAGAATCTACTAATCTAAACAGCTACTAACTCCCTAGAATGCACCAACCACTTTCCTTCCTATTTATTCAGCATTCCTTTAATGTCAGGCATTGTGGGGTGATGAGGGTAATAAGGATGAATAAGAAAATACTGCCCACATTACAACAATATTATGAAATAGATATAACTATTCCCACTTTACATTTGAGGAACCTGAAGATCCTTAGGTTTAGCATCTTGGCTAAGATCAGATACAGCTTGAGAAAGCTGTAATTCAAATTCAAATCTTACTCCAAAGCTCACGTTTTCTACTATTCCATACTGTGCTCTGTACTATCAACAGTTCACTTTTTAAAAAATAATATTCACCTGTAATTTCTATTTTTTACTTTAGATTTCCAAATGTTGGGTTTTGAGAGGAATGACACAATATGGGGAAACAAAACACAAAACAAAACAAAAAAAACTTGTAAAACTTCGAAGACATCCAGGAGTTGATAAGGAATTGGAAGCACTTTACCAAGCAATATTACCAAAGCATGCAAAGTCGAAAGAATATTTTAATACAAACAAAAATAGTAAATCCTAGAAAGAACTTTAAGTATCTGAAGCTTGTTTAAAAAAAAAAACTGACACACCTTCCAAAGCTCACTAGCCTGCCAAAAATTAGAATGTTATTCCTAAGCAGTCTGTTTCCTAGACATGATTTTAATCACAAGTAGAAGATCCTTCCAGTCCCATATAAAATTCTCTAGGAGACAGAAACATTAAAATAAGATTTAAAGATCCAAAGAATCAACAACTGCATTGATTATCCATTTTAAACAAATAAAGAAGAAGAGAAAAAAACAAAAACCATAATGCTCTGGCTGAGGAAACTTATACAGAAATGACAGAAATTCAAAAATATTTTTTCCTATCCCATTTCAAAAATCCCCCTTTCAGTAAAACAAATAAAATTAAGTCCTTTTTAAAAAAATTAACTTGATTATAAAATATTTAATTCTTCTATTTGCTAACATAACTATGTTACATTTTTTAATCTAGGAAAAAAGATAAGTTATGTTAAAGTACAAAAATGCTACAAATAAGCATGATTTCAATGTATATAATCTTACAGAAAAATTTTATAAATAGAGCAAGAAACCCATCACAGATTTAATTACTTTTCCTTACCAATATTCTCACTACTTGTATCAAGATTAATCCCTAAATGTTAAAGAAGAGCTAGGTGCAATGGCTATCCAGAAACTTAATCCTCCTTTACAACTTTAAAAAAATTCAAGATTAAATATGAGCAATTCAAAATACATGTATGTTTTTATTTTTTAAAGACATGCCAGTGAATACCATGGCTCTCAAAAAATGTTTGCTGAGCCAGATGAAATAAAAGCATATAGCTTACCTGAAAGAAAAAGGAAAAAACCCCTAACAATAGCTTTATGTGTTTTATGTGTAGATTTTTGGGGAAACAGTAAGTAATGCTTTGATTAAAACATAAACACTTTTAATTAATTCAAATGATCTGAATGCAACAATATTTATTGAATTCCTACCATGTGCTGTACACTCTGCAAGACACTGAATATAAAGAAGTGACCTTCCCACCCTCTTTGAGCTTATAAGGTAATGGATATATCCTTCAAATCTATCCTTTTTCTTTTGCGTGATTCCATGCTCATCAAGAAACTTTAGAAATGTAGATTTGCCCTCTCCAAAAGCTTAATACACATAAAACAATATATGATATTGCAGAGGCCAGCTTTCTGATCAATGTATCAACATACCCCTATTTAAATTAATAAATCACTATTCAGGTTTGCACATCACTCTTCACAAGTTTAGTTAGCTTGTGTGTATCCTCAAAGCCAGGTCTATTCTTATTAATTGGTTAGATGTAATTTCTGAAACTTCAGAGTTCAGAATCAAATATAGGAGTGGAATATGTGTAAACAAAGATGATATCAGCATATGAATCTCTAGTTTATCCTCAGACAACATACTTTTATTTCATCATGGCCTTCAAACTGCAGCTAGTTAACTCATAAAACTGTTGTAAAGAGTAAATGAGACTCCCTCTTGTGAGAGCACCAGAATGACAACTAACTGCTGAACAATCATCAACAGAAAGACACTGGAACTCACCAAAAAAAAATACCCCACATCCAAAGACAAAGGAGAAGCCACAGTGAGACAGTAAGAGGAGTGCAATCACAATAAAATCAAATCCCATAACTGCTGGGTGGGTGATTCACAAACTGGAGAACAATTATACCACAGAAGTCCACCCACTGGAGTTCACTCCCAACCTGGGGGTCCAGCAACAGGAGGAGGAATTCCCAGATAATCAGACTTTGAAGGCTAGCGGGATTTGATTGCAGAACTTCAACAGGACTGGGGGAAACAGAGACTCCACTGTTGGAGGACACACACCAAGTACTCTGAGCATCAGGACACAGGGGGAAAGAGCAATCACCCCATAGGACACTGAACCAGACCCACCTGCTAGTGTTGGAGGGTCCCCTGCAGCGGCAGGGGGATGGCTGTGGCTCACCACAGGGACAAGGACACTGGCAGCAGAAGTTCTGGGAAGTACTCCTCGGCGTGAGCCCTCCCAGAGTCCGCCATTACCCCACCAAAGAGAATGTAGGCTCCAGTGCCGGGTCGCCTCAGGCCAAACAATCAACAGGGAGGGAACCCAGCTCCACCCATCAGCAGACAAGCTGATTAAAGCTTTACTGAGATCTGCCCACCAGAGCAACACCCAGCTCTACCCACCACCAGTCCCTCCCATCAGGAAACTTGCACAAGCCTCTTAGAGAGCCTCATCCACCAGAGGGCAGACAGCAGAAGCAAGAAGAACTACAATCCTGCAGGCTGCAGAATGAGAACCATATTCACAAAAAGAAAGACAAAATGAAAAGGCAGAGGACTATGTACCAGATGAAGGAACAAGATAAAACCCCTGAAAAGCAACTAAATGAAGTGGAGATAGGCAACCTTCCAGAAAAAGAATTCAGAATAATGACAGTGAAGATGATCCAGGACCTTGGAAAAAGAATGGACGCAAAGGTCAAGCAGATGCAAGAAATGTTTAACAAAGACCTAGAAGAATTAAAGAACAAACAGAGATGAACAATACAATAACTGAAATGAAAAATACACTAGAAGGAATCAATAGCAGAATAACTGAGGCAGAAGAACGGATAAGTGACCTGGAAGACAGAATGATGGAAAGCACTGCCACAGAACACAATAAAGAAAAAAGTATGAAAAAGAAATGAAGAAAGCCTAAAAGACCTGTGGGACAACATTAAACACAACAACATTCACATTATAGTGGTCTCAGAAGGAGAAGAGAGAGAGAAAGGACCCAAGAAAATATTTGAAGTGATTATAGTCGAAAACTTCCCTAACATAGAAAAGGAAATAGCCACCCAAGTCCAGGAAGCACAGAGAGTCCCAGGAAGAATAAACCCAAGGAGAAACACTCCAAGACACACAGTAATCAAATTGACAAAAATTAAAGACAAAGAAAAATTATTAGAAGCAACAAGGGAGAAACAACAAATAACATACAAGGGAACTCCCATAAGGTTAACAGCTGATTTCTCAGCAAAACCTCTACAAACCAGAAGGGAGTGGCATAATATATTTAAAGTGATGAAAGGGCAGAATCTACAACCAAGGTTTCTCTACCCAGCAAGGATCTCATTCATTTGACGGAGAAATCAAAGCTTTACAGACAAACAAAAGCTAGGACAATTCAGCACCACCAAACCAGCTCTATCATGAATGCTAAAGAAACTTCTCTAAGTGAGAAATACAAGAGAAAAAACGGACATACAAAAAAAAACCAAAACAATTAAGAAGATGGTAATAGGAACACACATATGGATTAATTACCTTAAATGTGAATGGATTAAATACTGCAACCAAAAGATAGAGGCTCGCTGAATGGATACAGAAACAACACCCATATATATGCTGTCTACAAGAGACCCACTTCAGACCTAGAGACACACAGACTGGAAGTGAGGGGCTGGAAAAAGATATTCCATGCAAATGGAAATCAAAAGAAAGCTGGAATAGCAATACTAATATCAGAAAAATAGACTTTAAAATGAAGAATGTTACAAGAGACAAGGAAGGACACTACATAATGATCAAGGGATCAATCCAAGAAGATATAACAATTATAAAAATATATGAACCCAACATTGGAGCACCTCAATACATAAAGCAACTGCTAACATCTATAAAAGAGGAAATCGACAGTAACACAGTAATAGTGGGGGACTTTAACACCTCACTTACACTAGTGGACAGATCATCCAAACATAAAATTAATAAGGAAACACAAGCTTTAAACGACACAACAGACCAGACAGATTTAATTGATATTCATAGGACATTCCATCCGGAAACAGAAGATTACACTTTCTTCTCAAGTGCACGTGGAACATTATCTAGGATAGATCACACCTTAGGTCACAAATCAACCCTCAGTAAATTTAAGAAAACTGAAATCATATCGAGCATCTTTTCAGACCACAATGCTATGAGATTAGAAATCAATTACACGGAAAAAAAAATGTAAAAAACACAAGCACGTGGAGGCTAAACAATATGTTACTAAATAAACAAAAGATCACTGAAGAAATCAAAGAGGAAATCAAAAAATACCTAGAAACAAATGACAACAAAACACAACGATCCAAAACCTATGGGATGCAGCAAAAGCAGTTCTAAGAGGGAAGTTGCAGCAATACAAGCCTACCTCAAAGAAACAAGAAAAATCTCAAATAAGCCATCTAACCTTATACCTAAAGGAACTAGAATGAAGAACAAACAAAACCCAAAGTTACCAGAAGGAAAGAAATCATAAAGATCACTGCAGAAACAAATGAAATAGAAACAAAGAAAACAATAGCAAAGACCAATAAAACTAAAAGCTAGTTCTTTGAGAAGATTAACAAAATTGATAAACCTTTAGCCAGACTCATCAAGAAAAAGAGGGACAGGACCCAAACCACTGAAATTAGAAATGAAAAAGGAGAAGTTACAATGGATACCGCAGAAATACAAAGCATCATAAGAAACTACTATAAGCAACTCTATGAGAATAAAATGGACAACCTGGGAGAAATGGACAAATTCTTAGAAAGGTATAACCATCCAAGCCTGAACCAGGAAGAAATAGAAAATATGAACAGACCAGTCACAAGCATTAAAATTGAAACTGTGATTAAAAATCCTCCAAAAAACAAAAGTCCAGGACCACATGGCTTCACAGGTTCTATCAAATGTTTAGAAAAGAGCTAACACCACCCTTCTCAAAATCTTCCAAAATATTGCAGAGGAAAGAACACTCCCAAACTCACTCTATGAGGCCACCATCACTCTGATACCAAAACCAGACAAAGATACTACAAAAAAAGAAAATTACAGACCAATATCACTGACGAATCTAGATGCAAAAATCCTCAACAAATTACTAGCAAACAGAATCCAACAGCACATTTAAAGGATCATACACAATGACCAAGTGGGATTTATCCCAGGGATGCAAGGATTCTTCAATATACACAAACCAATCTCTGTGAAACACCACATTAACAAATTGAAGAATAAAAACCATATGATCATCTCAATAGATGCAGAAAAAGCTTTTGACAATATTCAACATCCATTTATGATAAAAACTCTCCAGAAAGTGGACATAGAGGGAACCTACCTCAACATAATAAAGGCCATATACAACAAACCCACAGCAAACATCATTCTCAGTGGTGAAAAACTGAAAGCATTTCCTCTAAGATCAGGAACAAGACAAGGATGTCCACTCTCGCCACTATTATTCAACATAGCTTTGGAAGTGCTAGCCACGGCAATCAGAGAAAAAAAAAGAAATAAAAGGAATACAAATTAGAAAAGAAGTAAAACTGTCACTGTTTGTAGATGACATGATACTATACATAGATATTCCTAAAAAATGCCACCAGAAAACTTCTAGAGCTAATCAATGAATTTGGTAAAGTTCCAGGATACAAAATTACTGCACAGAAATCCCTTGCATTCCTATATACTAAGAACGAAAAATCTGAAAGAGAAATTAAGGAAGCACTCCCATTTACCACTGCAACAAAAAGAATAAAATACCTAGGAATAAACCTACCTAAGGAGACAAAAGACCTGTATGCAGAAAACTGTAAGACACTGATGAAAGAAATCAAAGACAATACAAACAGATGGAGAGATACACCATGTTCTTAGATTGGAAGAAGCAACATTGTGAAAATGACTGTACTACCCAAAGCAATCTACAGACTCAGTGCAATCCCTATCAAATTACCAAATGGCATTTTTTACAGAACTAGAACAAAAATTCTTCAAATTTGTATGGAGACACAAAAGCCCCCAAATAGCCAAAGCAGTCTTGAGGGGAAAAAACAGAGCTGGAGAAATCAGACTCCCTGACTTCAGACTATACTACAAAGCTACAATAATCAAGACAATATGGTACTGGCACAAAAACAGAAATATAGATCAATGGAACAGGATAGAAAGTCCGGAGATGAACCCACACACCTATGGTCAACTAATCTGTGACAAAGGAGGCAAGGATATACAATGGAGATAAGACAATCTCTTCAATAAGTGGTGCTGGGAAAACTGGACAGCTACATGTAAAAGAATGAAATCAGAACACTTCCTAACACCATGCACAAAAATAAACTCAAAATGGATTAAAGACCTAAATGTAAGACCGGACACTATAAAACTCTTAGAGGAAAACATAGGAAGAACACTCTTTGACATAAATCACAGCAAGATCGTTTTTGACCCACCTCCTAGAGAAATGGAAATAAAGACAAAACTAAACAAATGGGACCTAATGAAATTTACAGGCTTTTGCACAGCAAAGGAAACCATAAACAAGATGAAAAGACAACCCTCAGAATGTGAGAAAATATTTGCAAACGAATCAACAAAGGATTAATTTCCAAAATATATAAACAGCTCATGCAGCTCAATAGCAAAAAAAACAAACAACCCATTCAAAAAAATGTGCAGAAGACCTAAATAGACATTTCTCCAAAGAGCACATACAGATGGCCAAGAGGCACATGAAAAGCTGCTCAACATCATTAATTATCAGAGAAATGCAAATCAAAACTACAATGACATATCACCTCACACTGGTTAGAATGGGCATCATCAGAAAATCTACAAACAACAAATGCTGGAGAGGTGTGGAAAAAAGGGGACCCCCTTGCTCTGTTGGTGGGAATGTAAATTGATACAGCCACCATGGACAGTATGGAGGCTCCTTAAAAAACTAAAAACAGAATTACCATATGACCCAGCAATCCTACGATTGGGCATATACCCAGAGAAAACCATAATTCAAAAAGACACATGAACCCCAATGTTCATTGCAGCACTATTTACAGTAGCCAGGTCACGGAAGCAGCCTAAATGCCCATCGAGAGACGAATGGACAAAGAAGATGTGGTACATGTATACAACAGAATATTACTCAGCCATAAAAAGGAACAATATTGGGTCATTTGTAGAGACGTGGATGGACCTAGAGACTGTCATGCAGAGTGAACTCAGAAAGAGGAAAACAAATATCATATATTCATGAATATATGTGGAATCTAGAAAAGCGGTACAGATGAACTGGTTTGCAAGACAGAAATAGAGACACGGATGTAAAGAACAAATGTATGGACACCATGGGGGAAAAGCAGGGGTGGGGGGAGGGATGAATTGGGAGATTGGGATTCACGTATATACACTAATATGTATAAAATAGATTACTAATAAGAACCTTCTGTATAAAAAATAAAATAAAATTCAAAGAAAACAAACAAAAAAAGGAATAAATGAGATATACCATAAAACAGTGCTTCTCAAACTTTAATGTGCATGTGGATCACCTGCAGGTGTGCTTAAATGCAGACTGATTCAGTAGGTCAGGGGCAGGGACTGAGCTCCTTCCTTTCTGATAAGCTCCCAGTGATACCAGGCTGCTGCCCACAGCAGGAGGGGACAGACTGCTCAGTCCAGCTGACTGTTCCCTCCCATTTATGGATGTCTTATCTCCCTTACTGATCTCACCTTCCTTGGGAGAAAAAAATATTTTTTTCAGTATTTGTATCCTCCGAAGTTCTAACCTAATCAGAATGCCTTCCATATGGTAGGCATTAAACACATGCCAACTGAATGAATGACATCCAGCTTTTAACAGTCATTACTTCTATGGCTATAGACAGAATTGTTTCTTCTTTGAATTAGCTTATTTTAAATAGAAACATATTTTTGAAAACTGAGAAATCAAAACAGCTTTCAATCTACTTTTTTTTAATGAAGAAAAAAAATTGTATTTGCCGCACAATACAGTGCTTTTTTTCCTCAGGCTGACCTAATCATCTTTTTTAAAAATCCACGATTAACTTGTTAAAATTATCTTCTAATGATTCTTCCATTTTTTCGTAAATAATAATTTAATAAATCAAAGTAAGTCATCTGGTTTTCTGGGGAAGTTTTAAAACTAATACCAAAAAAAAGTAATCATTTTCTTAGGATGTACCTTATACTTTTCAAGCAGCACGATAAAATTATAAGGACATCTTAGGAAAGGTAACATGTAAAAAATAAGTCTGACTTTTAGATTAACGGCACCATAAAAAAATCAAATATTATTATTGCTATCAGTAGGTAGCTCTTTTGCAGTTTCGTGGGTTTCTCCGCTGATTTTCTGTGATCACCGTGACAAGTGACTAAGTATCTAGGGCTGGCTTCTAACACTTGTAAATATTACTTGTTAACCTGATTACATCTTTGTTCCATGCTGAGAAAAATAGTATGTTGATGTTTCAAGCACTCAAGAAAAGAACAAAGGTGGAGTATTATTTTCATTTCTAAGATGTTTACCTCTACAGTTTCATGGCCTTTTTGATGTTTTTGCGATGAGTTTGCCAATTACCAAAATAAACAATTATTTTTGAGTAACTAACGTAGGATAGTAACCGAGAATCAAGTTTTTAAGCAAACCGCCGAATTAAAACAACGTAACGGTCTTGCAAGTAAACATGGATAACCGGGTTTTCGCTTCCCCACACATGAAGCACATCAATCCCCCCGATATGGCGACCCGGAGCCCCGAGGCCCAGTCCCGCCTCTGACGCCGCGACCGCGCGCGCTGGTCCGGCTGGTACCGCAGCAGAGACCAGGCCAGCGCACAGGGATCTACGAGTTCCCTCTGGAGTTTGCTCTTTCGTCTTTATTAAAGTTGGGTTTTTTTGTTTTTTCGTTTAAGACAATACACCAGGAGGGTACCATAGCGCCAGCCACCGAGCAGGCACTTCGGAGCCTGGAGCCTCGGAAGGAGCGGCAGTGTCCTCGAGGAGGTCCTCCAACGTCCCCATTACGGAGGCAAAATGGTGGCCGCGAACGCCAGCCCGCTGGCCCGGGCGGGGTTTCGGCGCGGCAGGGGAGGAGCCCGCCAGACTCTGGCGGCCGGATCGGTCCTCACGCAGGCCCGCCCCGGGGCCCACAGCCCGAGAGGCTGCCGGCGTGGCGCCTGCGGCAACCAGAGCCCGGTCGAGGGATTGGAGGCGGCGTCCCCGAGACCGTGAACAAGGACGCCATTATGGCCCTCCCCTGCCAGCGCCTCGGCCGCAACCCGCGCTGGAAGCGAGGCTCGGGGCTCGGAAAAAGGGACGAGGAAGGGGGTCGGAACCAGGGCCGGGCGGGAACAGAGAAGCGGGAGGGGCGGGAGGGGCGGGAGGGGCGGGAGGGGCGGAATGGCTGCCGGGCGGGAGCGGAGGGGCGGGAGCGGAGGGGCGGGGCGGGGCGAGGCGGCAGGAACAGGGGAGGGGGCCTCCCTTGCAGGGCGGGCGGCGGGACCTGGCTCGGTCAGCCCTCTCACTGCGGGTGGGGTCCAGAGGTAGGGCGACCCACCCTGTCCGAAGCTCCCCCGTGCGGCCCGGGATCGTGGCGGGCGGCTAGGGCTGCGCTCCCGCGGCGCCTCTTACCTGTGCCTTCCCTGTCTCTGTCGTCCGCCATCTTGTTGCGGCGCCGTCGCCGGGGAGAGCGCTGTCGCTAAGCTAGGTCGCGGCGTCCTGGCCCCCTGTAGCCCTGCGGCTAGTCGGCCCTGGAGGATAGGCGGCTCCGAATCCCGAAGGAAGAAGACCCTGGGCGTGGGCGGGGGAGGGAAAGTTTGGAGCGCGCGCCCTCCCCCTTCCCGCCATGACCCTCTGGCGCCCGGGAGACCGGAAGCCCGGACCCGCCGCCGGCGACCACTGAGCCGCGTCCGGGGCTTCAGCCTATTCCTTCAGTACCGAGGCCTGAGCCCTGGTTTTTCTGGCGTGGAGGAAATATTTAATAATAAAGTTCCGAACCCCTCCTTTCCCTTGTTTATGATCCGTTTGGGGACACAATGCTCTCCCCCTCCCCTCCAGTTCGAAGGATGTGGCGTTGCTCGATTCTTTCTACTGCATATTTTAAAACGCAATTGGAGAGATGGGTGCAGAACTCGGCTCCGGGGTGACAGAACCAACCGGCAATCCCCCCTCCTCTTCTTCCAGTCCGCACCCCGCGGAGAGGCCGGACCTGGCCCCCCGTTTTCTCCCGTCCAGTGCTCGCCGTCCGTTCCCAGAGATGGGGACTGCACGGCGGGCGAGAGCTGGAGCTGGGACGGAAAACTGGGCCGGCGCGGGAGGAAACCAGAGCCATTAAACTGTTATTACTGGAGGAGCGGAATCGCTGTAGAAAAACGTGTAAAATCGGCGCAAACACTGCGTCGTCAAGGCTGCGATTTCTGATACAAAATAGAAGGTTCTCGGGCCTCCCTGGTGGCGCAGTGGTTGAGAGTCCGCCTGCCGATGCAGGGGATACGGGTTCGTGCCCCGGTCTGGGAGGATCCCATATGCCGCGGAGCGGCTGGGCCCGTGAGCCATGGCCGCTGAGCCTGTGCGTCCGGAGCCTGTGCTCCGCAACGGGAGAGGCCACAACAGTGAGAGGCCCGCGTACAGCAAAAAAAAAAAAAAAAAAAAAAATAGAAGGTTCTCATAGCAACAAAAACGTGCCCATCTTATGCTCACTGTTACGTACATGAAATTTCTTGTGAAATTTGACAAGACCTCCAGTTAAAATTACTGGGAGGGAAAGTTTTAAATCTCGCTTTTCTAAAACTTCGAAGCCGTGGCATGTTAAGTTTTTGTCTCATTTTAAGGAAAAATTCACTATACTAGCATATTTTCTTTTAAAAATGATTCTTGAGTAATGTGCCTAATAGTATGGTTCAAGCAAATATTTTTTTAACGAGTTTTAGATGCTATTTAAATGCATGTGTGTACTAATTTAAATTAGTTGATTTTATGTAAAAATCGATTATAAACTTAACTGTAAATATTAAGAGGGCTTCAAAATAAAAGGTATTTAATGGTTTTACTGAGTTTTTATGCTCATATTATTCTGCTTCTATAATCCCTCAGTAAACCCTAAAGAAAACTGACTAATATTCTTTATTAAAATATTTTTTCTGTAGGAGATATATGGTGCTGCATCAGCATTCTCTCTGAAATTGACTATAAACAATTGAATCTTCACAAAATGGCTCGTATTAGAAGATATATACTTACATAAAATGAATACAATCGTGAACAGTAAGGTCTTAATGCCGAAAAATAGCGAAAAGTAGTCATCAGCACTCATGTATATTTAAATTTCATAGTCATCATGGTCTAGCTATTGTTTTTTTAAAGACCCCTCTTTCCATATGGACGATGAAGGCCTTTGAAATAAACGTGGGAAACGCCAGCTTTAGTCTTCAGGCCTGCTACTGTGCCTTTTCATGTGCTGCTTTCAGTTCCTTTTTACGGAATGACTTTCCCTCCTCTCTCTCTGCCCTAACATTCACCCTCCCACAGACACACATATGTCCCATCCCTGTTGTCAGTGACCTCCTGAAAGGTCATGCACTCGAAGCTTTCCCTATCAACCCGTTACTCTGAGGTCCCTGACAACCCGTTGCTCTGAGGTACCATAGCCATACTGTCGACCCAAATCACATTGATTTTCAGTGACTTGTTTCCCCCTAACAAACGGTAAGCTCTTGAGGACAGGAAGTGCTTTATTTGTCCATATATCCGCAGTGTCTAGGACAGCTTTTCAATGTTTATGTCTAAAATAATGTGCATTTTTAAAATTAGGACAGAATTTAGTCTTCTCAATGACTTATTAAGAAAGCTTTAAAAAAAAAAAAAAAAAGCTTTTCATTGTCTAGATTATTTCAAACCACGTTTATCTCTACTCTGAACTTCTACAGCATATTTAAGGCAACACTCTTTAAGTTTGGATGAGTAAAAACAATTTATGTTAATTAACTCCTCCCCCCAATTAGATTTGAAGACTGGATCCTAATATATGCACCTTTTGTATACCCACAGTACCTATGCCAATTTGGGGCACATACTATGAGCTTAATACGTACTTTTCAATTGACTAATTAGCTGATGAGACATAAAAGTCTGTAATGATTCTGGAAAACTTTCCACAAAGTGAAGAAAAATGGTTATCCAAGTGACAATTTAAGCCCACTCTGCCAATCAGTGGGGCCAGAGGGATGTGTACAGGTTATGTCTTTTTGCATGATTGAATTTATAGTGTTAAATTTCTTCTCACAGGCATCTGTTCTGTGCCCATGAGGGAGACAGAAATGTTTCTTCTGAATACAGCTGACTCACTTACCTAAGGTGTGGGTAAAGTGGAAAGGGTAAGTGGTGTGAATAACGCAAAATGACAGTAAAAAATCTTCACAGCACCTTTACTGTCCTAGTATGGAGATTGTTGACATCTCCTTGGACTAGGAATAATTTTTTTTAAACTGGATTTTCCTCAGCCATTGCCCTGTACTGACCTCATGATCCTAGGCAAGGTCTGTAATCTCTTTAAAACTTAGTTAACTTAGAAAAATGGAGATAGCAATGTCCAAGCTCCTTGCCTTAGAGTTTTCATGAGACTGAATAGATGTAACTGAAAGCTTTGAAAATTTTAGAGAACTTGTGAGGAATCCCCACTTCCATGTAGGAAGGAGTACTTAGAGGTCAAACCCCAACTTCTTTTCTGAGATTCAACTTCGACTTGGAGAGTTTCCTTTTCCAGTGCTTCAGCTACACGACTGGGAGGTGGTCTGACTCCAGGTCTTACACAGGTTACTACTAGAATCTGCTGCCTGCCTGATGTGATCTAGCTTACATGATAGAGCTTCATCTTAAGTTTGTGGCCCCTTCCTGATTTCCACCTTGCCATTTTTAAATCTTACCAAGCATGAGCAGCCTTAAACATATCTAGCTTCCTTGGGCTCTAGACCCAGGAAAGCGAGAGGGATGGTGTTACTTCTCTGGTCTAATTCCAGTTTTCTAATGGAACCTGCATCCCTTCCTTGGATGATTAACATCAAGAATGTCCAGCCTTGGGGCTTCCCTGGTGGCGCAGTGGTTGAGAGTTCGCATGCCGACGCAGGGGACGCGGGTTCGTGCCCCGGTCCAGGAAGATCCCACATGCCACGGAGCGGCTGGGCCCGTGAGCCATGGCCGCTGAGCCTGCGTGTCTGGAGCCTGTGCTCCGCAACGGGAGAGGCCACAACAGTGAGAGGCCCGCGTACAGCAAAAAAAAAAAAAAAAATAGAATGTCCAGCCTTTCAAGGAAAACACTACTCCTACACTACCCCTACCCATAAGGCAAGTAACCTAACCCTGTGATCTGAAAAGGAGAACCTTATTAGAATACAACAGAATAAGAGTACAGTTTCATTACAGTTACAATAATAAAAATAACTCTTTAAATACTTTGTATATATTATCTCTTTTAATCTTTACGAGGCTGATAGCAACTCCGTTTTACAGATGAAAAAGCTATATATTCACATTAATGGCCTGTTTAAGGTTTCAAAGCTGGTTGGTAAGAGCTGGCTAGGAATCTAGTTCTGATTCCAGAGCCACTCTGCTATCCTGCTTCTTTATAAATGTAAGATATCATCGTTATATTCTATTTCGTAACCTGAATATTTAGAGAAGAATGTTAAGGGCAAAAATTCTGGGCGGAATTTGTCACCTTCCTCCCCCACTTTTTTTTTTTACTGCTTCAAAACATCAACCAAAGCAACTGGCAGAGACTCTTAGGAACTTTAAAGCAACCAGATAATGGCATGCATGTTGTCCTTGTCTGGACAAAGAATTAAGCTAAAGGCCTAGCAGGAGAGGAAGTGAAACCCACTCTTCTACCGGGCCCCAGTGGTCTGCTCACCTTCTTTTCTTTCCTTCCCACCTTCCTGCAAGCTGAGGTTTCAGGTCTCTCAGTAATGAGGGAGAATTGTGTTAAATCCTTGGCTCTGGACAAGAGCGTATTCAGTGCCAGAGTTCCTTCAGGCTTTTCAGGGAGACCCAGAGCAGGAAGCTGGAACTGCAGCACTTGTGGGCAGCTTGAAAGTAAATCTTACATGAAACCACAACTCTTAAAGCATTTGGAAAAATAACCTCCTGGCCCTACTTCTGGCAGAAGTACATGTTTCTTTCTATTTCCCTTAAGAACACACATTGACACAACAAGTTACTGTTTAATTCATTGCTTAAGCATTTCCTGTTCTAAGCAGCACTTTTCAGGGACACTCATTGCTAAGCAACTTTTGATGAGTCCCTGTTCTTTATTCATTGAAAATCAGACCTGAAAGGGGAAGGGTGGTAGCTAACCCAGAGATTCAAAAAATGTTCATGATCTCTTGTACAACTTCTTACCCCTTAAGTGTGAAAATAGAGGAAAAGCTAGAATTATACAGGTAATTGACTTTGGAATAATTTTTTTTAGTTCCAGCTTCAAAAATAAATCTTTGAACTTAACTTTCACTTCTTATCATGTTTACATTAGGAGATAGAACTGTATAGAAGAATTAAGCACGTAGCCTTAGGAGGTAAATGGACCCAGGATTGAACCTCAGTCCACTGTTCATTAGCTATATGACTTTGGACATGTTATCCTCTCCTCTGTAACCTTGGTTTCCACATCTGAGGTTACACGGAGGTAAGGAGATGATTGACCAGGTGGGACATGGAGGCCACCTCTGCTTCTCCCTTAACTTCTGGACTGATTTAATTTCTTGAGACTATGGCCTCGGGACTCTCTGCTGACTCTAGGGCCAATACTGATAATATTTGGAGCATTTACTATGTTCTAGGAATGATGCCCAGCATTTTACATCATCACAGTAACCTTATAAGAAGAACACTGATATGGTTCCCTTTTAAAGATGAAGAAAACCAGAGTTAAGATCCCAAAATTTCTTCTCTGAGAGGAAAGGTGGCTTTTCTCTGCTGAGCTTCAAAGCCTTTCCTGAGATGCCTCCTCAGAACCTTAGTCTGGATGTTCCATTTCCTCCTTATAACAAACCACTGGGACACGACTGCTTTCCTGCCTCTTGAAGGAGGCGTTGTCCAGTCAACGAGGTGAAGAGGGGGTCTGTGAGGGGGCCGGAGCATCCCAATCTCTCTAGCTCCACCTTCCCTGCTACCCTTGGTATGACCATGTAGACATTTTTTTTTTTTAATCTTAAGGGTTTCACTACTGGCCTACGGGGAAAGAGATAGGATAATAAAATTAACAAATGCGGATGTTATAAACGTCCTGGAAACTTAAAAAATTTTACAGACATGGTTCCTGATTCATAAAGCTCTTGACTCTCTCTGAGATGGTAAGAGCCTGTGCCTGGCTCTTCCTTCACTCTGCCATTCCAATACTGCCACTACTGAAATTAATTTTCCTTCCCAGAGTTGTTTTTTTTTTTTTTTTTTTTTTTTTTTTTTGCTGTACGTGGGCCTCTCACTGTTGTGGCCTCTCGCGTTGCGGAGCACAGGCTCCGGACGTGCAGGCTCAGCGGCCATGGCTCATGGGCCCAGCCGCTCCGCAGCGTGTGGGATCTTCCCGGACTGGGGCACGAACCTGTGTCCCCTGCATCGGCAGGCGGACTCTCAACCACTGCGCTACCAGGGAAGCCCCTTGTATCATTTTTTAAATTAGATTCCACGTATGAGTGATATCATATGATATTTGTCTTTGAGAGACGTGGATTTTTAAATTTCAGATACTGAGAAGTAAATTCATACTATTATTTTGTATTATAGATAATTCCAATACTGTTTGCAGCTTTAGAATTGAGCAGAAAATGATCAGTGCTGTGCCTCATCTTGACTTTGTAGGCCTGGCCTGTGATTATGGCCACTTACCCTTAGTAAAATGCCTGTGAATAGCAATCAGTTGAGACTGCCCACTCTCCTGCACTGGAGGCTAACTCCTTGAAAAAGTTCCACATTATCTAGTAACTGCCCTAGAACAGAAATCTGCAACCCCTTCCCCAAGAGAGAATACCACTAAGCAAAGCAATACAAACATAAAAAGATTTTTAAATCTTCACAGGTTTTACTGGGTTTTTCTTTGTACTTTTTTTTTCTTTTTCAAGTCAGCTGTATTTTCAAGAAGGTAAGGGAAGGTGTGAGATTGGGAGGGAAGAGCGGTGACAGGAAAGAGAGGTTAGGAAGTTATTTTTAGGAAGGCTTGGAGGGGAAGGGAAAGTCAATTACATACAGGGAGTGGGGCAGGGAGGCTAAGCCAAGGGAAAGCTAGTTAACTGGGGAAGGGCTTACTTAGTCCTCTGGTCCCTCTTGTTTCTTCCTACATGTTCACAATTCTAACTCACCAAGTAGTGAAAGAAATGCAGCTGCGAACTCCTGGGTGGGAGGCGTGACCTTGTTCATTTTAGCCTCCCTCTCCATTCTTGGAGAAGGAAGTTTCATTCAGTTATCAGAAAATATTTATGAATATTTTATGTCCTGTGTGCAGGACGGTCTGTTAGGCACAACAGAAAGTACCGAAACATGATAGCTGATAGCTGCCTTCCTTTTGCTGAGATACTTTTAGAGCTGGTAGCGTTAAACTAACAATCTTTTGGGAATTCCCTGGCGGTCCAGTGGTTAGGACTTGGTGCTGTCACTGCCGGGGCACAAGTTTGATCCCTGGTCAGGGAAGTAAGATCCCGCAAGCCTTGTGGCCAGGCCAAAAAAAATAAAGAAACTAGTAATTTGGGGGGTTTGGGTTTTTGGGTTTTTTGTCATCCAATCTCTTGGTCCCGAAGGTTACTAATTATTGGCCCACAGGACTCAAGTACCCACCCACCAAAGCTACTTTCTCCTTCATATGATGTATAGTGTGTACTATACCCTTCCCATAGTCTCAGCGTACCCAACAATGGTTTGTATCTACAGTATGTGATCAATTATTAGTTATCCAGAACACCATAGAACTGTGTCATTGGATTGAACTAATGGTGTCTTTTCTCCAGGAGATAAGTGGTTGCAAATTTAACTAATTTGACTAAGTCTATTTACTAGGTTGTTTTTGTGTGTTTGTTTGTTTAGGCTGCTCTGTGCAGCTTGCAGATCTTAGTTCCCCAACCAGGGACTGAACCTGTGCCCCTGTATTGGGAGCGTGGAATCCTAACTGCTGGACTGCCAGGGAAGTCCCTCACTAGGTTGTTTTATTTCAGTGCCTGGAGTGGGTCCCAAGGCCTTTGAATTCATAGACCTTTAACTAAGTAGAATATTAACTAGAAATTTAGTACTAACTATGGCTTACATCTCATAGAGGAATGTATGTTGTAATCATACGATGATGTTTTTTGTGGAAAAAAAAATATACAACCAAGAATGTAATAAATACTTTTAAAATTGATGTCCACAAACACAAAACCCTCCCTGGATGATCTTAAATAACTATGCCTATACAGAAATAAGGGTTAAAGCATATCTTCTTTTTTTTTTTTTTTTTTTTTTTTTTGCGGTACGCAGACCTCTCCCTGTTGCGTCCTCTCCCGTTGCGGATCACAGGCTCCGGACGCGCAGGCCCAGCGGCCAAGGCTCACGGGCCTAGCCGCTCAGCGGCATGTGGGATCTTCCCGGACCGGGGCACGAACCCGCGTCCCCTGCATCGGCAGGCGGACTCTCAACCACTGCGCCACCAGGGAAACCCACGTATCTTCTTTTTAATGGCCTTCTCTTTAAAATGTGAGTGATATGAGTGTCCAGTAGACTGTGTTCTTTCTTTACATTAGTTATTTTTAAAGAATAATCACTTTAAGAAGGAACAGCATAATGGGATAGCCAGGCACAAGGATCTTGAATTTTATTTCTATTTTTGCTCTAATGTTATTTAAGAATATCTACTGCTGGAATTTCTGTGGATTTATTAGACTTCTATGCCTCCATTTCTTTAAAATGGGTATAACATTTTTACCACTTATGCTCTGAAGTCTTAGGATGAGAATTATGATCTCTTCCATTAAGTATCACTTGCCTAGTAACACCACGAACAGAATTTGGGGATCAAACATGTTGAATAGGATCACTATCTTATCTTCATAATGTGAAAAGCAAATTTTATATCCAATCCAGGGTGTATACACCTATATGCCGTCCAAATCTGTTGTACTCTCATCTCTGTCTGGTCTTGAGCTATCCTGGCAATGAATACTTCTTTATACCCCATAGCAAAATATCACTATTAAAATAAAATGAATAAGAAAGATATCAGCTCGATATAATCCTAGTTTTAAACAACTGGCCTCAATACCATTCTTTGTTTTTATAAATAGACTTTATTTTTTAGAGCAGTTTTAGGTTTACAGGAAAATTAAGCAAAAAGTAAGAGTTCCCATATACCTCTTTTTAGCTCGCTCTACACACAGTTTCCCCTACTATTAAAATCATGCATTAATATATTCTTTTTTATTACATTTAAATAGTTGAAGACAGCTATTGCTTTGGTGAATAAGAAAAGAAGTATTCTAGTGATCTTAAGGAGATTGACCTGCTGGCTACTGACAGAATTTCTTTGGCACCATTTACACACAGACTAAAGTTATTTTATTCGGTAAGAATTCCCATATTTAAATAGCTACTCAGCTAGTTGGGGGCACAGTTTGTAACCAAACATGATAAAGGAAACACTAAACTTGTAACATTAAACTATAGACTGAGGTTCTACCCCTAACTTCCCTTGGTTAGTAGATTTGGCTGCGTCTCTTAACCTCTGTGAAATTCTGGGACGGATTAGAGAAGCTAAAACAGTCCTTTTCCATTCTTTCATGAATTTTGTAATCCCTTGTTCCCAAAGTGAGTAGAAGACTATTTTAAGTGGCTCAAATATGTGTGTGTGTGTGTGTATGTGGTTTTTGGGGTTTTTTTTTTTACTTCTGTTTTTATTTTAGTGTGTATTAAAAAATCTAGTACCTTGGACCCATGATTTCACAAATGTCATCGCTTAAGATGAGCTTGGTTTTTGGTTTTTTAAATTAGTTAATTTATGTCAAATTAAGGAAAATGTTAAGTATCTAATTATAGAAGTAACAGGGATATGACAAAAACCAGAAGTAAAGAGCATGGAATTCCCTGGCAATCCAGTGGTTAGGACTCTGCTGCGCTTTCACTGCCAAAGGCCCAGAGCATTAAGATCCCACAAGCCACTCAGCGGAGGGCTAGTGTGGAGCGGGGTAACTGAATAAGGTTTGGGAAACACTGGATTAATTAATGTACTAACCCATTTGAGAAATTGTTTCAAGTGGGGCTGTGTCCCACAACTCTTTTTTGTAATCTATACTCTAAATAATTTGGCTCAATTAACGAAACTTAAAATTTATAGGAGGAAGACAATACAATAAGAAAAGTATTTTATTAGAGAAATGCCAAGAAGTTAGGGAGCGCAGCGCAATTACATCTAATCCCAAAATACCTTCACTATTTCTGGAAACTAGACAAAATCTACAGGACCAATTTGGGAATAAAGGGAAGGGCTAATTAAATCCATCTTAAAGTTTTTCAGGCTCTAACAATTTCCTCACATTATATGGCTTGTAACTTGATAAATTAGCCATGAACTTATCCTAGTGTTTGAGTTAATTCACAGCTCTTTCTCAAGTAAAATGCTGTCATGATTCTATCAGTAGGCAGCTCCATTCTGCGTGGCACCAACTGAACTGGCTTTTTATTTGGGGGGAGAAGAGACGTTTGACTCTCATTTTTATATCAGTATAAGGCTTCCTCTGTCACCTCAAGTATCTAAAGCATGTGACTCTTTCTTTAATCCACATATGGAACGTGTAAGGCCAAAAAGAGTAATGCATTTTATTCATCTCCGTAACCCATGTATCTTTGCCCAATGCCTGAAACAAATACTTGTTGAGCCAAAAATTGAAATAAGTTAATTGTGAATAAGCCATGATCCTGTTCTGGTAAAGATACACTTAAAATATCAGTCATTTGAAATTCTTGCATCTGTCCATTTTTCTGGATTTTCCATGCCCTACTGGTGTAAATCAGAAGGCAAAGAACTTGGAGTGTCTCAGTTCCCAACCATAAGTTATAATATAGTACTCTTTTAGAGAGTGGACAGAAGGTGCCTCACTTGAATAATTATTTCTGTGGTGTGCAAAGCTGCTGTTGAAAATATCTGCTATTCCATGCAATGTACTGTATTTAAAGGTTCATTTAATAACCTCTTATTAAGTTTGGATAGTCTTCACTGATGAATGTTTATTGTTTCTTTGCCAGAAAGCAAAATCTGTCTTTTTTTCCCTTAGCTCTTGGGAGCTATCAGTCCTTGATTATAGTAATCCACTTTTTTCAGGTACTTAGTAATACCTATTGCCTCTGTTACTTTTGTAAATGACAATAGCTAATATTCAGAATCCTATGGTGCTAGGCCCACAGCTAGCATATATGACTTTAACACTCACAGTGATCCTATGAGGTATATGCTATGATTATTCCTGCTTGATGTTTTAGAAAACTGTGGCCCAGAGAAGTGAGATTCCTTGTCTTTTGACCAAACTGAGACATGAACTTAGGTAGTCTGACGCTAAAACCTGTGCTATTGCTACTCCCCTATGGTTTTGTCCCTAATTCTCCTATTTTGCATCATGTTTTTTTTGTTTGTTTTCTTTTGTTGTTTTTTTTGTTTGTTTGTTTTTTTCGGTACGCGGGCCTCTCTCTGTTGCGGCCTCTCCCATTGTGGAGCACAGGCTCCGGACACGCAGGCTCAGCAGCCATGGCTCACGGGCCCAGCCGCTCCGCGGCATGTGGGATCTTCCCGGACCGGGGCACGAACCCATGTCGCCTGCATCGGCAGGCGGACTCTCAACCACTGTGCCACCAGGGAAGCCCTGCATCATGTTTTACAAATAAAACTTTCAAACTATTTTCCAAAGGAGAAAGGTTAATGTTCCTAAATTTATAAACCAATTTTATGGTGAGTCCTTCTGTGAGTTTTTTTCAATCCTTTGTATTGTACTCAAAAAATGCATTCCTAAAATGTATCTGTTTTTATATTTGTATTCTTATGCAAAGATTTGCTTGATGTGATGTGCCATTACTTCAAGTTATAATACAATAACCATCTGTCATTCTCTTCTTCATGTTCATGGAATAAGATTATATGATTTAAGGACCACACATTCATGGTTTCTTCCCTAAATAATCATGCCTACAGCTGGGGCACCCCAGCAACTAATTGTGTGCTCCAGACAAGATTTTAAAAGTAGGGCACTAAAGGAAGCCCTAAGCTGCATCCCTTCTCCTGAAAGCCACTGTGGTCCTGGGGAATGAGTCCTGGGCACAGTGACAAGAGTTTTTATCTGGCACACCAGCTCCCAGGGTTTCAAATGACAGAATGACAGGGTGTTAACCCAAGTTTCTAAGTCTGCCATTGTAAATCTACTGAACACAGAGGGAATAGTTATGAACGTAGCTTCTGTCCCCCATCCTTTCTAGTTATCTACCAGTCTAGCCATGTGTGTATCTGCACCCCCAAACATTTGAAACATTAACTGTCCTCTCTTCTCCACCTAAAGATTTTAAGAAAATGTATATTAGTATGTGTTAAGTACTGAAGCCTCAAAATTAATAGGTTTGTAACTGATGCTATTGCAGACAAATAAATAAGAATATATCACCTTAGTTTATTTATTTGCACATGTAGATATACGCATGTATATATGTATTTTCTGCTGTAGAGAAAGGATGTACCAAACCTGAAACAGAGGATAGATAATTTTATACAAATGCATAATCAGTTTATACATGTTCTTCTTTCTCTTGTTGTTGTTGCAACTGCTGTCACTGCTTTCCATGACTTGGTATCTTAGATTGAATTTCTGCTCTTGCTATGTTTAGAAACTATTTTTATCTTGGCCAACTGACTTAATATGGAACCATGTGAGTGTTGCTATTTTTAAATATATAATAGTCATCCCTAGAACCCATTTAAAGCCCTGTAGAGGACCATTGTGTGCCTATCCCACTCCACTGCACATGTTCCAGGATGTAAGATAATGATTTTTAAAAGATAAACATTGACTGAGTTCCTACTGTATGCCAGGCAGCAGGCTGTGTACTTTCATGTTTTTTTACTTACTAACAACAACAAAAAAAGCCTGTGTTGCTAGAGACTTCTTGCCTTACCAAGCATATTGTACCTCTACATGTAATTATAAAGCTGTGTACTGAGTGGAATGAGCGTGGGTATTAACTCCAGTCAGTCCTGAGTTCAAATCCTATCTTTTTTTTTCTAAGAAGATATCTAGGGGGCTTCCCTGGTAGTGCAGTGGTTAAGAATCTGCCTGCCAATTCAGGGGACAAGGGTTCGATCCCTGGTCTGGGAAGATCCCACATGCTCCGGGGCAGCAAAGCCCGTGCGCCACATCTGCTGAGCCTGCGCTCTGGAGCCCACAAGCCACAACTACTGAAGCCAGAGAGCCACAACTACTGAAGCCCACATGCCTAAAGCCCGTGCTCCGCAACAAGAGAAGCCACTGCAATGAGGAGCCTGCACGCAGCAATGAAGACCCAACACAGCCAAAAATAAATAAATTAATGAATTATTTTAAAAAAAGAAGATATCTAGGATGTAGGGACCCTAATACAACGTTAGCCAATATTTATTTATTTGTTTATTTATTTATTTATTTATTTATTTATGGCTGCGTTGGGTCTCCGTTGCTGCGTGCGGGCTTTCTCTAGTTGTGACAAGCGGGGGCTACTCTTCATTGCAGTGCGCAGGCTTCTCATTGCGGCAGCTTCTTCTGTTGCAGAGCACAGGCTCTAGGCACGCAGGCTGTAGCCGCGTGGGCTTCAGTAGTTGTAGTTCGCGAGCTCTAGAGCGCAGGCTCAGTAGTTGTGGCGCACAGACTTAGTTGTTCCACGGCATGTGGGATCTTCCTGGACCAGGGATCGAACCCGTGTCCCCTGCATTGGCAGGCGGATTCTTAACCACTGCGCCACCAGGGAAGACCTCAAATCCTATCTTTGCCACTTGTTATATATATGAAATTGGACAAATTACCTAACCTCTCTGAGCCTCTGCTTTTTCATTTGCAAAATGAAAATAATACTTCCTTATACGTTGCTGTGAAGAAATATTGGGTTGGTGTAGGATACTAGGCACTTATACAGTGTCTGGCACAAAGCAACACAGTAAAAGGTAGTTATTGTTATTTTTTTTATTATTCCTAGTTTCTTTCTGTCCTGAAAAAGAAAAGATCAAAGAGCTTGGAAGACACCTGCTAGTTAAGGATCACTACGCTACTCCTAGAACTGTTTGACCCGAGCAGTTTCAATCTGCATGGCTAAAAGGTGCTGCAGTAACCTGATGTGGCATTTGAACAACTGCCATACCTTTTGATTGGGGCCTTTTGCCCCTGGGAGTCCTCAGACATCTGCTGGAACCCCATGAATGAGTCCTGGTAATTGTTTAACAGAATATTAACTTTGAGGCATGTGTCTTTGTCTGCTTGGTCATGACACAGCTTATTGAAGAGCAGCAATGCATTACACACACCTTCAGGGGAAATCGTTGGCTCTCACATCTACATCCAACTGGGTCTGGGTTGACACCACCAGGTGAAGATTTCAGAACCCCTGAAATGTTCTCTGGGAGATGTACTAGATGCTCTCCGGATCAAGGGCACCTAGAGCTTTTCTGGGTGGTCTGAGGTTACACCTTGTGAATTGGAGTTTTCCCTGAATGCCAACAGAAAAAGCAGGTTTGGTTCCCCCACTCCTGCTCTAGTGGTCCCTTGGTGTGGTCTTCTCTACTGTCTGCAATTGGACTGTCCTCTTAAGAGGACTTGATAGAGTTCCTTTAATTTGGGGGCAGGAGTTGGGAGACCTGGGCTGCTGCAGTTGGTGAGGAAGGAGACAAGAGGTCTTACATTTACTGAATACCTACTATTGTGCCAGAAACTTCACAATGAAGGTAGCATTGCAATAGGTAAATTGGGGGACGTTTTTCCTCCAACTGTTTGCTTAGCATGAAATTTCACATGTAGTTTAAAAGCAAATTTTATATGACTATTACAAGAAACAAATCATTTTCTTTTGGTTATCTGAACAAAATGAAAAAAAAGTCATCTTGCACTGAAAGTTCACTGATGATCCATGTCTTCTACGACACAATATACTTATAAGAAATATTTCTAGAATGTAATTTCGACAGTCTGATTCCGATACTTCATGGGTTCTTATGGACTTTCTCAAGCGATTATTATACCCTCAGGTATTTATTTACTCCTGAAGTGCAAGAATTTTGACATTTCCCAAATCACCTAAAATAGGTCTCTGTCATAGTGTCTGGTTCATAGCAGTTGCTAGGGCAATGAAAATTTCAATGATGCTGTCTAATACCTCAAGGTAAACATTTTTCCAAGCATTTTTGCATGGAATTTTACAAAGTGAAGGGCCCTCACTTTGTTTCATAAAAGTAAATGATCTAAGCAGTCCTTGGAGATGGTTGATATTTTAAATCTCTCTCTCTTGTGTACAGTCTTGTTTGGAAAACGGTTGTTTTATTTGCCTTAAACAGGCAGTCAGGATTTATGTAAGTGGTTGATTGTTCATATGATACAATTTTGCCAGCAAAAATCAAGTATATAACCACAAAAAGAATTTTATATGTAAATGTAATAGTTACTCAAAATTTTGAAAAAATAGATTTTAATATTTTCACCTCTAAATCAAGCTTACTATTCTGCTCGTTATATTTTAAAAGTGTCCATGTTTAAAAATTCGATGTTCTTATTAGAGTTTTTGCAATGGATCAGGCATCTTTGCAGAAATAATGTATTGTTCACTTGAATGCCCAGCAGGGAGAGTTTAGCAGTTGTTATAAAGTAAATTGGCTTTAATGTGGTCATTTAACTGGTTTAACTCATATATATTATCAGACTTGAATGGGACTTTTCAGGGAATTTAGTTTGGATTTTTTGTTTTCAAAGCTTTGAAAATTTATAAAAAGAAGCTCTCAGTGAAAAGGATAGTATAATTTAAAATTCTCTGGAAATTCCCTGGCGGTCCACTGGTTAGGCCTCGGCGCTTTCACTGCTGTGGCCAGGGGTTCAATCCCTGGTCAGGGAACTAAGATCCCACAAGCGGCATGGCGCGGCCAAAAAAAAATTCTTTTTTTCCACTGCTTAAAAAGGACTAACTATTTTTTGAATCAGTAATATATGCGCATGGCACAAAATCAAAAGATACAAAGGCTTTAATAGTGGAAAACAGTCTCCTTCCCTCCCTCTCCGCCACCAACCTAATATCTCTCCCTAAATACAGTTACCAGGTTTTTTTTGTTTCTCTCTATTTTTAAAAAAACAGATGCAAATATATATACATTTTTATTAACGTCTTTTTAACCTTCCTTTTTGAGTAACCCCAAAAATGTCATAGCATATAATCCTTCCAGAATTCTATATAAAGTCCTTATTCTACATATGAAGTGCAGCGAAAATAAAAATTGTTTATTTTCTCTGACCCTTAGGAAAGTCTTCTATTATACATTAATACAATAATGATAATAAAGTAAATTCTGCTACAGATTATGAAGGAAATAACCAAAATGACCATATCGTATATTTTAACTAAATAGAAAACTAGTTGCATTGAAGTTAAAGATTATAATAAAATATTTTAGGGAATTCCCTGGCAGGCCAGTGGTTAGGACTCGGCACTTTCACTGCCAGGGCCAGGGTTCGATCCCTGGTTGGGGAACTCAGATCCCGCAAGCCTCGAGGCCAAAAACAGATAAAAATTTTTTTTAATTATTTGACAATCATTTTTGTATATACTGTTTAATTTTCTAATGTTCAAATAATTCCTGAATCAAAGCTTTTCATGAATTTATACAGGATTTGAAAAAATCTATTTTCCCCTCACTGGGAATCCTGCTCTTCTTACTATTTTTTTCATATGCCAAGTTCAAAAAGTAGAATGTACTGGACATTTTAAATATATTATGTCTAATCCTCATAACAACCTTGCAAGACTGGATTTGTTGTCCTCTTTGGAGATGAAGAAACTGAGGCTTTGAGAACTGAAGTGACTTACCACAGGTTCAAGTAGTAAGTGCAAAGCTGGGGTGCACATCTAGTTCTAAGGACCCAAGACATGACCCACAATGTTATTTGAAACACAAATCTCCTGGTCTAGAAAAAGGATGTGATACTTGACGGTGTGGATCTCATTTCATCAGGCATGCGTCAGAAGCCTGAAGACACATTTGTAAACAAAATAGAGTCAGGGAAACTAGGTGAAAATAGATTTAGGTGAGGTGATAATGAATAAAATAACCATATCCTTCAGAGTGTTGATTAGCAGCCCATGTATTTCTGTGAGTCGGTACAACAGGACTCCATCCTTGGCCCTGTTCTGATCAACATTTTATTAATGCTTAGAACCAGAGCAGTGACTATGGTATGGTAGGACATATAAATACCCATTGAATAAATGAATGAATGATTGTGTTAATCATATATTTAGCTGTCACAAAATTTCAAGTTGCAATAATTATATCAAACAGGAAATTTAAAATTAAAGTATCATAACAGGCAAATGTGATAGGTCAAGGCTAAAACAATGAAATTTAATAAGGATAAATGTTAAATCCTAAACTTAGGCTTCTATAATTGATTTTACAATGAGAAGATATAGGTATTAAGGCTTTCAGTGTGAAAGAAAGGAAGAGTAGAAAAGGAAGGAAGGGAAGAAAGAAGGGAAGGAGGGAGGGAGGATTGTACTTTTCGTGAATAAGAACCTTAAAATGAGGCTAATAATATGATATAGCTACTGAATGAAATTAACAGACAATTAGGGAACAAAATAAGGAGGGTATTTCTTGTGCTTGCTCTACAATAGTCAAACCCAATCAAGAATGTTGCAAACTCTGGTTCTCTCTTTTAATGGGAACAAAAGCCATATGAAAAGAATCCATAGGAAAGCGACTAGGGTGATGAACAGAATTAAATCTGTGACATAAGAAGAATAGTAATGGTATTAAGGACTTTAGAAAAAAATAAGTTGGGAAAGCACAATAGCCATCTTTGAAAACTTGAATGGTATATGGAAAAGAAACTATATTTACAGGATATTACTGGACCATAGACTCACATGTTTGAAGAATCCTCAGAGGTTATCTCACCCACCTATCCATTTATAGCTTGAATCACAGATTATAACTTTTACACATATCTCAACGAGAGCATAACAGAGTTGTTGACCTGGAAGCTAAATTAGTGGTACTCAGAGTATGGGCCCAAGACCAGCAACACCAGCATTACGTGGGTTCTCGTCAGAAATATAAAACTCTTGTACCCCCATCCTAGATCTATGGAAGCAGAAACTCTGGAGGTGGGGCCCAGCAGCCTGTAGTTTAACAAGCTCTCCAGGTGATTCTGATGCACGATAATATTTGAGAACCATTGTAGATCATCAGATGTAGGTGTCTAGCCAAAAACCTTGATTGCAGTTTTTTTTGAAAACCTACCTTCCCCTCAGTAATTCCTATTCATCTATCCTTTGACCAGGTCCAACCATTAATCCAATTCATCTTGTGCAACAGATATTTGTCAGGTTTTGGCTACACAGCTTCCAAACCTCCTTTCTATTAGGATTGGTCTCCCATTTTATGAGTCTTAAGGGTAGAAAAGGTGTCCCACTGTGGATGCCAAAGGGTCCAGATATTCCCTCTTCCAATCCTCTGGGAACAAGGTATAGACATGTGAGCCAAAATGGCAAATTAGTGGCTCCTGCCTGGAACTCTTAACCTTGAGCAACTAACACAAAGACAACGGGATGGTTTAGAATTCATTAATTGAGCAGGGTCTAGGGGCAGCAGATGGCAGGAGAGTCTGATGCTGGTGGTGGAAGCAGAGCATCCAGCAGGTTTCTGTGGGGTGACCTTCATTTTGGGTGTTTCTGCCTAGCTTTCTGGGGTTTCTGTCCCTTTTCTGAGCCTGTCCCTTTTTCAGCCTACCTACTGATTCTATAATCCACCCTATATCCTTTTAATTCAGTACTAAGTGAAGCAGAGTTTGTTTCTGTTGCTTACCAGAACCAGAAGGATACCTACCTACTACTCTTCCTTAGCACACATTGCATATCAGCTAGGCACCCAGATGAAAATAGGTAATCACTGCCGTCCAACGTAAGCAAGGAGTAGAAAAAAAGGTTGAAGCTAGTGGCTGGATAGGGCTCTTTATGCCCTACCATAGTGAATCTTTAGGAAAGATTCCAAATGCTTCCTGAAATAATCCAACATTGCTTGATTTTGTAGAAACTTACTAAATTACCAATGGCTGTACCACCTCTGAAATAGTCTCACCAAAGAAACTGAAACTGAATCTAATCCAGCTTCTTGAGCTTTCATTTATAGGAAATGGAGTTAATGGAAGAATGAGTTAAATGACATCAGGAGGAAGCAAACAGGCAAATCCAAAATATGGGACGTTGTATAGGACAACTAATCTAGTCTCTTCCATAAGTCAATGACATTAAAAAAATCAGTAGGGAGGAGGGAAGGAGGTCACTCTAGAAGAAAAGAAAATTAGGGGGTATAACAACCAAATGTAATGTGTACATCTTGTTTGGATTCTGATTTAAATAAACTAATTGTGACATATGAAGAAGAGTAAATTTACAGATAACAAATAAAAAGAAAACAATTTCTCCAAAACCTGTTATTTATATAGTGCCATAAAGCACACCTTTGATTTTTCCATAAATGTTAAATAAGATGACTTGCATTTAATAGTAATAAAAAGATATCTTATGGAATAGAACACCTAATAGTTTTAGACCTGTGAGATCTAATCATGGTTACTGCTCTGTGACCCTGAACAAATTACAGGACACACTCAGCTGTAGAATGGGAAGATCCACAAGAAATGGTCAAAGTACCTAATACAGGCTATGGTAAAGAACATGACAAGCACAAGTGCTACAGAGCTGTAGCTTTTTTAACTGAGAGGGTTTTTTTTTTTTTTTTTTACTATTTTAATGAATTATTTATTTATTTATTTGGCTGTGTCAGGTCTTAGTTGTGGCACTCAGGATCCTTCGTTGTGGCGCGCAGGCTTCTCTCTAGGTGTGGCGTGCAGGCTTAATTGCCCTGCGGCATGTGGGATCTTAGTTCCCAGATCAGGGATCAAACCCATGTCCCCTACTTTGGAAGGTGGACCACCAGGGAAGTTCCTAAAGCTATAGCTTTAAAACAATAGTCCAGGACTTCCCTGGTGGCGCAGTGGTTGAGAGTCCGTCTGCCGATGCAGGGGACGCGGGTTCGTGCCCTGGTCCGGGAAGATCCCACATGCCGCGGAGCGACTGGGCCCGTGAGCCATGGCCGCTGAGCCTGTGCTCCGCAACGGGAGAGGCCACAACAGTGAGAGGCTCGTGTACCACGAAAAAAAAAAAAAGACATGCGGTGTATAATGAATGGACCAAAAAAAAAAAAAAAAAAAAGAAAAAAGGCACCAGCCTGTATTCCTTCCTATGAACAGATTTTGCCTTAAAATATTTCAGAACGTGCCCATGAATTGATAATTATGTGTAATTGATAATTATGTGTATCTCCACTGCTTAATAGAAAAGTAACATTATTCATGGAAGAATGTGTATCTTAATGAACCACAGGCACATTAAGAAAGGAAAAGAGCCAGACTACCTTTCTTTTTTAAGAAATTTACCATCTTAATCACTTTAAGGATACATTTCAATAGTGTTACATATACTCACATTGTTGTGAAGCAGATCTCCAGAAATTTTTCATCTTGCAAAACTGAAACTCTATACCCATTAAACAATTCCCCATTGTCCCCTCCCTCCAGTCCCCGGTAACCACCATTCTACTTTATGTTCCTATGAATTTGACTACTTTAGATACCTCATATAAATAGAGTTATACATTGAGACTGGCATATTTTGCTTAGTGTAATGTCCTCAAGATTCATCCATTTTAAAACACGTGACAAGATTTCCTTCCTTTTTAAAGGCTGAATAATCTTCTGTGTGCGCATACCACATACTGTTTATCCATTCATTCATCAATGGACATTTGGGTTGCTTCTACCTCTTGATTATTGTGAATATTGTTGTTGTCAACATAAATGTGCAAATATCTCTTTGAGACCCTGGTTTCAATTCTTCTGGGTATATACCTAGAAATGAGTTTGCTTGATCATATAGTAGTTCTTTTTGTAATTTTTTGAGGAACTGTCATATTATTTTCCATGGAGGTTGCACAATTTTATAATCCTAACACTGCACAAGGATCCAAAATTTCCACATCCCTGCCAAAACTTATAATTTTCATTAAAAAAAAATAATAGTAGCCATCAGAATGAGTGTGAAGTGATATCTCATTCTGGTTTTGATTTGCATTTCTCTGATGATTAGTGATTTTGACCATCTTTTCATATGCCTGTTGGCCATTTGTATATCGTCTTTGGAGAAATGTCCATTCAAGCCCTTTGCCCATTTTTAAATTGGACTATTTGATTTTTTTGTTGTTGAGTTGTACTTCTTTATATATTCTAGATATTAACCCCTTAACTGATGTATAATTTACAAGTATTTTTCTCCCATTCTGTTAGTTGCCTTTTTACTCTACTGATTGTGTTCTTTAATGCACAAAAGTCTTTAAGTTTGATATAGTTCCATTTGTCTGTTTTTGCTTTTGTTGCCTGTGCTTTTGTCATACCCAAAAAATGATTGCCAAATCCAATGTCATAAAGTCTTCTCCTATGTTCCTTTGAGGAGTTTAATTTTGGGTCTTTAATCCATTTTGAGTTAATTTTTGTATATAGTGTAAGATAATGGTCCAGTTTCATTCTTTGGCAAATGGATATCCAGTTTTTCCAACAGCATTTGTTGAAGAGACTATCCTTTCTCCATGAGTGGTCTTGGCACCCTTGTTAAAGATCATTTGACCGTATATATTAAAGTTTATTTCTGGGCTCTCTATTCTATTCCATTGGTTTATATGTTTGTCTTTATGTCAGTAACACACTGTTTTGATTTGTAATATGTAGTTTTGTAATATGTTTGAAATCAGGAAGTGTGAGTCTTCAAATCTTGCTCTTCTTTTCCAAAACTCTTTTGGCTATTCAGGGTCCCTTGAGATTCCATATGAATTTTAGGATGTTTTTTCTATTTCTGGAAAAAATGCCATTGGGATTTTGATAGGAATTGCATTGAATTTGTAGATTGCTTTGGGTAGTATTGACATCTTAACAATATTAAGTCTTCCAATCTATGAACATGGGATGTCTTTCCATTTATTTGTGTCTTCTTTAATTTCTTTCAGCAATGTTTTGTAGTTTTCAGCGTATAAGTCTTTCACATCCTTGGTCAGGTTTACTTTGATATTTTTGATGCTATTGAAATTGGAATTATTTGCTTACTTTCCTTTTCTGATTGTTCACTGTTAGTGCATAGAAACATCCCATTTTAAAAAACAGGAATATATTCTTTATGTTCAGGCATTTTCATATTTCTGAGATTTTGTTCTTTACTGATGCTCCAGGGGAAATGTTTTACAGGCTTGACATACATTTGGAATGAGTGAAGAATGCTATGGAAGTGAGAATTTTCATAACATACACATTTGTCTAAAAGGCTTGTGAGTACAACAAACTTGTGAGTACCCGTTTACCTACCATTAGAGAAATCTATAGGATAATTGACGATCAGAAAGTAACTTGTTTGCATAGCACCAACAGGAGAGGGATTTTGATAAGGCCGTTTGTGATTGTCCAGCCCCAGATCCATGAAAGGAAATATTAGGCCCTCAGGCATATATGAAAGAAAACCTTCATAATCTGCCTCAAGCAAAAAAGAGGACACACACAACTGCAATGTCCAGAGGCAGAACTGGGTTTTGGCTTGGCTTGATCTAGGAGTTGAAATAATGTTCCCAAGCCAGCCTCCAATACCAGCCTTAGGCCAGAGCAAGAAGGGCCCCTGCCCAGAACCCTGTGCTGAAGGACCTGGATATCACAAATCTGGAAATGCAAATACATTTTTTTCCCTTTCAATCTTTTAAGAAAGTTTTCAGAGTTTGGCAAATTATGTGAGAGGGATGCAGTGCAGTCCTCAGTGTAGAGGATGAGGGGCTTCAAGGTACCCCTGTGCAGAAGAGAAAACTCTAGCCTCTGCCCTGGGAAGCCAGAGAAAAATTTCTGGCTGTTTTGCTTGCTGCTCCAAGTGTAGGTGTCCAGACCTGGGGGTGGGGGTGGGGTCCACATCTGACTACTGAGCATTTAAAATGTGGCTATTCCAAATCGAGATGTGAGTACAAATTACACACTAGAAGTTCAAGACTAGTGCAAAAGAACTAAGTGGAATACCTCATTAATAAAACTTTATATTAGTTACATGTTGAAATGATAATATTTTCACCTGTTTAACTTTTTATAATGTAGCTGCTAAGTTTTGTTTAATGACATGTGTGGTTCAAACTATATTTCTATTAGGCAGCGCTGGGCTAGGCAGACCAAGTTTTCCAGAAAATGCTACACCCTCCCTCTCCTTTGCTCAGGTGGCTTCAGGAAGTGCTTAGAACTGCTTGGAAAATTGAGGTGGGGGATTGGGGGGAGCTGCCTGCCCCAGCTTCCACCCTGCCCTGGTGGTGAATGGCACGTTGCTATCCCTAGAACCTCCGTTAGGGTCATGGGGGTAATCCCAGGTCAAGAACATGTTCAGGGTGACACAGAATGATACCATTCCACTGCTCTGTGGGGGTCAGATGGTGGAGGAAGGGCTCCCTAGTTTAACGAGGTACCAGCCATGGCTCATGGGGTGGTGGCCCAGAACTTAACGAATAGAATCCTAGAGCTGTAAATATTACATTCCCAAATTCAGAGATTCTTGGTGAGATTGTCTGTCCCCACCCACACCTTTCTTTTTTTTTTTTTTTTTTTTGCAACAGTTTTTGGATTATGAAAATTGAACCAGAGGCAATTGAGGGAGCTGTCAGGAATCTGCTTCAGCACCAATCCACTCCTGCAGCAACCTGCCTGGAATACCCAGTGCTTCCACTAAGGCCACTTAAGCCTCCATCCAGCTTAAGCCAACCAGAGTGCATACCACACCCACATGTGGCAGAGGCAACTGCTTCTCTCCACTCAGTTTGTGCTGCATTGTTCATTTTTTCATTTGATTTTTTATATGCTATTCAAAGTACTTTTTCAGATGTTCACTTTCTGACCTCCCAGATGACCAAAGGAGCTTATCTATCTTCTTTCTTAGCTGTTGAGTCTCTACCCTGGTGTTCTGGGCACAAAGATCACTCAATTACTCTTGACTATCAGTGGAATCTCTTCTTACCAGACTCCTCTGGAAATTGAAGTCTTTACCACCAATGTAGGCCACTCCACTCCATTACTTCCAGGTCACCTAATAGCCACAAGATCACCATGAGCACTCTAGGTAGCTTGTGAACACATAAGGTAATGCATGGTCATGATTAGAGCATTGTTCTCTGCATATCAAATTAAGAACCAAACCAAAACAAAATCAAACAAAAAAGCAATCTCTATGGGACATCTTGGTGAATCAGCTGGGTTTACTTGGCAGTACATGGATGCCAAATCCCTGCCCTGTTCTCCTGTATTGGCTAGTTTGCCTGCCCTCTGATAATACATATCCGTCCCTCCCACAAACTGTTTAAGGACAAGTAATCTTGTCTTCATCTGGGTTGACTAGGATCTCCATCTAATCATGCTTCTCACCCTGACCCTCTACTCTTCATCTGAACTACTGCAGCCCAAGTTCAGGCCTTAATTGCCTGGCCTGTGCAAAAGAGTCAGCCTCCTAACTGGTCTCCCTGCCTTTAGTCCTGCTCCACGAGAGTCCATCTTCCCCACTGCTATCATCTTTCTAAATGACAGATACGATTGAGTCACTCCCCAGCTCAAAAATATTTAACACTTCTCTATAGCCTATAGATAAAGTCAAAAGCCAAAATACTCTACTACAATGCACTTTATTATCTGACATATAACTTTCTAGCTTCCTGCCTAGTGGTACTCCAGCCCATACCAACCTTTTCTCTCCCAAAAGCCTTTGGCCAAAAGAAATTCCTGCATGCTTTAAAATACTTTTGCTCAGATTGTCCTCTGAACCTGAAAAGCCCTCTTCCTTGCAATAAATAATAACTAACATTTGTATAACACATTGTCCTTCATGAAGAGAGGCTTTCTGATAAACACTCATTTGAGAGCTTCATTTCAGTGACTGGGTTTTAATTCGCCACTTATTTGCTCTATAATCATACGCAATTTATTTAACCTCTCCAGGTTCCTCCTCTTTAAAAAAGAGTTAATAATAACGTCTTATCTCCCAGGCTTGTTTTGAGGATGAAATGAGTTAATACACTTAAAGCCTTCAGAACATTGCCAGACACACAGCACACACTGAATGTGGGTTAGCTGTTATCTGTTGTCCTCACAACACTCTCACTGTTAAACAACAAAGAGCCCAAATTGTTAGAAGTTAGGACTTGGATTTTCCGACTCTAAAGCTTAGTCAGTGGATTTTGCCATAGCACATTGCTTTTCCACCTAGAGAAAATCCTACTCATTCTTCAGAGACCCAGCTCAAGAATCACCTTCTCTCATCTCTGTGTGACCCTAGGACACAGTGTATTTCATTGAAGATGCCACTGATTTGTTAAGATGCACCGTTGTTTTGTGTGTCATTAAGGAAAAAAAAAAACCCGCCAATAATAACTGTGAGATGCCATCCATTGTAAGATGCATCTCAATTTCGGAGATGTTAATGTGCACCTTGGAATCGGTGAGATAAGGTAAACTCTCCCTTTCCTGGGTTTAGGTGGCAGGCTGCACATGTCTCTAATAAGCACACGTTGCATTGCGTTACAGCTGATTATTAAAAGGGCTGCTTTCCCTGCTAGATATGAGTAACTTTAGGGTAGGAAATACATCTTACTTACTTTGGCATCCCAGTGCCTAACACTGTGCTTGGTACAAGATAGATATAGTCAATATCCATTTGCTTAATATAAACTGAAATCCTCATATAAAATCATATTAGAGGGCTTCCCTGGTGGCGCAGTGGTTGAGAGTCCGCCTGCCGATGCAGGGAACACGGGTTCGTGCCCCGGTCCGGGAGGATCCCATATGCCGCGGAGCGGCTGGGCCCGTGAGCCATGGCCGCTGAGCCTGCGCATCCGGAGCCTGTGCTCCGCGGCGGGAGAGGCCACAACAGTGAGAGGCCCGTGTACCAAAAAAAAAAAAGAGGATAAGGAAAATGTTCATCTCTACATTCTTTTGCTTTCTTTCCGTTATTCTGGAGGGTTTGAATGACCTGCCTTTTAAGGTTTAAAAATAGGTGCCCAGACTGGGCTTTGAAATATTTCAAGAGTACAGAATTACATGAATCCCAGATTCTGTAAAGATTTTAGCTGCATTTTCATCCCTACAAACACTGTGACTTATGTCATGCCTTCAAAAACATTAGCAGTGTTGTGGGTTTTTTTCCCTCTTCATCAATGCATTAATCTTTCAATGAAAAGAAAACTTCAAGTGGTGAAAGAAGGTCACTTTTGAAATCTACTCTGTTGATCTTAAGCATGCATGCACGGTGCAAACCAGCAGTCCGGGGAACACAAACTGACCCACCTGGAAACACGGTGTAGATGAACCTCCTCTCCACTCAGAAGGATGTCTTTAGAGGGGTTCTTGACTGGCTTTCTTAATGACAGAGCAACAACTATGACTGCTGATTCCACTTAGCCTCTCTCTCTTTAGTTGTATAAAACCAAAGAGAGCGTATAGTGGATGGTCCATGTAATGCTACGTTTGTGTCTTGCTCATATTATTTTTCTAAGATGTGGGTGTTCTTTGTGGATATTACTCAGAATTACTGTTCTCTATGAAGCTTGGATTTTTCTGCTGCTGAGACATTTTCTTGTTTCTTTATTTTCCTGGTATTCTTATATGTTTAAAAAACCTTTTAAAATTAAAAATATGGTACATTGAACAAACTTGAAACAATGAAGAAATATATGTTGGTGTCAATGAAAATTCCTTCTTTCCCATTTTAAGATCCCAAAGAAAACCTTGCACATTTATTTTAACAAATCATGTTCTGTAACTTGCTTTCTTTACTCAGCAATAAGTCATGAGCACCTTTCCATGTTAAAAAAAATTATCTACCTATCTAAACATCCAGATCTTATTCTTTGAAACAGCTGCATTGTATTCCATCGTATGCATATACTATATTTTACTTGACTTATTTTTTTTAACTAATTAATTTATTTATTTTTGTCTGTGTTGGGTCTTCTTTGCTGCGCACGGGCTTTCTCTAGTTGCGGCGAGCGTGGGATACTCTGTGCTACGGCGCATGGGCGTCTCACTGCGGTGGCTTCTCTTGTTGCAGAGCATGGGCTCTAGGCGTGCGGGCTTCAGTAGTTGTGGCACACGGGCTCAGTAGTTGTGGCTCGCGGACTCTAGAGCGCAGGCTCAGTAGTTGTGGCGCATGGGCTTAGTTTCTCTGTGGCATGTGGGATCTTCCCGGACCAGGGATCAAACCCATGTCCCCTGCATTGACAGGTGGATTCTTAACCACCGTGCCACCAGGGAAGTCCCTTTATTTTTTATTATATTTTTTTTGGCCGTGCCTCGTGGCTTGTGGGATCTTAGTTCCCTGACCAGAGATCAAACCCTGGGCCCCCTCAGAGAGAGTGCCAAGTCCTAACCACTGGACAGCCAGGGAATTCCCTTGACTTTTTTATTAACCACAATAATCTGATACCAGTGGCTGTGGGGCTGTTTCAAATTTTCAAAAAACCACAGTACAAATACAAAAGCCACCCTTTCCCACCCATGTTTATGTATTCATGTAAATATTTCTGTATCATAAATTCCTAAAAGTAGAATTTGGAGGGTCAAAGGAATGCACACTTAAAATTTTAATAGATGTTGCCAAACTGCCTCCCTACCAGTTGAGGTCATCTAAGGCTCACTCTGTTTCTTGCCATCTAAAGCATGGCAATGTGTAACCAATATGGATTTGGCTTCACTGAAGGTCAGTAACTCCATCACAGTCAAGCTGATTATGCCCAAGTTAAAAGTACCTAATGGAATCTATCCCTCATCACCTGGGAAGTGAAGGTGCGTCTTGTCATGCTGTCAGTCTGTTTTACAGACCCTTGCTCAAGTAGGTTACACTGAAATGAGTACCTTGTACATTTTGAGAAATTCTTGCGATTGTCATTCAAGAACTGTTATAGCTGGGATTTGTCCTCATAAAAGGCAACAGTCAAAAAGACATACATTAATTTCAAATGTATTATTTAGTGCAGCAGTGTGAACTGAGGTTAAGTCTAAAAAAGATGAAAGTTTTATACAAAACTGCACCAGGCAGATTTTATGCATGGAGGCATAAAGTTAGAAGCCATCCTTGAACTATGCTATTTGGAAAGGACATGTGTCCAATGATATTAAAATAGACAAAGCAAAAATTGAATTAAGGAAGCTGAACATATCCTTTTAAAATGTAGCAGACTAAAGTGCCAATAGAGAAGCAAGGTCTAGGCTAAACTGAAGGTCGTCTTCATTCAATAACCTTTATTAAGAAACTATAGGGTCCTGTGCTATGTACTAGGGATTCAGAGACAATTAGGATCATTCTCTACCTCAAGAATATTACAGATCTGTGAAATCATAAAATAGTATGGGGCAAAAGGCCTGAGAGACCTGGGGTAAATCTCACAGAGATGACCTCTGGATGGAGACTTGAAAGGTAAGTAGGTATTTTTCAGATCAAAAAAGAAGGGGGAACTATACTCCAATAAAAATTAAAAAAAAAAAAAACAAGAGGAGGGAATTCCCTGGTGGTCCAGTGGTTAGGACTCCAAGCTTCCACTGCAATGGGCACGGGATTGATCCCTGGTTGGGGAATTAAGATCCCGCATGCTATGTGGCGCGGCTGAAAAAAAAAAAAGATGGGGGAAAGCAGTTCAGGTGAAGGGACAGGATATGTAAAATGATCTGACAAGTCTAAGGAAGGTGCAAAATAGTAAGTTTAGTGCTTTTGTAGGATAGTGCTAATACGAGTATTGTCAGACATACTTCATCTGATGAGCATCTTTTATGAGCTGTGTGTCTCAGATTGGATCCTTTCTCTCTGTCTTCATTTCCTGTCTGGGATGTGCTGTTCGACGGAAGCCACTGCCCACATGTGGCTATTGAACACTTGAAATGAGGTGAGTATGATCAAGGAACTGAATTTTAAGCTTCATTTATATTTTCATTAGCTTAAATTTGAAAACAAATGCTCAGTTCAGTTATTGGAAAAATCGTTAAGTATATTTGGGATAACCTGGGTATGTGAATGTACTTTTTCAGCTATAAATTTTGTGCAACCTGAACACAGACCAAGTACTTCGGGTGAAAATTTAGCATCTGAATTGAGATGTGCTATAAGTGCAACATATATACTGGATTTCAAAGACAATACAAAAACAAACAATATAAAACAGCTCATTGATAATTCTATATAGATCACATGTTCAAATAATAATATTTTTTTAAAAAAATAATAATAATATCATTTTCCATTTTCCTTTTCACTTTGGCTGGATAATGAGGTAAAAAAGGGATGGAGCTTCCCTGGTGGTGCAGTGGTTGAGAGTCCGCCTGCCGATGCAGGGGACACGGGTTCGTGACCCCGTCCGGGAAGATCCCACATCCGCGGAGCGGCTAGGCCCGTGAGCCATGGCCACTGAGCCTGCGTGTCCGGAGCCTGTGCTCCGCAACGGGAGAGGCCACAACAGTGAGAGGCCCACGTACCACCAAAAAAATATATAATAATAATAATATTTTAGACATATTGCATAAGCAAAATCTATTACGAAAGTCAACTTCACCTGAAAATTTTTTTTCCTTTTTAAAATGTGGCCAATAAAGAGAATTTCCTGGCAGTCCAGTGGTTAGAACTCCAAACTTTGACTGCTGAGGGCCCAGGGTTCAATCCCTGGTCAGAGAGCTAAGATCCCACAAGCCTCACCATGTGGCCAAAAAAAAAAAACAAAAAAATGTGGCCAAGAGAACATTTTAAGTTATGTGTGTAGCTTGCACTGTATTTCTGTTGCTATTGTCAGTCTACATCCTCATCACTTCATGCCTGGATCTGTGCAATAGCTCCCTACAGATTCTTTCTACCTTCCCCCTGTTTATCCCATTCTCTACACCATTACTAGACTCATCCTCTCAAAACACTAATTTCATCAGACCAGAATGATGAACTACAAATCACTCATCATGTTCTGAGACTTCTACTCCCTCCTTTCTCCTCAGTCCAGCCTGCATGAGGCTCCTCCATCCCATGTGGTCTCCCTTCCAATACAGCTGAATCTGCTCTTCTCCCTGGCCCCAAACTCTGCTCCATCTTCTGATTTTTACAAGAGAAATCCAAATTTCTGTGTGAATTTTTTTTATTTTTAAAGTGTTGACAACTCTGACAGAAACTTCCTACCCAGTAATGATTTCCTCCTTTTTAAAAAAAAAAACAGAACCCTGCTTTAACCCAGGCAGTAAGTCTCCCAGATTAAAAAAAAATAATAATAATATCATTTTCCATTTTCCTTTTCACTTTGGCTGGATAATGAGGTAAAAAAGGGATGGAGCTTCCCTGGTGGCGCAGTGGTTGAGAGTCCACCTGCCGATGCAGGGGACACGGGTTCGTGTCCCCGTCCAGGAAGATCCCACATGCCACGGAGCAGCTAGGCCCATAAGCCATGGCCGCTGAGGCTGCGCGTCCGGAGCCTGTGCTCCACAGTGGGAGAGGCCACAACAGTGAGAGGCCCGCGTACTGCCAAAAAAAAAAAAAAAAGGGAAGTTGTGTGGGAAGTCCAGGTAAACTCCTGGGCCAGCTCAGCGGGAAAGTGCCCCTTTCTTCCTCCCCATCTTCCTCCTTCCCGACAGAATGCAAATGACTGGAGCCCCAGCAACCACTTTTTTACCATAACACAATATAGAAGATGGAGGAAATTCTCTGGCCATCCAGTGGTTAGGACTCGGTGCTTTCACTGCTGGAGCCCAGGTCCAATCCCTCGTCGGTGAACTAGGATCCCACAAGCCAAGCAGCATGGCCAATATATATAGATATATGATGGAAGCCATGTGTTAAGAATGGTAGAGCATGGGTTTCTCTGGTGGCGCAGTAGTTAAGAATCCGCCTGCCAATGCAGCGGACACGGGTTTGAGCCCTGGTCTGGGAAGATCCCACATGCCGTGGAGCCACTAAGCCCATGCGCCACAACTACTGAGCCCGTGCACCACAACTACTGAAGCCCACACACCTAGAGCCTGTGCTCTGCAACAAGAGAAACCACCACAATGAGAAGCCCGAGCAACTCAACAAAGAGTAGCCCCGCTTGCCGCAACTAGAGAAAGCCCACACACAGAAACGAAGACCCAATTCAGCCAAAAATAAATAAATAAATAAAATAATTAAAAACAAACAAGCAAACAAAAAAGAATGGTAGGTTGGGGAACCTACCATTAAGCACATCTCAATTCAGATGCTAAATTTTCATCAGAAGTACTTGGTCTGTCTTCAGATTGCACAAAATTTATAGCTGAAAAAGTACATTCACATACCCAAGTTATCCCAAATATACTTAACAATTTTTCCAATAACTGAACTGAGCATTTGTTTTCAAATTTAAGCTAATTAAAATATAAATGAAGTTAAAAATTCAGTTCCCTGGCAGGCCAGTGGTTAAGACTTCATCTTCCAATGAAGGGAGTGCATGTTCAATCCCTGGTCGGGGGGCTAAGATCCCACATTCCTAGTGACCAAAAAACCAAAACATAAAACAGAAGCAATATTGTAACAAATTCAATAAAGACTTTAAAAAAATGGTAGAGCAGAAGGATAAGTGCCTAGGATCCTGCTGACTCTGGAGTTACCACCTTGAGTTGCCCACCATTAGTTTTTCTTTTACATGAGAGAGAAATAAACCTCTATCTTATTTAAGCCACTAAATTGGGTTTTCTATTCATAGATGGCCAAGCTTAAGTTGGCAGCCACTTTAATTTTTTAAAAAGCACTATGTAGACACAAAGAAACAAAACAAAAGCAAAAGCACAAAAAACATGCCCAAGGCTCACTTAAAAGTATTTGGGCCTCAGTTTCCCTATTTGAAAAATCAGTTCACTTAATCAAGTTTTGGAGACTGTTTCCATGTCTAAAACTTTGTGTTTATTTATTCATCACATATGTGAGTGCCTATTATTTACCAGATACTACTTTAGGCACTGGGGTGCAGCAGTGAACAAGAGTATAAATCAAGCTCTTCCCTGACACTTGTACTATGATACAGTCAGTGCTGCTCTTTAAGCCCAGGTCTGCCCTAACACACTGTGCAAACAATACAAGTCACTTCATTTCTTTGTTCTGGTTTGTCTAATCAGCAAATAGGTTAATATGCTTTACCTCAATAAAAATAGCTAACATATATATTTGGAGATTATCTCATTTAATCCTTACAACTACCCCAATTTAAGAAAAATGAGAAAAGAAATTAGATAACTTGCACACAGCCAGTAAGCACTATAGCCAGGTTTCAAAATCAGTCTAATTATTTGGACGCTTTGAGGATCGAGTGAAAATAATGAATTTGAAAATATTTGGTTAAATTAGCAATTGCATACAAATTCTTTCCATTACAAAGGTCACTAGAAAACTAGAATGCAAACAAAGTTTCTAAGTGGATGATGTGTGTTATACATATTCAGAGGTAATATTCACTAGTTTCTCTGTGTCAGGTACACTTCCCAGAGCTCTATATCCATTGCCCATTAGGAATCAAATAGTGGCCCGCATGCTGGGGATACAGGGGTGAATACGAGCAGGTAAACTGTAGAAATGAATCCACTAAATTAGGGGAACATAATTTCAGGTTAGCATTATTTGGGGAACTGCCTCAGCAGCCACAACCTCCTCCCTTCTTTCTAGAGCCTCCTTGCACTCACCATCCTAGTTTGTTTACCAACTTGATTAGCTGACGATTTGCCCTAATCAGTATCCCTTAATGATGGTTCACTCAATCATTTCACCTTTTGGTTATTTTTTCAGTGTTGGAGGAAGATAACCTAGAGAAAATACTATGATAAAAATGACAAAGTATTAACTTCTGTGATCTTCGTTCCACATGGCACATTGAGAAAAATCCAATAGGTTATTTAATGTATTTGATCAGCTTATATCTTTGCTGAAGCATTTAGGGTTCAATTAGTGGTAAGTACACAGCAAATTAAGTAAATAAAACAATGAGGCAATACCTAACACTAGGAAAAACTGTGTAGGAAAGAAAATTTAATTAGTCGTGAACTATATTTATACAGTCATAATAATATAAATTGCAAATATTGATTTAACAAAAAATTATGATGTGACTGTATTGGGAAGATGGAGAGAAGGTAATGGAGCAAGAGTTGGGGATCATCTTGCATAAAAGAAAACAAGTAGATTCAAATAACCAGAAGAAACAGTTAAAGGAATTCAATGTGGTTACCTCTGGGGAGTGGGAACAGGGGATTAGGAAAGGTGAAACAAGAGACTGCTGGGTTTTTTTTCTCTATTATTTGCATTGTTTATTTTTTTAAAATAATTTTTATTGGAGTATAGTTGCTTTACAACATTGTCTTAATTTCTGCTGTACAGCAAGGTGAATCAGTTATACATATACATATATCCACTCTTTTTTAGATTCTATTCCCATATTGGTCATTACAGAGTACTGAGTAGAGTACCCTGTGCTATACAGTAGATTCTTATTAGTTATCTATTTTATATATAGTAGTGTGGAGACTGCTGTTTTAATTATAAAAGTCTAATAGCAGTTTTGACTCTTTAATGTATAAAACTAAATTTAAAAATCATTATAACTTATATAAACAACCCTTTGGCTTTGCCAACTGCCTGATATGTCAAGTCAAATTCTTCAGCCTGACCATGAAGTGTCTCCACAATCTGTCTCCACCCTCTGTTATCTCTGAATTTTTTTCCTCCTTGTACTCATGGTTCCCCTCAAGCACTATTCACTTGGCATTCCTTAATCCCTTCAAAAACATCATTCACCCAGCCTGGGATGTCCTCTCTCCTATCTGATCTAAAATCTTACTGGTGGGTGGAACAAAGAAGCACTGGAGTGAAGATCATCCTCCAAACAACATGAAGAAGCACAAAAATGTTAAAGATGAGATCAGTCAACAGTAGATTGAAAGCCTGATAAACTGGGAAAGATGGTGTTAACAGAATAGGGATGGTCTATATGCATTTATAAAAAGTAGGATATTGAGTCATTCAATATAAATTCATTAAATGCCTAGCATGTACCAAGTGTATACTCCTGGGAGAATATAACAGGAAGTGGTAGAGTTAAATAGCAAGAATTCAGAGGGACAGAAATATTACAGTTAGTCTAGAGGGATAGAACTTTCTAGAAAAGAAGGGTCAATAGACGACCACAAATGCCTTATCTACTAAGCAGACATAATCTCTGCAGAGAGGAACACTACAGGCTTCATGACGTTAAGGGAATGGTTTGTTTAAGATCCATTTTGTGTAAAACTCAGGGCTAGGTGCCTTATATTCACTTTTCTGAACCATACAGCAACCCAGTGGGCTACCAATTATTAATTCCATTTTTCATATGAACAAACTGACGCTCATAAAAGCCAAAGTTTTACAGCCAGTGCCAGAGGAAAGATTTGATTTCTGGTCCAATTCCACAAAGAATTTAGTGCCCATTCTTCTCCCACTACACTCCACAGCCTCCCCAGGCAACTAAATCATGCATACCAAGCAACGTCTGATTTAATGACTTCACATGTAGGAAAAAAATGTTCTGGTTGGTCAATAAAACCTTACTTTGCTAAGCAGTTAGAATAATAGTAAAAATACTAGCGGCTAACATATTAAACATTTGTTATGTGCCAGACACTGTGCTAAGCACCCTATGCACATGAAGTAGAAACTATTATCTATACCCATTTTACAGAGAGGAAAACTAAGGCAGAAAAGATGTGAATAATTTGCCTTGGGACACAGAACTAGTAAGAGAGAGAGCCTGTGTTCTTGACCATTCTACGTGTATTGCTATCTAACATACACTGTACTGTTTTAAAGATATCCCTTTAAATAATAGTTAGTGAGCACCCACTCCATGGTTTGGGGCTTGTTGGAGGAATATCAGTAAAGTGTAAGACCTACTCTCTGTCTTCCAAATATTTACAACTGAAGCAAAGAGGCAAGATATACACAGTAAAACTGTTAGGTAACAACTGAGGTTTGTACATAATTAAGTACAAAATTGATTAGGGCAACCAGTAATGGTGTTGAGATTTCAGAGAAGGGAGGTTACCGAGAGCCAAAGCAGAGATGAGGTGAGCTGTGAATAGAACCCAGCAGGAGAGAGAAGACTCTAGGACAGGAGTGAGCATGGTGTCCTGGGAGCCGGGGATCAGCTGCCCCCAGCAGTGGAGGTTCCTAGTGTGAAGGAATAGGATTCACAGGCAACTTCCTTTAGAGCCTCACCTCAGAAATTCTAAGGTTCAGGAGAAGCCTTCTTGGGGCTGCTGGACCAGTCCCCTTTCCAATTCAACTTCAGACAGTGAGGTGTCAACAAGGTAGCATGAGCTTCTGAGTTGTAGCCCCATCATCTCCTAAGTAGCTCCCCAGAGGCTCAGGAACTAGGAGATTGTAAGCTACTAGAAGGCACACACACACAAAAAAGGTTCATCCCCATATCCCAACACCTCTGACAGAGACAGCCTCTTGCAGGCACTCAACAGACGTTTGTTATAAACCAGGAAGGAAGGACCCTTGCACAGATAGCTCTTAGTGTAGACGGGCGGCTAAGGGTGTGAGTGGCAGCAGAGTCTCACAGGGTCTGCTGTGTGGCCCTCCAGTTACTTCACCTATTATATCTCAATCTTCTCATCTGTGAAAAGGGTCTATTGAAAATATCTTCCTCAGAGGGTTATTGTTGTGAACATTAAATGAATGAATAGATGTGAAGCACTTATTCACTTATGTGAATAGGGATGGTATCTATTAAGAGCTATTTATATTACTCTTATTACTATGGGCTCTAGAGACAGACCAAGTGGTTTGAAACCTATCTCTGCTTATCAAGTGAGTAGTCTCTCCAAACCTCAGTTTTTCCATTTGTAAAATAGATATTACAGTAATACCACCAATCTCATGAAGTTTTGTGAGGATGGAGTTAAATGCACATCAAGCACCAAGCACAGGTCCGGGGCATACCTCAGTAACACAGGAGAGCATCATTCTCCTTGCTTAGTCTCTCCCCTTACTCAGCTACTGGAGCTGGCAGGTGGCTAGCACATCTCTGAATGAGGCAAGACTTTATGGCGTTGGTGTGGTTCTACAATCATCAGTTCCTCTTCGGCTTCCTTCTAGGGTGGTTTCTATTTTAAAATAAAATTTAAATTTGTTGTTATGCAATTTTCAAACATATATAAAATCAGAGAGAATAACACAGGGCCTCCCTGTGTATCCATTACCCAGCTTCAATAGTTATCAACACATGGCCAAGATTATTCCACCTACATCACACCTACATTTGCTCTGCTCTCTGACTAGATTCTTTTGAAACAAATGTCAGATATTGTAAAATTTTACCCATAAATACTTTTGTATGTATCTCTAAAATATCATCTTTTTTAAACATAATCACAATCATACTACCACATCTAAAAGTTTTAATGAAGATTCCTTAGTACCACCAAAATGCCAACCAGCATTAAAATTTCCTTGATTTTCTCATACATTATCTTTTACAGCTTTTTTTTAATTTAATTTTTATTTTATATTGGAGTATTGTTGATTTACAATGTTGTGTTAGTTTCAGGTGTACAGCAAAGTGATTCTGTTATACATAGACATATATCTATTCTTTTTCAGATTCTTTTCCCATATAGCTTATTACAGAATGTTGAGTGGAGCTCCTTGTCCTTGTTGATTACCTCTTTTGCAGCTTTTTTTTTTTTTTTTTAAATTGGGATCCAAATAAGGTCCAGACATCGCATTTATCTGGTTTTTCCAGTCTCTTCCCATCTATGGGTTTCACATCCTCCTTCCTTTCCCTTTTGCAATTTATTGTTGAAGACAATAGTTTGTCCTGGAGAGTTTCTCATTCTCAGTGTTGCTGACTGCTTCCCCATGATGTCATTTAATATGTTCCTCTGACCCTTGGAATATCTTGTTGTACCGGAAGCAAGGAAGCTGTGAAAGATGTCTAGGGTGGTGTCAAATAGACACAGGAGCACTGGCAGGAAATGGGATATTTTGAGCATCAAATAAATAAGTAAATAAATAACTGCAGCATATTGAGATACATCAAGTGTGATAATATCCACAGGTTCATAGTAATGCTCCAAAAATAGACTCATTGGTCACCTTTGAAGGTTGTGGAGGAAGCAACTCTTTATTCCAAAAATGGGTAGATAAAAATAAAGAATCAAGCACTCATTTTACTCTTCCTGTATGAACTGTATCTTGGGGTAATCAAGTAATTAATGAGAAGAGATCCTGCAGATAAATGAAGAAGGGATGATACAGTTAAAATATTGCCATTTTGCAACCCTTAATGAATAAAGTATCTAAGAAATGATTATCAAGGGCTGCTAAAACCATAGGTGAAGAGCTGGTGGGGAACTTTGTAACCGACATACCAGGTAAACAGTATCTGTCAACAAACACTGTCATCACAAAAAGAAAAGCCACCAGGTATTATGTGCCCTTGATATGACATAGTATGAAATGTGCCGCCTGTGAACTATTCATGCCAAAAATTCGAATCTGATTAAGCCTCTTCTGGCAACTATTACCTTAAATGTAGTTTGTACTCTTAACATTTATTCTTTTTTTCCCCAAATGAGCAAATACTAAATGAGCCCAACAAAAATCACAAGGCACATGTCAAACCGGGCACCTCCTAATGTGGGTACCTAAAACAGTTCCAGTAAGTAAATGCAGTCCCCCCAGTTTCAGAACCATTACATTCCTGAGATTAGGATAGCTCTGCGTATGACAAGTGAACGCTGCAGAGTACACAGGGCTTTTAGACTTCAGGATGTGCATGGACGACCTTTTGGCCCCGATATATAAGATGAACTTGTGTTCACACATGCCATGCCTTTAAAATATATTGTTACCGTGCTCAAGAAAATGATGTTACATTGGCAAGCTGTCATCTGACAGCCGAATCGTCTGTCAAGAATCCCCGTCGGGGCTTCCCTGGTGGCGCAGTGGTTAAGAATGCGCCTGCCAATGCAGGGCTCAAGGGTTCGAGCCCTGGTCCGGGAAGATCCCACATGCCGCAAAGCAACTAAGCCCACAAGTCACAACTACTGAAACTGTGCTCTAGAGCCCACGAGCCACAACTACTGAGCCCGCGTGCTACAACTACTGAAGCCCGCGTGCCTAGAGCCCGTGCTCCGCAACAAAGAGAAGCCACCGCAATGAGAAGCCTGCGCACTGCAATGAAGAGTAGCCCCCGCTCACCGCGACTAGAGAAAGCCTGCACGCAGCAACGAACACCCAATGCAGCCAAAAAAAAAAAAAAAAGAATCCCAGTCGGTGTGAAAGGAGAACGGAACCGTATTTCTGAAAAGCCACAGCACTGGGGCGAATTCTGCAGCCCTGGGACACGCGAGGGAGGCGGTCGTGGGTGCGCATTGGGAGCTGCGGGAGCGGCTTGCGCGCACGCGCGCGGACTGGTCAAGAGGGTGCCTGCCTGTCCCCTGGGTCCAGCGGCGCGGTTCCCAGGGAGGGCAGGGCCCATCGCGCGCTGCCTGCCTCATTATTTCCTTGAGCGTGTTTTTGATGAGGGCTGCGAAAACCCAACGGCCATAGGCTTCCTCCTATTCTCCAGTGTCAAATTCTGTATTCCTGAATAAGGGCAGGCAGATTCGGATATCATTTTCACAGAGAACTTAATTACATATATTTTGAAAACCACAACTCTTAAACATGACCAGCTGGCCGGCAGTGTCTACCATATTGCACGTTTATTTAGAGTTGTTTAGTACTCCACTTTGTGCTTAAGACACTGACACTTTTTTTCTTGAATTTTATTTCAGAGATCACATGAAAAGTACATGAGTCCCAAGGAATTAAATTACAATATGAAAATGATCCCTAGATGCTTACATTAGAGAGACTATAAACAATTTTAATGTATAGGAAAATTTCAAAGTCCACTGGATTCTTCAATTTACTTTCATTTTCACATGCACAAAAGAAATAACCAAATAATACTTTAAAAATAATTTTGAAAAAAAAATTCATCCTGAAGAGCAGAAGTGACATCTTTTCCTGCTCTCCTAAGTTCTGCCACAACGTGGCACATCAGTAAGAAAAGACCCAAGATGTATTCTGGCATTTATCTTGGTTCTCTTTGCCATTCTCGTGGAAATGTGGTGAATGCAATTTCCTCTTAACGGTAGTATTTAGCCTAGGTTCTATGAATTCAATTTTTGGGGGGTGGGGTGGGAGAGGTAGAGTGGGAAGCACATTGGAGTTGAGTCTGAGCTTTCTTGACTTGTGTATGTTGAATCTGAAGGGAATTTTCCTTGCACAGGATGAAAAGTAAAAGATAAGTCCCCTAGTTTACCATCAGCCCAGGGCAGAATGATTATTCCAAGCCTGACATTTAATACACTGGTGATCACAGATATTGCCACTGAAAGCTTTCCCAACAAAGCAGGAACCAAAGAACCTTGCAGCAGTGTCTAGCTTTAATTTGCAAAAGTGAGGGAGCTGAGAGATGAGGATAAACACTGCAGAACACTGTCAAGTATCTCTTTTAACACAAGGGAAAGAACAGCAAAGAAAACCACATGTATACATATAAGTATGGGCTTACATAGTGCACTGCACATCCAAATGCAATGTGAAAGTCTGACTGTGAAGAATTGTTTAAAGTATGTTATTTTGTCCAACCCTGTGGGACCCAACCTCCTGGGAACAGTGTCTATGCTACAATCTCTAGGCAAAGAATAAACTGGGATGAAGAGAAAAGTAAGATAAAAATTCTTTTTGTATGTTGTATCTGCATATTTTTTTCCCTTTCTCTAAGATGCCTAACCCCAATAGCTCTCTTTATAAAATAGTAAAATAGGATGGGGGGTGGAGGGAAAATACAGTTATGTATAACAGTTGTCATTTCCATGCTTTTGCCTTTACAGCTTTTTCAGTGGTGCTTATACCAAAATATTATTAATTCTTCAATCCATTCATTATCTTGTCTTTGAACTTGTTTCTACAACCACAAAGAAATGTTACTAAGGCTCTCCTTCAGGCCAGTACCATATTGTTAAATTTTCAACTGTATATTTCACATACAACGGTTGCTAAGGAACTTTTGTTTGAAAAGTAAAAACGATCATTTGTTAAAGATCATCCTTGTCATGACATCAATATGCTGGATATGGTTTCTTCTTCACTTAATCAGGAAGGCTGTGAACTTCTCAAGGCCATGGCCATCCCCTCTCCTTCCTTACCCCAATGTCTTTTACACTGCTAAGACTGCAGGATGTGTTCAGGGGATATTTGCTAAATAGATGAAAGGTTCATGATTCAGCTTAATTCATTTCTGTTATAAGTAGCGGGCACTGGTGAAATATCATGGAGCACAACTGAAAAGAAAACATTTAAAGATTCAGCTCTGGGCTTCCCTGGTGGCGCAGTGGTTGAGAGTCTGCCTGCCGATGCAGGGGACACGGGTTCGTGCCCCGGTCCGGGAAGATCCCACGGGCCGCGGAGCGGCTGGGCCCGTGAGCCATGGCCGCTGAGCCTGCGCGTCTGGAGCCTGTGCTCCGCAATGGGAGAGGCCACAACAGTGAGAGGCCCGCGTACCGCAAAAAAAAAAAAAAAAAAGATTTAACTCTGCAGAGGCTGTGGGAGGAGAGGAAAGTGCTAGCTGGAAAAATAACTTGTCTTGAAAAATAAATGTAAAGAGAACTAAAGCCTAAAGTGGAGAAATGAGGTACTGGGCTTGATTTAATGTGGCATCCTTGTCATGATGAAATGGTTACCTTAAAGAACATAAGAAGTTAATTTATTGTGCTTTTGTTAAAAAAAATAATGATTATCTTAGGGTCCCTTAAAATAATTTGCTTTTGATTACATATAAGTATTTATTGTGCTGAATTAATCAATTTTAGAATAAATTAGTCCTAATATATACCAGTATAAGACATTACTCTATGCCTAATAAATAACTAGAAAATTTTTCTTGTTTACGACGGAGAGCCTGCAATACTGCAGTGTGCACTAATCTAAGTATGTTGAATTCTTTGACAGGCAAAGAAGTCATCAACTTTTAGTGCTGGAAGGAATCTTGGAAATCTCATTCCAGCATCTTTAATTTATCGAAGAAGGAACTGAGACCCAGAGGGGTGTGGGGACATTCACCAAAACCAACAGAAGGTGATCAGAGTGCCCCGGACAGAAACCCCAGCTCCTGTCTTAGTCTTGGGCCAAGTTCACTGGGGCAGAGCCTACATTAATTATCCCTTATTTATCTTATTGGTTTCTTCTTCCTCTCCAAAACCTTTAAAATTCAAGTTTTAGAGAATTCCTGATTAATAATAATAATAAACAGCTATTAGAATGTCCTCAGATTTGTAGAAGCATTTTACACATTATATCCAAAATCATGGTCCCTGGTATAGAAGAGATTTCATTTTTTGAGACAAATATATAAAGTAAGAAAAAACAGAAAAGGGACTTTGTCAAACTTGCTCAAATAGAGCCTTTCTATTTTAATCACGTGCACCAACATTAAATGATCAAACTTTGTAGTAAAATTAAGATGTTGCTAAAGGGTATAAATCAGTCATTTGCAAACTTTTAGTCTTAAAATACTGCTCAGAACTCTAAAACATGTAACAGATAAAAGTGGAGCTGCTCTGCTTGAAGTTGAAAAAGAGAGTTCCAGCAGTTCATCCTCCTCTATGTTTCCATATGGGAACCTCTATGGCACTGTTGGAAAAATCAGTGATTTAAAGGAAATGGTCAGAATTAAGCCTAGACAAACAGTAACTGGAGTAGGCAGAGGCTGAGCAGTCCCATCGGGCTCACAACCAGTTTATTCACTTCAGCATGATGAATTGAGCTATGCCACTCTGTGATGACAAGTTCAAATATATTCATCCTCTTTATTTTTTTCCTGTATGTTTTGCTTGTTCTTTTATTCTCTGTGGCAGGGTTTTAAACAGTAAGATGCATAAGAATCACCGGGGGATCTCATTGAAAATGCAGCTTCCCAGCCTTCAGTCCCATAAATTCTCTTTCAATGTATCTGGGGTACAGTTCTTCAATTTGTAGTTCAAATAAGTACCACAAGTGAATACTGGACCCCTCTCTGAGAAACACTGCTCTGAAGCATCTAATAAAATGCTTTACACGTGACACTGATGTATAATACTTATTTTCCTGAATTTAATTTTCACCATATGAATTAAAAAGGGGCTTCAGATTTTCAGGTCCTAATAATTATGCAAATTATGATTACTAATTAGTAAATTCAGTAATGTATATTAAATAATATATATTAATTCAAAATAAGATATGTGGGGCTTTATGGAAACTACTTTTGGTAAGAGGAACTGCAATAAGTACAAAACTGGAAAACCATTAGTAAAGAAAAAATAAAAGGAATCTTCTTTCATGTGATACAATTTTTTCTATTTGAAATAAACAACTAACATCATACTTAGTGATAAACACTACATTCATTTAAAAATCTGAAACAACTGTGTAAGGTGTGTACCCTGTCACCACTGTTATTCAAGGTTGTTCTGCCAGTTTTAGCCAATCAAAGAGATAATGAGAAATGAGCTTAATTATTGGAAAGGAAGAGATTATTCTTTTCTCCTCTTTTTTTGTAGTTGCTATGTTTGTGTAGTTAGAAATCCCAGGAGAGTGAACTGAAATACTGCTGGAAAGAAAAAGAGAATTCAGTAAAGTGACTGGTTATAAAGTCAGTATTAAAAAAATAGCTTTCCTATAAGCCAGTTACAAAATATAATGGGAAAATGTTCAATTCAAAATAGCAACCAAAGAATATAAAATGTCTAGGTATGGAAAGAAACTGAAAATCTCTCCTGGAGCACACAAAAGACTTGAATAAATGGAGAGGCATGTCCTGTTCCCGGTAGGAAAGATTTAATGTTAAAACTCTGTCACTTCTCCCCAAATTAACCTAGACACTTAACTCAGTTTCAACAACAACAACAACAACAAACCCAAAAGAATTTCATTGGAAATCAACAAAGTGACACAAATATAAAAATCTTGTCAGGTTTCTTTTTTCTCCTAGAGAACGATCTTTGCAAGTAATTCACAGTGGAGGCCTCTGTTCCAACCTCATGCAAGTGTTGCTTTTTGAAGTCTTTCTGACCAGCCATGTGATAGAATTTCCACACAGATGCTGCTGCTGTGACTCTTCACTCTAGCCATCAACCAGCCATTTTTCCATTTTCCATTTCTCCATATATGAAATGATATGTGCCTCATATATAGTTGTTGCTCAATAATGCTTTCCTGCATGGATGGTTTGAGGGATGGATGGAAGGATGAACAACCTCATTTTTCATTGTGTTCCTACTGATCTGAGCAAAGGGTCAATCATCAGAATACACCAGAGGAATGGTCTCTGGGTGCAAAGAAACCGACTTAATTAGGAGACCATAATGGAAAGTGTAACACTGGAAATGTTGAGCGTATTAAGGAAGAGAAAGTACAAGGCAGTATCAGTCCCCATGTACGTGCACCTGTGAATTCTGTTATTCGATTGGCTCCTGTCCCTTCCATTTGCCTCGCTCTCCTGCATTACCCATGCTCAGCTCAGCTGTGGTGAAAAAGCCCTTGTCACTCTGGACTTACCGTGCTGTTTCTGATTGATGGTGACCCACTCTGCACTTTTGATATCTAAAAGATCATTTCATTCATAACAGCATAACATAATTCCAAATGGACTGGTATTACAACTTCCCAATTTTTACCACATGTAAGCAAAATTAAGATCCTGGCAATAAATCTTTTGTAATATCGTTCTCAGAAAGTTTTTTTAAAAAGTGAGTGAAATGGCAACAGAAAGGCTGACATTCTTTCCACATATTACATGTGAGTGTAGTCTTCCCTCATATTCCTTGTAAATGTTTTGTTTATTTATTTATGTATTTATTTTTATTATTTTTTATTTTTTTAATAAATGTTTTGAATGCTACTGAATTGTACACTTTAAAATGGTGAATTTTATGTTATGTGAATTTCACCTCAATAAAAAATAATTTCTGTAAAATAAAACTCATCATTTAAACAATCTTAAAGTGTACAATTTGGTGGTTTTTTAAAGCATATCCACGATGTTGTACAACCATCACCACTATCTATTTGCAGAACAATTTCATCACCTTCTGAAAAACGCCTTGCCCATTAAAAGTAGTCATTTCCCATTTTCCCCTCCCCCAGCCTGTGGCAACCGATAATCTATTTCCTGTCTTTATGAATTTGCCTCTTCTGAACATTTCATATAAATGGAATCAGAACATGTGGCCTTTTCTGTCTAGTTTATTTCACTTTGCATAATGTTTTCAAGGTTTATCTATGTCTTAGCATGGGTCAGTGCTTCATTCCTTTTTATGGCTCAATAGTATTCCATTGTATGGATAGACCATATTGTGTTTTCCTATTCATCAGTGGATGGACATTTGAGTTGTTTCTACTTTTTGGCTACTATGAATAATGCTGCTATGAACATTCGTATTCACGTTTTGTGTGAATATATGTTTTCAGTTCTCTTTGGTATATACCTAGGAGTCAAATTACTGAGTCATATGGTAACTCTAGGTTTAACTTTTTGAGGAAATGTCAAACGATTTTCCACAGCAGCTGTACCATTTTGCATTCCCACAAGGAGTGTATGAGGTTTTTGATTTCTCCAGATCCTTGCCAACACTTCTTATCCATCCCCCTTCCCACATTTATTTTTACTGTAGCCATCATAGTGGCTATGAAGTGGTTTCTCATTGTGGTTTTGATTTGCACTTCCCTAATGACCAATGTTGTTGAGCATCTTTTCATGTACTTGTTGGCTACATGGTTACTTGTTGTCCTTCAGGTTTCATCTTCTCAGAAAGGACTTTGCAAACAAGCTATCTAAGGAGAGAAGGTTTATTCTCTTTCTTATTGTTCTAGCATTCTGTTAAAATCCTTCAGAGCACTTACCACTTTCTGTTATTATTTGGTTAGCTATTTACTTCACTTTGTCAAGGACAGTTTCTGGCACGTAGTAGGAGTTCAGTAAATATTTATTCAGTGAACAAATCAATCAAAAGAATAATGAGGGGACTTCCCTGGTGGCACAGTGGTTAAGAATCCACCTGCCAATGCAGGGACATGGGTTCGAACCCTGGTCCAGGAAGATCCCACATGCCGTGGAGCAACTAAGCCTGTGCAGTACAACTACTGAGCCTGCGTTCTAGAGCCCATGAGCCACACGAATGAGCCCGCTTGCTGCAACTACTGAAGCCCGCGCGCCTAGAGCCTGTGTTCTGCAACAAGAGAAACCACAGCAATAAGAAGCCTGTGCACTGCAATGAAGAGTAGCCCCTGCTCGCGGCAACTAGAGAAAGCCTGCGTGCAGCAACGAAGACCCAACGCAGCCAAAAATCAATAAACAAAATTAAAAAAAAAAGAATAATGAGACATGGAAATCAAGCAACGTGGCTGCCAACTGGGAAGCAGTAAAAAATCCAGGAAATTGGGCAGATGAAGGAGCTGCCTAATGAGAAAAAGTAAAGGGTGGGTAGAGAGACAGTAGGATAACTGTCATGAACACTGAGTGAAGTATGAAAAGCAAGTTTACTATAATGGAATAAAACTGGAAAAAATATGCCTTTAGTCTTAAAAAATTTTTCATACCCTTTGCCTTAGTTCCATTTCTAGAAATTCATCCTGAGAAAATAATCAGTGATATAGAAAAATTTATGTATGAGGATCTTTATTGTGGCATTTTTCATATGATTAGAAAGTTGGAAACACCACCAGTACTTCTCAGTAGGGAATGGTTACAGAAACCATCCACATGGTGAAATACTATGCTGCCATTGCCAAAGAGAATACAAAAACCAGGTAGGAAATGTTCAGAGGTACTGATTGAAAAAAAAATTAAGGGCTGAGGCCAGGGACACAGTCCTCGGTCTGAAGGAAGTTTCTTGGCAAAAGTTGAAGGTGAGGAAATAGAGAAAAATTAGGAATCTGAAGTCAGAAGCTAGATAGACACACGTTGAATTAATAAGGGAAAAATCTACTTTTGTAACATTTTTAGCCAAAATCAAAACCAGAAGCCCAAAGAGGAATGACCTAAGTCGTCAGTCAGGTGCTTCATGAACACCTACTATATACCAGGTACTGTTAGGTACTGGGAACACACTACAACGAATACACAGAGGTTAAAGTTGGGTGAGGGAGACAAAAAAATTAAATAAATTATCACTAAATGATTAGTTAATTCCAAGTACACATACTACTGTGATGAGGAAGTACAGGTGTTACCAAAATATAACAGATGTACCTAAACATTGGGAGTAAGGAAGTGACGTTTAAACAGAGAGCTAAAGGAGCTGCAGGAATTCTCAAGGCAACAAGAAAGGGAAGAGAGGAGGAAAGTGTGTTCCAGGCATTGGGAATAGCATTTGCAAAAGCCCTGAGGTGCAGTAAAGTCCAACCTAACTGAAAAACGGGGATGGGACTGAGGAGGAGGGATGTGAAAAGAGGCTGGCAAGATGGGCAGGGGTCAGGTCAGGCAGGGCCTCGTAGGCCATGTTAAGGGTTAAGGATTTTGGACTTTTTTTTTTTTTTTTTTTTTTTTGCAGTATGCGGGCCTCTCACTGTTGCGGCCTCTCCTGTTGTGGAGCACAGGCTCCGGACGCGCAGGCCCAGCGGCCATGGCTCACAGGCCCAGCCGCTCCGTGGCATGTGGGATCTTCCCGGACCGGGGCACGAACCCGCGTCCCCTGCATCGGCAGGCGGACTCTCAACCACTGCACCACCAGGGAAGCCCCAGGATTTTGGACTTTTAGAGCAAGGAGATACCATGAAAAAAAATTTTTTTGTTTTGTTTTTTTTTGTTTTTTTTGATGAGTGGCATAGTGAGAGTCCCCTTGGATGTTTGTGCACATTTTCGTGTATGCCCTCGCTCCCTTGACTACGCTTTATTAGACCAGAGGTATCTCACCCAAAATTTCCAATAGGTTTCTTTTTCTTTTAGTAGACTTTTTTTCATATTAAATTTATAGTCTAACATGGTTATACCAAGTGTTAGCTTTTAATTCTTTTTTTTTTTTTTAACTTTTGGCCACACTGTATGGCTTGCAGGACCTTAGTTTCCTGACCAGGGGTCAAACCCCTGCCCACTGCAATGGAAGCATGGAGTCTTAACCACTGGACCACCAGGGAAGTCCCAATTTTTTTTTTTTTTAGTTTTTATTGGAGTACGGTTGCTTTACAATGTTGTGTTAGTTTCTGCTGTGCAGCAAACAATCAGTTATATGTATACATATATCCACTCTTTTTGAGATTTGCTTCACATTTAGGTCACCACAGAGTATTAAGTAGAGTTTCCTGTACTCTACAGTAGGTTCTCATTAGTTTTCTATTTTATACATAGTAGTGTATATATGTCAATCCCAAACTCTCAATTCATCCCACTCCCCCTTTCCCCCTTGGTAACCATAAGTTTGTTCTCTACATCTGTGACTCTATTTCTACTTTACAAAAAAGTTCATCTGTACCATTTTTCTAGATTCCACATATAAGTGATATTATGCAATATTTGTTTTTCTCTTTCTGACTTACTTTACTCTGTATGATAGTCTCTAGGTGCATCCACGTCTCTGCAAATGGCACTATTTCAGGGCTTCCCAGGTGGCGCAGTGATTGAGAGTCCGCCTGCCGATGCAGGGGACACGGGTTCATGCCCCGGTCCGGGAGGATCCCACATGCCGCGGAGTGGCTGGGCCCGTGAGCCATGGCCGCTGGGCCTGCGCGTCCGGAGCCTGTGCTCCGCAACGGGAGAGGCCACAACAGTGAGAGGCCCGCGTACTGCAAAAAAAAAATGGCACTATTTCATTCCTTTCCATGGCTGAGTAATATTCCGTTGTATACATGTACCACATCTTCTTTATCCATTCCTCTGTCAATGGACATTTAGGTTGCTTCCATGTCCTGGATATTGTAAATAGTGCTGCAATGAACATTGGGGTGCTTGAATCCTTTCGAATTCTGGTTTTCTCTGGATATACACCTAGAAGTGGAATTGTTTTGTCATATGGTAGCTCTGTTTTTAGTTTTTTAAGGAGCCTCCATACTGTTCCCCATAGTGGCTGTATCAATTTACATTCCCACCAACAGTGTAAGAGGGCTCCCTTTTCTCCACACTCTCTTCAGCATTTACTCTTTGTAGAATTTTTGATGAGGGCCATTCTGACCAGTGTGAGGTGATACCTCATTGTAGTTTTGATTTCCATTTCTCTAATAATTAGTGATGTTGAGCATCTGTTCACATGTTTGTCGGCCATCTTAATTCTTAAAGAGAGCAAATATTTCCCCTCTATGAGCATTTAAAAGAACACTTGAATAGAACCAAACTGTTTTCAAATCAAGAGAAGACATGTAAACAACCCAAAAATGAGAGTTCAAGTATTTAACAGCTCCAGGGAGAAAACAATCTCTTCTTTTTCCTTTGACCTTATAATCTGACTTACTAATGTACTGTCCCAGGCAAAGGCTCATACAGTTTGTTATGTGAGTTAAAAAAGCCATGTTCTTGGTCAGACTGTAGGTTTCTGCAGCAACTCTTTCATCTTTTTTTTTTCTGAGATATAAGTGGTGTATAACATTATACGGTATACAACATAATGATTCAATATTTATATATATTGCAAAATGATCACCATAATAAGTCTAGTTCACATTCATCACCGTACATAGTTACAAAATTTTTTTTCTTGTGATGAGGACTTTAAACATCTACTTTCTTAGCAACTTTCAAATATGCAGACAGTGTTATTAACTATAGTGACTGTGCTGTACATTACACCCCCATAACTTATTTATTTTATAACTGAAAGTTTGTACCTCTCAACCCCCTTCACTTATTTTGCCCCCATCCCCCAACAGCATCTTCCCATCCCTGGCAACCACCAACCTGTTCTCTGTATCTGTCTATGAGCTTAGTTTTTTGGTTTGTTTGTCTGTGTTCAGTTTGTTTTTTTTAGATTTCACGTGTAAGTTAGATCATATGGTATTTATCTTTGCCTTATTTCACTTAACATAATATCCTCAAGGTCCATCCATGTTGCTGCAAATGGCAAGATTTCATTCTTTTTTACAGCTAAATAATATTCCATTGTGTGTGTGTGTGTCTGTATATATGTATATGTATACACCACATCTTCTTTATCCATTCATCCATCAGGAGACACGTTATTTCCATATCTTGGCTATTGTAAATAATGCTGAAATGAACATCGGGATATCTTTTTAAGTTAGTATTCTCATTTTCTTTGGATAAATACCCAGAAGTGGAATTGCTGGATCATTCAGTAGTTCTATTTTTAATTTTTTGAGGAAACTCCATAACTCTTTGGTCTTTACACCTAGTCTTGCTTCTCCTTACCAAACATTATAGGTGACCAAATGCTTACCAGAGGTAAATAATCAGATATAAAATACTTTTGAGATTTTCTGGTGAAGTGTAGATGTCCACTTTAGGCCAGTGGGTCTCAGGGTGATTTTGCCTACCAGGGGACATTAGGCAACGTCTGAGACAGCTTTGATTGTCACAGCTTGGGACAGTTTTGATTGTCACAGCTTGGGGAGGGTGATCCTACTGGCATACAGTGGGTAGAGGCCAGGCATGGTACTAAACATATAACATAAACATACATAAGACAGCCCCCCAAAACAAAGAATTATCTGTCCGAGATGTCAGTTGTGTCAAGATTGTTATAAGATAAAGAATAAGCCAGTGATCTTTCAGCCATAGAAGAAGTTTTATTTCCCCCTTTTAAAAAAAATGTCCTTTTACCTAGAAATATGATAAGATTTAACAACAACAGAAAATTACAAGGATTCCAACTCTGTGACATTCTGGAAAATTCAAAGCTACAGAGACAGTAAAGAGATCAGAGGTTGCCAAGGGTTTGGGGGGAGGGAAGGATGAATAGGAGGGGAACCGTGAAACTAGTCTGTATGATGCTACAACGGTAGATGCGTGTCATTTTACATTTGTCCAAAGCCATAGACTGTACAACACTAAGAGTGACCCTAATGTAAACCGTGGACTTTGGGTGCTAATTATGTGTCAATGTTCATCGATTGTAACAAATGTACCACCCCAGTGTGGGATGTTGATGGTGGGTGAGACAGAGGGGATATGGGAACTCTCTGTACTTTCTGCTCAATTTTGTTGTGAACCCAAAACTACCCTTAAAAATAAAATTTATTTTTTAAAGGAAAAGCTAATTGGAAAAACAAAACAACATTTAAGAAACTTGGTGAATTTCCCACTCTGACATGTTATTTGAGGAAAGGAGATTTAAAACTTCACAGTGTGAATTTTATAACTAAACCCATCGTTCACTATAACATTCTGAAAGATGTGACAGAACCAAAGGCAAGATTCAAGTGTCAAGGCCTGGGTATAACAGCGGTCTCCTTTCGTGGTTGATGGTGCAGCAGGTCTGCAGGATGTGAATAGGTCTTACTGGAAAGAGAGTGTTTGGGAAACCCTGAGATAAAGAAAGTAAAACATTTTGTTGTTGCTGTTGTTGTTATTTTTCCTTTCATGAAGAACACTTCCGGGCCTTGCAGATGCCAATGTTCCTTGTGAATCCCTAAGGGGGTTTCCTGTATGCTGCATCTCCCAAACTTCCGTGACCACAGGACCCTTTTCTTAAGGGACATCTGAAGGGACTGTTTTGGACACGAATGAGAAGACATGGGAGAGTCATTCAGGGTGCCTAACTACCTGGTCTTCAGGCTCAGTTTTTGCCTCTGTCCCCTTGTTTCCTTATTCGTGGCCTCCTTGCTTTTGCTTGTTTGGTTGCGGCTCTCATCTCCTCCAGTGCCATCATCTCCAAACTTTGGCCTGTTCCCCTAGAACTGAGAGTGCAGTGCTCACCGTGGGGTGTCTGCAAGAGAGGGATGGCAGTTTCCCCGTGTGGTGACGACAGCCTCCCTCGATGGCCTCCTGGCCCTGTGCTTCGTGTGTGGCTGGTCCTAGCTGAGTAACTTTCATGCTTATACACTTCCCGCAAGCTTGCCATACACACTTCGTGAGCCCCGAGCATGCCTCGCTGACTCTGAGAAAGAGAGGGGTTGAATTTCATTTCTTCTACATTGTAGAGGAAATTCAAGTCCTTTTAAAGGTGTTGGGTAAAATTTTCAAGTCAGCATCGCGAGACCTCTCTCCTGTCATCCCCTCCTTGCCTACAGTACAGGGGAGTTCCTGTGTTTCTTCGAGTGGGTGTGCCTGTGCTATTCTGGGTCTTTCTTTCCTGGTTGCCAGCAGAGCAGGTGTTTTTCATGGAACACGAGCTGCCAGGATCCACGCTGCCTCCCCCTTTGTGCTCAACACTTGTGTCTGGACTGTCTGGTGCTGCCAGGACTGTAGGTTTATTTCCCTACCCTTCTTTTCCCATCGCATGAAGAGATGAAGCAATCTGTTAGACATACCCACAATTTTCTTTTTGTCTTTATAAGGGAGGAAGAATTTCTGACTTTTGCTTTCTTAATATTTAAAGTGGAACATCTAGTCAAACCCTTGGAACTATTTCCCCAAAGACTAAGTAATATTTGAATGAGTTTGTCTACAGTGTTTCACTTCATCAAACACTCAGAAACCTCTGCATGTCAGGCCCTGTGCTGGGTGCTGGGGATAAAGGGATCAGTGAGACACATTCCACACCTGGAGGCTGAAACAAACAAGAAAACAAGCAAGCTCAGTAGGGCAGGAAGTGCTGTGAGGGAATCTGTACACAGGGGGCCATGAGGTACAGGGAGAAGCAGTCCACTTGCCTGAGGGCTTCAGGTGGGCTCCCGGGAGTGGATGCCCTGAGCTGAGTCTATGAGACTTCTGCTGAAACTCCCAGCACGATGCATTTCCTTCAGGTTACAAATGAGTATTGTATTTTTGAGTCATTTTGTATAACACATATAATTGAGAGCATTTTACTTATTTTCATCTTAAGATTTTAAGGATTATTGCTAAATGGGTGGCTACCATTACCAAAGTGCTCATTTTGCCGAAGGTAGTGAGAAGAAAGTCACAACAGAAAAATCTATCAAGGCATCTTAGGAGCCAAATGATAATAAATCACATTTGTATGACATTTTAAGAGTTTGTGAAGCACTATTGCATATATTGTCTTATTTGGTACCCACAATAATCTTACAAAGTAGGTAGGGAGGTTGCTGATTAAACATAGCCCAGTCAATACAAGGGTTCATCTTCGCTGCCTCCTGAAACTCTGCTAAATGACAGAAAAGAAATGAAAATAGCATAAACCTATAGGGTCAAAGAGAACAGAAGAGAAAATAACAGTGAATGAGAGATGGCAATACGTCTTGTGAACATGGAAATTGGATGAAGGGAGGTGACTCACATAGAAAGGGAAAAGCAGCACTAGGTCAGACGACGGTACTGATATGCTCTGCAGAATCCAGAAAGGCTCAGGACTGGCAGAGACCAGCATCTGCTGAGTGGGGCAGAAAACAGAGGAACCGGTTCAAAATCTGTAAACGATTTCCTGTCATGTCCCCTCCACTACTCCACATAGCCGGGTGAAAAATCCTACTCCTTACCCTGCCCCAGCCCCTATGCCCAGGAGTCCAGAGACTGATTTCTGGGGAATTGAACTGTAGAGGTCCAGACTCAGGACTAGCTGACATGCTGGAAAGCAGGAGTGAGGCACTGGGCTAAAAGTAAGAGGGGGTTATGTGACAGTGCATCAAGGCCTTGCCCCCACCTGTTCCCACAGTGCTGTCATCCAGGAGTGTAATAGCCTCACCCTCATCCTCAGTAGAAGAATGACTCCTCCTTGGAGAAACTGTTCAGCTAAAATACTAAATTGCTGGTGGGGAGAGGTGGTCCTATCACCCTCTAGCAAAGCTCAACATTACCAAGCCTCAGTCGTGTTTCCTTTCAGCTTTTTAGTGTGTCAACGTTTAATGCAAATTAAATGACGTTGGTCATGCAAGAATTCCTGGACATTTGAGTGAAGGCTCCCACATTAAAGACAGGAACTAAAACAAACAAACAAATAGGGAAAAAAACTTGGAGAAAACAAAGGCAATGTAGGAAATGGGAAAGAACCTTCAGAAACTAATTGGTATCCTCAGAGAGATAGGATAAAATGATAGCAAATTTTTTAAAATGAGGAAATTTCCCATAGCATAGAAAGATGGGCCATAAGAGAGAAATGATTTTTTAAACTAGAGGATTAATTCAGATAGTCCAGTAGCTAACTAATAGGAATTTAAGAAAAAGAACATAGAGAGGAGAAAATTATTAAAGAAATAAGAGAAAAGGATTTTGCAGAATAAGAGAGCAGGCCTCTAGATTCAAAGGGCTCATCCGGGAAAACGGATGAGAAAAAGATCTACACTAAGTCATATCTTTGTAATATTTCAGAACACCAGAGATAAAGACAAATAGTAAAAAATCTCTATAGAACAGCAACAACAAAAATAAATCTCAGAATAAAGATTCTGGAATCAGAATGGCAGTGGAATTCTCAAGAACAGCATTGAAAACTGGAACACAACTGAGCAATGCCTTCAAAATGTTGAGGAAAAATGATCTTTCAACCTAGGATTCTCAACTTTGTACAATAGTTAACAAATGCGCTTACCCTACTCTTACTCAAGTGAGAGTATAGAATAAAGACATCTTCTGACACAAACAGATGGAAAGATATACCATGTTCTTGGATTGGAAGAATCAATATTGTAAAATGACTTTACTACCCAAGGCAGTCTACAGCTTCAGGGCAATCCCTATCAAATTACCAATGGCATTTTTTGCAGATCTAGAACAAAAAATTCTTAAAATTTGCATGGAAACACAAAAGATCACGAGTAACCAAAGCAATCTTGAGGAAGAAAAACAGAGCTGAGGAATCAGGTTCCTGACTTTAGACTATACTGCAAAGCTACAGCAATCAAAACTGTATGGTACCGGCACAAAAACAGACACATAAATCAATGGAACAGGATAGAAAGCCATGTACCTATAGTCAATTAATATGTGACAAGGGAGGCAAGAATAAACAATGGAGAAAAGACAGTCTCTTCAATAAGTGGTGCTGGGAAAACTGGACAGCTACATGTAAAAGAATGAAATTAGAACATTCTCTGACACCATACACAAAATAAATTTAAAATAGATTAAAGACCTAAATGTAAGACCTGATACTATAAAACTCTTAGAAGAAAACATAGGCAGAACACTCTTTGACATAAATTGCAGCACTATCTTTTTGGATACTCCTAGAGTAATGAAAATAAAAACAAAACTAAACAAATGGGACCTAATGAAACTTAAAAGTTTTTGCACAGAAAAGGAAACAGTAAACAAAACAAAAAGACAACAGACAGATTGGGAGAATATATTCGCAAATGAAGCGACTGACAAGGGATTAATCTCCAAAAAATACAAACAGCTCATGCAGCTCAATAACAAAACAAACAACCCAATCAAAAAACGGACAGAAGATCTAAATAGACATTTTTCCAAGGAAGACATACAGATGGCCAAAAAGCACATGAAAAGCTGCTCAACATCATGAATTATTAGAGAAATGCAAATCAGAGCTACAATGAGGTATCACCTCACACCAGTCAGACAAGACATCATCAAAAAGCCTACAAACAATAAATGCTGGAGAGGTTGTGGAGAAAAGGGAACCCTCTTACACTATTGGTAGAAATGTACAGCCTCTATGGAGAACAGTATGGAGGTTTCTTAATAAACTAAAAATAGAACCACCATATGACCCAGTAATCCCAGTACTGGGCATATACCCTGAGAAAACCATAATTCAAAAAGAATCATGTACCACAATGTTCAATGCAGCACTATTTACAATAGCCAGGATATGGAAGCAACCTAAGTGTCCATCGACAGGTGAATGGATAAAGAAGATGTGGCACATATACACAATGGAATATTACTCAGCCATAAAAAGAAATGAAATTGAGTTATTTGTAGTGAGGTGGACAGACCTAGAGACTGTCATACAGAGTGAAGTAAGTCAGAAAGAGAAAGACAAATACTGTATGCTAACACATATGTATGGAATCTAAAGAAAAAAAAAAGGTTCTGAGGAACCTAGGGGCAGGACAGGAATAAAGACGCAGATGTAGAGAATGGACTTGAGGAAGTGGGGAAGGGGAAGGGGAAGCTGTGATGAAGTGAGAGAGTGACATGGACATATCTACACTACCATATGTAAAATAGATAGCTAGTGGGAAGCAGCTGCATAGCACAAGGAGATCAGCTCGGTGCTTTGTGTCCACCTAGAGGGGTGGGATAGAGAGGGTAGGAGGGAGACACAAGAGGGAGGAGAAATGGGAATATATGTATATGTATAGCTGATTCACTTTGTTGTACAGCAGAAACTAACACACCATTGTAAAGCAATTATACTCCAATAAAGATGTTAAAAAATGTAATCTGGAAAAAAAAAAGATACATGCACCCCAGTGTTCACTGCAGCACTATTTACAATAGCCAAAACATGGAAACAACCTAAATGTCCATTGATGGAGGAATGGATAAAGAAGATGTGGTACATATATACAATGGAGTATTACTCAGCCATTAAAAAGAACAAAATAATGCCATTTGCAGCAACATGGATGGACCAAGAGATTATCATACTAAGTGAAGTATGTCAGACAGAGAAAGACAAATATCATATGCTATCACTTATATGTGGAATCTAAAAAAATGATGCAGGTGACCTTGTTTACAGAAATGAAACAGACTCAGAGAGTGGGCTTTTGGTTACAAGGGGAAAATGTGGCGGGGGGGATGAATTGGGAGGTTGGGATTGGCATATGCACACTACTATATGTAAAATAGATAATCAACAAGGACCTACTGTATAACATGGAACTATACTCAATACTCGGTAATAACCTATATGGGAAAAGAATGTGAAAAAGAATAGATATATGAATAAGTATAACTGAATCACTTTGCTGTACATCTGAAACTAACACAACATTGTGAATCATCTATGCTCCAATATAAAGTTAAAAAAATTTTTTTAAAAGACGTCTTCAGCCAAGCAAGATCTCAACACTTTTAGTTCTTGCACATCCTTCCTTAGGAAGCCGCTAGAGGATAAGATCCACCGAAATGAGGGCGTAATGCAAGAAAGAGTAGGATACAGAGTCAGGAAAAAGGGAATCCATCACAGGAGAGAGGAGGAAGAAAGCCTCAGGACAGAAGCTGCCCCTGGGGAGTCCCAGCCCATGCCCAGGGACAGAGGCGCCAGCAGGATGACATCCAAGGGAGAAGGGGCACCAATAGGTAGACTTAATTTGATGCATTTGACCATGTAGAAAATCTTGTTCTGGGGCTTTTCAATTCAGTTGGAGAATGTGGAAGAAGTAGTAATAATAATATGGGAAATTGAGCAAATGAGAAATTAAGTAGTATACGAAAGGGAATATAATGGTTATACATAAATTGGCTCAACAGTAAATAAGACTTGCACAGTAATAATAAGGCAAAAATATTGACTTAATGAACATTTATATAATTACGTTTGGGTGATTCTGGAAGTAGAAGAGGGAAGGTGGGATAATACAAGAGTATGGTACCTTCATCTTCCAAATCATAAAGTCCAATTGTAATACGTCTAAGATGTGTAGCGGTATAAGCATATTAATTCTTATGGAGTTATAAACAGTGAGAAGAGCCAGCTACAAGAACGGAAAGAGTTTGCTCTCAGAAGAGTGAAACTGAAAGATTAGAAGGGTTGGGAAGTCTTCTGGTTACTATTGTGGGTAACAGATCACCCCCATGTTTGGTGGCTTTAAAGAGTAATGACCCTTTTCTGCATTCTCTCTCCCGGTTTCTGTGGGTTGGAGTTTCAGTAAGGGCTCTGCTGGGCAGCTGTGGATGAAGCCTGAGCTGTGCTATCAGAGGAAGGAAATGGAGCTGCAGCTGGGGCAGCAGGAGTGGGCAGCGGGGCCTGGCCAGGTATCTCTCTCTGCTGTGTCGTCATCTCGGTTTCGCTACAGGTTCTCTCCAGGGCAGCTAAGTTGGGCTTTTTCATAGCATGGTGACCTCAGGGCACTTGGACGGCTAATATGGCAGCTCAGGATTCCAGAGGTGAGTGTCCCAACAGAGCAAAATGTCACATGGCACCTATGATAGTTTTCTGAGTCAATCTGACTGGATCACAGAATGTCCAGATACCTAGTTAAACATTATTTCTGTACGTGTCATTGAGGGGGTTCTTGGAAGAGATTAGCAATAGCTTCAGTAAACTGAGTCATGTCGATTATCCTCCCCATCGTGGGTGGGCATCATCCTATTCATTTAGGGTCTGGATAGAACAAAAGGCAAAGGAAAGATGAATTTGCTCTCTGCCTGACAGCTTGAACTTCTCTTGCTCTCAGAGCTCCTGGTTCTCAGGCCTTTGAACTACATCTACACCACTGGCCATCCTGTGTCTCCATTTTTTGGACAACAGATGAGGGGCTTCCCAGCCTCCATAATTTATAATAAGTCATATACATGACTTATTATAAATAAATGACTTATTATAAATACATGACTTATAAATATATATATCTCCCCTATTGGTCTGTTTCTCTGGAGAACCCTAATACAGCATCACTTCTGCCGTGCTGCTCTACCAGTCAAAGCAGTCACAAGGGTCGACCCAGGTTAGAAGGCAGGAAGCATAGACACCATTCCCTGGGGTGAATGTCATGATCTCATTGGAAGAAGAGCACTGTGAGATAGGAGATACCATTGTGACCATCTTTGGAAAATACAATCCATCATAGGTAGGGAATTGCTGTCTTTTGTAATAAGCCTTGTAGTATTACTTGACTATTCAAACAGTGTGTGTGTGTTATTTTTATAAAAATCCAAATTAAGTGTCAAGGATACTCTTATCCTCTAGCAAATGAGGGAAATGTTGTCAGAGAGATGAAGAGAATTCCTGAGACAAGGCTAGGGTTTCAACCAGATCCCTCGCTCTTAGTTCAGAGCTCTTTACTGCTAAGCAGATGACCAAGGAGAATCACTGTCATTTATATTAATGATCACAGTCTACCTCAATTACAATAGTTAACAAGTGCACTGGCTCTCCAACCTCAGCAATTTTAGCCTTACCTGAATATTAGTATGACTTTGAATGCAATTTATCAGATCTCAACTAAGCAAGGTCAAAGTGGACACTGATGATGCTTAATATGATGCTTCAGGCACCTGAAAATCGAATTTGGTTTTTCAGGGGATAGACCCTGGAATTGGAGTTACACTTAGTGTCCTTTAGGGTGATTCTGCCTTAGGCTGGAACTTTCCAGTGCCCACTTAAAACACACACACACACACACACACACACACACACACACACACACAATTGCCAGGCTAAAACACAAAACAAAAACAAAAGTCTTCTAAATAAGGCTCTGCTGTGACTTCCCTGGTGGTCCAGTGGTAAAGAATCCACCTTACAATGCAGGGGACACAGGTTAGATCCCTGGTGGGGGAACTAAGATCCCACATCCCACGGTGCAACTAAGCCCACACGCCACAACTACTGTGCCCACGCACCTCAACTAGAGAGAGAAAATCCTCACGCCACAGCTAGAGAGAAGTCCGCTCCGCAGTGAAAGATTCCTGCGTGCCTCAGTGAAGATCCTGCATGCCACAACTAAGACCCGATGCAGCCAAAAAAAAAAAAAGAAAGAAAATAAATATTAAAAATAAATAAATAAGGCTCTGCCTAGATTAGTAATGCAACCCTTGTTCATCCTCTAAACAACTACCTGCATAAACCACAAATTTCCCAAGAGAGAACATTGATCTTGGGCCTGTGATTTCCCAAATCTGTTCCCATTGCCAGGATGTTGCATTGCTCTGCCAGAGTCACTCCTTCTGAGGAGCTACTGCTACTCCCAGACCACAGCCAAGGACTAGGACATCACACCTGGGTAGCCAAGTATACTGCTCAATTTTGAACCTGGTCTATGAAGCAAGAGTGCCTCGTGCAAAACATAACAAAGCAACATGAGCTGTAAATTGAAGCAGGAGAAAAAAGAGGAAGGGTTCCCAAATTATATTCTTGAAATGTTTAGTGGAAGTCAGTGCTGCTTGCTTCATTGAAAATGATCTTTATGAGTTTCTGATTAGAAAGAAAATGTTTCTGGGAATCTGGATTCAAGCTGTGTGAAGGTGAGTGGGATTTAAGTGACTGAATGGCAGAGAACTGAGTAATTCTAAAAGCTGCTTTAAAGAAAACAAAGGCATAGAGAAAAAAGGCAGGAAAGACTGGAACACAAATCTCAGAAAGTCTGTTGCAAATAAAAGGGCTTAGGATAGCCTTCAAAAGAATCCAGGTCAAAATGGCAGAAAGAAGGGAGAGAAAACAGGGTTCCAGGGCAGTGCTAGGCAACCTGAGTTGATGATGGGGTAGCTGTGACACGTGAAGCAGTTATAACCAAAGAACATGGTTAGGCATGTGAGGCTCCACACGAAAAGACGTGATTCCTCGAGAGACCAGTCAGGGCTGTGGCATAGAGCCCAGCCTTGGGACTAGAAAATGGAGATGTACTATGCAAACAGAAGGGCCATAGCAGAGGCTTTGAGGTGCACCTAGAGGGAATTTGTTAGAACTCTATGCAAGGCTGAGTGTCAGGAAATAATACCCATGCTGTTTGTTATGAGCTGAACTGTGTACACCTCCACCAAAACCATATGTTGGAATCCTAACCTCCAGTCTCTCAGAATGTGATTGTTTGGAGACAGGGACGTTAAAGAGGTGATTAGGTTAAAATAAGTCCATTAGGATGAGCCCTAATCCAATCTCACTGGTGTCCTTATGAGAGTAGGGAGTTCAGACACACAGATAGACACTAGGGTATACATGTGAGGACACAGGGAGAAGACAGCCGTCTGCAAGATGAGGAGAGAAGCCTCAGAAGAAACCTGTTCTGATCTTGGACTTCTAGCCTCCAGAACTCTGAGAAAATAAATTTCTGTTGTCTTAGCCACCCAGTCTGTGATATTTGTTATGTCAGCCCTAGCAGATGAATATACCATTCTACTACGGTGCGTAGTTTGTAATCTGAAATTCTCTCTGGCTGTGGTGAAACTTAACCCTGTACTTGATCTGACTTTGTTGGCTAAACCACAGGGTTGTGTTGGAAAAAGCACAGTAGCAGAGAAACCTTAGGGGCAGGGTCAAGACAGAAGAATTTGGTTTCCATTGGAGAAATGGCTTTCCTTCTTACCCATGGGACTGAAAGGAAGTTCTTCACACTCTTGCCCCAGAGGCAGGAGCGGGCAACATCATGCATTTCTTTATCATTCACACTTTAACGTTAGGTCCGGCAGGACCTTTCTAATGCATAGATGGATACACATTTTTAATGAGATTTGTTAAAATAAAAGATGCAAATAAAGACTATACTGCCTAGTGAATTTGTTTATTTTTCCCAAGCAAAGACAGTTCCCTATGCCACTAATGCCCTAATTAAAAAAATAAAACATATTGTGGTTGGAGAGCCATAATATAAATGACAAACTCTGAGGTCTTAGTTGGGATGCCGTATGAGCTGGCTGACTGGCAGGGCTCTTGCTTTTCCCTTCTTTGTTTCCCAAGAAGGAATTTTTTTAAGACAAAAAGAAAAAAAGTTAAACAACCAACTATAATAAAATGAGATGGAAAATAACTTTATAAATATAATATTCTGAGGAGCCAGAATAGGGAAAATTGCAATAGGGAAATGTGTCCTTTTAGATTTGTCATCTGAAGAGCTTTGAATATCACTCTAAAGACCTCAGATTTTATTTTGTAGACATGATGAGGCATCAAAAGTGCAAAGAGGTAATCATATCAGTAGTTTAGAAAGTTAGCTATGAAGGGTTCCCTGGTGGCCTAGAGGTTAGGATTCCAGGCTTTCACTGCCATGGCCCAGGTTCAATCCCTGGTAGGGGAACTGAGATTCCACAAGCCATGTAGTGCAGCCAAAAAAAAAAAAAAAGAAAAGAAAAAAGAAAGTTAACTGTGAAAGCCAGAAGGACGGGATTGTGAGACAGGTTAGGGCCCAGAAGTAGGGAAAAGAGTCAGGAGGTTTTACAGCCCAAGAGAGAGATGAATAGGTCCTGAATGAGGGCAATGGCCATGAAAATTGGGAAAGCAGATGGATTATTCCAGAGATATTCAAAGGTAAAAGCAGAAGGAATAGGTGATTTGTTGAAATGAGTGGGGCTAGGAGGAGAGAGTTGTGAAAGGTGAAGTCAAAATTTCTGGATTAGGTAGTGTTTTAGTTTCCCATGATTGCTCTAAAAAATTATCACAAATCTAGTGTCTTAAACAACACAAATTTATTGTCTTACCGTTCTGGAGGTCAGAAGCCTGACATGGGTCTCATTTGGCTAAAATCAAGGTGTTATAGGGCTGCATTCGTTTCTGGAGGCTCTAAGGAAGAATCTATTTCCTTGCTTTTCCCAGTTTCCAGGATGCCTGCATCCCTAGGCTCATGGCCACCTTTTTCTGTGTTCAAATCCGGCAATGGCACACTGAGTCCTTCTCTCTTTGCATATCTGACCCTTCCATCGTCACATCTCTCTCTGACCATAGTCAGGAAAGATTCTCCACTTAGGAAGGGTTCTCCACGTTTTAAGGACTCATGAGATTAGACAGGGCCCACCTGGAGAGTCCAATCTTCCTATCTCTAAGTCTGTAACCTTAATCACACTGGCAGAGTTCCCTTTGCCACCTAAAGGAACATATTCACAGGTTCCCAGCATTAGGTTGTAGACATGTGAAGGAGACATTATTCTGCCTATTACAGGTATCAAAGAGCAGAACTTTTCAAACGGACCCATTAGTGGGCTGTGAGATGAATTTCATAGGCTACTACCAGTATTTTTTCTTTAAAGGGGAATAGAAATTAATAGAGTACAATGTGTATACTAAGAGTATTAGTGTTCCGTGAAACTTCAGTTTAGTTTTTTATGTGTGAGTATACTGGATTGTGGTATAAAATGTATTTCTTTTTCTTTCCCCACATCTTTTTTTTTTTTAATTCTAGAAGTCTATGATTGAGGTATTGACAGGGTTGGTTCCTTATTTATTTATTTTCTTGCGGTACGCGGGCCTCTCACTGTTGTGGACTCTCCCGTTACATTTGGTGGTGTATAGACGTCAATGCTACTCTCTTACTTTAAAATGTATTTCTTACTGAGGGTCATGGGCAAAAGTGTTTGAAAGCCATTGACTTAGACAGGAAGATGATGAGAGTGTTAAGCAAAACAGAACATAATGTTAACAGCTAACATTTATTGAGTGTTTGCCATGAGTGTGCCTGTTCTAAGTCTTAACATTCATTAACTTGTGTAATCTTTCCAACTATCAATACACTAGATCCTTCCACTGTCTCCATGTTGTGAATGAAGAAATGGTGAGAGATTGAGTGTCTTGCCTAAAGTCACACAGCTAGAAAATGGTATTGCTGGGATTTTAAATCAGACAGGTCAGTTCCTAGCTCCTAAGTCTGTATATTTAACACCATTCTGCTGTGTCTAGGGCCACCCAGGGCGTGAGAAGGAAGGCAATCTTGCCCTTCTTCTTCATCCTGCTACCCTGAGAACTTTGCTCATGCATAGTATCCTATTTAAAATAATTGATGCTGGGAATTCTCTGGCGGTCCAGTGGTTAGGACTCGGTGCTCTCACTGCCAGGGCCAGGGTTCGATCCCCGGTTGGGGAACTCAGATCCTGCAAGCCCTGCGCTGCGTGGCCAAAAAATTTAAAAATTAAAAAAAAATAGGAAATGCTAATAACTGCACAGCAGAAAATAAACTTCTTACATAACTCCAGGTATGGGTGTGTACTGGGAAAAGAAGAAGAAGGTTCTCTCAATCCAAAGTACAGCAACCTTCTCTCTACAGGCTGATAGCCTGAACTGTACCTAAGAGCCTAAGTGTAATACACATCATTAAGACTAATATGTACAAAATTAATATTGTTCCCTTAAGCAACAAAGGACTTACCAATAGATAATGCTCTTAGACATGCAATATGCCGTATATCATGAATACAAACTATATTTTATTTTGATGATAACTATTCTATTTTTTGTCATAGCAATCAAATAACAGTTAAGTGATTAACCACCATTCCCTTTGCTGTGGAATTAGGGGAGAAGAGAGCTGATCCTTTCCCTTGGAGAAAGGGTAAGAAATAAAAGATATGAAATGCTCATTTTTCTTTTGTTTTTTTTAATTTTATTTATTTGGCTGTGTCAGGTCTTTAGCTGCGGCACACAGGCTCTAGAACCGTGGGCTTAGTTGCCCCGCAACATGTGGGATCCCAGTTCCCCGACCAGGGCTCAAACCCATGTCCCCTGCACTGGAAGGCAGATTCTTAATCACTGGACCACCAGGGAAGTTCCTCATTTTTCTTTTTGATCAATTTTGTGTCAAAGCCTTTAAGTTAAAGAAACAAACAAACAAACAAAAAAACACTTGGGGAAACTTATTTCCCCATCCATAAAAAGAAGGTAATAATAACTATCTCAGAATGTGAGAATTTGATGAGATGATGTACATGAAAATTGTTTTTGCAAGCTATAAGGTGCTAAGGTGTGAATTAACTATATTTGTGATTTTATTTGTTTATCAAACATTGATATAATACTTAATACAAGCCTAACATTGTTTTAAGTGCTTTGCAAATATTAGTTTATCTAATGCTCATAAAACCTCTATGAGGGAATTCCCTGGAGATCCAGTGGTTAGGGCTCCGTGCTTCCATTGCAGGGGGCACGGGTTTGATCCCTGGTCAGGGAACTAAGATCCCTGCATGCTGCATGGCACAGCCAAAGAAAGAAAGAAAGACAACTTTATAAGTGTCTCTTATTATTCTCATTTCATAGATGAGGAAACTGGGAGCTCCCTGGTAGCTTAGTGGTTAGGATTCTGGGCTTTCACTCCTGTGGCCCGGGTTCAATCCCTGGTCGGGGGGAGATCCTGCAACCTGTGAGGCCAAAAAAAAAAATATATATATATATATATATATGAGGAAACAGGCATGGAAAGGTTAAGAAATTTGCTTCCCTGAATAAAGCTAGTAAGAAAGGGAAAAGGGTTCTACCTCTAGCAGTCTGGCTCAATTCTGTGCCCTGAACCACTCTGCTATATTGCATCTATTAGGAATATTAGGATGGAAATTTTGCCCACGTGTCAAAGGAATCAGGAAGGTGGAAGTCAAATGAGGTCTCTAGCTTCTAATCTAACTATTGTCATCTCTCTACTTCTTTCCATTTTGTTTGTTATCGGGTCTATGCAAGACTTTGCTCCTGGTGGTAACACTGACGTTAAACCTTGAAAACCAGATTATTATTTATTACTCTGATTAACCTCATACTTTTGATGTTCCCTTCTCTTTATAATGTTTCCTTTCATTATACAGTATCTTCTTATCTACTTCCTTACATTATAAAAAGACTGACATTTATTCAGTGGAAAACTATGGAGGAAACCAGAAAACATGACCATCATGCAAACTTCAGATTATATACAAACAATGTGTGATTCCGTTTTGAAGTGAAATATGTAATATTAACTCTCAAGGATGCTCAAAAGATTTTTTAATGGGTAGGGGGTTCTCAGGCTTCTAGGGTACAGAGCCCAATCTACCTTCTGGTAAGCTGTCCTTATCCCAGTAATGTGTCTTCTACCCCAGAGTCAAGTGTAACTCTTTCCCAGGACTTAGACTTTGTTGAAGGTATAAAATAGCAAAATTTGTTTGGACATGTGGGAATGAGAGCTAGAGATGAACAGTTGAAAATAGTTGGTAAAACAAGGATAAAGAAACTGAGAAAACTGTGTTGATTCTGGCAACAAAAAATCAGGAAGGGATGGTTGTTAACATGAAGGCTATGAAGGAAAGAGAAAAGAGAAGAAAGGGTAAGAGTGAAGGAGCCTCTATGATAATATGAGATTCTGTTGGTGGAAGCATTTGGTCATGGGGAAAACCCTAAACAAACACTATGTGACTGTCAATGTCCTATTTTTGAATTAGGAAACATTAATTGAGACATATTAAGTGCTGCTAGCTGCTTGGAATACAAAGACAAATATGACCAGTCTATCTAGTGAAAATATGTTTTACATACAAAGCGTGGCTGGTTTGAATTTTGAGTGTATTTCACAGACTATTAAATAAGTCCAAGAGTGCACCTTTATGTTACCTGTAGCAGGCACTCTATGAATATTTATCGAATTGAAATATTAGAGATGGATAGGACCTGCTTCAAAATACTTAACTACTGATGCATTCATTCAACAAAATGTTTTATTGTGGTTAAATATGCATAACATAAAATTTACCAGTTGACCATTTTTAAGTGTTCAGTGACATTAAAAACAATTCACAATGTTGTACAACCATCACCCCCATCCATCTCCAGAAGTTTTTCATCATCTCAAACATAAACCCTGTACCCGTTAAACAATAACTCCCCATCCCCCCATTCAACAGATTTTTATGTATTCCTTCATTCAAAAAATATTTATTGAGCACCTATAATTCAGCTTGATTCTCCTCATTGTGGGAGGTCTGTGTTACAGAATGAACAGGACAGATGTGTTCTGCACTCCCGCAGATACAATCTAGGGAAGGAGACTAGCAGGACAGTAACAACAGGTGGGGGGCTAACACCGCTCCCCACTCAGCGGACCCTTTGCATTGGCAGTGCTCCTTTGAGGTAGGTCTGTATTACAAACAAGTGTTAGGACAAGGGAGGTGCGACCGCCATGGGGGATAAAGCTCAGTCTGGAGGATAGAACTTGGTCAGGACATCAGGATTACGTTGAGACCTGAAACTTGAGTGGGGTTAGCCAGGCCAAGAGTTTTCCCAGCACAGGGAAGGACACCGAGGCTGGCCCTGGGAACAGATGGGTCCCGCCAGGCTGATGAAGTACGGAGAAACCCGAAGTAAGGCTGCAGAGGCGGCAGGAGCCACCTCCTGCAGGGCTTGGGAGGGTTCCCCACTCTATCTCCAGGGCAGCGGTAAGCCACTCAGGTGCTTTAAGCTGGGCCTTAAGAAGATTCACCATTCTTGTGAATTGTAAATGAATGATTCACTTCCCTGCAGCTCTTTATTATCATGCTGATGGAAAGTACTGCTAACTTGGAACACCTGTGATAGAAAAACTACTAGTATTTACATTGTAAAATCTTTCTGTACTTGTGTTCGAAAGTTCCTGTTCTGGGAATTCACAATTAAGTAAACGATATAACCTGACTCAAGGTCTGATGAAAGATAAAACTAGAAATTAGTTTTAAATATGACTTTACTCCAGGAGAAAGATGAACTGAGCGCGGTCTCAACGCCCAATCAGAAGAGGGGTAGCTTATTAACCCAGCCAATACCAAGATCTTATTCCTAGAGCTATCAAACTTGAATCGTAAAGACTCAAGAAACACTATGTTATTACCACTCAATTTCAGATTGAGATAGGTAGATAAAAACTTCCCCCTTCTTTTTTCCCCAAAAGTCTATGTTTCATAAGTAAGTAATAATTACATGTATACCATACATTGACATTTTATAGTTTAGTATTTTCACGTACATGACTTTCACCTCTCAGGGGTAGATAGGACATTATCATTTTATTTTATTTTTAATTGAAGTATAGTTGATTTACAATGTTGTGTTAATTTCTGCTATACAGCAAAGTGACTCAGTTATACACATACATACATTCTTTTTTATATTCTTTTCCATTATGATTTATCACAGGATATTGAATATAGTTCCCTGTGCTATACATTAGGACCTTGTTGTTTATCCATTCTAAATGTAATAGTTTGCATCTACCAACACCAAACTCCCAGTCTACTCCCTCCCTTCCCCCCCTCCCCCTTGGCAATCACAAGTCTGTTCTCTATGTCTATGAATCTGTTTCTGTTTTGTAGATAGGTTCATTTGTGCCATATTTTAGATTCCACATATAAATGATATCATATGGTATTTGTCTTTCTCTTTCTGACTTACTTCACTTAGTATGATAATCTCTAGTTCCATCCATGTTGCTGCAAATGGCATTATTTCATTCTTTTTATGGCTGAGTAGTATTCCATTGTATAAATGTACCACATCTTCTTTATCCATTCCTCCATTGATGGACATTTAGGTTGTTTCCATGTTTTGGCTATTGTGAATAGTGCTGCTATGAACATAGGGGTGCATGTATCTTTTTGAATTATAGTTTTGTCTAGGTATACTCCCAGCAGTGGGATTGCTGGATCATATGGTAATTCTATTTTTAGTTTTCTGAGGAACTTCCATACTGTTTTCCATAGTGGCTATACCAATTTATATTCCCAGCAACAGTGTAGAAGCGTCCCCTTTTCTCCACACCCTCTCCAGCATTTGTTATTTGTAGACTTTAATGATGGTCATTCTGACTGGTGTGAGGTGATACCTCATTGTGGTTTTGATTTGCATTTGTCTAATGATTAGTGATGTTGGGCATCTTTTCATGTGTCTACTGGCCATCTGTAAGGACATTATCATTTTATAGGTTAAGAGACTGAAGTTGAAGGAAGGAAGCAACTTTGCCTAAGGTACCTGGCTTGTGAGAGATATAGCCATTTGCTGAGCTATGCCTATCTACAAAGGCTCATTTATTCCACACGTCACATGTCCTGAATGCTTACCTCTCAGGCTAATCTAAGAACATAAAATGAACTAGACATACAGCAGTGTCCCCTTGAGAAGGTCAGTCAGTAGAAGACAGACACAGAAACAGGTCATCATAAAACCATGGGGCAAGAATAGCACTGGAGATTTTGGAAGCTCCGGGGAGGCATACCTAATACAGTAAAATGTGAGGGGGGTTGGTGCTGGCAATCAGGAAGATCTTCTTGGAGGAGGTGACACCTATACTGAATCTTAAACAGATTAGAATAAGCAAGTCCTAGCCTTATACAATCTCATTATTACTGTGAGGATGAGATAATAATATAATATTTATATGTGTAATATATAATAAGTAACTAAGAAATGATGCGATGACACAGCTAGGCAGTGACTCAGGGAGATGACCCGTAGAAAATACAGCATCATTACTTTTTGCTAAGAAACAAAAAGTTGTAAAGACTCTCATACATGCATTTTCTGTCTTTGTCTCTGTCTCTCCACGTGGTCCTGTAACTGGGCCACCTCTTGACAGTTAAGCTCTACCTATCAAGGCTGCCTGCTTTCCTCCCACACATCACCTCCCCTTGGGTTACAAATTTCCTGTTGTGATCCTGTACTCTTCAGAAGTCTCCTGGATATTCAGTTTAACCCTGTTTCAGTGGTATAAATAAGTAGAGGCAATTGGAACAAGTTTCCAGGCCTGACATGTTGCTAAGGTTTTCTTTGGTTCTATGACTTAATTCATGTGTCTCTTAATCTGTTTGTGACCATTTTTGGGGTGAGTGGGATGAAAGGAACGGGTTAGAGGTTGAATGCTTTATGTATACTTGTCCCAAAAGCCCCCAAAGCTAGGCATTGCACTTCTCCCGCTTAGTAAAGACTGTGCCCCCTCCCACAAAATATTCCATCTCCATTCTAATGTCAGCACTGTTTAGAAAATTAACCCAATAGTTATATTTACCAAGACTGCATGGTCATGTCAGAGTCCAAATAAACATCACTGTCATTTAAGAAAACCCTCAGAATCTTAAGTGATCTTTCTTCACAGATCCTTTACTCTTCTCAAGACTATACAAACCCATTTGACCTTGTCAGAGTGGCCTTCATCCCTTCTCACTTGAAATAGCCTCCTACCTGGTCTTCTCATCCATGCTCGCTTCAAGACTCTCCAGCCAGGGCTTACAAACAGATGGATGAAGACATAGTTTTTTTGGCCTGCATAGTGTCGGCCACCTCCAAAATTCAGGAGATGTCATAGAAAAATGAAGATTTCCCATGTCCCTTAAAAATGGGAAACCTGGCAATCCTGAGTCCTGTTCCCACATGGTCATAGAGTCATAAGGACCCTTTAAATAGGGTCATTTGCTCTAGTTCTCTGAAATCTTCATCACTCCCAAGGTGCCCCTGACCTGAGACCAAGTGACACTTAACGTGTCTCATCATGATTGCAGTTTTTCTTACACCTGGATCTCTTCATTCATTTATATATCCTGCCTAGAACCTGTAGGCATGTGAGTTTTCCATACTCTTCTGCCTTACATGATCTTTCTAAAATTTGGACTCGATCATGCCACTTCTCATATTAAATTTTTTTAGTACCCTCACTCTGCAACTTCTAGCTTGGCTGGGTTCTTTTCAATCTGCCTCTTTGTCCCCTATAACCATTCCCTACCTTTACCCCTACCCTTGTTCATGCCCCCTTCCCCCAAACTTTATACTCCAGCCATACTGAATTCTAGCTATAGCAATGATTCTCACCTCTGTGCATTTGCAGAGGCTGTTCCTACTGCCTGGAATGTCCTTCCTTCTCTCTCAACCTCCTCAATTTTGAAGAGTCAACCTTTTCAAGTGCCTTTCCCCCCAAGAAACCCCCTAACCCATTTCCCAAACTGAATACACACCACTATCATAGCACTCTCATAATATGCTACTCTTGTAATATAACTGTTGGCTGTCTCTTTCTCCTATACTATACACTATGAAATCTTGCTGGAATTAGAACATGTCAGTTCTGACTTTGAAACTCTATCACTGGTGTAAGAAAGAGTCTGGGCATGGAAGTCAGGCAGCCCTGAATTGTTATCTCAGCTTTACCACTTACTAAACTTGACAAGTTCCTTAATCCCTCTGTTTCTCAGTTTCCATATCTATAAATTGAGACTAATAATTCCCACTTTATGAGATTACTATGAGGATTAGAGATATTTTTTATAAAATGCCTAGCACAGTGGCTGGTACATAGCAGGCACTCAATAACTGGCAGTTGATATCACAAATAAATGAATCAGGACAAAATACAGCAGACTTAAAAGATAGCCCAACTAGGGCTTCCCTGGTGGCGCAGTGGTTGAGAGCCCGCCTGCCGATGCAGGGGACAAGGGTTCGTGCCCCGGTCTGGGAAGATCCCACATGCCGCGGAGCGGCTGGGCCCGTGAGCCATGGCCGCTGAGCCTGCGCGACCGGAGCCTGTGCTCCTCAACGTGAGAGGCCACAACAGTGAGAGGCCCACGTACCACAAAAAAAAAAAAAGATATCCCAACTAAAGTGTGCTTGGGGGCTTCCCTGGTGGCACAGTAGTTAAGAATCTGCCTGCCAATGCAGGGGACACAGGTTCGAGCCCTAGTCCAGGAAGATTCCACATGCTGCAGAGCAACTAAGCCCGTGCACTACAACTACTGAGTCCGTGAGACACAACTACTGAGCCCATGTACCACAACTACTGAAGCTTGTGCGCCTATAGCCCGTGCTCTGCAGCAAGAGAAGTCACTGCAATGAGAAGCCCGTGCACCGCAACAAAGAGTAGCCCCCGCTCACCACAACTAGAGAAGCCCATGCACAGCAACAAAGACCCAGTGCAGCCAAAAATAAATAAATAAATAAAATTAATTTAAAAAAATAAAGTGTGCTTGGGTGGACCAAAGTGAAAGCAGTGAAAAGAAGGAAAGGTTATATAGACACAGAGTATACACACAGTATCTAGGCAATTAAGACAGTGCAGAAGGTGCTTTTAGTTTGATTTTTTCCCCTAAACACCTGACAGCTGTTTAAAAAATTGAGATATAACTGATATATAACATTATCTTAGTTTCAGATATACAGCATAATGATTCGATATTAGTTTATATATTTGATATTTGTATGCAAAATTATCACCACAATAGGTCTAGCTAACATCCATCACCATGCGTAGTTAAAAAAAACTTTTTTCTTGTCATGAGAACTTTTAAGATCTACTCTCTTAGCAACTTTCAAATATATAATACAGTATTATTAACTATGGTCACCATGCTATGTATTACATCCCCAGGACTTATTTTCTTGACAGCTTTTTTTCCAAAAAGATTTATTTATAATTTATTTATTTATTTTATTTACTTTTGGCTGCAAAAGGTCTTAGTTGTGGCACGTGGGATCTTCGTTGAGGCCCACGGGCTCTTCTCTAGTTGTGGCACCCAGGATCCAGGGTCCATGGGCTCTGTAGTTGTGGTGCATGGCTTCCAGAGTGCATGGGCTCTGTAGTCTGCAGCACTCGGGCTCTCTAGTTGAGGTGCGCAAGCTCAGTAGTTGTGACGCGTGGGCTTAGTTGCTCTGCAGCATATGGGATCCTAGTTCCCTGACCAGGGATTGAACCTGCGCCCCCTGCTTTGTAAGGAGGATTCTTTACCACTGGACCACCAGGGAAGTCCCTTCTTGACAGCTTTTAATGAAAGACTTATTTAATTATCATCTGGCAGAGGTCTGCAAATGATAGGCAGCTCTGTATATAGAATAATGAATATGATATAAGATAATCTTAGCTAATTACTGCTTACTTGCAAATGTCATACAACTGACTTCTTGAAGGTGTATGTGAGGTTTTGTTTTGTTTTCGCATTTGTGAATGTTTGTGGGTGGGCAAGCATGTGTACAGACCTATAACATGGGAACCCTATAGACAGTGACTCAGCGAATGGTCAACATGGCTGGATCCCCATGTAGCTGTACCAGTGTCCCATAGCCTCCTGGTTATAGCTTGTATTTATGTCCAAACTGTAAGCTCCTGGAGGTCTGGGACTGTGTCATTCATATTTGTTTTCCCTGAACATAGTACACTACTTGGTACGTAGTAAGTGTTCAGTAAATATTTGTTAAGTAGATAAAAGGATGAATTGGGAGTTGACTATGTGTATATATATCTATAAATGTATGATACACACACACACACACACACACACACACACTTTTACTCTAATTCCAGCTTTCCATATAGTCTGGCTGTTGAGCCACATATAGACTAGGGCTGTTCCCTTGGTGTAAGTTGTACTTTCAAAGCAGTCTATAACAGCAGTGTCCCAAAGAACTTTCTGTGATGATGGAAACATTCTATTCTGCATTGTCCAGTATGAGACCAATGGCTCTGAAACATTTGGAATGTGGTTATGTGACTGAGGGATTGAATTTTTAATTTTATTTAATTTTAATTAATTTTAATTAAAATAGCTACCTGTGGCAACTGTATTGGTTAACGCTGGTAAATAATCTCCTATGTGTCATCTCTATGTGCTTTTCCAGATCATAGTCAACTGATAGATTCTGGATGATACTTTTGCATGGTACTTATGTCTGGAGTTGGAAGGCTTTCTTAATAGTCTAATACCACCTTCTAAATAAAGTAAAAAAATATTTGTTGAGCATCTGGTGCTTGGCAATATCGCTGGAGTTATGGAGAATATGAAGTCCCTGCCTTTGTGTTGTTACTATCTAACAAAGAAATGGATAAGGAAAGATGGAGCATTAAAACAGAGAAATAGACTACACAGGCTTGGGCCTGGCTCCTCTAAACATGAGTATGAAATCCATTTTTAACACAATCCTGCTTCACTAGATGGAAGCAATTGTACAGTACACTATAAATGTAGAGGGGAGGACCTGGACATGTAATTAAATCTATGGGCCATAAAAAATCTGTTCAGTAGTTCTAAGAGTTTAGTTTAGGATCACTGACGAAACTTGGTGGTGTTCACTAATGGTGTCCACAATAATAATAGCCAAGTGGAAAGCCGAGCTTGCAAAGAAATGTACTCGTTATTTATTTAGTTATTTTGCTGGTGTTATGCCAAGAAGACTCTGCTGAATAAAATTTATTATTACAGTCTCTGCTTGATTTTTTGATAACTCTCTCTTATAATCAAGAGTCCTTTAGTTCAAGTCAGGGTTGCAGTATAGTTCACACATTTTTAGAGGATATTTTCATTTCAGAGCCCCCATCTTGTTCCCCAGTGCAGTGCCAGGCTCTCGGTGAATGTTTTGGGATTGTTTGTTTGTTTGTTTGTTGGCTGCACTGCACAGCTTGCAGGCTTGTGGAATTTTAGTTCCCTGACCAGGGATTGAACCCGGGCCCTTGGCAGTGAGAGCGTGGAGTCCTAACTACCAGACCACCAGGGAATTCCCTCTTGGTGAATGTTGATGGAAGACACTGCGCAGGTGCTGGAAAAGTCAAGTTCCTCTCCTTGCCCTCAAGGAACTTAGACTAACTTCGAGACAGATAATTATGTCGCAAGTAGAAGGTGAGAGTTTATGAGGTAATAATCCCTTTAGTCTTTCATCTCATTCTTGGCTGTTTGGCTCAGGATGGTCTAAATATTTTCTTCACCTTTTCTTATTAGGTACTGTGATACTGGCCAGTCACCAGTAATGTGTGATAGTGTGCACTTTCTATAAACTCCTCATTGCTCAACCTGCCTTGATATAAGTTTTGGTAAGTGTTAATTAGTCTTAACCTGGTAAATATTTTAATTATCAGAAAAGCCCTGATATCTTACTATTAACTACATTATTCTAGTTTTCCTGCAGCTTTCTAATGGGCACATCTTATTCTACAGAAGCTATATAATTTATGTGAAGACAGAGATTCATAACATCAAAGACGAGATGATTCAAACAGTAACCATTTACTTTATTTATTGCCACAGAAATAAAGTTTATTGGAAAACCCATCAAGAAATTATTTTTCCTCTATGAAAATACTCAATATAAGAAATGGGATATAGGAAGCAACATGACAAACAAAATACAGTGTGGGGAATTCCCTGGAGGTCCAGTGGTTATGACTTTACGCTCTCACTGCTGAGGGCCTGGGTTCTATCCTTTGTCGGGAAACTAAAATCCCACAAGCTGTGCAGCCAGAAAAAACAGACAAACAAACAAATAGTCTGAGGTCTTATAGATATCAATACTTTTGATAATAGATGACATTCATCTGCCCAAATGAACCAAATGCTTAGCCAAATAATCATTAAAATTTCTTGATTTTCTTTCCATTAAGATGAAAGGTAGGTTGTGCATATCTAGGCCGTCTGGTCTGCCTCAATATCTGATAAACTACTGAGGCAAGTGAATGCTGAATAGATAGCTTCAGTGTTATCTCCAGGCACTGAGCGAGGCAGTCATCGGTCAGTGGCAGCTTGGGATGCAGGGCTCACAGCAGGGCTGAGTGAAGGTTGTGAGGTTGAGGGTCTCCAGGCCCAGGGTAGGCTGGGACGAGTTGAGCACGAAGCAGGAGGGCACACAGGGCCGAGGAATGTGGCATGGTGGGGGACAGCTGTCATAGCAGGTTGGCTCCAGTAACTAAACCGTGTGTGGGCAGATGCTGGGCAGGCCGACTCCACGTCGGCAGCATTTTTCAGATGAGCAGGTGGTGGTGGCAGGGCTGGTGTGGACACTGCGGCAGTAATGGGAAGCACAGCAAGCCATGGCATTGGGACTCTGGTTTGCTTTTGGAGAAACCATTTACTTTAAACCTTTTAGCCTGTTGTGGTATCCAAATCTAAAGTAAATGGGAGTATTCTGTACCATTTACAATTCAAAAACTGTAATACACTAGTTCAAATTTCATGTCTACTACTTAATTATAAAATGATTTGAGACTCTAATGCAAGTTTTGAATGTAACAAGTAAAAACCTGAATATGAATAGCCAATATTTCAGAGTTCAACAGTGCTCCTCCATTGACAGTCTGGAGTCAGCAAAGAGGAAATTCATAGAAGGTTCTCCCTGGAGAGGCTCTACAAATCTTCTAGTCTGCTCTGCTTCATTTATAGAGGAGAAAACGAACATCCAGAGGAGATGGTGCAATTTGCCAAAGGTCAGACAGCTGGTTACAGTGACAGTGCCAGGCCTAGCAGTGAAGCCTGCACTCTCCTATCCAGACTTCATTTCACTTTTTCCCAGACTGACATCTCACCATGAACAATTCATTGACAATTTACAAAATATATATAGTTATAATTTCCTAAATAAGATTTAACAATCCAACTCTAGATTTTCTTAAGTTCATTAAATTGCTTGACATAGCTAATGAAGACTAATATATACTGAGCTCTTACTGTGCTTCCAGCCCTGTACTCAGAGTTTACATTATCTCACTGAATTTTCCCAACAACCTCATGAGGCAGGTATCATTTTAGACATGAGTACTCTCAGGAATAGAGAGATAAATAGATTGTGCAAGATCACATAGCCACTATGTGGTCTAGCTGGGACTGCAACCCAGGTCTGTCTGATTTTTAACCTTGTACTTTTAACCAGAATTTGAAACATCCTCCTTTCTGATTGTGCTTTCCTGTTAGTCTATATGAAAGTGTACTTTTAATACTTCATAATTTGGAGGTACTTGTGACTCCTCATATTTTCGTAAGAAGATGGGAAAATGTATCTCAGCGTGTTTCATGCTTCTTTTATTAAATTGGGATTGATTGTGTATACCAAAAAATAATGAATCAATGGCATACCATCTTGAGTCCATTGAATTTAGCATTCTTGTCAGTTCATGGCACTTCACTGCTAACAACCCTTCAGTTTCTTCCTTCTCACTGGAGGCAAAAGCCAAAGTCCTTAAAAAAACACTGGCAAGGCTGCCGGCAATCTGTATCTCCCCTCCTCTCCCTAACCTGCCTGATCTCCCTGCCTATCTTTCCCCTCAGGCCTACTTTTTGTTCCCTCCACCTCAAATGTTACCTTAATTCTTAGGCTTCCCTGACCACCCCATTTATAACTGAAAATCTCCCCTGATTGCAGTACACCCTGCCCCTCTCTCCTGTTTTACATTTCCCTGCAGTACTTGTTACCGTCTCTATTTTATTTATTGGCTAACTCTAAGAGAATGAAGGCATAATCACATAGTTCACTGCTGTATTCCTAGTGCTTGTCTTAGTGCTAAAATTCCTAGTGCTAAAAAATATTTGCTGAGTGAATTATGTGACAAACTACAGATTTAGGTATGTGCCTTTGCTTCAACCTCAAAATGTTAGTTATATATTCTGAGCACCCTAACTCTCTAATGCCCTGTCATAGGTCTATTACCATGGGTAATTCACTAATCATTTTTTGCTATTGAGAATTAATTTCCCCCCTTTTTCCACTCTGTATTCTTGGTAGTCTCCAGGATTTCAAAAAGGGGGGATTTCAAGTTCCTTATAGGTCCCTCAGCAATTTAGAGAGAGTGATCTGTACTTTTACTGGTCTCCGTAGAACAGGACTATCATAACAGCATTAAAAGTATAAGAAGAAAAAACAATTATTAAAATGAAGTCACTATTTGTACTTTCAAGTGGTAAAATAAAATGTGGAATGGTAGATTTCACCTGTTTGTAAAAAGGACAAACAGTTAAGATGATGGCTGTTTGAGCATTTACAAAAACTGTTTCTCAGTTACATGTTGTCTAAGAAGGCCCAGTGTAATGAAAGAACCCTGGGGTGGGGGAAGGACCTCAGCTTCCTGGGCCATAAAATGAGCAGACTGAAGATGATCTCCAGGTTACAAAGGTCTTGGAGGCAAAGCCATGGAATTTTCTCATGCCCATCTAAAGTTATATTTCATGTTTATTATTACAACTGATTTAAGAACAATTGTTATAAATCGGTATTTAGATATACATTTTTCATAGGCTTTTTCCAGTTAAATAGAAATTGTTTTCATATCACTAATACTTAAAATTGTAAATCATATCTAAGGACACATAAACTTAAATGACCATCATAATAACTATATTTAACTCTGATTCATTACGGGACTAATTATCCAGTTTGTGAACATTTAAGCCCCCTGTAGTTCTCTTCCTATTTTGAACAAGGGCAAAGAATTTGAAAAGCTCAAATTCCAGTTTGTCACTTGTTTATAAGCTCCAAGGACATTACAACCAAGGGCTAAAATGAGTTTTTGGCACCATTTGTAAGTTCCTATTTTGGGTGCTATCCCTTCCACCTTCATTAACTTGAACTGAGAATTACTAGTACTATACATAATTCATTAATTTCAACTCAAATCATTTCACAAATGTTAAACTTTCATCTTTATATATGACTGCATGGTAAAATACACGGTTCTTAAAAGCTGTTGAAAAGAACTTTAAAAATAAAATTTATTAATCAGTTAAATCATACTAGCCTATGGGAGAAAGTTCACATGCTTATTTTTCCAAAGTTCGAATTAAAATTGGGGCAGCATTATTGTGACAGCTAAAGCACCAAACAGTGAGTATAGCTGACCTCCTTGGTCAGAGATAGACTAGACTGGAACATTGGCAAGCCACTGTGCAGATTCTCTGGGGTTTAAGACGTTCACTTCTATCACATATTTAAATTCTGGCACTCCTACCTAAAACTTGAAGAACATAACACACCTCTTAGTAAAGAGAAAAATTAAACTTCTAAGACACATCAAAATAACACTTCTTTTGAGAGTGATAGTTTTCTTTTTACAAAATCACAGCCCTTTATTTTTCATGAGTTTTTATGAGGGTTTCAGCATAATTTGGCCAGAAGTATTCCTATAGGAAAAGTAATAGAATCAAAGTGTGTGACCTAGCTGGGTCTCATCCTCATTGTTAACTAGGGGGACTTCGTAACTGGATGACCAGGTCCTAAATTGGACAGAATAAATCTTAAAGGTGATCCGTCTTTCTGGTAGGTAAAGAAAACACAGAATTGCAATTCTGAGGCTTACAAGACTTCTTTGGCTAGGAGTGCCATGACAAGGCCTGTAAAGTATATGCTTTGCAGTATGGAGTGGAGTACATGTTCCAAAAGCAAGCATTTTTATCTCCCAAACCCTGCATCAGGGGTCATGGGAGAGACAAAAGGAAGGCCCTTCCCGAGTTTAAAATTCAATTCGCAAGGCAGGACTTAAGAAAATTAAACCAAATATTAAACGGAAGAAAATCCCCTGCGTAGAGTAATTGCCAACCTGCGTTGTACAAATCAAAACTGAAATAAAATTTTAGGGCGTTCTAAACAAATAGCTGGAGAAATAGATAAGACAAATCTAAAATGGAAGAAAAGGTAGCGGATTCGAGTTGAAAATGCCAAGTTGAGGACCGAAAGCATTTGGGTAGAAGCAGCCTCCCGCCTGGAAGGCAAATAGCAAACGAGTACTGCCACCAAAGATCTGGAAAGGCCAATAAATGTTGCAGTGGGTCGGTTTAACTGAGGGCAGTTTCCTCCTCCTCCATTAGCTCGGCCCCAGTTGGATGCGCAGTGCGCGGCGCCGCGCTCCCGGCCCGCGGCTCGGGTGGGAGCTGGGGGAACAGGCGTGGGCGGGGCGGGGCGAGCGCGGGCGCTCAGCCGGCGCAGGGGCGGGGCGGCTATATTACGTGCGCGGCGCCGCCCCTGCGAGAGGACGTTGCGTGCTCGCCCGCGCCAGGCGAGTCTCCGCGTCTCCCTCACGAACTCGGTGAAAGGAATTGGCGCCGTTCGACACCAGGCGGATCCGCTCTGCAGCAGGAGCCCACCTCAAGCCGCAGCCGCAGCCGCCGCCGCCGCCCGGGCCGAGGAGCAGCCTCAGCCGCCGCCAGTGGCCGAGTGAGCGGAGCCGAGTTTGAGCCAGCGCCTAGCGGTGAATCGGGGCCTCACCATGAGTTCCTCGCCTGTTAATGTGAAAAAGCTGAAGGTGTCGGAGCTGAAGGAGGAGCTCAAGAAGCGGCGCCTGTCCGACAAGGGCCTCAAGGCCGAGCTCATGGAGCGTCTCCAGGCTGCGCTGGACGACGAGGAGGCCGGGGGCCGCCCCGCCATGGAGCCCGGGAACGGCAGCCTAGACCTGGGCGGGGATTCCGCCGGGCGCTCGGGAGCAGGCCTCGAGCAGGAGGCCGCGGCAGGCGGCGATGACGACGAGGAGGAAGAGGAGGAGGAGGAGGAAGGGATAGCCGCTCTGGATGGCGACCAGATGGAGCTCGGGGAGGAGAACGGCGCCGCGGGGGCGGCCGACTCGGGCCCGATGGAGGAGGAGGAGGCCGCCTCGGAGGACGAGAACGGCGACGATCAGGGCTTCCAGGAAGGGGAGGATGAGCTCGGAGACGAGGAGGAAGCCGCGGGCGACGAGAACGGGCACGGGGAGCAGCAGCCTCAACCGCCGGCGGCGCCGCAGCAACAGCCCCAGCAGCAGCGCGGGGCCGCCAAGGAGGCCGCGGGGAAGAGCAGCGGCCCCACGTCGCTGTTCGCGGTGACGGTGGCGCCGCCCGGGGCGAGGCAGGGCCAGCAGCAGGCGGGAGGTAAGAAGAAGGCGGAAGGCGGCGGAGGCGGCGGTCGCCCCGGGGCTCCGGCGGCGGGTGAGTGCTGCGTGGTTGGTTGCGCGCGGCGGGAGGCCCGCGCGGGGTGGGGACCGTGCCCAGGCCTGCCGGAGCCCCGCTGGGGGAGGAGGGAGCCCCGCCGCGAGAGGGAGCCCCGGGGGGGCGGGGGCCGCTGCGAGGGGGTGGGGGGGAATCCCGGATTAGACGTGAGGCCTCCGCTCGGTGTGTGACGGCGGCGGCAGCGCCTCCATTATGTGGCTGGAGAGCCGGGGGGGGGGGACTGCAGCTGCCGCTGGAGGGGGAGGAGCCGCGGTGGCGCCGCCGTGGTGCGTGCGCGCAGTGCGGGCACATGTCTCGGGGGGAGGGGAGGCCCGTGGCCCCGGCGGCGCGCTGTGGCGGCTCCGGGCCGCGGTATTGTGCAAGGCGCGCCGGGCTCGGCGTGACGTCACTTCCGGCGGGCGGAGCCGGGCGGGTCCTGCGGCGAGCAGTACAATGCGGCCGCGGGGAGCGCGGGCCCGGGTGGGGGAGGGGAGTGCGGGCGGGGCGCTTCGGCCCCTCCCCCCTTCCTGAACTCTCTCTGGGATACACGTGGGCTTTGGGCCTGGGCCGCGCTAATTTTTCATTAGCTTTTTCGAATATTCGAGTAGGCTGGCGAAATTAGCAATGTCCTTAGACTGCGTCACTAATTCTAGTCCAGTTCCAAGTGGGTTTTTCTTTGAATTCTCATTTGAATCGTCGATTGAAAACACTTAAAAAAAATGAACAGGGAAAGTCGAGCTTTTGGGGGGCGTCAAAACATAAGAGGTTTTTTTGTTTGTTGTGTTGCGGCGTGGTCTCTTATAAAGGGGTGTCGTGTATTGTAGGAGACGGCAAAACAGAACAGAAAGGCGGAGATAAAAAGAGAGGTGTTAAAAGACCTCGAGAAGATCATGGCCGTGGCTATTTTGAGTACATTGAAGAGAACAAGTATAGCAGGTAGAGGATGCTAACGTAGTGTTACTTGTCACCTGTTCTTTATGCTTTGGTGGGGAAAGCTGTATCAGGAGAAAATTCTGTCTTTCAGAGCCAAATCTCCTCAGCCACCTGTTGAAGAAGAAGATGAGCACTTCGACGACACAGTTGTTTGTCTTGATACTTGTAAGTGAAGCTGTTTCTCCCCCGTTCCTCCCCCAATTGTCAAATGTGGTTTTTGGTTACAAAATATTAGGAAACTTAACACGTGTAAACAGTTGTTTTAAAAGTAGGAAGATGACGGTTTATATTCAGATTCTGGTTACTTAATATTTAGTACAGTAGTTGTATTGATAATTTTACAGGCTCTAACAATTTGATGTTTTTTGGTATGGCTTTAAAGTTCTCATTTGTAGGAATGTGAAATTAATGCCAATATTTGACTGTCTAGCTAATGGAAACTTGTAAGACTACTTATAACTTGTCCATTTAGGCTTCTACGATAAAGTAATGTCATTTTTTTGTGGAATTATGTTAAGTGAGCTCTTTGGGCTAGTTAAATATTAATGGCTTTCCATTATTTGGCTTTCCACGCCATTATATTCCCTATTCTAAAAGATTGTAATAATACTTTTTCAATAACTGCTCTTTTGTTCTCAATTCCAGTTCAGTAGCTGCTGCTTTAAGCTAAGTTGATTTCTTCCAAAGACCTGGGGCAGCAGCAGTGGGCTATCACTGGGCCACTAGCTTTCTTCAGCAGCGAATGGTATCAATGGCAGCGCTGTAAATACTGCTACTTTACCCAGTTGGGTTGCAATTGAGTATGAGGAAGTATTGCAAACCTCTAAATGGGCCTTGGCTGTCAGATTCCTAATTTTTCTAATACAAAAAAAATCATTTGTTTGGTGTTGTGATCAGAAAGTACAATTCTTTCTGTGATAGAACAAAGGGTAGAAATAATTACTTAGAGGTAAGGTGTCAACTTGTCCTGTAGATCTAAGGAGTTGAAGCTTAGAGTCTCATGTTTTGGAATACATATGGTTTTTATTTAGATGTGTAAGGCAGTGTAAATATAAGTCTTGATTTCTTATTGCCTATGCTTTACCACATAGTTGAGATAGTGGAGGGTTTTTTTTTTTTCTCAAGACTTGCCCATGGAAGAGTAGTTGAATGTTTTACGTTAAATTCAGTTGCTTAAATATTGGCGAGATACTGAAGCAGTGATTCGGCAAGGTAATGCTATTATAAAAATATAAAAGGCTTTTAGCTCCTCACCTAGGGATATCAATTTAAGTGCATTATTGGGTTCAAACACAATTGGTTGAATTGAAAATTCTGTTAGTGATGATCGGGAATAAAAGAGCAAAGCTAATTTAAGGAGAATTCCAAACCGTAGATTTAATTTCATTTCACCAGTAACTTTCTAACTTCAGTGCTCCCTTGACTGAGAACTCAGAAGGTGCATGCTAATGAGCCAGTGACCCAAACGTAGCTAGGTTAAAGACGTTTTGGATTTGGATTATTCCAAAGTGTGTAATCCCCCATTGTTATTGATTAACAGGCAAGTCTGGGGAAAGGGGACCTAAAATGCTGTAGTAACAGCACTAGATGACCAGGTTTGTATTTTGCAGATTGAAACTGCCTTAACGAGTTTTAGCAAACAATTTAAGATCTAGAGCCCCTGTAAAGTGCAGGATCAACAGCTCATACTCATATTTTAAAATACGTGATCATGGCCTCCCTTCAGTTTTATTGTGGCACTGGTAAATTCTACCTGGTCTGGCATGCTTCACTTTGATTTCCTGCTATCCTCTACTGCTTGCCTCTAAATCAAGGTAAAGAGCAGAGCAGGTATGTATTAATGTCACATTGTCTTGATTATTTTATATACTTAAAATACACATACTAAACCTCGATATTTGTAGTTGCACAGGTAGTGTATGCTCTAGTTCATAATTTGGCAAAAATTGACTTGGTGGGAGCGGGGCTTGAACTGAAAATTCGAACAACAGCATGATCTGTAAAAATGTATGCGACATATTAAGAAATATGAGGAAATTTAATAAAGTTTTGTCTACATAGCAGATACATTTATATTGGATATCAAAAGAAATAATATGGTATTTGATATAATTGCAGATAATTGTGATCTACATTTTAAAATATCAAGAGATCGCCTCAGTGCTTCTTCCCTTACTATGGAGAGTTTTGCTTTTCTTTGGGCTGGAGGAAGGGCATCCTATGGTGTGTCAAAAGGCAAAGTCTGTTTTGAGATGAAGGTAAATGCAATTTTGTGATGTCTTTTTTTCCTTAAGAACCTTTGTGAGTTTTTCCCTGACACTTAGATGTCCCTGGAACTTGTAATTTTTCAAGTTTTTGTGGGACTTGGAATCTATGATTTGTAACAGTTTAGGATGTTTGTTATATCAGAAGTTGCCATATAGAGCCGGCCTAATTTTTATTTAGGGTGTTCATTTTTTATCAGGCACTTGAAAGGCCCACCATGGGTTTGAAAATAAATTTGGTTAGGCTCCTGTTTTTGTTCCAGAGAAAAAACATGTTAAAGGAGACTTTAGTTGGTTTTGGGTATTGAGAATATGTAATTTCAACGTTTTCTTTTAAACGTGAATTAACCAAGTACTTCACCATTTTCCATTTCAAGTTAAAAGCCCTTACATCAGTTGTTAAAGTTCTTGTGAATGTTAGGGGAAAGAGTAGAGTTGGTGTCTTTCTGTACTTTGTAGCTGGAGAAAAATTAGCCCATTGCCCGAATGAAATAAACCAGCGTTGGTTCAGTGGTTTATGTTCCTTCGTTTACAGTTTAATCATTTATGATTTGACTTCCAGGTTACAGAGAAGATCCCAGTAAGGCATTTATATACAAAAGATATTGACATACACGAAGTTCGGATTGGCTGGTCACTAACCACAAGTGGAATGTTGCTTGGTAAAGTCTCCATTTGAGTATCTATGTACTCATGAGTGTTCAGGGTTTGATTTCAGTAGTTAGACTAGAAGGCGTTCTAAACTTCTTGCCTGTTTTTAGAGATGAATAATAATAACATGGACACTGGCTAAATTTTACCTTTTCTTTCTTTGTGGTTACTTGGTTTATGACTGATGGTTGAAATAGAATATTATCTATGGTATGCAATTTGTCACCTAGTTATATAACCACCTACCTCTCATTAACTTTATATCTAGTACAAAGTCAGTATACTTTTGAACCCTACATCTGGAATGTTAACGTACGTGGGTCATTGGACTGTTTTGAAAAACTGATTTCATGAAAGTTAATTATTTTCTTAGGTGAAGAAGAATTTTCTTACGGGTATTCTCTAAAAGGAATAAAAACATGCAGCTGTGAGACTGAAGATTATGGAGAGAAGTTTGATGAAAATGATGTGATTACATGTTTTGTTGTAAGTCGTAGCTAAATTTATACATATAAATAGCAAGTTAGTAGATAAGAGTATTTTAACATTATATCATTGTTAGTTTTCAGTACTAATTCATTTTGACTGAAAACTACTTAATGTGAAGTTGATCCGAAAATCTAGTCTTTTAGGGCAATATTAATTTCTTGTGGATATAGGTGTTCTAGTTGTATATAACCAAATGTTAAAGCTCTTTAACGTAAAACCTAAATATGTTTTCTACAGGATAAAGCTTCACTCCTAACTTGAGTTTTGAAGTTTTTTTAAAAAAGAAGTGTCATAAGCAGATTAAAACCCATTAATTTTTTTCTCCAATTAACAGAACTTTGAAAGTGATGAAGTAGAACTCTCCTATGCAAAGAATGGACAAGATCTTGGCATTGCCTTCAAAATCAGTAAGGAAGTTCTTGCTGGACGACCACTCTTCCCGCATGTTCTGTGCCACAACTGTGCGGTTGAGTTTAATTTTGGTCAGAAGGAAAAGCCATATTTTCCAATACCTGAAGACTATACTTTTATCCAGAATGTCCCCTTGGAGGATCGAGTTAGAGGACCAAAGGGGCCTGAAGAGAAGAAAGATTGTGAAGTAAGTCACTTTAAAAAATTTTGAAGGTTGCTTTTGCTTGGCAAAAATGACGTTTAGAAGAGTTGGATGGTTGCTCTGTTTAATTTACTAACTGCTATACATGGTGTTCCCGTTAAAAGGCTGTGAAAGTTCAGATATGTAAACTGGGCTTCTGTGCATTTAAAAAAAATATTTAAAGAATTCTTTCCATTGTAGGTGGTTATGATGATTGGCTTGCCAGGAGCTGGAAAAACTACCTGGGTTACTAAACATGCAGCAGAAAATCCTGGTAAATACAACATTCTTGGAACAAACACCATAATGGATAAAATGATGGTAAGTAAATTGGGCATGATTTCAGCTTTTTTAAGACTAGAAGGTATTCGGGGTAACCGTTTTGTCTGTCTTTATCCATTTTGTTAGTATCTTAGAGATAGGAGTTTGGGCAGTTAAATTGGTTATTTAAGCAGGCTCTTTACCTATAAGGTAAACTGCCTTCCAGTGGCTAGGCTTCCTTCTCATTTCTATGGAAGGTTTTTGGACTCGGATTATCCAGTAGCTAAAAATGAATTGAAGGCACTGGGTGTTGTTACAGGATAAAATATCCTTTTCTGTAGCAGTGAGAAAAGGCAGTATTTAAATTTTGAAACTTTAACTTTTAAAAATAGGTGGCAGGTTTTAAGAAGCAAATGGCAGATACTGGGAAACTAAACACGCTGTTGCAGAGAGCTCCGCAGTGTCTTGGAAAGTTTATTGAGATTGCTGCCCGTAAGAAGAGAAATTTCATTTTGGATCAGGTAAGCTACAGCTTTGAGATTGAAAAAAGTAACTGATGATTACAGAATTAATGTTTGGGGTTATAAACTTAACTTTTTTTTTTTTTAAAGACAAATGTGTCTGCTGCTGCCCAGAGGAGAAAAATGTGCCTGTTTGCAGGCTTCCAACGAAAAGCTGTTGTAGTTTGCCCAAAAGATGAAGACTATAAGCAAAGAACACAGAAGAAAGCAGAAGTAGAGGGAAAAGACCTACCGGAACATGCAGTCCTCAAAATGAAAGGCATGAAATTTATTTCTACTGTTAATGTTAAATATCTTTATGTGATTTATATCTGTGAACTTACATTTTGTGTCAGTAATACTGTTTCAGGAGTTAACTCTGTAAGTAAGCGTACTTCACTTGTTTAAGAAAATGTAATTAAAACATGAATAGATAGTGTATGCTTTGCAGGAATTAAGCTGCTTGAGAGTTGTAGGCTCTAGGATTGTGAATGTGTATGTAGTGGGTTTGTAGGTTAATATGATTTAATGTTTTGTAGGAAACTTTACTCTGCCAGAAGTAGCTGAGTGCTTTGATGAAATAACGTATGTTGAACTTCAGAAGGAGGAAGCCCAAAAACTTTTGGAGCAATATAAGGAAGAAAGCAAAAAAGCTCTTCCACCGGAAAAGAAACAGAACACAGGCTCAAAGAAGAGCAATAAAAACAAGAGTGGCAAGAACCAGTTTAACAGAGGTGGTGGCCATAGAGGGCGCGGTGGATTCAATATGCGTGGTGGAAATTTCAGAGGAGGAGGCAAGTTAATTTTGAGTATTATTTATTTGGTTCAATGTTGAAACAAGTAGTAATCTGTAATCTTCTAGTTTGGGTCTGTATGTTTTTCTGCTGAATTTAACATAGGAAGTTTCTGATCCTCATGTCCTAGCTGTCTTAGTAACCATAGTAAAATACTTCATGCAATTTGATGGTAAACACCTAGGTTATGTTGAACGGTTAAATTAAACATTTTTTCATAAAATAAAGGAATGGTCCAGAAGAACCCTAAGTCATGTGTAAAGAAGGTAACAACACACTATTAAATGAAACATCTCTTGTTTTAGCTCCTGGGAATCGTGGTGGATATAATAGGAGGGGCAATATGCCACAGAGAGGTGGTGGCGGTGGCGGAAGTGGTGGAATTGGCTATCCATATCCTCGTGGCCCTGTTTTTCCCAGCCGAGGCGGTTATTCAAACAGAGGGAATTACAACAGAGGTGGAATGCCTAACAGAGGGAACTATAACCAGGTAATGATTTAAGATCCCTGTAGACACTGGTTCTCTATATAATTTAGTCTGGAAAGTTAAAGGCATATGTTGGGCAGCCTCAGAGAGAGTTAGGAACACAGCATGTATGCATAGTGATGGTAAAATGAGTCAATTTCATTTATATCGATTTTTCAGGTGCGTTAACTAGCAACAGGTCAGGTGATGTCTCATAGCGAATAAGTTAATCACCTGAGAGCAAACGCAGCAGAGAGTGCTCAGAGGTTTAATGGCCGACTGGCAATCTTATCTATTTCTGTGGCTGTGTCTCTTCTCCCCCTGCCCCATATACAAACCTAACGACTTGTGCTCTTCTTAAAGGTTTTTTTTCTTTTTTTGTAGAACTTCAGAGGACGAGGAAACAATCGTGGCTACAAAAATCAATCTCAGGGCTACAACCAGTGGCAGCAGGGTGTAAGTAATTCCTTATGTGCTTTTTTGTACATTTAATTGTATTTTGAATTCATAAGAGTCAATCTTGAAAAAAGATCTTGTTCAGGGATTGAAGTGTTCATAAGCGTTACAGGGCAAGGTGTGAATTGTGTTGCAGTTGTAGCCATAATATCTTTTGAAGGCAAAATAGGTTGGAGTTTGCTGTAACTTAATATTTTAAATAAAATAGTAGTATTTAATACATATGGTTCTTTTTACTGCTAGCTTTAATTGTATAAACTAACCAAGTCATAATGTGTTTCCTTTTGTAATGTGTATTGATAATGGGATATTAATACCAACTAAGTCTGGCTTGATAAATCAGAGGTATGACAGGTATAAATTTGTCTCCAGCAGTTACTCTGAATTAGATTGTCATTTCCTAAAAGCAGTTTGAGTGGCTTATTGATGTTTTTTCTTTAAAAAAAAAATTTTCTCTTACAGCAATTCTGGGGTCAGAAGCCATGGAGTCAGCATTATCACCAAGGATATTATTGAATACCCAAATAAAACGAACTGATACATATTTCTCCAAAACCTTCACAAGAAGTCGACTGTTTTCTTTAGTAGGCTAACTTTTTAAACATTCCACAAGAGGAAGTGCCTGCGGGTTCCTTTTTTAGAAGCTTTGTGGGTTGATTTTTTTTTTCTTTTCTTTTTTGTACATTTTTAATTGCAGTTTTAAAGTGAATCGTAAGAGAACCTCAGCATTGTGCACGATAAGAGAATGTGTCAGTATTTCAGGGTTCTACATTTTATCTGTAAAATGTGACTTTTTTTTTTTATCACAACAAAAGTAAAATGTTGCTTTGTACCTGGTGTCTTTTATTAAGAATTTACTCCCCCCATTTCTCAGAGATAACAGTCGGGAGTTATTGTCACAATATAATAGAAATGTTAGCAACCAGATTCATGTAAGGACTAAGTGGTCCTCATGAATTGCATAAGACTCTGTACTGCTCGTATTACACTCCATCCTCTCTGTAGCTTGCTGAGTAGTGGAGGGGTAAGCTAAATAGTAGTTTTTGACAGTAACTGGGAAGGCTCTTTCTTTTTAAATAAATGCAATTGGCATATTTGGGAATGAAGATAAAATTTGGAACTAAGATAGAGAAGATGGAGTGTATGTAGAAGGGCTGTTAAAAATGTAAAACTTGGTTGCATTATTTGTGGAGGCTCAAACTTGTGAAGGTTAAATACCATAATTTTTCCATTTGTTCTGCATTTTGATTCTGAAAAGAAAGTTGGCTTTGCCCATTTCTTATTAAAAAAACTTGTTGTAAATCCAGTTGTCTAATGGGATCTATATGAAGTTAGCTATGTCTGTATGCCCTTCTCCCACAAAATACTGTATAACTAGTGTGCTTGTAGTAGTTAACTCCACCATCTTTGTAAGCTAATGAAATTGTGAGTCACCCATTTATATCTTAATTTTTAATCATGTCAGTTCTTGAATGGGTATCTCCTTAGCCTGCTGATTTCTTTTTCTTTCTAAAGAAAGTGGGTGGAGAAATTAATTTAGACGTTTGTTTGCAATAAAAAGAATTCATTTTACTCTCGTTTTGGGATTCTCGCCATCAAGGTTCAAAATCCCTTTATGAAACTCCCAAGAGGAGAAAATTTAAGTGTGTGCTTTCTGGACAGCTTATTCTCTGTACTTGGAACATTTAGGTTTTAAAAACTTAAATGTATACTGACAATTGACTTTTTAAATTATGAAGTAAAGTTGAATGCTTCCCTTCCCCTCCCCGCCCAGATGAATTTTAACATTTAACGAGGGGAAAAGGTACTGGCTGGGAGAAGTTAACACTCAGTTTATCATCTTTACAAAATGCTAATGGCTGTCCTCAACTGATAATTATATATACATCTATATAATACATGAAACTCTGGGAACAGATGCTTTTAGAAGCCATCATGCAAGCCAGTCACTACTACACAACACTGCTAACTTAACTGTAGTTATGTGATAACATTAGATCCCCTAATTTTAATTTTATTGGGTTTGCACAGAACACTTAATCTTCTAAAGGACCCTCACTCATGTGAGGTGAGGAATCAGGAGTCAAACTGTAGAACTAAAACTTGACATCAGTTTAGTGTTTCATTGGTGTTTTAGGTTGCTTCTGGTAAGTATAGGTTTGTTTATATTTCTGACTGCTTAGATTTTTGTTTTAGCCATTTAAAATCAGATTTTTAACTATTTATACTCCTAGGAATTTTCTTGCTAAAAGATGAGCTGGAGTTGAGTTTCAGATGATGGTGTAGGTTCAGTTGAGAATTTTTTGGCCTATAACCCTACAATTACTATAGGAATACTTAGTAGTACAAGATAGTGCCTCAGGGGCTTTTGTCTTTTTAGCAATTAACTTACTGCTAGCAACCATTTGCATGAGTCTGCTTTTCAGTATACATCAGTATTACTGGGGTTGTATAGACTTATGGGGGTGGGGAGTAAGGTTTGTTGCTAATCAGTGTTTGTGTCCTAAATGTTTAGGTGCTATTGAAAAATCTTGGATATACCTTCTAGCTTAAAATTGCTTATTAAAGAATTCATATTCTAATCATCGCAGTGGGAGAGTGATGGCCAAGTGACATTTGGTAGGCTGTCATGCCTGTGTAGCACAGAAGATTTTGGGAAGAGAGATGGGATAGATAAAAATGTTGCCCAGGAAAATGTTAAGTTCTAAGAAGCAGTTTCAAGGTCAGAATTAATAGTAACACCTGCATTTGTATGAAGTGACATAATCCTAGAGAGTATTTAAGAAATTAAGAAGAGGGAGTGCACCATACAGTAAATAAGAGAAAAAAAGTTGATGCCAAGTTTGGCAGAACGAGATCTGTAAATGAGAAACTTGGTTTATTGTTCACCCCTTCCCTACCTCCCCTCAGTGGCAAGCAAAACACTGAATAAACAAAAATTATCTGAACAGATGTCCCAATTATACCCTGAGAAAACTCACCTGTGAGATTGCTGTTGGTTTAAGGGGTGCTTTCACTAGAAACTTCTGCATATAGTTACTTCATACCTATCATCCTGAGGCAAGAATTGGATTAGATTGATTACTAAGACGTTAATCAGGAAAGAACAGAAAGTGCTTTAAGATAGAATTCATAAAATAACTGGAACTGTAAAAAATTTTCTTTGTTGCTGGTAGGTTACGCCTTGTTACTCCTATCTAGCCTTTGGTGGCTGGCTCTGGCTCAGACCTAGGAGGCTGAGACCAGCTTCTGGCCCTGATATCCAGACAGCAAAATGGAACCTTAAAAATGAAGTATGAGTCAAATCAATTTGACATTGAAGTGACAAAAAGAACCATATTAAATCTAGGAAACGATAAGCTGTCATTTGCCTAGGATCCTGTCTGAAAATAAATATGGAACTAGATGTCTTGAACACTAACAAGATTTTAAAGCTTCTTAAAGACAGTTTTCCTTGAAAAAATACTATTTTCAAGGAAAGGTAACTCGGTAGTATTTCTTTTTCACCTGTGGAGTTTACGTTCCTGGACAGACTGTTTTGTATTCGCCTCAGTTGTGGAAATTGACATTTTTCTATGAACTTTTACTTAATATAAATTGGCTTTTATCCTAGGATTGTTTTTATAACCAGTCCCATTGCACAAATGAGGAAACATTTTGATAGCTTATAAGGCAGTGGTATAGACATCTTTCACATGTAAAGATCTGTAAGGGTATTTCTGATGTGCTTTAAAAGCCTAAACCAGAATAAACTTACTAAGGAAAGCATAAACTTGTATCTTCAGTCCAAGTCGTAGTTTCTGGTATTAGACATAAAACACATCTTAAAATCATTAGTTTCCATAATTTCCTTCTTACACATTGAAATGGTTTGAATCTAAACTTGGTCATTGTTCATATTTCTGGGACTCTGGACTTTATAAAAATGGGTTTAGGTTTTAACATTTTAGTAATAGTTAATGAAAGTAAGGGTGTATGTTAATGTCAATGGCCTGGCAATAAGTTGCAATGCTTAGTTTATGTATTGGAACTCTTGCTTATGCATGAGTTTTAAGGGACTTAAATTAGTGCTTTGAGTTAGAAGCTTACCAACTGCCTCATCTCTAAACAGCGATTTGGATTTATTAGGTTAAGCCACAGTTTCTTCAAATCATTAATTGCCTTAACTAAAAAATAGGTAAAACTACAATATCCTTGTGATATGGAGAGCCTTTATCTTGGGTAATGTTCAGATGTGACTTTTTTTGGCCCTGTCATTCCACAACTTCTGTGCTAAAACATGCAGGTAATAGATCTAGCCAGTTCAGTGCTTGAGTTTTATTTAGGCTGCTCTAATCCCCAGTTCTTAACTTAGTACTACAGGTACATGTTTACAAGACATAGTAAAAATACATTGTCCACCTAACTCCTGTTGAAGTGACATTTGTTTTATTAATCCTTACTAACCTTGATGTTTAAAAAGTAAATCCTTAAGAATTTGGAAATGACCTACAGTACTGATTGATGTAGTATGTATGTGTCCCCGAGTGTTGAGGTAGGAAAAAAATCAAAAGCCAGCATCCCCAAGTATCTTAATGTTAATCTTAAATTATAAACTTGTGAATTTGAACAGGAAATAACCTACCTTAACATACAATTTTTATATATTTTGCTGATTAGGTATGCTATTTTATTTGGTAGTCACATTTAATAAATTTCAACCATGCAGATAGCTGGATCTCAGAAAATAAGAGCTTTAGGTAGGAGGGAAATGGCTAACAAAGATACTTAAGTAGGCATGTATACTTTCACATCTTAGCTGATTGACTAAAGATACAGGGTGATAGGATATGTTCAATTAGTTTGCCCAAGGAATTAGTCCATGAGGAATGGTAGACTGGAAATAGGTGGGAATATTACTCATAATGTTAACCAGAATTACTCAAAAAAATGTAACACCTGTAAATTGTGCAGTTAGGTTGGGAATGTGCTGTCCACCTGGGAAGCTGAATAAGTACAACTTTTTGGCATTATGTAGACAGTTGGTGCTTTCACTTGTTGATTGTAGATCCAATATTAGGGGAGTAAATGTTGCAGATAACTGATAGGCCAGGACATCTATGATCCGTTTGGTTAGGTGAGTTACAGGGACAAGAACTTAATCGTGTGTTTAATGTGTAATCATTTGTAATTATCACCTAGGAGTATTACAATTTTTTTCTCCTTTTCATGCCAGGAATCAACATATACTTGCATCTTGACAAGGAACAGGGGTTTTGCTTTTAAACAAAACTGGATCTGTGGGTATGAGAAACTATTATAGTTGAAAGTGATGTGGGAATACCAGTCCAGGCAAATGGAGAAATGTCTTATGGAAAGGTTCAGTTAATTTGTTCAAATATTTCAGTTACAATCACAGCGCTACACCAATGGCACAGCAGTTATTCCTGAGCATGCCCAGCTTGGGTGTCTGCACAACTGGATGTTATGAAGGGACTACAGGCCTGGAAAGCTAGCATAGTGTTTAAAACCTGTAAACAGTGAACTGTTGTGGCATGTTCTTTTCTGCCAATCCTCTAATACTCCATTCCGTGATCTTACAGGAAGTAAAATTAGTTTTGCCTAGTAAGATAATTTATACTTGCCACGCACTTGAGAAGCACTGCCACAAATTAGTATCAGCCAAAATTGTTTTCTTTTAAAAAAGCAAAAGCAATCAAGAACTTTGAGATGGCCACTGTGGACATTTAACTTGCGTGGCTTTCATGAGAAAGAAAAAAGAGATACAGAGAAAGTGAGATAAAGTTAATACCTCAGAAGAACAGTTGAAGCTTACTTGAATGACAGGATAACTTTTTACAGTAGTTGTTAATAAGGTATCCTTTCAGTTGTCTGTAGTTAAGGGAGATGGGAGAGTCACAGTCAAGAACAACAAAAGGTTCCAACTTACTTTTTTTTTTTTTTTGAAAAAATAAAAAATAATGTGCTGATTTAAATTTCATCTCCTTTTCCTTAGTCTGTCCATGTGAATGTGCTGTGTGGAAGAGTAAAAGGGTCCAAGTAAATGTGTTCCAGTGATTCCAATAGGTATTCCAAATTAATTGCTGCTTGTACATTTAACACGTGTTATACTGGGCTTCCAGGATCACCTTAATTAGAACTCCTCTTATTTTAAAAAGGCAGGGGAAAGGGAGAAATTAGTAACTAGGTGCATAGATTTGTCTGTAACAGGAAAGAAAGGTTCTCTAGTATCTCCTTTGCATACCTGAAATGAGGTATTTGGTGGTATGTTAGCAATTGGTGGTCCTCTTGCATAGGTTAAAGGCAGTACATGCAAATAGAGCCAAGTCCCTTTAAGGTTAAATCCTTATTCTAATGGTTCAAATTCCTTCTATTTAATGATATGTAAGACATTGTTTCAATATCCTCCCTACTTGTAGAGTTGAAATACTTCCTTACAATATTCTAATACAAAGATGTCTAGGATACCTATGTCCTTGGGTTCCCAAAATCTTTCTGCATCTGTATTAAATGCACAAATACTTTTTGTTAGCTTATAATAACTTGGAAAATGATCTTTTTAGATAATGAAGTGATGTAAATTTACATGAAAGTACAAAAAAATCAGGAAGTGAAATTTAAGACAAGGACTTTGATTATACTAGTCCAGAGCATGTACTTTCTTGTTGCCCTGAAATTATTTAAAGACACAATAAGAAGCTTAGAAGAAATTAGTTTTTCCCACTACATACTTTAGAATAATGTATTTTGGTGAAGTGAGAGGACTTGGGTGCTGTACTGACTGAAAATGTAACTACCAGGGTTTCCTCAGTGAAATACAGTTCTACTCTGTCAAATAAAAGCAATCTCTAAAGACTTCTGAAGAGCAGACAACTTAGAGTAAAAGGTAAAAACTCAAAGCCATTTCTGTTCATTTGAGAAAAAACTAGAAAGATGTTTTTAAAGCAAACTTAGAATTTAGATAGCAGAACACGTTTCATTTCACGTAAGACATTGTTTTTATGAACACTTAACCCTTTAAGAAACCAGTATATGCAAATTTGAATCCCCTAAGGGTAGGCCACATAATAGGTGTTTTACAACTTATAGAACTTAGTAGAAGTTATTCCTAGAAAAGAGTAGAAAAGATAGCTGCCTGTTAAGTCCATATGAACATTTAGTGAACAACAGAAACCTTCAATTTAGTACTTACAGTCACTGGTAGCTTTCTCAAGATAAAAATACTTGGAAAAAGTCATCTTTTAACCTCTAGAAAATAGTGGTTGAAAAGACTCAAACGTTTGCAACACTGATCAGTAGTGCTCACATTACGAACTTTAAAATGTAATACTTTATTTAAAAAACAAAGCTTTTTTGTCCCTAAAGCTTGTCTTAAAATTTAAATATGGAACTTAATGCACAAAATAACCTGTGTAAGATACCAGTATTTGGGTGGTAGAGGATATTGTTATATGTTATTACTGACCTGATTTGATGACCAATGGACCGTATTTTAAGATGCTTCCCAAAGATATTTTATTCTAGAGTACTATTAAAAACCACAGTTAAAGCAATCAGTAATTCTTCTACTTTGCTCATTAAGGTATTCTGCTTTCCCAAAGTAGTTTACGTTAACATCACTTTTAAAGGGGTGTCTTAATCCCCATCCACCACAGATTTTTACCTAGGAATAGAAGGATTCAAACCCTATTTGATCCCTAGCTTTTTGCTGAAAAGTGCATAAACAGGAATCCTGAATTTATTATATAGACCTCCTCGCATAATAAAATCGAAGCAAAGGGAAACCAGCGATGGAGTAGAGGTACGTAGACTGAAGAGATGCTTGCAAATTAAATGATGGTATTAGGGATAGTCACATTTCTTGTTGGCAAACTTGGTCAATAGAAATCACAAGTCCAGAGAAAAGCTAGTTAATTTTAAATTCCCTGAGGTTCTTTTACTGAGATGTAAAGCAAGTAGTCAAGGAAAAACAGGGAGGGGTGAGGGAAGGGGGGGAACTGCATAAAGCACTTAGAGGTAGTTAAAGTAGGTATGCTGCAAAGTTTTAAACCTACTAATTGCCACAATTCTATTTTAATCAGCTATTTAGCTGGTACCTACCGCTATATCACCTAGTGTGAAATTTCGGATTTAATGGAATAATGAAGGAAGCAGTGCAGCTGGAGGCTTCAAGTGGGCTTGGAAGGTAGGTTACTCTTTCAGCTTAAATTTGGAAAGTGTAAGCTTTTGGATGAGAGGGACTGGTGAACATTTAGTAATTAAACTAACGTGTTGACGCTTTATACCAGACATTTGATTGGGAATGTAAAGATAATTGACAGGGTTCTTGTAGCACAAGTCAGTGACCAATGGAAGTGCCAACTACTGTTAGTGGAACATGAAACAAAGTAGTGTGAGTCTAAAAGAAGGTGATGATCCTAATTCGAGAAGTTAGTGATATAGAGAGGAGGTAGGAGAAGGGCATTATAAGTGAAATGAAAAAATTTGAGCAGAGGTATGAATTCAGTTCATGGTGGCCAGAGGTACACTGGAGATGGGACTGGCAAAACTTCACAGTTTGAACTTGAAGTTGGATGGCAGAGTGGAAGAAGACTGGACTGGAGGGACCAGAAGTGGAAGTGTCAAGATCAACTTGGAGGCCTTGGAGGTCTGGTAGCAATGTTTTAAGGTCCTAGAGCATGTTGAATGGTCCAATAATTAATTAATGCATTTTGTATCATTTTAATAGGTAAAGAAGAAAAAATCCTAATGATTTTTAAGTTTATGAAATGATATTTGAAAAGTAATCCAAATAAGTAATTATATTTAAACTTCTGTTTTTATCCAGGTCTCCAGTTTATGCAGTCATTCTGCTGTGAAAATGAACTAACGTTGTTACTATTGAAGGCCTTGGAAATTTTTACCAGCTGAGAGATTTTTCTCTTACTCAGGGTAAGATGTAATCATAGTGTGCTAGAGCTGGAAGGGACTTGACTTACATAATCCATTTGCCTGATTTCATAAGTTACATGTTATCAAACTGAAGCTGAGAACATAAGTGGCCTGCACAGCTTGTTAAATATCAAATTTGATTAGTACTCATCAATTCCTCCACCCCACCCCAACTCATGCCTTTTAAAACATGAGTGACTGTCACATGGAATTTTTAAAATAATTGTTTAAGATCAATTTGAATAGTATAGACTGCACTCAGCTTTGATTTGTGTCAGTAACGGCAGGCAGATGATCTTGCAAAAACTTCCTTCTCTTTTCTAATAACCTTCCCTTGTTAATGTCCAAGTCTTTCCTTTGGTGGCTGCCAGATGATTAGGATCAATAAAAATCTCTTAGAACATATATGCTTGACAGTGTCACTCATGATAGGGCATTTGATAAACCATGTAGCTTGTGTACCCTAACCCTCATAATGACAGCCATAAGGTGAGCATGGGAGGGAAAATGCTACCGCTCTTGTGAACTGGAGCAGGCCCCTACCTATCCTGAAAATTCAGATTCAGAACAAAATAAAGTTTCAAAACATCTCTTCCTTGATCTGTTTAGCTCACCCGTGATAATCAGTAGGACCAGTAGTAATGCCATAATCCTATCCACTGGTGTCTCTTTCATACTTACCATTCCTTAACCAGAAAGGTCTCTAAGCCTGGGTTTTAAGTAATGTCGATACTTATTAAACCAAAAATGATGAATGAATGAATAAATGCTGTGGACTTAGTTGGGTGTTGGGTGCTTTTTTTAAATGGCAGCCAGTTGAATTATAAATGTCTTTACATTAATGGAACAATATGTGTGTAATTCTGCAGTATTTTCCTTTGCACCAAACAAGTTTCTGAAAATATTTTTATGTGTGCCATGTACATATTTAAGTTCTACTTAAAAATAAAAATTCTGCATACATCCAAAAAATATTTAGAGCAGCTAAAACCACCTTTCCTTTCTGAGAGATGACTCACCTGTTGAAGTGGAAGAATAGGGTCAAGCAATGGGTACATTTTTAAAATAACAATTGCAAAGTGACGACCCATTAGTTTTAAGTCTGATATAACATCACTGGCTTTAGAAATCAGAAAGTATCCCCTCATTTTTAACAGGGTACAGTAATACAGTTGTGATTTTTGTTTTTAAGGCAAGTTTTAACATTGAACTGAGATTTTATTTCTTGAAACGTCAGGTGTACTCACTGCTTACTATAAGGAAACACTTCTAAGCATGTTAAACACGAGGTTTATTTTAAGTATGAGTCCACTATGTGCTATACTGACAGTAGTTACAGGGCCAGAATAAGTTTGTAAATATTCATACACATGTAAAAAAGACTACAACTTACACATACTTTATTTACTTGGTTGAAAGCCTTGTGGTATATAAAATGCTTTCTAGAGTTGATCTCGGCTTTGTTCACACCGAAGTGAGTTGTATCTGGGTTTTCTGTGCTCAAGACTGCTCAATTGCTGCTGCTGCCGCTGTTGGTTTGTTTTCTTTCAGGATCAAGGTGGGTACTTTCATATAAAATCTTGTTTTTAATTCCTTCTCTGGCAAGTCTTTCCTGGATTCTTAGCTTTGCATAATTATACCTACAGTGGAACCTAGTAAGGAGAACATGAATAAATTATTGATATAACATACCTGTAGAAACTAATTTGAAATTTGTAATCTAAATTTTTAAATGCTTACAGATGACTGTCAGTGGTTGTGAACACATTCTTAAGGTAGCATTTTCAGATGTTATGCCATAGGTAGGGATTGAAATGAGCATTAGGATAAGATAAAAGGTTGAGGCCTTCCTAAATGAAGTATAAACCCTGACATGGCATTAATGCAGTGCCTAACGTCATGCATTCATCTGTTCATTTGACAAATGACACAAAATGTGTGTATATATATACATATTTAAAAGATTAAAGGCAGTCTGGCAATATCACTTTGTAAGATACATTTCAGTGAGGGTGGGGAATCTCAGTGGGAGGTTGCTCTGAGTAGAGCATGTGCTTTCGAACTAGATAAACCTATTACAATCGTGGATCTTCTTGAATACTTAGCACGCATACCAGCATCCTAAAGTCACCAAGATAAATCCTCCTATTCCAACGTCACATGATCTTCTAATTCTACCTGTCAAAAGGAAGCATAAACACTAATACACTGCATGTTATAATACTTCATCTAGGAAAAAAACTTCAGAGAAACATGTTTTTTATGCATAGAGAGAAGCAGGTACTCACTAGTTAACAAAAAGTGTCCAAGGCCAGCCACAACAGATCCTAATGAGCCATACAATGTCGAATCCCGTGCACAGGGGACGTTTTCAACATCTAAAATTCCTAGGAGCTTAAAGGGCTACGAAAAATAAAAAAACTTAGATTGGACAAGAGAATATTTTATTTTAGGGTGGTTTGGCAAAGATTAAAACCATCTTTAATCATCCTGCTTTGGTATATAATATGAATCTAAAATGGAGACCCTGAGAATTTGACCAGAAAGTCCTAAGCAGGTAGGGTAAATTAAACCTAAATTGATTATGGTACCATGGTTATGCTATAATTTGTTAATCAACTGGTTTGGAGATAAGGTAAGGGCATACATTATTTTATGAGCTCTTTAAACATCTGTATGAAATCATTTGGGGATTTGGCTATCACTGAAATTTAAAAGCAGCATAATTTCCTTTTAATAACCTGAGACACATAGATGGGAAAAGTGAAATTGTCCTAACCATGTTGCTTATAATATTAGTATACTGCTGTTTTAAATTCCTTTAAGGACTGCAGATTTTCTGTGTTAACTAGTAACAACACATCAGTTGTGTCTGTAAGAATAAATGCTTTGTGTTAAGACAAATCTCGTCTGTTTCTTGCCTGTGATATGAAGTTGCCGTTGATTGTATTTCTTTGTTGATAGTACATGGTAACCACACCTAGGTGTGATGAAAAAAGCTGGAAATCTAGAGGGTTGGATTTTATTCTCAGCTCTGCCACTAACTTCTGTAACCTGTAGGACGTATTTTTTTATCTGGCCTGCAATCTGTAATGAAGGGGTTCAGCTAGGTGATAATTTAAGTTCCTTCAAGTGCTAAAATGAATGGTTTGAAAATTATATAGTCTTCATTGGATTTATGGATTTGTTCTCCCTCATTAAAAAATACTGCCACTTTAAGCATAACATTTTCCAACTTGAATGTCTTGTCACTCTCACTCTGTACTTAGGGGTTTTGGGAGGGCAGGACAGAATTTTTTTTTATAAGTCACTTTTGTTTTGCTACAGCATTCTATTCATAAAAAAAAAAAAACTTAAGGTACTGTTTTCAGTTAATGTAACTTTTAAAAAGGAAGCCACTTGTCCATTCTTTGGGATGAGATATACCTAGATGGTAATATACTGTAAGGGAAAAAGAGTGGAAGAAATGGTAAAAGGACAGTAAAGGGCAAGTCAGATTAAAGGTTGAAACATGAAGGTATTGTGTTTGCTTTGGCTCAGGCTTCTGCAGGAAAGACAATGTGACTCGGTTCCTAATAAAGCAAAAGTTACATACTCTTGGATCATTATGTTCCTTTTTTTTTTGCCTCTGCCCGCTCCCTCCCCGCCCCCAACATGTTTACTTCATGAGCACAGCAGGTGCTCATTGAAGTTGCAGACTTGAATGTTAAAAGGCTCTTTAGTACAAATCTTCATGTACAAAGAGGTTGGGATTTAATTCTGCTTCTAGGCTTTTCATTTAATTTAGCAAAAGATGATGGTTTCTCACCCTCGGGTCAAGAGCCAGGTGGAATTTATGGCCCCGGAGGGGAAGGAGAGTGTGATCTGTTCTGCAGCTAGGCCATTGCCCTGGGGGAAGGATGCTAAATAGACTGAGATGGGGTGGTGGTGTTTAATGTCAGATCTTAGAAGCGAGTGAGACCAGCTTCTACCACGGGATAGAATGTTAAGATGGCTTTCGTATTTAAGCAGAGAGAAAGAAAGGAACTATCAAGTGTTGGCTGCAGCATGCCAAACACTGCACATCTCTGCCAAAGACAGCACTTCTTTCAAGGCTTCTGGGCTTTTTCATTTGGATTCCATTCCATAATGGAGCCCTAGTGTGACCCCAGGATACACCAGAATCTGCAAACTTTGCGGGTGGGGGGGACATTTGGATAAAATTATCAGCCCCAGTTCTTTGCCAAGTGTGTAGAATAAACTTGCTGAACATCTGAAATAGTGCTGTTTGTTTAAATCAGCTAGGTAGGTAACTTTGAGCTTTTTAGAGATTTTCAAATCCCACCCTCAGATTCTGACTCAATAGGCCCCGGGCATTTATGTTTAGGAAACCGCCCACCCCCCAGACTGGGAGAAACACTGCTTTAGAGATTTTAGGAAAGTAAAATTTTGAAATTGCAGATAATGGAATAATCCAGTTTATTTTGAAAGATAAACATATCCTTTTTAAGTGGTACCTTCTAAAACCAACAGTGTGGGTTAGAGGCCAAGGATGCTACTGCTAAACGTCCTACAATGCATGTATCACCTACAAAACTGCCTTGGTCAATGTCAGCGCCAAGGTTGAGAAGCCAATGCTTGTCTAATACCATAATTTAGAGGTGCCAAGGACCTATTAGTGCCCGGCCCTTTATATCCCTTGTTTTTAATTCTCACAAACTCTTTGTGACATTTTCTCTGAAACAGGCTCAGGGTTTAAGTAGAAGGCTAATAAGTGCTCGCAGAGTGGAAGTGGAAGTCAGTCTAACCCTGAAAGCCTGTCATTCCCACTGCAGCATTTAACCCTTTGGTTTTTTAGTAAACACCAAGGTTCACATATAGAGAGTAATAGAACTGAGTACATAACTGTAGATCTGCAGTTTGTATCAAAACTGGGTAAGGATGTACAAAGACTTTTTCCCCTTTACTTTAGGGAATTTTCATCCTCCTGGTAAAGTTGGAGTTTAGACTGCTGATGACTTAAAAGCAAGTATGGAATACTGTAATGAAGTCTTGAGCTTATATTTTTGAGAGTACACTGAACTTTCTCAGAAATGAAAATAAAGAGTCTAAGCCTGAAGTCACTTTGAAGTTATGTTTGTAACGTTCAAGGCATTTAACATTCCTTTTATTCCGTAGTTGTCTGCAAACTTAAGGTTCACCTGCTATTAACAAAGCCTTTAAATGTAAACTAAAATTATAGACTTTTTGGTAAGCTAATATTTTTAAGCTTAGACTTAGAAAGGCAGCCTTACCAACACACCTTGATGGAATTAAGGGAAGCTCAAAAAAATTTCTAAGCCAGAATGCCAATTTAATAAATTATAGGAAACAGATCAGATCAAATTAGAGCTACTTCATTTCCCACTGTTAAATGTATCTGCATCATTGCTCATATTCTGCCTTTCCTTTTGTTTCAAAGGAGCAACTGGCCCTACTCCTATTTAAAACTAGTCCTCACTTTGCAGTTGATTACCTTCTCCACTCTCAAAAGACTGCTTCTGTGGTTATCCCATCTTTCATTTGCATTACTTGTTTTTCCTCCTTTTAATAATCTCCAATCTAGAAACATACAAAATAAATCCCCCTCTCCTGACACCCTTTCCCTGCAAGCCACCGTCCCATTTTTCTGTTCCCTGTCACTGCAAAACTAAAGTTACCTGTGTGTGCTTCTTCACTTACAAACCTATGTTCCCTTTAACTTGCTTCAACCAGACATTTACCAACTGTACTCGACGGAAACAGCACCACTGAGGTTTTCTAAAAGACAATCGTTTTGCAAAATCCATCATACTTTACATCTCAGCACATGTGGCACAGATAATCATTTGTTTTTGAAACATTTTCTTTGGCTTCAAATACAGTATTAATCAAAAAAATTTTTCATGTATTTCTTTTCTTGATTCTCAATGGGTTAAACGACCCTCAAGACCCTAAAATGACAGCAGTTATCTCCTATCAAAGGTGGACAACCAGATACAAAAAGGATGAAAGCCCCATTCAAGATCCCAGTGTTCTCACAAAACAATGTAGAATTTTGTGTCTGTAGTCATGGTGCCCCTTGAAATACGCAAGTTTCAAACAAGGGTACATTCTGTTAAAGTAAGCATATTCCAAATACTATGTGAGACATTAAAAACAGAAAAGGCACCAACAGTGTATAAACTGACAAAAATTTTTTGAAAAAACAATATGGAAACAATTTACCCAACATTTATTCATAACCATGTGATGATCTAGGCCAAATTTAGATGGAAAATTCCCCAGAGAAGCAAGAACACTGAATAAGTGATCAAAATTTTCAAGCTGAGCAGAGAATATCCTAAAACTATAGGTGCAGTGTGGCACACAGTGTGGGTCTTAAATAAATATTTGTGAATCTAATTGATATCTCTCTATGGCTTAACTATTTAAAATTTTCTTCTTCCATTACCTTTTTGAAACACGTTATTTACTCTGCATTGAGGATATAAAAATTGGGTTCCCTGCTCTTAAAACACAAATTAACTTCCAGTATAATGCTGTAATGATCCAGCAGTGTACAAGGTGTCCGGGAGATAGAAGCAGAAGCACCTCAGTCTCTTGAGTCGGGAAGCCCTTGAGGGGAGACCGGAGATAACCCTGTTTAGCTTTAATACACCGGAGAGGAAAGCATGAGAAGAGTCACAGGGTTAGTTAGGTGATGAGCTTTGTATCACAGGCCGAGAAATTCGTATTTATCCTGAAAGCAATGGGCAGCTACGACTGGTTTTAAGCAGAGAGGTGGAATTATGCATTTTACAGGGTAGCCCACAAGGACGACTGTGGAAGGTGAAGCGAGAAAGGCAGAGCAGGAAGACATGAATGCCAGCCAGCGAAGCTATTGGATACATACGATACTGCATCCTCCACGTGGTCGAGCGAAAACAAGGTTAACGGGAAAAAAATCTCAATCTTTTCATCACCCTCCTGCTCTGGATATAAATTCACTCGAATATAACCAAGTTCTCATTCCTCAGCATTTACCGATTCCTCTGTTAAGTGTTGTGAAGTATACAGCCTTAAAGACAAGGCACCTGTCCTCAGCTTTTAAATCCCTCTCTTTGCTAGTAAATTACAATATGAGGCCCCTGTCAACAAAACTTTCTTTCCAAAGGGATCAGTCTTGTGACCTGCAGTAATCTATCGGTACCGGTCCCCTCATCCTCCTAGTTTGGGTCACTTAAATCATGGCAATTAGGATAAAAATGTCGGGGGATGGGAGGAGGGGAGCTGTTCGATTGCAGAGAAGCTAATGACACGTGCTTCCGGCCCGGGTCTCCCAGCTCTAGAGCCCTCGTCCTTAGGCGCCGCCCGCCCGTGCTCCGCGCGCCCCGCCGCACCCCGCCGCAGCCCGGATTACCTTCCCCTTCCCGGGCTCCCCGGCCTCCGGCGCAGCCGCCATGGGGACAGTCGGCGCCTTCACCCCGCCCCGTCGCCGCCGCTGGGCGCCGTGAGCGGACGCCCCGCCCCGCCTTGGCCAGCCCGGCCCGCGCCTGCGTTCGCGCTGTCCGCCATTTTAGGGAACGTTTCCCAGTCTCCGCGGCGGCAGCACCGGCCGAGCCGATTGCCTTTGGTGTGGCCGCCATTTCCTTTGTTCAGTTGAACGGATCACGTCTTCTCTACCGGGGCTCTCCCCAGCCCGAGGGCCTGGACCAGGGGAGGAGGAGAAGGACTCGTGAAGCAACCGCGCACCCGGACTCTTGACACTTAGAGGCTGTGCCGTTTCCCGCCCCCGCCCCTCCTCTCGCCCCAACCGCCATTTCTAACTGTCGTCCGCGCGCGTGCGCTCGCTCCCGTGCGTGGGCGCTGGGCGCGCGCGGCGGGGCGGCCGGGACCGCGCGGAGCGGGCGTGCGCGCCGCCGCCGCTTTGTCCTGGGAACGGGAGCCCCCACCCCGCCAAGCCCACGGCCCGGAAGTCGGCCCGTACTGGCTTGCGGCCCGCGTCCCCTTCGTGTCCTTTGTCTTCCCGCCCCGGGACGAGTCCTGGGCGACCCCGGCAGCTCCACCCAGCGCCAGCCACCGTTTCGCCCCGAGCGAAAGTGTGGTCCAGCGCTCACACCGCTTACTCCCTGCTTTGGCTTCATCAGGGAGGGGCTTTAAAATAGCGCCACTCGGCTTGCCTGAAGGAGACTGGGGACAAAATGGAGGGAGGACCTTGTCAGTGAAGACGCCTCAGGACGTTTGTGCCCGCCGTGCAGGCGGGGAAGGCAGGCGGGGTGAAGTAGAAAAAGGCCTGCGACACGCGTTGTTGAATGTTAGGTAGTGTTCCACGTATACTCCGCCCTACGACTGCGACTTAGCGTGAAATCTGCGTATTTGAGACAGCAATCGTCTGGTGTGAGATAGGGCTTGACCGCTTTCTCAACCCTCTAAGTCAATACAATTCCTTTTCCCGTATTTTTTTTCTATGCACCGTAAGGAAAATCCCTATCAAAGCCATAATTATGCCTTCTTTGTTTATGTACCTTTATATTTCAAAGTATATTCCTGAGAAAATGTTCAAGCTTTAGAGTGTGTCATTGTGCAGAGTCATGCTGTTGTGCACACAGTAAGGGCTGGATAAGGTTCGCGGTGATTGTTTGCTATCAGCTGTCAGTGAGGTGTTTTCTTATTCCTTATGCTTTCCTGATCATTTAATACCTTTCTACAAACCCAGTAAAACACACAATTTACGACTTACGTGTGAGTTTTTTTTAAAAAATAAGTGACTTTGGGGGAGATTAAAGTGCTCGAACATACTGCTCTAATATTAATTAGGAAGTAGAATAAATGTCACCCCGCCCACGATATCCTGCCAGTTTGGGGTTCTTAGCTGAAATCTTGCGCTAACTATGCTTTGAACTCGTGGCCTGGAAGGTAATATTTAAGGCAGTAATATTCCATAAATGAGAGGAATTCTCTTGAAGTAATTCCTAATAATATTGTAAAGGAAGGAGAACTGGAAAGTACCAGGGCCATCCTACTTTATTTTTTATTGTGACTTTGAAAAACTGCTAGGGTAAACTTAGGGTCCATTTCATTTGTCTTTGAAAAGTATTTTCATACATTATTTCTTTATATTAAAATTTTTAATTTCACAAAAATGTCATGTTTGATTATTTTTTTATTTTCATATTTTATAGAGTGAAAAGTAAAAATCTTTTTCACTTTAACCCCTTTTTTCTCCCCTATTTAAAGTAAACACAACTAACAGTTTAATACGGCTCTTTCCAAACTGTTTTCTTTTTTCTCTTCTTTTTAAAAAGTAAAAGGCTCTTTATACCATACCTGCCCCCATACAAGTGTGTCTGTATATGACACACATATCTAAATGGCTATAGTATGTAATTTGCACTCAACAATTTACTTTTTACCATTTAACACTATGTTATGGAAAAATTTTCATGTAATTATCTAAAGATTTACTCATTCATTTTAATGGCTGCTCAGCAATCCTTTAATCATTTTCCTTCTGATTGACCTAGAAAGTTTCATTTTTTTTCACTAGTCCAAGAAATGCTCCAATGAGCATTTTTATGCATATATCTTTGTGCACAGGTTCAAGTATTTCTGTAGGATAGATTTCTGGAAATGGCCTGATTCAAAGGGGTATGTGCATTAAAAATTTTAATACATACTGCTAAATTGCCTTCCAAAACTACTGCCAATTTACATTCCCCATTATAACAATGTATGAGAATGCTTGTTTCCTCACAACATTTTTTCTTTATTTTATTTATTTATTTTTTTCCTCACAACATTTTTAACACTGCATAATATCATATTAAAAAATTTTTGTTGATCTGATGGGTGAAAAATGGTGTCTTGATTGCTTTTAAACTTTCCTGATTACTAGCATGGCTGAACATTCTTTCAGATGTTTATTAGTCATTCTTTTCCTAAAAATTTACTTACTTGTTAACTTTGTTTATGGAGTCTTTCATTTTTCAAACAACTTTCTATTTTGTTTTATTATATTTTTTTATGGAGTCCAATATGTCAGTGATTTCTTTTATGGCTTTTGATCTTGTGTCTTCCTGAGGCCTTAAGGGCTTCTTGACTCCCATAATAAAAAAAAAAATATTTGAAAATAATTGTCATATGCTTTCTCATTAATAATTTTGATTATCTCTTTTCCTATTTCTTAAAAGACCAACTTTTGGTTTTATTGACCAAGGCTATTTTTATCTATTTCATTTTATATTTTACATTTTTTTCTATTAACCTGGTATCTATTCTGTTGTCTTTTTTCTATCTTTTTGAATCGACTACTTAAGTTCACATATTCTCCATCTTTCTTGATTTGTAGCAAATGTATTTAAGGCTATAAAATTTCCTCTGAGAATCATTTTATCATACGTTGTCACACATTTTTGACAGGTAATATTCCTATCACCATTCTTTTCTAAATTTTCTATAATTTCAGCTTTTCTTTTCAAGTAAATAAATTTGGATATGCTTTTGGTATTAATTTTTAGGTGATTTGTTTTATACTGTGGCCCATGTATTTCTACTCTTGGGGAATTTTTTTTTGTGTGTGTGTGTGTGTACTACCTAAGAGATCATTTTGTACATGTTCCATATGCTTTTGAAAAGAATGCATTCTCTATATTAGCATTGTTAAGCTTATTCATTATAATAGTATATTGTATACATTATAAATATATAAAATATATAGCTATATGATAATCACATAAATTAAGTTTATTAATTGCCATTCAGCTGTCTTTTTACATGGTAAGAGTTGTTTCATTGCAAGTAACAGACTGACTGTAGTTAGCTTAAAGAAGAAAGAAATTTATTGGGAAGACGTGGAGAAACTCAATGAACTGATAAAGAGTTTAAGAGTCAGGTTTTGAAAAGGACAACATCCAGGACAGTCCCAGGGGTCTTGATAGCAAGAGCTAAAGGAGTGGCTTTCCAGGATGACAGTGATGGCCTGTTCAGTCTTATTTCTACTATCGTGCTTTGCTTTTCAACCATGCTGTCTGCTGCAAGACTCCGTGTTTGTCCGGTATTGGATGCAGATGCCCTGAATGAGTGGGTAGTTTAGCACAGTGGGTTGAGGTGGGGCCAGAAAAACTCTTCTTTAAGAGTTCCTTCTCTCACAGTGGCTGTAAATCCCCTGGCACACGGCCCAGAGTGCCTGCTTTCATCCTCTCATCTGGAAGAGAGTGTCTGGTGTCAGTAATCCCACGCTAGAAAGCTAATAGTTATCTGTAGGCAGCAGGATGGTGAGGGGTGAAATGGTTGTATCGTTCTAGGGATTTGGTGGGGCTGTGCTGGCAAACCCGCTTTTCGAGGTTCTCTCTTAAGCTTGTGTGGTGGTGTTTTTTAATCAGGAATATTGTGTTTAATAATCAGTCTGATTGCAACTTCTCTGTATCGTTCAGAAGTTCCTAACTGTCTTGGTCTGCTGCTGGTGCATTATCCTGTCTTTCCAGCAGAAGTATCAATTTATTTTTATTTTTATATTCCTTTTTTCATTTCAATAGGTTTTGGAGGAAGGGGTGATAAAAAAATTGGGTTCAATCAGCCCTCTGTAACCAGAAGTCTGAATTTTCCTGCTCTCCTTTCCTATTCGTGTGTGTCCATGTGGGTGTGCACATGAGCATGTGTTTAGGTCTAATGGTACTATACGACTTGTAAAGAAAACCAGCTGTTTTCCACCACACTTCTCTTCGTTCTGAAGTTCTGCACCCCACAGGCAATAACTTTTATCTCTTTTGGCCCATTCTTCTGGTAGTTTACTTTCATATTTCTAAGTAAAATGCTCATTCTCCTATTTCTTAATTTTTCAATTTTAGGCATTATCTATTGATAATGAAAATTTATCTCTTTTCTACTCCTTTCCCTTCCCCTCATCCTCTCAGTATGGTTGTGTCACATTTTAAAAAGCTAAATAAGCATTCAGCATGTACGTTATTATGGCAATGTAAATGGTCATAGCTGAGCCATGTGGGGTACTATGATTTCTTTTCTTGTAAAATTTTAAATTTTTCCTGGAGTTAATAATTGCTTTGTTTGCTAAATTTTGTTAAAGCTAGCTCTTATTGACTCTTCCTTCCTTCCTTTTCTTTTCTTTTCCTTTTCCATAAGAGATTATCTAAATTTTCGCATATAATACTCATTTGGCTCATGGGGCATTTGGCTCTTGGGACAAATGAGTATTACATGCTCTCCCCCCCCCCCCTTACTAGCTCTAAAGAGCCAATTGTAGACATCTCTTGCCAGCTCTCTGTTCAGTGACTTCATCCTGGTAACTTAAATTTGGCTATGGTGGAAGTATTTATGCCATAGAAGTCAACAAATGCTACAAATCAGTGCTTCTTTCTTTTTTTTTTCCCCCCCTTTTCAAACAGGTGGTTTACCAATATACCACTGAATGCACCTGTCATTGATTTTTCTCTCAAAATTCTCCTACAGAGTTATAAAACTCTCCACAATATAGTAAAAAACATTGTATGATCTGCCTGTCATTTTTTTTTTTTTAAAGACATCTCTCCTGGAGCTTGTTTCCTCTTGGTCCAGTCTGTTATGGTTGCTTTCTAAGACTGATTCCCAGACATCATCCTGGGGTTTCTCATCACCTCATGCCTATGCCAAATCACCTGCTTCCTCAAGTCCTCATCTTCCTCTTTCCTGGCTTACTCCCTCATTTCGGAGGAGTACATCCTCCATTGGCTTCCTGGAAAAAGTTTGCATAGAAGGTAAATATTTTGAGATCGTCATGCCTAAACATTTTTTTTTTCTTGACAGTTTTGATATTTGGTTAAAGTTGCATTTCTAGAATTATTCTCCCACTAGAATTATTATTCCTCCTAGAAATAAAGCAATCTCCTATATAAGCATAATGCCATTATCACACCTAAGAAAATTAGCAATAATTTCATAATTCATCTAGAATGTACTACGTATTCAAAGTTCCCCAATTTTTCAAGAAACTTCCCCAGTTGTACATTGTTTTTATTTTTGTTTTCAAAGAAGGATCGAACACTGCATTTGGTATTATGTCACTTTAATCTCTCTTAGTCTAGGACTGTCTCCCTATCTTATCTCTTTTATGCCATTGACTTTTTAGAAATTCTGAGACAGTTATTTTGTAGACTGTCCCACATTCTGGATTGTCTCGATGTCATTTAACTTGTCTATCCCCTTTGTTTTCTATAAAATAGAAGTTTAGTCTAGGGCTGCACTGTTCAATGTGGTAGCCACTAGCCATTAGCCATGTGGTTATTGAGCACCCAAAATGTGGCTAACGCAACTGAGGAACTGGATTTTAAAATTTAATTTGAACTAATTTTAATTTAAATTTAAAAGCTCAGGGACTTCCCTGGCAGTCCAGTGGTTGAGACTCTGCACTTCCAATGCAGGGGGCATGGGTTTGATCCCTGGTCGGGGAACTGGGATCCCACATACCACGTGGCCAAAAACTAAATTAATTAATTTAAAAAATAAATTTAGGGGCTTCCCTGGTGGCGCAGTGGTTGAGAGTCCGCCTGCCGATGCAGGAGACACGGGTTCATGCCCCGGTCTGGGAAGATCCCACATGCCGCGGAGTGGCTGGGCCCGTGAGCCATGGCCGCTGAGCCTGCGCGTCTGGAGCCTGTGCTCCGCAATGGGAGAGGCCACAGCGGTGAGAGGCCCGTGTACCGTAAAAAAAAAAAAATAATAATAATAATAATAATAAATAAATAAATAAATTTAAAAGCTCATTCAATTTCATCAGTGGAAAAATTTTAAGTAGGTTTGGAACAACTTGGGTATGCAAATCTACTGCTTCAACTGTAAATTTTATGAAATCTAAATACAGATCAAGTATTTCCAATGAAAATTTAGTATCTGAATTGAAATGTGCTTTAAGTGTAAAAATACACACTGAAGTTTGAAGACTCTGTACCAGAAAAGAATGTAAAATGTTAATTTTTTTAATATTGATTATATGTTGAAATACTAATATTTTGGATGTGTTGGGTTAAAGTATATTATTAATTTCACCTGTGGGTTTTGGTGGTGTTTTTACTTTTTAAGTGTGGCTACTAAAATTTTTAATATTACATATATAGCTCACATTATATTTTTAATGACGTGCTAGTCTAGAAGCTTGATTAAATTCAGGTTAAACATTCTTTGCAAGAATACTTCTAGATGTTGTTGTGTATTTCTTTTTTTTTTTCTTTTAGCCTCATGACTTGCAGGATCTCAGTTCCCTGACCAGGGAATGAACTTTGGCCACGGCAGTGAAAGCCCGGAATCCTAACCACTAGGACACCAGGGAGCTCCCTGTTGTTGTGTATTTCAAATTGCATCGTATCAGGAGGCACATATTGTCCCACTATAAGTGATGCTAACTTTGGTCCCTCAATTAAGATGGAGACTGCCAGAACTCGCATTGTAAAAATACACTTCCCTTTTTGTAATTAAAAATCCAAGCAAATATTCTGTTACCAAAGATCTATTCACCTAATGGTTTTAGCATTTTTTGATGATCCTTGCCTTGAATCCATGATTATATCAGAGGTTGCCAAAAGGTGGATTTTCTTTTTTTTTTAATGAACATTTTCATACCCTTGATTTTTTTAATTCTTTATTTAAAAATAGATTGATTTATTTATTTATGGCTGCGTTGGGTCTTCGTTGCCACATGCGGGCCTTCTCTAGTTGCGGTGAGTGGGGGCTACTCTTCGTTGCGGTGCGCGGACTTCTCACTGCGGTGGCTTCTCGTGTTGCAGAGCGTGGGCTTCAGTAGTTGTGGCACACGGGCTCAGTAGTTGTGGCTCATGGGCTCTAGAGCACAGGCTCAGTAGTTGTGGCGCACAGGCTTAGTTGCTCCACGGCGTGTGGGATCTTCCCGGACCAGGGCCCAAACCCATGTCCCCTGCATTGGCAGGCGGATTCTTAACCACTGCACCACCCGAGAAGTCCCTGGATTTTCTTATTTTTGTGACTTCATCTCCATTTATTAGCTGACGTTGGTCTATAAAGAAGAGCTCCTCATGTCTCTGGATTTACAAAGTTTATTTATTTAGTGTGTTATAGTCAATTAAGGTCATTCTTTTTGATGTTCAGTGCAATTCCTTGTACATTCCCTGCCCCAGACCTGTAATCAACCATTTCTTCAAAGAACTCATACTCCTTTCAGTGGGGATTAAATTGCTTCTTTTTTTTTTTTTTTTTTTTTTTGCAGTACGCGGGCCTCTCACTGTTGTGGCCTCTCCCATTGCGGAGCACAGGCTCCGGACGCGCAGGCTCAGCGGCCATGGCTCACGGGCCCAGCTGCTCCGCAGCATGTGGGATCTTCCCGGACCAGGGCATGAACCCATGTCCCCTGCATCGGCAGGCGGACTCTCAACCGCTGCGCCACCAGGGAAGCCCTAAATTGCTTCTTAAAGCCACTTGAGATGAATCTTTTTTTTTTTAAGTATAAGAAAAACATTGATAGAATTTTATTCAAGTTAGTTATGCTTTGTATACACATGTTCATCTATATTGCTAAACACAGACCTGAATCATTATACCTCCAACAGTTATTTTCTTCAATCCATGTTAAAACTAAATCTTGGATAGTCTTAGGTCTCATATTTGTAAAAGTAGGTTAAAATGTCTCTCTGTAAATGTAAGCAGAGTTCTCAGTTCATTCTTGTTACTGTGTGCTAGGAATTCTGCCTATGCCTGGGGGCCCTGGGTTGTATGAGAACTTCTGCTCTCTCCATCATCATCACCATCTCCCCTCTCTTCCCTTCTCCTTTAAAAAAAAAAAAAAAACTCAGTCATATTTTTATAACTCCCCAGTTTATTTTTATTTATTTATTTATTTAATTTATTTATTTTTGGCTGTGTTGGGTCTTCGTTGGTGCACGCAGGCTTTCCCTAGTTGTGGCTAGCGGGGGCTACTCTTTGTTGTGGTGCGTGGACTTCTCACTGTGGTGGCTTCTCTTGCTGCAGAGCACGGGCTATAGGTGTGCAGGCTTCAGTAGTTGTGGCACTTGGGCTTAGTAGTTGTGGCTCGCGGGCTTAGTTTCTCCACACATGTGGATCTTCCGGGACCAGGGCTCGAACTCGTGTCCCCTGCATTGGCAGGTGGATTCTTAACCACTGTGCTACTAGGAAAGTCCCCCCAGTTTATTGTTTAACAATCTTTTCTGATATCTATCCGTATGAATTTGAGGTTATCTCAGAGTGCACAGATATTACTCATATTTCCTATAAATTTATTAAACACTGACAAGAAAATACTTATTAACTTACTAACACATCAGTATTTAAAGGCTTCAACATAATTCCTTTTTCAACAAATGATTTTTTCCCACCTAAGCCAAGATACATTTACATTGGGTTTATGTGTGCATAGAAAAACAGACACCTTCCTCAAATTGATCATAAGATAAACCAGCATACAGTGTCCTTTCTGGATATAATTAAATTTTCAAAGGTAAAGTGGTTCAAATGGGAGCAAATAAGCTGACTTCCTTAGGAAATAAACAAGACAAACAAAATTTTAGAAATATTAAGGTGCTAAGGAGTAATCCCATAAATCTTTCTCTCATTCCTATCCTTTTAACAGATGCGTGTGCACTGTGGGTGTTTGTTAATTAAAACACTTGAGTCTAGATTGTATGCGCCTATGGATGGGACTATTCTTATTCAGTAAAAGGCCCTGAGGTAAAAAGATGAGCAGTATTACAGGTGGATAGAAGACATTTGTTCTCACCAAGTTACCTACATAAACTCACTGAAGAGGCAGAGTAGAGTATTTGTCTCAGTGGCTCAGACGTTGACCTGGGCCTTATAATGCTGTTTTACTTCATTCTGTTCTATTTTGTTGATTTGCTAACTTGTTTGTTCCATTATTATTATTTTTATTTTTGCGGTACATGGGGCTCTCACTGCTGTGGCCTCTCCCGTTGCGGAGCACAGGCTCCGGACGCGCAGGCTTGGCGGCCATGGCTCACAGGCCCAGCCGTTCCGCGGCATGTGGGATCTTCCCGGACCGGGGCACGAACCTGTGTCCCCTGCATCGGCAGGCGGACTCTCAACCACTGCACCACCAGGGAAGCCCCTGTTCCATTATTTTTGGAACTAGGGCAAAATAGGAGGTTCAACTTGTCTTAATGTACTCCATAAACCGTCTGAATCAAAGATTTTTATTTATTCTTCTGCCAAACATGGCAACTGATTTCCATCTCCAGCAGTGAGTGGACGCAGTGTTGTCGAGCTTCTCCAAGAAGGCACTATAGCACCTAATACACCCCGAGGACACGGTCTCAGAGTTGGAGTCATTCCCATAGTAGGCACCTTCAAGAATATGTTGTTTTTGTGGATCATAGCTCCCAAGTGGTTCAATTATAGCTTTGTGCTTTTATTTATTTATTTTTAGTATTTATTTATTTATTTTTAACATCTTTATTGGAGTATAATTACTTTATATTGTTGTGTTAGTTTCTGCTGTATAACAAAATGAATCAGCTATATCTATACACATATCCCCCATCCCCTCCCTCTTGCGTCTCCCTCCCACCCTCCCTATCCCCTCTAGGTGGTCACAAAACACCGAGCTGATCTCCCTGTGTGATGTAGCTTTGTGTTTTTAAATGTGATTACTTTTTCTATTCAAATCTCTCAGATTGATTTTACCCTTACATAGTGTAACCAAATGAGGTGGAGTCTTCTTTTAACTCTCCTATTTCATATGTAGACATTTCTGCACTGTCTGTCCTCCAATAATCAGAAACGGTTATCTGAAATGGGCAGATTCCCACCTCCTGTTGCACCGTCCCAATCCTGCCACGCTCTCAAGGGCAAGTTCAACCAACCCTCTTCCATGAAGCCTCCCAGACCACCTTCACTTGAAGTGATCCCTTCTCTTCCTGAGAGGTGGTAAAGAGTGGGCATTCTGGTAATCATGAGTTACCAGCTCTTTGACTTTGAACTTCTCTAATCTCTCAAGCTGTAAAATGAGGAAAATAATAATTTCCTGTCTATAATTACTGTGAGAATCAAATGATGTAAAATGTTCAGCAGTGCACAGTGTTAACTAAATGGTCAATAAATTATTGTCTCAACTCCCAGAGTACCTCTTGACTGCTGACTTGGAGATTATTTGCTAGTTTGAACTATTAGTTTCCTCACGCTGAATCTGTCATCTCCCAATTGTCTTGAGGGCAGAAACCATGTCTTTGCCTTCTTTCTTCCACATTCATCTGATACAACACTCTTTCGTTCAGGTAATTGAGTATACCTAGAAACTTAAAAAATGGTTCCCTATCAATATAACACCATGTACTGAGTGCCAGCTTTGAGCCTAGCAGTGGCTTGCAAATTAGTATACAATATTGAGCAGCACAAACAAGTTTCTTGCGTTCCTGGGGTTTATTTGCTGGTCTGGGGAGATGGATGATAAGCAAGTTAGTATAACTAAGACATTAGGGCTTGCATAGAATTAAAATGTGTTTGTGAATTACAGTGCATCATGGTGACTTCTGATTGTGTGGTAAGAGAAGGTCACTCTGAAGGTACAGATAACAAGGGGCCAGCCTGGGAAAATTGGTTGGGGAAAAAAAAGCAGAAAGAGGAAAACCTGGTGCCGGGACCCCGTGTGGGAATAAACTGTGGAGGAATTGAAGGGCTTGTGTTGCTAAAGTGAGGTGGGTTTCAGGGTATGCAGGGAATGTAGTTGGAGAGGTGCGGGGCCAGGACCACAGGGCTGGGCCCACAGCTGGGAGTCTGGATCTTGTTCAAAGTGTGATAGAAAGCCACAGAAAGATTTTAGGAGCTCGGTGACACTTTGAGATTTATGTCTAAAACTGATTATTCTGGATGCTTAGGGGTGGGAACAGGGATTAAGGGATGCCACAAACGAGAGAGGAGGTTTTCTACATACCTAGGTTTCAGCAAAGAAATAGGTAGAGCTTCTTAAACGCTTCTAAGATGGAACCTCATTCGAATGGCTTTCTGTGAGTGCGTGCCATGGGCCTATGGCTTTCAAGCACGTCCTTCCTAAGGTAACCCATGGATGAGTTCTAAGATGTTGCAGAATTTTACCAGTTTGGGAGTCTTCTCATTTCCTTATCAAAAAATTAAAGCATAACTCTTTTAAAATTATTCAATTTAGGGAATTCCCTGGTGGTCCAATGGTTGAGACTCCACTCATCCACTGTAGGGGACGCGGGTTCACAATCCCTGGTCGGGGAACTGAGATCCTGCATGATGCCTGGCGCAGCCAAAAAAAAAAAATAATAATAATAATTTATTTATTTTATACAATAGTCTTTTCTATAGTAAGTAATATAAGGAAATTACAGCTCGTTACTTTAATAATGTATCTGCTTAGTGCTACTTTGTATTACTATTTTCAATCTTATTGTAAAATAAGGCAAGAATCTCATTTTTTAAAAAGAAGCTTATGCTTTATTTAGAGTGTAACTCTTTTAAATACTCCCATACAACCTAAAAGACTGAACATTGTGCATATTTTAAAATATAGGTGGATTAAGCATATTTGAAAAACCAGTAAAATGGAACGGGATAGTTGCTTTAAGCAACAGAAGGGACATATATTTTCAGCAATATCCGTACTCCAATGGTTGAACCTTATTGTTGTGGGTAGTCACAACAATAATGTAATTATAAATCGGAAATAATTATAAATCAGAGTAATGAAGGTACACCTACAAGAAGATTATGCATTAGAAAAGCATTATTGCAAACTGTCAAATAGTCTTCCAAAATAAGGGAAATGTAAACTAAAATATCAGTGAGATACTGTTTCACACCCATCATTCTCATATGCTGCTGGTGGGAGTGTGTATTGATACAATCACTTTGGAAGACAACTTGTGATTATCCAATAAGGTTAAGGATGAGAGCCCCAGACGACTCAGTGATTCCACTTCTAAGTCCAGAGCCTAGGTTTGCTGACCCCCGCCAGTCCACAAAATGATTGTTACTGGTGTGAATGGAGGTAAGAACAGAAACTGAGAGTACCTTTTGAGAAACCTGTGTAGCATTCACATTGCTGAAATATCCAAGCATATGATTTTGTATTTTACAAAATATCACAACAGATTGAAAATTTAAAAATGAAAACAGAACTGATTCATCGTGGACAGTTTGAGAAGTGCCACTCCTTCTAGACCAATACTTCTTAGACTTGTTTTATGTATACAGATTTCCTGGGAGTATAGTTCAAATGCAGGTTCTAATGCAGTAGTTCTGATGCGGGGCCCAAGACTCTGCATTTCTAGCTCCCAGGAAATGCTGATACTCCTGATCTTAGAACCACACTTTGAACAGCATGACTCTAGATTCAACTTTGATTCATGTGTAAAAGGGGGCATATGTGAGAATATTCATAGTTGTATGTCTGTAATAGCAAAAATACTGAGAAAAACATAAATGTTCTTGAACAGAAGAATGGATAGATTAATTATGGTTAAGTCATGTGACCCAGCAATCCCACTACTGGGCATATACCCTGAGAAAACCATAATTCAAAAAGAGTCATGTACCACAATGTTCACTGCAGCTCTATCTACAATAGCCAGGACATGGAAGCAACCTAAGTGTCCAATGACAGATGAATGGATAAAGAAGATGGGGCACATATTATATACAGTGGGATATTAGCCATAAAAAGAAATGAAATTGAACTATTTGTAGTGAGGTGGATGGACCTAGAGTCTGTCATACAGAATGAAGAAAGTCAGAAAGAGAAAAACAAATACCATATGCTAACACATATATGTGGAATCTAAAAAAAAAAAAAAGGTTCTGATGAACCTAGGGGCAGGACAGGAATAAAGATGCAGACGTAGAGAATGGATTTGAGGACACGGGGAGGGGGCAGGGTAAGCTGGGACGAAGTGAAAGAGTAGCATTGACATATATACACTACCAAGTGTAAAATAGATAGCTAGTTGGAAGCAGCTGCATAGCACAGGGAGATCAGCTCAGTGCTTTGTGACCACCTAGAGGGGTGGGATAGGGAGAGTGGGAGGGAGACGCAAGAGGGAGGACATATGGGGATATATGTATATGTATAGCTGATTCACTTTGTTATACAGCAGAAACTAACACAACACTGTAAAGCAATTATACTCCAATAAAGATGTTAAAAAATGTGTATTATATATATACATTATCAGTGAACATGAACTATAGTAACATATCAACATGGATGATTTTTACAAAGATGTTGCTAAACAAATTGTAAGTAGCACAAAAATATATAAAGTATGATACCATTTACATAAAGCTTAAAATTATGCAAAATAATAGTATCTATGTAGGGATGCATATACATTTAGTAAAAGCATAAAAATACACTTAGAAATGATGATATTAAATTCAGGCAAGGGTTTCCTCTTGTGGGGAGGGAGGAGTATGTGACTGGGGAGATGCAACTAAGAGGATTCTATTCTACTTTATAGTTTATTATTACTTCATCGGGTGACAAACAGGTAATTTTTTTTTTTTTTTTGATCACGCTGCACGGCGTGTGGAATCTTAGTTCCCCGACAGGGATCGAACCCGTGCCCCCTGCAGTGGATGCGTGGAGTCTTAACCACTGGACCGCCAGGGAAGTCCCAGGTAATTGTATTTTATGCTTTCTAAAAGTTTGAAATATTTTTTACATCACATTTAGAAAACAGTTTAAATTCATCCAGTATACATTTACCCAAATTTTAAAAATTCATGAAGTAAGTCTCAAATATGTCCTGCACTTTTTAAAGTTTTGCAGGGTGAGGGCACAGTGGTTGGAGGAGAACTCCATTTAACTGGGGAGAAGAAATCTGAAAGCGGAAAAAGGGGTAGTTTTGAGAACTTGTGCTTTTTTTTTCCTCCCTCAAATTTGTTTAAGGACAGTTAGAGCTAAACTTGGGTGCAGGGTTTCTACTCCCCTTGCATACCAGCTGTGAGTGAATATAATCCATGCCCCATGGCTGTAGTGAGAATGGTTTATCCAGCACCAGGTCTATGACGTGTGAGCTGACCACCCTGATTCAGGCCCCCGCTGTCTCCAGCCTAGGTTACTGGGCAGCCTCCTGGCTGGTCTTTCTGCTTCCTGTCTTAACCCTCATATGGTCTTTTCTCCACACAACACCCAGAGTTATTCTTTCAAAACAAATCAGAAAAGTCATTCACCTACTCCCAACCACCACCGGCTGGCTCACTGTAGTATTCAGAATGGAGTCCGAAGTCCTTAGTACAGCCTCCTTGGCCTTCATGAGCTGGCCTCTGTTACTGTGCTAGTCTCATCCACTGCTCTCCCGTCTTGAGCCCACACTCTGGCCCCATGGCCTCCACGTTGTTTACCCAACGCACAAGCACACTCTTGATTTCAAGGCCCAGAATTCCCTCCCCTGCCTGGATCTTCTCTTGGTTCTCTCCTCCCACCATCAGGTCTTTGCTCAGAGGTAGCTCCATAAAGAGGCCATCTCTGGTCACCCTCTCTCAGGGAGCACTCCTCCTTCCACTACTCTCTATCTCTTTAGCCTACTTTTTGTTCTTAACCCTTACTGTCACCAGATGTTTCATGAGATATTGGATTACTGTCTGCTGTCACATATACTTGACTATAAGCTCTTGGAAAGCAGGGCCTTAACTATTTTGTTTTCTGCTTTACCTCCAGGGCCTAGTACAGTGTCCGGCACATAGTAGGTAGTCCATAAACATTTGTGGAATCATGGATGAGTGAATCACCGAATGAGTAAGGCAGAGAATTTGGACCACTTGCTGTGGCTGGGTGGCCACATTTAAGCTACTAATTGCCAGATAACTCAGGAACAATCTTGGCATATTTTATTGCCAGTTTAGAAGACAATAAATTCTTGATAAAACAGATTGCTCGTTGATCATTCTTCGACATTATGAAGTTCTTAAATAGCCCTTTTTCCCAGCATACAGTTGAACAACTTTATATTAATAAGCAGGGTTTACACATCTTCAGGAAAGGAGAATTAACATTTTAGTGCTCACTATGTTCTAGGTACTTTGCATACATTATGATTTTATTTATTATTCTATTTCTTTTTTCCCCAGCAACTCTGTGAGATAGATATTTTCATTTCATAAAGAAAATGAAGTTCAGAGAGGTTAAGTAGTTGCCTAGAGTCACAGAATTGGTTCCATAATCCATATATCTTATAGTCAACATAAAATTGTATGTTCCATGCCTGTATGAGGATCATTACTTGCATCACTGAATGTTATTGCTGGGAGGAAATGTAGACCCCCTTTAATCCAGGCTTCTCACATCACAGGCAAGAGAACTGAGGTTGACTAGGGCACATGTCCACTCACCTCTTAAAGGGAGAGCAGCCTCAGCGCTTCTGGCTCTTTCACACGGCCTCCTTCTGCTCCAAGCATGTACCGTCTTTCCTATAGTTATTTGCAGATTCCGTATTTGTGAGTTCACCTCCTTGCTAAAATTTATTTGTAACCCCCAAATTAATACATGGGGCACTTTTACAGTTGTTTATAGCCATACACAGAGTTCAGCTGAGGCTGAACAAGGCTGCACTCAGCCATCCTGTATTAGCTCTAATGCTGTAAAAAGCATCCCTTTCCATAGTCTCTTTTTTTGGGGGGGCTGTGTTGAGTCTTCATTGCTGCATGTGGGCTTTCTCTAGTTGTGGCGAGCAAGGGCTACTCTTCGTTGCATTGCGCAGGCTTCTTATTGCAGTGGCTTCTTGTTGTGGAGCACGGTCTCTAGGCTTATGGGGCTTCCGTAGTTGTGGTGCGTGGGCTCAGTAGTTGCAGCACGCAGGCTGTAGGATGTGTGGGCTCAGTAGTTGTGGCTCGCGGGCTCTAGAGCGCTGCTCAGTAGTTGTGGTGCACGGGCTTAGTTGCTCCGTGGCATGTGGGATCTTCCCAGACCAAGGATCAAACCCGTTTCCCCTGCATCGGCAGGTGGATTCTTAACCACTGCGCTACCAGGCAAGTCCTCATGGTCTCTTCTTTTTTTTCGGTACGTGGGCCTCTCACTGTTGTGGCCTCTCCCGTTGTGGAGCACAGGCTCTGGACGTGCAGGCCCAGTGGCCATGGCTCACAGGCCCAGCCGCTCCGTGGCATGTGGGATCCTCCCGGACCGGGGCATGAACCCATGTCCCCTGAATCGGCAGGCAGACTCTCAACCACTGCGCCACCAGGGAAGCCCCTCGTGGTCTCTTTAATGGCTTTTTTTTTGCATCATTTTTTTGCATTTTTGTGCTTTTTTTTTTTTTTTTTTTTTTTCTGTACACGGGCCTCTCACTGTTGTGGCCTCTCCCGTTGCAGAGCACAGGCTCCGGACGCGCAGGTTCAACGGCCATGGCTCACGGGCCCAGCCGCTCCGCGGCATGTGGGATCTTCCCGAACCGGGGCATGAACCCATGTCCCCTGCATCGGCAGGCGGACTCTCAACCACTGCGCCACCAGGGAAGCCCTATTTTTGTGCTTTTTGTTGGTGATTATACTGTTTAAAATGGCCCCAAGTGCAGTGCTGCAGTGCTGTCTAGTGTCCTAAGCACAAGAAGCCTGTGAAGTGACTTATAGCAAAAAATATGTGTGTTAGACAAGCTTGGTTCAGGCATGAGTTACAGTGTGGTTGGCTGTGAGTTCAGTGTGAATGAATCAACAATATCTATTAAATGGGGTGTCTTTAAACAGAAGGGCGCATAAAACAAGTTTCTGTATTGATCGGTTGACAAAAATGTTGTTACCGGAGGCTCACAGGAACCGAACCCTGTATTTCCCCTAGGAATTTACTAACTCAGCCTTGGCGACTTGATAGAACACAACTATGGTGAATGAGAATCACCTGTGTTTGGGGAACACATTGCAGAGTTGCATCTGGTCCCAGAGGCAAGTAAGAGGGAGTGATGTTAAAAAAAAGAAACTAGCTCCAGTCCCTAAAAGAACTAGTATTTAGCTGTAATTTAAAAGTATGATGGTATTTTGTTGCTGGTAAAACCTTAGTTAAATCTCTAAAGCTTTAGTGATTGCCCTCTCCAGGATGGGAACACTGCAAGAATGTAAAAACAGTTATTCTCACTGTCAGTTTCTGACTGTATGTATGCTATAATTTTAGTATTCTTATTTTTGACTTTTTCTAAGCACAGCTGTATACTCTCATTGTTAAAATGGGAGATAACTGTAGTAAGGCAGAAAGAGCACTCAATTTGGAGGCAAATTCTGGGGATGAGTCAAACTCTGATGCCTCCTGGTTATGTAACCTTAAGCAAATCTCTGAACATTTCTGACTCAGTTTTCCAATCTGTAAAAATAGAGACAACAGCCAATCTTAGCTAACTCACACATCTCAGGTGTTCTAAGGGCTTCTCATTTGACCTTCACAACCCTCATAACACCTCAGTTTACAGAGGAGGCAATTGAGGCCCAGAGAGGTCAAGTGACTGGTTCATGATCACACAGCTAGAGAGAGAAGAGCTGGGACTGTGAGCCCAAGATACTGGTCCTAACTACACACAGCCCCAGCCTCTCGGTGGCCCTCACCACCTGCTGTCTCAGACAGTCCTGGGGGATGGGGTGGTGACATAAGGGTCTAAATCCCAGAGCTAATAAAGTGTAAGGTATTACTATTTTTTTTCACTGGGGTTAACATTTTGAATATTAATATTTCAGAAGGGGATTTTCCCTTAAGATATGTGGTTTTCAAAAAGTTTGTTGGAGTCATTAAGTATGCTTGTATTCATTCAGGGACCAATTTTTTGTTGTTGTAATTGTTGTCAAGACTCATTTCTTTTTTTTTTTTTTTTTTTTTTTTTTTTTGCGGTATGCGGGCCTCTCACTGTTGTGGCCTCTCCCGTTGCGGAGCACAGGCTCCGGATGCGCAGGCCCAGCGGCCATGGCTCACGGGCCCAGCCGCTCCGCGGCATATGGGATCCTCCCAGACCGGGGCACGAACCCGTATCCCCTGCATCGGCAGGCGGACTCTCAACCACTGCGCCACCAGGGAGGCCCTCATTTCTAATTTTATATTGAAAGTGAATTGAAAGGAGGATTTTAAGTGGATATTTTCTTTTTAGAAATCCTTTGTGGAACTTATCTTTTGCATTCAGAATAGGGTATTTGTGTTTGTATTTGAGGGTGATTTTTCAATGGCACAAAACGAGAACTGTTTTACTAGCAGCAATATATAAACTAATTATATTTGAAAAAGAAAAAGAAGAGGGTAAAAAGTAGTAGCATAAAATTAGGGAGCCATTGAAAGTCTATGCGAACTAATAAATTAGCCCTTGGAAACTCCATCCCTCCCTCAAGAAAAAAAAAAAGTTTGTCACTAAATTGAAACTAAAATTTTCCCTGATGGGTTTCACTCATTCACTCACTCATTTATTCACAGATTTTTTTATCATCTGCTATGTGCCTGGTACTCCTCTACACCAAGAAAATACAGCAATGAGCAAGACAGGCCCGGCCCCTAGCTCAGGAAGCTTCCTTTTATCGAGGGGAGATGGGCAAAAGCAAGTAGAATAATTTGAAATTGTGGTGAGTCTATGAAATGGCACTGTTTTACGCTGGTGTGCTATTGTGTGAGACCATAAATGCTTGCTGTTTTAAACTGCTGAATTTTGGGGTAATTTGTTCTGCAACACTAGGTATCTACAACAGTCCTAAACTCTTGTGTTCAATTTTTCTTCCATTGGCATCTTTGGCCAACCTCCGACAACCTGACGAACCTGGACATTCTTCTTCTGTGAGCTCAGACCCAGGCTACAGAGTGTTGCTGAAAAAAACAAACAAACCCACAAAGCAGTTTTCATGCTCACCACTGTCATTTGGACCCTCAACACTACCCTACAATGTTTTCCTAGAGAATTCTCTCCTTCTCAAACGTCCTCTACCATTTTTAAATCTCTGAGCGCTTCACCTTCCTTGCCCAGCTTAGTAGGTGCCCGCACTGTCTAGATGAGAGGAATATACAAGCCCTGTGCCTGCTGCCACTCATCTCTGGCCTCCTGCGCCTTTGCCCACCTCTCCTTTTCTTCTGTATCAGAGGAAGAGTTGAAGTCAGTTTCTTCATCTAGAATCTTCCATTCCATCTCCTCCTACCCTCTCAGGCTCTTTCTGTATTCAACAACTTTTCCCTGTCCCTGGCTCAGCTATATCAGGATATAACCAAGTACTAGTCTCTCAACTCTGAAAAAGAAAAAATCCTCTTCCAAACCCACATCTTTCTCTGTCTACTCTCTATCTCATTCTTGCCTCCAGTGCTTAATCCATTCGGTCTGGCTTCTGCCTTCATGAAAACTATTTATGCAGAGGTTACTGATCTCCATGATGATAAATCCAAAAGCTACTTTATATTATGGGAAAATAAATTTTTTTGTTATGGGAAATTTCAAACACATGCATAAGTAGGAAGAACAGTGCAGTGAACTACCACGTGCTCAACACCCAGCCTCCACAACTAACAACTTCCCACCCGCTTGACCCACCCTGGGATTATGTTGAAGGAAATACCAGGTATCATATCCTTTATCCCAAAATATTTCAGTTTATATTTAAAAAATATAAGAATTCTTAAAGGCCATTTTTTTTTAAAGATGTTGGGGGTAGCAGTTTATTAATTAATTAATTTATTTCTGCTGTGTTGGGTCTTCGTTTCTGTGTGAGGGCTTTCTCTAGTTGTGGCAAGGGGGGGCCTCTCTTCATCGCGGTGTGCGGACCTCTCACTATCGCGGCCTCTCGTTGTGGAGCACAGGCTCCAGACGTGCAGGCTCAGTAGTTGTGGCTCACGGGCCTAGTTGCTCCGCGGCATGTGGGATCCTCCCATACCAGGGCTCGAACCCGTGTCCCCTGCATTAACAGACAGATTCTCAACCACTGTGCCATCAGGGAAGCCCTTAAAGGCCATTTTTAAGTCTTTATTTTGATTGGCCATTCAACAACATTTAACATTGTGTTTTATTTCTCCCTAAACTTTGAAGTCATCATTCTTTTTCACTCCTCTTGGTTGCTTTCTGGCCTCTACTTTGAAATTTTCTTGTTGGCTTTATCTCCTCTACCATCCTCTCATTTACCTGGGGCTCTGGTCCTGCTATCCATCCTCACCCTGCCCAGCAAGTCCAGCCCTCCCAGGCTGCACTCACCACCCACTTCCGGTGGAGCCTGTGGTCCCACCCTGTTTCCTGAACTCCAGGCTCTGCTCTCCATCTCCTACCTGACAGCTTTCCCGAGATCTCTCACAGGTACTTCAACTTGCCAGAACTACGCTTATCACCTTTCCCACCAAACCTCCCCTGTTCTGTTCTTCTTTGTTAAAATGCACCACACCCACCCAGGTGCTCAATCCAGAAACGGAAGAATAATCTCTTGGCTCCCCGCAACTGCCCCCTACCCCGACCCTGAAGCTAATCATGAACAAGCCCTGAATAAGTCTAATATTCTCTCATGTCTTTCCATCTTCCGTCTCCATCAGAGTCACCATTATCATTCAACTGGATTACCAGTTTCCTAACTGGTTTTCCTGCTTCCACTCCAGCCCAGCTCCCACCCACCCCACCCTAAACCACTTGGTCCACTGCGGCCACAACATACAAAATCCTATCTTGTAATCCACCACCTAAAACCTTTCAGTGGCTGTTAATTGTTTTTAGGATAAAGAACCAAAATCCTTAGTACTCGGCTTCCCTAATTCTTCAGTCTCATGCATGCCATTTCCCTCCTCACTCTAAAAGTTATTGCCAAGAATTTAGAAGTATTTTAAGTGGTTTATTGAAAAAACTGGACTTAGTAGGTAATTTGAATTAACCTTACTCTGTGGACTCATTCTGTCGATGAAACTATGGATATGTCCCATAGCTTTTTTGGTTTCTAGATCTGTCATTTGAATAGCCTAAAATCCCATTGAGTTATATTGAAACTTGAAATTTATTTAAATTCTAAATTTCCCCCCTTTCTGAGCTTGGGCCTACTTCAGGCTGGAAAACTAGCAGCAGTTTCTGACCCTTCTGGGTTGGATCAAGGAGAGGGTGGAATGGGGGAGAGAGCAGTGGTTGGCGCTGCTGTAACTGGGCCATGGTGCAGCGACGGTTGTCTGTGGAGGTGGTGTGCACAAGGGGGGCCCTTCTGACCCCACCTCTAGCTTGTGCTCTTAGGTGACCTTCTGACCTCCTGTCTAGGTGGTCCCACCTCTGAGTGTGCTCTTAGGTGAAGTCCTTAGATAACTCCAGGCACCACCCCATCACAGGGTCCACATATGGTCCCTGGAAACATTTTCCCTTGCTCTGCCATTGGGGAAGTACAGCTCATTTCTTTCTTTTCTTTTTTTTTTTTTTAAACATCTTTATTGGAGTATTATTGCTTTACAATGGTGTGTTAGTTTCTGCTTTATAACAAAGTGAATCAACTATACATATACATATATCCCCATATCCCCTCCCTCTTGCGTCTCTCTCCCACCCTCCCTATCCCATCCCTCTAGGTGGTCACAAAGCACCGAGCTGATCTCCCTGTGCTATGCGGCTGCATCCCACTAGCTATCTAGTTTACATCTGGTAGTGTATATATGGCCATGCCACTCTCTCATTTCGTCCCAGCTTACCCTTCCCCCTCCTGTGTCCTCAAGTCCATTCTGTACATCTGTGTCTTTACTGCTGCCCTGCCCCTAGGTTCTTCATAACTATTTTTTTATTTTTATTTTTTTAGATTCCATATATATGTGTTAGCATACAGTATTTGTTTTTCTCTTTCTGACTTACTTCACTCTGTATGACAAACTCTAGGTCCATCCACCTCACTACAAATAAATCAATTTCGTTTCTTTTTATGACTGAGTAATATTCAATTGCATATATGTGCCACATCTTTTTTTTTTTACATCTTTATTGGAGTATAATTGCTTTACAATCATGTGTTAGTTTCTGCTTTATAACAAAGTGAATCAGTTATACATATACATATGTTCCCATATCTCTTCCCTCTTGTGTCTCCCTCCCTCCCACCCTCCCTATCCCACCCCTCTAGGTGGTCACAAAGCACCAAGCTGATCTCCCTGTGCTATGCTGCTGCTTCCAACTAGCTATCTATTTTATGTTTGGTAGTGTATATATGTCCACGCCACTCTCTCGCTTTGTCACAGCTTATCATTCCCCCTCCCCATATCCTCAAGTCCATTCTCTAGTAGGTCTGTGTCTTTATTCCTGTCTTACCCCTAGATTCTTCATGCCTTTTTTTTTTCTAAATTTCATATATATGTGTTAGCATACAGTATTTGTCTTTCTCTTTCTGACTTACTTCACTCTGTATGACAGACTCTAGGTCCATCCACCTCATTACAAATAGCTTAATTTCATTTCTTTTTATGGCTGAGTAATATTCCATTGTATATATGTGCCACATCTTCTTTATCCATTCATCCAATGATGGACACATAGGTTGCTTCCATGTCCTGGCTATTGTAAATAGAACTGCAATGAACATTGTGGTACATGACTCTTTTTGAATTATGGTTTTCTCAGTGTATATGCCCAGTAGTGGGATTCCTTGGTCATATGGTAGTTCTATTTGTAGTTTTTAAAGGAACCTCCATACTGTTCTCCATAGTGGCTGTATCAATTTACATTCCCAACACAGTGCAAGAGGATTCCCTTTTCTCCACACCCTCTCCAGCATTTATTGTTTGTAGATTTTTTGATGATGGCTATTCTGACTGGTGTAAGGTGATACCTCACTGTGATTTTGATTTGCATTTCTCTAATGATTAGTGATGTTGACCATTCTTTCATGTGTTTGTTGGCAATCTGTATATCTTCTTTGGAGAAATGTCTATTTAGGTCTTCTGCCCATTTTTGGATTGGGTTGTTTGTTTTTTGATATTGAGCTGCATGAGCTGCTTGTAAATTTTGGAGATTAATCCTTTGTCACTTGCTTCATTTGCAAATATTTTCTCCCATTCTGAGGGTTGTCTTTTCATCTTGTTTATGGTTTCCTTTGCTGTGCAAAAGCTTTGAAGTTTCGTTAGGTCCCATTTGTTTATCTTTGTTTTTATTTCCATTTCTCTAGGAGGTGGGTCCAAAAGGATCTTGCTGTGATTCATGTCATAGAGTGTTCTGCCTATGTTTTCCTCTAAGAGTTTGATAGTGTCTGGCATTACATTTAGGTCTTTAACCCATTTTGAGTTTATTTTTGTGTATGGTGTTAGCAAGTGTTCTAATTTCATTCTTTTATGTGTAGCTGACCAGTTTTCCCAGCACCACTTATTATTATTATTATTTTTTTGCGGTACGTGGGCCTCTCACTGTTGTGGCTTCTCCCGTTGTGGAGCACAGGCTCCAGACATGCAGGATCAGCGGCCATGGCTCACAGGCCTAACCGCTCCGTGGCATGTGGGATCTTCCCAGACCGGGGCACAAACCCGTGTCCCCTGCATCGGCAGGCAGACTCTCAACCACTGCGCCACAAGGGAAGCCCCCCAGCACCACTTATTGAAGAGGCTGTCTTTTTTTCATTGTATATTCTTGACTCCTTTATCAAAAATAAGGTGACCATATGTGTGTGGGTCTATCTCTGGGCTTTCTATCCTGTTCCATTGATCTATATTTCTGTTTTTGTGCCAGTACTATACTCTTTTGATTACTGTAGCTTTGTAGTACAGTCTGAAGTCCAGGAGCCTGATTCCTCTAGCTCTGTACTTCCTTCCAAAGATTGCTTTGGCTCTTTGGGGTCTCTTGTGTTTCCATACAAATTGTGAATTTTTTTGTTCTAGTTCTGTGAAAAATGCCATTGGTATTTTGATAGGAATTGCATTGAATCTGTAGATTGTTTTGGGTGATATAGTCATTTTCACAATGTTGATTGTTCCAATCCAAGAACATGGTATATCTTTCTATCTGTTTGTATCATATTTAATTTCTTGCATCAGTGTCTTATAGTTTTCTGCATACAGGTCTTTTGTCTACTTAGGTAGGTTTATTCCTAGGTATTTAATTCTTTTTGTTGCACTGGTAAATGGGATTGTTTCCTTAATTTCTCTTTCAGATTTTCCATCATTAGTGTATAGGAATGCAAGAGATTTCTGTGCATTAATTTTGTATCTTGCTATTTTATCAAATTCATTGATTAGCTCTAGTAGTTTTCTGGTAGCATCTTTAGGATTCTCTGTGTATAGTATCATGTCATCTGCAAACAGTGACAGCTTTACTTCTTCTTTTATGATTTGGATTCCTTTTATCACTTTTTCTTCTCTGCTTGCTGTGGCTAAAACTTCCAAAACTATGTTGAATAATAGTGGTGAGAGTGGGCAACCTTGTCTTGTTCCTGATCTTAGTGGAAATGGTTTCAGTTTCTCACCATTGAGAATGATGTTGGCTGTGGGTTTGTCATATATGGCCTTTATCATGTTGAGGTAAGTTCCCTCTATGCCTACTTTCTGCAGGGTTTTTATCATAAATGGGTGTTGAATTTTGTTGAAAGCTTTTTCTGCATCTATTGAGATGATCATATGGTTTTTCTCCTTCAATTTGTTAATATGGTGTATCACATTGATTGATTTGTATATATTGAAGAATCCTTGCATTCCTAGGATAAACCCCACTTGATCATGGTGTATGATCCTTTTAATGTGCTGTTGGATTCTGTTTGCTAGTATTTTGTTGAGGATTTTTGCGTCTATGTTCATCAGTGATATTGGCCTGTAGTTTTCTTTCTTTGTGACATCTTTGTCTGTTTTTGGTATCAGGGTGATGGTGGCCTCGTAGAATGAGTTTGGGAGTGTTCCTCCCTCTGCTATATTTTGGAAGAGTTTGAGAAGGATAGGTGTTAGCTCTTCTGTAAAAGTTTGGTAGAATTCGCCTGTGAAGCCATCTGGTCCTGGGCTATTGTTTGTTGGGAGATTATTAATCACAGTCTGAATTTCAGTGCTTGTGATTGGTCTGTTTATATTTTCTATTTCTTCCTGGTTCAGTCTCAGAAGGTTGTGCTTTTCTAAGAATGTGTCAGTTTCTTCCAGGTTGTCCATTTTATTGGCATAGAGTTGCTTGTAGTAAATGCTCATGATGCTTTGTATTTCTGCTGTGTCAGTTGTTACTTCTCCTTTTTCATTTCTAATTCTGTAGATTTGAGTCTTCTCCCTTTTTTTTTGATGAGTCTGGCTAATGGTTTATCAATTTTGTTTATCATCTCAAAGAACCAGCTTTTAGTTTTATTGATATTTGCTATTGTTTCCTTCATTTCTTTTTGAGTTATTTCTGATCTTTATGATTTCTTTTCTTCTGCTAACTTTGGGGTTCTTTTGTTCTTCATTCTCTAATTGCTTTAGGTATAAGTTTAGGTTGTTTATTTGAGATGTTTCTTGTTTCTTGAGGTAGGATTGTATTGCTCTAAACTTCCCTCTTAGAATGGCTTTTGCTGCATCCCATAGGTTTTGGGTCATTGTGTTTTCATTGTGATTTGTTACTAGGTATTTTTTGGTTTCCTCTTTGATTTCTTCAGTGATCTCTTGGTTATTTAGTAGTGTATTTTTAAACCTCCATGTGTTTGTATTTTTTATAGATTTTTTTCCATCCTGGAGAATGTTCCATGAGCACTTGAGAAGAAAGTGTATTCTGTTGTTTTTGGATGGAATGTCCTATAAATATCAAGTCCATCCTGTTTAATGTATCATTTAAAGCTTGTGTTTCCTTTTTTATTTTCATTTTGGATGATCTGTCCGTTGGTGAAAGTGGGGTGTTGAAGTCCAATACTGTTATTGTGTTACTGTCGATTTCCCCTTTTTTTTCTTTTTTTTTAAATTTATTTATTTATTTTTGTCTGTGTTGGATCTTCGTTTCTGTGCAAGGGCTTTCTCTAGTTGCAGCGAGCGGGGGCCACTCTTCATCGCACTGCACGGGCCTCTCTTGTTGCAGAGCACAGGCTCCAGACGCACAGGCTCAGTAGTTGTGGCTCATGGGCCCAGTCGCTCCGCGGCATGTGGAATCTTCCCAGACCAGGGCTCGAACCCGCGTTCCCTGCACTGGCAGGCAGATTCTCAACCACCGCACCACCAGGGAAGCCCGATTTCCCCTTTTATGGCTGTTAGCATTTGCCTTATGTATTGAGGTGCTCCTATGTTGGGTGCATAAATATTTACAATTGTTATATCTTCTTCTTGGATCGGTCCCTTTATTATGTAGTGTCCTCCTTTGTCTCTTGTAATAGTCTTTATTTTAAAGTCTGTTTTGTCTGATGTGAGAATTGCTACTCCAACTTTCTTTTGATTTCCATTTGCATGGAATATCTTTTTCCATCCCCTCACTTTCAGTCTGTATGTGTCCCTAGGTCTGAAGTGGGTCTCTTGTAGACAGCATATATATGGGTCTTATTTTTGTATCCATTCAGCCAGTCTGTGTCTTTTGGTGTGAGCATTTAATCCATTTACATTTAAGGTAATTATCAATATGTATATTCCTATTACCATTTTCTTAATTGTTTTGGGTTTGTTCTTGTAGGTCTTTCCCTTCTCTTGTGTTTCCTGCCTAGAGAAATTCCTTTATTTTTGTTGTAAAGCTGGTTTGGTGGTGTGAATTCTCTTAGATTTTGCTTGTCTATAAAGGTTTTAATATTTCCGTGCAATCTGAATGAAATCCTTCCTGGGTAGAGTAATCTTGGTTGTAGGTTTCTGCCTTTCATCACTTTAAATATGTCCTGCCACTCCCTTCTGGCTTGCAGTTTCTGCTGAAAGATGAGCTGTTAACCTTATGGGGATTCCCTTGTATGTTATTTGTTGTTTTTCCCTTGCCGCTTTTAATATTATTTCTTTGTGTTTAATTTTTGATTGTTTGAGTAATATGTGTCTTGGAGTGTTTCTCCTTGGATTTATCCTGTATGGGATTCTCTGCACTTTCTGGACTTGACTCACTATTTCCTTTCCCATATTAGGGAAGTTTTCAACCATAATCTCTTCAAATATTTTCTCAGTCCTTTTCTTTTTCTCTTCTTCTTCTGGGACCCCTATAATTTGAATGGTGGTGTGTTTAATGTTGTCCCAGAGGTCTCTGAGACTGTCCTCAATTCTTTTCATTCTTTTTTCTTTATTCTGCTCTGTGGTAGTTATTTCCACTATTTTATCTTCCAAGTCACTTATCCGTTTTAATGCCTCAGTTATTCTGCTATTGATTCCTTCTAGAGAATTTCAAATTTCATTTATTGTGTTGTTCATCATTGTTTGTTTGCTCTTTAGTTCTTCTAGGTCCTTGTTAAACATTTCTTGAATTTTCCCCATTCTATTTCCAAGATTTTTGGATCATCTTTACTATCTTTACCCTGAATTCTTTTTCAGGTAGACTGCCTATTTCCTCTACATTTGTTTGGTCTGGTGGGTTTTTACCTTGCTCCTTCATCTGCTGTGTGTTTCTCTGTCTTCTCATTTTGCTTAACTTACTGTGTTTGGGGTCTCCTTTCGCAGGCTGCAGGCTCATAGTTCTTGTTGTTTTTGGTGTCTGCCCCCAGTGGGTGAGGTTGTTTCAGTGGGTTGTGTAGGCTTCCTGGTGGAGGGGACTGGTGCCTGTGTTCTTGTGGATGAGGCTGGATCTTGTCTTTCTGGCGGGCAGGACCGTTTCCGGTGGTGTGTTTTGAGGTGTCTGTGAACTTATTATGATTTTAGGCAGCCTGTCTGCTAATGGGTGGGGTTGTGGTCCTGTCTTGCTTGTTGTTTGGCATAGGGTGCCCAGCACTGTTGCTCGCTTGTCGTTGAGTGGAGCTGGGTCTTAGTGTTGAGACGGAGATCTCTGGGAGAGCTTTTGCCGTTTGATATTATGTGGAGCCGGGCGGTCTCTGGTGGATGAATGTCCTGAACTCGGCTCTCCCACCTCAGAGGTACAAGCCTGACACCCGGCCAGAGCACCAAGACCCTGTCAGCCACACGGCTCCGAAGAAAGGGATAAAAAATGAAAGAAAGAAAGAAAAAAATAAAATAAAATAATTAAAATAAAAAATAAAAAATAATTAAAAATAAAAAAATTAAAGTGTAATTTAAAAAAAGAAAAAAAAAGGAAGAAAGAAGAGAGCACCCAAACCAAAAAACAAATCCACCAATGATAACAAGCGCTAAAAACTCTACTAGAAAAGATAAAAATAAAAATAAAAAAACCAAACAAAAAAATCCCCAACCCCCAAAATAACCAAAAACAGGCAGACAGAACCCTAGAACAAATGGTAAAAGCAAAGCTATACAGACAAAATCACACAAAGAAGCATACACATACACATTCACAAAAAGAGAAAAAAGAAAAAAAAAATATCCTTGCTCCCAAAGTCCACTGCCTCAGTTCTGGGAGGATTCGTTGTGTATTCAGGTATTCCACAGATGCAGGGTAATCCGCTGCTCCTGAGGCTGCTGGGAGAAATTTCCCTTCCTCTTCTTTGTTTGCACAGCTCCTGGGGTTCAGCTTTGGATGTGGCCCTGCTTCTGCGTGTTGGTCGCCTGAGGGCATCTGTTCTTCACTCAGACAGGGCGGGGTTAAAGGAGCAGTTGATTCGGGGGCTCTGGCTCACTCAGGCTGGAGGGAGGGAGGGGTACAGAGTGCGGGGCGAGCCTGCGGCGGCAGAGGCCAGCGTGACGTTGCACCAGCCTGAGGTGCGCCGTGCGTTCTCCTGGGGAAGTTGTCCCTGGATCACGGGACCCTGGCAGTGGTGGGCTGCACAGGCTCCCGGGAGGGGAGGTGTGGATAGTGCCCTGTGCTTGCACACAGGCTGCTTGGTGGCTACAGCAGCAGCCTTAGCGTTTCATGCCCATATCTGGGGTTTGCGTTGATAGCCGCAGCTCGCGCCCATCTCTGGAGCTCGTTTAGGTGTTGCTCTGAATCCCCTCTTCTCACGCACCCCAAAACAATGGTCTCTTGCCTCCTCGGCAGGTCCAGACATTTCCCCGGACTCCCTCCCGGCTAGCCGTGGTGCACTAGCCCCCTTCAGGCTGTGTTCACGCAGCCAACCCCAGTCCTCTCCTTTGGAATCCGAACTCCGAAGCCCGAACCTCAGCTACCAGCCCCTGCCCGTCCCGGCGGGTGAGCAGACAAGCCTCTCGGGCTGGTGAGTGCTGGTTGGCACTGATCCTCTGTGTGGAAATCTCTCTGCTTTGCCCTCCACACCCCTGTTGCCGCGCTCTCCTCTGTGGCTCCGAAGCTTCCCCCGCCCCGCCACCCCCCATCTCAGCCCACGAAGGGGCTTCCTAGTGTGTGGAAACCTTTCCTCCTTCACAGCTCCCTCCCACTGGTGCAGGTCCCCTCCCTATTCTTTTGTCTCTGTTTTTTTTCTTTTTTCTTTTGCCCTACCCAGGTACGTGGGGAGTTTCTTGCCTTTTGGGAGGTCTGAGGTCTTCTGCCAGCATTCAGCAGGTGTTTTGTAGGAGATGTTCCACATGTAGATGTATTTCTGATGTATCTGTGGGGAGAAAGGTGATCTCCGCGTCTTACTCTTCCGCCATCTTGAAGGTCTCTACAGCTCATTTCTAAGTGATTCTCCTCACTCTGCCCACAGACAGTTCTGTGGGGGCAGTTCTACCATGGCCTCTCACCTTTCAAATGCCCACCTTCACGTCCCCCCAGCTCCATGCTCTCTCAAGGGGCCTTTTGGAGCCCCTCTACAAGCTTGAGTGAGAAGGGAAGACCCTCAGCCCTTCCCCCACAGTGGAATGGGAGGGGACACACAGCTCAGCACCAAAGAAATTCCCTCACCCTCTTCATAAGGTTAGAAGAGGGTGGTGATATAATGCTGCTGGAACTAGCTTGGATTTTGCCCTTCTCAAGTCTGGTGTAGTTGGTCTAGTCTAGTCAGTGTCTCAATTGATAAGTAGGGAACAATAGTAAACTTATTGTTTACTATTGATATTTGGCCTCTGGGGCCTTTGCTGAAACTCTGACAATGAGAAAGGTTACATTTAACATCTGGATGCAATAATTGATATTTTATTTATGAACTCTTTAAAACTTCTCAGTCTAAGTCATTGTATCAGCTTATAAGTAATAAAGATACAGTCTGTTGAAATTAAATACAATTATACTAAAATTAGAATTTAAAAATTAATTTAGTCTGGCCTTGATTGCCATTACTCCAGATTAATGAGATTTACTATAATTTACACCACTGGCATAAATTTAAATTCTAAGTAGAATTAAATTTTTTTTTATTTTGAAAGATTTCAAATATACCCCAAAATAGAGGGAATAACATAATGAGCTCTCAAGTATCCCTTATCTAGCTTCAACAATCAACCTTTGACATATCATTTCATTTATATCACTCCACCCCCTTTTTCTGCTAGAATATTTTAAAGCAAATCAGACATTGAAGGGATTTCCCTAGTGGTCCAGTGGTAAAGAATCTGCCTTCCAATGCAGGGGATGCAGGTTCAATCCCTGGTCAGGGAACTAAGATCCCACATGCCATGGAGCGACTAAGCCTGCATGCCACAACTACTGAGCCTGAGCACCTCAACTAGAGAGCCCACGTGCTGCAAACTACAGAGCCCATGCACTCTGGAGCTCACACACCACAACTAGAGAGAGAGAGAAAAAAACCCCGCATGCCACAACTAGAGAGAAGCCCGCACGCTGCAACGAAGAGCCCACGTGCCACAACAAAAGATCCTGCATGCCACAACTAAGACATGACACAGCCAAAAAAAAAAAAACAAAAAACACAGACATTGCATTATTTTACCATAAATACTAAAGTAGCTATCTCTGAGAGACAAGAGCATTTAGAAAAAAAAATACCTCATTGGTATTATTACGTTTAATAAAATTACTACCAGTAATATGAATAAGAATCCAGTTTATATTCACATTTCCCTGAATGTCTCAAAAATGTCATTTTACAGTTGATGTCTTCAAATTGGGACCCAAACAAGGTCTTCAAACTCCCTTTGGTGTCTATCTCTTTTGAGTCTTTTTTTTTTTTTTTTTTTTGTGGTACACGAGCCTCTCACTGTTGTGGCCTCTCCCGTTGTGGAGCACAGGCTCCGGACGTGCAGGCTCAACAGCCATGGCTCATGGGCCTAGCCGCTCCGCGGCATGTGGGATCTTCCCGGACCGGGGCACGAACCCATGTCCCCTGCATCAGCAGGCAGACTCTCAACCACTGTGCCACCAGGGAAGCCCTTGAGTCTATTTTAATCTATTTTAATAATTGCCTTTTTTTTTTCAAGACATGTATTTTTTGAAGAAACCAGTTTATTTGCCTATAGAATTTCCCCTCTGTTGGATTTGGCTAACTGATTGTTGCTCATTCATTTGCTTGTTCCTGTACCCTCCTATTTCCTGTAAACTGGTAGGTAGAACCAGAGGCTTGATTAGATTCAGGTTTGCTGGCAAGAATACTTCATTGTGGTGCTATGTACTTCATTTCTCACTTTCAAAGACTGGCCAAGTGAGATTGTGGTGCTGTCAACCTGATCCCGCCACTTTAAAGCTCCTCATCAACCTTCCAGATGACGGTTTTAGTAGCTATTGATAACTGTGACTCAAATACCTCATTTAATTAGTGCCTACCATTTCCTCCAGATTTATTAACCAGACTTCTATAAAGAAGAACTTTCCTTCATCAACTGTTTAGTTACCTTGAAAACAGGCTGAATATGAAGGCAGGATAAATGCTTGACTCTTTTCCTTCATTTAGCAATTTTCAGAAAAAATGTGTTGGTACCGTAGCAACCTCCAAAGACAAGAAATATTTTTTTGGGGGTGTGTGTGGGGATGATTAGTGTCATTATAAATACTTGGATTTTAATAATTTAGTTGTTTTTCAATCCATTGTAGCCACTAGCCTTTTGACACTCAAATTGTTCCATTTTTGGCCATGAATTGGTTACTGTATCTAACCATGTCGCCTCTCTGTTACTGGGGCGCCATTGCATCTAGGCTCTTTCAGTGGGCAGAGATGGAAAGAAAAATTTTGTTAAATTATGAATTTATATTGATATTCAAATTTACATTTGTAAATGTAAATTTACATTTACAATCTGGGCTCTAGGGATGCTCATTGTCATTAGGTGTGATTGTTTCTTGGACTTTTTAGTAGATAGCTACTGTATACTAAATAATAGTACATATTAATGGGTTACAGGATTTTTACTCATGTTTTCTGGATTTTATATTCCTGTCTCTTTTCTTTTATGTTGAAAATCTTGGTTCCTAAGATAGTATAAGATTTTCCCTATCTATCTATCTATCTATCTATCTACCTACCTACCTACCTACCTACCTATCCCCTTTTCGTCCTTGGAGTATACCCTGCCAGGGGTGTGCCGTCAATACTGTGTTTTAGTCTTTCTTTGTGTGGCTATGCCACCAACTTGATATTCAGTTAGATTCATTCATTTGTTTCACTTGGTCAAACATTTTGAAGTTTTAAAAATTTCCCTGCCCTTTGTTAATTTTATAATAAAAATATTTCTAGGAGATATGTTTGAATAAATACCTTGAGTTGATGCATCCAGGAGAGAAGGAGCTCCTGCCTTTGCACCTGTGCTCCTCTCCTGCCCCTAAAATGCTGCAAAGTCACTTTTGTGCATGCTAGGCACCCTGCCAGGGCCTTTGTAACACCTTCTTGTACGACCATTTCTATCTCTAAATGAGGGAGATATTTTTATTACTATTTTGCAGATGAATAAATTGATTCTCAGAGAGGTCAAGCAACTGCTTAAGTCACACAATTAGTAAGTGCAAAGTCCAGAATTTATAACAAGTGTGCCTTGTCTAAAACCCTATCTTCTTTTCCATTTTGCTTCATTACCTGTCAGTAATAACTCAATATGTGTAAATTTAAGTCGAGAACTTTGTTCCATCCCATTTCAGTAAAGGTTTAGCATGTTTCTTTTCTACTGCTTAAGGCTACGTCCAGCCTGTTCCTAGCAGCTTTCTTGGTAATAGTCCAAACTGGAAACAATCCAATTACTCATCAGCAGTAGAATGAGAACGAAAGAATTACTGCTAATGTGACAAGAAATAGAAGGTTGAGTGGAAAAAGCCAGATGTAAAAACGTGTATGCTGTAGGTTACCATTTATATGAAGTTCAAAACCAAGGTAAATCTATCATCTAGAAGTTGGGGGGAGGGGTCAGTGAATGGGAGGGGGTGGAAGTGCTGGGTGCCAGCTCGTCCCTTTCTTGATTTGGGAGGTGGTTACAGGGGAGTGTTTGCTGTGAAAAAAAATCAATATTAATTCAATATTATTATCCTTATCATCTTTATTTAATGGCAAAGGAAACTGAGGCTTAGAGAGGTTAAATAATTTGCCCAAGGTCACATGAAAGTGGCTGAACTGGGATTCTAACTCTGCTCTGTCTGAGGCCACAGTCCATTTGCTTAAGCTTAACCACTGCATAATGCAGCAGAAGATGAGTGTGCAGGAGGCAGCCATCTGGGGTGTAAGACTGGCGGTGGGTGGGGTGGGGAGAAAGCTGAGAGGCTGGGAACACTGGGGGGACTTAAACCAGGGGCCAGCCTGGGACAAAGTGTGTTCCAGAGGCTCCTGGGGATGTTCTAACATGAGAGGGGCTGGCTTTTGGCTCTGGGGGTGAGGCATGGGATCCCTAAAGAGCACTAGGGGTTTGGGAAAAGCCAAGGTGTCCACCCAAGTGTAAATTTTAAAATCTGTGACCCTCCCAATGTGATCCTGCCCATTCATCCTTTCCACTTCCCTTTCTTTGCTATTCATTGGCATCCCACCTCTTCACCACTAAGATCCTGTCATCACAGTAGGAAGGATATGTGACCTCAAAGTGTTTCTAATGAACTAATACATGAAATCTCAAAAAGGAACCAGCATGAATAATTCTAATCCATTCTAACAAATATATACCATACACATATACACCCACGGACACTGTATCACACCTTTAGGATGGCTGGAGAGAGGTATGGCAAATGCCATAATAACAATTAGAGTTAAAGGTTAAGATTTATTGTTTTATTATCTATTGCAGCCTTGTAGAAAAATTCTAAAATTCAAAGCATCTTTTTTTTCAACCTATGAACAATTCATAAGCGTTTTATTAATATTTCCTTAGCAATACAAAGCAGCTGAGACCCATGATTTATCAACAAAAAGAGGTTGTATCACCTGTTCTCCTGCTATTACAGGAGAGTCACTCTTTCTGACCTAAGATACAGGATTGTCAAGCTTAGCCTGAGCTCATATCAATAAAATCCTATGGAAAGCAGCCCTTTCCTCATTGCACATAAAGAAAGATTTTTTTTTAAACATCTTTATTGGAGTATAACTGCTTTACAATGGTAGAAAGATGTTTTTTGGATTAGCAGTCACAAGTGGACTCACCCTTGCTCTAAGCCTTGGTGCTTCAAAGACCATCCTTCATTCCTGTTTGGCCCTCAAAACCTGGCTGGTGCACTGTGTTATTCTCCGCCCGTCTGGAGCTGGGTAACATATTTGAGAGTAGTTTCTGAATAGCCCTCAATGTCTCTGTTCCCTCTACCAGTGGGCTATCATCTCTTTTTAGAAGACCACACTGAAAGCGTCTCACCTTTCATTCTCCACATGTTAGGTCCTAATGTTTTGTTATGATGGTTTATGAGGCTTTATTATAACTTATTAAGTAAATTAAGACTTTTTTTTAAAGGAGGAGAAAGCTGTAGTATTTTCAGTACATACACTCTATTTACATGTTGAATCTAACTCTCCAAATAAAAATTGCCAGCACTGACACTCACTTATGTAGATTGTAATCAAAGGACAATGAATAATTGCTTGCTTTATCCTAATACGTACATGGCATTACATGAACATTAAAAAAAAACCCTTTTCTCAGTGCAAACACAGATGCTATGGGCAACAAAGAACACACCCTAGTGGCTAAGTCCAGTAATTATCATCACATTATAGCTCTAAAGTTAGGGGTAAAAACAAAGTTACAAAAACCCACTGTGTATTTGTGTTGATGTGAGAAGATTCCACAAATTTCTGCCTTGCAATTTTTTTATATTATTTTAAAACTTTCTGTTGGAAAACAAAGCACAGATACAGAAAATCACAGAAAAATGAATGTATAATGTAATGAATCACTGTAAGGCATATATTAATATTTAATTTAATATCTACATTAAATTAACATGTTATTAACATTTAATATTGATACAATATTATATCAACAGTTAATGTATTAATATTTAATTATAAGACATATATTAATGAATCATTATAACAACCTTATAACTACCACTCAGGTCAAGATATAAAACTTTGCCAGCCACCGAGAAGACCTTCCATGTGCCCCATCCCAATCATATCCTTCTCCCTCAAGTAACCAGTAAAATAATCCCTTACTTGTGTTTCTTTATGGAGCGCCCTGGAACAACACTGGGGTTAGTGGTGCCACTGGGGGGTCAAAAATCCACATATAGGGCTTCCCTGGTGGCGCAGTGGTTGAGAGTCCGCCTGCCGATGCAGGGGACACGGGTTCGTGCCCCGGTCTGGGAAGGTCCCACATGCCGCGGAGCGGCTGGGCCCGTGGGCCATGGCTGCTGAGCCTGCGCGTCTGGAGCCTGTGCTTCGCAACGGGAGAGGCCACAACAATGAGAGGCCCACATACCGCAAAAAAAAAAAAAAATCCACATATAGCTTTGGACTCCCCCCAAACCTAACTACTAATAGCCTACTGTTTACTGGAAGCCTTACTGGTAACATAACAGTCTATTAACACATATTTTGTATGGTATATGTATTATATACTATATTCTTACATAAAGTAAGCTAGAGGAAAGAAAATGTTATTAAGAAAATCATAAGGAAGAGAAAATACATTTACAGTACATATATGTATTTATTGAAAAAAAATCTGCATGTAAGTGGACCTGTGCAGTTCAAACCTGTGTTGTTCGAGGGTCAACTGTAGTTCTTTTTTTTTTTTTTTTTAACTTTTGTTTTATATTGGAGCATAGTTGTTTAACAATGTTGTATTAGTTTCAGGTGTACAGCAAAGTGATTCAGTTATACATATACATTTACCCTTTTTCAAATTCTTTTCCCATTTAGGTTATTACAGAATATTGAGCAGAGTACCCTGTGCTATACAGTAGGTTCTTGTTGGTTATCTACTTTATTTATTAAAAAAATGTTTTAAATTGGAGTATAATTGCTTTACAGTATTGTGTTAATTTCTGCTGTACAATGAAGTGAATCAGCTCTATGTGTATATGTATATATATATCCCCTCCCTCTTGGACCTCCCTCCCCCTACCATCTCACCCATCTAGGTATTTGCAGAACACTGAGCTAAGCTTCTTGTGCTTTATGGCATGTTCCCACCTGCTATCTATTTTAAGCATGGTAGTGTATATATGTCAGTCCTAATCTCCCAATTCGTCCCATCCTCCCCTTCCCCCACTGTGTCTACAGGTCTGTTCTCTACATCTGCATCTCTACTCCTGCCCTGCAAATAGGTTCATCTGTACCATTTTTCTAGATTCCACATATATGCATTGCTATACAATATTTGTTTTCCTCTTTCTTACTTCACCCTGTATGTCAGACTCTAGGTCCATCCACATCTCTACAAATGACCCAGTTTTGTTCCTTTTTATGGCTGAGTAATATTCCATTGTATATATGTACCACATCTTTTTTTTTTCTTTTTTTTGGTAGGCGGGCCTCTCACTGTTGTGGCCTCTCCTGTTGTGGAGCACAGGCTTCGGACGCACAGGCTCAGTGGCCATGGCTCACGGGCCTAGCCACTCTGTGGCATGTGGGATCCTCCTGGACCGGGGCACAAACCCGCGTCCCCTGCATCAGCAGGCGGACTCTCAACCCCTGCACCACCAGGGAAGCCCTGTACCACATCTTCTTTATCCACTCATCTGTCATTGGACATTTAGGTTGCTTCCATGTCCTGGTTATTGTAAATAGTGCTGCAATGAGCATTGGGGTGCATATGTCTTTTTGAATTATGGTTTTCTCTGGGTATATGCCCAGTAGTGGGATTTCTGGGTCGTATGCTAATTCTATTTTTAGTTTTTTAAGGAACCTCCATACTGTTCTCCATAGTGGCTGTATCAATTTACATTCCCACGAACAGGGCAAGAGGGTTCCTTTTTCTCCACACCCTCTCCAGCATTTGTTGTTTGTGGATTTTCTGATGATGCTCATTCTAACCAGTGTGAGGTGATAAGTCATTGTAGTTTTGATTTGCATTTCTATAATAATTAGTGATGTTGAGCAGCTTTTCATGTGCCTCTTGGCCATCTGTATGTCTTCTTTGGAGAAATGTCTATTTAGGTCTTCTGCCCATTTTTTGATTGGATTGTTTGGTTTATTTTTTATATTGAGCTGTTTGTATATTTTGGAGATTAATCCCTTGTCAGTTGCTTCATTGGCAAATATTTTCTCCCAGTCAGCGGGTGGTCTTTTCGTCTTGTCTATGGTTTCCTTTGCTGTGCAAAAGCTTTTAAGTTTCATTAGGTCCCATTTGTTTACTATTGTTTTTATTTCCATTACTCTAGGAGGAGGGTCAAAAAAGATCTTGCTGTGATTTATGTCAAAGAGTGTTCTTCCTATGTTTTTCTCTAAGAGTTTTATAGTGTCTGGTCTTACATTTAGGTCTTTAATCCATTTTGAGTTTATTTTTGTGTATGGTGTTAGGGAGTCTTCTAATTTCATTCTTTTACATGTAGCTGCCCAGTTTCCCCAGCACCACTTATTGAAGAGACTATCTTTTCTCCATTGTATATCCTTGCCTCCTTTGTCATAGATTAGTTGACCATAGGTGTGTAGGTTTATCTCTGGGCTTTCTATCCTGTTGCATTGATCTATATTTCTGTTTTTGTGCCAGTACCATATTGTCTTGATTACTGTAGCTTTATAGTATAATCTGAAGTCAGGGATTCTGATTCCTCCAGCTCTGTTTATTTCCCTCAAGACTGCTTTGGCTATTTGGGGTCTTTTGTGCCTCCATACAAATTTTAAGATTTTTTGTACTAGTTCTGTAAAAAATGCCATTGGTAATTTGAATTGCATTGAATCTCTAGATTGCTTTGGGTAGTATAGTCATTTTCACAATATTGATTCTTCCAATCCAAGAACATGGTATATCTCTCCAACTATTTGTGTCACCTTTGATTTCTTTCATCAGTGTCTTATAGTTTTCTGCATACAGGTCTTTTGTCTACTTAGGTAGGTTTATTCCCAGGTATTTTATTCTTTTTGTTGCAGTGGTAAATGGGATTGTTTCCTTAATTTCTTTCTGATCTTTTGTTGTTAGTGTATAGGAATGCAAAAGATTTCTGTGCATTAATATTTTATCCTGCTACTTTACCAAATTCATTGATCAGCTCTACAAGTTTTCTGGTGGCATTTTTAGAATTATCTATGTATAATATCATGTCATCTGCAAACAGTGACAGTTTTACTTCTTTTCTTATTTGGATTCCTTTTATTTCTTTTTCTTCTCTGATTGCCGTTGCTAGGACTTCCAAAACTATGTTGAATAATAGTGGCGAGAGTGGACATCCTTGTCTTGTTCCTGATCTTAGAGGAAATGCTTTCAGTTTTTCACCATTGAGAATGATGTTTTCTGTGGGTTTGTCGTATATGGCCTTTATTATGTTGAGGTAGGTTCCCTCTATGTCCATTTTCTGGAGAGTTTTTATCATAAATCGGTGTTGAATTTTGTCAAAAGCTTTCTCTTCATCTATTGAGATGATCATATGGTTTTTATTCTTTTTTTTTTTTTTTTGGTTCGCGGGCCTCTCACTCTTGTGGCCTCTCCCGTTGTGGAGCACAGGCTCCGGATGCACAGGCCCAGTGGCCATGGCTCACGGGCCCAGCCGCTCCGCGGCATGTGGGATCCTCCCAGACCAGGGCACGAACCCGTGTCCCCTGCATCGGCAGGCGTACTCTGAAGCACTGAGCCACCAGGGAAGCCCCAGTTTTTACTCTTCAGTTCGTTAATATGGTGTATCACACTGATTTGTGTATATTGAGGAATCCTTGCATTCCTGGGATGAATCCCATTGATCATGGTGTATGATTCTTTCAATGTGTTTTTGGATTCTGTTTGCTAGTATTTTGTTGAGGACTTTTGCATCTATGTTCATCAGTGATATTGGTCTGTAATTTCCTTTTTTTGTGATACCTTTGGTTTTGGTATCAGGGTGATGCTAGCCTCATAGAATGAGTTTGGGAGTGTTCTTCCCACTGCAATTTTTTGGAAGAGTTTGAGAAGGATAGGTGTTAGCTCTTCTCTAAATGTTTGATAGAATTTGCCTGTGAAGCCATCTGGTCCTGGACTTTTGTTTGTTGGAAGATTTTTTAAAAAAATAAATTTATTTATTTTTGGCTGCATTGGGTCTTCGTTGCTGTGCGCGGGTTTTCTCTAGTTGCAGTGAGCGGGGGCTACTCTTCGTTGCAGTGCACAGACTTCTCATTGCAGTGGCTTCTCTTGTTGCGGAGCACAGGCTCTGTGTGCGTGGCCTTCAGTAGTTGTGGCATGCAGGCTCTGTAGTTGTGGCTCATGGGCTTAGTTGCTCGGTGGCATGTGGGATCTTTCTGGACCAGGGCTCGAACCTGTGTCTCCTGCATTGGCAGGCAGATTCTTAACCGCTGCACTACCAGGGAAGACCCATGTTGGAAGATTTTAAATTACAGTTTCAATTTCATTACTTGTAATAATCTGTTTATATTTTCTAACTCTTTCTGGTTCAGTCTTGGAAAATTGTACCTTTCCAAGAATTTGTCCATTTCTTTGAGGTTTTCCATTTTATTGGCATATAGTTGGTTGTAGTAATCTTTCATAATCCTTTGTATTTCTGCAGTGTCAGTTGTTACTTCTGCTTTTTTATTTCTAATTCTATTGATTTGAGTCTTCTCCCTATTTTTCTTGATGAGTATGGCTAGTGGCTTATCAATTTTGTATATCTTCTCAAAGAACCAGCTTTTAGTGTTATTGATCTTTGCTGTCGTTTCCTTCATTTCTTTTTCATTTATTTCTGATCTGATCTTTATGATTTCTTTCCTTCTACTGAGTTTGGGTTTTCTTTGTTCTTCTTTCTCTAGTTGCTTTAAGTGTAAGGTTAGATTGTTTATTTGAGATTTTTCTTGTTTCTTGAGGTGAGATTGAATTGCTATAAACCTCCCTCTTAGGACTGCTTTTGCTGCATCCCATAGGTTTTGGGTCATCGTGTTTTTGTTGTTATTTGTTTCTATGTATTTTTTATTTCCTCTTTGATTTCTTCAGTGATCTCTTGGTTATTTATAGTAGTGTGTATATGTCAACCCCAAACTCCCAATCTATCTCTCCACCTACCCTTCCCCTTGTAACCATAAGTTTGTTCACTAAGTCTGTGAGTCTGTTTCTGTTTTGTAAATAAGTTCATTTGTTTCATTTTTATTTTAGATTCCTCATATAAGCGATATCATATGATACTTGTCTTTCTCTGTGTGACTTACTTCACTTAGTATGATAATCTCCAGGTCCATCCATGTTGCTGCAAGTGACATTATTTCATTCTTTTTAATGGCTGAGTAATATTCCATTGTGTATATGTACCGCATCTTCTTTATCCATTCATCTGTTGATGGATATTTAGGTTGCCTCTATGTCTTGGCTATTGTAAACAGCACTGTCATGAACACTGGGGTGCATGTATCCTTTCATATCATGTTTTTTTCCTGATATGCTCAGGAGTGGGATTGATGGATCGTATGATAGCTCTACTTTTAGTTTTTTAAGGAACCTCCATACTGTTCTTCATAGTGGCTGTACCAATTTCCATTTCCACTAGCAATGTAGGAGAGTTCTCTTTTCTGCCACACCCTCTCCAGCATTTATTGTTTGTAGATTTTTTGATGATGGACATTCTGACTGGTGTGAAGTGATATCTCATTGTAGTTTTGATTTGCATTTCTCTAATAATTAGTGATGTTGACCATCTTTTCATGTGCCTCTTGGCCATCTGTATGTCTTCTTTGGAGAAATGTCTATTTAGATTTTCTACCCATTTTTTGATTGGGTTTTGTTTATTTATTTATTTATTATATTTGACTGTGTTGGGTCTTCGTTGCTCTGCGCAGGCTTTCTCTAGTTACAGCAGCAGGCGCTACTCTGTTGCGGTGCACGGGTGTTGTGGTGCACGGGTGTTGTGGTACACCGGCTTCTCATTGCAGTGGCTTCTCTTGTTGTGGAGCATGGGCTCTAGGTGCAGGGGCTGCAGTAGTTGTGGCTCGCAGGCTCTAGAGCACAGGTTCAGTAGTTGTGGCACACAGGCTTAGTTGCTCCTCGGCATGTGGGATCTTCCCAGACCAGGGTTTGAACCCGTGTCCCCTGCATGGGCAGGCGGATTCTTAACCACTGCACCACCAGGGAAGCCCTTGTTTGTTTTTTTTGATATTGAGCTGCATGAGCTGTGTGTAAATTTTGGAGACTAATCCCTGGTTGGTTGCATAATTTGCAAAGGTTTTCTCCCATTCTGTGGGTTGTCTTTTCGTTTTGCTTATGGTTTCTTTTGCTGTGCAAAAGCTTTTGAGTTTAACTAGGTCCCATTTGTTTATTTTTGTTTTTATTTTCATTACTCTAGGAGGTGGGTCAAAAAAGATCTTGCTGTGATTTATGTCAAAGAGTGTTCTGCCTATGTTTTCCTCTAAGAGTTTTATAGTATTGGGTCTTACATTTAGATCTTTAATATATTTTGAGTTTGTTTTTGTGTATGGTGTTGAAGAATGTTCTAATTTCATTTTTTTACATGTAGCCGTCCAGTTTTCCCAGCACCATTTATTGAAGAGACTGTCTTTCCTCCATTGTATAGTCTTGCCTCCTTTGTCATAGAGTAATTGACCCTAAGTGCATGGGTTTATTTCTGGGCTTTTTATCCTGTTCCATTGATCTATATTTCTGTTTTTGTGCCAGTACCATACTGTTTTGGTGACTGTAGCTTTGTAGTATAGTCTGAAGTCAGGGAGCCTGATTCCTCCAGCTCCATTTTTCTTTCTCAAGATTGTTTTGGTTATTTGGGTCTTTTGTGTCTCAAGGAAAATATATTAAAAGCAACAAGGGAAAAACTACAAATAACATACAAAGGAACTCCCTTAAGGTTATCAGCTGACTTCTCAGCAGAAACTCTGCAGGCCAGAAGGGAGTGGCATGATATATTTAAAGTGATGAAAGGGAAGAAACTACAACCAAGAATGCTCTACGCAGCAAGGCTCTCATTCTGATTTGAAGGAGAAATCAAAAACTTTAAAGACTTGCAAACTGCTTCATCTGTACCATTTTCCTAGATTCCATATATATGTGTTAATATACGATATTTGTTTTTCTCTTTCTGACTTACTTCACTCTGTATGACAGTCTGTAGGCAGTTGCAAGACAGAAATAGAGACACAGATGTAGAGAACAACTGTATGGACACCAAGGGGCAAAGTGGGGGGTGGTTGTGGTGGGATGAATTGGGAGATTGGGATTGACATATATACATTAATATGTATAAATTTATAACTAATAAGAACCTGCTGTATAAAAAACAAAAATGAAAAAACTTTAAAGACAAGCAAAAGCTAAGAGAATTCAACACCACCAAACCAGCTTTGCAACAAATGCAAGAGGAACTTCTCTAAGCAGAAAAGAAAAGGCCACTACTAGAAACAAGAAAATTATGAATGGAAAAGTTCACCGGTAAAGGCAAACATAAAGTAAATGTAGGAAATCATCAACACAAAAATATGATATCAAAACCAGCAATCATGAGAAGAGGAGACCACAAATGCAGGATATTGGAAATGCTTTTGAAATTAAAAGACCAGCAACTTAAAACAATCTTGTGTATATATAAACTGCTATATCAAAACTTCATGGTAACTGCAAACTGAAAATCTACAATAGATACACACAAAAGAAAAGAAAAAGGAATCCAAACTCAAGTGTAGTTCTTTCACCCAAGTAAATACCCTGGGACTCTATACCTGTCCTCTTAAAATTTTTGATATGATTCTAAGTCTGTAAATGTTAAGTTTCCCCTTGATCCCTTTCTCAGCCTTACAATTTATCTGTTGAAAAACTTGAGTCCCTTGACTTGTAAAATTTCCTACAGTCTGGATGTTGCTGACAACATACTCTTAGTACAGTTCAATATGTTCAGGATTTCCTACCTTTTCTCAGCTGGATCAAACTGAGTGTTGTTTTATTTTAATTTTTAATTAATTAATTTATTTTTATTTTTTGCTGCGTTGGGTCTTCATTGTTGTGCGCAGACTTTCTCTAGTTGCGGCAAGCAGGGGCTACTCTTTGTTGCGGTGCGCGGGCTTCTCATTGCGGTGGCTTCTCTTGTTGTGGAGTGTGGGCTTTAGGTGTGCAGGCTTCAGTAGTTGTGGCTTGTGGGCTCTAGAGTGCAGGCTCAGTAGTTGTGGCACACGGGCTTAGTTGCTCCATGGCATGTGGGATCTTCCTGGACCAGGGATTGAACCTATGTCCCCTGCACTGGCAGGCAGATTCTTATCCACTGTGCCACCAGGAAAGCCCCAAAGTGAGTGTTGTTGAGACTTGGGTTCAATCTCTTTGGCAAGACCACAGGTGGTGATGTGATCTTGAAAATCAGGAGGCACAAATGTCTGGTTGACTCCCTTTTGTTATGATAAGTTAAGCACTGATGCTTAATGCCTAAATCCATTAATTTGTTGGGAGTTGCAAAAATGGTAATATTCTATCACCTCTTTTTCATTTATTAGTTGTAATACTTTCATAAAGAGTTGTCTCCCTTCATTTATCATTTCATTACCCAGTGGTACAATTCATGTAGGAAAGGCAGGAAAAATGCTTGATTCTTTTCCATTAGGTATAGCTTTTCAAGATAAAAGATTGGTTCTCTAATATTCTCCAAATATGATGAGTACATTTAAAAAGTATATATATAATATATAATTTTAAAAAGGGATTTAAACAATTTCAATCCCTTGGTATACTGAAGCATAAATTGCTCCATCTTTGATGAGTGAATGCCTCTTCCAATTGGCTCCTGCATCCTTTTTATAAGACCTAGGTGTCTTCCATAGCTTCATTGTGATCTGATCTGACAAGATGATACTTCAAGGGTCAATGTGTATATTTCCTGCTCTAAACTGGGAATCAGCCATTCACTTATTTGCTTTATCCTTTATTATTCATACAACAATCTCAGAGCAACAAAATTAATACTACTACGGTCAATATGATTACTAAAGAGTTTTTTAAATAAAAACCTTTTTGAATAGATATAGGTATATGTATAACTGAATCACTTTGCTGTACACCTGAAACTAACACAACATTGTTAATCAACTATACTCCAATATAAATTAAAAAGTTACAAAAAACCTTTTTTTGGTATGCTCCCTTACCCTGTTCTTGCACCACTGAAAAAAAAAACAAGCTTTACTATATCTACATTGTCAGAGCGTATGACCGCTACAAATTATACTCACTCTCTTTTAACTCTCATTTGGACTTAATTCTACAAGTAACTATGCATTTAGTGGTTACCACTAGTCTATGTCAATGTCTCTCCAGCAAAAGCTCAGGTTCACTTTCCTGTAAAAAGAAGAGGAAATAATGTGACCAACTGTGTCCATGTTGAGATGGATTACAAATAGTAGATAACATTTCATAATGTCTACGTAATAAAATTCAGCCTGCAAACTCTGTGAACTCTCTTGCACATGTGTGTTGGAGAATTTCTCATTTATGATCCACCATCCGATCTTTGTAGTTGGTGGTGGTGGTGATGAAGACAATAGGAGGGAAAGAGAAGGCTGGACTTTCTCTCTCCTGTTTCCTAAACCAGGGTTTCTCAACCTTGGCACTGTTGACATTTGGGGCCAGATAATTCTTTGTTGTGAGGGCTGTCCTGTGCCTTGTAAGATGTTTAGCAGCATCCCTGGCCTCTACCCACTAGATGCCAGTAAGACTTTCCCTGCCCCCTTCCCCACCAATTGTGACAACCCAAAATGTTTCTAGACATTGCCAACTGTCCCCTGGAGGATAATTACCCCTGACTGAGAACCACTGCCCTTGAAATTGCTGTTCCACCCTCGTGATTTGGCACATTGTAATTTTAAGCAGTTAACCCCTGAGTGAAAGGGACTTATTGTAAGGTACAAGTCCTGACTAATGTTGTCTGGTCTTTAAGCAATATTAAAATTCCTTGAAGGGAAAATTTGTGGCTGAGAGCTAACATTTGCCTAGCATAACGTAACATTCATACAATTCACAAAACACTTTTCATTTAATACTGTTTGGTGAACTCCGTAGGGATTATTAAAACTTCCTATGTTGTAGATGAGAAAGCGAGCCCCAAAATGGCTCAGTATCTTGTATGAGGTCAGAACAGAAGCAGCAGAATAAATGACACATTCTTGATCAAGCTCTCATCTTCGTAGAAAGATAGATCCTTTCTATTTTTGATGCACAAGGGGAAGTACACACACCAGCAAGCATGTTCACAAATACACTTCTTTTTGTTGCTAACTCTGTGGAATGTTTCTTAAAATTTCCACTTAATATAATTTTCTTCAGGAATAAACCAGGAATCCTCCATTACAGAAGGCTCAAGGTGTTATTGCATATCTTACCACCAGGTGTCACCATAGTACATTTACACGTGTTTCTTCCATTGGTGAATTCCCAATTTACTACATTCACCAAGGGTTGATATTTCAGCTAATTTTATAAGCGTATTATGCAACTCGAAACAGCCCAGAGAGTATAATGAGGATTAAAACGATGAAGAAGGTGACGTTTTATGAGAAGACCAGTGAAAGAGGAACTACGGTTAAGAGGGGATTTTTCTTCTACTTTGCCGTTGCACTTCCTTTACTTTACATGTAAAGGAAGGTAGATGCTTGACCTTCATTGCTATAATTCTTTTTAGAAAAAAGTTGCTATGGACTGAATGTTTGTGTCTCTCCCAAGTTCATTTGTTGAAGCCCTAATCCCCAGTGATGGTATTTGGAGGTGGGGCCTTTAGCAGGTGATTAGGATTCGATGAAGTCATGAGAGTGGAGCCCTCAGGATGGCGTTAATGTCCTTATAAAAAGAGGAAGAGACTTGAGATTCATTCTCTGTCTCTCTGCCATGTGCGGATACAACAAGAAGGCAGCCATCTGTAAGAGAGCCCTGGCAATGAATCTAATTGGCTGACACCTTGATCTTGAAGTTACCAGCCTGTGAGAAATAAATTTCTATTGTTCAAGCCACCCAGTCTATGGTATTTTGTTATATCAGCCCGAGCAGACTATTTTTCCCATTGTGATTTTCAAATAATGTGGGTACATTGTTTTTCTTTTCTCAAAAGCCCCTTTACCAAATATTTGAGTTTAATTCAGGACAAAGATTGCTGAGATGGAAGGTGAGGGAAGTGTGCTATGGATGCTAAAGGAATGTAAGGCAGTTTCCACTTTCAAGAACTCACAGTCTACCTGTAGAGACAAAAACGCCCTTGTGAAAACAAAGTACACAAGGCAACTTAGGATCCAGGACCAAAACGGCCTTTCCGATGCTAAGGGCTGTGCCGCAGGCAGGCTTCTGTGGGGAGCAGAATGTTTACTTAGGAGTGCCCTGGGGATCAGCGTGGATGGAAGGGAGGGGTCAGAGCTGGACTGGGCAGAGGGAGAAGTCAAGCTGGGGTCTAGGCCCAGGGACAACCTCGGCTCCCCTCATGAGAGTTCTGGAACTAGAAAGGCCCTTTGGAGATGTCTTGGATTGAGCCAAGCTTGCTAGACCTTTATACTCCTGCAGGTATCGGCAGTGGATATGGGCTACACCAGAAGATGGGAGAATATTTGAAAATGCACATGGAAATGTTAATACTAAATCAAAACGGCATGCCTTGATTATTACTGACATTATGCTGGTGAAACAGATGAGTGATCACAGGACCACTGATTAGTCACAGTTTCTGGATGCCTCGAATGTAAATGGCATGGAAGTAGGCTATTTGACCTTCCAAAGGTCAAGACTAAAGCAAAGTCAATTAGCAGTTTGGGGCTAGATACTGAAACCAAAGCCCACTTGCATGTAGCTTTTGACCTAGAGATCCCACTTCAGGAGTCTATTCTAACTGCAGTGGACAGTTTTGACTGTCTAGCGTCCATCCCCGTGGGGACAGCACCCCTCCCCTTTGCAGGGTTTTCACCTTGGACTAAGGGGCTCCCTGTGGCAGAGTCCCCCAGCCTAGGGCAGCTGGGACAATGAGTCGCCCTTGAAGGGGGATGGGGTGGGGACATCACCGAGTCCCCCAAAGGCTATCAGAAGTTGTCACGGGAGGGAGGGAGCTATGTGGGCAGGAGGTAGGGAAAGCTCCTGAGGGAGTGGGATCGAGTGGGAGGGAAAAAGAAGGGGTCTTCCTAGGGGAAGGGAGATGGATGTAGGAAGCCCCAGAGCAGGCAGGACAGGCTGTGTGAGAGGAGACCTCTGAAGAAGAGCCATCTTGTCTTGTCCCTTTGAGTGGAGAGTGGAGGGGTGGGTTGAGATGGGAAGAAGGAGAGAGGAGGGGACAGTTTGTCTCTGAGGCTGACATATCCTCAGTGACTCTGACTGTTGCTACCTCCAGATGGAATCTGACTTTGTAACTGGCCAGTCACAAGAAAGAAGACCTGGCTTCTGACTTGCTTCCTCAGGTCCCATTTCTTGCTGCTGAAACACCATGGGTAAATGTATAATGTTTTGCTTTGTCTTCCCCACTTGACACGACTGTTACTGAATCAGTAATGTCTTAGAGAGATCGCGCTGATCTTAAAGTAGCCACGGTTTCTACCGAGTTTTCTAAGATTATGTGAAGCCACACATACTCCTTCTGGGGTTCAAACAATGTATATACTGGTGAATGTGAAAATGAACTGCAAGTGTTTATTGCTGCCTTGAAAAAAATTTTTGTTTATTTTAAATTTTGTTATAAAGATAATATATACTAACATTTAAAAATTATGACAAGACACCAAACTCTAAAGAATAAAATGAAAATCACCAGAAATATTCCACTTTCATATAGATAGGGTTGTGTGTGTGTGTGTCCATACAAGTTAGAATCATAAAATATTTATTGTTTTAGTTTCGTATCTTGCTTTTCACTTCACATTAAGCATTTCCATGTCACTGAATATTTTTAAAAACCACAATTTTTAAAGATTACATACTATTTCATCAGTGGATAAACAATAATTTGTTTAACTGTCTCCCTTACCAGGTACTTAGGTTTTCTTTCCTTTTCCTTTTTCTCTTTTCTTTTTCTGCAATTATACCAATATATGAACATTCTTTGTATACATTTCTGATAATTTCCTTAGTATATTAATAAGAATCTCTCTGTTGCAAGTGACAGAAGCCCAACTCAAAATAGCTTAAGGCAAAAATGGAATGAATTTGCTTCCATAAATGGACAGAAGAAGAGCTGCCTCAGGGTTGACTGATTGGTCCCAAGGGCTCAAAGGAAGTCTTTCTGTCCTCTCCATTTTTCTCTGCACTTGGTCTCCTTTTCTCCGAGTCTATATAATCTTCCTATATGAGTCAGAGATGTGCCCTGGGGTAGCTCCAGCTTTAAGGGATCCTAAACTATAAACCCCAAAGGGAAGAACACACTTGATCTCTACCCCAGTATGTAGAAATTCTCAGAAAGGGCTCTAAGTGCTCTGGCCTGGGGTGTGAGTGGACACCCACTTTGGACCAGCTGTATCCAGGGTGGGCACTATAATTGGCAGCCTTCACCGGAACCACCTGGTTGAAAAGGAGGAGGAAAAATTCCCCAGGGGAAGTCCCCACAAGGATGGATGCCGAACAAAGCCAACATTTGTCCACTACATTTGGAATAAACTCCCAGAAGTTGGATTTCTAGGTCAAAATATGCATGCAAATTGGGCTTTGGTTTCAGTTTCTGGCCCAAATCTGCTAACTGGCTTCGGTGTTTTCTTGACCTTTAGAAGGTCAAATAGCTTACCTTCATGTCATTTATGTTTATGGCATCCACAGACTGGTGACTGATCAATGGTCCTGTAATCACTCATCTGTCTTATCAGCATAGAAAGATCAGTAACACTCAAGGAATGTCATTTTGATTTAGTATTAAAATCACTTCACTTTCAAATACAGGCAACCTTCTTGATGTAACTTGGAGTGAAAAGGTTTATCTATATTTGCAGAAGATAAACGATGGTCACTAATTCTTTAACCCTTCCCCCATTGAGAAGGAAAGTCTATGGCCCCTTCCCTTGAATTTGGGCAGGCGCTGTGCCTGTTGTGACCAATAAAGTGATGCCATGTCAATTTTGGGGTCCATGTCTTAAGAAACTGGCAACTTTCACTTCCTGTCTCTTTGAACACTCTGGGAGCCCTGGGCCACCATACAAGACATCTCATTACTCTGAGACCACTGTGCAGAAGAGTCCACAGGAAGGCTCTTTAGTAGACATTCTCAGCTGAACCCAGTCTTCCAGCCACCACTGCCACCATGTCACACATGTGAATGGAACTGCCTTGGACCCTCCAGATCAGCCCATCCACCAGCTGAATGAGTGACCTCAGTACCGCGTGGAGCTGGACCCTGCCTGAATTCTTGATCAACAAAATCATGAAATATATTAAAGTGGCTGTTTTAAGCCATTACATTTTAAAGCCAGTAAAGTCTTGGGGTGGTTTGTTAGTAATAAAGAACTGGACAATATTGTTGCATGAGGTTGGTGTGGACTGCTATTTCACTGTGGGACCAAAGCACAGGTTATTTATTCATTCTCCTGACAATGGGCCTTGGGTTGTTCACACGGTTTGCTATTAGGAACATTTTTGTCTGTATCTCTTGGTATAAAAATGTAAGAGTGTTCTTGAGTATATTTATAAAGATGCAGTTGTTGGGTTGCAGGATACATAGATAGCTAGTGGCTATCTATGGCTGCTTCCCACTAGCTATCTATTTTTTGTTTGGTAGTGTATATATGTCCATTCCACTCTCTCACTTCGTCCCAGCTTACCCTTCCCCCTCACCGTATCCTCAAGGCCATTCTCTACGTCTGCGTCTTTATTCCTGTCCTGCCGCTAGGTTCTTCAGAACCACTTTTTTTTCTTTAGATTCCATATATATGTGTTAGCATATGGCATTTGTTTTTCTCTTTCTGACTTACTTCACTCTGTATGACAGTCTCTAGGTCCATCCACCTCACTACAAATAAATCAGTTTCATTTCTTTTTATGGCTGAGTAATATTCCACTGCACACATGTGCCGCATCTTCTTTATCTATTCATCTGTCGATGGACACATAGGTTGCTTCCATGTCCTGGCTATTGTAAATGTAACGAACGTTGTGGTACATGACTCTTTTTGAATTATGGTTTTCTCAGGGTATATGCTCAGTAGTGGGATTGCTGGGTCATATGGTAGTTCTATTTTTAGATTTTTAAGGAACCTCCATACTGTTCTCCATGGTGGCTGTATCAATTTACACTCCCACCAACAGTGAAAGACAGGTCTCTTTTTTCCACACCCTCTCCAGCATTTATTGTTTGTACATTTTTTGATGATGGCTATTCTGACTGGTGTGAGGTGATACCTCATTGTAATTTTGATTTGCATTTCTCTAATGATTAGTGATGTTGAGCATTCGTTCATGTGTTAGTTGGCAATCTGTATATCTTCTTTGGAGAAATGTCTATTTAGGTCTTCTGCCCATTTTTGGATTGGGTTGTTTTTTTTTTGATATTGAGCTGCTTGTACACTTTGGAGATTAATCCTCTGTCACTTGCTTCATTTGCAAATATTTTCTCCCATTCTGAGGGTTGTCTTTTGGTCTTGTTTATGGTTTCCTTAGCTGTGCAAAAGCTTTGAAGTTTCATTAGGTCCCATTTGTTTATTTTTGTTTTTATTTCCATTTCTCTAAGAGGTGGGTCAAAAAGGATCTTGCCGTGATTTATGTCACAGACTGTTTTGCCTATGTTTTCCTCTAAGAGTTTTATAGTGTCTGGCCTTACATTTAGGTCTTTAACCCATTTTGAGTTTATTTTTGTGTATGGTGTTAGGGAGTGTTCTGATTTCATTCTTTTACATGTAGCTGTCCAGTTTTCCCAGCACTACTTATTGAAGAGGCTGTATTTTCTCCATTGTATATTCTTACCTCCTTTATCAAAAATAAGGTGACCGGGCTTCCCTGGTGGCACAGTGGTTGAGAGTCTGCCTGCCGATGCAGGGGACACGGGTTCGTGCCCCTGTCCGGGAAGATCCCACATGCCGTGGAGCGGCTGGGCTCGTGAGCCATGGCCGCTGAGCATGCACATCTGGAGCCTGTGCTCCGCAACGGGAGAGGCCGCAACAGTGAGAGGCCCACGTACTGCAAAAAAAAAAAAATAATAATAATAATAAAAAAAAAGGTGACCATATGTTCATGGGTTTATCTCTGGGCTTTCTATCCTGTTCCATTGATCTATATTTCTGTTTTTGTGCCGGTACTATACTGTCTTGATTACTGTAGCTTTGTAGTATAGTCTGAAGTTAGGGAGCCTGATTCCTCCAGCTCCATTTTTCTTTCTCAAGATTGCTTTGACTATTTGGGGTCTTTTGTGTTTCCATACAAATTGTGAAAATTTTTGTTCTAGTTCTGTGAAAAAGACCATTGGTAGCTTGATAGGGACTGCATTGAATCTGTGGATTGCTTTGTGTGGTATAGTCATTTTCACAATGTTGATTCTTCCAATCAAAGAACATGGTATATCTCTCCATCTGTTTGTATCATATTTAATTTCTTTCATCAGTGTTTTATAGTTTTCTGCATACAGGTCTTTTGTCTACTTAGGTAGGTGTTTTCCTAGGTATTTAATTCTTTTTGTTGCAGTGGTAAAGGGGAGTGTTTCCTTAATTTCTCTTTCGGATTTTTCATCATTAGTGTATAGGAATGAAAGAGATTTCTGTGCATTAATTTTGTATCCTGCTACTTTACCAAATTCGTTGATTAGCTCTAGCAATTTTCTGGTAGCATCTTTAGGATTCTCTATGTATAGTATCATGTCATCTGCAAACAGTGACAGCTTTACTTCTTCCTTTCTGATTTGGATTCCTTTCATTTCTTTTTCTTCTCTGACTGCTGTGGCTAAAACTTCCAAAACTATATTGAATAATAGTGTGAGAGTGGGCAACCTTGTCTTGCTCCTGATCTTAGTGGAAATGCTTTCAGTTTCTCACCATTGAGAATGATGCTGGCTGTAGGTTTGTCATATATGACCTTTATTATGTTGCGGTAAGTTCCCTCTGTGCCTACTTTCTGGAGGGTTTTTATCATAAATGGGTGTTGAATTTTGTCGTAAGCTTTTTCTGCATCTATTGAGATGATCATATGGTTTTTCTCCTTCAATTTGTTAATATGGTGTATCACATTGATTGATTCGTGTATATTGAAGAATCCTTGCATTCCTAGGATAAACCCCACTTGATCATGATGTATGATCCTTTTAATGTGCTGTTGGATTCTGTTTGCTAGTATTTTGTTGAGGATTTTTGCAACTGTGTTCATCAGTGATATTGGCCTGTAGTTTTCTTTCTTTGTGACATCCTTGCCTGGTTTTGGTATCAGGGTGATGGTGGCCTCGTAGAATGAGTTTGGGAGTGCTCCTCCCTCTGCTATATTTTGGAAGAGTTTGAGAAAGATAGGTGTTAGCTCTTCTCTAAATGTTTGATAGGATTCACCTGTGAAGCCGTCTGGTCCTGGGCTATTGTTTGTTGGAAGATTATTACTCACAGTCTCAGTTTTAGTGCTTGTGATTGGTCTGTTTATATTTTCTATTTCTTCCTGCTTCAGTGTCAGAAGGTTGTGCTTTTGTAAGAATGTGTCTGTTTCTTCCAGGTTGTCCATTTTATTGGCATAGAGTTTCTTGTAGTAAACTCTCATGATCCTTTGTATTTCTGCAGTGTCAGTTGTTATTTCTCTCTTTTCATTTCTAATTCTATTGATTTGAGTCTTCTCCCTTTTTTTCTTGATGAGTCTGGCTAATGGTTTATCAATTTTGTTTATCATCTCAAAGAACCAGCTTTTAGTTTTATTGATCTTTTCTATTGTTTCCTGCATTTCTTTTTCAATTATTTCTGACCTGATCTTTATGATTTCTTTCCTTCTGCTAACTTTGGGTTTTTTTTGTTCTTCTTCCTGTAATTGCTTTAGGTGTAAGGTTAGGTTGTTTATTTGAGGTGTTTCTTGTTTCTTGAGGTAGGATTGTATTGCTATAAACTTCCCTCTTGGAACTGCTTTTGCTGCATTGCATAGGTTTTGGGTCGTTGTGTATTCATTGTCATTTTTTTCTAGGTATTTTTTGATTTCTTCAGCGATCTCTTGGTTACTATGTAGTGTATTGCTTAGCCTCCATGTTTGTATTTTTTACAGATTATTTTCCTGTAATTGATTTCTAGTATCATAGTGTTGTGGTCAGAAAAGTTACTTGATACAATTTTAATTTTCTTAAATTTACCAACGCTTGATTTGTGATGCAAGATATGATCTATCCTGTAGAATGTTCCATGGACACTTGAGAAGAACGTGTATTCTGTTGTTTTTGGCTGGAATGTCCTATAAATATCAATTAAGTCCATCTTGTTTAATGTATCATTTAAAGCTTGTGTTTCCTTATTTATTTTCATTTTGGATGATCTGTCCATTGGTTAAAGTGGGGTGTTAAAGTCCCCTACTATGAATGTGTTACTGTCGATTTCCCCTTTTATGGCTGTTAGTGTTTGCCTTATATATTGAGGTGCTCCTATGTTGGGTACATAAATATTTACAATTGTTATATCTTCTTCTTGGATTGATCCCTTGATCATTATGTAGTGTCCTTCTTTGTCTCTTGTAATAGTCTTTATTTTAAAGTCTGTTTTGTCTGATATGAGAATTGTGACTCTAGCTTTCTTTGATTTCCATTTGCATGGAATAACTTTTTCCATCCCCTCACTTTCAGTCTGTATGTGTGCCTAGGTCTGAAGTGGGTCTCTTGTAGACAATATATATATAGGTGTTGTTTTTGTATCCATTCAGCCAGTCTATGTCTTTTGGTGGAAGAATTTAATCCATTTACATTTAAGGTAGTTATCGATATGTATGTTCCTATTACCATTTTCTTAATTGTTTTGGGTTTATTATTGTAGGTCTTTTCCTTCTCCCTGTGTTTCCTGCCTAGAGAAGTTCCCTTAACATTTGTTGTAAAGCTGGTTTGGTAGTGCTGAATTCTCTTAGCTTTTGCTTGTGTGCAAAGGTTTTAATTTTTCCATTGAATCTGAATGAGATCCTTGCTGGTTAGAGTAATCTTGGTTGTAGATTTTCCCCTTTCATCACTTTAAATATGCCCTGCCACTCCCTTCTGGCTTGCAGAGTTTCTGCTGAATGATCAGCTGTTATCCTTATGGGGATTCCCTTGTATGTTATTTGTTGTTTTTCCCTTGCCACTTTTAATATTTTTTCTTTGTATTTAATTTTTAATAATTTGATTAATATGTGTCTTGGCATGTTTCCCCTTGGATTAATCCTGAATGGGACTTTCTGCACTTCCTGGACTTGATTAACTCTTTCCTTTCCCATATTGGGGAAGTTTTCAACCATAATCTCTTGAAATATTTTCTCTGTGCCTTTCTTTTTCTCTTCTTCTGGGACCCCTGTAATTCAAATGTTGGTGCAGAGATCTCTGAGACTGTGCTCAATTCTTTTCATTTTTTTTTCATTATTCTGCTCTGCAGTAGTTATTTCCACTATTTTACCTTCCAGGTCACTTTTCCATTCTTCTGCCTCAGTTATTCTGTTATTGATTCCTTCTAGAGAACTTTTAATTTCATTAATTGTGTTGTTCATCGTTGTTTGTTTGTTCTTAGTTCTTCTAGGTCCTTGTTAAATGTTTCTTGAATTTTCTCCATTCTATTTCCAAGATTTTGGATCATCTTTACTATCATTACTCTGAATTCTTTTTCAGGTAGATTGCCTATTTGCTCTTCATTTGTTTGTTCTGGTGAGTTTTTACCTTGCTCCTTCATCTGCTGTGTGTTTCTCTGTCTTCTCACTTTGCTTAACTTACTGTGTTTGCGGTCTCCTTTTCACAGGCTGCAGGTTCGTAGTTCCCATTGTTTTTGGTGTCTGCCCCCAGTGGGTGAGGTTGGCTCAGTGGGTTGTGTAGGTTTCCTAGTGGAGGGGACTAGTGCCTGTGTTCTGGTGGATGAGGCTGGATCTTGTCTTTCTGGTGGGCAGGACCGCATCTGGTGTTGTGTTTTGGGGTGTCTGTGACCTTATTATGGTTTTAGGCAGCATCTCTGCCAGTGGGTGGGGTTGTGTTCCTGTCTTGCCAGTTGTTTGGCATAGGGTGTCCAGCGTTGTAGCTTGCTGGTCATTGGGTGGATCTGGGTCATAGCATTGAGATGGAGATCTCTGGGAAAGCTTTTGCCATTTGATATTACGTGGAGCTGGGCGGTCTCTGGTGGACCAATGTCCTGAACTTGGCTCTCCCACATCAGAGGCACAGGCCTGACACCCAGGCAGAGCACGAAGACCCTGTCAGCCACACTGCCAGCTATGTGGGGAGTTTCTTGCCTTTGGGAAGTCTGAGGTCTTCTTCCAGCATTCAGTAGGTGTTCTGTAGGGGTTGTTCCAGATGTGTTTCTGATGTGTTTGTGGGGAGGAAGGTGATCTCCACGTCTTACTCCTCTGCCATCTTGAAGGTCTCCTCGGTATTTTGGGTTTAACTATGTTAAGATCATAGATAAACTGGGGAGAACTGACATCTTTACAATATTAATCTTTTAATCCAGGAGCATATTATTAATTTAGGTAGTTTTTAAGCCTTTCAAGGTTTTACAATCCTCCTCATATGGGCTTCTGATTTTCCACCTGAAAAACTAAATATTTGAGAGTCATTTCCAATGATCACTATTGCCTGGTTCTACATATTCCACTATTTGAACTAAATATTGAATTATGCTATTGCCACTGTTCATATTTGATTCTGTCACCCTCCTCACGTGACACTTTTCAATCATGTTGGGCACATTCTGTTGTTGGTGTCTTGTATTCATGTTTATTTCAGAGAAACTATGATACCACCAACATAACTTTAGTGTTCTTAAAATCCTGGACCCTGGAGACAGCTAAGATGAGCTTAAAGGGATCATGAACTGTCAGTAGCCTTTTGGAAAGTTTTATTGGTTGTTATGTATGTATGACATGATTGCCTTAAGTTGGTAGTATACTTTTCAAGTGAGTTTCTTTTCTTTTATTATTTTTATTTTTAATTGTGGTAAAATACACATAACATAAAAGGTACCATCTTAATCATTTTTAAGTGCACAGTTCACTAGTGTTAAGTATATTCACATTGTTAGTCAGAACTTTTTCATTTTGCAAAACTGAAACTCTATACCCACTAAATAATAACTCCCCATTTTCCCCTCTCCCCAGACCCTGGAGGCCACCACTCTATGTTCTATATCTATGAGTTTGACTAGTTTAGATACCACATGTAAGTGGAATTATACAGCATTTGTCCTTATGTGACTGGGTTATTTCATTTAGCATATGTCTTCCAGGTTCATCTGTCTTGTAGCCTGTGGTAGATTTGCTTCCTTTTTAAGGCTGATAATATGCCACTGTGTGGATATACCACACTTTGTTTACCCATTCATCCATCAATGGACACTTGGGTTGATTCCACCTTTTAGCTAGTATGAGTAAAGCTTCTGTGAAAATGGATGAATTTCTGTTTAACTAATACCACAGAATTAATTTTGAAAACTCTAAAGTCTATACTGTAAAGGCTAGTTTCCTCTCAGCACTTGCCTGCAGTGAATGGTGATCCATTTTTTTGAGGTAGAAGTGCCCCTCAAAGGCTTTCTTGAGGCAGATGAATTTGAGAAAAGCAAGAAGACATGAGGGCCAACTAACAATCTCTTTTAAGGTAAATATAACTACAGTAGAAGCCCTCTCCTCCAATGCGACCAACTCCTCCAGCAGTTGATGAATTAACAAAAAGATCTACATCAGTATGGAGGTTCTTTAAAAAACTAAAAATAGAGCTACCATATGATCCATCAATCCCACTCCTGGGCATATATCCAGAGAAAAACATGATTCAAAAGAATATATGTACCACAGGGTTCATTGCAGCACTGTTTACAATAGCCAAGACATGGAAGCAACCTAAATGACAGAGGAATGGATAAAGAAGATGTGGTACATATATACAATGGAATATTACTCTGCCATTAAAAAGAATGAAATAATGCCATTTGCAGCAACATAGATGGACCTGGAGATTATCATACTAAGTGAAGTAAGTCAGACAGAGAAAGACAAATATCATATGATATTGTTTATATGTGGAATCTAAAAAAATGATACAAATGAACTTATTTACAAAACAGAAATAGACTCACAGACACAGAAAACAAACTTTTGGTTACCAAGGGGGAAAGTGAAGGGAGGGATAAATTAGGAATTTGGGATTAACAGATACAGACTACTATATATAAAATAGGTAAACAACAAGGACCTACTGTATAGCACAGGGAACTATACTAATATCTTGTAATAACCTATAATGGAAAAGAATCTGAAAAATAATACATATTATGTATGTAACTGAATCACTTTGTTGACAACTGTAACTAACACAACATTGTAAATCAACTATACTTCAATTTTAAAGGAAAAGAAGTTGCTTTACACTGGTGATGTTTTAAACAAACAAACAAATGAACAAAGATCTATATCACATATTTTAACCTAAAAGACAAAATGGACATTGCTTTGCTGATCTCTTGGTACAGGGTAAGGCCTTCTTTTTGAGGTTGAATCAGTTGATTGGAGTTCTGTGTGATTTCTTGAGTAAACCACACTCGTAATTCATTATAAACAGTATCCAGTTTTGGTTACTTAAGTGGAGCAAGAATGTAGACAGATGCTAAATAATCTGCGTGCCAAATCCTTCTAGATTGTCACAATTTCTTCCTTGTATTTTGATAGGTATCTTTCCCATAGATAGTACTAAAAAAAAAAAAAAGTAACTCATCTATATCTAGTCTTTCCAAAGCTTTCCACTTAGACTCCATAGAAACTTTTTACTCTAATGTGTCATTGGTATATATATATATATTAGGTTATAAAGTTATAATAAGTGAGATTAGCATAAATAAATTTGTGAGTAACAAAATTGGATGTTTGTAAACAACCAATTTACATCAGCCAAGGGTGCTTCTAGCTGAAGGGGTCAGACACACAGTGGTGTCCAGAAGAGCAATCTCACCACAGAGAGGTTCCAGGTGCTCCCAACACTGGTAGGGCATGTTGCAGCAGGAATGGAGAACAGGGGCAATAGGATGAACTGGTTAAGTAGAGGTCAGTTATGAACAAGTCTGTTATGTCTGAATAAAAGTGTAAACATTTAACTATCCCAAAGCACTGCCCTTGATTCACAAAATAAAAAGACAAAGTAATAGTTAAAGAAATAGACAAGCTAAGTATAAGTTAAGTACATCCTCTTGATTTTTATCAATGATTAGCTCACGTTAGATTTTGTTTCCTGAGTCTGAAGCTTTTTAGTGCCTCTCCAACCTTAATGGTCATGTGAATCACTGGGATGTTTGAATATGCACATTCAGATTTAACAGGCCTGGGATGGGCCTGAGAGGCTGCAGGTCCACCCTCCACACCTTGAAGAGGGAGTCTACTAGCGCCTAGTGGGGGCTGATGGGCATCCAACACTCAGAAGGGAGGCCTTACCAGATATTTTATTTTTGTTTTTTACCAGCTTTATTGAGATATAAGTCACAGACCCTGCGATTCACCCATTTTATGTACAACTCAATGGTGTTAGTGTATTCAGAGTATGCAACCATCAGCATCATCACTTTTAGAATATTTTCATCATCCCAAAGAACTCCCCCTATAAATTAGTAGTCACTTTCCTCCCTACTCCTTAATCCCCAGGCAACCACCAATATCTACTTTCTGTCTCTATAGATTTGCCCATTCTGAACATTTTAAACAAATACAATCATACAATAGGTAATCTTTTGTGTCTGGTTTCTTTCACTTAGCATAATATTTTCAAGGCTCATGCATGTTGTAGCATGTATTAGTACTTCATTCCTTTTTATTGCCCAATAATATTCCATTGTGTAGATATACAAACATTTTGTTTAACCATTCATCAGTCATTTGGAGTTTTTTCCAGGTTTAGGCTGTTATGAAGAACGCTGCTGTGAACATTCACGTTCAAGTATTTGTGTGGACATATTTCAGTTCTCTTGGGTATATAGCTGTGAATGGAATGCGGGTCATATGGTAACTCTTGGCTTAATATTTTGAGGAGCTGCCAAACTGCTTTCCTAAGTGGCTGCACCATTTTTACATTCTCACCAGCAATGTATGAGGGCCCCAATTTCTCCACATCCTCACCAACATTTGTTATCTGTCTTTTTTATTATACTTTTTGAGAGGATGTGAAGTGATATCTTTTTGTGGTTTTAATTTGCATTTCCCTAATAGCTAATGAGACCTTTTTTAATGTCTTTTCATGTGCTTATTGGCCATTTGTATGTCTTCTTTGGAGAAATGTGTCTATTCAGATCTTTGGCCCATTTTAAAATTCTGTTGTCTTTTCATTATTAAGTTGTAAGAGTTCTTAATATGTTCTGGATGCAAATCCCTTATCAGATACATGATTTACCAATATTTTCCTCTAGTCTGTGGGTTGGCATTTTATTTTCCTGTTGGTATCAGTTGAAGCGAAAACTATTTAATTTTGATGAAGCCCAATATATTTTCTCTTTTGTTAGAATCATATCTAAGAAGATTTTGCCTAACCCAAGGTCACAAAGATTTACTCCTATGTTTTCTTCAAAGAGTTTTGTACTTCTAGCTCTTACATTTAGGTCTATGATCATTTTGAGTTAATTTTTGTGTATGTTGTAAGTAAGGGGACATCCAGTTGTCCCTGCTCAGCTTGTTGAAAAGATTTTTTCCGCATAGAACTGTCTTGGCACTCTTGTCAAAAATCAACTGACAAAAAAAAAAAAAATCAATAATAAAAGTGAGGGTTTATTTCTAGACTCTCAATTCTATTCCATTTATCTATATGTCTATCCTTATGCCAGTATCATACTGTCTTGCTTACTGTAGCTCAGTACTAAGCTTTAAAATTGAGAAGTGTGAGTCCTCCAATTTGTTTTTCTTTCTCAAGATTGTTTGAACTATTCTGGGTCCCTTGCAATTCTATGTGAATTTTGGGATTGCTGACTTAAAAAAATTGCACAATGTGAGAGTTGTGAGTTAAGTTTTCTTTGAAGAGAAATGAGGACTATAGCCCAGGAGACAGCATTTCAGATAGCTCTGAGGGACTGCTCCAAAGAGGTAGGGGGAAGGTCAGTATATATGTGATTTTTGTGAAGGGGGGAGTACATGCAATCAAGCACATATTTTGCAGAAGGTTTCTGCTAGTCACGAGGTGCAGACGTCACCATGAAGGAATTTAGTGCTTTTCTAGATATGAGGAGATGCAAGAATTGGGCTCATAAAATCAGCTCCTGAAATAGCTAACTATCTGAATACCTGTTCTGCCAGTTTTTCCAGAGCACAGAGTGCCTCATTTCTGCTCTCCACTGTGAACTCCCTTCAGGGGTTGTTGAAGGTCAGCAGCTTCAGAAGCATGTGATTTAATCCTGGTAGAGGTAGATGGCAAGTGCCCATGGCAAGTGCCAATTTGTAGTTGACAGGATCAACTTACTGATCTCTGCCCAAAGTCAGATGGGATTTTGACAGGCATTGCATCAAATCTATAGATTTATTTGAAGAGTATTGCCAAATTAACAATGTCAAGCCTTCCAATCCCTGAACATGGGATATCTTTCTATTTATTTAGGTCTTCTTTAACTTCTCTCAACAAAGTTTTGTAATTTGCAGAGTATAAGTTTTGTATTTATTTTGTTGCATTTATCCTTAAGTATTTTATTCTTTTTGATGCAATTGTAAATGAAATTTTCTTAATTTCATTTTTGTATTGTTCATTGAAACAGATTTTGTATAGAATACATACTAATTGGATTTTGTATATTAATCTGTAATCTGCAACCTTGCTGAATTTATTTATTAATTCTAATAGTTTATTACTGTATTTCTTAGGATTTTCTATATGTAAGATTACGTCATCTTCAAAAAGAGATCATTTGGTTTCTTCCTTTCCAATTGGAAGCCTTTTATTTCTTTTATTTATTTATCTATTCATTTACCTAATTGCCCTTTCACCACATTTTTAGAGCTGTCATTATTACTTTGATGGGTTAAGTCTTTGACATTCCAGTCATTACACATTTGGAATTCTGAACCAAGCTCTGGGCTCCTGGGCTGAGCAGAGCTTTTCTTTTAATAAGCTGACTGGGAGGGTCAGCTTTTCTCCCAAGCTCTGCTAATTACTACCTCAATGAAGGAGCCGTCTGAGGTTAGTTTCCTTCGCAGTCAAAGCCAAAGATCTCACACCTCTGGAGTCTCAAAGGCACACATACTCTGCATTTCCCTTGCAGTGAGGGTCTCCCCATCCATGTTACCATCTTCAGCCACCTCAGTCCACTTTATCAATACTCTTTGCCAATCCCTGCCATTCAACAGTTTGCCAAGGACCAAGCTCCTTTCCTCCGAACATCTGCTACATTTTCCTCCGAACATTTGCACACTTTTTAAAGTAGGGAAATGTAGGTATATTCCCACTGTTAACTCACAGGAAAAATGTGTCATCAGAGAGCTGCTGATGCAACAGTCTCAGTAATGTGTGTGAACACACATATGCATCTGATTTTCCATCTGACAGAGGCAGAAACCCTCCATAGCCATGATGGGAAGGATTGGGGAAAATCACTGCTCCCATTTCGCTTCTGCAAAGGGCTGACTTCTGTGCCGTGTACAGGGCTGGACTGCAGCCCCGGTCAGGAGGACGCCTCCCCAGGGAGTGGACCGCAGCCTGGAGCCAGCGTTTCTGGGCCCTGAGGGCAGCGCGTGCCCTCAGAGCTGTGCTGGGGAGGAAAGCTCAGAGCAGAACCAAGGGGCTGTCTGGCCTTCGCAGCTTGGGAATCCCTCCTGCAGAGCGGCGGAATAAACCAAGGGTGGTGACTTTTCCGGCTCTGACGAATGTTGGGCTGAGCAGGGGCTCCTGCGTATTCGGTTCCCTTGCCTAATGGCATTCAGATCAGTCTGTCTAGGCGCCAGCACGCAGTGCGTTGCGGTCGGGGTGAAACCTGGTCACCCGCGTCTCCCTCCCGTCTTCATGGCCGAGGTCCTGGTCAGTCAGGGGGGAGGAATGAACAGTGGGTCAGTGGCTACATTTGTTTTCCTGGTAAAGCCTTTGCAGCTAAACTGATCACCTTGCACTCTCGACTGACAGCGCGGTCAGCTTTTCAGTTCAATTTGTATACATACGATATTACTAGCACTTGGAGAAGACAACTGTTCAGAAGAAAAGGACTTTCACTTCGGTCATCACCTCACGTCCCAGGCCTGGAGAGGTTGACTCTACTTCCGTAGGGATGGTGATCCTCTGTTTTCCATTAAAGTCCAGGAGTAAAACCATACATGGTCGTGTTAGGGAACCGTTGCGGGAAACCGCCTGCCTTGGCCAGGCACACTAACAACCGCTTGCCTGAGTTGTCTCACAACGGGTCTCCATAAAGAACAGGGTGCTGCCTCTGAAAACTAACAGGGAGAATTTGGGAGGGGCCAAAAGGAGGAGGGAGGAGATGCCAGCCCCTGTGTCCTGCTGACCTCCCAGAGTCCTTCACGTTGGAATCCATCTTGGCTGAGAGTTGCTCCAGGAAGGACCCTGAGTCAGACCAAATATGGGCCAAGGAAGATGATTGGCCAGAGGCAACCCGGAAAGTAACCCCATCACCATAAAACCCGAGGCTGCGAGCCACGTGGCAGAGCAGTTCTTCTGAGGCCCCTCACCCTGCTGCTCTCTGCCCAGCCAACCCTTCCCAATAGTCTTTTGCTTTGTCAGTACTTGGGCCTCAGACAATTCATTTCCGAGTGTTAGACAAGAGCCCACTCTTGGGCCCCCTCCTGCAACAGCTGGATGAACTAAGTCACACTCCTGAGTTCAGTACTGTCCAATAGGGACTTTCTGCAGTGATGGAAATATTTGATATCTGGGCAGCTTAACACTGTTGCCACTAGCCACCGGTGGTTATTGAGTGCTTACAATGTGGCTAGTCCTCCTGAGGAACTGAATTTCTAATTTGAACTAATTTAAATTCAAAGAGCCAAATGTGACAGTTGGCTGCAGTATCAGTGCAGCTCTATATAGAAGACATAGATTTGCAGCAACATGGATGGGCCTGGAGATTATCATATTAAGTGAAGTAAGTTAGACAGAAAGACAAATATATGATATCGCTTATATGTGGAATCTAAAAAAAAGAAATATGCAAAAGAACTTATTTACAAAACAGAAACAGACTCACAGACTTAGAGAACGAACTTATGGTTACCAGGGGGGAAGTGTGGAGGGGGAGATAGATTGGGAGTTTGGGATTGACATGTACACACTGCTATATTTAAAATAGATAACCAACAGGGCTTATTGTATATCACAGGGAACTCTACTCAATATTCTGTAATAACCTAAATGGGAAAAGAATTTGAAAAAGGAATAGATGCATGTATATGTATAACTGAATCACTTTGCTGTACACCTGAAACTAACACAACGTTGTTAATCAACTCTATTCTAATACAAAATAAAATTAAAAAAAAAAAGGATACATAGAAACACAGACACCAAAGGACTCCCACATTAGGGACACATCTGCTTCTGGGACAGTAAATCCTCTAAATAAATTAAAGTATTTTTTGTTTTTTTGCTTATGAGGAGGAAGAGGGTAAATTACCTTTAAAATTTTTACCCACCAGGCAAAGGTCTCATTGCAAAGAAAAAAGTTGGAGTGCTTAAAAGAGAAATCTGAGGATTTTTTTCTAAAAATAGGATGTTATTAAACAAAACTTTAACACCAAAATAAAAGGGCTTTTATTATTCGGAAATAATAAGAGGAACTATAGTTGTAAATGGCATGAGTTTGGGTTAATCTTATAGTCTCTTTCTGCTAATGGAGCCTTCTTTTATTTGTCAAGAAAGTCCTGGCAAATCAGAAAGCCCTGAACAATGAGTGGTAAAACTCTGTTCCAATAACAAGGATATGTTAGTTTGGCTGTGGCACTGGTTCTTAGCCCAGGAGGCATATTAAAATCACCTGGGTTTTGTTTACTACTACACTGGTACCTACACCCCATCTCCAGACATTCTGATTTAATTTTAACTGGCCCAGGCTGGGGCCAGACTAAACTTCCTAGGAAGTCTACTCACTAATCACTCATCCAGCTAATCACCACTAGGTGATTCTAAGATGCAGCCAAGGCTGAGAACCACTGATTCATAAGGTGAAGCTGAGGATCTGGTCACCCTGATCTGCTAATGCTATTAATTCAAGTGAGACACAGACTTCCAATCTTGTTGTTTAAATAAAACTTCAATGAAATCCCGAATTTTCTTTTACCTCCTTGCATGTGGGTGGAGAAGGACGATAATCCTCTTTCTGCTTAGCATATGAAACTCACATGTGTTTAGAAAACAGCGATGTCAGTTTTAATAGAATTACTACCAAGGAACAAATTATTCAGTGAGATAATCAGTATTTGGGGGCTAAAGTTTATTTCCAAGACAATTTCTGAAATCCCAGGATCATAACAGATTGTTTTTTGCTAGAAGTTAATATTTGCAAGGATAGTTTATGATGCAGAAGAGCATCTACTTTTCTCCAGCTTCCAGAAAAGAGAGCATACTTCTCTCCTCATTTTGATGTCTTTCACCAGCCCTTAGAAGAGCCTGAAGCTAAGTGCTTGAATTCCATCAGTGAGCCTGGAGAGGTGGAAAAATGCAAGCTGAGAAGATAAAAACTTAAAATACAGATTTAAAAAAGGGCAGAGAGGTAATTAACAAATGGAGTATGGGACTTGCAATGTTTTGCAATTGCAATGTACCCCTATTAGCTTACACAGGTCTGATCAGCTGCCCCATTTTGCTGCGGAGTTTGCAGCCTCTCTAAGGAAGAGCCATGTTTGTGGCTCTTTTCCGATCTTGGACTTCTCAATCAGAAAGGTTCAGGATGTCTCTGACTAGATTAAAAAAAAAAATCTGTATCAATGAGATGTCACAGCCCCTCTAGAAAAGCCTACTTCCATGGTTACTTCCTCTTGAAACTGGACTCATCTTGGGAACCCTCCTACACTGTTGGTGGGAATGTAAATTGGTGCAGCCACTATGAGGAACAGTATGGAAGTTCTTTAAAAAACTGAAAATAGAACTATCATATAATTCAGCAATCCCACTCCTGGGCATATATTCGGAAAAGAAGAAAACTCTAATTAGAAAAGATACATGCACCTCAATGTTCACTGTAGCACTATTTACAATAGCCAAGACACAGAAGCAACCTAAATGTCCATTGACATATGAATGGATAAAGAAGATATGGTATAGATATACAATGGAATATTAGCCGTAAAAAAGAATGAAATAATGCCATTTGCAGCAACATGGATAGACCTGGAGATTATCATACCAAGTGAAGTAAGTCAGACAGAGAAAGACAAATATCATACGATAGTACTTATATATGGGATCTTAAAAAAAGTGATACAGGGACTTCCCTGGTGGTCCAGTGCTTAAGACTCTGCACTTCCAATGTAAGGGGCGTGGGTTCGATCCCTTGTCAGGGAACTAAAATCCCACATGCTGTGCAGTGCGGCCAAAAATGTATAAAAAATAAAATTAAAAAAATAAAAAAATGATACAAATGAACTTATTTACAAAACAGACTCACAGACATAGAAACAAAGTTACAGTTACCAAAGGGGAAAGGGGATGGGTGGGATAAATTTGGAATTTGAGATTAACAGATACAGACAACTATATATAAGACAGATAAACAACAAGGACCTACTGTATAGCACAGGGAACTATATTCAATATCTTGTAATAACCAATAATGGAAAAGAATCTGAAAAAGAATAGATATATATAAGTATAACTGAATCACTCTGCTATACACCTGAAACACTGTAAACCAACTAAAAAAAACAAAACAAAACTGGGCACATCTTTCATAGATTGAATGTGACCCTTCTCTGTTGTAGCCAAAGCGTATTTCTTCTGGGGAGATGGCAAGCAACCTGTCTGCATCCCTTTGATAATAGACAAGCCCCTTTCAAATTACCAGTGAAATTCTTTCCAGGCCAAGCACCTGTAGCTCCTATAATTTTTCTCACTACTAATAAAAATAATTGCCATTCTCCAAGTGCCTACTATGTGTCAGGCACTATAGTAAGTACTTTACATTTAATCCTTCAACAGTCCTCTGAAGTAGATGTCATTGTTCCCATTTTACTGACTAAGAAACTGAGGTTTAGAGAAAGTGTTTTTCCCAGGCAGAGGGAGCAGAAAGTACCAGCCCTAAAGCAGATGCCTGGCTTGTGGCCAAGGAGAGCAGTGAGGCTGGAGCAGAGTGAGTGGAGGGGGCAGTAGGGGAGGAGAGTGAAGGGATGAGGGGCAAGGTCAGGTGGGGGCTGTAGTCCATGCTAAGGCTTTCTCTCCATGAAATGGAATGCACTGGAAGGTTTTAAGCAGTGGGGTGATGGAATTTAACCAGATCATTCTGGAAGCTGTATTGAGGATCAACAGTAGGGACTCAAGGACAGAAGAAGTGAGACCTGTTAGGAGACTATTGTAATAATCCAGGTGACGGATGATAGTGATTTGAATGAGGGTGGTGGCAGTGGGGGATGAAAAGTGGTTGGATTTTGGATATGCTTTGAAGGTATGGTCAATGAGATTTGCTAACAAACTGATGTGCGAAGGGAAAAAAAGAAAACAGTCAAGGATCATAGGAATGTCGTTGGTCTAAGCAACTAGAAGAATAAAGTTGCCTTGACCTGAAACACGGAAGACTGCCAGAAGGGCTGGCGAGTGAATCGGGAGCTCAGTTTGGGGCCTATTAAGAGGCTCCTTCAACATCCAAGTGAGTTTCAAGTAGCAGTTGGATAAGTGGGTATGAAGCTTGGGGGAAAGGTTCTTGATGAAGATAAAAATTTGAGAATCATCATCATACACATAGTATTTAAAGCCATAAAACTAGGTAAGAGTCCTTCAGAACTGATTGTAGATACAAGAGAGAAAAGGTCCCAATACTGAGCCCTGGAGCACGCTGACGTTTAAAGACCATGGATGTGAAAAAGAAACAATGAAAGGACTTGAGAAAAGGGGTTAAAACGTAGGAGGAGAACCAGGAGAGTGTGGTGTCCTGGACATCAAGAGAAGAAAGAGATTCTAGTGGGAGAGAGCATCAGCTGTGTCACATTTCACGGATGGGTCAAGCAGGAAGAGGGCTGATAGCTGACAGGACTTTGCTGGTGACCTTGAGGGCTACTCAGTGGAGTGGTGAGGGTGAAAGCCTGGTTGTGGTAGACTCAAGAGAGACAAGAGGAGAGACATCGGGGGTGGCAGAAGGACAGTGTGTTCAATTATTTCAAGGAATTTTGTTGTAAAGGAAGGAAGAGAACTAAGCTGGTAGCTGGAGGGGGAATTGATGGGAAAAAGAGAGATGTTTCGGGCCTCCCTGGTGGCGCAGTGGTTGAGAGTCCGCCTGCCGATGCAGGGGATACGGGTTCGTGCCCCGGTCTGGGAGGATCCCATATGCCGCGGAGCGGCTGGGCCCGTGAGCCATGGCCGCTGGGCCTGCGCATCCGGAGCCTGTGCTCCGCAACGGGGGAGGCCACAACAGTGAGAGGCCCGCATACCGCAAAAAGAAAAGAAAAAAAAAAAAAAAAAAAAAAAAAAAAAAAGAGAGATGTTTCTACACTGATGGAATGGTTCAGTAGAGAGAAAATGTGATGGTGCAGGAGAGAGAAGAGATGGACTAGAGCGACTTCCTTGAGTGGGTGAGGTGTGTGGAACCCCCTCACATGACAGGGTTTTGGTCTGCGAGGGGCGGTTCACCATAGTAATAGCGGAGTAGGCTGAGTGCGCAGAAGCAGGTGCAGGGGGGAGGGGGAGGGGTGGAGGGTGGGGGTGGGGGGAGTGTGGAGGAGGTCTTTTTCTGATGGCTTCTATTTTCTTGGTGATGTAGGAAGCAAGATTGTTGAGAGGGAGGTTAGGGAGGAGGTGTTGAACGTTTGGAGAACAAAGAGAGGGTATGAAATCATCATCTGGGAGTGGGAGACGGAATAGACTAGTAGGTATAGTATGTTTGTAGGGCATGATTCTGGTCCCACCTGACTTTATCATGAATTTAAAGGGTGACTAGAGAGTGTGATTGTGGGTTTTTTTGGTCGTGCTACGTGGCATTGATTGTGTGTTTTTGTCCAGCCATTGGGAGGGGCAGGCCCAGAGCAGGTGGAGAGTTAGATTAACCGTGGTTATGGTTTCATCATAAGGCCTCAAATTAAGAGAGGGGCAAAGGAGTGGAAGCCATGAGCAAGTGAGTGATCATCGTGATTAGTTACAGAAGCAGGTGGATAAGGAGAGAGGGGAGGACATGAGGAAGCTGGGGGGGCGGGTCTTTAGGTTTTAAGATGGTAGGTCTCAGTGGGGTCATAGTGTTGTTGGAATTGGGATATTGACTGAGTTAGCTGGGCAGAAAGGAGAGGCCGTCTGAGAGTGCAATATGGACAGGCTGCAGCTCTTGGTAATGACATGGTTAAGGGCCAGACTCTGGCTGTGCTGAGACAGGAGGGGAGGAGGTCCAGGGCCTGGGGAGCCCAGGCCAAGCTGACCAGGGCTTCTGTAGGCCAGTGTGGCCCCTCTGTCCACCCAGAGAGTTTCTAGGAAGCATTCTGCTCTCCTGTACACGGCCCCGGCAGCTTTGTTTGGGGAAGGGGCCCCAGAGGTGACCATTAGAGCAAAAAGGAGAGGAGAGGAGAGGAGAGCAGAACAAAGCCTGCTTTCGCACTGAGCACTGTTATTTATGATTTTGACTGCATGCCTATATCTTCCACTATATACTCACGGGCAATAGATGATGAGTCTGAGTGAATGGCTGATCAACTCAGACACTTAGTTTGTGTGCGGCCTTGAAGCCACAGCTGGTTTGAAGCCAGTGCCTGCTGAAGGATGCTATGACTGGGAAATGAACTTTCACTTTCCTTGGCCTTAGGAGACTTTGCTGGGTTTGTTTTGCATTAGTAACTTGCAGTTGGAGAGCAGAGAGGAATGTGTCCTGCTCCAGGATGGGCAGGTGAGGTGGGGCAGACGTGTGTGTGTATTTTGGGAGGGCAGGATGGAAGAGGTATAACTTGTCCCACCCACCCCATGAGAGTAGCTGAGGTGAGCTCCTTGTGTCCACTGGAATCCTCGCTTTGCGCAGCTGTCCCTCTCTGGGGACCTGCACAGGTGGGCAGCTCCTCTCTCTGCCTGGGAGGGTGCTGCCTTGTCTTCTTGTCTCCTGCACTATGCAGCCGTCTTTGTAAGTTTTTGTGCTCTTTGCCATGAAAGAAAGTCTCTGTGCACTTACTGTGTCTGCTAGCAACTCACCAGCCCTTGCTCCCTCTTCCTGCTGTGACAGTTGTGCAGGCTGTAGTCCATCAAGCTGATGAGGGACTTGATTTACTTGACTTGGTATAAAGGGGCATTGGCCTTGGGAAGTCACTTAATCTCTCATGCCTAAGTTTCCTGGTCTTTAGAAATGGGGAATCACTTATTCTATAAAGTTGCTAAGATGATCAAATAAGATAATTATGAAAATGCTTTGAAGCTCAAAAAAATTACTTGTTAGTATTTTGTTATCTTTGTAGAAATAACAGCAAATGAGGGAAAGAAATTCAAGAGGGAGAGCGAGCAAGTGTGAATTAAATCCTGGATAGAAGAAGACAGTAAATAATGTAAGTCTTCAAGGAGCCAGCCATCCTAGACCAGATTCCCATAAAAATCAAATTGGGAAGAAATAAAGAAAAGAAGTTAACGTTCATTGCTGAAAAATAATGTATTTCTTTTAGCCCCTGTGGGAAGGGAGTTATTATTTTAGTGTGGGAATAGGAATATAATTCAGTTTTTCCCAGTCAGAACCTTTTGATGTGTTACTATGATTCACAGGCTATGACTCACATATTAAAATTCTCTCTAGTAAGTTACTAATAGTTTATATTCCTTAAAAAGGAGATAAGATGAAGCAGAGGGATTACATAATTATTTTCTTTTAAGCTTATACCTTGGATTTATCTGACATGATAATTTAAGGAAGAGAAATTTTCCTTCCTGCAGAGAAAGAAACCTCATTATATTCTTCAGTAATCACATTTTCAAAATGCTTGTTAAAATCAGCCTTGGTACTGTTATTATTACACTTTGTAATCTACTATGTAAGAAATTAATTTTTCTACGGCTAGGAAGAAGGTTAAATTGTTATGCCCCACCCCCAAGATTTCTTCACTGTTAATAGTTATTCTAAAATACATTCATTATGTATTTTTGAATTATATTTGTCATTTTGAATTATGATTATCAAGGTTTAAAAATCCATAAGTTCATCAGAATACAATTAAGTACACTACTTTCCTACCACCCACTCATGTCATCAAAAGGATCAATCAAATATAATACAAGCGTCAAGCTGAGCATAATACAGATATTTTAAGATAGATTTCATTTATTCCTTTTTATTGAATACAAGCATACCTAATCAAAAATATTCTAATCTGGTAGATTCAAGACCTATTGATGATTTGAAACTTGTTTAGATTCTATTTAAATGCTGTTGCATGGAAAGTTACAAACTCCTGAAGAATAAAGGAGTTTATGCTTTATTTTAGCTCAACTATCTTGACTTCATTAGGCCAGAACCACACCAAATTTCTCAGGATATTGAAATAACGACGATGATGATGAATATATATCAGTCATCAGAGTAACTACAATGGTTTCGGCACTTTGTATATATACTTTTAATCCATCCCACAGCACTCAAGTTTGAGGAAACAGCCTCAGAGAGGTTAAATAATATGCCAAAGGTCAGTCAGCTAGTGGGTGGCTGAGCTAGAGCCCCATACCAGGTCAAACATCATTGACATGACGCCTAAATATATATTCTACCAAATGAAAGGAGAAACTCAATTTGAAGAATTTTAACAAGGCACTTGATTCAGGCCAGAAGTTTAATTTGAAGGCTAAATAATTTAGATTGGCTCTCTGCCTTTGTTAACCTAACCAGTCAGTTTTTATCTCCCTGGGTGCCTCCGGATTTGAGTCTCAAAAAATATGCACTTGGAAGAATTAAGAGGAAAAAAACTTCTTTGGACAGTATACCTTCAAAAAATCATCCAAAGCTTGTTTGTGCTGTGGCTTTTCCCCAGAGCCAGATATGAATCAAGTTTTAAATCAATTTCTTTCTGCTCAGAAATTTCAAAGCGAGAATGTTCAGAGGAGACTCAGGGAGAGTAAGACAGGAACAAAAATGGAAGAAAATTTCAACGCAGTCAGTTTTGTCAAGATTTTCCAGCTGTGGCCTCACTTTGATTAGACTTGGAGTCCATTGTTTTTGGCAGTAGTGTGAGGGTCCTGTGGCCAGGACGTGCCCTGTCCTTCCTGTCAGGAACTCCACGTGAGGCAAAAGAGATGCTCCTCAAGCCAACTGGGCTTTAATTTAAGGGACTCAGAGCAGAAGCTGTAGGATTCTGTTCCCAATCCAGGAATCTTGAGAGGCTGAAAGATACTAGCCAAGAAAACATGTTTTGTGGAAGGAGTTTATACCAGGATTATCTCCTAGGACATTTCAACGGATGCTTCCAATAGACCAAGTACCCACTCCCACTCACCCCTTCTTTAAAATATGTGGAGTTGAAGCATAACACACATTCAGAAAAGGGTATAAATCCCAAGTGTATAGCTCAATGAATGTTCACAGCATGAGATACCTGTGTAACCAACCTCAACTCAGGAAGTTAGACATTGCCACTAACCAGAAGCCCCTCCACAGTGGCCCCTCTCCTGACCTTTTACAGAATAGATCTGTTTGCCTGTGTTTTTACTTAACATAATTGGAATACATTGTCGTACCCAGTGATGATTAATTTTATGTGTCAACTTGACTGGGCCATGAGATGTCCAGACATTTGGTCAAACATTATTCTGGGTAAACAAACAAACAAAACCCAAACATTATCTGGGTGTGTCTGTGAAGGTGTTTTTGGATGAGGTGAACATTTGAATCCATAGATGGAGGGAAGCAGATTGCCCTCCCCCGTGATGGTGAGCCCCATCCAACCCAGTGAAGGCCTGAACAGAACAAAAGTCTGTGTGAGCGGAGTCTCCTCCTGCCTGCCTGTCTTCATCTGAGACTCAAAGGTTTTTCTGTCTTTGGACACGAAATGAAATATGGGCTCTTCCAGGTCTCCAAACGTCCCAGTCTTGAGCTGGAAATTACACCTTCGGCAATCCTGAGTCTCCAGCTTGCTGACTGCAGATCTTAAGACTTTCAGTTTCCACAATCGGCCAACTCCTTATAATAAATCACTATATAGATATTTAATTCATTCTGTTTCTATAAAGAACCCTGAGTAATGCATACCCTGCTTGCTTTTGCAATGCTTTTACTTAATGTAATGAACAAACTCTGTGTTAATTAACAAACTTGAGCTGAGTATGTGGAATGCTTATCTAGCATCTGTCATGTCTTATCAATGAAATGCTTATTTTTCCTATTGTATTTTTTCTTGGATTATAGTTTTGGTGAGATGGAGGTCTCCAGAGGACTGTGCCTCCCATTTTCAGTCTAGCTGAGACTTCACGCCTCCCCAAATGAGGACAGTTATAAATGATGGAACAAGTAAGTGCAAAATTCCACCTGGACCCTGAATGCACAGGGCTGAAAACCTGGATCCCCGCCGGTAGTCAGAGGTGTGCTCACTGAATGGATGATTTACCTAATCTGGAGGTGAATGAAGAACCAGACCCAACTCAAAGTAGCAAAGTGAGTTTTATCCAGTGAAGAGTTGTGACTGTCATCCTACATACAGAGCCCCACTTGGCTTTCATGTGAACACGTCCTTGCCAGATAATAGGGGATGGAGGAGTGGGGAGAAAGCTACATCTGGGGCTGGGGTGCCTTCCCAAGCATTTCCGTGACGACTGTCCACACTGGTCAATAGGTCAACCATTTATTGGAATATGATCCAGATGCTAGTCAAGGCTTCCCTGTCCATCTGGCTGCTGCATTCATATAATGTCACATTATCCTTGATATAAAACTTGGCCCCTTCACTGTTTTCCACTGGAAATCCATCTGTACCAACAATTTTGTGAGTTTTAATAGAATTCTACTGAAGGTTTTGGAGTAGGGGGCTCATTGTAGTACAATGTACTCTGTCCCTGTCTCATTCCCTATCCCCACTTTGCTTTTCCTCTTTCTCAGAAGCTCCATAAACTAGTCTTCTGATCTTATGGGTAGTAATTTAACAAACACCTTGTGTTGCTTGAGAATGCCCTGGGAGGCCTCACCCTTAGCCCCAAGGAGCTTGTCAAAGTATTTCTTTCAAACACATACAGCACTTTCCCAAAAAGATCTAAGGAAATAAACATTTCCCCATCTCGCTGTAACTTGACAAATGACATGAATTTTCTATGCTCAGCATTAGGCCCAGGGAAAATATAGGAGAATATGATTCCTTAACCTCAAGGCATTTAGAGTTCTGCTGGAGAGACAGTATACATGAAATGGGAAATACTTCAGTGCCAAGCTATGAGGTAACTCAGGCAGTGAGGGTTGAGAGCCTGTCTCACGTGAGTTACCTCATAGCCGTGCTGCTCAGCTGGGGAAATGGATCTCCAGGTGGGTCTTGTAGGCTGGGCAGGATTTGGTTTGGCTGAGTGGTGGGAGGAGAATGGTTCAGAGTATGAATACAGCATCAGCAAAGTAATGAGCATGACAAGGACTGTGTGCGTGGGTGCGTGTGTGTGCATGTGTGTGCACGTGTGCACATGTGTGCACGTGTGTGTGTGTGTGTGTACCAGGAGGAGATCGGGCACTTGCTGAGAACTGATGAGAAAGAAACTTGGCTGGGAAAATGGGGTGAGATTATGGAGGGCCCCAAAAGCCAGAAAGAGGTGTGGACCTTAGACCAGTGATAATGGAGAGTCCCAGCAGGTACCTCGGAGAAGCCACCTGAGGAAGCCCAACCTGACAGCAGCGGCTGTCACTCAGGCCCAGGTGTTGAATGTCTGCATTAGGAGGGGCAAAGGGATGGGAGATGAAAAGGCAGATCTGAGCAAAAGGGAAGCACTGTTGAAGCAGCTGATCTGCATTGGCTGTAGGCATGAAGGAAAGGGCTCTGCCCTGCCTGAGGCAGCCCCTCTCTGGGTGCCCTGCTTAGAATCAGAGTGAGGTGGGCCCTCGGGTGGGCTACAGGTGCTCTTGGGTCTGGACTCGTGTCTTTCCCCGGGCGGCCCCCTCCTCCTCTCCCACTGTCATCCTCTTGTCTTCTGCGTTAATTCTTACCGTGATGCCTCCACGCTCCACCACCACTGTGGCTTCCTGAGGCTCTGCTTAGAAGAGGCTTCTAGACAAATACAACATTGACAACCAACTAGACTTCAATAAAAAAAACTTTTTTAAAGAAATTACAAAAATTAAAAAAAGAGGCTCCTCGTGACCCAGCGAATAAATAATATATGAGTTGGTCCTGCCGTGCTGGGAGGGAAATCCTCTCTAAGTTATTGAGAACCTGGAATTGCTTGCTTCCTTAGAAGGGATTCCTAACCGGGGGCTTATGAAAACGTTTCAGGAGGTGGAAGTTACTAACCTCCAACTAAAATCCAGCACTTCCCCCCATTATAAATGAAGGCAACAAACCACAGCAGCTCCAGCAGTCCCTGTGACTCTGTCACCAGCAGAACCCACAGATGTTCTATATCGCATCGGCTGTTTTGGATACCCAGAATTACTGTTTGCACCCATCACTTTCACAAGTTTGATAGTTATAGTAGACGTGCTGCTCTATCTTGCTATTAAATATGCTGATAATGAAGCAAATAGATTATCACAAATTTTAAAAATATTTGCTTTGTTTCCTTTATAAGCCTATGTACTGATATTTTACTTTTAATGCATCTAGAAACATTATTCTTGAGAGGTCCACAAACTTCACCAGACTGCCAAATGAGTCCATGGCACAGAATTTAAGAAACCCAACTAAGTTCTCAGTTTGGGTCTAAGCTGTGCTCCTGTGCATGGAGTTGCTGCAGTTCACCATAAATATGACTCACGCATCAAAAAACTGCCAAAACATGGGACTCAATAGAACACGGTTGCCTGGAAACTAAAGCTTGATTAAATTTTTACTTTTTTGTTTTTTTAAAGGAAAGAAAGCATCAATACCTATAGCAGGCTGACACGTGGGCTTCTTGCTCCCACGTACCTCCAGAGACCACTCCCGGGAATCTCCAGCGCCCAGGAGAGGTCAGAGGATGCGCCGCCTCCCCTGCGCTTCCTGACCTGTGTTCTCTTTCATCCCCTGGTCTGCTGCTTGTGTGGGTGGGGAGGATGGAGATCAGCATACTCTGAAATAATCAAAATCATCCTCCTTGTCCTCAAATATTCATTAAGTATTTCCTACATACAGGATCATGTGCTGGGTGTGACTATATTACAGTGAATCTCAGTTTCCCCACGAATTCATAACACTATCTCACATTTTATTGCACCTAGAGAAGTACTTTCGTGCTTCCCATTTGATTCCCACACTTTTGAAGATGATACTGTAATAATCTCTGTCTCACAAATGAAGAAAATGAGGCACAAAAAAGGGAGGAAAGTTGGCCCCGGCAAGTAGCAGAGCCAGGGCTTGGAAACAAACCCTTTGCCTGTCCACTGTGGTGTCCGCGGGTCTGGGGTCCTGGGCTGTACCTTGGGGCCAGGGTGGCCCCTCTGACCCACTGCTGGGGTCAGTTTCTCTGATGATCAGTTTCTCTGATGCCCCTTGTGAGCTGTGGCAGGGGTGGTGGTGGAGCTATGACCTCATCAGGGCCCTGGCTTCCCTACTTAGACCCATGCGGGTGGCCCAGGGGTTAGAAATGTTGGTGATAGTGCCATCTGGCAGCTCGGAGAAACTCACGGAGTGTGTTCTCCCCTGTGCTACTGAGTGTGGCTCCCTTTATAACCTCCAAGGAAATAAATCCTCAAAATGCAGCATAAAGCAGTCATCCTAGACCGGTGCCCGTGGGGACTTGCGGGTCTGGGGAAGCAGCTCTGGCCTCCAGAAAGGTGCACGGTGGTGGAAGAGCCACAGTTCTCAGGGCCCACTGGGGCAAATATCCCAGAGGAACCCCCCCACCCCTTTCTGTTCCTCAGTTAACTTCCTAGTTGCGGTTTTCATTTCCCTGAGTCTTGACTCTTTAGACAGGTTATCTCCACCCATTCTGTGCCGAAGCTGCTGGAGTGGAAGGTGATGCATTCAGCCTGGGTCATGTGGGGCTTAGGGAGACTCCAGGTGATTTGTCCACTGCAGGGAGATACTGATGAGATGCACTCCTCAGAGAAGCTAAGCCACCAGCTTGACACTCTGTTGTGAACACCATTCTGCAGTTTTAAAATTTGGATGGCAAGGGAAACCAAATCCTATTTCTTCAGACTTCTCAACAATTTCATGCCTGAAAAAAAACTACGTGTTTATGATTTCATATACAGACCTTGAGGAATGTTCCAATTACAAAGTGTTAAGTAGCCTACTATGAAGTAAAAATTAAAAAATCTATTTGTATTACCTTCCAAAAATAAAAAAAAGTGCAATCTGAGAAACTGTAGTGTTTCTGCCTCAGAGATACCGGGTAAGCACTTCACACTTAATAGATTCTGTCACAGAGATTTTCTCTGTTCTTACAAATGCTTTTGTAGGATGGCGAAGCTAAAAATAGAGCTGAAGATAACATTCATAACCTAAAATATACATAATTTGGAAGGTCTGCCACGTACAGTGATTTCAGGGGCTGGTAATTTTCTGCTGAATACTAGCTGTTTTGATAATCCTCCTAAATTTTTCAGGTTACAATGCTGCTTAGCACACAGCACTGTCAGACATTTTAATTCAGGTTATCTCGGTAATTGAAGGTATGGGTGTGTGGCATACCAAGGAAGATAGCTGTTCTCATTCATAGGGCATAAGTTGACTTTGGATTTGAGAAACCCAAATTCCAGTTCGATTTTCTGGAGAGTTATTGTATGACCTTGAGAAATTGCTTCACGTGTCCTTTGAAAAATCTTAGTCTGTCCTATCCATGAGAATGGATGGGACCCTTGCCTGAAAGGGTTTTGAGTACATTGAAGAGATAGATATTTCCACATTTATATGTATGTAAAGCTTAGGAAAGATGGTGCCCTCACCCTTGAATTGACATGACTTTCCAGGTCCTGTACCCACACATACCTGACAAGAACCTCTGTCCCAGTTCCAGTTTCTGGGTGAGACAATTTCTCTGATGCAATCTGGGTTCTAGACTTGGTGGCCTGGGAGGGGTGAGATCAGTTAATATGAGGGCTGGGGGCTGGAGTCGTAGAGAGGTGGCGGTTGGGGAACAAGCATCCATCTCCACCTCCCTGAGCCTTCCCTGCGGTGGGCTCTCTGGTCTGAAGATGATGTGCAGGCAACAGAGCAACGTGCAGAGCTGGGGCCACTCCTGAGGGCTGGGAGAACCCGACTCCCCTGGGCAAAAGATAGGCTTACCGAGACGACCTCTCCCAATGACCCGTCACCTCTCCTCACCTCCACAGGGTGGGAAGGTCTCCAAAACATACCTGGCCCTAAAATTTTACTGGCCAGTGTCTAAACCACAGAGATTTCAGCCCTTGTTTCTTTTCAGAAACAACATTAGTCATCCAAATACCTTCTTTTGAAGCTGCTAGGCTATTGAGTGTTTAAAAAGGAATTTGTTGACTGAAACAAATGTTTTGGGTTTCCTTAAGTAAAACATTTGCCAAAATATATGCAGCCCTGGGCCAAGTCTCTTCCTACAAAGCAGATGTTGGAACGAAGCTGCTTCTCCTAGCCATCTAGGTCTTGGCCCATTTGTTTGAATCACCTGAATTTTCTGCCCAGCTGCTTCAGGGGTTTCTGACAGAACCACACAGCAAACTGCTGCAATCCTCCACTTAATACCTGCAGCAAAGTCTTTGGTGCCAAAGACCAACAAGGAGCTGGGTGGTTTGAAATTATTGTCTAGCTGGCTATCTCTGAGAACCTCACAGCTGTCCTTGAAATGGAGCAAATTTGGTTGTCCCCATCTTAACTGTTATTTCACATTTTTTTTTCCTTAGGTGTGGAAACTGAGACATCAAGAGAAAGTAACCTGATTTTATGGTAATGATTTTGATTTTGTGATTTAGAAACTCCAAGTGCTGTGAGAAAGTCATTCTCTAGGTTTCTGGAAGTACACACAAACAGGCTGGCTTGGCTTCCACAGCCTGTGGTCCTTCTGTGGTAAATGGAGGGTCACACCCTCCTCCTCTGACATCTTACCTCTTGGCATTTCCTCTGGGCTGCACACTGTGCTGGATTAGGTGGAAACCTAGGTCAGTCACTCAGGCACTTGCTCCTGAAATGGCTGATAGTTGAGGTTGGTGGTTTCAAACTTCTATTCAAATCACATGGATAAGTGTGACTATTTTCCCCATCACACTGCACTAGGGGCCACAGTGACAAACTCTATTTATGCTATAGCCTCTCCATATTTTTTCTTTGAAAATTTCCAAATATGCATAACAATAGGGAACACAACAATCCCCATGTGTCTACCGCCCCAGCTTTAACCCTCACTGACATTTTGCCAGACTTGTTTCATCTCCCCATCCTCCCTCTTTTTTTCCTGGATATTTAAAAGTAAATTCCAGACATCGTCTTTCACACTTAAATTCTTCCGTATGCACCTCAATTTTTTTGGAAAATAGTAATGCCATTACCACACCAAATAAAATTCACAAGAATTCCTTAGTGCCATCTAATACCAAGTCCATATGCAAATTTCTCCTTTTACAGTAGATTAGTTTAAACTGACAAGGTCCACTCATTGTATTTGGTTGTTTTGACCTTAAAGTTATGAGTGGAGAGCTCAGGGCAGAAGGTGGAGGAGAGTGGCTGCGTCAGTGACTCAGACCCTTTCCCTCTGAATTTCACTTTTCCTTTGGAAATTCTCTCTGGATTCCCTTTGCCATTACCTTACGTGACTATAAGTTACAGTGTTTCCATTTAAAATTCTGTCCTAGTGACTATAAAAAAACTCCCCCCACCCATGTAAATTGGAGAAGCCACTGTGAAAAACAGCATGGAGGTTTCTCAAAAAACTAAAAATTGAACTACCATATGACCCATCAATTTCACTCCTGGGTATATATCCAAAAAAAAATCCCACTAATTTGAAAAGATACATGCATCCCAATAGCAACATTATTTACAATAGCCAAGATATGGAAGCAACCTAAGTGTCCCTCAACAGATGAATGGATAAAGATGTGATATATATATATATATATATATATATATATATATATATATATATATATATATATATATCAGTCATAAAAAAGAACAAAATTTTGCCATTTGGAGCAACATGGATGGACTTGGAGGGCATTATGCTAAATGAAATAAGTCAGAGAAAGAGAAATACTGCATAATATCGCTTATATGTGGAGTCTAAAAAATACAACCAACTAGTGAATGCAACAAAAAAGAAACAGACACAGATATAGAGAACAAACTAGTGGTTAGCAGTGGAGGGGGAGGGGCAATATAGGGGTGGGGAAGTACGAGGCACAAACTATTGGGTGTAAGATAAGCTCAAGGACGTATTGTACAAAACGGGGAATATAACCAATATCTTGTAATAACTATAAATGGAAAGTAGCCTTTACAATTGTATAAAAAATTTATTTAAAAATCCCCCTTTTTTATATCTTCCTTATAACAAATAAAGTAGGCTGGCATCATCTCAAAGAGTATTACAAAGACAGCAAAAGAAAAATTGAAATGAAAAAGCCACACAAATAACTCAAAGACTATACAAAATTATGTTAGCAAACAACAGGTCCCTGACCCTACACTAACAGACTCATGTGATTAAGAAGCACACAGACTGGCTCCTTTGCACACCCTGGTTTAAGAAAACTGTATTCTATTCCCAGAAACTCAGTGCAGCTTTGTCTTGGTCCCTTCCCTACCAGCTCCCTGTCTCCATGGGGTCAGGGCCTTCTTATTTCCCAACACAGCATCTAATTGTGTATATTGTTTTTCCCCAAGGACACTATGAAAGCTTCTTCTCTCATAAAAACAAACAAACAAACAAACTGAAACAAAACCCAAGCAAACCCATACCTCTGCCTGGTTCAAACCTTCCAGCCTGCTCTACCCTGACCTGGTTGTACCTGGTTTTCCACCTGGGAGGGGAAGTCAAATTCTCAGGGTTAGTTCACAAGCCTTTCCTGGTGTAGCCTGCTGTCTCTGCCAGCCATAGATCCTTCCACAGCAAAGTACACATCAGTGTCCTCCTCAGTGAAATGGGATACTGTTTCTATCTACCTCATAGGCTTGTTGTGAGGCTGAAATGAGATCGTGCCTATAATACCCTTATATTACAGCGTGGAAAAATGGCAAGAGTCAATGAATGATAGTGATGATGACAGTGATAAAGGTGATGATTCTGATGATGCTGATTCAGGAGTATTCCTCCTTCTTCCTCACTCACCCACCCATCACCTGTGATCTCACAGGGTAGTCATCCTGCAAAGGTCTACATTGTAACAATAAAAACGGACTTAATGTAGGGTGGTGAAAAGGTTTTCTCTTAGGTGGAGCTCTCTCTCTCTAGGAAAATTCCAAGCTGATTGAGGTTGGGTAAGATCCTCGAGTCAGGTATCTACAGGTGGTGAGGTATCAGTAGAAAGGGGAAAACTTTGCTATGAACAAGAGGGAGGAATAGTCTTTTTTTTTTTAGTTCATAAGAGGAAGAGAAAAGAGAAGTAGAGAGCAGAGAAGAGAGTGGCAGGGTTGGAAGGAGCTAGGAAGAGTGAGAGAGTCGGGGAAGGCCACGGAGGCTCCACAGAGGTGGACACCTTGACACTGAGCGTTCTCTGGGAAGCCATTTGTATGTTTAATTTGCGGTTTGTGAGCCTGTTATCCAGTTCCTGCTCCAAAATTTCCACGAAAGTCTACATATTTCAGAACATTTCATGCTTTATGTGGGAGGAAGTTCGTGAAAGTCAGAGAGAGGAGAACATCAGGAGGCAAAGGATTTGTAGAAATCCTGAGGAGAATGCTTTGGATTTCCACAGGCCATGGTTCTGGGGGGCTTCTAAGGGGTGGTCCTGTCTGACATCAAGGTTGCACTAACATTGCAGTAGCCTTGACATACTGATGATAGGATCTGCCCATGTACAGTAAAGGAAAGAGAATCTGGTTCCCTCCTAGTCACTATAATAGCATACAGACATTTGAGGTGTAATTATCCAGTGTCCTTGGATACATAATTTACTTTCCTAATACGGAAACCAGGCTTTTCCTAGGATGCATGTATGTCATCAAAATTTTATCTCAAAATATCTGGATAAAACTTTGATTCTTATAATAAAAAGCCATCTTGAAACAGTCGCCTGGTAAAATCTATATACTAGAATGAGACCAACATCCATCAAGAGAAGAGGCAAAATCTGTTCTGTTTTGTTCAGTATATACCCCACTTCTGGCCCAGTTATCTGGGTAATGGCAGGGGTCACCCTTGGTGATCTCACTCTCCCACTTCATGTCTCTGCTTACAAATGTGTCACCTTTCGCATACAGGGTTGATGTCACTGGACTCAACCTTACTGGAACTGAGCGCTGATGTAATCTTCTAATCCTAGGGCTCGGCTGCTGCTGCTTCACTTGTACCTGGTGGCATGGTCAGCAGGTGTCTGAGACAGGGGAGTGTTAGGCTATAGAAACGAGGACAACTATCTCATGGTCCGGGTCCCGCTGGCACAGTGCTCGCTCCTGCAGAGCTAACTGACCTTTCTCTGTCCAGACCACAGAAGACAAAGCCATCTGTTTCATACCCCACATCTCTGCATCCCAAATTTTCCTGGGAAAGTTTCCAGGAGTTTGAGCTCCCAGAGCTTGCCATTAGCTCCAGGCCTTCAGAAACAAAGGCCCTGCTGAGACTCACGTTGGGAGAACCTGTGTTTGCTAGGAGTGTTTAGGGCAGGAGATGTAAGCAGGTGGAAATAGAGAGGATTCCACCTCAGCAGCGCTAGCACTTCTCAAGCACCTGTTTTGTGTCAGGCCGTGCATTAGGGCCCGACACGACCTGTCTCGTTCACTCCTCGTGACAGACGACAGCGTTAGGTGGAAGCCTGTGCTCTGATGCGACAGCTGAGGTTGCGAGAGCACCCACGACGTAAGCCACGTTGCTAACTCTGAATCAGGTCTGTATGACCCCAAAGCTAATGCTCTTAACTATGCTATTCTGCCTCTTTTTCTGGGTTTGACTCTGTCCAAATCTGCTGGCCCTTCTCGCTCTTCCTAACTTTGGAGACTCCAAGTCTCTGAGGCTATTCTGGGTACCTGGGTTGGGACAAGGTGGGCCTGAGAAGCCTGCTTCTGCTGGGGCTCCGGGCCATGGAGAGTGCTGCAGCTTTTGGTCCAGGAGATCTGCTGAGGGACCTGGGAAACTCCCTCAAGGTGCCTTAATGGAGAGTGCCCTGGACTCTCCCAGGACCCCCGGGTAGGGTAGCAAATGAAATGACAGAAGCCCAGTTAAATTTGAATTTTAGGTAAATAATTTTTTAGTATATGTATGCCTATGCAATATTTGGGATATACTGATCCTAAAACATTTGTTGTTTATCTGAAATTCAAATTTAACTGGGCATCCCATATTTTATCTGGCAACCCTAGACCCAGCGTCTTCTACGACTCAGTGGCTGTGCATGGTGACAAGTGTCTGAAGACTCCAATCTCTGAGCCAGGCCTGAGACTCTGTTTGAGGCTGTCCAGACCTCCCCTGGTGGCCTGGGGGACACTGGGGGCCCCGAGAGCAGTGGCAGATGCACAGGTCTGGCAGGAGTTGCACCAAGAGCATCCATACAGTGAACCTGTGTAAGGAGGAGCCTGCACACAGGGGTGCCAAGCAGGTGCTTCCTGGTGTCTCAACAGCAGAGTGACCGAGGAACAAGAGAGGGCTTGAGGCAGAATAAAATAGGAGGCAAAGCCAGTCAGCCAGTGTATTAGTTTGCTAGGGCTACCTAACAAAATACCACAGACTGGGTGGCTAAACAGCAGAAATTTATCTTCTCACAATTCTGGAGGCTGGAAGTCCAAGATCAAGGTGTTGGCAGGTTTGGTTTCTTATGAGGCCTCTCTCCTTGGCTTGTAGGAGGCCACTTTCTTCCTGTGTCTTCACATGGTCTTCCCTCTCTGCATATCTCTGTTCTAATCTTCATATAAGGGCACGAGTCATATTGAATTAGTGCTCACCCTCATGACCTCATTGTAACTTAATTACCTATTTGGACCCTATCTTCAAATACAGTCACATTCTGAGGTTCTAGGGGTTCAGACTTCAACATATGGATTTCGGGGGCACAAAATTCAGCCCGTAACAGCTAGAAAAAGATTCAGGAAGCAGGTGAGTTGGTTTGTGCAGGGAAATGGCTCTGTCATGGTGCCCTGGGGACCTCGTACACATCCACATAGGCCACATGGGCCAGGCTTGAGTTGTCGCTGAAGCCACATCTTGGTAGAACAGCCTGTAATCTTCCTGGAGCATGAGGCCATGTGAGGCTTGTAAGGAACTGCAAGACCATTTTCTACTTGCCTCCTATCTTCCTGAGAGGTGGTTGTGAGATAGTTTCTCATCCCCTCTCAGGTTCCCATGATGCATGAGACTTTCTGCCTTGTCCTCCCTGCTCTTGGGCACAGTTGCAGGCTGTAAACTAGCTGCAGCCTAGCGTCAGCTCCTCAGCAACAGGGTGTCCCTCCATTTGTGTTGCAGTCATCTGGCCCTTCTGTTTCAGTGCTGCCCTGTGCTCGGCTGCGGGGAGCTGGCATCCTTGGCTGCTCTTCCTTGCACTGTTCATATAAACAATATGTCAGAGTTGGGGCTTGTTGTTTTGTTACCAGCCATATCTGCCAGGACTTACCTTGCACTCACTCTTTGGTTCAGGGGGCAGGAAGCACAGACAGCCTGAATACAAGGAGGCACCCATGGAGAGCTGGGGAAGAGGCATATGAAACATAAAGCAGTCCTTAAAGGGGAATGGCTTCTGGGGGTTGGCCCCGTGTGGTCATGCCAAGGTGAGGGGCACACAAAGGACACTTACTGTTAGGGTGTACTCAAGGGTGATGGGAACTGAAAGGCTCCTGCCAAGGTGATTGGAAATTTTAAAAATTGCTAGAAATAAGGACTGGATTGCTGTGTTTTTTCCCCCCCTCCTGTTTGGTGTTTTATTTTTTTCATCCAAAGGCTACACAAATATTAAATGCTGACCCCTAACTATTGACTGTGGGTGTTTTGGAGGATAAATGTACTAGAAGAAGGCATGCTATATTGGTAGGGCAAATAGTTGAAAGCTCCACAGCAGCAGAGTCATTTACTATCCTGGGTTCAAAGAATCCGGGTTTCAAATCATGTCTCCTTAACTTACAAGCTATGTCATCTCAGGTAAATGATTTTACCTCTCCAGGCTTTAGTTTTCTCGGTCAGCAAAGTGGGAATTTTTCATTTGGGAACCACTTCACTTGAGTTGTTGTGAGGATTGTATAAATAATTGACTCATTGTGCACTTACTGTCTGCCTAGTGTATGCTAAATGCTTTATGCATCTTATCTCATTTAATTCTCACAACAACTCCCAGAGAGGTAGGATTGTTATTATATCAATTTTACAGATGAATAAACTGAGACAGTGGAAGCACTGAGAGGTTACGTAACTTGCCCAAAGTTAAAGCTAGTAACTGTGGGAGCCAGAATTCAAACTCAGGCAGACTCACTCCTGATCTTGCTCACTTGTCAGTGGGCTACAAAATAAACGAGAAAAATTATACAAAATGTTAGGAAGAGTGCTCAGCACATAATAAGCATGATACGTGGTAGCTATTATTTTAGCTTTTCCTTACTTGAATTTGACAAAATTAACAAGTGTGAAAAAGTGTACAAAGAAGCGGGAAAAAAAAGATGTTTTCTTTTCTGTATTTGTGTTTTTCAAAAATTCCACAAAAATCTTACATTTGCCATCAGAAAAATTTACTGAAAAAAAAATCAGTCATAATCCTACAAGGCTAGAGGCTTTTAGGTGAGGCCAGATGAAGAAAATCAGGTTTTTTTGAGAGCTTTCCTGAAACTCTGGTTCCCCTATGGCCGAAAAATACAGGACGCCTGAAACCAGTTTACAAAATACTGGAAGCCTCCAGGGCAACACAAGCGTGGGACTGAAATCCAAGCCTTGATCTGGTGAAGGCTGTGCAGCCACCTTCTGGGTCGATGTCTAATACAATTAACATGGCTCTGGACCTCAGGAACCTCCTAGGCCCCTTCTGGTTTGTTTGAGGCCATGTCTGAAGATAACAGCGAATTCGGCTGGCTAATTGGTGGACCGAGGAATCACTTGAGACTCTGGATCCTGGTGTCTCCTCACTTGCTGGGGCTGGGGGTTTGCGTTCGGTACCCGGAGCGGAGGCCTCTGCCAGGCATTGTAGGGTCAGCGTTCGGGTCTCCTTGGCAACGCCTACTGGGGAAGGCCGCGGGGCGCACTCCGGGTGGCGGCAGAAAGTACTCGAGCCGCCCTTCCACGTCTTGAGGCCGCCGAGCCGCCCGGCCCATGGGTGCCGTAGTCTCGCGCCACAGCCCCCAACCAGCGCCCTTGTACGTAGGAGAGGCCCAGGCCCGGCATGGCGGACGCGCGGTCCAGCGGCCCCCGGCACGGCGGCGCGCGGCACGGGCTGCTGGAGAGGATGGCGCGCCTGAAGCGGGGCGGCCCACCGTTCGCCGAGCCCGAGGTGTAAGGACGGCGCGCGACCGGCGACCACAGCTCCAGCTTGAGCCGCCGGTGCTGGCGGCGGCTCTTCCCGCGGTGCGCGCAGGAAGAAAGCCCGGGCCGGCAGCCCAGGAGCGCGGCCGCTGGGGCCCCGCGAGCCTGCGGAGGCCGCTGCAAAACCTGGCGGTGTGGAGGCTGCCCGAGAGGCTGGAGGAGATCCCGCTGCTGGAGATGCCGCTACTGGATGGACATCCCGCTGCAGGCGCTGCTAGGCGCGCAGGTCGGCGACTAGGCCCCGCCCCGCCCTCTGCAGTCGGGGCTTTGGTTTTGTTTAGTAAAGACAAGAAATGAAAATAAACCGAATTCCATTTGAATGAAAGAACCCAGTTTTTTTGTTGTTGCTTTTTGGGGGGTGGAGGTATTGACATGCATTTGAAACCAAGCGACTCCGTGTTGAGGTTTTGGTGAAGTGAACGGGCTCGTCCTCCTGTTTCTCTAGGGCAGGGGCCTCGATGCAGTAACCGAGCCGGCAAGCAGTCGCTGCAGAGGCGTCCGGATCCCTCCTGCTCTGCCCCGCGAGGGCCCTTGTCTCTCCCTAAACACCCACGTAAGAAGCTGGGAGCGGCAGGGGCCTTCAATTGGAGCCAGGCCCACTGGGATTAAAAAAATTTTTTTTCTTTTAAAGAGGGTTGCTTGAGGTCTTCACTCCACATCAACGTGAGCGAACTCTGCTTTGATCTTTTGTTTACAGGCGTTTATGGACCCGTGTAAACCAACATTAGAACCAAGGCCTGGAGGCTGGTTGCGGGAGTTTGAAAACTTGTTCTGGAGATAAAAGTGCAAAAGGAGAGGAATCCGGGAGACTCCTGAGAGGGTCTTTAACTTCTTCCTCTTCCTCATCAATAAAAACTTGCTAATGATACTCTGGATCTACAGGCCTGTGGGGGTGAAAGTAAAATATTAGAAGTGAAAGTGCTCGAAGTACACTGAAAGAGCTATACGCAGTCAACGTATTTATTATACTGGTATAATTGTCACTCTCCGGGCTACTCCCAGACCACTCTCCATCCTACTACAGTCCGCCCTTCCCGCCCCACCCAGCCAAAACCTCCCATTAAACTAGCAAACTAGAAACACTGAGCAGTGGGCCTCCAAGTGCTTCACTTGCTGTTGCTGATGTTGCTGGGGAGCTCCTGAGGCCTTCCAGGGGTCTCCCCATGCCCTTGACCTAGAGAGTAAGTCTTTGGGAAAGGGTGGGCATGGAGGATCACCACATGGTTAGTTCATTGCAGTGGTAGGGGAGTAATGAGGGATCCCGAGACCGTAACCTCGGAAACTGAGAACTGCAGAAAAAACAAGGCATAGGCCAGAAAGCTGGGGCCGGGAAGGGAGACCTCACAGGACAGAATTCTCTGTAATTGAGGTTAGGTGTATTTTGTACTTTTACTTATTTCTTTATTTCTGGCATCATCCAGACAGCTTAAATTACTCTATAGGTTTGTGATAGGGGAATACATTTTCACCAGAAAAGCCATTAAGCCTCATAGCCAGCATCCATCCTTATAAGGAAACCAGTGGGGCCACTTTGCCTTATAGCTGATTGGACCAGGGATCCCAAGATGCTTGGGAGCATCCATAGGGAGCAGCCTAATGGAATCTTCCTTGCTTGGAGAGGTTGAAACTAAGAGGCCAAAAAGGAGAAACCATTAGAAGAATACCAAATTGCTGAATCCTCAAATACTGGAAGAGAGGTGCTGTTGAATAACATGTAAGAAATTCCAACTATTTAATGTTTCCTGGGTTTATTTCTTTCAGAAAGGAAAGAGCCAAATTAAAGCAGAATTAATTCTCTCTGATCCTTAATTTGAATGTAGCTATGACTTTTTTGATTTGACTGACAGTCCATGGCCTCTACAATACTTCTTCTTCACGAGGCTAAGGAAATTGGTCTAGACTGTGCCTGGGTCTGCATGGACACACACACACACACACACACACACACACACACACGTCAGCTTCGTGTATAAGCACATGGAATAATGTAAATGTTTAGCTTAGAGAATTTATTATGATGGTTTAATGTGTGTCCTCTGTCTTCCTATTTTCACTCTTACACAAAAGTCTTAACATTTTTGGTAATGCTGTCCACCTGCTATTGGTGCCTCCTGGCCATTGATTATAATGAATTCCTCCCAGACCAAGAGAGTGGTAGCTTCTGCTAGATTTGGTAGGCTGATAATACTTCTAATATTTTAGTATCTCTTGCCAAAGCCCAAATTCAGCAGAAACATGGCCGTTGGGTGTAGATGCTACAGCAGGGTGTTGAGGTAGGGTACTTGCTGGTGGTCTCTTCCCCCATTATACCCCACCCTCTGGCATTTTACAGTATTTCATGGTGACGATTTTAACTTCTGATCTTCCGGGGCTGGAGTAGTACCAGCTTGTGTCTTGTTACTCCTCCAATATCCCATCTTCCTTTGAGCAAAAAACCAATAAAAAGAAATGCAGTGCCTCATATTCAGCCATTTTTGGTTGAGTGTTTTCTGGTGCAGATATTCCATGCTTGCAGATATTCCAAGCATGTCTCTTGGCCAGAGGAGGTAAATCAGGCTGGGTCTTCGCTTAAGCGAAGCTCTGTTAGTTGCCTCTTGCCAAGGCTTTTGGGGTTAATCCAGATTTCTGTAAGGTGGCTCTGCCTCAGGCCACTTCAAGGGGAAAAGTGTTAGCTGCAAGGAGCCAGAAGACCCTAGATCTTGAGGCAGTTCTGGGACTCCTGAGCCCCCTCCCATCATGTCCACCCTCTTCCTTTCTCACCATTGATAGCCAGTTGTGCTGTATTCTCCTGGCTAGATCTGAAGGACATGGTCTGATTGACAGGTAATTACCATGGTTCCTGTGGATGAAGCCAGGCTATTCCATGGGTGGCCAGCCAGTCTAGAGTGTAGCTGCCTTTGGATCAATGGGTCCACCCCTTGTCCAAGCCCCTGTTTAGGAGAAACTTAAATTGCTTCCCTGAAACGGCAGTGGGGGTGGGCTGGGGGCTGTGTAGTTTGCACTAGAATGGACAGATGGACATGGGCAGACGCCATGATTGAGATGTTCAGTTTGAGTTAGTGGCTATCATCGTGTGTAAGCCCTGAGGTGGGCATCCAGAGGGAAGATGTCCTTGCCAATTCTATACCCTGTATGCCTTAAGATGGGGTTTCTAGACTGCTTTGCCCTAAAAGGTGGCTTGGCCTTTCTATCTTGCTTCCCTTCTTCCTCTTTAACAAGAAATCTTTTTCTTTATAATAATGTCATGACTCCCATGTTCATCTGTATGCAGTCTTGTGAATGTGGCAGGGCAGGCAGTCTTACCACATTTTTAAAAAGAACTACAAGGCTCAGAGAGGTTGTACTAACCTCTAATGGCAAAACACAGATTTAGATATATTGTAACAGGGATGAGCCAGTTCTGACTCCATGTTGGATCTGTTTCTTTTACTTTAACCTTTGCTTTTCGTTGCTTTTGTTATTATAATCACTGTCTATAGCTGTAAGCATACATAGTGGCCTGCCACAGGGAACCCTGCCCCTCTGCCTGACTGTTAAACTAAAGTGCCTTTGTTCAGCTCACAGAGAGACATCCTGACCCTGCCCACCTGTGAATGGTTGCAGAAGAGAAGAAATTAACACATCCCCTCCCCGATGCAGTCCACGTGAAGAGATGTTTTGCCAGATAAATGGCCTTTTTACTTTACTTCCTCACCTCCTCCCCCTCTCTGTTCTATAAAAGAAACTGGCATCCAGACCCTGATAAGATGGTTTTTGGGGGACCCTAGTCCACCATCTTTTGGGTCTGCCGGCTCTCTGAATAAAGTCATATTCTTTGCCTCAACACCTCATCTCCCGATTTATTGGCCTGTTGTGCGGTGAGCAGGGCAAGCTTAGACTTGGCAACAGTATTTCTTATTTCAAGTTCTGTACAGTTTATAGATCAGAAATGCTGTGATACTTGTGGGCACAGGGCGGGCAGGGGACAGTGGGACAAATTGAGAAAGTAGCATTGACATATATACACTACTATGTGTAAAATAGCTAGCTAGTGGGAAGCAGCCATATAGCACAGGGAGATCAGCTCGGTGCTTTGTGACCGCCTAGAGGGGTGGGATAGGGAGGGTGGGAGAGAGGCCCAAGAGGGAGGGGATATAGGTATACATATAGCTGATTCACTTTGCTGTACAGCAGAAACTAACACAACATTGTAAAGCAATTATTCTCCAATAAAGATGAAAAAAAAAAAGGAAAAGAAATGCTGTGATGCTGGAAGTTCTTTGTAAATAGAAAATTTTATTTGTTAAATGTCCGGTACATAGGAGGTATGCTTATTAAGTTAAAGAACAAGTGAAAGCACATGAGGGAAACTGGTAAACTTTTCCTATGGAAAATCTCCCTTCCCAAAAGGAGAATGTCATCATTTCAGAGCTTTTCCTCAAGTAACAGAGCTGCCAATGAAGGTAGCTCTTTTTCTATTCCAGGTAGACCAGGAAAAAGACAGCAAAGCCTACTCTCTACAATTTGGGAGCTCATTGACTCCAGTGATAAAATAAGGCAACTTGGTATGTGAGGAATTATTTCCTGTCCTAACATGGTTTAGATTTCTTCTGATCTTGAAGGGAAAAAAAAAAAAAAAAAAAAAACGTAATGTCCAGATTAAGTAGATCCAGCCAGACTGTGGCCTGGGATGAATAAAAGAGCTCTGACTAGCAGGACTCTGGCTTACCACTGACCAGAGGACCCAGGGCCTGGAATGTCTGCACAGTCTGCCATGGTGGTCTTGGGAACCTGAAGGAAGGAGCTGATGAGGGAAAGAGAGGCCTGTCCCCCCACCCATCAGTGCCTCCTTGGAGAAGGAGGTCAGCCTCCTGAGGAGCTCTGAACTCTGAGTTCTGGGTGGTGGCTGCCAGCAGAGAGGGCAGCTCACTGTGGGACTGGGAACCAAGGGGGAAGATCCATGATGCTGGGGGTTCTTCTTAGAGAAGATATTGTCGAACCCAAGAATGTGTGCCTGATGCACAGTGAGGCCAAACAAACTAAAACTTCGGAGTACAGAGTAGAGAAAGTGTTATTGCAGGACCAAGCAAGGAGAATGGATGGCTCATGCTCAAAAGACCTGAACTCCCCAGTGGTTTTTGGGAAAGAGTTTTTTTTGGTTTTTGTTTTGTTTTTTTGCGGTAGGCGGGCCTCTCACTGCTGTGGCCTCTCCCGTTGCGGAGCACAGGCTCCGGACGCCATGGCTCACGGGCCTAGCCGCTCCGCGGCATGTGGGATCTTCCCGGACCGGGGTACGAACCCGTGTCCCCTGCATCAGCAGGCGGACTCTCAACCACTGCGCCACCAGAGAAGCCCAGAGAAAGGGTTTTTAAAGGCAAAATTTGGGGTGAGGGCTGCAGGGTGTGTGACTTTCTTCTGATTGGTCGGTGGTGAGGTAACAGGGTGAGGTTCCAGGAATCTTGTGCTTAGCCTGAAGTTACCATCCTCCAGCTGGGTGGCGGACTTAGTTCCTGTAGAACTCAAAGATATATTGTCATGTCTTGAGGAGAAACTAGGACTCTGTTTTATTGCTGCACTGTTGTTTTTTGACTGCCTTTCCTTTGTTTCTGCATTCCCTCATTTCCCTAATTAATAACTGTTTGAATCTGCCCTTTGGAACTCAGGGAAGGTCTAGGAGGCCAAAGCATTTTTTCCTACAAACAAGAAACATGGTAAGGCTTTTGTATCCAGGAGAGCCCTATTGGGTTTCAGAGAGTGCTCAAGAGAGATCTTAAAATGCTTTACCCTCTGAAAGAGAAGGGGAGAGAGGCTATGTATTTGGGTTACCACTGAGGAGTCCAAGAGGAGGAGCGTCAGCTCACTAATAGGCCAACCTGCTCAGAGTTCCAGAGCCTTCGCTCTGCCAAGGGGCTCCAAGGGATGTATAGAGGGCCAGGTTTAGGCACGTGAGGCAGCCGTTTCCCGCCAAGGGAGAGAGGTAAGATTTAAGATGCCTCCCCAGCCCCCAATCTGAGTTATATGGGTTCAGGTAGACTTTATTTACATTTATATAACACTATATTCCTGACAACCACTATGTGACTTGAATCATTTAAAAAATACTTTTATTTGTGGTAAAATACACATAAAATTTATCTTTTAAAAAATTATTTATTTATTTATTTATTTATTTTTGGCTGTGTTGGGTCTTTGTTTCTGTGCGTGGGCTTTCTCTAGCTGTGGCGAGTGGGGGCCACTCTTCATCGCGGTGCATGGGCCTCTTACTGTCGCGGCCTCTCTCGTTGTGGAGCACAAGCTCCAGAGGCGCAGGCGCAGTAGTTGTGGCACACGGGCCTAGTTGCTCCGCGGCATGTGGGATCTTCCCAGACCAGGGCTCGAACCTGTGTCCCCTGCATTGGCAGGCAGATTTTTCAACCACTACGCCACCAGGAAAGCCCAAAATTTATCATCTTGAGGCAGGAGATAGATGGGCCCCAGGCTGAGTAGCTGGAGTTTGCCCCCTGTGGATAGATACTCTAAGATGAAGGATGAGCTGAGCCCTGCCCAGATAAAAGATAAAGAGACCACATATTTCTAATTCTTGAGGTCAAGGAGACCTTCCCGACTACACATGCACAGAAAGGCTCCTCAGGGGTCAAAAAGGGAGGGGGCGCCACCCATGGGAGGTGATGTCAACCTACCCATAGGCCTCTTCACTAGAATCCATCTTGGCTAAGACGTGTGTGCGTACAGGGGAGGACCCCGAGATAAACCAGATACGGACCCAGTGCCAGGCAAGCAAGATGACTGGCCAGAGGAAACCTGGAAGAGATGCCCCATATAAGTGATTCAAACTACCACAAGGGCACGACTCTCTCTCTGAGTCTGCCCATGTGAATCTATTCACACATACCCATTTTCCTCCTAATAAACACTTTACTTGTTTCACTACTTTCCGTCTCTTTGTGGGAATTCATTTCTACAAAGCTAACAGGCCAGGGCCTTGTCACCGGTCCTCGTGGTCTAGTGGCTAGGATTCAGCGCTCTCACTGCCACAGCCTGATTTCAATCTCTGATCAGGGAACCGAAATCCTGCTTCAAGCCGCTATAGGCTGAGGCCACCCGAAATCAATGTTAATCATCTTTAAGTGTATTAAGCACATTCCCATTATTGCATAACCACCATCCCCATCCATCTCTAGAACCTTTTTCATCTTGCAAAACGGAAACTCTGTACCCATTAAACAACAACTTTCCATTCTCCCCTTGAAACCTAGCAGGATCCTGCAGGGCCTTTCCAGGTACAAAAGCTCCTCCATGTCCCCGGTTTCTTGTTTGTAGAAAAAAGGCTTTAGTCTCCTAGGCCTTCCCTGGGGTCCAAAGAGCAGGCCCAAGCAGTTTCTAATTGGGGACTGAGGGAACGCAGAAACAAAGGAAAAGCAGTTAAGCAAGAAAAGTAATAACAATAGCTCAGTGATAACACAGAGTCCTAGTTCCTACAGAACAATGTGACATATCTGCAGGGTTGTTCTGTAGGAACTAAGACCCCACCCAGCTGGGGGATGGTGACGACACGCTGAGTACAAGCACTAGATCCCAGACTGGTTGAAACCAGAAGCCTGATGATTAAGATTCCTGAAACATCATCCTGTTACCTCACCACCAATCAATCAAATGAAAGTCATGCACCCTGCAGCCCTTACCACAAGTGCTGCCTTTAAAAACCCTTCCCTGAAGGCCATTCAGGAGTTCAGGTCTTTTGAGCACAAGCTGCTCATTCTCCTTGCTTGGTGTCTGCAATAAACACTGTACTTTCTTTCACCAAAACCCGGTGTCAGTAAACTGACTTCGCTGCATGGTAGGCGAGCAGACCAAAGTTCAGTTCAGTTACATCCTCCCTCCAAAGCCCCTGCAACCATGGTTCTACTTTCTGCTTCTATGCATTTGACTATTCCAGGTATATCATAAAAAAGGAATCACACAGTATTTGTCCTTTTGCACTTGACTTATTTCACTTAGCATAAAGTCCTTTAGGTTCATTCATGTTGTAGCATATATCAGAATTTCCTTCCTTTCTAAGGCTGAATAATATTCCATTGTATATACATACCACATTTTGCTTATCTGTCATGGACGCTTGGGTTTCTTCCCCTTTGGCTATTATGAATAATGCTGCTATGAACACGGGTGTACAAATATCTCTTCAAGACCCTGCTTTCAATTTTTTGGGTACATACCAAGAAGTGAATTTGCTGGATCATATGGTAGCTCTATTTTTAATTTTTTGAGGAACCACCATACTGTTTTCCACAGTGGCTGAACTGTTTTACATTCCCACCAACAGTGCAAGTGTTCCAGTTTCTTGAATTCCTCACCACTTGTTATTGAAACAGCACATAAAACATTGACCAGCTTAAACTGGTTTTGCTTCCTTAAAACAGGGTGTTGGGCTTCCCTGGTGGCGCAGTGGTTGAGAGTCTGCCTGCCGATGCAGGGGACACGGGTTCGTGCCCCAGTCCGGGAAGATCCCACATGCCGCGGAGCGGCTGGGCCTGTGAGCCATGGCTGCTGAGCCTGCGCGTCCAGAGCTTGTGCTCTGCAATGGGAGAGGCCACAACAGTGAGAGGCCTGCGTACCGTAAAAACAAAAAAACCAAAAAAACCACAAAAAAAACCCAGGCTGTTGATTAACCAAACCTGTAGCTTTTTTACAGAGATAGCACTGCCCAAGTGCAAGAGGGGGACCCATGTTTCTAGGATGACCCCAGAACCAAGAATCTTCGATCTATGGAACTCAAAGAATAGAACTGTTGCCCCCAGAGCCACAGGCTAGAAGTCCTTCAATAAGGAAAATCCAGCTTCCAAGAAGCCTGAATATCTTGGTTACCACATATATGGACTGGTTAGAGACTAGCCAATCAGCTTCTGCCCCTAACCCCTTAAATTTCACCCCAATCCTGGATTAGGGAGACAGATTTGAGCCTTGTTTCCTGTCTCCTTGCCAGTCATTCTCACAATAAGGCTTTTTCTTTTCTCAAAAACTGGTGCCATAGTATTGGCTTCAATGTACGAGGGTCAGCAAGCCCTTACTCGGTAACATTTTCTGTTTGCTTGTTTGTTTATATCTTTGATAGTAGTTATCCTAATGGGTGTGAGGTAGAATCTTATTGTGGGTTTGATTTGCATTTCTCTAGTGATTGGTGATGTTGAGCATCTTTTCATGTGCTTATTGTTTATTTGCATATCTTTTTTGAAGAAATATCTATTCTAGTCCTTTGCCCATTTCTTCACTGAACTTCTTTCCCTTGAGTTATAGGAGTTCTTTATATATATATATAGAGAGAAAATATATAATTTGAGAATATTTTCTCCCATTCTGTAGGCTGCCTTTTTACTCTGTTGATTTATGTCCTCTGATGCACAGAAGGTTTAAATTTTGGTGTAGTCCAATTCATGTTTTTCTTTTGTTGCCTGTGCTTTTGGTGTCATATCCAAGAAATCACTGCCAAACCCAGTGTTTTCTCCTAAGAGTTTTATAGTTTTAGCTCATATGTTTAGGTCTTTGATCTGTTTTAAGTTCATTTTTGTATGTAGTAAGAATGGCAAAAACTCTCCATTCAAACCCCTGTCCTAGGAGACTTGACCAGACTTGAACGTGACGTCTAACCACCTAAAGCTACTTCCCTGGGACACCCAGCCCCCTTTTGAATTCCTGTCTGGAAAAGTTCAGGGCTGTCAAAATAGTTTACTGTTTGTTCTAGCCAACACCTGAAGATAGGCCCTTGACCTCCTCTCCTTAGAGCATTTACTAAAAGAAGTTTATTATTGTGAATGTTCCTCTGTTTCTTTGAGATGTATAACTATCTCCTACAACTGAGGAGCATCTTTCTCAGGGACCTGAGAGCCATTCCGTTGAAATGTAATCATCAGGAAGGGTAGGGCTCTGTCTCCCAGTCCCTTCTAAGTTCAATAATTGCCAGTTAGCAGACACAGCTGCTCAAGTCACACTCACCAATCACAATTACACTGATGAACCCTTTGTCCTTTGTCACTTGTGTCGCCAACTGCCGCCACTGCCGCCGCCACCTCCCGTCTCCCTTTAAAATGCCCAGTCACCTCTGCCAATTCAGAATGGAGCTCAGCTCTTTCCCTTATTTTCATAGTAGCTGAATAAAATGTTTTCGTCGCTTTAACTCATGTCTAGATTTGTTTATCGTTGACAATGGCATAAAGTAAGGGTCCAACTTCATTCTATTCTGTGTAGGGATATCCAATTTTCCCAGCACCAGTTGTTGACTGAATCATCTTAAAAGAGCAGAGAGCTTGTCATTCAAAAGACTCTTAGGTAAACATTTTTGCAAACTGAGGAATTCTTTTGTGTGGCAAACACTTCCCTAAATTTTAAAAAGAACGCACATCTTCATATACTAGATTTTTGAATAATGCTGTATTTCTACATAGGGGTAGTTTACAGAATGCCTTCCTGTGTAATGTCTCATTTGGTCCTGCGAAGAATCCTGGGATCAGTAAGTAATGCAGGCCTGGAACGTCATCCCCTGCCGCCAGCCTCTTTGCCCCCTTGCGGCAAGATCCCTGACCCCAGCCCTTCAAGGCTGGATGGAGCTGCTTATGGTCTCGTTTTTCTTGTTTTAAGGCAGATCTATGGGCCCCAGAAAGTGATATGAAACTGGAAACCACAAGCAGGGATTTCATTAGGTCAGAACTAATGGTTTAATTCTATTATACCTTCAGTTAGAATAGGGTTAATAAGAAGCCATTGCTGCAAGCTTTATACCTGGAAAGGGCAATCAGATTTATACACTACTCTGTTTTTCTATTAGAGCCCCAGACTATTACTCCTAGTCTCTGTGTTCACCCGAAGAGGATCTGGGGGTTGGGAGGAGGTATGGTAGAATGCAAGACCTGTTCTTCCTCTTGGAAAAGAAGTCCATACTTGTAGGTCAGGATGCTTATCTCCATATTCAAAACAGAAGCTGGTCAGCAACATTGTGACAGTGGGGGACACGGTCTTGCTTAATTCTGGAGCTGTCAGCTGATGGAATAAGAATCCAGCTGGGTATGTTGTCCTTGACAGTTGCCCTCATCTCTCATGGGTATGTGCTTGTGGCTGCTTAGTATTCGTTTCTCATGCTGCTTGGTAAGAACACCCCCTCCCCCCAGTCTCAGCCATTAGGTTTGCAAAAGATCAACTGCACCTACTCCCAGGTCCAGAGGTGGGTTCTGACTGGCTTTACCAGTAGTTCTCAATCCTGATTCACCTGAGGAGTTAAAAAGCACTGAACTCCACCCCCAGAGAGTCTGGTTTAATTGTTATGGGTTGGGCCTGGGCATAGGTTTTTGATTTGTTTTTTAATAGACTTTACTTTTCAGAGCAGTTTTAGGTTCACAGCAAAATTGAGCAGGAAGTGCAGAGTTCCCGTATAGCCCTTCTCTGCGCGCGCTCATGCATAGCCTCCCCGTTATTCACATCTCCTCCCAGAGTGGAATATTTGTTACAACTGATGACCCTACATTCATACATCATTAGTACCCAGAGCCCATGGTTTACATTGCTAGCGTGCACCCCAGTAGTGAGGCCAAACAAACTGAAACATTGGAGTTTGGAGGAGGGAAAGGTTTATTGCAGGGCCATGCAAGGAGACAGGTGGCTCATGCCCCCGCAAAACCCCAAACTCCCCGAAAGTTTTCAGCAAAGCATTTTTAAAGGCCAGATGAGGGAAGGAGGTCACAGGGTATGTGATCATAATACACTCATGCATAATTCTCTGATTGGTTGATGGTGAGGTAACAGAGCAGTGTCACAGGGGTTAACATTATCAATCCTTAGGCTCCAGGAGGCCTGGGGGCTGTGTGCTCATGGTCGTCAAGTAGTTAGCATCTTCCATTTGGTGGGGATTGGTGGGGTGTGGGGTGTGGGGGTGGGGGGTGGGGTTTCACATCTGTAAAACAGGAAATGTGCATACTTCAGAGCATATGGGGGAAGGGCCTGCCCCGGGAAGGCCCCAAAGGGTTCTGCTTGATTACAACATTAGGGTTCACTCTTGGTGTTGTAATTCTATGGGTTTTGACAAATGTATCAGCCATCAGCATGTATCAGCCATTATAGTATCACACAGAGTAGTTTCACTGCCCTAAAAACCCTCTGTGGGGGAGGGATAAATTGGGAGGCTGGGATTGATATATACACACTACTATATATAAAATAGATAACTAATAAGGACCTACTGTATTGTACAGGGAACTCTACTCAATACTCTGTAATGACTTATGTGGGGAAAAGGATCTAAAAAAGAGTGGACATGTGTATATGTATAACTGATTCACTTTGCTGTACAGTAGAAACTAACACAACACTGCAAATCAACTATACTCCAGTAAAAGTAAACCTTCTGTGCTTTGTCTATTCATCCCTTCCTCTCCCCCGCTGTAATAAACTCCTGACAACCACTGATCTTTTTACTGGCTCTATAGTTTTATATTTTCCACAATGTCATATAATTGGAATCATACAGTATATAGTCTTTTGAGATTGGCTTCTCTCACTTAGTAATATGCATTTTTAAAATTGCTCTGGTTAGTTCTAATATGTACCCCTGTTTGAGATCTTGTCTTAAACCAGTCAACCTATTCCGTTTTGTGGTTGAGGTGTTTGGGTCAGAGATGGGCAAGTTTCCCAAGTGGGTCTAGTCACAGCAGACTTTGGTACACAGGCTCTTTTCTGCTGGCCCCAAATGAGGATGCCTGTAGCCCACCCCTGCTGCAGCCATAGTGGCACCTTGAGGAGAGGGCCTGCCTGAGACTGGAGCCAGTACTGAGGAGGTGGAGCTGAGAAATGGGGAGAAACTGGGTCCTGACACATCATATGAGCTTAGCTAAGAAGGTAGGATAAAGCTGTGCCCAAAGCCAGATCGACCTCTGGGCTGTTTGGATGGATCGCTTAGGATGCTTTTGGCTTTGACAATAGAAACTCAATTCAAAGTGGCTTACAATTGAACCACTTAAGTTATTTCCCGAGTGGTTGTATCATATTACATTCCCAAGAGGAATGTATGTGTGACCAGGTTTCTGCATTCTCACAAGCATTTTTTGTTATTACTATTTTTCATCTTAGTCTTTTTGATAGGTGTATAGCCATATGACACAACAATTACATTTTTGGGCATGTATCCCAGAGAAATGAAGACTTATTTTCAAACAGAAAATTTGACACAATTGTTTATGGAAACTTTATTCATAACTATCAAACACTGGAAAATATCCAAATGTCATTCAATGGTTGAATGGATGCACAAAGTGTTGTACATCCATACCATGCTATACTACTCAGCAATAAAAATGAATGAACAATTGATACATGAAACAACTTGATTGAGCCTCTAAGGAATTAGGTTGAATGAAAAAAGGTCAATCTCAGAAGGGTACTTACTCTATGATTCCACTTCTATAGCATTCTTGTTTTTTTTTTTTTTTTGTGGTACGCGGGCCTCTCACTGTTGTGGCCTCTCCCGTTGCGGAGCACAGGCTCCGGACGCGCAGGCTCAGCGGCCATGGCTCACAGGCCCAGCCGCTCCGCAGCATGTGGGATCTTCCCAGACCTGGGCACGAACCCGCGTCCCCTGCATCGGCAGGCGGACTCTCAACCACTGCGCCACCAGGGAAGCCCCTATAGCATTCTTTAAATGAAAAATTGTAAACATGGTAAACAGATTAGTGGTTGCCTGGGATTAGTGAGGAGGGCATGGGTGCAGCTATAAAAGGGTAGCACAAGGAAGTCTTGTAGTGATGGTATCATTGAGTATTTTGATTTGGTGGTGGATACTCAAAGCTACATGTGTGATAAAATTGTACAGGTCTACACATGCAGAGAGACACATGAGTACAATGGTGAAATATAAATAAGTTTTATGTACTGCACTAATGTAAGTTTCTTAGTTTTGATATTATAGTACAGTTACATATAACATTAATATTGGTGGAGGATGGGGAAATAGTCATGGGTCTATTACTTTGTATCTTTCTGTGAATTTTTAAAAATAAAATGTTATATGTGAAAAAACAAAACAAAACAAAACAAAAAACAAAACAAAAAAACAAAGTGGCTTACAAATAAGGACATTATCTCACATTATAAGAAACCCACAGGGAGACCAGTTCCAGGTTGGGTGATCAGCAGCTCACTAAAGCATAAAAGATCCAAGTTTTTCCATCTTTATGTTCTGCCTTCTTTGCTGTAGTGCCTCTCTATCTTTTTTTTTTTAATTAATTAATTTATTTTTGGCTGCATTGGGTCTTTGTTGCTGTGCACGGACTTTCTCTAGTTGCGCCGAGCAGGGGCTACTCTTCATTGCGGTGCACGGGCTTCTCATTGCAGTGGCTTCTCTTGTTGCATAGCACAGGCTCTAGATGTGCAGGCTTCAGTAGCTGTGACATGCGGGCTTCAGTAGTTGTGGTTCACGGGCTCTAGAGTGCAGGCTCAGTAGTTGTGGCACACAGGCTTAGTTGCTCCGCAGCATGTAGGATCTTCCCAGACCAGGGCTTGAACCCGTGTCCCCTGCACTGGCAGGCGGATTCTTAACCACTGCACCACCATGGAAGCCCCCTCTCTATCTTTAGGCTATTAGACGCAATATGGCAGTTCCCATGTATCTTTTAAATATGAGAGCATCCAAAAGAAGAGGAGGACTGTATCTTCCAATCTTCTTCATAAGAGGGAGGAAGACTTTCTCGGAGTCTCCCAGCAGACTTCACTTCTGTCTCAATGGCCAGAAGGGGAATGGGGTTACCATTAATGGGTAAGACTATCACGATTTACCCCTGGCCCAGGGAATAAGGTCAACATCTCAAGGAGTTGAATATCTAAATAAAATGTGGGTTTTAGAGAACCCTGATTCTCTAAAGAGAGAATTTTGGAGAAGAAGAGAAGATAAATGTTAGATAAGTAAAGAGTGATCTCTATTGCTTTATTGCCATTCAAGCCAAAAATTTTTGCAGATGGCCTGACAGAGGGGTTGGGGACAGACCCAGTAAGCACTGTGCGAGGATAGATGATGACAGTCCTATAAGGTCAGAATGATGCAGCTTTCAAGTCCAGCAGATCCTTGGTCCACCCCTAAAGCTCTGTTAGCAATAGGCTGCTTGCTAACTGGCATCTCGCTAATGAAGCGGTTGATCATGGATGGTGTGGAGTCTCCTGACTGACTTCCATCCTTTGGCAGTGCAGTGCAGTGGGCACCTACAGTGTGGAAAATGGTAGTCTCTCTCTTTACCAGGCTGTACCAGGCGGCCTTAGGGAAGACTGTCAACATCAGTGAAATTGCAAGAGAGCGATGGAGAGAGCCAAGCAACAGAGCAGGAGGGCGGGCAGCACGTGGGAAATAGGAGAGCCAGACATGGTGGGCTTGCATATCTGCTCAGCTTGCCTCTTACCAGCTGTTTGACCTTGGGAAAGTTGTTCAATCTTCCCGAGTCTCAATTTTCCTCTCTAAAATGTGGATAGTGACATCCATACAGGCTAGATGAGGACTACATGAAGAAATGTACAGGAGAGGGCTTGGCACATAGTAGGTGCTCAGTAAACACGTTCTCCATTTCTCCCAGGGCACCTGAGACATAAGAAAAAGCACAGGCTTAAGAGGAGACTTGAGTTTGTCTCCAGGCTCTTTGCTTTACCAAGGGCCAGTTATGTTTATTCCTCAGAACTTCACTTTCTCTCTCAGCTGTGAGGATTACATGGGATGATGTAAAGGTGCACCGAGGTGCTCAGGACATCTTGCTTTCCTTCCTCGTAGGCCCACACTACTTGAGCTGAGGTAACACAGCCCAGACTGGTTCGGGGAGGAAGCTTCCTGTGTCCCTGCCACCCCCCATCCTTCCTTAAGCCAGCGTTCCTTTAAGAACGGTTGGCTGGCACTTGAGTCAGAACCTACTGCGGTGTTGGTTAGACGTGCATATTCCTGGGGTCTATAGGATCTGTTGACTCAGTCTATTGGGAGGCAATGTCTAAGGGAATCTGTGTTTTAAACTTTCCAGGAGATTCTTACGCCTGCAACTCAGGGATCACCTTGGAGGGGTGGGAAAGGCCTCGGTGGGGAAAGGCCTCGGTGGGGAAAGGCCTCGGTGGGTCGTTGGCTCACCTGCTCTTCTCTCTCCCAGACCCACCTCCTGGGCCATGCTGGCCCTTTCCCAAGCCTATTTGGAAGCTGCCTATGCATGTTACACTGAACTAGTAGAAAGTGACCCTGGGGAGCAGCAATACCCTCCTTTTACAGAGGAGGGAACTGGGCTCAGAGAAAGGAAGTGAACTTGTCCCACATGCCAGGGCTGGGACTAGAATGAATGTTCCTTGTCTTCTCCCATTGCAAGCAACAGGCGTGAGCGTCAGGACCCCATTGTCCAGGTCGGGTGGCCAGGTCCCCAATGTCCAGGTGGGGAAGGAAGTGGGTGGTGATCAGGGAACTTCTCCATGCATGCATTTCTGGTGAACTGACTAAAGAGGTCTGAAAAACAAAAAAAAACTAAAGAGCCAGAATCTCCAAGACTCCAGTACAGTAAGCCCCCTACAGACGAACCTTCAAGCTGCAAACTTCTCAAAGTTACAAACGTGCATTCGCATGTCCAATCACATAAGTTAGTTCACATGTGTGGAGTACATTGTCATGTGCATGCATCCTCTACAAGTGATTGTGCTTTTGTGTAATTTACTGTACAATACTATATAGAGTACAATAGTACAGTATCTCTATTTCAAGCCCGGGATGTCCGGAAGCAAGTGTAAAGGCAGCAGTATATAGCCGATTGTGTTAGTTGAGTATCTTAGGCTAACTTTTTTAGACTTATGAACAAACTGGGCTTATGAACACGCTTTCGGAATAGAACTCGTTCATGTGTAGGGGACTTACTATAATTTGCTTTAACTTCTTTTTCTCATTCTAGATACACACTGACTTTCATATTGTGTAGACTTCAGGCCCTGCAACCTGCACTGGCAGTCATGGGTAATTGCAAACTGAAGGCTGTCTCTTGCCACAGAGCTCCCTTTTGTGAAGCAGCCAGGGGAGGGGAAGGCAACCTTGACCGGTGATCACTTCTAAGCCAGCTTTCCCAGGCCAAGGAACAGAGCTCACAGACCAAGCTGAGACACAGTGTATTGAATCATTTGAAAACACACAGCCTGAAGCAAGGAGGACGAGATGGGGTAACACACGGGATACGGTACTGGTGGGGTGGAAAGACCACACAGTTATGCAGTGTTCATCAGGGCAGCAGCCTGGATTCCCTCCCCACCTGGAACACTAGGGGTCTAGGGAGTGAGGGGCCCTGAAGCTTAAGCTTCATTAACTCCAAGGAGAATCCCATTGTCTCTCTCTCTCTGCCACATTGGCTCACCCCACTGATGGTGGGGTTGTGAGGACCAGAGGTGAGGATGGGCAAGGTGGCTCAACAGAGTGAAGATGTTTGAGGTTAACGTTCATTCTACTGAGGAGAGATGCAGGATGAGCTTCCCTGGCCACAGCTGTGCCTCATCCGTTACCTACAGAATTGCCGGAGAGTTTGCCTGGCAGGCTGGAGCCGATTGGTTTCTTTCCTTTTCTGTATTGTATGATGCTTTGACATTTTGGGGCCTGGCAAACCTGGGGAGGGACTGCTGCTCCCAGCGTTAGCCAATTCCTTGAAATCACCAACAACTTTGCCTGTGAGCCCGCCTTTGATATGCAAATAATTAATCCAGAGTCTATAGGTCCCCACAGTCTGCAACAGTATCCCCCTGCCCCAAATCACCCCAGGGCTGGGGACTGGAAAGATGAGGGACTGCTCCTATAGCCCAGAGCCTGCTGAAATTATTCAAACTATTTAATCCTCTGCTTGCTCAGTTTGCTTACCCTGCCTTGCCTATTGCTTTCTAGGAAAACCACAATAAAGCCTCATGACCATGCTTTCCCCCCACTTATTCTACCTCCTAACTCACCTAGGTGCTTCCCCATGTGGCCTGGCATGCCTGTTTCTAGGGATTTGTGAGTATAAAGATGGCTTCCTTCAGGACAGTCATTTCTGTGTCTGCATGTCTTATCATACCTGGTACATTTTAAAAACAGTGAGCGGGGCTTCCCTGGTGGCGCAGTGGTTGAGAATCTGCCTGCCGATGCAGGGGACGCGGGTTCGTGCCCCAGTCCGGGAAGATCCCACATGCCGCAGAGCGGCTGGGCCCGTGAGCCATGGCCACTGAGCCTGCGCGTCCGGAGCCTGTGCTCCGCAACGGGAGAGGCCACAACAGTGAGAGGCCCACGTACCGCAAAAAAATATAAATAAATAAATAAATAAATAAATAAAAACAGTGACCAATTTAAGACTCATGACTATTGAGTACCTCACGTACATCATGGATATCTAGTGAGTTTTGGTGCCTCGGCCACATTTTACTGCATTGTGGTATTGGGTAAAAAAAAAAATGTGTTTTACCGTATTGTGGTATTTGGAGTTCCAGTGTATCATACAGTGTATAATGAATATTTGGAGCTTCACGTGCCTCCTTGGTCTTCCCATCCATCCTCGCTCTTTAGCACACATGTGCTCTACTTATTTTATCTATATTGAATATGTCTCACAGGTAACTAACTAATTAGCTATACTTAACCCATCTTCTGAGTTCTGTGTCTGTCTCACAAGTTATTAACAACTTCATCACCTCTGTTTAACATGTAAGTTTGTCTTTCTTGGATGTTGACCTGGTCCTCTCCAGCAGGTGCACATTCTCGGTCATGCAGCACCCACATGCTATGAAGGGCTGTGGAGCTGGAGTCCCTCCCTAGCTGGTGCTGGCCTCGTCTTGCCAGAAGGGACTTGGTACCTCACAGCCTCTCACCCTGAGCTGCTATGCTGAGAACTAAATGAGCAAGTGGGAGCAAACAGATGCCCAACCAGAGGCCCTGGGTGGCTGAGGCCTGACTTGCCACGGGATCACAGGGTACAGCACCTGACCCTGCAGCTGGTGCAGGGTCACAGGGGACTGCTGCAGACTGGTCATGACCCACACAAATGTCTGACTTGAGGGCCGCTGGGTACTTGGGGGGGAAGCGTTCACTGAGCTGAGGTGCACACCTGGGGAGGGACAGGTGCTGAAACACACAAAGCGACACTGCTCCCCCAGGGGGAGGCCAGTGCTAAGTCTAATGTCTGAGTTTCAAGGGAAGGGAACGTAATAGACCTACTGGGGGTAGTTCGGCTCTTACAGGACTTCGGATGAAGGATTCTTTCAGAGTTTATGATGGTCTTTTCAGATTTTGTTCAAGCTCCCTTTCTATAAACATTGAACAGGTGTCATGGAGGGCTAGATTAAGGACCAATCTGTCCTTTCTTGGTTTCTAATGATGAAAGCTCAGTTCCTGGCCAAACTAGTTGTCCCAGTTCTGTCTTTCCTTGGGGTGAATCCTCTACATCAACAGACTCTGGTAGCCTTTCCTGCAGAAGGGTCCAAACTTGTCAGAATACCTACTAGGCTCAGGCCTGGACCCCATGTCACCCATGTATGAGAAGAGAGGACAAGTCTGAGGACAGGAACTCATCAAGTACAGTAAAATAAGCAGCTATGTCTCCTTTGGGGCCAGTGAACCCTTGTAGGAAAAGCCTAGGCTCTAAAGGTGGCCAGATGGGTCTTCCTTTGGATCTGTTCTGCAAGCTCCTCTGTGAAATGCGTAACAGCATCTCTCCTTGAGTCGTGGTGAGGATTCGAGTCCTGGCATGTGGTGGACATCCTGTTCATGATTGTTCCCTGGGAGGAGGAAAGGGCTGGCTCCATAAGCCCCTTGAGAGGCATCACCAAGAATTACTTTAATGTTTTTTCTCCTATGGAGCCTGTTTTGAAACTTTTAATCTGCCTGACTACATTTATTAGTTTGTTCTTTCATATTAAAAAATTGTATTTTACTCAAGCTTATTTTCCCCATTTTATTAATCAAAGATATTTATAATCTAAGACTTTCAAGTAGCACAAGGTAACCAGTATTATCACACTCAATGCAATCTGAGTCACACACAAAGAACAATGCAATGCAATGCAATGCAATTGTAATGAAAATTAATACATGAGACCATCATTACTACTTTGAAGTACTTGGATACCCTAATTTCAGAAGCTTTTCTCCAGATTAAATAGCACTGACAGCACTGTCTGGGCATTTCCTGAACATTTACTATATGTCAGGCTCTGTTCCAGCAGTTTTGCAATTTACCTCAGTGAATTCTCACCATCATCTGCTGAGTGAGATGTGCTGTCAGTCTTGTGTTATAGGAGGACAGAAATGGCAACATATGCGGGTTAAACAGCAGCTGGAAACAAAAGGAAAAGAAGATGCTTGCCTCATTTCTTTTCCTGAGAAAGGAACTGTGCCCTCAGGAGGAGAACTGGATCTTCCACTTGCTCCTGAGAGTGGTGTTGCCCCTTACACTGTAGCAGAATAAAATGATCTGCATATGTAGATAATTTCACACAAAAATTTTGTTACTGAAGGTTCAGAATAAACTCTGGGGAAATAGAGGCTGGACCATGATCTCTGGACCCCTCATCTCTTAGGTCTTTCATCAACTATTTTTAAAGATCTAAAAATATTTTTCCGATTGTAATAAAATATTTTAAAACAGCAATCCTTAAAATTTTTTATTTCTTCCTCCTCACCCCCTACCTCTGCTTCCTGAGTTTTTAAATTTCCAGATATATGTGTATCTAATGCAGCAAGCAGTGTGATACAAAACATCAGGTGAAGAGTTTAATTAAAGTGATCCTGAATGGGTTGTTCCCATACTCAACTGGCAGAGGCTCATGTAAATCCTCTTGGGAGCAACACAACTTCGACATGGGCCTGAGAGAATCTCCATAGTTAAAGTTCCAGGGAACATGAACTCACCTTAAAAAAATTATAAAACACACAAAGAAGCAAGGCACTCTATGTATGAGCATGAAAAAAGAAGCTAGCAGCAATAAGCACATAAAGGTTTAGACACTGGAATTATTAGATAGGGAATTTTAAAAGTATCTTTAAAGAAAAAATAAAACTTAAAGCTTGAAAGTATAAGCAGGGAGCAAAAGATTGTAGGGAATGAATAAGCAGATTTGGAAAGGACTCAAATAGAAATCCATGATATGAAAACATATCTGAAATTAAAAACACAATGGATAAAGTAACAGATTGATCCAGCTAGAGATAGAGACAGTAAACTGGAAGGTAGATCCACATAAATTATGCAAGATGCAGAACAGAGAAACAAAGAAATGGGAATATGTAAAATAGAAATTAAGAGATAGAGAGCATTGGGAGGGTGTAGTAAAAGTCCAGCTGGAATTCTAGAAAGCGATATTAGACTAGATAAGAAGAAATGTTTAAAAGGATTATGGCTGAGAATTTTCCAGAACTGTTGAAAGATATATTGCTTTTCAGATTCAGGAAGCCAGAAGACTCTCAAACAGAGTAAATAAAAAGTCATCTCTACCCAGACAAATTATAGTGAAACTACAGGCTACTAAAAATCTTAAAGTCAGCCAGAGAGAAGAGAATCACCATGAGAATGTAAACTCCATACAGGCAGGAATTTTGCCCATTTTGTTAGCTGATTTATCCAGATGGAAGAGTGCCTGGCATATAGTATATACTCACACATATTTGAAAGAAAAAATGAGTGAATCAACCTCCTACAGAGGAAAAGGAGTTAGACTGATGGTTGACTTTTCAATAGAAATCACATTATACCAGGAAACAAGGAAGGGGAAGGGAGAAAGAAAAAGTGGGAGAAATAAAACAGCACAAAAGAAGAAGGTAGAGGTAAAAATTAATTACATTAGTTATCAAGGTAAATGTATTAAACTTTGTTAAAAGACAAAGAATCTCAGGATTAAGGGAAAAAATCAACAACAACCATCCAACTATATGTTGTTTATAAGAGACACACCTATAACAAAGTACAGAGGAAAGATGAAACTCAAATTAATGAAAAGATATACCAGACAAATACTATTCATGTTTGTTTCATGAATAGTATTGTCATGAAAACAAAAGTATTTAATGAAAACAAATAGTATTTTCATGAAAACATTCATGTAGGGCTTCCCTGGTGGCACAGTGGTTGAGAGTCCACCTGCCGATGCAGGGGACACGGGTTCGTGCCCCAGTCCAGGAAGATCCCACATGCTGCAGAGTGGCTGGGCCTGTGAGCCATGGCCACTGAGCCTGCGCATCTGGAGCCTGTGCTCTGCAACGGGAGAGGCCACAACAGTGAGAGGCCCACGTACTGCAAAAAAACAAAAAACATTCATGTTAAAAAAAAAGAAGGCTGGTGTATCTATATATTTGATAAAGTAAACTTTAAGAAAAAGATTTTTTTAGAAATAAGGAGGGTCCCTATATATTGACAAAAGGTTTTTTATTTCAACCAGAAAGCAATAACCTTCTAAATATGCATGTACTTAATAATACTGTTTCAAAATATATAAAACAAAATCTAGCAGAAATATGAGGAAAATTTGAGAAAACCATCATCTTAGTAAGGGATTTTATAATTAATCAAGTAGATGAAAAAAATTCAGCAAGGGCATAGCAGATTTGAACAGCAAAATTAACAAACTTGATCTCATCAACATGTAGAGAAAAATGTGCCCAATACCTGGTGAATAAACACTCATGGAACACTTAAGAAAAACTGATCCCACAACTAAAAACATGAAAATGGCAAAAGGAAAAATCTTATTGGTATAGGCAAATACACAGTAAAGGTAGTAAATCAACCATATATGTAACCTTCCTAGTAGGAAAGTTAAAAGACAAAAGAAGCAAAGTCATCTATATCTGCAATATGTAGTTAAGTCATACATAAACAAAACAAAAAGATGTAAAATATGATGTCAAAAACAACAAATGTGGAGGGGGAGGAAAATTGCAGGGTTGTTGAACTTAAGAGATCAGCAACTTAGAATAATTAGATATCAAGTAATCATCTATACAGTATGATACATATATATATTATGATAACCACAAACCAAAAAATCTGTAATAGATACACGCACAATAAAGAGAAAAGAATTGAAACATAACACTAAAGATAGTCATCAAATCACAAGAGAAGAAAGGAGAGGAACAAAAAAGAACTACAAAAACAATTAACAAAATGACAATAAATACATAACAATCAGTAATTACTTTAAATGTAAATGGACTTAATACTCCAATCAAAAGACATAGAGTGGCTGAATGGTTACAAAAACAAGACCCATATATATGCTGCCTACAAAAGACACATCAGACCTAAAGACACATACAGATTGACAGTGAGATGATAGAAAAAGATATTCCATGAAAATGGAAATCAAAAGAAAACTGGGTAGTAATACTTATACCAGACAAAATAGACTTTAAAGCAAAGACTGTAACAAGAGACAAATATGGATATTACATAATGATTAAGGGATCAATTCAAGAAAATATGTGTTGCAAATATATATGCACCCAATACAGGCATACCTAAATTCATAAGCAAATATTAACACACATAAAAGGAAAAATTGACAGTAATACAATAATAGTAGGGGACTTTAACACCCTACTTACATTAATGGACAGACAATCCAGACGGAAAATCAGCAAGAAAACACTGGCCTTAAATGATACATTATACCAGCTGGATTTAATAGCTATATATAAAGCATTCCATCCCAAAGTGGGCAGAATACACATTCTTTTTAAGTGCACATGGAACATTCTCCAGGATCACATGCTAGTCCACAAAACAAGTCTTTGTAAATTTAAGAAAACTGAAATCAAATCAAGCATCTTTTCTGACCACAGTGCTATGAGATTAGAAATCAACTACAAGAAAAAAAAACTGCCAAAAACACAAACATGAAGAGGCTAAACAATATGCTACTAAACAACCAATGGGTCACAGAAGAAATCAAAGAGGAAATAAAAAATTACCTGGAAACAAATGAAAATGAAAACACAGTGATCCAAAATCTATGGGATGCAGAAAAAGCAGTTCTAAGAGGGAAGTTTATAAAGATACAAGCCTAGTCAAGAAACAAGAAAAATCTCAAATAAACAACCTAACCTTATGCCAAAAGGAGCTAAAAAAAGAAGAACAAACAAAACCCCAAATTAATAGAAGGATAGAAACATAAAGATCAGACCAGAAATTAATGAAATAGAGACTTAAAAAACAATAGAAAAAATCAATGAAATTAAGAGCTGGTTCTTCGAAAGCATAAACAAAATTGATAAACATTTAGCCAAACTCGTCAAGAAAAAAGAAAGAGGACCCAAGTCAATAAAATCAGAAATGAAAGAGGAGAAGTTACAACTGCCAGAAATACAAAGGATCATAAGAGATTAATATTAACAATTATATGCCAATAAAATGAGCAACCTAGAAGAAATGGGCAAATCCCTAGAAATGTATAATCTCCCAAGACTGAACCATGAAGAAATAGATTATATGAACAAAGCAATTACCAGTAATTGAAATGGTAATAAAAAAATTCCCCCCTAAATAAAAGTCCAGGACCAGATGGCTTTACCAGTATTTTCTACCATTTAGAGAAGAGTTAATGTCCATCCCTTCAAACTGTTCCAAAAAAATTGCAGAGAAAGAAATGTTTCTGAACTCATTCTACAAGGCCAGCATCACCCTGATATCAAAAGCAGATGAAGATACCACAGAAAGAGAAAATTACAGGCCAATATCACTGATGAACATACATGCAAAAATTCTCAACAAAATATTAGCAAACCAAATTACAATACATTAAAATGATCATATGCCATGATCAAGTGAGATTTATCTCAGGGCTGCAATATCTGCAAATCAATCAGTGTGATATATCACATTAATAAATTGAAGAAAAAATATTATATGATCACCACAATAGATGCAGAAAAAGCTTTTGACAACATTCAACATCCATTCATTATAAAAACTCTCCATGAAGTGGGTAGAGAGGGAGCATACCCCAACATGATAAAGGGCATATACGCTAAGCCCACAGCTAACATCATACTCAATGGTGAGAAGCTGAAAGCATTTTCTCTAAGATCAGGAAAAAGGCAAGGGTGCCCACTCTCACAACTTTTATTTAACACAGTATTAGAAGTACTTGTCACAGTAATCAGATAAGAGAAATAAATAAAAGGAATCCAAACTGGAAAGGAAGAAGTAAAACTGTCACTGGTTGCAGATGATATGACACTATACATAGAAAATCCTCAGGATACCACCAGAAAAGTACTAGAGCTAATCAATGAATTTGTTAAAATTGCAGGATACAAAATTAATATACTGAAATCTATACACTTTTCTATAGAAAAGTGCATTTCTATACACTAAAAACTAAAAAAGTTGCATTTCTATACACTAAAAACAAACCACCAGAAAAAGAAATTAAGGAAACAATCCTACTTACAACTGCATCAAAAAGAATAAAATATCTAGAAAGAAATGTAACTAAGGAGGTAAAAGATTTTTACTTGGAAAACTATAAGACACTGATGAAAAAAATTGAAGACAACACAAACAGATGGAAAGATGTACTGTGTTAATGGATTGGAAGAATTAATATTGTTAAAATGACCATACTACCCAAGGCAATCTTCAGATTCAATGCAATCCCTATCAAAATTCTAATGACATTTTTCACAAGTTTAGAACAAATAATTCTAAAATTTGTATGGAGACACTACAGCCAGCACAGAGAGCTCAGAAATAAACCCACACTAATATGGGCAATTATTCTATGACAAAGGAGGCAAGAATATACAATGGGGAAAAGACAGCCTCTTCAATGGATGGTGTTCAGAACACTGGACAGTTATATGCAAATGAATCAAACTGGACTACTCTCTTATACCAAGCACAGAAATAAATTCTAAATGGATTAACAACTTAAAGGTAAAATCTGAAACCATAAAACTTCTTGAAGAAAACATTAGCAGTACTCTCTTTGATATCAATCTTAGTAATATTTTTTGAATATTTCTTTTCAACTAAGGAAAACAAAAGAAAAAATAAACAAATGGGACTATATAAAATGAAAAAGCTTTTCCACAGTGAAGGAAACTATTCACAAACGAAAAGGCCACTACTGAATGGGAGAAGATATTTGCAAATAATATATCTGATAAGTGGTTAATATCCAAAATATACAAAGAATGCATACAACTCCACACGCACACACACACAAAACCAAAACAAATAACCCAATTTAAAAATGGGCAGAGGACCTGAATGGATATTTTTCCAAAGAATACATACAGTTGGCCAAAAGGCACATGAAAAGATATTCAACTTCACTGATCATCAGGGAAATGCAGCTCAAAACCATAATGAGATATCACCACACACCTGTAAGAATGGCTGTTATCAAAAAGACAACAAACGGCAAGTGTTGGCGAAGATGTGGAGAAAAGGGAACACTCGTGTACTGAATGTAAATTGGTGCAGCCACTATGGAAAACAACATGGAGATTCCTCTAAAAATTGAAAATACAACTACCATATGATACAGCAATTCCACTCCTGGGTATCTATCTGAAGAAAACAAAAACACTAAGTAGAAAAGATATACGTGCCTCTATGTTCATTGCAGCATTATTTACAATAGTCAAGAAATGGAAGCAACTCAAGCTTCCATCAATAGAAAAATGGAAAAAGAAAATGTGATACACACACACACACACTGAACTATTACTCTGCCATAGAAAAGAATAAAATATTGTTTGTGACAACATGGATAGACCTAGAGGGTACAATGCTAAGTGAAATAAGTCAGACAGAGAAAGACAAATACTGTATGATTTCACTAATATGTGGAATCTAAAAAATAAAACAAATGAACAAACATAACAAAACAGAAACAAAGTTATAGATACAGAGAGAAAACAGGTCGTAGCTAGAGGGGAGGGGGATGGGGGATGAAAGAAATAGGTGAGGGAGATTAGGAGGTACAAATTTCAAGTTGCAAAATAAATGAGTCATAGGTATGAAATGTACAGTGCAGGGAATATAGTTGATAACCCTGTAATATATTTGTATGGTGGTATCGTAACTAGACTTATTGTGGTGATCATTTTGAAATGTATAGAAATATTGAATCACTAGGTCATGTACCAGGAGTTCCTACAGTGTTGTAAATCAATTATGCTTCAAAAACAAATAAGCTCGTATGGGACTTTCCTGGTGGCGCAGTGGTTAAGAATCCAGTTGTCAATGCAAGGGACATGGGTTTGAGCCCTGGTCCGGGAAGATCCCACATGCTGCAGAGCAACTAAGCCTATGAGCCACAACTGCTGGGCCTGTGCTCGAGAGCCCGTGAGCCACAACTACTGAGACTGTGTGCCACAACTACTGAAGTCTGCATGCCTAGAGCCCATGCTCCACAACAAGAGAAACCACCACAGAAAGAAGCCCATGCACCACAATGAAGCGTAGCCCCGCTTGCCACAACTAGAGAAAGACCTTGCACAGCAATGAAGACCCAATGCAGCCAAAAAATAAATAAATTTATAAACAAAAATAAATAAATAAAATGTTGAAAAATAAATAAATAAAAATTATATGGGAGGATGTGTTATATGCAAATAATATGTCATTAAAAAAATAATAAATAATTAAACTCATAGAAAAAGAGATCATATTCGTAGTTACCAGAGGCAGGGGGTGGGGGAACAGGGAACTGGATGAAGACAGTCAAAAGGTACCAACTTCCAGTTATAAGATAAATGAGTACTAGGGACATAATGTACAACATGGTGAATATAAACACTGCTGTATGTTTTATATGAATGTTGAGTACAAATTCTGAGTTCTCAGCACACACAAAATTTTTTTTCTATTTCTTTAATTTTGTATCTATATGAGATGATGGATGTTCACTAAACTTATTGTGATAAACTTTTCATGTTTTATGTAAGTCAAATCATTATGCTGAACGTCTTAAACTTATACAGTGCTGTATGTCAATTATACCTCTATAAAACTGGAAGAAAAAAATTGATCATGCAGTAGGCTATTAAACCTTAACAACTTTCAAAGAATTAGTATACAGTCAACATTTTTGGACTACAATGCAATTAAATGGAAAATCAATAAAAGATAATTAGAAAATTCTCATGAGTTTGAAAATTAATGCACTTAATTCTAAAAAAACTTGTGGGTTAAAGAATAAATAATATTGTACATTACCAAATGTAAAATAGATAGCTAGTGGGAAGCAGCTGCATAACACAGGGAGATCAGCTCGGTGCTTTGTGACTACCTAGAGGGATGGGATAGGGAGTGTGAGAGGGAGACACAAGAGGGAGGAGATATGGGGATATATGTATACGTATAGCTGATTCACTTTGTTATACAGCAGAAACTAACACACTGTTGTAAAGCAATTATACTCCAATAAAGATGTTTTTAAAAAAGAATAAGTAATATTGAAGACTAGAAACTATTCTGAACTAGATGATAACACCAGTATTATGTAACAGAACCTGAGGAACACAATATTTTGAGGAAAATATATGATTTAAATTAGACAACAAGATTATGAATTCTGAAAGTAGCTGAGAATTCATGAAAAACAAAGAATAGCATAATAAACCAAAAAAAAGCAAAAGAAGGAACATTAAAAAAAACCAGAAATTAATGACAGACAATATAGTCATACAAGAGAGTACAAGTAAACCCCAAAGTTAATCTTTTGAAAAAAAAAAAAAAAACTTGTAAAACGGAAAACTAAACTGGCAGTACTGAAAGAGAAGGGTGGGGGAGGGGAGAGAGAGAAAAAAGAAAAAATATTAATAATAAAAAAGAGGACATAACTATATATCTAGAAGAAATTCAAATGGTAACAAAAGAATATTATGAACAATTTTATGCACTATGTTTGAAAAAATAGATAAAATGGATAAATTCTTATGAAAGTATAACTTACAAAAATAGAATTGAGAAACAATTGAATATCTGAGTAATCTTGTAATTATTAATGAAATTGAATCAATATTTAAAAATATTCCCATGAAGAAATCATCAGGTCCAGTCAGCTTGACAGCCTAGTTCTACAAAACATTTAAGGAATTTACCATTCTGCTCATACACAGACTTTTCTAGAGAACAGAAGAAACTTTTCCTAATTCATTTTATAAGGCCAGCACAAGCTTGAATCAAAAATCAGACAAGGACATTTCAAGAGAGGAAAATTATATGGCAATTTCACTCAGAACTTAGAATACCTATCTATCTACTTACCTATATATATACTTACCTACCTGTCTGTGCTCCTGTCTATCTATCCTAAATCCAGCAATACATTAAGAAGATATAATGACCAAGTTGGAAGTTGGGTTTAGGCTAGATGTGCAAGAAATGCAAAGTTTAACATCAATTATTTAGAAAATCAATTAATGTAATTCACCACATTAAGAAATTAAAAGAGACTTCTGATTCTGGCCATTATGGACTAATAGGGTTCCAGCTTGCTCTCCTGTTGTAAGCAACTAAAAAATCGAATATGAGATGTGGAACAACTATTTTCAGACATTGGACACAGGCAGTGCAAGACTGTGATCCCTGAAGGGGGTAAAGGAAATAAGTGAGGTTAACCTCACAACTGCCTTAGCTTTCTGCCTGTAGGCACCTTCTGGACCACAGTGTAGGGAGGGGGTTCCCAAGCAGAGCACGAGTCATTGAGTTGAGAAGATAGGGTTCAGAGTTCAGGAAGGCAGAAGGTGCTGCAAGTTGTGGGACAGAGTTCTAGAGAGGATATAGTTACATAGAGAAAAGAGATCCAGCATTCTCCATAGGGGTCACCTTGAGACTTTGCTTGATACTAAGTGACAAAGAAGTGGGTGAAACTCCATGAATCTGGGCAAAGAGTGACCTGGAAGCTTTAAGCTAAACAATTCCCAGAGCTCCACAGGACAGAGTCTGACCAGTCAGACTCAAAAGGCCTTGTTAATCATCTGGGGTACTCCATAGTGAGACCTGAAGAGTCACACCTTAATAGGAGGGCTAAACCACCCCTAGAGCATGGGCTACTACGAACCAGCCATAAAAGCTTACAAACAAGCCTCGGAAAGATCAAACTGATCTGCAAGTAATTTAATTGCCAGCCAGAATAAAAACCCCTCAACATCCTTTAAAATACAGACACTCAGCAATGTAACATTTGAAACATATAACATTCAATTAAAATATATTACTTATGCCAATAAGCAGAAGAATGTGACCCACAACCAGAAGAAAAATCAGTCAATAAAAACAGACAGAATTTAAAAACAAACAAACCAGAAATGAAAGCCATGATAAAATTAGCAAATAAGAACTTTAATGTAATTATTATAAATATGCTCAAGGATTTAAAGGAATATGTGAATAGAATGAGGAGAGATGGAAGATTCCTGGAGACTAAAAAATATAATATACTAAATAAAAATTTCACTTATTGGGATTTATAGCAGATTAAGCACTGCAGAAGAAACTATCAATCAACATCAACACATAGTAATAGAATAGAAACTATTTGCACTACAGCACACAGAGAAAAAAAGACTAGGAAAAAGATCAGAGCATTTGGCCATGTGACAATATCAAAGCATTCTAACATATGTGTAATTGGAGTTTCAGAAGGAGAAGAGAAAGCGTGGGGTGAGGGGAAGCACTGCAGAAAAAGTAGTTGAAGACATAATGACTAAATTTTTTCAAAATTTTGAAAACTACAAGAAAACCACTGTATCACAGGAAACGTTAAAGGAATTCTTCATGTGAAAGGAAAATGATGCCAGATGAAAACTTGGATCTATACAAAGAACACTGGAAATGGTAAATATGTAGGTAGATTTAAAATATTTTTTGTCATTTAAAAGTTTCTTAAAAAGATAACAATTTTAAAGCAAAAACAATGACAAAGTATTGTGTGGTTTATAACATACATAGAACTAAAATGTATGAAAACTAGCACAGAGAACAGGAGAGAAAAAATTGAAGTATACTGTTTTAAGGTTCTAACAATATATGTGAAGTGGTATATATTAGTTGAGTGTAGACAGTGATGAGGTAATGATGCAAGTTGTGAACCATGAGCAACCACTAGAAACAGAACAAAACAAAACCCAAAGACATATGAACCTAAAACCACCCTAGAAAAATAATTTAAAAAAAACCCAAAGACAGATTGCTAATAAAGTAGATAAAATGGAATACTAAACTATGCTAAATAAATCCAAAAGAAGTCAGGAAAAAGGAATAAAGAAACAAAGAAAACACAGGACAAATGGTAAAAAAAAAAAAAAAAAAAAAAAAAAAAAAAAAAAAGCTAAGTGGTAGATTTAGATGGAACCATATTGATAACTGCATTCCATGCAAAAGTCCAAGAGCTCCAGTCTAAGAAATTGTCACACTGGGATAAAAATGCAAGATTCAATTATATACTGTAGGTTAAAAAAAAAAACACCCACTTTAAATAAAATGACACACAAATTGAAAATATAAAAGGATGGAAAAAGATAAAAAACATCATAAGAAAGAGTGGTTATATTAATACCAAAGTAGACTTCAGAGCAAGGAATATAACCAGGGATAAAGAGAGAGATTTTCATAATAATAAAGGGGTCAATTCATTAAGAACATAATTATAAATGTCTAGGCACACAATAATAGAGCTTCAAAGTACATGAAGCAAAACTTGACAAAAACTTGAAATGCCAAAAACTTTCATTTAAGATCAAGGAAACATTGTTTGGGAGGTCTTAACCAAAGGCATAGAGATAAATAAATTAACAGACAACATTAAAATTATATGGGTTTCAAAGGAAGAAACAGAACTGTCATGATTTGCAGATGATATAGCTGACAATGTAAAAAACTCCAAAGAATCTCAAATATATAATTAAAACTAACAAGAGAGTTTTGCAAAATTGCCGGAAAAAACTTTACCTATAAAAAACAATTGCAGTCACGGGTAGGAGAAAATATTTGCAAAACAAATATCTGCTGAAGGACTGTTATTTAAAATATACAAAGAACTCTTAAAACTCAACAATAAGAAAACAAATAGCCCAATTAAAAAGTGGGCCAAAGATCTGAACAGTTACCTCATCAAACAAGATATCCAGATGGCAAATAAGCATTAAAGAGATGTTCAGCATCCTATGTCATTAGGGAATTGCAAATTAAAACAGTGAGATACCACTGTACATCTATTTGAATGGTCAAAATCCAAAATACTGACAATGCTAAGCACTTACGAGGATGTGGAGCAACAGGAACTCTCATTTATTGTTGGTGGGAATGCAAAATGGTACAGCCACTTTGGAGAGTTTGGCAATTTCTTACAAAGCTAAACATATAATCCAGCAATCATGTATCTTGGTATGAACCCAAAGGATTTGAAAACTTAAGTCCACACGAAAACCTGCACATGAATGTTTATAGTAGCTTTATTTATAATTGCCAAAACTTGTAAGCCACCAAGAGGTTTTTCAGTAGGTGAATGGAAAACCAAACTATGGTACATCCATACAGTGGATATTATTCAGAAAAAAAAAATGAGGTACCAAGCCACGATAAGACATGGAGGAACCTTAAATACATATTGCTAAGTGAAAGAAGCCAAGTCTGAAAAGACTACATATTGTATGATTCCAACTGCATGACATTCTGGGAAAGACAAAAATAGAGAGACAGTAAAAACACCAGTGGTTTAGGGATTAGGGGGGTGGGAAAAAGAATAAGTGGAGCACATGGGTCTTTTGAGGCAGTAAAATTATTCTGTGTGATGCTTCAATGGTGGATGTGTGACATTATGCATTTGGTAAAACCCATAGAACTGTATAATAGCACAAGAGTGAGCCCTAATATAGAGGGACTTTAATTAATAATAATGTATTAACTGGCTCATCAATTCACAAATGTGCCACACTAACGTAAGATGTTAATGGTAGGGGAAAGTGTGTGTGTGAGAGGCGGTATATGGGAACTCTTTGTTCTGATCAATTTTTCTATTAATTCAAATCTGTTTAAAAAAATAACATCTATCATTTTTTTTAAAATATGAAAAAGTCAATTGCATTTTTACATATGAGGAACAATGAGTCCGAAAAATATAATTAAGAAATAAAAGATATCATTTACACTAGCAAGAAAAAAATATAAGGAACATAGGGATATAGCTAACAAAATACATGAGAGCCCTTTACAGAGAAAATTATAAAACTTTATTGAAGGACGCTGAAGGTCAGTATACATGGAGTGATGGATCGTGTTTTTGGATAAAGACAATACCATAAAGATATTGGTTCTTTACAAATTGATAAATTAATTCAATGTAATTCCAATAGGATTTGTGTGTGGGTATGTAACTTGAGAAGTTGATTCCAAAATATACATGGAAGAGTAAAGGTCCAAGAATAACCAAATAACTTCCAGAAGAAGATGGGGAAGCTTACTTTACCACATATTGAGAGTTATTATAAAGCCTTAGTAATTAAGACAGTGTATCATTAGTCTGGAGATAGTAAATAGACCAATGGAACTAGAGAGCCCAGAAGCAGACTCACATATATGTGGAAACTTGATTAATGGAAATGGAACTTGTAGGTCAGTGGGTAAAGGGCAGACTATTCAATGTATTGTGTTAGGGCAAATAGTTACCTATATGGAAAAAAAGAAATAGATAACTCTCACACACACACACACACACACACACACAAAATCAGTTCTGGTTGGATTAACTTCTTAAATACAAAAAGCAAAGATTAAAATATTTAGAAGAAAACGTAGGAGAATATCTTTCCAATTTAGGCGGAGAGAGGGATTTCTTAGGATTAAAAAAATATTTACCAAAGAGAAAAATACTGATATTACTAACTACTTTAAAACGAACTTGTTTATCAAAACATACTTTAGGACTTCCCTGGTGGTCTAGTGGTTGATACTCCATGCTTCCACTGCCACGGCATGGTCAAAAACAACCAACCAACCAACCAACCAAACAAACAAACAAAAAACACACTTTAAAGACAGTGAAAAGACAAATAACAAACTGGGAGAAAATATTTGTAACGCATAGAATTATCAAAGAAGAGTAGCAAGAATATGTAAATATTTTCTACAAATCTGTAAGAAAAAGATAAATAACCTAACAGAAAAATAGGCTAAAGATAGGACAGGCATTTCACAGAAAAAAAAAAAAAAAGGGCCCAGAAACATAGATTCTTAATCTTATTAATAGTCAGGAAAATGCAAATTAGATGTGCAGCTAGATGCCAATTTATGCCTACCAGACTGGCGAACATTAAAGAGTTAGTCAATATCAAGTCTAGGCAAGGGTGTGGTGTAATGGGAATGAAAATCTTCTGGTGGGATTGGAGAGTGTTACAGCTACTTTGGAAAACAATTTTTTGATTACCCAGTGTTGACAAGGTGATACAAGGACTTTCAGATGATTTGTTAAATATTATAATATATCTAGCAGGGGCTTTGATTTTTTCATGATGCATGTAAGAGAAAAGTGCCATGATTCTCTTCTGATCTGTAAAACAAGTTTTTTTCAAGTACCTATAACTTTTAGGAATACTGAAACAATTTATTATAACATTATAATTAAGTCAGTGAATTAAGACAAGCAACCAAATATTGGTTTCTTTGGAGGTTATTTTCACATGGTGGTTGTTTTCACAGGATGTGGCAACACTTTCTAAAGTCATAGGAGTCGAACAAGACCCTGCTGCTCTGAGTTGCAAATAGTGATGAAGAGTCACATGTGTCCACTTTACATGGGAGAACAGGACACATTCCGTTAAAAGTTTTGAACCAAACAAGCAGATTCTTTTTTTTTTTTTCCTTTGATAGAGTAGTTAGAGATCTGAAGTGATTTTACTTTTATTTCCTTCACTTTACGCCAATCATGAAGTTTCACAGTGATTTCTGGGGTGGAAGAGGGAAGGTGATATTGAGAATCATCAGGGCTATGGTCCAGATGGCCCCAGGAGGTGTGGGCCTCACTGGGGCAGCTGGAAGAGCACCGACTGCCCGGCGGGCAGGTACGTGATGTCCTCTGAGGCCTCCAACTTGTGCAGCTCAATCAGGCGGTCGCCTGCAGGGGCAAGTGAGTTGGCTATCAGCTCTGCTGCCTTGAAATCGCCCTCCGCAGAGATGATGGCTGCTGCTTCTGCTGCTCAGCCTTTTCCATCACAAATCTGGCTCTCTCTGCTTCCTGCTGAGCCATCTGTTTGGCTTCCACCACTTCTGTGAACTCCTTTCCGAAGGTCAGATGTGTCAAGGGTTATGTCATCCAGGATGAGCCTAAAGGTTGCTGCTCGCTCCAAGAGGTCATCTCTCACCTGTCTGGAGACCAGCTCTCTCCGCTGATCAGTTCTCCAGCATCAAAGTGAGCCACCACGGATTTGAGGATCTCTGTAGTGATGGATGGCAGCATGTGCTCATCATGGTCTCTGATGCTGGTGAAGATTCGGGAAAGTGGCTAGTAACAGGTTGGAAGAGGATGCGCAGGGTGATGTTGACATTCTGTAAATCTTTGTTTCCATTGATTACTGGCACGTTACGTGCTGGAGGGCGGTAAACAAAGATAATTGGTTTCTGTACCCAAGGGATGAGAAAGTGAGTCCCTTTTCCTACAACAATGTCCTGCACTCCACAGAATGGGTCGAAGGTGATAGGATAGCTCTGTGCCCAGCATCTGTATTATACAAGGCAGAATTTGCCACGCCTCCTGCAACGGCTAAGGCCAGGCTGAACTTGCCGATGGACTCAAACACTGTCTCCTTCTGCTGGACCCACTCACACCTTCACAAGCCCTGTCTCCTCCCGGGCTCACCCCCTTCCCCTCCGACAGAAGGCAGCCGATCCCCTACATTCTCACCTGTCAAGCAGATTCTTTGAACCACTTTTGTGATGTTGAGTATTGTCCTCCTAGCAGCTGTGTGGGAGCAGGGAACAGCTCTCACCTCTGAGTAATGAAAAAAAATACTTTTCAGGCCCAGGCTCTGAAATTTCATTATATGACATTATAAGAAAATAGCCTGTGGAGCTCTGTTTGACTAGCAGATGGAGAGAAGGCTGAATAGGATTTTATTTAATGAAAGTACAGTAAGAGGAATACATTGTTTTTTTCTAAAAATTAATAAAGTTGGATGTACACATTCCCTCCAACTTTGCAGCTCGTCTCCCAGAGCAGCGGAAACCCTCCCATCTTCCCTCCAGCCTCACAGCTCCACCCCCAGAGGAACCCTTCCATGTGCAGCAGAAGGTATGCCTTACGATATTCATAGCCATAAATTGAAACAGGCCAAATGTCCATTAAAAGTCGAATATATAAATTAAACTGTGGTATAGTTGTACAGCAGAATACAGCCGTGAAAATGAACTATAACTGTACACATAAACATGCATGAATTAAAGAAATATGTAGAATTTTTATTTATTTATTTATTTTTTGTCCATGCCATGCACCTTGTGGGATTTTAGTTCCCCAACCAGGGATCAAACCCAGGCCCCCTGCAGTGGAAGTGCAGAGTCCTAACCACTGGACTACCAGGGAATTCCACAATATGTAGAAATTTTTTAAATCACAAGGGAATATTTACAAAATGATTCTATTCATAAAAAGTTTTGAAATAGGTATAAGCAAATAATATACTATCTAGGGATGCATATGTGGGTATTAAAAACCATTAAAAAGAAAAAGCAAAGGAATGATTAACACAGAGTTCCGTATAGCAGTGGGGAGAGAAGGAAGTGACTGGGGAGGGAGATGGTGCTTCTGAGGTCCTGCTCAGGTTCTATTTTTTAGGCTGGGTGTTGGGTGGTGGGTACAGGAGGTGTTCGTTTTATTATTTTTCAGACTGTACATATACATCCTATATATTCTTTCATATATATGTGTGTGTGTATATACGTATGAAACGTATAGATGTAAACTAAAATGTTGTTTATAAGAGCGAATGGGACATGAAAGTGCATGAACTTTTGCTGTGGAGTGAAATCGGGAAATGTTGCCCTGCTTGGGATGAGGGAGTGAAGGGACGGTTTGTCTTGGGTTTTCGGTTTTGGCTGAGAAACCACGGAACATGTCTTATGCTGACAGGAATGATCCAGTGGAGAAAGGGAAATTGGTGTTTTGAAGGAGAGAAGGAATAATGTGGGAGCAAGTCCTTGAGAGATGAGAGAGGGTGGGATCTAGTGACAAAGGAAGGCTTGGCTTTTGAAAATAGTAAGGACGTTTTCCCATTGTAACACAGACAGTGACTCTGGATACAAGCTCCAATGAGTATGTAGGTTGAAAAATTTGAAGCTGTGAGATAATAGTAAATATATGTCTTTGGCCCCAATTCCAAGCACAGAGCTCCTAGAACCCTTCCTTGTAAATTCCTAAGTGATACAAGCACCAGGGGAACCTTTGTTCTATTGAAGCCACTCTGGGTGGGTGCCTGATGTCTCCTGGTCCCCATAAAGACTAAGCTACGATTAGAGGCTTGGAATTTTTGCCACCCCCCGATTCCTCCCCCCTCCACTTCTCTAGAAGGGTGAGAGGGGCTGAAAATGGAGTTAATAATTGATCATCCCTGCGTGAAGAAGCCTCCATAAAATCCCTATAGTATGAGGTTTGGAGAATTTCCAGGTGGCTGAACACATCCGCATACCAGGAGGGTGATGTACCCCAACTCCACAGAGACAGAAGCTCCTGTGCCCAGGATGCTCTCAGACCTCGCCTTGTATTTTTCTTTATCTGGTTGTTCATTTGTATTTTTTTTTATCATATCCTTTAATAAACTGGTAAATGGAAGCGTTGCCCTGAGTTCTGTGAGCCTCTCTAGCAAATCAGACTCAAACTTGGGAACCTCCAATTTGTACCCAAGCTGGACAGAAATTGTGGGTAACCTGGGGCCGTACTACTAGCAATTGGCATGTGAAGTAGGGGTCAGTCTTGTGGGACTGAACGCTTAACCTGTGGGATCTGATGTCATCTCCAGGTAGATAGCATCAGAATTAAGTTGTAGGCCAACCAGCTGGTGTCATGGAGAATTGCTTGGTGTAGGGAAAATCTCCACACATCTGGTGAAGAAGTGTCACAAGTGAAGTGTTCTGTGTGACAGTAAGGGGGAAACACAAGGGAGGGAGAACTGGGTATTTTCCCCCATTACAGAGGTCAACTGCCTAAATTGTCTCTATTTTCAATGAAGCATAAAGTGAGGTTCTCAACTGAAATGCGTGGGGGGGACACGTGGGAGGTTTGAAGAGATAAAGTCTGAAGTGTCATCCAGGAGAGCAGCGAGCAGGCTTACAAGGGACCTGCAGGAAACCGCGTGTGGTGCTGAGAGACGGGAACATCAAGATAAACCTGGTCAGCTCAGTCGTGTGATTTCACCCTAGCAACATTCAGCGGATCAGGCACAGGCACAGAGAGGTCTGGGTCTGAACAGGGCTGGGTTTGCCAGGTCATGAGATGAAGCAAGAAAAGGGCACAGAAGTGGAGGATCCTGAGAAGGAAACAGTTTAATGACTGACCGTGGAATTTAGGCTGAGTGAGAAGAAAAATGAAAGATGGGGAGGGAGTAATATTAGTAAAACGAGTGCTGAATTTAGTGGCTTTGGGATCTTAATGAGGTCAAAGACTTGTCTCACTGTGTGGGGTACTCAGGAGAGCTGGGAAGTTAGTGGTCAGAGATGACTTGAAATGAAGATTTTAGCAGAGGCACAGTTACTGGTGATGACAAGTCCAAGGTTTGCGTGCCTGGTGGAAGTGAGGAGATCAGGAGCCTGAGACAGTGATGGTAGTTCTCAACCCAGGATAGGGCTGCCTACCTCCTGGGGGCAATATGTGTGGGGGTGTTTAACGTGGCCACAACTGTGGAGCGGGTAAAACGCTGGTAATTAGTGGACAGAGTGTAGAGATGCCACATGTCTTGTAATGGGCTGGACTGTCTAGCACAAAGGATTGTCCTACCCTGATGGCAATAGAGCCTCAGCTGAGAAACACTGGGCTAGGGTATTGGATGGGTCACCTGCATGAATGCAGAGTCACTGATGACAGGAAGAAGGTGGAGAGGAAGACAGAGGAGGAGAGGGAGAGCAGAAGAGAGCCATGAAGCAGCAGCTGGTAGAACTCGGTAGCATGGTTTCAGTGGAGCCGGAGGTTTGGAAGCAAAGAAGAATGTGAGACCGAGGGCACATACCCCGAGGGAGAGAGCACCACAGGGGAGAGCTGGGTTTCACATAAAGCAGAGAGGTCAAGAAGCATTTGAAAAAGTGGAGGCTATTGGGTATTTTCCTGTCACAGATGGGGAGTTCCAGAGGGTACATTGGAAGGTGGGCCAGTAAGGATGAGAAGGAGGGCTGGCCAAATGAGAGCATGCCCAGAGTAGCTGGGGATGAGGACTTGGGCACGGATACTTCTGGTGATCTAAAGTAAAACAACAGGGATGGCCATGTGATGGGTGTAGCCTTGGTGGTCTCTCACAGGAAGGTGGATACTCAGTTCAAACTATGGTCCAGAATCCTTAGTGCACGGATCAGGGACTTCTAGGTAAACCATTCCTTGAAGTAACTCCAGAGGGTTCAAGTTTATCTTTCACATTTATTAGAGTACTCCTTGAATAATTTATATGGATTCAGTCAAACCCAGGAAAAATTCAGAAAATCCTACCACACCTCTATTGAATTTTGGAGAAGATTCAGCTACCAGGTCCTTCAGACATTCATGAGTCCAGGCTGCCTGACAGAGTCACCTCATCCAGGAAATTCTGATTTCTATGGGCAGAGTAGGCTGGAACCATGCAGAATTGAGTCCTATGGGCTAGAGCAGTGCTTCTCAACCCTTAATGTACATGTGAATTGCCTGGAGGTTTTGTTAATATGCTGATTCTGACTCAGTGGGTCTGGACTGGACCCGGGTTCTCCACTGCAGAAAAGCAGTGTATTTGAGTGGAAAGAGTAGAAGCCTTGCAACTGGCTAGGTTCGAATATGGGTTTTCCTTATGCTGTCTGTGCGTTCTTGGGCTACTAACCACTCAACTCCTTTGGTGTAAAGCAGGAATAACGTCATAGGCTGTTGTGATAATTAAATGAATAGCCCAAGGAGCACACAGCAGGGGCACTGTAGGAGGACTTCTTTTTCCCCTTTGTCTTGTCCACAAAACCCACTGCCTTTCCAGACTCAGCGTGACACCTTTTTGTATTCGTGGGCATACTGGCCTTCTGTGGTGTGTCAGCTGCCTGCGAGGGCAGCTCTGTGGTGCCCACTCAGTGAGGCCAGTGGGAGAGGAAGGTACAGGAGTCTTCTTCTATCTTTGATTAGGGCCAAGCTGGCTACCCTAGCTCCCCTTAGCTTTTCTTTTTTCAGTTTTGTAATCTGAAAATCCCAGTCCCTATTTGGGTGGATAATCTCTGGCCACCAAGACTGAGAGTCCTAGGTAGACTGAATGGCTTTTCCTTGTCTAATTTTTTCACTGCCTTGTCCAATGCATATTCCTTTTCCAGTGTGGAATGAGTAGAGCAGGCCTCCCACCCTCCCTCTGTGGAGTCTGGCTTAGTGACTTTTGTAACTTTATCCCTGAGTCCACCTGCCTGCAAGGCTATAAGGACAGCCTGGTGAGGCCTGTGGCTTCCTCTGCATGGCTGCAGCTTCAGAAGCACCTGAAGGTTGCCCAGGCACTAAATCCCACTAATCACTGGGAGTTAGGGGTGTGAAGGAAACAGCCTGGCGGTCAATGGCTCCCCTAACTGAGGCCCACTAAGGCCATGAGTGTTTCGTAGATCCAGGCAATTCTTTCTGAGTGAAGGGGTCCTGGGGTCAGGGAGATCAATGTAGATGGCTCTACACCACTCCTCAACAGCCCGGGGGTGGTACATTCTTGATTGGGTCCACAAAGCCCTCCCAGTGAGGGCAGGGCTGCAGGGCACAGGTGCGCCCATCTAGCCTTTGGAAATGAATGCCTCCCTCACCGAGGTGGGATTGAGAGGAGGCCCCGCTTAACCTTAGCTTTTCCCTTGGCCTTGACAAGATGGACTCTTCACACTTCCCAGTGTAGGAACAAGGTATGATCCTCTTTGGGAGGATTTTCCTTTTGGGGAAAGGATCAAAGGGACAAGATTGAGAGGGCTCAGCAGTTCTCTGGGTTTAGAATCCATAAGGAAATAAGTAGCTGCCTGCCTCTAATCTACCCCTTGGAAGGCATAGCATGGAGCCACTCATCTTTATTAGTGTGGACTTCTGCACACTTAGAACAAGGTCCGTATCTGGGTGATAAGGAGAACTTCAGGAGCAGATAATAATGGGAGAGAAAAAACCATTGTCCCTCAGTGTATTTGGTATCCTTTCTACAGGTAAAACCAGTTGCTTTACCAGATTTGAGCTGGTGATCAACTTGTTATAGTCTATCAAAAACCTATGTAGGGCTTCCCTGGTGGCGCAGTGGTTGGGAGTCCGCCTGCCGGTGCAGGGGACACAGGTTCGTGCCCCGGTCCGGGAGGATCCCACATGCCGCGGAGCGGCTGGGCCCGTGAGCCATGGCCGCTGAGCCTGCGCGTCCGGAGCCTGTGCTCTGCAGCGGGAGAGGCCACAGCAGTGAGAGGCCCGCGTGCAGCAAAGAAAAAAAAAAAAAACAAAAAACCTATGTAGACTGGGGGGAAAATTCCCCTTCGGCTCCTGTCCTTGAGAACAAATGAGTGGTAGACCCATTCCTACTTAGCAGAGAGTGGACAGGCATTGACAGACCACAAATGACCTCCATTATTACTTTTTAAAAAATTAATTTATTTATTTTTGGCTGCGTTGGATCTTCGCTGCTGCATGCGGGCTTTCTCTAGTTGCGGTGAGGGGTTTCCTCTTCATTGTGGGGAGCAGGCTTCCCACTGCGGTGGCGTCTCTTGTTGCGGAGTACAGGCTCTAGGCATGCGGGCTTCAAAAGTTGTTGCTCGCGGGCTCTAGAGCGCAGGCTCAGTAGTTGTGGTGCTCAGGCTTAGTTGTTCCACGGCATGTGGGCTTCAAAAGTTGTTGCTCGCGGGCTCTAGAGCGCAGGCTCAGTAGTTGTGGTGCTCAGGCTCAGTTGTTCCACGGCATGTGGGATCTTCCCAGACCCGGGCTCGAACCCATGTCCCCTGTATTGGCAGGTGGATTCTTAACCACAGTGCCACCAAGGAAGCCCCTCCATTATTTTTTAATAATACTTAATCCAAGAGAGGTCTTTTGAGTTTGTGGAGGGAAATATTACTTGGCTAGGTACCAAAAGGCCAATGGAGACGGGGGGGGGGTCAGGTTGGAGGTGTAAAGCAGACTAGGTTTGTAGAAAACGAGGTGCGCAGTCACCCAGGCTCCTGCTCGCTTGACGCTTCTAGAAGGGGTGTGTGTGTGCACGAGCAGTGGGGGCAATTCCCCTGCAGGTCTCTCCCCTGCACTCCTGGCGGAGAGAAGAGGGCATGTTCTCCCTTCCCAGCCTTGTCTCCATCCCCCAGAAGCTGGGGCTGGCACCGCTGCCTGGGAGCAGGTGTGGTTATGCTCTCTGACAGTTAAGGACTTGACCCGTGGACCTGAGCTCGAGGGGAATACATGGGAATAAATGTACATGCAAATACAAGAGAAACGTATGATGGAGAAGGGCGGGCTATGTTTCTGCAGAGCAGATGGGATTCTTGGGTTTCAAAAATAATCTCCCTATTGGGCGTGAGACAGACTACAAGGACGTACTGTACAACACAGGGAATAAAGCCAATATTCTGTAAGAACTGTAACCTTTAAAACTGTATAAAAATAAAAAATATCAAACAAAAGTACCCCTCCCCAACACAAATCTATAACATTTGCACTCTCCTGGAGGTCAAAAAGCACTATAAAACATTTCTTATAAAAGTATTTTTTAATAAATTGATGTATTTCAATGTTGTTAACATGATAGCCCAATGCTATATCAAGGTAGCAAAAGTGAAGATTCCTGGTTTTTTTTTTTATATAAACACTATGAATGACAGTACATTTGCATTCAACTTCACATGAAATTATCCTCAGGTTCATGAAGATTCTTGAACAGCTGTAACACCTTTCAAACAGTGAAGATGTGTATTGACTGAGTAGACAATGAAAGTCTAATGACTGAGCTGCACTCTAAACCATACTGAAGGAAAGGGGTACGATGGCAGTATGGCCAGCTTGCTGGACAAAACCCAAGCCTTTTAAACTTAGTCACTGAAAGAAAATACAGCATGTATCAAAATTACAGAGTATCTTATAGAAATGGACCCATTAGAAGACACACAGATTAGAACCCTGAAGCAGTGAATGAGTTTCTACCCGTTTTGTGATGGAAAGAAGCCATGGATATAGAGTCCCGCAGCTGTCTGTAGGGTTGAATCTCCTCATACACACAATGCTATCAATTGGTGAAAACCAGAATTCTCTGCTATGTACAAATGCTGGTGAAGGTAACTTGCACTATTGCTGTGGGTCAGAACAATAGTGGGCTGGATTTCAGGCATCAAGTGGAGGCTCTCTTTACTGCTGTATCACTGCCTTCTACCATTCCACAGGCCACACTTTCCAAAGCTGATGCCCCTTTCTTAGGGTTGAAAGAAAGAAAAAACAAAACCCAAGGGCACTGAAAACAAACAGTAGAAACCAGCAGCTTCTGACCCTCTTAACACTATATTACTGTCCAACCCACAATGAGAAATGTATTTCACTTGGTTACAACTACGAAGAGAATATCTGATGCTATCAAATCACATGTATCTTAATGACCAGATTTTTTATATAGGATTTTTCTTAACAGAGATCAGGTTGAGAACAAGATTCTTTTCCTCCAAGGGCAAGGGAAAGCTGGTGAAATGCTAGTTAATTGAATTCACCCTCAATTTTGAACTGCAGTGGACAAACTGACTTAAATGAGATTTTCTAAAGTGAAGATATTTCTTTCTCAACCTCAAGTACCATTAGACTGCAAGCAATCTCACATCCAGAATTTTATCTGGTGGTTCTATGATAATTGGCCTCAGGCCATTATTTATTTTTACTAGGACCTTAACACTATTTTTAAACTCCAAATGCTGCAGATGAAAGTCAATACAACAAAATAACAATAAAATCATTTGTGTGCTGAGGAGCTGGATTCTGGATAAGCAAAGGTGGAAGGCTCCTGGCTACTCGCCAAGAAGTGCCTAAATAATGGCCACTCCTTCATGTGTGTCTGTAGCACAGATTTAAACTCATGTCTATTTGAATGGATTAGAAAAAACTGGAACCCACCACATTAGTAAAAACAAAAAATCCCAAGCGAATGGCATCAAACATTTTTCACTAACCTGGGTTTTAGTGATAGGACTCTTCTTTGAGTGAACTGATTCACTGTCAAGAGTCTTCGCATTTTATTCTACATCTCATTTTTAGACCTGAATCAGGTCGACTGTTCATGAAGATCATAGATTCCTTTCCGTCACAGCTCTTAAAACAAGTGCCCTGCCCCCCCGCAGAAGAACTGAGAATAACTGGTAAAAGCTTTCCTCTCCGGCAACAGAACAGTCAAAAGCATACATTAGGTTAAGTGGCTTCATTTTCCTCAGGTCAAACCCAAGGTTTATTTTCCCTATGAACAGGGTGTGCTTAATTTGATAAAATGAGTCAAAATCAGCTTATGGAAAAGTTAAAAATGTAGTGTACTGAAAGATATGTATCCTTACAAAGAGCAATAGCAAACAATCCAATCTAGAAGTTTAAATAAAAGTAGATGATTTTAAAACTAACGATATATATATATATATATATATATATATATATATATATATATATATATAAAGCTGAAGTCACTGCCTTGGATAATTTATACACTGCATCCAATATTTTATGTAGAACATTCATTCTTAAGGCAGAAAAATTGAATTTGACATGTAATGACTCGGCTCTTACATCCAAGGGTCAAACTGGGAGTAGACTTGAGCAGACAGATTCCTTGCTAATGAGGACTTATCTGCAGTGACAATTTCATTCTTCGAGTAGGTTATGTAAGAGACATACATTTGAGAGAACAGAAAAAGATGAATAAGACACATAAATATGAGTTTTCGACAAGAGGTCAATGAGACTAAACTTTCTATTATGAGGTGAAACTACTCCCATAACAAACTAACAAACTGTAACATACTCTTTCTGGTATGGTACATAAAATGTTTAAAATATCAAAGTAGTAACTTTTTGGAGAGTGTTACTTTAGACTCTAGTTTTCAAGGTGTAGTATAAAAGGTAGCCTGAATAGTTAAAAGCAGTTGAATGTCAACTCACACTGCTACTCAGAAGGCTACCACTTAGGATATTCCTGCCCCACAAACAAAATCCTGTGCAGGAAGGATATCAATATATAATAAAATAAAAATGAAGCCCCCAACACATGTGCAAAAACACTTGTTACTAGTAAGAATACCTTTAACGAAAAACATCTTACTTACAGAATCAGAGGCATCAAAGCCAGACTGACACGAGAGTTTACTATCTCGTGGAGGTGGCCGGATATTTGGGATGAAAGCCACCATTTGGTGGGAACCTCAGGAGATGTACCACTTGGAGTGGAGGGAGTGCTGAGCGCCCAGGGTCGGCTGCCTCTCACGCAGATCAAGGTCCCAAGCCCTCAGGGCTGTGTGTGCTCCTTCACCTCTGTGCACCCTGGTACCAAAATGGTAACAAAAACAAACACAAACCTAAAGGACAATTCCTAAGCAGGTGATGGTGACTATAACTGTGTAAGTACCTTCTTGTGTGCCTATTATTTATGCCGAAGCTCGGGCAATTGTCACAAGTGTACAAAGATTACCTGCCTAATTTTTGAAGACATGAAGATTTTCATCTTTCATGGTGGCAGGAGTCCATGCAAGATTTGTAAACAGCGATACAAAATACTGTAAACATAACTTAACAGAGCTTATATAAAACAGAAGTAAATCCAAATTTACAAGTGGGTAAAAAAGACAGAGGGCAGCTTCATACAAAGTTCTCCCTCCTGCGCCAAGTGATTTTTTTTTTTTTTGATTACAAATATAATCCTGAGCTGAAAAACTGGGATTTGGGGGAGAGCCATCTTTGCATACAAAATATCCGAAGGACATTTACTCTTTTACTCTTCTCTAGTGATATTCAACTGCCAGAGACAGTTCTGAATGTGTGACTTTGGAGACATTTACAGTTTAGTGTGGCGCCCGGGTCTGGAGCCTGCGGCAGTGCTGGCCATGGAAGCGGAGGCTGCAGCATCCTCCGCTTCCTCCAGTTCGTCCTGGAGCTCTTGGCTGACGCTGGACTGCAGGGCTGCGGGAGTGAGCCACTCCTTTGGGAGGCAACTCTGGAGAAAGGGTATACAGGAGCTGAAGTAGGCAAGCCGATTGATCCAGCGAGGAATCTCCTTCCCACAAAGAATCTACAGGAGCAAGAGTGTAGTATTAGGTGAGAGGTTAGGGTTATCTGGTCGGCTGCCAAGGAGTGGAGGGTCGGGGAGGGAGGCGGATATACAAACAGGCCACTGCACGTTAGCCTTTGGTGCTGTTACTTCCGGCCTTTGATGACAAGCAGCTCCCTAACTCGGAAGCCTGGGGTCCCCCTACTGTCAGCTCCATCCCTTCCCTTCTGAAGAACTTTGTTAAGTTGCTTACTTTTCACATCTATAAAATCAAGCCAATTCCATTTGGCTCCTTTCTTTCTTTGGTCTTTGTAACTGCTTTGAGAAGCATGTAGAAGCATTTTGAACACGTAGAAGACTTGTTAATACAAGGTACTATTCAAGTAACAGAAGCTCCAGGCACTTCTCATCCTCATCCTGTTCTTAGGACTTGTAAGCCCCCTCTTTTCCCAACTGCAAATAATAAGAACGAGGTCTTTTACAATACTAACTTTACTCTTTATTATCCTCCTTTCCTTCTGCAGTCAACACTAGGGTTAACTAATCCACGCTTTATTGTCCCTGTGGTGTTTTTGCCTCCAATCATGTCAAAGATTATAATCATTATAATTATGATCTGGAAGTACCATCTATTTTAGCTTAGTTGGTTTCAAAGTATCTTACATCCAAAAATTAGCTAAAATGTAAATAAGCTGGCACCTGTAATCAAGCAAAATATAACTTTCCTCCCTAAAGGTTTAGCCCTATGCCTTAAGGGCTACATTTAAATACTATGTCTCTGTCTTAACTACAGGGCTAGGCGGTGGTCTCAATGGAGGGAGGGTGGCATGTTTTGATCATTTTTGATTACCTGGCCTGGAAGCACAGAGAGGTAGACAGTACTTAAAAATACCTGGAGAATGTGCATGAATTAGATCTGGGGGAAAGCTGAGCAATGACCTTATATTATACCATTCCTATCTGTCTACTCTAAAAAACACAGGCAAACAAGTAATACATTATATTTTACACCCAAGACATAATTGGGGATATATGTATATTTGAAGGTTATCACAGAGTGGTGACTAGGAATAGTGAGGTTAATGTAATAAGCCATTGTTGACTATCCAGCAGCTGTTTTCTTCATTCTCCTTCCTAAATCCTGATTTCATTCAGTAATCTACCTTCCTCCATTTATCAACGTGCTTCATAGGAAGCTGACTTCATCCCAACACCTGCAGGTGGCTTGACTAACCTAAAACAGAGGTCTGGAAACTAAAGCCACCTGTTTTTCTAGGTAAAATTTTATTGCAACACAGCCATGCCCCTTCATTTTTCTTTTATGACCTACAGTTCTTGGGCTACTGAATACATTTTGGCACAAACAAGGAGGACCATTTAGCTGTGAAAAGAAATGAGGACTATCTCTATATACTGTTACAGAATAAACTCCATGATACAATGTTAAGTTAAAAAAATGAAGTGTGTGTAGGATGCCCCCCAAATATAACAGTGGACCGGCACAGAGTAAGTTATAGACATTCCCATTCTAAAAGGGAGAACATGGAAGGAAGAAAGGAATCATTAGTCCCAAGCAATTTCCTTTTATAAATTTATTTTATTATTTATTTTTGGCTGCACTGGGTCTTCGTTGCATTGTGCGGGCTTTCTCTAGTTGCAGTGAGCAGGGGCTACTCTTCGTTGCATTGTGCGGGCATCTCACTGCGGTGCCTTCTCTTGTTGCGGAGCATGGGCTCTAGGCGCGGGCTTCAGTAGTTGCAGCATGCAGGCTCAGTAGTTGTGGCTCGCGGGCTCTAGAGCGCAGGCTCAGTAGTCGCGGCGCATGGGCTTAGGTGCTCCTCAGCATGTGGGATCTTCCCGGACCAGGGATGGAACCCCTGTCCCCTGCATTGGCAGGTGGATTCTTAACCACTGCGCCACCAGGGAAGCCCCCCAAGCAATTTCAAAATCTGACTGGGCAACCTCCATTAGGTTTCAAGGCCTAGGACTAATCCTCTGCGGCCCTCAGTTCTGTCGTCTGGGCCCTTGAAATTACCCTTTTTCGCCAGGCTGTTTACTGCCTGTGAAATTTTGGAATCCAACAGTCATCTTTCATTCTGTCCTCTGTCAGTCCAAGCCGGCAGTGTTTCTGCTAATATAACATCCTCAAAAATGTTGAGTCTCCTGTGGGATTCACTCTATTGGACAACAGGTTCCTCTACAGATGTTTCCTGGAAAATCACATTTCTATTCCTGATTTCCACTGAGATGGCTGAGAGGATCCACGAGTCACATGTTTAATCTCTTCAGCAGCAGCAAAAGGTTATCCAGTCACACCCTTGGCCTTCTCTCCACAATAGGCTTTCCTAACAGTAAAGCCCTCTGCTATGTTAATTTTTCTCTGTACAGCACAGGAACCAATTCTTTTTTTGAAGACTGTTAAGTAACGGAAAAGAATCAAGACATCTATCCTACCTTTCCTATGCGGACTGAACCTCACGGTAACAAGGGGGTATGGCCTTTATTTATCCTGATTCAAACAAACTGTTAAAAAATTATGACAATTGGGAAAATTTCAACATTGTATATTTGCATTATATTAAGGAATGCATGTTAATTTTTTTAGGTTGATAATATTTGTAGTTATGTTAAAAAATCTTTAGAGCTACAAAGTAAACTATTTACAACTGAAATGAAATAACACCTGGGATTTTTTTTTTTTTTAATTTTATTTTTGGCTGTGTTGGGTCTTCGTTTCTGTGCGAGGGCTTTCTCTAGTTGTGGCAAGTGGGGTCCACTCTTCATCGTGGTGCGCGGGCCTCTCACTATCGTGGCCTCTCTTGCTGCGGAGCACAGGCTCCAGACGCGCAGGCTCAGTAGTTGTGGCTCACGGGCCCAGTTGCTCCGTGGCATGTGGGATCTTCCCAGACCAGGGCTCGAACCCGTGTCCCCTGCATTGGCAGGCAGATTCTCAACCACTGCGCCACCAGGGAAGCCCCAACACCTGGGATTTGTTTCAAAGTAATCTAGGGATCAGAGTGTTATTTCAGAGTGGGCATTTATGGATGAAACAAAATTAGCCATGAGTTGATACTTTTTGAAGCTAAGTGATAAGTATATCAGGCTCATTATACTATTCTTTTATTCAGGTTTGGAATTTCCCACTGAAAATATTAATTTACAGAAGGTATTCAGGCCAGTGGCATTTAGTAACGGCAATGCCATTCTTCTTGCTAGTGACTGGTTTAGAAATGGCATTCGACCCAATTCTGGCCATGAAACATGACCTGCTTTGGAAAGGGTGGGAGGTTCTGGAGAAAGTCTCAGTTTCTCAGAGAGAAGTAATGGGAGAGACAGAGCTTTCTTTTTTCTCTTGATGTTGCTGTATCAGGATATGGTGCCGAAAATTGTTGCAACTACCTGAAAACCATAAAGGGAGCTAGCCTGAGGGCAGAGCCAACCTAACACCCTAAGGATGGCAGCTCAGAGAGATAAAAAGACCTTAGGCCACTGGTGACACACAGTTGAGACACTGACCATACTGACATGGAGCCCACCTTATCCTGGACGTCTTGTTTTGTGAGATAACATATTTCCTCATTGTTCAAGTCAATCTGCATCAGATTCGAATGCATCTGACCTGTAGTGTAGGGGTTGGGAAACTTTATCTATAAAGAGCCAAACAGTAAATATTTTAGGCTCCGCAGACCATTTGGTTTCTGATACAATTACTCAACTCAGCTGCTGCAGTCTGTAAGCAGTAAAGATGATAGGTTAAAAAAATGAGTACGGACGTGTTCCAGTCAGATTTTAATGGATACTGAAATGTGAATTTCATATAATTTATACATGTAACTATATATTCTTCTTTTGACCTTTTCCCAACAGTTTAAAGATGTAAAAATCGGGACTTCCCTGGTGGCGTAGTGGTTGAGAATCCGCCTGCCAATGCAGGGGACACAGGTTCGAGCCCTGGTTCGGGAAGATCCCACATGCCACAGAGCAACTAAGCCCGTGCACCACAACTACTGAGCCTGCGCTCTAGAGCCCGCAAGCCACAACTACTGAAGCCCACGCGCCTAGAGCCCATGCTCTGCAACAAGAGGAGCCACCGCAATGAGAAGACTGAGCACTGCAACAAAGAGTAGCCCCCGCTCGCCACAACTAGAGAGAGCCCGCACACAGCAACGAAGACCCAATGCAGCCAAAAATAAATAAATAAATAAAGAAAAAGGTAAAAACCATCTTTAGCTTGCAGGCCGTACAAAAACAGGTGGTAGGCTGGTATTGGTGTGCAGGTTGTAGTGGTTTGCTAATCCTTGCTGTAGAGAAGCATTTGAAATGACAACTATGATGCTTCTTAGAATTTTTGGAACAATTCTGAATAACAGAGTACATATATCAACAGTCATTTATAATTAGCTACGGTTTTCTATCTGCAATTGGTTATATGACATATGTAGAAACTATGTTGTCAAAGATGTAGAAGCACATTAGGTTTAATAACTTTTTAAGAGTGCCTAACATTAAATTTTTTTGCCTTGATTATGAGGTTTACTAAAAATAGCCCTTTACCTCCTTCACTATCCATAATTCTAGTCTCAGTTGTCACTAACAAGCTGGCTAGGCTAGGCTAAGTCCCCTAACTTCTGAGTCTCAGTTTCTTTAACAATTCAGCACTCACACAGGTGAAAGCATGAAAACTGTGACCTAAAAAGATGGCTCCAGGGACATCTAGAATTGTTCTTCAGGCACTCAACTCCAATATGGTTTTAGGGTTAGACCAGGGCTGAGGTGGTGTTACAGATGCTCAATAAAGCTAATAATTTATTTGGGAGAGAGGATAAGTTGGAGCCAGAAGAAGTAATGATAAAATATAACAAGCACTGAACTAAGCAGTCTGGGTCTAATCTGAGTTCTCCACAATCTTGGTAAATCATTTCCCCAATCAGGGCCTGTTACTTAGTCTATAAAATGAGGAGACTAGATTAGATGCTGTCTAAAACCTTTGCTAATTTTAACATTCTATGGATCTTTGAATGCATTTCCTACAAATGTAATGTCTAGGGTCAAGAAGGCTTAGAACTACCTTCTCTCTTCCTTGAAAATCAACTTGGTCACGTCTGCGGTGTCAATGCACCCACTAGACTAGTGGGTACTTCTCCAACTTTTATGAATCATCTGGGGATCATGTTAAAATGAAGATTCTGATTCAGTACATCTATGGTGGGGTAGAGATGATGTATATCTTACAAATTCCGATGTGATGCTAATGCCGCCGGTCCTCAAAAATAATTTGAGAAGCACAGCAGTAGTCTGCTGTAGTCCTGTTTGAAACCTACGCTGTGGAAGCCATGAGGGCAGTGAAAAGGGCCAGGTAGCTAAACAGCTCTGCAGAGGAGGTCACTGAAGCAGCAACTCATTTTCTCTTTTACACATTTCACAATTTCTGTGGTACCTGATGTGGTTTCTGCAACCATCTGCTAAGGGTCAGAAAGCTGGGAAGGTGTTTCAAGCACTATTTAATTCTCCAGACCTTATTTTATAATCTTTTGCTTTCTTCCCATCATTTTCTGTTTTAAAGTCCTTTAATTTGGATCTACTTTTGGTTTTCTGCTTGGCATTCAAGAACTGGGAAGGCAATAAGTGTGTGTGTGTGATAAACTGGCAGAGTAAAGTTTCAAGATAGGAGAAATGAATTACTCATTAGTAAGTAAGAGCCAGAAAAATTTCAAGTTGGCAACTAAAATTTAGGAAAAGAGAAATCATAGTGGCTAAGCAGCAGAAGTCACTTAAGCATTAATTTTTAAAATTTTTTATTATTTTTATTTTTTTCTTCCCCAACCCCCTAGGCATTAATTTTTAAGTGAAAATATAAGATTGTGATGAAACAAATTAGAATAAGAAGAGACCCGTTACTGTATTCACTCTACTCACTGCAAAGTCATGAACAGAATTACAGTTTAAACCTGTGCTGACTCTAAAGTTACCAACTTTGGAAAGGTCACTCATATAAAAGAAATATTCACATAAAAGAAATAAAATACCATATATTACACAACATAAATAATCAGAAAAAAATAATGGATTAAATATAGTGGGACAGTAAATATACTAGTGTTATTTATTTGAAGAACTTTTAGAATGAAATTTAACTTACCTCTGATAAAGCTGAAGAAAAGTGGTTGCAGTTTTTATGCATCAAATGGTAAGCATTGCCTTTGTATTCTTTTCCCAATTCTTCTACAATTTTTTCTATATCATCTTCTAGGAAGTCGGTGCTCCCTAAAACAACAGCTTCTCTTAAAGAAAAAAAAAAAGAAAAAAAAAAGAAAAAAAAGAATATAGCTGCGTGAGTTATAGGTATTATAGGCATGCTTAAAGACTCATTTCCAGAAATGCTTATTGCCAGGAATATTATGACTGATGTAACAAAGCTGGGTTACTGTAAGAAGACTAAAAGGTAAATGAGGTATTTTAATAATCTCGATTATTTTCTACTTTTTAAAAGCAATAAACTCTTAAGTATACCACTTCTAAATAATACAAATGTAAAATAAGTCATTTTCTTTATTAAACAGTGTCATATTAAAAATATAATATCACAGTTATTTTTATTACTATTACATTAGCAGTTACATTATTAGAGAACCAGATCCATGCTGCAAATATTCTTGCTTAATTACACTCACCATCTAATGGCTGGTCATATTCTCACTTAGAAATAATCTTTTAAGTTATCTGCCACTGGGCTGCAATGAGATGACTGTCAAATGACTAATTTTTAAAAAAGCACTATAAACCCCAAATCCCCCAAAACAATACACCAAACCAAAAAAACAATACACCAAACCAAAAAAGCCACCAGCCCCGCCACCACTCCCAAACTACTACCCTGGAAATGCAACAGACATTCAATAGAGAGTAGAATTTTAGTCAGATACAAGTCAGGCATCCAAGAAAGCTGACAATACTTAGAAAATCCTTTTATCTAGCAGTTTTGACCAAAGGGAGACCTAAGGAATGGATTCAGGCTGGCATTATAGCACTTCTGTGTGTAAATATTTCAAATTAGTTATACGCTAAGAGAATCATTAACTCAGTAGTGATAAAAAGATACAGCCCTATACTGAATTTCAATGTTATAACCTCATTTCACTATTTTTCACTTGGCAAGTTAACTATTATAGGTCCAGAAGTTTCTTTAAAGTTCCTTGAAACTAAGATTCTAAATATCACTTTAAATACGAAACTCAATTAAGGAATGGAAATTTGATTATTAGCATTCAGGTTTTCAGTGCTGTTTACTACACATAAGGCTCCACAGTACACTCAGATCCATAATTTTAGGTTTATCAATACATATAATACACGTACCTTAACAACAGTTTCTTGGCTAATCTATTCAAATTATTTTAGTTTAGTTATTTCAAGTTTGTAAACAGTGTCCCTTTCATTGGGAAAATGAAGAGATTTTGAAGAGTGTTAGGTAGGTCACAATAAAACTTTCCTCCATCTCCCCCCAAATAGGAGACTGAGGGGAAGCAGTCATTATACAGGAAATGTTTTCTAAAGCAGAATCTTATACCAGGTAAAAACACTTTTAAAGTAGACATGGTAACTTTTGTGGGTCCTGAATAAGAGCAACAGACTTGCTTATTTCAGGCACTTTATTTGGCTGATAACTATCTTTACACAACAATTTAGATCTGATTTTAAAGTGTCCGCAACTGAAACAACATTAAAGAAACATTTTAAGTTCCTAGATTTTAATCTACAGAATGAATTCTGTATGCCTGAAAACAAGCTTTGGCATCTAAGACAGTGTAATAAAAATTATCCTCCCTACTTACTTAAATTTAAATGTTTCTCCTAGTTCAGAAGCATTTCCTGGGGAAATTTCAAATATTCCAGAAAAGGGGTAAGGATGGCCACCATAAGCAAATTCTGAAAAGAGAAAACTCATGATTTTTAGTATTTATCACATAAAACTTAACCAGTATGCTGAATTAGATTTAATAAATGATGAGGATAATAATGATACCATCTAAGTATTTTTCAATTTAGTAATGCTTTCACAAACATCTTATTTACCTATTACTTGTATAGAACAGTTGACGTAAAGGACTTGAAACTCTAATAACAAAAGACGCTCAAAGGTAATCCTGACTTCTATATTTACTTTATATTGGCTAGAGGAGACTGACTAACACTCAAAGGTGAAAAAAGTCCCTGCGTTTACCTATCACGCCAAAGTATGTAGGTGGTCATTTCTGTGTTTTGCCACTTTCTAAATTAAAGTGATCAAATTTCAAACCTGGACTTTACTGGAAAAACTGTCTAGTAACAATGAGCTTTCATGGCTCCTGGGATGAAGACTCTTGGTTTATCTTTGAGTAAGAGGGAAAAAACATTGGCAAGCCAGAAAAACTTAATTCAATTCCCCTCATTCAAGAAAAGATAAGCTGCAAAATTAACATACACACCCACGCACACATAAAGACACACACACCTTCCACAGCATATCTTTAAGCTAGCAGAGAGCTACTCGTACTACAGTGAATGTACATCCAGCCTCATCAGATACAAACTCTCATTCAGAACAAAAATGGAGAGCGGTTTCAAATCAGGAAGGAAATAAAATTTCTGGCTACAATTCTGGTACTAGATACTTCGATATTTAAGGGGCAAATCTTAGTAGACTTACTTAAAGAATTCCAAACAAATGCTTAAATTAATCTTGTCACTTAAAATTTAATAAATACAATCTTATAAGGTCAGAACAAAGCATGGGAAAGAAAAAGGCAATTCTACAATACATTTACTTTTGATTCAGACCTTTCAGGAAAAAAAAGCAATAATGTAGAATAAGAAAGTATTTAGCATTTAATTCTAAAACATACATTAAAAATTTAATGATAGAATTTTATAAAACACTGTAGATAAGGTTAGACATGGAAAGATCATATTTTGATTTTCAACTTTCTCAATTATAGTAAGGAAAGTTGTAGACCCACTTATTCTTCTATTCAAGAAGCAATAATTCACTTTTAGGAATGTATTTGGCCCTGTCTTTGCTGTTTTGAGCCATGTTTCTAATTATTCTTAAGTCATTTTATGAATGGGAGCAATGATTAGGCAGATAAAAGGATAATGGACTAGTATATAATACTTGGGTTCAAGTCCTAGTTCTGTTAATTAGCAGTATGACTTTCAGCAGGTCTGAGCTTTAGTTTCTTCATCTGGAAAATGGAGAAAATGTCTCATGCTCCAATCTACCTCAGAGCAGCGTGGTCATGTGGTCCAAAATTCGATGGCACTTAAAAAAAAACAACTGTAACACACCATACAAATTCAGTTAAAAGGGAATATACATACAACTTTGGCAAAAGCCAAATCAAACAGGGAGCAAACCCACAGACTACCATTTCACCCATATCAATACTCCAACCACTGGAACTTTCAGCACAAACCTCACTGCTTTTTGGAATTATCTGGTAGATGCAGTCTTTCAGGTAAAATGGAGCTTATATGGCAGATCTTTATAGCCAACATTTAATATGGTACACTGCACCTAGAAGCAGTTAATTTAGCATATAAAAAAGGGACAGTAAAACACCACACTGACACATTTAAGTAAATGAGCCTTTTCTTTGTATTAGCTAAAGTTGGTATGTAGTCTTCAGGGGTAACTGGGAGTGAACTGCAGTAACATTATAGCAAAGACTTCCTAGCTGAAGCAAATAAAAGCATTTCTGCTATACGGTGAGTTTATGATTCAAACTAGTATATTATTACAACCTTGATGAAATCAGCAATGTGACCTGTCTTATGCAGAACATTCTACTTACAACTTGATCAGGAGATTATCTTGTATCAAGAGAGAATTAGAACAAAGGAAAAAGCTGTTGAAACAGAGCTGTTTGATTTGAGTGGCTCCAGTTATGTTTATCATAATGAAGGGTAATAAAGAATAAAAAGGGCTGAGTTAATGACAAAGGCCATCATTCTTAAGCAAAAAGCTAGATGTAATCAAAGGCAGGATTTGCTCAGCGATATTTTTAAACTTTATATATTTGTAGGTCTACAAAAACAAATTTATTACTGAAATTCCCTCAGGAAATTGGTATTTCAAGTTTGACATTCTAGCACCAACCCTTTTCCAACCAAAATGATTATTTTTATCACACTATTTTTCAAAGTGCAAGGTTTCTTAGGAATGCCAATACACATTAAAGCAAAACTGTCATAGTATAACAATCTCGAAAGGAAAATATTTTTTAAGACATAGTACCTAGACAGGAATAAAGACACAAACCTACTAGAGAATGGACTTGAGAATATGGGAAGCGGGAAGGGTAAGCTGTGACAAAGCGAGAGAGAGGCATGGACATATATACACTACCAAATGTAAGGTAGATAGCTAGGGGGAAGCAGCTGCATAGCACAGGGAGATCAGCTCGGTGCTCTGTGACTGCCTGGAGGGGTGGGATAGGGAGGGTGGGAGGGAGGGAGACGCAGGAGGGAAGAGATATGGGAACATATGTATATGTATAACTGATTCACTTTGTTATAAAGCAGAAACTAACACACCATTGTAAAGCAATTATACTCCAATAAAGATGTAAAAAAAAAAAAAAAGAAAGAAAAAATAAAGACATAGTACCTAGAATAAAAGATAACCAAATCAATGTACACTTGTGTACTTTGAGTACTTTCTCCCCAGATACATTCCACTTTGGGCATTTTTCCAAAATACAGTATAAACAAATATGGGGAGATTTTCTTCTACTTTTTACAACAAAGTATGGAAGTACTTTAAAAAAAAAAAAAAGGAAGAGCTACAGTCATGATTTTGCAACTCCTTTCAATGAGAAAAATCTTCAGAAAGTATATTTAGACTGTGTGTACACGTACCTCTGCCATATACTTCAATTCCTGAATGAAAAACTCCAATTCCGATGGATGAGGTGTATTCATTCATCCAATACTGAAGAAAAAAAAAAGATTCAGAATATTTGTTCATTTATAATTCAAATCCATGTTATAGGAGGCTACTACTTTCCAAATCTTTTACTGAATATTTAGGCCTTTCTAATCCCATTTCTTGGTATTTTCCTTACAGGTCTGAAACTCCCATGATAATGATGCATTCAGTCCTAACTCTGTGCCTTTGCTTATGCCACATCCCATATGGAATTCAAATGAATGTCTCAGTTTGTGTATAAGCACCTTATCTAAGGCTTAGCACATAAGCCCTAAAATCTAAACCTGGTTAGGTTGGGGAAAAAAGTGATATAAAAGCTCTCCTGTTAGTGACTTTTTAAAGAATCACATATAATATCTGTGTTCATACCTATTTTTCTTCTATCTTAAGTGTTCCCTTTCATTCTCTGGTATGCTCCCTGAAGACAGGGATATTTTATTCTTTTTCAAAAGCATTTGGCATATATGTCCTGAATCAGCTCAAAGTTTGATAATGATAATATTAGGAATAAATAATATGAGGCACAAAGATTAGAACAATCTTCTTACTGTTGGCATGAAGAAAAACTTCCCAGAAAAGGCAATATCTGAACTGAGTTTTTAGGAACAAATGAGATTTCCTCACACAGAAAATACGGAGGGTAAAGTGAGGTTGCTGGGGGGAGGTGGTGGGGAATGAGAAGAAATGTCAGGTAGACAGAAGTGGATGTACACAAGTAATGTGATGTGAAATTCTGTGAGATGACTGTGAAAGGGGTTAGTGTGGAGGGGAGAGGGTTACACCTAGAAGGTAAAGGAGTTAACGCTAAACAAACACTTAGGTAACACTTAACAGTGTTACAAACCTATTTGATTTCTCCCAGGTTAGAGGGTAGATGATTTGATTTTAATTTTTCTAGGTTTATTCAAGTCTTAACCTTGGCTTCAGACCCCCAGCCAGTTTCTCCCAGACCTGGGAAAATGCACATTCTCATACACTGCTGGAGGAAGCATAAATGATAAGGGAGAATTTTCCCCCTAAAATGTTACTGGAAGAAAAATTAAACAATAATAAACAAGAAACATTTAAAAAAGAACAAGGGACTGTCTCATCTAGATATCAAAATAATCATTAAAACAGTATGGTACTGGGCTTCCCTGGTGGTGCAGTAGTTGAGAGTCCGCCTGCCGATGCAGGGGATGCGGGTTCGTGCCCCGGTCCGGGAGGATCCCACATGCCGCGGAGCGGCTGGGCCCGTGAGCCATGGCCGCTGAGCCTGCGCGTCCGGAGCCTGTGCTCCGCAACGGGAGAGGCCACAACAGTGAGGCCCATGTACCGCAAAAAACCCAAAAAAACCAAAAAAAACCAGTATGGTACTGTTGCAGGAACATCCTTGTATACATAAGAATCTGGTATATGAAAAAGGTAGTATTTAAAATTAATGATAAAGAATAAGTTATTATAAATGTGTTGATAAAACTGACTGCATAAAAATACATTTCACACACCTAAAACTTTGTGTTTCTAAAAATAATCATATAGAAGAAAATAAAATAGATTTAAAAAATCTTAAAATGAACTTATCTACAAAACAGAAACAGACTCACAGACTTTAGGAGAATGAACTATGGTTCCCAGGGGGGAAGGACAGACTGGGAGTCTGGGATTGACATGTACACACTGCTGTATTTAATAGAGATAACCAACAAGGACCTACTGTATAGCACAGGGAACTCTGCTCAGTATTCTGTAATAAGTTTTAAAAATAAAGAAAAAAAAAATCTTAGATGGGAAAAGCCAACGTAAATAAAGCCAAACCTAGTATAGAGGAAAACAACAGATATTTAACATAAACATTTACAACTTTTTATTGTGTAAAACTACACAAACAAGAACAAAAGATAAACAATACACAGGGAGAAAAAAGTTGTTAACACTAAGATTAGTATGAGAATACAAATTTTCCTCTCTATCTCATCCTATTTGATTCCTAATTTTGGACAGTCTGAATTTAGATGGCAAATTAGGAAGGTGAGTGACACCTTTTTATCTGAATCAATTTGATTTTGGATGGAGAGTAGCGAGGGTACATACAGTAAGGGATTTCTCAAAACATTTATCCAAATCTATTTAATTCCAGATCTACTTAATTTGGGCAGCAAAACTTCAGACAGCAAAGGATACTATATACAAAAACTCCACTAAAAAAAATAACTCCCACAGACAAAAGTGAGCAATCATAGAAGAAATCAGTGGCTAACAAACATGGACTAGTAAACAGATCTCCCTAGTAACAGAAAAATGCTAATTAAAACAATAAGTTACCATTCATTTTTACTGGCCGTTCTGCTTGCAGGATCTTAGTTCCCTGACCAGGGATTGAACCCAGGCCCTAGGCAGTGAGAGTGTGGAGTCTTAACCACTGGACCACCAGGGAATTCCCTACTGTTTTTTTTTTTTTTTTTTTTATTCATTGTATTGGCAAATATACAAAATATTGCTAATACTTAGTGTTGGTAAGGATGTCAGGAAGATATTGCAGAAATGTGAATCAACGACAATTAATTAACCATTCCACCTCCTGGAATCTAGCCTATAGAAATGGTTGAACATAGGCAGAGACATGTTCCAGGGTATTAACTGCAGTTGTCTATAGCACTGAAAAACTGGAAACAATCTAAATATCGATAGGAAAATGGCTACATAAATGATGGTAAATCCGTATTATAAACTATCATACAGCTACTGAAATAAATGAGTTAACTCAATACGTAAGGGCATAAAAAGATATCTAAGACACATAAAGTAAAAACACCACGTCATAATACATCATCTGTAGCAAGATCACATTTTTGTAAGTTAAATAAATTGGCCCTGAGTGTATGTTTACATGCTAAATATGGAAAAATAAAACCACCACCAATTACAACAAAAGAAAGTTTGAAGCATTACAGATCAAACTGTTAACAGTTTGGGGGAGGGGAGTAGATATAGCTCAGGGGTGGGAATACAGGTGTGTAAAGGAATACTTTCACTTTTAACTCCATACATTTCAGGACTGTTTTTCTGAATTTTATGAATTATGTGTATTACCAACTTTTATAATTAGAAAAATGTTAAAGTAAAATACTATATTCTCTTAGCTTAACAGGCTTCAATTTATTTGAACATTTATACTATCTTAAAAGAATAGGCTGCATATATATAAAACACAAGCAGCAACATTATCTGTATTAGCAAAATACTGGTAACAACTTAAATGTGCAGATATAAGGTACTGGTTGAATAAACTATGATAAACAATATTTGGAATATTACAAAGCCATAAAAAGAAGGGGGATACTCTTGAGAAACTGATAGGGAGTAATTTCTAGGATATGTTAGGTGAACAAAAGGAAAAGAAAAATGGAGACATGGCAAAATGATACAGAGGCTGGTTTGATGGTACTTTCATTGGTCAACTTTGGGAAAATCTGAATATCAAAAAGAATAATGACAATAATGGACTATAGCATATTGAATAACAAATAATGAGTCCACAGTAATACCAATAAAAAACACGGAAACCCAAACAAACAAAACAGAATAGAAAAACAAAAAGTGAAAGGAGAGAAAGCTCTTTTTACAGAGGAAAGTCACCTAATAAATATGAAGTAAAGGCAGAATTAAATAATTTTGCACCTCCAGCTGATGCAGGCAAGGATCATGGATGCTAAAACCATTAGGAGAAGGTTGTTGGAGAACAATGTTCCCACAGTCTTCAAGTATCAACCCCACATTTTCCTAAATTATAAGGAGAAAAGATACCTTAGCAATGGAAAATTATGGTGAGTATCATCTTATCCAAGTAATTAAACTGAGTGTCATCAACAGTTGGACAAACTGATGTTATGTGCCTCCTGATGTGATGAAATAGAAAGCATTTCCTTTGTTAGTTTTCTTGTCAAATATATTAAACAGAATATAATCACAAGGAAAAATCAGACAGGTCTGGACTGTGGGACATTCTATAAGAAAAGCAGCCTGGTCTTTTAAAAAATAAAGACATTAAAGTCAAAAGAAGGGCGGCTATTCTTTAAGGAAGATTAAAAAGACATGATAACTATCAATATATACAACGAAGGAGCCCTGATTGGATCCTAGATTTAAAAAAGAACAAAAAGCCAAAGACATTATTGGGATAATTGGGGGAAATATTAATATGGATTGTTCATTAGATAAATTATTGTATCAACTGAAAACTTCTTGGGTTTGGTAAATAGTACTGTGGTTAAATAGACAGTGTCTTCTTAGGAAATACATGTTGAAGTATTTAGAAATGAAATGTTATAATGGTTGTGACATTTTCTGTGTGCGTGTGTGTAGAAGAGGGTAAAAGAAAATAAATATGGTTAAAAAATTGGTGAATCTAGGTGAAGAGTATATAAAACGTACTCTTCTTTCACTTTTTTTTGAATATTTAAACATTTTCAAAATAAAAAGTTGGGGGAACCAAAGAGAACAATCTACTCCTTGTCTCCTTCCGACAGAAAAGATGCCTTTCCAAGTTTCCTGCTATCCTCCTCCTTTCTCCCCTGCCTTTTACAGAAAGAGAGTAGAAAATATCACAAGCTGATTATACTAGTCTGCATAAAAATTCTGCTAGTCTTTTTAAAAAAACTGAGTTATAATTAACATAGAATGTTATATTAGCTTCAGGTACACAACACAGAGATTAGATATTTTTATGTTATGAAATGGTCACCACAATAAGACCAGCTACCATCCATCACCATACCAAGTCATTACAATACTATTGATTATATTCCCTATGTGGACATCACAACCCCATGACTTCATTATTTTATAGTTGGAAGTCTGTATCTCTTAATCCCCCTTCACCTATTTCATCTATCTTCCCACCCCACCCTCCTATGGCAACTACTATCTATGAGTTTTTGTTCTGTCTTGTTTGTTCTTTTTTTTTTTTTCAGATTCTACATATAAGTGAAATCATATGGAATTTGTTTTTTTTTTTTTTTTTTTGCGGTACGTGGGCCTCTCACTGTTGTGGCCTCTCCCGTTGCGGAGCACAGGCTCCAGATGCACAGGCTCAGGGGCCACAGCTCACGGGCCCAGCTGCTCCGCGGCATGTGGGATCTTCCCAGACCGGGGCATGAACCCGTGTCCCCTGCATTGGCAGGTGGACTCCCAACCACTGCGCCACCAGGGAAACCCTGGAATTTGTTTTCCTCTGACTTATTTCACTTAGCATAATACCCTCCAGAACTATTTACGTTGCTGCAAACTGCAAGATTTCATTCTTTTTTTTTAATGGCTGAGTAATATTCCAATGTGTGTGTGTATACACACACAGACACACACACACACATACACACCACATCTTCTTTATCCATTGATGGACATTTAGGTTGCTTCTATATCTTGGCTACTGCAGTCAGTGGTTTCCTTGGCAGCCAACTTCTAGGACTTAAATTGTCTCTTCCAATTGAGAAATCTCATTGCTTATACTGTTTACAACCAATAATTTGATCTACTAACTGATTTCCTTAACAATGACACCATCAGGCTTTTGTTCTGGATGCAGACAGCTCCTACTTAAAGTTACCTGTTTTCTTTTTACAGTGTGAGCGCTTCTCTTTCAAAATATAGAATATTTTAAAAAAGAGACAGATACAAAATTGTTGTTTGCAATAATCAAAAGGTTTTAAACTCTTAGTAAATCGAACATTTATTTCCATTTAATGTATAGTATCACTTAATTTTAACAATTTATCTTTTGTTGACCAGTAAACAGCCTTCTGAAAGTGCTTTTATAATAAATTTCCATAATGGGAATCTAAATGTTTTATTAAGAGAAAGTCTTTCATTGATTAAAAAAAAATCTGCACACTTATTTTTAGCCAAAGAGTTAAGAAAGGGTTAGGATGGGAATGTACTTGTCAGAGTGGGGATCCTGGACTCAGAAATCTTTTATTCTCTGCTGTTTCACAATTGAAAATAATCTCTTCCATGTTAGAACTTCTGTATGTTGCGTGTGTGTGTGTTTGTGTGTACATATATACATACTGTAGTCTGAAATTTCCCTGCATTTAAGACTTTACATTCTACATATAAAAGGTTATGTTCTGACACATTTCATAAACTGGAAAATCTATAAAATGAGAGAAACTTAAATATGAGAGAGAAATGTACCATCTAAAAATCTGGTCAGTCCTTTGGAGTTTACTATAATGAGATCTGACCTATATAAGGTTTCTAAAGAATTGCTGAGACACTGCAATGAAAAATGAATACCTGACAGGCTTTGCAAGTGGTAATGTTACCTCTAATCTCAGATGGAAAGTTGGACAATCAGGTAAAGTGTTTCTGCTCAAGGTTTAGGCAGCTGGCAAGTTGCTAGGAAAAGGATTTCTTAACCCAGAGATATTCCTTTGAACAGTATTAAAAAGCAGAAGTTAGCTGCTCTTAACATTATTTGTTTCCTAAAGGCTCTGTCTCAATATTCTGTGCCAGGCAGGAATTAACGCTGATGTTGCTTATTCACTGTTAGCAATAACAATGAGGGACTCAACAGTTCTCTGCTTTTCATGTTCTTTGTAACTTCTATCCTTAGAAAGGGCCCCAAATGTTAAGAGTTAATTTATTTTCTAGATTAAAGCAACTATTTACTAGTTAGAAATCTATTACTAGATATCGCTACTGACCTTACAGAAACAAAATGATTATAAAGAATACTATAAGCAACTGTATACTAACAGATTAGATAACTGAGATGAAATGGATAAATTCCTGGAAAGACACAAAGTACCAAAACTGAATCAAGAGAGAGAAAATCTGAATAGATCTATAATGAATGGGAATGAAAAAAAAAGAGAATGAATTAGTAATTTTAAAACTACCCTCAAAGAAAAGCCTACAACCAGATGATTTTGGTGAATTCTACCAAATATTTAAACAAGAACACTAATTCTTCATAAACTGCTCAAGAGAAGAAAAGAGGACTCTTCCCAAATCATTCTATGAGGCCAGCATTAATTTGACACCAAAACCAGACAAAGACATCATAAGGAAACTACAGATCAATCTCGTATGAATACCGACTCAAAAATCCTCAACAAAATACAAGCAAATTGAATTCAGCAACATATAAAAAGGATCATACACCACGACCAAGTGGTATTTATTCCAGGAATGCAGAACGGATTTAACATCCCCCAAAATCTATTAATGTAATATACCATAGCACTAGAGTAAAGGACAAAATCCACAAAATACAACTCTTTTCATGATCAAAACACTCAACATACTAGGAATATAAGGAAACTTCCCCAACTTGATAAAGGGCATCTATGAAAAACTCACAGCTCACATCATACTTAATGGTTAAAGACTTAATGCTTTCCCTTTAAGATTAGGAACAAAACAAGTATATCTGCTCTTGCCACTTCCATGAAACACTGTACTGGAGATTCTAGGCAAGTTAAATAGAGAAGAAAAAGAAATAAAAGACATTCAGATTGGAGAAGAAGTAAAATTATCTCTATTTGCAAATGACATGATCTTGTATATAGGAAATCATAAGTAATCCACTAAAAAAATACTAAAACCAATAATAATAAAAAAGTTCAGTAAGGTTGCTGGGTACAAGATTAATATACAAACACCAACTGTAATCCTATATACTAGCAGTAAACAATACAAAAATGAAATTAGGAAAACAATTCCCCAGTTGCAGTAAAAAATATTTAGGGATAAATTTAACAAAGAGCTATGTAACTTTGTAAGTGAAAACTATAAACATTACTGAAAGAATTTAAAGACCTAAATAAATGGAAAGACATTCCATGCTCACAGATTAGAAGACTTAATATTGTTAGGATTGCAGTACTCTCTGAATTGACCTGATTCATTGCTATCCTTATCCAAATCCCAGCTGCCTTTTCTGCAGAAATTGACAAGCTAATGCTGGAAATTCAAGGGACCCATGATAGTCAAGACAATCTTGAAAAAGTTGGAAAGTTCCTGATTTCAAAACTTAGTACAGGGCTACAGTAATTAACACACTGTGTAACTGGCATAAAGACAGACATACAGACCAATGGAATAGAATTCAGTTCAGAAAGAAACTCTTATATTTATGGTCAACTGATTCTCAACAAGGGTACCAAGACAACTCAATGGGGGAAATAAACAGTATTTTCAAGAAATGGGACTGTGACAACCAGACATTCACATGCAAATAAATGAAGTGGGACTCCTACCTCACACCATATACAAAGATTAACTCAAAATGAATCAAAGACCTAAATGTAAAAGCTAAAACTATAAAACTCTTAGAAGATAACAAAAGTATATCTTCATGATCTTAAATTAGGCAATGGTCTCTTAGTTGTGACACCAAATATACAAGCAACAAAATAAAAAAATAAATTGGACTTCATAAAAATTAAAACCTTTCGTGATTCAAAAGACACCATAAGTAAAGTGAAAAAGCAACCCACAGACTGGGAGAAATCTGATAAGGGATGTATATCCGGAATATATAAAGAACTCTTAGAAATCAAGAACACCACAAATAACCCAATTAAAAAATGGGCAAAGGATCTAAGTAGGTGTTTCTCTAAAGCAGACAGACAAATAAAAACTACCATTAGATGCATTTCACACCCACTCAGATGACTATATTCAAAAAGACAGATATGGGCTTCCCTGGTGGCGCAGTGGTTGAGAGTCCGCCTGCCGATGCAGGGGACACGGGTTCGTGCCCCGATCCCGGAGGATCCCACGTGCCGCCGAGCGGCTGGGCCCGCGAGCCATGGCCGTGGAGCCTGTGTGTCTGGAGCCTGTGCTCCGCAACGGGAGAGGCCACAGCAGTGAGAGGCCCGCGTACAGCAAAAAAAAAAAAAAAAAAAAAAAAAGACAGATATAACAAGTGTTGACAAGGATGCAGAGGAACTGGAATCCTCATACACCGATGATGGGATTTTAAAATGGTACAGCAGTTTTGTTTATTTTATTTATTATTATTTTTAGTTTAAATTTTTTTATTTTATATTGGAGTATAGTTGCTTAACAATATTGTGTTAGTTTTAAGTGTACAGCAAAGTGATTCAGTTATACATACACATGCATCTATTCTTTTTCAAATTCTTTTCCCATTTAGGTTATTACAGAATATTGAGCAGTGTTCCCTGTGCTATACAGTAGGTGCTTGTTGGTTATCTATTTTAAACACAACAGTGTGTACATGTCAATCCCAAACTCCCAATCTATCTTCTCTCCCCACCCTTCCCCCCTGGTAACCATAAGTTTGTTCTCTAAGTCTGTAAGTCTATTTTGTAAATAATTTCATTTGTATCATTTTTTTTTAGATTCCATATAAGTTATATCATATGATATTTGTCTTTCTCTGTCTGACTTACTTCACTTAGTATGATAATCTCCAGGTCCACTGTGTTGCTGCAAATGGCATTATTTCATTCTTTTCAATGGCTAAGTAATATTCCATACTATATATGTAAAATGGTACAGTAGTTTTGGAAAAATTTGGCAGTTTCTCAAAAAAAATATTAAGCCTAAAGTTACTGTATGACCCACAATTTCACTCCTGGGTTTATACTCAAGAGAAATGAAAATATACAGTCATATGAAAACTTGTCATCTATGTTCACAGTAGTATTACTTACTATAGCCAAAAAGTGGAAACGACCCAAATGACCCTCAACTGATGAATGAATAAATACAGTGTGGTATATCTATAAAATGTAGTATTATTTCTCAACAAAAAGGAAAGAAGTACTGATGAATGCAGCAAATGAATGAACCTTGATAACATTATGCTAGGTGAATTAAGTCAATCACAAAAGACCACAGAGTGTATAATTCCATTTATATGAAATGCCTAGAATAGGTAAATTTACACAGATAGAAAATAGATTAGTGGTTACTTATGACTGGGAGGTTTGCAGGGAAATGGGGAGTGACTGCCAATGGGTACAGGGTTTCTTTCTGGGGTGATGAAAAATGTCTAATATTGAATGCAATGATGGTTGTAAAACTCTGAATACACCAAAATCCACTGAATTATACACAATGGGTAAACTGTATGGTATGTGAACTATATCTCAATAAAACTGTTTAAAAAATGCTAGGAATAGAAGTAAAGGATCTACTAACTTGTACCAAATGGTAGAGGAGTATATACTTTCACAGTTGGCAAACCTAAACAAAAACTATTCTGTAAATATCATGAATCCTCCAAGGACAAAATTTCCTGCAGATACTTATCCCCAATCAAAAACTTTGATTAGATTATTTCTCAAATTACAGACCGCATTCCTAATTCCAGATAGCTGCCTTCAAAAACATGCAGAAAACAGACTATAAACAAATAATATATCAAGAACAGGAAAAAAAAAAGGGAATTCCCCGGCTTTCCAGTTGTTAGGACTCTGCGCTTTCACTGCCGAGGGCCTGGGTTCAATCGCTGGTCAGGGAACTGAGATCCCGCAAGCCACGCAGTGAGACTGAAAAAAAAAAAAACCCCAGGAAAAAAATATCCTCTAAATATACATATTCTGGTCAACCACCGCTCATACATAAACAGCAGCACATTACTGAATAAATTTTATGAAGTAAATGTGATGTTTTTCTTTGGTGTGATTTTTTTTCTGAATGGACTCCAAAGAAAAGAGGGTAAACCTTCCACAGAGATGCTCTCTAAATGTTCTTGTTTCTGTTAGGGCTTCCTAGCTCTGTTATCAGAGAACACGCCTGGAAGGCTCACTCTTTAAAAACTGGGCAGGCTGCCTATGGAAGACAGGTGTTTAATTCAAGGTCAGCAAGCCTTATCTAGTCCTTCTGCCTCAAAGTCCTGCCAAGGCTATGCAGACAATATGGATGATGCCTACTTTAAGTGGAGATTTAATGATATAACTGTAAACAAACAGAAAAAGTACAGCAGTCCCATGGCACCCGCGGGGGATTAGTTCCAGAACCCCCCCCCCCGATTCTCAAGTCCCTTATTTGAAACGGTGTGCTACATACAGTCAGACCCCTGCATATGCGGATACGGAGCGCCGGCTGTGTATGAGGACTGAGTCTTTTACTGAATGATTTCAGTTGTGAAACTCTCCTACAATGATTTGCTGTTGGTAGTTATTCATGTAATTACTATCGCCTCATAGTTTAAGATGTTTGAAATTAATAGTAGTGTTTCTCAATGCTCCTTTGTTTTCCATCCTTTGTAATTACTTTAAAAAATTATTTACCACTGTCAAAACGTTTCACATGGCATCTCTGGAATAAAAATCTCCCTACAAAGCTCAAAAGAGCTTCTCAAACTTGCTATGTAGAAATTCATGCTTTTGTAGAACCATAAAACATTGATATTTTCTAACAGAAGATATAAATATGCAACATGAAATCACAGCCAAGAAAATGTATCCATAAAAACAAACAACCCAAGCTGCTGAATTAGATATGACTGGATGTTAGCAAGATTTCTTTTAATTTTTGTTGGGTATGTCTTCATTGATTTTGTTGTCTAAATAGCAGCAGATGCCAAAAGTTTGAAATTATATACTTGGGAAAAATGGATAATACAGGACAATTTTATTTAAAGGCTTAGCTTTTTATTTGAATTGGGAAAAGACCACTTTTATTGCTAGAGTTTGTCCAAGTCTAAGAATACAAGTATTCAGGAGACTAGTTGAACTATTGCTCTGAGACAACTGCAGAAGCTGGGATGAAGAGGTATATATAATGACACTGGGGCCAGCCCTGCAGACAAAGCTTACCACACAGGGCCATGCTGTGTGAGGCAGGAGTGAAATGGAACACTAGGGGCAGATCCACTAAAGGAAACTATACATTCAAGTTTACCCAATGCTGACAACTATACAATCCCTCAAGGATTATATGAAAAATCAGATGTTTTCATTTGAAAGTTTACAGTTTGATTCTTCCCAAACTTTTCCTAACATACCAAAGGAAAACAGTAAACCAGCCAGCTGCTACCACAAGAGTATCTCTCGAACCATGAAACAACAGCAGAGTTACCACAACATGTCCATGTCAACCACCTACTAAACCATTTGGTTAGCTTAATCTAAGGCTATCTTTCCCTTAGGATCAAACAGGAAAGCCCACAACGTTCTTGTGCTCCATTCTGGATCACAAGAGTATTGCTTCTATTATCTTTGAATTTACTTCAGAGTTTATTGCTTGGATAGAAAAAGGTTGATCCAAGCATTACAATGAACAACGCTGAAGCATTTGAACTATAGTGGAAAGACACTGGGCTGAGTGTCAGGAGATGGGGGTTCTTTGCCTTGTTTTCTTCACAGATATTTGGTAACTTTAAAAAAGGTTTTTTTAATTTTATTTAAATTTTTTAAAATTTTATATTGGAGTATAGCTGATTAACAATGATGTGTTAGTTACAGGTGTACAGCAAAGTGATTCAGTTATACCCATACAAGTATCCATTCTTTTTCAAATTCTTTTCCCATTTAGGTTATAGAATATTGAGCTGAGTTCTCTGTGCTGTACAGCAGGTCCTTGTTGGTTATCTATTTTAAATATAGTAGTGTGTACATGTCAATCCCAAACTCCCAATCTATCCCCATCCCACACTGATATTTGATAACTTTTAAAGATACCCAATATGTCTCAAAAAGTGTTTGATTCCAATTCAGACCCTGGAGCCAGAACACCTTGGTTCAAATTCTGACTTCATTATTTACTAGTTGTGTGACCTGGGTAAAGATATTTATCCTCTCTGTCCTTATTTATAAAATGGAGATAATAAATAGTATCTCCCACAGAGGACTATTATGAGGATTAATAAATTAGTATGTATAAAGTACGTAGAACAGTGCTTGACCTATAGTAAACATTAAGCATTAGTAGTAGCAAACACATATATTGATAATATGATCCTTCCCTAATACTCTGTTCTACACATTGGTAAAGGGTCGTATGCACGTGTAAATAAGCAGATTGGTTCTGGCTATCTGTTAATTCTCAGAATTTTCAAGAATCTTTGGGAGTTGATGTCAAATTACCAAGAGACGTGACTCACTAAGCTGAATAGCAAACAATGGCAAAGTTAATTTGACTCTAAGACTCCTATAAGCAATTATTTCTATTCTTGAAAAGTACAGATCTGAGTAAAAGGTCTCTGTAAATAAGGCAGTGGTTTTATAGGATTCTTCTATATTCATGAAGGACATGAGCAGAGGGCTGGAGAACCAATCTCACTTTGGTGCTAGGACCTTACAGTCTTGTACTCCCTAAGTCCATGGAGGTGGTTAGTAAGTAAAGAGAAGAGGGCCGGGGAAGGACCACTAATACACACTTTACCTCCTTTGATACCAGCCAGTGTCACTGAAGTTTATCAAAGCATTCCAAAGTATTAATATAAAAAGGTAAGAGGAAACCATTCACAGAAAAGTTATCATCTTGAAATATGTGGGAAGGCAATAAATAGATAAATAACTATAGTTAACTTTTGAGCTCAATCTTGCTTCAATGCAAAAATTGGCCTAAATATTTCTATTTATTATTTTAAAGCATTGCTTACAGAAGTGAACTGACTGTACTATATTATAGTCATATATTAAAATGTTAAGTTCTTCTTCTGATACAGAACTTTCATTAAACTTCATTTTAGTCAGTGATTTGCTTTATTCATTTAATAAAATGTTATGCTTCCTGTTTGAAAGCAACAACAATGATAAATGCTATCTCCCTAGTCTGGAACTTAAAACACTTAATATAACCACTTAGTGCCTGGGTCTGACTTCCTTAAAAGGCAGTATTAAATGATCTAAGTATAAAGTATGACTGTTTCCCCTATAAACTAGAACAAGTGTTCACTGGATTAAAAGTAAGCATTTTACTTAATTCCCAAAAAAAGGTGTTTAGGACAAGGCATTTCAATTACTGAGTTAAAATTCCAAAATAAACTGTGACTAGTAGAGATTGTGGGATAATTATTATAGTGTCATCTAATATAAAACTGTCCTTGATGTTCACACTGTTAAACTACCTTATGAAGTCTTGCTGGTACCACTGGATTTAGCCCAAGATAACCTTACAGCAAATGCTATTTAATATTGACAGTAAATCATATTTAATGCTATCTGTGGTGCCTTAGCATCAGGTTAGTCATAAAGCAGAGAGACAATAAAAACTCACTGAATGAACTGAGATTTTCTAGTATCTTTTTTAAATGAAATCATGAATATCCAGTGCTACGTCTGTTAATTTGCTTTATACTATAAGAAAGATATAGATTCTATTCCATTATAATTATTTCTAAGAAAATGTCCAATCTTTTCACTACCTGAAAATATTATCTAATAAGCACATGGCCGACTTTCTGTCTTAGAAAAATAAATCTTTATGTAACAAAACATTTTCATTACAAAGTTATTTATAAATTGTTGATAACAGTAGGTATTAAGCCTCAATTTTTTAGAGTACATAATCTCTCCTGATTATGAAAGATTTGTCAGTAATTTTTTAGTTAATAGTGTTTCAAGTTTTATAAATGCTCTGCAAAAAAAATTTTTTGTCTTTTTGAGACAGTGTAGCCAAACATAAACATATGCACAAAAGCTAGCCTAGCCAAACTTCTTTGTTTGCTGGGACAGTCCCAGTTTATGTTTGCTTCAATATAACTATTAAGCCTGCACCCTCTTTTACTCTGTAGTCTCAGTTTTGATGATAAAATTTAAAGTTAGCCTAAGACTGGCCTTCTTAAGAACTGTACTCTGAGTCTTAAAAAGCTCCTAAGCACATGAGTAGGAATATGCTTACCTACCTACTGACACGATAATCTAAAAACCAAGGAAAATGTGGTGACATGTATTTTGTACAGAGCTAAAGGTTCCTCCTCTTTATTAACTATGCAAACTAATTTTCAAAGACAAATTATTATGTTTACCAAAGGATCTAATTTCTAAGACCCACCCACAACAAGCTAGACATGACTGTGAATTAAGTTATTTAAAGGAGAATAGATTTTTAAAAGTCAAATCAACAGTGAACCAAATGCCCCTTGAATATTTTTAAGACTAACCCTATTTTATATAAGCCACTGTTTGACTCTACTAGTGATGATAAGTAGATGGGGCAGGGTACTGCCAATTCTTGGTCCTGAACCACATCTACACCAGAAAACCATGTTCTGGAAAATCTCTCGTATCAGGCACTTAATTTAGTTGTGTGAAATAAAAATTTTGGTAAAACCCTGAAACTCCTTTTAAGAAGGCCTATTTGTACCTGACTATCCTCCTGGATTGGGTTCTAAAACTGCATGAGATCTGAGACAAAGTCTTACTTAATTCGGTACCTTCCATGTTGCTTAGTGTATTGTATTATATTCTACTTAGATCACTCAAATACTTGATGAGCTGAAATGTAGCAAGGAATATGTAATGCTTTCCCCTTTGTCCTGTTCTTAAACGTGACCCATGGGAAAACAACTCCATTCTTTCTCTCATTCAAGAAATATGTACTGAACACCTATCATGTGCTAAGAACTAGCAACACAGAAGTGAACATGATCAAGTTCCTGTTCTCATGGAGCTTGCCTTCTTGAGAGGTATCTTTTAAACTGCAGGTTTAAAACCCATTAAAGAATCCTAAAATCATTTCAGTGGGTTGCACCAGCATTATTTTAAATAAATGAAACATAATGCAATAGAACTTATCAGAGGACATCACACACAGCAAGGTGTTTCCTGAACATCTGGTTTCAGTTACATGTGTGTATAATAAGTATTATGTAAAATGTATATTTTAGTTGGTCCAGGATAAAATTGAGAAACAGTTCTAGAAGGTTCCCCTAAATTGCATCTCAATTTAAGTCTCATTTAAAATTTTTACTTACCTACAAAGCTATAAATAAAGCAAGTTAGACAACTTTGATTCAATAAAATGTATGTCAGGGACTCTGCTAGACACTGGGGATACAAGGATGATTAACTCACAGTCCTTGTCCATAAGGAACTCATTAGAATGTAAACAATCAGTCAAAATTTGACAAGTGTTAAAACAAATATGTGTATATGTAATAAATTAATAACTCATTTTTTGGGTTACTCTAACACATGCTTTCACTTATTCTTTCATAATAACAGTCCACATAAAATATTTAAATCAATTATGGGATAGTCAAGCAAGTAATTTGTGCCCAAGGCCACATAATGACTGGCTAAACTGTAAACAGAGCCCAGGTTTCTTAGCCTTCACCTAGTGCTTTTTTAAGTCACATGACTACTTCCTAACAGTCTCATATGGCTTTGATTTTCTTTACATGATCTTTGAAGTATCCTGAAACTTCAGAATAAGATGGAGATCAATACTATTAGTTCATTATTTTTCCTTAAATGTGAAATTATGGTGACCTATCATGTACCATCGCAAGTAAAAAGAAATAGCCATCACTTACTCTTTGCCTAAATGCCATGTGACATGCCTACCTTATTACTAGTTTGGTAATGTAGAGATCTCCTATTCTGGCAACTATAACTAACCCTCAAATCTGAAGGAGTGGGAAAATCTAGAAGATATGTTCCTTCTGGAAACTAGAATTTCAACTGTACTTCAACCAGACAACTCTTTTTATACTATTCAGTAGACTAGAATACACACAACAGATTATACTGAGAACTGCTGGAGACAATTAACATGTTAACTTTATCTGGTGGTTCATTTAACTCAGTGTTGGACAGTGAGCTAGAAATTATAATTACACTATGGTATACAAACCAATCTCAAGCTAAGTTGTTTATTTTTAGTTTCCACAAATATTTAAAGACATATAAATTAGAACCATTAAGTTCATCTGGCAGAAAGGCTGAAAACCAGCTGTCAACTCTAACACACAAAGGGGAAAAAAAGGCTATACAATTAACTCCAGTTTTATACATATAGTATGATGGAGATCTTGGAGATGGTGTCAAGTGTACAACAGCCCACATTCTTTTTAAATCTAAATTTACTACTAATTTTTAAATATAATTTTTAAAAGGTTGCTTTCCATTTACAGCTGTTATAAAATACTGGCTATATTCCCCGTGTTGTACAATACGTCCTTGAGGCTATTTTACACCCAATAGTTTGTACCCTTTTGTGCAGCCCTGCAAACTGGTAACCAATAGTTTGCTCTCTATTCTACAACAGCCTGCTTTTAATGCTTCAATCTGGGTAGCACTTTGTTCTGTGTACTAACACTCCTTTAGATAAACTGATGAAATTCCAAATCTCGAGTTATTAAGTGTTGCAACGACTGAAAGTATACAAATGGAAGCTCATTTAGCTTCTACAATCCTGCAAATAACAACACTAGCAATAACAATAGCTAACACTTTCTACGGCTTATCATGTGCCAAGTATCATTCTATGCATTTTACGTAAATTGACTCAAGATCCTTAAAAAAACCCTATGAGCTAGGTACAGTACTATTCCCATTTTATTTTATTTTTAAAATATTTGGCTGTGCTGCCTGACATGTGGGATCTTGGCTCCCTGACCAGGGATTGAACCAGCACCCCCTGCATTGGAAGTGTGGAGTCTTAACCACTGGACTGCCAGGGAAGTCCTATTCCCATTTTAGAAAGACATAGAAGCACAGAGAAGTTAAGTAAATTTCCTAAAGTCACACAGCTAAAAAGCAGGAGGTAGAATACAAATCCATGCAGCCTGATGCCAGGCTAAACCACAAAGAACTGCATTTCACTACTTTCAATAACAGATTCCATACAGTAAGCGTGACCAAGGAGAAGGCAGGTCTGTCTCAGCCCTGACTCTTTCTCACATGGATACTCTTGTTCTGAACCAGTGTGGATGCTTTGGGACTCTCACTTGCCACCTGACTGGCTAGGGAGACCCGTCAAGACACCAGAGCAAAGCACGTCCCCGGAGGTGAGCAGTCAGGCATAGAGTTGAAACCCAAAGCCACTGCAGGTGTCCAGCAGCATGCTTCTCCATCCTGCAAGTAGCAGCAATGAACAAGAGGACACAGTGGAGGAAGAAACTGTTTCAGGACAAGTCCTAGGGGAACTTCAGGTAAGTCCAACAAACCTTTTTAAAGTGATTACTATGTTCCAAGCTCTGGGAATAAAAAGAAGAGTAACACACTGTCTCTGCACTCAAGCTCACTGCAGAGTGAGAACTTATAAACAGAGATAATAAGGACTGGAAAATATTACAGCATATTCCTATGCTGACTGGAATGACAGTAGAGGGGGAAAAACTGAGAGAGAACAGAAGAAAAGCAAAGTCCTTGCATAGGAGAGCATGGGCTTCAGCACACAGTGGAAGGTTTGACCTCAGGCAGGGACATTGGCAATTCATTCCCTTTCCATGTAATAGGAGGGAGGTGAACAGTAGTGGTGGAAGGATGAGAAAATTCTCTTCAACCGCTTTTTTTTTTTTTTAATTTAAGTGAAATAAGCAGTGAAGCCATCAGCTGACAGTAAGGAATGTGGGGAGAGTATGAAATACTGTAGTTGTCTTGGAGAGTGGGAAAGTCAGTTGACCATAGAAATAAGGAAGCACTGCCAGATGGCACTTAGGGTCCTCTTGGGATCTGTGGTCATGATTTTAAAGTGAGATTAGTCTGTATGGTTGTATATTTTTCTCTAGCTGCATTTGTCTGCTGAGGTGTCGAGGACATGGAGAGTTCAACTTAACTACATTTGCCAGACAAATATGACAAAGGCAATGATTAAAATGGTAGACTACAAAAGCTAACTTAGACAGCAGGGGGAGAGCAAGGGAGTGATTATTTTAAGGAATTGACTCACGTGATAGTGGGGGATGGCAAGTGTGAAATGTGCAGGGCAGGAGAGCAGGCAAGAAAGGCAGGGAAGAGGTGATGTTACAGCTCGTCTGGCGGCAGAATTCCTTCTTTCTTACGGACCACAGTCTTTTCTCTTAAGATCTTCAACCGATTGGATGAGGCCCACCCACATTATGGAGGATAATCTACTTTACTCAGTCTCCTGATTTAAATATTAATCACATCTAAAAAATATCTTCATAGCAACATCTGGACTGCTGTTTGACTGAAAACTGGGTACTCTGCCCTAGCCATGTTGACACATAAAATTAACCATCAGAGGACCATTTACAGAAAAGGTTTAGGATGTAGGGGATTTTAAAAATCACTACCCATTCATGAGTTCCAAAGAGCACAGTGAAAGTTAGTTTAGGAATGGGTGTAAGATTAGGACAAATAAAAAGAGAAACACAGCACTTTCCAAGGATGAGGGCTGCTATATGGTGGTTGAGGGCACAGATTTTAGTGTCAGAGCTCTTGGTTCAAGACTGCTCTATCACTTATGGCATGATTCTGAGCACATTCTTCAACTAAGCCCCAGTTTCATCATTTTTAAAAAGGATATGAGGGAATGGCTTATTGCAATGGCTGGCATACAGAAAACATTAAAAAATGTTAGCTCTAATTTTTTTTAAAGGTTTATTTATTTTTAATTTATTTATTTTTGGCTGCATTGGGTCTTAGTTGCGGCATGTGGAATCTTCGTTGAGACATGTGGGATCTTTCACTGTGGCACGCAGAGCTCTTTGTTGTGGTGCGCAGGCTTCTCTCTAGTTGTGGCGTACATGTTTCTCTCTCGAGTTGTGGCGCGCAGGCTCCAGGGCACATGGGCTCTGTACTTGTGGCGCCCAGGTTCCAGAGTGCGTGGGCTGTGTAGTTTGCAGCACGCAGGCTCTAGCTGAGGCGCGCAGGCTCTAGCTGAGGTGCGTGAGCTCAGGCTTAGTCGTCCTGCGGCATGTGGGATCTTAGTTCCCCGACCAGGGATCAAACCCCCATGCCCCGCACTGTAAGGCGGGATCTTTACCACTGGACCACCAGGGAAGTCCCATTAGCTCTTATTATTATGGGAAAAGACTCAATATTGTAAATCTATCAATTCTCCCCCAAAATTATTCATAAATTTAATGTCATTACACTTAAATTTTCAATGACATTTTTCACAAACTGATTTTAAATTTTATTTGAAAAATAAATGTGTGGGAAAAATAAAGAGAATTCTGAAAGAGAATATGAGAAACTTATCACCAGTTATCAAAACACAGTAGAATACTGCAATTAAACATCTGTAATGGTGCAGGCAGTGGTAACTAAATAAATGAATAGTATAGAAAGTCAAGAAATAGACTTATATATCCATGATAATTTAAGACAGGATAAACGTGGCACGTACCTCCAATTAACATGGGGAACCATGGATCATTCAATAATTAGTACTGGTTTTCCACCTGGGAACAAACATGTAGATTATTTCTATAATTTTAGGCTAGGGGAAGCCTTTCTAGGGATGACATGAGACTGAAATCTCATAAAAACAAAAAAATCTTGTGGGCTACTGGGTATACAGCTAAAAGAACTGAAAGCAGAGACTTGAACAGATTTATTTGTAAACCCGTGTTCACAGCAGCATTATTTACAATAGCCAAAAGGTGGAAGCAAAGAAGTGTCCATCAACAGATAAACGGATAAACAAAATGTGAAATATTATTCACCTTTAAGAAGGAAGGAAATTCTGACACATGCTACAACAGGGATGAAACTTGAGGACACTATGCAAAGAAAAATAGGTCAGTTACAAAAAGACAAATAATGTATGATTCCACTTATATGAGGCATCTAGTCAAATTCATAGAGAACGAAAGTAGAATGGGAATAACCAAGGACTGAGGGGAAGGGGAAATGGGAAATTGTTTCATGGGTATAGTTTCACTTTTGCAAGATGAAAAAGTTCTGGAGATTGGTTGCACAACAATGTGTTATACACTGAACTACACAGGTAAAAATGGTTAAGACAGTAAATTTTATGTGTGTTTTAACAAAATCAAAAAAAAAAAGACAAAAAAGTATGGAATTTTTTCAGAGCCTTACAAAGTACTTCTAAAAAAGAAAATGAGTAACAGCCATGAAAACTTTGGAATGATAAAAAAGGGAAACTGGCCCAGCCATATACTAAATGTATTGTGAAATTATAATAATTAAAATAGTGTAGTAATGAGACTAGAATCAATCCTGTATGGGCAAGAATTTAGTATTATGATAAGGATGACATCACAATTTAGTGAGGAGAGACTTTTATTTCAAATAATGTGGGGTTAATTAGTTAATTTTTGAGTTATTGTTTTGGGGGTAGGGGACTATCACAGTCATACACCAAAATACATTCCAAATAAATCGAAACAAAATTATTTACATGTATCTCGTTTCCCTTTATTATTGTTCTGCCTTTCTCATAGTTTAAGATTATTTGGGCAGTCTTCTCTTTATATTCTAGTAACCAACTGGGTGATACTTGAACAATAATGGTGCTTTGGAATTTAAATATTCTTATAGAAAATCTGACAGTCAACAAATGGAAAGTGTAAGTATAACCTGTCTTAAGAAAAATCCATTTAACAAAAGATTTCACCTAAAATAGTAGGCTCTCCTTAGTATTTAAAGTATTTAATTTATAAGTTTCACTAAATTCTATACTGTTAACTTTATCCATCATCACGTGACCTCGGGATTGATATACACTATACCACTGCAGTTTGAAGGGTCTGTAGTCATCAGCATGCTTGGACCCTTAACATTGGAGTATTTGCCAATCATAAGATTCCCATACTTTACTTTCTGAATACAGTTGACCCCTGAACAACACGGGACCACTTAATACATGGATTTTTTTCAGTAAATATATAGTCAGCCCTCCGTATCCACAGGTTCCGCACCTGCGCACATGGAGGGTCAACCACAGGATTTGAGCATCTGCAGATTTTGGCATCTAGGGTGGATCCTGGAACCAATTCCCCCATGGATACTGAGGGATGACTGTACATGAAATTTTCTATTTAAATTACTAGGTTAACATTTATTCCATGCCAAGTCAAGGGACTGCTAAAAGGGAACACTGAACATTTTTGGGTTTACAAAATACCTTTCACAGATGGTGTGGTAGGCAGAATGATTCCTTAAGATGTCCAGATCCTGCTCTCCAGAACCCGTGAATATGCTATATTACATGAAAAAGGGACTTTGCAGATGTAACAAACTTTAAGATAGATACTACCCTGGAATATCCTCGTGGGTCTCATCTAATTATAAGAGCCCTTAAAAACAGAGAACTTTTGCTGAATGGAGGTAGGAGACATGTGGGAGAAGGGGAGGCCAGAGATATGTGAAGTATGAGAAGGAATCAATGCATTATTGCCAGTTTGAGGATGAAGGATGCAAGAGGCTTTAAGCATCTCAGAGAGGCTTGGCTGACAAAACAACAAGGAATGGGACCTCAGCCCTACAACTGCAAGCAACTGAATTCTGGGAACAATCTAACGGGCTTAGCAGCAGATGTGTCCCCACAGCCTAGGCCAGGTGACACCTTGCTTTCAAGCCTTGTGAGATCTGGAGCAAAGGAACCAGCCTAGTCCACCTGAATGCGTGACCTACAAAAGTGTGAGAGAATAAATCTGCATTATTTTAAACCACTGAGTTTTGGGCAATTTGTTATTGCAGGAATATAAAACAAATATATAGAGGAACTGGATTCTTTTATACACTAAACCAAAAAAAAAAAAAAAGAAAGAAAGAAAAGAAAAAAGAAGGGGATACTGTCAGAGATAACATAGGAGGGCAGATTTATGACTGCCTTTTTTTTTTTTTTTTTTTTTTTTAGCTAGACTCACGGGTCACTGCTTCTATATCAAGTGGTAGGAAAGTCACTGGCCCAAGAAGCATACTTGGTACAAGAAAGTTAAGACTAGTTCCTATTAACTAGTTAAATCTTATTAAAATTCAGGAACTGAAAATGTTTTTGAAGGGATTATCTTCCAAGGAGTGACTAAAATCCAAGTTCAAAGAATAAACAGATTAAGAACATTTCTTCAGTCTAGTTACACAGTGTTAAAAAAACAAAAAACAAAAAACAAAAACAAAACAAAAAACAACGTCAAGGAAGAATAATTGATGTTATTTTGCTATCTTATTTCCCTTCTTGGTCCAATAAAGCTACAATCCTGCAATAAACTAAGTAAAAGTAAAAGTAAAAAAACCCAGAAATAGGTACTTGACACAGGGAGAAGAGGGACCAGATGACCTTTTCATGCCATTTAAGTACTAGCGCCATTCCTAACAAAACTGCCTAGTTAAAATCCCATTCATCTGGTAAATATTTACTTACAGAACACATTCTAGCGATAGGCCCTGTTCTAAACACTGGTGATAGTATGATGTTATCAAGGAACTTACAGTTTAGTGGGATGCACAGAATTATAATACATGCAGTGATTGAGCCATGTAGAAAGTACAACTAGGGCACAGAAGTTAAGCCAAGTCTGATGAATAAAGGCTAAGCTACAGCTAGGAGCAGGGGGTTATACCTGATCAACGCTGGAATAGGACATTCCAGACAGAAGGATCAGCATGTGTAAAAGAACGTGGGTACAGTATAGCTTATTCGGATAACTTAAAAATTTCATTGTGTGAGCATAAAGAGTATATGCTGGGGGGAGGGGAGATAGTGGGGGATTGGTAGGAAATGGGCCTTTAACAAGAAATGTGGGGGGCTGGGGGGTTCGGTAGAGTAACGGGGAAGGGTCTGAGGTCAGGAAAGGAGAAAAGGGAAAAAAAGTTTGTTCCTGGACATGTTGATTTAATGATATTATGGAATCACTTAGGTGAAAAGTATATTTAAATGAGTCTGAAACTCTTTCAAAAAGTCTGAATTAGATCTACAGATGTACGGGAAGTCAGACCATGTCACACCTGCATGGCCTCACACTCTCTAGAAGTGTAACGCAGACAGGAGGATCAAAAGAATGGAGTCCAGACAAAAACTTCCTCATTGGAAGAGTCCTAGAAAGTGTTTCTTTTCTATTAAGACTCTGAAGATGTACAGGTACTACTTAACAATAGGAAGAAAAGTGTTTATGGAATGAATCTACAAACATCATCATATTACTGCATATTCTTACTTTATAAAAATTCCTTAGTAGCACAAAATCTGGATCTATGACACATGAAGACTTTGTGCTAAAGTGACTATACCAGAGACTGGCCCAGCAAGATGAAACTAAGCTGAATCACCTGCTTTACTATGTATGCCAGTAAATTAGCAATATGTGAATAACCTCATTCCCAAGACTTGGAAAATAACTCCAGGACATGTTTTATTGGTGGTAGATTACCCCAAAGTACAGAGAGGAACATAATCACTGAGAAGGCAGCAAGCAATAATTAAGCAGCACTATGTAAGATTAAGTAACCTTTTGAGGATTATACTGTTTCTTCATGAGAAGAAAGTTAATTCGGATGACCCTGATACAATTATTTTCATCTATGCGGCAGAGTTATGGGAGAAAAGAAATGATGAGCAGCTCCCAATCTACTGAACAGGAAAATTACAGTCACCTAGAGCAGGTAACAGTCTCACAGAGAAAGAGGTACAAGGATACACCGCAAGAGTTCCCTATAAACAGTGATTATAAGTGCAAATCAAAGGCTGATTTTCATGTTTACGAAGTCTGGACTGGATAGATAGTTGATGTACTAGGCCTGTACAGACAGACCACAGCAATCCTCAGCAAAGTCATTTATGATGAATAGGAAGTACTACCAAAGATAAAAGGAATTTGCCCTTGACATCAAGCAAAAATGTTTCAAAAACCAAAACTGACTTGAGAAAAATGAGAGTATAATAGATACAAATTTGTACCTCAACCCCCTGGTCTTAATTCTAAAACGTAACTCTGATCACATTGCTCCTCCCCACAAAAACTTCAAATGGTTCCCCCTGGCTCACAGCCCAGCCCCTCAGCCCCAAACTAATAAAAATTCTAATCAAGCTGAAAGTTTTGTCTCCTTTCATGCATCCTACACTCTAGCTATACTGGATTTCCCAAATCCAACCTATGCTTTCCTACTCCTGCCACCGTCCATGCTGAATGTTCCCTGCCTGCGGAAATCCTACCAATCCTTCAGGTTTTGCCCCCTTTATCTTTCAGCATTCCCTGAGCCTACAAGCACAGTCTTCTCCTTTACATCTTGCTCTGCTCTTACAAAAGCATGGTATTCTGTTTTGAATTGTCACTACTGTTGTTAACTCCCCTATGACTTTCTAAATTCCTTAAAGAAAAAAAGGATAATTAATTAATTTTTGTGACTTCTACAGGGTCCTAACTAAATAACTGTAGGGTGCTGAGTTAGTGACACAAAACACTCACAGACCGAAAGCCCTTAAAAGAACATATAAAAGCAAGTTTATTAGAAGTCTAATAATTCAGCTAGTTTCCATTCTGATAAACATTCACATGCTCCTTCTCCTCCTGTTGAACAGGAATTATTTAGTAGAGAAAATAATGAAACAGACTGTGGTCTAGAAATTCTAGATCCTATTCATAGTTACCTGGGAAGGTTTAACCTATCCTATTCTCTGCTTCCTTTGTAACTACCTACTTTACAAAAGTGATGTGAAGAATAAGATCTTTGTTATCCAGTTAATATTTTTTAAATCTTTCAGAACACTCTTCCCTTTAACATATACTGGTTTTAATATCATCTCTAGCTTTTCCTACATTTACCACATGGCAATGATTTTTGTGATTCACAGAATACCTAAAGTGTAAAAAAGGCCATTATAAGCCAAAGAATGTACTTTCAGTTTTATTAAAAAAGCAAAACACTCTCTTCCTCTACTTTCACAGACTTCTTTTAGGCTATGAAACCGTGGTCCTCTGGCCATTGCATAATCCTAATTTCTAACGGGGTTTAATAATCTAGAAGAAAAGGGACATTGTGCTCTCAAGAGCAGAATATATCCTGAGGGACAGACGGTTTGTAACAATCTTCACGAATAAACAAGAAACCAAATTCAGATCACTGGGGGCCCGGTGGGGAGGCGGGTAAACAGAAACAATAAAAGAGCAATAAAAATTCTTGGAAAATAAAGGCATCCACAGCTATCCACAAAAAGTTTTACTCTAGAGAATTATTTACTCTAGAGAATTATTACTCTAGAGAATTACAGTCTTCTCTGTAACTTTTTCTATCATGTGCCACTTTTCTCTGTATGTTAACCCATCTCCTTTCACCTCCCAAGTTTCTGTGTGAACTCAACAGAGATCTGATCTCAAATCTCAAGCAGTCCTTATGGCCTTCTCACATAATTCCCAGATTGTGGCATGGGAATCCCTTTCTACCCAAGATGTTACACTGTAAATTTAGCAACTTAAAAACAATACAAGGGAGTAAAAACTTTAGATCTGTGAATGAGAACCGAGACTCCTGACCTCTAGTATTTTTGCTCTTCTGCATCTTCAAGACAACAAAAATAATGTTGGGGACTTTTTCATTTGTCAATCCACTTAAGAAATTTTAAACATTGCAGGTAGAGGGGACCCCTTATAAAACAAAAACTAATCAACCGAAAGCAAACAAACCCAAGCACGCATCTAACTGCAACAATAACTGTGTACTGGGTATTTCAATGGCAATTATTAGGCAAACCAATCCTTGGACTCAATTCTGTGTGCTCACAGTACTCCAAAGTTAGATGACAACAAACAAGTTCTTCCCGTCCCTCTCCTGTGGTCACGTCACATACCTGTTGCATCATCTGGAAAGTGGTCTCCAGAATCTAGGAAAGGAGCACCACCATGATCCCTAAATAATTCAGCTGGGCTATTTTCTGGATAAATTTTAGCCCCATTCATTTTGATGAGGTTGCCTTGGAGGCAAGGGTGTCTTGGCTCCTGTTCACCTTTAAAGAGACTCTAACACAGGCATTACAAGCGGTGACTTTGTGGACTTAGAAGAGCTTGGGAGTTTTTGAAGTCTTGGGCTGGTTTGGCAGAGCAGGCAGTCGGCGTGGGAGAAGCGGGGCTGCCCCGGAGTCCGGGTGGAGTGGGAAGTCCGGCCCGCGACCCAAGCTTTGCGGAAGGGACAAGAGGGTCGGGCCCAGCCCAGGGTCCGGGCCAAGTCGGGGCACGAGAGAGGTTCAAGGCGAACCGAATCTTGGCCAAAGCCCCGGGGCAGACTGGGCAACGCTAACAAGCGCGTCGACGTTTACAGGGATTAAAAAATAATACTCCCCTCCCCCCACCCCAGAGAGCCAAGCGGGAGGCAGCAATGCGAGGCAGGAAGCGCGTGGGGCCGGGTCCGAGCCGACCAGCGAGAGGATGCGGCCCTGCGCCGGGCTCCCGCCGCTGGGGCCGTACTCACCATGTCGTACACGTTGAGCACCACTAACTGGTTAGCCCCCATCCTCCTCCCGGCGGCCGCCGCCTCGCCCTCCAGCTGCTTCGTCTCCGCGGGGCCGAGGCCGCTCTCACCCCCCCCCGGACGCCTCAGGGGGCCGGAGCCGGGCACTAAGCGCACAGCGCGGCCCGCGGCAGCCGGGGCGGGAACATCGGGAAGCGATTCGTTCCCGGGCGCCGCCAACTAGACTCTCTGCGCCGACCGGGCCGGACCGGCCCGCTCCGGCTCAGGTGCCTCCCCCCCGGCAGCAGACACGTGGGGGAAGGCGGGGCCCAAGCGAGGGGCGGGCGCCAGGCCCCCGGGGGCGGGGCCGGCCGGCCGGCGCCTGGGCTTGGCCCGCCTGCGCTCTAGCCTCCACTGCCGCGCTCGGACCTAAGATGGCGCAGCCTCGGTGCCTCTCGGCCGGGGAGGAGCGGGTTCCCAGAAAGACTACAGTTCCCAGCATGCAGTGAGGAAGCGCAGAGGCGGAGTCTCAACTGCGGTCCTTCCTCGCGGCGTGTTGCCAGCCGTCGACTACAGTTCCCAGCATGCTGCGGGGGCCCGGTGCTTCGGGCCAGGCCTCCCCGGGAGACTACAGCTCCCAGCATGCAGTGCTTGCGGTGTGCGCCCCAGCACCTGCAGTCCGCTCTTGCGGCTGGTGAGGTCTTCTACCTCTTCTACCTTACCTCTCCGCTGCTGCTGCGGTTAGTTTCTGTCGCGTTTAACTCGATGAAGCCTTCGGAATGTGGCAGAAGACCATATTGATGACGCCGTTTTCCAAATCTCTCATTATTATTATTATTATTAATTTATTTATTTTTGCAAGGGGAGGGGTGGGGAAATAGAGGAAGGCGGGTTACTGGTAGGGGAAGGTGTGTAACATGCATCCAGTTAATCCTCAGTGTGGAATTTTACATTTTACGAAAGTATCCTGCTGAGATGGGAAGAGAGTACAGTACTCATAGATTAGCAGAACCCTGGGACGCAGTATGTGCTTTTGCATTCGTTCAAAAAATATTTATGTGCCAGCCCTTTGCCAGGCCGTGATGTAGGCCCTGGGGAATATAGAAATGAACAGGAGGGAGGACAAACAAAATATCGGTGATATGTGCTTTGTAGAGAGTTAAAGTAGGATGAAGTGATGGAGAGTAAGCTTAGATTGGCTGCAGTCCGAAGGTCTAGGTGATGAGGTGAGGTTTAAGCTCAGATCCGAATGACAAAAAACCAACCCTGCAAAGCTAATTGATTCAACCAGTTAAGAAGCTATTCCACAAGTGCACGCCAAAAGGTGGCTTGGATATTGGGGGTAGTGGGTAACACTGAAGAAATTAATTTGGAATATTTTGGAAGTAGACTCTACAGCAGGGGTTTCCCCCACCCCGCACCCCCCAACTCACACACACACACAGCAGGAGGTGAGCAGCAAGCGAGGGAAGCTTCATCTGCCGCTCCCCATCGCTGGCATTACCGCCTCAACCATTCCCCCCCGACCCCCTTGAAAAATTATCTTCCACGAAACTGGTCCCTGGTGCCAGAAAGGTTGGGGACTGCTGCTCTACAGGACTTGCTAATGGATTGGATGTTGAGTTTGTTAGGGAGAGAACACTCAAGGAGAATTTCTAGAGTTTTGACTTCAGAAATTGTGTGGATGGTGGTGCCATTCATAAGATGTGAAAATTGTGAAGAACAGGTTGGGAAGAGGGAAATCAAGAGTTTTGGTTTGGTCTTGTTAAGTTGCAGATATCATTTAGACATCCACGATGTCAAGTAGCCATTTGGAAAAACTGGAGTCGTGGCCAGGATAAATGGACTCTTGTGCCTTAGGACTGACTGGATGACAGGAAAATGTGTAGCTTAGAAAAGGTAAAGGGGTCAAAGACAAAGATCTAGGACCCATCACGTAGAGGAGGAAGAGGAATCACAGAGGCAGGAGGAGTACACGGTAGCACAGAAGCCGTAAGTATTAGATTCAGCAGTATGGAGGTCACTGGTAGCATTGACATGAGCAGTGTCAGGGGAGGAGTGGGATCCAGAGAACATTTGGAATGGTTTGAGGGGTGAGTGTATAGTGAAGAAATGGAGACTGTAGGCAACTTGGGGCAATAGTGGGATAAGGCTGTGTGGTCAATGGAGGACATTTTAAAGATGAGAGATACTAAAGTATACTTGTATGTAAAGAGAGAGAAATTGATGATGTAGGAGAGAGAGGGGATTTCCATGGGCAAGGTAAGAAGGGGAAGAAATCCAGTGCATAAGTGAGGGTTTGGCCTTTAGTAGGAGGGATGCTTTATCTGTAGTGACAGCATATAAGGTAGATGCAAGTGCATAGTGATGGTATGGAAAGTGTAGAAGACAAATGAGGGCAGTTCTTTTCTGATTTGTTTTGATTTTCTCAATGAATAAGAGGCAAAATCACTGGAAAGTTGGGGAGGGGTGGGGTGTAGGGAATTTGAAGACAGAGGAGAAGGTGTAAAATAGGGAAGACAAATATACCAGGGAAATAGAGTTGAATTGCCAGGCAGTGTTGAGTGACAGTAAATGCTGTGTGCATGATTGTTCTTTGACTTATCCTCAGGTTGTGGACAAAGTTCTAAAATTCATTTTTGGTGTACCCAGCTGCTTTGCTTCCCTTCCCCACTGTGGCCTTCCTTTCCTCCTAACCTAACTGAACAAACTACAGGTGTGGGGAAAGGCAGGCACTCTCCATTAACACGTCATAACACCTCCTACTGAGGGCTCAAGCTACTGGTTCATTTCACCTCTTACTCTAAACACTCCCTTTGCTCTTTGTGATCTCAGCTACTCTGTCAGCTGTAAGGATCACCTGTAAGCTGAAAAGTCTGAGGCCCCCATCTCCAATCCCTGTCTCTCTCTTGAGCACTAGGCCAGTATAACCTGCAGCCTATTAGACATCTCCACCAGGTGTATTAGTTTCCTATTGCTGCTGTAACAAATGACTACAAACTTAGCGGTTTGAAACAACACTGCATATGTTTATTACCTTACAGTTCTAGAGACCAGAAGTCCAAAATGGGTCTCCCTGGACTAAAATCAAGGACTATATTCTTTCTGGAGGCTCCAGGGGAGAATCTGCTTCCTTGCCTTTCTTATTCATCTCCTAGAGGCTGCTCTCATTCCTTCACTCATGGCCACATCACCCTGACCTGTTTCCATCATATCTTCTCTGACTCTCCTGCCTCCTCCTTTCACTTACAAGGACCCTTGTGGTTACCTTAGGCCCACCTGGATAATCAAGGATAATGTCATCTCAAGATCCTTAACCTAATCACATCGGCAAGGTCTTTTTATCCTATGTAGAGTAATATATTTGCATGTTCTGGGGAACTGGAATGTGGGCATCTCTGGGGAGCTATTATCCTGCCCACCATACAGGATGTCCCAAGGTCACTTCAAATTCACCAGTTACAAAATTGAATTCACTGTCTGATGATGAATTGAGTTGTGTTGCTCATGTAATTTAGGTACTGATCTGCCAGTAACTGAAATTATCCATCATTCATTCATTCATTCACTGAGCAAGTATTAAAGCCCTCATGAAGCTTACTAACCAGTGGAAGACAGAAAAAAAGTATATATTAATTAATTTTTAATTTAAATTGAAGGGCACAAGCAGTAGTGGAGCATAATAGGAGACTCATTTGGGGTGGCTGTCAGGAGACCGTAATATTAACAAAGAAAATGTAATTAAATAGTTGTAAATGGGGTAATGGAGGCTGAAAAAGACAAAAAGAGGAACACTAAGGTATCAGAGAGGTGGTAAGCACCAGAAGCAGCTATCAGCCCTAGGCCTGGAGGCACGAAGAGGCTGGGATTTAAACAGTTTTAAAGCTTGGGGGAGAGTCCTGTGGAGGTGGAATCCAGAGCTCTGAAGGGGGAAGTTTGGCAGGCTGGTGCTGCTGGTGCCTCTGAGTGGCACGGTGACATGCGTCCTGGAAATTTTTAAAAACTTCAAGCTGGAAATCAACCACTGCTCCTGAAATCTGCTACCACTGCTGGGATGAGGAAGCATGACTAAGCTCACGCTGACAGGAAAGGTGGGAAAAAGGAAGTACTTTTCTTCCTCCTGTTGCTGGTGTCCCTCCAGTACCTGGTACTAGAGAAAGCTACCAGGGAGCTAGGTCTGGAGCAGACATGTGGTTTGCAGAGTCCTGGCCTCAGCAAGGAAAGGCAGATTTGAAACTAGAAAGGCAGATTTGAAACAGAGATAGTAGCCTCATTACAACCTACCACAAACAATTTCTTAGGCCACCTGAAGGATTTGAAGCATTATAAAGGAAAATATACTTTAAAGCTTATTGCTGCCTGAACTGTGTTGTAGAGATGAACTGAGTCCAAGCGTGTTTTTTCAATTACTTGAAGTATAACTGACAATATTATATTAGTTTCAGGTGTACAACACAGTGATTCAATATTTTTATAAATTACAAAATGATCACCACAATAAGTCTAGTTACCGTCTCTCACCATAAAAAAATGATTCCAATATTATTGACTATATTCCTTATGCTGTACATTACACCCCTGTAACTCATTTATTTTATAGCTGGAAGTTTGTACCTCTTAATCCCCTTCATCTATTTTGTCCTTCCCCCAACCCCCTCCCCTTTGACAACCACCCATTTATTCACTGTCCCTATGAATCTGTTTTTTGTTTTGTTTTATTTGTTCATTTGTTTGTTTCCACATGTAAGTGAAAACAAACAGTATTTGTCTTTCTCTGTCTGACTTATTTCAGTAAGCATAATACCTTCCAGGTCCATCCATGTTTCACAAATGCCAAGATTTGTATATATATTTTAGTTTTCATTCTCTTTCATTAGAAAAAACAAAGCCACTTTGAATCCTTCTTACAAAGAGGTGTACATACATTTTAAAATACAAAAGATGAAATAAAGTTTAAAATTTAAATAAATAGAAACAATAATGCTATGCTATTTATTTTTATTTTTTTATTTTTCTCTCTCTGTTAAAAAAAGTTGGGTTTTCTTCCTGTTGGATGTTTGCTTCTCTAACTTTAAAAAAACTAAAGTATATATATTTTTTCTATTTCAACTTGCTGTTAACAATTTTTGCTTTAAGATATGAATTACATTAATACCTCACATTACATATATGAAGCCAAATTACACTAACTTAGTTGTTTACAACCTCAAATCTTACTCCCAGTACACATTCCAATAAATTTATTCTGTAAAAACAATACTTTTTTTGGTTTTGATTTTTTTTACAGTAAAGTTTTCAACTACAAACCTTGAATACACGAAAGATGTTCCAAGGACGAGCATAACAGGATTGATAAAACCCAAACTGACTAAATGTGTTCCCACAATACGAGCTGGCATAAAAATAAATAAAATTTTCTATTATCACAATTGCAACAATAATGTACAGATAATAATGTTTTGTGGATGAATATTAACTATTCTAATGCTAGTTCCAAAAGAAAACAACAGATCATTTTAAAAGTCTATATTTAAAAGGCAACGCTTTGTCTTACTTCCCATAGGGCTACTGCTGATTCCAGCTTTAAAATGTAAAGTATCCAGCTTGAGTGATTAGCTCAAATTGTATTGAGACTGGGAAAAAATAAATCATTGCCTTTGTTTTGGAGTAACACAAAAGACTCACTAACTTCACGTACAGAAACTGAGTTTGTGTACATTAACAACATGAGTTTTGAGAAGTATAAGCTGTCAACTAGCTATTTCTAATACGGAATAGATACTTTACAATATGATTAAACCTTACACATGGCCTCAAAACTGAAGAACAATTTTAAGTTCATCTTCAACATGCCAACATTATGTATCTAGGAATTGGTTCCTGGGTTCTGTCACAGAGAGGAAATCCCTTAAGCATTATGTTGAGTGGTCATTTTAAAAACTGCTAACTTATATTTAACTGAGTGTTTGGTGATGGTGGAGTAAACGCAGGAGAGTGATGAACATAACCGCCTTGATAAAGGATCCTAGACTTGTATAAATTTGTGCAAAAAGCTGGATAATCCTTAGTGGTTAAGGGCAACTTCATGCAACCAAATAACATGAAATTAAATCAATAACCTTAAAAAAGGCTAAAATGTTTTTTTTCCCCCAAACACAGCAGAGAGGAATGTGAATAATGTACATACAAACTGGGGTTCTGTCAATGACAACAAGGACTATGTGTTGATTCATATCAAATCCAAGAATATTAGACAACCAAACCTATAACCTTCTTGTGGTTTTCTTAATATGCAGCATTCATTACAGTAGTTAGGTCCCTTCACTGGTTTTCTTGTAAGTCTGAAGTTGTGTTTCTTGTGTCATTGCCGGCATCTCCACCCTCAGAGCTGCTTTTATTTTCTTCTTCTTTGCAGTCCTTGTCATCTTCATCTCCTGGAGATTTCCGGGACTGTTTAGAGGATTTCTTTTTCTTCCGTTTCCAGCCTGCTTTTTCATTCTTTCTTTTGCCTTTTCCATCTTCTTCCACTCTCTCACCTTCTTCCTCACTGCTTGCCTCTACAGTAATCCCGCCTTCTCCCTCGGTTTCTGAAGAGCTCTGTGGCTGAATGGCCTGGTACCCAGTAAACTTTACTCCTGGGTTATTTTCTGTCTCCCACAATCCTTCATTAAATCCCTTCCGTTTGTTTGACTTCCCAAACTTGTCTTTGTATTCCCTATAAGGGAAAAGGTCTTTGGGACCTAGAAATGCAGTTTCATGGGTGCCAAAAAAGAAGATAGGATACTTATTTGCTGGAGGCTTCACAGCTCCCTCCGGGAGTTCCTCAATCCGGGCCGGCCACTGCGGGTAGCCCTTCACCTTGGCGAAGACCAGGTCGCCCGCCTTGTACTCGCGGGGCCGCGGACGCACCATCTCTGCCCCTCCGCTTCCTGGTCGTCCTTGGGCGCCGCGAAGATGCCGGGAGGCCGCCCCCCCGCGGGCCAACTGACTGCGCCGCGCTCCCCGCGGGCCGGCCGGGCGGGCGAACTAGGGGCCGCTCGGACCAGGCGAAGCGGCGAGGCGGCGGCTGGCGGGAGGGGTGGGCTGGGGGCGCAGCAGGTCCCGCGTCTCACCGCCCAGCAGCGGGGGAAGGGAGTTCCCGGCCGCTCGGCTCTCGCCCGCGCCGCCGCCGCCGGCCTCTTTCCCCCAGAACTAAACTATAGTTGATTTACAATATTGTGTTAGTTCAGGTGTACAGCAAAGTGACTCAGTTATAGTTTTTGCTAGATTATATTCCGTTACAGGTTATTACATGATATTGAATATAATTCCCTGCGCTATATAGTAAAACCTTGTTCCTTATCTATTGATATTTTACGTATACAGTAGTATCTGTTAATCCCATACTACTAATTTGTCCCTCCCTCCCTCTCCCCTTTGGTAACCATAAGTTTGTTTTCCTACTTCTAGTTATGGGCTTTTCTTTGTTATTTAAAGAAGTCCCTTTAACATTTCTTGTAAGGCCAGTTTAGTGGTGATGAACGCCTTTTAGCTTTTACTTTTCTGGAAAACTCTTTATCTCTCCTTCAATTCTGAATGATAACCTTGTAGGATAGAGTATCCTTATAGGTTATAAGTTTTTTCCTTTCAGCATTTTTAATACATTGTGCCACTCCCTTTTAAACTGCAAAGTTACTGCTGAAAAATCAACTGATAGCCTTCTGGTGGTTCCCTTGTATGTAACTAGTTGTTTTTCTCTTGCTGCTTTTAAGATTCTCTCTTTAACTTTTGACATCTTAATTATAATGTGTCTGGGGGTGGCCTCTGGTTCATTTTGTTTGGGACTCTGTGTGCGTCCTGAACTTGGATGTCTGATTCCTTCACCCATTTAGGGAAATTTTCAGCTATTATTTCTTCAAATAGGTTTTCTGTCCCTTACTCTCTCTTCTCCTGTGTTCTCTATAATATGAATGTTAACACACTTGATGTTGTGCCAGAAGTCTCTTAAACTATTCTCAGTTTTTTGGTTTCTTTTTCTTTTTGCTGTTTCAGTTGGGTAATTTCCGCTAGCCTGTCTTCCAGACTGCTGATCTGTTCTTCTGCATCCTCTAATCTGCTACTGATTCCTTCTAGTGTATTTTTAATTTCAGTTATTTTTTCTTCAGTTCTGATTTGTTCTTTTTTATATTTTCTATCTCTGTTGAAGTTCTCACTGAATTCATCCATTCTTCTCCAAGTTCAGTGAGCATCTTTATGACTATTACTTTAAACTCTTTATCTGGTAAATTGTTTATCTCTTTTTTGTTTAGTTCTTTTTGGAGGTTTTTCTCTTGTTCTTTCATCTGGAAGATATTTCTTTGTCTCATTCTGTGTTTGCTTCTATGTATTAGGTATATCAGTTATGTCCCAGTTTCAAGCCTGGGAGCAGTCTTGAAAGAGTGGCCTTATGTAGAAGGCCTATGTGGCCAGTGCCACACCTGTGGTCACCAGAGCCAGGTGCTCCAGAGACATCCCCTGTGTGGGCTGCACGCATCCACATGTTGTGGTTGGGCTGTGATTGCTTCGGGCACAGTGGTGGGCAGGGCTGGCTCCCGCAACTGGGAGCCACTTTGGAGGGGTGCTGGTGTAGGCTGACACTGCATGCTGGGTGGAGTGGGGCAGGAGCTGCTTTGGAGGGGCTGGCTGGGGCGGGTCCTCAGGGGTGGGGCTCATGGTATTAGCTAGGATGATTGAGAGTGACAGAAATGGTGCCTGTCAGCTAAATGGAAGAACTAAAAAAAAAAGAAAGTTCTACCAGATCCCTGCCCCTCTGGCACACATCCTAAAATTAGTCAATGAATCTTCTTCTTGTATGACCCAGGTGCTTTTCAAGCTGCTGCCTCTGGGCTGGGACTTGGAGCCAACAAGTTTGAGGGCAAACCCTTCAGGAGTGGAGCCTCAGTTTCCCACAGCCCTCCAGGCCTCCCAGATGTAAATCCCATTGCTTTTCAAAGCCAGACATTATGGGGGCTCATCTTCCTGGTGCAGGTCCCCTGGGCTGGGACCTCTTGTTCCTCAGGGAGACCTCCGCAGTTGTGATATCCCTCCCTCTTGTGGGTGTGGGGTTGTGGGTTTTGACTAGACCTCTCTACACCTCCTGCTTGTCTTGATGTGGCCTTCTCTTTATATTCTTATCTGTAGAGAGTCTGTTTAGTCTTCAGGTCATTCTCAGAGATAAGTGTTCTATATCTAGCAGCAGTTTTGGTGTGTAGGGACAAGGTGAGCTCAGGATCTTCCTACTCTGCCATCTTGATCTGGAACAGCTGTTTCATTCTTAACTGGTACAATGTGACCTGGGGCCCACAACAGCATTGCTTCCCAGGCACTGTGATTGGACCAGAAATGAGGTTGGTTTGCTCTTTCGGTTACCTGTATCAGGATATACCACTGGGAATTTCATAGGATGGGCAGATAATTTAATATTGTTGTCCATGTGAATGTGAACTGTTTCTGATATTCTTTTCTTGTGGGATGGAAAAGAATGCATTTTCCAAGTCAGTAGTTGCATACCATATACCTGAGGCCTGATTAACCTGCCCTAGCACTGATTCTACACCTGGCATACTGGATGCAATTGGCACTACTACTTGATTAAATCTGCAGTATTCTACTGTCATTCTCTAGGATTCATCCATTTTCTGCATGGGCCAGACTGGTTATTAAATGAAAATCTGACAGAGACCACCAACCCTGCATCTTTTAGGTCCTTAATTGTGGCACTAATCTGTGCTATTCCCTGGAAAATGATAATGATTTTCTAAGTTTCTCAGGGGTGTGTGTGGGGACAGTTTCAGAGGTTTCATTTGTCCTTTCCCCACTATTATTGATCCTACTCCACAAACTGAGGGCTCAGTGTGGGCTTCATTCCAACTGCCAAGTATATCAATTTCAATTATGCACTCGGGGACTGAGGTAAAGACCCCCCGCACGGCCAAAGCCACTTTGGCCCTCATAGGTCCCTATTATAAAGGGGGGGCTTGATGACACTTTGAGCTTCTAGGTATCAATGTTAACTCAGACCTGCATCAAATAGTCCTCAAAACATCTGATTATTCCCCGTTCCTCAGTATAGTCACCTGAGTAAATGACCATAGGTCTGAGGGGGAATTGTCACGGTATAGACTTGCCACACTGTTGCAGGGTCCTTCTTCCTAGGGACCTGGCCACCTCTTCAGGTAACAGATTCTGGATCTGAAAATCTACTCAGGTCTGGGGACTGGAGCAAAGGATTGTGACTTTTTATAGGGACAACTGCCCTCAACCTCCTCCTCCATTCTTTTTTTTCCTTAGATGTCATCATCCAGCAGCCTTCTTGGCTGCTTGATAATTTTGCCACTAACACCACTATGTTCTATCTTCACAACTCCCTGTAGGTCAAGCCCCCATAGCTGCACCTTTCCTGTCATTATGGTAACTGTGGCCTCCTGGCTTCAGGAAGTAAAGTGCCATTACCAAGCCTCTCTTACTTCAGGGTCTCATCCACCCAATAAGCCCTGTGGCCACCTCACCTATTGTCATCCCTAGCTGCAGAGGAGAGATACCACTGGATGTTTTAGTGATGCTGGTGGTCTTCTCATCAAAATGCCCTTGGTAATTAGTGTGCCATCTGGACCCTTTCATGGGACATAATCCTCTGCTGGGTCTTCTGGGCTTGTATAATGCCTCCATTCCAGCCCCTCCACCTCCCTGAGCCTTTTCATTCCTTCCTCTACCAACTGCCAGGACACCAGGGGTTTTTTTGTTTTTTGTTTTTTTTTTACTTTGCAGAGAGTTAGCCAGCATTTTTTCTAGGCTTCTAAGACTCACTGGGTCTTTGCTAGGGCATTAGTTAAATCCCATATCCTGAGAAAATGGCTCAAACTCAACAAATTCTTGCTTATCCAGTTTTAAAGAGGCCTCAGAATCCAATCCCAGGCATACTCCCCTGGTTCCTGCCAGTACATGCAGGTTCATTTTTGTACTTCTTCCTTCCCTTATGAGGCCCAGCACCAGCTGGATTACGCTGGGATTTAAGCCATCAGAGGAGGTGGCAGGGGACCTGTTGTCTTGTGGGGGAGACGCTTCTGCAGAACCTTCCAGCCCAGCAGAAGTGGTAGCTCTTTCTAGAGGTAGACAGGCCATGTCTGCATGCCCAGAGGGTGGGTGTGGGGTGGAGTGGGTGTGGAGAGACAACGTATTCAGAGGCATCCATCCAGATGACTCTGTCCCAGTTTTTACAATTCCAGGTTTTCCCCACCAGCGCCTTGACTTCTGCATAACAGACCTGCCTTGATTGAGTGTTCAAACATCTGCAGAGCCCTGTGATTCCCGGGTCTTCAGCCTACTGTTAAATTGTGTCTACCCTTCCTTTACTGGCGTTGCTGATCTCTTTATACGCTACCACTGAGGCACGCTGGTTCCCACACTTAACCTTTAACTGCTGTGGTTCTTTTTTTCACTAACCTTCTGCAGATTGTCAAGGGATAACAAGTGTTGTTGAGCATGTGGAAGTAAGGGAACCCTTGTACTCTGTTGGCAGGAATTTAAATTGTTTCAGCTGCTATGAAAACAGTATGGAGTTTCCTCAAAAAATTAAAAATAGAACCGCCATATGATCCAGCAATTCTATTTCTATATTCTGTATTCAAAGGAAATGAAAACAGGATTTCAAAGAGATACATGCGGGCTTCCCTGGTGGCGCAGTGGTTGAGAGTCCGCCTGCCGATGCAGGGGACACGGGCTCGTTCCCCGGTCCAGGAAGATCCCACATGCCACGGAGCGGCTGGGCCCGTGAGCCATGGCCGCTGAGCTTGTGCGTCCGGAGCCTGTGCTCCGCAACGGGAGAGGCCGCAACAGTGAGAGGCCCACATACCACAAAAAAAAAAAAAAAAAAAGAAAAAAAGAAATGACAATATGTGACATGATAGAAGTGTTACCTAACACCATGGTGGTAATCATATTGCAACAGATAAATGTATCAAATCAACTCATGTATACCTTAAACTTACACAATGTTGTATGTCAATTATATATATTACATATGTTTCATGTATATGTGTGTATATATATATACACTTAGTAGTAACCAGCAACCTTCACTGTCTTTGTTAGCCCCGTGGTTTTCAAATGTTTGCTCCATTGTACCTGCATAACATCCCCTCCATCAGGACATTTCCCCAGGTCACTACCAATAAAAACTTTAGCAAATAAACTACCACCTTGAGCCAGGAACGGTTGGTGCCTTGCATACCCTTCAGGATGGTGCCCTCTTTGCCTGCTGGGTACTGGCTGAGCCAGTCTCAAATCCTCTCCCACTTCCTGTTTTCTCAGACCACTCACATAACCCCTGGTGTTAGTCCAGGTCCTCTGGAAACAGTCACCAACATAAGATTAAGTGTGCAATAGTTTTATTAGGTAAATGCTTGTCTGAAAGGAAATAGGACATTGTGGAAGGTAGGCGGAGTCAGAGAGAGAGAGAGAGAGAGAGAGAGAGAGAGAGAGAGATCGGGTGGAGGTGCCCTCAACTGCCATGCAATATGAAGGAGGTTTGGTAAAGCCTTCAGGTGTCCTTGAGGCAGGCTGGCAGGAGTCTTGTGTTTACCTAGGATCCAGGCTGCTTAAGTATCCCCACCACACTCAGTCACTGGAGAGGGAGCGACTTGAGGGTGGGTTGGAGGTGTGGCCTTGGTGCAAATGTGGTGGTGGATTTCAGGGGGCAGCAGCTGATGCCTTGGGTCAATTACACTCCTGCAGTAGGAGGCCTGCAAGGAGCATCCTTATGGCTGCCACAAACCACTCATCTTCACCAGTCTACCTACATCAACACACACGAACTCTGGCTTCCCTCCTGTAATAGTGGGTGAAATGTTCAGTTTCAGCGCTGCATCACATTTTATCTTGCCTACTCAAAGATTTTGATCCAGCAGTTACCCCTTTCTCTCCTGGATCATCAATTTTCCCTAGTCACTGGATTATTCCTATTAACACTCAATAGCACCTTCCTGCCCTCACCTCTGCCTCCAATTGCCCTCCATTTCTTTGCTTCTTATAGAAGAAAAGGAACTCCTTGAAAGTGTTGTTTACACTTGCTGTCTCCACTGCTTAAATTCTCAGTCTTTTGTTCAAAGTGAGAAGAGTTTTCCTCAGGATGATTAATTAAGTAGTATAAGTTCAGTGTGGTGAGAAACAATAGTAAGAAAGCAAATATCACCTGGAACTACATCATTTTAAGTTTGGTGATGATCACCCTTTTATTTGTCATTATGCACAGACACATCGTTTTACATAAAGAGAAGAATTAATGTGCTATGTTCTTTTTTTTTTAAATCATCTTTTTTTCTTTTGTATTTTTCTTTTTGGCCATGCCAAGCAGCTTGAGGGATCCTAGTTCCCTGACCAGGGATCCAACCCAGACCCTCGACAGTGAAGACGCAGAGTCCTAACCACTGGAATTCCCTGCTATTTTTCTGTTGTTTCCTTATTCCCCAGTTTTGAGGGTTTTGTTTATATCCTTCCCTCTCTGCATCTCTTGCCACATACCCTCTCCCCCTCCTGCAATGTACAGATATACACATGCACACATGCACATGATGTACACAAAATGCTACACGATATATTCCATACTTTTCTCTGTGTTCTCATACACAGAGCTTTTGTTTTGTTTATATAATGGGATCATACTATAAATACTTTCTTGCAGCTTCTTTTTCTCATTTAACAAAACCTTGTGGAAAATCTTTTAAATCAACTAATACAGACTGATCCGTATGGTTAATGACCAATCATTTATTCAACCATTCACCTACTGATAGACATTAATTCTCCTTCTAGAGTTCTGTCACTCTATCTATCTATCTATACACACACATATATGTATATAATAGTTGTATATAACTATTATATGTATATAAAACTATTTGAATATTATGTATGCATTGGTCCTCCCATCTCATGGATAGACTCCTAATTCCCAAGAGTGGGATTTCTGGGTCCAAGAGAATAAATATTTCAAATTTTACTCGATCTTGCCAGACTGCTTTCCAAAAAATCTTTAAAAATTCACGTTTCCTTCAGAAATGCAAGATAATTTTTTCTCATCCCTGATTCTTATTCCTTCCCCAGAGTATTACCCTTCTGAGTTTTTGCCAACAGGTGAGAAACGTAGCTTCATTGTAACTTTGGTTTGTATCTTTCTGACTGCTGGTGTGATTGAGCATCCTCAGTGGATGAGCACCTGATTTTGGAGCCAGTCTGCCTGATATTTCACCTACCAGCTGTGTGACCTTAGAAAAATTATTTACCCTCTCTGTGCCAGTTTCCTCATCTCTATAATGGGATAATAATTGTTCCAATTGCATAGAGTTGTTGAAGAGGATTAGATAAATTATTAGAACAATTTCTGGCACATAGTAAACCCTAAAAAAAGTTGTTTTTAATATGTTTATTGGCTATTTGGGTATGTTCTTCTGTGAAATGACTATTTTTTGCTCATTTTATATTGGGTCATTTTCTTTCTTTTTTCCATCAGATATGTCTATCAGATCTTGTTTCACCTCTTTCAATAAAGATTTTAAAGATGTTTTTCATGTATGGCATACACCTTTCATATTAAATTTAATTCTATGTAATTTGTCACTGCAATAAATAGATTATTTTTTATTATTTCTATTGCTGTTAAACTCATATAAATATTACAGAGAAGAAGTATTAAATTTTAAATATTTGTCTTATATTGAGCCATCAAATGCTCTTATTCTAATAATTCTTGTTCCTAATTTTGGGTTTCCTAGGCATATAATCTTATTATTGAAAGAGAGTATTTTATCTCCTTTCCCCTAGCATTTATAATGGTTATTTTATTTTCCTCTTGTAATGTCAGAACCTTCAAAAGAGTGATGAATAGCAGGTATCCCTGTTTTGTTCCTGATCTTGGTAAAATGAGAAATTCTACTTGTGGACAATAGCTTTTTTTCTTTTATTTTTGCGGTATGTGGGCCTCTCACTGTTGTGGCCTCTCCTGTTGCGGAGCACAGGCTCCAGATGCGCAGGCTCAGCGGCCATGGCTCACGGGCCCAGCCGCTTCGCGGCATGTGGGATCTTCCCGGACCGGGGCATGAACCCGTGTCCCCTGCATCGGCAGGCGGACTCTCAACCACTGCACCACCAAGGAAGCCCTGATATTCCATTCTTTATGCCTGAGCTGTGGATTTCAGACTTGTTTACCCAGCCTCCACAATCACATAAGCCAATTCTTCTTCTTCTTTTTTCTTCTTCTTCTTCTTCTTCTTTTTTTTTTTTTTGGTGAAGGGAAAGGAGCCAATTTATGAAATTAAATAAAGTTTAATTGAGGGAGTGAAGAACATGAACTAGGATACCACCACCCTGGCTGGGCCCAGCACAGCTAAAGCTCATCACACCATGTATCTCCGGGTTTTCCTCCCCATAAGCCAATTCTTTCAAATAAATCTCTTTATACACACACAGACACAGACACACAAAAACACACACAAAATCTCCTGCTGCTTCTCCTCTAGGTGGATCCTGATTGTTCAAATACTAATTGCTTAGAAAGCTGTGGTCACATTTTGACAAGTTAAGCAGCTTATTTTGAGCATCAAAATCAAATTTGAAAACTTAAAATTAAGACAGAGTATTAGCCTCCTATTTTCAATATAAGTAATATTTTATATGTGAATCTACTATTAGAAAAACTTCTGAAATATCTTTGACAGACTATTTAAATTCACATATTTATTAAGTCTTTTATACATAAATTAACTACAACCATATAAGGTTCATATGAAAAGTTTTGTGCAAAATAATAATATTTGACACATTTAAATATTTTTTCAAAAATTTATTTTCATTCTTAGGAAGGATTGTAATAGCAAAACTTAGGTGGTTTTTAAACTTTTTAATTAAAAAAAAATTTTTTTTAAAGCCATGTAAGAGTATACAGACTACCTTAAGATAAAAGTTAACACATTAAGGATTAATTTAATAACATACACATTATATTAAAATATTTCTATTTTGGGTAATTTAAGAACATTTTTGAGATTTTGAATTTGATGATACCTACTATGAGCTTATACTTAGTATTTCTTGGTCAAACACACACACTCTCAATATGAGTATATATACACACTCTTTCTACATACATATATTCATAGTAAATAAACTTTCATTTTTCTAATTGTTCTTTTGTTTTCTTTCAGATTTGTACAATGGTTCATAAATATATTCTCTATAAATCCTCAAATAGTGAAAGTAGCTCAGAACAAGAATACTGAAGAACAGTAGCATCAGGAGAAACAGGAAAGCTGCAACCATGTAAGCACTTGGACTGAAATAAGAAAAGAAAAGTCATTAGAAGTCATTGTTCGCTTTGGTTGTTAATTTTTTTAGTCAAATAATTTTTGAACAGCTAGCTGCTATGCCACTGTTCTCTGTTAATAACTAATAAGATTTAGAAGACATCTTGTCTAACCTCAAGATGTTTACTTCTTAGTGTTTGAGGCTGACCAGGGAGGAAGATAGACAGTGTGACTGATCAATATAATGAGAGAAGGAAGTATAAAGTTCTATGGGAGCCAGGCATCAGGAAGAACTTCCAGTGGAGTTGACTTTTGAACTGAGTATAAAGTAAGAGTTAGCTAGATATGACTAGGATTAGGAGTATTAGTATAAGTTAGATAGAAATGTCTGGGAGTGGAGAAGAAGACTAAAGTGGGTATAACATTTTAGGCAAAGGGAGATGCATTTGCAAAGACGTGGAAGCACGAGAAAACTTTAAGATCAGCCCCAGACATTCTGGAACTAAAACTAGTTTAATGTGATTAGAATTTAGGTGGTGGGCTCAGTGGTTAGAGATGAGGAATCATAGGTTGTTCAAGGTGAGAAAGACAGCTTTTATCAAGCTACAGGGTATGAATTTTAGTCTAAGGGCAAGAGGGAGTTTCAGACATGTGATATAGCATTCTCAATTTAGAAGGATGATTCTGATTGTAGTGTGAAGAATGGATGAAGGGGAAGCATGAGTGTGGAGGGAGAAAACCAGTTATGAGGTTTTTGTAATAACCAAATATGGTGAGAGTTTTAATTAATTACTGGTTGTAGAAATGGGGAGAAATGGATAGATCTAAGATATATTTAGAAGTTAGATTGGATTGATCTTGGTGATTGTTAAGATGTGGGGTTTGAGAAATATGTTAGAATAAAGGATGTCTCCTAAATTTCGGGATGAGGTAACTCTGAGGATGGTAGCACCATTCACTGACATAGGAAATTCACAGGGAAGGACACTTTAGAGGGTATGTGTGAATACAGTTGGTTTACTTTTGGGCATATCAAATTTGCGGTACATGAGGGTCAACCAGGTATGTGTGTGTGTGTACACTTATGAGATACTACTTTCAGCTGGGATCCAGACATCTGCCTCTTCACCTCATGTTCCTCCCATCAGAGTAGATTTATTTCTTAAGCCAAACACTGTGCTGTTTTTTATTTGGTGTCTTGGTACCTGACTTTAGTTTTTAGTTCCCTTTTAAACCATATTTATTTGTTTGCAGTATTACACTTTCCCCAGTTCCCCAGTCTCATTAGTCTGACCTTCCTCCTCTGTGGATACAAGCTTAATCTAGCTCTAGTGAATCATTTCCTTCTTAGAAATTAATTAACTAACTTAATAAACCCTCTGATATATGCCAAGTACTGTGCTAGGTGCTGGAAAAACAATAATGAGTAAAACTAGATATGGTCTTCATCCTTAGAGAGCTTACATTTTAGTGGGGACATAATCATTAATCAGATAATGAGAAAATAAATATAAAATTGAACTTGTGATAAAAACTAAGTAGGAGAGGTATACAATGCAATGAAAGCTTACTATAGCAGGATTTAGCCTGGCGAATTGGCCAAGAAATGACCCCATGGGGAAAAGAAAATTATTCTAAAATTTGAAGAATTAAATAGAAGTGGAGTTGGTAAAGTTAAGTAGGTAAAGAGGGGAAGGAAGAGATTCCAGATAGAGAAAGTAGCATGTGCAAAGCTCCTGCTATGGAACAGAGTATGGAGAGGACTGGGGATTGAAAGAAGGTTGATAGGTCTGGAGCTGAGAAAATGAGGGGAACATGATGCAAGATGAGACTGGAGACATAGGTAGGGGTTAGAGCAGGAAAGATCTTATAGATCATGTTAAGAAGTTCCCATTTTAAAGAAAGAAACTTAAGGGTTTTAAGCTACTAAACTTAGCATTATGAGTCTATTGCAGTAATTCGGATCAGAGATAATGGTAACGTGGATTAGAGTGGTGTGGTGGTGATGGGTTTGATAAGAAGTGGATTCATTTAAGGGCAATTTAAGAGGTTAAATGAATGGGAGGCAGTGACTGGATGAGCTGGAGGAGAGAGAGAGAGAGAAATGAATGTGATCCCTAGGTTTTTGTTTTTCATTTTTGACTGCTAGGTGTTTGGCTTGTACAGTTTGATGTGCTATTTCCTGAGTGAGGGAACATTGGAAAATAGGGTCGCCATGTTTTTCAACTCCAGAGGGTACCATTCACATTACAGCCTATGTGGATGAATTCTCCTTGAGCTGTGCAATGATAATTCATAGGGCTGAATGCAATTACCTTGATAAGTTAGTCTTACAGTGGTACAAATAATGGGGTAAGGGAATGGGTGGTAAGATCATGAGTTCATTTTTGGACATGTCCAGTTTGACCAGTCTTTGAGATATCTAAGAGAAGAGGTTAAATAGAGAGTGGGATATATGGCCCTGGACTGGGCTAGAGATATGATTTGGGAGTTGTGTTTATAGATACTAACTGAAATCATGGGTATGGATGAGCTTGCCAGAATGAGCAGCTCAGAAAACCAGGACTGAGCCCTAAGGAAGGTCAACATTTAATGGCTGGTGATATACGTTGAGGCTCTCTTTACTAGAGAGAGAGAGAGAATGGCTACAGAAGGCTAGGAAAACCTATAGAGCAATATGGCAGCCAAAGGGAAAGTCAACACTAATGGAAGCTCAAATAAAATGTGGACTGAAAAATATCTGTCAGATTTAATGTAGGCCAGTTCCAGCTCAAGATGGTGACAAAGGAGGCTTCTGAACTTACCTCCTTCCATGGACACACCTATCCTACAGCTACATATAGAACAACTCCCTCTGAAAGAAATCCAGAAACTAGCTGAGCAGCTCCTACACATTGGGTGAATGAGAAAAACCCACTCACATAAAAAGGAGTAGGAGAGACTGAGGCACAATCTCACCCAAACTCCCAGCCCCAGCACAGCAACATACAATAAGGAGGGAACTCACAAATCCTAGCTTCTCCCTAAGGAGTTTGGATCCAATATCCAGTACCCCAACTTTTAAAACTTCCACCTGAGGGATGGGACCCCCAAACACCTAGGTCTGAAAGCCAGCTAGGCTTTCATTCATGAGACCCACAAGGCTGTAGCAAACAAATGGGCTCCTGAGGACTCTTGGTGGCTAACCCCCTCTCTCACTCCCCTCTCAGCACAGAGCCAGCAGACTGAAATGCCCATCTCCCAGTCTTTCCATGAAAGGGACCTAGTTGCTTATGTTAAAAGCTGAAATCTGAGGTTTAGTCTCCTAATATAACACAAATCTAGGGGCCAACTGCAATCTTCTTCAGAGACTGGGAAGCTGGTAGATGTCATCTTTGCGCTCTCCCTCTGCCTCTCCCCAGGTCACTGGTATCTCCCCGAAATGATGTTGTACGTACTTCTGATGCTCCAGTTTCTACAGCTGCTGCTCAGGGGGACAACACCACTTGATCACCTGGCTCTGGTAGCTAGCAGAGCTTATGTTCACCAGTCCCACAGGACTATAACAACTGTTCTTAACTGGCTATTCCCTTAGCGCTCAGCACAGAGGGAAGAGAAAGAAAGGCAACCTTCTGGTCTTTCTCTGAAAGAGGCCTACATGCATACTTTAAAAGCTGCTGTTTGAATGTCCAGCTTCCAGCCAGGCTGCATCTAGGTTCTGACTGAGATCCTCCTCTTCAGGACACTGAGAGGTCTTGGTACACCCTCAACTACTGGGAGGCACTAAGAGCTGAGAAGGCAGCTTGGACAATCACAAAGGTTTAAAAGACAAACGACAGCTAGGGCTGGGCTGAACAATAAGTTCTATCTGGGAGAAGTGGCTGTTTTATCTATTGTATAGAAACCAACACAGAAAATCTAGGAAAATGAAGAAACAGAGAAATACATTCCAAACAAAAGAACAAGATAAAACTTCAGAAACAGACCTTAATGAAATGGAGATAAGTAATTGACCTGATAGAGTTCAAAATAATGGTCATAAAGATGCTCAGTGAAGTCAGGAGAACAATGCATGAACAAGTGAGAATTTCAACAGAGAGACAGAATATATAAGAAAGTACCAAACAGATTTAGTGCAGGTCAAAGCTATTCTAATGAGAAGTAACTGGTGAAGGTATAACAGAGAAAGCAGGCTGGATGGATTAGCAAAATAGGGATGGAATATAGGGAAATGAGGACTATGAGAGTAAACAAGCCTTTTAAGGAGTTTATCTTGCAGAAAGGTGGTAGCTGGAAGGGGATATAGTTGTTGCTGTTGTTGTTTTATTTGCTTAAAAAACTTGAGGGTGATTAAAAGCCCATTGGAAGGATCTAGTTGTGAGGGAAAGTTGAATATATAGAAGAGAGAAGGAATAATTGATTTGGAATTTTCCTTAGAAAGTGGGAAGGAATAGGGTTCAAGGCATAGGTAGAAGAATTATATTTAAAGAAGATATAGAATGATAGAAAGGGGAGAGAATGGGTATAGATGTTAGTTGGTTTATATGTTTGGAATCAGAAATAAAGGTCTGATGGCTTCTAATTTCCTGTCTGATGGCTTCTAATTTCTCTGTAAAGGTGAAAAAAAAGTTCATTTGATGATTGTTAAGGAAAGGAGGTCCAAGGAGCAAACTAATTAGATAAGGTCTGAAGCAGTTGTTATGGAGAGTGGAAATACTGGTTGACCAGAGAAAGAAAGTAGGATTTCCGGGTAGTGTTGGCGACGTCTTTGAAGTTGGTGATCAATTTGCCCTGTTGTGTAACTTTCTTTACGGGGCTGCTCAGATGTAATCACAAAGAAAGAAGGTAGTTGGGGGCTTGCCAGTGGGGGTGCCAAATTCCAGAAAGGTAAGGGAGTACTAGAAGATGTTATTGAAATAATAGACTTTGTTTGAAATGTAAGGAAATAGGAAGTAGAAAAGGAGAGATTGAAAGTAGAGGTGGAGGTCCCAATGAGGATGAAGAAGAACTGTAGCAGGTGTAGTTGAATTAGCAAGCTGGGAAGGTCCGAGAATGAGATGTCTGAACTGATGCTTAGGAAGCGGAGAAGTTATGATAGTATTGAGAAGTTATGAGAGTATTGACAGTGTCCAAGGCGTGACTGTGGGAGTGGATGGCCAGAGTGCAGTGCAGGAGGGGGACACCAAGGATTAGGAAAGGCCACGATGGTGGGGCTTGATGTGGAGATGAAAACAGGATGGCATTGAATGAAGGGGAGTTTGGAGAGGAAGCAGCAATGAGGACAGAAAAAGGATGGGGTATAGCAGATTGTATGAACCTCAAAGGGTAAGTGTTTAAAAAAATTGGGGGGGGTTGTTTTTGTTCTTTTAGAAGAACCAGAATAAATAATAATCTGGGAGTGGTAATGGTGCTCTGAGGCACAGACAGAGAGCTCAGAGGACAGGATTTAGGTGAGTGTGCTGGTTAAATGGTGGCAACTCCAAAGGACACAGTGGAAACCTTGAGGAAGTGGTTGAGCACTGGGCCAGAAAGCAAAGAAATAGTAAGATCTTTGCCTCCTACAAACTGATCTTCAGCCACTGTTTGCTCGTGAAAAGGGTTCTCTTACTAGGAAGATGTTCACCACGAGCTAACTCCTGCTCTGCCTATGGACCCTTCAGGGCTCAGGCGTAACAGAGACTGAACTGCAGTCACTAACCTAATGGATTATCCCCTATGCTGCACCATATTCTCTGGCTGCTAAATTCCAGCTATGGGGGGCTTCCCTGGTGGCGCAGTGGTTAAGAATCCACCTGCCAATGCAGGGGACACGAGTTCAAGCCCTGGTCCGGGAAGATCCCACATGCCGCAGAGCAACTAAGCCTGTGCACCACAACTACTGAGTCTGCGCTCTAGAGCCCACGAGCCACAACTACTGAGCCTGCGTGCCACAACTACTGAAGCCTGTGCACCTAGAGCCCGTGCTCCACAACAAGAGAAGCCACTGCAATGAGAAGCCTGTGCACCACATGAAGAGTAGCCCCCTGAATGCCGCAACTAGAGAAAAATCCACATGCAGCAATGAAGACTCAACGCAGCCAAAAATAAATAAATAAATAAATAAAATAAGTTGCATGTTTAAAAAGAAAAATCCAGCTACTGGGAGGTGAGCTGGAGCAAATATGTGAGATCCCCCTTTACTCCCTCCTCTCCTCCCTAACTCACCAACTCCCCCTTCTGTTAGTGGATACTTGGGTGGATGTATGTTCTTAATATTCATCTAAATCAAACATACAAATCTAATGAGAAAGAGAAGTTGCTGCAAAAAGGCTATGCATGTTTCTGAAAGTTTCCTAGAAACCAGGCATGGCTTATCTCATTTGCAGATTATTCACACCATTAACCTCCGATTAGCATAAAAAATTGAGGAGTCAGTAATATTTAAAGTAGGGCCATAAGTAACTTAAGTGTTTGTGGTCCACTCTTGTTTAACATTTTCCAAAACAAAAAACAACATAGAAACACAGCACAGAGAAGCAGAGTCATCTGCCATCCCAACATTTGTGTTAAGACTTTTTACTCTGCTCTCCAAGGAAACTAAAGCTGAGTCCAGGGAAATGCCTTTACTACCCATTTCCTGTATGTATTGGAATGATGGCCAGTGGTCAAGGGCTGACTCAGGGTCATTGGGGCACAGCCACTGTCTTCTTGTCCCCACTGCTGCAGTCTACCATCTGCCCTTAGGTGGAGTTGGAAGACACTTTTGATTGGGAAGACAATGGCTGTTGAGGGGGGTGAACAAAAGGCGACCCAACTGCAGCAACAATTTTCAGGAATTCCTAATTGCTGTATCCCTGGTTTAGTAGATACATACAATTTTTAGGATGTCACATATAGGACAGAAGCATTAGTGTCCCAGGAAGATAGGGGAGACATGTGTTTCCTTTTCAGCTGCCACTATATCCTTTACAACTTCCCTCATTAAAGCCTGATCAGGCACCAGTCGTTACCTGGGAATCACTCCAAAGGTCTCTACTGCAAATATAGTGGTGAGGTTACAGAAACTGCAAATTAGAAAAATAATATTAAAGATTAAATTAAATACAGTGTATGACAAGACTTCCTGCACATCTCTATGGTAACAGCCAAATCATGTATAATCTTAGTTAAGGTGTCATTTTCTTTTTTCTTTCAAGATAGTTAATAATTTTATTATTTCTAAAAGAAATTTTTATCAAACTGAGCATTACCTTCCATTTTACAGAGAAAAATCTCCACTATAGAGTAAGGAACGAGAATTATTAATGATGAATTATGTAATTTCATTTAAATCACATCTATATGACAAACTATCAGGTCGGTTATTTAGTCTATGAAGAATTTGACATATTTATAAATCAAAGGCCTTTATAATTAAGAAAATTACTATATTTAAATATATACCCCCTTCTTTGTTCTGTTGATAATTTCACTGCAAAATCATTGTTGGCAGACTGACATCAAAGAAGAGTTGCTAAGAATTTTGTTCCCTTAAGAGGACAACTTCACTAATTTCATTAGCCTTTTTTTTTTGAGTCTTTTTTTAAAATTGAAGTACAGTATAGCTGATTTACAAGGTTGTGTTAATTTCAGTGTAAAGTAAAGTGATTCAGTTATACATATATCTATTCTTTTTCAGGTTCTTTTCCCTTATAGGTTATTATAAAATATCTAGTATAGTTCCTTGTGCTAAACTATAGGTTGGTTGTTGGTTATCTATTTTGTATATAGTAGTGTGTATATGTTAATACCAACCTCCTAATTTATCCCTCCTGGCTCTTTCCCCTTTGGTAACCATAAATTTGTTTTCTATGTCTGTGAGTCTATTTCTATGTTGTAAATATGTTCATATTTATCTTTTCTTTTTTTCTTTTTTTTTGGATTCCACATATAAGTGGTATCAGTATATTTTTCTTTCTCTGTCTGGCTTACTTCACTTAGTATGATAATCTCTAGGTCCATCCATGTTGCTGCAAATGGATATAACATCTTTATCCATTCATCTGTCAATGGGCATTTAAGTTGCTTCCATGTCTTGGCTATTGTAAATAGTGCTGCAGTGAGATTAGGGCACATGTGTCTTTTCAAATTATGGTTTTCTCCAGATATGCCCCCAAGTGGAACTGCTTGGTCATATGGTAACTCTATTTTTAGTTTTTAAAGAAACCTCCATACTGTTCTCCATAGTGGCTGTACCAATTTACATTCCCACCAACAGTGCAAGAGGGCTCCCTTTTCTCCACATCCTCTCCAGCATTGTTATTTGTAGACTTTTTGATGATGGCCATTCTGACCAGTGTGAGGTGATACATCAGTGTAGTTTTGATTTGCATTTCTCTGATAATTAGTGATGTTGAACATTTTTTTCACATGCCTATTTGCCATCTGTATGTCTTCTTTGGAGAAATGTCTATTTAGATCTTCTGCTCATTTTTTGATTGGGTTATTTGTTTTTGATATTGAGCTATATGAGCTGTTTGTATATTTTGGAAATTAATGCCTTGTCGGTAGCATTGTTTGCAGGTATTTTCTCCCAGTCTGTAACTTGTCTTTTCATTTTGTCTGTGGTTTCTTTTGCTGTGCAAAAGCTTTTAAGTTTAATTAGGCCCCATTTGCTTATTTTTGGTTTTATTTCTATTATTCTAGGAGATGATCCAAAAACATATTGCTGTGATTTATGTCAGAGTGTTCTGCCTATGTTTTTATTTTTTTTTGAATTTTATTTATTTTCTTATACAGCAGATTCTTATTAGTTATCCATTTTATACACATCAGTGTATACATGTCAATCCCAATCTCCCAATTCATCCCACCACTACCCCTCCCCCCCATGGCTTTGCCCCCTTGGTGTCCATATGTTTGTTCTCTATATCTGTGTCTCAATTTCTGCCCTGAAAACCAGTTCATCTGTACCATTTTTCTAGGTTCCACATATATGTGTTAATATACGATATTTGTTTTTCTCTTTCTGACTTACTTCACTCTGTATGACAGTTTCTAGATGCATCCATGTCTCTACAAATGACCTAATTTTGTTCCTTTTTATGGCTGAGTAATATTCCATTGTATATATGTACCACAATTTCTTTATCTGTTCGTCTGTTGATGGGCATTTAGGTTGCTTCCATGACCTGGCTATTGGACATAGTGTGGCAATGAACATTGGGGTGCATGTGTCTTTTTGAATTATGGTTTTCTCTGGGTATATGCCCAGCAGTGGGATTGCTGGGTCATATGGTAATTCTATTTTCAGTTTTTTAAGGAACCTCCATAATGTTCTCCATAGTGGCTGTATCAATTTACATTCCCACCAACAGTGCAAGAGGGTTCCCTTTTCTCCACACCCTCTCCAGCATTTGTTGTTTGTAGATTTTCTGATGATACCCATTCTAACTGGTGTGAGGTGATACCTCATTATAGTTTTCATTTGCATTTCTCTAATAATTAGTGATGTTGAGCAGCTTTTCATGTGCCTCTTGGCCATCTGTATGTCTTCTTTGGAGAAATATCTATTTAGGTCTTCTGGCCATTTTTTTTAACATTTTTTGATTGGGTTGTTTGTTTTTTTAGTATTGAGCTGCATGAGCTGTTTATATATTTTGGAGATTAACCGTTTGTCCATTGATTCATTTGTAAACTTTTTCTCCCATTCTGAGGGTTGTCTTTTTGTCTTGTTTGTAGTTACCCTTGCTTTGCAAAAGTTTTTAAGTTTCATTAGGTCCCATTTGTTTATTTTTGTTTTTATTTCCATTACCCTAGGAGGCGGATCAAAAAAGATCTTGCAGTGATTTATGTCAGTGTGTTCTTCCTATGTTTTCCTCTAAGAGTTTTATAGTGTCTGGTCTTACATTTAGGTCTCTAATCTATTTTGAGTTTATTTTTGTGTATGGTGTTAGGGAGTGTTCTAATTTCATTCTTTTACATGTAGCTGTCCAGTTTTCCCAGCACCACTTACTGAAGAGACTGTCTTTTCTCCATTGTATATCCTTGCCTCCTTTGTCATAGATTAGTTGACCATAGGTGCATGGGTTTATCTCTGGGCTTTCTATCCTGTTCCAATGATCTATAGTTCTCTTTTTGTGCCAGTACTATAATTTCTTGATTACTGTAGCTTTGTAGTATAGTCTGAAGTCAGGGAGTCTGAGTCCTCCAGCTCGGTTTTCTTCCCTCAAGACTGCTTTGGCTATTCGGGGTTGTTTGTGTCTCCACACAAATTTTAAGACATTTTGTCCTAGTTCTGGAAAAAATGCCACTGGTAATTTGATAGGGATTGCATTGAATCTGTAGATTGCTTTGAGTAGTATAGTCATGTTCACAATATTGATTTTTCCAATCCAAGAACATGGCATATCTCTCCATCTGTTTGTATCATCTTTAATTGCTTTCATCAGTATCTTATAGTTTTCTGCATACAGGTCTTTTGTCTCCCTAGGTAGGTTTATTCCTAGGTATTTTATTTTTTCTGTTGCAATGGTAAATGGGAGTGTTTCCTGAATTTCTCTTTCAGATTTTTCATCATTAGTGTATAGGAATGCAAGAGATTTCTGTGCATTAATTTTGTATCCTGCTACTTTACCAAATTCATTGATTAGCTCTAGTAGTTTTCTGGTGGCATCTTTAGGATTCTCCATGTACAGTATCATGTCATCTGCAAATAGTGACAGTTTTATTTCTTCTTTTCCAATTTCTATTCCTTTTATTTCTTTTTCTTCTCTGATTGCCATGGCTAGGACTTCCCAAACAATATTGAATAATAGTGGTGAGAGTGGACATCCTTGCCTTGTTCCAGATCTTAGAGGAAATGCTTTCTGTTTTTCACCATTGAGAATGATGTTTGCTGTGGGTTTGTCATATATGGCCTTTATTATGTTGAGGTAGGTTCCCTCTATGCCCACTTTCTGGAGAGTTTTTATCATAAATGGGTGTTAAATTTTGTCGAAAGCTTTTTCTGCATCTATTGAGATGATCATATGGTTTTTCTTCTTCAATTTGTTAATAAGGTGTATCACATTGATTGATTTGCGAATATTGTAGAATCCTTGCATCCCTGGGATAAATCCCACCTGATCATGGTGTATGATCCTTTTAATGTGTTGTTGGATTCTGTTTCCTAGTATTTTGTTGAGGATTTTTGCATCTATATTCATCAGTGATATTGGTCTGTAATTTTCTTTTTTTGTAGTATCTTTGTCTGGTTTTGGTAACAGGGTGATGGTGGCCTCATAGAATGAGTTTAAGAGTGTTCCTTCCTCTGCAGTTTTTTGGAAGAGTTTGAGAAGGATGGGTGTTAGCTCTTTTCTAAATGATAAAATTCACCTGTGAAGCCATCTGGTCCTGGACTTTTGCTTGTTGGAAGATTTTTTTTTTCTTTTTGCAGTACGCGGGCCTCTCACTGTTGAGACCTCTCCCATTGTGGAGCACAGGCTCCGGACACGCAGGCTCAGCAGCCATGGCTCACGGGCCTAGCCGCTCCATGGCATGAGGGATCTTCCTGGACTGGGGCACAAACCCATGTCCCCTGCATTGGCAGGCGGACTCTCAACCACTGCACCACAAGGGAAGCTCTGTTGGAAGATTTTTAATCACAGTTTCAATTTCTTTACTTGTGATTGGTCTGTTCATATTTTCTATTTCTTCCTGGTTCAGTCTTGGAAGGTTTTACCTTTCTAAGAATTTGTCCATTTCTTCCAGGTTGTCAATTTCATTGGCATAGTGTTGCTTGCAGTAGTCTCTTATGATGCTTTGTATTTCTTCTGTGTCTGTTGTAACTTCTCCTTTTTCATGTCTAATTTTATTGATTTGAGTCCTCTCCTTCTTTTCCTTGATGAGTCTGGCTAATGGTTTATCAATTTTGTTTATCTTCTCAAAGAACCAGCTTTTAGTTTTATTGATCTTTCCTATTGTTTTCTTTGTGTCTATTTCATTTATTTTTGCTCTGATCTTTATGATTTCTTTCCTTCTGCTGACTTTGCATTTATTTGTTCTTCTTTCTCTAGTTCCTTTAGGTGTAAAGGAACATGCATCCCCTAGTTTTTGGATCATCGTGTGTTCATTGTCATTTGTCTCTAGGTAGTTTTTGATTTCCTCTTTGATTTTTCCAGTGATCTCTTGGTTATTTAGTAACCTATTGTTTAGCCTCCATGTTTTTGTGTTTTTTACATTTTTTTCCCTGTAATTGATTTCTAATCTCATGGTGCTGTCGTCAAAAATGATGCTTGATATGATTTCAATTTTCTTAAATTTACTGAGGCTTGATTTGTGTGCCAAGATATGATCTATCCTGGAGAATGTTCCGTGTGCACTTGAGAAGACAGTGCATTCTGTTGTTTTGGGATGGAATGTCCTATAAATATCAGTTAAGTCCATCCTGTTTAATGTTTCGTTTAAAGCTTGTGTTTCCTTATTTATTTTCATTTTGGATGATCTGTCCATTGGTGAAAGTGGGGTGCTAAAGTCCCATACTATGATTGTGTTACAGTCGATTTCCACTTTTATGGTTGTTAGCATTTGCCTTATGTATTGAGGTGCTCCTATGTTGGGTGCATAAGTAATTACAATTGTTATATCTTCTTTTTGGATTGATCCCTTGATCACCATGTAGTGTCCTTCTTTGTCTCCTCTAATAGTCTTTATCTTAAAGTCTACTTTGTCTGATATGAGAATTGTTACTCCAGCTTTCTTTTGATTTCCATTTGCATGGAATATCTTTTTCCATCTCCTCACTTTCAGTCTGTATGTGTCCCTAGGTCTGAAGTGGGTCTCTTGTAGACAGCATATGTATGGGTCTTGTTTTTGTATCCATTCAGCAAACCTGTGTCTTTGGTTGGAGCATTTAATCCATTCACGTTTAAGGTAATTATTGATATGTATGTTCTTATGACCATTTTTAAATTGTTTTGCGTTTGTTTTTGTAGGCCCTATCTTCTCTTGTGTTTCTCACTTAGAGAAATTCCTTTAGCATTTTTTGTAGAGCTGGTTTTGCTTGTCTGTAAAGCTTTTGATTTCTCCATCAAATCTGAATGAGAACCTTGCTGGGTAGAGTAATCTTGGTTGTAGGTTCTTCCCTTTCATCACTTTAAATATGTCATGCCACCCCCTTCTGGCTTGTAGAGTTTCTGCCAAGAAATCCGCTAACCTTATGGGAGTTCCCTTGTATGTTATTTGTCATTTTTCCCTTGCTGCTTTCAATAATTTTTCTTTGTCTTTAATTTTTGCCAGTTTGATTACTATGTGCCTTGGCGTGTTTCTCCTGGGTTTATCCTGTATTGGACTCTCTGCGCTTCCTGGACGTGGGTGGCTATTTCCTTTCCCATGTTAGGGAAATTTTTGACTATAATCTCTTCAAATATTTTCTCAGCTCCTTTCTCTCTCTCTTCTCCTTCTGTGACCCCTATAATGCGAATGTTTTTGCGTTTAATGTTTTTCCAGAGGTCTCTTAGGCTGTCTTCATTTCTTTTCATTCTTTTTTCTTTATTCTGTTCTGCAGCAGTGAATTCCACCATTCTGTCTTCCAGGTCACTTATCCGTTCTTCTGCCTCAGTTATTCTGCTATTGATTCCTTCTAGTGTAGTTTTCATTTCAATTATTGTATTGTTCATCTCTGTTTGTTCTTTAATTCTTCTAGGTCTTTGTTAAACATTTCTTGCATCTTCTTGATCTTTACCTCCATTCTTTTTCCGAGGTCCTGGATCATCATCACTATCATTATTCTGAATTCTTTTTCTGGAAGGTTGCTTATCTCCATTTCACTTAGTTGTTTTTCTGGGGTTTTATCATGTTCCTTCATCTGGTACATAGCCCTCTGCCTTTTCATCTTGTCTATCTTTCTGTGAATGTGGTTTTTGTTCCATGGGCTGCCGGATTCTAGTTCTTCTTGCTTCTGCTGTCTGCACTCTGGTGGATGAGGCTATCTAAGAGGTTTGTGCAAGTTTCCTGATGGAAGGGACTAGTGGTGGGTAGAGCTGCATGTTGCTCTGGTGGGCAGAGCTCAGTAAAACTTTAGTCTGCTTGTCTGCTGATGGGTCAGGTTGGGTTCCCACGTCGTTGGTTGTTTGGCATGAGGCAACCCAACAGTGGAGCTTATCCGGGCTCTTTGGTGGGGCTAATGGTGGATCTGGGAGGGCTTACTCCAAGGAGTACTTCCCAGAACTTCTGCTTCCAGTGTCCTTGTCCTCATGGTTAGACACAGCCACCCTCCACCTCTTCAGGAGACCATCCAGCAGGTGGTCTGGCTCAGTCTCCTATGGGTCACTGCTCCTTCCCCTGGGTCCTGATGTGCACACTACTCTCTGTGTGCCCTCCAAGAGTGGAGTCTCTGTTTCTCCCAGTCCTGTCAAAGTCCTGCAATCAAATCCCGCTAGCCTTCAAAGTCTGGTTCTCTAGGAATTCCTCCTCCTGTTGCCAGACCCCCCAGGTTGGGAAGCCTGATGTGAGCCTCAGAACCTTCGCTCCAGTGGGTGGACTTCTGTGGAATAAATGTTCTCCAGTTTGTGTGTCACCCACCCAGCAGTTATGGGATTTGATTTTATTGTGATTGTGCCCCTCCTACCATCTCACTGTGGCTTCTCCTTTGTCTTTGGATGTGGGATATCTTTTCTGGTGAGTTCCAGTGTCTTCTTATTGATGATTGTTCAGCAGTTAGTTGTGATTCTGGTGCTCTTGCAAGAGGGAGTGAGAGCACGTCCTTCTACTCTGCTGTCTTGAACCAATCTCCCTTCTTATGTTTTCTTCTAGGAGTTTTACAGTATCCAGTCTTACATTTAGGTCTTTAATCCATTTTGGGTTTATTTTTGTGTATGGTGTTAGAGAATGTTCTAATTTCATTATTTTACATGTAACTATCCAGTTTTCCCAGCACCACTTATTGAAGAGACTGTCTTTTTTCCATTGTATATTCTTGCCTCCTTTGTCATAGATTAGTTGACCATAGGTGTGTGGGTTTACCTCTGGGCTTTCTATCCTTTTCCACTGATCTATATTTCTCTTTTTGTGCCAGTACCATACTGTCTTGATTACTGTAGCTTTGTAGTATGGTCTGAAGTCAGGGAGCCTGATTCTGCCAGCTCCATTTTTCTTTCTCAATATTGCTTTGGCTAATCTGGATCTTTTTTGTTTCCATACAAATTGTAAAATTTTTTGTTCTAATTCTGTGAAAAATACCATTGATAATTTGATAGGGATTGAATTGAATCTGTAGATTGTCTTGCGTAGTATAGTCATTTTGACAATATTGACTCTTCCAATCCAAGAACACACTATATTTATCTGTTTGTATCATCTTTGATTTCTTTCATCAGTATCTTATAGTTTTGAGAGTACAGGTGTTTTGCCTCCTTAGGTAGGTTTATCCCTAGGTATTTTACCTCTCATAATTTAGCATATTGCTTGGAATGAGACAGGATGAGGATGTAACTAAATAAACATTAATAATATGATTTTACCTATCTTCATGTGGGAGAAGAGACAGGAAAAGAACTTAGTTTTATTGAGTCCTTGCTATGTGCCCAGCAATGTTAGGGATTTTTACCCAGGTTCTTCATTTAATCCTCAGGATACTATAAGATAGCTATTACTGACTCATTTCACAGATAAATAAGCTCAAAGAGACTAAACAATTTGCTTAAGACTAGATGTTACTAGTGGCAAAATTAGGACTCAAACCAAAATAGACTCTCTAGCATAATGTTCTCAAGGTCCATCACCGTTGTCTCAAGTGGTAAGATTTCCTTCTTTTTATGGCCAGATAATATTCCATACCACATTTTCTTTGTCCATTCATCCATCCTTGGACACTTATGTTATTTCCATATACTGGCAATTGTAAGTAATGCTGCAATGAACATGCGGGTATACATATCTTTTTAAGTTAGTGTTTTTGTTTTCTTTAGATAAATACATAGGTGTGGAATAGTTGGATCATATAGTAGTTCTATATTTAATATTTTGGGGAACCTCCATATTGTTTTCCATAGTAGCTGCATAAATTTACATTCCCACCAACAGTGCACAAGTGTTCCCTTTTCTTCACATCCTCATCAACACTTATCTCTTGTCTTTTTGATAATAGCCATTCTAATAGGTGGTTTTGAGTTGTATTTCTCTGATGATTACTGATGTTGGGCACCCTTTTATGTACCCATTTCATGTATGTCTTCTTTGGAAAAATGTCTAATCAGGTCCTTGGCCCATTTTTAAATTGTTTTGTGGGTTTTTTTTTTGTTTTTTGTTTTTGCTATTGAGTAGTATGAGTTCTTTATATATTTAGATATTAACCCCTTATCAGATATATGATTTGTAAATATTTTCTCCCATTCTGTAGGTTGCCTTTTCATTTTGTTGATGGTTTCCTTTGCTGTGCAGAAGCTTTTTAGCTTGATGTAGTCCCACATGTTTATTTTTGCTTTTGTTGCCTTTGCTTTTGGTGTCAAATAAAAACAAATTGCTGCAAAGACTGACATCAGGGAGCTTACTACCTATGTTTTCTTCTAGGAATTTTATGGTTTCAGGGCTTATGTTCAAGTTTTTAATCCATTTGGAGTTAATTTTTTTATGGTGTTAGATAGTGGTTCAGTATCAATCTTTCACAGGTGGCTGTCCAATTTTCCCAACACCATTTATTGAAGAGACTGTCCTTTCCCCACTATATATTCTTGGCTCTTTTGTCATAAATTAAGTGACTGTATATGTGTGAGTTTCTTTCCAGGGATTTCTATTTTGTTCCATTGATCTATGTGTCTTTTTTTATGTCAGTACCATACTGTTTTGATTATTGCAGCTTTGCAATACAGTTTGGAATCAGGGAGTGTGACGCTTCCAACTTTGGTCTTCTTTCTTAAGACTGCTTTGGCTTTTTGGGGTCTTTTGCAGTTCCATACACATTTCAGGATAGTTTCTTCTATTTCTGTGAAAAATGTCATTGGAATTTTGATAGGGATTGCTTTGAATCTGCAGATTGCTTGGGTAATATGGAACTTTTTTTTCTCCTCATTTTTTTCTTTTATTTGAGGAGTTTTATGCTCAGCTTCTTTTCTCATCACCCTCAATTCTTTCACTGTGGGTATCTCCTAAAAGCTCTTTTCTTCTCGTAAGTCAGTTAACTTATGTGTGCTCATGGAGTCGTTATAGAAGATGCCCACATTTGTGTTTTCAAAACTCTTTATCATCAGCTATTCCCTCCAACTCAAGGCCCAAATTAAAAATTTTAACTGTTTATAGGACATCTTCACTCAGACATGTCATTGTCCTCTCAAATGTAAAGTCAGAACTCTTAGAAAAAGAAAGACCTCAAAGAAAAACTACCTCAGTATCTACTGTGGTCAAAGAAAATACCATAATTTTTAATCACCTAGTCTAGAAAACTTGAGACCATATCAGTTCCTTCTTTTCCTTCATTTGCCACACTAGATCAATATAATATCTCTTTTCCTGATAAATATTTATTACACTTTTTCCTTTCTTTCCACTCCTCCTGTCAACAGGGCTTCCTTTGACCCTTGTCTTGTTAATTCCACTCCTCTCATATATCTGCAATTTATTTTCCTTTTATAAGATCCTTTATTCTCAGGCTAATTTTCCTAAAACTATACTCTCATCACAACACTCCCCTAGTAAAGATACTAAAGAAGCTCTCTAGGACATGGTTTGAAATTGAATTCAACATTATGAATTGCCTCGAATTAGTCTGCACCCTTTGTTTTTTACCTCCCTCACTCAAGGTATTTTCCACTTTCTTTCATAACTCCACAAGCCATAGACAATATGTTAATATTCAGCTCCATTCCATTATTAGTGTGATTTCTTTCATCTGAAGGGTCTATCTTAGTTCTCTGGCAATATAAATTCTTAATGCTCCTTGTCCTCCAGGAAGTTTTCTCCTGATGCTCAAGATAGCATTGATTTTTTTCCCATCTCTGAATTATTATTATGCTTATCAATAATACAAATAATTATATTTGAAAAATATATCATGTGTTTGCTCTGATTTAACCTCCCTTGGTTTTATGTGTAACCTCCACTCCTCCATCCCCAACCAGTTTAATTACAAGCATCTTAAAGGCTGAGATTATCCTTATGCTCTATTTGCATCTATCATAGCAGTGAAACATAGTAAAGCACTCAGAATGTATTTGTGAATCGATTAATTTAATTAATGTTTAACATGAAATCTTATCTCCCACTCCCATAGAATGTTTAACAGGATTGTTCCAAAATGAAAAAACAAATATGACAGGCATACCTCGGAGATGTGGGTTCAGTTTCAAACCACCACAATAAAATGAATACTGCAATAAAGTGAGTCACACAAACTTTTTGCTTTCCCAGTGGGTATAAAAGTTATTTTTACACTATACTGTAGTCTATTAAGTGTGCAATAGCATTATGTCTAAAAAAAGACTGTGCATACTTTAATTAAAAATACTTTATTTCTCAAAAAATGCTAACCATCATCAGAGCCTTCAACAAATCATAATCTTTTTGCTGGTGGAGGGTTTGAAATATTGCAAGAATTACTAAAATGTGACACAGAGACATGAAGTGAGCAAATGTTGTTAGAAAAACGGCTCTGATTAACCTGCTTGACCAAGGGTTGCTACAAACCTTCAATTTGTAAATTGAAGCACAATAAAGTGAGGCATAATAAAATGAGGTATGCCTTTAATTGGATAGCTGGGTGGTATCAAATTAAATCAAGAAAATAAAAATTTAATTTTTAGGAACTAATGCTAAAACTATTATAATGGAATATTTATATTCACCTATAGTTTGGATCCAGGATCTTCACACGAAACACATACATTCCGGAATGGTCCAAGGGCCAAACTAAATGGTTATGGTTAGACTTGTTGATAATCTCATATGGTTGATTTAAGTCTCCTGGTTTTCCAATAGCATAAGAAAAACAGTGCTTATAGTTCTGAGTAGAAAACAAAGACAAAAACCTTAAGGTCATTAGCTGACTTTAATGTACAAAATTATATACTCATATTTATTTTGGAAAATTATTTAGAGATATAATAGTTATTCCTATCTCTTCTATCATTTTAGTGTAGTATAGTATTTTTAGAGGCTATCTTGGGTTAAAGTTTGTTAAAAAGTGAAGCTTAGTGAAAGAAAATGCTGTGTTTATTTATTTGCAAACAATAATACATTAGGGTGTTGAGAATCTGTAAGCATTTAATTTCCCTAAATTGAAAACCACAAAATACTTCAAGGATGCTTAATTTGGGACAGACACTATTTTGATCATAAGGTATGGATACAGTAGTCAAATCTTCCCCTAAGACTTTTATTTATCCCCATTACCACTACTGTCTCTCTGTGGGTCTTATTTATTTATCTCCTGTTCCCTTCTTAAAAAGCATAAACACTATATATTTTTAAAGTCACTTTATTAAAGCTAAGGTAATAAAATAAAATCCTAAAATAATACATGGTATTTCTTCTGGATTCTTGTAGGTCCTGTATGCTTTCACACCCTGCTTAAAGTCTTGCTTGTCTCTCTGTCATGTATTCTCAGTGAGGCTGAATTCTTTCTATAGCTTTTGAGTGAGTAACTCCCATTTATTCAAGTGGTATTTATTTCTTGTTCTTTCCTTCATATTCTCCCTACATTTTGACATTTTTCAATGTGCAGATATTGTATTCTTTCTTAACTCTACTTGGTTTTGGAGATAATCAGGACAGTTCATATAGTTCCCTTATTTGGTTATGTGATCTGGTATACATAGAAGTCCCTTCTATAGCTCTCTCATTTTACCTTTTTTTATATATACTCCAGTATTTACCCTCCTGTTTGAGAAGTTTTTTTTGAAGGTGAATATTGCCTTCACACTGAAAATTCCTCTACTTTCCTTCTTAACAGGTCATTTTCTTTTACATAGGAGAATCATTCCATAATTATATTTTAATTATAAGTCCCATCCCTAAAACTCTTAACGATTTTTTACAATTTCATGAAGTGTTACTGTATGACTTGATAAACTGCAAAATAATTCTTCTATCTCTCTCCTTTATCACATTTACTATTATTTCTTCCTTTTGTCTGCCTTTCTACTACTGCACTCTCTGGCACATTTATAAAGCAATATGTTAGGTGTAGATTAATGAAAAACAAGTAAGAGACTCATCATTATTATTTTTTTCTTTTGAACATCAAAAAATTCATTTCTGCCTTTATTTGTATGTAAGTACTTGTTTATTTATCTTTGAGATATAACTGACCTATAACATTATATTGATTTCAGGTGTACCACGTAATAATTTCAATATTTGTATATAGTGCGAAATGATAACCACAATATGTCTAGTTAACATCTATCACCATACATAGTTACAATTGTTTTCTTATGATGGGAACTTCTAAGATCTGCTCTCTTAGCAACTTTCAAATATACAATACAGTAATATTAACTACAATCACCATGCTGTACATTGCATGCCGATGACATTTATTTTATAACTGTAAGTTTGTACCTTTTGACCACCTTCACCCATTTCACCCCCTACCTGTGGCAACCAATCATTTTTTGATGTACCTTAACCTGAAAACATGATATGTCTTCTTCTTCTTATTTTTTTGTTGGTGGAGTTTCTTGTAGGCCACCACGGGCCTGGGAACTTCTTGTTCTACCAAGTGAGTTAATACATGAAACCATGAACTTAATTGAAAGAATATGTGGCACATACTAAATAGACGCAGGAACTGGACACATATCCACACAGCAATGTATTGCTGATAAGGACACATTCATCTTCTATCAATCATTACATGTATATTTTGTGTATAGACACCTGGGAATATTTATATTGTTTCCAACTTTCTACCTAGTTATTTCCTAATGTGAAAGATGATTCCCACTGATTTTTGCTCCTATTTTTGTGTCATGCCTGATATTTCCTATTGTAGCAACAGACTTTTTTTTTCCAATTATTGTATTTTTCCCTTTTCTTTTTAAGTTGAAAGCCCACTTGATCAAGCTATATAGCCTCTAAGAAAACACATCAGCCCTGGCCTCATGAATTACAATTCTTTTTTTTTTTAACACCTTTATTGGCGTATAATTGGTTTACAATGGTGTGTTAGTTTCTGCTTTATAACAAAGTGAATCAGCTACACATATACATATATCCCCATACCTCCTCCCTCTTGTGTCTCCCTCCCACCCTCCCTATCCTATCCCTCTAGATGGTCACAAAGCACCGAGCTGATCTCCCTGTGTTATGTGGCTGCTTCCCACTAGCTATCTATTTTACGTTTGGTAGTATATATATGTCCATGCCACTCTCTCACTTAGTCCCATCTTACCCTTCCCCCTCCCCATGTCCTCAAGTCCATTCTTTATGTCTGCATCTTTATTCCTGTCCTGCCCCTAGGTTTTTCAGAACCTTTTTTTTTTTTTTTTAGATTCCATATATATGTGTTAGCATGCAGTGTTTGTTTTTCTATTTACAATAGCCAGGACATGGAAGCAACCTAAATGTCCATTGACAGATGAATGGATAAAGAAGATGTGGCACATATATACAATGGAATACTACTCAGCTATAAAAAGAAACGAAATTGAGTTATTTGTAGTGAGGTGGATGGACCTAGAGTCTGTCATACAGAGTGAAGTAAGTCAGAAAGAGAAATACAATTCATCTTTAGCCAAGGACTTCTCGGATTACTATGTCAGTCATGTCCAGAAACTCAACTCACAACCTGAGTTATAAGTATGTAGCCAGCCATTCATACCCACATTCTCCCTCTCCTTCTCAAACTCCAACATTAACTTGGAAGAACCTGTGAAAATGCCACTTTGGTTTATGAGTCCTTCAGATTTTCTCTTGAGAATTTACAGTCTCTAGAGCTACTTCGCAGATTTTTATGCAAGTGTCATTCATCCTTGTAGAATCAGGACTATATAGCAATCAGTGAAGCTCCAAGAATTGGAAGGCTATTTCATTTCAGGTATGTTTCAGGAAGAGAGCACCTCTGATTGCCATATTGAATAAATATACAGTGACACTCTTCAGTAAGCATAGCCTTATTCGCTAGGACATAAATAGTCTTTGCAGGTACTTGCCTTCTACTATATTCAGACTCCAGACTGAATCCACCCTTTTAGTTGTGAGGTTTTTGTCTCTCATATGGTAGAACTGAACACTTAGGGCCTGGTGTGGGCACTCCAGAATCTTTATAGAATGTAAGCCACTACTTCAATATTTCTTAAATGTGGTCCCCAGATCAGCAGTATCAGCATCACCTGGGAACTTGTTAGAAATGCAAATACGGGGTCTTAGTCCTAGATCTGATGAATCAGAAACTTTGGAGGTAGGACCCAGAGATCTGTTTTAGCAAGTCCTCTAGGTGATTCTGATGTCACCTCGAGGTGATTCTAAAATTTGATAACTACTGCACTATATCATACCGATTGAGGCAATCTCCATGACTGTTAATTATCAGGTAGCTCATTCCTTCCTAGGACTATGTTATTTTGTCATATCTTATAACATTTGGGTGTCCTTTGTGAGATTCTGAGTAAGAGGGTCACTTACATTTACCCTCAACCCCAGATTCTTGGATGTCCTTCAACAAGAAGTTAGAAGGGTAAGTTTTGTTTTTAACGGATTCCATTGCTAGTTTACTTCCTTATGATTTTTTTAAATAGCAGAATAATACTTTTTGTAATAGGTGGGTGACCTATAATTAATGAATTAGTTCCACAAATGTTTATTGAGCACCCGTAATGGGTTAGATGCTGGGGATACACCAGTGAACAAAACAAACAAAATTCCATCCCCTTATGGAGCCTACATTTTAGTTGGGGAGCCAGATAATAAATAGGATAAATAAATAGACTATATAATGTGTCAGAGAGTTATAAATGCTAATGACATTAAAGAAAATAGGGAAGGGAGATAGCAACTGTCACGGGGTGATGTTTAACTTTTTCGGTAGAGTGGCCGGGGAAGTCTTCATTGACGAGTTGATTGTCAAATAAAGACCTGAAGAAAGGCATTAGCTAGTCACGATGGGGGTGCGGTGGGGATGGGGTGCAGCTAGTCCTGCTGGCTTTGTCATAACTCTAAGTGACATGGGAGCCATTGCATAGTTTTGAGCGGAAGAGTGGCACATTCTGATTTATGTCTTAGTAGGATCAGTCTTGGTGCTGTGTTGTGGATAGATTCATGGTGGGCAAGCCTGAAGCAGGGAAACCATTTAGGATGCTATGGTTATAACCCAGATGGTTGGTGATGGTGGCTTGAAACAGTGTGGTGGCAGTTGGGATGGCACAGGGTGACCAAATTCAGAATATACTTCGAAGAAACAGCCAACAAGATTTGCTGAAAGACCAAATGTGGAGCATAAGATGACGTTTAGCTTTTATCCTGAGCAAACTGGGAGGATGGAATATTTATTTACTGAGGTGGGAAAGAATGTTGGGAGAGTATGTTTGGAGGGTGGGTATCAGAAACTGTTTCAGACATGTTAAGTTTGAAGCATCATCAGTTTTCTTATTTGTTGGAATATTCCCATCAGTAAACATGTGGCTATTTTTCTCAATTATTAAAAAAAAAAGACCCTTTCTTCAACCCATTGCTCTCCAGCCACTACACTATTTCTCTCCTTACTGCAAAACTCCTCTGCAGAGACGACTATTCTTGCTGCTTTGAGTTCTTTTTTTCCATGCTAATTAATCCCACTTCAGTAAGGTTTTGTCTCTCACTATCCTACGAAAACTGATCCTGTCAAGGTTACATGTTACCTCTATGGTGATGAAGTAAATGATCAAGTTTCAATCCTCATCATAGTTGACCTATCTTAGTAGTGAATTTAACACACTTGATCCTTCCCTCCTTCTGGTGAGACTTGCTTTACATGAGGTCCAAAACATCATACTTGCCTGGGTCTTCTCTTGCTTCTTGGATTATTCCTTTTTCACCTCCTTTGCCTCTCCTCATTTCCCCCATCTCTAAATACTGAAATGACCCAAGATTTAGTCCTTTTCTTTTTATACCTACATCAGGGGTTCATAGCCTCATAGTGAGTGTGTATAAATATATAAAAATAGATTTTAAAATATATATAAAATTGTATTTTATTTCTATATGGGCCCTTTTGGCAATCTGGTGAAGCCTATGGACTACTATGGGCCCCTCTCAGAATAATGTTTTTAAAAATAATAACATAAAATAGGTTGCATTAAAAGGGAAACTAGTTATAAGGAATTTTAGATGTCAAAATATTAAAAACAATATGGCAACATGTTGCACATTTAAAAATATGTGTTTCTTTAAATAAAATTAGATAGAAGGGTCTTGCCCCAGGTCTAATAACTACCATAATTTTCTTGATAAAGTAGAAAGCATGCAATAACCATTTATGAGAGGGGAAGAGAGAATGAGGTGAAGAAGTATTTGTTGGGCAGTATTATGGGACCATTTTAATCATGAGATGAAAGTGAAACAAGTCAGCATGGGTATGTTTTTCTCTGGCCACAGTCAGGTGCTAAGGTGGACAGTTGAACTTAACTAAGGTTGTGATTTAGCTATGCAAACATAAAGAAGGGGGGGTAAAAGAATTGAGAGTCATATTAATAGAGTGATATGACTATTGACTGTGGAATTTAAGCTGGATAAATAGGGAAAAGAGAACCGGGGGTGGGGTGAGGGTGGTAGGATCAATGAATTGAAGGTTATGTTGAGCTGGAAGAACTGTTCAAAGGATTGTTGGAGTAAAGCTCCTAGAATAATGTTACTAGGAAGATAGGGAGTGGTGGATGGAAAATGGATGGTTTGGAGTTGGGAATACAGAGGGAGATACATATCTTTTGTATATATCTCTATCTTGACATGTATAGGTTCTGACGTAGAAGCAAAATAACATTCTTATTGTAGGGTTTACATTTTACAGGCTGAAGTCACATTTCATATGACTTATATGTCACATTTTATTCATGAGATATGATTTGATTTGCCAAATAACATAAATTAATTTCAATTTAAGAAAATTCACTTGAAAACAGTATAGGATTGATAACTGACATTCAGAAATGATCTTTTAGTTACACAAGATTGAAACTTCAGGCATTCTTTAGAAAGACTCAGTCTCAATGCTTTAACATGTTTGTCAGATATTTAATAATCTGCAAACAGATTTTCAGGAGAGAAAATTAAAACAAAATTGTTAGTAATGCAGGGGCAACAGAAGATCAAATAGAATTAAGATGAAGCATTTTGGAAATCATAATATAATCCAATAGAAAAATTGGATTTGATTTACAAAATCAAATTTAAACCCAAAGTGTTTCCATTAAGCACTTAATACTAAAACGCCAAGTTAGTTATTATAAATAAACAAGGTAATATTTTTCTTACCTCAGGTCCCCATGCTTCTTCTAACGGGAGGCCCTTGTTAAGCTCAGTCATTGACTTCCATGTCTGAGCTTCGTGCAAACAACCACTCTGTCAAAAGGTTTTATATATATATAGAAAGGTTTTATATATATAGAAGGGTTTTATATATATATGTTTTGTATATCAATTTATTTCTAAGTATTTAATATAGTTTAGTGCTGTTGAAAATTATATATCTAATTTTTAAATTATTTAAATGTTTGCTGATATACAGAAAAACAATGGACTTTTGTATATTGACCTTGTACAGAGAGAACTTCTTAAACTCACTTATTAACTTTGTTTCAGATGAACAATCATGTTACCTGTGCATATGAGTTTTATTTCTTCCTTTCCAATCCTTACACTTTCAATTTATTTGTATTGTATATTGTTTACCTTATTACAGACATCAAGAACAATGTTGTATAGAAATGGTTAGAACATGCCTCCTTGTTTCAGTCCTGATTTCAGTGGGACGACTTTCACATTTTCACCATTAAGTATAATGTTTTATACAGGTTTTTTTGTATCGACATTTTATTAGGTTAAGGAAGTTACCATTTATTTATAATTTTCTAAGATTTATTTAAAAAATAATGTTATGTATGGGTGATAAATTTTTAATCAGATGACTTTTCATCAACTGTTGTAATAATCTTATGCCTTTTCTTCTTTATACTGTTAATATAGTGGATTACTTTGATTTTCAAATATCCTCAACCCTTAATTTATGAAATAAAGAAAACTTGGCCTGGATGGATTATTATGATTATTTTATTTATTTGTTTTTATTTTTGGCTGTGTTGGGTCTTCGTTGCTGTGCGCGGGCTTTCTCTAGTTGTGGCGAGTGGAGTCTACTCTTCCTTGCAGTGCGCAGGTCATTGTGGTGGCTTCTCTTGTTGTGGAGCACCGGCTCTAGGCATGCAGGCTCAGTAGCTGTGGCACACAGGCTTAGTTGCTCCGTGGCATGTGGGATCTTCCCGGACCAGGGTTCGAACCCGTGTCCCTTGCATTGGCAGGAGGATTCTTAACCACTGTGCCGCCAGGGAAGCCCGATTTCTGATTACTTTTAAATGACTCTAGCAGTCCTTGATACTTCCTTGCTATTTGGTATGCCAAACTATTCTAGGCTCATCTTGTACATTTCTTCCTTCAGGCGTGGAATCAGCAATTTATCTAAGAATGCCCAGTACGTTTAGTGGGAAACGGTATTTCAAAACAACAATCTGGCTACTAAGGATACTTTCAGCTACTGATTAGTTATGTTTCTAAGATTTTAACAATCAGAATAGGAAAATTTTATCTATCTCTCTATTTGATTAATAAATTTACATCCAGAGCAATATCCAATACCTCATGAGTTCATGTTGAGTCCTATTCGAATTCAAGATTTTTGTCTAACTTCTTCTATCTTAACATATGTATCTTCTTGCTTTTACAACAAAACACTTGGTGAGGAATGGTAGTATTAGAAAATGTCATTATTACACATTTGTTTTATTTCACTTTATACACCTCAAAACTTTAGAAAAACAATACACCTCAAAACTTTAGAAAAACAATACAAATATTATCACCAGTGTCATGATTACTGAAAACACTTATACTTTTCCCTTGTACATGATCTTCACATTCTCTTATCATATTTTATAATTGTACTAGATCTACATAAGATCTAGTACATAAGATCTAGTACATAATTGTACTAGATGTACATTTTCATAACCCATTTAACGCTCATTTTGTTTTAGTCCTGTAAGTAACTATATACTATATTATAATGCTTCCTACTAGTCCTTATGTTGATATCTCTTTAGTATTTTTGATTTTCTGAAGCTTCTTACTTAGTAAATTACTCAGGAAGGGCTCCTGGGAACAATATTATCAGAGCTTTCTACATACTGATAGCGGTTTGTGCCATTTACAGTGTAATCAGTTTTGCTGGATGTAAAATCCTTGGCTTGTATTTATTTTCCTTTAGTATCTTAAATATTTGACTCCACCTTAGTATCTTAAATATTTGACTCCACTTTCTCCTGGCATACAACACTGCTATAAATGTCTGATGATACTGCTATAAATGCTATAAATGTCTGATGATAATTTAATTTTCCTTATAAATTTCTTGCTTTTTTGCCTATATTCCCACATGGGTTGGCTATTCTGACTTGATATTCTGAAGTATATGGTACGCTGCTTCAATGAGAAGTTAGAATTTTTTTTTCGGGGGGGTGGTTGTGTTTTGTTGAATTATTAGTATTTGTTTTGGTCCTTTGCCTTGGTTCTCCTTTTTCAGGAATTCCATTTATTCTTTGCCTATCCTCAATATTTGTCACTTTCTCTCCAATCATTTTTATTTCATCCTTCATTTCTTTCTTAAAATTTTTTCCTCTTTTAATTTCATGTATCTTGTAAGACATTATCTTTGTTCACTTTCATTTTTTAAAATGCTATTTCTATTGTATTCAGAACTTTAGGTTTGGGAATTATTTTCTTGCAGTAACTTAAAAATATTTTTCTTCAAAGACTTCTGTTTTTTTTTGTTTCTATTGAGAAATCAGCTTTAAATCTTATAGTTACTTTTTTGAAGGTAAGTTATCTTTTTTGCTCTGAATTCTTTAAAGACTCTTCTCTTTGTTTTTGATTTTGGAAATTTTACTGTGATGTTTTTGGATGCAGATTACTTTTTCTGTGCCTTGATGTCTTTCACCAGTTTTGGAAAATGTTGCTCCTGACCAACACTCTCTCTTCTCTTTTTTTAGGACTCCAGTTCTCAGATCTTAGCTTTGGATCTCCTTTATGTTCTTTTTCTATATTTTAAATCAGTTTATCTCTCTATGTGTAATTCTGGATATTTCCCTCTGACCTCTCTTCTAGATGGCTAATTCTCTTTTCAGTCATCACTCCCAATAGCTGAGTTCATACTTCCAGTTATTGCAATTTTAATTTTTTTTCTAGAAGTGATTAGTAGCTCAGATATTGGCATGGATAAGGCAGAAAGATTAATGTTTAAATTTGCGTAACACTAAACAAGAACAATACCGGGGAAAGTGACATATAGGCATTGGGAAGACAATAGCTGAAGGACTGAACTGTGGAGCTCAAGTTAGATAGGCAATGAAGGAAGAAAAATGGAAGAAGCAGAGGGTTCCTCTAGATATCTAGAGATATCTAGATTGTGTGAGAAAAAGTAGATATCTAGATTGTGTGAGAAAAAGAGGCAGAAGAGTAGTGGGAAAGAGAGAGCTAAAGGGTTCAGAGACTGAAATGTTTGCATTTATATGTAATTTTAATAGGAGGAGATATATTTGTTGGCTTTGCTGCAATAATAACTCCAACCCTCAGGGGTTTTACACATTAAATTTTAATTCTTGATCACACATAATCCAATGCAGATGTCCCTGGTTAAATGGCTCCTATGGATGACTCTCCTCAAAAAAGTAGATTAAAAACTCAGACTTTAAAAAATCTAGTGGCTTCTTGAAGTCCCTTATCCCCTTCATCCAGTTCATGTCTACTCCATCTTTAATCATTGCTCTAATATATTGACATGTGAAGGAAGATGGGAAGCATGGAGGTGCATGTGAAGTTCTTAAGTACTTCATCCTGGACACATATAACTTCTGCTCATACTCCAGTGATAAGAATCAGTGACATAGTCCGACTTAGTTGTGAATGAGGCAGGAATGTGTGATGGGATGGATTTGTTTGGTCACATAATTGCAGTAATGTGGAGGGGAGTAGCAGGTGGAATTCAGGTCTCTTTGTTGTCACCCGCATAGGTTCTACTTCTTGGAGAATTAAGGTCTCTGGTAGATGAGAAAGTTACTTTGGAAGGAGTCATCCCTGGTTTTGTATGAGATCTCTGACAAATCTCAGGAGTCAATGCTGGTAACTTCTAGAGAGGCTCCATAATGATGGGAGGCCCTCAAGGGCAAAAAGCCCCACATAGAAAGGATGGGAGTGAAGTGTGGTGATTTGGAGTAGGAAGCCCTTTCTGCTGTGGCCTGCAAAGTGAACAGGAAGAATAAAGGGGATTCACTGTAGAGGCTGAGAATGACCAGTCATGGAGGATGAAGGAAAACCAGGAGAGTGTGGGGACAGTGAAGCCACGGTCAGTGGGTCAAATGCTGCAAAGAAGTCAAAGTGAGATGAAGCCTAGAGTGTGTCCATTTGATTTAGCACAAATGTGATGAATGTCTGAGAGTGAAATGAAGGCCTGTAAATAATCAAACATTAAATACAATGTGGAGAGAAAATAAAATATTAATCAATAATTACATCATCCTACTATAAACATTATCTTTTCTGACCCCTTTAAGTCCGTTCTATAGGACAGTGATTTCTTTTTTCATAAATGAATTTTCATAGTCATAGAATTCAATATAGGTCATATTTTTTTTCCTACCTACAGCTGCCTGGTTCTGTTTTCCTTAGATAATTTATATATAGATTTAAAATAGAAAGACATCTAATTGCATGCTAAATTCTGTTTAAATCCCAAATGTCATACCTTCTTCATAGTGTTGTTAAAGCTATAGTCATCCCTGCCATGTATTTCCCACACTATGAAATTTACTTCAACATCTTCAACATAGCCACTGTCATTGTATCTGAAAGAAACAGCAAACACAAAAATAATAGTTTAGTGCAGAAGGGCTAAAAGCTCCAGCTCTCAAGACAGATGTGCTTAGGTTTGAATCCTGTCTTTATCACTTAGTTTTGTGACCCTGGGGAAGTTATGTAAACTCTTGAAGCCTCAACTTTCTTATCTGCAAAATAATAACAGTACTTACTGTATAGGTTTCCTTCAGCTCTCAAAATAAATCTCATAGTAACGAAGCAGAAAATGTTCACTTTTTTAACAGTTGGAACCATAAGTTCTCTTCAGTTTGATAGGAACCGTGTATTGATAAGGTGAGTAGGTGAGGCCATGCTGTCATGGCCGGTAGCAGGGAGAAAGATGGAAGGGAGCAATGAATGGAGGAAGGGCAAAGCAAGGGTTCCTTGGTGTTACTTAATCAGCAAATACTCTTTGGGTGCCTGTTATGTACCAGAGAATTAAAGCACAGAACTACTATGATTAGAACTGAGGGGCTTCCCTGGTGGTGCAATGGTTGAGAGTCCGCCTGCTGATGCGGGGGACACGGGTTCGTGCCCCGGTCCGGGAAGATCCCACATGCCGCAGAGCAGCTGGGCCCGTGAGCCAAGGCCCGTGAACCTGCGCGTCCGGAGCCTGTGCTCCGCAACGTGAGAGGCCACAGCGGTGAGAGGCCCGCGTACCGCAAAAAAAAAAAGAACTGAGGAGGTACAGATCTCTCTGGAGGAACCAGCTGGAAGATGTGGCTAAGTGTTAGAGGATCAGCAGCTTCAGTAAGAGTTGAGGTGGGGTTGAGAAGCAGAAACAGTCGTAAGCTCCCTGGAGCTATATTCATGCACAACCCCTGCTCAGAGAATGCATGATGACTTCCACCAACAGCAGACACCAGCAGACAGTCCAACATGGACAGGGTGCCCACTCCCCTGATGTCAGGACTGGAGACATAAGTCCCACTGAGCTTACAGTATTTACCCCAAACTCAGTAAGTTTTAAAAGAGATGTATTACTTCAAATTGTTATGATTTTTTCTGCTACCATATGAAAATAGGGCGTTGAGAAAAAAGCTAAAGTCAGTTACTGATAAAGTCATACCTTTGAATACCAGAGCTTGACTGTTTTAAAAATGGTTACATGCCTTCCTTCTCCATCAGTTATTGCCCATTTTTCTGAATGAAATTGTCCCCCACACCCCTTGGATGGAAATTTCACTTAGGACCTTGGTCTCAGGCAGGTTGCCTCAGTGTCTGATATATTTTCTTGCTTCACATCTCTGTGTCTATTCATAAAAAACAGCAGATGCTTCACAGTGTCCCCTTACTCACTGCCCAGATCTCTGCCTGACTTTGCAGTCATTCTGTCTAGCTTTGCAGGTCGGCTATAACTCACTACCATCCAACTATGGTCATGAAAAACAGTTTTTGTTCCTTTCTCACAAATTGAGAAGAAAACATTTTTAAGTGTCAGAAAGTGTTATCTGAGAAGCTATTTCTATCTTTAATTAGTTTTTAGAAATCATAGAGATGAACTCAGGTGTGGTTAAGTGGGGATTGGGGCAGTGGTTCTTCACTTCTTTCTTGGAATGTGATGGGGGTTATAGAGAACTCTAAACTCTAATGAGAGCTCTGGACCCTCCCCACAGGAAAATGCACACGTGTGTGGGCATGCACACAATTTTCTATACAGTTTCAGAGATTTGGGCAAAGCTCTAATTCTAGGAGCTTTGGAAGGTGCAGCATGTTTGACCACATCTTCTGAAAGCCATCAGATTCTTGAATTAATAAGAACTAGTTGCAAAGCCCTATGTTTTATTTAAATAAAAAAGGTCTTAACTGAACTCTGAGCAGGCATCTTTTGACAATCACAAAAGCAATAAGCTACAGTGTCATCTAGTGGCAATAAGGGTAAATTGCATGACATACTTTCTGGGCTTATAATGATCTTTGATGTTCTATGTATTTCATTGAGAATATGGGACCAAAATACTTGCCTGTGTAAGCATGGCTTATTTTCATTAAACTTCATTAATGTGAGATATAATACTAATTAAACCTGAGAGATTCATGAATGTTACTATATTTTGTAACTTCTCCCTACAATTTGTAACTTCTCCGCTATTGCAGTTCCACTTTGGGAGTTGGGAAGGAGAGACCTCTCTGTTGATCCATTAGACACATATGTTTTCAGTCCTGTGTGGTCACTCTAGATAGCCCATTGTATTAGCCTTGTCTTTTACTTTCTGTAATGTGATGCTTTAATGTCTAGGGCCTTGCTTACCTTGGAGGGATGCCCTTCCCAGGGTTAACTCCTAGAGATAGTAAACAGCTCTCCTAGGAATGCCTTTCATATGCAAACCAACCAATCCAGAGCCCATACCCCCAGCCACCTCTTTTATGGGTTGTCACACTGGGCCACTATCTACCTGCCCTAATCACCCCAAGATCAGATACTAGACAACAAGACAGTATTTACACCCAGAGCCCACAGATATTACTCAAAATAGCCAATCCTAAACCTGCTTACCCTGTCTCATCCATTCCTTCCCACAGAAAACACAATAAAGACTCTTACCTCTGTTTTCCCCTCACTTCCTCTGTCTCCTGACAGACCCTGGTGCTTCCTTCTGAGGCCCTACATGGTGTGCTGTGCCTCCTGTTTCTTGGGATCGGTATTTACAATATATACCTTCCTTCATGACAGTCATTTCCACGTCTGTGTGTCTTACCATATCTGATTAAAACAAATCTTGAGTAGCACCCCTGTTACCTGTTACTGAACTTCCTGCATCACAGTAGAGCAATTATGTCCCACTGTTTCCTCTGGGTTGCTTCTGTAGCACCAAATTTTGGTTTAGGATGGGTTGTCATGGGAATTAAGAAAGCAAAGAGGCAGGTGGGATGACATATTCCTAGGTGGATCATACTCCTAGGACTTGCTTTATTCTTATTAATGTTTGATAGTGAATCTGTTATTGTTTTATCTGTAAAATTCTGCCCAACCTTGTTCCTGAGCCATTCTCTACAAAGGTAAGGCATTTATTATAATTTAGAGACCTAGTCCACACACTAATTTCCTAGTGACTACCCATGTCTGCCTGTTTTCTCAAGGCTTAATTAATTAGCACCCAAATTTGCCTCTGATAAATACCTAATTGAACACCGGATTATCAACTATGTATTGCTATAGTTCAGTTGAATTGAACACTGAGCCTTATTGATCTGACTGCCCCTCTGTAGTTAACCTCAACTATTCAATCGATTATCCTAGAAGAATTGGAGGCAACAAGCTTTATCAAGTGATTCCTTGTTGCAGAGATACAAAAAGTTACCCCTAGGGAAAAGTACTGCCACAATAGTCCAAAGTAGTGCTGCTCCAAAAGTCCACTTTCTGACCCCAACATCTTCCATCTTTCACATCCTCTCACCTGCCCCTTGACCTCACAGGTACTTCCAGTCCTCTGTTTCCTGTCTGCTTTCCTGCTACACAGAAGTTCCTTTCTAACTGCTCTTCCTTCCCCAATCAGCCCAGTCTCATGGTTGATCATCTGACCTGCTCTCTCATTAGCATCCTGGATGCACTCAACTGTTCTTCCCTTTGCATGTAATATCTAACCTAAACATTGGATGATACCTATGACTTCTTCATCTGTGCATGTGCTACTCAGACATTCAGTGTGTGTGAGGATTGGACCCACTCATGGTATCTTACCTCAGTTGTGCCTTTGGTGTTGTCCAGTAATCTTTTTACTGGCCCTTAGCCAGCCCCTTCTCATATTACCCTCAGTGACCTTTGACATTCTCCTCAAAGACCCTCCTCAACCCCTCCCTTCTCTCAGTTTAGAGGTGGTCCTCCTTTCTACTTCATGTAAGTAAATCGAGGCTATCAGACATGACCTTTCTCAACTCCTACATTCCTATTTCCAAACCAGTCACTTTCTGCATTTATTTTTACTCCTTCCCTCCAAGTCTCAGAGGATGAATTGTCCTTTCAACTTTGCCATGTGGGCATTTGATTCTACTTCCCCAGTTTTCTTCATGGACCTTGCGCCTGTAGCTTAGGCACTTATTTTTTTTAATTAGGAAATATTTCATATATGCAGAATAACACAGAAAATAATGTGAAAATTATTACTTATCATTTCCATCCTGGTTTTATACTTTACTTGTATGTAAATGTATCCACAAATCATATATAGTATTGATTTATGGGTTTGAAAATATACATACATGATATTATACTGTGAATATCTTTTGGTGATGTTTTTTTTTTTCCACTCATTATTAGGTTTTGAGATAAAGCCATAGAAATTTCCAGTCTCTTGATCTCTGTTTTCCTCAGCAGGTCCTTCCTCGTCTCTCTTCCTTCCCTATCCAACCTGAACTTCATGGCTGATCATTTGATTCCCCCTTACAAGAATCCTAGTTCATTCATTTTAACTGCTATTTGGCATTCCATTGTCTAAATACACAGGGTATTCATCCAAATGTTCACTGTATTTTACCTTACATATATTTCACCACAATTTTTAAAAATCTGTACTTAAAAGATACCATAAATAAACATTTCAACCATCTGTCTTTTTTACTTTGTTTATGGTGTCTTCCACTGCAGATTTTTAAAAATTGAAGTATAGTCGATTTACAATACAGTTAAGTCCCCTACATATGAACCTGTTCCATTCTGAGAGTGAGGTCGTAAGTCCAATTTGTTTTGTAAGTCCAATTTATTTGTAAGTCCAACAAAGTTAGCCTAGGTACCCAACTAACACAATTGGCTATATAGTACTGTACTGTAATAGGTTTATAATACTTTTCACACAAATAATACATAAAAGCAAAGAAACACAAAAAAATAAGAAAACATTTTTAATCTTACAGTAAAGTACCTTGAAAAGTACAGTAGTACCAGCTACATCACTGCTGGTTTTACACTTGCTTCCAGAATCCTGGGCTTGAAATAAAGATACTGTACTACGGTTCTACACAGTACAGCACAGTAAAGTACACAAAAGCACAACCACTTGTAAAGCATGCACACACATGACAAAGTACACCAGACACGTGAATTAACTTACGTGATTGGACATGCGAACGCACGTTCGCATCTTTGAAAGTTGAAGGTTCATATGTAGGGGACTTACTGTATTATATTAGTTTAAGGTGTACAACATAATTGCTGGATCATATGGTAGTTCTACTTTTAGTTTTTTGAGGAACCTCCGTAGTGTTTTCCATAGTGGATGCACCAATTTACATTCCACCAACAGTGTACAAAACTTCCCTTCTCTCCACATCCTCACCAACATTTATCATTTGTAGACTTTTTGATGATAGCCATTCTGACAGGTGTGAGGTAGTATTTCAATATTTTTAGAGATTATTTAACTAACTATTATTTAACTATTAATCTAAATAATCTTATAGATTAATCTATGATTTTATAGATTATTTAAATAACTCCATTTAAAGTTATTACAAAGTAATGGCTATACTCCCTGTGCTGTACAATATATCCTTGTTGCTTATTTATTTTATACATAGTAGTTTGTGTCTCGTAATCCCATACCCCTATCTTGCCTCTCCCCTTTTCCCCCTCCACTGAAAAACAAAGGTTTCTGTTTTCTATATCTGTGAGTGTCTCTGATTTGTTATATACATTTGTTTCTTTTATTTTTTAGATTCTACGTATAAGTGATAACATAGAGTATTTGCCTTTCTCTCTCTGACTTATTTCACTAGGAATAATATTTTCTGGGTCCATCCATGTTGTTGCAAATGACAGAATTTCATTCTTTTTTTATGGCTAAGTAATATTCCAGTGTGTGTGTGTGTGTGTGTGTGTGTGTACCACTTCTTCATTATCATTTGTTAATGGACACTTAGGTTGCTTCCATATCTTGGCTATTATAAATAATGCTACTATAAACATTGGGATGCATGTATCTTTTCAAATCAGTGTTTTCATTTTCTTTGTATATATATCCACCAGTGGAACTGCTGGATCATATGGTAGTCTATTTTTAGTTTTTTGAGGAAACTCTGTACTGTTTTCCATAGTGGATGCACCAATTTACATTCCACCAACAGTGTACAAATGCTCCCTTCTCTCTGCATCCTCACCAACCTTTCTTATTTGTAGACTTTCTGATGGTAGCCATTCTGACAGGTGTGAGGTGATATTTCATTGTGGCTTTGATTTGCATTTCTCTAATAATTAGCAATGTTGGGCGTATTTTCATGTGCCTGTTTACCATCTGTACGTCTTCTTTGGAAAAATGTCTATTCAGGTCTTCTGCCCATTTTGTAATGTGGTTATTTTTTTGGATATTGAGTTGTATGAATTGTTTATATATTTTGGATACTAACCCCTTATTGGTCATATCATTTGCAAATATTTTCTCCCATTCTGTAGGTTGTAGTTTTGTTTTGTCAGTGGTTTCCTTTGCTGTGCAAAAGCTTTTAAGTTTGAATTAGACCCCATATGTTTATTTTTGCTTTTGTTTCTTTTTCCTTAGGAGACATATCCAAAAAAATATTGCTACTGTTCATGTCAAAGAGTGTTCTGCCTATGTTATCTTCTAGAATTTTTACGGTTAAGGTCCTACATTTAGGTCTTTAATCCATTTTGATTTCATTGATGTATATGGTGTGAGGAAATGTTCTAATTTCAGTCTTTTGCATGTAGCTGTCCTGTTTTCTCAGCACCACTTCTTGAAGAGACTCTCTTTTCTTCATTTTCTTGCCTCCTTTGTCATAGATTAATTGACCATAAGTGTGTGGGTTTATTTCTGGGCTCTCTATTCTGTTTCATTGACCTATATATCTGTTTTTGTGCCAGTACCATGCTGTTTTGATTACTATAGCTCTGTAGTATAGTCTGAAGTGAGGGAGTGTGATCCTTCTAGATTTGTTCATTTTTCTCAAGATTGCTTTGGCTATTATTCAGGGTCTTTTGTGGTTCCATATAAATTTTAGGGTGATTTGTTCTAGTTCTGTGAAAAATGTCATAGGTATTTTGACAGGGATTGCATTAAATATGTAGATTGCTTTGGGTAGTATGAATAGTATGAACATTTTAATATTACTTCTTCCAGTCCAAGAACACAGGATATCTTTCCATTTCTTTGTATCATCCTCAATTTCCTTCATCAATGTTTTATAGGTTTCAGAGTATAGGTCTTTCACCTCCTTGGTTAAGTTTATTCCTAGGTATTTTATTCTTTTTGATATAATTTTAAACTTGATTGCTTTCTTGCTTTTTCTTTCTGATAGTTCATTATTAGTATATAGAAAAACAACAGATTTCTATATATTAATCTTGTACCCTGCAACTTTACTGAATTCATTAATTAGTTCTAATAGCTTTTTTTGGTGGAGACATTAGGATTTTCTACATATAGTATCATGTCATCTGCAAATAGTAATAGTTTTATTTCTTCCAATTTGATGCTTTTTGTTTCTTTTCCTTGTCTGATTGTTATGGCTAGGACTTCCAATACTATGTTAAATAGAAGTGTTGAGAGTAGGCATCTTTGCTTTGTTCCTGATTTTAGAGGAAAGGCTTTCATTGGGTGTGATGTTAGCTCTGGGTTTGTCATAAATGGCCTTTATTATTTTGAAATATGTTCCCCCTATACCCACTTTGATGAGAGTTTTTATCATGAATGGATGTTGAATTTTGTCAAATGCTTTCTCTGAGCCTATTGAGATGATTATATGACCGTTATCCTCTCTTTTGTTAATGTGGTGTTTCACATTGATTGATTTGTGAATATTGAACCATTCTTGCATCCCTGGAATAAATCACACTTGATCATTTTATATATTGTTGAATTCACTTTGCTAATATTTTGTTGAGGATTTTTGCATCTAAATTCATCAGAGATGTTGGCCTGTAATTCTCTTTTTTGTAGTGTCTTTGTCTGGGGTGGTATCAGGGTAATTGTGGCCATGAAGAATGAATTTGGGAGTGTTCCAATTTTTGGAATAGTTTGAAAAGGATAGATATTAGCTCTTCTTTGTGTGTTTGGTAGAATTCCCCTGTGAAGCTCTTCAGTCCTAGACTTTTGTTTCCTGGGAGTTTTTTTAATTAAAAATTCAATTTCATTACTAGTGATAAGTTGGTTCAGATTGATTGTCTATTTCTTCCTGATCCAGTCATGGAAGGTTGTATGTTTCTACAAATTTGTCCATTTCTTCTAGGTTGTACAATTTGTTGGCATATAACTGTTAATAGTATTCTCTTATGATTTTTTGTATCTCTGTGATATTGGTTGTTGTTTCTTCTCATTAATTTCTTATTTTATTTGGGTACTCTCTTTTCTTCTAGATGAGCCTGGCTAAAGGTTCATTAATTTTGTTTATGTTTTCCAAAAACCAGCTGTTGCTTTTATTGATCTTTTCTATTTTTTCTTGGTCTCTATTTTATTTATTTTTCTCTCTGATCTTTATTATTTTTTTGCTTCTGCTTATTTTGGGCTTTGTTTATTTCTCTTTTTCTAATTCATTTAGGTGATAGGCTAGGTTGTTTATTTGAGATTTTTCTTATTTCTTGAGGTAGGCTTGTATTGCTATAAACTTCCTTCTTAGAACTGCTTTTGCTGCATCCCATAGATTTGGGAAAGTTGTGTTTCCATTTTCATTTGTCTCAAGTAGTTTTTGATTTCCTCTTTGATTTTTTGCATTGACTCATTGGTTTTTTTACTTGTGTGTTGTTTAATCTCCACGTGTTTGTGCTTTTCCCATTTTTCTTCCTGTGCTTGATTTCTAGTTTCATACTGTTGTGGTCAGAAAAAAATGCTTGATATAATTTCTGTCCTTCTAAATTTGTTGAGACTTGTTTTTTGGCCTAGCACGTGATCTATTCTTGAGAACATTCCATGTGCACTTGAATAGAATGTGTATTCTGCTGGTTTTGAATGGAATGTCCTGTAGATGTCTATTAAGTCCAATTGGTCTATTGTGTCATTTAAGACCACTGTTGCCTTATTGATTTTCTGTCTGGTGATTCGTCCATTGATGTAAGTGGGGTGTTAAAGTCCCCTACTCTTATTGTATTATTGTCAGTTTCTCCCTTTATGTCTGTTAATATTTGCCTGATATATCTAGGTGCTCCTATATTAGGTGTATGTATGTTAACAAGTGTAACATTCTCTTCTTGTATTGATTCCTTTATCATATATAATGCCTTTCTTTGTCTTTTATTATAGACCTTGTTTTAAAGTCTATTTTGCCTGATATGAGTATTGCTATCCCTGCTTTCTTGTTGTTTCCATTTGCATGAAGTATCTTTTACCATCCCCTCATTTTCAGTTTGTGTGTGTTTTTAGTTCTGAAGTGCATGTCTTATAAGCAGCATATAGATGGGTCTTGTTTTTTAATCCAATCACTGACCTATGTCTTTTGATTAGTGCATTTAGTCCATTGACATTTAAAGTAGTTATTGATAGGTATGTATTAATGTGGTTTTGTTACTTGTTTTCTGGTTGTTTTTGTAGTTCTTCTCGGTTCTTTTAGTTTCTTCCCTTGTGATTTGATGATTGTCTTTAGTGGTATGTTTTTGTTCCTTTTTCTCTAGTTTCCATGTATCTAGTATATGTTTCTGATTTGTGGTTGCCACAAGGTTCCAACATATTGACCTATAACTACATCTGTTTTAAACAGGTAGTCCTTTAAGTTCAAGCACAATCTAAAAGATCTACAGTTTTTACTTCCTTCCACCACATTTTTGGTTTTGATGTCATATTTTGTATCTTCATGTTTATCCCTTTACTAATTATTGTAGTTATTGTTGATTTTATATTTTTTGTTTTTTAATCTTCATACTAGCTTATTTCAGTGGTTGATCCTCAGCCCTTACTATATACTTGTCTTTACTATAGATTCCTTTTTTTCCTTTCCTGTAGATTCTTTCTTCTTGTTATAGCCTATTCTTTTCCACTTAAAGAAGACTCTTTAACATTTCTTTTAGGGTAGATTTAGTATTAATGCACTTTTTTAGTTTCTGCTAGTCTGAGAAGTTCTTTATCTATCCTTCAATTCTAAATAATAATCATGATGGGCAAAGTATCCTAGATTGAAGATTGTTCCCTTTTAGCACTTTGTATAGATCATGCCACTCCCTTCTGGCCTGCAAAGTTTCTGCAGAAATATCAGCTGATAGCCTTATGGGTGTTCCCTTGTATATGACTTTTTGTTTTTCTCTTGTTACCTTTAGAATTCTCTCTTTATTTTTAACCTTTGCTATTTTAATTATGATATGTCTCAGTTTGGGTCTGTTTGAGTTTATTTTGTTTGGGACCCTCTGTGCTTTCTGAACCTGGATATCTGTTTCCTTCTTCAGGTTTGGGAATTTTTCAGCCATATTTCATCAAATACATTTTCAACCCTCTTCTTTCTCTCTTCTTCTGGGAACCTTATAATGTGCATGTTGATATGCTTGACGCTGTCTCAAAGATCCCTTAAAACTGTTCTAATTTTTTTTCTTTTTGCTCTTCTGATTGGGTGATTTCTATTATTCTATCTTCCAGATCACTTATGCATTCTTCTTTTTTTTTTACATCTTTATTGGAGTATAATTGCTTTACAGTGTTGTGTTAGTTTCTGCTTTATAACAAAGTGAATCAGTTATACATATACATATGTTCCCATATCTCTTCCCACCTGCGTCTCCCTCCCTCCCACCCTCCCTATCCCACCCATCTAGGTGGTCACAAAGCACCGAGCTGATCTCCCTGTGCTATGCTGCTGCTTCCAACTAGCTATCTATTTTATGTTTGGTAGTGTATATATGTCCATGCCACTTTCTCACTTTGTCACAGCTTACCCTTCCCCCTCCCCATATCCTCAATTCTGTTCTCTAGTAGGTCTGTGTCTTTATCCCCGTCTTACCCCTAGGTTCTTCATGACATTTTTTTCTTAGATTCCATATATATGTGTTAGCATACAGTATTTGTCTTTCTCCTTCTGACTTACTTTACTCTGTATGACAGACTCTAGGTCCATCCGCCTCACTACAAATAACTCAATTTCGTTACTTTTTATGGCTGAGTAATATTCCATTGTATATATGTGCCACATCTTCTTTATCCACTCATCCGATGATGGACACTTAGGTTGTTTCCATCTCCTGGCTATTGTAAATAGAGCTTCAATGAACATTTTGGTACATGACTCTTTTTGAATGATGGTTTTCTCAGGGTATATGCCTAGTAGTGGGATTGCTGGGTCATATGGTAGTTCTATTTGTAGTTTTTTAAGGAACGTCCATACTGTTCTCCATAGTGGCTGTACCAATTCACATTCCCACCAGCAGTGCAAGAGTGTTCCCTTTTCTCCACACCCTCTCCAGCATTTATTGTTTCTAGATTTCTTGATGATGGCCATTCTGACTGGTGTGAGATGATATCTCATTGTAGTTTTGATTTGCATTTCTCTAATGATTAATGATGTTGAGCGTTCTTTCATGTGTTTGTTGGCAATCTGTATATCTTCTTTGGAGAAATGTCTGTTTAGGTCTTCTGCCCATTTTTGGATTGGGTTGTTTGTTTTTTTGTTTTTGAGCTGCATGAGCTGCTTGTAAATTTTGGAGATTAATCCTTTGTCAGTTGTTTCATTTGCAAATATTTTCTCCCATTCTGAGGGTTGTCTTTTGGTCTTGTTTATGATTTCCTTTGCTGTGCAAAAGCTTTTAAGTTTCATTAGGTCCCATTTGTTTATTTTTGTTTTTATTTCCATTTCTCTAGGTGGGTCAAAAAGGATCTTGCTGTGATTTATGTCATAGAGTGTTCTGCCTATTTTTCCACATTCTTCTATATCACCTAGTCTGCTGTTCATTCCTTCTACTGTGTTTTTCATTTCAGTTATCATATTCTTCAGTTCTGACTGGTTCTTTTTCATGTTCTAGTTCCTTGTTAAAACTCTCACTCTGTTCATCTATTCTTTTTCCTAATTCAGTTAGCATTCTTATTACTAATGCTTTGACTCTTTATCTGGTAAATTGTTTACCTCTTTTTCACTGGTTGTTTTTTCAGGGGTTTATCTGTTGCTCTTTCAATTGAAACAAATTCCTCTGTATTCTCATTTTGCTCAACTCTCTCTGTGTGTATGAAATTAGATGAAACAGTTACCTATTGCAGTCTTGAAGGGGTGTCCCTTTATGAGAGCATCCCTATACAGTGTGCATGTGCCCAGTGGCTTTGGTGGGAGAGTTGGATCTGAAGTGAACCAAGTCCTATCTTTTTGCAGGGTGTATTGGCCACCATTACCTTGGTAGGAAGTGGGACTGGAGATGGTAGGACCAGAGCCAGGTGTAAGCCAGGGCTTCTCCTCTGCCCTATAAAGGGAGGGGTCGAATCCCAAGTTGCTTCAGGGCTTCAGAAGCCCTGAAGTTTGGGTCTGAGCTGGCTCTGTTCCCTTTAAGAGTGTGCTCTCCTGCCTCCCAGCACTGGAACCCTCATCCCAGAAGGAAGCAGTGCTGGAATAAGAGGGGCTAGCATGGATGCTCGGCATGTGTCAGGGTACAGGCTGTGGTGGTCTGGCTGGGGTCAGACACCTGGACTGCTTCCAATGTGCTGCCTGTGAAAGTGCCAGTAATGGCTGCCCCCACTCAGACACTGCTTTGAGTCCGAACCTCCTTTGTCCCTCACAGATGAGCCTCCCTTTGGCCTCTGCCATCCTAGCCAAGGTGTGGAATTGTGTCACGAAACGAGCAGGACTCAAATGGTCATTTGGCTCAGGCTAGGATGTGTGCTGGGGCATCATGGGAGACCAGCCAGCCACCTGTGCAGTCTCAATCCACTCTCTACACCCTGCTTCAGGAGCAAGCAAGTGTGTTCTCCTCATGAGTGGAGGTCAGGCTTCCTACAGTCCTTCTGTTAGTCTCACTGGCCCTCCAACCAGCCAAGGGGCCTCGTCTTCACAGTGTTGGACCCCAGGGCTCGGGCACCCAATAGGTGGTTTGAACTGCTCACTCCCTAGGGAGGATCTTCATCCATGTAACCTCCTTTCTCCTCTGAATCCCCTCCCAGGTTCACAGGTCCTGACCTGATCACTTTTCTTCCCTTCCTACCCAATTCTGCGTGGATCTTTCTGACAGCCTTGGTTGTATAGGAGTCTTTCTGTCAGTCTCCAGCTAGTTTTCAGTGAGAATTTTCCACATGTAGCTGTATTTTCAATGTGTTCATGGGGTGGGGGCGAGGGAGAGTCCATGTCCTTTTATTCCACCATCTCGATCTCCTCTCACCAAATTTTTTTTATCATGAAAAATATGCACAATGTAAAAATTAGCATTTTAACCATTTTTAAAATATACAGTTCAGTGGCATTAAACATAAAACTTCGTTGTATGATCACGACCATCTGTCTCCATAATCTTTTCATCTTTCAAAACTGAAATTCCAGTTAGCAGACATTTAATACTGTCCAAAATGTCCATAATATATTTGGTCCATCCCAAAATGTCCTTCTTTGATATTTGCAGGACCATTTGGTCCTGTCCAAAATGTCCATAACACATTTGATCTATGCCAAAATGCTCTTTATATTTGGTCACATTTGGTCCTGTCCAAAACATCTCTGGAGACATTTTGTCCACATCAAAAAGTCCTTGATATTTGGTCCTGTCAAAACTATTTGGCAGAGACTGAATATTTTCATGAATGTTTTGGACCAGAACCACATTTCAAGAACTTTTTGGCATGGACCAAATATCTTTTGGATCAAATGTCTTATGGACATTTTAGACAGGATCAAATGTTCTGCAAGGGAAACTTCTTACCCATTAAATGATAACTTGCCATTCCCCTTATCCTACAACCCCTGGAAAGCACCATTCTACTTTCTATGAATTAACTACTCTTGGTACCTCATGAAAGTGGAATCATACAGCATTTGTCCTTTGGTGACTGGTATGTTTCTTTTAGCATAATGTCTTTAAGGTTCATGCATGGTGAGGCATGTGTAAGAATTGCCTTCCTCTTTAAGGCTGAATAATACTCCATTGTAGATATGTATCACATTTTGTTTATCTGTTTATCTGTCAATGGACACTTGGGTTGCTTCCAAGTGTTATATGCTGCTTAAGAATATGACTATATGCTGCTTATATGCTGCTTAAGAATATGATGTACAAATATCTGTTCCAGTCTCTCCTTTCACCTCTTTTGGATATATAGCCAGAAGTGAAATTGCTAGATCATAGGATAATACTATGGTTAATTTAATAGTTAACTTGCTAGTTCTTTTATCCTTCAGCACTTAAAAATGCCATTCTATTGTTACCTGACCTCTACTGTTTCTTTTTTTTTAAGATTTTTAATAAATTTTTATTTTATATTGGAGTATAGTTGATTTATAATAATTTATAATGGAGTATAGTTGATTAATGGAGTATAGCTGATGAATAATAAATTTTTATTTTATATTGGAGTATAGTTGATTAATAATGTTAGTTTCAGGTGTACAGCAAAGTGATTCAGTTATACATATACATGTATCTATTCTTTTTCATATTATTTCCCATTTATTTTATAACAGAATATTGAGCAGTGTTCCCTGTGCTATACAGTAGGCCCTTGTTGGTTATCTATTTTAAATATAGCAGTGTGTACATGTCAATCCCAAACTCCTAATCTATTCCCCCCACCCTCCTCCACCCCTCCCCCTGGTAACCATAAGTTCATTCTCTAAGTCTGTAAGTCTGTTTCTGTTTTGTAAATAAGTTTATTTGTATAATTTTTTTAAGATTCTACATATAAGTGATGTCATGATATTTTTCTTTCTCTGTCTGACTTACTTCACTTAGTATGATAATCTCCAGGTTCATCGATGTTGCTGCAAATGGCATTTCATTCTTTTTTTTATGGCTGAGTAATATTCCATTGTATATATGTACCACATCTTCTTTATCCATTCCTCCATTGATGGACATTTAGGTTGTTTCCATGTCCTGGTATTGTAAATACTGCTGCAATGAACATTGGGGTACATATATCTTTTCTAATTATGGTTTTCTCCAGATATATGCCCAGGAGTGGGACTGCTGGATCATATGGTAGCTCTATTTTTAGTTTTTTAGGGAACCTCCATACTGTTCTCCATAGTGGCTGTACCAATTTACATTCCCATCAACAGTGTAGGAGGGTTCCCTTTTCTCCACACCCTCTCCATTATTTATTGTTTGCAGGTTTTTTGATGGTGGCCATTCTGATTGGTGTGAGGTGATATCTCATTGTAGTTTTGGTTTGCATTTCTCTAATGATTAGTGATGTTGAGCATCTTTTCATGTACCTCTTGCCCACCTGTATGTCTTCTTTGGAGAAATATCTATTTAGGTCTTCTGCCTATTTTTTGATTGGGTCATTTGTTTTATTGATATTGAGCCACATGAACTCTTTGTAAATTTTGGAGACTAATCCCTTGTTGGTCACATCATTTACAAATATTTTCTCCCATTCTGTAGGTTGTCTTTTCACTTTGTTTATGGTTTCCTTTGCCATGTAGAAGCTTTTGAGTTTAATTACTGACCTCTACTATTTCTGGTGAAAAGTTTGCTGTAATTCTTTCTTTGTTCCCCTGCATGTAATGTATCATTTTTTCCCTGTCTAGCTGCTCTTAAGCATTTCTCTTTATCTTTAGCTTTCAGCATTTGTCTATGTTGTGCCTAGATGTGGTGTTTATTGAGCTTCTGGGATCCATGGGCTAATATTTATCACCAACTTTGGATATATTTCAGTCAATATTTCTTAAAAAAATATTCTCCAATTCTATTTAAGTTAGATTGCTTGATATTGTTCCATAGGTCATTGAAACATGTAATTTAAAAAATTTCTTTCCTGTGGTATAATTTGGATAATTTCCATTGAACTATCTTTATTTTCATTAATCTTTTTATCTGCTTTGTCTAACTTCCTATTAAGTCCATCCTATTAATTTTTATTTTTAAATTTCAGATACTGTATTTGCTTTTATTCTAGCATTCCAAACTGACTCTTTTTAAAATCCATTTATTTTTGGCTGCATTGGGTTTTCATTGTTGCACACGGGTTTTCTCTAGTTGCGGCGAGTGGGGGCTACTCTTCATTGTGGTGCATGGTCTTCTCATTGTGGGGGCTTCTCTTCTTTTTTTTTTTTTTTCTTCACTGGTTTATTTTATTTTATTTTTTTGCTTTATAACAAATTTAATCAGTTATACATATACATATGTTTCCATATCCCCTCCCTTTTGCGTCTCCCTCCCACCCTCCCTATCCCACCCCTCCAGGCGGTCACAAAGTACCGAGCTGATCTCCCTGTGCTATGCGGCTGCTTCCCACTAGCTATCTACCTCACGTTTGGTAGTGTATATATGTCCATGCCGCTCTTTCACTTTTCTTGTGGAGCACAGGCTCTAAGCATGTGGGCTTCAGTAGTTGTGGCTCATGGGCTCTAGAGCACAGGCTCAGTGGTTGTGGCACACAGGTTTAGATGCTCTGCAGCATGTGGGATCTTCCCGGACCAGGGCTTGAACCCATGTCCTCTGCATTTGCAAGCTGATTCTTAACCACTGTGCCACCAGGGAAGTCCCCAAATTGGCTCTTTTAAAAAATAGTTAACATTTCTTTCTTTCTTTTTTTTTTTTTTTTTTTTTTGTGGTACACGGACCTCTCACTGTTGTGGCCTCTGCCTTTGCGGAGTACAGGCTCCGGACACGCAGGCTCAGTGGCCATGGCTCACAGGCCCAGCCACTCCATGGCATGTGGGATCCTCCCGGACCGGGGCACGAACCCGTGTCCCCTGCATCGGCAGGCGGACTCTCAATGACTGTGCCACCAGGGAAGCCCCCAGTTAGCATTTCTTTACTGATATTCCCTGTCTGTTCACCCAATCTCTACAATTTTCCTGAGAATCTTTTAACATATTTATACTTGCTGAATTAAAGTCCTTGTCTGCTAATGCCAGTCAGAGTCTGGGTCATCTGTAGCCTGCTACTACTAACTCCATTTTAATGATTTGGGGTCATTTCCTGCTTCTTTGGATGTCTAGTAATTTTTAATACTGTACTGTACTGAACATTTAAAATTATACATTGTTGACACTCTGGGTTTTGTTATTTTCCTCTAAAGAGTTTTGTTGTTGTTGTTGTTATTGTTGTTCTTCTTTTTCTTCTTCTTCCTCCTCTTCCTCTTTTTCCTCTTCCTTCTCTCCTTCTCCTTCTTCTCCTTCTCTTTCTTCTTCTTCTGAAGATAAATAACTGGTGGATCTCCCTGACCCTGATGAAAATTAGTTTTAGGACTTGGAAGGCTTTACATTTGTTTAGTTTTACCTTTAACCCCAGGACATAGCATTTTGTCCTTAGCTAACCATTTTGATTTCAGAAGAAAGCTTAAGGTGTTTTCTAATACCCTCTAAGTTGGTGCGACTTTGCCCAGATTTGTCTCCCAGCATCAGGTAACTATTGAAATCTCTGCTTCCTTTCCTTACACATGCACAGTTCAAGAGTTAACCAAGAATTTGAGGAAAATGTTTTCTATAATTTTGTTGCTCCTCCTGCATGATGCTGTCCTTTCCAAGATTTTTCACCTAAATTTACAGCTGTTTCACAGTCACATACTTCACTGTCTGTCTCTTAAGTCCAGTAGATCTGTCATTTTCTGTTAAAGCCCAATTCCCTCATACCCTGCCAAAAACTAGGAAGTGACCTCAGAGGACAGTCTTACTTAGAAATCTTTCCTTCTTTCAAGGATCATGTCTTTTGCAGTTTTTGCTCTCTAATGCTTCTAAAGAACAGTTTGTCTAGAGCATATATAATTGGTATTGGGCAGAGTGTATGTCAAATAAAACTACTTTGCCATTTCTAGAACTTCAATTCTGGAAGATATTTGTCTGAATATTTTTAGCCCATTGTTTTTCTATATAAATTGTAGGACTTACTTGTTAAATTCTGCTGAAAACCCTGATGAAATTTTAGTGGAATTTCCTTTAAGTTGTGGATAGATTAGAGAAGAACTGATAACTTTATAATACTGAGTCTCTCTATCAAAACATGTGGTATAGTTTTTCAAGTATTATAGTCCTCTTCTATGTATTTAATAATGTTTCATAAATTTTGCTATACAGGTCTTGTACAACTTTTATTAAATCTATTCTACTTTATTTTATTTTTGCTATTGTGAATGGAGTAATTTTTCTATTATACAGTTTATCCTCAAAAACCATGGGTTTAAAACATGTGGGTGTGCTTATATGCAGATTTTTTTCAATAGTAAATACTACAGTACTACACAATCTGTGGTAGGTTTAAATCTATGTTGTCCTCGTGTTTCTCTGAATGTTTTTTTCTGGCTCTTATTTCTAGACTCTTTTTTCCTCTCACTACCTCTGAATATTTTTTTTTTTTGTATTATGTTTTTTAGTAGGGTAAATCTTTGGCTCATGACCCTTCTTATTTTCCATATTATAGTTAAAATGAAACACTTACAACTTTTGATACTTCCTTTTACGTGGCGGGAGCTCAATGAGTATAACATTCTTGGTTTATCTTTTCTCTTCTATTCACTTTGCCCATTGGGAAGTGGGTTGACTTAAATGATTGATAACTTAGAAAAGAATAAGCTGGACATGGTTGGCTTAGCTTCACATTTTTCTTCTTATGAGTGAATTTGTTGTAGGATAACATGTTCTTTTCTCATTTATGTTATACATTTAAAGTGCCTCCAAGATGAGAGACCAACAGTGGATCAACAATACCTGTGACTGGGGAGATAATTCTTCTTAACCCTGTTAGGTATAGTATTAGTGGTATAGTATCAGGAAGTTTACTTTCTGCAAATGTAAGCTACATCTGTAAATATATATTTTTTGTCAGTAATAAGTGATGAGTAATAACATTCACCTTCTGACTCATATTATTCAATTCACTCATGATTTGGTCAGGGAAGAGGGGTAAAATTGGATCTCCTATGTAACCCAACAATTCTTTATGATCACCCACAACAATTCTTAATATCACAAAATTTTTACTGACTTCCAAATATATCTCTAGCTCAGACAGTTTACATGAACTTCAGATGCTTCAATTTAACATTTTATTGCACATCTCCTTCTGGATGTCACACAGACTCAAATTCAAAATGTCTAAAAATCAACTAGTCATCTTCCCCTGTAAGCGTACCCTTTATTCTTTATTTTATATTACAATTGATGGTATTAAAATTTATCCAGTTTAAGGAAGCCATAAACATAAAATTCATGAGTTCATTCAGCAAATATTTATTGATTGCTTACTATATGCTAGTCAGTGATCTAGGTGCTGGAGGATATAACAGTGAACTAAATAAATAAAAAGCTCTTTTCAATGGAACTTCCATTATTGTAGAGGAGAAAAGACAATACACAAGTTAAATAAGTAAGATGTATAATTTTTTAGGTGGTAATAAATACCATGAACAAAAAAGACAGGTGAGGAGTGAAGGTGGTGCAGCAGCAGCTTATAATTTTAAACATGACAGTCAGCATAGGTCTCATTAAGAAAGTAACATTTGGGCAAAGACTTGAAGGAAGTGAGAGAACAAACTAAGTGAACATCTGGGGAAAGAGCATTGCAGGGACAGCAAGCAGCAGGTACAGTGGCCCTGAGGTGGGAATCTGCTTGGCTTGCCTGAGGGACAATAAGGAGGCCAAGTGAGTAGAATGGAGTAAGTGAGGTGAATCTCACCAGGAGAAAGGTAACAGGGACAGCAGATCACATAGAGCTTTGTAAATCAGAGTAACGACTTGGCTTTTACTCAGTGATTATACATTTTGAGCTTAGGAGTGAGGTGCTCTAACCATTTTAAATGACTCACTGTTGCTGCTACATAGATGCAAGGGTGGAAGCAGGGAGACCAACAGAAAGGCTATTTTAATAATCCAGGCGAGTAGTGATGGCTTGGATCAGAGTGGTAGCAGTTCAGGTGGTGACAAATAGTCAGATTCTGTATGTATCTTGAAGATAGAGCCAATAGGATTTACTGATGTATTGAATGAAAGATATAAAAGAAAGAGTGGCTAGGGGTGATTCCAAAGATTGACCCAAAGAGCCAGAAGGATAGGGTTGATATCAGTTGAAATGAGGAATGCTATTGATGGAGCAGATTTTGAGGGTAAGATCAGGAGTTCAGTTTTGAACAGGTTAAGTTTTATATATCTAGGCAATATCTAAATAGAAAAGTGATTTATGTATTCAACATCTAAGTGGATTTATGGGTCTGGAGTTCAAGAGTTTTGCAGATACTGTTAGTGCTCACCAAATAACCCTGTGCCGGTTTACATTTTCTAGCCCACCTTGGAGTTAGATTAGGGCTATGGCATTAGGTTCCATATAATTGGATGTGGGTGGAAATGATGTAAACCACTTCTAGGCCTGGCCCTTTAAGATATCCCAGGAAATCCTCTAGTCTTTTTTTTTTCGTTTTCCCCTATCATAGTGGTAGTCTAGGAGGCCGTGTCAAGATGATGTAGGTAGGAAATATGTCAGACTATGACAAGAAAAAGGTTAAGCACAGAGATGTTAGGGTTTGTTACTGCAGCATAGCCTAGCCGTATTTGACTAATACAATGGAGGATATTCAGGCTGAAGATAGAGTTTTGGGGTTTATCAATATATTGAGACATTCGAGTCCATGAGACTGGATGACATCACTGAAAGAGCAAGTTGAAGTGGAGAAAAGAAAAGAAAGCTTTGAGCCTTGGGGCATTCCAACATTAAGAAGTCATGGAGAAAAGGAGAAACTAAGAAATTAAGGAGGAGCTATCAGTGAGGTAGCAGGAAAAGTAGGAAAATGTGATATTCTGGAAACCCAATAAGGAAAATATTTCAAGTAGGAGGAAATAATCAACTGTCAATTCTTGTTAATGAGATCAAGTAAGATGAGACCTGAGAATTGACCACTGAGTTTAGCAATATGGAGGCCAAGGCCGTTGGTCACATTGGCTAGCAGTTCCAATGGAGTGGTGGGGGTAAAATCCTGACTGAGAAAGTTTTGGGAGAGGATAGGAGAAGAGTTGGTGACAGTGAGTATAGTAGCAAGAGGGGTAGTGGGGTCAAGAGAGGGTTTTTGTTTTGGTTTAGTTTTTGGTTTTGGTGAGGGAAAGTATTGCATATTTGTATGATGATCCAGTAGACAGGGTAAAGTTGGTGATGCAGGAGAAAGAGGGGGCAATTTCAGGAGCAGTGGTTTTAATTAGAAAAGGGTGTGTGTATCCAGTTCACAAATGGAGGGACAGGCCTTAGATACCCATATACTTCATCTACGGTGATAGGAAGATAGACAGAGTTAATGGGCACAGATGCTTGAAGATGGATAGATAACAGTGTAGAAGTTTTCAGAAAATCTCTCCTGATCGATATTACCTTTGACTCATTCATCTTCCTCATTCTCTCTTTCCCTCATCACTCACATCTATCAATTATCAAGCCCTGCCTGTTATTATGAGTAATTTTCTTATAAGTGATTCCTCTTTTTTGTCTTTGTTGCTATCTCAGTCATTTGTTTTTTATTTCCTCCCTGGACTACCAGTACAGTTTACTACCTGGTCTCCTTACTTAGACATGTTTCCCTGAAATTCATCTTCTACACTTCTTCCAGAGAGAACTAGCTAAAGCAAATATTTAATCATGCCACTCTACCATAAGAATGGATAAAAGTCTTCCATGATCTGGACTCTACCTAGCTAGTTTCCCAGCCTTTTCTCCTGATACATCATGCCTCACTATGTGCTCCGATAACCTTATACCATTTGAACTATGAGATTTCTTCCTCTATCACTTTTGCTTGAAAGGCTTACTCAGTGGAATTCCCTGTTACCTTCCCCACTTCTCCTTCTCTCCTCTGCCTTCAGTTAGATATTCATTATCCTTTAAGACTCAGTAACTCAGCTCAAATGCTCTGGGAACACTTTCCAGAGCCCCTCTCACTTCCATAGGTGAGTTGGATTCTTTTCTTTTCAGTTTCAATACCAACCACCCATGTCATTCCTTTCTATTGTTCCATTTAGCATATCAGTTCATATCTAATTTATCAGACACTTGAGCTCTTGAGAGCAGAAATCCTGGGTTATTCATCTTTGAATTCCCAGTACCTAGCACAGTAATTGGTGCAAAGTAGGTGTCTAATAATGATGATATGAACTGAAGAGTGCACTTCTCTGGGAGAGAACATTAAGATTTTTTACCACTGGAGGATTAGGCACTAGGTAAAAAAACAAAACAAAGAAAAAAACTAGGTCTCAGTGGGGGAAGGAGTGCCTAGGGTGCCCAATAAACGCAGTGGCATGATTAGATGTCTAGAAGATTGAAACTAAAGAAAATAGCAGATTAGCCTGATAGCTCAGAGAACCCATGACAGAGGGATTGTAGGAGGGTAACATAAGAGGGTGAGGGCAGAACACAGAATCTTAGAACTGCCATAGATGAGAAGTGGGGGGCAGTACGTGCTGGCAGAGGCCTTCTGGATTGCAACAGGGGAAGCTCTGATGGCAAAACTAAATTGGAGTGGCTGATTCATTACTTACACCTACCCACCCTAAGAGATCTCAGAAGCTGTCTTCAGCTCGAGGGCCCCAAAAGCTGAAAGCATTGACTAAAATTTTGATGTTTTGCTCATAGGAATTTCACTTCCAGTAATTTATCCTCATGGCATATCTGGACTAATGTCCATGCATGTACATAAATGGATATTCACCACAATTTTTTTATAATAGCAAAAAAAAATTAGAAACCTAGGTCACTTGTCTCATATTTTTCTATATTTTTAATTTTGTAACAAGCTTTTGTAACATTTTTATAATCATAAATCTAGAATAAAGTCAGAGAAGCAAGCAAACTAGCACAAAATCACTTGGAAAAGCCTTCCTTGTAGCATTTTATTCATATTTTTATTATGAAACATTATTAAAAAAAATTAAGTTAGAGATAATATTTTTGAAATCTCCCCATGTACTACCCCTTATTAGTAATCTAGTTTCTCTCTTTGCGAGCATTCAGTTATAATTGGCACATGGAAAGAAAAGTCATATGTCACCAGGGGGAGATAGTTCCTATAACAGGGAGGGGTGCTGGAGGTTGAGGAAAGATTTAGAGAGGATAAAGCAAGGGTTAGGAGACTGTCTGCATCCATGAGAGGAGTCTCAGCTCTCTTACCTACTTATGCTTCAGCTTCTAAATTGTAATCTCCCTCAACATGCAGGGACCATGGACCATCCAACTTTCCATAACTAGTACTGAAAACCTAGTGTTGCATATATTTGGGTGCTCAAAAATATTTATTATTAAATGCATGATTAATTAGGCTTCTTTTCATACTTTTATTTTGAAACTTTCAAAATAAGTTAAAATTTTTAGTGAGAATATACTTACAGTTGAACCACAGGGTGAAACTTTTCTCTGAAATCAACTCTCAGTGGGCAGCCATATTTTTCCCAATTATATTTTACTCTCTAGAAAAGGAAAAATGCTTTAGTTATTTTCTATATTTGGCTGATTGACAAAATTATAGTTTTCTTACCAAGTGTTTAGATGGTCGATCCCTCAGATATGACCTGTAAAAAGACATTTTCATTACTTAGAATATTTCCTCTTCTCAAACTTAAAACCATTACTTTGTTTGGATAAAGAGGTATCACAAAAGTCAAACAGATAACCATAATTACAAAATACTCCTAAAATATGTGGAGATTAAACAACATACTTCTAAGTAGCACACAGATCAAAGACAAAATCTTAAGAGAAGTTAGAAAATATGCTCAACTAAATGAAAATGAAAACACAAGTTATCAAAATTTGTGAGGTGCAGCAAAATCAGTGCCTAGAGGTAAATTTATAGCAATAAATGTATATATCAGAAAAGACTGATGATAATAGGAATAAATACTAACTGATTCTAAGTTATTGATACTGCATTAATATAAAACTCAATGTTTATGTTAAAAATACTTCTTACTTTTCAATGATGTAAAAAAAATCATGCTGAAGACATTCTTTTTTATCAAATCTACAAAAAATAAAACATAATGAAGTTGTAATATCATTATTCCTTATTTACTAGCACAAACATTTAATCATTTAACTCAGTGATTCTCGAACTCGAAAGTATCACAGAATCATCACTTACTGAATTAGAATCTTTGGGGTTGGTGTGTAGCCCTAGCATTTCTATTTTTAAAACTCAGCTTCACAAATGTTTCTGAAGGTACCAGAATTTGAAATATACTGATTTACCTTTTATATTTGATACATGTGAAAATTTGTAGAAAATCCATCAAAGTAAAGACAAATTTCTTTGGACTGTTTCATTCTTCATAATTTTTTAAAACACAGAGTTCTAATTGCTACTAGAGACTCAGTTGCGCAGGTAAGGATCTATTTTAAGAATTCACATAATTTCTAGTTAGCGTTTATGCAGACATAAGGCTATCATGGTCTATAAAATGATAGAGTTTTTAGTAAGTTAAATTATTCATTTGACCATTTTTCCTGGCTGCTTCCAGTGTAACTCAGAAGGAACCCCAGTCACTGCTGTGTTTATATAGATATTGGAAGACTAGGACCATCTCCCACCCTGAATTCAAATTAGACCCCAAGAGATACCCTCCTTCATTGACAACTCTCCTGTCAGAAGTATCATGGGCCCCATAGGTATCCTTTGCTGATTGTGAAAACTTAGGCCAACCACAACCTGAATCCAAGAAATTAGGGTCATTTTTAGAGTTCCAGAGCAGTGGATCATTGACTAAGAGATCTGGAAAGAGGTCCTGAAATCTGTGTTTTCAGACATGCTCTCCAGGTGATTCTGATGAGCAACCTAGTTTGACAATTGCTCTCTAAACCTTCCCAGAAATAGATTGATTCAAGCTGTTTTGCATCTCACTGAAGAAGGAAATCTTCATGCAGTGATACTGCATGCAGGGGTACTGGGAATTGATTTTGGTAACATGTTGCTTAGAGCAGTTATTCTCAAATTTTAATGCCCCTACTAATCTTGGAAATTTTGTTAAAACAGAGATTCTGACTCAGCAGGTACAAGGTGAGGCCTGAGATTCTGCATTTCTAGTAAGTTCCCAGGTGATGCCACTGCTGGTCCATAGATTATACTCTAAGGAGCAAGGATGTAGACCATCCCAGAAATAAGATGCTATAGGCTGTTTAAATCAGTTAGCCTTTGTGTTTTCTGGAAAAGGACTTACAGGAAATGCAAATTCCTTGCTGAATGAGATGGGAATATTTAATTATCTATCCGCCAACTGATTTTAACAATTCACTACTCAAAAGATTATTAGAATGACAGATGAATAGACCTTTGTTTTGGATGAGAGCAAGCCACTTCATAAATAGATTCAGATAAGAGTCAATGTTACCCCACCCTCACCCTAACCACAGGAAAGGAATTGCAATACATTTTTGTCTCCATTATACATTCCACCTCAGTTAAACAGATTTGTGTATGCTGATCTTTATTCTCTCCCATGCAGAAGAAAGAGCTGTGGATGACAAAAGTTCCAGTGTGCTTCATTGTGAACCACAGTAAAAATCAATAAAAGTCACACCTTTGGATTCTCTGAAGGAAACACTGGTGGTTCTGTTAGGTTTGCTCTAAAAAACTTTCTCATGGAAAAAGGTGCAGGAAACTGAGGCTTCTCTCTTGTGGTTACAAGCAGTTCTCTGACAGAAATGATATTATAACTGGTTTGAGTAGGATGGACAATGGAGGTAAGTTTTTCTCCCTCTCATTTCTCTGGAAATGAGTTGTACACTGAAGAGCTGAGGGAGGTAATGCAAAGGACGGAAACTGGCTTGTGAAAAGGGAAGGTAGAGAAAAATGCTGGTAATGGAGCTAGAGGTTAAGTCTGTCAGATCCAAATGTAATATTTGAATATGATTCAAATGTAATATTTGACTTGGCAAAAAGTTCAAACAAGTCTGGTTTGGACAAATTATCAACTTGTAATGAATGGATTTCATATAGACATGTCAATCATTGGGCTAATATTATCGCTAGTAATTACCATTTAGTTCACCATTCGTTTTTAAACATAAAGAGTAAGACAAGTCAAATGCAAATATACTTGCCCTTTAACAGCAATGAATTTATTAGCATCACAGCCAACAGATATTTGGAACACCTAAAGTAAAGTAATTTAGGTGATGAGTTTAGTGGTTCTAATTCACATGATCTAAAATATTACTACAGCTAAAAGCAATTACATTTTAGATTTGAAATAACCTTTTAAATGTAGAGTTTTTTTATACTGCTCTGTGCTGTTTTCCTCCTTCTTCTTCGATCACTTTTTTCTTTCTTTGCTTCCTTTCACCCTTACTGCTCACAAGGCCCAAAGGTTGGGTCTCTGCTTTCTAACTTCGATGTGATCTATCACTACTACCTCTACAACCATGACTATCAACTCTAGTTCCAGCTTGCACCTGACTCACCTGGCAGGTTTCTGTAATAGTGAATGGGCTAAAATGTTTGTCCAGGTTTTTCTGTAAGATGTTATGGAAACACGAATTTGACTTCTTTTTAGAGTCAGAGTCCTGGTTCTTCCTCAACTGGGATAAGCTACTTATATTTCTACCTGGCTCCAGGATACCTTACTCACTACTGTCTACCCTGCCCACCTCTCCAACCCCCACCTCAGGCTTTCTAATTGGGATTTAGATACTTGCCTTCTGTTTTAAACATGTCCTGTATGTTGCATATTTCCACAAGACAAATCTAAAAACACCCTTGGGGATCAGGAGGGTGGGGTTAGAGAATGATGTCCAGCCAAGCTTGATGGATTTAAAGAATTGCACCTGCTAAGCCAAGAGCTTTCAGTCTTCATCTGAAAGGCATGCTTCACAGCAGGAGTTCATGGATTTTATTTCTTGAACTATCTGATCTCACCCATAGGACCTGATTTGTTCTCTCAACAACTCTACCCTCAGTCCTTGCTGTCCATCATTAAATCTTTTCCCATCAAATGTGTTTAGAAACATGTGTCTGCCCTTCATCTTTATTAAATTATCCATATAAGGTACATGGTTGGCTGAGGTCCTCAAGTTTTTCATAGTTAGGACACACTATCACTTGATGATCTTATTTGTAACATCTCTTCTTTTATGGGTCTTAGTTCACAAAAATCATTCCTATTCTCAGAATTAACAACCATGACTCAGATTAAAATACATGAGTTGACCTGCAGGTGGCTCTTGGACAGGAGCATGAGTACAGAATGTGGGAAGTATGAATAAGACTGTTTTGTAGGGTACCCACTGCTGGAGGGCTGACACATTTTCCTTGGGACAGGACACCTAACAGAGAAATTCTGACATATAGCCCAAATGAAAACAATGAATGTAGTAGTCTTTATTTAATATTATTCTCTTAAGTACAGAGACAGGCAAAACTGTTTCTGCCTTAGCTCAGAATCAGACACAGTGTATTCCTTCGAACTGGACAGAACAACTGAACTGAGACAGGAATTCTAAAGGCCTTCAACACAGAAATGTTGGTAGACAATATGTTAGACAGAGTGTAGTCTTCTCTCCCTGGGAAACTTCATCTTGGAAGGAATTACGCCCTCTGAGGACTGGTTTACTAGGGTGGCCTCACTGCATTCTGGTTCTTGGTGTACAGTTAAAAAACGGAGATGCAGCCCTGTTGGTGCTGTCAGTTCTATTTGCTGCTCTGCTGCAGGCTATGGACACTAAGTAACAAAGATGGCAGGCTCATGTCCAAATGGCTCAGTCCATGGTCCATTTGGTCCAGCAGGTTTAACAAGGGCTTAACTTCATCCAACTAGAGAAGAAGTCTGTGGGCCCTCTGTCTATAATATTTATCCGGGAGGCCAATGACTTGCTTACCAGTGGGGATAGGAGCACAAAGAAGGGTTCCTGTGATTGAGAGCATACCTTGTAGTTGTGTACAGGTTTTTATTTTCTTGGCTAGCTAGAGGACCTACCTCCACAAGGCCACATTTTCCTGTTGCCTAAAGGGCTATGGCATATTCCATTATCTTCTACTATATGGCATACTCTCCATTCTATTTCAGTGGGTGGGTCAATACAAACTACCTGAAATGGGCACAGATGGTGGCTAGATTTGAACGGTCCATGTCTTGAGGTGTGCCAAGGAAGAAACCAATAATATTAGATAATTACTCTGTGACAGGTACCGTTCTGGACATTTTACATAAATTATCTTATTTAATACTCTCAACAAAGTAGATAAATACTGTGAGATGGATATTATATTTCCCCTTTTACAAATAAGGCAGCTGAGACTCAGAATGTTTAGGAGCTTCTTGAAGCCAGTAGGTGGTAGAGTTTGGATTTGAACTCAGGTTAGGTTAACATGTTTTTGTAATGCCTGGGCTGGGCAGGATAGGGTGAATAAGGATCCCTAACAAATCTATAAATTAGACAGGAAAAAGATGGAGGAAACAACGGTGCTTCAGGAAGGCATCTTATATGGAATATGGTAGAGCAGTCGAGGAGCTGAAGATAGAAAATGCAGACCAAGGCTGGGGCAGGATCTCGCTAGGTTGCTGTTTTTTGCCTCCTCAGCAGATTAAGCTGGGTAGGCAGCATGGTGGGTAAACAGGGGGAGTGGTCAGTATGCACCTGCAGGCAATTTCCTGGGGAAGCAGTGTGTGTCAGCAGTGCTCAAGGATGGATCACGTCTGCCTCAGTTCAAGGCTCCCTTTAAATTCATGGAACCTTGGGACTTCTCTGGTGGTCCAGTGGCTAAGACTACATGCTCCCAAAGTAGGGGGTCCGGGTTCGGTCTCTGGTCAGGGAACTATATCTCACATGTTGCAACTAAGAGTTCCCATGCTGCAACTGAAAAGATCCCACATGCAACGAAGATCCTGCACGCAGCGATGAAGATCCTGTGTGTTGCAACTGAAACCTGGTGCAGCCAAATAAATACACATAAATTCATGGAACCATGCCCTGGTAGGAAGAGGTTCTTGGTGCTGGGGTCCTGAAGAGCAGGGACTATGTCTCATTTAACTTTGAATTCTTCATGTAGGTATTCCCCATTGTGCTATGCCTGATATATAGTGGTCACTCAATATATGTTTATTGATTATTAGTTGGAATGAGAAGGAATAAAAAGAGGAGGCATCCCTCAGTGTGGAACAAAGACTCAAAGGAGGTGGTGGTGGGTGATTGCCTGAACACCCACTGCTATATCACATTGCTGTGCTTTTTTATATGCCTCTTCCTTCTCAACTTCTACTTACTCTTCAACAGTCATTTTATGCATCACCTTCTTTTCACCTTTCCCCTCCCAATTAAAATTGCTTACTTTTTTCTCTGGGCTATTTGGTAACTGTATATCTCATATTCTTTCACATTAGTTTATGTTTTCCCCCTTGGAAGGGACTCTTTTCATCTTTGTAACTCCCATTACTTAGCACACAGACTGAAACATAGAAACGTGGTAGGCACACAATAAAATTTTTTAAATGAAGAAATGATCCAATTTTTAAAATAAATAAACATAGCATAAATATGGATATGACTGGCAGTCTTCTCTGAAAAACCATATCCAACTTTAGCTGTTCTCATTAATTTCAGTTTTCCTCTACACAATTTTATTTATGTTCAAAAACTAATAATTTGACATCTTTGTAAGTGTTTATATTCTGATGGTAAACTCATGGAGGGCAGTAATCTAATCTTTTCCCAAAGTAAAATTATGGTTTCTCTACAGTGAAACATTACAAAATGTTGCTATATATTAGGGGTAGTGGTATTGAATGGAGTTAATACGTATTATTTAGTTTTACCACCCATGTATTATTGAAGTAAAAATTTCAGTCTTCTACCCATGTTGCTTACCTTTTGGGAGACTGGACACGTTTTTGCATGTTCACTAGGTCTAACGTGAACAAGCAGAAGACCTGTGTTCTGGTATCTAGGAGAAACAACATGTACAGGTGATTATAGAATCACAAGGGAGGTAGCCATGAGTGTGCCTTTGTGCAGAACAGATGAAAAGTCCCATTAACATGTGATTGAACTGCCCCCCCCCCCCGATGAGGAATTCTAGAGGCCTGGTGGTGGTGGTGGTGACGGTTCGCAGTTTCTGCTAAGGTGCATTGTGGTCATATCCTAAAGTCACTCCCATCTCATGGTATCCCATATTTTGGCCAGCATTGGATAGGCACGAAAGGAAATAAAAATGAGTTTCTATCAGCATTTCAAGCCCTCTGTTTCATTCACACCCTCAGTCTCCTGAGGATGGGGCTTTGCTGCTGACATCTTGCCCTGCTTCCTGACAGTATTACAAGGCCGTAGCCATTGCATAGGTTCCTTCTCTAGCCTCTACAGATTTTTTCCTCCTATTGATAATGCTTTTGGAACAATAGATATTAAGTGATGAAGTTAGTTTTCTGAACCACATTATGCTGCATAATATGATCTGACTGGAAGCAAAAGGGAGATCAGACATAAAGCCTTTGTAGATTGTGAAATGCAAGTGAATAATTTTGTGTTCAGGCAAAACAGGAGGACTCAAAAATTACAGAAGAAAAAAATTTGAAAGTATTATTCCTTCCCTGCCCCTAGTAAGGTTTTTACTTTTTGAAAAAACTGGGAGAAAAAAACCCCACAAACATACTAACCACAAACAAATGTTCTTTTCCTTCCAATATTCATTATATTTTAATATTTATCATATATTATATATAAAATGTACTAAATAAGTGAGGATACAAATAGCACATTTTTATATTTTTAAATCACTGTACTATATTTCATCAACTCTAAGATACATTTTTTATTTCCTTTAACACCTTTGAAAACAGGAAGCATCTTATAATTATGCCAGTTATGGCTTTTTCCCCCAAATTGATGGAAACTTTGAGTTGATATATTCAGTGATATAGTACAGATCTGTAAGAAAAGGACACCAAAGTAAATATTGCATCTTCAATCTTCTACATAATTTTACTTATAGGTAGATTTTTTTTTTCTGCCATGGCTGAATTCAAAGCTTTTGGTATTTTTTCTCAAGTCTCGGACTGACCTAAAGTATCCTGGACAATGTGATATATATTGTACAGTAACAGAATTCTGAGTAAATATCCACAAAATCAAAAATACCCAAAGGAACCCACAATATTAGAAGAATCAAGAGAAAAGTTGGTGAGTTAGGGAGGAAGGGATGTATTGAGCCTCTCTCGACTACTGTGTCTAAAGTAGCATTTTTCCTTACTCTTCCTGGTCACTCTCTACTGCTTCTTTCTGCTTTATTTTTCTTAATAGCACTTATAATTATTTGGACCATCTTGTTTATTTACTTGATTACTTGCTTCTTGTCTTCTCTCACTAGAGATATGTCTCACGACAGCAGTACTCTATCTTTCTTGTTCACCATGTGTTTTGAACACCTAGAGTGCTTGGCATGGAGTGGGTATTCAAACTCATGTGGAGTAGCAGCCTAAAGAAAAATGAACTTTTCCTTAGAAGAACAATGCTATGTTTCCAGAAAATATATTGAGTCGGGACATAATGATAACCGAATGCCTTAAGATACAATTCCATGTTGGTTACCTTCCTCCAGAAATTAAGTGTTTAGGTGCTACTTTATTCCAAGATTCAGAGATGGTGTTTTATCTGACTCTACTCATAATTAAAGACTTTTTGGGATTAGAGTTCTAGTTTTTGCTTAAGGATAGTATGTAAAGACTTTGGGATGGGAATGAATGATAAAAAGTACTCAAAAATTATTGAATTAAGAAATAGTGTGGTGTTTTTTGCACCTTCAGTTGGATGAATAGCACCATCAGATAGGTCATGTTTTCATTTAGTTAAAGGAGTATTTTACATTTCTATACAGAATACTATTTTCACATCTTTCCAGACATTTAAAGGAATCTGAAATCGGGATATTTAAAAGGATATGAGGTCATTTAAATAAAAGAATACATATAAATCAGTAACCTGAATAGCATATTTAATATTGAGTAGGCTCTTTTAAAAGTCTTACTTACTGCAACTTGAAATAATCATCTACTGCCTCATAATTTACATTCTGAGAAAATGTTACTGTCTGAAAAAGAAAATAAAAAAGTTTATGTAAAGTAGGAAAATTGGGAATGGGGACAATGGATACTTTCAAGACAGATTTAAATTTTTCTTTAGGTTAGAAAAATAATATATTTAACACTTTTTTTCTAATTTCTTTTCTTTTCTATCTCAGAAATGCCAATTATGTAGATATTAGATTTACTTTGTTACATTTCCTTATTTTACTTTTAATTTTATATTATCATAGTTCTTTTACTTATACTGCTTCTCTCTCCCTCCTCATTTGACTTTTGTTGTTGCAATAGTCTTATTTTTATTTTCCATTTATATCACCATAGCAAACTTTTCACTTTCTTCTGTTTTCTAATAACCTGTCTCTGGACCTTTTAACTTCTTCTTTGATGTTTTCAAATCATTACAAAATCATATTGTCTGTAATTTTTGAGACTATGGGGGATTATTTGCCTGAATCTTTCTTCTGTTGTTTTTGAGTAATTTTTTAAAATGTCCATTTGCCTTTTGCATATTTCTTGCTATTTTCTTCCCTCCAGGCCATGTTTCATCTCAATTTTCAGAATTCTGTATGGTTGCGATCACCTCAGGGTAAAGCCACTTACAGAACATATATGATTATAAAGGCAGAAAATTATAAACCCCACATTTTTTTTCTTTTGTGGTACATAGGCCTCTCACTGTTGTGGCCTCTCCCATTGCGGAGCACAGGCTTTGGACGCGCAGGCTCAGCGGCCAAGGCTCACGGGCCCAGCCGCTCCACGGCATGTGGGATCTTCCCGGACTGGGGCACGAACCCATGTCCCCTGCATCGGCAGGCAGACTCTCAACCACTGTGCCACCAGGGAAGCCCAAAACCCCGCATTTTTAAAGCATGGTAGCTAGCTACAATTTCTATAAATCTAAAATACTTTTTTGGTAGTTCTTTGTTATATCTATAAATATATACATAAACATATGTATAACTATTCTATATATAAATATGCTATATATCTCTAGATCTTTATATATAATATAAATATAATATATATGTATATATGTGTGTGTGTATATATATATGTATATATATGTATATATATATATATATATATATATATATATATATGTATCTCCAGAGAGAGATCAATTGTGAGGATTGGCTAATCTGTTGTGATGAGAACAGAGACTCTGTGGCTCTAAAACTCCTTAGTAAAAAGATTCATTTCCAAAACAAAGTTTATTTACTCGTATGCTGGATGCTAAGTGGTATGACATAAAATATGCAATCTTTTATGATAAAGTTGAAGGCTGTGAATGTCATCACATTAAAAATAAAACTAGTTTCAAGTTCAAGGAAAGGAACTATCAAATTTACACCTGTATTCTCTTGTATGCCATGTTTTCCTTCATATGTAATCTTAAAAATAACTTTACAAGAAATTTGCCAGAGACAGAAATGAATGAACAATAAAGATGACAGTTAAAAACTCATGGGGATGCAGACCAATCACAAGCACTGAAATTGAAACTGTGATTAAAAATCTTCCAACAAACAAAAGCTCATGACCAGATGGCTTCACAGGCGAATTCTATCAAACATTTAGAGAAGAGCTAAGACCTAAACTTCTCAAACTCTTCCAAAATATAGCAGAGAGAGGAACACTCCCAAACTCATTCTATGAGGCCACAATCACCCTGATACCAAATGAGACAAAGAAGTCACAAAAAAAAGAAAATTACAGGCCAATAACACTGATGAATATAGATGCAAAAATCCTCAACAAAATACTAGCAAACAGAATCCAACAGCATATTAAAAGGATCATACACCATGATCAAGTGGGGTTTATCCCAGGAATGCAAGGATTCTTCAATATACACAAATCAATCAGTGTTATAAACCATATTAAAAAACTGAAGGAGAAAAACCATATGATCATCTCAATAGATGCAGAAAAAGCTTTCAACAAAATTCAACACCCAATTATGATAAAAACCCTCCAGAAAGTAGGCATAGAGGAAACTTACCTCAATGTAATAAAGGCCATATATGACAAACTCACAGGCAACATATTTCTCAATGGTGAAAAACTGAAACCATTTCCACTAAGATCAGGAACAAGACAGGGTTGTCCCCTGTCACCACTTTTATTCAACATAGTTTTGGAATTTTTAGCCACAGCAATCAGAGAAGAAAAAGAAATAAAAGGAATACACATCGGAAAAGAAGAAGTAAAACTGTCACTGTTTGCAGATGACATGATACTATACATAGAGAATCCTAAAGATGCCACCAGAAAACTACTAGAGCTAATCAATGAATTTGGTAAAGTTGCAGGATACAAAATTAATGCACAGAAATCTCTTGCATTCCTATACAGTAATGATGAAAAACCTGAAAGAGAAATTAAGGAAACACCCCCATTTACCATTGAAACAAAAAGAATAAAATACCTAGAAATAAATATACCTAAGGAGACAAAAGACCTGTATGAAGAAAACTATAAGATACTGATGAAAGAAATTAAAGATGATACAAACAGATGGAGAGATATACCATGTTCTTGGATTGGAAGAATCAACATTGTGAAAATGACTATACTACCCAAATCAATCTATAGGTTCAGTGTAATCCCCATCAAATTAGCAATGGCATTTTTCACAGAACTAGAAAAAAAAATATCACAATTTGTATGGAAACACAAAAGATCCCGAATAGCCAAAGCAATCTTGAGAAAGAAATATGGAGCTGGAGGAATCAGGCTCCCTGACTTCAGGCTATACTACAAAGCAATAGTAATCAAGACTGGCACAAAAACAGAAAGATAGATCAATGGAACAGGATAGAAAGCCCAGAGATAAACACACACACACATGGTCACCTTATCTTTGATAAAGGAGGCAAGAATATACAGTGGAGAAAAGACAACCTCTTCAATAAGTGGTGCTGGGAAAACTGGACAGCTACATGTAAAAGAATGACATTAGAACACTCCCTAACACCATACACAAAAATAAACTCAAAATGGGTTCAAGACCTAAATGTAAGGCCAGACACTCTAAAACTCTTAGAGGAAAACATAGGCAGAACACTTTATGACATAAATCACAGCAAGATCCTGTCTGACCCACCTCCTAGAGAAATGGAAATAAAAACAACAACAACAACAAAAAAAAACACAAGTGGGACCTAATGAAATGTACAAGCTTTTGCACAGCAAAGGAAACCATAAACAAGATGAAAAGACAACCCTTAGAATGGGAGAACATATTTGCAAATGAAGCAACTGACAAAATATTAATCTCCAAAATATACAAGCAGCTCATGCAGCTCAATGTCAAAAAAACAAATAACCACATCCAAAATTGGACCGAAGGTCTAAATAGACATTTCTCCAAAGAAGATATACAAATTGTCAACAAACACATGAAAGGATGCTCAACGTCACTAATCATTAAAGAAATGCAAATCAAATCTACAATGAGGTATCACCTCACACCAGTCAGAATGGCCATCATCAAAACATCTACAAACAATAAATGCTGGAGAGGGTGTGGAGAAAAGGGAACACTCTTGCACTGCTGGTGGGAATATAAATTGATACAGCCACTATGGAGAAACAGTACAGAGGTTCCTTAAATAGAACTACCATATGACCCAGCAATCCCATTACTAGGCATATACCCTGAGAAAAACATAATTTAAAAAGAGTCATGTGGGAATAAAGATGCAGACCTACTAGAGAATGGATGTGAGGACACGGGGAGGGGGAAGGGTAAGCTGGGACAAAGTGAGAGAGTGGTAGTGTATATATGGACATATATACACTGCCAAGTGTAAAATAGATAGCTAGTGGGAAGCAGTCGCATAGCATAGGGAGATCCGCTCGGTGCTTTGTGACCAGCTAGAAGGGTGGGATAGGGAGGGTGGGAGGGAGGGAGATGCAAGAGGGAAGAGATATGGGGATATATGTATATGTATCACTGATTCACTTTGTTATAAAGCAGAAACTAACACACCATTGTAAAGCAATTCTTCTCCAATAAAAATGTTTAAAAAAACAACAACAACAAAAAAACCAAAACAAAAAGAGTCATGTACCACAGTCTTCATTGCAGCTCTATTTACAGTAGCCAGGACATGGAAGCAGCCTAAGTGTCCATCGACAGATGAATGGATAAAGAAGATGTGGCACATATATACAATGCAATATTACTCAGCCATACAAAGAAATGAAATTGAGTTATTTGTTGTGAGGTGGATGGACCTAGAGCCTATCATACAGAATGAAGTAAATCAGAAAGAGAAAAACAAATACCTTATACTGACACCTATATATGGAATCTAAAAAAATGTTTCTGAAGAACATAGGGACAGGACAGGAATAAAGATGCAGATGTAGAGAATGGACTTGACACAGGGAGGGGGAAGGGTAAACTGGGATGAAGTGAGAGCGTGGCATGGACATATGTACACTACCAAATGTAAAATCGATAGCTAGTGGGAAGCAGCCACATAGCACAGGGAGATCAACTTGGTGTTTTGTGTCCACCTAGGGGGTGGGATAGGGAGCGTGGGATAGAGACACAAGAGGGAGGAGATATGGGGATATATGTATATGTATAGCTGATTCACTTTGTTATACAGCAGAAACTAATTCACCATTGCAAAGCAATTTTACTCCAATAAAGATGTTAAAAAAAAACTCATGGGGAATAGATTGAGAAAGTTTAACATATGATTAATCAGTGTTACAGAAGAAGAGAAGATAGAGAAGAGGAATAGACAATATTTGCAAGATACCTGATGAAGACAGTGATTTAGATATGTATGAGGCCCAAGAAATCCCAAACAAAGAAAGAAGTAAAGAAACCTGCATTTAGACACCTCATAGTGAAAGTGAAGAAAGCAAAGGATAAAATCTTAAAAGCAGCCAGAGGGATAGGTATTAAAATTGCAAGTGGGGGCCTCCCTGGTGGCGCAGTGGTTGAGAGTCCGCCTGCCGATGCAGGGGATACGGGTTCGTGCCCCGGTCTGGGAGGATCCCATATGCCGTGGAGCGGCTGGCCCCGTGAGCCATGGCCGCTGGGCCTGCGCATCCGGAGCCTGTGCTCCGCAACGGGAGAGGCCACAACAGTGAGAGGCCCGCATACCGCAAAAAGAAAAAAAAAAAAAAAAAAAAAAAATTGCAAGTGACTTCTCAATGGCAACAATGCAAGCCAAAAACCAATAGAATAATATTTTTAATGCTGTTTAATAAAATCATCACCAAACTAGATTTCTATATCTGTAGAAAATATTTTTCAAGAACAAAAATGAAATATAGATGTTTTCAGATGAACAAAAATTGAATATATAATCACCAGTAGCCTCTCACTAAAAGAAATGTTAAGGAATGTACCTAAAGCAGAAGGAAAGGAATACAAGATGCAAGCACTTATGATAAAAAGGAAAAAAGGGGCTTCCCTGGTGACACAGTGGTTGAGAGTCCACCTGCCGATGCAGGGGGCACGGGTTCATGCCCCAGTCTGGGAGCATCCCACATGCCACGGAGCGGCTGGGCCCGTGAGCCATGGCCGCTGAGCCTGTGCATCCGGAGCCTGTGCTCCGCAACGGGAGAGGCCACAACAGTGAGAGGCCCGCGTACCGCAAAAAAAAAAAAGGAAAAAAGATAAAGATAGGGTAAATGCACATTGCTGTATAAAATAGTAATAACACTGCCTAATAGTGAATCTATGAATTCAATTACATGTGAGCTGGGGAAAGAATAAATTATTTACTTAAATTTAGTCTTGTATAAATTAAACATTCAGGTTATAATTTCAAAGGAAAACTGACTAGAAATACAAACAGAATGTATAACTGTTGAACCAGTGGAAGGGGGAAAATGGAATGATAAAATGTATGCAACTAAACCTAAAAAGGCAAGAAACTAGAGGAAAAAACATAGAAAGAATGGGAAAATAAAAGTACAAAGCAAGATGGAAGGCAAAACCTCAAACATATTATTAATTGCAATAAGTGTAAATAGACTAAATGTTCCAATTAAAGGACAAAGATTTTCAGACTAGACAACAGTAACAAAAATTTAAAAACTCAAATATATGGTGCTTATAGGAAACATAGCTAAAACATAAGGCAATAGAAAGATGGAAATTAAAAGGGTAGAAATTGTATGGAAATATTAAGTAAAAGAAAACCTGATATGGCTATATTAAATATGAAACAAAGTAGACTTGAAAGCAAAAGTATTACTACAGAGAAAGATCATCATTTCATAATGTTTAAAGTTTCAATTCATCAAGAAGAGAATTTAAAAACTTGAATGCATCTAATAATATGTTTTCAAATATATAAAGTAAAAATTGACAATCAGATTGAAAATGATACCAGATGAAAATCTGGATCTTCACAAAAAATGAAGAGCATTGGAAATGATAAATATGTGTATAAATATAAAGTGCCTTTTTATTATTTAATTCTCTTTTAAAAGATAATTGACTATTTAAAGCAACAATAATAGCAATTCATTGTAAGGTTTATAAAGTACGTAGAAGTAAAAGTATGGCAACAATAGTACAAATGTGATATATGTGAGGGAATATAGAAGTATATTGCTATAAGGTTATTATACTATAAATGAAATGATACAATATTGAGGGCAAACTGAGATAAGTTACAGATGTGTACAATAAACCCTAAAGCATCCAATAAAAAACCAAAATGAATAAGGAATAACTAAAAAAGCCAACAAAGATGCAAAATGGAATCATATAAAAATAATCAAAAAGAAGACAGAGAAAGTGGAAAAAAATTAAAAACAGAAGAGACAAATAGAAAACAGATAGTTAAATGGTAGATTTAAACCCAACAATACCAAAAAAAAAAAATCACGTTGAATGTACCCAATAAAAATGCAAAAATATTCAGAATAGATAAACAAGTAAGATCCAACTTAAAAAAATGAAAGACACAAATGATTTTCCATACTAAAAGGATGGAAAAAAAAGATATGTTGTGCTAACATTAATCTAAAGTAGGCTGGAATGGCTGTATTAATATCACACAAAGTAGATTTCAGAGCAAAAATTATCTCCAGAGTAAAAGGCATCATGTTTTAAAGTGCACATGAAACACTTACCAAAATAGACCATATTTATAGCTATAAAACAATTCTCTATACATTTAAAGGGATTCAAATAAAAAAATCTTTTCTTACTATAATTGTATTTATTTAGAAATCAGTAACAGAGAGCTATCTGGAAAATCACGGTCCTTCTATATAACCCATAGGTCAAAGAAGAAATCACAAAGAAAATGAGAAAGTATTTTGAACTGAATGACAATGAAACTACAAAATATCAAAATTTGGGTATACAGAAAAAGCAGTTCTTTTTCTTTTTTTAGTTGTGGTAACATTGGTTTATAACATTATATGTTTCATGTATACATTATGAAAAATAGACTTCTGTATACACTACAGCATGTTCACCACCAAAAGTTTAGTTTCTATCTGCCAGCATACAGTTGACCACCTTTACCCATTCTGCCCTCCCCTTACACATCTTCCTCTCTGGTAACTCTAATCTGTTCTCTGTATCTATGTTTAGTTTGGTTTGGTTGTTTATTTTAGGTTTTTAAATATATATATTCCACATGTAAGTGAAATCACATGGTATTTGTCTTTCTCTATCTGATTCATTTCGCATATCTTCAAGCTCCATTCATATTGTCCTAAATGGCAACACTTCTCCTTTTTGCATGGCTGAGCAGTAGTTTATTAATTATACATGTTTTTTTCCCATGGTTTTTCATGGTGCTTGATGAGTTTTTTCTCTGCCTGAGAATTTGAAGTAGTGAACACCAAACACCTCTCTTCTTTAGGTAGAGCTTTTTTTTTAACTTGATTTTGACAATTCGATAGATTGATAGATTGGTAATTACGACCTTTCTTTTGTTTTTTGGTAAGTGGTGCTATTGCACAAGTTTTTGGCTTTTTTAATGTGAGCTGCCTCTGGCTATGTTTAAGAATCGGCATTTTCCACCCACCTCTGCCTCTCCTGGAGGTGTCACCCTATGCCCTAGTTGTCACTGCTTGTGCCTCCAGGGTCACTGGTGCCTTGCTGTTGCTGCTGGCCTTGCTGCTGTTGCTGGTGTTGCCACCTGGAGAACTGCGTTGGTGTGGCCTCCACTAAGTCTGGAGTTGCCTGAGTTATAGGAACTGCTGCTGTGAGGGGAGGGGGAAGAGAGGGAGGTAGCCACAGTCATGGGCACCTCTGCCACATCTGGAGTTGTTGGGTTTTTGGGCACTGCCTCTGTGGGTGGTGGAAGTCTCGAGTAGCAGGTACCTCTATAGCTGGAGAGACAGGGTCACAAACCATGCTGCTGCTGCTGACCATTTCCCTGTGGCATTTCCCTGTGGCAGTGGGCACTGATGTGGCAAGAAGGTCGGAGTCATGTGTGCCACCTCCCCTCTGCAACCAGCAGACTCAGCCATAGCAACTGGAAGCTGGGATTACTGGTATAGTCTCTGCTCTTCCTCCAGTCCACCTCCTCTATGTGTTCCAGTCCACCCACATTTAGATGTACACATATGTGTCCTGGTGTGTTGGACAGAGGCACCTTTGTTGAGTTATGCATTTTTACTGGTTGTAAATTGAAGGGGAGAGACAAAGAGAGTGCCTCATGCCACTATGATGTTGATGTCACTCCTCTAACTAAAGTAGTTATTAGAGAAAAGTTTATAGCATTAAAGTCCACATTAGAAAAGAAGAAAGGTCTTAAGTGAATGACTTAAGCTTCCATATTCAGAAACTGTAAGAAGAGAAACAAATTAAACCCAAAGTAAGTGGCAGAAAGGAAATAATAAAAAATTAATAATTTTGGGACTTCCCTTGTGGTACAGTGGATAAGACTCCATGCTCCCGATGCAGGGGCCCACCTTCAATCCCTGGTCAGTGTACTAGCTTCCATGTGCATGCTGAAACTAAGAGTTTGCATGCCACAACTAAGGAGCCCGCCTGCCACAACTAAGACCCAGTGCAACCAAATAAATAAATAAATCAATATTAAAAAAAAGAAACTCAAGGAGTGGTGCTGCAAGATTAAAAAATAATTTTATCAATAAAATCAAAAATAGAAAATCATTACAGAAATCAATAAAACCAAAAGCTGATTCTTTGAGAAAATCAATACAGTTGTTAAGCTCCAGCCAGGCTGACTGGGTAAAAAGGAGAGAAGAAACAAATTACTAATATCAAGAATGAGAAATTGGATATCACCACAAATTCTACAGACACTAAAAGGATAATAAGGAGATATTATGAATACCTTGTGCCTATAAATTTGACAGGATAGATGAAATGGACAATTCCTTGAAAGATAAAAACTACTAAAATTAGCTCAAGAATAAGCAGATAACCCAAATATCCCTATATCAGTTTAAAAGATTGAAGTTGTAATTAAAAACATACAAAAAACACCAGGTCAAGAGGTCTTCACTGGTGAATTCTACCAAACATTAAAGAAGAAATAATACAATTTATACATCAATTTTTCTATAAAATAGAGGAGGACCTCTCCCCAAAACATCTTAAGAGGTCAGCACTGTTGATACCATAACCAGAAAAAGACATTACAGGAAAACTATAGACTAATAACTGTCATGAACTAATAACCCTCATGAAGCAAAACTTCTTAACAATATTGAATTGAATTCAATTGAATTCAAATTGAATCCAACGTTATATGAGAATAAAACATTATGACCAAGTGGGATTATTCTAGCAGTGAAAATAAATTATTGGAATTCACCATATTAACAGATTAAAAAACATGATCATTTCAACAGATGCTGAAAAAGAATTTTATGGAATTCAATATCTATAAATGACAGAAACTCAGCAAACTAGGAATAAAGGGGACATTCATCATCTTAGTAAAGGGCATATATTAAAACCCTCGAGGTAACATCATACTTAATTGTGAAAGACTGAATAATTTCTTTCTGATTGAGAACAAGGCAAATATCTCCACTCTCATTTCTTCTAATCACCACTGCACTGGAGGCTCAAAATGGTGCAAAAAAGAAAGGAAAAGAAAGTCACATATATTGGAAGGGAAAACTGTATGTGTACACAGATGACATAATCACCTACATAGAAACTAGGGAATTTACAAGAAAAGCTGCTTGAAATAATAACTGAGTTTAGCAAAGCTGTGGGATACATCATTGATGCATAAAATAAATTATATTACTATATACTAGCAATGAACAATCAGAATGATACCATTTATAATAGCACCAAAATATGAAATACTTTAAAAATATGAAATATTTAGGGATAATCTGACCAAAAATGGACAAACTTGTACACTAAAAAGAATATATTTGGAGTACTTACACAACCTGATTTCAAGAATTATAAAGGTACAGTAATCAAGACATTGTGTTTTGACATCAAGATAGACATATAAGTTAATGGAACAGAATTCAGAAATAGATTCCCACATATATGGCCAGTTGATTTTTTTACAAACATGCCAAGGCAATTCAATGGGGGAAGGATAGTCTTTTCAACAAACGCTGTTGGAAGAGATGGCTTCGGATTAAAAAAAGAAAAGTATCTTGACCTTTACCTCACAGTTCATGCAAAGATTAATTTGAAATAGATCATAGACCTTAAAGTAAGAGCTACAACTATAAAACTTCTAGAAGGAAAAATGAGGAAAGCTTAGTGACCTTGAGTTTGGAAAGATTTCTTAATTACAACCCAAAGTAAAACTATAAAAGAGAAGAGCAATAAATTGGACTTCATCAAAATAAATAAAACACATTTTCAAAAGACATTGTTATGAAAATGAAAACACAAGCCACAGACTGGGAGAAAATATTTGCAAAACACGTATCTAACAATGAATTTATATCTAGAGTTTATAAAAAACTCTTACTACTTAATTATAAGAAGACAACCCCTTAAAGTTGGGCTTACAAGTTGAACAGACACTTCACCAGAGAAGATCTACAAATAGCAAATAAGCACTTGAAACAGTGCTCAGTATCATTAGTTATTAGAAAGCATCAGGGAAATGTTAATTAAAACCACAATGAGATACCACTACATATTAACTAAAATAGCTAAAACTAAAAAATCCAAAACAAAACAATAACAACAACAAAACCAAAACACAGATCACACCAACTGTTAGCAAAAATGTGTGAAGCAAGTAAAACTACTGGTGGCGGGGCTTCCCTGGTGGCGCAGTGGTTGGGAGTCCGCCTGCCGGTGCAGGGGACGTGGATTCAGGCCCTGGTCCGGGAGGATCCCACATGCTGTGGAGCAGCTGGGCCCGTGCATCACAGCTGCTGAGCCTGCACTCTAGAGCCCGCGAGGCACAGCTGCTGGGCCTGTGTGCCGCAGCTACTGAGGTCCGCATGTCTGGAGCCCGCACACCATGGCAAGGAGTAGCCCCCGCTCACTGCAACTAGAGAGGGTCGTGCACAGCAGCGGAGACCCAACACAGACAAAAATAAATTAATAAATAATAATAATTAAAAAAAAGACTGATACTGCCTTAAAAAAAACTACTGGTGGCAATGTAAAATGGTACAAAAAATTTGGAATACAAATTAGCAGTTTGTAAAAAATTAAACATATGTCTACTTATGATCCAGCCAGTCTGTTCCTATGCATTTACCCAGGATAAATGAAAGCATAGGTCAACACAACTCAGGGTTGTACACAAGTGTTTATAGCCATTTTACTTGTAATATCCCTAAACTGGAATCAATCCAAATGTTCATAAACAAATGTGGTTAGACAAATTGTGGTGTATCCATATCATGGAATATTACTCAACAGCAAAAGGGAGCAAACTATTAATGACCACAATGTAATAGATAAACTACAAAATGATTATACTGAAAGAAGGCAGAAAACATATTGTATGCTACCATTTATGTAAAATTCTAGAAAAAGTAAACTAACCTATACTGATAGCAATCAGATCAGTGGTTGCCTAGCAATGGGGAATAGAAGGAGGAATGGATTACTAAGGAGCATGAGGAAATTTTGGGGGGTGATGGACATGTACATTAGTTTGATTTTGGCTATTATTTCATGGGTATATACATATGTCAAATTGTACACTTTCAATGTGTGCAATTTATTGTATACCAATCACATCAATAAAGCTCTTTAAAAAGAAAATTTGAGAGAATGAAAAAAACATTCAATGAGAAAAAGGCACACAACCTAATAGAAAAAGTGACAAAAATTGGAATTTCACAGAAATGGGAATCAAAAAGCCAATAAATATATGAAAAATTATTCAACCTCATTAATAAGAAGAGAACAGCAAACAAAATATAATACACACACATTCATCAGGCAAAAATTAAAGTTTGACTATACAAGTTATTGGAAAGTATATTAGTCTGCTAGGGTTGTCATATCAAAATACCACAGACTGGGTGGCTTAGACAACAGAAGGTTGTTTTCTCATAGTTTTGGAAACTGGAAAGTCTAAGATCAAGGTGCCAGCAGATAGATCTCATTCTGAGGTCTCTTCTCTTGGTTTACAGGTGACTGCCATCTTGCTGTATGCTGACATGACCTCCTTTGTGCATGCAGGGAGAGAAAGAGACAAGCTCTCTGGTGCCTCTTCTTATAATGACACTAATCCCATTAGACTAGGGCCCACCTTCACAACTCATCTAACCCTAATTATCTTTCAAAGTCCCCATCTCCAAATACCATCACTTTGGAAGTTAGGGCTTCAACATATGAATTTGGGGGGACACAAACATTCAGCCCATAACTGCAATGATGTGGAGCAGTAGGATCTTTCAAACAGTGTTGGGGGTGTAAATTGTTTTAACTGTTAAAGTTCACCATATACATACTCTATGTGCTGGTTATTAAACTATTGTCTTTTGGCTTCAAACCCACTATTTTTTTTTTTTTTTTTTGCGATACGCGGACCTCTCACTGTTGTGGCCTCTCCCGTTGCGGAGTACAGGCTCCGGACGTGCAGGCTCAGCGGCCATGGCTCACGGGCCCAGCCGCTCCACGGCATGTGGGATCTTCCCAGACCAGGGCACGAACCCGTGTCCCCTGCATCGGCAGGGGGACTCTCAACCACTGCACCACCAGGGAAACCCAAAACCCACTATTCTATTCACAGCTTTTTGGTGCAGGGTTTGAGATTCTGCAAATCACATTTTTTCCTTGTTAGTTGGCTCTCTTTTAGATATTGCAAATACGGGGTACTGGAGAGTATCTAGAAGATAAAGATAGAAGAAAATATGCTACTTCTTGTTTTTCTCATTATTCCTGTCAGTGTCAACCTGGCAACTCTTCATCCTGACAGTAGCAGTTGGTAAAGGAACTGACAAGTGAGAAACACACTCCCAGAACAAGCTTCGCTCATGACCCCCCTATGAGGTACAAGCACTAGCTGGCTGGCGCCTGTTTCAGAGACTAGAGTTTCAGCAGCACCAGCACCAATCATATTGCCCCCTTCTCAGAGATCTGGGTCCCAGATCTTTGGAGTCCCTTCCTTGGAGCTTCTGAGATGACATACCAGGTGAGCAGTACCCTCTTCTTCAAGGTGTGGGTTCTAGGTCTGTGGAACACTTCTCCTAACTTTCTAGTTTGTAATAACCCAAATTTCTTCACTCTGTTCCCTCTATTATAGTCCTAGAGGTGGAACAGTCACTTCTTGTAGTTACTAGCTCTGTGTAATCTCAGTGTTCCTTTTTTTCTTTTCATTTCTCTCATATATCCAGTTCTACTAATTCCCTATATTGATTTACCTCTGCTAAGACAATTGGTTTGATTTCTGTTTTCCTGGCCAATGGCTTACTGATATGGATCTTGGTATGGAAGTAGTATCAAGAAACCAACACACAAAGATGGAATCCTGGGATTGACTTCATTGTGTCCTTGGCCTTGAACAGAGTATTAATCTCTTTGCCAATGGGAAAGGGATTCTATTATTTCATGGTATGCAGAAACATTACAAATAATCAAATTATCACCTGTTGTTGATTGTGATAAAGTATTTACTAAGGCAAATGCCTTAGGTGATGAAGTAGCCACTGAATTTAACCATTAATGACAGTGAAGATGGCTAAAATGATGGCTGCTTCTGAATGTCCTAGATCATTTCCAGAAAGAAAGGATAGATCCTTACACTACAAGCTCAATTTATTAATATAGAAACAAGGTTTTATGGTATTCCTAAAAGTATCTCTTACTTATTGTAACCACAGAGTTGACCTCACTGAAAATTAGATACAAAATTTAAGTTTGCCAGTAATTAAGATAGTGTGGTACTACCATAGGATTGACAAATAGATCAATGGAATAGAATACAGCACCCAGAAATAGGCCTACACTTGTATGAATATTTGATTTTCAATAAAGATGTTAAGTAATACGATAGGGAAAAAAAAAGCTTTTCAAGAATACTGAAGTACCTAGATATTCAAATGGAAAATAACTTTGTTGTTTCCTTGATCAAAAGTCACCATACACAAAAATTAATTTGAGATCGATCATGGACTTCAACATAAATGCTAAAACCATAAAGCTTTGAGAAGACATCATAGAAGAATATTTTTTGTGACTTAGGAATAAACAAAGTATCTTAGAACACAAAAAACAATAACCATAAATGAAAAAACTTTATCAAAATTAAAATTTTCTACCCATTATCAGTCACCATTAAAAAAATGAATAGGAAGGTTCTGGTTCATGATGATAACACAGGAGGATCCTGAAATCACCTCCTCCCATGGACAACACTGAATTTACAGCTACGTACAAAATAATTTCCTCTGAAAGAAGCCCTAAAACTAGCTGAGCAACTCCTACACATCAGGTGAACAAGAAAAAAACCCACATTGATTGAAGATGGCGGAAGAGTAAGACGCGGAGATCACCTTCCTCCCCACGGATACACCAGAAATACAGCTACACGTGGAACAACTCCTACAGAACACCTACTGAACGCTGGCAGAAGACCCCAGACCTCCCAAAAGGCAAGAAACTCCCCACATACCTGGGTAGGGCAAAGCGGAGAGATTCCCGCACAGAGGATCGGTGCCGAGCGGCACTCACCAGACCGAGATGTTTGTTTGCTCACCCGCCGGGGCGGGCGGCGCTGGAAGCTGAGGCTCGGGCTTTGGTCAGAGCGCAGGGAGAGGACTGGGGCTGGCAGCGAGAACTCAGCCTGAAGGGGGCTAATGTGCCACAGCTAGCCGGGAGGGAGTCCGGGAAAACTCTGAAGCTGCCGAAGAGGCAAGAGACTTTTTCTTCCCTCTTGGTTTCCTGGTGCGAGAGGAGAGGGGATTAAGAGCGCTGCTTAAAGGGGCTCCACAGACGGGCGCGAGTCGCGACTGAAAGCGTGGAGCCCAGTGACGGGCGTGGGACGCTGGGGCTGCTGCTGCCGCTGCCAAGAAGCCTGTGTGCGAGCGCAATTCACTGTCCACACCGCCCTTCTGGGAGCCTGTGCAGCCCGCCACTGCCGGGGTCCCGGGATCCAGGGGCGGCTTCCCTGGGAGGACACACGGCGCGCCTCGGGCTGGTGCAACATCACGCCGACCTCTGCCGCTGCAGGCTCGTCCCGCACTCCGTGCCCCTCCCTCCCGCCTGGCCTGAGTGAGCCAGAGTCCCCGAAGAGGCTGCTCCTTTAACCCTGTCCTGTCTGAGCGAAGAACAGACGCCCTCCGGCGACCTACACGCAGAGGTGGGGCCAAATCCAAAGCTGAGACCCAGGAGCTGTGAGAACAAAGAAGAGAAAGGGAAACCTCTCCCAGCAGCCTCAGAAGCAGCGGATTAAAGCTCCACAATCAACTTGATGTACCCTGCATCTGTGGAATACATGAATAGACAACACATCATCCCAAATTGAGGAGCCCGGAGTCAGTGCTGTGCCTCTGAGGTGGGAGAGCCAACTTCAGGACACTGGTCCACAAGAGACCTCCCAGCTCCACATAATATCAAACGGCGAAAATCTTCCAGAGATCTCCATCTCAACACAAGCACCCAGCTTCACTCAACGACCAGCAAGCTCCAGTGCTGGACACCCTATGCCAAACAACTAGCAAGACAGGAACACAACGCCACCCATTAGCAGAGAGGCTGACTAAAAACATAATAAGGCCACAGGCACCCCAAAACACACCACCAGACGTGGACCTGCCCACCAGAAAGACAAGATCCAGCCTCATCCACCAGAACACAGGCACTAGTCCCCTCCACCAGGAAGCCTACACAACCCACTAAACCAACCTTAGCCACTGGGGACAGACACCAAAAACAACGGGAACTACGAACCTGCAGCCTGCAAAAAGGAGACCCCAAACACAGTAACATAAGCAAAATGAGAAGACAGAAGAACACACAGCAGGAGAAGGAGCAAGATAAAAACCCACCAGATCTAACAAATGAAGAGGTAATAGGCAGTCTACCTGAAAAAGAATTCAGAATAATGATAGTAAAGATGATCCAAGATTCTATTTCCCAGATCCAAAATCTTGGAAATAGAATAGACAAAATGCAAGAAACAGTTAACAAGGACGTAGAAGAACTAAAGATGAATCAAGCATCGATTAAAAACACAATAAATGAAATAAAAAATACTCTAGATGGGATCAATAGCAGAATAACTGAGGCAGAAGAACGGATAAGTGAGGTGGAAGATAAAATAGTGGAAATAAATGCTGCACAGCAAAATAAAGAAAAAAGAATGAAAAGAACAGAGGACAGTCTCAGAGACCTCTGGGACAACATTAAACGCACCAACATTCGAATTATAGGGGTTCCAGAAGAAGAAGAGAAAAAGAAAGGGACTGAGAAAATATTTGAAGAGATTATAGTTGAAAACTTCCCTAATATGGGAAAGGAAATAGTTAATCAAGTCCAGGAGGCACAGAGAGTCCCATACAGAATAAATCCAAGGAGAAATACGCCAAGACACATGTTAATCAAACTGTCAAAAATTAAACACAAAGAAATCATATTAAAAGCAGCAAGGCAAAAACAACAAATAACACAAAAGGGAATCCCCATGAGGATAACAGCTGATCTCTCAGCAGAAACTCTACAAGCCAGAAGGGAGTGGCAGGACATAATTAAAGTGATGAAGGAGAAAAACCTACAACCAAGATTACTCTACCCAGCAAGGATCTCATTCAGATTTGATGGAGAAATTAAAACCTTTACAGACAAGCAAAAGCTGAGAGAGTTCAGCACCACCAAACCAGCTTTACAACAAATGCTAAAGGAACTTCTCTAGGCAAGAAACACAACAGAAGGAAAAGACCTACAATAACGAACCCAAAACAATTAAGAAAATGGGAATAGGAACATACATATCGATAATTACCTTAAATGTAAATGGACTAAATGCTCCCACCAAAAGACACAGATTGGCTGAATGGATACAAAAACAAGACCCATATATATGCTGTCTACAAGAGACCCACTTCAGACCTAGAGACACATACAGACTGAAAGTAAGGGGATGGAAAAAGATATTCCATGCAAATGGAAACCAAAAGAAAGCTGGAGTAGCAATTCTCATATCAGACAAAATAGACTTTAAAATAAAGACTACTAGAAGAGACAAAGAAGGACACTACATAATGATCAAGGGATCGATCCAAGAAGAAGATATAACAATTGTAACTATTTATGCACCCAACATAGGAGCACCTCAATACATAAGGCAAATACTAACAGCCATAAAAGGGGAAATCGACAGTAACACAATCATAGTAGGGGACTTTAAAACCCCACTTTCACCAATGGACAGATCATCCAAAATGAAAATAAATAAGGAAACACAAGCTTTAAATGATACATTAAACAAGATGGACTTAATTGATATTTATAGGACATTCCATCCAAAAACAACAGAATACACATTTTTCTCAAGTGCTCATGGAACATTCTCCAGGATAGATCATATCTTGGGTCACAAATCAAGCCTTGGTAAATTTAAGAAAATTGAAGTTGTATCAAGTATCTTTTCTGACCACAATGCTATGAGACTAGATATCAATTACAGGAAAAGAGCTGTAAGAAATACAAACACATGGAGGCTAAACAATACACTACTTAATAACAAAGTGATCACTGAAGAAATCAAAGAAGAAATTAAAAAATACCTAGAAACAAATGACAATGGAGACACGATGACCCAAAACCTATGGGATGCAGCAAAAGCAGTTCTAAGAGGGAAGTTTATAGCAATACAATCCCACCTTAAGAAACAGGAAACATCTCGAATAAACAACCTAACCTTGCACCTAAAGCAATTAGAGAAAGAAGAACAAAAACATCCCAAAGTTAGCAGAAGGAAAGAAATCATAAAAATCAGATCAGAAATAAATGAAAAAGAAATGAAGGAAACGATAGCAAAGATCAATAAAACTAAAAGCTGGTTCTTTGAGAAGACAAACAAAATTGATAAACCATTAGCCAGACTCATCAAGAAAAAAAGGGAGAAGACTCAAATCAATAGAATTAGAAATGAAAAAGGAGAAGTAACAACTGACACTGCAGAAATACAAAAGATCATGAGAGATTACTATAAGCAACTCTATGCCAATAAAATGGACAACCTGGAAGAAATGGACAAATTCTTAGAAATGCACAACCTGCCAAGACTGAATCAGGAAGAAATAGAACATATGAACAGACCAATCACAAGCACTGAAATTGAAACTGTGATAAAAAATCTTCCAACAAACAAAAGCCCAGGACCAGATGGCTTCACAGGCGAATTCTATCAAGCATTTAGAGAAGAGTTAACACCTATCCTTCTGAAACTCTTCCAAAATATAGCAGAGGGAGGAACACTCCCAAACTCATTCTACGAGGCCACCATCACCTTGATACCAAAACCAGACAAGGATGTCACAAAGAAAGAAAACTACAGGCCAATATCACTGATGAACATAGATGCAAAAATCCTCAACAAAATACTAGCAAACAGAATCCAACAGCACATTAAAAGGATCATACACCATGATCAAGTGGGGTTTATTCCAGGAATGCAAGGATTCTTCAATATATGCAAATCAATCAACGTGATACACCATATTAACAAGTTGAAGGAGAAAAACCATCTGATCATCTCAATAGATGCAGAGAAAGCTTTCGACAAAATTCAACACCCATTTATGATAAAAACCCTCCAGAAAATAGGCATAGAGGGAACTTTCCTCAACATAATAAAGGCCATATATGACAAACCCACAGCCAGCATCGTCCTCAATGGTGAAGAACTGAAACCATTTCCACTAAGATCAGGAACAAGGCAAGGTTGCCCACTCTCACCACTCTTATTCAACATAGTTTTGGAAGTTTAATGACAGCAATCAGAGAAGAAAAGGAAATAAAAGGAATCCAAATCGGAAAAGAAGAAGTAAAGCTGTCACTGTTTGCAGATGACATGATACTATACATAGAGAATCCTAAAGATGCTACCAGAAAACTACTAGAGCTATTCAATGAATTTGGTAAAGTTGAAGGATACAAAATTAATGCACAGAAATCTCTGGCATTCCTATATACTAATGATGAAAAATCTGAAAGTGAAATCAAGGAAACACTCCCATTTACCACTGCAACAAAAAGAATAAGATATCTAGGAATAAACCTACCTAAGGAGACAAAAGGCCTGTATGCAGAAAATTATAAGACACTGATGAAAGAAATTAAAGATGATACAAATAGATGGAGAGATGTACCATGTTCTTGGATTGGAAGAATCAACATTGTGAAAATGACTCTACTACCCAAAGCAATCTATAGATTCAATGCAATCCCTATCAAACTACCACTGGCATTTTTCACAGAACTAGAGCAAAAAATTTCACAATTTGTATGGAAACACAAAAGACCCCGAATAGCCAAAGCAATCTTGAGAACGAAAAATGGAGCTGGAGGAATCAGGCTCCCTGACTTCAGACTATACTACAAAGCTACAGTAATCAAGACAGTATGGTACTGGCACAAAAACAGAAAGATAGATCAATGGAACAGGATAGAAAGCCCAGAGATAAACCCACGGACATATGGTCACTTTATCTTTGATAAAGGAGGCAGGAATGTACAGTGGAGAAAGGACAGTCTCTTCAATAAGTGGTGCTGGGAAAACTGGATAGGGACATGTAAAAGTATGAGATTAGATCACTCCCTAACACCATACACAAAAATAAGCTCAAAATGGATTAAAGACCTAAATGTAAGGCCAGACACTATCAAACTCTTAGAGGAAAACATAGGCAGAACACTCTATGACATAAATCACAGCAAGATCCTTTTGGACCCACCTCCTAGAGAAATGGAAATAAAGACAAAAATAAACACATGGGACCTAATGAAACTTAAAAGCTTTTGCACAGCAAAGGAAACCATAAACAAGACCAAAAGACAACCCTCAGAATGAAAGAAAATATTTGCCAATGAAGCAACTGACAAAGGATTAATCTCCAAAATTTATAAGCAGCTCATGCAGCTCAATAACAAAAAAACAAACAACCCAATCCAAAAATGGGCAGAAGACCTAGATAGACATTTCTCCACAGAAGATATACAGACTGCCAACAAACACATGAAAGAATGCTCAACATCATTAATCATTAGAGAAATGCAAATCAAAACTACAATGAGATATCATCTCACACCAGTCAGAATGGCCATCATCAAAATATCTAGAAACAATAAATGCTGGAGAGGGTGTGGAGAAAAGGGAACACTCTTGCACTGCTGGTGGGAATGTGAATTGGTATAGCCACTATGGAGAACGGTATGGAGGTTCCTTAAAAAACTACAAATAGAACTACCATATGACCCAGCAATCCCACTACTGGGCATATACCCTGAGAAAACCATAATTCAAAAAGAGACATGTACCCAAATGTTCATAGCAGCCCTCTTTACAATAGCCCAGAGATGGAAACAACCTAAGTGTCCATCATCGGATGAATGGGTGAAGAAGATGTGGCACATATATACAATGGAATATTACTCAGCCATAAAAAGAAATGAAATTGAGCTATTTGTAATGAGGTGGATGGACCTAGAGTCTGTCATACAGAGTGAAGTAACTCAGAAAGAGAAAGACAAATACTGTATGCTGACACATATATATGGAATTTAAGAAAAAAAATGTCATGAAGAACCTAGGTGTAAGACAGGAATAAAGACACAGACCTACTAGAGAATGGACTTGAGGATATGGGGAGGGGGAAGGGTAAGCTGTGACAAAGTGAAAGAGCGGCATGGACATATATACACTACCAAATGTAAGGTAGATAGCTAGTGGGAAGCAGCCGCAGAGCACAGGGAGATCAGCTCGGTGCTTTGTGACCGCCTGGAGGGGTGGGATAGGGAGGGTGGGAGGGAGACGCAAAAGGGAGGGGATATGGGAACATATGTATATGTATAACTGATTAAATTTGTTATAATGCAAAAAAAAAAAACCCACATTGAAACAGGTAGGAGAGACTGAGTCACAGTGTTGCCACAAACCCCAGCCCCAGGACAGTAACCCACGATCGGGAGGTAGAGAGTTCAAAACCCCACACTTCTCCCTGAGGAGTAAACAGCTTGAACCCCACATCTGTCACCCCAACTTTTAAGACCTGCAATATAGAACTGAGCCCCAAAACATATGGCTTCAAAAGCCAGTGGGGCTTGTGTCCATTTGACCCACAAGGCTATAGCAAACTGAGAAACAGTTCTTAAAGGCTCTCATGTGAGGACTCATGGATCCCAAGGCCCAGTGTAAAGAAGCCAGCTGAAAAGTGCCCAGACTTTCTCTGAGAGAGGCTTAATTGCTTATCTTAAAGCATCAGCCTGGGAGTTCCCTGGTGGTCTAGTGGTTAGGATTTGGTGCTTTCACTGCTGTGGCCTGGGCTGGGGAACTGATATACAAAAAGCCACGTGGCACAGCCAAAATAATATAAAGTAAACTTTGACTATTTAAAAATAAAATAAAATAAACACTGATTATTTAAAAAGAAAGAAAAATAAAGCATTGGCCTGAGGGGCAGGTATCTAATTTAACAGACATCTAGGGTATGGCCTACTGAAATACTCCAAAGACAGAGGCTGATGGGCTCCATGTTTGTGCTCTCCCTCTGCCTCACTCTAGTTGCTGGTATCTCCCAGAAAACAGCTTCTACACTTATCTTGCACCCTGGTTTTTGTGGCTGCCATCCATGGGTTGCCTCTTGATTGACTGGCTCTGGTGGCCAGTGGGGCTTGCACTCACTGGACCTGTAGGACTGTAATAGATGAAAGAGGAGGTCTTAGCTGGCTGCACCTCCAAGACATAGTAGGCACAGTCTTTCTGTAAAAGAGGACTATTAGCTTATCTTCATAGCTATGTCCTGAGAGGCAGGCTTCTAATTAAAACTATATCTAAGGGCTGACTATAATTCTCTTCAGAGACCTCATAGGGGCATAGGGGAAGTGTTATCTTTGTAGTCTCCCTCTGCCTTGCTCCAGGTTGCTGGTGTCTCCCAAAAAGCAGCTTGTACACACATCTGTTGCTTTTTATTGGTTGCTGACTGGGGAATGCCCCTGGATTACCTGGCTCTGGTGGCCAGCAGGGTTCATGTTTGCAGGTCTTATAGGATTGTTAAAAAGTGATAAATAGTTCTTAACTGGCTGTTCCTTCCAGAGAATAGCACAGAGATGGTAGACTGAAATGCACCCCAAGTCTTTCTGTGAAAGAGACTTGTTAGCTTACTTTTATAGATGTGGCCTGAGGGGCAGGCTTCTAATTAAACACACATCTAGGTGCTGACTATAATTCTCTCCAGAGACTGGGGAGGCTGGCAGGTGCACCATCATTGCACTCTTCCTTTGCCCCACTCCAAGTTGTCAGTATATCAGAGAAGGTAGCTGTTATACACATCTGGTGCCCCAGTTTTTGTGTTGGTCACCCAGAGAACACATCCCTCAATAGTCTGGCTCTGGTGACCAATGGGGCTTGTTCTTACAGGTTCAAAGGGATGGTAGCAAACAAAGAAACATTTCTCAAATGTTTCTTACTAGCCTAAAGCTCAGCAGTGAGGCAGCAGACAGAAATGCCAACTCCCTGAAAGAGGTACATTTGTATAGTTTAAAAGCTGTTCCCTTAGTGTCTGGTTTCCAATCAACTTGCATCTGTGTGCTGAGATACTCTCCGCACTTTGAGAGACTGACAGATCTTAGCACACCCTAAAATGCTGGGAGTCACTGAGAATAACGTAGGTGGCTTGGACAATCACAAATTCTTGAGAGACAACCAAGAGCTCAGGCAGTGTTGAATGATAAGTTTCATCTCCTACACAAAATGACCCCTTCAAGACTAGAAGAAGTAGCTGTCTTATTTACTGCATAGAAACCAATGAAGAGAATTAAGGAAAATGAAGAAACAGAAATATATTCTAAATGAAAGAATGAAATAACATCACATAAAAAAAGGTCTTAATAAAATAGTGATAAGTAATTTACCTGATAAAGAGTTCAAAATAATGGTTGCAGTGATGCTCACTGAACTCAGAAGACGAATGGATGAACAAAGTGAGAATTTCAACAAAGAGATAGAAAATATAAGAAAGTATTAAATAGAAGTCACAGAGCTGAAGAATACATTAACTGAACTGATACATACAATAGAGGAGTTCAACAGCAGAATAGATGAAGTGGAAGAAAAAATGAGTGAACTCAAAGACAGGGCAGTGGAACTCATCAAAAACAGAGCAGGAAAAAGCAAAGTGAAGATAGCTTAAGGGACTTATGGAACATCATATGGACCAACATTTGCATTATAGGAGTCACAGAAGGAAAAGAGTGAGAAAGGGGCAGAAAAATTCTTTGAAGAAATAATGACAAAAAAAACTTTCTTGGGTTTCCCTGGTGGTGCAGTGGTTGAGAATCTGCCTGCTAATGCAGGGGACACAGGTTCGAGCCCTGGTGTGGGAGGATCCCACATGCCGCAGAGCAACTGGGCCTGTGAGCCACAACTACTGAGTCTGCACATCTGGAGCCTGTGCTCCGCAACAAGAGAGGCCGTGATAATGAGAGGCCCACACACCGCGATGAAGAGTGGCCCCCACTCGCTGCAACTAGAGAAAGCCCTCGCACAGAAACAAAGACCCAAAACAGCCAAAAACAACTAACTAACTAACTAAATAAACAAACAAACAAACAAAAACTTTCTTAACCTGGGAAAGGAAACAGACACCCAGATCCAGGAAGCTCAGAGAGTTCCAAATAAGATAAACTCCAAAAGACCCACACCAAGACACATTGTAATTAAATATCAAAAGTTAAAGACAAGGAGAAAGTCTTAAAAGCATCTTGTTGTACAAAGGGAACCACATGAGACTATCAGCAGATTTTTCAGTAATAACTTTGCAGGACAGAGGGAGTGGTATGATATATTCAAAGTGCTCAAAGTAAAAAACTGTCCTTCAGAATTGAAAGAGAGAAAAAGTGTTTTCCAGACAAGCACAAGCTAAAGGAGTTCAACAACACTAAACCCACCTTACAAGAAATATTAAAGGCAATTCTTAAGTAGAAATGAGAGGGTGCTGTTAGTAACAGGAAACATGAAAGTATAAACCCAAGTGGTAAAGGTAAATATATAGTAAAATTCAGAATAATCTAATATGTGGACATGGTGAGTTAATCACTTATAAAGCTAGTATGAAAGTTAAAGGCAAAATAGTAAAAATAACTACAATAATTTGTTCATAGATACACACGATAAAAAGATGTAAATTGTGACATCAAAGTGTAAAACATGGGAGGGGAAATAAAAATGTAGAGCTTTAGACTATGATCAAATTTAAGTTGTTATCAACTTAAAATAGATTATTATAAATATAAGTAATATGTTTTATATGTAAGCCACATGGTAACCATAAAGGAAAAACTTATAGGAGATACAGATAAGATAAAACAAATGAATCAAAGCAAACCACTAAAAAGTCATTAAACCAGAAATGAAGAGATCAGAGAAGACAAAAGGAACACAGAAGAACTACAAAACAGCCAGAAACAATAAAAAAAATGGCAATAAGTACATACCTATCCATAACTAATTTAAATGTAAGTGGATTAAATTCTCTAATTAAAAGACATAGAGTGGCTAAATGGATAAAAGAAAACAACCCTTCTGTATGCTGTCTACAAGAGATTCACTTCAGGTGTAAAATTACACACAGATTGAAATTGAACGGATGGAAAAAATATTTTATGTAAATGGAAGTCAAAAGAAAACTGGGGTAGCTATAGTTATCAGACAAAATATACTTTAAAACAAAAACTATAATATAGACAAAGAAGGTCATTATATAATGATAAAGGGGTCAATCCAACATGATATAACATATATGCACCCAACATAGGAGCACCTGCATATATAAAGCAAATATTAACAGAGCTAAAATGAGAAATAGACAGCAATACAATAATAGTAGGGGACTTTAATTCCCTACTTTCATCAATAGATCATCCAGACAGAAAATCAATAAAGAAACATTGGCCTTAAACAACACATTATACCTAATGACTTAACAGATATATCCAGAACATTCCATCCAAAAGTAACAGAATATATATTCCTCTCAAGTGCACATGAAATATTCTCTAGGATGTATTATATGTTAGGCCACAAAACAAGTCCTAATAAATTTAAGAAGATTGAAATCATATTAAACATCTTTTCTGACCATGTGGTATGAAGCTAGAAAGCAATTATAAGAAGAAAACTGGAAAATTCACAAATATTTAGATATTAAACATTCTGTTGAACAAACAATGGGTCAAAGAAGAAATCAAAAAATACTTTGAGACAAATGAAAATGGAAACCCAACATACCAAAATTTATGGGATGCAGCGAAAGCAGTTCTAAGAGGGAAGCTCATAAGGATAAATGGCTTACATCAACAAATAAGAAATATTAACAAAAAAATCTAATTTTACAACTTGAAGAACTAGAAAAAGAAGAATAAACAAAGCCCAAAGTCAGTAGAAGGAAGGAAATACCAAAAATCAGAGCAGAAATAAATAATTAGAGACTGAAAAAACAATGGAAAAGATCAGTTAAATTAAGAGCTTTTTAAAAAAAATATAAATAATATTTACAAACCTTTAGCTAGACTCACTGACAAAAAAAAGAGAGGACTCAAATAAATAAAAACAGACATGAAAGAGAAGACATTACAATTGATACTACAGACATAAAAATGATCATAAGAGTCTACTATGAAAAATTATATGCCAACAAATTGGACAACTTAGAAGAAATGGATAAATTCCTAGAAACATGCAACCTACAAGACTGAATCATTGAGAAGTAGAAAATCTGAACAGACAAATTACTAGTGAGGAGACTGAATCAGTAATCAAAAACCTCCAGAAAAACTTAAGTCCATGACCAGAATGGCTTCACTAGTGAATTATACCAATATTTAAAGAAAAATTAATGTCAATCCTTCTCAAATTCTTCAAAAAATATAGAAGAGGGAACATTTCCAAACTAATTTTACAATGCTGGCATTACCCTAATACCAAAGCCAGACAAAGATGCCACCAGAAAAGGATATTACAGGCCAATATTCCTGATGAACATAGATGCAAAAATTCTCAACATAATTTGGGAAGATAAATTCAACAATACATTAAAAGGATTATACATCATGATCAAGTGGAATTTATTCCAGGGATGCACAGATAGTTCAACATGCACAAATCAATCAATGTGATATAGCACATTAACAAAATGAAGGATAAATATAATATGATCATCTCAATAGATGCAGAAAAGCATTTGACAAGATTCAACATCCATTTATGATAAAAACTCTCAACAAAGTGTGTAGAGAGGAAAATACCTCAACATAATAAAGGCCATATATGACAACCCTATACCTAACAACATACTCAATGGTGAAAAGCTGGAAGTTTTCCTCTAAGATAAGGACCAAGACAATAATGTCGACAGTCACCACTTTTATTCAAGTTCTAGCCAGAACAATTAGGCAAGAAAAAGAAAAAAAAGGCATCCAAATTAAAAAGGAAGAAGTAAAACTGTCACTACTTACAGATGACATGATATTATATGTAAAAATCCCTAAAGACTCCGCCAAAAAAACAAATCAGTAAAGGTGCTGGATACAAGATCAATATATAAAAATCGGTTGCATTTCTATGCACTAATAAGGAACTGCCAGAAAGAGAAATTAAGAAAACAGTTCCATTTACAGTTGCACCAAAAATAATAAAATACATAGGAATAAATTTAACTCAGGAGGTGAAAGACCCATACACTTTAAACTATACAATATTGAAGAAAGAAATTGAAGACACAAATAAATGGAAAGATTCTACATGTTCATGGATTGGAAGAATTAATATTGTTAAAATGTCCATACTACCCAAGCTATATACAGATTTAATGCAATCCCTATTAAAATTCCAATGGCATTTTTCACAGTAATAGAATAAACAATCCTAAAGTTTGTATGGAACCAGAGAAGATCCTGAATAGTCAAAATGGTCTTGAGAAAGAGGAACAAAGCTGGAGTCAAACTCCATTACAAAGCTGTGGTAATCAAAACAGTATAGCATAGGCATAAAAATAGACCAATTGATTAGTGGCACAGAATAGAAAATCCAGAAGTAAAATCCATGCATATGTAGTTGATGAATCTATTACAAAGAAGCCAAGAATATACAATGAGGAAAGGATAGTTTCTTCAGCAAATCGTGTTGGGAAAAATGAATAGCCACCTGCAAAAGAATGAAACTGAACCTCTATCTCACACCATATACAAAAATCAACTTAAAATGAGATTATAGACTTGAATGTGAAATCTGATACCCTGAAACTCCTAGAAGAAAACACAGATGGTAAGCCCCTTGGAATTGGTCATGGCAAAAGTTTTTGGATTTGATACCAAAAGCAAAGGCAACAAAAGTAAAAATAAACAAGAGGAACTGCATCAAACTAAAAAGCTCTGCACCACAAAGAAAACTACCAACAAAATGAAAAGAAAACCTAGTGATTGGGAGAAAATAGTTACAAACCATACATCTAATAAGAGGTTAATATCCAAAATATATAAGGAACTCCAACAACTCAAGAGCAAGAAAACAAAAAATCTGATTTAAAAATGTGCAGGGCTTCCCTGGTGGCGCAGTGGTTGAGAGTCCGCCTGCCGATGCAGGGGACACGGGTTCGTGCCCCAGTCCGGGAAGATCCCACATGCCGTGGAGCGGCTGGGCCCGTGAGCCATGGCTGCTGAGCCTGCGCGTCCGGAGCCTGTGCTTCGCAACGGGAGAGACCACAACAATGAGAGGCCCACATACCGCAAAAAAAAAAAAAAATAATAAAAAAAATAAAAATAAAAAAAAAAATAAAAATGTGCAGAGGATCTGAATAAACATTTTTCCGTTGGAGACATACATATGGCCAACAGATACATGAAAACAGGTACAACATCACAGGAATGCAAATCAAAACCACAATTAGATCTCACCTCACACCTGTTAAATGACTATTATCAAAAGGATAAGAGATAAGAAGTGTTATCTTGTAATGAGCATTTGGAGAAAAGGGAACCATGAATTATTGGTGGAAATGTAAACTGGGGCAGCTACTATGGAAAACAGTATGCAGCTTCCTCAAAACATTAAAAATAGAACTACCATAAGATCCAACAATTCCACTTCTGGGTATTTATCCAAAGGAAGCAAAAACACTAATTTGAAAAAATATATGCACCTCCATGTTCACTGCAGCATTGTTTATAATAGCAGAGACATGGAAGCAACCTAAGTGTCCATCGATGGATAAATAGATAAAGAAGATGTGGTAAGTATATATACAATGGAATATTTTTCAGCTATAAAAGAGAAGGAAATCCTTCCATTTGTGACAACACTGATGGACCTAAAGGGCATTATGCTAAGTGAAATAAGTCAGACAGTGAATGACAAATATCATATGATCTCATTTATATGTGGAATCAAAACCAAAACTAATACCCCCATGACCTCATAGATACAGAGAACAGATTGATCATTGCCAGGAGTGGGGGATAGGTGAAATGGATAAAGGTGGTTACAGGTACAAATTTGCAGTTAAAAAATAAATGTCATGAGAATATAGTGTACAGCATGGTAACTATAGTGAATAATACTGCAATTTGAAAGTTGCTAAAATAGTAGATCTTAAAATTCTCATCACAAAAAAATTTGTAATTATGTGTAGTGATGGATCTTAACTAGACTTAATGTGGTGATCATTTTATAAAATATACAAATATTGAATTATTATCTTGTACAACTGAAACCAATAAAATGTTACATATCAATTATACCTCAATATTAAAAAAGTATTTAGGTCAATTAAGATATTCAGAAATAATTCTCAAAATTTCAAAACTAACTTTTGGTATAAATATCATTATGAAACCAGCTAATAGCATTAAAAACTTTAAAATATTAGTTATCCACTTTTGTGTATGGGTGTTATACTCAGTTTTTTCTTCAAAAATGAATGATTACTTATGAAGCTTAGCACCATAGTGGCCAATAATTATAACATTCTAATACCACTATAGTTAATCAAATCTAAGATGCTATCATATGTAATACTCATCTCAATTTCAACGATGTTAAATGTTAAAAAAAACCCTAGAAAACTGTGCCTTGGAAATGATGAAATATTGTGGTGGTGGTAGTAGTAGTAGAAACAGCAGAAGTGGTGATAGTTGTAGTAGTAACACATACATATATAGTGCTTATTATGTGTCAGGTGCTCTTCTAAGCCCTTTACATATATTAACTCATTTAATCCTCATAAATAAAGTAAATACCAGCATCATCATCATCAACATCAAAGATTTAAAAACTTGCTCATTGTCATCGGCTAGTAAATGATAGAGCCAATAGTTTATTAAAAAATGCAAATTTGGGAGAGTGGACAAGATGGTGGAGTAGAAAGACCCTACGCTCACATCCTTTCATAGGCACACCAAAATTACAACTACTTACAGAGCAACTATTGATGATAATGACCTGAAGACTGGCAGAAAAGATTTTCCACAACCAAAGAAGGAACCACAATGAGAGGGGTAAGAAGAATGGAGATTCAGTATAGTAAAGACCCACATCCCTGGGTCAGCAACCAAAAAATGTAAGATAATCACAATTGCAGAGGTTCTCCCCAAGGAGGGGGGTGTGCCCCTACATTGGGCTCCCCAGCAGAGGGTTCTGCACCAGGAAGAAGAGTTCCCAGAATGGCTGGATTTGAAGGCCAGCAGGGATTGTGACTCTGTTCTTAAAGGGCATGCACAAAATCTCACACATTCCTAGTCCTAACACAGAGGCAGTAATTTAAAAGGAACTAGGGTCAGACCGATTTGCTGGACTTGAAGAGACTCCTGGAGGGGCAGGAGGCAACTGGGACTCCCTCTGGGAACATAGACTCTGGTGGCAGCCATTTTGGGGAGCTGGTTCTACCACAAGGACATTGGTACTGGCAAGTGCTCTTCTGGAGTCCCCCCTGTAGCCTATTCTGGGGGCTTACCAGCCACCAGTGGATGGCACCATCCACAGCGCCCCCCCTCCCAGCCAGCCATCATGGGACCCAGCCCCACCACCAGCAGGATGGCATCAGCCTTGGGACTCCCTGGACAGTACAGACAACTATGTCAGGACCTGGCCCTGTCCACAAGCAGCCTCAGTGGGAAGAAGGACCTGGCAGCCAACCAGGTGGGGTCCAGCCCCCACCTACCAGTATACTCATAGGCAGCCCCGCCACAACAAAAGGGCCCACTCAGCCCACACAGTGGCAACCCTAGATCATACATCTCGGGTGACCAGGTGGAAGTGTACTGCTGGTCCCCATAGGACATCTCTTACATAAGGCCACTTCTCCAAGATTGGGAAATGTAACCAATGTACTTAATACATACATATAAACACAGAGAATTAGGCAAAATTATGTGACTAAGGAATATGTTTCAAATGAAGGAACAGGATAAAACCCAAGAAGAAAAACTAAGTGAAATCAGAGGTAAGCAATCTACCCAATAAACAGTTCAAGGTAATGATCACAAAGATGCTCAATGAACTCAGGAGAAGAATGGATGAACAAAGTGAGAAGTTTAATAAAGAGTTAGAAAATATAAACAAGAACCAAACGGAGCTGAAGAATATATTAACAGAAATAAAAAATATGCTAAAACATGAAAATATTAATGTTTCATAGTCCTTTGTATATTTTGATTGGTAACTAGTATTTTGAAGGGTTGAATTGCAAGTGGACAAATACACATTATACATGCAATTCTTGGAAAGGAAACCTATGAGAGTGTATGCAGATATTGGAGCTAGATAATCAAAGAAAGTTGCACTGTGCTGAAGAAAAGTGTAAACCTTTGTTTTTGTTCTGGAATGAGGGAGTACCTCAGCTTCAGAAAAGTGAGTTAAATATACTCCTTGTTTCTTGAAACATGCTCAATCCAGTCTTGTTTATTGTATTTTACTTTTCCCCTGTATCTTCTTCCCCCATTCCCTTCCCTCATAATAGGCACCCATAACATATATCAAGCAAGCATTATGCTTTACTTGTTTGTTATATGTCCTTGGCTATCTTTGTATTCTTCATTTTTTATCTTTGTATTCTTATAAAATGAACAATACTCTTTTTTGCTTGTGATTTGTGTGTAGTTGTTTGTAATTTTAATAAATGTTACATAGTAACATTTGGTAGGTTTCAGTTTCTTATTCAACACTATTTTTCATTCAAGACTATGTTTTAAGGTCTATCCATGTAATTGTATATAAATCTAAAACAGCTTTATTTGTTTCAAAACCTGTTTATGCCAGATTGCATTATTATTGTAATTGTGGAATTAAACTAAATATTATGGACTGGTTAAATACCAGTGTAAAAATAGAGTTACTCTTTCCCTGAAAACTACGTTTGGAACTGCTTTGGAAAGTTGTTTTTTTTTTTTTTTTTTTTTTAACGGTACATGGGCCTCTCACTGTTGTGGCCTCTCCCATTGCAGAGCACAGGCTCCAGACGAGCAGGCTCAGCAGCCATGGCTCATGGGCCCAGCCGCTCCATGGCATGTGGGATCTTCCCGGACTGGGGCACGAACCCGTGTCCCCTGCATCAGCAGGCGGACTCGCAACAACTGCACCACCAGGGAAGCCTGGAAAGTTTTGATAAAGCAAGTCATAGAAGAAATTGCTGAGCTAGGTATGAGCAAGATAACACTAAAAGGCTGGGGAAAAAATTATAAAAATCTAGAACTTTGGTTGTTTTGCCAATGTCTTTAAGTACCCCCCGCCCCCGCTATTTTAAAGAAACTGAAATGAGAACTAAGAGATGATGTCTTATGAATAAGACTATGCAAGAAAGGAGATGAGGAATTCCAGTGGACTAATTACAAAGCAAAGTCTGTAGTCCTATATTAAAAGATTGACTAATGAATGTACATTCATCTATTTAAGTTAAAGTAAAATGTTTCACATATAGCACTTTCCTTTTTTAAATGATTCTTCACTTTAACTTACTTTGGAATTAAATGAACACTTCCATTCCACTGTATCTATTAAGAGGCCCACTATTGTATATGCTTAAGAAAGCTGAGCCTAGAAAGGGAGAGTGGGGAATAGAATATACAATATTTGGGAAGAAATTACAGTAACATGTAAAAATGCTTATGGGGCTTCCCTGGTGGCACAGTGGTTGAGAGTCCACCTGCCGATGCAGGGGACACGGGTTCATGCTCCAGTCCGGGAGGATCCCACATGCCATGGAGTGGCTGGGCCCGTGAGCCATGGCCACTGAGCCTGCACGTCTGGAGCCTGTGCTTTGCAGCGGGAGAGGCCACAACAGTGAGAGGCCTGCGTACAGCATAAAAAAAATTGCTTATGCTATAATATTACCTAGGAAAGTAGTACACAAAATAATATACACAGTATATTTATGTCTCTTGTGGTAGATTATTTACAAAGACGGCTGCAGTAATTCCTCCCATTCCTGTATGTAGGTCCGTTTACAGTGTAAGTTTGCTGTTCTATTAAGAAGTGGAGTCTATTTCCCTATCATATTAATCTGGGCTGGCCTTGTGAATTGATTTGACGAATAGAATGTAGCCAAACTTAGGCCTTGAAAGGCCTGTGGCTTCTGCCTTCACCATCTTGGAACACTGCCCTGAGATTGCCATGTGAAGAAGCCAGGTCTAGCCTGGAGGATAGAGGACACATGGAGCAGCGACAAGTGCTCCAGCTGAGGCCCCTTATACTAACAAGCCAGTGCGTGCACCAAACATTTGACATGTGAATGAAGCCATCTTACATTATCCTGTCCCAGGCAAGCCACCAGATGACCACAGCCTCATGAATAAACCCAGATGAAACCAGCAGAACTGCCCATCTACTCGTAACCCAAATTGTTGATCCACAGAACTTGTTGATTGAAGCCATTAAGTTTAGGGATGGTGTTATAGTGTAATAGATAGCAGATAGAACTCTACAGAGCAGTCATGCACTATATAAGAAAAGGAAGTGAACAATACAATTGACAAAGAGTTCTACAGGAATGTGTTTTTAAGTGGCAAAGAGGCCCTGGATATTGCAAGTAAAAATTGTTGCTCAGGAATTAATGACTTACCATATCATTATTCATTAAAAACGTACATATTTCTCAACATTTTCAAAGCTAAATTTGGAGGGAAATCCATTCTTTTAAATGTTAATAATTTTACATTTATTAAAATCAAATGAAAGAATTTTAAAATATTAACTTACCATGGTTTTAGTGCAGTATCCTGAGGCAATTTCATAGTGAATCTGATTTTTCTCTTCCAATATTTTTGGGCCATATGATTCCACAATAATATACAGACCAATATTTTCTGGATAGACTATTTGAGCCCACACTGACAGGTTTTGTCCTTTGTCCAAAAGATAAAAAACACGAAAAATATCATTATGAAATGCCACGTAGGGGCATTTTTCTTTTGTTTTGAAAGCTATACTTTGTGCTTCCAGTTTTAAGGGATATTCCTGTGGATGTATTGTGCCATTTTCAGAAACATGTATGAGATACATTTTACCAGATGTATTCAAGGAAATTAATGATTTTATTGTGCTATTTGTCCATAAAGGCAGCTTTACTGCATCTTTAATATTAATCTTGAAATAAAACATTACATTATTTTCCATTTTTACCACAATATTTCCATAATAATCTGGAAAAAAGAGAGAAAAGTTTGTGTTATTCTATGTTGAATAAATCTATGCCGTTTTATTTAAGTGCACTATTAACCAAAATAATTTCTTTCATAGTGATTATTTATATACTTTGAGAAAATTAGAGTGTTCAGGCACAAACCCATAACATTACAAGATGTTTGAGAGCTTCTCTCCCACTTCGTAGCAGAGCGTTTTTAATTTTTTTCTGCATACCTTTCTCCTCACATTCACTCTATCACTTTTATAATCACATTATTAACATAGAAGAAAGAGCTGGAATTAGTGCATTAAATAATAATGAGGATGAGCATGACAGGAATGGTATTATTAGGAAGCATTGTATTATGGACTGAATTATGCTCCCTCAAAATGCATATGTTGAAGCCCTAACTCTCATTGTGACTATATTTGGAGGTAGAGTCTTTAAGGAGGTAATTAAGGCTAAATGAGGTCAGAAGGATGGGGCCCTAATCCAATATGACTGATGTCTTTATCAGGGGAGGAAGATACACCAGAGAGCTCTTTCTCTCTCTGCACGTACAAAGAGAAAGGGCTATGTGAGGACAAAATGAGAAGGCGGCCACTGTCTTCAAGCGAGCAAGAGAGTCTTTGTCAGAAACCAACCTTGATGACACCTTGATCTTGGACTTCTAGCCGCCAGAATTGTGAGAAAGTAAATTTCTATTGTTTAAGCCACTTAGTCTGTGGTATTTTCCTATGGCAGCCATAGTAGGCTAATGCAATTGGGATGAAGAAATGGTAGTGGGAGGGAGACAGCACCTCTTCAGGTTCACTTTATACAAAATGATTAACTTTCTCCCCTTAATAGAGTATTATGCCTAAGTCGTAGAGGTTCATAGACAATAAGTCTCTTAACCTCTTTGGTTCTATAACCACAGGTATAAAATGAACAATTGGACTAGTTGGTTTCATAACTTCCTTTCCAGATACGACACTTTTGCATACAGCCCATAGGGGTATACTTTCTTTAATTTTCAAAAACAACACTTAGAAAGGACTGGATGAAAGGAGGAAGGTGAATTCAAAGAGTTAGGGAGGATCAGACCTCTTTGTGCATTTGCATCTCACATTTGGCATATGAATAATTAAGTGACATTTTCACAACTTGCCATAAATTATATTCTAATCAAGCTCTTAAATCAGAAACACCTATTATTTTTAGGATCAGAATACTGTAATAAGATAACAGTGTCAACATACTACCATTTTCCTATCACATTGCTCATTAACAACATTATTAAATGAATTTTGGATTAAATACGAAGTTAAGATGAAAATTAGGAATTATTTTTTTAAATAATGAGAATAAGAACACTATATATAAAAGTCTGTGGGACATAGCTAAAGCCATGTAGAGAAAAATTCATAGCATTATGCTTTTCATAGTTTTAAATGCTTAGAAAACAACAAAAACTGAAAATAAATGAACTAATTATTTAACTCAGGAAGCAGGCAACAGAATACCAACATTACAAACAAAAAGCAGAAGTGAAGAATCATTAATGACAAAAGCAGAAATTAAGGAATTAAATAAAAAAGAAAGTAGATTTGATAAATCAAAGAGTTCTTTTCAAAGCAAAGGAAAACAAAAACAAAAAATTCTAAAAAAAATGATATCTTGCAAGCCAAACTAGCAAGGATTGGGACATAAACAATGTTAAAAATAAACAAGAGAATATGATTACAGATACATAAGAAATTTAAACATTAAAATGGGAAGCTTTTGCCAATAAATTAGAAAATCTAGAAAAAATGAATGCTTTCCTAGGAATAAACAAACTTCTAAAATTGACTGAAGAAGAGATGAAAGACTTTAATAGACCAATTAGAGAAAATAAAATTAATGAAGAGATATAACATTCCTGGTTGGGAAGACCTGATATTGCAAATATTCAATCATCTATTCAATAAATATCAATATTTATTGAATGCCCACTATAGCTACACACTGTTCTAGAAACTTGGGAGGGACATATTAGTAAAAGAACTGAAAGATAATTTTCTTTTGTAGCTTCTATTCCTTTAGGGAAGACAGCCAATAAACATAAGATAAGTAAATTATATAGTGTGTTAGTGATTAAAGCTACAGTAATCAAAACAATATAGATCTTGTGGAGATAGATGAGGGAAGGGGATAGCCCAGAAACTGAACTCAGTTAACATGAGGAATAAGTGCATAATAAAATTGGCATTTCAAATCTGTAGGGTAAGCGGTGTTTAACAGAAGACTGATTTGAAGGCAACACGAGGTTTCACAGGAAAAACAGAAATAAAAAATAAAATTAGATTCCTTATACCAAATATAATTCTAGATGAATTAAAGATTGAAACATAAAAATTATAATGCTAAATTATAAAAAGAAAATATGTGATAATATCTTTATAATTGGAAAGACCTTTCATATTATGACATTACAGAAGAATTGACAAATAAAAGTACTAACAAATTTGACTACATAAAAACTGAAATTTTAAATGTCAAAGTCCCTGCAAAAAGGCACCAAGAAATTACACACAACAGAAAATATTTGCAATACGTGTCAAAGACAAATGGATAATATACATTATAAGTAAAAAACATATCAATAAGAAAATAAGCAATCCAGTGCAAAATATCTAAACAGTATGAATTGACAATCCAGAGAAAATATGACCAATGAACATACAAAACTAGATAAAACATCTAATTATAAAGTGTGCAATAAAATGAGAATTACACATTTTTCTTCCACACTATGGGTAAATAGTAAACAGATTTTATAAAAATATACATTTTTCAAATACTTTTGGGTGAGTTTAGACTGACAATTTTAAGGATTTATCAACTTTTTAAATATTCAGAACTGATTCAAGAATTCTATAATAATCTATGTTACAGGAATACTTGTACAAGTGTACAAGTACCTATATACATATGTATATATATGCATATTCTCCACAGTGGTTTCTTTAATTTTTATTTTTTATTGGAGTATAGTTGATTTACAATATTGTGTTAGTTTCAGGTGTGCAGCAAATTGATTTAGTTATACATATACATACTTCCATTCTTTTTCAGATTCTTTTCCCATAGAGTTTATTATAGAATATTGAGTAGAGTTCCATGTGTTATACAGAAGGTCCTTATTGACTATTTATTTTATATATAGTAGTGTGTATATGTTAATCCTAAACTCCTAATTTATCCCTCCCATCACCTCTTCCCTTTGATAACCATAAGTTTGTTTTCAAAGTTTGTGAGTCTGTTTCTGTTTTGTAAATAAGTTCATTTGTATTATTTTTTAAGATTCCATATAAAAGTGATATCATATGATATTTGTCTTTCTCTGACTTACTTCACTTAGTATGATAATCTCTAAGTTCATCCATTTTGCTGCAAATGGAATTATTTCATTTTTTATGGCTGAGTAATATTCCATTATATGTATGTACCACATCTTCGTTGTCCATTCCTCTGTTGATGGACACTTATGTTGTTTCCAGGTCTTGCCTATCGTAAATAGTGCTGCAATGAATATTGGGGTGCAGGTATCTTTCTCAAATTATGGTTTTCTCTGGACATATGCCCAAGAGTGGGATTGCTGGATCATATGGTAATTCTATTTTTAGTTTTTTAAGGAACCTCCATACTGTTCTCCATAGTGGTTGTACCAATTTACATTCCCACAAGCAGTGTAGGAGGGTTCCCTGTTCTCCACACCCTCTCCAGATTTTACTGTTTGTAGACTTTTTGATGATGGGCATTCTGACTGTGTGTGGTGATACCTCATTGTAGTTTTGATTTGCATTTCTCTAGTAATTAGCAATGTTGAGCATTTTTCATGTGCTTTTTCACCATATATATGTCTTCTTTGGAGGAATGTCTTTTAGATCTTATGCCCATTTTTTGATGGGGTATTTTTTTTTTGATATTGAGCTGCATACACTCTTTGTATATTTTGGAGATTAATTCCTTGTCAGTCACTTTGTTTGCAAGTATTTTCTCCCATTCTGTGGGAGAAAATTCTTGTCTTTTCATTTTGTTTATGGTTTCCTTTGCTGTGCAGAAGCTTTTAAGTTTCATTAGATCCCATTTGTTTATTTCTGTTTTTATTTCCATTATTCTAGGAGGTGGATCAAAAAAGATCTTGCTGTAATTTATGTCAAACAATGTTCTTCCTAGGTTTTCCTCTAAGAGTTTTATAGTGTCCGGTCTTACATTTAGGTCTCTAATCCATTTTGAGTTTATTTTTGTATATGGTGTTAGGGAGTGTTCTAATTTCATTCTTTTACATGTAGCTGTCCAGTTTTCCCAGCACCACTTACTGAAGAGACTGTCTTTTCTCCATTGTATATCCTTGCCTCCTTTGTCATAGGTTAGTTGACCATAGGTGCATGGGTTTCTGTCTGGGATTTTTATCCTATTCCATTGATCTATAGTTCTGTTTTTGTGCCAGTACCATATTGTCTTGACTACTGTCGCTTTGTAGTATATTCTTAAGTCAGGGAGTCTGATTCCTCCAGCTCCATGTTTTTCCCTCAAGACTGCTTTGGCTATTTGGGGTCTTTTGTGTCTCCATACAAATTTTAAGATTTTTTGTTCTAGTTCTCTAAAAAATGCCATTGGTAATCTGATAGGGATTGCATTGAATCTGTAGATTGCTTTGGGTGTATAGACATTTTCACAATATTGATTCTTCCAATCCAAGAACATGGTATATCTCTCCACCTGTTGGTATCATCTTTAATTGCTTTCATCAGTGTCCTATAGTTTTCTGCATACAGGTCTTTTGTCTCCCTAGGTAGGTTTATTCCTGGGTATTTTATTTTTTTTGTTGCAATGGTAAATGGGAGTGTTTCCTTAATTTCTCTTTCACATTTTTCATGATTATTGGAGAGGAATGCAAGAGATTTCTGTGCATTAATTTTGTATCCTGCTACTTTACCAAATTCATTGATTATCTCTAGTAATTTTCTGGTGGCATCTTTAGGATTGTCCATGTATAGTATCATGTTATCTGCAGACAGTGACAGTTTTACTTCTTCTTTTCCAGTTTGTATTCCTTTTATTTCTTCTTCTTCTCTGATTGCTGTGGTAAGGACTTCCAAAACTATGTTGAATAATAGTGGTGAGAGTGGACATCCTTGTCTTGTTCCTGATCTTAGAGGAAATGCTTTCAGTTTTTCACCATTGAGAATGATGTTTGCTGTGGGTTTGTCATATACGGCCTTTATTATGTTGAGGTAGGTTCCCTCTATTCCCACTTTCTGGAGAGTTTTTATCATAAATTGGTGTTGAATTTTGTCAAAAGCTTTTTCTGCATCTATTGAGATGATCATATGGTTTTTATTCTTCAGTTTGTTATTAAGGTGTATCACATTGATTGATTTGCAAATATTGTAGAATCCTTGCATCCCTGGGATAAATCCCAACTAATCATGGTGTATGATCCTGTTAGTGTGTTGTTGGATTCTGTTTGCTAATATTTTGTTGAGGATTTTTGCATCTATATTCATCAGTGATACTGGTCTGTAATTTTCTTTTTTTGTAGTATCTTTGTCTGGTTTTGGTATCAGGATGACGGTTGCCTCATAGAATGAGTTTGGAGTGTTCCTTCCTCTGCAATTTTTTGGAAGAGTTTGAGAAGGATGGGTGTTAGCTCTTCTCTAAATGTTTGATAGAATTCACCTGTGAAGACATCTGGTCCTGGACTTTTCTTGTTTGAAGATTTTTAATTACAGTTTCAATTTCATTACTTTTGATTGGTCTGTTCATATTTTCTCTTTCTTCCTGGTTCAGTTTTGGAAGGTTATACCTTTCTAAGAATTTGTCCATTTCTTCCAGGTTGTCAGTTTTATTGGCATAGAGTTGCTTGTAGTAGTCTCTTGGGATGCTTTGTATTTCTGCGGTGTCTGTTGTAACTTCTCCTTTTTCATGTGCAATTTTATTGATTTGAGTCCTCTCCCTCTTTTTCTTGATGGGTCTGGCTAATGGTTTATCAATTTTATCTTCTCAAAGAACCAGCTTTTAGTTTTATTGGTCTTTGCTATTGTTTTCTTCCTTCCTATTTCATTTATGTCTGCTTTGACCTTTATGATTTCTTTCCTTCTGTTAACTTTGGTTTTTATTTGTTCTTCTTTCTCTAGTTCCTTTAGGTGTAAGGGCAGAGAGTTTATTTGAGATTTTTTTTGTTTCTTGAGGTAGGCTTGTATAGCTATAAACTTCCCTGTTTGAACTGTTTTTGCCGCATCCCATAGGTTTTGGATCATCGTGTTTTCATTGTCATTTTTCTCTAGGTATTTCTTGATTGCCTCCTTGATTTCTTCAGTGATCTCTTGGTTATTTAAGAATGTATTGTTTACCCTCCATGTGTTTGTGTTTTATACGTTTTTATCCCTGTAATTGATTTCTAATCTCATAGCGTGTTGTCAGAAAATATGCTTGATATGATTTCAATTTTGTTAAATTTACTGAGGCTTGATTTGTGACCCAAGAGGTGATCTATCCTGGAGGATGTTCCTTGTGCACTTGAGAAGAGAGTGTAATCTGCGGTTTTTGGATGGAATGTCCTATAAATATCAATTAAATCTATCTGGTCTATTGTGTCCTTAAAGCTTGTGTTTCCTTATTAATTTTCTCTTTGCATGATCTGTCCATTGGTGTAAGTGAGGTGTTAAAGTCCCCCACTATTACTGTGTTATTGTTGATTTCCTCTTTTATAGCTGTTAGCAGTTGCCTTATGTATTGAGGTGCTCCTATGTTGGGTGCATATATATTTATAATTGTTATATCTTCTTCTTGGATTGATCCCTTGATCATTATGTAGTGTTCCCCTTGTCTCTTGTAAGATTCTTTTTTAAAGTCTATTTTATCTAATATGAGTATTGCTACTCCAGCTTTGTTTTGATTTCCATTTGCGTGGAATATCTGTTTCCATTCCCTCACTTTCTGTCTGTATGTGTCCCTAGGTCTGAAGTGGGTCTCTTGTGGACAGCATATATATGGGTCTTGTTTTTGTATCCATTCAGCAAGCCTGTGTCTTTTGTTTGGAGCATTTAATCCATTCATGTTTAAGGTAATTATTGATATGTATGTTCCTATTATCATTTTCTTAATAGTTTTGGGTTTGTTTTTGTAGGTCCTTTTCTTCTCTTGTGTTTCCCACTTAGAGAATTTCCTTCTGCATTTGTTGTAGAGCTGGTTTTGTGGAGTTGAATTCTCATAGCTTTTGTGGAGTTGAATTCTCATAGCTTTTGCTTGTCTGTAAAGCTTTTGATTTCTCCATCAAATCTGAATGAGATCCTTGCTGGGTAGAGTAATCTTGGTTGTAGGTTCTTCCCTTTCATCAGTATAAATATGTCATGCCACTCCCTTCTGGCTGTAGTGTTTCTGCTGAGAAATCAGCTGTTAACATTATGGGAGTTCCCTTGTATGTTACTTGTTTTTTATCCCTTGCTTCTTTAAATAATTTTTCTTTGTCTTTAATTTTTTCCAATTTGATTACTATGTGTCTCAGTGTGTTTCTCCTTCGGTTTATCCTGTATGGGACTCTCTGTGCTTCCTGGACTTGGGTGGTTATTTCCTTTCCCATTTTAGGGAAGTTTCTGACTATAATCTATTCAAATATTTTATCGGGTCCTTTCTCTCTTCTCCTTCTGGGACACCTATAATGCAAATGTTGTTGCGTTTAATGTTGTCCCACAGGTCTCTTAGGCTGTCTTCATTTCTTTTCATTTTTTTTCTTTAGTCTGTTCCACAGCAGTGGATTCCACTATTGTGTTTTCCAGGTCAGTTATCTGTTCTTCTCTCTCACTTATTCTGGTATTGATTCCTTCTAGTGTAGTTTTCATTTTAGTTATTGTATTGTTCATCTCTGTTTTTTTGTTCTGTTTGTTCTTTAATTCTTCTAGATCTTTGTTGAACATTTGTTGCATCTTCTCGATCTTTGCCTCCATTCTTTTTCTGAGGTCCTGGATCATGTTCACTATCATTATTCTGAATTCTTTTTCTGGAAGTTTGCCTATCTCCACTTCATTTAGTTGTTTTTCTGGGGTTTTATATTGTTCCTTCATCTGGTACGTAGCCCTCTGCCTTTTCATCTTGTCTATCTTTCTGTGAATGTGGTTTTTGCTCCACAGGCTGCAGGATTGTAGTTCTTCTTGCTTCTCTCCTTTGTATTTCTGTGGTGTGGTTTGTAGCTTCTATTTTTTCATTTCTAACTTTAATGATTTGAGCTCTTTACCTTTTTTCTAGATGAGTCTGGCTAATGGTTTATCATTTTTTTAATCTTTTCAAAGAACCAGCTTTTAATTTTATTTATCTTTTCTACTGTTTTCTTCATCTCTATTCCATTGATTTCTGTTCTGCTCTTTATGATTTGTTTCCTTCCACTAACTCTGAGGTTTTTTTTGTCCTTCTTTCTCTAATTCTTTTAGGTGTAAAGTTAGGTTTTTTATTTGAGATACTTCTTGTTTCCTGATGTAGGCTTGTATCACTACAAAATTCCCTCTTAGAACTGCTTTTGCTGTGTCCCATAGATTTTGGATTGTTGTGTTTTTGTTTTCACTTGTCTGCATGTATTGTTTGATTTTCTCTTTGATTTCTTCAGTGATCATTGGTTCTTTAGTAGCATGTTTTTTAGACTCCATGTGTTTGTGTTTTTTCCTGTAGTTGATTTTTAGTCTCATAGTATTATGGTCAGAAAAGATGCTTGGTATTATTTCAGTTTTCTTAAATTAACTGAGGTTTCTTTTGTGGCCTAGCATGTGATCTATCTTGAAGAATGTTCCATGTGCACTTGAAAAGAATGTGTATTCTGCTGCTTTTGGATGGAAAGTTATATATATATTCTATCTAATGTGTTATTTAAGCCCAATGTTTCCTTACTAATTTTCCATCTGGAAAATCTGTCCTTTAATGTAAGTGGGTTTAAAAGTCCCCACTATCATTATGGTACTGTCAGTCTCTCCTTTTATGTGTATTAATAGTTGCTTTATATGCTTAGGTTCCACTATGTTGGGTGCATATGTTCTTACAATAGTTATATATTCTCCTTGGATTGATTCTTTATCATTATGTAATGTCCTTTTTTGTCTCTTGTAACAGTGTTTGCCTTAAGGTCTATTTTGTCCAATATAAGTATTGCTATCCCAGCTTTCTTCTTGTTTCATTTGCATGGAATACCTTCTTCCATCTCTTCACTTTCAGTCTGTGTGTGTCTTTAGATATGAATTGACTCCCTTGTAGGCAGGATATATATGTGTCTTGCTTTTGTATCCATTCAGCCATGTCTTTTGATTGGAGAATTTAGTCCAGTCACATTTAAAATAATTATTGACATGTATGTTCTTATTGCAATTTTGTTAATTGTTTTGTGGTTATTTTGTAGTACTTTTTGATCCTTTCTTCGTCTTTTGTTCTCTTGTGATTTGATGGCTATCTTTAGTGTTATGTTTGGATTCCTTTCTCTTTTCTGTGTGTGTATCTGTTATAGATTTTTGGTTTATGTTTACCATGAGGTCTACTTATAACAATGTATATATACATATGATTGTTTTAAGTTGCTGATCTCTGAATTTCAAACACATTTTAACAAACCTGCATTTGTACTCTCCTCCCTGCATGATTCTTGTTTTTGACATCATATTTTACATCTAATTTTTTTGTGCATCCCATAACTGCTTATTGTGAATATAGATGATTTTACTATTTTTGTCTTTTAAGCTTTCTACTATCTGTGTATGTGGTTGATTTTCTACCTTTTTTGGTATATTTGCCTTTACTGATGAGCTTTTTCCTTTCATAATTTTCCTGTTTCTAGTTGTGGCCTTTTCTTTTTTGCTTAGAGATAACCCTTCAATATTCCTTTTTAAGCTTGTTTGGTGGTACAGAACTCTTTTAGCTTTTGCTTGTCTGTATAAATTTTGACTTCTCCATCAAATCTGAATGAAATCCTTGCCAGGTAGAATATTTTTGTTTGTAGATTTTTCCTTTTTATCACTTTAAATATATCATGCCACTCCCTTCTGCCCTACAGAGGTTCTACTGAAAAGGCAGCTGATAGCCTTATGGGAGTTCCTGTGTATGTAACTTGTTGCTTTTCCCTTATTGCTTTTAATATTCTCTACTTTTATGTTTTGGCATCTTAATTACAATGTGTCTTGTGGTTCCCTTTGAGTTGACCATATTTGGGACTCTCTGTGCTTCCTGGATTTGGATGTCTGTTTCCTTTCCCAGGTTAGGGAACTTTTCAGCTATTATGTCTTCAAATGCCTTCTTGGCCCTTTCTCTCTCTTCTCCTTCTGAGACCCCTATAATGCAAATTTTAGTATGCTTGATGTTATCCCAGAAGTTTCTTAAACAGTCCTCATTACTTTTCCTTCTTTTTTCTGCTCAACATCAGTGATTTCCACTACTCTGTCTTCCAGATTGCTGATCCATTCCTCTGTATCATTTAGTCTAATGTTGGTTCCTTCTAGTGTATTTTCCATTTCATTATTGTATTCCTCACCTCTGGTTATTTATATTTTCCAACTCTGATAAAAAAAAATCTCTAAGTTCTCTTTCTGTGCATCCATTCTTCTCCCCAGTTCTTTGATCATCTTTATGATCATTACCCTGAACTCTTTCTTGGGTAGATTTCCTGTTTCCACTTCACTTAGTTTTCTCAGGTTTTATCTTGTTCTTTTGTTTGGAACATGTTCCTCTGTTGTTTCATTTTGCCTAACATGTTGTTTTTATTTCTTTGTATCTGGTAGGTTATGTTTCCTGACCTTGGAAAAATGGCCTTTTGTAGGAGATGTCCTATGCATCCTAGTAGCACACTCCCCTGTCATCACCTGAGCTATATACTCTAGGGTCATTCCCTATGTGGGTTGCATAGGACTTTCTGTTGTGGTGAGTTGACTACTGTGGGTGGCTTGGTAGGCTTTGTTGCCTCCCAGTCCAGTTGGTTGCCAGGCTCTGCCTTTTAAGGAGGCTTCCAGCTACTGGTAGGTGGAACCGGATCATGAGGTGGTGGGCTGCAGAACCCCAGGTATCCCTGGTGTTAGTGCTTGTTCACTGGTGGGTGGGGTTATGGTCCAGGAGATCCTGGGATTGATGCCTGTCCACTGGTTGGTGAACCCAGGTCTTGGGGCTAGTGCCAGCTTACTATTGGGCAGAAATGTGTCCTCAAGTCTGGCTGCAGGGCCCAGGGGCCCCAGAGCTGATTTCAGATTGCTGATGTGTGGGTCCAGTTCCTGACGCAGCTGGATGTTGGGTCCAGAGTATAGATTCAGGTTCCAGATAGTCACAAATTTGGTGCTGGTCCACTGGGTTCCCAGGTTGTGGGTTGTGGTTGTCCTATGGCTAGTGTCTGCCCACTGGTGGGAGAGACTGGTCCCAAGGCTAGAGCAGGCTTTCTGATGGCTGGTGCCTACTCACTGGTGGTAGAGCTGCATCCTGGGGTCTCTGGATACAAGGCCTTGGGGGTTCCAGGTTTAGTGCTTGAGCTCTGGTGTGTGGGTCCAGGTCCTGGGCCTTCTGATGGGCAGGGCTGTGTCCAGGAGTGGCTGTGGGCTCTGGGGATCTTAAGGCAGCCTGTCTGCTGGTGGGCAGGGCTGTGTCCCCACCTAGTTAGTTGCTTGGCCCAAGGCATCCCAGTAGTGGTGGCTACAGGCTCTTGGGCAGGGGCAGGGTGGGGTCCTGAAGCTAATAAACTAGAGAGAGAATTCCAAAATGATGCTTGCCAGCACGAGGGTCCATGTAGTTGAAGAGCTCTCAAAAATGGCTGTGGCAGTGTCTGTGTCCCCAGCATGAGCTCCATTTTCCTCCTGCCTCTCCAGGAGACTCTCCAATATCAGCAGGTAGGTCTGACCCAGGATCCTTTCAGATTACAACTTCTGCTCTGGGTCCTGGAGCATGTGACATTCTCTGAGTCTCTATTTCCCACAGCTCTCCAGGAGTACTGAAAGTAAGCCCCACTGGCCTTCAAACCCAAATGTTCTGGGGAGTCATCATCTGGTGCTAGGGAGCACAATGTGGGGTTCAGACTGCTCACTCATTGGGGAGAATCTCTGTAATTATAATTACTCTCCTGTTTGTGGGCTGCCCAGAGACATGAGACTTGAGTATACTGTGACTCCGTCCCTCCTACCTGTCTCATTGTGGTTCCTCCTTAATATCTTTGGTTGTAGATCTTTTCTGGCAGGTTCTGGTCTTTTTCATCAATAGTTGTTCTGTAAATAGTTGTAATTTTGGTGTGCTTGTGAGAGTAGGTGAGCTCAGGTCCTTCTACTCTGTCATCTTGTCTGATTTCACCTGTTATATTTTGAATTTGCTTTTTAAAAAGTCTGGATAAATTCACAGGAACTTGTTAATAGTGGGTTATCTGAGAAATAGAAATAGTGAAGGCTGAAGATCTTTAACTTCATATCTCATATACTTATAAACTGTTTAAACTTTTTATTTCTGAATGGCTTTCAGTACAATATTCAAACTTTAAGGTCCTCTAAAATCTATCCCCAATTTATCATTCTGACCTTATATTCTTTTCACTATGGTCTTTTAAAAACACAAATATCCTCCTTCTCTCTTGCCTGAAACTCTTTAGAACTCCCTAGAGGCCTTAGAAGAAGGTCCAATTTCTTCATACAACTTTTGAAGTCTTTAATAATCTGGACTCTATTTCACCAGAAGAGACTCATCCCTTTTCTCTCTGCAGAACTCTGTTTCAGCAGTTTATCATTTTTCAAGTTCTGGAAAGTATCCTGTCATCTCTGTCTCTGGGTCACTGGGCACACCAACCCCATCAATTGTCTTCACTGTTTAACCCCAGCTTATTCAGCAGATCTCAGTTTAGATACTAGTTCCCTACCTCAAGGTAGCCTTCCCTACTTCCATGTTTCCCAATTTGGGTAAGGTACTCAATCTGTGTGTTTCCATAGCACCCTATATTGTCTCTATCACAGAACTAAACATGTTGCTTTATTTGCATGTTAACTTGTCTTTATCTTATGTAATTTTGTAAACTCTGGGAGGGTTGGAATTGTGTTCAAATTACCACTATATCTCCTACCCCTAGCAGAATGCCTCACAAATAGTGGTGCTCAATGAATATTTTTCAATTATTTATTCCAAAAAGTACTTATTGTATACTGTTCTAGGTATTGTGGGTAAAGCAGCAAATATAATGAAGTCATGCAGAACTGTTTTTTGGTGGAAGATTCAGCTAACAAATAAGTACACATATCATTTGTTAGGTGATGATAAGTGCTGTGAACAAAATAAAGAAGTGTAAGGGACAGAGCAGGGGAGTTAGATCAGGGTCAGGGAAGAGCTCTCTGATAAGGTGACATTTGGATTTAAACCTGAATTAAGTATAAGAGTTATGTAGATATGAAAGTGAGGAATATTCTTGGCAGTAGATATCCAGGGAAACAGTAGATATCCAAGGAACAGCAAAGAGGCCAGTCTGGCTAAGTAACACTGAACAAAGGGTCGAGGGATAGGAGATGACATCAGAGTCCTGGGCCAGATCACATATTGTTTTTCAGGTGATGCTAAAGGTTTTAGATTTTATTCTGAGTGATATAAGAAGCCAAATGAGGGTTTTAAGCAGAGGAATAATATGATTTTACATATATTTTCAAAGGCTCACTCTGGCTGCTAGGTGGATTCTGGTTAGGGATGGGGACGCAAGGATAAAAGATGAAAGACCACTTAAAAAACTCTTGTATGTACGGGCTAGAGAGGATAGGGGCTTGAACTGGAGTGGGAATGGTGAAAAAATGGTTAGATATTAGATACATTTTTTAGATATAGTCAACAGGATTTGATAATGGCTTGTTTGTGGGATGTAAAAGGGGAGGATTCAAGGATGAGGTCATGGTTTGTGGCTGGAAGAAAAGAAGTGCTGTTTACTCCATAGGGGAGGACTAGGGATGAAGCAGGCTGAAGTGTGAGTGAGGGAAACAAGGATTCAGTTTTGGATATGTTAGCCTGAGATGACCACTAGTCATCCAAGTGAAGGTATCAAGAAGGTAGTAGGAAATTGTAGTTTGGAGTTCAGGCTAATGATCATGGCTGGAGGGCAAAGAATGAATGTAAATAGAGTTCAGAAGATGTCTGAGAACCAAACCCTGAGGTACTTCTCCATTTAGGAATTAAGAAGATGAGAATGTAAAAGAGGTTGAGGAGAAATAGCTAGTGAAGTAGGAGGAAGACCAAAAAAGTGATAGCCTAAAATTCAGTGAAAAAAAGTGTTTCAAGGCAAAGGCCATGTTGAACTATTTCAAATGTTGCTGCCAGATCATAAAAGATGACTGAAAATTGGCCACTGGATTAGCAAAGTGGAAGTCATTGAATCTCTTGATAAGGGCAGTTTCTGAGAAAATTTGATTAGACCAGATTCAAGAGAGAATGAGAGGAAAGAGGAAAAAGTAAAACTGGGCAATACTTCCTTGGAGTTTTGTTGTAAAGGGGAGCAGCAAAACTGGATGGTTGAGAGTTGAAGAATGATATGGGGTCAAGAAAGACTAATTACAAATTACAGTGATATCTACTTTAAATTTCATGGTTAATTTATCTCCTAACTAGATTCCTTGAGGATTAAACTTTCTATTTCTTTGCATTTCCTATAATATTTAGTAAACTGCCTCAGGAATAATAACATGAAGAATAACTACTATTAATCGAAGGTTTACCACTTGCCAGGTATTATTCTAAGCATTTTATATACAATCCCTTATCTAATCAACATGACAGTCCTATATTCTAGATTAGAAAACTGAGGCTTGGAAATGTAAAATGACATGTTCATGGACTCGAAAACAGATCTATTTAACTCTACAACACCTCTTATAGATTAATTGAATTGTGTCCCCTCAAAAAAGATATGTCGAACTTCTAACTCCAAATACTACTTCAGAATGTGACCATATTTGGAAATAGGGTCATTATAGATATAATTATTTAAGATGAGGTCATACTGGAATAGGGTTGGCCCCGGTGTCCTTATAACAAAATGACATGTGAAGATACAAGAATTCTATGTGATGACAAAGGCAGCAACTGGAATGATGCAGCTGCAAGCCAAGGAATGACAAGGTTTGCCAGCAAGTCACTAGAAGCTAAGAAAGATCCCCTAGCTTTCAGAGGGAGTATGGCCCTGCCAACACTTTGAATGTGGACTTCTAGCCTTCAGGACTGAGACAATAAATTTCTGCTGCTTTAAGTTTGTACCATTTTGTGGTATGTTGTTATGGGAGCCCTAGGAAATGAATACAACAACACATACATTGAAAATGCATATGTAAGTTGCATATGTATCTGCTGATTGACCAAAATGAACCTCTGAAAAAAGAATCTGAGTGCCATTTTGCTTTGTGAGATTCTACTTAACATTAATAGAATTTTAAAAGTGATAAAACAGCACCTTTATCAAAAGCACCATATATTAATACATTAAAATTATTACATCTTCATAAGCAAGATATCTATTATGAAATCTAGAATAATTTTTGCAGAATGAGAATACCTTACCCATAAAAACATCATGAATAGTGCTGTTATGTGATAATCTTGATAGATTTCCAAATTCTGTAGGTGTTTGTAGAACTCCAGTATCTGTGAAATTATGATAATAATAGTAGATCCTATGTTTGTCCCATAGTATTAATTCTGGCATTGCTGAATATATAAAATTTGGAATTAAAAAATTGTCAGTAGTGACATCTAATGCAAAGTCTTGGAATACCCACTGTTTTGTATCTTCATTGTATATCACTAGGTAGATCGTTTTGATGATGTTACATGTAATGCAGTAATTTAATAACAAGGCAAGTTCCAAAGGGTGTCCTGTATACTCAACATTGTGTATAGTCAGAGTAGCAGCTGATGACATATTTAGAAGTTCTTTCAGTTTTTCAGTAGTTATTATTTTAACAAATTTAAGCAAAGCATATCCAAGATAAACCTCATTTTCTGTCCAGATTGCCATGCTGCTTCTTCTTCCTTTATCCTGTGATAAAATTGAAAATAATTAGACAATCTTTGATTTTATGGACAGTGTTAGCAGTTCCCATCTTCTAATTTGCTACATTTAAAAATAAAACAGTAACTACTAAGATTTAATTTTTATTATATTTCTGACTAATACTTCAGACCTAGAAATATGTTACATGAAAATATATTACATGCAAGCATAAAAATAAATTATTCCAGTGATTTTATTATTTTATATACTTTCTCTATCAGTAGAAATAATTATTCTTAATTCCCCCCCTTTTTTTTTTTTTTTTTGCGCTACGTGGGCCTCTCACTGTTGTGGCCTCTCCCATTGTGGAGCACAGGCTCCGGACGCACAGGCTCAGCGGCCATGGCTCACGGGCCCAGCTGCTCTGTGGCATGTGGGATCTTCCCGGACCGGGGCACGAACCCGTGTCCCCTGCATTGGCAGGCGGACTCGCAACCACTGCACCACCAGGGAAGCCCTCTTTATTCCCTTTTAAATCTTCAAAGAGCATGAACCTTCTTTTTTCTTATATGTTTATCCACTCTGGCCAGAAGTGCACTTTGGACCCTGATGTTTACCAAGGTCTAGATATAAGGACGCTTACATAGACAGAGGAATGGATAAAGAAGATGTAGTACATATATACAATGGAATATTACTCAGCCATTAAAAAGAACGAAATAATGCCATTTGCAGCAACACGAATGGACCTAGAGATTGTCATACTGAGTGAAGTAAGTCAGAGAAATAGAAAATATCATATGATATTGCTTATATGCGGAATCTGAAAAAATGATACAAATGAACTTATTTACAAAACAGAAACAGACTCACAGATTTAGAGAACAAACTTATGGTTACCAGGGGGGAAGCACAGAGGGGAGGGATAGTTGGGGAGTTTGGGATTGACATGTACACACTGCTATATTTAAAATAAATAACCAAAAAGGAAAAAATATATAAGGATACTTCAAACATTATTTTTGGAATTCAAACTTCCTTGGCTAAAGAGAAGAGAGAACTTAAAACCTGAGAAAAAAAAAGTTACTACCATTTTATGGACACTGTTAGAGAGGAAGGCCATGCACAGACTGCTATGTTTGAAATTCAGTGGGATTAATTTCATTCAGGGAGTCAAGGTCTCCCTTTCCCCCTGTGTCCCCTCCCCACCTGTTTCTAATTCTTAAAGATTTTTACTTAAAATGTAGCTTCTATGTCCATGACAATCAACAGGAGTTTTTTGTGCACATCTTGTCTCCCTAAATAAATTTGTATATTTATTTAATGTACAAATATTTAGTCTATACTCAAACAGGATGTAGACAGAAATCGAACTGATAATTTAAAAAAGGCGACCATTTGGGGTAAAAAGACATTTTACCAAATGAAGATTCAATTTAAAGCCTAGAACTTCTGTTGCTAAAAATGAGTGTGAAACAATTCTCAAAAGGGAAATAGATTAGAAACAAAATGATGAGCCCTTCATAGAAAAGACACAGCTATTCTCACTATTCTTGGCAGAGGGATGGGAAGGGGAATTTGTCATAAACACGATAGATGGGAATTCCAATTAGCCCCAGCCATGGAATGAGATTTCACCCACCCAAAACTCTTTCCTATAGATCTTCACTTAGTGCTTGGGTATAGTAAGCCAAGGTCTTGAGGCAAAGCAGGAAAGGTGAGTAATCCCTGTGATGCAGTCAGGGTCTCTCCCAAATATAAAGTAGTAACCTTCTGAAGATGGAGAGGGGGCAGGCAGCAAGGCAGCAAAGTTGAGAGAAATCCATCAGCATTCTGGATGCTCAGCTACCATAGACAGGGAGTAGGATAATAGAGAGCTGAGAAAAACTCTCCCTCTGAGATATGTGTGGCCTTTACTGAAAGTATAAAGCAGTCTCCATGCTAAATTGGGGTCAGGGAATCAGGAGAGGGAGATAGAGATCTCCCAAGGCAAGAAAATCTAGGGGTTGATGAGAGAGGAAAGAGAAATCTTCAGTGATTAAGAAAAAAAAAAACTGGCAGCTAGACTATAGAGCAGAGATGGCTCTTCTAGGGTTTGGAAAGCTGGTGATTCAGTTGTGAAATATGAAGAGATCTCTGGAATCCTGTCAGTGCTAAGATAGCAGGCATGGCAAAAAAGAAAATAGCTATGATAAAACACTGAAGATCTAGTGGAAATATGGGCAGAAAGAATGCAGAGATGGGGAATTACAGCTAAGATACGTAAATGATTAAAAAACAACAGAATGGAAATGCTAGAAATTAAAAATATGATACCAGGAATAAAGAAATTATTAGATAGATTTAAGAGTAAACTGAGAAAAGCAGAGGAAAAGAGCAATGAATTTGAAGAGAGGTTAATAGCATGTAACCAAACTGAAATACAAAGAAAAAAATCAGAGTTGAAAAAAAATTAACAGGTCATCTGAGATCTGTGGGACTATATTAAATGGTCTCATATATATGTTTTTGGAATCCAAGAAGAAGAGGAAAAAGAGAATGGTGCTAAAGAAGTATTTGAAGAAATAATGTCCAAGAACACCAAAAATTAATGAAAGACATAATCCCAGAAATCCAAGAAGTTCAGTTGAACCTCAAACAGGATAAAGGAAATTACACTTAGACACATAATAAAAGTGCTGAAAACCAAAGATAAAAGGAAAACTCTAAAGCAGCAACAAGTAAAAAGACATTATATACTTGAGAACAGTGACATGAATAATTACTCACTTCTTACCAAAAATGATGAAAGCCATAAGATAACGGGACTATGTCTTTATAAATTGCTTAAAAAACAATTGAAAAACAACAAAAACCACCTGTCATCCTATAATTCTGTATTCGGTGGAAAATGTCCTTCAAAAATGAAGGCAAAAAATAAAGACACTTTGATACAGACAAATGCTGAGAGAACCTGCAATACAAGAAATTTTAAAGACGTTCTTCAGGTTGAAGGGAAATAAAACCAGGAGGAACACTGGATGTACAGACAGAAATAAAGTGCACACAGGAAGGTATATATAAAAAACTTATTTTGCTATCAGTTATATATATCATTATCACAATTGACTTTTTAAAGCAAAAATATTAACAAGGTATTTTTGGATTTATAGCATATTTAGAAATAAATATGAGACCAGAGTACAAAGGATGGGTAGGGTATAAATGGAGTTGTATTGTTATGCAGTTTTTACACTGTTGTGAAGTAAATTTTATTTAAATTTAGATTCTGATAAATTAAAGATGATTATTGTAAAGTCAAATGCAACTACTAAAAACTAAGTTTGACTTAAAAAGAAATCAATATAGGAGACAACATAGAAATACTGAAAATACATGATTCATCCAGAAGAAGACAAGAAACAAAGGAACAAAGAACAAGAGGCATTAATAGAAAACAAATGCCAAGATGGCAGACTTAACCCCAACCTTAGCAATAGTTATATTATACTTAAGTGAACTAACTATTAAAATTTGAAGGCAGATATTGTCACACTGGAGAAAAAGCAAGACCCTATATGCAGTTTACAAGAAATATAAAGTCACAGACAGGTTGATAGTAAAATAATAGAAAAACTTACATCATATAAGCATGAAACATAAGAAAGCTAGTGCAGCTATATTATTATATATAAATAAAACCAAATGAAGTATCACTTCACACCTGCTAAAAGAGTTTAAATAATAATGATTGGACACACTAAAGGTTTGTGAGATGTGGAAGTAAATGAAAACAGGCAGCTATAAATAACTTATAGTCTTAATTACTATAGCTTTATGATAAATTTTGATACATGGTAGAAGAAATCCTTTGCCCCAACCCCTTCCTAACCCTCAGCCCTTTACTCCATCATATACCTTTTAGAATCATTTTCTAATTTCCACAAAGTAACATTGCATCAAATCTATAGATAAGTTTAGGAAGGATCTAAAAATTTTTAAATATTCTGCATTCCAACAAAGATCTCACACATTTCTAGTGGCATTTATTTCTAGATAAGTTTTTTGTTCTACCCTGAATTGCCATATGACTTTTAGAATCAGCTTCTCAATTTCTATAAAAGCCCGCTAGGATTTTAATTGACGTTGTGCTGCATTCCTCAAGAATTGACATTTTAACAATATTGAGTTTTTTCCACCTATGAACATGATACATCTCCCCATGTAAGTCTTTTACTTCGCTCAATAATGTATGTAGTTTTTAAGTGTATATATTTGCACACCTTTTGCCAGATTTACCCCTAAGTATTTAATATTTTTGAATCTATTTTAAATGGTATTTTAAAAATTTTCAATTTATGATTGTTCATTTATATGCTTATATATTTCATATACAAAATTAACTTGTCATATTTCATATAAAAATGTAATTGATTTTTATACATTGATCATGTATACTGCAATCTGGTAAACACACTTATTAGCCCTGATAGTTTTTTGAAAAATAGATTTCATAAGCTTTTCTACATCCAATAATGTTTGAATAAAGACACTTTCCTTTTCAATACAGATTCCTTTTACTTGTTTCTTAACTCACTGCACCTGTTAGAACTGTCAGTACAATGTTGAATAGAAGTGGTGTGGGTAAACATTCTCACCTTGTTCTTTATTTTAAGCAAGAAAGGGAAGAAAGAAACAAAGGAACAAATGGTGTTAATAGAAAACAAATACCAAATGGTAAGTTTAACCAACAACAGCAATAATTACATTAAATCTGAGCAGACTAAATAGTCTTTTACCATTATACAATGCTATCTTAAGGTTTTTCATAAAGGTTCCTTGTTAAGTTGAGAAATTTCTCTTTTATTCTTAATTTGCTGATTTTAAAAATCAATTGTGTATATTGGATTTTGTCAAATGCTTTTATGCAGCTATTGAGGTGATCATATAGTTTTTCTTTTGTTATTTTCTAATAAGGTGAATTACATTGATTGACTTTCTATTGTTAATCACTCTTTCATTCCTAAGATAAATCCCACTTGGTCATGATGTATTTTCCTTTTTATATATTTTTGGATCTGGTTTACTAAAACTTTGTTTATAAGTTTTAAATCTTTGTTTATAAGAGATATTGGTCTGCAGTTTTATATTCTTGTAATGTGTTATTTATTCTTGGTTGTGGTATCACATAATGCTGGCTTCATAGAATAAATTAGGAATTGTCCCGCCCCCTCCCTTCAATTTTCTGAAAGAGTTTAGAAATGGTGTCATTTATTTTAAAAATATATCATAGAATTCACTGGTGAAATACTCTTGGTCTAAAGTTTTCTTTGTGGGAAGGTTTTTAAATAACAAATTCAATTTCTTTCATTGATATAGGGGTATTCATGTTACCTATTTGTCTTAGGGAAGATTTGGTAGTTTGTGCAAATTTGTTTTAACTTTGTATTTAAAGTTGTTTAACTTGGCCCCACTGTGAAACAGGTTGGCATCAACAAAGAACCCACCTGATCCATGCAAATAGCTACACAGAAACCCAGCTCTGTCCTCCAATGGGCTGCAGAAGCCCCATACCCATTGGGCCACACAGCCAACCAAGCAGGAAGCCTACCCTGCTCTCCAGGGGGCCCACAGCCATCACCCAAAGAGCAGCCTCACAGCCAACTTGGCGAGTTGCCAGCCCCACTGACCAGCACACTCACAGTAGACAGCCCCACCACAACAGAAGTGTGTTTTCAGCCTACATCAGGGCTACCAATAAAGCATATAGTTCTGGTAACCAGAGGGGTGTGCTGCTGGGCCCCATAAAATGTCTCCTACATAAAGCCACTTCTATAAGATCAGGAAACATAACTGACCTACCTAACACATAGAAGTAAACAACAAAGAATTGGGAAAATAAGACAGAAGAATATGTTCCAAATGAAGAAACATAGCAAAATCCCAGAAATAGAATGAAGTGAAGTGGAGATAAGCAATATATCTGACAAAGTATTCAAGATAATGAATATAAAATGTTCAATGAATTTGGGAGACGAATGAATGATCACAGTAAGAATTTCAACAGAGTTACAAAATATAAAAAAGAACCAGAGCAGAAGAATACAATAGCTGAAATTAAAAAATAGCCTAGAAGGAATCAACAGTAGATTAGATGATACAGAGGAACAAATCAGTGATCAGGAAGACAGAGTAGTGAAAACCACATGAACTGAACAGAAGAAAGAAAAGAATTTTAAAATGAAGATACTTTAAGAGACCTCTTGGACAACATCAAGCATACTAACACTTGCATTATTGGGGAGAAGAGAGAAGGGAGGAGAAGAGAGAAAGAAAGAGGCAGAGAATTTTTGAAGAAATAAGAGCAGAAAACTCCACTAACCTGAGAAAAGAAACAGACATTCAGGTCCAGGTAGAACAGAGAGCCCCAAACAAGATGAAGAGCAAGACAAGGTATAATTAAAATGACAAGAAAATTAAAGATAAAGAGAGTATCTTAAAAGCAGCAAGAGAAAAGCAACTAGTTATATACAAGGAACTACCATAAGACAATTACCTGACTTTTCAGGATAAATGCTACAGGCCAGAAGGGAGCAGCACAATATATTGAAAGAAATGAAAGAAAAAAATGTACAACCAAAAATACCTGGCAAGGCTATAATTTAGATTTGAAGGAGGAATAGACTTTTACAGACAAACAAAAGATAAAAGTGTTCAGCACCACTAAACTGGCTTTATAAGAAATGTTAAAGAAACTTCTCTAAATGGAAAAGAAAAGGCTTCAACTAGAAATATAAAAATCGTAAAAGGATAAATCTCACTGGTAGAGGCAAACATACAGTAAAGATAGATCAGCCACTTATAAAGCTATTGGGGATGTTTAAAGATAAAAGTAGAAAAATAATCTATATCCACAATAAGTAGTTAAGGGATACATAAACAAAAAGATGTAAAAAAGACGTCAAAAACATTAAAAAAAAGGGGGGTGGGTTAAAAGGTAGTTTGGTTAGAATGTGCTCAATTTTAGACCATCAACTTAGAATAATCACACATCTATATGTATGTTGTTATATATGAACGTCATGGTAACTGCAAACCAAAAACCTATAATAGATACACACATAAAAGGAATACAAACATAACACTAAAGCTAGTCATCAAACCACAAGGAAAGTGAAAAAAAGAAGAAAGGAACAAAAAGGAACTACAAAAACAAGTGGAAAAAACAAAATGGCAATAAGTACATACCTATCAATATTATGTAAATGGACTAAATGCTCCAATCAAAAGACATAGAGTAGCTAAATGAATACAGAAACAAGGCCCATATATAAGCTATTTACAAGAGACTCACTTCATATCTAAAGACACATGCAAACTGAAAGTGAGAGGATGGAAAAAGGTATTTCATTCAAATGGAAATAAAAAGAAAGCTGAGGTACAATATTTATAACAGGAAAAATAGATTTTAAAACAAAGACCATAACAAGAGACAAAGCAAGACATTACATAATTATAAAGGGATCAATCCAAGAAGAAGATATAACTATTGTCAATATATATACACCCAACGTAGGAGCACCTAAATACATAAAGCAAATATTAACACACATGAGAGAAACTAACAGTAATGTAATAAAAGTGGAGAATTTAAGACCACAGTTATATCAACAGATAGATCATCTAGACAGAAAAACAATACGGAAACCCTGGCCTTAAATGATACATTAGACTATATGGAATTAATAGATATACACAAAACATTTCATCCCCAAATAGCAGAACACCCATTCTTTTCAAGTACACATAGAAAATTCCCCAGGATAGATAGAACACAAGCTAGAGGAGAAAACAAGTCTCAATACATTGAAGAAGACTGAAATCATATCAAGCATCTTTATCAACCACAATGGTATGAGACTAGAAATCAACTATAATTAAAACAAAACTGTAAAAAACACAAACACAGGGAGTCTAAACAACATGCTATTAGACAACCAATGGGTTGAATAAATAAAAGAGAAAATACAAAATCTGGATACAAAAGAAAACAAAAACACAATGATCCAAAATCTATGGGATACAGCAAAAGCAGTTCTAAGAGGGAACTTTATAGTGATACAAGCCTACCTTGGGAAACAAGGAAAATCTCAAATGATCTAACTTAACAACTAAAAGAACTAGAAAAAGAAGAATAAACAAAGCCCAAAGTTTGTAGAAGGAAAGAAATAATGAAGATCAGGGCATAAATAAATAAAATCAGAGACTAAAAAGGCAATAGAAAAGATCAATGAAACTAAGAGTTAGCTCTCTGAAAAGATAAACAAAATTGATAAACCTTTAGCTAGACTTATCAAGAAAAAAAACGAGATAGCTCAAATCAATAAAATCAGAAACAAAAGAGAAGTGACAATTGATACCACAGAAATAAAAAGGAGCATAAGAGATTACTATTAACAATTACACACCAATGGAATGGACAATATAGAAAAATTGGATACACTCCTAGAACTTAACAACTACCCAAGAATGAATCATGAAGAATGTATAAACAGACCAATTACCAGTAATTAACTTGAATCAGTAATTTAAAAAACTCCTAATAAACAAAAAAATTACATGTGAATTTTATCAAAATTTAAAGAAAAGTTAACATCTGTCTTTCTAAAATTATTCCAAAAAATTGAAGAAGAAAGAATGGTTCTGAAATCATTCCAAAGGTTGCATTACATGGATACCAGAAACCAAAGACACCACACCAAAAGAAAATTACAGACTAATGTCACTGATAAACATAGATGCAAAATTCCTCAACAAAATATTAGCAAACCAAATGCAATAATACATTAAAAGGATCACACACCATGATCAAGTGGGATTAATCCAGGGATGCAAAACTGGTTCAATATTCAGAAATCAATCGATGTGGTACACTACATTAACAAACTGAAGAATAAAAATTATATTATGATCATCTCAATAGATGCAGAAAAAGCTCTGACAAAATTCAGAATACTTTCATGATAAAAACTCTTAACGTAGTAGGTATGGAGGGAACATACCTCAACATAATAAACAGCATGTATGACAAACCCACAGCCAACACCAAACTAACAGTGAAAAGCTAAAAGCATTTCTTCTAAGATCAAGAATGAGACAAGGATGCCCACTCTCACAACTTTTATTCAACCTAGTAATGGAAGCCATGGCAATTACATGGAGTAGCAATTCTCATATCAGACAAAACAGACTTTAAAATAAAGACTATTACAAGAGACAAAGAAGGACACCACATAATGATCAAGGGATCAATCCAAGAAGAAGATATAACAATTGTAAATATTTTTGCACCCAACATAGGAGCACCTCAATACATAAGGCAAATGTTAACAGCCATTAAAGGGGAATTCGACAGTAACACAATCACAGTAGGGGACTTTAAAACCCCACTTTCACCAATGGACAGATCATCCAAAATGAAAATAAATAAGGATACACAAGCTTTAAATGATACATTAAACAAGATGGATTTAACTGATATTTATAGGACATTCCACACCAAAGCAACAGAATACCCTTTCTTCTAAAGTGCTCGTGGAACATTCTCCAGGATAGATCATATCTTGGGTCACAAATCAAGCCTCGGTAAATGTAAGAACATTGAAATTGTATCAGGTATCTTTTCTGACAACAATGCTATGAAACTAGATAACAATTACAGGAAAAAAATTAAAAAAAAAACAGAAACACATGGAGGCTAAACAATACACTACTCAGTAACCGAAATACCACTGAAGAAATCAAAGAGGAAATAAAAAATTAACTAGAAACAAATGACAATGAAAACACGGTGACCCAAAACTTATGGGATGAAGCAAAAGCAATTCTAAGATGGAAGTTTATAACAAAACAATCTTACCTCAAGAAACAAGAAACATCTCAAATAAACAACATAACCATACACCTAAAGCAATTAGAGAAAGAAGAACAAAAAACCCCCAAAGTTAGCAGAAGGAAAGAAATCATAAAGTTCAGATCAGAAATAAATGAAAAAGAAATGAAGGAAATGATAGCAAAGATCAATAAAACTAAAAGCTGGTTCTCTGAGAATATAAACAAAATTGATAAACCATTAGCTAGACTCATCAAGAAAAAAAGGGAGAAGACTCAAATCAATAGAATTAGAAATGAAAAAGGAGAAGTAACAACAGACACTGCAGAAATACAAAGGATCATGAGAGATTACTACAAGCAACTATATGCCAATAAAATGGACAACCTGGAAGAAATGGACAAATTCTTAGAAAAGCACAACATTCTGAGACTGAACCAGGAAGTAATAGAAAATATAAGCAGACCAATCATGAGCACTGAAATTGAGACTGTGATTAAAAATCTTCTAACAAACACAAGCCCAGGACCAGATGGCTTCACAGGCGAATTCTATCCAACATTTAGAGAAGAGCTAACACCTTTCCTTCTCAGACTCTTCCAAAATATAGCAGAGGAAGGAACTCTCCCAAACTCATTCGATGAGACCACCATCACCCTGATACCCCAAACAGACAAAGATATCACATAAAAAGAAAACTACAGGCGAATATCACTGATGAACATAGATGCAAAAATCCTCAACAAAATACTAGCAAACAGAATCCAACAGCACATTGAAAGGATCATACACCATGATCAAGGGGGGTTTACCCCAGGAATGCAAGGATTCTTCAATATTCGCAAATCAATCAATGTGATACACCATATTAACAAATTGAAGGAGAAAAATTACATGATCATCTCAATAGATGCAGAAAAAGCTTCAACAAAATTCAACACCGATTTATGATAAAAACCCTCCAGAAAGTAAGCATAGAGGGAACTTACCTCAACATAATAAAGGCCATATATGACAAACACAAAACCAACTTCGATTTCAGTGGTGAATCCTGAAACCATTTCCTATAAGATCAGGAACAAGACAAGGTTGTCCACCCTCACTACTATTACTCAACATAGTTTTGGAAGTTTTAGCCACAGCAATTAGAGAAGAAAAAGAAATAAAAGGTATCCAAATCAGAAAAGAAGAAGTAAAGCTGTCACTGCTTGCAGATGACATAATACTATACATAGAGAATCCTAAAGATGCTATCAGAAAACTCCTAGAGCTAAACAATGAATGTGGTAAAGTAGCAGGATACAAAATTAATGCACAGAAATCTCTTGCATTCCTATACACTAATGATGAAAAATCTGAATGAGAAATTAAGGAAACACTCCCATTTACCACTGCAACAAAAAGAATATAATATCTAGGAATAAACCTACCTAAGGGGACAAAAGACCTGTATGCAGAAAACTATAAGACACTGATGAAAGAAATTCAAGATGATACAAACAGATGGAGAGATATACCATGTTCTTGGATTGGAACAATGAACACTGTAAAAGTGATAATCTTGCCCAAAGCATTCTACAGATTCAATACAATCCCTATCAAACTACCAATGGCATTTTTCATAGAACTAAGACAAAAAATTTCACAATTTGTAGGGAAACATGAAAGACCCTGAATAGCCAAAGGAACCTTGATAAAGAAACACAGATCTGGAGGAATCAGGTTCCCAGACTTTAGACTATACTACAAAACTACAGTAATCAAGACAGTATGGTACTGGCAGAAAAACAGAAATATAGATCAATGGAATAGAATATAAAGCCCAGAGATAAACCCATGCTCATATGTTCAACCTATTTTTGATAAAGGGGGCAAGACTATACAAAGGAGAAAAGACAAGCTCTTCAATGAGTGGTGCTGGGAAAACTGGACAGCTACATGTGAAAGAATGAAATTAGAGCACTCCCTAACACCATACACAAATATAAACTCTAACTGGGTTAAAGACCTAAATGTAAGGCCAGAAACTATCAAACTGTTAGAGGAAAACATAGGCAGAACACTCTATGAAATAAATCACAGCAAGATTCTGTTTGACTCACCCCCTAGAGAAATGGACATAAAAACAAAAATAAACAAATGGGACCTAATAAAAGTTAAAAGCTATTGCACAGCAAAGGAAAAGGAAACCATAAACAAGATGAAAAGACAACCCCCAGAATGGGAGAAAATATTTGCAAATGAAGCCACTGACAAAGGATTAATCTCCAAAATTTACAAGCAGCTCATGCAGCTCAATATCAAATAAACAAACCACCCAATCCAAAAATGGGCGGAAGCCTTAAATAGACATTTCTCCAAAGAAGATATACAGATTGTCAACAAACACATGAAAGGATGCTCAACATCACTAATCATTAGAGAAATAGAAATCAAAACTAACATGAGGTATCACCTTACAACAGTCAGAATGGCTATCATCAAAAAATCTACAAACAGTAAATGCTGGAGAGGGTGAGGAGAAAGTGGAACCCTCTTGCATTGTTGGTGAGAATGTAAATTGATACAGCCACCATGGAGAACAGTATGGAGATTCCTTAGAATACTAAAAATAGAATTACCATACGACCCAGCAATCCCACTACTGGGCATGTATCCTGAGAACACCATAATTGAAAAAGAGTCATGTACCACAATGTTCATTGCAGTTCTATTTACAATAGCCAGGACATGGAAGCAACCTAAGTATCCATCGACAGATGAATGGATAAAGGAGATGTGGCACATATATACAATGGAATATTACTCAGCCATAAAAAGAAAGGAAATTGAGTTATTTGTAGTGAGGTGGATGGACTTAGAGATTGTCATACATAGTGAAGTAAGTCAGGAAGAGAAAAATAAATACTGTATGCTAACACATATATATGGAATCTTAAAAAAAAAAAAAAGGTTCTGAAGAACCTCGGAGCAGAACAGGAGTAAAGGCTCAGACGTAGAGAATGGACTTGAGGACACGGAGAGGGGGATGGGTGAGCTGGGATGAGGTGAGAGAGTCACATGGACTTATATATACTACCAAATATAAAATAGATAGCTAGTGGGAAGCAGCCGCATAGCACAGGGAGATCAGCTTGGTGCTTTCTGACCAGCTAGAAGGGTGGGATAGGGAGGATGGGAGGGACATGCAAGAGGGAGGAGATATGGGGATATATGTATATGTATAGCTGATTCACCTTGTTATAAAGCAGAAACTAACACACAATTGTAAAGCAATTATACTCCAATAAAGATGTTTAAAAAAAAGACACTGATGAAAGACATTAAAGATGATAAAAATAAATGGAAAGATATAACATGTGCTTGGAGTGGAAGAATTAATGTTGTTAAAATGACCATACTATGCAAGGTAATCTACAGATTCTATGCAATGCCTATCAAATTACCAACGGCATTTTTCACAGAACTAGAGCAAAGAATTTTATAACTTCTATGGAAACACAAAAGACCCCCAAAAACCAAAACAATACTGAGAAAGAACAGAGCTGTAGGAATCAGGTTCTCTGACTTCAGACTATACTAGAATGCTACAGTGTTAAGAACAGTATTTTACGGGCAGAAAACACACATGGATCAATGGAACAGCATAGAAAGCCCAGAAATAAACCCGCACACTTATGGTCAATTAATGTACTACAAAAGAGGCAAGAATATACAGTGGAGAAAAGACAGTATCTTTAATAAGTGGTGCTGGGAAAACTGGACAGCTACATGTAAAAGAAGAAATTAGAACACTCCCTAACACCATATACAAAAATAAACTCAAAATAGATTAAAAACCAAAATGTAAGAGCAGATACTATAAAACTCCTAGAGGAAAACATAGGGAGAACACTCTTTAAGATAAATCACAGGAATATTTGAGGTCTATCTCCTAGAGTAATGGAAATAAAAGCAAAAATAAAAAAGTGGGACCTAATTAAATGTAAAAGCTTTTGCACAGGAAAGGAAACCATAAACAAAACAAAAAGACAACCTATTAAATAGGAGAAAATATTTGCAAACAATCTGACAAGGGATTCATCTGTAAAATATAAAAATAGCTCATACAACTCAATAAAAAAACAACCCAATCAAAAACTTGGCAGAAGACATAAATAGACATTTCTCCAAAGAAGATATAGAAATGGTCAACAGGTATATGAAAATCAAATGTAAATCAAACACTCTAATCAGAATGGCCATCATTAAAATGTCTACAAATAATAAATGCTGGAGAGTGTGTGGAGAAAAAGGAAACCTCCTGCACTGTTGGTAGGGATGTAAATTGGTACAACCACTATGGAGGACAGTAAGGAGGTTCCTTAAAAAACTAAAAAGAGAGTTACTGTATGATACAGCAATCCCACTCTTGGGCATATATCCAGAGAAGACTATAATTTGAAAAGATACATGCACCCCAGTGTTCATAGCAGAACTATTTAAAGCCAATACATGGAAGCAACCTAAGTGTCCATCAACAGATGAATGGACAAAGAAGATGTGGCATATATACACAATGGAATATTACTCACCTTAAAAAAGAATGAAATAATTCAATTTGCAGCAACATGCATGGACCTAGAGATTATCATATTAAGTGAGGTAAGACAGAGAAAGAGAAATATATGATATTGCTTATATGTGGACTCTTTAAAAATAAGACAAATGAACTTATTTACAAAACAGTAACAGACTCACAGGCACAGAAAACAAACTTATGGTTACCAAAGGGGAAAGTGGGCAGGGAGGGATAAATTAAGAGTTTGATATTAACATATACACACTACTATATATAAAATAAACAACAAGGTTCTACAGGGAATTATATTCAATATCTTCAAATAACCTATAATGGAAATGAATCTGAAAAAGAATATATACATATAAATAAATATGTATATAACTGAATATATACAACTGAGTATATATATATGTATATATATATCTGAATCACTGTGCTGTACACCTGAAACTAACAGAACATTGTAAATCCACTATACTTCAATTAAAATAATAAAAAAAAGATTTTCTAATTTCCCTGAGATGTCCTATTTAACACATGAATTACTTAGAAGTGCATTGTTTAATTTCCAAGAATTGGGGTATTTCCAGATATATTTCTGTTATTTACTCTTAGTTTAATTCCACTGTAGTTAGAGAACATACTCTATATGATTTAAATTCTTTTAAATGTGTTGAGGTTTGATTTATGACTCAGTATATGGTCTATCTTGGTAAATGTTCAATGAACGCTTGCTAAGAATATATATTCTGCTGTTGTTGGATAGACTATCCTATAAATATAAATTAGATTCAGTTGGTTGTTCAGTTCTTCTATACAATTGTCTATTTTATCTTCAACTATAATTATGGATTTGTCAATTTCTTCTTTCACTTCCATCAGTTTGATATAGTTTTAATGTTTTATTTTTATTTAATTAAAATGATTTTTAGGGGACTTCTCTGGTGGCACAGTGGTTAAGAACCCACCTGCCAATGTAGGGGATATGGGTTCAAGCCTTTGTCTGGGAAGATCCCACGTGCCGCAGAGCAACTAAGCCTGTGCACCACAACTACTGAGCCTGCAGTCTAGAGCTCACAAGCCACAACTACTGAGTCCATGTACCACAACTACTGAAGCCCACATGCCCTAGAACCTGTGCACCACAACTACTAAGCCCACGTGCCACAACTACTGAAACCCGTGTGCTCTAGGGCCCATGTGCCACAACTACTGAGCCTGTGTGCTGCAACTACTGATGCCCGTGCACCTAGAGCCCATGCTCCACAACAAGAGAAGCCACCACAATTAGACCCATGCACCGCAACGAAGAGTAGACCCCACTTGCCACAACTAGAGAAAGTGTGTGTGCAGCAACGAAGACACAATGGAGCCAAAACCAAAAAAAATTTTTAAATTATTTTTAATTCCCCTTGAAATGGTGTTTGTCCAAATGGTTATTGTAATGTGTATTTGTAAAATTTCAAATCCTTGATGACTTTCCACATATCTGTTTTTAAAAAGTTGATTTCTAGTTTAATTCTGTTATGACCAGAGAACATATTTTGATTTCTCTTCTTTTAAATTTGTTAACGTTTGTCTTATGTTCTAAAATATACTCTATCTTGGCTAATATTCCATGTTTACTTGAAAAGAAGATATTTTCTGCTGTTGTTGGGTGGAGTGTATTTTACAAATGTCTACTAGGTCAAGTTGGTTAATTCAGGGGTCAGCAAACTTTTTATGGAAAAAGCTATATAGTAAATGTTTAAGTTTTGGTCCACATACTCTATTGCAAATTTTTATCAGTGCTGTTGTATGGCAAAAGCAGCCAGAGATGATACATAAGCAAATGAGCGTGGCTATATTCCAATAAAACTTTTTACATACAAGACAGCAGACTTGATTTTGCTGAGATGGGCAGTAGTTTTCTGACCACTGGTGTTATTTATCCTTGCACATCCTTGCTTGTTTTCTGTCTACTTGTTTTATCTATTACTGAAAAAAGACTGTGGAAATCTTCCAACAATTTTGTAGATTTATCTATTTCTTTTTTCCATTCAATTAATTTTGGTTCATGTGCTCTGAAGCTTGTTTGTTAGATACATACACATTTAGTATTGCTATGTCTTCTTGACAAATTGACCCTTTTATCATATAATATCCCTTTTTATCCAATTGTTTTCCTAGTTTGTCTGATATTAATAAATCCATTCCCATTTTCTTTAATTAGTGTTTGCATGGTATATACTTTTCCAATGTTTTACTTTTAATTCAACTATGTCTCCTTATATTGAAAGTGGGTTTCTTATGTGAAGCATACAGTTTGGTCTTTAAAAAAAAAAATCAAATTTGACAATCTCTGTCTTTTAATTAATATTTTTTGGCCATTTACATTTAATGAAATTATTGACATGTTTATATTTAACCACCATTTGGTTGTTTTCTGTTTGTATCCTCTGGTTTTTGTCCCTGTGTTTCCCTTTCCTGTCTTCTTTTAGGTATTTAGTATTCCATTTTAATTTATCTGTTGAGGTTTTAAAAACTCTATCTTGTATAATTTTTTAGTGGTTGCTCTAGGGGTTATAATAATGCACTTAACATTTCAAGTGTAATGAAGAAAGATCACTACCCCATGGGTACTTTTATCCTTCTTCATTTATGCTATAATAATCATGTATTATATCAACGTAAATTTAAAAGCCCATCAGAAAATGTAAAATATTTAAAATTTTGCTTTTACATATCATACGTATTTTAAGGAACTTAAGAGTATAAAAATATAAAAATTAAGAGTATAAAAATATAAAAATTTTATACTCTTAAGCTTTAAGGAAATTGAGTATAAAAATAATCTATATAATAGATTATATAATAATATAATATAGTATTATTAGATTAAATATTATTATATAATCTAATAATAATCTAACAATTATTAGATTAGAACAATTTTATTTTAGCTAATTAAATAAATTAGATTAATAAATCTAATTAAATAATTTTATTAAAATGATTTTAGTCTAAAATAATTTTTACCTATATATCTATCATTTCAGTTGTTTTTTACTCATTACTGAAATTTTAAATTCTCCATTTCCCTTCCACCGGATAAGCTTCATTAGACAAATATTTCTTTTAGAATAGGTATTTTGGTAACAGATTTTCTTAGTTTACCTTCATCTGAGAATGTCTTTATTTCTCCTTAATTCCTGAAAGACATGTTTGTCTGGAATAGAATTCTATGCTGATTATCCTTTCTTTCAGTACTCTACTAATACTGCTTCATTGCCTTCTGTTATCTATGGCCTGTGAGGAAAAATCAGCTATCACTTGAATCATTGTTCTCCTATATATGATGTATCACTTCTCTCTGGCTGATTCCACATTTTTTTCCTTTGGTTTTTAGTAGTTTGATTATGAGTTTCTTTTACAACTACATTGTCTGGAGTCTGCTGGGCTTCATGGCTCCATAACTTTATACTTATTACCAAATTTGAGAAGTTTCTAGCCATTATTTATTCAGATTTTTTTTTCTACATGATCCTCTCACCTCTCCTCCTTGGACTCCAATGTCATGTATGTTAGACATTTTGGTATTGTCCCACAGGTCTCTGGGGCTTGGTTCAACTTTGACAATTTTTTTCTATTGTTTACATTGGAAACTTTCTATTGATATAACTTCAGTCTTATTGACTGTTTTCCTCTGTCATGTCATATCCATTCTGCTATTGAGCACATCTAATGAATTTTATTTCAATTATTCTAATTATATTATAAAATCTCTGATTTTTGATTCTTAAAATAGTTTCAAACATTCTTATTCTTGAGGATAGTTTTATTGAATGTATATAATTTTAGGTTGCCAATAACTTGACCTCAGTTGAATATTTCACTATCTTCTGACTTTCATTGATTCTAATTGTTTTACTATCTTTACTTTGTTTATAATTTGTCCTTTCTCTTTGGATGCTTTTAATATCTCTTATTAGTCTTTGATACCCTGCAATTTCACTATTTTGTATCTAAGTGGGTTTTCTTTTTTCCTATATCAACTTGAATTTATTAATATTTATGGATGACGATTGATATCTTTCTTTAAGTCTGAAAAAGTCTCAGCTCTTTCTCTTTCTTGCTAAAATTTCATTTTGGAATTCTGGTTAGATATACATTGAATCTTCTCTTTCTCATTCTTTGTTTCATCTCTCTTACCCTCTTTTCCTTGGCTTCTCCATTTCTCCCAGTTTTTCATTTTGTTTGATTTCTTCTTATCTACTTCCCAATGCACTAGTTATTTTTGTTGTATCCAATCTTCTATTTAAGGTGATCATTGAATTTTACATTTCAATTTTTGTTAGTTTTATCTAGGTTATATTTTAACATATTTAAAATTTCAAAATAGAATCTACATACAGAAAATTGACCAAATATAGATAAATAAATAAATAGCTGGAAGATTGATCACAAAGCAGAAATCTGTGTAATAGCTACCTAGATTAAGAAATAGAATATAATCAGAACTCCCAAATATCACACATGCTTCCTCCCAATCACTACATCTTTTCTTTCCAGGATAACCATTATCCTAAATTTTATGGTAATGATTTCCTTGCTTTTAGTTTTACTCATTGCCTTGTCATTTGATAGATTCTTTTTTTCTCATGCTTTCCATTTTCTTTTCCATTTATTTAAATCTATTAAAGATATTTTAGATTCATTTTATTCTCTGTTGTTGGTGGTACACCTCTGTAAAGAGGTCTCTGAGAAGCTAGGTCAGAAAGATAGTGTTATTTACAAGCATAAATAACTCTACTGGGACTTCCCTGGTGGTCCAGTGGTAAAGAATCTGACTTACAATGCAGGGGAGTGGGTTTGATCCCTGGTCAGGGAACTAAGATCCCACATGCCACGGGGCAACTAAGTCCATGTGCCACAACTACTGAGCTCATATGCCTCAACTAGAGAGCCTGTGTGCCATGAGCTACAGAGCCCACATGCTCTGGAAACCATGCACCACAACTACAGAGCCCACATGCCCTGGAGCCTACCCTCCACAACTAGAGAAGAGAAAACCTGCACGCCACAACTAGAGAGACACCCATGTGCCACAACGAAAGATCTTGCATGCCTCAACAAAGATCCCGTGTGCTGCAACTAAGACCCGATGCAGCCAAAAATAAATAAAATAAATAAAAAATAAATCTTAAAAAAATAATTCTACAAAGAGCTGCATAATATAGTCTCTGATATATCACTGTATTATACAGTATGGTAATATATCTAAATGTGCAGGTATAATATACATATATGTAATCTTTTTACTAACCTTCAAAAAATAGTTGATCCAACACCATTTTCTTGATGTAATGCCAATAATTCCGCCATCAGGGAGATTTACATTGTTTCCCAGTCCTTTAAATGTATTATAATTTTTTAAGTAAAGAATACCATTTATTAAAAAAAATATTCCATCCTGTGATAGGGTCACATCAGACACACTGTGTCTTTCATCATCAGTCAGAATGTTTGGAGGCACTCTGATTCTGGTCCAAGTACGGAATGAATCATTTGTCTGAAAGGTCTCCATATCAGCTACCACAACAACTAATGAAGGAACACAAGCAGCCCAGTCTGCCATTAACTGACTACCCTGTGGTGAAGAGATTGGTAAAAACCCAGGAATCTCAGGTATTGTTAACAAAGAAAAAGTCAGCAGGAAAAAAATATCTGCAATAAAGCAATCTTGAAAAGCCACTTGATTTCCTCTAATCTCCTTTAGCACATCATCTTCTGTCATCGGTATCGAGATATGCCATGTCCTAAGAAGAGAAAAATAGAAAATATAAGAATAAAATGCACCCCCTCCTTCTCATCCATCTTGCATGGTGCTGATGTTTATCATCTTTTATAATATTTTTTATTTTTATCAACATAAGTCTGGGTAAAACAAAACAAATAGTACTAAAACATTACCACTGCCCCATTTCTCCTCATTCCTCACTTTAGTTCCCAAAGAAAAAGTTTTGACTCTTACAGCTCTTTGTCCTGGAATGTGTCTCCATATTCTCAAACAATTTTTTTTTTTTTTTTTGTGGTACGCGGGCCTCTCACTGTTGTGGCCTCTCCCATTGCGGAGCACAGGCTCCAGACGCACAGGCTCAGTGGCCATGGCTCATGGGCCTAGCCGCTCCGTGACATGTGGGATCTTCCCGGACTGGGGCACGAACCCGTGTGCCCTGCATCGGCAGGCGGACTCTCAACCACTGCACCACCAGGGAAGCCCTCAAACAAATATTCTTACAGTGTTCTCTTAGTATATAATTTTATACATTATTGGCTTCTTATATGACAAATGAAAATGTATCTGTCTCATAATACCTACCCAAACATCTCCTCTTCTCTCAAGTTAATATCACAGTGTTTAGCTAAATGTATAGTATTTACTTTGTTATTAATATATATTGTTTACTACTGAGAAATGTTTAATTATGTTTTCTTATATTTATGTTTATTTACAATATTTCTCCTAAAGTTAATAATTATTTCATTTAAAAATGTGTTTAGTTTTCTAAGTTTTCCAGTAGGTAATTAAAATGGTGCTCCATAATATTTTCCATGTGGTAAATGCAGAGGTAATCTAGTACTTGTTTCCTGGAGTTTCCCTTTATTACTCTCTGAGTTGAAGCCACCATTTACTGGGTCCAATCGTTTGATCTTTCTTGTTTTGTTAAAACACATTTTTCAGTTCCTCTCTGTTAAAGGGTATGAGAACATAATGTTTTTGAGACCCTGAATCCCCCAAATATATTTATTTTACATACCTGCTAGATAGTTTGGCTAGGTAGAGACTTCAGAACTTTGAGGGCGTTTTCACCAGCCTCACGTATTTAGCTTTAGTACTGGGGAAGTCAGATGACACATTGACTCTTGTGATTCAAATGAGTTGCCTTTCTATACGTTTTTAAGATTGTCCTTTTTTTTCTTTGTATTCTAAAATTTGACAGAGCTGGGTCTATCTTTTGAAGTAGACACAGAGGAATTTGTGAAAACAAGCACTCTGACATGTATCTTAAAACTTATGAAAAGTTCTAAGGAGAGTTTCTCAGCTGGGCAATCCAGGAGACATCAGGCTAGAGGATGTTCAGTAAATGCTTCTTGAGTTTCCTATTTCCTCAAAGAATACACACTTGGTTGTGGTGATGGCATTCTTACCACTCAGAAAGAGGTCCTTCCAGGGGAAGGGAGCCCCATGCTGGGCCAGTTGTAGGAATGTCATCAAACCTCTATGCCCTAAATCATGGCACCATTAAACTTGGTGCAATTACTGCTTTGGGCAAACCACACCACTGACTCTAACATTGGTTTCAAGCACATTTTTAAAAAATCACCAGTATCATTTTGTTATTGTCCACTGGCTACATAATAATCTCATATACACAGCCACAGTACAATTATGTATTGGTGACTATTTTGTTTGAATGGATAATTGGTTATCTACAAGGCCCAGGAAGGATCCAGCACTCAAGACCTGGCCACGGCATACTGAGCTTTTCAGTTTCCCATGTCTATCATTTTGTTTTCAAACCTTTGATTTTTTTAAAAAAAATTATGACTACGTTTATACACTTTTCAATTTTTTTCTTACTTGTTTCTCACTTTATAGCATCTTAATCTTTTATGTGTATAATATCTTCTCTTATTTCTGTGAAGACACTATTTATATTTTTTGTGAACTTTTCTTTTGCTGCCTGCTGTGTGCTATTTCCCCTGAAGTCAGCTGTTCTGTTTATTGATTTAGGTCTCTTACATTCATGTTGGAGGCTTTCTGTAACTGGTCGCCCTTGGCTGTCCATTAATATTTACAAGAGTAGCAGTAACAAGTGGTGAGACAGCTTTGAGGAATACCCCTTACTCCCACTGTGCCCCACTCTGCTTCTCTCCTCTTGATTCTAAATTTAAGTTAAGTGTTTCTGACCAGTTAATCCAAAGAAGAATCCTCTAGCCTGCCAGGAGGATATATGCTAGGTTTCCATATTCAGGGAGCATGACTGCAGGCACCCTGGGGATTTCCAATTACTTCAGAATTCCCTTCTGCAAGCTCTTAATTAACAGAATTACTGCGCTCTACTAAGTCAGTTACCAGTTCTCTCTGTGCTTTCTATCTTCTGTGCTTGCTTCCTTTCCCATTGTTTGTTTTCATAGGCTTGCAACTTTAAAAACGTTTCTCCTTGTTATTTTAGCAAGATTATGGAAGAGAATAGAGATATATAAATATATTTAATCTGCCATGTTTTAACTTATCTGCTCTAAACTGAATTTCATTAAGTCATGTTCTACTTAGAAACTTCAGTGGCCCCTAAATTATATCCAGCAAAAATTCAAATTATTCCAATACTTTTCATGGAAGCTTCATTTTTTTCCTATTCAATTTCACTTGCCATATTCTATTTCAGGTGTGTTCTTTTTTAATAAACTAATCTAATATTAATTTTTTAAAATTAATTAACTTATTTTTGGCTGTGTTGGGTCTTCGTTCCTGTGCGTGGGCTTTCTCTAGCTGCAGCGAGCAGGGGCTACCCTTCCTTGTGGTGCACGGGCTCCTCATTGCCATTGCTTCTCTTGTTGCAGAGCACAGGCTCTAGGTGCATGGGCTTCAGTAGTTGTGGTGCATGGGCTCAGTAGTTGTGGTACATGGGCTTAATTGCACTGCAGCACGTGGGATCTTCCTGGACCAGGGCTTGAACCCATGTCCCCTGCATTGGCAGGCAGATTCTTAACCACTGTGCCATCAGGGAAGTGCCAGGTGTGTTCTTTTTTTTTGCCTTCCAAACTGTTTGTACCCCTCCCTTCTCTTACAGCACCCAGTCTCTTTTCTCCATCTCTATATTCTACTGGTCCTTCAAGTCCTGCTCAAGAATTATTTCTTCTAATTTGCTTTCTTGTTTTACCACAAAATATATCTTTTATAAGGACAATATTTTCTAAACCCAAATTCATCAATCGAATTATGTAGATTTTTTTAATGGCATCCAAGGCAACATTCTTTAAATGGATATCTGACATTCTGTACATATGCATATTTTATTTCTATTTCTTTTAAAATATCATTTATTTACTAATATTTAAAACAAAATAATAAATCATGTTATACAAGAGTATATGATACAAAACACACACCTTAAAGAATAATATCAAGATGAACACCTGTGTAATAATCACCCATATCAAGAATCAGAACATTGCCAGTAACTTAGAAATTTCCTGTATGTCTCTTCTTTCCCCCTCTTCCACCCACTCACATATAGTCACTGGCCTGATTTTTTAAAATACTGAGATATAATTGACATATAACATTTTATTAGCTTTAGGTGTACAGTATAATGATCTGACATTTTTATATATTGTAAAATGATCACCACAGTAAGTCTAGTTAATGTCCATCACCATACATAGCTACAAAATTTTTTTTGTGATAAGAACTCTTAAGATCTACTCTCTTATTAACTTTCAAATATATAATATAATATTATTAAATAGAAAATAGAAATATAAAAATCCACTAGTATAGCTGGATACTTTAAAACTTCTCTATCAGTAGTTAATAGATCCAGCAGGCAGAAAATCAGTAAGGACATAGTTAAACTGAAGAGCACCATCAATCAACTGGATCTAATTGACATTTAAAGAATACTTCATCCTAAAACAGCAGAATACACATTCTTCTCAAGCTTATATGGAGTATTCACCAAGATGCACCATATTCTGGGCCACAAAACACTCCTTAAAAAATTAGAAATCATCAAATATGCTCTCATATCACAATGTACTTAAGCTAGAAGTCAATAACAGAAAGATACCTGAAGTTTCCCTAAATATCTGGAGATTAAACAACACACTTCTAAGTAATATATGGATCAAGGAAGAAATCTCAAGTGAGATTTTAAAATATTTGGAAATAAATGAAAATACAACTTATCATATTTGGGAGATGACCTGAAAGCAGTGTGTAGAGGGAAATTTACAACATGGAATGCATACACTAGAAAATAAGAAAGAACTAAATATCAATAATCTAAGCTTCCATCTTGAGAAACTAGAGATAGAAAAGCAATATAAACCTACAGCAATCAGAAGAAAAATAATAATAAAAATTAGAGCAGAAATCAGCAAATTGAAATCAGAAAAGCAGTAGAGAGAATCAATGAAACCAAAAGCTGGTTCTTTGAAAAGATCAATAAAATCAAACTTCTAGCTGAGCTAAGAAAGAAAGACAAAGGACACAAATTACTAATATCAGAAATTAAAATGGGCCATCACTACTGATCTCCTGGACATTAAAGAGTAATAAAGGAATACTCCTTATTAAATGGACAATTCTATGCCCACAAATTTGATAACTCAGATGAAATGGACCAATTGAAAGATACAACGTACGAAAAATCACACAAAGAAAAATAATGTGAATAGGGATATATGCATTAAATAAAATAAATAAATAACAAATTACCTTCCAAAACAAAAAGCACCAGGCCCAGATGGGTTCACTGGTGAATTCTAACATTTAAGGAATATAGGGTGTCAATACTCTATAATCTCTTCCAGAAAATAGAAGCAGAGGCAATAATTCCCAACTTATTCTATGAGATCAGCATTACTCTAACACCAAAACCAGATAAAGACATTACAGATAAAGCTACAGACATTTAAATCCAATAATGTGTAAAAAGAATTATTTACCATGACCAAATGGGATTTATTCCAGTTACGCAAGTCTGGTTTGACATTAAAAATCACTTAATATAATCCATCACATAAACAGGCTAATGAAGAAAAAGCATATAATCATATCAGTAGATGCAGTAAAAGCATTTGACAACATCCAACACCCACTCATGATAAAAACTCTCAGCAAACTAGCAACAGAGGGCGAGCTTTGTTGACTTGATAAAGGAGCATCTACAAAAACATACAAAAAACTTAATGGTGAGAAATTAGATGCTTTCCTCCTAAGAACAGGAACAAGGCAAAGATTTCTATTCAACACCATACTGGAAGTTCTAGCTAACACAATAAGACAAGAAAATGAAATAAAAGTTTTACAAGATTGGGAAGGAAGTAACAAAATGTTCTTTGTTTACAGATAGCATGATTATCTATGAAGAGAATCCCAAAGAACAGACAAAAAAATTCCTGGAACTAATAAGCAATTATAGCAAGGTTTCAGGATACAAGGTCAATTCCCATGCTTTAAAAAACTAGTTTACCACATATATGTATTAATAAACTACATATTATTTAATTTTTCAACTTTTTGCATTTTACATAAGTGGAATCATACTGTACTTTTCTTCCATGACTTGCTTTTTTCATTCAATATTATGTTTGTGAAATACATTCATGTTGATTTGTGTTGCTGTGTTTGATTTCTTTTTCACAGCTGTATAATGTATATACTCTATAGCATAATTATACTAGATAATGCTTATCCATTTCTCTATGAATGGAAATTAGTGTTTCAATTTTTTTCCTATTAGAAACAATGCTGCTGCAAATATACTTTCACACATCTCTTGATGCACCTGTGCATGGATTTCTCTAAGGTATATACTGGTGTTGAATTGCTGAACCATTTGATATATGAATCTTCAACTTTGGCTGACAGTGTAAAAATCTCTTTCAAATTGTTTATGTCAATTTATACTTCTACTAGCAATGTATGTAAGTGTTCCCACTGATGCACATTTCCATGGTGTGAATGTTTGTGTGTGTCCAGAATTCGTATATTGAAATCCTAATGCCCAACGTGATGGTAATAACAAGTGGAGCCTTAGAGAGGTGCTTAAGTCATGAGGGTAGAACTCTCATAAGTGGGATTAATGCCCTTGTAAAAGAGGCCCAAGAGAGCTCCCCAGACTGTTCCACCAGGTGAGGATACAATGAAAATTCTGACACCCAGAAGAGGGCCTTCAAGCAACCACACTGGCACCCTGATCTCAGACTTCCAGCCTCCAGAACTGTGAAAAATAAACTGTTTATAAGTCACCCAGTTAATGATATTTTGTTATAGCAGCCTGAATGCTGAAACATATTTTCACCAACAGTCTGAAATGTTAACATATTTATCAATCTGGTGTGTGTAAAATAGACCTTTCTGGGCTATTAATATTTTTCTCTAATTGTTAATAAAGTCAAACATCATTTCATGTACCTATTAATGAGTTGTTTATCAAATCTTTGCTTTTATAATTTGAGGTACTTTTATTGATTATAGAAATTTTTCCCTATCCTGAGGCAATAAAGATATTTTCCTATCTCTTTTTAAAAGTTTTTCAGGGGCTTCCCTGGTGGCACAGTGGTGGAGAGTCCGCCTGCTGATGCAGGGGACACGGGTTCATGCCCCGGTCCGGGAAGATCCCACATGCCGCAGAGCGGCTGGGCCCGTGAGCCATGGCCGCTGAGCCTGCGCGTCCGGAGCCTGTGCTCCACAATGGGAGAGGCCACAGCAGTGAGAGGCCCGCGTACCGCAAAAACAAAACAAAACAAAAAGTTTTTCAGTTTAACCTTCCACATGTATGTCTTCTGAGGTTATTTTACTATTATTACCATCATCATTATTATTAATCTCAGATTATTTTAATGTATGATATGAGGTAAGAATAAAGTAAAGCTTCATTCTGTCCCTATTAAGATGATCAGGTAGTTTTCTCTTTTAATCTATTAATGTAGTAAATTACATTAAAACATTTAAAATATTATACTACTAACCTTGCACTTCTGGTATAAACCAACTTGATTATATGTCATATCTCTTTTCATATATTGGTGGATTTATTTTACTAATATTTTATTCAGAGTTTTGTATCTAAGTTCATGAATGAGATAAGCCTATAATTTTTCTTTCTCATACAGACCTTGCCTGAATTGGCATATGATAATTTGCTAACTTCATTTTGCAATTTAGGATTGGAATGATCTGTGCTAGTGCTCTCTCCCCCTCCCTAAAGATTGTTAAATACTGATTAAGTTTCTTTGCTCAACTTCTATATTTCCTTTTGAGTCACCTTTAAAAAACTGTATTTTTCTAGAATGTTTTATCTTTAAGTTTTCAAATGTATTGGTCTATAACTGTTTATGTATCTGCTACATCTCTAAAGTATGTTTGTTTTTAAAAACCTTGATTAGTCTTTCCACATTTTTTCACATTACTTGTTCATGTAAAACCTTTTATCTCAACTCAGTGCCACCTCTAAGATGTTATCTAAATGGATCTCTCTGTATTATCACCTAGTGTATTTCTTTCATAGTTCTTGATACAACATATTATATTGTTTACATATTGTTAATTATCCATTTCCCATCTTAGAATTTGAATTAGAATAAGTTGAATTCCCAATTAAAATTTGAATACAGAAGGTAGGAACCTTGACCATACCCTTAGTTTCTAACAGTAGCTTGATTAGTAGATGTACAACAAACATGTGTTGAAACAATTGTGGAAACCAATTGACATACATGTGCCAAAAAATTAAGTTAAATCTATACTTATTCTGTATCTAGTTACCATAAAGTTGAATTTCTTTTTTTATTAGCTAGACATATAACATTTTATTTTATTAAAGTACAGTTGACATACAATATTATGTTCATTTCAGGTGTACAACATAGTGATCTGACAATCAAATAAATAACAAAATGATCACCATGATAAATCTAGTAACTATCTGTTACCAAAATAATTACAGTATGATTGACTATATTACTTATACTGTATATTACATCCCTGTGACTTATTTTATAACTACAGGTTTGTACCTCTTAATTCCCTTCCCTTATTTCTCTTTCTAATAATTTTGCTACTAGTGTATAGAAATGCAACAGCTTTTTATATGCTAATTTTGTTTCCTGCATCTTTACTGAATTTATTTTTTAGTTCTAATAGTATTTTGGTGGGATCTATAGTATTTTTAATATATATAATACCATGTCATCTGCAAATGGTTTTACTTTTTCCTTTCCAATATGGATTCATTTTATTTATTTTTAATGTCTGATTGCTGTGGATAAGACTTTTAATACTATGTTGATGAAAGTGGAGAGAGTGGGCATCCTTGTGCTGTTTCTGATCTTAGGGAAATGCTTTCAGCATTTCACCGAGTATGATATTAGCTGTGGGTTTGTCATATGTGGCCTTTATTATGTTCAGGTATGTTTCTTTTATACCCACTTTGTTCAGAGTCTTTATCATAAATGGAATTTGTGAAAAGTTCTCTTCTGCATCTATTGAGATGATCACATGATTTTTATCCTTCATTTCATTAACGTGGTATATCTCATTGATTGATTTGTGGATCTTGAATCACCCTTGTTTTCCCAGGATAAATCTCACTTGATTATGGTGTATGATCCTTTTAATGAATTATTGAATTTGGTTTGCTAATATTTTGTTGAGTAATTTTGCATCTGTGTTCACTAGTGATATTGACTTGTAATTTTCTTGTTTGTAATGTCTGTTTGGTTTTAGTATCAAGGTGATGCTGGCCTCATTGAATTAGTTCCTGCTCAATTTTTTTGAATAGTTTGAGAAGAATATTTATTAAGTCTTCATTAAATGTTCTGTAGAATTCACCTGTAAAGCTGTCTAGTCCTGGACTTTTGTTTGTTAGAATTTTTTGATTACTGATTCAATTTCATTACTAGTGATTGGTCTATGCAGATTTTCTATTTCTTTCTGATTCAGTCTTAGAAGATTGTATGTTTTTAGGAATTTATCCATTTCTTCCAGGTTGTCCTATTTGTTGGTGTATAATTTTTCATGGTAATTCCTTATAATATTTTGTATCTCTGTGGTGTCAGTTGTAAGTTCTCTTTTATTTCTGAGTTTATTTATCTAGGCCAACTGTCTTTTTTCTTGATGTGTCTGGCTAACGTTTTATCAACTTTGTTTATCTTTTCAGAGGACCAACTCTTCACTTCATTGACCCTTTCTTCCCTCCCTTCTTCCTTTTTTGCCTCTGTTTTATTTGTTTCCACACTCTGGTCATCACTATTTCTTTCCTTCTACTAACTTTGGGCTTTGTGTGTTCTTTTTCTAGTTCCTTTAGGTGTAAGTTTAGGTTTTTTGTTGGTAATTTTTCTTCTTTCCTGATGTAGACCTGTATTGCTATAAACTTGTCTTTTAGTACTGCTTTTGCTGTGTCCTATAGACTTTATTTTTTTTAATAAATTTATTTATTTTATTTTTGGCTGTGTTGGGTCTTCGTTGCTGAGCACGGGCTTTCTCTAGTTGTGGCAAGTGGGGGCTACTCTTCATTGTAGTGTGCAGGCTTCTCATTCTGGTGGCTTCTCTTGTGGAGCATGGGCTCTAGGCACACAGGCTTCAGTAGTTGTGGCACATGGGCTCAGTAGTTGTGGCACACGGGCTTAGTTGCTCCATGGCATGTGGGATCTTCCCAGACAGGGCTCGAACCTGTGTCCCCTGCATTGGTAGGTGGATTCTTAACCACTGTGCCACCAGGGAAGCCCCACCCCATAGACTTTAGAATATTGTACTTCCACTTTTATTTGTCTCAAGGTACTGGTTTATTTTCTTTGATATCTTCAGTGACCCAATGGTTGTTTAGACTCCATATGCTTGTGTTTCTTCTAGTTTCTTATTGTAGGTGATTTCTAGTCTCATACCACTGTGACTGGAAAAGAGGCTTGATATGATTTCCATCTTTTTAAATGTATTGAGGGCTTCCCTGGTGGTGCAGTGGTTGAGAATCTGCCTGCTAATGCAGGGGACACGGGTTCGAGCCCTGGTTGGGGAGGATCCCACATGCCGCAGAGCAACTAGGCCCGTGAGCCACAACTACTGAGCCTGCGCATCTGGAGCCTGTGCTCCGCAACAAGAGAGGCCGCCATAGTGAGAGGCCCGTGCACCGCGATGAAGAGTGGCCTCCGCTTGCCACAACTAGAGAGGGCCCTCGCACAGAAACGAAGACCCAACACAGCAAATAAATAACTAACTAAATAAATAAATAAGCTCCTACCCCCAACATCTAAAAAAAAAAAAAAGAATAACAGCTGATATTAAAAAAAATGTATTGAGACTTCTTTTGTGTCATTACATGTAATCTATCCTGGAGAATATTCCACGTGTACTTGAAAGAATGTGTATTCTGATGTTTTTGGGTGGAATGCTTTGGATGCATCTCGTAAGGTAACCTGATTTAACGTGTCATTTTTTTCCCACATCTTTATTGGAGTATAAATGCTTTACAATGTTGTGTAAGTTTCTGCTGTATAACAAAGTGAATCAGCTATATGTATACACATACCCCATATCTCCTCCCTCTTGAGCCCCCCTCCCACCCTTCCTATCCCATCCCTCTAGGTCATCACAAAGTCTGGAGTTGATCTCCTTGTGCTATCCAGCAGCTTCCCACTAGCCATCCATTTTACATTTGGTACTGTATATATGTCAATTCTACTCTCTCACTCCATCCCAGCTTCCCCTTTCCCCTCGTGCCCTCAAGTTCATTCTGTACATCTGCATCTTTATTCCTGCCCTGCCACTAGGTTCATCAGTAGTGCTTTTTAAAATTCCATATATATGCATTAGCATACAGTATTTATTTTTCTCTTTCTGACTTACTTCACTCTGTATGACAGACTCTACGTCCATTCACCTCACTACAAATAACTCAATTTCATTCCTTTTTATGGCTGAGTAATATTCCAATGTATATATGTGCCACATCTTCTTTATCCATTCATCTGTTGAGGGACATTTAGGTTGCTTCTATGTCCTGGTTATTGTAAATAGTGCTTCAGTGAACATTGTGGTACATGTCTCTTTTTGAATTATGGTTTTCTCAGGGTATATCCCCAGTAGTGGGATTCCTGGGTCATATGATAGCTCTATCTTTAGTTTTTTGAGGAAAATCCATACTGTTCTCCATAGTGGCTGTAACAATTTACATTCCCACCAACAGTGCAAAAGGGTTCCCTTTTTATGTCAGTGTTTCCTTATTGGTTTTCTGTCTAGATAATCCATCCATTAATATAAGCGGTGTTTAAAGAACCCTACTGTTCTTGTATTACTGTGAATTTCTTCTGTTCTGTCTGTTAATATTTGCTTTATGTATTTAGGTGTTCCTATGTTGGGTGCATATATATTTATAAGTGTTATATATTCTTTTGGGATTGATCCCTTTATCATTATTTATGTTCTTCTTTGTCTCTTATTACAGTCTGTGTTAAAGTTTATTTTGTCCGATATAAATATTGCTACCCCCAGCTATCTTTTTGCTTCCGTTTGCATGGAATACAGGTATTCCTTGGAGATATTACAGGTTCAGTTCCAGACCATTGTGATAAAGCATATATTGCAATAAAGCAAATCACACAAATTTTTTCACTTCCCAATGCATAGAAATGTTATGTGTACACTTACTATAGTTTATTGAGTGTGCAACACCATTTTCTAAAAGAACAATGTACATATCTTAATTAAAAATACGTTATTGGTAAAAATTACAAACCAACATCTGAGTCTTCAGCTAATTGTAATAATTTTGCAATAGTAACATCACAGATCACTGATCAAAAACCACCATAACTTATATAATAATATTATATTAAATATAATCAACTAAATAATAATATAAATAATAATAATTAAAAGTTTGAAATATTGCAGGAATTACTAAAATGTGACCCAGAGACACAAAGTGATCAAATGTTGTTGGAAAAAATGGTACTGTTCTTGACAGATGCAGAGTTGCCAAAAGTCTTCAATTTGTAAAAAACACAATATCTACAAAGTGCAATGAAGTAAAGCACAATAAAACAAAGTATGCCTGTATGTTTTTCCATCCCTTCACTTTCAGTCTGTGTGTGTTTCTTTAGATCTGAAGTGAGTTTCTTGTGGGCAGCATATATATGGATCTTGCTTTTAAATCCGTTCAGTCACTCCATGCCTTTTGATTGGAGCATTTAGTCCATTTCCGTTTAAAGTAATTATTGATAGATATGTATTTATGCCATTTTGTTAATTGTTTTCTGGTTATTTTTGTTGTTCTCTGTTCCTTTCTTCTTCTCTTATTCTCTTTCCTTGTATTTTAATGACTTTCTTTAGTATAACAGCTGTATTCCTTTCTCTTTATTTTTTGTGGCTCTATTATTGGTTTTCGGTTTGTGGTTACCATGAGGTTCTTTTTTTTAAAATTAATTAATTTATTTAATATTTTATTTTTGGCTGCATTGGGTCTTCATTTCTGTGCATGGGCTTTCTCTAGTTCCAGCAAGCAGGGGTTACTCTTCATTGCAGTGCGTGGGTTTCTCATTGTGGCGGCTTCTCTCGTTGTGGAGCATGGGCTCTAGCTGTGTGGGTTTCAGTAGTTGTGGCTTGGGCTCTAGAGCACAGGCTCAGTAGTTGTGGCACAGGGGCTTAGTTGCTCCATGGCATGTGGGATCTTTCTGGACCAGGGCTCAAACCCATATTCCTTGCATTGGCAGGCGGATTCTTAACCACGGCGCCACCAGGGAAGTCCATACCATGAGGCTCTTATATAACAATCTATGTACATAGCAGTCTATTTTAAGGTGATGCATGCTCTAAAGTGTTTGAGCATGTTCTAAAGGCACTACATTTTACTCCCCCTCTCAAGGTTTTGTTTTTTACACCATCTTTTTGTTTTGTGTATTCCTTAAGTAATTATTAGTTTTGTCTTTTAACCTTCATACTGGCTTTATAGTTGGTTGATCTATTACCTTTACCATAGTCTTGCCTTTACCAATGATATTTTTTTCTTTCATAATTTTCATATTTCTACTTATGTTTTTTTTTCTGTTTAAAGAAGTCCTTTTAACATTTCTTGAAAGGTTAGTTTAGTTGTGATTAACTCCTTTAGCTTTTGCTTGTCTGGAAAACTCTTTAGCTCTCATTCAATTCTGAATGATAATCTTGTCAGATAAGGTATTCTTGGTTGTAAGTTTTTTCCTTTCAGTACTTTGAATATGTTGTGCCACTCCCTTCTGGCCTGTAAAGTTTCTGCTGAAAAGTTAGCTAATATTCTTATGGGGATTTCCTTGCATGTAAGTATTTGTTTTTCTCTTGCTGCATTTAAGATTCTCTCTTCATATTTTACTCTTGGCATTTTAATTATAATGTGTCTTGGTGTGGGCCACTTTGAGTTTATCTTGTTTGGGACTGTCATTCCTGGGCTTGGATGCTTGTTCCCTTCACCAGGTTAGGATAATTTTCAGCCATTATTTTTTCGAATAGGTTTTCTGCATTTTTTTCTTTTCTCTCTTTTTCTTCTGAGACCCCTAAAATGCAAAGATAACTACAACTTTTTGCCCCTCTAGTCCCTTAAATTATACTGATTTTTGGGGTTTCTTTTGTCTTTTTCTGTTTTTTTTTTCAAATTTTTATTATAATTTATTTATTTTTTAAATTTTTAATTGAAGTATAGTTAATTCACAACACTGTGTGTGTTAGTTTTAGGTGTACAGCACAGTGAACCTGTGCAGCACAAAAGAATCTGAAAAAGAATATATATATGTATATATATATATATATATATACACATATATATATATGTTATTACAAAATATTGAATATAGTTCCTGGTGTTATACAATAGGTCCTTGTAGGTTATGTATTTTATATAATAGTAGTGTGTATATGTTAATCCCAACTTCCTAACTTATCTCCCACTGCCCCCTTCCCCTTTGGCAACCATAAGTTTGTTTTCTAAGTCTGTGAGTCTTTGTGTGTGTGTGTGTGTGTGTGTGTGTGTGTGTGTGTTACGCAGGCCTCTCACTGCTGTGGCCTCTCCCGTTGTGGAGCACAGGTTCCGGATGCACAGGCTCAGTGGCCATGGCTCACGGGCCCAGCCGCTCTGCAGCATGTGGGATCCTCCCAGACCGGGGCACGAACCCACGTCCCCTGCATCGGCAGGCGGACTCTCAAAAACTGCGCCACCAGGGAAGCCCCTGTGAGTCTATTTTGTAAATAATTTCATTTGTATCTTTTAAAAAAACCCACACGTAAGTGATATCATATTATATTTTTCTTTCTCTGTTGATCTTACTTCAGTTAATATGATAATCTCTAGGTCCATCCATGTTGCTGCAAATGGCATTACTTCATTCTTTTTTAAGGCCAACTAAACTTCCATTGTATATATATGTCACATCTTCTTTATCCATTCATCTGTAGATGAACATATAGGTTGCTTACATGTCTTGGCTATTGTAAATAGTGCTGCTATGAACATTGAGGTACATGTTCCTTTTCAAATTATAGTTTTCTCCAGATGTATACCCAGCAGTGGGATTGCAGGATCATACTGTAACTCTATTTTTAGATTTTTAAGGAACTTCTTTACTGTTCTGCATAGTAGCTACCAATTTATATTCCTACCAACAGTGTAGGAGGGTTCCTTTTTCTCCACACCCTCTCCAGCATTTATTATCTGTAGACTTTTTGATGGTGGTCATTCTGACTGGAGTGAAGTGATAACTCATTGTAGTTTTGATGTGTATTTCTCTAATAATTAGCAATGTTGAGCATCTTTTCATGTGCTTGTTGGCCATCTTTATGTCTTCTTTGCAGAAATGTCTATTTAGATCTTCTGCCCATTTTTTTTGATTGGGTTGTTTTTGTTTGCTTGTTTTGCTTTGTTATTGAGTTGTATGAGCTGCTTGTATATTTTGGAAATAAATCTCTTTTCAGTTGCATCATTTTCTCCCATTCAGGAGGTTGTCCTTTCATTTTGTTTATGGTTTCCTTTGCTGTGCAAAAGCTTTTAAGTTTCATTAGGTCCCATTTGTTTATTTTTGCTTTTATTTCCATTACTCTGGGAGATGGACCCCCCAAAATATTGCTGTGGTTTATGTCAAAGAGTGTTCTGCCTATGTTTTCCTCAGAGTTTTATAGTATCCAGTCTTATGTTTAGGCCTTTAATCCATTTTGAGTTTATTTTTGTATATGGTGTTAGAGAATGTTCTAATTTCATTCTTTTACTTGTAGCTGTCCAGTTTTTGCAGCTCCACTTGTTGAAGAGATGGTCTCTTCTCCATTGTATATTCTTGCCTCCTTTGTTGTAGATTAATTGACCATAGGTGCATGGGTTTATTTCTGGGCTTTCTATAATTTTCCATTGATATATATTTCTGTTTTTGTGCCAGTACAATACTGTTTTGATGATTGTAGCTTTGTAGTATAGTCTGAGGCCAGGGAGCCTGATTCCACCAGCTCCATTTTTCTTTTTCAAGATTGCTTTGGCTTTTTGAGGTCTTTTGTGTTTCCATACAAATTTTAACATTCTTTGTTCTAGTTCTGTAAAAAATGTCATTGGTAATTTGATAGAGTTTGCACTGAATCTATAGATTGCCTTGAGTAGTATAGTCATTTTAACAGTATTGATTCTTCCAACCCAAGAACATGGTATATCTTTTCATTTGTTTGTGTCATCTTTAATTTCTTTCATCAACATCTTATAGTTTTCAGAGTACAGGTCTTTTGCCTCTTTAGGTAGGTTTATTCCTAGGTATTTTATTGTTTTTGATGCAATGGTAAGTGGGATTGTTTCCTTAATTTCTCTTTCTGAAATCTGTTGTTAGTGTACATAAATGCAACAGATTTCTGTGTATTAATTTTGCATCCTGCAACTTTACTGAATTCATTGATGAGCTCTGGTAGTTTTCTGGTCTTTTTGCTGTATTTATTGGGTAATTTCCACTAGACTGTCTTCCAGATTCATTTTTCTGTATCATCTAATCTGCTATTGGTTCCCTCTAGTATATTTTTTATTTTGGTTATTGTATTCTTTAGCTTTGATTCCTTTTAAAATATATTCTATCTCTTTGTTGTAGTTCTCACTGTGTTCCTCCATTCCTCCCCTGAGTTTGGTGAGTATTTTTATGACCATTACTTTGAACTCTTTATCTGGATGGTTGCTAATCTGTTTCATTTACTTCTTTTTTTTTTTTTGAGGTTTTGTCTAATTCTTTCATTTGGAACATATTCTTTTGTCTCATTTTGCCTAACTCTTTGTGTTTGTTTCTGTGTGTTATGTAGATTAGCTACTTTCCCCAGTATTAAAAGAGTGGCTTTATGTAGAAGGTGTCCTGTGTAGTCCAGTAGTGTGGTGTCCCCTGGTAGCCACAGCCAGGTGCTCCAGTAGTGTTCCTTGTGTGAGCTGTATGTCCTCCTCCCATGGCAAGACCATGCTTGCCTCAGGCATGCTAGTGTTCAGGGCTGGCCTCTGTGCAGCAGGCTATGAGTTCTGGTTGCAACTATTGCAAGTGCCCTACTATGCAAGGCTTGCCTCTGAGGCAGGGATCACTTTGAGGGGATGCCAGTGGCAGCTGAGAGTACCAAATCGGACTGGTAGGGAAAGTGCTTTTGAGGGGCTTTGGTGCTTGTTGGAGGCATCCATTGGAACTGGTGGGGTGGGAAGGCGATTTAGGAGAGGTCCAGTACCAACTGAGGGTGGCTAACAGGTATGGTGGGGCAGGGGGCCACTTTGGAGGGGCTCTGGTGCTAGTGGATGTTACCCACTGGAACTGGTGTATTGGGAGGCCGATTTGGAAGGGCTATGCTGCTGGCTGGGTCTGGTGGTAAAGAGGACCATTTGGAGGACTCTAGTGACAGCTAAGGGTGACTGCTGGGTCTGGTGGGGGGGGATCACTTTGGAGTGGAACTGACTGTATCAGGTCCACAGGTGAACCCAGAACAGGGCAATCAGTATTAATAGTTTAAATAGGGAGAGTCAGATATGGTGCCTGCCAGCACTGGGACAGCTAGGTAGAGGGTGAGCCATAAACAAACAACAACAACAAATCTGATGCTCACCAGCTCCTCAGTAACCAGAGAAAGTTCCAACAGATCTCTGCCCCTGAGGCATATGCCCTAAAATTAGTCAATAAATGTCCTTCACATATGACTCAGGTGCTTTTCAGATTGCTGCCCCTGTGCTGGGACTTGGAGGGAGTGAATATTTGCATGCAACCTTTAACAGTAGATTTTTCATTTCTTACAGCTGTCTAGCTCTCCTAGACATAAAGACCACTGGTTTTCAAAGCCAGATATTATGGGAAATCATCTTCCCAGTGCAGGACACCCAGGCTGGGGAACCTGATGTGGGGCTGAGCCCTCACTCCTCAGGGTAGGACTTCCAAGGCTATGATATCCCTCCTGCCATTGGGTTGCAATGCCAGCAGTGTGAGTCCCAGTTACACTGTCTTAGCCACTCCTACCCATCTCAATGTTGTTTTTCCTTTTTATCTTTAGTTGTGGAATATCTTTTCTGCTAGTCTTCAGGTTGTTCTCAGAGATAGTCTCTCTATATGTAGTTGTAATTTTGGCATATCCATGGGAGGAGGTATACCCAGGCAGCATCTTACTACTCCACCATCTTGCCCTGACAATATTTGATCATAAAGTTGAATTTCTGAATAGATTTGCTTCCTAAAAATGGCAAAGAGCTTTTGCAAGGTGTTCAAAATTTTATTTAATAGTTCTATGGATATTGGAATATAAACTTGAGACTATACATTTATTAGAATATAGTGAAAATTTGTGTTAGCGCATTATGGTTATTTTAGGAGACTGATTTTTACCCATTGATGTTGGTGATAATTAACTCACTATGTTATTATTAATTTAGCTCTAATTAACCCAATTGGATAAAAATATCTATGCAAATATTCTTAATATAAGGAACATAGCTTAAGAAGGAATTGTTTGAAAATATATTTCTCCATGAAAAACATATTTGTAAGTAGGATAATGTGACTTATAGCAGTATAAAGCTAGGCAAAAACTTAACTTCTTACAGCAGAATAGATTTCCCACCTGATAAGTTTTTAAGTTATTTCAACTTTTGTTTTTTGTTTGCAAAATATTCTCTTTAAAATTTCAGCTTTGCTCAGCTATAATTGACAAATAAAACTTTAAGATATTTAAAGTGTACATCACTCGATATACATACATAATGTGAAAGGATTCCCTCCCACTCAATCTGGTTAATTAACATCCATCATCTCACACATCTATCTTTCTTTCTTTGTTTTTTGGCGAGAACATTTAAGTTCTACTCTCTTAGCAACTTTCAAGTATAAAATACAGTGTATCAACTAGAGTCACCACGTTTTTCATTAGAGCCTCAGACTTTATTCATCTTATAACTGAAAATTCATACAGTTTCTTACCAACTTCTCCCTATTTCCCTCAACCCCCAGCCCTAGCGACCACTGTTTCTCTGAGTTTGACTTTTTTTTTTTCAGATTCCACATATAACTAACACCATGAAGTATCTCTTGTCTTTGTCTGGCTTATTTCACTTAGCATAATGCCCTCAAAGTCCATCCATGTTGCCAAATGGCAGAATTTTCTTCTTTCTCATGGCTGAATAATATCCCATAATATAGTCTATTGTGAACAATGCTGATGTAGACATAGGAATGCAGATATCTCTTCATTATCCTGTTTTTTCTTTCCTTTAGAGATATACCCAGAAGTGGGATTGCTTGATCATATGGTACTTCTATTTTTAATTTTTTGAGGAAGTTCCATACTGTTTTCCATAAGGATGTACCAATTTACATTCCCACCAACAGAGCACAAGAGTTCTCTTTTCTCCACATCCTTGCCAACACTTGTTAACTCGTCTTTTTGATGATGATCACTCTAACAGGTATGAAGTGATATTTCATTGTGGTTTTGATTTGCATTTCCCTTGTGATTAGTGATGTCAGGCACCTTTTCAGATACTTGTTGGCCACTTATATGTCTTCTTTGGGAAAATGACCATTTGGTTCCTCTATTTCATATCCGATTTTGGTGTTGTTGTTGCTATTGAGTTGTATGAGTTCTTAATATATTTTGGATATTAACCCCAATCAGATACATGATTTGCAATTAATTTCTCCCATTCGATAGGTTGCCTTTTTATTTGTTGAATTGGCTTTTGGTGTCAGATACAAAATATCAGTGCCAAGACTGATGTCAAGGAGCTTACCATTTATGTTTTCTTCTACGAGTTTTATGGTTTCAGTCACACATTTAAGTCTTTAATCTCATTTCAAGTTCATTTTTGTGTATGATGTAGAATAAGTTTCCAGGTTTATTATTTTGCATGTTGCAGTTTCCCAACACCATTTATTGAAGAGACTATCCTTTCTCCATTGTATATTTTGGGTCCTTTGTCATCAATTAACTGACCATGTATACATGGGTTTATTTCTGGGCTCTTGATTCTGTACCATTAACCTATGTGTTTTTATGCACATACCATACTGTTTTGATCACTACATCTTTGTAATACAGTGTAATGTCAGGTAGTGTGATGCTTCCAGCTTTGTTCTTATTTCTCAAGATTCTTTGGTTATTTGAGGTCTTTTGCGGTTCCATACAAATTTTAGAATTGTTTGCTCTATTTCTGTAAAAATTGCCAATGGAATCTTGATAGGGATTGCATTGAATCTGTAGATTACTTTGGATGGTATGGACATTTAAACAATATTAGTTCTCTATATGAGCATGTAATATATTTCCATTTATTTATGTCTGATTTTTTTCATCAATGTCTCATAGTTTTCAGTGTACAGATCTTTTACCACTTTGTTTAAATTTAATCCTATCTATTTTATTCTTTTGATGAAATTGTAAATGGGACTGTTTTCTTAGTTTCTCTTTCTGATAGTTCATTGTTAGTGTATAGAAATACAACTGATTTTTGTATGTAGATTTTGTATCCTGAAATCTACTGAATTTTTAAATTAGTTCTCATAGTTTTTGGAGGAGTCTTTAGGGTTTTGTATACATAAGGTCATGTCATTTATAAATAGAGACAGTTTTACTTCTTCCTTTCCAATTTAGGTGCCTTTTATTCTATTTTTTGCCTAATTGCTCTGGCTAGGTCTCACAGTTCTATGTTGAATGTAAGTGGCGAGGGAGGGCCTCCTTGTCTTTTTCCTGACCCTAGAGAAAAAGTTTCCAGCTTTTCGCCATTGATTATAAGGTTTACTGTGAACTCGTCATATATGGCCTTTATTATATTCACCTTTATTATGTATGTTCCCTCTATACTCACTTTCTTGACAGTTTTTGTCATGAATTGATGATAAAATTTGCCAAATGATCTTTCTGTATCTATTGAGATAAACATATGATTTTTATCCTGCATTTTGTTAATCTGGTGTATTACACTGATGATTGATCGTGTGTGTTGAACCACCCTTGCATCCCTGAAATGAATCCCACTTGATCATGGTGTATGAACCTTTAAAGGTATAGTTAAATTTGGTTTTCTCGAGAATTTTTACATTTATATTCATCAGGTATTGGCCTAACATTTTCTTTTCTTTTAGTGTTCTTTTCTGGTTTTGGTATCAGGGTAATTTTTTTTTTTTCTTTTTTTTTGTGGTATGCGGGCCTCTCACTGTTGTGGCCTCTCCCGTTGCGGAGCACAGGCTCCGGATGCGCAGGCCCAGCGGCCATGGCTCACGGGCCCAGCCGCTCCGCGGCATATGGGATCCTCCCAGACCGGGGCACGAACCCGTATCCCCTGCATTGGCAGGCGGACTCTCAACCACTGCGCCACCAGGGAGGCCCGGTATCAGGGTAATTTTTGCCTTGAAAAATGAGTTTGGAAGATTTCCCTCCTCTTCTATTTTTTGGAAGAGTTTGAAAAGGATTGGTAGTAAGTCTTCTTTAAATATTTGGTAGAATTCACCACAAAGTATTCTTAAATAAACATACATATACAAATACTTTACATACTCATGCTAGTATTTCTATAGAAAAAATTCTTAGAAGTGGGAATGTTAAGTCATAGGTTACATTTATTTAAAATATACATTCTTCAGCAATCTCCCTCCTTTACTTTTATTTTTAAAATAAAAATATTTTAAACGAGTCTATATTTTTCAACTTACCTGTTTTACCAATTCACACTCCCAATATTTCCCTATGTTCTCCCCAAACCTAATCTCCTTCTCCATCTTCTTCTTCACTTCCTCCTCTCCTCTCCAGAAATCTTCTTCCTTCCCTTCCTCCTCCTGCTCACTCTGTTACATTTTTCTTCTTATTACCCTTCTTCCTTTGGTCATATCACATTTGTTGGGATTATAAATACAATGTGGGAGAACAAGTAAAAATAGGCATGCTTTTATTTTTCATGATGTAATGAGAATAATTCATGTTTTATCAATTAACTTGGTCTCTGATATGTATATTTGTTTTAAGTTAAGCATATTTTCTCCTAATTCCAACTTATTAACCATTTATAAAGTCAAAAATGCATGTTAGATTTTATCAAAAACTCTTTTCATACTTATTGTAAATAATTATGTCATTTTTTCCCTTTAATCTATTATTATAGTAAATTACATTAATTTCCTAATGTTGAAACATCTTTGCATATGTAACCACACTCTAGTTTTAAAGTCATTTTGAAAAATAAAGTGGTGTTGATTTTAATATAGTAACAAGGCATCTATATTAAAAGAAAAATTAACATATTCTTGAGCTCTGTCTGCCCAATTTTTTACATTTGAACTGTGCTAGCCTTACATAATGAATTGAAAAGATTTCCATATTCTTAAACATATGTTATATAGTTTGAATAATAAAGAGATTGTTATTTTATGACAATAGCCTTAGGAGAATTTACTCACAAAACCATCTGGGCTTGATGCCTTGAAGAAGGAGATTAATTTTATTACCATTTCAATTTTATATATCTTTAAAAGATAAAAACTTTCTCAAAAACAAGTGACATGACAGTCATCACATAATATTTTAACAGTAGTTCCTGAATATCTAAATATCCAGACAGTATTTAAGTTAAATATCTTTTAATTTATAGGTTCCTCCACCCTCTCTCTCTCTCTCTTTTTTTCTTTGTAATTTAGTTTTTGAAGGAATGAGTTTACTGGGTAATATTTTTAAATATAAAACAACAAGGTTGGTCATGTGCATGCCCAAGACTGTGCCTTTTGACGGATGACCTCAGGGGCTTCATATTGTGGGGCAAATAAACTTCACTAAAATAGTCCAATCAATCACTAAACAAACAAACAAGGAAACAAAAAATAACAATCCATTAGAGGGACTAAACAGTAGATTTGAAATGTCAGGAGAAAGAACTACTGAACTTGTAGGATGATTGAGATTATGCAATCCAAAGAAGAAACAGAGGAAAAAAATTAAAGAAAAATGTGTAAAATCTCAGTGAAATGTGTGATATCATTAACTGCATCAACATATATGTAGCTGGAGTGTCAGAAGAAAAGGAGAGAAAAAAAGGAGGAGGGAAAAATTTGAACAATAGCTGAAAACTTCCCAAATTTGATGAAAATCAATGTATATATTTAAGGAGCTCAACAAACTCCAGGTAGGATCTATACAAAGAGATTCACACACTTAACATATCATAGCAAAAATGTTGAAAGCCAAAGTAAAGGAAAATCTGAAAAGCAGCAGGAGAAAATCAACACGTTACAAAGAAGGAACACTCCCTCACCCAACACACAACCCAAATTAAAAGCTGACTTCTTATAAGAAATAATGGAGGGCAGAGGCAGTGGAATCACATATTTAAAGTGTGGAGAGAAAAAAGTCAACAGAAATTCTATATCCAGCAAAACGTTTTTTCAAAAATGAAGTAGAAAGTAAAACTTTTCCAGATACACAAAAAGAAGAGAACTTGTCATAGAAAATCTGCGTTATAAGAAATACTAAAGGAAGTTCTTCAGGTTGAAAGCAAGACACAGCACACAGTAATTCAAATCCACATTAAAAAAACACACAAAAAAAAACAATGGTAAAGGTAATTATACAATTATAAAAGAGTATAAATGGGGCTTCCCTGGTGGCGCAGTGCTTGAGAATCCACCTGCCAATGCAGGAGACACGGGTTCAAGCCCTGGTCTGGGAAGATCCACATGCCGCAGAACAACTAAGCCTGTGCACCATAACTACTGAGCCTGCGTTCTAGAGACCACGAGCCACAACTGCTGAGCCCGTGCACCACTACTACTGAAGCCCATGCACCTAGAGCCCATGCTCTGCAATGAGAAGCCACCATGATGAGAAGCCTGCGCACCGCAACAAAGAGTAGCCCCCACTCGCCGCAACTAGAGAAAGCCATGCGCAGCAATGAAGACCCAATACAGCCCCCCCAAAAGAGTATAAATGTATGTTTCTCCATTTTTCTCTTAACTGATTTTAAAAGCAATTTTATAAAGCAACATAAGTTTAATTGTATTGTTGGGCTTATAACATAAAAATGTAATATATTTGCTAATAATAACATTATAGAGAGGGATGGGAACACAGCTATATTGGAGAAAGGAAATGACAACAGATGATAACTCAAATCCATAGGAACAAATGAAGAGAACCAGATATGGTAAATAAGGAAGTTAATACAAGTGATATACATGTATACTCACTCTCCTTTCTTCCCTCAGCTTCTTTAAAAGGTATAAAATTACTCAAGCTAATAGTTATAACAATGTGTCATTGGGTTTCTAGCATATATAGATATAATAATATGCATAACAATAGTAGCAAACAAGGCCAGTTGGGGGAGGAAATAGGAATGCTTTCCTATATCTCACTGGAATTAAGTTAGCATAAATCTGAATTAGATTCTGATAATATATATATATATGTATATATATATATATATATATATATATATATATATATATATATATATACATATATATATATATGGCCTGCCCTAGATGAAAAACTAAGAAAATATTTCAAACAATATAGTGAAAAAAATTAATGTAATTAAATTGTTACACACTGAAAATACTCAATACTAAAGAAAACTGTAAAGGAGGAATACATGAAAAAGAAAGACATAAATATATTAAATGAAAAGAAAATGACAGACATAAATCCAACTATGTCAGTAATAACCTTAAATGTGAGGGGACTAAGCAGATCAATGAAATGGCAGAGACTAGGTAACAAAAGAAGATCCAACTATATGCTGCCTATAGGAAATGCATTTTAGATTCTAAAATACAAATAGGCGGGCCTCCCTGGTGGCGCAGTGGTTGAGAGTCCGCCTGCCGATGCAGGGGATACGGGTTCGTGCCCCGGTCTGGGAGGATCCCATATGCCGCGGAGCGGCTGGGCCCGTGAGCCATGGCCGCTGGGCCTGCGCGTCCGGAGCCTGTGCTCCGCAACGGGAGAGGCCACAACAGTGAGAGGCCCGCATACCGCAAAAAGAAAAAAAAATAAAATAAAATAAAATAAAATACAAATAGGTTGGGAAAAAAAGGATGGGAAAAATATATCATGCAAAGGAGTGGATATACTAATATCAGACAAAATAGATTTTAAAACAAAATTAAAAGTTCCAAAAATAAAGAGGGACATTTTATAATGTTGAATGGTCTGTCCATCAGGGAAGTATAACGATTCTAAATGTATTCATCTGACATCAGAGACATAAAATACATGATGCAAAACCTGACAGAAAAAAGGGAGAAAGAAATAACTCAACAATAATAGTTGTAGACTTTGATATACCACTTTCAATAATGGGTAAAACAACAAGCAGAAGATCAACAAGGAAACAGAAGACCTGAACAACACTATAAGCCAGCTAGACCTAACAGACATCTATAGAACACTCCACCCAACAACATAAAACTACAAATTCTTCATAAGTGTACATGGAAAGTTCTCCAGGACAGACCACATATAAGGCCATAAAATAAACCTCAATATATTTAAAAGGACTGAAATCATATAAAGTATATTCTCTGACCACAAAGAAGTGAAATTGGATACCATATGACCCAGAAATTTCACTCTTAGGTATATATGCAAGAGAAATGAAAAATGTCCACACAAAACTTGTATATAAATGTTCATAGCAGCACTATTCATAATAGCCCCAAAGCAGAAGCAACTGAAATGTTCAGAAACTAAAGAATGAATAAATGAAATGTTGGTATATCTATATAATAGAATATTACTTGGCAATAAAAAGAAATGAAATACATTTGGCCTTTGCACAATGCAGGGGTCAGGGTGCTGCCTCCCCTACCACCCACCTCCGCCAACAGTCAAAAGTCTGTGTATAAATTTACAGTTGGCTCTCCATACACTTAGTTCCACATCCGTGGATTCAACCAACTGTAGATTGTGTAGTACTGTAGTACATATGTATTGAACAAAAAAGATCTGTGTATAAGTGGATCTGTGCCGTTTAAACCCTTGTTGTTCAAGGGTCAACTGTACTGATATATACTACAACATGGATGAACCTTAAAAACATTATGCTAACAGAAAGAAGCCAGTCACAGAAGAACATATATTGTATGATCCTCTTGATATGAAACAATCCAGAATAAGCAAACCACAGAGACAGAAAATGGATTAGCAGTGTTAAGGGCTGGGGGTGGAGGGAATGGGGTTTCTTTTTAGGTTGATAAAGATGTTCTAGAATTAGATAGTGGTTGCACAACTCTGTGAATATCCTAAAAATCATTGAATTTTACACTTTAAAAGGGTGAATTGTGTAGTATATGAATTATATCTCAATAAAGCCATTAAAAATAGAGAAGAAAAAATTGTACCAATAACCTTCCTACCTGCCTGCTAAATGAGACAAGGCCTTTGGCTTGGTTTTATAGCAACTGCTTCTCCTCCCTCCCTAACACCCAAAGTTTTATAAGATCAGCAGGAATTTCAGCTCCAGATTAATATTTTATCTCTCTAAATGGCACCCTCTACTTTAACCATGAATTGAACTGCTTTGCATCTCCTAGAATGCATCTGCTTTCTTAGGTCTCTGTTTGAAGGCCCTCTTATGTGTTGCCCTGCTCTTTGAAAGCCTCCTCCAATTGGCTCACTTTTATTTGTTTTCAATAGTGCAGATGTCACCTCTTTAGGAATGTCCTCCCTGAGGCTTTGTTAGTGCACCCTCAAAGCCTTAGTTGCTGTACCATCTATATATTTCACTTCACCCTGGGCTCACTTCTATCATAGCATCTATTTGTTTACTTGTCTCCCCCACTAAACTATGAGGTCAATGACTGCAAGTATTGTACCTTTTAGTTATAAGCACCTTGCCCTGTGCCTAGGTGCTCAATAGATTAAGAAAGCCTGTCTAGCCGCATGTAAATCAATGAAGTTAAAACAAATCCTCACACCATACATAAAAATAAACTCAAAATTGCTTGAAGACTTAAATATAAGGCATGACACCATAAAACTCTTAGATGAGAACATAGGCAAAACATTCTCTGACATAAATTGTACCAATGTTTTCTTAGGTTAGTTTCCAAGGTAATAGAAATAAAAGCAAAAGTAAACAAATGGGACCTAATCAAACTTACAAGCTTTTGTATAGTAAAGGAAACCATAAATAAAATGAAAAGACAACTTATGGACTGGGAGAAAATATTTGCAAATGATGTGACTTACAAGGGATCAATGTGCAAAATATACAAACAGCTCATATAACTCAATACCAAAAAAAAAAAACAATTGAAAAATGGTCAGAAGATCTAAATAAACATTTCTCCAAGGAAGGTATACAGATGGCCAACAGGCCCATGAAAAGATGCTCATCATCACTAATCATTAGAGGAATGCAAATCAAAACTATAATGAGGTACTACCTCACACAAGTCAGAATGGCCATCATTAAAAAGTCTACAAATAATAAATGCTGGATAGGGTGTGGAGAAATGGGAACCTTCCTGCACTGTTGGTGGGAATGTAAATTGGTGTAGCCACTATGGAAAGCAGTACGGAGGTTCCTCAAAAAACTAAAAATAGAGTTGCCATATGACACTGCAATCCTACTGCTGGGTATATATCTGGACAAAAGTATAATTTGAAAAGATTCATGCACCCCAATGTTCATTGCAGCACTATTTATAATAGCCAAGACACGGAAACGACCTAAGTGTCCATTGACAGATGAATGGATAAGAAGATGTGGTATTTATAAACAATGAAATATTATGCAGCCATAAAAAAGAATGAAATAATGCCATTTGCAGCTACATGGATGGACCTAGAGATTATCATACTAAGTGAAGGAAATCAGAAAGAGAAAGACAAATACCATATGATATCACTTATATGTGGAATCTAAAATATGACACAAATGAACTTATCTACAAAACAGAAACAGACTCACAGATATAGAGAACAGATTTGTGGTTGCCAAGGGAGGGAGGAGTGGGGGAGGGATGGATTGGGAGATTGGGATTAGCATATGCAAACATTATATATATGATGGATAAAAAACAAGGTCCTGCTGTGTAGCACAGGGAACTATATTCAATATCCTGTGATAAACCATAATGGAAAAGGATATGAAAAAGAATGTATATATGTATATGTATTACTGAATCACTTTGCTATATGTAGAAATTAGCACAACATTGTAAATCAACTGTACTTCAATAAAATAAATTTAAAAAAATGTTTGTCTAAACCCCATGATCACCTACTAACTTTAACAGTAATGGATTTTACTTCTCAGGGGTGTGTGCGTGTGTGAGGGCACGTACACCCGTGCACTGATGGTGGTAATGATCGTGATATCAGTCATATCACTGTGGCTCACTTTAAAGAACCAGCAGGAAACATTTTTGAGATACTGCTAGGATTTGCCACCATCCTGAATGAGACTCTTGTATTGACCTTTAGCTATTAATACAAATTGTTAAACTATTGGAGTGTGACTGGTATTTTCTGAGTTGGTAACTAGTTCTGATTATCACAATTTTAATGTGTTCAAAGAAGCTACTTGGAAATTACATATAAGATATTCCATGAAATTCCACTAGGGTTTTTAAATTTCTTGAAGTTTCTGATAATTATTTTACTTAATTTTAAACATAAATTTAATATCTGAAATTAAAAAATTAAATACCCATTCTTCATTTTTCCATGTGGAAAATAAACTTTTCTTCTCAGAACTGTATATATGGCAGGCTTCTGTCCCAAAGTGGCCAACTGTTTGCTAAGTATTATGGAATTCTGTAAAAAAAAACACCTCTTTTTAATCTTTTCAGAGCCAAAATTATTCAGAAATTACATCATGATATACTGAATTTATTATTTTAGTTAAGACATTCTTTACATTTATAAATTTACCACATTTTCAAGATTCAGCTTTGGTTTCTTTCCTACTATATAGCCTCCTCCCTATTAGAACCTTATGAATTATAAATGTCATAATCGCATATGACATTTGAAACACTATGCACAATAGTGTTGAAAACACTATGTTGAAAATAGCGTTGAAAACACTATGCACAATCAGAATCCCGAATAAACTGATATTATGGAGGCTCTTAAATAAATACACTTAGTTTTTAAATTTTATTTATTTATTTATTTACTTTTAACATCTTTATTGGAGTATAACTGCTTTACATTGTTGTGTTAGTTGCTGCTGTATAACAAAGTGAATCAGTTATATGTATGCATACATCCCCATATACCCTCTCTCTTGTGTCTCCCTCCCACACTCCCTTTCCTACCCCTCTAGCTGGTCACAAAGCACCGAGCTGATCTCTGTGTGCTATGCAACTGCTTCCCACTAGCTATCAATTTTACATTTGGTAGTGTATATATGTCAGTGCTACTCTCTCACTTTGCCCAGCTTACATGTCCCCCTCCCCGTGTCCTCAAGTCCATTTTCTACGTCTGAATCTTTATTCCTGTCCAGCCCCTACGTTCATCAGAACCTTTTTTTTCTTTTACATTCCATATACATGTGTTAGCATATGGTATTTGTTTTTCTCTTTCTGACTTACTTTACTCTGTATGACAGACTCTAGGTCCACCCACCTCACCACAAATAACTCAATTTCGTTTCTTTTTATGGCTGAGTAATATTCCATTGTATATATGTGCCACGTCTTCTTTATCCATTCATCTGTCGACAGACACTTAGGTTGCTTCCATGTCCTGGTTAATGCAAATAGTGCTGCAATGAATACTGTGGTACATGATTTTTTTTGAATTATGGTATTCTCAGGGTATATGCCCACAAGTGGGATTGCTGGGTCAAATGGTAGTTATATATATATATATACTTTTTTTTTGGTGGTACGCGGGCCTCTCACTGCTGTGGCCTCTCCCATTGCAGAGCACAGGCTCCGGACGTGCAGGCTCAGTGGCCATGGCTCACGGGCCCAGCCACTCCATGGAATGTGGGATCCTCCCGGGCCGGGGCATGAACCCGTGTCCCCTGCATTAGCAGGTGGACTCTCAACCACTGCACCACCAGGGAAGCCCTATTTTTAGTTTTTTAAGGAACCTCCACATTGTCCTCCATAGTGGCTGTATCAATTTACATTCCCAACAACAGTGCAAGAGGGTTCCCTTTTCTCCACACCCTCTCCAGCATTTATTGTTTCTAGATTTTTTGATGATGGCCAATCTGACTGGTGTGAGGTTTTGATTTGATTTTCTCTAATGATTAGTGATGTTGAACATCCTTTCATGTGTTTTTTGGCAATCTGTATATCTTTTTTGGAGAAATGTCTATTTGGGTCTTCTGCCCATTTTTGGATTCAGTTGTTGGTTTTTTTGATATTGAGCAGCATGAGCTGCTTGTATATTTTGGAGATTAATCCTCTGTCAGTTGCTTCATTTGCAGATATTTTCTGCCATTATGAAGGTTGTCTTTTCATCTTGTTTATGGTTTCCTTTGATGTGCAAAAGCTTTTAAGTTTCATTAGGTCCCATTTCTTTATTTTTTTTTTATTTCCGTTTTTCTAGGAGGTGGGTCAAACCGGATCTTGCTGTGATTTATGTCATAGAGTGTTCTGCCTATGTTTTCCACTAAGAGTTTAATAGTGTCTGGCCTTATATTTAGGTCTTTAATCCATTTTGAGTTTATTTTTGTGTATGGTGTTAGGGAGTGTTCTAATTTCATTCTTTTACATGTAGCTGTCCAGTTTTCCCAGAATCACTTATTGAAGAGGCTGTCTTTTCTCCATTCTATATTCTTGCCTCCTTTATCAAAGATAAGGTGACCATATGTGCATGGGTTTATCTCTGGGCTTTCTATTCTGTTCCATTGATCTATATTTCTCTTTTTGTGCCAGTACCATACTGTCTTGATTACTGTAGCTTTGTAGTATAGTCTAAAGTCAGGGAGCCTGATTCCTCCAGCTCCATTTTTATTTCTTAATATTGCTTTGGCTACTGAGGGTCTTTTTTGTTTCCATACAAATTGTGAAATTTTTTGTTCTAGTTCTTGAAAAATGCCATAGGTAATTTGATGGGTGTTGCAATGAATCTATATTGTTTTGGGTAGTATAGTCATTTTCACAATGTTGATTCTTCCAATCCAAGAACATGGTATATCTCTCCATCTGTTTGTATCATATTTAATTTCTTTCACCAATGCCTTATGTATCATATTTAATTTCTTTCATTAGTGTCTTATAATTTTCTGCATACAGGTCTTTTGTTTCCTTAGGTAGGTGTCCTCCTAGGTATATTATTCTTTTTGTTGCAATGGTAAATGGGAGTGTTTCCTTAATTTCTGTTTCAGATTTTCATCATTAGTGTACAGGAATGCAAGAGATTTCTGTGCATTAATTTTTTTATCCTCCTACTTTACCAAATTCATTGATTAGCTCTAGAGTTGTCTGGTAGCATCTTTAGGATTCTCTATGTATAGTATCATGTCATCTGCAAACACTGACAGTTTTACTCCTTTTCTGATTTGGATTTCTTTTATTTCTTTTTATTCTCTGATTTCTGTGGCTAAAACTTCCAAAACTATGTTGAATAATAATGGTGAGAGTGGGCAACCTTGTCTTCTTCCTGATCTTAGTGGAAATGGTTTCAATTTTTCACCATTGAGAATGATGTTGGCTGCGGGTTTGTCATATATGGCCTTTATTATGTTGAGGTAAGTTCCCTTTATGGCTACTTTTTGGAGAGTTTTTATCATAAATGGGTGTTGAATTTCATCAAAAGCTTTTTCTGCATCTATTGAGATGATCATATGGTTTTTCTCCTTCAGTTTGTTAATATGGTTTATCACATTGATTGTTTTGTGTATATTGAAGAATCCTTGCATTCTTGGGATAAAACCCATTTGATCATGGTGTATGATCCTTTTAATGTGCTGTTGGATTCTGTTTGCTAGTATTTTGTTGAGGATTTTGCATCTGTGTTCATCAGTGATATTGCCCTGTAGTTTTCTTTGTTGTGACATCTTTGTCTGGTTTTAGTATCAGGGTGATGGTGGCCTCATAGAATGAGTTTGGGAGTGTTCCTCCCTCTGCTATATTTTGGAAGAGTTTGAGAAGGATAGGTGTTAGCTCTTCTCTAAATGTTTGATAGAATCCACCTGTGAATACATCTGGTCCTGGGCTTTTGTTTTTTGGAATATTTTTAATCACAGTTCCAATTTCAGTGCTTGTGATTGGTCTGTTTATATTTTCTATTTCTTCCTGGTTCAGTCTCAGAAGGTTATGCTTTTCTAAGAATGTGTCCAGTTCTTCCAGGCTATTCATTTCATTGGCATATAGTTGCTTGTAGTAATCTCTCATGATCGTTTGTATTTCTGCAGTGTAAGTTGTTACTTCTTCTTTTTCATTTCTAATTCTGTTGATTTGAATCTTCTCCCTTCTTTTCTTGATGAGTCTGGCTAATGGTTTATCAAGTTTGTTTGTCTTCTCAAAGAACAAGCTTTTAATTTTATTGATCTTTGCTATCATTTCCTTCATTTCTTTTTCATTTATTTCTGACCTGATCTTTATGATTACTTTCCTTCTGCTAACTTTGGGTTTTTTTTTTGTTGTTCTCTTTCCTCTAAGTGCTTTAGGTGTAAGGTTAGGTTGTTTGTTTGAGATTTCTCTTGTTTCTTGAGATAGGAATATATTACTATAAACTTCCCTCTTAGAACTGCTTTTGCTGCATTCCATAGGTTTTGGGTCATTGTGTTTCATTGCCATTTGTTTCTAGGTATTTTTTGATTTCCTCTTTGATTTCTTCAGTGATCTCTTGGTCATTTAATAGCATATTAGTTAGCCTCCACGTGTTTTTATTTATTACAGTTTTTTTTTTCCTGTAAGTGATATGTAGTCTCATAGTGTTTTGGTCGAAAAAGATACTTGATACGATTTCAATTTTCCTGAAGTTACCAAGGCTTGATTTGTGACCCAAGATATGATCTATTGTGGAGAATGTTCCATAAGTACTTCAGAAGAAAGTGTATTCTGTTGTTTTTGGAGGGAATGTCTTATAAATATCAATTAAGTCCATCTTGTTTAATGTGTCATTTAAAGCTTGTGATTCCTTATTTATTTTCATTTTGGTTGATCTGTACATTGGTGAAAGTGGGGTGTTAAAGTCCTCTACTATGATTGCGTTACTGTCGATTTCCCCTTTTATGGCTGTTAGCATTTGCTTTATGTGTTGAGGTGCTCCTATTTTGGAGCACCTCAATGCTCCAGGAATTGTTATATCTTCTTCTTGGACTGACCCCTTGATCATTATCTAGTGTCCTTCTTTGTCTCTTGTAATAGACTTTATTTTAAAGTCTATTTTGTCTGATATGAGTGTTGCTACTCCAGCTTTCTTTTGATTTCCATTTGCATGGAATATCTTTTTCCATCCCCTCACATTCAGTCTGTATGTGTCCCTAGGTCTGAAGTGGGTCTCTTGTAGACAGCATATATATGGGTCTTGTTTTTTTATCCATTTAGCCAGTCTATGTCTTTTTGTTGGAGCATTTAATCCATTTATATTTAAGGTAGTTATCAATATGTGTGTTCCTTTTACCATTTTCTTAACTGTTTTGGTTTGTTATTGTAGATCTTTTACTTCTCTTCTGTTTCCTGCCTAAGGAAGTTCCTTTAGCATTTGTTGTAAAGCTGGTTTCGTGGTGTTGAATTCTCTTAGCTTTTGCTTGTCTGTAAAGGTTTTAATTTCTCCATCGAATATGAATGAGATCCTTGCTGGGTAGAGTAATCTTGGTTGAAGGGTTTCCCAGGTTTCCCTTTCATCACTTTAAATATGTCCTGCCACTCCCTTCTGGCTTGCAGAGTTTCTGCTGAAAGATCAGCTGTTAACTTTATGGGGATTACCTTGTATGTTATTTGTTGCCTTTCCTTTGCTGCTTTTAATACTTTTTCTTTTTATTTAATTTTTGATAGTTTGATTAATATGTGTCTTGGCATGTTTCTCCTTGGATTTATTTTGTATGGGACTCTCTGTGCTTCCTGGACTTGACTATTTCCTTTCCCATGTTAGAGAAGTTTTCAACTATAATCTCTTCTAATATTTGCTCAGACCCTTTCTTGTTCTCTTCTTCTTCTGGGACCCCTATAATTCAAATGTTGTTGTGTTTAATGTTTTCGCAGATGTCTGTGAGACTGTCCTCAATTCTTTTCATTGTTTTTTCTTTTCTGCTCTGTGGTAGTTATTTCCACTATTTTATCTTCCAGGTCACTTATCCGTTCTTCTGCCTCAGCTATTCTGTTATTGATTCCTTCTAGAGAATTTTTAATTACATTTATTGTTGTTGCTCATCATTGTTTGCTCTGTAGTTCTTCTAGGTCTTCGTTAAACGTTTCTTGTGTTTTCTCCATTCTATTTCCATTTTTTCGATCATCTTTACTATCTCTACTCTGAATTATTTTTTCAGGTAGACTGCCTATTTCCTCTCCATTTGTTTGGTCTGGTGGATTTTTACCTTGCTCCTTCATCTGCTGCATATTTCTCTGTCTTCTCATTTTGCTTAACTTACTGTGTTTGGGGTCTTCTTTTCAGAGGCTGTACTTTCGTAGTGCCCTTTGTTTTTGGTGTCTGCCCCCAGTGGGTAAGCTTTGTTCCATGGGTTGTGTAGGCTTCCTGATGGAGGTGACTGGTGCCTGTGTTCTGGTGGAGGAGGCTGGACCTTGTCTTTCTGGTGGGCAGGATCACGTCCAGTGGTGTGTATTGGGGCATCTGTAAACTTATTATGGTTTTAGGCAGCCTCTCTCCTAATGGGTGGGGTTGTGTTCCTGTCTTGCTAGTTGTTTGTAATGGGGTGTCCAGCACTGGAGCTTGCTGGTCATTGAGTGGAGCTGGGTCTTAGCATTGAGATGCAGATGTCTGGGAGAGCTCTCGCTGATTGATATTACATGGTGCTGGGAGGTCTCTGGTGGTCCAGTGTCTTGAACTTGGCTCTTCCACCTCAGAGGCTCAGCCCTGACACCCAGCTGGAGCACCAAGACCCTGTCAGCCACATGGCTTTTAGGAAGTCTGAGGTTTTCTGTCAGTGTTCAGTCAGTGTTCTGTAGGGGTTGTTCCACATGTAGATGTATTTCTGATGTATTTGTGGGGAGGAAGGTGAGCTCCATGTCTTACTCTTCCACCATCGTGAAGGTCCTCAATACCCTTAGTTTTAATGTCAATGAAATACAAAATGGAATTTCTAAAACTAATCTGTTGGAATTATTTCTACATGAGCTTGACTTCAAAACAACATACCCTTCAAGGCATATTTCAAATATATCTGGAGGCTCTAGGAAAAATTCTATTAGTATAAAGATAGAACTGACATGTTCCCTGTTTTTCTCATGAGATTTAAGGGGATGTTGAATTGACTGGAATTATTCCTAATAAAGTCTTTTTAGAATAGAGGCAACAGTTTCATTATGGGGAATCCCTAGAATAAAAAAATCAGATAATGAGGGCCAGTCTAAACTACAAAAGCACTACAGATTACACTTTCTTCTCAAGAGTGCATGGAACATTCTCCAGGATAGATCACATCTTGGGTCACAAATCAAGCCTCAGTAAATTTAAGAAAATGGAAATCATATCAAGCATCTTTTCTGACCACAGCGCTATGAGAATAGAAATCAATTATAGGGGAAAAAACCCCATAAAAACCACAAAGACATGGAGGCTAAACAATACGTTAGTAAATAGCCAAGAGATCAGTGAAGAAATCAAAGAGGAAATCAAAAAATACCTAGGGACAAATGACAATGAAAACACGACAATCTAAAACCTATGGCGGGTTCGTGCCCCGGTCTGGGAGGATCCCATATGCCGCGGAGCGGCTGGGCCCGTGAGCCATGGCCGCTGGGCCGGCGCATCCGGAGCCTGTGCTCCGCAACGGGAGAGGCCACAACAGTGAGAGGCCCGCATACCGCAAAAAGAAAAAAAAATAAAAATAAAAAAAATAAAACCTATGGGATGCAGCAAAAGCAGTTTTAAGAGGAAAGTTTATAGCAGTACAATGCTACGTCAAGAAACAACAAACAGCTCAAGTTAACAACCTAACCTTACACCTAAAGGAACTAGAGAAAGAAGAAAAAACAAAACCCAAAGTTAGTAGAAGGAAAGAAATCATAAAGACCAGAGCAGAAATAAATGAAATAGAAACAAAGGAAACAACTGCAAAGATCAATAAAACTAAAAGCTGGTTCTTTGAGAAGATAAATAAAATTGATAAACCATTAGCCAGACTCATCAAGAAAAAGAGGGAGAGGACTCAAATCAATAAAATTAGAAATGAAAAAGGAGTAGTTACAACAGACACTGAAACAATACAAAGCATCCTAAGAGACTACTACAAGCACCTCTATGCCAATAAAATGGACAACCTGGAAGAAATGGAAAAATTCTTAGAAAGGTATAACCTTCCAAGACTGAACGAGGAAAAAATAGAAAATATGAACAGACCAATTACAAGTAATGAAATTGAAATTGTGATTAAAAATCTTCCAACAAACAAAAGTCCAGGACCAGATGGCTTCACAGATGAATTCTATCAAACATGTAGAGAAGAGCTAACACACATCCTTCTCAAGCTCTTCCAAAAACTTGCAGAGGAAGGAACACTCCCAAACACATTCTATGAGTCCACCATCACCCTGATACTAAAACCAGACAAAGATACTACAAAAAAAGAATTTCATACCAATATCACTGATGAATACAGATGCCAAAATCCTCAACAAAATACTAGTAAACAGAATCCAACAACACATTAAAAGGATCATACACCATGATCAAGTGGGATTTATCCCTGTGATGCAAGGATTCTTCAATATAGACAAATCAATCAATGTGATACACCATATTAACAAATTGAAGAAGAAAATCCATGTGATCATCTCAATAGATACAGAAAAAGCTTTTGACAAAATTCAACACCCATTTATGGTAAAAACTCTCCAGAATGTGGGCATAGAGGGAACCTACCTCAACATAAAAAGAAGTGTATATATATATATATATATATATATATATATATATATATATATATATATACACGCACTCAAATATTCATAGCAGCACTATTTACAATAGCCAAGACATGGAAACAATGTAAGTGTTCATTGATAGATGAATGGATAAGAAGATTTGGTATTTATACACAATGGAATATTAGTCAGCCATAAAAAAGAATGAAATAGGGCCTCCCTGGTGGCGCAAGTGGTTGAGAGTCCGCCTGCCGATGCAGGGGATACGGGTTCGTGCCCCGGTCTGGGAGGATCCCATATGCCGCGGAGCGGCTGGGCCCGTGAGCCATGGCCGCTGGGCCTGCGCGTCCGGAGCCTGTGCTCCGCAACGGGGGAGGCCACAACAGTGAGAGGCCCGCATACCGCAAAAAGGAAAAAAAAAAAAAAAAAAAAAAAAAAAAAAAAAAAAAAAGAATGAAATAATGCCATGTGCACCAACATGGATGGACATAGAGATTATCATACTAAGTGAAGTAAGTCAGACAGAGAAAGAGAAATATCATATGCTATTGCTTATATGTGAAATCTAAAAAAAATGATACACTGAACTTATACACAAAACAGAAATAGACTCACAGATATATAAAACAAACTTAGGGTTACCAAATGGAAAAAAATATATATATATATGTATATATATATATTTTTAATCACTTTGTTGTATACCTGAAACTAACATAACATTGTAAATCAACTATATTTCAATAAAAATTTTAAAAAAGGAAATTTACTTAATGTCTCTGAATTGTACTCATAAGAATGTTTAAAATGGTAGATTTTATATTATGTATATTTTCCCACAATAAAAATGTATAGATTAAAAAGATGAATAAATGCATGAATTGAGAAAAGAAAAAGAGTCTATGTTGTTTGTCATGGAGAAATGTTTTAAGGAAATGACATGATCATGAATAAACATGGAAATTAAAAAGAAAAAAAGTAAAGTATTAGGTATGATTATTTAGCATGAACTAAATAATGTTAAATTGTGCATATTTTCACTTAAAAGATTAGAAATTATGTAACAGTAATACTTAAAGTATTTAATTACTACTAATTTATTTTATTCCCTCTAAAGTTGGTTGCCAAATAAAACAATTAATTGATTCATTGTCATTTTAATTTATCAGTCCATCTCTTGTGAATTTGATTACCATGAGGCATGACAGCATGCTATTAAAAAATCATATCTCGACTCATTAAGACATAAAGAATCCCATAAGACACTAAAACTTCTCATTTTACGTTTCTCTTCTAAAGATTTTGATTGTAACAGAACTTGAATCTTGAAAGAGGTAAATTTGTAACAGATAAAAGAAAGGACTTATTTATTCACTGGGCTGCACTTTTAGGAAAATCATTGGTCTCAAGTGGTAAAGGATTCAGTAAAGGACTAGACAGATTTTTGAAGGATGACTTCAACAAAGATGGTCAAGAAACACCTTTGAAGCATTTTAACGGTCAGCCTCTTTGTGAATAATGAAGTCATAGAAAATACGGAGAATGCTCAGTAAGAATTCCAAGGAAAGAATTGTAATTGTAGAAATTGAGCACAAGTTGAAAATCACTATAATGACTAAGCTAAATTTAATGAATAATTAAAATGTATTTAGTTCTAGGCTGCTTAATATAAATTATTGACAGCCCTTAAAAAAGAAATGTAGCATATTATTTTATCTATGATAATAATAATGTTTCCACCTACTAGGGGAGGTTCGTTTGCATTCCATAGCAATTCACTAGGGTCTGCGTTTTCTGGATCGTATATCCATATAATGATAACCTACGAAATAAAATGTGGTTGCATTTCTTGACACTTTGGATAAATTTTTAGTTGTGGCAAAACATAACCATAAAAATCTTTTTATTTGTTTTTAAAATTTCGAATATCTCAGTTTAAAAAATCAAAAGAAATACGTGTTGTTTTTAACAAGAGAAACAGTCCAAAGAATTAATAACATCCTCTACACTCCTGAGGTAACTAATGTTAAAACTTTGTACGAATGCTTATATGTCTTTTTCTACACCCACAGACACAGCAACCTCCCCAAACACTCATACACTTTTTACAAAAATGAGATTACACTATTCATGTTATTTATCATGTGCTTTTTTCACTTAATACACCATAACCATTTCAATAGATGTAGACCTAATTCTTTTTATTGTTTTCTTCTTGAATAGACAATTTATTTTATTATAAAAATAAATTATATTAAAAATACAGTGAAAATTGTCTCTCCCACCCTGTACTTCATCACTCAGTTCCCACAAGTCTACTACACCCTGCAAGTAACTAATATTGGTAAGCTTTTTTTTTGTATTTCTATAAAATTTTTGTGCATAACCAGTGTTATTTTCTCCTTTATATATAAATACTAGTATGCTAAATGCACTTTTGAACATTATATTCTTCACTTAAAGTTATATCTTAGAGACCTTTAAATATAATTCTCATTAATCTTTCATATTATTTTACATATTATTACAAATTATGGAGGAACCATAATTTAACAAGTAACCTGCTAATAAATATTTGTTTATATCCTTTGCCATTACAATCAAAGTTATAATGAGCAACTCTGAACATATATTATTTTCTACTTTTGAGTATTCCTAAAAGTGGAATTTTTGAGTTAAAGAGTATATGCATTTGTAATTTTTGTAGATACTGCTAAATTGTTCTCCATAGCAGTTGCAACAATATACCTTCTCACCAGTGATGTATGAGATCTCTTCGTTCTTCACAGCCTTCCCAACATGATGTGTTGTCATACATTTGGATATTGTCAGTAGATGGATGAAAAATGGTATGTTGATGCAACTTTAATCTGCATTTCTTTTATCATGAGAAAGTTTGAGCATCTTTCCATATATTCAAGTTCTATTTCTATTTCCCATCTGGTGAACTATTTGTTTATTTCCTTTGCTCATTTTCTATCTGGCTTTTAGTCTTTTATTTATTAATTTGTAGAAGTTTTTATCATAAAGAATGTTCTATATGTTCTATATCTTGATCTGTGTGGTGTTACATAGACATATATATGTACATATGAAAACTTTATTACTTTTATAATTATGTGGCATCCCTCTTTATCTTATTAAATGTTTGCCTTAGATTCTATATTGTCCCTATATATGGCTGCCCTTCTGCCTCCCACCCTCCCTCCCTCCCTTCCTCCCTTTTATATTCCCTTTTGAGTTAACAACTAGTATTTACTTTTTGCTATTTTTCTCCATGCTATGCATTTGCAGAGATATACACAAATACATGCGTACATATATTTTTTAAAAGAGGCATCTTAAGACGTTCTTTTTTTAAACAAAATTGGATCACATTATACACACTTCCCACATTCTCCCTTTTTTTCACTCAAGTATACATCATTGAAATTCCCCAGTCAACTCTTATAATGCCTGAGCAATATTCTATGATGTGTTTATACAGTAATTTACAGATCAATGTCTCTAATAATGGAGATTTACTGTGGCTCCAGTTTTGTTTTGTTTTGTTTTGCTTTACCACTATTACAATGCTGCAAAATATAGATCCTTTTCCATACAGCCGTATATACTAGAGGTTTTATTTCTGTGGAGTAGATTCCCAGGAGTGGGATTATTGATCCAAATGGTATATATATTTTTAATTTTAATAGATGTTTCCATATTGCTCTCCAAAAATGTGAATAAGGCTCTAACTCCTCACACTTTCCACCAGCAAAGTTTGAGTGTACCTTTTGCCCAGATCCCCTCTAGCAATAGTTATTTTCCCTTGTTCAAGTTTTACTAGTGTGATGAGTGTGACATTTCATTGTTAATTTGAATTTTCTTGAGATGAAGTGAAGTTCAGCATTTTTTCATGTTTGTTAGATTTGCTTCTGTGTGCATAGCTTCTTTACATTCTTCTATTTGCACTTACCATATTCTTATCATTTGTAAGAGCTCTTTGTTTTGTTTGGACTTTAGGTATACAGACACATTATTAGAATAATCACAATCCTCAGTCCATGACACACTATCGTTATTGGCATGACCCTCTTTTATGCAATTATTTAAATTGTAAATTAGTAAAATGTAAGCCAGGAACCACCATCCAACTCGAGACATAGAACCTTACAAATATCTTTCATTTACTTATATATTCCTCCCTTTTTGGGTCTCCTGTTTCTGCCCAGAGGTACTCACTTTCCTGATAGTTTTTTGAACTTGATCAGCCCACACATAACCCCCTAGGGCCTGCTTTTTTTTTTTTTCAAGATTATGTAACTAGGATTTATTCATGTTACTGCTCATAACTGAGCTCATTCATTTTCATTACTATTTAAAATTCCATTATGTGAAAATACCACAATTTTTCCATTTTTATGTTAATGGGCATTTGGATTCCTTCTGTTTGGGATGGATGAATTTTATGAGCAATTCTACTATGAGCATTTTTGTTTCTGTTTTTGTTTTATTGGAGTATAGTTGCTTTACACTGCTGTGTCAGTTTCTGCTGTAGAGCAAAGTGAATCAGCCATACATACATTACATACATACATACATACATACATACATACATACATACATACATATATATATATATATATATATATATATATATATATACATACATACATACATACATACACCCTCTTTTTTGGACTTCCTTCCCATTTAGGTCATCACAGAGCACCAAGTAGAGTTCCCTGTGCTATACAGTAGGTTCTCATTAGTTATCTATTTTATACATAGTAGTGTATATATGTCAATCCCAAACTCCCAATTCATCCCACCGCCCAGAATTTTTGAAAATGTCTCTTGAGGCATGAGTGCAAGAGTTTTTCTTGAGTATATACTTAGGAGTAGATTTGCTAAGTATATACTTAGAGTATATACTTATACTCTTGAGTATCAGTTGTCGAGTATGTGTAAGAAAACATAGAATCATTTTTCAAAATTTACATCCCTCCATCTCTTTTCAACACTAGGGATATTAGCTGTATACTGTCATCTATGTTGTAAATTTTTTTCATAACAACTTGTTGTCTAAGTTGACTTTGTTTATGGAACTTTTGTGGTAAAGTTTTTAATTTTCACATTTTCAGTTATGACTATTTTTTATTCATAGATTCTCGTTTCCAATCTTGAATAAGATTTCCCTTGATTCCATATAGTACAGCTTCAAGATTCTCCAGCCAACTGTCCAGGGTTTTCAGTTTTACATTTTTCTTATATGCCAAGGGAATATTTTTGTGTGTGTGTGTGGTGTAAGCAAGGATTCTACTTTTGTGTTCTTCCAAGAGACAGCTTATTTTACTATATTATTCCATATAAATTTTAAGATATTTTCTTAATCAATAATTGGACTCTGGTGTCCACTTAGAAACTTAAAAAAAACAGATCTTTTTAAAGCTATTCGACAAAATTTGAGTGTGGTTCTTGATACAGGTTCTGTGTCTTCTTATATTTATTCTTAAGTATTTTATAGTCTGTATTGCTATCATGAATTTATAATATTGTACACTTCTTTTTCTTAATTTATTACTTACACTATTATGTTCAACACAATATTAAATAATAATGGTGATTGTGAGCACATCTGTCCAGTTCCTGATTTTAATTGAATTAGAAATATCTCATAATTTATAACAATTATTGTTAGTTATTTGGGAAGTAAATTTTTTTTATTAGAATTAAGTAGTTTCCTTCTAAACTTGTTTTGCTTAGTGTTTTTATTAGAAATGGTTGTTGAATATTTAATTTTTTTTACATCTTTACTGGACTATAATTGCTTTACAATGTTGTTACTTTGCACTGTATAACAAAGTAAATCAGCTATATGTATACATATATCCCCATATCCCCTCCCTCTTGAGCCTCCCTCCCACCCTCCCTATCCCACCCCTCTAGGTGGTCACAAAGCATGGAGTTGATTTCCCTGTGCTATGCAGCTGCTTCCCATTAGCTATCTATTTTACATTTGGTAGTGTATATATGTCCATGCTACTCACTTCGTCTCAGCTTCCCCAACACCCCCTCCCCCTGTCATCAAGTCCATTCTCTACATCTGCATCTTAATCCCTGTTCTGCCCCTAGGTTCATCAGAACCGTTATTTTTTCTTTTACATTCCATATATATGTGTTAGCATATGGTATTTGTTTTTCTCTTTCCGAGTTACTTCACTCTGGATGACAGGCTCTAGGTCCATCTACCTCACTACAAATAACTCAGCTTCATTTCTTTTTATGGCTGAGTAATACTCCATTGCATATATATGCCACATCTTCTTTATCCATTCATCTGTCAATGGACATTTAGGTTGCTTCCATGTCCTGGCTATTGTAAATAGTGTGGCATTGAACATTATGGTACACGTCTCTTTTTGAATGATGGTTTTCTCAGGATATACGCCCAGTAGTGGGATTGCTGGGTAATATGGTAGTTCTATTTTTACATTTTTAAGGAACCTTCATACTGCTCTCCATAGTGGCTGTATCAATTTACATTCCCACCAACAGTGCAAGAGGGTTCCCTTTTCTCCACACCCTCTCCAGCAATTTTTGTTTGTAGATTTTTTGATGATAGTCATTCTGACCCATGTGACGTGATACCTCATTGTGGTTTTGACTTGCATTTCTCTAATGATTAGTGATGTTGAGCATCCTTTCATGTGTTTGTTGACAATCTGTATATCTTCTTTGGAGAAATGTCTATTTAGGGCTTCCGCCCATTTTTGGATTGGGTTGTTTGTTTATTTGATATTGAGCTGCTTGTATATTTGGAGATTAATTCTTTTGTCACTTGTTTCATTTGAAAATATTTTCTCCCATTCTGAGGGTTGTCTTTTTGTCTTGTTTATGGCTTCCTTTGCTGTGCAAAAGCTTTTAAGTTTCATTAGGTCCCATTTGTTTATTTTTGCTTTTATTTCCATTACTCTAGGAAGTGGTTCAAAAGGATCTTGTTGTGATTTATGTCATAGAGTGCTGCCTATGTTTTCCTCTATGAGTTTTATAGTGTCTGGCCTTACTTTTATGTCTTTAATCCATTTTGAGTTTATTTTTGTGTATTGTGTTAGGAAGTGTTCTAATTTCATTCTTTTACATGTAACTGACCAGTTTTCGCAGCTCCACTTACTGAAGAGGTTTTCTTTTCTCCATTGTATATTCTTGCCTCCTTTAACAAAGATAAAGTGACCATATGTGCGTGGGTTTATCTCTGGGTTTCTATCCTGTTCCATTGATCTATATTTCTGTTTTTGTGCCAGTACTATACTGTCTTGATTACTGTAGCTTTGTACTATAGTCTGAAGTCAGGGAGCCTGATTCTTCCAGCTCCATTTTCTTTCTCAAAATTGCTTTGGCTGTTTGGGGTCTTTTGTGTTTCCATACAAATTGTGAAATTTTTTGTTCTTGTTCTGTGAAAAATGCCGTTGGTAGTTTGATAGGGATTGCATTGACTCTGTAGATTGCTTTGGGTAGTACAGTCATTTTCACAGTGTTTATTCTTCCAATTCAAGAACATGGAATATCTCTCCATCTATTTGTATCATCTTTGATTTCTTTCATCAGTGTCTTATAATTTTCTGCATACAGGTCTTTTGTCTCCTTAGGTAGGTTTATTCCTAGGCATTTTATTCTTTTTGTTGCAATGGTAACTGGGATTGTTTCCTTAATTTCTCTTTCAGATTTTTCGTTGTTAGTGTAAAGGAATGCAAGAGATTTTACATTAATTTTGAGATACATTAATTTTGTATCCTGCTACTTTATCAGATTCCTTGATTAGCTCTAAGTTTTCTGGTTGCATTTTTAGGATTTTCTATGTATACTATCATGTCATCTGCATACAGTGACAGTTTTACTTCTTCTTTTATGATTTGGATTCCTTTTATTTCTTGTTATTCTCTGACTGCTGTGACTAGAATTTCCAAAACTATGTTGAATAATAGTGGTGAGAGTGGGCAACCTTGTATTTTTCCTGATCTTAGAGGAAATGCTTTCAGTTTTTTACCATTGGGTATGATGCTTGCTGTGGGTTTGTCATATATGGCCTTTATTATGTTGAGGTAGGTTCCCTCTATGCCCACTTTTGGGAGAGTTTTTATCATAAATGCATGTTGAATTTTGTTGAAAGCTTTTTCTGTATCTATTGAGATTAACATTTGGTTTTTTTCCTTCAATTTGTTAATATGGTGCATCACATTGATTGACTTGCCTATATAGGAGAATCCTTGCATTCCTGGGATAAACCTCACTTGATCATGGTGTATGATCCTCTTAATGTACTGCTGGATTCTGTTTTCTGGTATTTTGTTGAGGATTTTTTCATCTATGTTCACCAGTGATATTAGCCTGTAGTTTTCTTTCTTCATGACATCTTTGTCTGGTGTTGGTATCAGGGTGATGGTGGCCTTGTAGAACGAGTTTGGGAATATTCTTCCCTCCACTATATTTTGGAAGAGTTTGAGAAGGAAAGGTGTTAGCTCTTCTCTAAATGTTTGCTAGAATTCACCTGTGAAGCCATCTGGTCCTGGGCTTTTCTTTGTTGGAAGATTTTTAAGCACAGTTTCAGTTTCAGTGCTAGTGATTCGTATGTTCATATTTTCTATTTCTTCCTGGTTCAGTCTTGGAAGGTTGTAGTTTTCTAAGCATTTGTCCATTTCTTCCATGTTGTCCATTTTATTGGCATAGAGTTGCTTGTAGTAGTGTCTCATGATCCTTTGTATTTCTGCAGTGTCAGTTGTTACTTCTCCTTGTTCATTTCTAATTCTGTTGATTTGAATCTTCTCCCTTTTTCTTGATGAGTCTGGCTAATGGTTTATCAATTTTGATTATCTTCTCAAAGAACCAACTTTTAGTTTTATTGATCTTTGCTATTATTTCTTCATCTCTTTTTCATTTATTTTTTATCTGATCTTTATGATTTCTTTTCTTCTGCTAACTTTGGGTTTATTGTTGTTGTTTTTCTTCTTTCTCTAATTGCTTTATGTGTAAGGTTAGGTTGTTTATTTGAGATTTCTCGTTTCTTGAGATAGGATTGCATCGTAATAAACTTACCTCTTAGAACTGCGTTTGCTGCATCCCATAGATTTTGGGTCATCGTGTTTTCAGTGTCATTTGTTTCTAGGTATTTTTTTATTTCCTCTTTGATTTCCTCAGTGATCTCTTGGTTATTTACTAGCACATTGTTTAGCCTCTATGTGTTTGTATTTTTTACAGTTTTTTTCTGTAATTGATATCTAGTCTCATAGCCTTGTGGTCAGAAAAGATACTTGATATGATTGCAATTTTCTTTAATTTACCAAGGCGTGATTTGTGACCCAAGATATGATCTATCCTGGAGAACGTTCCACATGCACTTGAGGAGTGTATTCTGTTGTTTTTGGATGGAATGTCGTATAAATATCAATTAAGCCCATCTGGTCTAATGTGCCATTTAAAGCTTGTGTTTCCTTATTTATTTTCTGTATGGACGATCTGTCCATTGGTGTAAGTGGTGTGCTAAAGTCCCCTACTATTGTTGTGGTACTGTCAATTTCCCCTTTTATGGCTGTTAGCATTTGCCTTATGCATTGTGGTGCTCCTTTGTTGGGTGCATAAATATTTACAATTGGTGTATCTTCCTTTTGGACTGATCCTTTGATCATTATGTAGTTTCCTTCATTGTCTATTGTAATAGTCTTTATTTTAAAGTCTATTTTGTCTGATATGAGTTTTGCTACTCCAGCTTTCTTTTGATTTCCATTTGCATGCAATATCTTTTTCCATCCCCTCACTTTCAGTCTGTATGTGTCCCTAGGTCTGAAGTGGATCTCTTGTAGACAGCATATATATGGGTCTTGTTTTTTTATCCATTTAGCCAGTCAATGTCTCTTGGTGGGAGCATTTAATCCAGTTACATTTAAGGCAGTTATCGATATGTATGTTCCTATTAGTATTTTTTAAATTGTTTTGGGTTTGTTTTTGTAGGACTGTTTCTTCTTGTGTTTCCTGCCTAGAGAAGTTTCTTTAGCATTTGTTGTAAAGCTGGTTTGGTGGTGAATTGTCTTAACTTTTGCTTGTTTGTAAAGCTTTTGATTTCTCCATTGAATCTGAATGAGATCCTTGCTGGCTAGAGTAATCGTGGTTTCAGGTTTTTCTCTTTGATCATTTTAAATATGTCTTGCCACTCCCTTCTGGCTTGCAGAGTTTCTGCTGAAAGATCAGCTGTTAACCTTATGGGGATTTCCTTGTATGTTATTTGTTGGTTTTCCATTGCTGCTTTTTAATATTTTTCTTTGTATTTAATTTTTGATCATTTGATTAATAGGTGTCTTGGTTTGTTTCTCCTTAGATTTATCCTGTATGGGACTCTGTTCACTTCCTGGACTTGAATGACTATTTCCTTTCCCATGTTAGGGAAGTTTTCAACTATAATCTCTTCAAATATTGTCTCAGTCCCTTTCTTTTTCTCTTCTTCTTCTGGGACCCCTATAATTTGAATGTTGGTGTGTTTAGTGTTGTCCCAGAGGCCTCTGAGATTCTGTTCAATTCTTTTCATTGTTTTTTCTTTATTCTGCTCCTCAGTAGTCATTTCCACCATTTTGTCTTCCATCTCACTTATCCATTCTTTTCCCTCAGTTATTCTGGTATGGATTCCTTGTACAGTATTTTTAATTTCATTATTGTGTTTTTCATCATTGTTTGCTCTGTAGTTCTTCTAGGTCCTTGTTAAACATTTCTTGTATTTTCTCCATTCTATTTCTGAGATTTTGGATCATCTTTCCTATCATTACTCTGAATTCTTTTTCAGGTAGACTGCCTATTTCCTCTTCATTCGTTTGGTCTGGTGGGTTTTTACCTTGATCCTTCATCTGCTGCATATTTCTCTGTCTTCTCATTTTGTTTATCTTACTGTGTTTGGGGTCTCCTTTTTGCATGCTGCTTGTTCATAGTTCATCGATGCTTTTCCATCTTTTCATTTTTATGTTCTACATTCTGCATGACCCCCATTCCAAATCACTAATTCTGCAATTTTGTCAACTGTATGTAGTCTTCTATTTAACCTGAATTTTTGTTTTTAGATGCCTATTTTTTCATCTTAAGACATTTATAAAGGATACTTTTCAATGTTGTACAATTATGCAAAATCCTCATTCTTGTTTTCTTTGTATTTATCCCTTCTTTTATCTTTGTGACCATTTAAAATATGGATTTAATCATCTTTCAGATGGTTCTCATCTTTAGTTTTGAAAAGTATGAACTTTCTCCATATGTGTGAGAAAGTTTATGTGTGTGTCTATTCCAGGCAGTTTTGTCTATTTTTGTGGTTTATAGCTTTTATTTTGAGATTATTTTCAGAGGGTTTGTTTTCTATGAGAGTCCTATACACCCTTGGTTATGAAATGGATTTTATAATCACCTCTGCCTCCTCCCTATGTGTTTCACTGCTTGTATTTTTGTGTTTACCACTCGGCTCTAGGTTCCCCAACCTCTTGAGAGGTGTTTAACTTGGGCATCCACCTGAAACTCTTTGAAGGTAACTCCTTGTCCATTTACAGCCCCCAAAACGATGTATCATTTATTTGAAATTACTCTAAGACAGTGAGTGAAGCCTTACTAGTTCTCATTTTACAGACCTTTCATAAATCCTAGCTTTGTGTAGGGAGGTTAGTTTCAGCTCCTCCCTCTCCCATAGGTTGGAGGCTTCATTTTCTATTCCCACACACATGTTAAAACATCACCCTTTGTCTACTAGGGCTTATATTCTGTCTAATTACCTTACTTCAGAATTCATTCTTCTCTAACTCTGGATTTTAGTTCTTTAGTTACTTCTGACAACTAGGAAATTCCTTTACTTGCTTTTAAATTCTATACACATGCGTACCAATATTAATGTAAAAGCCTACACTAGTATTATACACACGTATTTTGTAAAGGCATTTCTATATGTTTTGAGCAAGATGGAGGCTATTCTGCATTATTTGGGTCTGTAATAGGTATTCTACTTTTAGAAGTTTCTCTCTATTTTCTGTCTTAAAATACCTTATCCACGGATAATACTCTTTCTTCCTTTTTTTCACTGTTATAGTTATAGACTTACTTAATAAATAATCCTATAATGTCAACTGGGACTGGGATAGGGATACATATGAACACATGAGCTCATTCAGCCCTCTTGATCCAATATAGGAAGTTTATTTTTTCTTATTATTTTTCTGCCTCTTCTTTCCACTAAATCACTATGTTGAGAAAATGGAAATATTTATAGAGCTTAAGTTTCCAAATATTACCACCTTATTTCAATTTTCAAATTTTTGAATATATCTCTCTGTCATACTTCTAATCAGCCTCCAATCCAGATGTCAAAACTTTTGGATCTCAAAACCCCTTCATAGGCTTAAATGTTATTGAGAATCCCACAGAGCTGTTGTTTTATGTGGGTTAGCTCTATCAATATTTATTACCATATAACAAATTAAAATTGAGAATATTTAAAGATATTTATTAATTTATTTTAAAATTTATGATAGACCTATTACATATTAACATTAACTAACATATTTTTATGAAAAAATAATTATTTTCCAAGATAAAAAATAGTAAGAAGATTGGTTGTTTTACATTTTACATTGTAAAATCTCTTTCATATCTGCCTTAATAGAAGAGAGCTGGCTTATCATCTATGCTCCTACATTCAAGCTGTTGGTATACGTTATTTTGGTGGAAGTATATGGGGGGAAATCTATCCTCACACAGATATGTAGCTGGAAAAGCACAGACCTCGTGGACCTTCTAAAAAGGTCTGTGAAGACTAGGGAATCTTAGTCTATAACTTGAGTAACCACTGCTCTAAGCGAATTTTATTGAAAATTAGTTTAGAAAATTCCTCTTCTAGTAAATATGGAAGATAAAATGGAAATAATATAGTAGTAATATATGAGGGATATACAAAAACTTTAAAAAGTTTTACCTGGGTTAAATTGTTAGTGAAATTTCTGTTGGGAAAAAGAGAAATCATATTTTAGTAAACAGCATGTTAAATATTAGTTTGAATATTCTACTTTCAACATACATGTTTATAAATCTTTGAATATTCTCTTTATATTCCATCACAGATACATAAATGATTAAATACTAAATGTTAAAAAAACTCATGTCAATAATTAAATATAATTATTGATCCTCACGTGTTGTCAACAAAAGGCTGAGGGGCATGAATCTATATACTTTCTTAATAATACTGTAAGCTCACATAGCCAAAGTTGCATGATTAATCTTCTTTAAAAATTTGACATGATCAATGCACATTAAAAAGTCTATAGAGTTTAGGGACTTCCCTGATGGTCCAGTGGTTAAGACTCCGTGCTTCCAATGCAGGGGCTGCAGGTTCAACCCCTGGTCAGGGAACTAAAATCCTGCATGCCACATAGCATGGTCCCCCCAAAAAAGAATTCTACAGAGTTTACATGTTTTAATTTATGTCAAAACCAAATTTATCAATTAGCACTGCAAATGCTTCATTTATCAGCCATTCAGTGTAAATTTTCTTAAAGGAGCAACATTCACTTGTATGTTTAGTTATATGTTTTTTAGAAAGTAATTATTGTCACTTTAAAGATATCTGTATTTTTAAAATCATATAATCTCTAAAAGTCAATGACTCAGGACTGTGTTTTCATTTGTGCATAGTGCTTAGAACATTATTAGGTACAAAAAAAAATGAAGATGTTTGGGGAATCAGTAAATGTGCATGCAGTGAGTTGCTGAGACTGCATAACAAAAATAATATTTTTACGTTCAATCTGTTATATGAGAAAGCCACTGAAAATAAGTACTATAAATCCTGACAGGCAAATGTGCCCAAAGTTCAGAAAGTATGAAGTTTATCAAAAAAATCCCCTCCAGTACACAGGCATCTAAAACTAAACCCTACAGCTGAGCATGTGCACAGTACTGGCTTGGGCCACTACTGCTGCCTGCTTTGGTCCCTAGCTACTGGACCTGGAAGCACTGCTGAGGACTATCATAGCCCTTGCAGTCACCCTGGTCACCCTGCAGCATTTGGTAAACACAATGCAATTCTTGATGTTTTGGGCCCCAGTGGACTGAGTTGATGAAACATGCCCCACTGGATCCAGAGCCACCAGTTGCTCCTGCACGTGGTGCCCCACACCACTAGACTTGCAGTCACAGAATGCTCCAGCATGCACAACCACAGGTGAAGGTTTTTTCTTAATGAAGTCAGTCTGTGACAACTGGAAGTGCTGATTACTTCTACAAATGTGCAGACACCTACACAAGCTACAGGGACCATGAAGAATCAGGGAAACATGACACCACTTAAGGAACACAGTAAACTCCAGCAATGACCCCTAAGGAAATGGATACATATACACAAATAGCCTGAAAAAGAATTCAAAATAGGGTTCTAAAGATGCTCAGAGAGCTATGAGAGAACAAAGACAAGCAATTTAATGAAATTAGAAAAACAATACTAGAACAAAATGAGAAGTTCAACAAAGAGGTAGAAAACATAAGGAAGAAACAAATTGTGGCACTGAGGAATACAATGACTGCAGTGAAGAATTTATAAGAAACTTCAACAGCAGACTGGAACAAGCAGAAGAAATAACCAGTGAACCCAAAGACAGATCTTTTGAAATTATCTAGTCAGAAGAGCAAAAAGAATAAAAAGGAATGACAAAAGCCTATGAGATTTATAGGACACCATTAAGAGAAATAATTTATGCATCATTGGAGTCCCATAAGGAAAAGACGGGGAAAAAGAGGCAGAGGCTTATTAAAAATGTGTAATAGCTTAGAGTTTCCCAAACCTGGGGAGAGATTTGACGTCAAAGTTCATGAAGCTAACAGGTCATCCCAAGATTTCAATCTCAAATGATCTTTTCCAAGACCATTAAGATGGAAATGTATAAAACTAAAGACAAAAAAGAAAATTTTAAAAGCAGCAAGAGAAAAAAATTCTCTCAAAAAGGGAAACCCCATAAGGCTAATAGTGGATTTCTAGGAAAAACTTTGCAGGCCAGGGGAGAGTAGGCCAGGGGAGATATATTCAAAGTGCTGCAAGAAAAAAAAAAAAACTCTCAGTCAAGAACACTTTACCCAGGTAATTTGTCCTTCAAAATGAATGCAAGATAAAGATTTTCCCAAACAAACAAAAGCTGAGGAAGTTCATCATCATAAGATCTGTCTCACAAGAAATGCTGAAAAGTTCTTAAAGCCAAAATGAAAGGCCTTTAATTAGTAAAATGAAAACATATGAAAATATCCAACACACTGGTAAAGGCAAGTATATAGTCAGATTCAGAATATGTTAATATTTTAATAAGGTGATGTGTTAACCACTTACCTCTAGCATAAATGTTAAAGGGCAAAATGTATTAAAAACAGTTATGGCAACAATAATTTATTAGTAGAAACAGAATATAAAGAGATGTAAATTGTGACATCAAAAACATAAAATATGGAGGGATAGTAAAAGGGTAGAGGTTTTGTATGCAATAGAAGATAAGTAGTTATTAGCTTGAAATAATCTGTTATAGATTTTGGAGAGGGATCAAGATAACAGAGTAGGAGGATGTGGAGCTCACCTTCCCTCACAAACACATCAAAAATACATCTACGTGTGGAACAAGTCTCACAGAAAACTAACTGAAAACTGGCAGAAGATCTCCTAACAACCAAAACTTCAAGAAAGATCCCCACATAACTGGGTAGGACAGAAAAAAAAAGCACATCAGGTCAGGACCGGCACCCATGGAAGGGATCTGTAAGAAAGAGAAGATCCTCACTGGCTGTCCTAGGGAGCCCACTTACCTGCTGGGAAATCCACTGAGACAGACAGAAGGACTGGAGAAGCCTAGACTCTGCTCTCAAGGAGTGCACACATGCTGGCTTGCTAACAATCAAGGAGGAGAGAGAGACTTGCACTGGTGGCTGCTGCCTTGCTGCACTTCCCAGTCTGAAGGGGCAAACACCCTTGCTCTGCTCTCTGTACACCACTGCCTGGTGCAAACTCTAGCAAAGATTCATTCTACCTATGCAGAGACAGATGGGACACCTTGGGTATGATCTGGGCAGAACTGCAGAGATCACTGTCAGCACACACATGGGAGCAGCAGATCAAACCTGGCAGATGTCAGTGGGCACACTGGGTGATGTCACAAGAATACAGAGTGGACAAGCATTGAATCTTGGGCAGACAGGCCCTGGCAGAGGACTCTAGCTAAGCAGAGACAACTGAAGAACATGGGGTATGACTAGGGGGAGCCTCAGAGCCCATTATCAGCATGTGTACACAGTGGTGGTGAGTCCAGATGTAGCAGACACTGTCAGTGTGCACACAGGGCTGCACCACAAGAACGTGGGGCTAGGCTCTAAATCTCAGGTGGACAGGCCCTGGACAGGAGTATACGGCAAGGAGCCACTCAGAGTGCCCTGGCTCCATCCACTCCACACCACAGCTTAGTGCCAAATCTGGCAGCCCTGCTCCCAGGCAGCAACACAGCCACCTCATTTAGAAAAGTAAAGACAAAAACCACATGATCATCTCAATAGACACAGAGAAAGCATTTGACAAAATTCAGCATCCATTCGAGATAAAAACTCTCACCAAAGTGGGTATATGTGGAACATATCTCAATATAATAAAAGCCATTTATGACAAACCCACAGCCAACATAATGCTCAATGCTGAAAAGCTGAAACCCTTCCCACTAAAATCTGCAACAGGACAAGGATCCCCACACTCACCATTTCTCTTCAATATAGTATTGGATGTCCTACCCACAGCAATCAAACAAGAGACATAAATAAAAGATATCCAAGTTGGAAGGGAAGAAGTAAACTATCACTATCTGCAGATGACATGATACTCTATATAGAGAACCCTAAAGTCTCCACACAAAAACTACTAGAACTAATAAATGAATTCAGCAAGGTAGCAGGATAAAAGATTAATATATAGAAATCTGTTGCATTTTTATACTAACAATGAAATATCAGAAAGAGAAAGTAAAAACACAATCCTGTTGAAAAATCTCATTAAAAAAATAGCAACAAACTTAACAAAGGAGGTGAAAAATCTATACATTGAAAACTATAAAACACTGATAAAGTAAATTGAAGATAATTTAAAGAAATGGAAATATAGCCCATGCTCTTGGATGGGAAGAGTTAATATTGTTAAAATGGCCATATTACCCAAAGCAATCTACAGATTTAGTGCAATCCCTATCAAAATACCCATGACATTTCTTCACAGAACTAGAACAAATAATGCTAAAACTTATATGGAACCATAAAAGACCCAGAATTGCCAAAGTAATCCTGAGGAAAAAGAACAAAGCTGGAGGCATAACCCTCAGACTTCAGACTATCCTACAAAGCCACATAATCAAAACATGTGGTATTGGCACAAAAACAGATGTGTAGATCAATGGATCAGAACAGAGATCTCAGAAACAAACCCACACACCTATGGTCAAATAATCTGTGACAAAGGAGGCAAGGATATATAATGGTGAAAAGGCAGTTTCTTCAACAAGTGGTATTGGGAAAGCTGGACAGCTACATGTAAATCAATGAAATTAGAACACTCCCTCACACCATATTAAAAAATATCTGAAAATGGTTTAAAGACCTAAATATAAAATAGTACATCATAAAACTCCTAGAAGAGAACATAGGCAGAACATTCTCTGACATAAATTGTACTAATGTTTTCTTAGATCAGTCTCCCAAGGCAAAAGAAATAAAAGCAAAAATAAACAAATGGGACCCAATTAAACTTAAAAGCTATTGCACAGCAAAGGAAACCATCAACAAAATGAAAAGACAACCTATGGAAAGGGAGAAATATTTGCAAATGATGCAACTGAGAAAGGGTTAATATCCAAAATATACAAGTGGTTCATACAACTCAATATAATAAAAACAAACAACCCAATCAAAAATTGGGCAAAAGACCTCTAAATAGACATTTCTCCAAAGAAGACATAGAGATGGCCAACAGGCACATAAAAGAGGCTGAATGCTGCTAATTATTAAGATAAATGCAAATCAAAACCACAATGAAGTATCACCTTACACTGGTCAGAATGGCTATCATCAAAAGCCTACAGTCAATAAATGCTGGAGAGGGTGTGGAAGAAAGGTAACCCTCCTAAATTGTTGGTGGGAATACAAATTGGTGCAGCCACTATGGAAAACAATATGGAAGTTCCTTGAAAAACCAAAAACAGAGCTACCATATGATCCAGCTATCCCACTCCTGGGTATATATCCAGAAAAGACAAAAACTCTAATTTGATATATGCACCCCAATGTTCATAGCAGCACTATTTACAATAGCCAATATATGGAAGCAACCTAAATGTCCACCAACAGAGGAATGGATAAAGAAGATGTGGTACATATATACAATGGAATATCACTCAGCCATAAAAAGAATGAATTATTGCCATTTGCAGCAATAATGGATGGACCTAGAGAATATTACACTTAGTGAAGTAAGTCAGAGAAAGACAAATATTATATTCCACTTATATGTGGAATCTATAAAATAATAAAGTGAATCTATATACAAAACAGAAACTAACTCACAGACATAGAAAATAAACTTATGGTTACCAAAGGGGAATGGGAAGCAGGTATAAATTAGGAGTATGGGATTAACATATACAAACTACTATACATAAAATAGATAAGCAACAAGGATTTACTGTATAGCACAGGGAACTATATTCAAAATCTATTAATAACCTATAATGGAAAATAATCTGAAAAAAATATAGGCACATAAAACTAAATCATTTTGTTGTACACCTGAAACTAACACAATATTGTGTATCAACTATATTTCAATAAAAAATGAAAAGACAATCTGTTATATCTATAAGATGTTTCAACCACACACACACCAGTTATAGTAGATACATACAAGATGAATAGAAGGAAGTAAAAGAATACCACTATGGAAAATAATCAATTCACAAAAGAACAGCAAGAGAGGAAGAAAGGAACAAATGGATACAAAAGAGCCGGAACATAATTAATAAAGCAGCATTAACAAGTCCTTATCTTAAAAAAATTACTTTAAATGTAAATCAAAAGGCATACAGTGGCTGCGTGGATAAATAAAAAACAAGACCCAACTATATGCTGCCTATAAAAGACTCACCTCAGCTTCAAGGACATATATAGGCTCAAAGTGAAGGGATGGTAAAACATATTCCAGGTAAATGAAAACAAACAAACAAAAGAGTGGGGATAGCTATACTTATATCAGGAAAAATAGACTTTAAGTAAAAATGTGTAACAAGAGACAAAGAAATTTAATATATAATGATAAATACCAATTATTCAAGAGGAAATAACAATTGTAAATATATATGCACCCAACATCAGAGCATCTAATATATTATGCAAAAACTAACAGATCTAAAAGGAGAAATACACAACAATATAATAATAGTAGAGGATTCCATTTTCAACAATGGATAGATCATCTAGACAGAAAATCAATAAAGGAATGCTGTACTTGAACTATACTTTACACCAAACGGGCCTAAAGAACATTCCATCCAACAGCAGAACACACAGTCTTCTCAAGCACACATGGAACATTCTTCAGGAGAGATCAAATGTGAGGTAAAAACAAGTCTTAGCAAATTTTAAAAGATTTTAAAGATTTAAAAGAAATCATACCAAGTATCTTTTCTGATTTTTCTTCATCTTTTCATACCATGGTATGAAACTAGATCAATAACAGAGAGAATACTAGAAAATTCACAAATATGTGTAAATTAAACAACACACTTCTGAACAACCAATGGGTCAAAGATGAAATAAAAAAGGAAAATTAAAAAAAATCTTAAAACAATGAAAATAAAAACACAGCATAACAAAACTTATGGGATGGAGCAATAAAAGTTCAAGTCAAACAGGGATATTTATAGTGATAAATGCCCACACTCAGAAAAAAGAAAGACCTCAAATAAACAATATAACTTTATACCTGAAGAAAATAGAAAAAAAGAAAAAGAAAGAAACTAAATTCAAAGTTAGCAAAGGAGAGGAAATAACAGTGAAATAGAACAGAAATAAATGAGACCAAAAAAAGAAAAAAGAATAAAACTAAGAATTTTTTAAAGAGATAAACAAAATTGGCAAAACTTTAGCTAGACTACCTACAAAAAAAGAAAGAAGACTCAAATTATTGAAATCAGAAATGAAAATGAGAAAATCACTACCAATTCTACAGAAATTAAAAAAAAATTTAAAAGACTACTATGAACAATTGTAGGCCAAAATATCAGACAATCTAGTAGAAATGGATAAATTCCTAAAAATATATGACCTACCAAGAATAAATCATGAAGAAGCAGAGTATCAGACAAACCAGTTATGAGTCAGGAGCTTGAATCAGTAAGCAAAAATCACCCAACAAAGAAAAAGCCCAGTATTTGATGGCTTCATCAGTGAATTCTACCAAGCATTTAAAGAAGAATTGATACCAATTCTTTCCAAACTCTTCCAAAAAACTGAAGAGGAATGGATATTTCAAAACTTTTTTTTGCAAGTGCAGCATTAGCCCAATATCAAAACCAGATAAGGGCACTACAAGAAAAGAAAACTACAGGCCAACATCCCTGATGAATACAGATCCAAATATTCTCAGTGACATACTAGCAAACCAAATTCAACAGCATATTGAAAGGATCATACATGATGATCAAGTGAGATTTGTCCCTGGAATGCAATATATGAAAATAAATCAATGTTATAACCACATTAATAGACTGAAAGACAAAAATCATTTGATCTTCTCAATTCACACAGAAAAAAGCGTTTGACAAAATACATTATCCTTGATTGATAAAAACCCTCAACAAATTGGATATAGAAGGAACATACTTCATCATAATAAAGGCAAGATATGACACACCACAGCTAACATCTACTCAGTCATGAAAGGTTGAAACCTTTTCCTTTAAGGTCAGGAACAAGAAAAGGGCACTCATTCTCACCATTTCTATTCAACATAATAACTGAAGTCCTAGAGAAAGCAAGCAGGCAAGAAAAAGAAAAATAAGGCATCAGAATTGGAAAGAAAGAAGTAAAATTTTCTCTGTTTGTTGATGATATAATCTTGTATATAGAAAATCCTAAAGAGTCCACCCTAAAATTGTTAGAACTAATCAATAAATTCAGGAAAGTTGCAGCATACAAAATCAACATGCAGAAATCAGTTGCATTTCTATATACTAATGATAAACTATCTGAAAAAGAAATAAAGAAAGCAACAACAGCAACACAAATAATAAAATACGTAGGAATAAATTTAACCATGGAAGTGAAAGATCTATATACCAAAAATTATAAGACATTGATGAAAGAAACTGAGGAACACTTAAATAAATGGAAAAATATCCCATGTTCGTGGATTAGAAGAGCTAATATTGTTAAAATGTTCATACTACCCAAAACCTTCTACAGAGTCAATGAAATTCGTATCAAATATCCAACGGAATTTTCACAGGAATAGAAGAAACAATTCTGAAATACGTATGGAACCCCAAAGACCCCAAAGAGTCAAAGCAATCTTGAGAAAGAACAAAGCCAGAGGCATCACATTTCCTGATTTCAAAGTACAATACAAATCTATAGTAATCAAAATGGTATGGTACTGGCATTAAAATAGATACATGGAGCAATGGAACAGAATAAGGGCCCAGAATTAAACCCTCACAAATATGGTCAACTAATGTTTGACAAGGGCGCCAAGAACAGGATATGGGCAAAGAATAATCTTGAAGAGATAGTGTTGGAAAAATTGGATATCCATATGCAAAACAATGGAACTGGATCCTTACCGTATACAACTCAAAAGATCAACTCAAGGACTTCCCTGGTAGCGTAGTGGTTAAGAATCTGCCTGCCAATGCAGGGGACAAGGGTTCGAGCCCTGGTCTGGGAAGATCCCACATGCCGCGCAGTAACTAAGCCCATGCGCCACAACTACTGAGCCTGTGCTCTAGATCCCGTGAGCCACAACTACTGAGCCCGTGCGTCACAACTACTGAAGCCCACACACCTAGAGCCTGTGCTCCACAACAAGAGAAGCTACCGCAATGAGAAGCCCACAGACCACAACAGAGTAGCCCCCACTCGCCGCAACTAGAGAAAGCCTGTGCACAGCAACAAAGACCTAACACAGCCAAAAATAAATAAATTTTAAAAAATCAACTCAAAATGGACTGAGAACTTAAATATTATACCCAAAACTGTGAAACTCCTAGAAGAAAACATAGGGAAGAATCTCTTTGATATCAGGCTTAGTAATGAGTTTTTGTATATGACATCAAAAGCACAAGCAACAAAAGTAAAAATCAAAAAGTGAGAATACATTAAACTAAAATGTTTCTGCACAGCAAAGGAAGCAGATGAATAAGTTCTGGGGATCTAATGTACAGCATGGTGACTATAGTTAACAATAATATATAATAAAAAGAAAGACAGAGAAGATACTGGTACTAGGTTAGTGAAGGAATGAGAGAGTTTTAAGAAGAAATAAGTGATACCCAGCATTAAATGTGGTACAGAAATCAAACAGTAAAAGGACTAAAAAAATCCCATTAAACTTTCAGTACCATTGCCAAAGCAGTTTAAGTGGATAGACAGATAGTAGGTAGAGAGTACTGGGATAGACTGATGAAGCAGAACATTGTTACAGTGAATTTGAAAAAGATGATAATTTGAGCATGACCCCTTGGATTCTTCTACCTTCCTTTTCTGTATTCTAATCCTAGGGGAGGGAGAGAATAAAGCAAGAGAGTTTAGATGCTAATACAGTAGCTGATCCATTAATTCTCTTCCCTCGGGTCAGAATTCTGGTTTGTGGGCAGAGTCAGTAGGTTAGGAAAGCCCAGGGAAGAGAGGCAGTGCTCACCAGGGCCTTGTACTTGAGGTTTAATGCTTTGCAGTCTCTGTCTTGAAATTCTTAATAAATGTATCTTTGAACTTGTGGTTTGTATGTGAAGTATGATAGGAAAATGAAGCATGCACTTGGAGGTTTGGCTCATGCAGTACTGTCTCCTATTACTTATCTTCCCCATGGGACAGGCTCTTGGCCACCCACTCATTATGCCCTGGCACCTTGGGTCCTGCCTGGCCTTCCCCTTCTCACTCCTTGTCCTGAAAACTAGTTCTGGGCTCAGGTATGAGGAGGGTCAGCATAGGGTGTTTCAGTCCTGTGACATCTTGAAGTAAGGCATGCCAGCAATTGTCCTCCCTGTACCCCAGCTAGCAAAATTATGGTGTGGCTGATGGAGGCCTCACCTAGGCAGGGATGAGCTTCTTACCCACCCCCAATACAGGTACCAAAGGTGTCACAGTGCAGAGGTTGCAATATCCTTGGGGGTTGCCTATCAGCTATGGGTTGAGGTGGTAGGTCCACCATAAGGGAAGATGTCTGGTTTGACTTCTTCATACCCCACCCCTGGCTGAAGTATTATATGTCAGTCCAATGACTGTTGAGAGGGAAAATTGAGCAGCTAATGGGCTGCACACACGCTAAGCCTGGTGACTATATGAGCTTGCACTTGACCCAAGAGTATTCTCATGTCCAAGGGAGCATGACATTATATTCCAAATAAAAAGTGCCATGACGGGTAGAGAGTAACCACAGAAGAAAGGAAAAGCTTTATATTTAATACTTTTTATGGTATTTTTCCCTTGGCTTTTGAACCAGAGGCCCTCCATATTTATTTTGTACTGCACCCAACAGATTACACAGCAAGTTATGGATGCAATAATGCAGAAATGGTAGAATATAATATACAATGGTACTTTACTCTAGATAGTAGGATTTTAGGAATTAAAACCTTTAAACACAGATGATGAGAGAACTAGAAAACTGAAAGAAACATTTGAAAAAATAGTCTAGAATGAGTCACGGGAAATAAAAAGATAGGAAATATGAAAAGATTTGAAGCATCAGGAAGGACCGAATGAAACGGTGGCATGTTTCTATTATGGAAATTTAAAAAGAAGGAAGAAAGAGAATGAGAGAAAACTAGGATTTGAAAAGATAGTAACTGAATTTTCAGAATTGATGAAAGGCTTTAATCTTCAGATTCAGGAAGTATAATAAATCAAAAGTAGGATAAGTATAAAGAAACTTACAATAGCAAAGGTTGTATAGCTCAATAGGTAAGGTTGAACTTCTTAAAACAGCTACAGAGAAAATAATGATTACTTAAAGAAGGAAAAACCATTAGACAGAGAGCAGACTTCTCAACTGCAATGGCAGAAGCCAGAAGTCAATGAAAAATAATTCTAAGGCCTTGAAAATCAAAGGTTAAAGATACATGAACATATTAATATAAGACAGAACATAAGTTGAAAAGCATTACAAGTGAGAAACAAGGTCACTACAAAGTTTCAATTCTCCAAAAAATCTTAATAATTCTAAAGTTATATGCACCTAAAATATAAACTCAAAATAAAAAGCAAAAATTTAGATACCTACAAGGAAAAGTGACGTATCTACCATCACAGTGGGAAATTTTAGCCAATATCAAGTCAACAATGAGTCAAATAAGTACACAAGACTTTGAACAGTACACTTAACACACCTGATCTACTGGAAATAATAGCATACTTAATCCAACAATACAAAAATATATTTTCTTTAGGTATACATGAGAAATTTATAAAATTTGACTACGTGCTAAGCCAAAGATTTGATTCTAACACTTTTGTGATCACAATACAATTAGGTTAGAATTCAATAACAAAACAATAATTTAAAAGACTCATGTCTGTAAATTTAAAAATGCATTTCTAAACAACTCATTGGTCAAACAAATTGTAGCAGTTACTAGACAATTATTTCTGAGCAATAATGAAAAATTACAATTATGAGATATTCCACTATTTGTTGATGCAACTATAGAGGTACTTAGAAGAAATTTTATTTCCTTAAACACATACATTCGAAAAAAAAGGAAGTCTTAAGCCTAGTAGGCTAAATAACTAATTCAAAAATTTTAGAAAAACAAACTCAAAAAAAAGAAATAATGTAAAAAACAAATTGAGATGAAATAGACAACAATACAAAAGCTCAATAAAGCCAAAAGATTGTTCTTTGAAAAGACTAATAAAATAGAAATATCTCTAGGAAGAAGAACAAGGAAATAGAAGGAAGGCACAAATAAAAATATTAGAAATGATAAAAGAGAGGCATACCTACAATTACTTCAGAGATTAAACAAATATAAGAGGATATTATGGACAACTTTATGACATTAAAATTGATACTAAAATTGCTTACTGAAGACATGGATGAATTCCTGGAAATAAAATACTACAAAAATGGATTTTATAAGAATTAGAACTCCAAAATAGGATTTTAACCATTAAAGAAATTGGGTTAATAGTTATAAAATTTCCCCCCCCCACTCAAAAAATCCAGGTCCAGGTAGGTTTCTATGCAAGTTTCCATCAAATATTCAAGGAACATATATTTCCAATCTTATACAAAATCTCTCAGAGAATAGAAAGGAACAACTCCTCCTAACTTACATGATGAGTCTAGCATAGCCTTGATATCAAAAGAGGAAAAGGATAGTACAAGGGGAGTAAAACCACAGGCTAATCTAACTCATGTATATTCGCACACAAAAAGAAAACCTAAATAATATTAGCAAATGGAATCTGTCAATGAATATGAAAGTTAATTCATCAAGACCAAGTTGGCTTATTCCAGAAACACAAGGTTAGTTTAATATGGAAATATTAATAACTATTATCCATCAGATTAACATAGTAAAAGAGAAAAACAGTATGAACTTTTATGTGGAAGAGAAAAAAACTTTGAATAAATTTCAACGCCAATTCATAAAAAAATTCACAGCCACCTTGGAATAAAAGGGACCTTCCTTAACCAGGTAAAGTTTAACTCATAACCTGTAACAAATATTATACAAAATAGTGAAATGATGAGAGCCTTCCTTTTAAGATCAGGAATAAAATAAGGAGACCTGCTATCACCCTTCTAAGAAACATTGTATTTGATATTCTAAACATGCAGTAAGAATAAAAGGAATGGAAACCATACTTATCAGAAAGAAAAACAAAATCATCATTATTTGCAAGTAATCTGATTTTTTAAACTCCAAGATAATATATAAATAAATTATCACAATATAAGAGTTTAGCAATGTTGCTGAATGCATAAATCAACATTCAAAAGTAAACTGTATTCTACACAACAGGAATAACTGGTTAGAAATTGTAATTTAAAAAATTTGACTATAATAGCAAAAAAAAAGTACCTAGGAATAAGTCTAATAAAAATGTCCTGGAACCTTTATTAAAAATTACAAAATCTTATTGGTAGACATGTAAAAAGACCTAAATAAATGGAGGGTTATATATTATTCAGGAGTAGAAAGACACCCCAAATTGATTAAAATATTTAGACAAATTATAAAAATCCCAGCTAAGGTTTTTGTAGAATTTGACAAACCAATTGCAAAAATTTATAGGAAGGAAAAATAGGCCCATGATATAGCTAAGAAATTCCTGAAGGAGGACAAGAGTTGGGGTCAGGGTGGGGTGGGTATTTGTACTATCACTTCTCAAAATTTAAAAAATAAAGTTATAGTAATACAGATAATGCAGCATCTGTTCAAGTGTAAACAAATATATCAGCTAATCCATTTGTGGTTAACTAAAGCTAAATACTCTTAAAACACATTAATTACTTTTCTTTTGCATTACTTACAGAACCTTGCTTCTTGGTAAGACTCGGGGAGAGTGGCAGTAATTCAGAGAAGAATGGGTAAATGTGTACTCCTGGTGGGGCTTGCTGAAATCTAGCTATCAGGACGTTCAATTCAAAGGTTACACATAAACTGCAGAGCCGTCTGACTTTAAGGGACCACGTAAACCAGGACAGTGAAATTATCGGCAACAATTATGCTTTACTGAAGACACAAGTATTCTGATAGGTTCTGTTTGGGTCATATGGCCATCCTCAACTAATTGCTGTGGCCAATGAAATGTGGGGTTGTGGAGGTAGTACCACATAAATCACATGAAAATAATTTCACCACAGAATAGGGGAGGGATGGTTCCCTCAAAGGAAGGGATGTTAAGTAGATAAAAAGAATTAGGTACATTACAGTCATCTGGAGAGCAGGGACCACATAAGACAGTTCTTTTTATCCTATACAGTTCTTAGGATATGCTTGGACTATGATACCAAAAACAAAAACAAAAACAAAACTCTGACTCATTGATGCATTTTACTTATTGATTTTATAATGCTATTAACTATTTTTTCTTGTACCAGTTTTTCCTTCTTAGTTATATTCATTCAACATCATGTTAAAAAGAGTTTGAAGAGCTATCTAAAAAAACGAGAGTGCTTTTGGAATATAATGTATACAGTGGAAACAGAAGAAGCCTGTAATCTGAAAAACCAGAGTCAATTTCCAATGCTATCTTTTAGTAGCTGCATATTTTTTCCAAATTATTTAACCTATCCAAGCTTACAATCCCTCATTTATAATAAAGATAGTAATACTTACATTTAACTGGTAATTATGAAAACTGACATAGCTAATTTACATAAAGTATGACCATGTAGAAGCAGTATATGTTCAAATAGTGGTTGCTATTGTTATTTTTACTGTTTGTTCTTCACTATTAGTTGGGCATTAGTTGGGTACATTTGAGGATATCTTGATTGGTGAATAAAAGCTTATATGGAAACTATAATGCAGATAATCAATTTGTGGTTAACTAAAGCTAAATACTCTTAAAACACATTAATTACCTTTCTTCTGCATTACTTACATAACCTTATAATACCACAGAAAGCAAGTATGAGAACTGTCCACAGATAAATAGCGTTCTTCTTCTAAATCCTAAAAGAAAATGCAAAAGAAACTATGATAAATTTAGATGACTGATTGCTTCTATTATATTTGTCTTTGTAAAATTATATATATACATCTTTTCACATATTATATATATATATTTTTTTTACCCCCAGTTTCTAATATTTGGTCTTTGACCCTGGTTCCTGACACCTAACTCCTAACACTTTTTAATTTCCTGAGTAATAGGAACATCTGACACAGAGCCCCTAAATTCCTTTTGTTCTAATGAGGTAACTCTTGGTGGGCTCCTGGCTGGGAAATGATCACTGGAAAAACCAACCCATGGTTAAAAGCTTGGAACTTTCAGCTCAGCCTCCCATTCTCAGTTCAGCCTCCCATTCTCAGCTCAGCCTCCCCCCATTCTCTGGAGAGTGGAGAAGGGCTGGAAAATGAGTCAATAATCAATCATGCCTACTTGATGAAGTCTCCATAAAAATCCTTAAAGTATGAGAGTAAGAGAGCTTCCAGGTTGGTGGACACATCCACATGCCAGCAGGTGATGTACCCAACTGCACAATGACAGAAGTTCCTGTACTCAGAACCCTTCTGAACCTTGCCCTATGTACTTCTTGACCTTGTTGTTCATCTGGATCCTTTTACCATATTCTTTATTTTAACCAGTAAATGTGTTTCCCTGAGTTCTGCGAGTTGTTTAGCAAATTACTGAAATTGAGGAGAAAGTTATGGGAACCTGGATTTATCACCAGTTAGTCAGAAGTATAGGCGACAACCAGGGATTTAATATTGGCAACTGAAGTGGGTGCAGTCTTGTGGGACTGAGCCCTTAATTTATGGGATGTGACATTAACTCTAGGTAGATATTGCTGGAACTTTGAATGGTAGTACCCCCAGCTGATATAGGAGAATTGGTCAATGTTGAACCACCACCCACCCCCCCGACCAATATCTGGACACAGAAGTGTTCTCTGCAACTGTACAAAGGAAAACAGTGAATTTTCCTCAAAAGTCTTCCTCAATGAAACACAACTCAATTAATTTTCTTGTTTAATTGTTCTCAACAAGAGATAAATTTGCTTGCAAAGAAGTGTTTGGCAATGCTTGGAGACATTCTTTGGTTGTTATAACTGAGGCCTTTTGAGTGCATTTCAAAAGTCACACATACCTCCTTAAAGGCTGTAAGGTCTGAGCACTATATATAAATGACAAATATATTCCTATATATACATATATTAGTGTGTACATATTTTTTACATAACATTACACATTTATGTGGACTTCCAACACATAACAAAAGGGAGAGAAATCCTTTACTTCCTCAGGAATTGTGTTCATGAAACTGGGAAACACACAAACTCAAAAAGCCAATTTCAAATATTTTTCAATCTACAGGGATTGAATTGTGAACTACTATATTCATCTGGCCTCTCCCACTTCACCCTGTCTACATGTTCCCTGAAAATACAGGTTACTAAGTAAAAGGAAAGCAACAGAACTTAGAGAAACACTTTACTCATGGGAAAAAATAAAAGTAAAAAGAAGGCACAAGCCCCAAAGTAAAGGTAGGACTTGTCACATGAAGTCTTTACACAGCAATGGCTTTAGATACACTTATGTGGGAACATCAACTATAAGGTGTGTGGGCAGTACTTTGTTATGAACTATTACGGTGCCATTGCTTTAAAATTCCTTTTTGTTAGGGGTGGAGTGAAGATGGTGGAGTAGGAGGACACATCTACTAGGTGCTGGTGGAGGACCTCAGACACCAAAGGGGACAGGAGGATTCCCCATGTCACCAGGTAGGACAGGGAAGGAAGGAGTGGGGGGAAGAAAAGTTGGAGGTAGGAGGGGACTGGCACCCTTGAGGGATGCTGGGGGAGGGGAGAGGTTCCTACACTCAGAGGGGTCCACTTATGGCATGCGGATTGATGGGGACGGAGAGGGACCTTCTGGGGATTGGGGGATCAGAGGGGAACATGGCCAGCATCTCCCCTGCCACTTGCACCCTGGCAAGCCTCCTGGGGTACTGAGCCTGAATCCCACCTGGTCCCCTCTGACTGGTCAGATCCTGGGCCTAAGCACCCCTGCTGAGGCCTCTTCCAGCTGCACAGGTCCTGGACCTAACCCCCACCCCTCAACTAAGGGCTTTTCTGGCTGCACTGGTCCCATGTCTAAGCCCCACTGCCTGCTAATGCCTTTTCTGTCTGCTCAGGTCCTGGGTCTGAGCCCCATAGCCCCCAGGGCTCCTCCAGCCTTTTCAAAAAAAATTCTTACTTTTTAATCTTATTTTTTATTTTATTTTTTCATTTTAAAAATTATATATATATATATATATATATATATATATATATATATTTGCTGTTTTGGTTCTGTTTTGTTTTGTTGTGGTGATTTCATTTTTATTTTTATTTTTTCTAACGTATTTTTAATTTTCTAATTTTATTTTATTTTTTATTTGTTGTTATTCTGCTTTTTTTTTGTTTGCTGCCTTTTTTTTTTTTTTTTTTTTGCCACACTGCATAGCTTGCAGGATCTTGCCTGAGCTCCTGTGGTGGGTGTGTGGAGTCCAAAACACTGGAGTAACAGAGAAGCTCAGATCCCAAGGAATGTTAAGTGGTGTAAATTCTCCCAGAGGTCTTCATCTCAGCACCAAGTCCCAGCTCCAACCAAGTGCATGCACACTCCAGTGTTGGATGCCTCAGGCAAAACAACCAGCACAACAGGAACACAGCCCCACAATTCAAAAACAAAAAACAAAAAACGAGATGACAAAAAATATGTTACAGATCAAGGAGCAAGGTAAAAACTTATAAGACCAAATAAATGAAGAGAAAATAGGCAACCTACCTGAAAAATAATCCAGAGTAATGATAGTAAAGATGATCCAAAATCTTGGAAATAGATGGAGCCATGGATTGAGAAAATACAAGAAATGTGTAACAAGGACTTAGAAGAACTAAAGCGCAAACAAACAGGGATGAACAACACAATAACTGAAATGAAAAGAAGGAACCAATAGCAGAATAACTGAGGCAGAAGAATGGATAAGTGACCTGGAAGATAGAATGGTGGAAATAACTGCTGAAGAGCAGCATAAAGAAAAAAGAATGAAAAGAAATGAGGACAGTCTCAGGGACCTCTAGGACAACATTAAATGCCCCATATTCGAATTATAGTGGTCCTAGAAGGAGAAGAGAAAGAGAAAGAGAAAAGGTCTGAGAAAATTTCTGAAGAGATTAGAGTCAAAAACTTCCCTAAGATGGGAAAAGAAATAGCCACCCAAGTCCAGGAATTGCAGAGTCCATACAGGATAAACCCAAGGAGAAACACACCAAGACACATATTAATCAAACTAAGAAAAATTAAATTCAAAGAAAAAAAAATAAAAGCAGGAAGGGAGAAGCAACAAATAGCATACAAGGGAATCCCCATAAGGTTATCAGCTGCTTTTACACAGAAAATCTGCAGACCAGAAGGGAGTGGCAGGATACATTTAAAGTGATGAAAGGGAAAAAACTACAATGAAGATTACTCCACCCAGCAAGGATCTCATTCAGATTCAACAGAGAAATCAAAAGCTTTACAGATAAGCAAAAGCTAAGAGAATTCAGCACCACAAAACAAGCTTTACAACAAATTCTAAAGAAACTTCTCTAGGCGGGAAACACAAGAGAAGAAAAAAACCCACAAAAACAAATGCAAAACAATTAAGAATATGGTAATAGGAATATACATATTGATAATTACCTTGAATGTAAATGGATTAAATTCTCCAACCAAAAGACCCAGACTGGCTGAATGGAAACAAAAACAAGACCCATGTATATGCTGTCTACAAAGACCCACTTCAGACCTAGGGACACATACAGACTGAAAGTGAGGGGATGGAAAAAGATATTCCATGCAAATGAAAATTGAAAGAAAGCTGGAGTGGCAATACTCATATCAGATAAAATAGACTGTAAAATAAAGACTGTTACAAGAAACAGGGAAGGACACTATATAATAATCAAGGGATCAATCCAAGAATAAGATATAACAATTATAAATATTTATGCACCTGTCATAGGAGCACCTCAATACATAAGGCAAATGCTAACAGCCATAAAAGGGGAAATCAACAGCAACACAATAATAGTGGGGACTTTAACACCCCACTTACACCAATGGACAGATCATCCAAACAGAAAATGAATAAGGAAACACAAGCTTTAAGTGACACAATAGACCAGATAGATTTCATTGATATTTACAGGACATTCCACCCAAAAGCAGCAGAATACACTTTCGTCTCAAGTGTATACGGAACATTCTCCAGGATAGATCACATCTTAGCTCACAAATCAAGCCTTGGTAAATTTATGACAATTGCAATTATATCAAGCATCCTTTCGGACCACAACTCTGAGATTAGAAATCAATTACAGTAAGAAACTGTAAAAAACATAAACACATGGAGGTTAAACAGTACACTACTAAATAACCAAGAACTCACTATAGAAATCAAAGAGTAAATTAAAAAATACATAGAAACAAATGACAGTGAAAACACAATGACCCAAAACCTATGGAATGCAGCAAAAGCAGTTCTAAGGGGAAGTTTATAGCAATTCAATCTCACCTCGGGAAACAAGAAAAATCTCAAATAAACAATCTAACCTTACACATAAAGCAACTAGAGAAAGAAGAAGAAGAACAACAACAAAAAAAAAAACCGCCAAAGTTAGTAGAAGGAAAGAAATCATAAAGATCAGAGCAGAAATAAATGAAATAGAAATGAAGAAAACAATAGCAAAGATCAACAAAACTAAAAGTTGGTTCTTCAAGAAGATAAACAAAATTGATAAACCTAGCTGGACTCATCAAGAAAAAAAGGGAGAGGATTCAAATCAATAAAATTAGAAATGAAAAAAGAGAAATTACAACTGACAGCACAGAAATACAAAGGATCATAGGAGACTACTACAAGCAACTATATGCGAAGAAAATGGACAACTTGGAAGAAATGGACAAATTCTTAGAAAGGTACAAACTTTCAAGACTGAACCAGGAAGAAATAGAAAATATAAACAGACAATCACAAATAGTGAAATTGAAACTGTAATTAAAAATCTTCCAACAAACAAAAATCCAGGACCATATGGCTTCACAGGACAATTCTATCAAACATTTAGAGAAGAGCTAACACCCATCTTTCTGAAACTCTTCCAAAAGATTGCAGAGGGAGGAACACTCCCAAACTCATTCTATGAGGCCACCCTGATACCAAAACTAGATAAAGATATCACAAAAAAAGAAAATTACAGACCAATATCACTGATGAACATGGACGCAAAAATCCTCAACAAAATACTAGCAAACAGAATCCAACAACACATTAAAAAGATCATACACCATGACCAAGTGGGATTTATCCCAGGGATGCAAGGATTCTTCAATATACGCAAGTTAATCAATGTGATACACCATATTAATAAATTAAAGAATTAAATTACTAATAATAAAATAAAATTTAATTTTAAAATTAAATTTAATAATTAAATTATTGTCTCAATAGATGCAGGAAAAGCTTTTGACAAAATTCAACACCCATTCATGATAAAAACTCCCCAGAATGTAGGCATAGAGGGAACCTACCTCAACATAAAAGGCCATATATGACAAACCCACAACAAAAATCATTCTCAATGATGAAAAACTAAAACCATTTCCTCTAAGATCAGGAAAAAGACAAGGGTGCCCACTCTCACCACTATTACTCAACATACTTTTGGAAGTTCTAGCCACAGGAGTCAGAGAAGAAAAAGAAATAAAAGGAATCCAAATCGTAAAAGAAGAAGTAAAACTGTCACTGTTTGCAGATGACATGACAGTATAGATAGAAAATCCTAAAAATGCTACCAAAAAGCTACTAGAGCTAATCAATGAATCTGGTAAAGTAGCAGGATACAAAATTAATGTACAGAAATCTCTTGCATTCCTATACACTAACAATGAAGAATCTGCCAGAGAAATTAAGGAAACAATCCCAGTTACCATTGCAACAACAACAACAAAAAATATCTAGGAATAAACCTACCTAAGGAGGCAAAAGACCTGTACTCAGAAAACTATGAAACACTGATGAAAGAAATCAAAGATGACACGAACGTATGGAGAGACATACCATGTTCTTGGATTGGAAGAATCAATATTGTGAAAATGACTATACCACCCAAAGCAATCTACAGATTCAATGCAATCCCTATCAAATTAGCAATGTCATTTTTCACAGAATTAGAACAAAAAAATTTACAATTTATATGGAAACACAGAAGACCCTGAATTAGCCAAAACAATTTTGGGAAAGAAAAACAGAGCTGGAGGAATCAGACTCCCTGAGTTCAGACTCTACTACAAAGCTACAGTCATCAAAAGAGTATGGTAGTGGCACAAAAACAGAAGTACAGATCAAGGGAAAAAACAGAAAGCCCAGAGATAAACCCATGCACCTGTGGTCACCTAAGCTACAACAAAGGAGGCAAGAATACACAATAGAAAAAAAGACAGTCTCTTCAATAAGTGGTGTTGGGAAAACAGGACAGATACATGTGAAAGAATGAAATTAGAACACTCCCTAACACCATACACAAAAATGAACTTAAAATGGATTAAAGACCTAAATGTAAGACTGGACACTATAAAACTCTTAGAAGAAAACATAGGCAAAACCCTCTTTGACATAAATCACGGCAAGATCTTTTTTGACCCACCTCCTAGAGTAATGAAAATAAAAACAAAAATAAACAAATGGGACCTAATGAAACTTAAAAGCTTCTGCACAGCAAAGGAAACCATAAAGAAGATGAAATGACAACCCTCAGGATGGGAGAAAATATTTGCAAAGGAAGCAATGGATAAAGGATTAATCTCAAAAATATACAAACAGCTCATGCAGCTCAATATCAAAAAACCAAACAACCCAATCAAAAAAAGGGGAGAAGATATAAATAGACATTTCTCCAAAGAAGACATACAGATGGCCAAGAGGCATGTGAAAAGATGCTCAACATCACTATTTACTAGAGAAATGCAAGTCAAAACTACAATGAGCTACTGGTCAAATGAACATCATTGAAAAATCCACAAACAGTAAATGCTGGAGAGGGTGTGGAGAAAAGGGAACCCTCTTGCACTCTTGGTGGGAATGTAAATTGATACAGCCACTATGGAGAACAGTATTGAGGTCCCTTAAAAAACTAAAAATAGAACTACCATATGACCCAGCAATCCCACTACTGGGCATATACCCTGAGAAAACCATAATTCAAAAAGAGTCCATACCACAATGTTCATTGCAGCACTATTTACAATAGCCAGGACATGGAAGCAACCTAAGTGTCCATTGACAGATGAATGATAAAGAAGATGTGGTACATATATACAATGGACTATTACTCAGCCATAAAAAGAAACAAAATTGGGTCATTTTTAGAGATGTGGATGGACATAAAGCCTGTCATACAGAGTGAAGTAAGGCAGAAAGAGAAAAACAACTATATATTGCATATATGTGGAATCTAGAAAAATGGTACAGATAAATCTATTTGCAGGGCAGGAATAGAGATGGAGATGTAGAGAATGCACATGTGGACATGGGGGAGAAGAGGGGGTGGGATGAACTGGGAGATTTAGATTGACATATATACACTACCATGTGTAAAATAGATAGCTAGTGGGAACCTTCTGTATAGCACAGGGAGCTCAGCTCGGTGCTCTGTGATGACCTAGTGGGGTTGGATGGGTGGGAGAGAGGTCCAAGAGGGAGGGGATACATGTATACATATAGCTGATTCCCTTCGTCATACAGCAGAAACTAACACAACATTGTAAAGCAATTATATTCCAATAAAAAATTCCTTATTATTATTATTGACTAGAGAGGATTCAACATTACTCTTATTTATTTGCATTCACATAGCTTTCCTGAATTGAAGAAAATGTAGTGGAATACAAATAAATCTCCTAGAAATGGCTCTTTAATTGTTGATATTGTCATAGGAATATATGATCTGAGACCCACTTATCTGGGAGTACTGTTATCATTAAGGTGGTAACTGGGGCTTTAATATATTTATTAATAAAAAAGCTAATGTAAAAATCATATATGGTGATCTCCTCTTATCCATGGGGGATATATTCCAAGACCCCCAGTGCATGGTTGAAACTGCAGATAGTACCAAATCAGCCCTATATATACTGTTTTTTCCTGTACATACATACCTATGATAAAATTTAATTTGTAAATTAAGCACAGTAAGAGATTAACAACAATAATAATAAAGTAAAATAATTATATCAATATGATCTTTTTTCTTTCCTAATTTAGTCAAAACCTTTCACCTTTTCACTTAAAGGAAGCACTTAATTGCTTCTCTTTGGCATATCTGAAGTGTCATAATCACTGTTCTTGCACTTTTGTGGCTATTATTGAGTAATATAAGGGTTACCTTCACACAAGCATTGCATTATCACAAAAATAGATCTGATAACTGGGACAGCTACTAAGTAACTAATGGGTAGGATATGCTAGACAAAGGAATGATTCATGTCCCAGGCAGGATGGAGCGGGACGGCATGATAATTCATCATGCTACTCAGAACAACTGCAATTTAAAGCTTGTGAATTGTTTATTTCTAGAATTTCCCATTTAAGTTTTTTGGACCACAGTTGACCGTGGGTAACTGAAAGCACAGAAGGTGTAACCATGGATAAGTGGGGAACTACTATATCAGTTCATAACATAACTTGCTATGAGATACATCTAAAAATTAATGATATATTGACAATAATTTTAAAATATCTCTTATTTATAGTTACAACTCAACTATTTAAAACAGGTTAAGTTAAAACACTGAAAATTAGGCAAAATAAAATGTAACAGGGATGATTACTTAAGATTTATTAATTTATCATTAAAATCAACTTACTGGGCCCGTAACAATTGGTTTTATAATCTGAATACCAGGAGAAGAACAACGTAGTTCTGTCTTGGGTGATCTAGCATTTAAAAACAATGGGAAAGGAAAAATAAGTATAGATGCATATGAGATTACCCTACTACTTTTTAAGCCTAAAAACTTCCATTCTTTGCTAATAAGAGAAATAAAAAAATATAGCAATAGTTTGCTTCTCTCCTATTTTCAAAGTGATTTTGTCTTTCTTTTCACATCTATTAATGTAAAGAAATTTACATTAAATCACAGCCTTGAATCTGAATGTCCACACTATATGAATGGTTTTTATGCATACATTGAGTTTCACAGCAAAAACTTACCTTTTATTTTTTATAGAACAAGTTCCCGGCACACTCCACTCAGAAAATAATGTTCCTTCATACTCTAACTTAATCTGAAAAAGAACATAAAATAGCTCATACAAGTGCTCTAAATTTTTTATCTCAGTGTTTAGATGTAGGGCTCAATTTTCTGAGTCATTATTTAAAGAGAGAATAACTAAAATTCAATCCCTTTGAAATTGTACAAGTAAAGGAAAAATAACTTTTATGGGACACTTCAATAGTCTCCCCCAACTATAAGATTTTTATTTTATTTTACTTCAAAAATAATCTATTAAGTGTATAGAAGGTGACACTTAAGGTGATACAATCATCATAAATTTCTTCAGTCGCATTTTCCTTATTTCTACTTTTTTTCCTGCTTCCACATTCTTTCATTTATAAGCTCTTTCCTCCTGGAAGTATGCTCATACAGTTCCTAACATTATCAGTCTTAGTCTCAACACTGATCATCCTCTTCAGCCAGAGTTGGAGCCCAATTTCACCTCCTAATATTGTCACGTAAAATTATGTACATATATATGTATACATTTTTATGTATGTATATATATGTATATATATATATATATATATATATAGTTTCATTGGTTTTACTTGAATGGTGATTATAATACCACCTATCTCATAGATTTGATGTTATAGGATTAATGACAGTATATAAGAAGATAAAAGAGAAAAGTTCACCAGAAGCAATGACACAACCTTGTAGTATATAAAGCAAAATTTGATAGAATTACTAGAAGATATTTTAAAAGTCACAAATATAGTGGTAGGCTTTAACACATTTTTTTCAAGCCATAGATTAAACCTGAAGAAAAGGTAGTTACAGTTGAGCCTTGAACAACTCAGGGGTTAGGGGCATTGACACTCCACACAGTGAAAAATCTGCCTATAGTTTATAGTTAGCCTTTTATATATGCAGTTCTTCAGTATCAGTGGTTCCACATCGCCAGGTTCAGTCAACCTTGGATTGTGTAGTACTTTAGTATTTACTACTGAAAAAAATCTTTGTAAAAGTGGAACAGTTCAGCTCAAACCTATGTTGCTCAAGGGTCAACTCTGTGTGTGTGTGTATTTCTAAAATTAACCAATACAAAATATATTCTTTTCAATCTCACATAGAACATTTACCAAAATTGACCACATTTACAAAGGAAGTGTTAGCCAATCTCAAAGTATTATTATCACACATACTGTGCCTTTGATATTAATGAAATAAAATAATTAGAATTTCTCATAAAGTTAATCAGAAAAAATTTTAGGATATTTGTAATCTTTAAAAAAAACTACTTCTGAATGATTCATGGAGTAAAGCAGAAATCACAATGAAAATTACACAATATTTATGAATAAACAATAAAAGCACTTGATGTTACCAAAATCTGTAGCATATAAACAGGCTCTAAAGGAAATTTATAGCCTTAAATATATATAAAAGAAATAAGGTAGTTTGAAAGTGAATAAACTCAGTTTTCAGTACAAGATGCTAATAAAATAACCACAGAGAAAACCCAAAAAAGTAAAAAGAAGGATACAAGAAAGAAGAAAAATTGGAATTTACAAAAGGAAGCAAATTGGGACAAATTAGTGGTGATGTAATGTTTTAATCTACTCAAATTTCCTTATAAACACGGAAAGAACAATTAGTATAGCACCAAAAAACACTGGACAACATCAACAAATAAAACTCAGTGACAAGGTATCCCTCAAAATCCCAAAATAAAATTGGGTTGAGACAAACCAGTTAAAACTACCAGACTCATGTGATATCAGCAAGAAAGCAAGTATGATAGGACTTAGAAGAAAACACCTCAGTCAGTGATAGGTATTCAGTGGCAACTATGGCAGGACAATTTGAGAATAGCAACTCTAACCAGAGGGATTTTTACACTTTTCAATTTCTGAGTAAGTGCAAGAGGTCTCTGATAACGTCTGAAAGGGCAGGAGGAACTGGGACCTATCCTGGGCATATATCTAGAGAAAAACATGGTGCAAAAGGATACATGCACCCCAATATTCATAGCAGCAGTATTTACAATAGCCAAAACATGGAAGCAACCTAAATGTCCATCGGCAGAGGAATGGATAAAGATGTGGTACATATATACAATGGAATATTACTCAGTCATTAAAAAGAATGAAATAATGTCATTTGCAGCAACATGGATGGACCTAGAGATTGTCATACTGAGTAAAGTAACTCAGACAGAGAAAGAGAAACATCATACGATATCACTTATATGCAGAATCTAAAAAGAAATGATACAAATGAACTTATTTACAAAACAGAAACAGACTCACAGACTTAGAGAATGAACTCATGGTTACCAGGGGTGGAGGAATGAGGGGAAGGGTTAGTTAGGGAGTTTGGGATTGACATGTACACAGTGCTATGTTTAAAATGGATAACCAACAAGGACAGGGAACTCTGCTCAATGTTATGTGGAAGCCTGGATGGGAGGGGAGTTTGGGGGAGAATGTGTAAACCCATCTAACATTGTTCAAAATAGAGTAGTAGTGTCAAGGGCCACTAGCAAGTCTCCTTCAGACATCCAAGGACAGGAAAATTACTGAAGACAAAAAGTTACAGATTCTCAGAAAAACCACATCCTATAGAAGCACAGCCAGCTCAGATACAACTGTGGACCAAAGTAGTTATGAACCCACTCCTCTTTCCTGCACCTTGCCCTTTGAAGCCCAATAAAAGATGCAAACCCCCACCTTCAGTGCTGATGCCACTCTATGTGTCTAGCCCCTTTCCTCCCCTGGAAAGTGAATAAAAACTTTCTTTCTTCCCTCGTTAGTACTTCTGTGAATTCTTTCACAACCTGCATCGGCTCACCTAACAGAATGTATACATGTATATGTATGGCTGAGTCACTTTGCTGTGCATGTGAAACTATCACAACATTGGTTACCAGCTATACTCCAATATAGAATAAAAAGTTAAAAAAAAACAAAAAAACAAAATCAATGAGCCAAAGACACCTTCCAGGACAAAGATCCATAATGAAGAAAGATACAGGAAAAAGAATACCAATTGAGCTGGAAAGGGACAGTAAGAACAAAGGAAAGAGAAACTACAGATAAATGAGGGAGGGAAACAGAATCTGGAAATCTCAGAAAGTATTGGCCTTATTTTTGGACACTCTACAAAACAACGTAAGAGGTAACTCTAAAGGTTAGAAAAGTTACTTTGACCCACTACTCCCTTCTTAAAGAGTAGGAAAATTAATTTCATGCTTTAAAAAAAATGAGCAATAGAAAGAGGATCACAGTAAAATCACACACAGTTATTATAAAAGAAGAGAGTAAGAAACAGAATAACATCTCTGTAAGACCATACTCCATATATATATATATATATATATATATATATATATATATATATATATGTATATATATACATACATACACACACACATACACACACATAAATATATATATTTTGGTCATGCCACACAGCTTGTGGGATCTTAGTTTCCTGACCAGGGATTGAACCCATGCCCCCTGCAGTGGAAATGCAGAGTCCTAAGCACTGGACCACCAGGGAATTCCCCTCAATAAATAAATTAAAGCTGTAACGTAATATGAGGGTTAGTTTTATACATCAATTTGGCTAGATTATAGTACCCAGTAATTTAAACAAATGCTAATATAGGTTTTTCTATGAAGGTATTTTATAGATGTGTTTTATATCTACAATCAGTTGACTTTAAATAAAACAGAACACCTTTGATAATGTGGTGGAGTCCCTTTCAATCAGTTGGAAGCCTTCAGAGCAAAAGCTAAGGTTTCCTGGAGAAGAAATTCTGTTTCAAGACTACAGCATTAATTCTTCACTGAGTTTCCAGGCTCGGCCTGACCTATCAGACTTGCCAGACCCACAATCACATGAACCAATTTCTTAAAATAAATCTCTTAATATAAACATGTATAAATTCTATTGGTTCCTTTTCTCTGGAGAGTTATGACTGATATACCAACTATTTCAAAATGAGGCAAAATAAATAAGAAAGTGATAGAAATTATGAAAGAAAAATATAAATCAGAATTTAAAACTCATAAATTTAAAACTCATAAGCTAGAGCTCAAGAAAAAGTAGAAATAAAGAAAATGTCAATTTAGAAATGAACTAAATTAGAAGCAAAATTGTGAATAAGCCTAATAAATAAGGTTTTGAGATAAATAGAACATTTAAAAAAAGAGATGAAAAGTGACTCAAGAATAAGTGACAAATATTAAAAATAGGCAGAGAAAATCCAATATATACACAGCTGTGAAGAAGAAAACATAAGTGATTGAGACAGAAAAATAACATTAACAATAACTCAAGAATAATATGTGAAAAAAATAACTTGAAACAATGTATTGAAAGGGTGCAACTCATACCTAGGAAAAGCAATTAAGAATGATTTTTTAAAAGACCAACCCAGGACCTATATTAATAAAAGCATTGAACCTGATAAGAAACCCTTTGGGGATCCTGACAAAAAGAACAATTTATTTACAAGGGAAAGAATATCAGATTTCCAGTAGACTTTTCAGGTGTAACACTTTATGTCAGAGACAACAAAGTAACATCTGTAAAAAGATATAAAAATATTAGCCAATAATTTTTATATCCAGATACACCAACTTTTAGATAAAAGTTCACAGATAAGGTCTTAGGACTCAAGAAATATTGCTCTTATGAGCCTTTCCTGAGGATACTACTAGAAAAAGAGAGGTTCAGACCACCAAAATGACTGCAGAGACATTAACATAAGGACTGATGTTAAGTATTAAATAGGAATTATTCTGTAGAAACATGTCTACATGGTGGCTATTAAAAATAAATATAGTTGCTAATGACTATACTCTGACAAAGTGTCAAAACATGAGTGCTAGGTGAATTATGGTTAGCCCAGGTAAAAGTGTCCAAATAAGTTCAACTCTCCACACGTTTCCCAAAAAAGTACACAGATCAACAAATAAAACCAAGAAAATTCTACATTGCAGCATACCTAGAAGGCAAAGTACAATACAAACTTCAAGAAACCTGTAAGTAAAGACCCCGAATAGCAAGCAATCTTGAGAACGAAAAACGGAGCTGGAGAAATCAGGCTCCCTGACTTCAGACTATACTACAAAGCTACAGTAATCAAGACAGTGTGGTACTGGCACAAAAACAGAAAGATAGATCAATGGAACAGGATAGAAAGCCCAGAGATAAACCCACGCACATATGGTCAACTTATCTTTGATAAAGGAGGCAGGAATGTACAGTGGAGAAAGGACAGCCTCTTCAATAAGTGGTGCTGGGAAAACTGGACAGGGACATGTAAAAGTATGAGATTAGATCAGTCCCTAACACCATACACAAAAATAAGCTCAAAATGGATTAAAGACCTAAATGTAAGGCCAGAAACTATCAAACTCTTAGAAGAAAACATAGGCAGAACACTCTATGACATAAATCACAGCAAGATCCTTTTGGACCCACCTCCTAGAGAAATGGAAATAAAAACAAAGATACACAAATGGGACCTAATGAAACTTCAAAGCTTTTGCACAGCAAAGGAAACCATAAACAAGACCAAAAGACAACCCTCAGAATGGGAGAAAATATTTGTAAATGAAGCAACTGACAAAGGATTAATCTCCAAAATTTATAAGCAGTTCATGCAGCTCAATAGCAAAAAAAAAAAACAAACAACCCAATCCAAAAATGGGCAGAAGACTTAAATAGGCATTTCTCCAAAGAAGATATACAGACTGCCAACAAACACATGAAAGAATGCTCAACATCATTAATCATTAGAGAAATGCAAATCAAAACTACAATGAGATATCATCTCACACCAGTCAGAATGGCTATCATCAAAAAATTTAGAAACAATAAATGCTGGAGAGGGCGTGGAGAAAAGGAAACACTCTTGCACTGCTGGTGGGAATGTGAGTTGGTACAGCCACGATGGAGAACAGTATGGAGGTTCCTTAAAAAACTACAAATAGAACTACCATATGACCCAGCAGTCCCACTACTAGGTATATACCCTGAGAAAACCATAATTCAAAAAGAGACATGTACCAAAATTTTCATTGCAGCTCTATTCACAATAGCCCGGAGATGGAAACAACCTAAGTGTCCATCATCGGATGCATGGATAAAGAAGATGTGGCACATATATACAATGGAATATTACTCAGCCATAAAAAGAAATGAAACTGAGCTATTTGAATGAGGTGGATAGACCTAGAGTCTGTCATACAGAGTGAAGTAAGTCAGAAAGAGAAAGACAAATACCGTATGCTAACACATATATATGGAATTTAAGAAAAAAAATGTCATGAAGAACCTAGGGGTAAAACAGGAATAAAGACACAGACCTACTAGAGAATGGACTTGAGGATATGGGGAGGGGGAAGGGTAAGCTGTGACAAAGCGAGAGAGAGGCATGGACATATATACAGTACCAAATGTAAGGTAGATAGATAGTGGAAAGCAGCCGCATAGCACAGGGAGATCAGCTCGGTGCTTTGTGACCACCTGGAGGGGTGGGATAGGGAGGGTGGGAGGGAGGGAGACGCAAGAGGGAAGGGATGTGGGAACAGATGTATATGTATGACTGATTCACTTTGTTATAAAGCAGAAACTAATAAAAAAATCCCCAAAGAATAAAGCTATAAATTAAAAAAATAATAATAATAACATTTAAAGTGATTATTAGCATGTGAAATCTTTTTCTGAAGCTGTTCTTAATTGATTTCCCCTCTTCACAGCACAAAATACTGAATAAAGCATTTTGCAAGGGCAAAAAAAAAAAAAAGAGACCTGTAAGTAAAAGAATAAACAACAATTTTTAGCACAGCTCTCATTCAAGCCCCTGTCATAATCCTTTGTGGAGAGTAAAAGAGCTTCTGAAAAACTGCAGAAAACAGAAAAGATATGAACAGAAGTTTAAGACTGAATTTAAATCACCCACAGAAAGAGAAAGTACACTCTAAGTGCAAAAAATACTGCAAAAAGACTCCTGGAAGATCAGAGCACTGATTATGAGGAAGAGACTTAAAAGTGTGTGAGAGCTGAGGTGGGAGCCTCAGAAAGGCATCATTTTTTGGAGCGAAGAAGATAAAGGAAAGGAGGAACACTCTTTGGAAAGTGAGTGGTGAAGGGAAAGAGAAGCAAAGGGGAGAAATTTAGGATATTACAAGCTAATAAAAAAAACCTCAAAGTAAATACAACACCCCCAATAAGAATCCATCAATTAAAGAAACTGCACACTGCTACAATGAGATAAAAAAGTAAACTTTAACTAGAGATCTTTTAAACTAATCCAGACTGCCAACCTATCCATGAAATTCATAAATATAAGCAGTCTTTATCTATACAAAGCTACTATAAGAGAATAGAAAATGAAATTAAAAGCATTTCAAGTAATAAAACTGCCTTCAAAAAACCAAACACAAAGCAGAAGAAAACTGAAAACTAACATCCTAAACTGCATTAAATATCTTCAAACAAGTATTTGATGATAAGAAAAATCTTGAATTAGAAATTCACAAACTAGGAACAGAAATGAACCACAAGTAGAAATAAGAGTTGACTGAACTAGGAATGAAACAGATGATTATAAAGGAAATGAAGACAAAATGAAAAGATAATGATGGGAGATTACATTTAAATAAAAATTGAATAAAAGGCATTGAAGAAAGACAGAAAAACAACCAAGAAAATATAAGTGAAATAAGTAAAGAACCAGAGAAAAAATGATTGAAGTGGAAAGCAGACAGAAAAAAAAAATCCAGCATCTGTATAATTGGAGTCCATGAAGTTGAAAAGCAAAATAATGGGAAAATAACTAATATTTTTATTTGGTTTGTCTTTTTATTACTGAATTATAATAGTTCTTCATATATTCTAGACACAGTTCCCTTATAAGATACTTAATTTTCCAAAATTTTCTCCCATTCTGTGGATTGCCTTTTCACTTTCTTGATGGTGTCCTTAGAAGCACTATAGTTTTTAATTTTGGTGATGTCCAATTTATCTTTTTTCTTCTGTTCCTTGTGCTTTTGGTGTCATATCTAAACTATTGCTTAATACAAGATCATGAAGATTTTTCCATATGATTCTTTTCTATGAGTTTTATAGTTTTAGCTCTTATACTTAGTTCTTCTATCCATGTTGAGCTAACTTTTGGATATGGTCTGAGGTAGGAGGCCACCTTCATTCTTTTTCATGTGGATACCTCATTGTCCCAGCACTATTTGTTGAAAATACTATTCTTTTTCCATGGAATTTTCTTGAAGTAATTGTGAAAAATCAATGAGGTTTTAATTTTTGGACTCTTCTATTCCACTAATCTATTTTCTTATCCTTATGCTTATCTGACACTGTCTCAATTACTGCAGCTTTGTAGTAACTTTAGAAGTCAGGAACTGTGAGTCTTCCAACAAGTCTTCTTGTTCTTTTTCAAAACGTTTTGACTATTCTGGTTCTCTTGAATTTCCAGGTGAAATTTCATACAAAATTACAATCAGTTGGTAGTTTTAATAGTTTTCTTTTTAATGGATTCCTTAGAGCTTTCTATTTAGAAGGTCATGTCATATACAAATAGAGATAGTTTGTTTCTTCCTTTCTGATGTGTATGTCTTTTATTTCACTTTCTTGCCTAAATGCCTTAAATGTGGACATGGTGTTTATATTTTTAAAATTTAAGAGTTTTATCATTTTTACATACGCATTGAAATGTTTACAAATGAAATATGTCTGGGATAGTTTCAAAATAATAAAGGAGGGGATAAAGTGGGTAGTAGAGTCAATGAAACAAGATTGGTCATGAGTTGGTACTACTGAAGCTGGGTGATGGGTATATAAGGATTTATTAAGTATAATATAATAATCTCTATATGCTATATATGTTAAAATTATGCTAACCTCTATATTTTTGTGTATGTTTAAGTTTTTCCATAATAAAAAGTTTTTAAAATGTGAGTTTAAATCAGAGAACAAGTTCTGTGGCAATTACCAAACTTATATACAAACCTCTCTAATGATGTATAAAAATTGGAATAGTCAATTGGCTTCAGAATGTTTCAAAAATGCTTACCAACTTCCAATGTTTTAGGTTATTTGGGGTTATTAAACAACAAAAAAATGAAATCCCATTTAAATTCACATAGAGTGGAGAGAGATTTTTTTGAGATATAATTGGCATGTAACATTATATTAGTTTCATTCAGTATATGATTTGATATTTCTATACATTGTGAAATGACCACAAGAATAAGTCTAGTTAATATCCATCACCAAATATAGTTTAAATGTTTTTCTTTTGATGAGAACTTTTAAGATCTACTCTCTAAGCAACTTAAAATATGCAATACAGTATTGTTAACTGTAGTCACCATGCTGTACATTACATTCCCATGACTTACTTATTTTATAACAAAGTTTGTACCTTTTGACGCCCTCCACCAATTTCACACTCCCCCATACCCCAACTCTGGCAACCACCACTTTGTTCTCTGTATATATGAGTTTATTTTTTTTAATTGATTCCACACATAAGTGAAATCATATGGCATTTGTCTTTCTCTGACTTATTTCACTTATCATAATGCCCTCAAGGTCATAAATGTCAACATTTCATTATTTTATGGTGCAATAGTATTTCATTGTGTATATACACCATATTTTCATTATCAATTCATCGATAAGACATTGAATTGATGAGACACTTAGGTTGCTTCCATATCTTGACTATTAGAAATAATACTACAATGGACATAGAGGCATATTGAATATCTTTCCAAGTTAGTGTTTTCATTTCCTGTGGATAAATAACCAGAAATGGAATGAATGGATCATATGGTAGTTCTGTTTTTAATTTTTTGAGAACCCTCCATAATGATTTTCCATACTAGTTGCACCAATTTGCATTCCCAGTAACATCGCACAAGAGTTCCCTTTCCTCCACATCCTTGACAACACTTGTTATTTCTTGGTTTTCTGATAATAGACATTCTAACAGGTGCAAGGTGATATCTCACTGTGGTTTTGATTTGCATTTCCCTGATGGTTAGTGATGTTTTTCATGTACCTATTGGCCTTCTTTACGTCTTTGGAAAAACGTATTTCAGATCCTCTGCCCACTTTTAAAATCAAATTGTTTATTATTTTTACCCTGTTGAGTTGTATGATTCTTTATATATTTTCTATATTAACCCCCTATCAGATATATGATTTGCCTTTGAGCATGTTCCCTTTTCATTTTGTTGATGGTTTCCTTTTCTGTGCAGAAGGCTTTTGGTTTGATATAGTCCCATTTGTTTATTTTTGTTGCCTTTGCTTTTTGTGTCAAATCAAAAAAATCATCACCAAGACTGATGTCAAGGAGCTTACTGCCTATGTTTTCTTCTAAGAATTTTATTGTTTCAGGCCTTACCCTCAAGTCTTTAATCCATTTTAAGCTAATTTTTGTGTATGGTGTAAGATAGTATTCCAGTTTCATTCTTTGCATGTGGCTGTCCAGTTTTCCCAGCACCATTTATTAAAGAGATTGTTCTTTCTCCCTTTTATAAACTTGGATACTTTGTTGTAAATTAATTGGCCATATATGCATGGGTTTATTTCTGAACTCTTTATACTGTTCCATTGATCTATATGTGTTTTTTTGCCTATACCATACTGTTTCTATTACTATGGCTTTGTAATATAGTTTGAAATCAGGAAATGTGATGCCTCTAGCTTTATTCTTCTAGGATTGCTTTGGTTGTTTGGAGTCTTTTATGGTTCCACACAAATTTTACAATTGTTTGTTCTATTTATGTGAACAATGCAAGTGGAATTTTGATAGGAATATCATTTAAAATGTAGATTGCTTTGGGAAGTTTGGACATTTGAACAATATTAATTATTCCAATCCATGAGCACAGAACATCTCTCCATTTATTTGTGTCTTCTCCAATTTCTTTAAGACATTACCATATCTTATAGATTTCAGTGTACAGATCTTTCACCTCTTTGGTTAAATTTAGTCCTAGGTATTTTATTCTTTTTGATGCAATTCTAAACAGGATTGTTTTCTTAATTTCTTTTCCTGATATTTCATTATTAGTGAACAGAAACACAACACATTTTGAATATTGATTTTTTATCCTGTAATGTTACTGAACTCGTTTATAAGTTCTAACAGATTTCTGGTGGAGTTGTTAGGATTTTCTATATATAATATCATGTCATCTGAAAATAGTGACAATTTTCATCCTTTCCAATTTGGTTTTCTTTTTTTTTTTCCATGTCTGATTGCTGAGACTAGGACTTCCAATACTCTGTTGAATCAAAGTGGAAAGAGTGAGCATATTGTTCCTGATCTTAGAGGAAAAGCTTTCAGCATTTCACTAAGTATGAATGAAAGGGGTTTAGCTATGGGTTTGTCATTTATGGACTTTATTAGGTTGAGGTCCATTCCCTCTCTACACACTTTGTTGGGTTTTTTTTTTTTAATCATAAATGGGTGTTGAATTTTTTCAAAAGCTTTTCTGCATTTGAGATGATCATATGATATCTATGCATCATTTTGTTAATGTGGTATATCACACTGAGTGATTGGCTGTTTAACCATCCTTGCATCCCTGAAACTGGGTTCCCCTGCCAAGTTTATGATTAACCTCTCTATCTAAAACATCATTCCCGGCCTTCCCTGATGGCGCAGTGGTTAAGAATCTGCCTGCCAATTCAGGGGACACGGGTTTGAACCCTGATCCAGGAAGATCCCATATGCTGCAGAGCAACTAAGCCTGTGCACCACAACTACTGAGCCTGCACTCTAGAGCCCGTGAGCCACAACTACTGAGCCCGCATGCCATAACTACTGAAGCCCACGCACATAGAGCCCATGCTCCTCAACAAGAGAAGCCACCGCAATGAGAAGCCTGTGCACTGCAACAAAGAGTAGCCCCTGCTCACCACAACTAGAGAAAGCCCGCGTGCAGCAACAAAGACCCAATGCAGCCAAAGATAAATAAAATAAATAAATTTATTAAAAATAAAAATAAAACGTCATTCCCTGTCTTACCCCACCCCTTGATTGAAGAGTAACAAAGAAAAGGGGGATTGAAACTAAGCAATGCCCAGTTGGGCCTTTCTCGGTAAGAGACCCCCTACATGCTCCCCATCTCTCACTTAAAGAAACATTTCAGTCTCCTGAAATTTCCCTGAGTTGCAAAGTCTGGCTCAAGGATTAATGATCAGAGGAGTGAGAACAGGCAGAGACAAAGAACAGCATTCAGGCAAGAGAACTGGTAAAAACTTAAACAATAGATCAGCCATATAGCAGAGTCACAGGACTTTTAGCTTCTCCCTGAAGGACACAGAAAGTAATGTCTGACACACATTCCTAAGTTGTTTTTACAGAAACCAGACTCCCACCAGATGAAAACTGCTGACCACAAGCACATAGACCCCCAAACTGGTTGAAACCAGGTTGATGATTGAAATTCCTGAAACATTACTGTTACCTCACCATCAACCAATCAGAGAACTGCTCACAAGCTGATCATGCACACCATGACCCTCTTCCTCACACTGTCTTAAAAAACCCTTCCCTGAAAGTCATTGGGGAGTTTGGGTCTTTTGAGCATGAGCTGCCCATTCTCTTTGCTTTGTGCCCTACAGTAAACTCTGTACATTCCTTCACCACAGCCCATTGTCAGTAGATTGGCTTTGCTGTGTGTCAGGCAAGTGGGCCCAAGTTAGGTTTGGTAAAATCCCTAGAATAAATCCTATTTGATCATGATGTATGATCCTTTTAATGTACCATTGAATTTGCTAATATTTTATAGTGCTTGCTAACATAATATACTGTTGATCTGCTAATATTTTGTTGATAATTTTTGCATCTTTGTTCGTTAGGGATATTGGCCTGTCATTTTCTTTTCTCATGGCATCCTTGTATGGTTTTGGTATTGGGGTAATGCTAGTCTTGTAAAGAGTGCAGAAGTATTTCTTCTGCTTCTATGTATTGGAACAGTTTGAGAAGGATTAGTATTAATTCTTCCTTGAATGTTTTGTAAAATTCACCAGTGAGACATCTGGTCCTGGACTTTGGTTTGTTGGGAGGTTTTGATTATTGATTTAATCTCCTCACAAGAAGTTTGTTCAGATTTTATATTTCTTTATGATTCAGCCCTGGAGGTTTGTATGTGTCTAGGCATTTATTCTTTTAGGTTGTTAAATATGTTGACATGTAATTGTTCATAGTAGTCTCATGATTCTTTGTATTTCTGTGGCTATCAGTTGTAATGTCTCTTTTGTTTCCAGTTGTATTTCTTTGACTCCTCCCTTTTAGTCTGCTGAGTCTAGCTGAAGGTTTGTCAATTTTGTTTATCTTTTGAAAGAACAAGCTCTTAGTTTTATTGATTTTTCTATTGTTATTTTAGTCTTTATTTCATTTATTTCTGCTATGATCTTTGCTGTTTCCTTCCTTCTACTAACTTTGGGCTTCATTTATTCTTCTTTTCTAGTTCCATGAGGTGTAATGTTATGTTGTTTGAGAATTTTCTTGTTGTTTTTTTTCTATCTATCTATCTATCTATCTATCTATATGCATTTATGTTTTGAACCTACCTCTTAGAACTGCTTTTGCTGCATAATGTGAGTATTGATATGTTTATTTCCATTTTCATTTGTGTCAAGGTATGTTTAGAGTTCTCTTTTCTTCTATGACCCATTGGTTGTTAGGTAGCATATTGTTTAATCCCCATATATTTGTGAATTTTCCAGTTTTCTTCTTGGCATTGATTTCTACTTTCATACCATTGTAGTCAAAAAAGATGCTTGATATGATACCAATCTTCTTAAATTTTAAGACTTATTCTGTGGTCTGACATATGACCCATTCTGGAGAATGTTCCATGTGCACTTGAGAAAAATGTTTATTCTGTTTCTTTTAGATGAGAAGTTCTGTATATATCTGTTAAGTACATCTGGTATAATGTGCCATGTAATCTTGATGTTTCCTTACTGATTCTCTGTTTGAATGATCTATTCATTGATAAAGGTGGGGTATTAAATTTTCCTATTATTATATTACTATTTCTCCCTTTGGGGTCTGTTAATTTTTGCTTTATATATTCAGATGAGCCTATGTTATGTATATAAATATTTACAAATGTTTAAATAGTCTTGTTGGATTGACCCCTTTATCATTGTCTCTTATTACAGTCTTTAACTTAAAATATATTTTATCTGATACAATTATAGCTAATTCTGCTTACTTTTGGTTTCCATTTGCATGGAATACCTTTTTCCATCCCTTAATTTCCAGTCTGTGTGTGTCCTGACTTATAAAGGGTCACTCTTAGACAGCATATAAGTAGGTCTTATCTTTTTATCCATTCAGCCACTCCATATCTTTTGATTGGAGCATTTAGTCCATTTACATGTAAAATAATTATTGATAGGTATGTATTTATTGCCATTTTGTTAATCATTTTCTGGCTGTTTTGTTCTTCTACATTCCTTTCTTCTTCTCTGCTCTCTTTTTGTAGTTTAGTGACTTTTTTAGTGGTTTGCTTTGATCCTTTCCTTTATCTTGTGTGTATCTACTATAAGTTTTTGTTTTGTGGTTACCATAAGGCTTACATATAAAAACTTACAACAGTCTATTTTAAGTTGATAACAATTTAAGTTTTACGACAGTCTAAAGCTCTACATTTTTATTCCCCCACCCCCACATTTTATGTTTTTGATGTCACATTTTACATATTTTTGTCCTGTGTGTCCCTTAGTGTAGTTCTAGTTAGTTTTACTACTTTTGTCTTTTAACATTCATACTACCCTTATAAGTGATTAACCCACTACCTTTACTATATATTTACCTTTCCAGTGAGATTTTGTTTCTTTCAAATATTTTCTTGTTAATAATTAGCACCCTTTCTTTTCAGCTTAAAGAAGTCCCTTTAATATTTCTCGTAAGGCAGGTTTAGTAATGATGAACTCCTTTAGCATCTGCTTGTCTGGAAAACTATCCTTCCTTCAATTCTGAATAACAACTTTGCCAGGTAGAACATTCTTGCTTGGAAGATTTTTTTCTTTCAGCACTGTAAATATATGGTGCCAGTCCTTTCTGGTTTGCAGTTTCTGCTGAAAAATCTGCTGATGGTCTTATGAGTGTTTCCTTTTACATAACAAGTTGCTTTTCTCTTGATAATTTTAAGATTTTTCTCTTTGTCTTCAACTTTTGACATTTTAATTATAATGTGTTTTTGTGTGGGTCTCCTTGGGTTTATCTCATTTGGAATTCGCTGGGATTCCTAGATCTGGATGTCTGTTTCCTTCCCCAAGTTAAGGTAGTTTTAAGTAATTATTTCTTCAAAAACTTTTCTGCCCCTTTCTCTCTCTCTTCTCCCACTGGGACCCAACGAATGTGAATGTTAGCCCACTTGATGTTGTCCCATAAGTCCCTTAAGCTTTTTTTTTTTTTACATTCTTTTTTCTTTTTGCTGCTCTGATTGGGTGAGATCCACTAACCTGTCTTCAAGTTCTCTCATCACTTCTTCCACTTCATCTGATCTGCTATTGAACTCCTCTATTGTATGTTTCATTTCAGTTACTTCTTCAGCTCTGTGACTTCTATTTGGTACTTTCTTGTATTTTCTACTTCTTTGTTGTTGTTCTCATTGTGTTCATTTATTCTTCTCTTGAGCTCAGTGCTTATTTTTATGACCATTATTTAATTTTTTTGAAGGATTTAAAAAAATTTTATTGACATATAGTTGATTTATATTGTTGTGTTAATTTGCTGTACACCAAAGTGATTCAGTTATACATATATATATATATATATATATATATATATATATTCTTTTTCATATTCTTTCCCAATATGGTTTATCACAAGATATTGAATATAGTTTCCCTGTGCTATACACTAGGACCTTGTTGTTTATCCACCCTATATATAATACTTTGCATCTGCTAATCCCAAATTTCCAATCCATCCCTCCCCCACCTGCCCTCCCCGTCAGCAACCACAAGTCTGTTCTCTATGTCTGTGAGTCTGTTTCTGTTTTGTAGATATGTTCACTTGTGTAGTATTTTAGTTTCCACATGTAAGTGATATCATATGGTATTTGTCTTTCTCTTTCAGACTTATTTCGCTTAGTATGATAACCTCTAGGTCCATCCATGTTGCTGCAAATGGCATTATTTCATTCTTCTTTATAGTTGAGTAATATTACATTGGAGATATATATATATATATATATATATATATATATATATATATGGTTTCCTTTGCTGTACAAAGCTTATAAGTTTCATTAGGTTCCATTTGTTTATTTTGCTTTTATTTCTATTGTGTTAGGAGACTGACTTAAGAAAACGTTCGTACAATTTATGTCAGAGAATGTTTTGTCCAAGTTCTTTTCTAGGAATTTTGTGCTGTCATGTCTTATATTTAAGTCTTTAAGCCATTTTGAGTTTATTTTCGTGTATGGTGTGAGGGTGTGTTCTAACTTCACTGATTTGCATGTGGCTGTCCAACTTTCCCAATACCACTTGCTAAGAGACTGTCTTTTCCCCTTTGTATATTCTTGCCTTTTTCTCGAAGATTAATTGACCATAGGTGTGTGGGTTTATTTCTGGGCTCTCTATTTTGTTCCATTGATCCACCAGTCTATTTTTTGTGTCAATATCATACTGTTTTGATTACTGTAGCTTTGTAGAACTGTCTGAAGTCTGGGAGGGTTATGCCTTGTGCTTTTTCCTCATGATTGCTTTGGCAATTCTGGGACTCTTATGGTTCCCTATAAATTTTAGAATTATTTGTTCTAGCTCTGGGAAAGATGTCACTGGTAATTTGATAGGGATTGAATCAAATCTGTAGATTGCTTTGGGTAGTATGACCATTTCAACAATATAAATTCTTCCCATCCAAGAGCGTTCCATTTCTTTGAATCATCATCAATTAGTTTTACTAATGTTTTGTAGTTCTCAGCATATGTCTCTCATCTTCCAGGTGAGGTTTATTCCTAAGTATTTTATTTTTTGATGTGCTTTTAAGGGGATTGCTTGTTTACATTCCCTTTCTAATATTTCATTGTTAATATAAAGAAATGCAACTGATTTCTGTATGTTAATCTTGTATCCTCCTACCTTGCTGAATTTCTTTATCAGTTCTAGTAGTTTTTGTGTGGAATCTTTAGGGGTTTCTATATATAGTATCATATCTGCATGATGACAATTTTACCTCTTCCCTACCAATCTGAATGGCTTTTATTTCTTCTCCTTGTCTGATTGCTGTGACTAGGACTTCCAATACTATATTGAATAGAAATGGTAAGAGTGAGCATCTTTGTCTTGTTCCAGATTTTAGTGGGAAGGCTTTCTTCAGCTTTTCACCATTGAGTATTATATTGGCTGTGGGTCTGTTATAAATAGCTTTTATTATGTTGAGATATGCTCCCTCTATACTCACTTTTGTATGGGTTTTTATCATGAATGGATGTTGAATTTTATCAAATGTTTGTTCTGCACTATTGAGATGATCATGCGGTTTTTGTCTTTTCTTTTGTTGATGTGTTATGTCACATTGATTGATTTGTATATGTTGAACCATACTTGTCACCCTGGGATGAATCCAAGTTGGTCATGGTGTATGCTCTTTTTTATGTGTTGTTAGATTCAGTTTGCTAATATTTTGTTGAAATTTTTTGCATCTATATTCATCAAAGATATTGGCCTGTAATTTTCTTTTTGGTAGTCTTTGGTTTTGGTATCAGGGTGATGGTGACTTCACAGAATGTCTTTAGGAGTCTTCATTCCTCTTTGATCTTTTGGAAGACGTTGAGAAGAACTGGTATAAGTTCTTCTTTGTATGTTTGGTAGAATTTGTCTGTGACGCCATCTGGTCCTGGACTTCTGTTTGTAGGGAGTTTTTTCTGTTTCACTTCTAGTGATCTGTTCAAGTTATCCATTTCTTCTTGCTTCAGTTTTGGTGGGTTGTATGTTTCTAGAAATTTGTCCATTTCTTCTAGGTTGTCAAACTTGTTGGCATACAATTGTTCATAGTATTCTTTTTTTGTGTGTGTCTTTCTGTGGTATCCATTGTGATTTCTCCTTTTTCATTTCTTATTTTGTTTACTTGGGTCTTCTCTCTTCATGGTGAGCCTGGCCAGAGTTTTGTCTATCTTGTTTACCCTTTGAAAGAACAAGCTCTTTGTTTTATTGATTTTTTTCTATTTTTTAACCTCTATTTTATTTATTTCCTCTCTGATCTTTATTTTCTCCTTCCATCTACTGACTTTAGGTTTTGCTTGTTATTCTTTTTCTAATTCTCTTAGGTGGTGTGTTAGGTTATTTGAGATTTTTCTAGTTTCTTAAAGAAGGCCTGCATCGCTATGAACTTCCCTCTAAGAACTGCTTTTTCTGCATCCCATAGATTTTGTATGGTGGTGTTTCCCCTGTCATTTGCCTCAATGTATTTTTAGATTTCTTCTTTGATTTCACTGTTGACCCACTAGTCTTTTACTAGCAGGTTGTTTAGTCTCCATGTAATTGTTTTTTCCTCATTTCTTTTTCTGTGGTTGATTTCTAGTTTTATGCCATTGTGGTCAGAAAAGATGCTTGAAAAAAATTTCTATACTTTTAAATTTGTTGAAGTTTGTTTTGTGCCCTAGTGTGTGGTCAATCCTAGAGAATGTTCCATGTGCACTTGAAAAGAATGTGTATTTTGCTTTTTTTGGATGTAATGTCCTGAAAATATCAATTAAGTCTAACTGTTCTATTATATCATTTAGGATCTCTATTGCCTTGATTTTCTGTCTCAAAGATATGTCCACTGATGTGAGTGGGGTGTTAACATCTTCTACTTTATTGTATTCCTATCAATTTCTCCTTTTGTCTGTTAGTATTTGTTTTATGTATTTCGGTACTCCTATACTGGGTGCATATATGTTGACAAGTATAATATACTCTCCTTGTATTGGTCCTTTTAAAATTATATAGTGTTCCTCTTTTTCTTTATAGCCTTTGTTTTAAAGTTTATTTTGTCTGATATGAGTATTGCAACCCCCACTTTCTGTCATTTCTTTTTCCATGAAATATCTTTTTCTATCCCCTCACTTTCAATCTATATGTGTCCTTTGCCCTAAAGTGGGTCTCTTGTAGGCAGCATATTGTAGGCTCTTTTTTTTTTTTTTTACCCAATCTGCCACACTGTGTCTTTTGATTGAAGCATTTGCCCATTGACATTTAAGGTAATTATTGATAGATATATATTTATTGCCATCTTAAACCTTATTTTACCATTGATTTTATATTTCTTTTTTGTCCCCCCCTTTTTTGTTTTTCCTTTTGTTGTTTGTTGATTTTCATTTGTATTATGCTTCTGTTCTCTTTTTATTGGTTTTTGTGAATCTATTGTTTCTGATTTGTCTTTAACCTGTTTTTCAATTATGTTAACCCCTTCCTATATCCACTTGCTTTAGACTGGTAGTCATATAGCCTCAAACATGTACTAGACAGAAAAATTAAATTTCTTACTCTCCTCCCTTCATTTTATGATTTTTGATGTCCTCTTTTACATCTTCATGTTCATCTGTTTGCTGTTCATTGTGGTTATCATCACTTTCACAGAAGCTTTTAAATTTTTTTAAAATTCTGCATACTGGCTTAAGTGACTTACTTTCCAATTGTGATTTTCCTTCTTATTGATTCCTACTTCTTTTATATTTAGAGAACAACTTTCAATATTTCCTTTAAGATACATTTAGTATTGCTGTATTCTTTTAGTTTTTGCTTGTCAGAGAAATTCTTTTTTTTTCTTTTTTAACATCTTAATTGGAGTATAATTGCTTTACAGTGGTGTTAGTTTCTGCTTTATAACAAAGTGAATCAGGTATACATATACATATGTTCCCATATCTCTTCCCTCTTGCATCTCCCTCCCTCACACCCTCCCTATCCCACCCCTCTAGGTGGTCACAAAGCACCAAGCTGATCTCCCTGTGCTATGCGGCTGCTTCCCACTAGCTATCTATTTTACGTTTGGTACTGTATATATGTCCATGCCACTCTCCCACTTTGTCACAGCTTACCTTCCCTCTTCCCCATATCCTCAAGTCCATTCTCTAGTAGGTCTGTTTCTTTATTCCTGTCTTTCCCCTAGGTTGTTCATGAAGTTTTTTTTGTTCCTTAGATTCCATATATATGTATTAGCATATAGTATTTGTTTTCTCTTCCTGATTTATTTCACTCTGTATGACAGACTCTAGGTCCACCCACCTCACTGCAAATAACTCAATTTCTTTTCTTTTTTGGCCGAGTAATATTCCATTGTATATATGTGCCATACCTTCTTTATCCATTCATCTGTTGATGGACACTATGGTTGCTTCCATGTCCTGGCTATTGTAAATAGAACTGCAATGAACTTTTTGTTACATGACTGTTTTTGAAATATGGTTTTCTCAGGGTATATGCCCAGTAATGGGATTGCTGGGTGTATGGTAGTTCTATTTTTAGTTTTCTAAGGAAACTCCATACTGTTCTCCATAGTGGCTGTATCAATTTATATTACCACCAACAGTGCAAGAGGGTTCCCTTTTCTCCACACCCTCTCCAGCATTTACTGTTTGTAGATTTTCTGATGATGGCCATTCTAACAGGTGTGAGATGATATCTCATTGTAGTTTTGAATTCCAGTTCTCTAATGATTAATGATGTTCATCATTCTTTCATGTGTTTGTTGGCAATCTGTATATCTTCTCTGGAGAAATGTCTAGGTCTTCTGCCCATTTTTGCATTGGGTTATTTGTTTTTTTGATATTGAGCTTCATGAGCTGCTTGTAAATTTTGGAGATTAATCCTTCATCAGTTGCTTCATTTGCAAATATTTTCTCCCATTCTGAGGGTTGTCTTTTGGTCTTGTTTATGGCTTCCTTTGCTGTGCAAAAGCTTTGAAGTTTCATTAGGTCCCATTTGTTTATTTTTGTTTTTATTTCCATTTCTCTAGGAGGTGGGTCAAAAAGGATCTTGCTGTGATTTATGTCACAGAGTGTTCTGCCTATGTTTTCCTCTAAGAGTTTGATAGTGTCTGGCCTTACATTTAGGTCTTTAATCCATTTTGAGTTTATTTTTGTGTATGGTGTTAGGGAGTGTTCTAATTTCATTCTTTTACATGTACCTGTCCAGTTTTCCCAGCACCACTTATTGAGGAGGCTCTCTTTTCACTATATATTCTTGCCTACTTTATCAAACATAAGGTGACCATATGTGTGTGGGTTTATCTCTAGGCTTTCTATCCTGTTCCATTGATTGATATTTCTGTTTTGGGGCCAGTACCATACTGTCTTGATTACTGTAGATTTGTAGTATATAGTCTGAATTCAGGGAGCCTGATTCCTCCAGCTCCGTTTTTCTTTCTCAAGATTGTTTTGGCTATTCGGGGTCTTTTGCATTTCCATACAAATTGTGAAATTTTTTGTTCTAGTTCTGTGAAAAATGCCAGTGATAGTGTGATAGGGATTGCATTGACTCTGTAGATTGCTTTGGGTAGTAGTTCATTTTCACAATGTTGATTCTTCCACTCCAAGAACATGGTATACCTCTCCATCTATTTGTATCATCTTTAATTTCTTTCATCAGTGTCTTATAATTTTCTGCATACAGGTCTTTTGTCTCCTTAGGTAGATTAATTCCTAGATATTTTATTTTTTTTGTTGCATTGGTAAATGGGAGTGTTTTCTTAATTTCACTTTCAGAATTTTCATCGTTAGTGTATAGGACTGCTAGTTAGTGCATTAATTTTGTATCCTGCTACTTTACCAAATTCATTGATTAACCCTAGTAGTTTTCTGGTAGCATCTTTAGGATTCTCTATATAGAGCATCATGTCATCTGCAAACAGTGACAGCTTTACTTCTTCTTTGCCTATTTGGATTCCTTTTTTCTTCTCTGATTGCTGTGGCTAAAACTTCCAAAACTATGTTGAATAATAGTGGTGAGAGTGGGCAACCTTGTCTAGTTCCTGATCTTAGAGGAAATGGTTTCAATTTTTCACCATTGAGGACGATGCTGGTTGTGGGTTTTTCATATATGGCCTTTACTATGTTGAGGCAAGTTCCCTCTATGCCTACTTTCTGCAGGGTTTTTATCATAAATTGGTGTTGAATTTTGTCAAAAACTTTCTCTGCATTGACTGAGATGATTATATGGTTTTTCTCCTTCAAGTTGTTAATATGGTGTATCACATTGATTGATTTGCATATATTGAAGAATCCTTGCATTCCTGGGATAAACTCCACTTGATCATGGTGTATAATCCTTTTAATGTGCTGTTGGATTCTGTTTGCTAGTATTTTGTTGAGCATTTTTGCATATATGTTGATCAGTGATATTGGCCTTTAGTTTCCTTTCTTTGTGACATCTTTATCTGGTTTTGGTATCAGGGTGATGGTGGCCTCATAGAATGAGTTTGGGACTGTTCCTCCCTCTGCTATATTTTGGAAGAGTTTGAGAAGGATAGGTGTTAGCTCTTTTCTAAATGTTTAATAGAATTCGCCTGTGAAGCCATCTGGTGCTGGGCTTTTGTTTGTTGGAAGATTTTTAATCACAGTTTCGATTTCAGTGCTTGTGATTGGTCTGTTCATATGTTCTATTTCTTCCTGATTCAGTCTTGGCAGGTTGTGCATTTCTAAGCATTTGTCCATTTTTCCCAGGTTGTCCATTTCTTTGGCATAGAGTTGCTTGTAGTAATCTCTCATGATCCTTTGTATTTCTGCAGTGTCGGTTGTTACTTCTCCTTTTTCATTTCTAATTCTACTGATTTGAGTCTTCTCCCTTTTTTCTTGATGAGTCTGGCTAATGGTTTATCAATTTTGTTTATCTTCTCAAAGAACAAGCTTTTAGTTTTATTGATCTTTGCTGTCATTTCCTTCATTTCTTTTTCATTTATTTCTGATCTTATCTTTATGATTTCTTTCCTTCTGCTAACTTGGGTTTTTTTTTTCTTTCTTAATTGCTTTAGGTGTAAGGTTAGGTTGTTTATTTGAGATGTTTCTTGTTTCTTAAGGTAGGATTGTATTGCTATAAAATTCCCTCGTAGAACTGCTTTTGCTGCATCCCATAGGTTTTGGGTCATCGTGTTTTCATTGTCATTTGTTTGTAGGTATTTTTTGATTTCCTCTTTGATTTCTTCAGTGATCTCTTGGTTATTAACTAGTGTATTGTTTAGCCTCCATGTGCTTGTATTGTTTACTGATTTTTTCCTGTAATTGATATCTAGTCTCATAGCATTGTTGTTGGAAAAGGTACTTGATACGATTTCAATTTTCTTAAATTTACCAAGGCTTGATTTGTGACCCAAGATATGATCTATCCTGAAGAATGTTCCATGAGCACTTGAGAAGAATGTGTACTCTGTTTTTGGAGAGAATGTCCTATAAATATCAATTAAGTCCATCTTGTTTAATGTATCATTTAAAGCTTGTGCTTCCTTATTTATTTCCATTTTGGATGATATGTCCATTGGTGAAAGTGGGGTGTTAAAAATCCCTATTATTGTGTTACTGTCGATTTCCCCTTTTATGGCTGTTAGTATTTGCCTTATGTATTGAGGTGCTCCTATGTTGGGTGCATAAATATTTACAATTGTTATATCTTCTTCTTGGATCAATCCCTTGATCATTATGTAGTGTCCTTCCTTGTGTCTTGTAATAGTTTTTAATTAAAGTCTATTTGGTCTTATATGAGAATTGCTACTCCAGCTTTCTTTTGATTTCCATTTGCATGGAATATCTTTTTCCACCCCCTCACTTTCAGTCTGTATGTGTCCCTAGGTCTGAAGTGGGTCTCTTGTAGACAGCATATATATGGGTATTGTTTTTGTATCCATTCAGCCAGTCTATGTCTTTTGGTTGGAGAATTCAATCCATTTACATTTAAAGTAAATATCGATATGTATGTTCCTATTCCCTTTTTCTTAATTGTTCTGTGTTTGTTATTGTAGGTCTTTTCCTTCTCTTGTGTTCCTGCCAGAGAATTTCCTTTAGCGTTTGTTGTAAAGCTGGTTTGGTGGTGCTGAATTCTCTTAGCTTTTGCTTGTCTGTAAAGTTTTTAATTTCTTCATCAAATGTGAACGAGATCCTTGCTGGGTAGAGTAAACTTCGTTGTAGGTTTTTCTCCTTCATCACTTTAAATATGTCCTGCCACTCCTTTCTGGCTTGCAGAGTTTCTGCTGAAAGAGCAGCTGTTAACCTTATGGGGATTCCCTTGTGTGTTATTTGTTTTTTTTTCCCTTGCTGCTTTTAATATTTTTTCTTTGTATTTACTTTTTGATAGTTTGATTAATATGTGTCTTGCCATGTTTCTCCTTGAATTTCTCCTGTATGGGACTCTCTGTGCTTCCTGGACTTGAATAACTATTTCCTTTCCCGTATTAGGGAAGTTTTCAACTATAATCTCTTCAAATATTTTCTCAGTCCCTTTCTTTTTCTCTTCTTCTCCTGGGACACCTATAATTCGAATGTTGGTGCTTTTAATGTTTTCCTAGAGGTCTCTGAGACTGTCCTCAGTTCTTTTCAGTCTTTATTCTCCTTGCAGTAGTTATTTCCACTATTTTATCTTCCAGGTCACTATCCATTCTTCTGCCTCAGTTATTCTACTATTGATCCCTTCTAGAGAATTTTTAATTTCATTTATTGTGTTCATCATTGTTTATCGCTCTTTAGTTCTTCTAGGTCCTTGTTAAACGTTTCTTGTATTTTCTCCATTCTATTTCCAAGATTTTGGATCATCTTTACTATCATTATTCTGAATTCTTTTTCAGGTAGCCTGCATATTTCCTCTTCATTTGTTAGGTCTGGTGGGTTTTTACCTTGCTCCTTCATCTTCTGTGTGTTTTTCTGTATTCTCATTTTGCTTAACTTACTGTGTTTTGGGTCTCCTTTTTGCAGGCTGCAGGTTCATAGTTCCCTTTGTTTTTGATGTCTGTCCCCAGTGGCTAAAGTTGGTTCTGTGGGTTGTATGGGCTTCCTGGTTGAGGGTACTAGTGCCTGTGTTCTGGTGGATGAAGCTGGATATTGCCTTTCTGATGGGCAGGTCCACATCTGGTGGTATGTTTTGGGGTATCTGTGGCCTTATTATGATTTTAGGCAGCCTCTCTGCTAATGGATGGGGTTGTGTTCCCGTCTTGCTAGTTGTTTTGCATAGGGTGTCCATCACTGTAGCTTGCTGGTTGCTGAGTAAAGCCAGGTCTTGGCATTGAGATGGAGATCTATGGGAGATTTTCACCGTTTGATATTACATGGAGCTGGGAGGTCTCTTGTGGACCAGTATCCTGACTTTGGGTCTCTCACCTCAGAGGCACAGCCCTGTTGCCTGCCTGGAGCACCAAGATCCTTTCATCCACATGGCTCAGAATAAAAGGGAGAAAAAATAGAAAGAAAGGAAAGGAAAGAAAGGAAGAAAGAAAGAACGAAAGAAAGAAAGAAAGAAAATAAAGTTATTAAAATAAAAATTAAAAAATAATTATTAAGAAAAAAAATTTTTAAGTAAGAAAAAAAATGGACAGACAGTACCCTAGGAAAAATGGTAAAAGCAAATCTATACAAAGTCATACAGAGACGCATACACATACACACTCACAAAGAGAGAAAAAGGGAAAAAAAATATATCTTTTGCTCCCAAAGTCCACATCCTCAACTTGGGATGATTCGTTGTCTATTCAGGTATACCACAGATGCAGGGTACATCAAGTTGATTGTGGAGATTTAATCCACTGCTCCTGAGGCTGCTGGGAGAAATTACCCTTTCCCTTCTTTGTCTGCACAGCTCCCGGGGTTCAGCTTTGGATTTGGATCTGACTCTGCATGTAGGTCGCCTGAGGGCATCTGTTCTTCACTCAGACAGGATGGGGTTAAAGTAGCAACCGATTCAGGGGCTCTGGTTCACTCAGGCCTGGGGGCGGGAGGGGTACGGATGCGGGGCGAGTCTGCAGCGGCAGAGGTCGGTGCAACATTACAACAGCCTGAGGTGCACCATGTGTTATCCCAGGGAAGTTGTCCCTGGACCACAGGACCCTGGCAGTGGCAGGCTGCACAGGCTCCTGGGAGGGGAGGTGTGGATAGTGACCTGTGCTTGCATACAGGCTTCTTGGTGGCGGCAGCAGCATCCTTAGAGTCCCATGACCGTCTTTGGGGTCCAAGCTGATAGCCACGGCTCACGCCTGTCTCTGGAGCTCCTTTAAGCAGCATATTTATTCCCCTCTCCTGGCGTACCAGGAAACAAAGAGGCAAGAAAAAGTCTCGTCTCTTTGGCAGCTCCAGACCTTTTCCTGGACTCCCTCTCGGCTAGCTGTGGCACACTAGCCCCCTTCAGGCTGTGTTCATGCAGCCAACCCCAGTCCTCTCCCTGGGATCCGACTTCTGAAGCCCAAGCCTCAGCTCCCAGCACCCACCCACCCTGGCAGGTGAGCAGACATGCCTCTCGGGCTGGTGAGTGCCCTTCGGCTCTGATCCTCTGTGTGGGAATCTCTCCACTTTGCCCTCTGTACCCCCGTTGCTGCACTCTCCTCCGTGGCTTCAAAGCTTCCCCCCCTGCCACCTGCAGTCTCTGCCCATGAAGGGTCTTCCTAGTGTGTGGAAACCTTTCCTGCTTCACAGCTCCCTCCCAGTGGTGCAGGTCCTGTCCCTATTCTTCTGTCTGTTTTTTCTTTTTTCTTTTGCCCTACCCAGGTACGTGGGGAGTTTCTTGCCTTTCGGAAGGTCTGAGGTCTTCTGCCAGCATTCAGTAGGTGTTCTATAGGAGCTGTTCCACATGTAGATATATTTCTGATGTATTTGTGGAGAGGAAGATGATCTCCAAGTCTTACTCTTCCGCTATCTTGAAGCTCCCCTCTGTCCGAGAAATTCTTTATCTCTCCTTCTATTCTAAATGATAATCTTACTGGGCAGAGTATCCTAGGTTACAGATTTTTTCCTTTTAGGACTTTGAATATGCCTTGCCACTCCCTTCTGGCCCACAACTTTTCTGTAGATAAATCAGCTGATGGCATTATGGGGGTTCCCTTGTAATTAACTCTTTGGTTTTATCTTGCTGGCTTTAGAATCCTCTCTTTAACTTTTGCCATTTTAATTATAATATGTCTTGATGTAGGCCTGTTTGGGTTCATCTTGTTCAGGACTCTCTGTGCTTCCTGTACCTGGGTATCTGTTTCCTTCTTTAGGTGTGGGGAGTTTTCAGCCATAATTTCTTCAAATACATTTTCAATTCCTCTTTCTCTTTCTTCTCCTTCTGGGATCCCCATTTCGCATAGATTGGCATGCTTTATATTATCCCATAGGTCTTTTATATTGCTTTCATTTTCTTTTTCACTTGGTTTTCTGTCTGCTGTTCTGATTGTGTGATCTCCATTATTTAATCTTCCAGATCACTTATTAGTTCTCTTGCATTATTCACTCTGCTATTCATTGCCTTTAGCTTAGCTTTTGTCTTGGCAAATGAGTTCTCTAATTTTTCCTAGCTCCTTTTTATAGTTTCTACTTTGTTTTTACAGTAACCTGCATATCTATCAATAGCCCTTCTGAATTCCTTCAGCATTTTCACTATCTCCTTTTTGAACTCAGTGTCTATTTGACTGAAGAGGGCTGTTTCATAGTTTGTTCTTAAAGGGGAATTCCCTTGATGTTTTAATTAGGAGTGGTTCCTCTGCTTTTTCATTTTACTTATATTTCTCTTGCTCTATGAATTTAGGAGAAACCATATCCACTGTGGTCTTGGAGGGCTATTTTTATGCGGGAGTGTCCCTTGTGTAGACTGTATGGGTTTAACATTTTTGGTGCAAGTGCTGTTTTGAGTATGGATGCCTGCCGCCTCTTTCCTTGGTGTGTGCTGGCTGTTATCCCCTTGATAGGAGGTATGACTGGTGTTGTGGTGGACAGAGCCTGCACTGGATGTTGAGCAGGTCCTCCTCTTTGCTCTGTGGTTGTTACTGCCCTGCCAGGGGCAAGGTCTGCTCCTTAGTTTTAGGAGTAGAAGCCCCAGATCCGTTTCTGAGCTGTTTCTGAATGGCAGTGCATGGTATGTGGGATTGGAGTGCTCTCACTGGGAGAGGAGCCACTGAATATTCCTCTTCCAGAGCTGTTCACTGGTGAGTGTGCTCTGTTGTGTCACCTTTCACCCATTGTGCAGGCTCACAAAGTACACAGTTGTTGGCACTGCCATCAGCTCCGCCTCAACCATGGGCATGATGGCAATCAGCCCTCGTGTCTCTCAGGCATTGTTTTCACAAGGCCACCAGTGCAGATCCACTGAAGTCAGGTGCCAGGACCGGAGTAGTCACGCACCTGGACCTGCTGTGCAAGCTATGGAGGCAGCCCAGATCCTGACCTAGGTCAGCCTCCATGTGCATGCACCCACAAAGCCCACAGCTGCTAAGGCCAGACCCATCCCAGACATGGGAGCACTCATTGTCTGCTCGGATGTCCTACAGGCGCTGAATTTACAAAGCCGATGGTGGAGGTGTAAATCAGCGGCTCACACAGCCACAGGGAGAGATTCCAGCCCTACCTCCTAAGTCACACAGCCCTGGGGCTCAACTATGATTTCAGCCCTGCCTCTGCATGTGGGCAACCCATTGGCCTGCTCCCGGAGCCTGCCAAGGTGGCGCCTGGTGCTAGAGCCTGCTGAGGCATGAGCCCACCAAGGTGGTGGCTGGGGCTTGCGAGCCTGCCCTGGCATCGGCAAGGGAGTAGGAGTCTACTAGGCAGGAGCCTGCTTAAGGTGGATGGAGCATGCACTCCTGGAGCCCAGGGAGGTGGAGGCTGGTGCATGGAGGTGGGGGCTGGTGCAAGGAGAAAGAGGCTGCTATGGCAACCCCACTCCTCCCTTTGTGCACCATTTAACAATGGAGCTTTGTTTCTATGGCAGGCCTGGGCTTCTTCCACAAACAGCCCTGGTTGTGGCTGTAATACACTCCAGCCCCTTCAGACTGTCTCCTCCATACAGCTGGTGTTTACCAGTCCTCTAAAACCTGAGTTTCAGCATCCAATCCCCATCCATACCAGTGGATGAGTGTCTCAGGCTGGGGCATGCAGGGTGGTGGCACGACCATCTGTGCAGGTCTCTCTCTGTTCTGCCTGCCACAAACCAGTTGATGCACTCTCCTCTGAGCATGTGAAACACCCTTTCTGTCCTGGCTGATCTCCCCACTAGGGAGGGGGCTTCCCAGGGTGCAGGAACCTTTCCTTTTTCACAGCTCCCTCCCAGGGGTGCCAGTCCTGTCCCATGTCCTCTTTTGTTTTTCCTTTCATCCTACCTGGTTACATGGAGATCTTTCTTGTCCTTTCAGGTTTTTGAGGTCTTTGCTAGTGTTCAGTAGGTATTCTGTGAGAACTGTTCCACTGTAGATATATTTTTGATGCATTTGTGGGAGGAGGTGAGTTCCACATCCTTCTACTCTGCCATCTTTATTCCTCTCCCCAACCATTATCAGGTAAATTACTTATCTCCATTTCTTTAAGGTTTTTTTTTTTCCCCTGATGTTTTATCTTATTCTTTTGTTTGGAACATATTCCTCTGTTATTTCATTTTCCTTGACTCTTTGTTGATTTCTACAGTAGATGAAACAACCATCTCTCCCAGTCTTGAAGGCATGGCCTTGTATAGGAGATGAGCCTATTGTTCAACCCTGCCCTAGCTCTTGGTTTTCCCTCTTTGTGATTGTCCAAGCAGCCAATTTTATTTTTAATAGCTCCTAGTAGTTGAGGATGTGCCAAAACTTGTCAGTGTCCCAAAGGGGAGAATCTGTCAGCACCTAGATTCATGCTGATTAGCATCCAGATCCTCAGGCAGCAGCTTTTAAAGTTTGCAAATATACACTGTCCTGTGGGATTGCAAGCATATAAGCCCCACTGGCCACCAGAGGCAGGCAATCTGTCATGGTTCCTGGGCAGCAGTCACAAAAATCAGGGCTCCAGATGAGTGTACAAGCTCCTATCTCAGAAATACCAATGAACTGTAATGAGGCAGAGGGAGAATGCAAAGACAGTATCCAACAGTGTATGTTCCCTAAGAGCACCTTCATGTGTGCCAATCCTCATGCTAAAATTTCAGGCACAGCAAAAAGGTGGGGAGGGACTTTTTAAAATGCTTTCCATCAAGAAGATTCATGGACTACTTAATCCCTGAAGTATTATGCATACTTAATATTTTCTTTCTTTCTCTGAATATTACTTTCAAGCAAGCACAATACCGCTGGTTTTATCATCTACTCACTTGACTTTTGTCTAACTTCTGCTCTGATAATCAAACTCTGGCTCCTAATCTGCATTTCTGCAATTACATAACTTTATTGTTTTGGGGACCAATTATCAATTAAAAATGAAACATTTCTGTAACCTACATAAAAGTGATAAAGGAACAGTAGAAAATAAAAAGGGTGATTTAAAAAAAGACTAATAAAATGGTCAATCATATAACAAAGTTCTTCAAGAAAAAAAGATGAAGTACATAAACAAATAATACTAGAGAAATAAAATAACTACAAATAGAAATTTAAGTGGTATGCAAAGATTATAAAGAAATGGATAGCAATCAATTTTAAGACAAATGCACATTTTAAAAGGAAATATAGTTTTAATAACCTAAATGGGAAAAGAATTTTTAAAAGAATAGATACCTGTATATGTATAACTGAATCACACTTTGCTGTACACCTGAAGCTAACACAACATTGTTAATCAACTCTACTCCAATATAAAATAAAAATCAAAAAAAGGAAATATAGTTTACATAGATTCCTTTTGCCTGATTTTGAATAATGTAAATACAACAATATCTGTAAATAGAATATGAATGTAAACTGATACAATTACTTTGTAAAATCTTTTGGCACCATCTACTAAAGCTGAACATATACACATGCCTTATGACTTATCAATTCCACTCCTAGGTATACACCCAGCAGAAATACATACATATGTTAAGCAGAAAATAGGCATAAGAATGTTCATAGCAGCCCTAATCACAGTAGACTAAAAATGGAAAAAAACTGATTGTTTATCTAGAGTAGAATGATATATATATTGTTGTATGTTAATTCAATGGAATAATATACAGAATTGAAACTCAAACTACATGAAACATGTTGCAGAGACGATCAGTCAAATCTACCAATAGGAAAGAAGAAAGTTCAGAAATCAACACATCCATACATAAAACAAAGATGATACCAGAAAAAACAATAAGGAAACAATAAATTTTTAAATACATGCTGGTTCATTCTATGGAGAAAGTAATGTAAATGCCTACCTTATATTATACACAAGGTGGACTCCAGATATTACTTATGACCTTTATTTGAAAAGTAAAAATATAAATCATATAAAAGAAAATGTAGGATAAACATCTTTGCAACGCAGGGTAGGCAAAATTCTTTCTTAAATAAAATTCAAAAAAAGTATAAACTGTAACATCAAATAAGGGAGGGGATGGCTCAGTCTTTTAAAAAAAATAAAGTATCCATGGACAAAGTCAATGGTTAGATGAGTAGATGAGAGGCTAGGAAATGATAACTAAAATATTTAAAATCAACATTTGCCTAATACATAGAGAGGAATGTAGAAAATGCTCTGTAAATCAACAAGAAAAGGGTAGAAAATTAAGTGGAAAATGGGAAAAAATGAAAAGGCAATTCACAGGAGAATCCTGCATAAATATGGGAAACGATGCTCAAAATCACTAGTCATCAGAGAATTGAAAATAACAACAGCAGTAAACTATTACTATGTAGTAATGAGATTGGTAAAAAAAAAAATGGGAAATTCAATAATACCAAATTCTGGTGAAGATGTTCACTGCGTAAGAATATAAATTGTGATTGCCATTTTGGAAAAAAATCTTGCAGAATTTAGTTAAGTTAGGTGTCTGTTTCCCTATGTCCTACCAACCATAGCTGAAAAATTATTGCACAGATACATAAAAGGACATGTAGAAGAGCATTCATCACAATGTTTTTTGTGGTGGTAGGAAGCCATTCATCCATCATTAGGGGGTGGAATAGATAAATAATACACACACACTAGTAATCAGGCGGCATTAAGAAGAAATGACAGTGTTGAATTTAAAAAGTAATGTAGAGAAGGAAGTTTATAGCTTGGGTGACCATACATCCTGGTTTGTCTAGACAGTTCCGATTTATACCTATTGTCCCAGAATAACTGTTAATAGCACTATCTTTAATTCTCAGTAGTTTAACAATATACTGCATGGTCATCCTGTCTGTATCATAACACCATTTTGTGAATGTTGAATCACAAAAACACTCAAAACAACACTACCTATTTTTGCTAAATACATATTTAAAGACATTTATTGGAGGGGGAATTTATATTAGGAAGATATATAGGATGAGGAAATAAAATAAAAATAAAAGAATGACACTGTGCTGTATGACTATGATTAACTTTGCTCTCTGCTGTGAAGTCAAAAAAATTAATAATTATAGTTTAAAAAATTAAACACTTACAGTACTTCTGGTACTAAAAATGTGGTAGTTTGGGCTGTTACTGGAATACCTGCAGAGGAAAATGTCAAATATGAATACTAAAACTAATTTGTCCCCCAAATAAAAGGGATTCTATACTTGGTCAGAGCATGCCTGAGCTGCCATGAGCTTTACATTTCTGCCCAAGCACCTTCTTAGAAAGTATAGTCGGGGCTAAAACTGGGAATATCAGCAACATCTACCCATAACTCAAGGTGCGCTCAAGGTTGCTCAGTATCTGAAGACACTATAGCAAGAAGTAAATACTTTTACATCTTGTTTTTGTTTTAGAATAAAAACTGTTGAGGAATATTGGCTCTAACTCCTTCACCTGTAAACTGAGTTAAAATAAAATGAATAAAGATTGAAAATCAAAAAAACAGTATTTCTTATTTGAAGCACTGAAGTAAAGAGCAGATTTCTATGAGTCCTTTTTCATTATCATTTCTCGCTATAATTCAGAGTACTTTAATTTCTGTCCATATGATTTATCTACTCTCCAATAAAAATATAATGTGAGCCACCTATGGAATTGAAAGTTTTCTAGTAGCCACATTAAAAAAGTGAGAAAAAACAAGTGATATTGCTTCTAATAATATACTTTATTCAAAAGTATTCTTTTTTTTTTTTTGGTACTAAGTCTTTGAAATCTGGTGTATATACTACACTTACAAAACATCTCAATTATGACTAGCCACATTTCGAGTGCTCAAAAGCCAGATAAGGCCAGTGGCTATCATAAAGCATCATCTTGAAATTCCCTTTACCTTCCCTTTGCTTCAATAATCTATTCCATGTCTACATTACACACTTAATTGCCATTGGAATTGCTCTATCCTTAAAATCTTAAATCAGAGGCAATTTCTGTGTGTATTTGTATGTGGAATTGCTGGGATATGACTATGTAACTCTTTTTTAATAGATGTCAGTCACATAATGAAATATATTTTATTATTTATAATGAATCATATTTTATCTATATGCAGATTTCAGATCAAACATAAAAACATTTTAATGTATTTTTATATATCCCTATAAATTAAAATGGAATATATTTTCATCAAAGGTCTCTTTTCAAGTAAGTACAAACCACCTCCCACTCATGAATCTAAGACCTCTTTCACGATAGTAAGAAAGACAGAAACCTCAGGAAAGAGAAAAATACAAGTGAAAAATTTTGTATTTTAATTTACAAAGTTAACCTGGGCAATTTGTGAATGAAACCTGGTAGCTAAATGATAAAACTACCTTCTCTGACAAGCCCTTTTCCCCACCTTCTCCTTTATCAGCTTCCAACTCCTACTAAGGCTGGGTACAGGTTATAGAGGGAACAGTAGCTAAAGGAGTCATATTTAATTTATTAACTTCATCACAGACAACTATAATAACACCTTCCATTCCTGCTTCCTTAATTATGTCAAATATTTACTGTGTTATTGTTGGAAATGGATCTGGAATGATCAAAGGTGTGGGTGTGCAGATGGCCCATGTGCTAGGACAATCTTTTAATGAAAAGGACAGTGTCATCTCACTCTGGAACTCTAAGAATGTACCTTTCCTACTCTCTCTAGTATATTCCCACTCTACCAGTTCTTCAAAATCAAAGAGAATTCTTGACTTTTACCCCTTCCTTCATCTCCTAAGAGATAAGTCCTTCCTGACTTCACTTTTTCTCTCTCTATCCAGCCAAAAAAATATATTCTTTGGGTAAACCATTTTCTCTCAAACCCCTTATTCATCCTAAGGGGTTTGTCTGTCCTGGAATTGGTCCTCAATAGGTCATTCTCTTGGGCATCTGACAGAAGCATATGCTAAATCATTCATGTGGGACAACCATATATTGCAGGAAGCACAGGATTCCCACAGAAAGTCCAACCCCTACTGGATATATTAATCTAACAGAAAAAAGACTTTGAGACAAAAAGTGTTTTCAGGGACAAAGAAGATCAATCCATTATAAGTGTGACCCAATAGAATAGTAGAGCATGAGAAAACATATTTTTCAAGTGCATATGGAACATTTATAAAAACTGATCATCTAGTAGGACATAAAGCAAGTCTCAACAAATTTCAAAGAATAGGTATCATGTGGACCCTGCTCTCTGATTATAGTACAATTAATGGAGAAGTTATTAACAAAAACATAATCAAATATTTACATATTTGGAATAAAAAACAAACTTCTAAATAATTCGAGGGTTATAGAAGAAATAGTGATTATAGTTAAAAATGTCTAGAAGTGAATGATAATGAAATGATTACATATCATTTTTTATGGGATACAGCAAAGGAGTACTATATGGGGTATTAATACCTTTAAATGCCATATTAGAAAAGAATAAAGACCAAAAACTGTGAGCTAAATGTCTGGCTTAAGATATTTGAGAAAAAAATATCAGAATAAGCCTAATGAAAATAAAAGAGAGAAAAATGAAAACAGAAATCAATAAAATAGAAAACAAAGACACAAAGATAAGTAAAACAGACAAGCTTCTGACAAGACATTAAATGATTTGAAGTGGTACTTTAAAATCTACACTAAAACACTTATGCTCAGGGGTTTAACATATGAGTCCAATCACAACATTCAAGGAACAAGTTATCCTAATCCTATACAAATTCTTCCAAAGAACTGAAAAAGAGATAACACTCTCCAACTCATTTTGTAAAGCTAGTGTAACACTGATATCAAAACCAACCTAAGACATTATGCAAAAGAAAAATATAGACATAAAAATCCTAAAGAAAATATTTGCAAATTGAATACAATAAAGTATAAAGAGATAATATACCATGACCAAGTTGCACTTATCCTATGTATGCAAAGATGATTTTATTAGAAAACTCTACAAATGAAACTCACCACACATTTTAAAAGGGAATAAAACACAATTATTTCAATAGGTAAAAAAATAATAATAAAATTTCATATAAATTTAAAAAATTTACTAAAGAAGAAATGCAAAGAAAGTTTCTTAACCGTGATAAAAACCATCTACAGAACACCTACAGCAAACAATATCCTAGATGGCAATTAGTACCATCCCCTTAAAAATTTGAAATGAGAGAAGGATGCCACTATTACCATGTCTATTCAACACTGTGTTGGAGGCCTTAGCCAATACGATAAGAAAAAAAAAATTAGGATTGAAAAGGAGGAAACAGAACCCATTTTTACAGAAGATCTAAATAGAGATACACAATGCTCATTGGATAGGAAGATTTAATAGTCATATAGATGTCATTTCTTCCCATCTATAGAAACAGATTCACTGCAACTCCAAGCAAAATCCTGAGTTTTTCATAGTACTTGACAATCTGATTCTAAAATTTATGTTAAAGTGTAAAAGTCCAAGAATGATCAAAACCCTTCTTGAAAAGAATACAGAAGACTTGCCCTACTAGATATGACGACTTAAAACATTGTGTTATTGGTGCATCAATAGACAAACTGACCAATGGAACAGAGCAGAATAGTAAACTCAGAGTAGGCATATGTCCATATGGAAGTTTTGTATAGGACAGAGGTGATATGTCAGATCAATTGAGGAAAATAGATCTGGATTCACACGGAAAAAGAAGGAACTGCATTCCTACCTTAGATCATTTAAGAAAACCAACTCCATTGGGATAAGAAATATCAAAAACCAAATGTTAATACTCCTAGTGTAACGAAGTAGGACCCTATGGGGCCTTCCTGGGACAGACTCCTCCCCCCTACATCCTCTACCTGCCTCTTGCTTATAGAAAAGGTTTAGTCTCCCATGCCTCCCCTGAGTCTCAAAATGCTGGCTCAAGCATTAATGAAAGAATGTGAACACGTAGTAACAAACAACAGCAGTTGGGCTATGACAGCTGGTAACAATTTAAATAATAGATCAGCCATACAGCAGTCACAAAATCTTTAGTGCCTCCCTGAAGGATATAGATAACAGTGCTTGATGCATATTCCTGAGTTGTTTTGCAGACACTAAAACCCCCACCAGAAGGAAGAAGTTAACTGCATGCTGACCACCAGTACATAGACTCCAGACTGGTTGGAACCAGAAGGATGATTGAGATTCCCAAAATACAACCCTGTTACTTCACCAACAACCAATAAGAGAATTGTGCACAAGCTAATCATATACCCTGAGTCCCTCACCCTCAAACTGTCTTTAAAAACCCTTCCCTGAAGTCCATTGGTGAGTTCAGGTCTTTTGAGCATTTATTGTCTCCTTGCACCTGCAATAAATGCTGAACTTTCCTTCACCACAACCCAGTGTCAGTAGGTTGGATTTACTGCGCACCAGCAAGCAGACCCAAGTTCAGTAACATTGGTAGAAAATTTAGGTAAATACCTCTAAGACCTCGGGGCAGGGAAATATTTCTTAAATAAAACATCTACCCTGGAATTCTCAACTCCCCCACCCCCCAAAGGCTAACAATAAAACACAAATTCATTATATTAAGTTTAAGAAATCTTGTCCTTTAAAAGCACACCTTATTAAGAACTAAAATTCAGGGAATCTGTGACTACCATGACAAAAAAATACCATTTTTGTCTTCTCTAACCTCTAATTGAAATTTAGCATTTCCTTAATTATGAATGTACACCAGGAGTTGGCAAACTACGTTCTTTGGGCCAAATTCCATCTGTTTTTGTAAACGGATTTGTATTTGCACACAGCCAAGCCCTTTGTTTACTATTGTTGGTGTATGCTGTCCCCCACAATAGCAGAGTTGAGTGGCTAAAACATAGATTGCATTGACTGAAAAGCCTAAAATATTTAATATCTGGTCCTTTACACTAAAGTTGATGACCTCTGATGTACAACATAACAAACGTTATAAACTCCCTAAGTTCACAGGTGAAGCTGAATAATATCAGCTACCATAATTTATTGATACAGGCATGTGTTGAGAGCTTGAAATATATCATTGTATTCAAGCCTCACAACAACCCCATGAGACAGGTTTAATCATCGTCATTTTATAAAGAAGAAAATGAAGGTTTACAAAGTTCTGTCAGAATGCTACGTTTTTACTTTTTCTCAGCACTTCAATAACCCTTTCCAACGGCTACTCTCACTCTATTTGAACTCTCCATCTGTCCATTGAGATGACATGGATCCCTTCCTTCTGAAGCCTCTATAACAGTTTGATTTATTGTGGGTATCCTTACATCTTAATGTCAGAAGGTAATAATAATTGTTATAGCAAAGCCTCCATTAAACAGAATATTCGCAAAATCTGATTTTTCTAGTTAATCATCTGTATTTTAACCTGTGTTGAAAATCTAAAATATTTTGATACACTTTCCAATCCAGCAGTCACCTAATGTTGACCAAAAAGCAAACCTGCATGGAGGATCTCTCAGAACTTTAAAGTTTTCCTTCCCCAAATCAACCCACTTTATGCGGGAATTACATACCCTTAAGTTTGTAGACTGTATTTTGTAAAGCACTCTCTCACAAATCATTCAACCACAACTACCTAATATAGACCATCAACTACCCTGTTACCCTAGTGAAGAACACCCCCCCGCCCCGCCCCGCCTCCGCTATTTCTGGTGGAGACTTTTTGGTTCTCCTGTGCTTCTCTTCCCTCTGGCAAAAGGGTGCAGTGGGGTCCAGGGGATGGCGACGTTAAGGTACCGCGCCCGTACGGCGGGAACTTGAGGAGACAGCCAAGTCCTAACAGTGTGCCCTCATTTCCCGCCCTCATTCACTGAAAACTCTCGGAAGGGGCGGGGGGAGCCGGGGTTGGTGTTGGGGGAACTGGGAGACCAGGCGGTGGTCTACAAGAGCGCCTGGCCCCGGGACGCTGAGGCGCCGGGGTGGGTCCCCGCCTGCCCGGCCCCAGGGGCGCCCCCCTTGCCCGCGACTGGCCTCTCTTTACCTCCACAGAGCCGAGCCGCAACAGCTCAGCCAAGACAGCAGCACCGCCACTCCTGAGGCTGACATGGCTGGCGCCGGTTCGCAACCACCCAACAGCCCAGCGCGCCCGCCAGCCCGCGCGCTCCCGCGGACGCCGGCTACTGGAGGTGCTCGGTGCCCGCGCCGGAGGCTGGGGGCGGCCGCTCATCGCGAGGCGAGGGCGTGTGCGCCCGCGTGCTAGCCACCCATGGAGAGGCGAGGGTGCGTGCGCATGCGTGCAAGCGCGCGCTGAGGCCGGGCTCCCCAGACGTCAGAAAGTTAGCTGCTGGACACGAAAGCGTAAATCAGATTTTAGGCAAAGCAGAGCTATGCTTTTTTGGAATGAAATAGCAAAACCACTTAAAGTGACCACTGAGAATCCAAACTGACAGGATGAAGGTGAAACTTTTAAGTTAGGGTATCTTTTAGCCCAAATCTTTCTTGTGACAGTATATAATCACTGCAATAGCTGTTAACATATCTGGCAGTACTATCCAGGGAGCAGGCACTCCATAAGTGATTTTAAAGGTGAACAGAGGGGGCTCCCCCCCCGGGGCTCCCCCCCCGGGGCTCCCCTGGTGGCTCAGTGATTAAGAATCCGCCTGCCAATGCAGAGGAAACGGAAACGGGTTTGACCCCTGGTCCGGGAAGATCCCACATGCTGCAGAGCAACTCAGCCTGTGCACCGCAACTACTGAGCCTGAGCTCTAGAGCCCGCAAGCTACAACTACTGAAGCCCTCGTGCCCAGAGCCCCGTGCTCCGTGACAAGAGAAGGCCCCGCTAGCTGCAACTAGAGACTAAAGCCCACGTGCAGCAATGAAGAGCCAAAAATAAAATAGGTAAAATTTAAAAAATTTTAAAAAAAGGTTGAACAGAAATGGATAGTAAAGTGTGCCTATTGAAGACCTGCTTTATGCCCAACACTATCTCGTGCACTTGAGTACAAAGAAACAGGAACAGGACAGGACTTCCCTGGTGGTCCAATGGGTAAGACTCTGCACTCCCAACCGGGTTCCATCCCTGGTCGGGGAACTAGATCCCACAGGCCACAAGTAAGAGTTCACGTGCTGCAACTAAAGATCCTGCTTGCTGCAACTAAGACCCGGCGTGGAGGGAGAAAGGAAGGAAGGAAGGAAGGAAGGAAAGAAGAAAGGAAGGAAGGAGAGAGACAGCATTCTGGATTGCAAAGGGATTTGTAACCTTGTAGTAAAGCCAAGATAAACAAACACCAAAGTTATCACGTAGTATTATAATTTATCTGTTTACTTGTACCAAATAATCTGAATCCTTGAGGACTATAATTGTATCTTTATTCATCTTCGTGTTATCAGTGCCCAGCATAATCTTATTTTGTAGTAAGTTCTCAGTGTTTACTAATTTAATGAATCACTGAATAAAAGTACTAAAATTTGCTCTAAGGACTATAAGATAATGTATATATATGATTTGGGAGACACTACATTTAATGCAATTCTATTCCCAGTTTATTCCAAAGCAACTTTATATCAGAACTAGATGTCATAGTTAATTTGTGTTGCAGTTGGAAGAGCATGTGATCAGCAGTAGGCATTGTCAACCACAAAAATAAAGCAGCTAGTTATTTTACTAGCAAAATGGGTTTATTTGGGAGTAGCAGAGAATTGAAATTCAGGACAGGCAAGCTATGGTGAATCACAGGCAAGTCTGAAGAACAAAGGAGAAGGGGCTTGCTTTTATTAGGTTTTAGGAGGATATGCTTGAGTTGCTTGGAACAAACATGCATTGGAGAAGAGCCAGGGTCAGAGGTTATGGCAGTTTCTCTGGGTACAAGTGTTGGTGCATTGCTGCTGGGTCAAGGAGGGATCTTCCTTCCTTTTTCTTAAAAGCAGGAGATAAAATTGCTGTGTGAAAAATGTCCTCGCTTATACCAGAAGGAAAGTAGCATTCTATCTTCCTTCTTGCTGCTGGTCATGCAGGCTGCAACAAGTGGCAGGTGTGTGAGAGCTCCCTCTTTAGGGCTTCCTGGCTCCATTTAAGATGAAGTTGCCTTTATTTACACACACACCCCTCATCTCAACCCGGGCGCCATTGCAGACACATCATTTTCACATAGTTCTTCAGGAATTTAAACTATTCCAAAGCTCAGCGGGAAAAGCTTGTGGTTAACTCTAATTTTGAAGCAATCTAAGGATCTGATAAGCATGCATCCTTTCCCTATACATAGTATTTCCTCCATTACATAGCAGTTAAATGACATGGAATCGAAATGACAACCAAAAAGTGAAGTCAATCTGGGCAAGGGGGGTGAGGGGGATAAGATGGAGTGGCTTTGTGGGAACAAGAATATCCTGTTCTTGGAGTGGTAAAGAATCAAGGTAAACAGGGGGACATCAGGACCATGCCTCAGCTAGTCATTCTTGAGCCAGTGCCTAGGCTGTACAGGCAGAACCTGCTTTCAAATGACTGAATTGCTTACAATTGGTGGTTACCTTATTGTAGGTGCCCAAGTTGGGTGAGCTCACTTTCTATTGAAAGCCCTTTTGTCTTATCTTGAAATTTACCTCTCCTTTGACAGGGACAACTCCTCCCTAAAATGGAACTCCAACAGCCACCCAACCCCTATTTCACATCTCATACCAGAGCTTGTTCAGGACAAATGGGAGGAAAAGATAATGTGTAAACCTGTGGGAACTGATCACTCTCTCCTCACCTCCTTAGGACCATGAGTGTCCCCAGCCTACATTCCAGCTCCTCACTAGTTCCCCCAGGTCATAGTTCCATCCTGGCCCCTAATCTGAAATAGACTGTCTGGGGTCACCAGGGACCCTGCCCTACCTGTAACAGAGGACATGTTCCTAGCATGTCAAATTAGAATCATTTGTTACGATATCGTGTTTTGGGTACATATAGTTTATGTCATAGGCTACAAAACTACTCATGGATAACATTGTTTCTATAATACATGAGGCAAAATGCATTTCAAGTTTCGATAGACATGAAATGAATTTGGTGGACACTTCTGCCACTTCACCCTAAATTCTGACATTTAGACACATAGTCCAGGAATCCTTGATCACAATTGAAAGATTGGCACCGCTAAAGTTAACACCTTTATTTTCTACAGACTTAGCCATAGTCATAGTCACTCTGATGGACACGCTGCATGATCCTGTATCACGTTTTCATTCTTTGTCAAAAGGCATTAGAAAAAAGTGTAGTACCTAATTTCTAACCCATTATTCCTGCATCAGAAATATAATTCACTCTAATCCCTAACTCCATTTAAAAATTTTGCATGAGGGCTTCCCTGGTGGCACAGTGGTTAAGAATCTGCCTGCCAATGCAGGGGACATGGGTTCGAGCCCTGGTCTGGGAAGATCCCATAGGCTGTGGAGCAACTCAGCCCGTGCACCACAACTACTGAGCCTGCACTCTAGAGCCCATGAGCCACAACTACTGAACCCACGTGCCACAACTACTGAAGCCCACGCACCCAGAACCCATGCTCTGCAACAAGAGAAGCCAGCACAATGAGAAGCCCATGCACCAAAACAAAGAGTAGCCCCCACTCTCTGCAACTAGAGAAAGCCCGTGTGCAGCAACGAAGACCCAACAGAGCCAAAAATAAAATAAATTTATTTTAAAAAATAAAAATTTGCATGAATACTTTAGTCCCATTAAAGTAATATAGCATCCAATGGAGTTTAAATTCCCTTAACAAGTATTTATCAAACTATTAAAATGTGGCAGACATTGGGCCAGGCACCAAACATGTAATAGTAAACAGGATATTCTTGGTCCCTACACTTAACGGAACTTACCTTCCTTATAGATGAGCAAGCAGAATCAAGGGTTTAATTTTTAAATGTATATAGGTTTAGGAGGTAATAGAAAAGAAATGTAATCTAATTATGAAGGGTATAAGAACTAATGTTTAGGAATGTGAGCTTTATATAGGACCATTCATTGGTTACATTCTTCTAAAAGCCTTTTTATTATAAAAACATATATTCAGAAAAGTGCACAAAAGACATGTACAATTCTTAACAATCTATTACATAACCACTATGCAAATGTTTAAAAAGTAGAACATTCTCAGCATTGCTTAAGACCTCCTTATGCCCCCGCCTCCCAAACTCATTGCTCCCACTTTTGTCATGAACCAAGCATCCATATACATGGGTCTGTTTCTGAGCTATTTGGTTCCATTAGTCTTCTATCCATGGGACAAACTGTGATATCTATCTAATAGAGAAGAATTCTCCCATCTTGTTTCTCTCCATGGCTTCTTTGGCTATTCTTAGTCCTTTGCATTTTCATGTAACTTTTAGTATCAGTTTGTTGAATTTCACACACACAAAAAAACTGTTGGGGTTTTATTGGGATTTTATTAAATTTATACATCAGTTTGGGGAAAAGTTGACATGTTTACAATATTAGTCAGGAGGAGTCAAACTTCTTTCCTAAAGGACCAGATAATAAATAGTTTAGGTTTTGCCTCTTAGAGGCAAAATTGAGGACATTATGTACTTACATAACCATTTTAAAAGGTGAAAACCATTCTTAGCTCACTGACTCCTGAATCTCAGTAAATCAGATGCTGTTTTAAATGGATTTCGACTGTGGACTCTGGTTTTATGGCCCCATAAACTTGTTTTCTTTTAATTTTTCTCAGTAATGTTATATAAGGTTTTGGGTGCAGTCTTGCAAATCTGTTATTTCTTCCACTGAATTCTTAATTTTGGTTATTGGATTTTTTAAATTTCAGAATTAACTTGTTTTTTCACATGTTCAGGTATCTGCTGAAATTCTCAAAACTTGTATATGTCCTTGAACAGAATAAGGAGTTATTTGATAGTTTATGTCTGAAAGCTCCAATGTGTCCATCCTCTTTGGGCCTGTTTCCATTATCTTTTTACTGGTTTTCTGTTGTTTCATATGCTTGGTTGTGTTTTATTGTATTCAGGATATTTTAGTAGCAAAATTGTTTGTAGAATGATGACATTTTCCTCTAGAGAGGGTTTTTGTTTGCTTATGCCAAGGCTTTGGGGAAACTCCCACTTTAGGATCACCTTAATCCAATTTTAAGGACTGGGATAATTGGAAGCTGAGCTGCAATCCCCTTCAAGAGCCTTTTTCTTCCCTACTTCTGGTTCACCCCTATTCCTCGGGTGCAAAGGCCTGAGGGCCACAAACCAAAGTGAGGGGCATTCACCAGGTCCACTCCCCTTTGACAGACTCTGGCCCCTACTTCTGGAAGGCTGTCAAAATCACACATCAGCCTCTGAACTGCCTCCTCCAAGTTTGACAAGTGCTGGAACAGTGGCCTGTATCATTAAGCCCACCTCCCAGGGCCTCCACCTTTTCAATGGCCCTGGTCCAGTAATTCTTCAAACTCATGCTAGCTCTCTGATTCCTTTGGATTTTTAAAATATTTTGTCCAGGCTTCCTAATTGTCCTCAGTGGGATGGTCAGTCCAAATTACCTATCCACCATTACAAGAGCAGAAATCCTCATTAGTTATTTGTTAGTTACTGGAGTAGCCTCATTCATACACAGCATGGTAACAATATGTAAAATGTCAGTACGCCATTGTCCATCTTTGATTCTGTGTTAAAAAAGAATTTTGTAGAAACCATTAGGCCTTGGAAAAATCAACTGCTTTCCCTAACAGGAAGGTTTCTATACTCATAGCAGCAAGCATGGGTTACCTCTGTCTACCTATAGCAAATTGCAGTTAACTGATTCACACATCTTTATTGAGAGCCTATTACATGTGAGGGGAATGAAGAGATGACATTCTCACCTTATAGCAGAACTAAGTGACTAATTAATTAGTTGACATATCTCAAGACAAACCCTAAAGTTCAGGTTTCAGCTCTCTTATGCTTTTTCAAATTATATATTCTTCCCAAGGACATGCAAGAGTCTAATTTCGACTGCTTAAATGCCTTCATTTCTTTCAGATAAAACTAAAAAAGCAGAATAACAGCTTGATATTTTTGGCTATTGGGGCAATGATGTTTGGCAATTCTCAAAAAAAAAAATATAAATGACCAGTAAGTATATAACTTTTCATTAGAAATAAAATTAACAAATTACACAGTGAGATTTTTTCTATCAAAGTGGCAAAATATTCTTTTAATGATAATACACACTGTTAGGAAGGGTTCAGAGAAATGCTCTCTTCTGCTAGAGGAGAATAAATTAGCACAGCTGTTTTTGAGGAGTATGTGTCAATACAGCAAAGCCTTGAAAATGTGCATACCCTGCAATTCCACTTTTAATGATGTAGCCAAGGAAATAATTAAGAATGTGTAAACAGATTTAGCTATAAGGTTGCACGTTATATCACGTTGTTTATAAGAAACTGGAGACAATCTAATAGTGGATCGTTTAAATAAATTATAGTACAGAAATACAATGGAATACTAAAAACAATGGTGTATATATATGGATATCTACTGACATTGGGAAGTCAGTATTTTGTTAAATGGAAAAAGCAAGTTATAAAAGAGTGTGATCTCATATTTGTTTTAAAAGACCATGCATGTTTATATATAGTACATATAGAAAAACATTGAGAAGGATGTACACCATATAACCATTGGCAATCTTTGGATGGTGGAAATATGAGTGATTAAAAACATTTCTATACCCATTTTTGTATTTATGTGAAATGAATGTGTATTATCTCTGTGTTTAAAAATTGGAAAGAAAAGTCAAAGCCTAATTTAAAAAATGCTTTGCCTAGGTTTTGGCTTGTGATACAAGGGACCATATGCACCTAGAGGCATCTGCTTGGTTTTTCTCCTTATGACCTGAGTGGATAATTCTCGTTTCTGTTCTTGTTTTCCTGCAAATGCCATAATCGTGGACAACAGTTCTCTCATTTTCTACTAGAGCTCATTGAGGCTATGATTGTGGAAGGAAGCTGCCTTTCTAGGGGAGTAGACTGGTTGCAAAAGGCCCATACTTTAAATGGGGGGCAGTTAGAGTAAGCTCTGTGGAGAGGAAGGAGGAAGCAACCAGAAAACAAATGCAAAGGAATGGACTGCAGATTGTCTCTATTTAGTCGTCACTTCAATTCTAGGTCTACTGAGTCTTAGAGGTAGGGATGATGGGAGGATACCTAAAACCTGGTTATATAGATTCCCTCTAAGATGGTGAGTCATTTCAGAAGAGAAATGACAGAACAACTGAAAATAATATTGAACATCAAACTGCTTCTAACATCAAACTGTTAGAGCAATCCTACAGCTATAAATAGAGGCATTTGATGGAAAGTTTGTATTCTGGGCTGGTATAGAGATTCCAAATGAACCCAAACTCAGAGAGGACCATACCCAGTACATTCAGTAAATGATGACACTATCCATTAACGGAGTCTCTCCTAAGAGCAAATGAAGAGTCACCTGTACAGATAAGACAAACCTATAAACTCATGTATAATATGGCAAAGGCCTATCCCTTCTAGATCCCATACCCTCCACTCTGATTCCAAGAAATGTGTCCAAGGTAATGTGTTTCTGATTAGCAGTTAAATACTGGTTTGTAAATGCTTTACTTTAAAAAAGAATAAACTACTGTAGATAAAGTTAGCCATATGAAAAAGTCATTCTCAGACACTCGTATGTGTTCTTGAATGAGAGAGGAAAAAGGTGGAGTTTCAACTATCAGCACATGAGCACCACTTCTCATATGTCACTGTGGCTAAAAGGTTGAATACTGCCATTCTAGAGCAAGAAACAAGGGAGCTCCTGGATAAAAGAGAGCCCAGGCAGAATACCAGGCAGGAGAATTAGTTTGTGAAAGTACCCCGGGGACCTAAAACTGGGGGGGGGGGGGCGGGGAAGGGAAATTAAGAAATGTTGTGATGCAAAGCAAACTAAGCAAGAGGCATGCACTCGAGACTTTGAGGAAGCAGGATTAGCTCTCTGCATGTTCAATTGGACATGTTGATACTCATAATTTATATTAGTACAGAGAAGGCAGCTGCAGTTATACCAGGTTAAATGCCAGTTCTTGTGAGGAGCAGCTGTTACAGCTGGGTGTGGAGCTGATTCCCTTCCCCTCAGTTACTCATGGGAAACCCGTTCCATGGCCACATAGAAACTGTTCTTGTCATCGAGGCAAGGCCAGCCAATTGGTCCGATTTCACAGTCTGAACAGACCAGAAACCTGTTGCCCGCATCCTTAGTGAAGCCCATGTTCTGAAAGATGAACATGTCATCGCCGGCCAGTGCTCCTAGGGAAGGTCACCATCAAGACTGCTGCCATCGGCTAGAGTTGGCTTCTTTCTCATGGAAGGGCAGGAAAGAGAGTGGAAGAGAGCATAAAGAATACAAAAACTGAACTGGCCCAGTTATATCATCACCCTCATTCTACTTATACTTTATAACTGCTCCTTAGCAGTTTCTTGGAATGAGAACAAACAAGGAACCCTGTCATTAAATTACAGACTAGGATGCTGGGAGGCTCCTGTGCTGCCTCTGGTCCATGCCCTGATTCTTAAGAGACTTGAAAGAGGAACTGTGACTGGTTGCCGTGGTAACTTGGCTTCACTGCTATCCTGACTATGGTCCATAAGGCCCTAGCTGTTCCTAATCTCCCTCTGGCTCATTCTGCCCCCAGCCACACTGGCCTTCTTGGCTTCTTCAAACAAGATTAAGTCTGCTCTGTCCTCAGATCTTGGCAAGGCCAGTTCCTTCATGATATTCAGTGCAAATGTGTTTGATATTCAGTGTTTAAAAAAAAAAAAAAAAAAAAAACAAGGTCAACTTCCCCTTAATGCTTCCAAGGAAAGCAAGCTTACTAGCAACTCTAGCAACTCCTGAAGGCAACCTATTCTTCCTTTGAATAGCTGAAGCTTTCCTAACGTGGAGCTGAGAAACGAAGTCAGCCTCCCAGATTCCCTACCCCTTTGTTCTGAGCTACAGGACAACTCTTCAACACTAGCAAGCTGCTATTATCTTTATGACCAGGAGTCCCTGCCTCCCCTCCCATTGCGGTCATGTCTGCAGCAGTGTAATGGGGCAGGAAAGCTGTATATTTTCTAAATGCCACAGCTGTCACCTTTAATCTTTCTAGTCTCACCCTGAAACAAAACCTACAAAACTTAAACTAGGCCATAGGCCCAGTACCCTCTGGGAATGTGAACTGATGAAAGGGTGGGGCATAAACAAATTACTCAAAAGGAAGAGAGTATTCATACACCTTCTGACCCCTGTTTTGCCCATTATCTGAATGGCAGGCCTTTCTGTGCTTCCAAAAGCACTCCCTTCTGAGGAGGAGCCTTATTAAATGGGTATGTCCCTGGCACACATAAACAATGAAGGCACTGCCCCCAATCTGACTGGCAAGCCTAGGGAATGCCTATATACCAGGCTAAGAAACATGAAACATACTTTCCTTTGATAAAGGCGAGTTTTCCAATAGAATTGAACCTGGTGTACAGACCAAAGGCCTGGGCTCTAGACAAGTTGAGATCTATTGAGTTAAAGACAACCAGGCTTCCCTGGTGGCGCAGTGGTTGAGAAGCCACCTGCCAATGCAGAGGACATGAGTTTGAGACCTGGTCTGGGAAGATCCCACACGCCATGGAGCAACTAAGCCCGTGCGCCACAACTACTGAGCCTGTGCTCTAGAGCCCACGAGCCACAACTACTGAAGCCTGAGCGCCCTAGAGCCCATGCTCCACAACAAGAGAAGCCACTGCAATGAGAAGCCCATGCAGCGCAACGAAGAGTAGCCCCCGCTCACCACATCTAGAGAAAGCCCGCGCGCAGCAACGAAGACCCAACGCAGCCAAAAATAGTTAATTTTAAAAAACAGTTAAAGACAGCCTCTAACGCTGTTATTTGCCTGATTCTCCCAATCCCTAGTGCATGTTTCAATGCCTGCAGCTCTAAAGGAATCACCCCTTTCAGTGGTTACACAGGACACGTGCTAATCCCTACCTTTATCCCTAACTTGCCTTGAAACACATGGGACACCAGCCCACAAACCAGATGACGCACCTGGTCTTGAGAGTGGCAATGGTGGCATTCACATCCTTGGGCACCACATTTCCGTAGCAGAGCAGGCCATGTATTTGCCATGGTGAGGGTCACACTTGACCCATCTGATTGGAGGGTTTAAGCAGGCATTGGTGATCCCTGACACCAAGAGCTGCTCATGATAGCCCTTCTCATTTGAGACAATGTGTGAGCAGGTCACCAACAGAAAGTGGATGCAGAGGTAGGGCACCAGATTGGTCTGGAACTCTGTGAGGTCCACATTGAGGGCACTATCAAGATGCAGAGAGGCAATGATGGACAATCTGGTCCAGGAGCTGGTTGAGCTTGCTGTAGGTAGGGCACTTGATGTCCAGGTTACAGTAACAAATGTCATAGATGGCCTCATTGTCTACCATGAAGGCATAGTCCAAGTGCTCCAGGGTGGTATGGGTGGTAAGGATGGAGTTACCAACTGCTTTGGACACTTGAGAGGCTGGGTAGGTAGCAAACTCCAACTTGGATTTCTTGCCACAGTCAACAGAAAGCTGCTCCATCAGCAGAGAGGTGAAGTCTGGGCCAGTGTCCTCCTTAAAGCTATGGAAGATCAAGAAACCCTGAAGCCCAGTACACTGATCTGTCTAGGGTAGGAGATAACGCTGTTAAGGATGCAGATAGCATTATCATCTGTCCCCAGCCCTCTTCTCCTGACAGGACACTTTCCTGTCTACAAAAGTATTGTGACCTAACTACAACTGTATTCACTTCTATACTTCAAAAACACAAAACTTGGAAGCATAATTTATACTTAACTGTATACATATTATCATACATACAGTGAATGCTTTGACAGATGTATATACCTATAGAACCATCAAACCAATCAAAATATAGAAATTTCCATCACTCCAGAAAGTTCTCTCATGCTCTGTTGCTTCACCTCTATAGATGTGAGAAGAGAATACCTACAAGGGGCTTGGAGTTCCGGGGAGACAGATGACCTAGAAGGGCAGTGCTGTGTGTGTGAAGTGTCAGGGGTGAAGGGAGGGGAGATGAGGGTGAGGTGGTCATTGGGTCTGTAGTCAGAAAGCTGAGCCCTCTCAGCTTTGTAGCTCTGCCACCTAGTTGCAGGAGAGTGGGACTGGGGCTGGTGGTGGTGGTATCCAGGCCCCACCTCAGACTGAAACCCAGGAACCTGCAGGTTTAACAAGTACCCTTGGTGATTCTGATGTAGCTGTTCCTTGGACTAGAAAAGCATCAGACTATACCAGACACATGAGTAGTAACAATATAAAAGTTCTTCATTTACAGTATTACATATATCAAGTCATTATGTCCTATACCTGAAACTAATATGTCGTATACAATTATATATATTATATACAATAAATATACATTATATACAATAAGTTTTTTTAAAATCAAAAAATAAAATACGTAGGCTTTATGTACATTGACAACTAAAAGAAATTCTCCTTTTTAAGAAAGGTCTAAGCTTAAGGGGTGCTTTGTCATATTTTCACACAGAATCCCATTCCTTAGGTCACCCGCAAGTCCTCAGTCTTTGAGCAGCAGAGAGTATGTCTGGACAATTCCTCTAGAGGGCCAGTGCCAAAGTACTGGCTCCTAGCTGGCCTTGGTTCTGGCTCTCCCGGCCTCAGGCAAGGAATAGGATAAACTGAAAAACTGGCTAAAAGCTAAGAGGAGCCTCTCCCAGCTGGAAAGCCCTGCTTAGGAGTCCAAGAACAACAAGCCGAGCTTCTGAGGCAGCTTCCTCCCACCTGCTGGGGCAAGAGATGGATCAAAAATCAAAAAAGGTTTGGATCAGACAATCAGGCTTGGCAAAGCAAGGAACCAGCAGGGTAAAAGCTAGAGTCCACAGGCTCCAGGCAGAGCAAGTTACTCAAGACTTCTAACCCTCGATCCACACCCAGGACACGCAGCTCCCCCTAGAGGAAGCAAGCACCAGAGGAACCAGCACCAGCCATAGGCCTGTGGTTCCCCTTTCTTCCACAGCAGTCCAGCCTCCCAGGTGCCAAGGGCACTTGGTCTGCTCACCAGTTTTTGGATCCACCCCAGCACCAGATCGAGTATCTCCTTCCCCACAGTGTAGTGGCCTTGGGCAGAGTTGCTGGCAGCATCTTCCTCGCCAGATATCAGCTGCTCAGGGTAGAAGAGCTGCCTATACCTGCCAGTTCTTACCCCATCCTGTGCGCAGGAAAGGTCTCCTCCACACAGGCACTAGGACCTTTGTTGCTGAGCTCCCCCACGTAGAACCGAAGAGCAGGGCCTGAGGGCACACAGCACACAGCACTCCATCCTGTGCGGAGGAAAGGTCTCCTCCACACAGGCACTAGGACCTTTGCTGCTGAGCTCCCCCACGTAGAACCGAAGAGCAGGGCCTGAGGGCACACAGCACTCCCGAGGCCCACTTGTAAAGCCCAGTGCTACCTGGGCTGTGAGGGGGAAAGTTAGGGGGTCCCTTTTCCAGTCCCTTCCCTCTCATCATAGCCACTTCATTCTGCTTAGTAAGGAATCAGTGGTGTGTTCAGGGGAATCTCATTTGACTTTTGATTAGAATAAGAACACAGACTAATGCAGAAAACTCAGTCCACAGTTCAACATCTATAACAACGTCTTTAGGAAGATGGGGGAGGGGTGACGTTTTCAGGAACAAGAAACTGAGGAAATCCAGACGCAGAAAGGAGGAAGCAGAGAACCCCTTGAGAGCCAACAACAGCCAAGTTCACACAGGTCTACATCCTATTAAGGGACCCATTTCAGTTAAACTCAGCACCCAGTTCCTTAGGCAATTTATCCCTGAAAGCCTGAGGGTAGGGAAAGGGAAGTTTAAAGTTTCTGCTTTAATATCCACTCTTTTCTGTAGTCTTCTTTCTAGGTCTGACCCCCGACTCAAACATCTAGTGGTTTCCCAGGCAGAGCTCTCTGACTAATCTCCCTCTCAGCTCAGGAAGTCCGCAGGACCCCTCCTGAAGATAGAGTCTAGACAAAAGCAACAGACCTTATTGTTGTTCTTGGCTGGTGATTGCCTGCATTCCAAGCGTTTTTCCCCTAAGCAGAGCTCCCAGCTGATTTGGGGGATGGCAAAAATATGGGTTGGGGGTGGGAACCCACCAAGTGCCCACTCACCTGTGACAGAAGGCTCCAGGTCCACAAAGACAGTCCCAGACACGTGCTTGCCAGCCCTGTCTTACTGATGGTGTTGAAAGGGGTCAGCGAAGCTCCCCAGTGCCTTGTTGCTGGGCACAGTGCCACTGGGCTGGATGTCGTGCTCCAGGCAGTAGAGCTCCCAGTAGGCACTACCCATCTGCACCCCAGCCTGGCCCACAGGGATAGAGATACACTCATGCTCTAGAGGGAAGCAGAGCTGTGGCACGGTCTGTGGAGGGCCGGGGGCTTTAAAAGACTTCCCTGGGAGCACCCCTTTATCTGTCCTTCCTGGAGCCTGAAGCCTAGCAGTGCATTACCTGGTTCCCTTTATTGGGTTCCCTTTCCAGGCCTTCCCACACTTTAAGGCCCTCATTTTCTCTTCATTTACCCAGGGCTTGAGAAGAAAGATGGCTAAAGTCTAGACCTTCTAGAGAAAGTCAATACCAAGCAGCCAAACCCCACTGCCTAGTGCCCTGTCTTGCTGTCTGGGATGATTCTAGAAGGCGCAGAGCCCCCGCATGCCAAGATAGGGCACCCTGGAGCTTCTAGCCCTAGACCCCTAGGAGAACGAGTCTCCAAGGCCGGGACTTGGTGTCCTCCACACCCTGAAGTGGGCAGAAGATGGAGTTCAGGTCTGTGGTTTAACGGAGGCACAGACTCTGGAGTTAGAGCGCTTTGAAAGCTCATCTGCACCCTCCCCTTTTGGGGGGATATGCACCTACTCTGGACACTTGTCCTGGCCCCCTGAGTACGGATGGGTTAATCCAGATAATTGCTCGAGGGTCACAATGAAAGCAGAAAACTCACCTCACCCGTCCACTCTCCTCACTGAGATAACTCCTGTGATGGACAGACTCTCCCGGCTTCTGGTCCTTCAACCCAACCCAGTCTAGACCTTCCCAGATGCAGAGGGGTCTTCTAGAACATCGGCAACAGTTTCACAGTTCCGTTTAGTTAGGAACTGTCCTCCAAGACAGCCTCAGAGCCTCCACAGGGGTTCAGCCCAGAGGTGGGGATCTCGAGATTCCTGGGAGGCGCCGGGGCCTGTGTACACACCCTGACTTCTCCCTTTTAACTGAGGGACTTCGCGTCCTTGGGCGCCGCAACAGGACAGAGGTGGGACAAAGCTCACTGACACCCCTGGTCGGGTACGGACCAAACGTCATGCGCCTTAGACCTCCGGCTCGAGTCGGGCCACCCAGCCTCAGAAACCGAGCGAACCTGCTGGAGGTTCCCCGCCGTCCCGGTCCCCGCCCCCGAACGGGCGTGGTGTCAGAGGCAGGCAGCACCGCCCCCCCGCCCGCGGCTGGGAAAACGCGCGGACCCGGGTCTCCCGACACGCCGAGCCCGCCTCCCGACGGGAAGGCGCGAAGAACAGCCGGGCTCCGATACCCAGTCCGCCCGGCCTTTCCGCGCAGCCCACCGTCGCCGCTAAGTCTCCCAACGTCCCCCGCGCCCGGGATGCCGGCGTCCCCTCACCGTGGTCTCTCGGAGAGGTGGAAGCTGCGGAGGGCCCCTGGAGTGCGAGCGCGCCACGAGTCCCCAGCCGCACCCCACCCTGCGGCTTAGAGTCCCCGCCGAGCCGCCGGCCTTGCCCCTTAGCCGGGCTCCAGTTGGGAGGGGGCCACCCCCGCGCGCCTCTCTCGCTGCTAGGCCCCCACCCGCGCCCGCCCGTCTCTCCGCTACTGGGCGGCCGCCTGCGAAATATCTCCGCCTTGGCCGGCCCCTGGGAGGTTTGCAAAGCCCAAGGGAGAGAAAGCCTCAGGGGTTCGAGTCCTCCCGCCAGCTTGACCCTTCTCTGGTGGTGTATGCTGGGTCTGAGAAGTTGAAGCTCTCAGGGGATGCCTCATTCTGCTTTTGTTTTCGGTCTTTACCCGGACAAAACCGCGGACCTGGTGGGAAAAGCGCATAAACCTTGGAGGGCGATGCAGACTTGAGGTCCACAAACACCAGAGAAAGACAGATGCTGTGATGAGAACCAGATGCTGGGAGGTTCGAAGGAGGGACAGAATGCGGCTAGGGTGGGGGAGGGGTGGGCAGACAGGTGTGGGCGAGAGCATCACAGGTGCAGGTAATTGAAGTATTACCCTTGACTGGGGGGTGGGCGTGGGCAACTGTTCCTGTTCAGGTGGCTCAGATTTCCAAAAGAGCAAGCGGCCCAGGCCGGCTGAAGCAGATCCAAGAGGCCTTGTGGGGTGGAGATGAAAAAGCAGGCTAGGGTCTTGAATGCTAGTCTGAAGCATTTGCACATAATTCCACTGACTCTGGGGAACCATTGAGGGTCTTTGATCAGAGGAGTGATGTGATCAGAGCAGCATTTTAGGCAGTACATAGATGTTGCTCCTATGTCCCCCATCCCGGGGGTGGTTTCCTATTTTTCCATGCTAAAGGGCATACACACATTTTCCCTCTCCCCAAGCTGTTTGTCAGCTGTCTAAAATGAGGTTTTACTTCTAAATACTTAACATAACAAATTATTCCATTTCCTAATTTGGGGGGGTTAATTAGTGCTTGGCTTTATAAAATGATTGGACACACCACAATAATTACCCTTACTATTTGTGCAGCACATTCCAGAGGAACCCAAGCATCTGTCATCTCCTAGTCTCACTTCCTAGTGGAAAGGTGACTGCACCCAGCTTATGCGGGTCAGGCCTGGAGACTTGAATTCTTGCCTTAGAAAACCTGCAGCTGTAACTTACTTTCTGGTGATAGAGCACATGAAGACTTAAAGTTACTGTGTCACTCGCCAGTGCCCCCTGGATTCCTGCAGCTGTTTTTCCATAAGACTCTAGCCATGTCATTTGAAAGTATCCTGAAATATTTTTAAACTTAATGCTGAGGTGGCAAAAGTGGTTTAAGTCCAGGGTGCGAGGTTAACTTTCGAACTCTGAAAAGTATTCTTTGGTCTCAACCCTTGGGTTTTATGAGGCTGCCAGCTCTGAAGTGGATGCCTCTGGTCAAGGGATAAGATGCGAGTGTGTGCATGAATATTCAAGTAAGTATCAATACTTTGAAAACCCTTGTATATACAAAGCTAAGACATGGTTATTCATTGCCTGTCACTGCCCCAAACAAAACTCAAATGTTGTGTCCTACTGAAGGTGGGCATATCAATGATTAAAATGAAGCTACTTGGCCATAAACTCAAAAAGTCAAACTCAAGACCATCATCTCTTCCTTGCCTCTCCTGATTAGGCATCCATTCCACCCGCTAGTAGAGTCGACCAGTTAAAAACGTCCTTCCACCACTCCACTGAATAGAGTGCACTCTACCAAGGGATTATAAATACACTTGAAACAGTGACATCCTAGTGTTATTTTATGAAAATTACACACAAACCCTCCTCTCTTGATGTAAATATGCTTCTTTACATCACACCAATTAAAATTAGTCCTTTTACAAGGTATTTGGATTTATTTCTATTATCTAGACTGCTTCCAAGTTTAGACTTATTTTTTTGTTTGTTTGTTGTTTGTTTTTTGGTTTTGGCCCTGAAGTTCTCAACCAGGGATTGAACCCGGGTCCCCAGCAGTGGAAGTGCTGAGTCCTAATCACTGGACTGCCAGGGAATTCCCTAGATTTTTATTTTTTAACTTTTCCTTCTCCTTTTCTCTATATCACCTGTCAACCTGAAAAATAAAACAGCCAGTTATTTTACCAGCAAAATGGGTTTATTTGGGAGTAGCAGAGAATTGCAATTCAGGACAGGCAAGCTATAGTGAATCATGGGCAACTCCAGAGAACAAAGGAGAGGGGCTTGCTTTTATTAGGTTTTAGGAAGAAATTGCTGGGGTTGTTTTGAATGAAAGTTCATTGGAGAAGAGCCAGAGTCTGAGGTTGTGGCAGTTTCTCATTGGCTGCAAGTGGTAGTTAGTGCATTGTTGCTGGGTCAGGGAAGGATCTTCCTTTTTCTTGAAAGCAGGAGATAAAACTGCTCTGTGAAAAACGTTCTCCCTTATACCAGAAGAAAAGTAACATTCTTCCTTCTTGCTGCTGGTTATGCAGGCTGCAACAAGTGGCAGGTGGGTGAGAGCTCCCTCTTTAGGGCTTCCTGACTCCATTTAAGATGAGGATTCTTTCATTTTCACATTTCCCTCTTTGATCACCATCTTTCCTTGAAAGCATCGCTGATCAAGAGTCAGGTTTTCAGCATTTAGAGGTTTTGTCCCGCCAGAAAGGAGCTTTCCTGGTTGTCCTGCCCCACGTTGGAGGGAACGTGCAGACTGGAAACCACTGAGGCCACATTTGAGGGAAAAAGAAAAGTAGGAGGGATAACTCTCAGGCATTTCCCATCTAAAGTCTTTATCTTATCAAGGCCATAAATATTGGAGATTATTTTAAAGTGCTGAGCTAGTATCACCCTTTTTGTGTTACTGAAACAAACTTGGATCCACTCACCCATGCACAGTTAAGCCAACCTACTGACACCAGGTTGTGATGAAGGAAAGTGCAGTGCTTATTGCAGAGCACCAAGCAAGGAGTCCAGGCAGCTAGTGCTTAACAGACCCGAACTTCCTGATGGCTTTCAGGAAAAGGTCTTTAAAGACAGGGTGATGGAGGGGAGTTGTGGGGTGCATGCTCAGCTCATGGACATTCTTCTGATTGGTTGGTGGTGAGGTAATTGGGAGTCAACATCATCAACCTTCTGGTTCCCAAATGGTCTGGGGTCTATGTGCTTGTGGGCAGCAGAAGTTAACTTCATCCACCTGGTGGGAATTTCATTATCTGCAAAATAGCTCAAAGGATATGGCTCAGAATATTAGCTATAGCCCTTGAGGAGGAACTAAAGGTCCTTGACTTTGTTTAATGGCTACTATTATTATTTTGTCTTGCTTGACTGTTTTCCTTTCTTTATTCATTTTCTCACTTCTTTGATTAAATTTATTCTTTGGAACTCAGGGAAGACCTAAGAGGCTAAAGTTTTCCTACAGACGAGAGGCAGGTGGAGGACATGCCAGGGAGAGTGTGTGGCGGGGGTGAGGGGGTCTGTCCCCAAAAGGCCCCATAGGGTCCTGTTCAGTTACATTGGGTATATGTCATTTTTACAAAGATTTCACGGGCACAAAGCTTAAAATTATTACGCAAAGCACAGTTAAAAGTAATATGACAAGTTCAGTTTGCATGATGGTTCTGAACCAGGAGCCTAAATCTGAAGGTAATGCTAAATAGGTTAAAAAAAGAGGGTGGGGGTGATCAGGTGAAATTTGTTGTAACCAGTGGGCTAGTTCCCTGATCTTGTATAATTGAGTTTTTGTCTCTCCAGAGGCATTTAACCATGTGTAACTGGTGGCATTTGCTATTGAAAAAAATGCCTTCTTGTTCAGCAAGTAGGTAATCAAGGGCTATGCTATTTTCCAAAACTATTGATACTTTAGCTAATGAGTCAAGTGATCCTTGTTGGGTTGCTTTTGCTTTGGCTGTGGAATTGACTAGCTTTCCTAATGTTCGGAAAGTGTTTTTTTTTTGTTTTTTTTTTTTGCCGTACGCAGGCCTCTCACTGTTGTGGCCTCTCCCGTTGTGGAGCAAAGGCTCCGGACGTGCAGGCTCAGCGGCCATGGCACAGGGGCCCAGCCACTCCGCGGCATGTGGGATCTTCCTGGACCGGGGCACGAACCCGTGTCCCCTGCATCGGCAGGCGGACTCTCAACCACTGCGCCACCAGGGAAGCCCAAGATTTTTAATCATGCATTCACTGGAACTTATTCTGACCCAGAGGAGAAAGGCTCTCCCTTTGGAGGCAAACTCAGAGTCAGGAAGGCCTCCTGGAAGTTCTCTTTTAAGGAGGCTTAGTGGAGTGGGCCAATGGAAGGCTTCAAACATCTTACTCTGTAGCTGATGCCAAGGGGTTGCCGAGTGAAATTAGCAGTAGCACTTGGGACAAGCGAAAAAATTTGTTACAGGATGGACTAAAGGGTCACCATTGTCATGAATGGATTGAAGTTTCTGGTGGCAAACACAACAATTAGGTAAGTGTTCCCCTTTTGTAACAGATTGAAAATGCAGATAAGAGCACTGTCTTTCCAAGAAGAGGGAGAGGATAAGGCAAGAAGTAATAGAGGAAAAAGGTACACAGGCCTGGTCCAGTCATTCTGGGAAGAAAGATGTGTCCTTGAGCTGTTTCCTTCAATTCCTGATCAGTTTGATTCAGCAGCCTCCAGTGCTTGTTATAGTATGGGATGCCAGCTGGAGTCTTCTTTAGCTGTGAGATATTTACCCAAGGTTTGAGTCTCTTTGATGTTTTGTTGCATCTGGGTAGTGAAGGGGACCTTGGTGTAGTCCTTTCCAAGGGAACTCAAAGGCAACCTTTGTTCTTATTGATTCCAAATCAGAAGGGTTGGAGAAAATTGGAAACATTAGTTTGGAGATTTGTAGTCAGATACTGAGGAAACAAGAAGACTTTAGGATCCTGTTCAGCTTATAGATATATAACAAAACCTTAAAGAAAATTAACAGAACAAGAATCTAATATCTACAAAGGTGCAAACATAATTTCGCTCTCCATAACTATCCCCCTTTTATCAAAAATAATCATAGTAAAACTAATTTGTATTAAATTTGGCTTGATTATTTACATAAATGCAGTAAGCATAGTGATTGACCATATAAGCTCTTTTAAAGATTACTTTGCTGGAAACTTACAAGCAAGGTACCAGGCTTATTTTTCCAAGAAGTTCCTTAAAATTTGTCATATCTGAGTCTACATAGCTCTCTCTCAAATATGACATTCCAGTCAAAGCCTTGGCAATGTAGTCAGTATCTCCAATTGTATCCTTTATAAGAAGAACATGTTCTCACTGAATTCAAGTAAATAACTGTACTGTCAGGAAAAAAATATTTAACAGTTTCCAAATTCTGGAAGGATCAGGTAGGAAAAGATAAATATTTCAACTTTGTTTACAATTGCTGTAAGTCACAGATGCTTAAGAGAAAAAGTTTCCTTAAATCTGGAAAAGTAAACATTAGGGGACTAACATAAGAAGTCATAAAAATTATAATCATCCTCAAAAAGACTTCATTCAGAAAAGTAAAACATTAGGGAACCAACATAAAAAAATCATAAAAATTATAATCATCCTCATTTGTTCATTCAGCCTCCTGTAAATCTTGTTGATCTTGATCTTGGGTTAGCAGCTTTATGAATCAATCAATTTTCCATTAAAGTTTTAGAAACTTTTACCCAGTTCAGTGTTATGATCTTAAAGTTATCGGAAACCTGCATTCTAGAGCAGTGGTCCCCAACCTTTTTGGCACCAGGGACTGGTTTTGTGGGAGACAATTTTTTTCTCACGGACCGGGGTTGGGTGGGGAGGATGCTTCAGGCGGTAACGCGAGCAATGGGGAGCGGCAGATGAAGTTTCGCTGGCTCCCCTGCCTCTCACCTCCCACTGTGCGGGTTGGGGGCCCCTGTTCCAGAGTATTTGTTAGGGTCTTTTCCAGGAATCTCCTTGATGACGAAGCATTTTTATAGGAATATTTTTGCAAAGCATCAGAGTAAAACAGTAACTCTCTGTGAATGACAAAAGACTTAAATGTCTGTTATTAAAGATCCAATAAGAGTCCATTATTATGGAATTGACATGGGAATTTGGTAAGTTCTATGACACACATTTTAAGATAATAGCTAGAATTATGAATGATAAAACACCAGAACATATCAAGATTTCTAGGAATGTCATAATTTCTGAAACATTTATAACATATGCAGATGCAATATAAAGAAGACTTAGTATTATTTCTTATTTGACAATGCTTCCCATGTAATTTCCCAAATAAGCCTAATTAGTTTAATATCTCCTTTTTAATAAAGAGAGAGAACAGATCCTTCAAGATGCTCCAGAGGCCCTCCAAAAAAATCCCAAAGTTAGTTTAAGGTCAAAAAGACTTCATTTATAGTTAGATTTGGGGGAAGTTTTTCAAAAATATCAAAAATTTTGGACATGACTAAATTGGATCACAGATCATTATAAAATAATATTTATTCATTTAACTAAAGTGGCAAAAAGATTTCAAAGGTTAGAGCATTGTTGCTGGGGCAGGGAGGAATCTGCCCTCTTTTTTTAAAAAGCAGGAGATAAAATTCCTATGTGAAAAATGTCTTCCCTTATCCCAGAAGAAGAGTAATATTCTTATCTTCCTTCTTCCTTCTGGTTATGCAATCTGCTAGGAGTGGTACCTGCATGACAGCTACCCCGTTGGGGCTTCCTGACTCCACTTAAAATGAGCTTAATTTATTTTCACAGTATACTTGGGAACCTAGCGACAACTGAAACACTAAACACTACAGAAAGGACCTGGGCTCTGGACTCAGACCATTTAGGTACCAATTCAACCCTCACTGGAGGAAGTTTACTAACTTTTAAACCCTGTAAAATAAGGATAAGATAGTATTACCTACCTCATATGGTTGTGGGAATTAAAAGTGCATTATAGTATTCGGCATATATTGTACGACATGGGCAATTCATTCCTTCTCTCTGAACTTCTGTTACTAATATGTAAAATGAGAAGGTATAGGACTCTACGTGTTCTCTACATTTTCTGGCCTAATGTCCTCTACATTACTGCTTTACTTTCGAGTTTGCCTTTTTAATGCCTGTTCCCATCTCTGTTCTTACTTCCAGACCTTTACTTTCGAAATTCTAAATCTATAGTACGTTTCAATTTCATCCCATTTGTATTTTGAAATTGCACCCTTTGTATTTTGTACACACTATCTTATCCCTTAATAAAAACAAATTAAAAATTATTTAAATATGAACATTTTCAGAGACTGAAACGTGCAGATGGCAGACACCAAATCACTGGTATACGTCGCTTCCGCCAGAGCGCTGCCGGGAGTTGTAGTCTGACGCACAGGCACACACCTCCCCGCCTCTCCAGTTTGAAAAGCGGGAGGAAGGGCGGGTGGGCGGGGCGTTGAGGCTGAAGCGCGCTCGAAGCCCCGCCCCCGCCCCTTTCCGCTCGCCCGGTTCGCCCTGCAGGGGCGCGCCCGGCCGTGGAAGGGGCGTGGTCTTTTCCTGGGGGCGGTGCTGTCGAGGCCGGCGTCCTCCGGGAGGTCCTGGTTTCCCCCCAAGCCGAGGGCGGCGGGAGCGCGGGGCGGGCCTGGCGGGAGGGTGGCGACCCGGCAGGCGGGGCGGGGGCGGGCTGGCTCTGGCTCCTTCTTCCTCCGCATGTGGCTGGCGGCCGCAGAGCAGTTGAGTTCGCGCACTCCCGGCCGCCCGCGTCCCCTTCGGGCTCTCCTCGCGTCTCTGGAGCCATGGCGTTCGCAGAGACCAACCCGGCGGCATCCTCCTTGCCCAACGGCGACTGCGGCCGCCCCAGGGCGCGGCCCGGAGGGAACCGGGTGACGGTGGTGCTCGGCGCGCAGTGGGGCGACGAAGGCAAGGGGAAGGTGGTGGATCTGCTGGCGCAGGACGCAGACATCGTGTGCCGCTGCCAGGTGAGGCGGCCGGGCTCTGATGGGAAGCCGGTCCCTGAGTTCGGGCCCAGAACTCGCATCCACCGTCCAAAATAAGGTGTCACCTTGAGGTTCTTTCCTCTTATTATGAGCTGCGGCGACGTGGAGAAATGGCGGGAGGTCGGAGACCCCTGCCCTGGGGCCTTGGGCTGAGGGCTCGGGGTGGCTCAGGAGGAAGATGCGGCTTGACGGGGAGCCTTTGAGATGCGCGATGCCTGGGGAGTTGCAGTTCTCGGTCTGGGGACCAGTGCTCAAACCCAGGACTGAGGCCGGGGTGGAGGTGGGCTACTGTTCGAATTTGAGGAGCTACCGCCCGAGGCCTTCTGGCGACTCCGGGCGGAGACCCTACGGGGCCGCAAAACCTTCCCCATCATCACCCATCCGCTCAGGGAGACCAAGTGGGCCGAAACGCCCTGAAATCCAGACTAACCACTCCCCCACCTGCAGGCCCTGAGCTTGCAGAGCTTTGCCTCCTCCGGGCCACTTTGTTGACATGAGAACCCACCTCCGGGGCTTAGGGCTGTTTGATGACTGTTTAGTGTCCCCGGCTTTTTTACTCCGTACCCGGTATACTAAGGGGAGATTAATTTTACATGTTGGTCCCAGAGGTGGGAATCCCACCCAGCTCTTTTACGATTGAGGCAAGTGAAATACACGAGTGTCAAATCTAGTATTTAGAAATATTTACAGTGTTACGCTCACATCTAGAGTGAACTTTCGGGAAATGGAATGGTAAGGTACTTCCTACCGGGAGACACGTGGTTTTCAATGTAAGCTTTCTTCCTATTTGTCGTTTGCTTTGAAGCAGCCTAGAGGCTAGGCCTTTGTAAAGACTCTTAGATAACTATTACCAATTTCAAAATTCGAAATAGTTGAGCAATAACCACTTTCAAAACGAATGGTAGTGTAATATCTGAAGTTAACCACTGTCTGTTTAGGTTGCAAGAATGTTTCTTCTTCATGAACTTAACCTGGCACAATATAATGATGCTGTGTACATTCTAACAAGTTCATAGGCCCACTTGATTGGAAGTTTTCTACCTAAAGTTGAGTACCATTTGAGCATGCAGCAAAGGTAATCGTAGGCACATCAAAAGTTAAATAGAAATCTTGTTTTTTGCGTGCAGAAATCCATCCTTCCCGTTCCTTGGTTAAGACAGCTGTTGCCCCAGTTGCCTCTTAGTATCACCACTAGCACCACCACCACCACCTCCCTTCCAGCCTTCTATTCCTCCACCTCTGGCAACACACATACCTGACTTAATAACAGCCCTAAAGGGGCTGCCTCACACTGCCTTAGGAGCTGCTCCAGAAGGCTGGCCTTCACCTTCCTTTTGTCTTAAAATCAGATCTGGCTGTGCTGTGGGGAAAGAAGTATGAAAGTATACCTAACTCTGGGTAGGAGGGGAGAGAGGCTGAGACCTGTTTATTTACTTCACTGTCATTTCTGACATCTTCCTTACACAGAAATAGCAGTGCTCGGGTTCAGCTACATTATGGCTTGTGAGAAGGTTTTGGGAATGTGACCATTTTGCCTTTATTCTGAAAGATCCTCAGTTTTAACATCCCTTTGAAACGTAGTAGAATTAGTTTGTTGATTGGAGAAGGTGCTACTGTGTTACTGTAAAAAGTAGTCTTGAAGGAGGTTATGGACCAATCTGATCTGATGCCCTTGGAAAGTCTAGAGAGAAGTGACTGAGAAGGAGCCAAGTTTGGCTTTAAAATGTTAGCTGAAGTTAGAGTAGAAACATATGAGCAGACTTGTTAGGCAGACTTTACTCACCTGGAAAGTTTTGACTTACTACCTTCCTTATATAATTTAAAAAGTGTTGTATTCTTCTAGTGCCTTTTAAGAGCTCATCACTAGAAGGATTCTTATGTCTTGTTAGTGCAGGCAGATAAGTAATGAATAGACTTAAGAATGTCCCTTGTGATTCACCTTGGTAACTTTATATCATCTGGTCAGTCCTAGTAAGTTGACATCTACTTAGTGAAGTAAGTTCTCCTGACTTATAAAATTGATGGTTATGGAATGTTGAAACTCTTAATAAGCATATATAGAAAGCTGGGAAAAGTCAAATTTAGGAAAGACATTTTGAGCTTGAATTGCCACGTTTGATGATTCAAGTTTTGTGTATTATTGAAAATAATATGCACTTTGTTAGAGTTTAAGCAGTATATTTTTGTCATATTCATGCCATAATCTCAAATTTTATACAGTCTTTCTCCAGAAGTGGTATACACATAATGTATCTCTAATGGAATCATAAAATAAGGAATTTTTTCCAATAAAAATACAGTGTTTTTAAAAAGAAAAGCTGACACTGCCTTTAACTATATATTTTAATATATAAAATGCCTTTTTGGAAAGAATATATGCAAAACTAGTGGCATTTTCATCATCATAGCACTTAAGACCTGTATTTTAGATTCAAGATTTATAGGAAGTTACTTATAACTTGTTAGATACACTAGATCCTTAAATAAGTGTGTAGGACTTGCATGAAAGGATGACAATTTTAAATCGATAGGTCTTTTAAGAAAAAGAGAAGAAGAATTAAGTATAGGACCAATTCCTGGCACAGTTCATTCATCCAACAATCACATAATGAATATCTACAGGGGACCACTTAGCCCCAGAGTTAAAAGCTGAAAAAGGCAGGGCTTGTGCCCACAGGGAGCTTATAGTCTAGTGGACAACTGTTTCTTAAACAAGTATTTCCCAGGGTGGGGATAGAGAAGGGTACTAGTACAGGTTTTTCGAAGGGTTGAAGTATGGGAATAGGAAGGCTCCTTCCTGGCGACACAAAAATAGTTTTATTAGGAGAATATTACTGTTTTTTTTTTCTCCCCAAATACTCTCAAAATAAACTATTATTCTTTATTTTCTTTATTTTGTTGAGTAGAAACTACAGAGATTTTAACTATTGTACTTTATACCAGACCTTAAGCATGGACTTATTTATTGTTCTGGAGAAAGTAAAGCTTGGTAGTCTTAGCTACAACTACAGGCATGAAGTTGCCTGTAATCAGGAATAGGTAGAAGAGTATTACTTTGTGTTTTTTCCCCAGGGCTTTAAAGTTAATATAAAGAGAAAATATTAACTAAAATTAATTATAAAGGGAAAGTATTTCCTGTCACTTGCTATATAAAGTTGGCCATAAAAGTACACACAATTAAAAAAATGTTAATTTATAGCTAGATGCTGGTATTTGCTGAAGGCTCTGAAACCAGCTATTAGCAAGTGATAAAGAAATGTAAAAGACATACCAGCCGCAACTGAGACGTTCTCCTTGAAATAATCAGAAAGGTTGAAAGATAATTTAAAAGAGAATATAATTTCAGTGTTTTTTAATGCCTTGACCTTATACAGCTAAAATTATCTTCTAAACCACTTCCCATAATTTTGAAGATGGTGGAGAATTAGCATTTAAGGTAAGCCATTCTTCCAGTTTTATAACAATTGCTATTTCTGTGTCTCCTATCAGGATTGGTTTTTATATGTAGTATTTCCCAAGTGCCAACATAAGTGTATACCAGTGTGTGGTGTACTTGGTTAACTCCTGCTTTCTCGGATTATTGTGTTTTCCCTTCTAGAATGTACATTTTCTCAAAAAGAGGACTTGTTCAGTTTTTGTTTTCTTCCATAGCACCCAGTACTGTGTGAGGCAGAGAGGAAGTAAATACTCAACAAATATTTATTGGGTGACCTGGATCACCCTTAGAAATTTCTGTGAATTCAGTAGTTTAGCCCTTTCCTGTATTATTTTAACATACCCCTGGACAATTTAATTGACTATTGGCATGAGTTTAACGTGGAATCCCCAACTTTCCTTGGATTAACATTTGTTAAGTAGTATTTTTAGCTAGTATTTTTCACGTACCATTATGTTCAAAGGCTTTACTAGTTTATTTTAGACTTATTTCTTGTATCTATGAGAAAATAGATAACTGATAATTGTATCATTTTTGTGTATTTCCTCAGCAAATTTCAGTTGAATGCCCTGTGATTCTAGTAAATAGTTTTTCCTTGTTGAGGGCAGTAGATCTCAAAGTTTGGTCAATGAGGATGTCCCAAGTTGTTCACTATTTAAACTTATTGTATTAGTGTATATAATATACCATTATCTCTATTTTTGAGGCATATATTTTTTAATTATATGAGGTCATCTCAATATCAGATCAATATTATTCTGTTTCTTTAATTTTACTTCTAGGGGAGAGGGGAGTGTAGTGATTAGGTTGTCATTTTGTATTTTGTCCTTTTGTCATGAATTTGTTTTCAATTTCGTGTTCAAATGGGCCCACCATTCCCACTTTGTGAGGTCATTCAGCACCCTCATGTTGCACCTTTAACATCTCTCTCAGTATCACTTGGAAATGTTTGAAATGGCATGAGCTTGTCCTCACATTCCTATCAGCTGTAAATCCGGAGCCCCGACATGAGCCTAACCATTGAGCAGAACACCTCTCCACTACCTGTGTAACAGTGGGTACCCCCGTAACCTCTTTGTTTTTTTAAGTCCTCAGTTGTAAAAATGTGAGTGTTAGTGGGTTAGTTCGGTAGTTTTTAGTATCTCTAGGAAAAACTTTTGCCTAGAACAAATCTAGAGTGAACTGGTAAATTGATAATATAGTTAATAGCTTACTTACTGTAACTGAATACAAATCTACTTATAGTATCTTTTGGGGACTAGGTCAGATTTTGACACCAAAGATTAATGTGGTTGAGCTACATACCAATAAGTGAAGACTGGTGATATTAGAATACTTTTATCTAACGTCAAAGGGATATTGAGGTATTCAGTATTGTCTGGGGAAAGCAATTGAAAAGAACAGTAAGTATGTATAGCACAGGGAACTATACTCAGTATTTTGTAATAACCTATAAGGGGAAAAGAATCTGAAAAAAATATATATGTATGGGACTTCCCCGGTGGCACAGTGGTTAAGAATCCGCCTGCCAATGCAGGGGACACGGGTTTGATCCCTGGTCTGGGAAGATCCTACATGCCACGGAGCAACTAAGTCTGTGTGCCACAACTACTGAGCCTGCTCTCTGGAGCCCACAAACCACAACTACTGAAGCCTGTTCGCCTAGAGCCTGTGCTAAGCAACAAGAGAAGTCACCTCAATGAGAAGCCCGTGTACCGCACTGAAGAGTAGCCCCTGCTCGCCGCAACTAGACAGAGCCCGTGTGCAGCAATGAAGACCCAACGCAGCCAAAAATAAATAAATAAATATTTATTTAAAAAAATATATATGTATGTATAACTGAATCACTTTGCTGTACACCTGAAACTAACACAACACTGTAAATCAACTATACTTCAGTCAGTCAGTCAGTCAGTCAAGAAAGAAAGAAAGAAAGAAAGAAAGAAAAGAACAATAAATAAAGGACAGTTCCCATGGCTACTCTGGCTCCAGGATGGAATGGTTCTTTACATTGGACCAACTTTTAATTATATTTAATTCAATATAATAAAATTCCTCTTTAAAAAATAAGAGGTCCCATGAAATTTTTAAAAATGGGATTTTTGTATCAAGCTTTTAAAAACCCTTTTAAAGGAAGAATTTTATTCATGAGAGAAAACTTTTTTGACTTGAAATCTGCAGTCAATTTCAATGTGTATTAAGAAAATACCTCCATAAATGTAATGATTAATTGAATTTTTATCAAGCATTTAGAGAGCTGCACAACATTATTGGTTTATGCATTTTTTGCTTGCATGTCTGATCTTCCTAACTATGACCCTGGTCATCTCTGACCGTTGTTTAGTAAGTGTGTATATTAGAGTTTGGTACCTTGAGTCTAGAGCTTCTTAATTAGGAACCTGAGATCCTCCAAGGGCTTGTTCCATTTTCATTGTGAGAAGTTGTTTTATAATGGTAATTTAAGGTACAAAATACAAGGTACTTGAGATTTTTGTCATTTGTGTGACATTTATCTGTGTATGAAACTGGAAGGTAACCATAATACTGTAAGGTAAAGCAGATACCGTAAGCCTTTAAGAGATAACTGAGCAGTATACTTGGATGTCTTTGCTAAAAAGAAATTCAGATACCCTGTATATGTTTTCCTATCTAGTGTGTCTGGTTACTGTTGAATAGTTTAATTTGATCAACTTACTGCTAGTAACTTAAACCTGCTCTACTTTGAAATCATAAGCTAATTGCAATTATATGAATGTTTTTATAAAAGAACAGTCATCCTTGTTTATAATTGCTTTATTGCTGTGGATTGATATGTTTTAGTTTTGGCAAATAGTGAAGTGTTTCATCAGGAAAGGGACACAGGCCTTTCAGTGTTTACCAAGAAAAACAGCACAGGTAATAAGCACCGACTCAAAAGATTGTTAGGTTTCTAAGAAGCTTGAAGACTAGGTAGGAAGTGGGAACACTTTTTTGATTGCTGGAATAGTTCAAAGGCATGGGGTCTGAGGCATTGCTGTGCTCTGCTGTAATCCATAGTGTTTACTCTGACTTCTTGATTGATGTTCTTTTTTAGCTCTGTGATTACTGTACCGTGTTCATGTATTCAGAGCAAAAAGGACAAAGAGAAGACACATACTATTTTAGAGGCCTAAGTGGCCTGAGAAATGCCTCTTGGCTATGTGCATGGAATTGTTAGCCCAAAACACTATTGCTAAAAAGAGACATCATTGTTTCGGGTTGTAACATTGACTGCCTTCATCTCCTCTCCCAGCAGAAACTCACTTAGTTGCCCTAGTGATTTTGGGAAGAGGAAGACCTAGGAGCAAACTAAGAAGTTAAGACTCAGGAATCACTTTTGCAGACTAATGTCATTTTGTTCCTGTCTAAATTTTTTTTTCTTTTCTTTTTGTTTTTTAAATCTCTCCCGGACCTTCTTAATTAGAAACTTACACATATCAACATTTCCTGATCCAAACTTTTATTCTAGAGTTGGGCTTGACAGCCTCTGGTTCTGAGGAGTGGTGGAAAGAAACTTTAAAACACTTGTCTTCTGACTTTCTTAAGTTTAAAATTAAATTGGGGGGAAAAAAGTACACATGGAAACAATATAAAAGAATTAAATACTATTATTTTGAAATATACTGTCTAAAACCCCAAGAAACAAACAAACCAGTGGAGCCCAAAAGTGGCTTCATATTTTGTGGCAAGTCTCTGAGGAAAAACATAAGTCTGTAATGCCTTATATGATATTTAAGAGAACAGTTACAAAATAACTAAATACTAAATAATATTATATCATCCTTGTATCCTGCAGTACCATGTTTTAGAGGTTTATTCTTGACAGCGTAAATATTAAAATTTAGAAGTTAATCATTTTTTAATTGAAGTATAGTTGATTTACAATTAGTTTCAGGTGTACATAAGTTAATCATTTTATATTCAGTTATTACTAGCACAAGGTGTGAACTTAGAGAGCCAGCTGTATACATACCATGTTGCAATGAGTTTGTTTTGTGAATCATTTGGATTCTTTGTCTGCAAGCAATGGAAAGAGATTGTCTTAAGCAAAATGCCAATATGTTTAAAGGAAAACCAAGATGGCTAAACCTTAGAGTGGCCTGAGACAAAGGCAGACAGCTTCTGGGATCTCAGCAGCCAGAACTGGCAGCCTTTCTCTTTAGGATGCTCCCTTAGGTGATAGCCATCTCTGACTTTGAAAATCAAATTCCCAAGAGAGAGGAGCTTGATTGGCTCAAGCTTGGATCAGGTTTCCCTGTCTGGATCAATTACTGTGGCCAGAGGGGATGATTACTATGATTTACAAAGTAAGGGGTGAGGGGGAAGGGAAACAGGGACTGAACATACAAAAGGTGTAGCTGACCCACAGTTAATTTCATATGGGAAAATTAAGAAATGAGGAAACATTAATTCAGGGTGATTCTCATTTGTAAACTGTTTTCTAATATCACTGTAGACCTCTAGTGCTTTTCTAGAGGGAAGAATGTTTGGTGTTAAATAGGTTTTTATTATTTTAACTATAATTAAAATAATGAGAGTTAGCTGTATTGGTTTTTAAAAACTAAAAGTATATACAAGAAACTTTGCTCTTCATCTTTGGGAACACAGAATTTTAGTTCTGCTCCCCCCGCCCCCATCATAATGTTCTAATTTATTTCAATGAGATACAGTTTTCTCCTGGTCATTAGGAAGCTTATTTAATATTTACATTCAATCTTAATGTAAGAATAATGATCAAAGAAAATAGGTAAAATAAACACCAAATTAGGGGATGTTTTTGTGATTGCGGTGAGTGCTGATTGGATGACTGGATTTCTTTTTTTTTGATATATTCTTTACTTTAATACTATTAATTTGCATTTATTCTTTTTTGGGGGGCTATAGAATGGCTTTATTTTCTCAAACTTGTAGAGTTTTGTTTCCTAAAATTAATCAGTCCATATCAAATAAGTACTAACAATGTCATAGAACTTAATATTGGTCGCTGCGGGGGAAGCGAAGAAGTAGTGAACCCTTGTACTTAAAGATCATCTCACATCTATCCCCACTGAATTTTACATTTGTTCTTGTTATTTAATATAAGAAAAAATATCATATAAGGCATTATAAACTTAGGTTTTTCCTCAGAGCGACTTGCCACACACTATGCAGCCACTTTTGGGCTCCACTGGTTGGTTTGTTTCTTGGGGTTTTAGATGGGATATTTTAGAATTAAAAATGTTCAAAAATTAAGACATCTGAGATTCATTAAGAAATATTTTCTCTATTGATAATAATTGATCTGGAAAACAACATTAATTACTATTCCACAGCTCCTTGTTTGTATAACAATTAATTGAACTTTTTTTTTTAGTTAAGTAGTATAAAATATACAGCTATGGTAATTAGAGATATTTGTTAAATGCTGCATGAATGACTGGGATCATAAGTGTTATGGGAATTTAGCAAAGCAGCAAGAGGTAGTTACATATAACTATTAGTATGTGATTAATATTGTATCTGGGAGGATAGTTTACCAAATTTGCTTTGGGGAGTCTGTTAAAAGTATCAATAGAAATAAGGAAATATTTATCTCCCATCATTTATCTGGCCTTCCCAGTGCTACTTAGGAGAATTGTTAAGCATAATTAAACAGGTATGTCCTTGCTACTTATCTTGGTACATACTACATAGACTTGCCCATGTGAGAAGCATTCCATCACAAATGTGGGAGCCTGCAGTTCAGAGTACAGTTGGCCCTCCATATCCCTGGGGTCTGCATGCAAGGATTCAATCAACCATCAATCGAAAATATTTGAAAAAAAATTCCAGAAAGTTCCAAAACGCAAAACTTGAATTTGCCATGCTGGCGACTATTTACATAGCATTTACATTGTATTAGGTATTATAAGTAATCTAGAGATGATTTAAAGTATACTTGAGGATGCACGTATGTTGTATGCCAATACTACACTACTTTATACAAGGGTTTAAACATTTGTGGATTTTGGTATCTGTGGGAGTCCTGGAACCAATCTCCTGTGGATATGGAGGGAGGACTGTATCTGCCCTTGTAACTTCGTAGTGGGTATTAGTGGTTGGGTGAGGCTGGCAGTGGTGGTCCTATTGAAACTTCTTTGTTTTGCTATATGCTAATAACATGTGACCTTTCCATGGACCTCTGTTTCAGGACAATTTCCTGAGCTCCCAAGAAGAATTTTGTATATTCCACACAATTTATAAATATTTTAGGTTAGCATCCAAGTAGGCACTTCAAAGTTGAAGCTTCATCTGGGGCTTTTGGTGAAATGACCCTATACTCAAACTTATTTTATATATGTAGATTTAATTTGTCAAGAAATTCCTTGTGGGGGCCTCCCTGGTGGCGCAGTGGTTGAGAGTCCGCCTGCCGATGCAGGGGATACGGGTTCGTGCCCCGGTCTGGGAGGATCCCATATGCCGCGGAGCGGCTGGGCCCGTGAGCCATGGCCGCTGGGCCTGCGCATCCGGAGCCTGTGCTCCGCAACGGGAGAGGCCACAACAGTGAGAGGCCCGCATACCGCAAAAAGAAAAAAAAAAAAAAAAGAAATTCCTTGTGAGTAGCTCCTTCTCAGTTCACCTCAGGACTCTTTTCTGCACAGTGAGTGTTTCAAGATTAGAAGCTATTATACCCCAACTCCCTCTTAGGGCACTAGTGACTGAATATACTAATAAGCACTTACATTTTCTCCCCTAACTCTTTAATAGGAAAATTTTAGGGTTATTCTTGGGTTTATTTAACCATATTTTCCTACTCAGCCAAACAATTTAAATGGGATTTAAACCATCCTTAGGAAGGCATTGGTTATTGAAAAATCTTGGTCAATGTTTGAGTGAGCAAGCTGTTCACTAAAGTGTGATTTCAAGCCTTCTGCAGCTGAACTTTTCCAGCCTGAACCACCACCTGTATGTAAACTTGGAAGGACTCAAAGAATTAAAGCAATTTATCGCCCTCAAGTCATTTATCGCCCTCAAGTCATTGATCGCCAATCACAACCACCTGCCTCAAACAAACAAACGTATCAGCCACTATCTTTCCATCATTACTTCCTGTCTTGGTAAGATATTATCTAAGAGAGTAGTAGGCTTTGTTACACACAAGAACAACCGAGTTAATAATTATTTCACCAAATGATTAGTATATCTGTAAAAATAACTTTGTGTAAAGGAGACTTACTTTAAAGGTCTACATCAAAATTACAGAGTAGATTGTTTTTTATATTAAGCAAATGATGGATTAAAAAGAAAACTGGTTCTGCTTAAATAATAATGCTTTATTGGTTGTTTGTCTCAAAGTCACCAATACTATTAACACTTTAATACAAATTCATTAAATTTAGTGTTTTATAACAATTTAGAGTAAATAGTTATAATAACAAATTAACACTTTCCTAGGATTTGAGGAAATTTTAGTGAGCTTCATACTCTGAAAAAATTTTTCCTGAAAAGTTGGGGGACGTTTCCTAAATCATAAAAAGTTGTGATGAAAAGGCTAATATTGGTATGAGGGATAGAGTAAAAGGAAAACCATAAAAACCAAGTAAGAATTGTCCTGTGGGTTATTTAAAAAAGACTAAGTTAAGATCAATATATTCTTTTGTTATGTAATATATGTTTTAAGATTCTGTCAGGATTGGTGATAAACCTGCCAAGTGTGAAATAATAATAAAGTGTGTACCAGGAAGTGTATTGCAACATTGTTAATAATGACAAAAGGTTGGAAACAATCTGAATGTCTTTCTTTGGGTCCAGTTTAATAAATTATGTGTCCATATAAAAAGGAATGTAGTGCAGCTGTTGAAAGGATGAGATGTTCTGTTTACAAGGTTATGGAATGAGCTCCAAGATTTGTTAAGTAAAAAAGCAAGCTGCCCAGGTGTGTATCTTTCCTACCATTTGTATAGGTGGAATAAAACAATGTATAAATATGTGTTTGTATATGCAAAATTACTTAGGGAAGGACACAAAAAGCTGGTGGTAACAGCAGCCTTGTAGCAGGGAAGGGGAGGGTGGAGTATGGGAAGGACTTCACTTTTTGTTGTGCATCCTTCTGTGCCTTTTGTATCATATGCAGATGTTGCCTACAAAACATAAATAGTAAAAAATATTCACCTGTTGCCTTGACGGTATCAAGTGAAGGAGGTATTGCTTAACACTACCACTTCTGTCCTTCCTGTGTCTTGTCATCTGCCTGTTATCTTGTGGACTATAGGCCACCACCACCAAGTCTTTTTTTTTTTTTTTTAATTTACACGACATACACTAGTCTTTAAGCAAGGAGTTCTTTGCTCTGTACAGTGCAAAACACAGTGTAAATAAGTATTTGCTTTTTTGAAGATTTTTTTTCAGGACCTATTTTTCTGGCATTTTTGTGAATTCATGATGATGATGGTAAAAGTAAGTAAAATACATCTGTCAGATAGCCTTGTGATCAAGTTAAACTAGTCATCCTCAGGAGATATCGTTTTGATTGGTTTTTTTTTTTAAATGTCCCACAAAGATGTTGTTAAACCTTTTATTTGTTCAGATATATTCCTAGTTTGTTGTTTATTTTAAAGCTTTTGTTAGTATTTTGTAAAAGTGAAAACATAATCAAATTGATTTGTGTCTTTTCCCCATGCTTTTTAAACTTAGAAATTAGAAATATTATCTGGTCACTTAATATTCAGTCTCCTTTGTACCTAATTTTTATAATTCAACTTCACATTTTGTTTCATAGAGTGGACGTTTCACCATGGGTTTATGCTATGATTCTCAGCTTTAGAGGTTCCTTGACCCAGTGTATTACTTTAGCCAGAGATGAGCAGATTCAAGGAATCGGTCACTAACCAAACTCATGAGACTGATTTTAAAATTTAAAAATTATTCTCCAGGATAACCAATATTTGAGGGATTTACTTGGGAGATATCCTCGCTGATAAGTCCATGTAAGAATAATAATTTTAGGTCACAAAGTTGCTTGACACACTCTTAGGACAATGAGAATTATATGAATATTTATATCAAGTCAGGGTAACTGGATAGATTTTTCTATTTTAAGGATTTTTTAAGATAAATATCATGGAAAATTAATTAGATTGCTACATGTTCCACATAGTGCCGGAAACAGAATAACAAACTAATTGTTCCCTGTACTTTGTTCGCTTTTTTCTCTTTTAAAAAGGGATATGGGACTTCCCTGTTGGCGCAGTGGTTAAGAATCTGCCTGCCAATTCAGGGGACACAGGTTCGAGCCCTGGTCTGGGAAGATCCCACATTCCGTGGAGCAACTAAGCCTGTGCACCACAACTACTGAGCCTGCGCTCCAGAGCCCACGAGCCACAATTACTGAGCCCACGTGCCACAACTACTGAAGCCGCGCGCCTAGAGCCCATGCTCTGCGACAAGAGAAGCCACCGCAATGAGAAGCTCGCACATACCAACAAGAGTAGCCCCCGCTCGCCGTAACTAGAGAAAGCCCGCATGCAGCAATGAAGACCCAACCCAGCCAAAAAAATAATAATAATAAAATAAAATAAAAAGGGATATGTCGTCCTATCTTCCAGAAACCTGAACTCTCCAATTTCCAGATCCTGTTAGGAATAACCATTCAAGTAGGGAAAGGAGAGAGGATAGACAAACTATTGTAAAGCCTGTAAAGAATAAGTATTCATGGCAAATACTTGGGTTGCCTTATTGACATTTTAGCAGGAGATCGTTAATTCACTTTGGAAGGAGATATATTACTTGTCATATTTATTGTCAGGTTCATTTTTCCCAATCTTGTATTTCAGGGAGGAAATAATGCTGGCCATACAGTTGTTGTAGATTCTGTGGAGTATGATTTTCATCTTTTACCTAGTGGAATAATTAATCCTAATGTTACGGCATTCATTGGTAAGTATATAGACTGAACTTAGGGACTTTTTTCCCCCAATGGATAATAATGTTTATTTTTCATAATCTAAACTTATTTAATCTCTAATCAAATGATTCATTGATTGCTTATTAATCTTGACAGTGGTACCTTCTGGAATATACCTAACTTTGGCTGTTTTACAACTCTTTTAGATCATTTAGCACTAATAACTTTTTTGGAATGATTACTTTGCATTTATTTCTGATCATTGGCAATCTTAATTGTATAACAAAGTGTTAGATCATCAAATCAGTTTTCCAAACACTATGAAGCATAGTAAGAAATACAAGAGGTCTGTGTTTCATGGATTGGTTCTGAACGCTTATAACATAAGATGCAATCTGATATTTTCTCTTGTAGTCTTTTATTTTTAAAAATGCTCATCACAACCCAATAAATTGATTTTATGGCCACTAATAGGTTTGAGTCCCCAGTTTGAAAGACTGGGATCTGGTTCAGTTTGCCTAAACCTATATAACTAGTTTCTTTCAAAATAATAGTTTCACTTTGTTTCAAAGAAATTTGAAATTATATTGAGTATAGTTTTAGTGTTTTATATTCTGTGTATTATGTTCTATTATGTATTTACATTATACTACCGTTTAAAACTTGGAATCATTTCTGTGGTAACTCCCTGATAAATTAGAATGTCCTACTAATCAAAGTGCCTCACTCTTCTACTATTCTAGATAAAGAGTTATTGAAGATGTATGTCTATATTATAAATACAGATGTTTAAATTTGGGATTTGCTTATTTGTGGTTTTTTTTTTTTTTTTTTTTAGGAAATGGTGTGGTAATTCATCTACCTGGATTGTTTGAGGAAGCAGAAAAAAATGTTCAAAAAGGAAAAGGTATGAAAGAATGAGTCTGCTTTGTCTGGCAGCCAGTTATTTATTTTTTTTAATGAAGTATTATTGGACTTTCATTCCAGAAAAACTTAACATTTTTGTCTTCTACTTTAAAATTGCAGATTATTGTAGGACAAAATTTTTAATGTCAGTTATTAAATTTTATTCATTATAATCAGTGTTCTAAACAAAAGACAAACATAACAAGGTCATTGTGTAAGTCCTGATTTTTTACACATTGGTCATCTGCAAACTTTAAGTAGCTAGAATTACTATATGCTGGTGGCAAAACTCTAGGAAATTCATGAGTTCATTTTGTCATTTGTGCTCGTTAGCATCCATTTCTAAACAAGCCAAAAATCAGCTTAAGGCAGTCAGAAAGCCACTGTAGCCCATTTTGTACACTTTTAGTCTCATTTCCTAGAAGATCTGGAACTCCCTTGGTTACTACAACCCAGGGACAAAAGAGGTTTTTTAGGTCCCTGCCTCCAAATGAGGGAAATGCTTCTTCTATGCAGTGTATCCACTTCCATCTTTAAAAAAAAAAAAGACTTGATTTCCTGCCTTTTCTAATCTCTTCTGGATTTTTGGAAGTCTGTTTACATTCAGTTAGGCTGCCTTGCTAGTGTTTGAGGGGAATGTGGCAATGCAAATGATACACAATTGAGGAAAATCATTAGTGTAGTTTTCCCTTAGCTCATATTTAAAGAACTAAATTCTATTACATCGTTAACGTCTATTTTTCACGTTTAAAAGTAGCAATCCATCCTCAAGTGTTCCTAACAACTAAATCTGACTTCACAGAATCCTGTCTTGCTATTATCTCTGTTGTCTTCCCTGCATTTTACCTGTATGTTGTGTCTGCCTTTTTAACTGGTCACCTTGAGGTTCCCTTGCTGCTCTCTGCTGTCCTTCATCCCCTTTACAATTTTGCCCTACTCTTTTCCCTTCTGGCCTATCTAACCCAGCTGAATCTACTTTATTGAGTTTCTTTGTAATATTTTGTTATAATATTCCCTAAGCAAACTTTAGAATACATGTTACATATCAAAAACAGCTATGGGGGGCGCTTAATAACTTCTTTAATCTATAAGGAATATTTGTAAAACAAATCTTTGGATATTATCAAAATTAACAGCTAATTTTTAATATTCAAATACTAATTTTGAAAATAGGGCTCATTGGCTTATCCTTAGAATGCATATAGCCTACTAAGTTACTCTCTTTAAAGAAGAATATTTAGATTCATTCAACAATCATTTTTCTTGAACATTTATTGGATGACAGACCCCATACTATGAAAATTCATGGCCCCTACTCTCAGGCATTCACACTTAAATGGGGAGACACATGTATCTTCTTATAATTCAGTGTGATAAGTGCAGTAATTGATAGTACTTTGGAGGAATTAGAACATTTTATTATTTTGTTTAATCACCCTTTTTTTTTTTTTTTTTGCGGTATGTGGGCCTCTCACTGTTGTGGCCTGTCCCGTTGCGGAGCACAGGCTCCGGACGCGCAGGCTCAGCAGCCATGGCTCACGGGCCCAGCCGCTCCGTGGCATGTGGGATCTTCCCGGACCGGGGCACGAACCGGTGTCCCCTGCATCGGCAGGCGGACTCTCAACCACTGCACCACCAGGGAAGCCCTAATCACACTTTTTATAATTGTCTTTTGGGAACGGGTGCCATACCCCAAATTAACTCCCTTTTCTCAAAATTCTCCCCTTGCTTTGAACTTCACCCACACTCCCTCACATCCCACTCCCCCCGTCGTACCGCCCCAACAAAATGATATTTCCTACCATTTCTGTTTTGGATTCCTAAAAGTATTTTATGTGGCTATGGCTGGCTTGAGTTTGGAGCTTTTTAGAGCAAAACATTTAGAAGGAATTTGTGAACGACTTTGTATAATGAATGACAGGTGAGAAAATTCTTGTTAAACATATTTCCTATGCAGAAAAAAAGATGCTAAAATGACTACTTAGGTGAAAAACACTTTTAAACAGTGTATTTCTTTTTTTTTTTTTTTTTAACTGTATAAACTATTTATTAACAGACAACGCCCACAAATTTATTTCTTCTTGGACACACCCATGGTGCGGCCACGGCGGCCTGTGGTCTTGGTGTGCTGGCCTCGTACACGAAGTCCCCAGAAGTGGCGTAGGCCTCGGTGGGCCCTAATCTTCTTCAGTCGCTCCAGGTCTTCACGGAGCTTGTTGTCCAGACCGTTGGCCAGGACCTGGCTGTATTTTCCATCCTTCACATCCTTCTGTCTGTTTAAGAACCAGTCTGGGATCTTGTATTGGCGTGGATTCTGCATAATGGTGATCACACGTTCCACCTCATCCTCAGTGAGCTCTCCTGCCCTCTTGGTGAGGTCGATGTCTGCTTTCCTCAACACCACATGAGCATATCTTCGCCCCACACCCTTAATTGCAGTGATGGCAAAGGCAATTTTCCGCCGCCCATCGATGTTGGTGTTGAGTACTCGCAAAATGTGCTGGAACTTCTCGGGGATTACTAGAGACATGGCGGCGGCCCCAGCCGCGGCGTGTAGGCCTCCAGTGGAAGAGAGCTAAACAGTGTATTTCTAAGGAAATTAAGATTTAAAAATTATTATACAAAATGTTCAATTAAATGTATCTTTTTTTCCCTTCCCTCTAGGTCTGGAAGGCTGGGAAAAAAGGCTTATCATATCTGACAGAGCTCATATTGGTAAGGGGGACGTAATACATTTATTTATAACTATCTTTTTATCAGAAACATCACATGAAAGCATTTAGTAGCCAATTTGTCTTTAATTTTACTGAACACTAAGTAGGATGAATTGTAATAATTGGGTTCAGATACATGGAATCTTATTCATTTTTTTCTTTTGTTTTTAATAAGGGCTAGGTTAAAGTTTACCTATTTCTGAAGAATTAGCTAATCAGATGAATAATTTAAGCAGTATTTCATGAGACATCGCTACTTCTATTAAAAAATAAGCCACATTAAAATACAAAGAGCTTTTTCTTGCATATATTAATACTCATGTAAAAGTAGGTCTCCCATCGGGCAAGTCTTTAGAGTGATTCATTGTACCTAAAATGTAATAATACTGCTTTTTAAATGATGTAGATTTTATTCAGACTAGCCTTCTCCTCCATTGGTTACAACAAACTGGATTCTAAAATTAATTTCAACCACCACCAGTATATTTGAAGTTTGTTTCCCTGTTATTATCCTATCTCTGAAGTGATAGCATTTTTAATTACCAGTGACATGATTAAGAGGCAATAGCCAGGAAAGAGAAAGAACTATAAACCATGTTAGAACTTCTGTGATTGATTAGAACTCTTAAATTGTATTTAAATATGTATGTCTCCTGAGGCAGTAGCTGCTGTAGTTTTAGCATTGACCTCCATTTAAGAGGCAACCCCAAAATTTTCTAGAGTATTTATCAGCCAAGTGACAGTACCTCCAAATAACAATCACAGATTTGAATACTATGCATAGTCTTAGGAAATCAATAAAATAACTTATTTGAAGTAAACTGTACTGGATTGACATACAGCTTTTATGTGAAAACTCCCTTTTCATTTCGTAGTTTGCCATAGGCTTCTTAATCTATAAAATCTGAAAAGAACAATTTGTGATTACCACTGCAAAACACTTTTATATTAGTTCATATTATCGTATATGTTGTCCATAAGTAGATTGGTATTCCCATACTGAAGACTTTGCTAGTTGTTAGTGTGACTAGATAAAGTGTAAAGAATACATACTTCTGTATTTTCCATAAAACAAAGTAGGCTGTGAGTCATTTGTATTTCACCGATTTAAACTATGAAAATATTAACTATCAATTATACTTGTGTTTAAACTGAACCTTTTCTTTGAAGAGCTCGTAGTTTTTTAGTTTTTAGCAAAACTGCAATTTATATTTCCAGAGTAATAGCGTAGATACATCACTAGACAAGAAAAGAAAGTAGAAAGCTTTGCAGTCCCAAATAATAACATGTAATTTGGATGAGGACAAAAAGGTTTCATTTTGCTTTTATGAGGAAGGAGGTTATAAATCTGTCATGTTTGTTGGCCATTTTAAGCTTCTGATTAAAAAAGAGAATCATACTCAGCCTGTCACCTATATAGTTTAAAATATTTTTTGGTTATTACCTTAGTACTTTTAAACTTTTACATATCATCCCTATAGGGCTGTAATATAGGAAGCAATATTGTATTATTTTTCTTACTGACAGTCTTTTAGGTATATAATGAAAATTATATTTTTGTGCATTACTTTTGTATTGTTTTTTATCTGCTTACACTCACTAATCATTAATCTTATATGTATTTTATTTTGTTAAAATGAGTCATCTTTAACTTTCTAGTTTTTATGTATAGCCTTTTGGTATTCATTGCCTCTGTCTTGTGAATAAATGATGAAAGCCGCTACTTATCTTCAGAACTTTGTAATGGTCCTCTGTCATCTGCTATGTGAAATTCAATATCAGAATACCACAATCTAGGATTGCAAAATAGGATAATACCTAGTATGTACTCTTTGAGTAACATAACATTAATGCACATAATCAGGTAAGTAGTTCGGCTTATGTAAATATATGCTGATGATATCAATCTGTTGAAAAGAACATGGTGTTAAGAGAGATACCTGTGTTCCTGTTTGGATTCTCCACCTTTTTTCATTATAAATGCTTTGGGTCTGTCACTTGACAGTTTGCATTCTTGAACGTAGCACAGTGGTTAAGCAAGTTACTTAATTCCTTTAGAGTACAAAAACCAAAGAAAATACTAATACAAAGGGGTCAAAGAACCAGAGTAATAGGAAAGTAATGTGGTTTAAATTATAACAAATGTGAATTAATTTTTAAAATTTTTAAATTTATTATATTTATTTAATAATGGTTTTTCCTTTTCCATAAATTTATATTCTTAAAGGAAAGTATTTCTTAGAGGGGAAATAGTTAGAGGAGAACTGAGTCCAGAGAGGATAGCTCTGACTAAAATTTAGATATATGTAGTAATATGTATAATAATATATGTATTCTTTAAAACATGTGTTATTAAAATGTCTATAAAAAACATGTATTTTTAGTACAGTCAATTCTGAAATGGTGAAAAGAAGTAAATAACGTTATCAAAAAATCAAACTAACTAGAAAATTGCTGAGAATCATTGCTATGTAACCACTTCACATTTTTGCTTCAGGGACTCTCTTACCATAGGACTGAAAGGACAGTTCTCTAAGTGCCATGGTAATTATGGCATTAGAACTCTCATTTCAGTACTAAGCACAAAACCTAGTCTGGTACATAGATGCTTAAAAATATTGACTGTTAAAAATGTCTCATAAAATCCTGAGATTGTCAGCACAAAGTATGATGGGTGATATGGAGTATAGTATAATAGAATTACAGGGTTTAGAATTTTAGGGATCTGGATCCAAATGTTGTTTTTGTGTCCTCTGGCAAGTTATTTGTCTTCCAGGCATTAGTCCCCCCCATCGGTAACAACGTCTCACACAAGGCTGTGCCCATGTGGGAAAGAGTTTTAGCTGTTTTATTCATAAATATGCCCAGCACCTAACTTAGGTGCCCTACCCCACTTGGCCAAGATGTACTACTTTTTCATCTGGAGGCGTACTGTCCTATAGTTTTTTAGTTTTAGTGCCTTCATTTTTCTGCAAGAGTACATGTAGGGTTGGTATTATTTCCTTTTAAATGTTGGCTAGAATCTTTGAGGGGATGTTTTTAGTTATAAATTCCACTTCTTTAACAGATATGGAGAGATTCAGGTTTTTCTGTTTCTTTTTGTGTCAGTTGTGGTAATTTATGTTTTTTCAAGGACTGTATTCATTTCATCCAACTTGTCAAATTATTGGCATAAGATTTTTAATGTTTGTATATTATCCTTTTAATTTCTGTAGAGTTTGCAGTGATGTCCTTTCTTTTATTCCTAGTATTGATAATTTGTATCTTCTCTCATTTTCTCTTGATCAGTCTAACTAGAGCTTTCTCCATTTTATTGATTTTGAGTTTTTTCCCCAAAGAATAAGCATTTGATTATGTTTATTTTCTATTTCATTGGTTTCAGCTCTTTATTAGTCCATTCTTTCTACTTTCTTTGGGTTTAATTTGCTCTTTTTTTTTAGCTTCTTTAGAAGCTTACTAGATTATTTATTTTAGACTTTTTTAATATAAGCATTTAAGGTTACACATGTCTCTCTAACACTATTTTAATTGCATTTCCAAACACTGACATTTTGTATGTTTATTTCCATTCAGTTGAAAATACTTTGTAATTTTTTTGTGATTTCCATTTAATCCATGAGTTAAATATGATGTTTATGTTTCTAAATATTGGAAGATTTTCCTGATTTCTCTCTATTATTTATTTCTAATTTAATTTTGCTGTAGACAGAATATACTCTGTACAATCTTAGCCTTTTAAAATTTGTTGAGATTTGTTTTATGACCTATTATGTGGCCTATTTTGATTAATGTTCTACATGCATTTAGAATATGTGCTCTGTTCTTGTTGAGTAGTGTTCTTTAAATGTCAGTTAAATCAAATTGGAAGATAGCATTGTTTAGATCTTCTGTATCCTAAGTGATTTTCTATTTACTTGATCTGTCAGCTACTGAAAGAGAAGCATGTTAAAAACCTCCAACAATAATTGTGGATTTGTCTATTAATTTCTTTTCAACTCTGTAAGTTTTTGCTTTGTGTGCTTTGAAGCTGTTAGGTGCATGTATATTTAAAATTATGTTTTGATGAATTAGCTCTTTCATCATTATGAAATGCCCTCTTTATTTATGGTGATATTTCTTATTCTGAAGTCTACTTTGATATTAGTATAGCCACTAGAGCTTTCTTAAGATTAGTGTATCTTTTTCCATCCTCTAATAATCTTTAATCTATTTATATTTTATATTTATGGCTCATTTATTGTCGACAAGATGTATTTGGGCCTTACTTTTTATTCATTGTGACCATGTGCCTTTTAATTGGAATGTTTTGACCATTTACTTCTAGTACAGTTAATTAGCAGTATGGTTGAATTTATATTTGCCCATTGTTTTCTATTTGTTTTTTTTCTTCTTTCCTGATTTCTTTGGGATTTGATATTTTGAATATTATCTCCACTATTAGCTTATGAGCTATACCTCTTGTTTTATGAATTTTGGAAGTTGCTCTAGGGTTTATAGTCTGCATCTTTAAATTTCTCATGATCTACCTTAAAATAATGTAACATTTAACCTAAGGTCCTTACAACAAAATGCTTGCATTTCCTTGTAAAGTCCTTTGTGTTATTATTGTCATACATTTCATGTCTACACTGTTATAAACTCCACAATACATTGTTAATATTTTTGCTTTAAACAATCAATTTTCCTTTAAAGAAATTTAAAAATGACTAAGTTGTTGGCCAATCTTTACATTAGCATACTTAAGCAAGTATGCAAAGAACTATCTATTACATCATAATTGTGCCCCTTCCCATTGAATCTCATAACAAAATTTTAATATAAGAGATGTTTATTGAGGAAAAGAGACCTGAGAAATGACTGGGAGTTTGAAATTTTTTTAAGCATTTGAAATCCAAGGTTTGCTGGGTGTCTGTCCTTTGATTCAACAGCTATCGGAAGCCTACTCTATGTCAGGTGTGGTGTTAGGCACTGAGGATTCAGAAGTAGAAAAGATAAAAGTCCCTTAATGGAGCTATAGTAGGGAACACAGGTATGTAATGTACCATGGTATATAGTGATACATTCTGAGGAGAAAAAGTAAATCAGAGAAAGGAGACCGGTAGTGTCAGGCATTTGGAGGAGTTGGGTGGGGAGCTATAATTTTAGATAAAGTGGCCAGGGAGGTTTCACTGAGAAGATGACATTTGAGTAAAAACCTGAAGGAGATGCAGGATGAATAAGGTCTGGAGATACGCTGTACAATCTTGAGTTGTAGATTACAATACTGTATTGTGACTTAAAGTGGTCATATTAAAAGAAAAAAAAAACTTAAAAAAAAAAAGACCTGAGAAGGTGTGAGAAGCAAGCAAAGTGGATATTACATGTCCTGAGGCTCACACTGGACACTTTAATACAGTATAAAAATAGTGTTAATAAAACTTAACTCTGATAATTAAAAAATAATAAGATGGTATTAATAAAACTTAATTACTGAAGGTACACAATTGTCTTTAATTTAAAAAATTAGACTGAATCCCCAAGGTGGCATTTTGTGTTTTCAGTATCTAGGCTGTAGAGAATGGAAGAGATTATTCGAGCAACTTTAGACAAAGACTGTTCTTTTAAAAACGGTAGTTGTGGTGGTATTAAGGCTCCATGCCATGATGAAGCTTCATGAAAGTGATGATTCTGATTGTACTCATAGCTTCCTGGAAACTAGAAAAACCTAAGAAAACATTAGCTCTACGGCAAGGTACTTGGTTCACCTGCTTTCCAACAACTATTTGTGATCTGCCAGTTGCCTCTGTAACTTCTTTGAACATAAAAAATAAAACATGCTGAAATGCAAATGCTTTTTTATTCAAAAGAAGTGGTGTACTCCAAGGTCTCAATCTTGTCCTAACTGATTTGCAAAGTCTGAGTTTAGTGAAACAGCTCTTAAGAACTATTCTGGCCTCTCAAACATAGATGAGAAAGGCTAGGCTGGGCACCAAAATAGGAACATCGTAATGAACTAATCGTTATAGTATATAATAGCGATCTATTGGCCAAGGTTTAGAATCCATGTCATAGAAAAAAGTAAACATTTTAACATACCACATAATATAGAAGGTGTGGCACAAATGGTATACACATATTTTACTCCTTTAATCAGCATGTACCTTATTATACAGAGCCTTCTAGTACCTGAAAAGGGTACTGTGTTAACCAAGGAGGTGAAAGACCTGTACACTGAAAACTATAAGACAGTGATGAAAGATACTGAAGAAGAAACAAATAAATGGAAAGATATTCCATGGTTATGAATTGGAAGAATTAATATTGTTAAAATGTTTGTACCACCCAAAGCACTGTACAGATTCAGTGCATTTGGAATTCAGTGTGTTCGGTTACATTGGAATTCAGTGCAATTCCAATGGCATTTTCCACAGAAATAGAAAAAACAATTGTGAAGTTTGTATGGAACCACAAAAGACCCAAAAATAGCCAAAGCAATCTTGAGAAAGAATAAAGCTGCAGGCATTATGCTCCCTGATTTCAAATTATATTACAAAGCTATAGTAATTTAAAAAACAGTATGGCTTTGGCATAAAAACAGACACACAGATCAATGGAATGGAATAAGGAGCTCCAAAATAAACCCACACATATGTATTCAATTAATTTACAACAAAGGAGCCAAGAATATACAATGGGGAAGGGATAGTCTTTTCAATAAATGGTGTTGGGAGAATTAGAGTGCTACATGCAAAAGAATGAAACTGGATCACTATCTTAGGCTATACACGAAAACTAACTCAAAATGAGATTAAAGACTTGAACCTAAGACCTGAAACCATAAAACTCATAGAAGAAAACATAGATGCTAAGCTCCATAACACTGGTCTTCATAATGATTTTTTTTTTTTAAATTTAACACTGAGAGCAAAGGCAACAAAAGCAAAAATAATCAAATGGGATTACATCAAACTAAAAAAACTTTTGTACAGCAAGGGAAACCATCAACAATATGAAAAGGCAAGCTACAGAATGGAGAAATAGTTGCAAATCATATAGCTGATAAGGGGTTAATATCTAAAATATATAAAGAACTCATACAACACAAGAGAAAAAAACAATTTAAAAACGGAACAGAGGAACTGAACATACATTTTTCCACAGAAGACATTAAAGATCACCAACAGGTACATGAAGAAGTGCTCAACATCACTAATCATTAGGAAAGTACAAATCAAAATCACAATGAGATAATCACACTTGTCAGAATGTCATCAAAAAGACAAGAGATATGGGCTTCCCTGGTGGCGCAGTGGTTGAGAGTCTGCCTGCCGATGCAAGGGACATGGGTTCGTGCCCCAGTCCGGGAAGATCCCACATGCCACAGAGCGGCTGGGCCCGTGAGCCATGGCCGCTGAGCCTGCGCGTCCGGAGCCTGTGCTCCACAACGGGAGAGGCCACAACAGTGAGAGGCCCGTGTACTGCAAAAAAAAAAAAAAAAAGACGAGATAACAGGTGTTGGTGAGGATGTGCACTGTTGGTGGGAATGTAAATTCATGTAATCTGGGGAAAACAGTACAGAGAGGGAAGGGGAGGAGGAGAGGGAGAGAGAAGAGAGAAGGCATAGAGTCTTATTCAGACGGGAAAAGCATATGGCTTGGAGCCAAGGACTTAAAAGAATGCCTGTATGATGGTATGGGAGGGCAGAAAGGGGGCAGAGCACAGTGTAAGATGAAAGGGCACAGACTATACAAGGAGCCCATGTAAAATAGTTTTGTCTTTTCCTTTTAAGCGTTAGAAAGATACAGAGTTTTAAAGACAACAGTGGTGATATATCTGTGTCTTGGAAAGATGACTGTGGCTGCATTAAAACGTAGGAATTAGAGGTGTCCAAGAGTGGAAATAGGTACACTCATTAGGAGGCTACAGCTTTAGTAAGAGATGATGGAAGCTTGGGACCAGTGAGGAAAAGGAAGATAATTAACATGATCCCAAGATTTCTGGAGTCCAGAACTTTAAGAGGATATCTTAGTAAACTGAGCTTTATAGAATTGTAGGGTAGGGTACTCCAGAATTACTCTCTTAAGGACTCATTTTTAAAAATAGAATAGATTGCAATATATAGGAATGATCAGGCATATTTTCATATTAATATACCAGTTAGCATTATCATCTTCACTCCCACCATTATTGTTGCTTTTTAAAATGTATCCATTCAATTTGTCATAAAGAAATTAGGCTTAAGGAATTTATAACTTCAGTAATTTAAAATGCAATATATGTTGCTTTCCTGTATTACTTTTGTCTCAACAACAACTGATTTTGTTTTTTCCTCCTCAGTATTTGATTTTCATCAAGCGGCTGATGGTATCCAGGAACAACAGAGACAAGAACAAGCAGGAAAAAAGTATGGGTTTGTGTGTGTGTGTGTATGTGCAGTTTAAGCATATCTAGTCTTTTTTGTTTAAATTTTACGCCAGAAGTTTAAGAAAAATAACTATTAGGATATCCTGTTTAGATTTCAGAGAAAATCAATAAGACTGTGAAAATAAACTTAAAGGAAATAGCATAAAAATTTCATTCTTTGTGTTGATCTGACCATAAGAACTGCATCTTTCTTTTCTAACTCAGAGCTTGTTTTGATTTATTTTTAAGTTTGGGTACCACAAAGAAGGGCATTGGCCCAGTTTATTCTTCCAAAGCTGCTCGGAGTGGACTCAGGATGTGTGATCTTGTTTCTGACTTTGATGGCTTCTCTGAGAGGTAACTACCTTGTATTTCAAAATGGAAAGAGCAAATGGATTTTTAGGATTTTTAAAACCCAATATGCAGATTGATAAAAATCAGTATTCTAGTTGAGTAGTGGTAGTTGGCTTTTTTGTTTCATTTGAAATATTAAAGTTATTTTTTATTACATTTGAATTGGTCCTTAATTTGAAATTAACTTCACAAAAACAACATTATGTTGATATCATATCAGTACCTCAGAAAGACAAAGCCAAAATTATATTTAAGGATTGGAGTTTGGAATGTTTTACTGAGAAATAGAGATGCTTCCAGGGGGATGTGGCAGTGCTGTGGTGGGGTCACTACAGCCTAGGGTCCTCGGATTTTCAGGTCTAAAGACGCTGTTGTGTCCTCCCACCTGGAAATAATTAGGCTCTCAGGCACTGGTGAACTACTGCTATCAAGCTCACCTTGAAAAATAGAAATGCCCCATTGACACTTAATCTCTGTAGAAAAATCTCCATGGGAAACCTGATAATCATCCGAAAACTGTATGGTGACTCAGTGATGAGGTGTTAGTTGGTCACATCTAATAACAGATGGCATCAAAGATCACTCGCTGTATCCATTTTCAGTCAGCAGTTTGTCTGCACTGTTAGGACACCTCCACTGAGAATACTGGAGGCAAATTGCTAACGCCTGCCTCTGTCTCTCTTAAAAGTGTCATTTTAGACCATCTCCTTTTGTCTTTCATGCAGTGCAATATAGTTAATTCGATTTAAGTCTTGTGGTTACAGATTTCAGTCATTCCCTGCTCCTCCCACCCCTCACCTTAATTATATTGTTGATATCCCTATCAGTAGAAAATATTTTGAGTGTATCATTTATTCACATGACTGATCTTCTTTATTAGATTCTATTTCTCAGAGTGTAACTTCAGTTTGGGGATTGTTATTAAGACCACTTATCTCTGGAAACCATTTGAATCAAATGAAATTATTCAGAATATTTTTAAACAGAGCTGAGGTCTTGATTTATCTATATTTTTCAGGTTCAAAGTTTTGGCTAACCAGTACAAATCTATATACCCCACTTTGGAAATAGACATTGAAGGTGAATTACAAAAACTCAAGGTAATGCTTTCTGACATTTATAATGTCCTTTTTAAAACTCGTTTGCCAAATTGGCATCTAGATCTTTCATTCATTCAGTCTTTGTATTAGGAACTGAAAATATAAGGTTGAAGAACATGTGGTTAATAAGTGCCACACAGATATGTATAAAGTATTATAGGTAAGAAATGGTGAAGTGAATTTGTAATTTTAAGTCTAAAAGCATATAGCCTAAAAGGATGTGGCATGTTTGAGTAACTTTACATGATGTAGCTTAAACAAAATATTGAGTGGGGAGCAGGGAGCAAGAATAAAGTACCTGAAAATAAAGTTAGACAAGTAGGGAGCAAATCATAGGTCTTATGCTGGTCTTATATGCAGTGATAGGGAGTTTAGCTATTGAATAATTTTTGAGCAGAAAAAAAAGACTAGCTTTGTGTTATATAAAAGTCACTCATAGGAATTTGGGGGATAGATCAACAAAGGGACAAGTAAGAGATGATAACTTATAAAACTAACCAGCCCATTTAGGACTGGTACCCCATAGGGTCAATTTCTTTAGCACTGTACTCTTAAGAGACAAGTAAGGTAATTGGCCAAAGATTAGGCCCACAGCTGGTGCCTGAGTTAGTCAGTAGTCAAGTTGCCTATCCTCTCCACCCTTCCATTTCCAAAATCTTTGGTGAGTTTCAAGCTGCTTCTCGTGTGTCTGATTGTCACTCTTAAATAAGTATGACATCAATTCCAGAACTGAATAGGAATTTACATACCTGATATGTCTTTTTAGAATTGTTGCAGGCCTTAGGCCTAGCCACTCACTGAATTTCTTAAAAAAAAATGACCTCCAAGGAACATTATAAATGTTAGGTATTTGGATTTCAGTGTATGGATTGTTGCTTGGAATAGACTGCCATTTTGTTTTCATTCTGTCATGCAACAAATATTTTAAATTTATTACTAGCAACTTGGAAATATTTACGTGCTAAAGTACGGGTCTATCTTTTCAATTCTATTTTATACATGTTCCGAATGAAAGTAAAGTAGGTGAATAATAATGACCAGAATTAGGTAAGAAGATTCTTAATAGGTGATAAACAATATTCCCCCCTTATCCTTGGTTTCACTTTTCATGGTTTCAGTTTCCCATGGTCAACTGCAAAACAACTCATAAGTTTTAAATTTGAGACTTTCTGAGTAGTGTGATGAAATCTCTTGCTGTTCTGCTCCATCCTGCCCAAGATGTCAGTCATCCCTTTGTCCAATGCATCCCACCCATTAGTCACTTAGCAGCCATTTCACTTATCAGATTGACTGTCATAGTATCACAGTGCTTATATTCAAGTGACCCTTATTTTACTTACTAACGGTCCCAAAGCACAAGAGTTGTGATGCTGGCAATTTGGATACACCAAAGAGAAGCCGTACAGTGCTTCCTTTAAGTGAAAAGGTGAACGTTCTCAACTTAATCAGGAAAGAGAAAAAATCATATGCTGAGTTGGTAAGGTCTACAGTAAGAATGAATCTTCTTCTATGCATGAAATTGTGAAGAAGGAAGAAGAACTTTGTGCTAATTTTGCTGTTGAACCTCAAACTGCAAAAGTATAACAGTGCATAAGTGCTTAGGATGAAAAAGACATTAAATCTGTACAGTAAGATATTTTGAGGGAGAGAGAGGCCATATTTATGTAACTGTTATTACAGTATATTGTCATAATTGTTATATTTTATTATTGGTTATTGTTGTTAATCTCTTACTGTGCTGAATTTATAAATTAAACATTATCATAGGTATGTATGTATAGGAAAAAACACAGTATGTATACAGTTTGGTACTCTCTGTGGTTTCAGGCATCCCCTGGGGGTCTTGGAACATATCCCCCTAGGATAAGGGGGGGACTACTATATGTTGAGCCAAGACTTTAAGGAACAAGGGTTGTGATGAATGGTATGGTCATTTCAGGCATTAAAAAAAAAGGACTAAAACAGGAAGAAGCATGAGATTGGGGACTAGAGCCGAGGGGGGAATTATATTTTCATCAATAGGTATAACATACTCAGGTGAGTTCATGAGTGGATCTTGGAATTTCCATACTAGTCTGGCTAAATATTTAAACATGGTTGAAACTAGCTTTTATTGTAGTTATACTATAAGCCTTGGGGAAACTCTTGTTTATATTATATTTTTAATTGAATTCCTAAAATTAAGCAGTATTATTAATACTTTAAACGTGTTTTGAGAAAGTTTTATCATGTTTGTGTGTATGTTAGTATTTGATATTATCTACTAGTAATACTGCTAAGGTATTTTACTGTAATGGAATACAATGGGAAAAGAATAAAAGAATATTAGTCAATTACTGATACTTGCATGCTTGGCAGTGTCACTTGTGGCCTTCACATTTTGAGAAAAACCTTGATGCAGCTTATGGTTATATGGGCTATAAATGCTGCTTTTCTAATACCTACAAAATATAAAAGCATAATGTAATATATTCAGTTCTTGTTTATTTTCCTGAAAGCTGGTTTATGAAGTATGAGTACTTGGCTATTCGGAAGATTGTCATCATTATTTGCAGTGAGGTTAAAATAGAACCTTTGGGGCTTCCCTGGTGGTGCAGTGGTTGAGAGTCTGCCTGCCGATGCAGGGGACACGGGTTCGTGCCCCAGTCCAGGAAGATCCCACATGCCGCGGAGCGGCTGGGCCTGTGAGCCATGGCCGCTGGGCCTGCGCATCCGGAGCCTGTGCTCTGCAATGGAAGAGGCCACAACAGTGAGAGGACTGTGTACCACAAAAAAAAAAAAAAAAAAAAAAAAAAAAATATATATATATATATATATATAGAGAGAGAGAGAGAGAGAGAGAGAGAGAGAGAGGGAGAGAGAGAGAGAGAGAGAGAGAGAGAGAGAGAGAACCTTTGAATTTCATTGTATCTCTACTTTTCTTGAAATAGTATCTCTTTTCTGGTTCTGGAGAATCAGCATGAGAGACCAAAGCCAATCCAAATGTTGCAGTAGGGTGAGCACTGTCACCAATCCCTTTCTACTTTGCATTTGTCAGTTTTCACTGTCAAAGTCAGGTAATTTTTACTCGTATTGGTTTCATTGTAAATTTATTAGTATATGTTGAACTTGGTTTTTGTCTTTGTACATAGAGTTATATGGAAAGGATTAAACCAATGGTGAGAGATGGAGTTTATTTCCTATATGAGGCTCTCCATGGACCACCAAAGAAAATCTTGGTAGAAGGTGCGAATGCAGCACTACTAGATATTGATTTTGGTAAGTGAGATATGATTTATGGGGAGCTTAACTGAGTCCTAAATTGCTTAAGATATAAATAATTAACGTTAGCATTAAAGGATTTTAAAATAAGGCTTTTCGCTTGTATATTCAGGAATGATGAAAGTTTGTCATCTTATACTAACCCTTTTTTTAAAAGAGGAATATTTTGTGTTAAGTTCTGCAGTTCATTAGAAAAATGAAATCACTATTTGGGTCAGTGGGTTTGGGTTTTTATAAAGTGTGATTTTTTGTTGTTGTTGTTTGGTTTATGGTTCAATTCCAGACCTCAGTTCCTTGGAACTGTAAGATGATTAGATGAATCCTTTGAAAGGACCTTTAATTCAGCCTTTTTAAAAAAATCAGAAGCGAATATACATTGTTATTAAACATGCACATTCTAAGATCTATGGAAGTCTGTTTAATTAACTCCCTGGACGTGAGATTCTGAGTGGATTTAGAGCATTTCCTCCACCTTCAAGAAGTTAATGCTATCGTCTTCAAACTGCTGCCTTTCTTGGCCTAATTTGTTGGCCTTTTCATCTAAACATGATCTTTCAGGATAAATCTGATTATTCTCAGCTCTTACTGACATTTCATTGGCTTTTGACTCCAAGTAAGCCAATTAAAGTGTATTTCTGTATAGTAGATATGTATTTTTGATACCATAATATGCCTATCCAATCTGGAAAGAAAGCAGTGTCTAATTAGCATAGTGAATAGTTTAAGTATGAAGAGGATCTTGGGGCCAGGGTTTGGGGAGGGGGGCAAGTACACCACTCTTTGCTTACTCTTGTCGTTTCTGGGATTATTCCCTGAAGACAGATGAAAAGGTCAGAAAATGCTGAATACCACAAAATTCTGAGTGTACTGTTGTCACTCCAGGTTGCTGGTGCACCTTAAATACTTGTATCAGGGGAGTAACATAAATTTGCTTTAAGCTAACAGGAGAGTGTTAAATATATATAAGTCTGCATAGTAGAATAACACCAGAGTTTTGGCATTAAATTATTTAGCAGTCTATTAGGTGAGTGCCTACCAGACAGAGCTGAGTACTTGCATGTACTCAAGGGGCCTCTCTCGTATAAGCACTACAGCTGTAGCTTAACCACCTATGTTCTTCTCTCTCTACAGACAAAAGGAATCAGGAATAAAACATTGAGGCTGTGACAGGGCGATTACAGTTATATTCTCAAATACCTAGAATATACTCAAATGCAGGATTTTTAAAATAATGTCTATCATTTATGTAGATTTTACTATTTGTTTCTATTTTTAGGAACTTACCCTTTTGTAACCTCTTCGAACTGTACAGTTGGAGGTGTTTGTACTGGCTTGGGTATGCCCCCTCAAAATGTTGGAGAAGTGTATGGAGTTGTGAAAGCTTATACAACTAGAGTTGGTATTGGCGCCTTTCCTACAGAGCAAGACAATGTGAGCCTATTTCTCAGTAAATCTAAGTTAGAAGTTTTAAAATAAAAGATCATGCTTTTTTTTCCCTTAATGAATTATTGTCTTCTGTGCATTTCACTTAATTTGCAAGAGTAATCAGAGCAACATTAAAGAAAATTATATACACCTTTATTGTTAGTGGCAGCAGACTGACAACAAAAGAGGAGGGATTAGTGGGTGCTTAAAGGTAATTGTAATTGCAAGGCTAAGTGACAGGTGGGTTTATGAAGGGGATTAAGATGGTAGAGGAGAAAGACGCTAAAAATAACAACTGTCTTTCACCAAGAGCTTATTAGGAGTCAAGATTGAGGAAAATGATCTCCAGACACTGTCTAATCATAGCCGACACTTACTTGGTGGTGACTTCGGGCCAGGCACTGTTTAATTGCTGTAAACTTAGAAGCTCTTTGGATCCTCACAACAACTCTGGGAGCTGGGTCCTATTACCGTCCCCATTCTACACATGGGGAAACTGAGGCATGGAGAGCTGAAGTAACTCGCCCAAGGCCACACAGATAGACAAGGCTGGAATTCAAACCTGACAGAGCAACATATTAATTATAATTATGTCAGAATACGTGAGGTAATGAAATGATGGCTTTAATCAGAAAGCTGTAAATTAAGGAACAGATAGATCATAGATGGGAAAATTAGGTTGTAGGGAGTGGCTGTAGCTTAGAACTTTGAGCATTGTTTTCAACCTCAGTTCTCTTCAAAAGGACATTGTGATAGCAACCACTAGATAAGAGTTTGCCTTGTGGTTTTCAGGAAAATCATCAAACTAAAGTTCTTAGAACAAATTGACCTAACTTATCTATTTTAATAAATACTTAACTAACAACTTAGTTTTTAATATGCAGCATTTAATGTAACATAACATAAAAAATGTTCTTGGTTTTAAAATAGTGGTAAAAAGGGAAGCCAAAAGTGGATCTATCTCAAATAATGCCTCCCTCACATAAAATCTATCATCTCTGTGGAATTCTATCCTCAACTTATTTTCTGAAAGATGTTTATCTCTAAGAAACTTTGCCTTGTTATATGATCTTAAGTATACTTCTACTAGATTTAGAGCATTGGTATTCTCGTCCTAAGGTTTTATTTTCTGTTTCTTAGGAAATTGGAGAATTATTACAAACAAGGGGTAGAGAGTTTGGTGTAACTACTGGAAGGAAAAGACGGTGTGGCTGGTTGGACCTTGTTTTGCTCAAATATGCTCACATGATTAATGGATTTACTGCGTGAGTATTCTTAGAAACATTTATTTCATAAATGACAATTCATGACCACAGGTTAAATTTTGTGGAGTGCACACTAGAGGTAGTGCACTAATAGAAAAATTTCACTCTTTAGACCCCAAATGAAATTGCAGTGCAGGGTAGAAGTGGACCAGGATATAGGGGAAGGGTACATAAGGAGAGGGACCCCAGGTTTTTTTCCTAGACATCCAAGGTTGGGAGAAAAGAATCGCGATACTCTTACATGCATATAAGTATAGAGGGAAGTAAGACAGGCAGGTAGAAAGGTAGGTAGATAGATAGATGGAGTAACAGAGTATATATACAGAGGGGAGGCAGTATAACAGTGGTTTAGTGGATGAGCTTGAGAGACGTCTGACTTCTGGATTCAAATCTCAGATCCATGCATTATGCTGTGTGACTTTGGGCAAGTTGATCTTTCTGTGCCTTTTTCATCATCTTTAAAATCTAGATAATAATACTATCTACTTCAAAAGGGTATTTTGAAAACTAGATGAGAGCATATAGCATGCTGCATGGCACACTAAAAATGCTCTGTAAAAGTTGTTATTAACACATACACATAAGTAAATGTAAAAATGTATTCATGTTTGTATTAATTACGCTTAATTTCTAGCAAATAACAGAATAAAGGATAAAAAAGTAATGTGTGGGCAAGAATCTCAAACCTAGTATTTTATCTAATTGCTATAGATCTTCCTGTAAAACTCTGTTTTTCTGTCAGTTTATTGGGAGATTTTGATGTATCTTGAAGAGGTCCTTGATGTGGTTTCCTCACTCTCCTTTGACAATTTCTGACCAGAAGGGTGGAATTGATGGTAAGGAGAGTGAAGAAATGAGGATTGATAGCATATGTGTAAATGTACATGTATCTTGTCATCCATGTGGAATAGTCAGTTTTGCTGTGTCCCACAGCCATAAGATGCATCCTTTACTCCAGACAGCCCTCTATGGATATGTGTTGGTTGATCCTGAGAAACTAAGCAAGAGGATGTGGATCTATCAAAGAGTGAAAATCTACTATAATTATTAGAAAAGTAACCCGCTAGTAGATCAGTTAAGTCATTGTTTTTATTATGAGGAAAAATTACATCAGTATATTGCCCTGTAGTGTTTTATGTGTGGCATGCTTTAAAATATAATCCTAACCAGTTTTCAGAATTGCTTTGGAACTGTTAGCTTTGTATGAATTTTCCTTTACTCCCTTATCAAGTTAGTTGTTAGGGCCTTTAAGAATTTGCTATTTTAATGTCACCTTTTCTTCCAAAATTAGGTTGGCACTTACCAAATTGGATATTTTGGACATGTTTACGGAAATCAAAGTTGGAGTTGCATACAAGTTAGATGGTGAAATTATACCTCATTTCCCAGGTACTCTTTTTTTTAGGCTGTGTATAAGGAGTATTATTTGGTGTATGTATTAGAGCAATTCATAAAGCTCTTCTGTATAATTTATGATATATAGCCACAGACTTGATATGCCCTTTGTGAATAGTGCAAGTACATTCACTTACTAGCATTTGTTTCATAGCTGCTATGCATTTGGGTGCTGGGTCGCAGCAAGCATGTGCTCAAACTTAAAATAGGAAAGAAGAAACATGGTACCACTGAGCCCAGTTATGCTGCTCCGGAATCTTATCGTCCCTATTTTGAAAGTAACCTCTCTGTAGGCATTCCTCCCTTCCTTGAGAAATGTGAGACAGGAGAAAAGAGCCCTGCTTGTCAGGGTAAGTAGGCTCTTAATACATTAACCCACTATGTCCTTCAAGCCACAGGAATGATTTTTTTCTAACTTCTGTTCTGTGTCTAAAGTGGATGGATGTAGGGAGATTACCTACTTGAGGCGATGTGTTTTTTCAGGTGTATCTTTAGTTGTATGATTTCTTCAGTTACTCAGGAAGTTGCAAAAATGTTTCCAGCTTCCAGAAATAGAAACTGTTAAATTGTTTAGTCATCCTGTAAGACTAGAAATATGTCAAATGAAGGAATATTGACTAGCTTAATGGAACTTGGTAAGCTGGTAGGTTTTGTGACCAGTCCTTGGGAATTGAGGAGAGCTGCAAGTTCTTAGAAACATGTTTAAAGTCATTATTTTTTAGCTAACATCTGGACCATCTTCAGTTTGGTTTCTCTTGACTATTCTTTTCCTTGATTGTGGATCACTGTTTCTGTGTCTAATGACTTTTGGTTGAATATTGGACATTGTGGATAATATGTTGTAGAGACTTGGATTCTGTTGTCTTACTCTGAAGAGTATTGATTCTTTTTTTAGGGGACAGCTGAATTACTGGCTGATCATCCTGAACCTTGTATAGCTTGGTTTTATGCTTTGTTAGTATAGTTATGTGGAGAGCCCAAGGTGTTTCCCAGATCTCTCTAACCTAATGTGATACAGTCTCCAAATTGTCTCCTCTGTGGATCTTGGCAGAGCTTGGTTTTAGGCTTTGTTGGGGTGTTGAGGCGGGAGTCTGTAGTAGATTTCAATCTAAAGTATGGTTTTTACTTTTAATGAACAGCCTTTCGGTTGTCTCAGCTGGATGCCAGGAGAGTTAACAAGGTATAAAGAGATCTCTCCAATCTGGCAGTGCTGGAGCTCCAGTGTACCCTGTTCCTTCCCTTTTACCAGCACTGCTTGACCTCTAGAATCTTTGTCCCACTCAACTATGTGACAACTGCTATCTGGTAAGCCTCCCACGGTCCCATTCTTTGCATGTATGGTTGAACTTTAGCCACAGGACTTTCACACAGACTTCTGGGGGAGGTACCCTCTCTGTCTGTATAGCTCCCTCCTGTCTGACACTTAACCTTGATGATTCTAGCTACTTCAGCTTCCCTGAAATCGGATATCTTCCTTCTCACGTCAGTGGGACCACCATTCTCTACTGACTCCAGGGTCCTGACTTTCATTGATCAGGAAATTGTCCCTAGGCAGAGAGTTGAGTAGTTTCGGGAATTGCTTACGAGTTTTCTTTCTCTCAGAAACCACAGTTTGTGCTGCTTATTGACCACTGCCTGGAAAGAGTTGTCATATATTTTGTCCAGTTTTACAGTTATTTATGCTGGAAAAGTTCGTCTAGAACCATGTACTCCATCATGGCTGGAAGGAGAAGCCCCACTGAGTCTTCTGATTCCTTCTTCTATCATCTATCACAAACAGTTCTGACAGTATGGTTCACCACTTTCTCTAAGCATCCAAGAACATTCCTAGCAGTATGTTTCCATCACGTTTGTATCATGGATCATAGGAGAGAACTTCCATATCAATATACTCTCTTACTAAACTTTTTATTCCACCAACTGCAGGACCCCTTGATCCAGTACCTTTAAGATCCAGTTCCATACATACTTCTTTGGCTCCTGCTGGTAAATGCTGGCTCAGTCCTACAGATCCTTCAGAATGTAGCCCCTCTCCTCCTTTAGCAGGCCCCGTGCATCCTTGGCCAACTTATGTTGTACCTTGACCCTAGATATTGTCTGCTGGTCAGGAGGGGAGATAGAGGTAGGCCCTGACAGGGCCCCAAGCTGCCTTGCAAGACAGAGGCTTCTGCATCATCCTCAAGCAAAGGGAAACCTTCGTCTTTAACAGAAAGTAGTAGGCCATTCTGCAGGCCATCGGCGAATCTAGGGATTCAACCCGGATGTCTCATCCAAAGTCTCAGGGTCCCACTTTTTTCTCAAACAGGATCTGGCCTTGTCATAGCAGATTTGCTGGATTTGAGAATTCAGCTTTCTCTGGAGCTCTGCTGTCTGTATGATTGAGTCCTAAGCCTGATCCTCAGCTTTTCCTGCTCTCTGCTATAGGAGATGAGATTCTCTCTAGGTGTTTTCATTAATCTTTCATTGTGTTTCTCCAGTTCATGAACGGCATTCATCTAGAGCCGTTCAATTCCGTTGTTCCATTGTGCTCATTTCTCAGTGCTTCAGGTATTGCGAGTGCTTTACTTCCTACCGTGGCATCCCAGTTCACCTCCCATGAAAGTTTTAACAGTTGCACTACTATAACATGCCGGAGATTATCCATACTCTGTCTACCACTGGTGATCCTCCTCATTGCCAGCCAGCTAGCCAATGATCCAGCTTCAAGATCCGATCCCATTTTAGAGCCTTCTTCCTTATACCACTCCTGGTACCAACTGTCTTACTTTTGGTTCCCTGGGAAACAGACTCTCTGATATAGAGATGTACATGTAGATAGTTTGTTTGCAAGTGCTCTGAGCAACAACATCTGTAAGGGAGTGAGAGAAGAAGCGGGATTAGGCAGAGGGAGAAGTTGAACTGCAAAGAAGTTCCATGAAAAGCCCTTAGCTGATCTCATAGGGGAGCTCTGGGGCTAGAATAGTTTTTCAGAGTGGTCCCTAATTAAGGTAAGTAGTCAGGTCTTTTGTATCCCCACACTGACAAGTCACTGGATATGGGCTGCTCCAGGGAGACAGCTGGGGAGATTCTGAACTGTGAGTTCTCAGCAGGCAGTACTCCCATAGCTGGGGAGTGAGTGTCTGAATCCTGAAGAGGGAAATCTGGACAGTGTACCATAGCATCCACCATACTGTCTCTAGTCAAAGAAACTGTTCTTGTTTCAGCACCCTTTCGGTTTCTATTAGGGAATACAGAGAAACTGGTTAGGTGAGATAATGAAGAAAATTTCCAGCAAAGCCTGTGTATACATTCACAAAAACAATAGATTTCCCAGGTGACAGCAAATATGCAAACCTTCTTTCTGTGAGATTGCTGCCATTATACAGATCCACAATCCCTAATCCATAGTGTGGAAATCTAAAAAGCTCTAAAAGTGGAAAGTTGTGAATTTGGCACCAAAACTATTTGATGGCAAAACCTGACTTGAACTGATGTTATTAGAACTAATAATCTACCCACTTAGAGTGAATAATCCTGTTGCTGCAGAAATATGTTTAATTATAAAATACTAGATGGTGCACTGTTTTACCTTCCTAAATTCTGAAAAATTCTAAATTCCAAAAGGTATCTGGCTCTAAGTATAAGAGATTGCGAACCTATGATATATCAAAAAGTTGTTTGACAATAAGCAGTGTACACCATGGACAAATATACTTATTCCTTTAATGTTCAGCAAACCAAGAAGTCTTAAATAAAGTTGAAGTTCAATATAAGACTCTCCCAGGATGGAACACAGACATATCAAATGCAAGGACTTTTAAAGAACTACCTATTAATGCACAAAATTACGTTCGATTTATTGAAGATGAGCTTCAAATTCCAGGTAAATATAAATATTTTATGAAGAAGTATCTTTTTCTACTTTTGACTTAACTGTCTACTTTTGAAATAGGATAAAAAACAGATTATTACTTTATAGAGTGCTCACGATTTGCACAAATGCCCAGGAAATATAAAATAATTTTATTCCCTAGAGTAAATATAATCATCTTTCTCTAATCCTTCATATGCCTGAAGATAAGAGATTACCTCTCGCCCTTTTTGACCCTGCTTTTAATTCTCTGTTAGTCTGTTTTTTACCCTCTGACATTGATTCTTATTCCTTTCTCCCTCTTAATAACAAATCCTTTGTGTCTTTACCACCACCAAAAATGGTTTTTGGTATTTTTCATTTCGGGTTAAGCCACCCTTGAGAGTTGGGGGAGTTTCTTGACCAGATATTAGGAAATAATAGGTACAGAAAATAGGAAATTCAATTTTAAAAAATATAAGAATAAAGGATGAAACTCTTTATTAAAAAACAAATGTAAGCTGGCCAAGAGGTTAGGCATAACCAAGTTATGGCTATGACTAATTATGTGAAATCTTTCTTTTAAAACATTGCTTCTTTCCTTTTTTATGCACTGTTAGAGATTTCAGAGACAAAAAGTGAAGTGAGTGGGAAGTATCCTCTGTATAAAATCTGTTATGCACTTAATCTGATTTTGTATTGTTCGTTATATTTGTGGTTCATCTCCAAACATGAATCATGTTTTTCCGTATTGCTAGCTGTGTTTCCCAGCTTGAGATCAAATCTTGTAAGCATGTTTGCTCACTGCACTTAGTCAACATCTTTTGAAATATAAACAACAATGAATTTAACAATGACATCTGTAAAATGCCATAAAGTTTTACCCATGTGGTGCAGACAATTAGAGATTCCCCTAGACTGGTACAGTAGCCAAGTTCTCAGGCTGTGCAAGTTAAAACAGTATTCTTTTCCAGATATTTCTACTTTTTGTGAGATATGAAAGTTAGAGTGGTACTTCAGTGTCCTCTTAGTATGATCCATTTATCAAAGATGCTTATCTTTTCTAGTTAATTAGGAACTTGATGAAAGGTTCTTTAATCAAGTTAGGTCTCTGATTAAAGAACCTTTAGGTTCTTTAGGTCTCTGCTGGTTTGGGCCAGTATTTTACTATACTAATCTTTAGGAATGGAATAGTTGTAAATATTGTGTGATGAAAACAGGAAATAGTAAGGCAAACTACCCGTGCTAAATGTTGACTGCACATTCTGTTTATAAATTGGCATAATCTGCTAATAGAGAAAAAAAGATAGCAAAAGACACAGTGGGGAAAAGTTAAATGGTGACATTGAGAAAAGTGTGGGATCTTTTAATCTCAAAGATTGAATGTTATAAATGAATTAATACTATTCTTATACCATTTTTTTTTCCTCTCCCAGTTAAATGGATTGGTGTAGGTAAATCCAGAGAGTCTATGATTCAACTCTTTTAAGGATTTCCAAGTGATGCAAGAAACACTCCTTGAGAGGGGGGAAAGGACTTTCTTAAATATTTCATTTATGATCTACAAATTTCAAGAATAAAGACACTGAAGTGAGTTTTAAACCCTACAGTTGTTTCCAGTCTTGTAAGTTGGATGGCTGGTGTGGAGATGCACTTCGGCATTTTCCAGCGTCAGCTTCCTTAGCTGGCATAATTGCCGAATCATTTGTTGCTTCTGCTGCTCATGGTGCCACATTTTCTTTTAATGTTTAGTAATACTATGATCCATGTTGTTTGAAATCTAACAGAATTACTTTCAATGTAGTTTTTCTTCATTATTGTTATTGTGTGTTCATAGGTTTTACCTCTATTGAATGGTAAGAACAATTAATGCAGTTTTGCACAGATATTTTTACATTCTGATCATTCAGTTCTGTCATTGTAATCTTTGTTGTTCAAAAAAAATAAGAGAGGAGTCCTGTAAACGTTTGTAATGCTATAACTTCTGTTTAAATTGTGAACTGTTTATTTTCTGCTGAGACCATTGCAAATTTGAGCTTTGGTAGTGGGAGGGGGTTATATTCATGGGTCCTTTAATTTGTACAGAACACAAAACTTATTTCTCTCTGTAAATTATTTAACACATTGAACATTTAGTTAAATGTTCAAAGAGAAAAAGTGTTCCCTAAAACAGCAATTGTAATGTTAAAAAAAATTAGTCATTAAAAGATCTGTTGTGATATTTGGTGGATATTTTTCTTTAATTTCAGAGAATTCTGAAATGTAGTTTTCTTTTTTTATCTTACCATTATTTATAAGTCAAGTGGATTGTATTTCAACATCGTGCCTGCCAACATGCCTACAAAGTCATCTATAAGTGTCCAAATGAACCCAATTTGTTGATCGTAATGTTGATCATGCCTTTATTTCTTCTTGAAAAAAAAAAAAGAGGTGTTATTTTGACTATTTGGCTTAACATATTGTGTTGTAGATTATCCTTCAATGAACTATTTTAAATGTTTAAATTAGGTGCCACTTAAATTTATTTTATTATACCATCAATAGCTGATTAAAAAGAACCAACTATTTCTAGTATGTTTTGTGTATTGTATTTTTGTTCTGATGAGAGAAGTAATAGTAATACGACTAGTATATGTAAGAAAGAGTTTTATCTTTATAGTCTGGGGGTAAGGTGAGGAGAGAACAAAAATAGAATCTTTGAAAGGATCTAAATGTCTTTTATCTTCACTAGATATATTTTTATTAACAATTAGTTTTTAAAGTGCATTATCTTGGCTATAAGCATTGCATTATTGACACATTTTTAGTAATGGTTCAGAAGCAAATGTAAAGAACCCTCTCTTCAAGTCAGGAGTGGTCTTATTTTTGTACCAAAAGAGTGTAACCTTCCTATTTATGTTGATACACATTTACATGTTTTTGACTATTTTGAGTGATTCTCCTGTTTCTCTTTAAAAGTGAGCTGTTTGCTGATTAAACTGGTTGAGAGGATCTGTTCTTCAGATACAGTTCAGTCTTTAAAATCATAGACAACTGTATTAAAATAATCTTTGTTGAGCAAGTATATATGCCAGGTATTAGGTATGTGGGTGACAAGTACACAGTCTTTCTAAAGTTTATTGTAGTTAGGAAAGCATGCTAAACACACATATGCCAGGATGGAAAAGAACCAGAGTGCTGTGAAGGAGAACCTAACCTAAATTTGGAAAAGGTCAGAGAAGGCCTTCAGTAGAAATAGCATTTAAACAGTCCAAAAGGATAAGTGGCCGAAGTACAAAGTAGTCCATATGCAAAGACCCAGAGGCTGGAAATAATTTGGAAAGTTTGAGCAACTGAACAAAGTAAGTGAGGGGCTGGTGAGGCTGCTGAGGCTAATGAGGTTGGCAAGAAAAACTGGGTGGAAGGTGATGCCAAACAACCAAACCATGTAGGCCAAAATGTATACATATGCTTTAGGAGGCATAATGAGAGCATGGAACAACCACTGAAAACAAAACTCTGAATCGTGAAACTTCGTAGAAGGGAAATGAATGACAGAACAAGATATTTCAGTGGGGAGAGGACCTATTTAGTATATATGTTTTATATGTTAATTGATTAATATTGTTAATGAAGATGTCAGTCCTTCACAAATGAGTATATGAATTTAATGCCATTCCAGTCAGAATTGCCATGGTGTTCTTTGTAACTGGACAAAATTATACTGAAGCTTAGGTGAAAAAAACGAATGTGCAAGAATTCCTAAGATATTTTTGAGAAAGGAATGGGTTGAGAGAGGAGGTTTTTACTCACTGGATATTAAAACAGTATAAAGCTACTAAAATCAGAGTATGTGATATTGTCATGGGAAAGAACAGATACGTAAGGTAAGTGGACTAGGCATTCCAGAAATAGATGCAGCATATATGGGAACTTAATATAGGCATTTCATTTCACTGGGAAAAGAATACATTAAAAAGAGTGATAGCAAAACAATCTCAATATAAAATAGAAATTTATAATAGAATAAAAATCTAAATTATAAAAGTTTTAAGTAATAAAAGTAATATAGGAAAATATATAATCTTAGAGCCTTCTAAAGAAAAACAAGAAACTTGGAAACCCTAAAGAAAAACGTACAGATCTGACCAAATTAAAAGTTTTAAAAATACTATGAACAAAATTTTTGAAAAAACCCCAAAAAACTGAAAAAACGAAAGTAAAACTTGGGAAAAAATATTTCAACACATATCCCTAAAACACAAAGGGCTGCCTCAGATAAGAACATGACAACTAATAGAAAGATAAGCAGAGCTTTCATTTGGGAGGCTTCTGGTCTTAAGCTCTGTGAAAATGTTTCTTTGATAATTCCCTCTACTCCTAATTTTTTGTTGTTGTTGTTCTGTCTCTAGAATGCTTACTAGTTAGATGATGGACCTGATTTGTTACTCTATGTCTTTTTTTTTAAGTCATTTTATTTGCTTTTCACTTCTCTATAGAATATTTCAGAATTTTTTCTAAATCCTGTCAAATTTTTAATTTTCAGCAATCATTCTTAATTTCCAAGAGCTTTGGAAAGATTGCTTTTTCATGTTTATGGATTTAATTATTTTGACCCATCTCTTGTCAAATGCTAGAGCAATTTTTTTTTAGCTTGTTTTAGGTTCTTTTCTGTTCCCTGAATTCCCTTTCCTCTGGGATAATTTCTTCTGTTTGTTTTGTTTATTTTGGTTTTTGTCTTTCATGTTGTAGTATTTTTTCAACTCTCTGGTGATCCTTGATTGGCTGTTCACAACTAAGACTAAGACAGTGGATATATATATATATATATATATATATACATACATGTGTATATATATATATATATATGTAACTCTGTGTTCTTGGGGGGTGTTTATTAACTGGTAGACTTCACTTTAGGGTGTTGAATAAAGAACCAACTACTGTGCTGGGGGGTCCCTAGGGAACAGAATGTAGGATTCTTTACTTTGGGATCATTTCATTTCTTAGAGAAGAACCTCTAGCATTTTGCCCAGGGAGTTGATGCCTAGTCGTCAGGCTTTCTTCTTGTCAGGATAGGGATGTTAACTCCTGTATCTAGACTTTCAATTAATCTTTCTTTTTACCAACCCCACATCTCACTACAGCCCTGTGTCATATCTGGGGTTCTGCATCCAAATCACCTTCCAGGTCTGTGATGCCAGTAATCTTCCTCCTTAGCTACATCCTCAGATGTTGCTGCTGCTTTTTTTTTTCAACAGTGATGCAGTTATTGGGTGGAGGCAATTATATTCTTACCTGGTCCCACATAAAACCACTGGACTAAATGTAAGATGGTTTGCCAACACCAGCAACAAGACTGGTAGTGGGGCATTAAGAACAGGTGACAAAAATCTGGAAAATAAAAAAAATACTGGAAAAAAAAATCTTTCAGAGATGGCATTTCTAGCCATATTCTCTGGGTAAATGAAATGTTATCCGTTTTGTTTTTGTTTTTGTTTTGCGGTACGGGGGCCCCTCACCACTGCGGCCTCTCCCATTGCGGAGCACAGGCCCCGGACGCGCAGGCCCAGCAACCATGGCCCACGGGCCCAGCCGCTCCGTGGCATGCAGGATCCTCCTGGGCCGGGGCACAAACCCGCATCCCCTGCATCTGCAGGCGGACTCCCAACCACTGCGCCACCAGGGAAGCCCTACCCGTTCTTAATATCAAGAAATGTTTATTTCTTGAAATGCTGTTGAAGTGCTGTGGAAGGTGGAAAGAACAACGAAAAAATTAGGGACTTTGGGGCCTCATAATCCTGGGTCAAATGTGGTTCCTCCTCTCATGAGTCCTGTAAACTTGGGCAAGTTAATTAATCTCTTTGAGGCAGTGATAATATCAGTGGGCCTCTGAGGATTACTGTGAATATTAGGGTTAATGTAAATAAAATACCTAATACAAGGTATATAACTGTACATGATAAAGTTTTATTATATCGCTATTATTGAAACATTCTAGACTTTGGCTCATTCGGTGTAGATGCAGTATTGCAGTATTCAACCCAAGCTCCCTGAACCCTTACCTTTAGATAAGCAGAACTGTCGGTGACTGTAGACAAGGGGTTATAAGACATGAGGGAACTCCATTGGGTATGAATTTAGGGACGTAACAACTGCAGTTTGATACAAAGTGGCCTGTTTATAATGTAGGGCTTAAAGGGTTGGGGGGGTTGTCTAGAATTAGAATGTAAGAATGCAAATTTATATGATTTATTTCATTTTATTTACATTTTGGATAATCCAATAATATGTTTCTTAATCAGAGATTGAACCACAGAAATAACTTTCTAAGTCCTTTTTATCCACATCTTTTAAATATATTCCTTTGTCTTAAATCCTTATTTTGTTATTGCACACAATTGTTGTTGAAAGGACAGTGTGTTAAAATTAAGTAGTCTTAAAATAAATCATTAATTTGTTTTACATTCCAGATTGGGACCAGAAATTAGCCACAGTTTCATCGAATCCTAGACCACTTAATTCACTGCCAGAGCGTTACTGTTGTGAAGAGAGGTGGCTTTGAAAGAAAGGCTTTTAAACTAAATTAACCATGGCATTTGAACAAAATAACATTTGGCATTCTTAAGTGGCTCTTTTAGACTGAAATAATGGTAACAGAACTACTTTTAAGTGTATATCCAGATGGCTACAATCCTAAAATATTTACATGTTGCAAATTCTTTTCAGATTAAGTTGGTCAGCCTAGGGCAGGGAATCAAGATCAGCCTTAAGAAGACTTGTCACCTGTTCTTTTTTTTTTTTTTTTTTTTTTGCGGTATGCGGGCCTCTCACTGTTGTGGCCTCTCCCGTGGCGGAGCACAGGCTCCGGACGCGCAGGCCCAGCAGCCATGGCTCACAGGCCCAGCTGCTCCGCGGCATGTGGGATCCTCCCGGACCGGGGCATGAACCCGCGTCCCCTGCACCGGCAGGCGGACTCCCAACCACTGCGCCACCAGGGAGTCCCCCTCTGGAAGATTTTAAAAATCAAATTTAATTAAGCGTGATCCTGTCTGTAGTCAGTAGCCATATGACTTCTCAAAGCTTACTGTTGGATTAAATAGTAACTCTCACTTTCTTGAGGATTGCATTGTATTCCAGGGAAATATATTAATGAAGTTTAGAAGTGTTAGGAATCCTACTTAATAGTCTTAGTGATCCTTGTTGTGGGAATTATCAATATAATGGAGCTGAATTATATATACATTTAACCAGGTAAATGCAACAGTAAATGTTTTGTTTTTTTTTTTAATTTACATGATTTTTTTAATTAATTAATTAATTTATTATTGCTGTGTTGCATCTTCGTTTCTGTGCGAGGGCTCTCTCCAGCCGTGGCAAGCGGGGGCCACTCTTCATCGCGGTGCGCGGGCCTCTCACCACCGCGGCCTCTTTCTGCGGAGCACAGCCTCCAGACGCGCAGGCTCAGCAGTCGTGGCTCACGGGCCCAGCTACTCCGCGGCATGCGGGATCCTCCCAGACCAGGGCCCGAACCCGCGTCCCCCGCACTAGCAGGCAGATTCCCAACCACTGCGCCACCAGGGAAGCCCAACAGTAAATGTTTTAAGAACACACAGCAACCTTTTTTGGGGATTTCTCCTGCCATTCCACTTAGTATATATGCCCACAGACAGTGGATGCTATCAAGCCTGAAATATACTATGCAGATTTGTGGGTGGGGAATACTATGGAAAGAACTGTGAAATGATTTTTTAGATTTCTTTATCATTTGACAAAGTGAAATTATTGTCCATGTGGATTTGTGTGTGATGACTTTGAAATTCCTTGCTGAAAAATTAAATGAAGAATTGAGAACCACAGAGAACATTTAACCAACTTGCTGAAGAATCCCATGTATTCCAAATACTTTAATGATTTAGTGTTATTTAATATTATCACTTTGAGCAATTTAAGAAATTTTGAAGGATAACCTTGATTATATATGATTATGCCCTGGTTTTAGAAATTAATCACAGTATAAGATGTAATTCCAGTGTATTAGGGTTTTTTTTAAACAAATATTATGGCACATGTTTATTCTTGATCAATAATAATAATAGCTAACATTTTTGGAGGTTTCTTAATGTTATGTACAGGCACAATGCTTAATTATACGGGTATCTCAATTCTATTAGGTAGATACTATTTTTATCCTTTTTGCACATGAGAAAACTGAAGGTCAGAAAGTCTAAGGGTCACACTGCTACTGAAAGAATATATTTTATTTTGGAAGAATGAGGTTTTTGAATTATTTGGCACCAGGGTGCATAAAACAAGGGCAATTTTCATCTGAGGGGCCATCTAACCCTTCCAGGCTATAAATTCTCTGAGGACGAAGTCTTCATCTCTTCTACTGTGTCTTGCACATAGTCAATCCTTAATAAATATTTCCTAAATAAATAAATGAACCCGTATGTGCTGAGAAAGAATTTTACCAAGGAAGAATTTCTTAGGCAATAACCATGATCTATCATAATCTATACATAATCTGTTCTTCAACTATTCCCAAAAGAGAGAACTGCACATGAAATGCAAATCATTGCTAATCTAGATATAAGCTCTGCCCTTAAAATCTGATCACAAAGACTGGTCAATGGATAAGATAAAAAAACCTTACTCCTTGATAAACAATGTAATATTTACTTTATCTTATTCTGTGAAAAGCCCTTCCCCCAAATACTCCTTTGAGGAGTCAGTTTCTTGAATTAAACAAAAACTCTATTCAGTCTCTGCTCCTTTCTCTATCAGTGCTCAGCTTTGTAACAACTCTGTTAGGTCTCTTGCAGACCAGCCTTTTGCCTGCCTGATAGTTGTTTATAAAATAATTGCCACCTAAGTATCTCTCAAATCTATGTAACTCTCTGTACTGCTACTGAGACAGGCTGGGGACCCAGGACCCTTTGCTACAGTGCTGCACTGCTTACACCTGGACAAACCTCCTACAGCAACAAAATACAAAGAAACTATAAAGGACTAAAAATAACTGTGTGCATGCTCAGTTAGGCTAAATTATGGACAAAAAGACTGGGACTTCCCTGGTGGTGCAGTGGTTAAATCCACCTGCCAGTGCACAGGACACGGGTTCGAGTCCTGGCCCAGGAAGATCCCACATGCCATGGAGCAACTAAGCCTGTGCACCACAACTACTGTGCCTGTGCTCTAGAGCCTACGAGCCACAACTACTGAGCCTGCGTGCCACGACTACTGAAGCCCACGCACCTAGAGCCCATGCTCCGCAACAAGAGAAGCCACCGCAATGAGAAGCCCGTGCACCACAACGAAGAGTATCCCCTGCTCGCCATAACTAGAGAAAGCCTGCGCACAGCAACGAAAACCCAATGCAGCCAAAAAAAAATATATATATATATATATATATATATAAAGATGCAAAAAAGACCAAAAAACCCAACTGCCACTTCCAAGGAGCCAGAAGCAAAAACAAGGTGTCGGGAGCTTTTGCTCTGCTCATACCCCTGCACACAACACCACCAAAGCGGTGGGCAAAACACCTAAGCCACTCCTCTGGCCTGACCCCTTAACACACACCTACCCTCACCCCATATAAGGAGCCAATTCACCCCCACTCAGGGAACCATCAAGGGAATCTGTTACTTGTTTTTTCTCCCTCCTGCAACCGCTGCAGGAGCCCCAATAAAGCCTTGCCTGAATTTCTTGTCTGGCCTCTAGTCAATTTCTATTGATTGGGGAAGGCCAAGAACCCTGGTCAGTATCAAACTTAGTGGCACCCAGCATGAGGCAGTTGTACCCTGTTGGGGAGAGGACCTGGGCACCTCCGGGACCACTGACTTCAGCTTCCCCATGGGTGACAAGCGGCTGCCTGAACCTTGTTTTTTGGCATCACTACGTTTGGTAAGTCTGCCTTCCTGGACACTGGGGGTCTCAGGACCCTCACTCAGACAATGCTTTCCCCTCCCCCTTGTCCTCTTCCCTCTCCTAATATCTCCCTACTTCTCCTCTCTCTGTCCTCTCCTGATTCTCTGTCCTGTGCTTCCGAGAGAGTGGACATCGGGCAGCTACAGCGTCACTCCTCTCAGCTTGTGAGACCATGCTCCCTCTGGCCGGCAACGGCTCGCCTTGTCAGGTGACAAGCAGAGAGGTGGGAGAGGCTCGCCTCACACCATGCAGATCCTGGTCCAGCAGGCTCTCCCTGATGGGAATTTATGAGAGTGATAGAGGTTTAAACCTCATATCATGTAGTGGTTGCAAGTCCTATTGTCCCAGTATTCTTGCCTTTATTTTCCTGCTGCCTCTTTCTCATTTTCAGTCTTTTCTGTCCCTCCTCCCTTTACCTCTCCCTTGATCATTATACCTGCACTCCTGTCCCCTTTATCCTGAAAACTTCTTGTTTGTGTCTTTAAGTTTTTGTCATTGGTATCTTTGTTTTATGTAGTTTTGTCTGTCCAACTGTTCCTGCAAGTCTCTGCCGACATTGTGGGCACGGTGGAGCACTTAAACCTCGAAATACAAACTGGCCACATGGCCTGAGACTCCAGCCTTGGGTTACTTAGTGGGATTTTTTTTTTTTTTTTTTCTGTACGCGGGCCTCTCACTGTTGTGGCCTCTCCCGTTGCGGAGCACAGGCTCCGGACGCACAGGCTCAGCGGCCATGGCCCACGGGCCCAGCCGCTCCACAGCATGTGGGATCCTCCCAGACTGGGGCACGAACCCGTGTCCCCTGCATCGGCAGGTGGACTCTCAACCACTGCGCCACCAGGGAAGCCCCTTAGTGGGATTTTAAAAAGAAGAAAAAAAAAGGAGAGGAGATTGCATCTCTCTTCTGCCTTTGCAATGTAACTATTCTGCCTGGGCTCTCAGGAACTACCTGATCCATCTGTAGTTCTCCAGACTGAGGAAAAAAAAAAAAAGAGGCATTTTAAATTCAAGCAGAAAAACTGAGATCTCTGGTTCTGTCTGTCTTTATGTAAAAATTAACTTGTAAATGAGCTGTATTTAATTTGCTTAAAAGAAATTGATACTTATATACATTCTCAGAAATATAAAAGAAGCTCACTAGAATACATTTCAGGTTCGTGTGATCTGGGAAATATTTAATATTGAATTAATATTTGGTATTAGAGCTAGCTTAAGCTTGTATTTTTAATTAATACAGACCTGTCTTTAGAGACATCAACATTAAGTACATACTTTCATTGTACCTAGGGCTATTGAAAGTCAATAAATACATATTGTTTCTGTTATGAAATTTGTCAACAGGGAAAATAACCCATTATGATTAAACTTTTAAGTAAATGTAACTGAGATAAGAGCTTTTTGTTAAACTCTATAGGAATAATTATGTTTTGCCTATATCCATCTAAAATAGTCTCTCCAAATTTTGGTAACTTGAAACAAAATTAAGTTAAATGTTGAGAATTCATTGAATATCCAGGCCATTTCAGATAAGATAAAATTTTGGAACATTAATTGTTAAACATGTCTAAATTTACCTACTTTTGTCTTCTTGTGAGAGAGAAACTAAAGATGTTTGGTGCCACCTTGAGATGTTCTCTACCAATCTATAGAATGCTAATGTAAAAGACAGTACATGGTGGCTTAAGAAAAGTAGAATGTGTGTTTTCAGAAAAGAAGGTATGAGGAGTGGAAATATATTTTGTTGAAAGGAAAAAAGCGTGATTTTGTCCTAGAGCTGGTTGTTTCTGAATGGGAAAAAATAAGGGACAAAATAGGGCTACAGAAATTTGCAGAAGGTGTGTGGAAAAGGAACACTGAGAAGAGAATTTTGTATGTGGTCAGGATTTTCTAAGGTTGGATTAAATTCAATTAGGTAAATGGATTTTATTAAGAGTAGGCAGATGCAAGACTGGATTTGGTTTCTCTCTCTCATAAGAGAGCAAAGTTTTTCTGGAATGCTGCTTTTGATAACGGATTGTGTGAGTTTCTGTGCCTTCAAGTGATCTGTATTTACTTTTGCAATCTTTTCTTTCAGCTTAGCTCAAGGAATAATGTTTTCATGGTGACCTATGATTCTATCTGATTGAGTGTTTTAAAACTTTTTGAAATTTTTGACAGACTTCCCAAATATCAAGTTCTTTTGACCTCCAGCTAACTTTGGGGTGCTTCCAATGGCCCTTGGAGCAACCCAAAGAGACATCCTAAACTATTGGGTTCAATTGGTATGTTAAATTACATGGGAAACATTGTCCAAATTCACTGTTGCCTGTGTCAAATGGAATCATCAGGCTCTCCCCAGTTTTATCGTAACCACCAAACAGATAGGGGAAAGGGTTTTGGGTTCTTCTGCTGTCAAGTCTCTCACCTTACTCTATGTCCAGAAATCCCCTGTAGGAATACTCCCACCTCTAGGCCCTCAGGTCCTGACTCCCATAGCATTTTTCATTATGCCCAACTCCAATTCCTCCAGGAGTTCCTTTTTGCACCTCTAGGACCCCCTTCACTCCAGGCCTTGGCAGCCCAGACCTTGTTACAGACTACCTATTGGGCTGGTCACTTCCAATCAGTCCACATCCTAAGCTTTATAGATGCTCATTCTTGAGGAATACACCCCAACCTAAGGAAACTTGTTATAGGACATCAGCTTTATAGATAACAGATTCCTCTTAAGGAGAGCCCTGGCAACATGCTGGCACTGACCCCCTGCATGGGGGACTGGGTCGACCAGAGATGTCTGGTTAGGAATTGTTGGGAAAGTAGAGGACACTCAAAATCCCATTAGGTAAGAAGGGAATTTGGAAGACACTCCGACCCCCTTCTGACAAAGGCCTCCTGGTAAAATGTCTCCCGGACACCACACTTCATATCTAGGAGTGCTTTTTCTTGGTTGCAGCTTACTCAACATGGAAGGATCCTCTTCTAAGCCAGAAGAAACACCTCTGGAATGTATTCTTAAAAATTGGAAAATTTAAAAACTAGATGGGCTAAAAAGGGGAAAACTTACACTTTACTGTAACACTGCCTGGCCTTTATATAAGTTGTGGGGATGGATAAAAATGGCCTGAAAATGGGTCTCTAAATTACATTATCATCTTGCAATTGGATCTTTACTGTTGCAAGATGGGAAAATGAACTGAGGTTCCCTGTGTTCAAGCCTTCATGGTCCTTTACCAAAACCCTGCTCTATGTGGCTCCTGTAATCAAAAGCCTGGGGAATCAGAAAACACTCTCAACATTTTAGATGATCCCCTTCTAATCTTCCCCAGTTCTCAGGGGGGAAACCAAGTCTCCACTGCTTCTCCAGAGCCACCTACCTCTCCAGAGCCACCTACTTCCCCAGAGGCACCTACTTCTCCAGATCCCTCTGACAAATCCCAAACTCCACCTCCCTATGTCTCTTTATACCCTCCATCACCCCAGAAAGGAGAGACTAGTCCCTCTGAGGTAACTCACAGTGGAACTTCCTAGCACCCAGGATCAGGAAAAATATGCCCTCTTAGGGAAGTGACAAAAGGTGAAGGGACAATCAGAGTACATGTGCCCTTCTCTTTAACTGACTTAGCCCAATGCAAACAGAGACTGGCTGATTTTCTGAAGACCCTAGTCAAAGTTTGCTGAAGGGTTTCAGGCCCTAACTCTGGCCTTTGATTTAACTTGGAAGGATGATCAGATAGTCCTATATACGTGCTGTACCCCTGAGGAGAAACAGAGAATTTGGGCAGCAGCCCAGGGGTGCACTGACCAGCTTGCCAAGGACCAACACGAACTTTTTGTTATGGGAGGAGATGCAGTCCCAAATCAGGAGCCCCATTAGAATGATAATTCCTGGGAGGGAACAGAAGCCAGAAATCACATGATCCAATGGGTATTAGAAGGGATGAAAAAGTGTATCAAAAAGCCAGTTAACTATGAAAAGGTTAAAAGAGTGACCCAAGAAGAAAAAGAAAAACCAGCCCTCTTTCAGGGAAGGCTTATGGAGGCTTTTAGAAAATTTACTAATATTGAGCTGTCCATTCCCAAGGGTCAATCCCTGCTGGGACAACATTTTATCAGCCAGTACGCTCCTGATATTAGGTGGAAACTCCAGAAGTTACAATTAGGCACACAAACCCCTATGCCCCAACTCCTAGAGGTGGCCTTTGGGGTACTTAATAATCGAGATCAAGCTGAGGAGGAAGAGAGAACCCAAGGTGAAAACAGGCAGGCCAGGGCTCATGCTAAGCTGATAGCTATTGCTGTCTGTCATGCTGTGTAACCTCAAGGCAACCTAAGGGGGCCAAGGAAGTTTAACCATCCATCCTGCAAGGGGGAACACTTCAAATTTAAGTCAACTGACCACTGGGCCCAAAAGTGCCAAAAAAAAAAAAAAAAGCCCCCTGGCCCATGCACAGTCTGTAAACAAACAGGTCATTGGCAGTGAGACTTTCCCCTATCCCAAAGGCGAAGGGGGGACTCCCACTCCCAATACGGCCATGCTGGATGACTGAGGTGGCCCGGGGGTTCTGGCAGCTCCCCTTCACAAGATGTCTATCTCCTTTGAGGAGCCCTGGTGGTCCTTAACATGGCAGGTAAGAAAATCAATTTTTTAATTGATACGGGAGCCACTTACCCTGTCCTGATCTCTCACACTGGGCTTCTCTTCTCTAAAAGCCGTACAGTGACTGGTGTTGACAGAAAGCCTCACACCCATTACTTTACTGGGCCTCTCACTTGCCAATGTGAACAGCGTTTGATCGCACACAGCTTTTCAGCTGGGCTTGAGTGTCCTACCCCACTACAGGGGAGAGACCTTCTGGCCTCCCTTGGAGCCATATTACAATTAGGAGACCCCAAGCAGCCCCTTTTCTTGACTCTAAGACAAATCAGCTGGAAGAACAGGGGTCTATTCCCAGCCATATTCTACACTAAACCCTGCAGTTTGGGACAAAGGAATCCCTGGGAAGGCTATAAATGCCCAACGTATAAAAATTAGCCTTAAGCCAGAAGTCGCTCATCCTAACAAGAGAAAGTATCACATAAAGTTGGAAGCAAAAAAGGGTTTGCAACCCCTCATAAATAAATTCTTAAAACATGGCCTCTTAGTGCCCTGTCAGCCTCCATGCAGAACCCCTATTCTGCCAATTGTTAAGCAAATGGGGAATATTGAATGGCACAAGACCTTAGAGCAGTAAATGATACAGTGGTCCCTATACATCCCTTTGTAGACAATCTTTACAATACATAGTCCAGAAACCTGGAGATGCCAAATGGTTTACTGTGCTTGGCCTCAAGGATGCCTTCTTTTGCATCCCAGTTCATCCCTCATTACATGTTCTGTTTGCCTTCAAGTGGACTAACCCTCACTTGGGCCAAATGCAACAATATACCTGGACAGTATTGCCTCAGGGGTTTTGGGTCAGTCCACAATTGTTCACCCAAGCCCTAGGAAAAGAACTAAGGGAAATACACCTAAAAGAAGAGGCTATTCTACAGTATGTGGATGATATATTAATATGCAGCCACACCATGGAGGCCTCAGATCAGAATACCATAGAAGTCCTTAATTTCCTTGGGGCCTGGGGTTACAGGATATCCCAGAAAAAAGGCACAAATTTCAAAACAACAACAAGTTAAATATCTGGGATATATTATAAACCCTGGAAGTAAACAGTTATCTCCAGATAGAAAACAAGCTATATTAGGCCTAAGTGCTGCAAAGACAAAAAAAAAATCTTCGTACTTTCTTAGGCATGGCAAGATTTTGCAGAATTTGGATTCCAGGAGTTGGACTAATGGCTAAGCCTCTATATGAAGCCACTAAAGGCCCAGATACAGAACCATTACTTTGGATGGGGGAAACAAGAAAAGGCTTTTAATAATATCAAACAAGCCCTCACCAGAGATCCTGCTCTGGGTCTCCCTAATTTAAAAAAGCCATTTACCTTGTACATAGCTGAAAAGCAGGGGACAGCTCTGGGGGCTCCTTGTACAAAAGCTAGGAGAAGCTCCTCAGCCTATAGGCTATGTTTCCAAGCAACTAGATTCCGTGGCCCGAGGTTGGCCTGGCTGCCTCTGGGTGGTAGCTGCCACTGCTTTATTAGTGGAAGAAGCTAGCAAGCTTACCGTTGGGCAGCCGCTGGAAGTCCAGACCCCTCATCAAGTACAAGGGATTCTGGAGATTAAAGGCCATCATTGGCTAACTGGAGGCCACCTTACTAAGTACCAGGCCTTACTCTCCCCAGAGATAACTCTCAAAAGTTGCCACACCCTCAACCCGGCTACTCTGGTGCCCGCAGAAAGCCCAGAACTAACACTTTCCTGCCTTAAGACCCTTGACCTGGTTTATGCCTGTAGGCCTGATCTAACAATCCAGGCCGTAGAAAACCCCGAGAAAGCATGATTTACTGATGGCAGTAGTTTCATTAAAGGTGGAGTCAGTAGGACAGGGTATGCTATTCTTTGCCACCTAACAATTCTGCCCAGAGGGCTGAGGTAATAGAACTAACTTGATCCTTAACCTTAGGGGAAGGAAAAATTATAAACATATATACAGACTCAAAATATGCCTTCCTTGTTTTACATGTCTAGGCAGCTATCTGGAAAGAAGAGGACTTTTAAATGCAAAAACTCCCCTGTGAAATATGGAGCTGAGATTTTACATCTCATAGAAGTGGCTCAAAACCAAAACTAGTAGCAGTCATTCACTGCTGTGGGCACCAAAAGGAAAATATCTCAAATTACCCAAGGGAACAAAAGGGCAGATTGGGAGGCATAGAAACAGCCCTGATGCCCAGAATAGAAATGGCTTTAATCCCATCCCTTACCCCTTCTAACGTTATACCTAGATACTCAACTTCTAAGGAGACCAGGGCAGGAGACAAAGGGAGAACTAAGAGAACAGATGGCTAGTGACACATACATGAGAAACTGCTCATACCCCTTTCTGAGCAGTGGAGAATTATTAAAGGACTACATGATTCTCTCCATCTGGAGAGGGATCTAGAGTCCCTGTCCAAGGTGGTACTTGACAACTGATTGCCCCTCGATCATCTATTGGCAGAACAAAGAGGGGTATGTGCAATTGCCAATACTTGTTTTGCACATATGTCAACACCTCTTCCCAGGTAGAAACCAACATTGAGAAAATTCGACAACAAGCCACCTGGGTTCAGCAGACAATTAATCACCAATTCTTGCTATTCAATATGGGCGGGGAAATTGAAAACTGCTTATCTACTTAGTTCTCTTGGATTCCACAGGGTATAAAAAACTTTCTGGCAGGAGGTTTTCATTTTCTCATAACCCTTTTCTTTTCAGTCATACTGATTTATGCTATATTTTATCTACTACTCCATTGTCTTCCCTGCTGTTGTAAACCTGTGACTAAGAATTTTTGGTTCAAGAAGGAGACCTGGGACCAACAGGTCCAGAACTTCCATTCTAAAAATAGAGCAACGTGTTAAACTTTAACCCTGAGGTTAACAAAGTATACACCCAAACAGAATGGCTTCTTGGCAGGGATGACATAGCCTCCCCTGTGTCGTCAACAGTTAAGGAAACCCTCCCAAAGTTAACCTGGTTCCTTTCCTTTCTAAACCCTTTAATGGCTATTGTTCTCCTCCTTTTTAGCCCTGGTTTGTTTAAACTTTTGGTTAAATTTGTGTCTTCTAGGCTCCAACAGTTTGAAGTAAGTCTCATGATGGCTCAAGGAATTCAAACCATTCCAGCAGAGAGTGGCCCAGGTCCCTACAGGTCCTTGGGACAGCCAGCGAGGGACTCATACACCTCTAGGGTAGGCTAGGGTCTGCAGCCCCTGTCCAGCAGGAAGAAATTTCAGAAGAAGAGAACTTCGGCCCCTTACCCCTTAAGAATAAAGGTGTAGGGTTTCCCTTGTGGCGCAGTGGTTAAGAATCTGCCTGCCAATGCAGGGGACATGGGTTTGAGCCCTGGTCAGGGAAGATCCCACATGCCGCGGAGCAACTAAGCCCATGAGCCACAACTACTGAGCCTGCACTCTAGATCCCGTGAGCCACAACTACTGAATCCCCCGCCTAGAGCCCGTGCTCCGCAACAAGAGAATCCACCGCAGTGAGAAGCCCGCCCACTGCCATGAAGAGTAGCCCCTGCTCGCTGCAGCTGGAGAAAGCCCGCGCCCAGTGATGAAGACCCAGTGCAGCCAAAAATAAATAAATAAAATAAATAAATTTATTTTTTTTAAAAAAAGAATAAGGGTGTAGAGTCTCTCAGGGGGAAGTGAGACAGGCTGGAACCCGGGACCCTTTGCTGCAGTGCTTGCACCCTGATGAACTTCTCCTCAAGCAACAAAATACAAAGGAACTATAAGGGACTAAAAATAACTATGTGCAGGCACAGTTGGGGCAAATTATGGACAACAAGATACAAAGAGACCAAAAAAAATCCAACTGCCACTTCTGAAGAGCTGAGAGCAAAAGCAGGGTATTGCACATGACCCCTGCACACACCACCAACAAAGGGGTGGGAAAAACACCTAAGCCACACGTCCAGCCCCCGTGGACACACCCCTACCCTCACCCCATATAAGGAACTAGTTTGCGCACCCCGCTGGGGAACCAGCAAGGGAATGTGTTACTTGTTTTTGGTCCCTCCTGTGGCTGGCTGGCACAGGAGCACCAATAAAGCCTTGCCTGAATTTCTTGTCTGGCCTCTAGTCAATTCTACTGATTGGGGAAGGCCAAGAACCCTGGTCGGTATCACTACCTCCCATCATCAGTTGTCTAAAGCACTGGTTCCTAACTTGGTTGCACAATGGAATTATCTGGAAGTTTTATAAATTATTGATGCCTGGGACCTTCTTCCTCCCACCAGGAGATTCTGACTGAATTGGTATTGGGTATATCCTGGGCATCTGGATTTTTAAAAGTGATGTAGCTGAGGTTAAAAACCATCAGCCTAACCCCTGCAATTGCCTCCTGACCCTTTGTATTCAATCTTTGCCCTACTCTACTCCCCAGTCCACCCCCTTTTTCTTCCTCACAGTTGGAGTAATCTTTTCAAAATGCAATTTTAATCGTGTCACCTCCACCCTCTTTAAAACTTTTCAAAATTTTCCCATTAATCTCAGGCTAGAGGCCCCAAACCTGAAAATGGCCTGTAAAGCCCTCCTTGTTCTGACATTGTCATCTCTTTAGCCATATCCTTCCTGACTTCTGGCCTCCAACACACTCATTTTTTTTTTTTTAGTTCTTCAAACATGTCATGCTCTTACCACAGTGCCTTTGCATATGCTGCACTCTCTGTGAAGTTCTTCCCCTGTTCCTTGTCTAGTTAACTTTTAGCTCATCTTTCAGCTCTCAACTTAGCATTTCTCTGACCTGTTATATGCTCCTATAGCACCACATAAATTCTGCTTCAAAGGATTTATGACAGGTGAAATTTTATGCTTATTTCTATGTTGGTTCCCCACTGAAGCTTGTTGAATGTAGAAACTTTGTGTCTATTTCTGCTTCACATGGTGTTGATGAAACCTTGCACACTGATTGGCATATAGTTAGGCTCTCAAATTAGTTACTGAAGGAATATGTATGAATGAATGAAAATGTGCTTGACATCAAATCTATCAGTGAGTTCAATTGATGTCAGCTCCAAAATATCTCTGGAACCCCTTTATTCCTTTTCATCTTCCCTGCTGGTCTGAACCACCATCACCTCTGGTCTCAACTACTAAACAGTTTCCTCACTGGTCTACAAGCCCTCCCTCTTGTTCCTCTCCAAACAGTGTCTTAATAGCAGGCAGACTGATCTTTTTATAATACAAATGATATGCCACTCCTCTGTTCAAAATTATTCCAAGTCTTTCCATTGTTCTTAGAATAGAATCCAAACATCTTACCACTCTCACCCTCACTGACTACCCACCAAACTACACTGGCCTCCTTTCTGTTCCTCAAACATGCCAAGCCCTTTCCAGCTTTCAGACTTCAGCACTTACTATTCCTTTTTCCTGAAATGCTCTTTACATGATTTTTTCTTATTTTTCAGGGCTCAGTGAAAACTGCATAGAGGTTTTCCCTGACTGCACTATTAAGAGTAACCTCCCCTGGCTACACTCATCACTCTGTTTACTTCCCTATAGCACTAGTACAATCTAAAATTGAAAAAAAAAAAAAACTACTTGGTTATGCTCCATATCCCCCACCAGAATGTCAGCTCCATGAAAGCAGATGTCTTGTCTATCCCGGTCACTGTACCCCCAGCAGACAGCACAGCATCTAGTTTGTACTGGGTGCTCAATCAATGACTGAATCATCTTATGATCGCCAGCTTCCAAGATGGACCCCAATGATTATCACGCCCTGATATCTGTGCCTTGGGTCCTCTCCTCCCACACTGCTTCAGGGCAAGTGTTGTGTGACTTTTGAACCTAAGCCATAAAAGGCATTGCAGTTCCCAACTTTATCTCAGATTACTCATTCTAGGGGAAGCTAACTGCCATGCCATCAGGATGCTCAGTCTGGAAAGGCCCACATGGAAAGGCATTGAGGCCTCAGTCCCCAACCAGCATGTGACAGCCCTGTGAGTAGTCATACCTGACAACTATGTGAGTAAGCCACCTTGAGGGTGGATGCTCCAGCCCCAGCAGAGCCTTCAGAGGATGAAGCACTCACTGACACTGAATGTTACCTTGAGAAAGACTCTGAGCCAGAACTGCCCACCTGAGCGGTTCTCAAATCCTAACCCACCAAAACCATGAGAGATTAAAAGAATCATCATTGATGTTTTAAGTCACTAAGTTTTGGATGATTTGTTACTGCACAATAGATATCTAACATACACACAATCAATGAGCCAATGAATGGAGCAATGAATATTTCAACATAAATTTTCTCTTGAATTAGTCAGGCTTCAAACCTCACTAAGTAGGGCACTAGTCAATTCTGCTTTCTCGTGTTGCCTAGTCTACACTTTCCAGTACCATATTTTCAATTGTATACAGATCCCAACTTGACACTTCTTCTGCCTAAAACCATTATTTCTATCAGAGGCACCAACAATCTTGCAGTAGAAGTGGGAGGCTGTGCAATTAGCTTTAATTTCTCTCCTGTGAAATCTCTACCAGTACTGTCGTTTCTCTCTCCTGATGCTTTGCCATATGAGTCTTCTTCCCATTTCCCATGAAACTTCCTCAGTTCACTTTAAGAGCAAGGTCTGGGAGTGTGACATCTCCAGACATGACCTAGACTGATGACTTACCAGTTGCTTGCTTGAGTAGGTTTCTAAGTCTCTAAGCTTCCGTTTCCTCTTCTGTTAAATGAGGTTAATAACAATACCTACTTCATGGGGGCAATACAACTCACTGCAACCCTGAGTGTGACACATGTATGAGTAAATCACTTAGCACAGTTTTGGGCACATGACAGATATTTTCAATTCTAGCAAGTATCCTAAAACGTAGACTTGAGTCTCTATTTTACAGACACAAAAAGGTCCAGAAAAGTCAAGTGTCTTGCCCAACACCACGCAGCTAGAATCTGCCAGCCCTGTAGCCCTTCAAGGCCTGGATTCTGTTCACTGCCTCTCACTACTCCATCCTGCGGTTCTGCCATGGCCTCCCAGCTGCTCTTGTCACCTGCCAGCTGTGTCTTCTCCCACCCATGCTAAGCAGCCTGATAGACTAACATCCTCTGAAGCTGACTGGGTCACTCCCTGGACTCTGATCCTACAACGGCTCTGATTGTCCAAATTCAGCTTTCCAGACTATCAATTATCAATCATATATCTGATAAGGAGTTAATATCCAAAATATGTAAAGAATTCACACTACTCAATAGCAAACAAACAAACAAACAAACAAACAGACGCAAAAGGAATACAAAACAAACCAAAAAACCTATTCAATTAAAAAATGGGCAGAGGGACTGAATAGACTTTTTTTCCCACAAAAGACTTGTGGATGGCCAACAGGTACATGAAAATGTGCTTAGTATCACTAATCATTAGAGAAATGCAAATCAAAACCACAATGAGATATCACCTCACACCCGTCAGAGTGGCTATCATCAAAAAGACTACACATAGGGGCTTCCCTGGTGGCGCAGTGGTTGAGAGTCCTCCTGCCGATGCAGGTGACATGGGTTTGTGCCCTGGTCTGGGAAGATCCCACATGCTGCGGAGTGGCTGGGCCCGTGAGCCATGGCTGCTGAGCCTGCACGTCCGGAGCCTGTGCTCCACAGTGGGAGAGGCCACAACAGTGAGAGGCCCGCGTACTGCAAAAAAAAAAAAAAAAAAGACTATAAATAGCAAGTGTTAGCAAGGATGTAGAGGAAAAGAAATCCTCATGCACTGTTGGTGGGAATGTAGATTGGTTACAGGCACTATGGAAAACAGTATGGAAATTCCTCAAAAAAACTAAAAATAGAACCACCATATGATCCAGCAATTCCACTTCTGGGTATTTATCCAAAGGAAACAAAATCACTATTTCAAAAAGATATCTGCACTCCCACGTTCATTGAAGCATTATTTACAAAGGCCAACACATTGAAACAACCTAAGTGTCCATTGACAAATGAATAGATAAAAAATATGTGGACTATATATATTAATATAATTATTAATATTAATTATAATAATCAATATTAAGTATAGTAATTATATTAATTAAATATAAGAGTATTCATTGTGTGTATGTGTATATATATATATATATATATATATATATATTTATATATATATATACTGTGAAATACTATTCAGCCTAAAAAAGAAGAAAAGCCTGGAGAGACCTTCAAGATGGCAGAGGAGTAAGATGTGGAGGTCACCTTCATCCCCACAAATACATCAGAAACACATCTACATGTGAAACAGCTCCTACAGAACACCTACTGAACACTGACAGAAGACCTCAGGCTTCCCAAAAGGCAAGAAACTCCCCATGTACCTGGGTAGGGCAAAAGAAAAAAGAATAAACAGAGACAAAAGATAGGGACGGGACCTGCACCAGTGGGAGGGAGCCGTGAAGGAGGAAAGGTCTCCACACACTAGAAGCCCCTTCATGGGTGGAGACGGGGGGTGGCAGGGGTGGAAAGTTTGGAGCGACAGAGGAGAGTGTGGCAACAGGGGTGCAGAGGGCAAAGTGGAGAGATTCCTGCACAGAGGATCGGTGCTGACCAGCACTTACCAGCCTGAGAGGCTTGTCTGCTCACCCTCCGGGGTAGGTGGGGGCTGGGAGCTGAGGCTCCGGCTTTGGAGGTCGGATCCCAGGGAGAGGACTGGAGTTGGCCATGTGAACATAGCCTGAAGGGGGCTAGTGCGTCACAGCTAGCCGGGAGGGAGTCCAGGAAAAAGCCTAGAACTGCCTAAGAGGCAAGAAACCATTGTTTCGGCGTGCAGGAGGAGAGAGGATTCAGAGCACTGCCTAAACGAGCTCCAGAGACAGGCGCGAGCCACGGCTATCAGCGCGGACACCAGAGACGGGCATGAGACGCTAAGGCTGCTGCTGCAGCCACCAAGAAGCCTGTGTACAAGTACAGGCCACTATCCATACCTCCGCTCCCAGGAGGCTGTGAAGCCTGCCACTGCCAGGGTTCTGTGATCCAGGGACAACTTCCCCAGGAGAGCACACAGCGTGCCTCAGGCTGGGGCAATGTCACATTGACATCTGCCACCACAGGCTTGCCCTGCATCCCCTACCCCTCCCTTCCCCCAGCCTCAGTTAGCCAGAGCCCCCTAATCAGCTGCTCTTTTAACCTTGTCCTGTCTGAGCAAAGAACAGATGCTCTCAGGTGACCTACACACAGAGGCAGGGCCAAATACAAAGCCGAACCCCAGCAGCTGCGAGAACAAAGAAGAGAAAGGGAAATCTCTCCCAGCAGCCTCAGGAGCAGCAGATTAAATCTCCACAATCAACTTGATGTACCCTGCATCTGTGGAATACATGAATAGACAACGAGTCATTCCAAAATTGAGACGGTGGACTTTGAGAGCAACTATAGACTAGGGGTTTGCTTTCTGCATTTAATTTGTTTCTGGTTTTATGTTTATCTTAGCTTACTATTTAGAGATTGCTATCATTGGTAGATTTCTTTATAGATTTGGTTGCTTTTTTTAAAAAATATATAGATATGTATATATTTTTCCTTTTTCCTTTTTCACTTTTTGTAAGTGTGTATGTGTATGCTTCTTTGTGTGATTTTGTCTGTATAGCTTTGCTTTTACCATTTGTCTTAGAATTCTGTCTGTTTTTTTTTTTTTTTTTAATATGGCTTTTAGTGCTTGTTATCATTGGTGGATTTGTTTATTGATTTGATTGCTCTCTTCTTTCTTTTTTCTTTATTACTTTTTAATAATTTTTTATTTTAATAATTTCCTTTTCTTTCTTTTCTTTCTTTCTTCTTTCTTTCTTTCTTTCTTCCTTCTTCCTCCCTTTCTTTCTTTCTTTTTCTTTCTTTTCTTTCTTTCTTTGTTTCTTTCTTTCTTTCTTTCCTCCTTTCTTTCTTTCTTTCTTCCTTTCTTTCTCCCTTTTCTTCTGAGCAGTGTGGCTGACAGGGTCTAGATGTTCCGGCCAGGTGTCAGGCCTGTCCCTCTGAGGTGGGAGAGCTGAGTTCAGGACATTGATCCACCAGAGACCTCCCAGCTCCATGTAATATCAAACAATGAAAGCTCTCCCAGAGATCTCCATCTCAATGCTAAGACCCAGCTCAGCTCAATGACCAGCAAGCTCCAGTGCTGGATACCCTATGCCAAACAACTACCAAGAGAGGAACACAACCCCATCCATCAGCAGAGAGGCTGCCTAAAATCATAATAAGGCCACAGACACCCCAAAACACACCACCAGACATGGACATGCCCACAAGAAAGACAAGATCCAGCCTCATCCACCAGAACACAGGCACCAGTCCCCTCTACCAGGAAGGCTACACAACCCACTGAACCAACCTTAGCCACTAGGGGCAGACACCAAAAACAAAGGGAACTACGAACGTGCAGCCTGTGAAAAGGAGACCCCAAACACAGTAAGTTAAGCAAAATGAAGAGACAGAGAAATATGCAGCAGATGAAGGAGCAGGGTAAAAACCCACCAGAAGAAACAAATGAAGAGGAAATAGGCAGTCTACCTTAAAAAGAATTCAGAGTAATGATAGTAAAGATATCCAAAATCTTGGAAATAGAATGGAGAAAATACATGAAACATTTAATAAGGACCTAGAAGAACTAAAGAGCAAATAAACAATGATGAACAACACAATAAATGAAATTAAAAATTCTCCAGAAGGAATCAATAGTGGAATAACTGAAGCATAAGAACAGATAAGTGACCTGGAAGATAAAATAGTGGAAATAACTACCGCAGAGCAGAATAAAGAAAAAAGAATGAAAAGAATTGAGGATAGTCTCAGAGGTCTCTGGGACAACATCAAACACACAAACATTTGAATTATAGGGGTCTCAGAAGAAGAAGAGAAAAAGAAAGGGACTGAGAAAATATTTGAAGAGATTACAGTTGAAAACTTCCCTAATATGGGAAAGGAAATAGTCAATCAAGTCCAGGAAGCACAGAGAGTCGCATACAGGAGAAATCCAAGGAGAAACACGTCAAGACACATATTAATCAAAATATCAAAAATTAAAAACAAATAAAAAATATTAAAAGCAGCAAGGGGGAAAGCCAACAAATAACATACAAGGGAATCCTCATAAGATTAACAGCTGATCTTTCAGCAGAAACTCTGCAAGCTAGAAGGGAGTGGCAGGACATATTTAAAGTGATGAAAGGGAAAAACCTACAACCAAGATTACTCTACCCAGCAAGGATCTTATTCAGATTTGACAGAGAAATGAAAAACTTTACAGACAAGCAAAAGCTAAGAAAATTCAGCACCATCAAACCAGCTTTACAACAAAGGCTAAAAGATCTTCTCTAGGCAGAAAACACAAGACAAGGAAAAGACCTACAATCACAAACCCAAAATAATTAAGAAAATGGTAATAGGAACATACATATGGATAACTACCTTAAATGTAAATGGATTAAATGCTCCCACCAAAAGACATTGACTGGCTGAATGGATACAAAAACAAGACCTGTATGTATGTTGTCTACAAGAGACCCACTTCAGACCTAGGGACACATACAGACTGAAAGTGAGGGGATGGAAAAAGATATTCCATGCAAATGGAAATCAAAAGAAAACTGGAATAGCAACTCTCATATTAGACAAAATAGACTTTAAAATAAAGACTATTACAAAAGACAAAGAAGGACACTAGATAATGATCAAGGGTCAATCCAAGAAGAAGACACAACAATTGCTGGAGCATTGAGGTGCTCCAAAATTGGAGCCCCTCAATACATAAGGCAAATGCTAGCAGCCATAAAAGGGGAAATTGACAGTAACATAATCATAGTAGGGGACTTTAACACCCCACTTTCACCAATGGGCAGATCATCCAAAATGAAAATAAATAAGGAAACACAAGCTTTAAATGATACATTAAACTAGATGTAGTTAATTGATATTTAGAGGACATTCCATCCCAAAACAGCAGAATACACTTTCTTCTCAAGTGCTCATGGAACATTCTCCAGGATAGATCATATCTTGGGTCCCAAATGAAACCTCAGTAAACTTAAGAAAATTGAAATTGATCAAGTATTTTTTCTGACTACAATGCTATGAGACTAGATATCAGTTACAGGAAAAAATCTGTAAAAAATACAAACACATGGCGGGTAAACAATACACTACTAATAAACGAGAGATCACTGAAGAAATCAAAGAAGAAATCAAGAAATACCTAGAAACAAATGACAACGAAAACACGACAATGCAAAACTTATGGGATGCAGCAAAAGCAGTTCTAAGAGGGAAGTTTATAACAATACAATCCGACCTCAAGAAACCAGAAACATCTCAAATAAACAACTTAACCTTACACCTAAAGCAGTTAGAGAAAGAAGAACAAAAAAACCCCAAAGTTAGTGGAAGGGAAGAAATCATAAAAATCAGATCAGAAATAAATGAAAAAGAAATGAAGGAAATGATAGCAAAGATCAATAAAACTAAAAGCTGGTTCTTTGAGAAGATAAGCAAAATTGATAAACCATTAGCCAGACTCATCAAGAAAAATAGGGAGAAGATTCAAATCAACAGAATTAGAAATGAAAAAGTAGAACTAACAACTGACACTGCAGAAATAGAAAGGATCATGAGAGATTATTACAAGCAATTATATGCCAATAAAATGGACGACCTGGAAGAAATGGACAAATTGTTAGCAAAGCACAACCTCCGAGACTGAACCAGGAAGAAATAGAAAATATAAACAGAACAATCACAAGCACTGAAATTGAGACTGTGATTAAAAATCTTCCAACAAACAAAAGCCCAGGACCAGATGGCTATACAGGCGAATTCTATCAAACAGTTAGAGAAGAGCTAACACCTATCCTTCTCAAACTCTTCCAAAATATAGCAGAGGGAGGAACACTCCCAAACTCATTCAATGAGGCCACCATCACCCTGATACCAAAACCAGACAAATATGTCACAAAGAAAGAAAATTACAGGCCAGTAACAATGATGAATCCAGATGCAAAAATCCTCAACAAAATACTAGCAAACAGAATCCAATAGCACATTAAAAGAATCATACACCATGATCAAGTGGTATTTATCCCAGGAATTCAAGAGTTCTTCAATATACACAAATCAATCAATGTGATACACCATATTAACAAATTGAAGGAGAAAAACCATATGATCATCTCAATAGATGCAGAAAAAGCTTTCAACAAAATTCACCAACCATCTATGACAGAAACCCTCCAGAAAGTAGGCATAGAGTGAACTTACCTCAACATAATAAAGGCCATATATGACAAACCCATAACCAACATCATTCTCAATGGTGAAAAACTGAAAGCATTTCCTCTAAGATCAGGAACAAGACAAGGTTTTCCACTCTCAGCACTATTATTCAACAGTTTTGGAAGTTTTAGCCACAGCAACCAGAGAAGTAAAAGAAATAAAAGGAATCCAAATTAGAAAAGAAGAAGTAAAGCTGTCACTGTTTGCAGATGACATGATACTCTACATAGAGAATCCTAAAGATGCTACCAGAAAACTACTAGAGCTAATCAATGAATTCGGTAAAGTAGCAGGATAAAAAACTAATGCACAGAAATCTCTCGCACTCCTATACACTAATGATGAAAAATCTGAAAGATAAATTAAGGAAACACTCACATTTACCATTGCAACAAAAAGAATAAAATAGCTAGGAATAAACCTACCTAAGGAGACAAAAGGCCTGTATGCAGAAAACTATGACATTGATGAAAGAAATTAAAGATGATTCAAACAGATGGAGAGATATACCATGTCCTTTGATTGGAAGAATCAACATTGTGAAAATGACTATACTACCCAAAACAATCTACAGATTCAATGTAATCCTTATCAAAGTACCAATGACATTTTTCACAGAACTAGAACAAAAAATTTCACAATTTGTATGGAAACACAAAAGACCCCCAATAGCAATCTTGAGAAATGAAAATGGAGCTGGAGAAATCAGGCTCCCTGACGTCAGACTATACTACAAAGCTACAGTAATCAAGACAGTATGCACTGGCACAAAAAGAGAAATATAGATCAATGGAACAGGATAGAAGGCCCAGAGATAAACCCATGCACCTATGGTCACCTTATCTTTGATAAAAGAGGCAAGAATAAACAATGGAGAAAAGACAGCCTCTTGAATAATTGGTGCTGGGAAAACTGGACAGCTACATGTAAAAGAATGAAATTAGAACACTCCCTAACACCATACACAAAAATAAACTCCAAATGGATTAAAGACCTAAATGTAAGGCCAGCACTATCAAACTCTTAGAGGAAAACATAGGCAGAACACTCTATGACACAAATTACAGCAAGATCTTTTTGACCCACCTCCTAGAGAAATGGACATAAAAACAAAAATAAAGAAATGGGACCTACCTAATGAAACTTAAAAGCTTTTGCACAGCAAAGGAAACCATAAACAAGACCAAAATACAACCCTCAGAATGGGAGAAAATATTTGCAATTGAAGCAACTGACAGAGGATTAATCTCCAAAATTTACAAGCAGCTCATTCAGCTCAATATTCAAAAAACAAACAACTTAATCTAAAAATGGGCAGAAGACCTAAATAGACATTTCTCTAAAGAAGATATACAGATGGCTAACAAACACATGAAAAGTTGCTCAACATCACTAATTATTAGAGACATGCAAATGAAAACTACAATGAGGCATCACCTCTCACCAGTCAGAATGGCCATCATGAAAAATTCTACAAACAATAAATGCTGGAGAGGGTGTGGAGAAAAGGGAACCCTCTTGCACTGTTGGCAGGAATGTAAATTGATACAGCCACTATGGAGAACAGTATGGAGGTTCCTTAAAAAATGAAAAATAGAACTACCATATGACCCAGCAACCCCACTACTGGGCATATACCCTGAGAAAACCATTATTCAAAAAGAGTCATTTACCACAATGTTCATTGCAGCACTATTTAGAATAGCCAGGACATGGAAGCAACCCTAGTGTCCATTGACAGATGAATGGATAAAGATCATGTGGCACATACATACAATGGAATATTACTCAGTCATAAAAAGAAACGAAATTGAGTTATTTGTAGTGAGGTGGATGGAACTAGATTTTGTCATACAGAGTGTAGTAAGTCAGAAAGAGAAAAACAAATACTGTATGCTAACACATATATATGGAATCTAGAAAAAAAAAAGGTTCTGAAGAACCTAGGGGCAGGACAGGAATAAAGATGCAGACGTAGAGAATGAACTTGAGGGCACGGGGAGGGGGAAGGGTAAGATGGAACGAAGTGAGAGAGTGGCATGGACATATATACACTACCACATGTAAAATAGATAGCTAGTGGGAAGCAGCTGCATAGCACAGGGAGAGCAGCTTGGTGTTTTGTGACCACCTAGAAGGGTGTCATAGGGTGGGTGGGAGGGAGATGCAAGAGGGAGGAGATAAGGGGATATATATATATATGTATAGCTGATTCTTTTTGTTATAAAGTAGAAACTGACACACCATTGTAAAGCAATTATACTCCCATAAAGGTGTTAAAAAAAATAAAACCACTTAAAACCACCAAAAAAAAATAAAAAAAGAAGCGTGCCATTTGTGACAACATGGATGGACCTTGCGGGTATTATGCTAAGTGAAATAAGTCAGGCAGAGAAATACAAATACTGTATGATCTCACTTATATGTGGAATCTAAAAAAACCTGAATTCATAAAAACAGAAAACAGAATAGTGATTGCCAAAGGTGAGGTTTGGAGGTGGCAGAAATGGGCAAAGACGGTCAAAGGTACAAAATTTCAGATATAAAATAAGTTCTGAGAATGTAATGTACTGCATGGTGACTATTGTCAACAATGCTATATTGTATATTTGAAAGTTGCTGAGAGAAATAGATCTTAAAAGTTCTTATCACAAGAAAAAAATTGTAACTATGTGTGGTGATTGGTATTAATAAACTTATTATGGTAATCTTTTTGCAATATGTGCATATATAAAAATCATTATGTTGTATACCTTAAACTAGTACAACATTATATGTAAACGATATCTCAGTAAAACTGGGAAAAAAAGTGTTTCAAAATACCATCTCATTCTATATTGTGTAGATCTGGAAGATTCTACATGATTATCTATCTCTGGGTAATGACATTATGGATAATTAAAAAATTTTTTTGATTATCAGCATTTCTAAATGTTTTAATAAACATGTATTTTAAACTGTAAAGTAGATGAGGTGAGCTGCTAGAGATGTGAAAAATATTAAATGTTGGGTGAGATTTAAGAATATCTAAATCCAATCATTTTGAGTAGGACGTCATCTAACTTGATTGTATAACCATGATTAATCACACTGAAATGTGATGACTACACTGTTTAATCATAACACATTATGTTTACATACTTGGGTAAAAACATGATTGTGGTGTGCCTCCTTTTTTTTTTTTTTTTTTGCGGTAAGCGGGCCTCTCACTGTTGTGGCCTCTCCCGTTGCGGGGCACAGGCTCCAGATGCACAGCCTCAGTGGCCATGGCTTACGGCCCCAGCTGCTCCACGGCATGTGGGATCTTCCCGGACTGGGGCACGAACCCATGTCCCCTGCATCGGCAGGCAGACTCCCAACCACTGTGCCACCAGGGAAGCCCTGGTGTGCCTCCTTTAAAGAGAGAGTGTGTTAGCAGAAATGGAGTGTCTCTACCTGAATTTCAGAAAAGGGAAGAGCAAGACTCTGTCTATGTGTGTATGGTACTGGACAGGGGAGTGATGCTAGATGGGTGCAGTGGTGCTCTGTTGTGGACCGGCGTGGAGAAGCACCAAGAATTCCCTCCCACCTGTACTTGCTATTGTTTTGTGCTTAATAGGTACTTGGTCCTGGAAAGTGGGTACCTTATATGTCAGGCAGGAGCACTTCTTTCCCTGCAAAAGCTTGTCTCCTGCTGTCAATCAAAATATTAGCTGTCTGATGAATGTGTCAGTCTCTTGTGAGTTTGTGTTCTGCCTGACTGTTACTGTTGTCTGGTCACTTCTGTGCTACTGACAGCTATGTCTTCTGAACCAGATCCTGGTGATTGCCCCTAGATCTACCCCTGCTAGACTGTCAGCCTGCTCTGCCTTTGCTTTGAATGTTTCTGTGGAACCAGAATCTTCTTTGTTGTCAAGTAATACATCAGTATTCTGAAGACAAGACTTTCACTCAAAGGAGGGACTCTAATTCTGAAAATATCAAGTTGGTGGGAGAATATATCTGGTGAAGGTAAGCCATTTGGCAACTCTCAATTTAAACTATGACTATAAAAACAGAGGTTAGGACTGGTCCAAATAACTGAATTATTTCCTGTTTTGTGTTTTTTTGTTTTGTTTTTTGCTTGTCCTTCCTTATTCTTATTCTTTTTTTTTTTTTTTTTTTTTTTTTTTTTTTTTTTGCGGTACGTGGGCCTCTCACTGTTGTGGCCTCTCCCTTTGCAGAGCACAGGCTCTGGATGCACAGGCTCAGCAGCTATGGCTCACGGGCCTAGCCACTCTGCAGCACGTGGGATCTTCCTGGACCAGAACCTGAACCCGCATCCCCCTCATGGGCAGGCGGACCCTCAAACAATGCGCCACCAGGGAAGCCCCCTTATTCTTATTCTTAACCAGAAGTTTAATAAAGTCATGGATTGACATTTGCACTAAGTTTTCCTCCTAAGACTAATCTTGGACAGGCACAAGTCTTGTCAGAGTCAAGATTCCCTTTGCCCGAGTGTCCTGTGTTAGGAGAAGGGTGAGGCACTGGAGTTGGGGCAACGGTCAGAGTCCACAGAACACACGTGGAGAGTGCCCTGTGGAGCTGGCTTCTGGCAGTGGAGTTCTATAGTTTCCTTCCTTGTTTATCCTCTGGCAGAGAACATGGCCCTAACAAGAGTTTGATGTAAGAATGTATTTGAGTTAGAACAAAGAGCCTTGAACAGAAATCAGAAAATTGGATCAACTCACGTCCCAGCTTTTTTTTTTGCGTTACGTGGGCCTCTCACTGTTGTGGCCTCTCCCTTTGCGGAGCACAGGCTCCGTACACACAGGCTCAGCGGCCATGGCTCACAGGCCCAGCTGCTCCGCAGCATGTGGGATCTTCCCGGACCGGGGCACGAACCCATGTCCCCTCCATCGGCAGGCGGACTCTCAACCACTGCGCCACCAGGGAAGCCCACGTCCCAGCTTTTACACCAACCAACTACACCTAAGGCCGGACATGTCACTTCTTTGGGCTACATCTTATTTATTAAACTGAATCAGGATTTAAAAAGCTAAAGCTACTTCCAGATTGATCATCTATTAAGTTCAGACAATGTGCTGCTTTATAGTTGCCATGGCTCCCTTTTCTTTGCTTGGAGAATAATCAGGAGGTGACTACATCAAAGGTAATTAAGAGAAGAAAAGAAGTTTATAAAATATACTAGATGACGAACTCAAAATAATAGCAATCATATTTTGAGTGCTTACCATGTTCTAGAATTTTATATCAATTATTTTATTTAACAGATAAGTCACTGATACTCAGAAGGAATGAAAACTGCCTAAGATCAAACATTTCATAAGGTACTCAAATTGCTGTTATTAACTGCTATGGTTTTCAGCCTCCCAAAACTAGAAAATAGCATTGAAGTACCTACTTTTTTCCCCTTTTTGCTAAAATCACCTGCAGAAAGGCAGAAACCATTTAGACCAAATCTGTAATTTTATTGAGAAGGAAACTGACTCTCAAGAAGATTGTTATTTGACTGAGTGAAAATGTTAAACTCATGGTGTTTCTTAAATTTCTTTGATGATTTAATAAAATTTTATATTTATTGCTAATTATAAAAGTGATATATGTTCATTACAAAAAATCTGGAAAATAGAGAAAAAGATAAAAAATGAAATACAAATATCAATAATCTCACCATTCATGAAAAACCATTGTTAACATTTAGCTGCATTTCCTTCCAAATTTTTCCATCCACTAAACAATAATAATTGTTATTATTTTCATTACAAATTGTGATTCCCTTTTTTTCATTTATTATTCTAACTTTAGTGAAATTTTTGAACATTAAGATTTAGGAAGGTGTCTCACCTGGGAGATATCTTCACACAATAAGCATAATGAACTCTTGCAAGCTGCCCAGGGTAATAGCCATGGAGGTCCTTTCCTTGATGAGCAATGAATATACTAGTGGGAACAGTAAGGGAGTGAGAGAAAAGCAATTATTATGATTAGTTCTTTACAGAAGAAAACCAGCTGTGGTATCATAAAAAATACTTTCAGTCTTTATCCCCAGTTCCTGGCACAAAGCTCATAAAACCTTTGGAATCTCTTGATAGGAGTGTCTTTTGTCATCCATTTTTCAGGATTTAGTTTTCAGGATTCATAGAGAAATATTTGACACGTCAGGTATTAGGTTCACAATATCAGAAAAAAACAAATAAGAGAATATATAAAACCAGTGGGGCAAATGTTGATAATTGTTGAAAGATGGAAATGGATAAATGGGGGTTCCTTATACTATTTTTTCTACTTTAGATATTTTTACAAACTTTCACAATGTTTAAAAAAACTCTGATAATTAAGTATATAGGGGCTAAAAATGAAGAAGCACTGTGAAGGTCAAAGCACAAGGTGCTTGTAAACTTAGAGGAGGGGCTGTAGCCCTGCCTGGGAGGGCTGGGTTGTGAGGACGTTTGGAAGCGCAAGCGAGTGAACGAGGTGGAGAGGGAGGGGGAGTCTTCTGAGGCGTGAGGTGAGCTGGGTGTGTGCAGCTGAAACACAGTGGTGTCAGGGGAAGGGGCTGAGGGCTAGTGGTGCCCAGATCTTACTTTTTTTTTTTTTGCGGTACGCGGGCCTCTCACTGTTGTGGCCTCTCCCGTTGCGGAGCACAGGCTCCGGATGCGCAGGCTCAGCGGCCATGGCTCACGGGCCCAGCCGCTCCGCGGCATGTGGGATCTTCCCGGACCGGGGCACGAACCCGTGTCCCCTGCATGGCAGGCGGACTCTCAACCACTGAGCCACCAGGGAAGCCCCAGATCTTACATTTTGAAATACATCTTCTTTTATAATTAATTACTTTCCTTTTAGATTATGGTTATAGCATTATATTGATATTTTAATATTACGAGTACTTGGATTATGTTATTTACAGATTTTATTTCAGGAGAGTAGCAGGGACATTACAAAATATTTGTTATAAACAAAGGGAGGGTTTGTCTGAAAGGTTGAGAACCACTGAGGTAGGTATAGGGAATCTTTGTAGGCTCTTTAAGATTTGTGACAAACGCAATTTTTACTTTAGAAAGATTTCGCTGGTGGCCGTATGGAAAACAAATTTGAGGACAATCTGACTAGAAGTAGAAAGACTGGTAAGGAGACAATCATAGTAATGTACTGTGTGGGGAAGCTCTGAACTTTGTGGTGGAAATGTGGATGAGAGGAGAGGTCTGACTGAGATCACTGTTAAGAGTGAAAAAGAAGGAGGGGTCCAAGACAAGGCTGAGGCTTCAGGCATTGGGAAGAAGGCTGCCATTCTCCAGGAAACAGAACACAGGAAAGTGACCCCTGTTGAGAGGATGACTATAGAGTCTGCGGTATGTGGGGTCTTTTGGGACCTCCACAGGTTCTGAGCACTTGGTAGGTGCCAGAAGAATTCAAGAAGAGTCAGTAGAAAGTAGTGCATAGGTCTGCATGAAGTAGCTTGCCAAACATGTGTTGGATGATGAATGGAAACTTAAACTATGCCTCCATTCCAACCAGCATTTATTGAATGTACGTAACATACTCTGCACACTGCTAGGTTCTGCAGACACAAAGGTGACTAAGAAGCAGGCCTTGTCCTCATAATGCTCTTTATGTACGGAAATTGTGATCTGAATAAAGGGTCAGTGGGGCACAAAAGAGGGAGGGGTGTCTAGGGTTTGGGCAAGTAAATAGAATGGGGAAGAGGTTCCAGGTGAGGGGAATTATAGGAGCCAAGATTTCGACAGAGTTGGGATCAGCATGGAGTGTGTGTGGGCCAGTGGGGACTCTGCTGTCTAGCTCGTGCAAAAGGCAAGTGCTCTAAGCAGGGCGGGTCTGTCTGTCTATGCAAACAGGACCTCAGGGAACTCTAATTTTCAGAAAAACCACAGGCTGTCTAGACCTGCCCTGCGTCTGGAATAATATGACTGATCCCTGAATAGTAAATAACAGCAGGGGATTAGGTCATAAGAAGAATAACTGGCACTGTAAAAGGGAACAAATGACATTTCTGACTGCACAGGAGTGGGCGATACAGCTTTCTTAGGTGCCCATCCAGTTTCCAAGCACTACATTGGAAAGATTACCCTACAGCCACGTTATACTTTGTTAAGCATCCAGTTGGAGTTCCAGAATGACACTGGTTTCTCACAGTTGCTATACTGTTTGCATTAGGCTGTGTTTTGACTCTGGGTTCCTCCCTGGCATGAGTCCAGGCAAGCAGCCCAGGCACTGCTCCTAGAAGCGGTCTGTACAAGCCATCTGAGTATGGAGAAGCCCCTCACCAGTACCAGGTAACATGCCCACCTCAAGTCCCTTGGGAGTCTCCCTGGGTAGGTTTTGGAGTGGAGAGAATGGGAAAGTGTGTAAGAAGGTAGCAGTTGGAGGGAGGGCTGGGTGGAGACATGGAGAGTTTTGAGAAATGAAGCCATGATACATTTTTCCTCCAACTTTTTGGGTAGACTTTCCAAGTTCCCCTATGTGGCCTTCACCTCAAACAGGAGAAAGCTCTCGATTAACTGGTTAAAATGTCGGTTGTTTGGAAAAGAATTTGTACCTCCTAAGTGGCAATGCCTGGCCTGGCGTGGCAGTCAGTATTCCCAGAGGCTGCACAGTACCAGGCCTCTCCCGAGGTGGGGTTGGGTGTTAGGCAAAATCGATTAATGGGTAGGAAAGCTGGGCTGGCCTCCAGACCTGGCCCAGGAGCCCCGCCCTGGACTCTGCTCAGACCCACTTTATTGACTTGGCTTACAAGATTCTTGAGTCAGCTGTAGAAAGGCCTTTCCTTCTCCCTGGGTGGGAGTAGGAGTCCAGGTGCGTCTGATTCCACCGCACAGTATTTACCAGTCCCTGACAGCTTGGCTCTTTGAGGTGACACGTTCAGTCCAGACAAGAGCAAACCTGTCCCCTGGGAGGGTGAATGTAACCGGAGCAGGCTCTGGGCTTACCTGCAGGCAAAATCCAACATGCACAGGGGAGGATCCCTCTAGAGAATGAGGTTGCCTGGGTCACAGTGACGATGCAGCCCTTGTGTCAGTGTTGGGCTTCATGCATTACAAAGCATCTTTACAGAGATGGTCTCATCTAATTCTCACAGTCACCTTGCCAGGTAAACATTATTAACACCCCATTACAGAAAAGGAGACTGACGCTCAGAGAGGTTAAGTGGGCTTTCTAACTATCACTCAGCTGATAAATGCCAGAGGCATTTATCAAACCCAGTTCTCTAAACTCCATGTCCCATCCAGAGTCATCTTTGTGTTTGTGCAATGACTTCTTTTCAGAAGAGTTCAGAGTTATTTTTGTGAGAACTCTGTGATTCTCTCACTGTGGGCAGATAGGAAGTAGATGTCCTGTACCAAAGGAATAGGAATAGAAATAGACCCGGCAGTGTAACTGGAGGCTGCTTTCAGTTCAATAAAACAAGGGTTTTATGCAACAGAAGGCTTTGGTCCCATTTACGTTTTATTCTTGGGCCATCGATGAACTCAGAGAAAGAGTGAAACTACTAAGTTTCTGTCTGTGCGGTTGTATCCCCTGTTGCAAAAGCATGAGAATGGTTTGTTTTATCCCAAGAAGAGTAAATGGGTCCCCTCTGAAATTTGGGCTTGGGTTCCTTACTAAACTCATCCCAAGCAGAAACCAACATCCTTCCAATCTTTTGGGAATTTGGAATTGCCTGTTTGCTTGGATTCTGCCATGAATGTGGGATTTTTTTTTTTTTTACAACTTTCTCTAAACCCAAAGAAACTTCACTAGAACCTCTGGCAGCAGTTATCTTTTAATCAGGGAGCAAGGACCAGGGTGAGCAATTCCAATTCCCTAGGTGTCTGTCCACCTTGCTGCAGCTCTGGAGGCATCTGTATTTGGAAGAACATTACCTGGGTGGGATCCCTGGGTGGCGGTCAATAAATTCTCGTAGCTGGATGGCAGTCATGATGGATAGGATTCTGAAAAAAAAATTAGAGTGAGGTTTCATATTGCAAGTTTATATACATTTCCAGGCATGAGCTATCTAGTACTACAAAGTCTGTCTTGAAGGACCATCATAGGACCATCATAGCTTCTGCTAGACTAGGGAAGGAAATAGACTCAAACAAAAAGAAATGGAATGCATAAGCCAATACATATAGACATGCTTTTCTTTAAAAATAGAAAGTACTGTGCAAGTTGGGCACATAGCCTCCTTTCTCACCCTTCTTAGGGTGCCTTCCTACTGCATGAGCTTGCAGGCTAAGCACTGCATCTTCCATACTCCCTCATAACTAGAGTTCTGGATATGAATTAGGATCCTCCATTCAGATGTAATTGAGTGAGATTTGGAAGATGAAAATGAGACAGAGGCTGTTTCCTACTGCTTTGACTTGTTCTACCGGCAAGGCAGTTATGACGATGTGATATTTTTCTTTTTTTTTCAGCAGAATGCCCCTGTCCAATCTCTAGCTTTGAGGGTGTCAAAAGGCAATTGTGTTGAAGGCAGTGCTGAATGCTGTGTTCTAGTGTTCAAACACCAGCTTCGTGAGTGTGGAGAGGGGGCTGCAGTGGCAGTGCTTGTGGCTTTGGGACTAGGTTCTTGAACTCAATTGTCTGGAAGCAGTTTCCTGATCGGGGCACAGGTAGCTGCTTCCATGATGGGTCAGTTTTGTGAAGGTGTTCTAGAAGCTTCCTGGAGGCCTTCCCCAGAGCCTAACCCTCCAAACTTTCCAATGATTTTGTAAGCACATCATTATCTACATCAAACTCTTTCTGTTTCCTATACTGGCCCTGGATTTAAACATGTAATATATAATGTTTCCAGTCTAAAATTTCATATTGCATCTGATTATCTACTGGAGAGGACTTGCCACAGAAAAACGACTGCATCTAAGTATTCAGTTGAGAAAGAGTCTACAATGGGGAGGAAACTGAATGCCTGGGGGACAGAGGTGGGAGAAAGCCTTACTTTTTTACAGTTTACCTTCTGTGTACCTTATGAATTTTGTACTATTTGTATATATTATGTATATACAAAGACAGTTGGGCCTCTGATTTGCATAAACAAGGTGTAGCAGGAGAACGTTGGACTGAAACCCATGTGACCTGTGGCAAATCATTTCCCCAAGGGAGTGGACTGAAAGTTTGTGTCCCCCTGAAATTCATATGTTGAAAGCCTAATCCCAATGTGATGGTATTTGGAGGGGGAGCCTTTGGGACGTAATTACATCATGGGTGTGTGGAGCCCTCATGAATGGAACTACTGTTCTTATGAAAGAGACCCCAGAGTGTTCCCTGGGCCTCTTTCTGCCATGTGACGATACAAGAAGTCGGCAGCCTGCAACCTGGAAGGGGTCTCACCAGAGCCCGACCATGCTGGCACCCTGACCTCGGACTTCTAGCCTCCAGAACTGTGAGAAAGAAACTTCTACTGTTTACGAGTCACCCAGCCTCTGAAATTTGTTATAGCAGCCTGAACAGACTCAGGCACCCACTAAGTATATGGATGAATACAATATCTTTCTGGAGAGTTAAGTGAGGAAGTAATGCATGTGTGAGTGTTTTCTAACCTAAAAAGCATCTGTGAGAAAGGAGAATATATGCGTTTCTACTTATGAGCACGTATAATGTGTCAGGTAACATGCATGAACTCATATTAGACTCCCAGAAACCCTGTGAAGTGTTTATCACTACTTTACTGACAAGAAAACTGAGATTCTGAGAAGTAGAATAACTTCTGAGGAACCATGGTTAGAATCCTCTGGCTCCAGAAACATTTATCTTAACGACTATGCTATATCAAAACAACCACGGAGCACCCAGACCATCAGCCAAAACAAAACTGGGACAACCCAAAAGAAGCAGTAACCAGGAGGGAGAAAGGATTGGAAAAAAGAGTGTGATGCCTCTCTCTCTTCTTTTTATAACTTGTTAACTTACTGTCCACAGGCCAGCTGGCTGCTTTATTTCACCTCCATGTTTTTCAAGCAACTTGAAAATTTTCAAACAAGATTATAACAGAACAGTTTGGCTATCCAACAGAGCCTGTTAATTACAAAGTGTGTTTTTACTTTTAGCACTGGTGGGCTTATTTAAAAAAAAAAAAAAGGTGGAAGAAAGAATGACAGGGAAAATCTGAGTAAACACAATTGAGTTCTCCCTTAAACTCAGAAACGTGACTGCTGGGATTTCATTTTACTAGAAGTCACATGCTGGAGAGAAGAATGCAAGATATTTAGGACATTTGTGCTCCTAACAAAGAAAACACCTAGTGTGCTTTTTATGATAGAGTGATTGCTCAGTGCCTAGAAATTCTGAATCAGCACCACAGAGAACACCAGTCCTGGGTGGCTGTAACTTGGCTATGCCAAAGAAACCCTTTCAGAGGAACACATTAATAGCCCACTTTGAGTCTAAGCCTAAGCTTCCAGAATAATCAGGAGACCTTGTCTGGGTGGGTGACATTGCCATTCTGCACCTTTAGAGGATGCCTTTACCATGTGTATAGGGTACCAGATCACATTTTGTGTGGTTAGCTATCATCTCTTGAACACGTAAGAAAATGTAGTTTGCAGTAAGATATGTCAGTGCATTTTATTTTAATCTTAAAAAGTAGAGTCACATACCAAATCTGAATGTGACTCACTTATGAGCACATGTTAAACTTGCCATCATTTCTATACTCACAGCCAACACTGCACAACTGTTGTCAGAGGCACCATGAACAACATAACTTTTATCTCCTTTAAAATAGATAATTTTTTAGTTGCCTTAATAGAAGATTCTCCTTCTCCTGTGCCCTTAGTAAAATTCTTCCAGCGCAAACATGAGTTCTATCTGTACCTTCATCTACCTTTCATTCAATCTCATATTAATCTTGGGAAACCTTAAACGTTTTTCTTTTTTTAAATGGAAATACCATATGCTCAGGGTAAATAACGCTATAAAATAATATTAAAACCACCCATAAAAAACTGTTTTCATTTTTTATATTTTATGTATATATACTCAGGTTTATACTTAAAAACTTGAAAACTCAGTAGACATTCTATTTTATATTTTTGGGTTTACATTTAACAATATTTCATGAAAAATTTTCTGCATTGCCACAAGGTATTCTTAATTCTAATATTTAGTGTTCTTTTGTGTTGTTTGGTGAGGCCCACCCATCACTCTATTTAAACAGTATCCTCTCCACTTCCACCCCTGGACTCCTTATCCATGCTCTATGCTTGATTTTTCTCCACAACACTCATCACCATCTGCCATACTGTATGTTTACTTAGGTATCTTGTTTATGTCTGCCTTCTCCATTAGAAAGTAATCACCGTGAGGGCAGGGAGCTTTGTCTGCTGTGTTCACTGCTGTACCTCTAGGGCTAAAGATAATAACTGATACATGATAGACATTTAATAAATATTTACTGAATAACTGAATGTGCCATAATTTATGAAACCCAGTACCCTGATGTTGGACATTTTGGTCATGCTGAACATCTATATGTTTGATTCTATTGAATTTATTTCTTAGGATACATTCCTAGAAGTGAGTCAAGGTTTGGGCATCTTCATGGCTCTTACTTATGAGGATTTTAGCCACTTTCAGTTATTAGGGCTGGACACTAAATCACTATGGTTAGACTCCTAGGGCACAGACATTAAAATTTAATAATAGAATTTTTATTATGCTGATTTCAGAAGGTGAACTAAGGTAAATGAATAAAAGAAGTACATTCCAGAAAACTTCCTCAAAGTTAATATTCAACATGCTGACTTCGGGAAAAAATATATAAGATTTATTTTGCCAACTTTCTCAGCAACTTTTTGGTATTACAGAATATATTATGGATCAAATCAAAATTTTATAAAATATAGTAACATAGTCAAAAACCTGATAAATTCTGCTTATTTATGGCAATATTTCTTAGCAAACCATGAAGGAAATTTCTCAATCTGATAAGGAACATCCATAAAAACCTACAGCTAACATGGCATTTAATGGTGAAAGCCTGATTTCTTCTTGAAATTAGGAACAAAGCAAGGATGTTACTCTCACCACTCCTGCTCAGCATGCTGCTGGAAGTCTGACTCAGTGCAATAAGGCAAGAAAATGAAATAAAAGCATACAGATGGGAAGGAAAGAAAACTATCCCTATTTGTAAATGACATAATTGTGTAGAAAATCTCAAGGAATCTACAGATAAAGTTCCTAATCGAATAACTCTTTTTAACAAGATCACAGGATACAAAGTCAACACATAAAAAATTATATTTCTATACTTTAAGTAAAAAATTAAAACCAAGATTTAAAACACAACTATTTACAATAGCTCAAAAAAAGGAAAAAGAAACATTATGTATAAATCTAACGAGACATTTACAGGCTATGTATGCTGAAAGGCACAAAATCCTGATGAAAGAAATCAAAGACTGAGAGACACTGTGCTCATGGATTGGAAGACTCAACGTAGTAACGATGACAATTCTCCCCAAATTGATCTGATTTGTCTGGTTGAAATAATTAGCAGGATTTTTTGTAGATATAGACAAGCATGTTCTAAAGTTTATTTGGAAATGCAAGGGAAATAAAATAGCTAAAATAATTTTGAAAAAGAGCAATCACATTCTGGTAGAAAGGGGATGGAATAAAAACTAGTCCTCAGCTGACAACCAGACATTTTACATATGTTCTTTCATTCGGTCCTCACAAGAGTCCTGAGAGTTGTTCGTTATTATCCTGAATTTGTAGAAGATGTTAAATTACATGTTTAAGGTCACATAGCCCATAAACAAAAAAATCTAGATGTGCCTGACTCCAAAGCCCATCCTTCTCCTCGAGTGCCACTGATTCATTGATTTACTCAGCAAACATTTACTGATCAACTACTGCTTGGCATTGTACCAGGCACTAGGGAAAAAGCATTTAGCAAAAGGTATGTGGTTCTGCTCTCATGTTGCTTATGTGGTAGAGAAGTTGAAGTCAGATGTTAATCATAGAGTTGCACAATCAATGTAAAGTTAAAGCTCAGTAACTGCTAAAACAGAATCCTTTGACAAGTTAGCTTTCAAGTAGTTGAGGGGCTGCATCCCTCCTTGCCTCTTTCGGAATTCTGAAGGAAAAGGCTCTAAGAATGGATAACTCACATTTGCTTCAGGACATTTCCCCTGATATGAAACTTGCGAAAAGCTCTCCTTTTGGAGATGGGCTTTCTGAGGTTTAGAAAAGGATTTTAAATGTTGACACCTACTTTTTATGGTAGGAAAGAGTTAAAAATAATATTTGTTAAATTAAAGTCTTACAACGTCAAGTGGAACCAGCAGCAACTACCTGGTAAGTTAATTAGCTTGCAAACCTTAAGTAAATGATAACTAGCAAGTTATCATTTAATTAATCTGCCCAAAGAAGGGGCAGAGGCAGCATATTAGAGTCAGGGTCCCAAGACTCTGATGTTATTTATCTGGTAATTTTCGGAAAATTTGAGGAATAGTTAGGGAGTGGCATTTAAACTGGTGTACAAATGGCAACAATTTATTTTCTAAATGTAGTTTATAACACCAGAGTCCTGGGTGTCCCCTTTCCTTGGAGGTGTGGCATCAGTACTCATTGCACTGAGGGAAGTTGGGCCCCTGCGGAAAGCCATGCCTTAGTAATCTGACAGTGCAGAGAAGGCATGGGGGTGGATGGCTTTCTCAGAATTCATATGACCCACCCTGACTAGGAGTATGACAGCAGCCTCACTGACTGCCGATTGCTCTGTGGCTAGGGCAATGTCTCCCAGCTGCTTTTGAGCATGTGTGTCATAAGAGGACATTTAGAAAATGGTTTTCAGTAACTGAGTTACTTTGACAGTCCCCTATTGCTTCTGTTTCCTCAGGAAGCCAGTGTTCCCAGTTCAGGAAGGTTAGTTACCCACTTGCTCTCTTCCCCTTCCACACCCCTGCACCCAACCCCCAAAATCCTACCATGAATTCTGCTGCCTGAATGCTTTTTGCTTCCTCTTTTTCTAGTCTAAATTCCACCCATCCTTCAGGGCTTTATTCAGGTCCTTTACAATCTCTTCCTAGCACTATGAGTTCCAAATGGTCCGTTGCCTGCCCCTGAATTCACAGAGCCCTTGATTAATTCTATTATGCATTTTGGTTCTCATTGGTTCATTGGTTTCTGAACTCATTTATTTATCATTTAGGAAAATGTTTAATGAGTTGCAATTTTGTGCCAGGCCTTGAATAAGATTCTAGAGATTCTTCAAAGAATAATACATGAGTTTCATACAGTGTCTTTCCTCTCAGTTAAAATTATGGAAGCTCCTGGATCTTGGAACCACGTTTTTTTGTTTCTTTGTTTTGTTTTTATTTTTATTTTTTGTGGTATGTGGGCCTTTTACTGTTGTGGCCTCTCCTGTTGCGGAGCACAGGCTCCAACGTGCAGGCTCAGCGGCCATGGCTCACGGGCCTAGCCGCTCCGTGGTATGTGGGATCCTCCCGGACCAGGGCACGAACCTGTGTCCCCTGCATCAGCAGGCGGACTCTCAACCACTGTGCCTCCAGGGAAGCCTGAAACCACGTTGTTTTGATGGCCTCTATCTTTACTCTCCTTGTCCTCCTACCTCACTGTCTTGCAAAGTGTTCCCCACCGAAGGAAGCGCTCAATGCATAGTTCAGAATGAATGAATAAATGAAAGAATCCATACATCCATCCATCAGTCCACTCAGTAATCTAGTTAACAGTTTTTAAGCTTTGTTCTTCTTGTATCATAAAGAGCTAGATACCTTAATATAGGTATACCCTACTTCTGAGAAAAATATGTTGATTTAAAACTATTCAAATAATTCAAAATTGAAAAGTATGAATATTCAGTTTCCAAAAGAATTCTTGGCTTTACAAAATGGTCTACCACAAAGTTTCTTTAAATTGTGAGCTCCTGTCCCTAGAACATTCAAAAGGTTATCAGGTATTTAGTAATGCAACAACTAAGTGAGAGAAGAGAGAAGTACAGGCAGTAACTGGTGTTACCTGCTTAGGCTGCAGTGGGTAGAGACCTCCTTGTTCTTAAAAGCAGTCCTCTGAAGACAGCAGTTATTTCAGCTGTCTCCTGGTGTTGTAAAGGCTCACTGCAGAGTTGTGGGACTTGATCCTTTTACATCACTCGAAGGATATTGTGATGAACTATGGGTTAGAAAGTTTTGCTTGGTAATGCCTTTCAGACTTTCAGGTCTCAGACTTATAAAAAGTAGAGATCTTTGCTCTCTATGACAGCCCAGCTGCACATGAAAGAAAGGATAAAAATTGGTGTGGAAAGGAAAACCATGTGGGCAAGTAACCCGGACTAGTTAATCACTAGAATTTTCTTTTCTATAAAGATTATTCCAAAGACAACATAAGGTCAAAGACCTGAGAGGTGCTGTATTGCAAGCACTACCCTTTGCAAGCTAAAATTGAGAAAGTAGGGGCTAGCAAGAGGGCCAAATAAGTCTAGCTCTGCTTGGTCCCAGACTAGACTAGGCTCTATCCTGTTAGTACTGAAGGTATCAAAGAAGGCATTTAATTGGCCATCTGTATGTCCTCTTTGGAAAAATGTCTATTCAGGTCGTCTGCCCATTTTCTAATCAGACTGTTAGTTTTTTTTTGCTATTGAGTTGTATGAATTCTTTATATAATTTGGGTATTAACCCTTTATCAAACATATCATTTGCAAATAACTTCTCCCATTCAGTAGGTTGCCTTTACATTTTGTTGATGGTTTCTTTCACTGTGCAAAAACTTTTTAGTTTAATTTAGTCTCATTTGTGTATTTTTGCTTTTGTTGCCCTCGCCTGAGGATCCAGAAAAATATTGCTAATACTTACGTCAAAGAGCACGCTACTATGTTTTCTTCTAGGAGTTTTATGATTTCTGGTCTTACATTTAATATTTAATCCACTTCGGGTTTTTATTTATTTATTTATTTTTGGCTGATTGGGTCTTTGTTGCTGCATACAAGCTTTCTTTAGTTGTGTCAAGCAGGGGCTACACTTCATTGTGGTGCATGGGCTTCTCATTGTGGCGTCTTCTCTTGCTGTGGAGCAAGGCTCTAGGCGCGTGGGCTTCAATAGTTGTGGCACGTGGGCTCTAGAGTGCAGGCTCAGTAGTGTGGCACACGGGCTTAGTTGCTCTGTGCATGTGGGATCTTCCCTGACCAGGGCTCAAACCCATGTACCCTGCCTTGGCCGGCAGATTCTTACCCACTGCACCACCAGGGAAGCTCTGAGTTTATTTTTGAATATGGTGTAAGAAAGTGGTCTAGTTTTATTCTTTTGTAGGTAGCTATCCAATTTTCCCCAAACCATTTATTGAAGAGACTATCTCTTCCCCATTGTGTATTCTTGCCTTCTCTGTTGTAGATTAAGACTAAACCTGCAATATCTCCAAGGTATGCCTGTAGACATTCTGAGATCTATGAGGTGATATTTCATTACTGTTTTGATTTGCACTTCCCTGGTGATTAGTGATGTTGATGGGTTTATTTCTGAGCTCTCTATTCTGTTCCATTGATCTATGTATCTGTTTTTTGTCCAGTACCATGTGGTTTTGATTATCGTAGCTTTGGAGTATAGTTTGAAATCATAGAGTGTAATATCTGTAGCTTTGTTCTTCTTTCTCAAAATTGCTTTGTCTATTCAGGGTCTTTTACAGTTACCCACAAATTTTAGGACTGTTTGTTTTAGGTCTGTGAAAAATGCCATTGGTGTTTTGATAAGGATTGGATTGAATCTATAGATTGCTTTGGGTAGTATGGACATTTTAACAATATTTATTCTTCCAATCCAAGAACACACAATATATTTCTATTTCTTTATGTTATTTTCAAATTCCTTCATCAATGTTTTATAGTTTTCAGAGTATAGGTCTCCTGCACCCTTGGTTGTTTATTCACAGATATTTTATTCTTTTTAATGCAATTTTAAATTGGGATTGTTTTCTTGCTTTCTCTTTCTTTTTTTTTTAATAGTTATTTATCTATTTAGGCTGCACTGGGTCTTAGTTGTGGCATTCAGGATCTTCAGTTGTGGCATTCGAACTCTTAGTTGCGGCATGCATGCAGGATCTAGTTCCCTGACCAGGGATCAAACCTGGGTCCCCTGCATTGGGAGTGTGGAGTCTTACCCCCTGGACTGCCAGGGAAGTCCATCTTGCTTTCTCTTTCTGACAGTTCATTATTAATGTATAGAAGAGCAACAGATTTCTTTATATTGATTTTGTATCCTGCAACTTTACTGAATGCATTTATTAGTTCTAATAGAGATTTTGGTGGAGACTTTACAGTTTTCCATATATAGTATCATGTGAACTGCAAATAGTGACAGTTTTACTTCTTTTCCCCAATTAGGATGACTTTCATTCCTTTTGTTGTCTGCTTGTTATAGCTAGGACTACTAACACTATGTTGAATAAAAGTGGTGAGAGTGGGCATTCTTGTCTTATTCTTGATCTTAAAGGAAAAGCTTTCAGCTTTCACAATTGAGTATGATGTTAGCTGTGGGTTTGTCATATATAGCCTTTATTATGTTGAGGTGTGTTCCCTCTATACCCATTATGTTGAGATCTTTTATTATAAATGGATGTTGAATTTTGTCATATCACCTATAGAGATGATCCTATGATTTGTACACACTTTGTTGAGAGTTTTATTTTAAATGGTGTTGAATTTTTGTCAGATGCTTTTTGGGCATCTATTGCGATGATCACATGACTTTTCTCTTTCATTTTATTAATGTGGTGTATCACATTAATTGATTTGTGAATACTGAACCATTCTTACATACCTGGAGTAAATCCCACTTGATCATGGTTTATGATCCTTTTACTATATTGTTGAATTTGGTTTGCAAATATTTTGTCAGGGATTTTTGCATCTATGTTCATCAGGGATATTGACTGTATTTATTTATTTATTTTGGATTGTCTCTGTCTGATTTTGGTATCATGGTATGCTGGCCTTGTAAAATGAGTTTGGAAGTGTTCCTTCCTCTTCAATATTTTTTGGAATAATTTGAGAAGGATAGATATTAACTCTTCTTTACATGATTGGTAGAATTTACCTGTGAAGTCATCTGAACCTGAGCTTTTGTTTTTAGAAAGTTTTTGATTACTGATTTAATATTTTTTAATTATTAAAAAAACTTTTAATTTTGAAATCATTATTTAATTTTATTCCTAGTAATTTGTCTGTTCAGATTTTCTATTTCTTCCTGATACAGAGATTGTATATTTCTAAGAATTTATCTGTTTCTTCTAAGTTGTCTAATTTTGTTTGTATGTAATTATTTGTAGTAGTCTTTTATGATTCTTTGTATTTCTGTGGTGTTGTCTGTATCTTCCCTTATGTTTGATTTTATTTATTTGGGCCCACTCTCTTTTTTTTTTCTCTGTGAGTCTGACTAAAGTTTTATTAATTTTGTTTACCTTTTTCAAAGAAGCAGCTCTTAGTTTCATTGATCTTTTCTGTTTTTCTTTAAGTCTTTATTTAATTCCACTCTGATCTTTAGTATTTCATTCCTTCTACTAATTTTGGCCTTTGTTTCTTCTTCTTTCTAGTTTCACTTGGTGTAAAGTTAGATTATATTAGGGGTTTTTCTTGTGTCTTGTAGGCATTTATCACTATGAACTTTCCACTTACTACTGCTTTTGCTGCATCCCATAGATTTTGGAAAATTATGTTTCCATTTTTATTTGTCTCAAGGTATTTTTAAATTTCTTCTTTGATTCCTTCACTGACCCATTGGTTGTCCAGTAATATGTTGTTTAGTTTCCACATGCTTATATTTTTTCCAGTTTTCTTCTTGTAATTGATTTCTAGTTTCATACAATTGGGGTCAGAAAAGATGCTTGATGTGATTTCAGTCTTCTTAAATTTATTGAGACTTGTCTTGTTGCTTAATATGTAGTCTATCCTGGAGAATGTTCCATGTGCACTTGAAAAGAATGTGTATTCTGCAGTTTTTTGATGGAATGTTCTATATAGATCTATTAAGTTTGTCTGGTCTAATGTGTCTTTTTTTTTTTTTTTTTTTTTTGCGGTACGCAGGCCTCTCACTGTTGTGGCCTCTCCCATTGTGGAGCACAGGCTCTGGACACGCAGGCTCAGCGGCCATGGCTCATGGGCCCAGCTGCTCCACGGCATGTGGGATCTTCCCGGACCGGGGCACGAACCCGTGTCCCCTGCATCGGCAGGCGGACTCTCTACCACTGCGCCACCAAGGAAGCCCTAATGTGTCATTTAAGGCCAATATTTCCTTACTGATTTTCTGTCTGGATCATCTGTTCATGGGTGTAAGAGGTGCACTAAAGTCCTCTACAATTATTGTACTACTGTCAATTTCTCCCTTTATGTCTGTTAATATTTGCTGTATGTATTTAGGTGCTCCTATTTGGGTGCATAAATATCTATGAATGTTACATCTTTTTCTTGGATTGACCCCTTTATTATTATGTAATGCCCTTTGTCTTTTGTTACAGTCTTTGGTTTAAAGTATATTTTGTCTGATATGAGTACTGCTACCCCAGCTTTCTTTTCATTTCCATTTGTGTGGAATATCTTTTTCCATCCCTTCACTTTCAGTCTGAGTGTGTCTTGAGGCCTAAAATGAATCTCTTGTAGGCAGTGTATAGATGGGTGTTATCTTTTTATCCTCTCAGCCACCCTATGTCCTTTAATTGGAGCATTTAGTCCATTTACATTTAAAGTGATTATTGATAGATATTTACTTATTGCCATTTTGTTGATTGTTTTCTGCTTGTTTTTATAGTTCTCTGTTTCTTTCTTTTCTTTGTGTCTACCTTTGTGGTTTGATGATTTTCTTTTTTTTCTTTCTTTGGTTTCCCAGTGCATATAAAAGTTTTGACATCATTTTAAACATATAGACAGATTGCCATCAAGAGTTAGATAGCTTTATAAACTGAAATAATTTTAGAAAACTGGTATCATAATATACATGCCATATATCTAAAATATAAAAGTATAACCTAAGTAAATGTAAAAACATTTAACTAAAGAGTCAAATCAAAAATTGTGATGACTAATCTCCACAGTATAAGAGGTCACATGGATTAGTCCTCATAAATTCCACTAAACAATAGGGACTAGAGGAACCAAGATGGTGGAGTAGAAGGATGTGCTCTCACTCCCTCTTGTGAGAACACCAGAATCACAACTAGCTGCTCGGCAATCATCCACAGGAGGAAACTGGAACTCACCAGAAAAGATACTCCACATCCAAAGACAAAGGAGAAACCACAATGAGATGGTAGGAGGGGCGCAATCACAGTAAAATCAAATCCTATAATGGCTGGGTGGGTGACTCACAGATTGGAGAACACTTATACCACAGAAGTCCACCCACTGGAGTGAAGGTTCTGAGCCCCACGTCAGGCTTCCCAACCTGGGGGTCTGGCAACAGGAGGAGGAATTCCTAGAGAATCAGACTTTGAAGCCTAGTGGGAATTGATTGCAGGACTTCAACACGACTGGGGGAAACAGAGACTCTATCTTTGGAGGGCACACACAAAGTAGTGTGTGCATTGGGACCCAGGGGAAGGAGCAGTGACCCCAGGGGATACTGAACCAGACCTAACTGCTAGTGGTGGAGGGTCTCCTGCAGAGGCGGGGGGTGGCTGTGGCTCACCATGGGGACAAGAACACTGGCAGCTGAAGTTCTGGGAAGTAATCCTGGGCATGAGCCCTCCAAGAGTTTGTCATTAGCCCCACCAAAGAGCCCAGGTAGTCTCCAGTGTTGGGTTGCCTCAGACCAAACAACCAACAGGGAGGGAAGCAAGCCCCACCCATCAACAGTCAAGTGGATTAAAGTTTTACTGAGCTCTGCCCACCAGAGCAACACACAGCTCTACCCACCACCAGTCCCTCCCATCAGGAACCTTGCACAAGCCTCTTAGATAGCCTCATCCACCAGAGGGCAGAGAGCAGAAGCAAGAAGAACTACAATCCTGCAGCCTGTGGAACAAAAACCACATTCACAGAAAGATAGACAAGATGAAAAGGCAGAGGACTATGTACCAGATGAAGGAACAAGATAAAACCCCAGAAAACCTAAATGAAGTGGAGATAGGCAACCTTCCAGAAAAAAGAATTCAGAATAATGATAGTGAAGATGATCCAGGACCTCGGAAAAAGAATGGAGGCAAAGATCGAGAAGATGCAAGAAATGTTTAACAAAGACCTAGAAGAATTAAAGAACAAACAAACAGAGATGAACAATACAATAACTGAAATGAAAACTGCACTAGAAGGAATCAATAGCAGAATAACTGAGGCAGAAGAACAGATAAGTGACCTGGAAGACAGAATGGTGGAATTCACTGCTGTGGAACAGAATAAAGAAAAAAGAACAAAAAGAAATGAAGACAGCCTAAGAGACCTCTGGGACAACATTAAAAGCAACAACATTCGTATTATAGGGGTCTCAGAAGGAGAAGAGAGAGAGAAGGGACCAGATAAAATATTTGAAGAGATTATAGGTGAAAACTTCCCTAACATGGGAAAAGAAAGAGCCACCCACGTCCAGGAAGTGCAGTGAGTCCCATACAGGATAAACCCAAGGAGAAACACGCTGAGACGCATAGTAATCAAATTGGCAAAAATTAAAGACAAAGAAAAATTATTGAAAGCAGCAAGGGAAAAATGACAAATAACATACAAGGGAACTCCCATAAGGTTAACAGCTGATTTCTCAGCAGAAACTCTACAAGCCAGAAGGGAGTGGCATGATATACTTAAAGTGATGAAAGGGAAGAACCTACAACCAAGATTACACTACCCAGCAAAGATCTCATTCAGATTCGATGGAGAAATCAAAAGCTTTACAGACAAGCAAAGGCTAAGAGAATTCAGCACCACCAAACCAGCTCTACAACAAATGCTAAAGGAACTTATCTAAGTGGGAAACACAAGAGAAGAAAAGGATCTACAAAAACAAACCCAAAAGAATTCAGAAAATGGTCATAGGAACATACATATTGATAATTACCTTAAACGTGAATGGATTAAATGCTCCAACCAAAAGACACAGGCTTGCTGAATGGATACAAAAACAAGATCCATATATTTGCTGTCTACCAGAGACCCACTTCGGACCTAGGGACACATACAGACTGAAAGTGATGGAAAGGGATATTCCATGCAAATGGAAATCCAAAGAAAGCTGGAGTAGCTATACTCATATCAGATAAAATAGACTTTAAAATAAAGAATGTTATAAGAGACAAGGAAGGACACTACATAATGATCAAGGGATCAATCCAAGAAGAAGATATAAAAATTATAAATATATATGCACCCAACATAGGAGCACCTAAATACATAAAGCAATTGCTAACATTTATAAAAGAGGAAATCGACAGTAACACAATAATAGTGTGGGACGTTAACACCTCACTTACACCAGTGGACAGATCATCCAAAATGAAAATAAATAAGGAAACAGAAGCTTTAAATGACACAATAGACCAGATAGATTTAATTGATATTTATGGGACATTCCATCCAAAAACAGCAGATTACAGTTTCTTCTGAAGTGCACATGGAACATTCTCCAGGATAGATCACATCTTGGGTCACAAATAAAGCCTCAGTAAATTTAAGAAAATAGAAATCATATCAAGCATCTTTTCTGACTACAGTTCTATGAGAATAGAAATCAATTACAGGGAAAAAAACATAAAAAACACAAACACATGAAGGCTAAACAATATGTTACTAAATAACCAAGAGATCACTGAAGAAATCAAAGAGGAAATCAAAAAATACCTAGGGACAAATGACAATGAAAACACGATGACCCAAAACCTATGGGATGCAGCAAAAGCAGTTCTAAGAGGGAAGTTTATAGGTATACAAGCCTACCTCAAGAAACAAGAACAATCTCAAGTAAACAATCTAACCTTACACCTACAGGAACTAGAGAAAGAAGAACAAACAAAACACAAAGTTAGCAGAAGGAAAGAAATCATAAAGATCAGAGCAGAAATAAATGAAATAGAAACAAAGAAAACAATAGCAAAGATCAATAAAACTAAAAGCTGGTTCTTTGAGAAGATAAACAAAATTGATAAACCGTTAGCCAGACTCATCAAGAAAAAGCAGGAGAGGACTCAGACCAATAAAGTTAGAAATGAAAAATGAGAAGTTACAACAGACATCACAGAAATACAAAACATCCTAAGAGACTACTACAAGCAACTCTATGCTAATAAAATGGACAACCAGGAAGAAATGGACAAATTCGTAGAAAGGTGTAACCTTCCAAGACTGAACCAGGAAGAAATAGAAAATATGAACAGGCCAATCACAAGTAATGAAATTGAAACTGTGATTAAAAATCTTCCAACAAACAAAAGTCCAGGACCAGATGGCTTCACAGGTGAATTTTATCAAACATTTAGAGAAGAGCTAACACCCATCCTTCTCAAACTCTTCCAAAAAACTGCAGAGGAAGGAACACTCCTAAACTCATTCTATGAGGCCACCATCACCCTGATACCAAAGCCAGACAAAGATACTACAAAAAAAAAAAATTATAGACCAATTTCACTGATGAATATAGATTGAAAAATCCTCAACAAAATACTAGGAAACAGAATCCAACAACACATTAAAAGGATCATACACCATGATCAAGTGGGATTTATCCCAGGGATGCAAGGATTCTTCAATATATGAAAATCAATCAGTGTCACACACCATATAACAAATTGAAGAATAAAAACCATATGATCATCTCAATAGATGCAGAAAAAGCTTTTGAAAAATTCAACACCCATTTATGATAAAAACTCTCCTGAAAGTGGGCATAGAGGGAACCTACCTCAACATAATAAAGGCCATATATGACAAACCCACAGCAAACATCATTCTCAATGGTGAAAAACTGAAAGCATTTCCTGTAAGATCAGGAAAGAGACAAGGATGTCCACTCTTACCACTATTATTCAACATAGTTTTGGAAGTCCTAGCTACGGCAATCAGAGAAGAAAAAGAAATAAAAGGAATCCAAATTGGAAAAGAAGAAATAAAACTGTCACTGTTTGCAGATGACATGATACTGTACATGGAGAATCCTAAAGATGCCACCAGAAAACTACTAGAGCTAATCAATGAATTTGGTAAAGTTGCAGGATACAAAATTAATGCACAGAAATCTCTTGCATTCATATCCCCTAATGATGAGAAATGTGAAAGAGAAATTATGGAAACACTCCCATTTACCACTACAACGAAAAGAATAAAATACTTAGGAATAAATCTACCTAGGGAAACAAAAGAGCTGTATGCAGAACACTATAAGACATTGATGAAAGAAATCAAAGATGATACCAACAGATGGAGAGATATACCATGTTCTTGGATTGGAAGAATCAATATTGTGAAAATGACTATACTACCCAAAGCAATCTACAGATTCAATGAAATCCCTATCAAATTACCAATGGCATTTTTTATGGAACTAGAGCAAATCATCTCAAATTTTGTATGGAGACACAAAAGACCCCGAATAGCCAAAGCAGTCTTGAGCAGAAAAAATGGAGCTGGAGGAATCAGACTCCCTGATTTCAGACTATACTACAAAGCTACAGTAATCAAGACAATATGATACTGGCATAAAAACAGAAACATAGATCAATGGAACAAGATAGAAAGCCCAGAGATAAACCCACACACATATGGTCAAGTAATGTATGACAAAGGAGGCAAAGATTTCCAATGGAGAAAAGACAGTCTCTTCAATAAGTGGTGCTGGGAAAACTGGACAGCTACATGTAAAAGAATGAAATTAGAATATTCCCTAACACCATACACAAAAATAAACTCAAAATGGATTCGAGAGCTAAATGTTAAGACTGGACACTATAAAACTCTTAGAGGAAAGCATAGGAAGAACACTCTTTGACATAAATCACAGCAAGATATTTTTTGATCCATCTCCTAGAGTAATGGAAATAAAAACAAAAATAAACAAATGGGACCTAATGACACTTTAAAGCTTTTGCACAGCAAAGGAAACCATAAACAAGACCAAAAGACAACCCTCAGAGTGGGAGAAAATAGTTGCAAATGAATCAATGGACAAAGGATTAATCTCCAAAATACATAAACAGCTCAATATTAATGAAACAAACAACCCAATCCAAAAATGGGCCGAAGAACTAAATAGACATTTCTCCAAAGAAGACATACAGATGGCCAAGAAGCACATGACAAGCAGCTCAATATCACTAATTATTAGAGAAATGCAAATCAAAACTACAATGAGGTATCACCCTACACCAGTTAGAATGGGCATCATCAGAAAATCTACAAACGACAAATGCTGGAGAGGGTGTGGAGAAAAGGGAACCCTCTTGCACTGTTGGTGGGAATTTAAATTGATAGAGCCACGATGGAGGACAGTATGGAGGTTCCTTAAAAAACTAAAAATAGAATTACCATATGATCCAGCAATCCCACTACTGGGCATATACCCAGAGAAAACCATAATTCAAAAAGACATATGCACCCCAAAGTCCATTGCAGCACTATTTACAATTGACAGGTCATGGAAGCAACCTAAATGCCCATTGACAGATGAATGGATAAAGAAGTTGTGGTACATATATACAATGGAATATTACTCAGCCATAAAAAGGAATGAAATTGACTCAGTTGTTGAGACGTGGATGGATCTAGAGAGTGTCATACAGAGTGAAGTAAGTCAGAAAGAGAAAAACAAATACCGTATATTAACGCATGTATGTGGAACCTAGAAAAATGGTACAGATGAACAGGTTTGTAGGGCAGAAGTTGAGACACAGATATAGAGAACAAATGAATGGACACCAAGGGGGGGAAAACCACGGTGGGGTGGGGATGGTGAATTGGGCGATTGGGATTGACATGCATACACTGATGTGTATAAAACTGATGACTAATAAAAACCTGCAGTATAAACAAACAAACAAACAAAAACAACTAATACTAAACTTTCTTTGGGTTATTTGTATGGAAATATGTTAATATAAATGTTTCAGACATTACATGAAATTTCTAAAAATCTTATATGTTCTGGTATAAAGTTATAAGTCATAATTCTAGTTATTACTTTAAAATGTATATCTCAGAAATAACTAAATTTCCTTGTCAATTGCATTATTATGAACTTTCATCAAATTTTTAACCATGGTCATTTTTAAGTCTTTTGTCATTTACAGACAGTTCTGGGTGTACTCTGATGCTTTTGCAAAAATGTTCCTATAAAAGGATTTCATCTTCAAGGAATTCATGGAAAAGACTCTGACAAGTACAGGTTTCTGGTAACTGACTATACTGCTGAACAGAATGAATAGGCATTTTCAGAACTCTAATGGAAAACTGATCAACTCATAAAAGTGCTAACAAAAGATCAAGATGAAAAAAAAATTAATTACATGGAACTGAGTGAACTGATGAGGATGATTATAATTTTTGTGACTTTCTGTTTGAATAAAAAAAAATCCCACAAGGACTCAGAGGCAAAAAATATACAAATCAATTTTCACTGCAAAGTAAAGGAGCTGTTACAGTGGAGGATTCCTGGACTGAATGTCAATATTATGACATAGTGTGAGTGTGTTTCGTGTTTGGTAATTGCAATCATTGTTGCTTTTGTTGTGGTCATCCATTTACAATGCTTGGTGTCAGTTTATTTATCTCTTGTAAAAATAAAATACAGTGTGTGTATGTGAGTTGTGAAAAAAAAAAGAAAATCTATACCCCAAATATGCTTTCTAAATATATTTTCAAAGTTTAGTAATAAAGGATTCTGTCAGGGTAAAAAAAAAACCAAACAAACAAAAAAAAACAATAGGGACTGCTTTTGCATAAAGATGCTCACTGATATAAATTTCTTCGAGCTTGTGCCAAGCTCATTGACCCCTATACATAGTTTTTCATTCTCTTCAGCTTTAAAATGACCTCCAAATTCTAGCACCTGCCCCTACTGGGTTTCTTGTAAATAACAAACTAATGCTTCCTTTTAGAAGAGTGTTAGTGAGATTGTCCTATAAAAACTGGTCATAAAGCTATCAGACTATCATTCTTATCAGCCTATCATAGTCTATCAGCTATGACAATATGTCATATTGTCATTTGACTCTCTTCAATGGCAAAATATTGCTAGGTCACCCTAACCACTATCCAGGGAAGCAATCACCTTCTCTTATAATACCCAAGTCTTACCTTCAGTCATCTTCTCTCTACTTAATCTCACACGTCTTCCCTGGTGATATTAGAGAGTTCTGAGACTTTCCTTCCTCATCTGCACAGAACATCTAAATATCACTGTTAAATAACACTTGTTCTCATAATTCAGATAACATAGAAAAACATAATTAGAAATATTAATCAGAAATCCTTCAATCCAGGGACACTACTATTAATTGTTGACCTTGTTAAATATATTAGTTATTATTGGGGTAGGGTGCCATGACATATTTAGATTCCCATAAGGGTTGGCACAAAAGAAGCCTTGACTTCTAGTGACCCACACTTTATTCTAGGACAGAGCAACTGTGCTGAATATTCCTCACCTACTTTCCTGTTACATCCCCTTTCCTTGCCACCCTGACTATGGAGCCAGCCCTACAGGGTAGGTTCTCCTGCCATTCCTCTAGTCCCCTTTCTGGCTTTCTATACCACTCTGTTCTAAAGGTGCCTTTCAAGTGGATGAACCTTTAGCCACAAAGAGAGTGAGGATCCCTGGAGTGGAGAATGTGGTGTCCTACCCAAGTTCTCCCCTTCAGGAGATGGAGGATGGGAGGCATTTTCACATCTGCATAGACTGTACGTTGCCTCTTGATAGCTTTCAACTGAATCTCCCTCTAACAATTGCCCTTGACCAAAGAAGACTGTCTTCCAGACTTTAAATTTCCACCAGTAGGCAGGCTACCTCCAATGGCTTGTCAATGTGAGGACACCTGGGCTCAGTTTGGAAAACTCTGAAGGGCCTGCCCAGCTCTAATGGTCCCTGTGGAGCCAACTGGCTGAGGTTGAATTGTTGTGTCTGAGTTCAGTTTCTCCCTCTGCCCAACCCAGCTAACTTTATTCCATTACAGAGCTAGTTCCTGAGACTCTTTCCCAATAAACCACTCCCATACAATTCTCTGTTGCAGAGTCTGTTTCCCAGTGAACCTGATTTAAAAGAGTTGGTTCTGCGGGCTTCCCTGGTGGCGCAGTGGTTGGGAGTCCGCCTGCCAGTGCAGGGGACACGGGTTCATGCCCCGGTCCGGGAGGACCCCACATGCTGCGGAGCGGCTGGGCCCGTGAGCCATGGCCACTGAGCCTGCGCGTCCGGAGCCTGTGCTCCACAGAAGGAGAGACCACAACAGTGAGAGGCCCGCGTACCGCAAAAAAAAAAAAAAAAAAAAAAAAAAAAAGCTGGTCCAGGAAGTTGTCTGAGGAAACAGACTCTGAATTGAATTTTGGAATTCCATCATCCACTGGCAGACTATTGGTGAGGACATTGCCACTGGTGGCAGGTGGAGAGGGGAGAGCCCCTGGCATTCTGTAGCAGAGCAATTGTCAAGACTTCTACTTACAGGATATGAGAGGAAAGGAATCCACTGGCAGGTGCAGTTTCTCAGGCGTTGGAGAACTTGGAGGAAGAAGTAATTATGAGAGTAATAAAATTGGATGGCTCTGGATGAGTACCACTGTGTGTGTGTGTTTTTTTTTTTTTAAGATTTAAAACTATTTATCTTTGGCCGCGTTGGTCCTTCGTTGCTGCGGGTGGGCTTTCTCTAGTTGCGGTGAGCGGGGGCTACTCTTCCTTGCGGTGCGCGGGCTTCTCATTGCAGTGGCTTCTCTTGTTGCAGAGCACGCGCTCTAGGTGCACGGGCTTCAGTAGTTGTGGCACGCGGGCTCTAGAGTGTAGGCTCAGTAGTTGTGGTGCACGGGCTTAGTTGTTTCACGGCATGTGGGATCATCCTGGACCGGGGCTCAAACCCGTGTCCCCTGCATTGGCAGGCAGATTCTTAAGCACTGCGCCACCAGGGAAGCCCTACCACTGTGTTTTGCAGTAAGAGAGTGAACATCTGAGGGTGATGAAGCATTAATTTAGGCAAAATGTGAAATCAGAGGACTCCCCTCTGCAGCATATAGAAAGACCCTGATTTGCTGTGGTAGGAGGGCAGAAACCGATGAGAATCAGTCTCAAGACTTAAGTGTGATAGAAGTGAAGCCCCAGAGAATAGTTTCAACAAGTTTGCTATGCTAATGTCAGGGTTACTGTTGGAAAGGAGTGGCAACCTAAGATTTGGGATGAGGAAAAAGAGTCAATGCATTTGGGAACCTTGAAAACTCAGATTCATCTGAATTTCTTGGCCTGCAGAAGTGGCCCACTCCTCTCTTTTAAGGGTTTCTATTACTCTCTTGCTTGAAGACAATGCAGAGGCCAGCTTCCCTCTTCAGAATCTACCCATTTTTCCTCTTCTGGCCACCAGAAAATACTTAGACCACGTAACAATGTAGCCTGCAGGGAAAGTGCTAGACCTGCTTAGAGAGGAACAAAATTGTGAGTCAAAAGAATATAAACTGAATTCTAATCATAAGGAGAGTTTAGATAAGCTTAAATATTTCCACAAAATAACTGGCCTGAACTCTTTAAAAATGATAAAATGAAGGAAGATAAAGAAAAGCTAAGAAGCTCTTCTAGATTAAGAGCCTAAAGAGATAAGACAAGTAAAAGTACTATGTGATCTTGGACTGGATCCTGGTCCAGACTGTAAAAGGGCTCTGCAGCCGACCCAGACTGTACCTGCTGGAGCCCCAAGTGAAAGCATTCAGTCCCACCCCAAGAATTTCCCTAGACTAAAAAGAGTTGCCTTTGCCCAGACTACACATTCTTCCCAGGGCAGCCCACATCCAATGGCTGGTTGACATGGGTATACAGAAGCCCAGGCTCCTAACCCCAGTTTGGGATGTCTCTGAAGTTCCATTCTAGCTTTGGCACTCTCCATGGCATTGGCTGAGGCCTCTGATGCAAGTGACACACAGTTCAGCTTACCCCTTTGTCAGACCCTGTTTCCTTCACTCCCTTATATGTGTTGCTACAGGAGCACACTCCAAAAACTTCCCCCAAGCAAATTTCTCTCACAGAGTGTGTTTCCCAGGAAACTCTACGTGAGAGGCCAACCTAAAGCTAAAAGGCCTCTCCCTTTAAAAACCACAATCCCTGCATTCTCCTTCGGCTTCCAGTCCAGTACTGGGGAGGGGAAGAGGAAGTGGTGACTAAAAAGTACTCCATTAAAAGAAGGCTTAAAAGAAGAAAAGAAAGAAAAAAAGAAAAAGTTTCTTCCCTGATCAAAAAAATTATTCTCAACTTACTGGTGCCATAAAATCTAACTAAAAAATCTAAAATTTTAAGAACTATCTAACACAATACTCCTCATTAACAGTTTAAAATTTTCTCTTTATCAGACAAATACTACATGAATGTTCAAGGAAAACCTACCAGGTGCTCATTACTGCACTGGGAGTGAGGAAAACCTAGGAGGGTTGGAGTCAAACATAGGCCAGAACTGCAGCTCTGCCAGTCAACTCTGCACCTTGGCTAGAAAGTAGGGCAACAACACCTACCACGTAAGGGTCATTCACATCAGGACTATAGGAGATAATGCCTGTGGAAGCAGTTTGTTAGTTTACAAAGGTTAGTTATAACTATATAGGACAGTATAGACCTCAAAAACGACTTAGACTTGGATGTTTCATTCTGACTCATGAATCTGTCCTTTAGGACAATTGCATATTGGACACTTTTTCAGATATTTTATTTAGAAAAATTTCAAACTCATTGAAAAGTGGAAAGAATAATACAGTGAGCATCTATGTACCTTTCACCTAGTTAGAGCAGTTTTTAATAATTTATGAAGTTATGTAAACTTTTTTCTGAGTCATTTGAAAGTAGACATCATGACACTTTAAACATTTCCGCATGTGTTTCCTAAGAATAAGGATATTTTCTATTGTAAAAAAATGAACAGAAATCTCAATTAGAGTCTAGACACAAGGAAGGGGAAGCCCTCAGGCTGTGCTAGGATAGCCGAGCCCAGCAGAGGAAAAAGAAAAACTCCTCTTCTTTCCTGGCAAGGACTCAGCCAATGAAAGCCATGGACACTTTGTTTACTGTATAAAGGCTTTTCCCCCTCTATAAAAGCGTTCTCCTTCCCTTGTTATTGGGGGGGACTCACGTGGCCCACCATGGTTGCAGACCCAGAAATGCAATTCCCGTTGATCTTGAATAAACCATCTTTGCTGGAGAAATAACTGGTGTCTATTTCAGGTCAACACCATTAACCCCAGTATGTTGTCTCACCTAAGAAAAGTGACACTAAAAATTCTGTAGTATCATCTCATATACAGTCCAGGTTGACTCAGAAATGTTTTTGAAAGCTGATTTTTTTTTTTAATGATTCAAAATCCAATCAAAGTTAACACATTACATTTGGTTGTTATGTCTCTGGTCTCTGCTAATCTATAACAGATCCCCTCAGAATTTTGTTGGCTTTTTATGATAATGACTTGTTTTAAGGGTCCACATTAGTTGTCTCATAAAATGTTTCATGGTCTATTTTTTCTCTTTTTTCTCATAATTGGATTTTAAACATTTTTGGCAAGAGTACCACATATGGGATATTGTGGCGTATTATATACTTTTAAAGACCTGACCAAGATGTTATGTCAATCATAGCTCAATAAAGTGATTTAAAAAAAAAGACCTGACCATGAAGTTAGAAAAAGTTCTTTCGGTTTTAGGTTACAAAAATGATTACTATTAACTTGATTAAAAAACTAATTTCTTAGAGTAGATTATAAAATTGAAGGAAGGATGAGAATCACCAAGCTTTAGGAAGGCAGGCAACAGGACAAGTCTTGGGACCCGAGAAGCAGGGGTTCCTGTTCCCCTGGGCACTGAAATCGATATGACAATGACAGAGCCCATCTGTCAGGGGTTAGGATCACATAGCATGTTCCCAGCCACTGGGGAAATAGGATCAGGCAACCACTCCAACTGCTTTCTATTTACCTGATGATGACAATTTACTGTTATATGAGGTTTAAGTAAAAATGATTTTTTTTTGACTTGTGGGATCTTAGTTCCTTGACCAGGGATTGAACCCGGGACCCCAGAAGTGAAAGCCCAGAATCCTAACCAGTTGGACCGCCAGGGAATTCTGTAAAAATGCTTTTACTTGCTTTATTTGTTTGATTGTCCCAACAGACCAAGAGAAAGGAAAGTCTGTGAAGAATCCCAAAGCAATAGAATGTCTCCTGATTCATAAAATCATTTTATGCATCTTGCAGACTGAATGACCGTGTCACCTCAAAAATGTAAATGTTGAAGCCCTATTCCCCAATGTGATGGTATTTGGGGTTGGGGCCTTTAGGAGGTAATTAGTGTTAGATTAGATCTTGAAGGTGGGGCCCCCATGATGAGTATAATGTCCTCCTAAGAAGATGAAGAGAGGGAGAGAGAATCTCTGTCTGTGCATGGAGGAAAAGCCATGTAAGGACACAGTGAGAAAGCAAATCAAGAAGAGAGCTCTCAACAAGAAACAAATCAGCTAGCACCTTGATCTTGGACTTTCCAGCTTCCAGAGTTGTGAGAAATAAATTTCTGTTGTTTAAGCTGCCCTGTCTGTGGTACTTTATTATGGTGGTCTGAGCTGACTAAGACAATACATCTTGTTAGTTTGCCTTACAGCTATAACCCTCTACTCCCTGATTAATTTAGTCACTGAAGGCCCAATCACCCAGGCCGTAAATCTGGGAATCACCTAAGAATTCTGCTCTCTCAGCTCTCACCTCTAGTATCTCACTAAATGGTTTCAGTTCTTCCTCTCATTACGCTGTCCTCACCTCCCCCTCGACTTTGGTGCGAAGGATGGTGACTCGAGCCTAGGGGCTGCCCCCCCACACCTCCCATCCCCCTTCCTTCTTGGCTAACACAACCCCAGTTCTGTTAGGGTGGCACTAGGCCCAGCCCCAGTGGATGATTCATGACTGACCACAGCCAGTAGTGACTTTTCTGTCCTTCCTCACAGCTTGGAGTGGGCTTGTGACATGGTCGGGCCAGTGGGACATAACAAAGTCTGCTGGGGGCTGCTGAGCAATATTTTTCTCACCGATCAAGAAGACACCTTTTGGGCTTCCCTGGTGGTGCAGTGGTTGAGAGTTCGCCTGCCGATGCAAGAGACACGTGTTCATGCCCCGGTCCGGGAAGATCCCACATGCCGCGGAGTGGCTAGGCCTGTAAGCCATGGCCACTGAGCCTGCGCGTCTGGAGCCTGTGCTCCACAATGGGAGAGGCCACAACAGTGAGAGGCCCGCGTACCGCAAAAAAAAAAAAAAAATAAGAGAAGACACCTTTTCTCACCCACCCCTTCCTTTCTTCCTGACGGAGAACACATGTCTGGAGCCCAGCAGCCACTTTGTGGTCAACGAAGGCCGTGCTGTCACATGTGCTGCCGCCTGGATCTAGAACACTTCTTCTGCTTTGTCTGTCTGGCTGATTGTGATTCATTCTTCATCTAGGGAGCCTCCCCCACCCACCTGACATTGTACATACCAGGTCACTATGTTCTGTTTACTTGTGTCTCAGCCCACGTACGCCTGATGTCAGCATGTATCTTCTCTTTTTATTTTCATTGGAGTCAATTGTTTTTTTTAATGGATTAGTCTTATTTAATAATGTCTCATTTATTTATTTATTGGCTGAGTTGGGTCTTTGTTGCTGCACGTGGGCTTTCTCTACTTGCAGCGAGCGGGGTCTACTCTTTGTTGCGGTGCATGGGCTTCTCACTGCGGTGGCTTCTTTTGTTGTGGAGCATGGGTTCTAGAGCGCAGGCTCAGTAGTTGTGGTGCACGGGCTTAGTCACTCCGCGGCATGTGGGATCTTCTCAGACCAGGGCTCGAACCTGTGTCCCCTGCATTGGCAGGCAGATTCTTAACCACTGCACCACCAGGGAAGACCATGTATCTTCTCTTTGTGAGAAGCAGCATTTAGTTAAGAGCAAGAAATCTGGCCTTTCAAAGCCTTGGGTTCAAATTCTCACTGTGCTACTTTACCAGTTCCATTGGTCATTTCTTAATCTCTAGGTCGTCAAGTTTCCTTTTGTTTGAAAAGTGGCAATAATAATATTATATAGGGTGCATCCCTGGTGGCACAGTGGTTGCAAGTCTGCCTGCCGATGCAGGGGACACAGGTTTGTGCCCTGGTCCAGGAAGATCCCACATGCCGCAGAGCAGCTGGGCCTGTGAGCCATGGCCGCTGAGCCTGCGCGTCCGGAGCCTGTGCTCCACAACGGGAGAGGTTGCAACAGTGAGAGGCCCGCGTACCAGAAAAAAAAAAAATATATATATCATAGGATTTTTGTGGAGAATAAAGAATACATATAAAATGTGTAGCATGTACCTGGTACATGGTAACACCTCATCAGGCATTAATTACTGTTGATATTTCTGCTCTGGTACCTACACAAAATCACTCACTAGATGAATGAGCTCTGATTCCTAATTCAGTTCTGAACTCCTGACTCCAAGTTTAGTGCTCTTTTTTTTTTTTTAATGTATATTTATTTTTGGCTGTGTTGGGTCTTCATTTCTGTGCGAGGGCTTTCTCTAGTTGTGGCAAGCGGGGGCCACTCTTCATCGCAGTGCACGGGCCTCTCACTGTCGTGGCCTCTCCTGTTGCAGAGAACAGGCTCCAGACACGCAGGATCAGTAGTTGTGGCTCACGGGCCCAGCCGCTCTGCAGCATGTGGGATCTTCCCGGACCAGGGCTCAAACCCGTGTCCCCTGCATTGGCAGGCAGACTCCCAACCACTGCGCCACCAGGGAAGCCCCATTAGTGCTCTTTTTAATGGACTGCAGTTTGGGGGAGTTAAAGAACCAAGTGCTTTCCTGATATCTTGGGCTCAAGTGTGCTGCTGTTGCTGGCTGTGTAGTGACACATGCATACACCTGGTGGCATCACTCAGACCCAGATGTGACTTGGTCATCTGGCCACTTAGAATCTAGATGAGATTGCATCCAGCCCACAATACCATTACATGAGGAAGTCCAAAGCCCTCTCAAGATTTCAGCAAATTTGGGGCTAGAGAGGTAGCAGGGGGTGGTTATGTTCTTATGTCATTTTCACTTTCAATTCCAGCTTCTTCAATTTATGAGTATTATAGAGTCTGCTATTTGTCCCCCAATATCCATTCTGTCCTTCTTCCTCAGTAATAAAATCCTCCATTTTTAGCACAGGTCAGGATTGACTCAACCAAAAACCATATAATTTCTCAGTCTCCCTTTCATTTGTTCAAGAAAATATATATCAAGATTCAAAGACTACAGCTGGAGCACAAAGTGGAAAACTTGTTCTCTCCGGCAAGGAACCCAATCCAGCACAGTTCTAGGCTCTGGGGATGAGGTTTGGGGGAGGAGAAATGTAGTAGAGTTTTTAAAGCCAAAAGAGTAAGTACTGCTTCTGTCTCATATTAGAAAAATCAGTATCTGAGGCTGCTGATTGGCTGGCAACATTTAGGTCTGTTCATTAGGTAAGTTTTGAGCAGGCTGAGAGCTGTGGTGTATATGAGGGGTACCTGCCTTGGGATCAGGGCCTCCAGTGGCCTCTGACTGAGTGAGAATTATAGTGCCCAGTGAGGTCTGCACCAGTGTCAGAAGGCTGGGTGGCCAGGTAAATGTTTGTGCACCTTCGTGTGGCCATGCGATTAATTCTGGCCAAGTGAGTGCAAAGTGCAAGTGGAAGTGTTTTGTGCTGTCTCTGGAAAATATCTTTTTTTTTTTTTTTTTTTTTTGCGGTACACGGGCCTCTCACTGTTGTGGTCTCTCCTGTTGTGGAGCACAGGCTCCAGACGCACTGGCTCAGCGGCCATGGCTCACGGGCCCAGCCGCTCCGCGGCATGTGGGATCTTCCTGGACCGGGGCACGAACCTGTGTCCCCTGCATCAGCAGGCGGACTCTCAACCACTGCGCCACCAGGGAAGCCCTGGAAAATACCTTTAAAGAAAGAGCCATGGCCTTCTCCTTGCTATTGGATAAAAATGGAGATAAGATGCAGGGATCTCAGCAACCCTGGGACCCCATGATGGAAGCCAGGCATCTAGAATGGTGGAACAGTAGGTTTGAAGAAACTCACTCCTTCCTGATTGTGGAGCCACCAAAACAACCCTTGACTTTGGACTTTGTTTAGGTGAAAGCACACTGAGCTTCTGTCTTTTTAAAGCGCATCTCTGCACAGCCAAACCCAAATGTGTGCTGAGCAGGACAAGATCCATCTTCCTTAAAGGCAATCTTGTTTTTCAATAGGATTTTCCCACCCACTCACTCCTCTTCATTCATTCATTCTTTGAAAAGTGTTACATATTATATACTAATACTTCTTTCACTTTAGACTTAGGAAAGGACAGGAATTTGAGTTCAAAAACAGTGGCACTGGGAAAAAGCCAGACATTATTGTGACTAATACCCTTCTTTAGTTCCCAAGTCTAATGTGGCCTGTAGGAAGCAAGGATTGACTAATAACTTGGTTGTCACAACACAATCAGAGTTTACAGTTATGTTTTTTAGAGCTAATAATAACCATGGTAGGATATGAGTATTTGTACTGTTTTATTGTGGAAACTTGTTTTGTTTCTCCTCCTTTCTTTGCAGCTCCACTGAGCATGACAGACAAGTGCAGATATTTTTCCTTGCCTCCTACGAGGCTTTGAACACTAAGTCCAGTGTTTGTCATGCTAATTACTTGGACTTTGGCTCTTTGCTACGATGTCATTGGAAAGACCCTGGAGAGAAATGCCTCAGATGGGAACCTGGAATGTAAGCCATAGTCAAAATTAAATTTATGGAAAAGAAAGAAATGCAAAACAATTTGTTTACATAAGTTTTGGAATAAGAGTCATACTTGGTCTGTAACTTCCATTTGTTGAGCACTTACCACAAGCCTGACATGTTATAAAGTAGTTTTTAAGATTATTTTTCTTAATCCTCACAATGATACAAGGTGGGTAATGCAAAATTCATTTCACAATGGAAGCAAATGAGGCCTGAAAACATTTAGTAACTCACCCATGGTTACACAAGCAGTAAAGGTAAAGGTAGTCTCTGAACCCAGGTCTGCATGACCCCAAAGTCTTGCTTTGAACTATCATTTTTCCCTGCCTCCTTCAAGCATCCTTTGAGTACAGTGGGTATACTGGGTCAGAAGACCTGGGTTGGCATTCAGTAGCGCTCTGACTTTGGGTGTATTTAAACACTCTGGGCTTCTGTTTCCTCATCCAACAGTATCGTGTCCTCCTGTGCCCATCAGTGACCGGATATCATTGTCCCACAACCCAGTCCTCCTGCTTCTGAGGTTTCCCATCTTGTAGTGTCATGTGATGACTGACTAATGTGGAGAAAACTCCTGGGAGGATTTTATTGGGCAATGGAATAGGTGGTGTTGGGAGGTTACAGCAGAAAGAGAAGGAATTGCAGGTACATCACAATTCCTCTCCCACCTCGGCTCCCTTGGACCACAACCGTTGTCCTGGAATTGGGTGACTCAGTACTTGTGGTGGGAGACAGGGCTGAAATTGCCAGAGGAAACCAAACAATTCTTATTTACCGAACTGTCAAAATCCTATCATTGCAATTAAGGAGGTAGGCAATTAACTGTGTCTTAATTATGGCAGCTGCCACTTCATCTGAATGCTGTAATTTGCACAGAGAATGGGAGGAGACTTTAAATTAATGTGTGTCTTTAAACAACGAAAAACACTGATGGAGCCTAAAGAAAATTGTCAGCAGCGGTCGCAGAGGCCCCTCCTGAAAAGAGGCATTGTTATAAAATATGCTTACAGAACACCACAATTTTCCTCTGCCTTTGTTGCTTAATGGCTGCATTCTTAATAAATGCCCGAATGACATTATTATATCCCATTTTGTATACAATACAATTCAGTGATTTTAATAGCAATATCATCTGCGAAACCCTCTGCAAGTGTCATCTTTTTTTTTCTTTTTTATAAACTCAGCTTTAAAACAAAGATTTTAAAACAATGAGTCCAGACTCATGGATAGAGAAACAAGCCTTTAAATTTAGGATTTTAAAGGGCAGTCAGATTCGCATCTGTACAACCACACCCCGAGGTGAGTTTTATCATCACACATTACATACGAGGAAACTGAGGCTCAGAGCAGCTAAGAAACTTGTTAAGGATCACAGAGCAAGCTATGAAGCGGCCAAGCCCAGATGCGACTCCAGAGTTTGGTCTTTTCTCAAAAGCTGGTTGACAGCACAAGGTCAAGGTACCACAGGGAGGGACCCCAAACAGGGCAGAGGACAGAGCTGTGGCAAATCTAAGGTGAGCAACACTTGGAAGTTGCTGGATGTCAGGGAGAGCCCTGGCAGGTGGGGCTAGACTCAGGTGCATTTAGAGCTGCGCTTCAGTCCTTGGGAGGCCCCAGGGTGGAGTGGTAAGGACATAAAGTTTGCAAGCCAAACTGACCGTGCTTCAACCTCTGCTCCTCCATTTCCGAGCCAGGTGACCTTGGGAAATGTCTTTACTGTCTCTGAGTTTCAGTGGCTTCAATGCTCTTCATCTGCATTTGGGGACTAGATCAGCTTTGTACAACTGCTGTGAGGATAGAAAGGGATAACACATGTCAAAGGGATAACATGGGCACACAGAAGCCACCCGGCAAGTGCTAGCTCATCCTCCTCTTCCCAGAAGAGGACCCAGCTCAGATCCGGGAGGCATGGGTGGTGGTTGTCGGGGGATGTTCTGGGCAGATACCAGAAAAATAAAAAAAAATCCAGGAGCTTATGATAAGAAGTAGACCATGTGTTGGGGGAGGGAGACTCAGTCTAGGAACAAAGCCATGATGCCCAGTTAGCATCTCCAGGACCAGACCAACGTGGACAGCAAGTACCGCAGACTTCACGTTGAGTCCGGGAGTTGGGTTCGAGGCCCTCCTGCTTCAGGTCAGAGTGAGTCTTTGGACCTTTGCGTGACACTAAATGGCTTAGCTGGGGGGAGGGGGAGATGCTGAGTGTGAGGCTGGGCAGGTGCCCACATCAGAAAGCCAGCTGCGAGGCCCTGGGTCTGGGCTTCCCCTTGGCAAGCCCTCTCATCTCAGTCCTTGCATCAGAGAGATTATGACTGCGGTGGAGGAGAGAACTGAGTGAGGCGCCGGGCCCTGTGGCTGCCAGCCACCCACCTTAGCCAGCTGGGCTGGGACAATTGCTTCTCTTGTCTGATTGAACTTTGACCTCTCTTCCAGAAAGACAGAATTTTCCATACAATATAATCATTTAGAGATAAAATTACATAACAGGAGAGTTGATACAGGAGAGCTGATGCCGTAAGTACCTGCACAAGAGAGATGAGAGTTACAGACAGGAGCCTCCTTGACCTTGCCGACTATGGGCCCTAATCCTCCATGGCCTTACCTGGCTTTCTTCCTCACTTTTCCCACCAAGGTCAGCATCCAGGAAAGGAACTAATATTTATCATCTGGACCCTAATGTAATCTGAGGTTTGGCTTGCCTCTCCCAGAAGAATGAGCATTTTAGCCTCTCCATTTGTAACCCACATAATTACAGAGGATCACTCATCTAACCACCAGCAGACATGCTTAGCCAGGGGACGGTGATGTTCTGTCTCAGAGAGTTGCTAGTAGTTTCCTAGAGGGGAGGGCAGAAGACGAAAGAGTACAAGGTGGTGGTGGCACAGGGGGTGCAAGACAGAGGAAGGGCCAGGGGGCTCATTCCAGTGAGCCCCGCTGTCTTAATAACTGATTTTCTTATTCTCTAGTTGCAGGAGTTTGCCACACAGGGAAGGCAGACTCTGCACCTTGTAAATCTTGTATATCCAGATTTAACACAGAAACAACAAATGTTTACAGGCTCCAGTCAACTGAAATTAATATTAGGCAGACTTTAGGGTCCCTGCCCATCATGCTGTCATTCAGCCCTATGAAGCCACCCAAAAATCTCCCTTGCCCTTACAGAATCACAGAAAGTAGAGCTGGATCAACCTTGGAGACAATTTGGTCTCCAAGGAAACTGCCCAAGACCAAAGTAAGGTTTGTTCATTCATTCAGAACTTCTTACTGGAGCACCTAGTGTGTGCTGGGCATGGTGCTGGTTACCAATTATACTGTGGTTACAAAACAGGCTGCAGGCAGATCTAGAGCAAATCCTCATCTCTTGACCTTGTCTTTTACTTTTTCATAACCCATGGGAAGGCTGGTGAGCCCCCTGAGCCCCCTAAGTGTTCTCTCTAAGCTGTTTTGTAGAAATAATTTAATGAGATTCTCAAGACAGGAAAACCACTTTTGCCTGTTGTGAGTGAAGAACTTGGAAAGAGACCAGGAGAGGAAGTAGAAGGTTTGAGAAGAGTTAAAGAATCTCCAAAACAGCGGTCAGAAGACTCAGGAGCCTGGAAGCAAGGAGCCAATCAGATGGGCAGAAGCGAGTGAGAGCGGTCAGGAGCCCGTGGAGGGTGCCTCCCCCGGCAGGGCTGGCTGCTGCCCAGCTCTGCACTGTTGCTGCTGTTGTGGGAAAGTGGGCCCAGTGTACCCAGTCTTCCAGTTTTTCCAGAGAAAACAGATTTTTAATAGGAACTTTCCTGACTTCCAGTACCCTGAGCACACAGAACAAAACATGGAGTTACATTTATCCTATCAACCATCCATGCTTGTTCTTGCCCCTATGAATCTCAGATTTAAAAAACTACTTAGACGCATCAAAGTACAACAGATTACCTCTCCTCTTCTTTAATCCCATTCTGTATTTCCTGCAGTGTTTTATTCTTTGCTTTAAGAAAGGTCCCCAAGTTAATTATTCACAGTGATGTAATCGAAAATTTTAATTCAGTGGTAGAACTCCATTAGCAGAATCCATCCCAGGGGGTACATTGGGGGGTCTTCAACAGCTGAAGATGTGGGGCCTCAAATGCTAAGGAAAGCTGGGGTACATGTTCATGTGAGGAGTATGGTCCTGTCCTGCTCTTTTCTCCTCGGGCTCCCACATTGCCTCTTGGCAACGAGAAAGCATCCAAGGAAACCCTACCCGTTTCATAGACAAGGAAACTTCTGCTGCTTCAGAGCTTTCCCTTCACCTCTGGAGACTGGCACTCCCAGCTGACCACGGGGGCTCCCAGGGCTGGGGTGTGCCTTGCTGCTGGTGCCCCAGGAGAGGTGATCCTGGGGAACAAGTGTGGCCCTCATCAGTCAAGCAGAAGAATGCAGCTTGTCTAGGGCATCAAGGATTTTAAATATTTGCAGAGTTCATCCATTCTTCATTTGTGAAGCTAAGAGTATTATTTTTTAAATGCTTTTTAGCTGAAGATATGGAATTTAGGTAGTCTACTGTGAAAATTACTTGCTCATGGTCACTCCTTACAAGAAGCAGTGGGTGCTTAGAGATGGCTGCTTCTGTTAACTGACCTGCTGCTGCATTTCAACATCGTTTTTGAGTCCTTCATTGTCTGCTGAATAAAGACCAAACTCCTTCATCTGACATTCCCGGTCCTCCATCAGCCAGCCACAGTCTCATCTAAGGCCAGCTCTTCACAGACACCATGCTCCAATCACCTCAGACTATTTGCAGTTCCCTGAACACATTGTAAAGCTTGTTTCAATGCTTTTATTGCTCTAACCTGATATGCCCTTTCCTTCATTTTCTAGTTATTAAATTTCACTTATTTGTTTCCTTAAACAATGACTGAGTATTGGGATTACAAATATGAGTGAAGTGTGGACCTTGTACTGCAGAAGGTAGAATCTAACTAACTAGCAGACATAGAAAAAAATAAGCTCTCTCCACTTGGCTAACTCATCATATTCCTCAGGGCTCCTATATTCCTGTCCACTGGAAAGCTTTTAATGACCAGTAAAGTTTGGGTCATGTGTCATAATTATCATAGTAATTGCCTAATTTTCCCCCACTAGGCTCTAGGCTTTTTGGAGAGGAGATTTTTTTATTCATAATGGCTCTTTCAGTGCTTAGGAGAATGGTTGTTGGATATATGTTTATTGGACAGAGGAATGAATGAATTGTTAGGTTAGAGGAAGCACATATGCTGGCAGAACAAGCAGAGGGCACATTCATCCCAGGCATTAAAGCCAGAGAACATTGCCCAGAGAATGCCTAAGCTGAGTTCAGGGAGTGACCAAAAGTAAGAATAATCAGTTAAGGACTTCGGGTTTCTGGATCCACATGTAATGTGCTTGGAAACTGCCGCTCACTCCACTGTGACAAGTGAAAAGCTGAACAAACTGAGAAAGTGACAACTCTTCTTAGATGCATAAGAGACGTGAAGTCACAGGGCAGCCTGCTGCCTCCAAAACTGGAGAGGCAGAAGGTGAATACGGAGAATCACAGCTCGCTGGAGCAGAAACTCATGAACACAAACTTCACGGGAACCAGTGCCGGAGTAGCAAAACCTGAACTGTAACTGAGAAATTACTGAGGGCTCAGTGTGGACAAGTAGGAGAGATACAAACTCCAGGGGACCCAGTCATAAAGGGGTCCCACAGTTTTGTGACTAACAGAGAAAGATCCCCACATGCTTCTGGCAGGTTGCTGGGAAAAGGAAACATTTGAAAAACACCAGAGCATTTTGTTCCTCTTAGCAAGGCTTGAGAAAATATTTTACCAGAGCCTAACCTGCTGGGATATTACTAGAGCCTAACTGACATGGAGGAAGGGAAATACCCAACTCCTGCCCACTCTAGGCATCCTGTCCCCCCTAAGAGGGAGGGACTGAGAAGCACTGGTGAAGTTCATAGTCTGCGGTACAGGCTTACTGAAACTACTGAGACCCAATCATAGGACTGTAGACCACTTCCCCTCACCCCACACCTCACCACCACACTACTAAAGGCCTACATACAGCAGTTTCTTTTACCTGGTATATCATACCAGATGTCAAGGAAAAAATGACAAAACTTATTAAAAAGTAAAAAACACAGTTTGAGGAAACTGAACTATATCAGAAACAGACTCAGACATGGCAAGGTTGTTAGAATGATCAAACCAGGAATTTAAAACAACTATAGTTACAATGTTAAGGGCTCTAATGGATAAAGTTGAGAGCAATAAATAACAAATGGGCAATGTAAGTAGAGAGGCAGAAATTTTAAAAAAGAACCAAAAAGAAATGCTGGAGATCAGAAGCCCTATAACAGAAATGAAGAATGTCTGTGGTGGACTTATAAGTAGACTAGATATGGCTGAAGAAAGAATCTCTGAGCTTGAGGATATGGCAATAGAAACCTCTAAGACTAAAAAGCAAAGAGAAAAAAGACTAAAAAAAGCAGAACAGAATATTCAAGAACTGTTGGACAACTACAAAAGGTGACATATATGTAATCAGAACACCAGAAGGAGAAGAAAGAGATGAATAGAAGAAATATTCAAACAATAATGACTGAGAAACTCCTTAAATTAATGTCAGACACCAAACTGCAGACCCAGAAAGTTCAGAGAACACTATGCAAGATAAATGCCAAAAAACTGCACCTAGACATATCATATTCAAATTACAGAACATCAAAGATAAAGGAAAAAATCAAAAGATAAAGAAAGATGCCACAGGTGGAAAAAAAAAAAAAAAACACCTTACCTATAGCGGAACAAAGATAATTACACTCAACTTCTCAAAAACCATGCAAGCAAGAAAAAAGTGGAGTGATATATTTAAAGTACTGAGAGAAAATTCTAATCTAGAAATACGTACCCTGTAGAATTATCCTTTAAAAGTGAAGGAAAAATAAAGATTTTTTTTTTCAGACAAACAAAAATTGAGGAAGTTTTGCCAGTAGGCCTGCCTTGCAAGAAATGTTAAAGGAAGTTCTTTAGAGAGAAGGAAAATGATATAGGTCAGAAACTTAGACCCACATAAAGAAAGGAAGAGCACTGGAGAAGGAAAAAGTGAAAGTAAAGTACAAATATTTACTTTTCTTATTCTTTATTGTTATAAAAGATAGCAGTTTGTTCAAAATAATAATAGTAAAATGTACTCAATTATATAAGCCTATATTTGCATATATATGTTTATATATACACTTAGATATATATGCTTATACGTGTTTATATATAAGTGAAATAAATTACAACAATGTTACAAGGAATGGGAGAGAGGAATAAGGGTTATTTTATTATTATTAGGTACTTGCACTCCTCATGAAGCTGTATAGTGTTATTTGAAAGTAGAGTTGGGATATTTGTAAATGTATATTGCAAACTATAGGGCAACAACTAAAATTTTTTTAAACAAGAAGGATAACTGATATGCTAAGAAAGAGAGATAATGGAATCATATAAAATGCTCAGTTAAAACCACAAAAAGCAGAAAAAAAGAGTGGAGGACAAAAACAGGAACAAAGAACCAGGGCAACCAATAGAAAACAGTAACAGACATATTAGATAATGATCCAGGTATATCAACAATCATTTTGAAAGTCAATGGTCTGAATGCCCCAAATGAAAGACAGAGATTGTCAGAGTAGATCAAAAACAAGACCCAGCTATATGTTGTCTGCAAGAAACTCACTTTAAATATAAAGACTCATATAAATTAAAAGTAAATGGATGGAGAAAGATACATCATGTTAACACTAATCAAAATAAAATGAGAATAGCTATATTAATTTCAATCAAAGTGAGTTCAAAGCAATGAGAGTTATCAGGGCTAAATAGGGGCATTACATAATGATAAAGGGGTCAATTCTCCAAGAAGCCATAACAATTCTTAATGTGTATGTGCTTAACTACAGAGTTTCAAACTACATGAGGCAAAAAAACTGGTAGAACTGCAAGGAGAAATAGATGACTCCATATTGTAATTGGAGATCTCAACACCCCTCTATCAGAAATGGACAGATACAGTAGGCAGAAAACCAATAAGGACATAGTTGACCTCAACAACACCATCATTCAACTGGATGTAATGTGCATCTACAGACTACTCTATCCAACAACAAAAGAATATAAATTCTTCTGAAGCTCACATGAAACATTCACCAAACTAGATCACATTCTGAGCCATAAAACACACCTTAACAAATTTAAAAGGATAGAAGTCATATAATATCTCCTGTCAGATCACAATGGAATTAAGCTAGAAACCAATAACAGAAAGATAACTAGAAAATTCCCCCAATATATGGACATTGTACAGTACATTTCTAAATAACACATACGTCAAAGAAGAAACCTCAATAGAAATTAAAACATATTTTGAAAATGAAAACACAACAAAATCGGTGGGATGCAATGAAAGCAGAGCTTAGAGGGAAATTTATAGCAGGGTATGCATATATTAGAAAAGAAGAAATATTTAAAATCAAGAATCTAAGTTTTCATCTCAGGAACATAGAAAAAGAGCAAATTAAATCCAAAGTAAGCAGGAAAAAAGAAACAGTAAAATTTAGAGAAGAAATCAATAAAATTGAAAACAGAAAATCAACAGAGAAAATCAGCAAATCCAAAAGCTGGTTCTCTGAAAAGATCAATAAAATTGATAAGCCTTTAGCTAAGCTAAAGAAGAAATAAAGAGAGAGAATACAGGTTACTAGTATTGGAAATGAAAGAAGGGATGTCACTAGAGATCCCATGAGAATTAGAAGGATAATAAAGAAATACTATGAACAACTCTGTGCCCACAAATTTAAAAACCTGGATGAAATGGACCAATTCCTTGAAAGGTACAATCTGCCAGACTTACACAAGAAATAACAGATAATGTGAATAGGTTTATGTCTATTAAAGAAATTGAATCAATAGTTAATAACCTTCCAAAACAGAAAGCACCAGGCCCAGATGGATTCACTGGTGAATACTACCAAACATTGAAGGGACAAATTAAACCAATTGTCTACAATATCTTCCATAAAATATCACAGGGAATACTTCCTAATTCATTCTATGAGGTCAGCATTACCCTGATATCAAAACCAGATGAAGACATTACAAGAAAGAAAAATATAGACCAATATCTCTCATGAACATAGATGCAAAACTACTCAACAAAATACTAGCAAATTGAATCCCAACAATTTATAAATATACCATGACCAAGTGGGATTTATCCCAGGTATGCAAGTCTGGTTCAACATTTGAAAATCAAGTAAAGTAACCCATAATATCAATAGACTTAAAGAAGAAATTCTCATGATGAAATCAATAGATGCAGAAAAAGCATTTGAAAAATCTAACACCTATTCATGATAAAACTCTCAGTAAACTAGGAATAAAGGGGCACTTTCTCAATTTGACCAGGACTATCCACAAAAATCCTGCAGCTAACATCATACTTAATGGAGAAACTAGAAGTCTTCTTAGTAAGATCATATACAAGGCAAAGATGTCCCCTCTCACCAATCTTTTTCAATGTGGTATTGGAAGTCCTAGGTAATGCAATAAGATGAGAAAAGGAAATAAAATGTATACTGATTGGGAAGGAAGAAATAAAACTGTCTTTGCAGATGACATGATTGTCTATGTAGAAAATCTGAAAGAATTGAGTAAAAAAACCCTCCTAGAACTAATAAGCAGTTATAGCAAGATATAGGATAATATACAAAAGTCAATTGCTTTCCTGTATACAAGCAATGAAGTGGAATTTGAAATTGAAAACACAATAACATTTACATTAGCATCCCCCAGAATGAAATACTTAGATATAAATCTAACAACATATGTATAAGATCTATGTATAATGTCTTTTATATAATCATAAATGGGTTAATTAATCAGGAAAAGACAAAAAAACATAAATGGGTATGTACTGCGTAATAGAGCTGCAAATGCAGGAAGCAAAATTGACAGAATGAAAGAGCTAAGTAAACAATTCCACAATCATTGTTAGAGATTTGAATACCTCTTTATATCAGCTATTAATCATAGAAGTACTAGACAAAATCAGAAATAATTTATTTGTTACTTATGGAACACTAAACTTAAAAATGGTAGAATATAAATTCAACTCCAAATGGTATATTTACCAGGCTACTACATGTTATAGATAATAAAATAAATCTCAGTAATATTTCAAAGATTGAAATTGCACCAAGTGTATTATATGACTACAATGGAGTTAATTTCAAATCAATAAAAATAAATAGGACAAAGCCCAAATAGTTGAAAATTAAACAATACATTTCTAAATAATCAGTAAATCAAAGAAAAAAAATACAAGATAAATTAGAGAATGTTCTAAACTGAATGAAAATGAATATATAACACATTAAAACTTGTGGGATTTAACGAAAGCAGTCCTTAGGGGGAATGTATAGCTTTAAATGTTTATAATAGAAAAGGAGAAAGGTTTCAAATCAATGACCTGAGCTATAAGCTTAGAAACTAGAAAAATAACAAATTTAATCCAAAGCAAGGAAAGAAATAATAAATACTAAAACAGAAACCAATAAAAGAGAAAACAGAAAAATAGAAAAAATCCAATAAAGCAAACCTGATTCTTTAAAAAGATTTATAAAATTGATAAACCTCTAACCATACTGATGAAGTAAGAAAAGGGAAAAGACATAAATTCTCAATGTCAGGAATGAAACACAGGACATCACTACAAATCCTCCAGAGATTAAAAAGGTAATAAGAAAATATTATAAACAATTTTATGCCAATAAATTTGACAACCTAGATGAAACGGACAAAATTCTTGGTATATACAAATTACCAAAATTGACCAAAAAAGAGCAGAAAACTTGAACAGCCTTATATCAATTAAAGAAATTGAATTCATAATTAAAAACTTTCTCACAAAGAAAACCCTAGGTCTACATTGCTTCATTGATGAATTCTTTTAAACACTTAAGGAAGTGATACTATCAATCCTATATAAACTCTTTAAGAAAATAGAGGAGGGAACACTTCCCAAGTAATTGTACGAAGCCAGCATTACCTAGATTCCAAACCCAGACAAAGAGATCACAAGAAAACTTCAGACCAGTTAGTTCCTCATGAACATAGACATGAAAATCCTCAAAAGTATTACAAATTTGAATCCAAAAATATATAAAATGGATAAGTGGTATTTATCCTGGGAATGCAAGATTGATATAACAACTAAAAATGGATCAATGAAATTCACACTACCAATAGAATAAAGGAGAAAAACTATATGATCATTTCAATAAAGGCAGAAAAAGCATGTGACATATTTCAACACCCTGTCAGAAGAAACCAGATAGGAAACTGGAATACAAGGAAACTTCTTCAATCTGATTAAGAGTATGTATGAAAAACCCTACAGCAAATGTCAATGCATTCTGCCTAAGATCAGGAACAAGGCCAGGACATCTGCTTTCACCACTTCTATTGTTTTGAATGTCCTTGGCAGCATAATTAGACAAGAAAAAGAAATAAAAACTATATCTATTCGAAAAGAAGTAAAATTCTGGTGGGGATGATAAATGGAAAATAGTATGGTGATCTCTTGTTAATTAAACGAAGACTTACCATATGACCTTGTAACTCCACTCCTAGATATTTATTCAAGAGAAATGACAACATATTCCATACAAAGATGTATATATGAATATTCATAGCTGCATTATTCTTAATGACCAAACACTGGAAATAACTCAAATATCCATCAGCTGGTGAATGGATAAACAATTGTGGTATATCCATACTATAGAATACCACTCAGCAATAAAAAAAAAAAAATTAGTACATGGAACAGTATTGGATGAATTTCAAGGACATTAGACTGAGTGAAAGAAGTCAAACATAGAAGACAAAACACTGCATATTGTATGATTTTAGTACAGTGAGAGAAAGTAGATTGGTGGTTGCTTGAGGGTGGGGAGAAGGGGTCAACTATAAAGATGACACAAGGAAGCTTTTAAAGTGAAAGAACTACTGTATATCTTAACAGTGGTGGTAGTTACAGGCTTTCATATCATTACCAAATCTTATCAAACTGCACACTTGAGGGTGTTGAATATTTTTGTATGTAATACCTTAATTAAAAAAAAAGACACTTTTAAAGTGATTGAGCAAGAGCTTGGCCACAGCAAATCTGGTTTGACTCATTAGCTGTGGGCCATGGGAAATCTGTTTACCCTCTCAAAGCTCAGTTTCCAATTCTATAAAATGGAGATAAGAGCATTTAGAGTTACTGCAATGAATACATGGGATAATGAATATACCTGCCACCAAGTTAATGTTCAGTACGCATCAGTCCTGATGATAAAGGGAGGCCAGCAGGAGAGGAAGAAAGCATATCTCAGGCTGTGTGAGCAGCAGATGCAGAGGCATAGAGGCTGGTGAGAGGGACAGCAAGTTATTCAGTCTGCGGGAGTAGAGACAGAAGGGCACTCGGGAAATGAGGATACAGCAGCCAGGGGGCAGGCCTTTGAGGGCCTCTGTCTGCCACATTACCGAGATAGGATTTTATTTGGAAGGAGAGTTATTCAAGTGGTGGTATGTGCAGTGCTTAATTGAGTCTGGGAGCCAGACTGGACTTGAACCGTGGTTTTGTCACCAGCTGTGAAACTTTGGAAAGTTCCTTAAGTTCTTAGTAGTTTTCTCACCTGTAAAAAGGAAATAATAACAGTATCTACTCCACTGAGGGTTAAATGAGTGATGTGGTTTCCACAGTCCCTGGCACATCTAAGCACTTGATCAGCGTGATTAAACTTGTATTTTCTTGTGTGGAAAGTGGTTTGTAGACAACTGGCAGCAAGGAGACCCTTGTGTAAATGGTTTTGTTATATAAGTGAGAATTGAAGGTGATGTGAGCTAGGGAAGTGATAATAAAGACAGGAAAGGAGACAGGCTGGAGGTATACCCCGAGGTAGAATCCACACAACTCTGGGACTGATTGGATAGTCATGAAAGCGAGAAAGGAATCAAGGGTAACACTCACTGAAGTTTCTGGTCTGAGGGGTGGTGCCATTTGTCCAGATCTGGGAGATAGCAGACCTCCAGTTTCCACATCAACTCTTCCTAGAAGGAGATTATTGTACTTGCTCATGAGTCAAACACATTTCCCCACTCTAACTCCGAAGTACCCCCAACAAATGCTTATTACATTGGATTGTTGATCAACAAGGTAAGAGGAGTATCAGTAAGCCTAGAATGATCAGTGGTGACTCTTGGATACTGAGGAAAGGAAATGGTCACTTTTAAGACATAAATTGAAAGGACTGACTTCATTATGAAAGTGAGTTTATATAATCTCACTGTATCTCCTCTGTATTCCCCTTTGTGAGTCCAAGAAATACTGAAACACAAACTAGATGAAAAATACCCCTAGAAAAAAGGAAGGGAATCTTACTATAATACAAAGTGAAGCCCACAAGTCTGCTTCTTACTTGGAAGACAAGAAAACATTAGAGAAGATCCTGCTTCTTCTGGCCAAGTGTGGCTGCACAAAGCATCACAGCAAACACATGCCATTCAAATGTACTGTGGCTTCCTGTGGAGGAATTGACTCATATATTATGTAAATGTATAACATATAATATATACATAGTATGTATATTACATTATATTTGTTGCTTGCTTGACTAAGTTTACTGATAATATTTACTTTTCCTTCATGTACTGATTACCTTGTAAATAATTCAGAAGGTTAGTTTTAAAAAAATATGTCCTTGAAAATAGGGTTTTCACTTATAGCCCGTATAATGTATATGGCAAGAAATATAATATACTCTACTGAGACAGACAATTTAACCTATAACAACTAGGTTGCAGGTCATTTAGGGTGGCCAGCGTGTAGGACACGTAGAGTAGAAGGCAGAGGGAAGTGAGACCAGAGAGACTGAGGCAAGACTTTCAATAAAATAATAATAATATTTAATAATTATGGCAAACATTGGTTGAACAGTTGTTTTATTCCAGGTACTATTCTCAGTACTTCACATATATTAGAATATTCATTTTTACAGATTTGGAAATTGAGGCACAGAGAGCATACTTTGCTCAACTTTGAAACTTTCCCCAAATTCCTCCAAAATGGATTTATTTAACAAAAAGGAAAAAAAAAAAAAGAAATGGTGAAGGAAAGTGACATTTTCTGTGGGGCGGGGAAGCTGCTTTATCAGGTTTCTGGAATCTGGCTCAATGTGACTCCTCGTTAACCAGACTGAATTGTTTTCTCTCTCCTGAAAGTCGACTGGTCAGGGAGCTTTGAGTCAGGATTGAGTCATAGCTGTGCTATGTTCTCCAACCAGAAAACAAACCTTGTTTTTTAAGTCACCAAGGAAATGTTTGAATATACTAAATGTACTTCTGTAGTTATATGTCATCTCTGATTCATGATCTTTGTATGGTTCACTTGTAAATGGTTATTCTGTTTGTAGCAGAGTTGGTACACTGGATATTCTTTACACTCAAATGGGTCTTGTACTGTCTTTCCCAGTCTGTCCTGGCACCACTCTTTGAATATCTTCTTAAGGAACAACAAAAAATTTACTAATTGTTCCAAAGCTGGGCAAACTAGTTCAACAGGCCTCAGTGCAAGAAGAAAAAGGAAGAGAATCGAGTGAAAGACTGTTTTTTTTTTTTCTGATTATTGATATAAAAGCTGTGGTTTTGTACAAATACTACCTCTGTTTTTTTGAATTCCTTCCAAAAACCAAAAAGTCCAACCAGGGACAGAGAAAATCCAGTGAAGAAAGATCAAAGTTATTCCTGTTAAGGTTTTTGTTTTTGATTTTCTTAGACCCAAGAACATTACCCAAGGATGTTAATGATAATGACAATGTTTTAAATAAAGAGATTGAGCAGCCTTGTCTAAATGTCGACTAGGCCATCAGACAATGCACTTTTAGTGATCATAGAATCACAGAATCACAGAATCACATGTTAGAAGCAACCTAAGAGAGCCCCTGGTGCATCACTTGTGTGTAAAGAGAGACAGAAGCCAAGGAAACAGCAGTGACCTGTCAAGGTCACAGAGCTTAACTGCTGAATCAGTTTCCATACTCTTTTATGTATTGAATGTCTGCGATTAAATGTGATAGTGAGGTAGAGATTTGCAAACAATAAAAGCTGAGGTGTAAGACATCTTTTGTTTTTTAATAGCACTTTCATATATCATTTTTTCATTAGAAATTTGTCAGAGCTGGGGACACCATTGAGCCTTTGAGGGATTTAGAAGTCAGGGAAACCCTTGTTATATTTGAATATGCAATGGTTATATATGTACTGGCTTAGGAAGTCAAGTTTAAGTGTTTGAAGGTTTGTAGATTGAATTTCATGATTGTTTTCTTCAGGGCTGTCATTTCTACACACTTCTTTTATGTTCTCCTCCTCATCTGCCCACTTCACAGAGTCACTGCCCTACTCATGAAGCATCAAGCCTAGAAGTGGCCCGGTATCTAGTTAGGAAGAAATGTTGGGGAAAGTGGACCCTCTAGAAATCACTTCCAGGACCAAATGACAGTTTGGAGCGTACTTTTTTTGAAGAAGAAGATAACTGCTCTGAGTTTAGATGACCAAGTAAAAGATGATTATGTTAATCCTCCTCAAGGGAATCGATTTTAATTATTTTCTTTCAAACAATGAGCCAATTGTCCCACTATCATTGATTGAACACTTTATGCTTTACTTTTATCATACGATTATATCACAGGAAGTGAGAAAGACTTTCAATACTATTTCTTTCATTTCTCAATCCTGTAACTGTTGTACACAGTTTTAATTCTTATAGCTTTATTGACAAGGCCCCTTAATTACCTGAATGGGCAAGCAGAGACAGAATTTGTTGCCTTGAGAGACCTGGGGGCACTTGCCCCTTGGCACTGATCTGCGGTGTACAAGGACCCCCAAAGAATCACTGGGATGCTTTATTGCTCTGGTTTGACCATAGCTAATGGATTTTTTTTCCAGACCTCCCCACGGAGAGTAAGTTAATCACAATGGAGGCTTGGCCTACCTTTTAAAATTCTAAAACCACAGGTCAACATTAACATTCATTTCTCATTGGAAATAAACATGGCAACCGCCATCACGCCACACACCTACTCCTCTTGGACTGCAAGCCAGAACGTGTTCATTGTAGCAGTTATTTGCACTTTGTCTCAGTTGCCTGCCAAGCCAAATCTATTGGTCTATTTTGGCATGTAAGTCCATTAAAATTTTATTTTTATTTAGTTGGGCAGTCCAATCTTGTTTGGCTGTCTAATTCAGTTTTAGTTTCCTATTTGTCACTTCTCCTTTCATGGTTTTTTGGGGATCATTGCCCTTCTTATTGTCATGGGCAACCACATTGTTGGTCCTACTCACTTTGCAAATCCCCCAGCATAACCCAACAGTTTTCACCTGAAAATACAATAAGGTTGCCAGATATAATACAGGATGCCATGCACTATTTGGGACATAATTTATAGGGTACCATGAAATATTTGGGATATACTTGTACTAAAAATTATTTGTCATTTATCTGAAATTCAAATTTAACTGGGCATCTGCATTTTCATTTGCTTAATCTTGCCACACTAAAAACAACTATCTCTGTGCTTCCAAGGCATAATAATGTGCAAATGGGGCCCATATCCAACTCACAACCTGGGCTTCCCTTCACTTCTCTATCTCCAAAAACCAATGTCCTTTTACTGTTAAGAATGCTGGTGTGTGTGTGTGTGTGTGTGTGTGTGTGTGCGCGTGCGTGCCTGGGGGTTGGGGTGCAACAAGATAAACCCAAACATATTTTATTATTGTCATTCTGTTGATATGAATAATAAAACTTAATTGAAAAATTGATTTATTTCTCTTCTGACATAAAAGCAAAAGGATAAAAAAAAGAACCCCACAAACTCTGGCCTCCTCTTTGGGCTCTCCTACCCACTGCCTCAGAGCAGCTCTAGTACATCACCCAAACGGCATGCACTGGAATTCCTTGGACCATGAATGTACTATGGTTACCATACATGTATCATTTCAGTCTTGGGAGTCACAGAGACCCCCTGCTGGCCCCTCATTCCATGAGTTTAGTCTGAATTTGAAACAGTTCCTTTTGACTCACACTTCAGATGGCCTAGTTCCAGAGAAACTGAGCAACCTTGACACTGATCAGTGGCTATGGAAACATAGGCCAAATTCCTTTGTGGCAAGACTTCTGGTGAAAAATATCTTCAGAGCCTAGCCAATGATCCTCTTGCATTGAGAAATGTTTTCTAATAAATGTTCTCTGTGTCAATAAGGAACTACTTCTCCCCACAAAACTCTTTTTAAAAAATGAACCAGAATGGTTGAAGGGTGGTTTCATTCACTTTTTGCCTACTTTCAGAACCTCAAAAGGCAAATAACTTATTAAGTGATTAGCATATCTACACAGGTGAGATGTTAATGTAGTGTCACCTCGTTCTCACAGCAGATAACAGGATCCTGGTGGGTAGGGTTGTCCAAGAATCTCTCTCAAGTACTTCAAAGTAAAATTATCAGCCTTCTGTATTCTGAGCTTCCAGATCCTGCTCTTTGAATAAGCGTAAGAAATATTCCCTATAGGTAAGCACATCTGTCTCTAGAAACATTACCCATGGAAAAATGATGCTCCCATTCCTATTTCTTGCCTTTTAGACCCATCACAAATCCAGGTATTTAAGGTCCCAAAGTTAACTAATTCTATCATGGAGAAGGAAATGTAAATAAAGGATAAATAATCATAAAAGAGAGACCATATGTCCAAGAAGACAGCATGCACCTTGATGGGGGGAATGAGCACATTAAGATAAATCATGTCCACATTGCAAGATGCAGAATGTTCCAGTCTCCTTCCCCATACCTCTGCAGATCTGAAGGACTCTGGGAGTGCTGCTGGCTGAGAGCCCTCAGCTGTCAGCCTTCTCCAGAAATTACCCTTGGCTGCGAAGGGTCATCTTGCCCAAGGTCATGTCCTCTTCCTGGGACATCCTGTATCCAATGACTGTCCTTTGTGGGGGTATAACGGCTCAGACACCTTGCCCCAAATCATGACAACTCTGAAGGGACATCCCAGTATTAAAGCTCCCCATGGGGTCAGCTGAGGTTTTGTTGAGACCACAGCACGGTCCAACTTCTCCTTTCAATCATTTCCCTCTCTTTCTCCAGGGATGTTAATCCCAAGAACATTCTCTAATAAGTTTCCTGCGTGCTGATCTCCATCTCACAGTTTGTTTCCCAGGGAATCAACCTGTAACTGTTGCTACCAACAATAGTGCAAGAAGCAGATGCTAAGATGGGATTCTGCAGCTGAACCACCTGCTGTCCAGCTGGCAAAGTTGACTTCATAACTGCTGGTAGTTGGGACACAGCTTAGCTCTGGTAAAAGGTAGCAGTGCAATTGTTAAAACTTTCGCCGGTAGTGAAGTTGGATGGCATACCAGTGGAAGGAGATACACTAGTGGGTGAAAAGTATTAGACATTTAAGAAGCATAGGGTGTGGGGGTGGGGGGAGGAAGGAATTAGAACAACAATGGATTTGGATGACTCTCAGGGGGGCAACTGATGCTTTGGAGAATGAAATGCTGACAGTGATTGTACAGATTACAAGGTAGGTATAAAAGTGAGAGGCCTTCTTGGCAGCATGTAAAGGAATCTCTAGCTCCTGTAGCCAAAGGGCAGAAAAAACTGAGGATCAGCCCAGGATTTAATTGTAAGAGTAGCAGAGGGTTGAACACTCAGCCTAGGTAGGTTTGCTCTGTCCAGGTCAAGACTCTCAGTAAAGAATGGGATCTGAAAATATGAATTAGAGACAGCAGGGGGATGCACTTGAAAATCCTGATCCTCTGAATGCTCTGAGCCCCCAGAATTGACTCCCTCCTCCATATGAAGGACTAACATCGACCCACATGCTTAAAGACACTGTAGAGGCTATTCCCTTGCATGACAGCAGGCACCTTCGTCAGGGTCTGCCTCTTGACGAACATTCCCCTCACCTGCCCTCTTGAACATTAGGCCAATAACTAGCATGAAGAGACACCATTCCCCAGCTTGGAAAGTGCTGGACCTGCTAGGGAAGAAAAGGAACTATACACTGAAGGAGCTGCAGGGCCCAGCCGACATCCATTGGAGGGTGCCCACAGTGTACAGAGAGGCTGGGTTCTGAGACTGCTGAGTCAGGGAGTGGGGGATAGGGTGGGAGAGTGAGGGCTGTATTGACTATATGTTCTTATTTTCTGTATTCTTGATCCTCTGGCATTTGGGGCCTTGATCCTGAAGAGAGCGCTACTCCCACGGCTAGCTAATTCCTAGAGAGAGCACATGACTCTCCTGTAAGTGGGCTTTTCATATGCACACCAACAAATCCCAAGCCCATATCCCTCAACTGTCTCCTTAAACAGACTCTCACACACCAAGCCAATATTTCCCCTGCTGTGAGTCACCCCACGGCCAGGTACAAGACAACTGTGGACCACTCTTATAGTCCAGAGCCTGGGGAAATTATTCACACTATCCAAACCTAAACCTATTCAGAGTGCCTGCCTCACTTATTCCTTTCCAAGAAAACCTCCAAAAGGCTGTGGGCCGTGCTCTCCCCCTCATTCTTTTTTTTTGCGGTATGCGGGCCTCTCACTGTTGCAGCCTCTCCCATTGCAGAGCACAGGCTCCGGACGCACAGGCTCAGTGACCATGGTTCACGGGCCCAGCCACTCCGCGGCATGTGGGATCTTCCTGGACCGGGACACGAACCTGTGTCCCCTGCATCGGCAGGCGGACTCTCAACCACTGTGCCGCCAGGGAAGCCCCCCCTCATTCTTTTGATTCATGACCATCTCTCCTCCTTCCCCACTTTTCCCTGTATGGGAGATGTGTCTCCTGGATATCTGTGATATCTGTGAGTATAAACGTCTTCCTTCATAACAATCATTTTCATGTCTGTTGTCTTACCATACCTGTTTAAACAAATTCTCGGTATATTTTTAATATAGGCATGGAAAATAAAGTTGGACAAGGGAAATTTTATAGATTTGGGAGCATTCTTCTGGGATATAAGATTTAACATTCTGGCCAGGATCCCAGGAGATGGAGCAAATATAGCTCCCAGAAGACTGGAGAAAACAATGGCACATGTTAAATCAAGTAGATGTGCCAGAACTATTGAAGCAAGAAGTGGCAGAAAAGATCAAAAGGGTCAGAGAAGTGGGCCATAGTATATCTATACAGTGTAAGGCTGGAAAACCCACCCCAGTGACTATAAACTATAGGAGGTAGGAGGTGGGTGTCTGGAGGACACTCCACTTACTGAAGTGATAAGGAATGAGCTGAGGAGAGGGACACCAGCATTGTTGAAAAGTTCAGTGGTGACTGTACTCAAAAGGCCAGGGCTGATGTTAGGTGATACCATAACAGAACCACAGTTCCTGAGATTGCGGTTTCAATGAGAAAGATAAGATCCTGAAATAATAGAGACCAAGCGGTTACACCTAACTGTCAAAAGGAAGGTGGCACAGTGAGTGGCCAGGTCAGTTGGTCAGCTAAGGGACCAAGCCTACTTAGAGTTATGGAGATGGTAAACAGAACATGTGTTCCTAAGACACTATAGATGGGCACCAAACACGGGCATTATTTACAACCAAAAAAACAAAGGATGGGGGCTTCCCTGGTGGTGCAGTTGTTGAGAATCTGCCTGCTAATGCAGGGGACACGGGTTCGAGCCCTGGTCTGGGAGGATCCCACATGCCACGGAGCAACTAGGTCCGTGAGCCACAACTACTGAGCCTGCGTGTCTGGAGCCTGTGCTCCGCAAAAAGAGAGGCTGCGACAGTGAGAGGCTCGCGTGCACCGCGATGAAAAGTGGCCCCCGCTTGCCACAACTAGAGAAAGCTCTCGCACAGAAACGAAGACCCAACACAGCAAAAATAAATAAATTAATTAATAAACTCCTACCCCCAATATCTTCTAGGAAAAAAAAAAAAGGATGGACAGGGGCAACTGCCATAATTAAAAGTCACAATCTCTTGTCCATTTTCTGGACCTGAGTTAGTTTTCAGACCCATTGATTGAAGAAGAGCTGGGTTCTGTCAAGGAAAAACCCCGCAACATCACAATTGTATGTAGTAATGTTTATCCCTGTCTTTCTTCAATGATTTCTGTAGTTATTTTCTTGGATAATGACATTGATCATCCTCAGAGTCAAGAAGCATGATCGTGGCATCCCTGTTTGAGTGGAGGTGTATTGCGGCCAGGTAAAAAATGAAATTCTGGACTGAGTCTGGCTTACAGTGAGTCCACTGGGCTCACTGAACCATCTGGTGGTCCTTTCTCCTGAACCTGAATATACAATCGTGATGAACATACTTGGTGTTGGCTTCACCCCCACATTGGTTCCTTGGCTTCTGGGATAATAGCTACTGTAGTTAAGAAGGAAGAGAGGAAGTCTTTGAAACTCTCCCCTTCTTCCCTGGATTAGCCAAATAGTAAAGCAAAACCAATATTCCATCCTTGAGGAAATAGCGAAAGTCAGAGAAAGAGACTTAGGGGTAGGGAATGAAAGATGCCTCATGATCTGGAGAGAAAAATGAGACTCCCATTTGTCTCTTGTTATGATCTTCCAAGTGCATCTGAGACATATGGAATGGATCCTAACAATAGAAGTTCACCTTGGAGAGAACTATGTGGTTATTTAAAAAATTCATTCAGAATAATCTCCATATTGGCCAGTTTTTCCAGGACTGTCCTAAGGAGGGAAGGGAGCCTGAAGGACCACACACCCAGCAACCTTTCATGGCCAGCCTGGAAGGGAGGTGGCACAACTTGGAAATAAGCATGTTGGAAACACATAGGGAAACAAGTCTTTCTAGGGACCTGATAACTGTGCCTCTGCAGAATTCCTGTCCAAGGCTCAGGGCCAAATGGGTCAACCACGTCCACGTCAGGCTGCGGTGACCTCCTTGACTGCGTCCTTCTGGTTTGTGACGTGTCACAGGTCACCAGCACATTTCACTCAAAAAACTTTGACTAGATACTGAAGATCACTGATTTTCAAACACAGAGGACTGGATTATGTGAGATATTAACAACAAGATTTCCAAGAGAATTACATCCCTGGAATGGATAAAGTTTCTGAAGGCAGATCAAAGATTCTGGGAGGGCTACGGTGGGAACCTGACTGGAGGCTGGAGAGACGGCTGGAGAAGATAACCTCCAGTGTCATGGCTCTAAATGCCTCACACCCTAGGGACCATCCTCTTAACAATCATTGTCAAAGCCAGTCATTGTATGAGAGGAGGAAGAAAAGGAAAAGAAGGAAAATTAGGGCAGGCTAATAAAGGGACAATGGAAGTTCAAAAGATTAAAGGTAAAAAAGGAAATATAAGAAAAATAAAACAAAAATAGTAAAATTAATAAAATATAATAAACAACCCACTAAATTTGAAAGATAATGAAAACAATAAAGGATAAAATATCTGAGATTTAAAGCAGAAAAATAAAAGGTGAAACCCTTTTATCAGCTAGATTAAAAGATTGAAAACCTGCAGAGATAGATTTTAGCCTGAGAGTGGAAACGTGTAATGGGCAGAAAGGAATTGCATTTCTCTTTCTTTGATAGGAATAAAAAGAAAAGAAAATCAGGAAAGACAAAGTAAGAGTGAAAAGGCTAAACATGAGTCTAAAGTTAAATTAAAAATAAAAATTGAAGGCATGCAGCATATATGGCAACGGGTGATCCTTAAAATGATGCCTGGGTGCCCGGCCCTGGGGGCACAGCACTGGGCCTTGTCAACCAGATGAGCCCCTACTCTCACTCCTACATTTAGCTTGAACAAAACCTCTCAAGGTTATGGCCAAATTCCAAATCAGTTCCCTCTGAAAATTGATCTCATCCACCCAAAAACAATATTTAAAGCCCTCGAAGAATGCTGAACATGTGAAAACGCAAGGCATTGAGAGGAGGGTGGGTTCTCACACTCCTTCCTACCCAGTCAAGGAGGGTAGTCCTCAATCTTTGTGACCCTCAAACAAGATGACAAATGGTGGCAGAAACTGTGGAAATTCAAACATCTTGTCTTATTCTCTCCTGAATATTTCCCCCATGAAAACCCTCAAATAATTTCAAAAGCAGGTTTAAAGAAATTGAAATGATTTACTTTGAAATAATTTCAAGTGTATAGAAAGTTGTGAGAGTAGTACACAAAGAATTCTTGAGTCCCCTCTTATCATTATCAGAACCATTTAAGAGCAAGTTGCAATCACAATGCCCTGTCACCCCTAAATACTCCAGTGTGTGTTTCTGGATACAACCCTCTTGTGGGTTGAATAGCACTCCTTCAAAATGTATGCTCAGCTGAAACCTCAGAATGTAGTCTTATTTTGAAATAGTGTCTTTGCGGATGTAATTAAGGATCTCAAGATGAGATCACCTGGGTTTAGGGTGGACCCTGAATCCAGTGGACTGATGCCCTTATAACAAGAGGAGAGGACAAAGAGGGACCCAGAGACATACAGAGGAGAAGGCCATATGAAGATGGAAGCAGAGATTGAAGTGACGCTGCCCAAAACCAGGAAATGCCAGGGATTGCCGGCACCCATCAGAAGCTAGGAGAAACGCATGGGACAGTTACTCCCTCAGTTTCCAGAAGGAACCAACCCTAACTGACTGACACCTCGATTTTGAACTTCTAGGCTCCAGAGAATAGATTTCTGTCATTTTAAGCCACTCACTTGTGGTAATTTGTGATGGCAGCCCTAGGAAGCTATCGCAAACCCTCCAAATGAGGAACGAAAAATGGCACAACACTAGCACGCAGTCCACAGACCTCCTTCAGATTTTGCCAGCTCAGCTAGCTCTCTTCCCTTTCTGGTCCAGGATCCAGGCAATCCTGGGACTGTACCTTTACTTGCTACATCACTTCAATCTCCTTCAACATGGAATAATTTCTCAGAGTCTTTCTGTCATTAATGTCCTTCAGTTTTAAAGACTATAGCCTTTTATTCTGTAAGATGACCTTAGACCTGTTTCTATTTGACATTTCCTTTTGGTCATACCTCGCCATGCATTCTTGGTAGCAACACCACAGACAGGATGCTGGGCTTTTCATATTACAGCACACGATGTCGACCTGTCCCACCAATGGTGACATTGATGTTGAATGCTTAGTCATGTTGGCATTGTCCAGATTTCTCCTCCATCAAGTCACTACTTTTCTCTTTTGTAATGGTAAGCATTTTGTGGGGAGATTTTCTGAGATGATACCAACATCCTGGTCCCTCTCAACCTCCACTCATCAGCTTTAGCATTCATTGTTGACCCCCTTCCTGAATAAATCATCAGCATGATGGTGTCATATGATGGTTTCCTATTTCCACCATTTTTTCTACATTTATCACTTGGCAGTCTACTATAAGAAAGAGCTTTCACACACATACCCCATTAACTTATTTATTCATTTATTTTCAATATAGATTCCTATTTTATTTAATAATTGAAAATAAGATATTATCATATCATTTTGATGTGGAGGTTGTCTCCACAACCAATGTGGAGACTTAGCCAGTGGGTAGCCAGTGGGATCTCCTTCAGCTGCTCCTGTGTCCTTTAAATATGTCCTAGTCATTCTTTAAGCATCTCCTTACTTTCTGGCATAAGAAAATATTCCAGACTCACCTTGTTTCTGTTCTATCTTTGGAATCAGCCATTCCTGGTTCTTTTAGTAAAGAACGGTATTTAGAAACCAGTGTTAGATGTTCCATGTGCTCATTGCTACTGGGTTGTTATTATTTCTGTCGCCTCTCAGCTGATAGAGCTAGAATTTGTTTGTGTATATATATAATCCCCCCCACACATATATAACTATATCTGTGTGCATCTCTATCTCTATATATCATCTATATCTATGTATATAGATTTATATTTTATGTTTATATATATATTTAATAACAATGAATTTATACTATACTTCCAGTTACAATCCAATACCTCAAGTTCCTTTTCAACCTTCCCTTTTCACTTACGGTCATCTCTCCAACCTGGCTCCCATTGTCCTCTCTACACTTACTCACTTGCTCAAGTTACTTATTTGCTCAATGTAACCCATTCCAAGCTCATCACTGCCTGCATGGGGACCCCTCCCAGCACCACCCCCGAACAGCTCAGCCCTTAGACACTGAGGTCTCTGAGAGAGGAAAGGAGGGAAGAGAAAGCTTGAAAGCAGTTTAAAAGAAAAACATGGAAAAGATAACTCTCCTGGAAGCCAGTTGCAGAATGTGAACTTTGATTTTATAGCACATATTTTGCCCTTAATGAAAGGAGGAAGTGAAAGGCATTATGGTATAGTCAGTCAGAAGAAGAGAGGCCTGAATTTCCCCCGGCTCCACCATGATCTTCACAATTAAGCAAAGCCAAATAGAAAGAGAAAGTGGGCTGGCGTGAGAAGAGAGAGAAGAAAAAAGAGAAGAAAGAGGCAGAAAGAACTACAGTGGCAGAGATAAGGCTTTTCAGAAAGTCCTGGGGGCAACATTCTTTCCCAGGGCCTCCTCCTCACCATTTGCATTGGGGCCACCCCAAATCTGACTGCTACCCCTCCTGGGCCCAGCCTTTCCTTTTCTCCAACACCTCTCCTCTTGGACCACCAACATTGGGGTCCCCTCAACACAGACCCTCCCCACAGGCCCTGAAACCCAACCCATTTTCCTTCTGACTGCAGGACTCACACTGCCGTCCTTAGCACTTTGGGGCTTCCTCTGCCTATATTCTTGTGTTGTCGGTGGATCGGAAGTCAGGCCAACCCTAGAATTTAAAATTCTACTCTGTCCACATCCTAGCTTTGTGTCCTTGGGCAAAGTATTCTCTGAGCATCTATTTCATCACCTTTATAATACACATGGCAAGATAAATCTCATAATGCTGTTTGAGTATTAAGTGAGTAAACTAGCTTTCTCTTTCTCTTTGTACAAATCAAGATGGCTGTTCTTGGGCTGCTTGTAAGTTCCCATTCGTCCAGAAGAAAAAGTCCAGTGCAGTCTTGGCAAAGACTCAGAGAAATGACCTTGTTTGTCTACAGTGAAACACTTTCTTAAGAAAACATTAGATATTAGGAAGGAGATAGAGCTAATGGCAAGAGAAATCCTAGCCATAATAAACTTCCATGACTCAGTAACCTGGAGAAAATCGATAAGGAATAGAAATTGTTTTGAAAGAAGAGAAACAAATTACACAATATTACAAGAATTATATACTGAAGTATGTAATTAAGTGGATTCTGGCAGAAAGAATCTAGTATTCAAAGATTTAAGTCTAGTCTTAATTCTCAAAACAGCTTCAATACAATTCCTAGTATTCTCTATTCGTTACTTACTTCTTGGGTTGTGTTATAAATCACAGGGCCATTAGGGGGAAAAAGTTACTGGGAAAACCTGTGCAGGCTCACAGGGCCGGCTCTGGCTGCTACCCTCCCTGCAGCAGCCTCTCTACTCTCTTTGTCCAAGAGACACTTTCTCTTTCAGTGTTGGGGAGGACTTCTAAAGGAAGTGAGACCAGGAACCTGGAAAGTGTCACTTGAAACAAGGCTGAATCCTCTTCCTTCCTCTGAGCAATGACCACCCTTTATTTTGGCAAAGATGCTGATTTGAAAATCTGTTGTAAGGGGTTGGGGGTGACTCTCCAGCCCATGCTGGGAAGTTTCAGTACTAAAGTAACGCAAGAATCTCCTTATAAATCAGCCTCCACTGTGGGAAGGCATGGAGGCCTAGGCCACTCCTAGAGTTTCTAGCACAGCCACCTCCTTGAGGCTTTGTTCTTTTTGGCCTAGTCCAAACAAACAGGCCGATTTCCCAGCAGCACTAAAAAGTCCCTCTGTGACTTTCTGATGTGCAGATTTGGCTTCAGAACTCAGCTCTCAGTAAACTGCTTCTGTAATTGAGGCTGGATGCCTCCAGGTGGCACCAGAGTGCCACCCTCCTGAACTGAATCTGCCCTGGGATAGAAGCGAGAATAGTTTCTCCCCCCACCCAGTTCATTTGAGGAACTACTGCCAAGAAGAATCTTCCCAATGATGAGGTTTCTTCTCTGTTCAAAGCCCATCAGAGGTTTCCTGCTGTCTGCGAATAAAGCCAAACTGTCAGTGGTCTGGGCTTGAGAGCAAGCTGAGGTTCAGCCTTGTCTGAGCAAGCAGTATGATGGCAGAGATTGGAATAGAGGGGAGGAGGCTGTTTAAGTCTGGGGAAAAGAGTTGAAGCCACAGAAACAATGAGCATGGGGAGGAATCCCTGATGACCACCTCTTTGTGTCTTTGCAGAGGGGCACTGCAGGCAGGAGAGGCAGGCCCTGCTTTCACCAGGACTCAGGACTCACTAGGAGGGTAACAAAATGCGATGCAGAGTGAGGAGGGGGTGTACAGCTCCAGGCCTGCCACAGCAGCTGCAACAGCGCCTTGTAGCAGCCCTCACCGGCCTTCGTGGGCAGCAAATAGTAAAGGGCCAGGACCAAAGAACACGAGGGGACCCTGTGAACATGTAAAGCAAACCCTAAGGACCCCACAAACACTTGAGAGGATTTTGCAAAGTCAGATAGCCTCTAAGTAAGGGTGTCAGGGCAAGAGCCAGTGAAATAGGGTTAGGTCAGTTGCCGGCGTCTTATTAGACCTCCACGCTGAGAGACGGAGTGGCCGTCTTAGTGTGTTCTAGCTGCTATAGCAAAATAGCACAGACTGGGTGGCTTATAAACAACAGAAACTTATTTCTCACAGCTCTGGAGCTGGAAGTCCAAGATTAAAGCACCAGCATGGTCAAGTCTGGTGAGACCCCTCTTCTGGTTCATACCGGATGCCTTCTCACTGTGTCCTTGTGTGGTAGAAGGGGCGAGGGGCTTTCAGGGGCCTCTTCTGCAAGGACACAAATCTCACTCATGAGGGCTCCACCCTCGTGACCTAATTACCTCCCAAAGGCCCAATCTCCTTATACTATCACATTGGGGGTTAGGATTTCAACATGTACATTCTGGGGGGACACAAACATTCAGACCATAGCAGTGGCCATATACTTTATCGTCCTGGGTGGTTTTATTACTAAAGTAACTCAAGAACCTCCTTATTATAAACCATCCTTTCCTAGATTCTTGCTGTTTTATGATGAGAAGAAACATTTTTTTTTCCTATCACTCTACTCGAATACATTTGATCAGATATTCTTTTCCAGCTCCTGGACAATCTCTTGAGCGGGATCTATATCTTCTTCAGTCATGAAAGTCCCAAGCTTTCAGGAATTGGAATAGTCTCAGTTATTTATTTATTTATTTTTTTAAGGAATCAATTTTATTTATTTATTTATTTTTGGTTACGTTGGGTCTTCGTTGCTGCACACGGGCTTTCTGTAGTTGCAGCGAGCGGAGGCTACTCTTCTTTGAGGTGCGCTGGCTTCTCCTTGTGGTGGCCTCTCCTGTTGCGGAGCATGGGCTCCAGGCACGCGGGCTTCAGTAGTTGTGGCACACGGGCTCCATAGTTGTGGCTCACGGCTCTAGAGTGCAGGCTAAGTAGTTGTGGCGCACGGACTTAGTTGCTCCGCGGCATGTGGGATCCTCCTGGACCAGGGCTCAAACCCATGTCCCCTGCATTGGCAGGTGGATTCTTAACCACTGCGCCACCGGGAAGTCCCTAGTCTCAGGTTTGCATGTAAAGTCAGAGCTTTGTTTTCCAGCTGATTCAAAGCTGAGGTCTGACCAGCAGCCGTTGGGAAGCTCCGATCTTTCCTCTCGCTCCAGCTCCTTCACTCGCTCGGCTTCCTCTGGGTTTTCCAGTGTTGGTAGGGGAAGAAATGATAGCAAACTGACACTTCTGATAGTGAAAGGGTACTACTAATAATTATGTTGGGGCAACTGGCCTAAGTGCACACTCTCCACCGGATGGGTGCAAAGCCATCCTTCAAGGTCTGTGTGGCTAGGCCCCAGCCTGCTTTTGCAGCCATATTTGCTGTCACTCCCACTTCTGAGAGCAATGTTCCAGTGTTCGAGGCCAAAATATACTACCTCTCCCCACCCCTCCAGCTCCCCTAGGCTTCCTTGCTTCCTTGAGAAGCTGTGATAAAGTGTGAAGACATAAGACCGGGATGCTGGTGACCTGAGGAATTGAGCCCTAGCTCTGTTTTTTATCTGCTGTGTGATTGTAGGCACACTGCATGTCCTCCCTGAGTCTTGCCATCTTTACCTATGGAAGGGGAATAATGCCATCTATTCCACAGTGTTGTGAGATTAAGTGATGTAAATTATGTGGGCGTGTGATGTGAACTTCACATGACCGTTCAGATGCTAGGATATTTTTTCCTTGACATTTCTTTCTGGTTTCATCGGTTTCCAGAGGAAAAGGGAACCACGAAGTTAGTGTGGAGGAGTGGTGCAAGTATCTGTATTTTTTTTTTTTTTTTTTTGCTGTACGCGGGCCTCTCACTGTTGCGGCCTCTCCCGTTGCGGAGCACAGGTTCCGGACGCGTAGGCTCAGCGGCATGACTCATGGGACCAGCCGCTCCGTGGCATGTGGGATCCTCCCGGACCGGGGCACGAACCCATGTTCCCTGCATCGGCAGGCAGACTCTCAACCACTGCGCCACCAGGGAAGCCCCAGTATCTGTATTTTTATCTCTCTGACTCTCCCCAGCATTTATTCCTCATGTCCCCACCAGCTTACATGGGGAGCTTTACTTTCGGTGGAATGAAATTGTCCCCAGAGATTTGTCAGTTTTGTCCAGCTTTATCCTACAACAGAGCCTGGTACAGAGTAGGGGCTCAGTACACATTTGTTGAGTGGAGGTAGTTTGTAACATAACAATAAGAAATATATTGATTGTGCTATTTCTAGGCCCATCGCCTACCTTCTTGTCTCCATTTGAGGGTCACTGCTCTGGGATTGTTCAAAACATATTTGTTGAACTTCCCTGGTGGCGCAGTCGTTGAGAGTCGGCCTGCCGATGCAGGGGACATGGGTTCGTGCCCCGGTCTGGGAAGATCCCGCGTGCCGCGGAGCAGCTGGGCCCGTGAGCCATGGCCGCTGAGCCTGTGCGTCCGGAGCCTGTGCTCCGCAACGGGAGAGGCCACAACAGTGAGAGGCCCGCATACCGCAAAAACAAAAAAACCCAACATATTTGTTGAGCCCAATTCTGTGCCCAATTCCAATGGCAGATGTGAGGAGGGACAGATACAGAGATGAATGAGAAGACCCTTGACCCTTAAAATCTAAAGTGTAAAAGGGAAAGAAGAATACAAATGTAAATGAAAATAACCTTTCCCTTTACTTTCTCCAGATAAGCAAGTATTACAAGTGTCTTAGTGCTCAGAAAACACAAAAGTCCATATGTTTCATTGACCAAATTATACACAAAAATGTACATTAAAAAAGAAAACTTTTTAAAACTCTTTTTTTGAAAATGCTTGACGTTGCCTTTTTGTTTTTCCTTTTAAGCTATCTGATAAAGCCTTGTCTGCAACATATTTCTCATTTCCTAACAGTAGACATTCCTAAAAATAACATCAGATACAAGCTTTTTATATTCTTACCCTGGATATTAACTTGCAGTGAAGATCCCTCAAAGTTTAAACAGCCATCTAGCTCAAAATGGGAATTATGAACAACGATTTACACTTGATTGCCAAAAGGGTCCAGGATCCCTTGTGAGGAATAACTTCTCTCTGACTGTAAAGATTGAACGGATAGAACCTTTCAATGGAAGACAGAAATGACTTCGTCTGTTAAATGTACACACAAATTCATAACAGGTAAGAAATTAACTGGAAGGAAACAGGACAACGGTGAGCAGGCAAGTTGGCCTTCAGAATAGGGAGATGTGGCAGCTGTGAAGTCCAAAGGGCTGCTAGAGAAACGACTCGAAATCAGTTGAAGAGCTAAGGAGGTAGCAGTGGGTTAGAAGAGAAATATTGACAAATGAGCCAGTTTGGATACTTTGGAAAGAGACTGATTTAAGAGCCACTGTGGGAGTCGGGGAGGCCAGGGAGCATCGTATCTGGAGTGTCAGGCAGACCCTGGTCTGAGTTTTGTATTCAGCCGAGAGACTGAGCACAGAGGAGAGCTGATTCAGGAGGCTGGGTCCTAATCCTGACTCTGCTAAGTGCTGGGGAGAGTCACTACAACATTCTGACCCCAGTGTCCTCAGCTGCTGACTAGAGGATTAGGCTAGACCAGTGGTTCTCAGCCTTTACTATACATTAGAATCATCTAGGGAGTTTTAAAAGTCCACTGCTGCCTGGGCTTCACCCTCCCAGACATTCTGAAGTCATTGGGGTAGGGCAGGATGCAGGCATGGATGTATTTAAACAACTTTATGGAGATATAGTTCATATGCCAAAAAAATCCACCCTTTGAAAGTGTACAATTCAGTGGGTTTTAAGATACGTACAGTGTTGTATAATCATCACCTCTATCTAATTTTACAACATTTTTTCACCCCAAAAAGAAACCCATGTGCCTATTAGCAGTCCTTGTTTCCCCCTCCACTAAGCCCTAGGCAACTAGTAATCTACTTTCTGTCTCTAAAGATTTGCCTATTCTGGACATTTCATAAATGGAATCCTATAATACATGGTCCTTTGAGATTGGCTTCTTTCTCTTAGCATAATGTTTTCAAGGTTCATCCATGTTGTAGCGTGTGTCAATACTTCATTCCTTTTTACAGCCTAATATACCATATACTAAGCATGGATAGTTTTTAAATTACTTTTAAAAAAATAGACTTTATTTTGGGGGGAAGTTTTAGGCTCACAGCAAAACTGCGATGAACATACAGAGATTTCCCATATCTTGCCCGCACAGGTGCATAGCCTCCCCCGCCATTAACACTCTCCACCAGGTGATGCATTTGCTGCAACTAATGGACCTACAGAGGCAAAACATCATAATCACCCAGAGACTATGGTTTCCATTATGGTTCATTCTTGGTGTTGTACATTCTATGTGTTTGGACAAATGTGTAATGATGGGTATCCATCAATATAGCATCATACAAAGTAGTTTCACCCTAAAAATCCCCTGTGCTCCACCTATTCATCCTCACCTCCCCTTGAACTCCTGGCAATACTGATCTTTTTACTGTGTCCATAGTCTTGCCTTTTCCAGAATGTCATATGGATAATTTTAAAGTTCTAATATGCAGCCATGATTAATAACCAGTAGATGATCATGAAGACCCTGCTGGGCTCCATGGTGCGCATAGGTGGGACAGGAGAGCCCACCAGAGCCTCTATCTGGCAAAGCCAGTCTCCAACAGTGTCGTGTCTGTGTCCTGACTTACAGACGAGAAGGCAGCTCGTACCTCCGGTTGGGACCCTGTTTTGCAGTGAGGATGACTGTTGCGCTCTGGGAGCTGGGTGTATGTGAGTCTAGATGAGGAAGATCACACCAGGGCCCAGGCTGAAGACATCCCAGTTCAGTGTCTCTGTGACAAGAAGGTCACAGATAAGTCCTGAAAAAAGGTCAGAAAGGTGCTTCTAAATCCTGGAAATGATTTCATGGAGTGTAAGAGGCTCCCCTGTTGTGTAAAGTACAGATTTAGTTGTGAAGCCATCCAAATAAATTCACTGGTTGAGCAAACTCGCAGCTGTGCCATGTTCCTCCTCTAGAGCCTTTATTTGCCCCTTTGGCCTGTTGTCCATTCAGAAGACCCCAACTGGGTTCTTGCCAGTTACATGGGTTGGCACCAACCCACTGAAATTGCCATTCACTGGGTCAGAAAAGATGGTTGCAGCTGTTCCCATCTTGGTTGGGATCTTTATTGTAACCAGAGGTGTTTCAGCAGCTGTTTAGACCGTTAATGGGAAGTGGGTTAATACTTCTGTCCCTGCTTATTTTAACCTGGGAAGAAACTTAGTGTTTTTCAACACTATCACAAAGCAAGATGAAGATGGAAGAATGCACAAAACTCAAATGCAGCCATGAAGTCACCTCCCACTATTCTGTGGTTACAGAAGGGACCCCTGGTCCCACTACTGCCCCCAGTAACCTGCTCTCCAATCAGCAGCTCTAGTGATCTTTGTAAAATATAAATCAGATAATGTTCCTTCCTCTCCTTGGCTTAATAACCCCACAGTGGCTTTCCTGTACTTAGGATGAAATCCAAGACACTTAACCTGGTTGAAAAATCCTGTGGGATCTGGCCCTTTGCACTTGCTTTTCTCTCTCTTTTCCCACCAATTAATACACAATCTGCTGTCTCAGTGTCAATGTCTTTTCCTCAGAAATGCCATCGCTTTCTCCTTTACCCACTGTCTAAGTTAAACCCCATTCTTCCTTTTTCTTATGGCATCCTTTGCTGGCTTCACACAGCTCCTCACCATTTGTGAGTCTATGTTTCTCATGTTAGTTTAAAAACCTTCCCCCCACCAGACTGTAAGCTCCATGTTGGATTTGTGCCCACTCTGTTCTCCTGTGCAGTACCTGGCTGTGATTTCATACTCAGAAATACTTGTTGAAGAAGTGATCGAATGCATTGGTGCATGGAGGAATTCCTGGGATTCCAGAGTCCTGGGGTTGGGGTGTTTTCAGGGCTGCGATGGCTCGGGAGAGCTATGGATATAAGGAAAGCAGGGGCGTGAGGCTCAGGGATGTGTTAGTTACCTACAAACAGTGATAGGAACAGGAGGCCAATGGTGAGTGGGTGTTTAGGACCAGGGAACAAATGGTCAGACACCAAACAACTTGTCAAGAAAACAGATTCATGACACAGGTGACGCCCTTACAGCCAAGGCACCTCCGATAGGTGGGGCAGGAACGGTGTGTTAGGGAGAAGGTAGGAGACCACTGAAGCTCTGTGAGGAGTTTAGGGCAGCTCCCCGTGCCTTGGAACACAGCTCTGTAATCTGGGAATCTGGATGAAAGGTCAGAGGGAACCTTGTGGATATTGTTACCATTGGAGTCGTAAGAGACTCTGTTTCCACTGAACACCAGCATGTAAACCTAGCGTTCCAGGGAGCTACCTCCTCTACAGGTAATTTCAGGCACGGAGGATGGTCAGAGGTCATGGTTGCCCAGGAGCCCAGACTGACACCTAGTGCAGAGAGGGGAACATACCTTAAAGTCTTCTCAGTGGCCAACAGTGTACACGAGCTGCGGTCGGGCACCTCCACATCTGGACTGCAGAGGCATCATGAGGTATTGGAAGGCTTTCGTAGGCAGAATAGTGGCCCCTTCCCAGCTGTGTTCAGACAGACATGTGACGACAGAAGCTGAGTCAGAGATGCAACACTGCTCACCTTGAAGACGTGTGGGTGACCTCTAGAAACTGGGAAAGGCAAGGAAAGGGATTCTCCCCTTGCCCAAAATATGACATCCAACTCAGGTGTTTATAATCAGTTCATAGCTTCTACCAGTCCATATGAGATTTACCAATCAGGTGACAATTTTACAATAAGCAAAGTTGCCTGGCGGTTATAGTTGACATTCCCATTTTATCTGGTTTCCCGGGTGTGGTAGGCAGAATAATGAACGGCTTCCTGAGGACGTCCAACCCCTAGTCCCTGAAACCTGTGAACATGTTACCTTACATGGCAGAGGGGAATTAAGGTGGCAGGTGTGATTAAGGTTATTAATCAGCTGACTTTAAAATAGGGAGATTATTCTGGATTATCTGGGTGGGTCCTTGGAAGTAGAAGAGGGAGGCAGGAGTGTTGGTGTCAGAGGGATACAATGTGGGGAGGATTCAACCGGAGGATTCAACTGCTGGCTGTGAAGATGAAGAGGGGTCATGAGGCAAGAGATACAGGAAAAGGCAAGGAAATGGATTCTCTCCTAGAGACTCAGAAAGGATTAGCCCAGCCAATGATTGATTTCCATCCAGTGAGACCTGAGTTGGACTTCTAACCAACAGAACTATAAGATAACAGACATGCATAGTTTAAAGCTGCTAAATTTATGATAATTTGTTACAGTCATTAGAAAACGAATACAAAGACTCACCAGACCTAGTGTGGTTTAAAAATCTCAGCTCAGTTATAGACAAGTGTTACCGAACCAGGTTCGTTTTGCCCAGCGCAGAGCAAGCCAAAACACAGGGACACCTAGACGGGAAAACACATCTCAAATTCACCTCCCCAGAGGCAAGGGGCTCAGAGTATTTATGGGACAAGAAATAGAGAAGCAGGGCAGCCTGAGGCATTGGAAGCAAGGGAAAGGTGATTGGATAAAGGTGTGGTAATCATTCTGTGCCGTGTAACTAGGCTTCATACAGGTCTCTGCACATTCACAGGGGCACCAAGTGGACACTCGCACATGCCCAGTTGAAGCGTCAGTGGTTCTACCCAGTCTCAACCAGCTCGGCTCCAACCAACTAGACACTGCTGACTCCAAGCTCCTAGAAAACAACACGGGCAAACGTGTTATTGTTTGGGCTACATGTTGCTTGGAGGACGTGCAAGTCTTAAAACGACTTTGATTAGTGAAGGCAGGTGAAATTGGATTTGACTAACCATTACCCAGGGTTTCACAGGTGTCAAATCATATGTTATATGTCAATTATATGAGGCCACAAGCAGTTCCACCTGGGAGATGAGACGGTGGGGGCAGGGGCGAGGTGGAAGACCAGAAGTTCTGATGATATTGTCTGCTGGGGCTTAGGGGTGTAGATGTATTGATATATCCTGTAGGTCTTTACCTCTCCATTCTGCAAATATTTATTGAGGACTATATTAGTTTCCTAGGGCTGCTGTAACAAATTACCACAAGTTTGGTGGTTTAAAACAACAGAAATTTATTTTCTATAGTTCTAGAGGCCAGAGTTTTAAATCAAGGTGTCAGCAAGGCCACGCTCCCTCCGAAGGCTTTAGAGAAGAATCCTTCCCGCCTCTTCCAGCTTCTGAGGGCCCCAGTTATTTTTGGTGTGTGACAGCACAATGCCAACCTCCGTCTTCACGTGGCCTTCTTTGTGCCTCCGTGTGTCATTTTCTGTCCCTTATAAGGAGACTCATTGGATTTAGGACCTACCCCAATCCAGTATGATTTCATCTCAATTCTTATCATAATTACATCTGCAAAGACTATTTCCAGATAAGATCACATTCTGAGGTCCTGGGTGGACATGAATTTTGAGGAGACCCTGCACAACCCAGCACAAGGATTGATTATGTCTCAGGCACCCTGCTAGGTTCTGGAGGAAGAACGTCCTTAAATAAGAAACTAAAGAAGCCAGCAAGCAAACTAGGGTTGTGATAAGTGCTCTGAAGGCCATGAGCAGGGGCATCCATGGGAATCAGTGTGGGTGGCAAGGAGGCCCTAGAGAGGGTGGTCAGGAAAGTCCAGTCTGCAGAGCAGAGCTGAGCTCCAAAAGCCAGCGAGGACCAGCCACACAAAGGTGAGCAGGAGAGCGTGCACCTGATGGACGGGAGGGGCAGAGGCCCTGGGGAGCTGAGGGGCTTGGCAAGTTCCCAGGGGAAGAAATCCAGTGAGACTGGGGCAGGGGGAGAGCGAAGGCAGTGACATGAACTGAGCTTGTCTAGAGCAACCTCTAAGAATTTGGAGTAGGAGTGAAGACATTAGACTGCATGTCTGAAGGTTCCCTCTTGCGGTGGCCTGGAGGATGGGGGGTTAGGAGGAGGCAGGGAGATAAAACAGGACATTACTGCAGGCTTCCTGGAGAAAAGATGCTGAGAGCCTGGGCAGTTCACATGTACCCAGGGATGGGGCCAGGCGGCTGGGAGAGGCACCTGGTGGAAGAATGGACAGGACTGAGCTAGTGAATAGACTTGGGGTAAGGGAGGAGGAAGACCCCAAGAGGTCTTCCAGAACAGGGTTTTGATGACTGGGTAAAAACCAGTGCCATTTACTGCAAGGGAAATGCAGGAGAGAAAATGCCCAGTCACTTGGGACAGCTCAGAAAACACTGGGCGTGGAGCCGAGTAGGCCACCAGGGAGCTGCCACCCTGCACAGTCCTCCTCCGGGAGCGCACTGCCCACACCTACCTCAGGTCCAGGCAGGTCGGGACACCACTGCGCCCTGTGTGGATGGCTGTTCTTTGCCCTCCGTGGGGCCCAGAGCGGGGAGGCGGAGGGAGAGCAGCCCAATCGCTTGCCAACCATGACCAGGCAGTGCCTGTCGTTTGTCGGATGTTTAGAATTATGGACAAGAGACTTCAGGTCCCTCTGAGGTTCTCTAGAGGGAGGGAGGGAGGCCACAGCCATGTGCCTTCATTCAGAATCTTGTTTATTTCTCCAAACAGCCCTTTCAGGTAGCTGGTGTGATTCCCATTTTGAGAGACGAGGAAATATTTGAAGAAGGTAAACATCCTGATCAAGCTCACACAGCCAGTAAGTTGCAGAGCCAAGACCCAAGCTTAAGTTTCCTGATCTGGGCAACTCTCTTCTCTTTCCATGGCCCTTTGTCACTGGAGAAGGGCATTGTGGAAAACAGGTATCAAAGTCCAGGGGGTGCTGGGTGGTTCAGGGTGAACATTGACACAGGCCTGTTTCCATTAGGTCAGTTTGATGCAAAAGGATGTCAGTCTGTTTCAGAGACCCTGCTTCTTCCATGAGGATTGGTTTCAAGAGGGTTGGGTGTAAGGGAGCTCTTTCTGGAGTGCTCATATGATGTGTTTTGAAAGACCTTCTTACACTGCCCCTCTTTTATTCTGCTTCCAGGCAGAATCAAATCAGGTATGGAATCAAATTGATCACATTCATGAATTCATAGAATGAAAGGAATTGTCCTTATAAGACTCTTCTATTTTTAATTAGTTATTATTTTCTCCCTTAGTCCCCCAGCTGCAATCCCATTACCCTCCTCCTTCCCTGCCCCTCTTTGCATACCTAGACATATATTTACTGCAACTTCTTCCACTCCCCCTTCCACCACACCCACGTATAGAGACATCCTTGATAATATACAGTGTTGTTTTGTATGCTATTTTAAAACTCTTATAAATATTGTACTATAAATATTCTGTTTCTTACATTTTGGGCTTAACATTATGATTTTGAGATTTATGCATGTTTTGTGTAGTCTGGGTAATTTCTTCTGTCTACTGCAAAGTATTTCACCAAATACATACAACATATGTTGCTTGTTCATTTCCCTGGGAAGGGGCCCTAGGTTGCTTCCAACTCCGTGACACATCCAACTCTGTATGAACCTCTTTATACATATTTCTTTGTGAACTTGTGATGATTTCTCCAGTGTATAAACTCAAGGCTGGCTTTCCTGGGTTCTAGGGATACACATAGAAAACACCCTTCAAAATGGCTCACCAGCGACCTTTGAACCAACAATGCTCAAAGGTCACGTTTCCCCACACCCTTGCCAGCATTTGATATTGTCCAACTCTCTAATTTTTGCCAACTTGATGCACATAAAGGGGCATTTTGTTAACTCAGTATGATTCTCCCAAAATCCTAATGTCCATAATCATCTTCGCTAGGACTGAAGGGAACGTAATTGATATATCAAGTGCTGTGCTAACTGCATTTCTATTATATGTACCTTATAGCCTTTCTTTCCCTGACTTAAGTTCATAAGTGCATGATAAAAGTGCCTGCTTCACAGTGTTGTTGTGAGGCTGATCTAAGGGTCTGGCCCATAATGCTCAATAGAGGCAAGTTATTCTTATTGTCATAATTACTGTGAATATAAAGTAATTAGCACAGTGTTTGGTACACGGCATTCCAGTAGAGTTTAGGCTCCATCAGAAAAGGGATTGTGTGTCTCTTGTGCACAGCTGTATCTCCAGCACCTAGAAGAGTGTTTGACCCACAGTTAGTGCTCAATAAGAATTTATTAAATGAATAAAAAATAACTGTAAGCTTCTATAACGATGGTGATGATGCATATAAAGTAACTAGCACAGTGGATGGAACATAGGCCTCAATAAGTTTTAGCTAATACATGTTAGCTCTTATTATCATTAACTCATGCCACAAAGACCCCATGTTGGGACTTCCCTGGTGGTCCAATGGTGAAGAACCTGCCTTCCAATGCAGGGGACATGGGTTCGATCCCTTGTTGGGGAACTAAGATCCCACATGCTGCGGGGCAACTAATCACGCATGCCACAATTATTGAGCTCAGAGGCCTCAACAAGAGAGCCTACGTGCTGCAAACTACAGAGCCCATGTGCCCTGGAGCCTGTGCACCACAACTAAAGAGAGAAAACCCGCATGCCACAACTAGAGAGAAGCCCACGCATTGCAACGAAGGATTCCGCGTGCCGCAACTAAGACCCAACACAACCAAAAACTAAATTAAATAAATAAATATTAAAAAAACAAACAAACAAAGACCCTATGTCTTTGCTGTTGCTTTATTCACAGGAAGGAATTAGGCCACTGATTCTCAAAATTGCTTGCACTCTGGGATCATCTGGGGAGATGTAAAAGTAAGTGTTAGCTGGTCAGTCTCCCAATATACAACTCACCTCTTGTCTCTCATCACAAAATACTAATTAATTTACAAAAGGAAAAAGAGTACTTTTACAGTAGAGAAGCCTGGCAAACCCCATCTTAATTAAGTGATCAAAGTGGATGCCATCAGTAACACGACAAATAAACATAGTGGGCAACCCAACGGGATGCAATGAGAACATAGCATCATTTCTGTGATATTCTTGTCAAAGATGAATAAACTAAAACCCCTCATAAGGAAATGTTGAACAAACCCAAATTGAGGGACATTCTACAAAATAATCTTCAAAAGTGTCAAGGTCTGAAAGTCAAGGAAAGGCTGAGAAACTTTCCAGACTGAGGGAGACTAAAGCCACCTGACCGATAACTGCAGCTCATGATTCTGAATTGGACCCTTATCTGTAAAGAATGTTATTAGGACAATTAGTGAAACTTGAAATCTGAGGATTAGTTAGTAGAGATATAACAATGTTAATTTCCTGATGTGCAGTTTTTTCTTGAGGTTATATAGGAGAATGTCTTTGTTTGGGGGAAATAGACACTAAAATGTTTGGGGAAGGTGGCACACTAGGTTGGCAAATTACTCTCAGTTGGTTCAGGAAAGAGGTTTTTTTTGTATTGTGTTTGTACCTTAGGCAGTTTGGGCTGCTCTAACAAGATACCACAGACTGGGCAGCTTAAACAACAGAAATCTATTTCTCACAGTTCTGGAGGCTGGAAGTCCAAGGTCAGGGTGCCAGCATGGTTGGGTTCTTCATGAAGGCCTGCTTTCTGGTTTGCAGGTGGCTGTATCCTCATGTGGCAGAGAACAGAGAGAGGAAGCAAGTCCACGTGCCTCTTCTTATAAGGGCACTAATCCCATTCCTGAAGCTCCACCCTCATGACCTAATTACTCCAAAGGCCCCTCCTCCTGATACCATCACATTGTGGGTTAGGGTTTCAACAGATGAATTTTGGGGGACACATTCAGTCCATAGCAACTTCCAACTTTTTTGTACATTTGTACTTGTTTGAAAAAAAATTATTAAAAATTCTGGTTGGTTCCAATTTAAAGCTGATTTAATTAGTATGGGGCATAGACTGGTCTGCAAGTTTTAAAAAGTCTTCCCAGTCGTCTTATGTGTTGCCAAGTTTGAAACGACTAAGTTAGATCTTTTCTGCAAGATGATCAGTTAATTTTCTGTGATGAATTATTTCCCATTTTCTGAAAGCCTTGCACTGGGCAGTGTTTCCAGAGGGTGGTGGGCCATCACCATCCCTGCCTGTAAGCTCAGGAAAAGGCCAACCTTTGTGAAATGGGTGAGGGTGAGTTTCTCTCTTGGGCATGTAAGTGCCAAGGGCTGGCCAGGACTACCTCTATGGACCAGCAACACCTTGACTCCTGCAATTGACTGCCCCACATCATGAAGAGGATCTCAGATGATGGCTGGCAAAGTCACTTGTCAGGTGAGACTGGGGTTCAAGTCCTGGCTTCACCCTTCACTGGCTGGGTGACATGGGTTATTCACTTCAGTTCACAAGCCTTAGATTCATCCTGCATACCTCTTCATAGGATTATTGTGAGGATTAAATGAAGTCATTAGGGCATGAAAATCACCTAGCACAGTGCCCAGAATGGAATAAGCATTCAATTCATGCTAGCTATGTAATATAATATAAGTATAATGTAAGAAATTTTCTGATTTCCTGAAAATATTAATATTACCAAGAGTTTTTGAGTGTGTGTGTGTGTGTGTGTGTGTCCTGGGAGATGTTGCAGGCCAAGAAGGAGAATAACGTGCTGACAGCTACATCAGTTAAGAAAGCTAAGACCCCAGGTGGGTGGGAATAACCTTGCCATCTGTCCTTCCCTCCCTGCGGGCAGGCCTGGCAAACTCTTGAGAGGTAAGTGTGGGTCCCAATATGGGGGCTAACTGTGCCCAAACTCCCTTTGGCTACAATCTCTTCATGACCCCAGCAGTAGAGAAAATCCCTGCTCTCAGGAGGTTTAAGATCCAGAGGGAAGTGGCGAAATTAGTGGAGAAAAGAGGGCAGCAATGGCAGGAAGCAGCCCCCAGGACCGTCTAATCCACCTTTTCATCTGAAGGTTTTGAAGGACAGAGAGAGTCCACTTTTGACACTGTGTCTTTGGCTTGGATCTTGCTAGTAGAGAGCTACAGAGAACAGTTGTTTGAAGGGGAAAGGAGGTTAATTGTTTTAACTTGAGCAGAGCAAACTTGGAAAGTGAGAAATCCTCCCTCTTCCAATAGGCCTCTGGTCCAAAACCACACCTGGCCTCGCATCCTTCTAATGATAATCCCCACAGAGTTCCAGGTGTTCAGCCCAGTGACTGATGGTGAGCCCTGCCGAGTTCTGAGGGACAAGATGGAGGCTATATATAAATCCAACAAAGTTTCAAAAGGTAAAAGACGCATGACCGATTACGAAAGCTTATATTGCTCTGGGAGAGTGCTGAAGCTTTATTTCTGCCCTGGCTGATACGTTGTTCTTTTCCCTCTTGGAAGACAAGGCAGTCTCTAGGCCACAGTTCCCCATCTGTGAAATGGGGTGAGATTATCCACCCTGTGGGACTCATCCTGCGTGAGGCACCTTTGAAGTCTCCAGAGCACAACAGCACAATGCGCTCTGAAGAGCTGGTGCCAGTATTCCCAATGGCAAAGGCATCAGGGCCAGCTGACGCCTCAGGAGGCATCTGAGAGACCAGTGGGGGAGAGCTGGTGGCAGGCCACACCTGCGAGCCTTGTGAGGGTTGCCAGGAGGACTGCACGATGGCAGCAGCTGTGGGGCGAGGTCAGCGGGCAGCCCAGGCAGGAGTCGGGCAAGACGGGGCCTCTTGGAAGGTGGCGGCTGCCATCCGGCTCTGCTCCCAGTCTCTGTTGCCATCACGGAGCCACACACATCGACAGGAGGAGGCCAGCACTTGATGATGCCAGCAGGGAGGAAACTCGGAAAAGTCGAGAAAGGTGAACGCAGAGCCACTCAACGAGATCCAAGCTCTAGAATTAAGATGTGCCTTCTTAGAGCTGATGGTCTGGGGCCAAGCACAGGCTCTCCAGAGGGGCGAGGGCTAAGACATCACCTTTCCTAATCCCTTTATTTTATACAGGTGGGAACTCAGGATCGGAGAGTATTGGTGGCTTGCCCAAAGCCTCACAGCTAAATAGCAACAGAACAACCAGTCATTTCCTACTTGTTTACTCTTTTCAGTATAACTTAGTCTCCCTAAATGGTTCAGCATATGCCAAACTTTTGGAATTTTCTTTCTCCCGAATAAAGGTAACTTCAAGAGGTGCTGTGGCCTGGTGGATAGAATAGAACTGGTGAATGGAACTCTGGTCTTTCGGGTCCTTGCTTGTACACTGCTCCTAACCAGAAGATGGTCTTAGAGATGGCATTCAGTTCAATAATTTAAAGCTTGGCTTAACCTCAAAGTCTTCCCCAGTGCCTTGGGGGTGGGAGGTGGGAAGTGTACCCACCCTGGGGGGAGCCCTGACCCTGAGCAGGGAGGTGGTGTGTTAGCTCTGGCACACAGCCAGGCATGGTGATGGCTGTGGTTAACATAGCCCTGAGTGTGCCTTTCAGGTAACTACCCTTCAGCCCAGTCTCTGGACACACATTTCATAAGCAAAACAAGGCCACCTTCCAGGGAGCCCATGGACTGTAATCAGTCTTCCTTCAACCTCAAGGCCCCATTGGCAGCCACTGCCCAATGATGGGCATCGTCAAGAGCTGTGGTGACAAGCCTAGTGGTAGGAGTGGTGGCAGCTCGGTCTAGTATGACCACAGCAACCAGGCAGGGGGTCACCTAGCCAGCCCACAACAGCAAAGGACCCTCTTGAAGGGGAGGGTCCCTCAACTTCACTGAATTATCAGTCCGCAGCCTCGGAGTGATCCCGGGTGCTGCTTCTCACCTGTGGTCGGATGATCTGGAGTAAGTCACTTTACATCTGAGCTTCAGTTCCCCAAACTGCAAAATGTGCAATAACATCGTAGACTAATGGGGGTCATTATAAGAACTCAATAAGATAACATGACAACAATACCTAGAATAGTCCCAGAATCTCAGGAGTCACTCAACAAGTGATATTTCCTTCCATTTCCCTCTAAGCGTTAAATATCATTGAAACTGTCACCCACGCTCTTGGTTATCTTCCATTTGGGCAAATAAGCACATCAAACACACACACACACACACACACACACACACACACACACACACTGTCTCTCTCTTATACATAAATTCGGGAAAGAACCCTAGCTTGTCAGTGCTTACAGGCACTGTGGAAATGCCCAGGATGGAGCTCTTATCACACAGGTGAGGGGCTGGTGCCCTGAGAGACAGCGCGGCTTAACCAGGGTTGTGCGGGCACAAGTTGCATAGCTTGTACTTCCTGCTAAGTCACATCATGGTCTCCAACTTAGTTGTGGGATGTTTTGGGGCTGCAAGCTGATGGCAAGAAGATGAGCTTTGTCTCTTAGATACCAGGGCCAGGGAGGGGACACACTGCTGATGCATTAACTGGCTGACCCAGAATGTCTGATATAACTTCTTCCACAAATGTTTTTGAGATGGTAACATGTCATCCTGGCTTTGTGCTACTCAACCTGGCAGCAGAGAGATTTGAAATTATTCTATTACAATCTTCTCTGTATGATGATGAGGTTTCCTCAATTTTGTGCAGTTAGTGGGACAGGGGGCAGTAGTCAAGGTCTTGGAGAATTTGTCCTTGCTTACACAAGGTAATTCAGGTAGGACACAGAAAGATGGTGCCGTCACACACAAGCACACGGTTGCACATACATGCACATGCGTGTTCTCCCCAGCATGATTGCCAGCACATCTATCATCCAGCTGTCACCTCGTTAACTTGGTAAAAGAGGATACACAAAAGTGAAATAAGAAGAAATCATCTGCTAGTTCAAAGCCCATTTCAGAAGGGAGCCTAAATATATTTTTTCTCCATTTCCTATCTCTTCCCTCTGTTTTTTTCCTCTTTATTGTCTTTTTTTTTTCTGACAACACTGAAGATCCCCTAAAAGTGGTTAGATCCCTTCTCATCTCTGCTAAACGAATGCTGTCTCTACCTAAACCAGTATAAATAAATCAAGACCAAACATCACTTAAGGGCAATGTCCCCCTCACTCATCTCTCCTGTGTCTGTCAAGTAAACCACTCAACACAAACAAACTCCACTCCCATGCTTCAAAAGTGATGATGATTTTTACTGATGATGACATTGTTTTGCTCATTATGGAGAATTTGAAAATCATGTAGAAATAAAACAAAGAAAAGACAAGTCACTTATAATCCCACAAACTCTGGAACAATCTGTGTTAAAATTTTAGTCTTCTTTTCTTCAAAGATCACTCATTAAAACAAAACACAGGGACTTTCCTGGTGGTTCAGTGGGTAAGACTCTGTGCTCCCAATGCATGGGGCCCAGGTTCGATCCCTGGTCAGGGAACTAGATCCCGCATGCATGTCGTAACTAAGAAGTCCTCATGCCGCAACTAAGAGTCTGAGTGCAGCAGCTAAGACGTGGTGCAGCCTAAATGAATGAATGAATGAATAAATAAATAAATATCTTAAAACAAAACAAAAAATAAATATCTTAAAACAAAACAAAACAAAACAAAATGCAAACTCGAACTAATACCAACAATGACATTTTGCATTTTTTTGTTTTCTGACATTAGAGCAGGAGCTTCTCCATGTCATTAAATAGACTTTGAAAACATAATTTTTAATGGCTGCAAATTATTTCCTCATTTAGCTCTCCCTCTATTTCTTTAACCAGATTCCTATAGTTGTATATTCAGGTTTCCAACTTTCCAATATTATATGTAATGCTGTGATTATCATCCATGCACACAAATTCCTACCCACATCTCAGACATCAACTGAGACTGACCAGGTGAAATGGTCTGAAAACTGCCAACTCTGAAGCTGGTGGAAGCTGAAGACATCTTCAAGGTTGCTGCTAATTGGTGGGGGCCTGGGTCCCTTGGTCTCCTCTTCCCTGGGTCTGGCCTTCCCCCTGGGTTGCCTCAGTCTTGGACCATGTTTACCCTGACAAGGGACTCAGATCCTTCTCTGGTTTTCACAAGAGAAAATCATTCACACGAAACAGTGATGTGTTTAGAAAACACTGCTGAAGATTGTGGGGGTCCCTGATCGTGCCACTTGGTGGTCCTTTCCCTCCCTCCCTGTTCTGCTCATCCTGGCCCAGTCCTTCCCTTCTGTCATGAAGTACTGTGACCTTGTTGTCACAGGCATGGTGTGAGACCACCTGATACACAGGCCTTTAAGAGTGGGGCTCATCTTCTGTCTAAGCAATCATCTTAACAAAGGCAGTTCTCACCCTAAGAGGAATTCTAGTACCAGCATTGAATTCTCACACATGGAAGAAGTTGGAAAGTAACAGGGGAATGTCTGGGTTGAACAGTATGAAAAGTAGGCATTGAAAGGTGTTTAAGGCCAAGAATGAGATGTGGGATAAGAATATAAATAACACAGGACTAAAACAAGTAATTTTAAACTTTGTATGGAAACACAAAAGACCCCGAATAGCAAAAATCATGTTACAAAAGAAGAACCAAGCTGGAAGAATCATATTCCCTGACTTCAGACTACACTACAAAGCTACAGTAATCAAAACAGCATGGTACTGGCACAAAAACAGACACAGAGATCAATGGAACAGGATAGAAAGCCCAGAAGTAAAACCATGCACTCGTGGTCAATATATGACAAAGGAGGCAAGAATATACAATTGAGAAAAGACAGCCTCTTCAATAGGTGGTGCTGGGAAAACTGGACAGCCACATGTAAAAGAATGAAATTAGAACATTCTCTAAAGCTATATACAAAAAAAAAATAAAAATAAAACCCCTCAAAATGGATTAAAGACCTAAATGTAAGACTGGAAACCATAAAACCCTTAGAGAAAAACATGGGCAGAACACTCTTTGACATAAATCATAGCAATGTTTTTTTTTGGATCTGTCTCTTAAATCAAAGGAAATAAAAGCAAAAAAAAAAAAGAGACCTAATTAAGCTTAAATGCTTTTGCATAGCACAGGAAACCATAGACAAAACAAAAAAACAACCTACTGAATGGTAGAAAACATTTGCAAAGGATCTGACCAATAAGGGGTTCATATGCAAAATATATAAACAGCTCATACAACTCAATATGAAAAAAAAACCCAATTTAAAAAATGGGCAGATGACCTGAATAGACATTTTTCCAAAGACATACAGATAGCCAATAGGCACATGAAAAGATGCTCAACATTGTTAATCATCATAGAAGTGCAAATTAAAACAAGAATGAGATAACACCTCACACCAGTCAGAATGGCTATCATCAAAAAGAACACAAATAACAAATGTTAGTGACACTGTGGACAAAAGGGAAGCCTCGTACACTGTTGGTGTGAATGTGAATTGGTACAGCCACTGTGGTAGACAGCATTGGAGGTTGCTGAAAAAACTAAAAATAGAGCTGCCATATGACCAAGGAATTCCACTCCTGGGTATATATCTGAAAAACAAACAAACAAAAAACCTGAAAACACTAATTCAAAAAGATACACGCACCCAATGTTCATAGCAACATGCCAAGCTATGGAAGCAATCTAGGTACCCATCAACAGAAGAATGGATAAAGAAGATGTGGTATGTATGTATGTGCATATATATATCTCAAACAATGGAATACTACTCAGGCATAAAAAAGAATGAAATTTTGCCATTTGCAATAACATGGATGGACTAGGAGGGAATTATGCTTAGTGAAATAAGTCAGACAGAGAAAGACAAATACTGTGTGATATCACTTATATGTGGAATCTAAAAAATAAAACAAACTGGTGAATATAACAAAAAAGGAACAGACTCACAGATACAGAGAACAAACTAGTTGTTACCAGTGGGGAGAGGGGAGGGGGAAGAGCATAGGCATAGGGGATTAAGAGGTACAAACTACTATGTATAAAATAAATATATTGCAAGAATATATTGTACAACTCAGGGGATATAGCCAATATTTTATAATAACTATAAATGGAATATAACCTTTAAAAATTGTGAATCACTATGTTGTACACCTGAAACTTATGTAATGTTGTACATCAACAGTACTCAATAAAATTACCAAAAACTAAAACTAAAAAACCAGCTCTTAGTTTCCAAAAGAAAAAAAAAAGAATATAAATAATACCACAAGTATTTGTTTATGTTGCCAGACTCCAGAGTCACAATTTTAATGTGAACAGCTGACTTAACCCAATGGCCTAGTCCTGGGAGTTCCATCTGCCTATAAATAACCTGAGAATCATCCATTAGAAATGATTATAGAAAACTTAAAGTCAGAAGAGATTCTAGTCTCCTCCTAAATGCCCCCCTTACCCTCAGCCCCCCTCCCTTGCCTTGCCCAGGTGACCCAACAATATGTCATGTTGCAGGTGAGCCTCAAATCCTCTCTCCAGAAGGACCACCTATTAGTGCAGCCTTAGGACCAACTTTAGATGCTTCTAAAAATCTGTTACTTTTATGACTGATATAAGTATTAAAATGGATGTGAACTACGGAATGAGTAGATATTTCATCATACTAAGCTTAACAATTAAAAACGAACCTCTAGAAAAACATGAATTCAGTCCATCAGCTGCAAAACGGGGAAGGCTGGCAGAATGAACCTTTTGGAGGCTGTGTGAGCAGGGATGGAGCTCAAGGGGCACATTGGTGTCTCCTTGGTGAGGTCACTCAATTCAGAAGGTATTTATTAAGGTTCAGATGTGTTTCCAGACACAAGAGGCCCTGTGAGACCAATAAAAGTTTTTAAGGAAGAACCCACTGGAAGGCTGGGGCCCAGCCCAAATCTCAGGGGAAAAGATACACTATGGGGACCCCATCCAAGAAGAAACGGTGGAGCCTGAAGGTCCTGAGGATGTGAGCATTCTGAGGCCAATGGGGGGAAATGGCAAAGGAGCCCAGCTGGATAGGGCAGGAAAGGCTCTGTGGATACATCTGGAGTTACCGGTGCAAAGTGCAGACAGCAAGCCTCCCTGGGTCTTTTCTGTATGGGTCAGCCCCCCAGCCCGTTACTCTCCCCTGAAGGCTGCTGCCTTGGAGTCCACCAGTATCAGTTCTGTTAGCTGAGTTTGCTGTCTCTTTTCGATGGGGTCAGCGTTTTCTCAAGTAGTTGGCATCTCCTGGTGGGGCTCATAACTGCACTCAAGACATCCTCATGGCCTGCCTGCACCCCTGGGCCCAGGGACTGCAGGGAAGGAGGTGGGCTGAGGTGGTGTGTCAGCTCGGAGGACTCCCTTCTTTTCAGGGGTGTGCCTTTCCAACCTCAATGTCCCAACTCATGAGCCCCCCAAGGCTGCCCCAAGCCAGCCACAGCGACAGCTCCCCAGACCTGCCCTTTGTGCTTGGCCTGAAGCACCAGCAGGGGGCTCCACCTCTGTGGAGCTGTCCTCTGTCCTTTGTGCCTTGGGCTGTAGCTTCCTCTTTTAATCCCATCCTTGCCTGCCATCTGGGTTTTGAGGATTTGACATAGTTTCTAGACCATTAAGAGCACTCCCTTCTTGGTTTCCTGTGCTCTCATGATTTAAAAAATGTCTTTTTAAAAATATCGTTTAGGGATTTGTGGGTGGGAGGGAGATGTAAGGCATGTGTTCTGGTGGTTATCATAAACAAGTCTCCCAGTAGAACAGTCTAAACTCCCAGTTCACATGAAAGGTGCTCTGCATCACTAATCATCAGGGAAATGCAAATCAAAACCACAGGAGATATCACCTCACACCTGTCAGAATGGCTATCATCAAAAAGATAGGCAAGGATGTGGAGAAAAGGGAACCCTCGCGCACTACTGGCAGGAATGTAAATTGGTGCAGCCATTATGGAAAACAGTATGGAGGTTCCTCAAAATATTAAAAATAGAGCTACCATATGATCCAGCAATTTCACTTCTGGGTATGATATCTGCAGCCCCACGTTCATTGCTGCATTATTTACAATAGCCAAGACATGGAAACAACCTAAGTGTCCACCGATGGATGGATGGATAAAGAAGATGTGGTATATATATTCAATGGAATATTATCCAGCCATAAAAAAGAAGGAAACCCTACCATCTGCAACAGCATGGATGGACCTTGGGGGCATTATGCTAAGTGAAATAAATCAGACAGAGAAAGACAAATACTGTATGATATCACTTATAAGTGGAATCTACAAAAAGCCAAACTCATAGATTCAGAGAACAGATTGGTGGTCACCAGAGGTGGAGACTAAGAAGTAGGGGAAATGGATGAAGGTGGTCAAAAGGTATAAACTTCCAGTTATAAATAAATTCTGAGATGTAGTGTACGGCATGGTGACTAAAGTTAATAATACTGCATTGTATATTTGAAAGTTGCTAGGAGAGTAGATCTTAAAAGTTCTCACCACACACACAAAATTGTAACTGTGTAAATTTGTGGTGAAGGATGTTAACTAAACTTATTCCGGTAATCATTTCACAATTTATACATATTACTAAATAATTATGTTGTACACCTAAAACTAATTACAATGTTATATGTCAAGTCTATCTCAAAAAAAAAAAAAAAAAAAAAGAATAAACTTCCAGTTCAAAGGAAGGGTCTCTTCAAACATATCAGATTCTTCTAAAAAGTTCCTTTCCCTTTCAGGGAAGAAAACTAGTTCTCTAGTTTTGTGTTATTAGTTTTGGACTTTGGTATAAAGTGCCACTAAGTTCTTCTTCTGGCCCAGATTCTGGGTGAAAACAAGCTAATGAGAGTTCACGTAGGGGGATTTGAATGTAAAGATGAAGACACAGACAGACAGACAGATAGACAGAGAGAGCCTCCCAGGGCACTTGTAAGCTCCAGGACACAAATGACACTTAGAAGAGTGCAGGTGGGAATGGGGCTGATTTGGGGGGTCAGGTGAGGCATGATCCACATCCCATGCTGGGCAGTGGGCAGTGAACCCTCTGTTACATAATTAACTCATTCATTCAACCCACACACATTACTGGATGCCTCCTGCATAGTGAGGGAGGCTAGCATGAACAAACATTAGGGCCCATACAAGAGCACCTTGTGAATTTCCCCAGGGTTCTCTATGATTCCTTCTACAGTGCAATGCAACTCACAAATTAAGGCACACTCCTCCACAGGACTTCACTCACTTCAGGCACCAGCTGCAGGCTTGGGGGTTCCCAGGCCCTGCACTCTCACCAACTGGCTAAAATCCAGAGGGTTCCCAGCACTACCTCAGGTTTCACAATTTGCTACAATGACTCAGAGAACTCAGGGAAGTGCTGTAGGTATGATACAGTTTATTGTAAAGGATGCAAATCAGGACCAGCCAGGGCGAGGCCCGGGAGGGTCCTGAATGTGCTCTTCTGAGGTCCTCAGGATGCGTTACTGTGACGGCATGCCGATATGTGAACACCCCTCAGGAAAGCTTGCCCAAGCCTCTGGTGGCCAGAGTTTTTATTGGGATTTAGTTATGCAGGGATGATTCACTGAATCATTGGCTACAGTGATTGAACCCCATCTCCCCTCCCCAGAGGCTGGGCTAACATCACGTGGCTCAAAGGTCCAACTCTCTAATCACATGTTGGTCTTTCCCCCTCCAGACTCTTTTTTTTTTAAGTCTTTATTGAATCTGTTACAATATTGCTTCTGTTTTATGTTTTGGTTTTTTGGCTTTGGCCATGAGACATGTGGGACCCTAGCTCCTTGACCAGGGATCGAACCCACACCCCCTGCATTGGAAGGCAAAGTCTTAACCACTGGACCGCCACGGAAGTCTTCCCCCCAGACTCTTCACACCTGGGGAAGGCAGTACCCTCAACAGCCAGTTTGCACAGCTTGGAATTTGTCCTGGGGATGAAGGGGAAAGGTGGAAGGAATGAGACAAAAGCGCCCATCCTGAAACTACCTAGGAACCCACCATGAGTCACTTCATTACCATAAACTCAGGGATAGCCTGAGGGGCCACCATGAATAACAAGACTCCTATGACTCCAGAAAGTCCAAGGGTTTAGAGGCTTCCCACCAGCAACCAGGGACAAAGGTCAATCAAAATCTTTATTATACCACACGTACCACCTTTCCTCTACTCTTCTCCTTAAACTTTTGTAAGATAAGGCATACAGGACAGGTATTTTAACCACTGGGATATGAATAAGTGTATCCTAAATAAATCTTTTTAAAAATCCTAAAAGTAAGTATATTTATCCAAATACATGAATTCACTGGTTCGTGTTTGAAGCTGGCAGTGCCCCCGCTTCCACTGTTGCCCATCACGGCTGACTGTGTGGACGTGAGAGCACCCAGGCCTGCGCGCATTGCGACACCCCACGCTCTGACCTTCTGCAGTCTCTTGCATGTGACTGGCACCCAAACCCACATGCTTGAAATTACAAGGTCCATCTTCTTCAACACATCCCAGAAAACGAATAATTCTCTCAGCAGTCTCACTGTGGCAACAATCACCTTCGCCTTGTCAGATCATATGAACTTCAGCTCAGAAAATCTGGCCACCATACCTTTGATTCCTACTCTCGTTTGGCTGATGTAAGTAGTTTATACGGTGCGGAAAAACTCTGAACAAAAATCTTCCCCTCTCGTACCTTGCGGAGGGAAGACCCTGACTGCTACGCCCTCCCAGTGACAGCAGGAGGAAGAAGCACCTCCTCAGAGGTAGCTGAGCAAGCAGCAGGCTCTGTCCACAGGCTGGTCTCTGGAAGATTCTGGGGCAGCCCCATGAGGGTTAGGTGGGGATGAGCGACCTCTCTGACTGTGGAGTTCTGGCATGGCACTCTGAGGCTTTGGGAAGGAGACCCTCATTCTGCAGGGTAGGGGCGTGACCTTTCCCTTCTGGCCCCCTGACCTGCCACGGGATCCTCCTGGAGCCACAGCCTGCTTCCTTCCTCTGTTCCCGTCTCCCGCTGACACACAGGCTCACTCGTGACATTCAGGAGTCTAACGGTGGCTGCCTGAGGACAGGCCTAGACGAACAAAATTTGGAAACAGGTGGAAGCAGAGCCCAGCCTGGGGGGGGGGGGGAGAAAGCCTAGAAATCTGAGTCATAGTTCCTGACCACTCATCCAAGGATTTGATGTCCCTTTGGCAGGCATGCTATTTTCTCTTTGCAAAACTATTGATCTTGCTGCCAAATGTGCCCTAAGCCTTCTGCCTGCATCAGTGAGACGAGTGATAAACTGTGTGACTGGAGGACAAAAGGGGCCAGGCTGTGGGTGGGTAACCTCTGAGCTCAGGCTAGCATTTTGGACATTTTTATCAGTAGACCCAGCACTGACTGGTCCACCAACCCAGGCAGGGTTGAAATGTAGCATGAGGTGAGGACTGCAACATTTGGGTTTGTTCACCAAGTCCAGAGCAAGGCACCAGAAATTCTTGGCTTCCTCCAAACAGCTGCACAGAAGCAGCGGCCAAACCCATCTTGTGTTTGATGAGTCATCCTGCGTCAGCCCTGTGCCGCGCAGGCTTCTATGGGTGCTTCCTCAGCGGCTGCCTCTGGCTTGGGCTTTTTCCAGAAGAGGAGGTAGCCAAATACTCAGGCCCCAGTACTACTGGGTGTTTTGCGATGCCAGGTAAGTAGAGTTTAACCTCCAAAAGTTCACCTCTGTTCCTCGTTCCTCATGATCTCGCTGGCCCTATGGAAAAAGGCCGAACAAACTGGTTTTACTTAAATCAGGAAAGTGAAAGCTAAGGAATTTGACAGTCTGTGCATTTAGGAAAGCAGGTAACAGTGTGAAGTCCTTCTCCCTCTTATCCTAAGGCTCAGGCTTTAATTTATAGGAGGTTAGGCAGCAAAACAAGCTGTGAGTCTCAGAAAAGTCTTACCAATATAATGAGATAATCTACTTCTTTAGAGATTTTTTAATATATTTATGTGTATTTGTGTATAAAGTTTACAAGTCGCTTTTTATATGCAGTCTTATTTAAGCTTCACAAAACTCTAAGAATCAAACATTTATTATGACCTCCACTTTACAGATGAGAAAACAGGTTCATAAAAATGAGAAGATTTGCTTAAGCATGATGCCACAAATAGTTGATGGGCGCTGAGCTACAGAACAATATTCTGACTCCATATCAATCTATGTTTTCCCTGAACAATCCAATCTATCTTCTCGTGATGTCTTAAATGAAAGCTTGTATAAATATTTGGAAGATTCCTTCAAACAACCTGTGTTTTACGATTCTTAGAAGTTGATTTTATATAAATTTGCACATCCTGAAGACGGCCACAAGATGGTAGGGTAGCCTTGACGATTGGGGGATTGGCTCCGTCCCTTGCACCAGTAGAGGGCTGTAGTTCCTTATTTCAAAAAGTGAGAAATGAAAACAGAAAACCAAAACAAAGCAGTAAAACTTCAGTGGCTACACTGAAGAAATGGGATGGTGGGAGGTGTGTTTTTCTTTGTTCTTTTTCTTTTTTAACTTAGGCAATGAGAGTTCAAACAAACAAGTCTCCATTTTCACCACTGTGTTTGCTTTTGGAGGCACGAGGTCAGGGCTTGGGCCAGTCGCCGAGCCTACATTATTCATCTGTCCAGCTCCAGCCCTGGAACAAATATGAAGAAATGAAGTAGCTTCAGTCGAGCGGAAACAGTGTTGTTATTGTTGCTGGTGACAGTTCTATTTGCCAACAAACATAAAAACATACTTTGGAACCGGGAATGGGCTTGTCAGAGGGAACTTTTGTTCCATGTTTGGGCTGGGAGGCTTCCAGATAGAAATCAGGCTGGCATTTGAACTTCAGGAGGCAGGGAGAGAGCTGTGCACAGCAGCCACTGACCCAAAAGCCTGGGCCATCAGCTGCAGTTTTCATCTGGGTGTTGTTTGACTGCCGTCCATGTGGCTCTGTGCTGCCAACTGGGGTCACTGGCCTGCCTGGGTATTAGGGGGGAGCAATGCAGGGCATGCAGTCCAGGACGATGGGCTTTCCACAAAGGGGATAAACAGACTTTGGATTCGGAGCTTTTGGAAGGTGGTCCTCACACGGGGGCTCTGGGATAGGGAAAGCGGTCCTGATGCTGCAGGATTTATTTGCTGTCAGGCCCCAATTATCCCAAGATTCTTGACAGCATCCTTAGGATCCTTTTGCTACATGGGATACTTTAGGGATAAAGCCATCCTTCCTGTGTCTGCCGGTGCTAGTTTAAGGTAGGTAAACTCATGTGGATGCCTATCTAGAAGGCATAATTCAGAGGGCTAATCTGCATATCCCCGCTAGTGCCACATAATTCAAGGTGAAGGGCCTGTCCAAACCTGTCTGGGGGCTACCGCCTCTCTCCACAGGTGGATTGGACTTACACTAGTACGGTATCTATTTGGAAAGAGGTAAGCTCGATAAATTACTACCGCAGTGAATGTCATTAAGACATGGTAGAACTGGAAGCACCCCATACATGTAAACTCACTGCTTCTCAATTAACCTTCCCCAAAGCCACGGTCTCACAGTGTCAAGTCTCACTTTACTTTAAACTTTAAAGCTGGAAAGGCATCTTAGAGATGACACGGTCCAAAACTTCCATGTCTGTGCTGGCGAGTTCCCTCCCAGGAGTAGTTCAAAGATGGTTGACAAACTGATGAGTCCCTTATTTTACAAATAAAGTAACCACTCCCAGAAGGGCAGTGATGGCCCCAATCACACACCTAACTGGCGGCCAACCAGGGGCTGGAACACAGCTGCCAACTTTCAGGTTAGTGCTGCTTCTACTCCATATTGCTTCCTTGCATCTTAAAACCCTCAGAATTATTTTGAAGCCTTATTTTAATCTACAGATTGCTTCAGGACTACACAGTAACAAGCCAGATGCAACCGGAAGAGAGACCTCTTGTTTCCAACCCTCAGATTCATTTGAGTCTCAATTCCAACCACCAGGCCTTGTAAACCTTAACTGACTCTGGAGCTAAAAAGTTTAATTACCAGCATTCAGCCTCAGAGTTAGGGATGTTTGCGATAGAGGAATAGAAGGTGTTCCGTAGAACAGAGGCCGACAATTTTTTTTTTTTTTCTGTAAACGGCCAGATTGTAAACATTTTAGGTTTTGTGGACCATATATTCTCTGTCACAACGACTCAGTTGTGTGGCTCTGGCGTGAAAGCAGCCAAAGAGGATTTGTAGATGAATGATCACGGCTGTGATGCAATATAACTTTACTTACAAAAACAGGCTGGGGGGTGAGAGGGTGGGACGGATTTGGCCCTTGGGCCAAAGTTGCTGACCTTCTGCAAGAGAAGACTTGGTCTCTGACTTACTCTTCTGTAGCACATTCCAGATCTAAGCAATATACTCTTCTTCATTTGTCTTTGAAGCGTATATTGACATTCAGGTGTCCCCACCCACCTTAATACATAGAATTAATATTTTTCAGTTAGAGACTTGATAGTCCTAATTAGGCGATTGATTTGTGTGGGCCTCTTGTGTTGCTGTATCATGCAATTTGAGCCCGTGAGGTAGGTCAGTCAAGGCAACAAACTAACAAACCTCAGAGATGAGGAAACTGAGGCGGAGGCACAGGGATCGGAGTCTGAGCCCTTCTTTGTCTATGGTGTGCCTGGGGCTGTGTGATGCCAGGTGCTGTCCTTCATCATCTCATTTAATCCTCACAAGATCCTGGGGGATTTTTACTAGTATGCCAGTTGTACAGATACATCCTCAGAAAGATTAAATAATGAGTCTATTCTAGTAAGCAGCAGAGTTTCCCCTGTACCACACTGAATGTTCAATTCTTAGGAATAATCACCTGTTCCAGGGCAAGGAGGGCGTATTCATAATCCGTACATGTTTAACTCCCGCACTTTCCTTAGTGCTCAGTAAATGTTTGTTGAATGTTAAATGAGTTTTTGATGGGATGACAAGATCTTTTCATTGTAAATGTTTACCTAATGTTCTTTTTAAAAATAACTGTCTGCGGAAGCCGTCCCACCTTGGCTTGACCCAAGCTCTCAGCTATTAGGTGCAGGATTTCCCCTTTAGGGCGAACGACGACGTCAGGCGTGGGTGGTGGGCCTCCCCATCGCCAGCAACCTGCCCAGGCTGCAGCCCCTGCTGGGGGTGCTGGGTGTGGGAGGAGACGTCTGGGGGCGGGGCTCCGAGTTCCTTCCAAGTTCCCACCTTCTACCCTGGTGGGCAGAGGAAAGTCACAGATGCAAGCAAAAAATGCCATTCAAATGCCATTCAGTATACCTCAAAGATATATTCTTTCTCCGAATGGGTGGCAAGTTTAGGGGTCTTCAGGCCAGCCCTGTTGGGGGCTGCCGGGAGCTGCGGCCCCTGCCACGTGACTTTGGAGAGATGGGCTCACTTGGGGCAGTTTCAAGTCTCCTCCTGGGCCCGGCCCAGGCCATCCCGGAGCCCCATCCCGTTAAGGGAGGAGGGCAGCCGGAGCCGCTGCGTGTTGTCGGCGTGCGGGCCTGAAGGGTGGTGGCAACAGTTCGAGTGGAATTGCCACAGCTGCCTCCGCAGTGAGGACGGGGCGTTCCGAACCCCTGATCCAGGGCCGCCCCGTGTGACCAACTCCCAAGACGTTTTTACACCCGGACCTCTCCACTTGGGGACCAGACCTCAGTTCATCCTCAAGGGGAATCTGGAATAGAGAGAGAGGGGGACTTGGGGTTCTGACAAGTTGGGGAAGACGCACTGCTTTCGGATTTCGTCAGGGGAAGAGATGGAGGCGGTGGGTGGTAAATTCCTGAACTGAGGGGACGGCCCACCTCAGCCTCCCCTTTCAGGAGGCCTGGCTGCCTGCCGGGAGGGGCTGTGACACCACCACCCCCGACCCCCCATAACAGACTTACCGTCTTTGTATCAGTTTTCTGTCTGAAAAATGAGGACACGGGATGATAATTTCAAAAGAGCCTGGGGTTGAATGCTTGGAGGGTCAGGGATTTTTCGGTGGCGGGGGGGAGGTAGTGATATTATTTTTTAAATTTAATCATTTTGACCACTTTATAATAGAAAGGATTAACTCTGTCATATTTGGTGTTAAATTACCCAGTTTGGGTTTACCTTTTGATTTTTTTGACAAAAGGAGCAATTAATGCGGTTAATTCTAGAAATAGTTTCGTGATTTTTTACATTGCTTTCAAAGTTTTTTCTTTCTCCTACAGAGACCAGATATTCATGTATTATTTTTAACGGTTTTATTCTTTACATTTAAGTTTTAAAATACTATTTTTTGTTTTAAAAACTTGAAATTAGTACACACACATTTAAAAATTCAACTAGCGTATATGTGTCTGTATATATATATATATAATTTTCATGAGAAATTAAAATGCCACATTTACACCCAGTCCCATTACCTTCTCCAGAGGCAACTAGTGTTAACAATTGATGGGTGAATTCTTCAGACTTTCTTTAAATTTGTGGCATATGCATGTGCACGTGTATGTGGCATTTATTTTTACATAAGTAAAATGCACACACACATATGTATACAAGAGCATTCTACAGCTTGGTTTTCTTCACACAACACTAGCTCTTGGAGTTCTTTCCATGCCAGCGCACATAGCTGAACCTTATTCTTTTTAATTGCATGATATTACATATTATACATGTACTGTAATTTACAGTTGACTTTTAAATTCATCGAAATTTTGTGTGTCAGTGAATGGTGTGAGATGAGGATCCACATGGATTTCCCTCCCCCGAGCAGCTGATTTACCCAACAGCAACTCTTTCCCATATATTGGGGTGGGGGCATGTTTTAGTTTATAGTCTGCTTTCCAAGTCGGCACAGTGGACAGTACTTTCTAAAGATAAGGATGGCAAAATGTGTACGCTCCTCCACGGTTAGAAAGTGCGTTCCTGCACGGAATCGTACTTGCATCTCAAGGTGACTCCATGACACAGGAAGTTATTAGCTTTTAAATTTTACACCTGAGCAGGTGCGGCATAAGGTGTAAGGGGTGAGGTCAAGGGGCCACCCAAGGTCACACAACTAAGTGTGAAGTGGAGCTTGAATTCAGGTCTGCTGACATCCAACTCTGAGCTTTCCTGGCACCGAGGCCAGGACCAGGAGGTTCAGCAGTTCAAAGACATGAAGAGGGTGAGCGCCTCTACCTTCCTTCTTTCCTCTTTGCCGAATGCTCTTCTTCCTTCCTTCTTTCAACAATTATTTACTGTGTGACAGGCACTGTGCTAGGGTTTGCCATACAAAAGCTTCAGAACTTTCAGAAGCTACTTCTTCTCAGCTTCAGCCTCTTCACTTGTATTATATGTATGAGGTATGTTTAAGCCCCATGATTCTATAAAAAAGGTTCTTCCAATTAACCAGGAAATCAAATTCAGCAAACCACCGATTTCCTGAAGCATTTTGTTTAAAACTAAGGGCTTACTGTATTATTTTGAGAACTTCTTAGGATCCCAGCAATGGAAGGGATTCTGTACAATCACTTGTTCTGTCTGGTCTCTTGTAGATGATCGATAAATTTTTCACGAGAAACATTGTCTAGCCTTTCTGTCCACCCCCCATGCCCCCCCCCATTTTTTTAAAAAGGTTTAAAACAACAAACATTTATTATTTTACAATTTCTCTGGGGCAGGAATCTGCGCATGACTTAGCTAGGTTTCTCTGGCCAGGGGTCTCACCAGGCTGCATCAAGTCTTGCCCGGGGGAGGACCCATTTCCAAGCCCACTCACTGGCCGGTGGCTGGAAGCATTAGTTCCTTGCTCTGAGGGCCTTTCCACAGGGCAGCTCCCAACGTGGGATACAACATGAGAACTGACTTCCTTTAGAGCAAGCAAGCAAGAGAAGGTGTGTCCAGACAGAAGCCACAGGCCTTTTGCACCTCACCTTGGAAGTGAGATCTCATCACCTCTGCCACCGGAGGCGGGAGCACTGGGGGCCTACTGACTTAGAGGCTGCCGACCATTGTAGGAATCTCTGTTCCTTAGCTAAGGCCTAGAGAGGATAAGGAACTTTGCTCAGTTATACAAGTAGCAGTGGAGGAGCTGGGGGACAGCCAGGTAGTCTGGCTGTGGAGGTTGCTCTCAACACTACTTTGTTCTCCTGCCTCACATTTGGAAGGCAGAGTGGACTCACTCCTGTACTTAGAGGACAAGGGGGCGTGGGCTGCATGGGGAAACGTCTGACTCGGGCAGGCATCTCCTTTGCGAAATGATTAGGGGAAAAGCTTGCATTTGCTTAGGTATAGTAGGCTTTGCCTTAAAATTTGAACTACATGGAAATAGTGATGATTTTCCAAAAAAGGAGTACAAAAGAATGTAGAGAAAAGTGCACCTCCCACACATCCTTTCCCCTGGTACTTTACCTTCCCTCCTCAGAAGCAGTCCCCCCTACCATGTTCTTGGGCATCCTTCCAGAGATATTCTATGCATGCACAAGCTGGTGAGGAGAGCCCTTCTTCTTCTTTTTAAATACACACATAAGAGTAAAATGTGGACACACAGAATGGGAGATGATAAGCACTCATCCAGTAATTATAAAAAACAAGCCAAAAAAATCCTACAAATCAAGAAGAGACACATGACCAACCAGATAAACCAACAAGAAAATGGACTAAAGACATTTTACAAAGGAGGAAAGCCAAATGGCCACTAGACACACACAGTGATGCCAGTCTTCACCCGTCCAAAACCACAGTGATACACAAGCACATCCCACAGGATGGCGAGGATGTGAAGGGGAGAAAGAACCAAGAGTTGGTGCCCACAGTGTGTGCGTGCCTCAGTTTCCCCACGGCTCCATCAGCACATGGGGTTGTCACTGCATCTTGTTTTAGCCACTCTCACAGGTGTCCATTCTAGGTTGTTCCTTTAAAAAAATTTTACTGCTAAAATTTGTTTTGGAAAGCAATGAATATATATCATGTGGAATTTCTGTTTCTTTGTGAGAATAAGCAGATTTGATCAGACCACTTTTATTTCAACTCTGACTTATTTGTTTCAGATCTTCTTTTTTTTAAGAAAAAAACAGGTGAAGCCCTCTGTGCATCCTTTCACATTCTGTTTCTGTTGGCTCAGAGGTGAGAGCTTATTCTGAATTTGTTATCATTTCCATGAATATTTTAATGTTATTTCTATCCATAATAACATATAATACTGGTTTTCATGTTTAAAGCTGTATCTACCTGTTAGCATACTGTACATATCATCAGGCAGCCTGTTTTTCTTCTCTTTTTTTTTAATTCAACATGATGTCTTTGAGCATTCTCTGTGTTAGTGTATATAGCTCTCGTTTATTCATTTTAATTACTGCATAGTGTTTTGTTGAACCACAGTTTATTTATCCATTATCTCGTTGATGGGTTTAAGCTGTCTCCGTTTTTCCCCTGTTACAAGCAGTACATCTCTGTGCATCTGTAGGAGTGGAATTCCTGAATCAGGTGTGTGTCTCTAACACTAGCCCTACTCTTCAAAGGGCCTGTACCAATGTTCACTACTGCTGCAGCATGTGAAAGGCCCCATTTCTTTTCTCTCCCTCTTCACCAGCACTTAATGTTGTTAGCTTTCTTCTGTTTGCCAATCTGGTTGGTGAGAAATGGTATTTCAGTGGTGATTTAATTGGCAATTTCCTGATTACCAGCTTGGTTAAGCATCTTTTCATTAGCCGCTGGGTATCCTTGTGTGAAAGGCACATCCACATCTTTTGTCCATTTTTTCAACTAGATTGCTTGTTTTTCTTACTGACTTGTAAGAGTTCTTCATATATTCTAGATTTGCATCCTTTTTTACTTTTACAGATCACAAATATCTTCCCTCAGTCTGCAATTTGCCTTTTAACTTTGCTTAAGATGTCTTTTTTAGATAAAAGTTGTTAATAACAACATAGTCAAATTTATCAATCTTTTCTTTATGATTTGTTCTTTTTGTACCTAGTTTGAAAATCCTTCCTACTCTGAAAACGTATAACTATTCCCTTCTATTTTCTTCAAAAAGTTTTGATATTTTTTTCACTTAGGTATTTAATCCATGTGTAATTACTTTAAAAAAATTATATTAAGGATCTACTTTTATTTTGTTTTTCCAGATGAGATAACCTATTGGCCCAGTACCATTTATTAAGCAGTTTATTTTTTCCTTACAGATTCAAAATGCCAGTTGTGTCATATATCAAGTTTACAGATATGCCTGGGTCTGTTTCTCAACCTCTGTCTGTTCCTTTTCTGTTTTATTTTGTTTTGCCCCTTGTGCTGCTACCACATTCTATTAAGTACAGTAGGTTAATAAACATTTTTAATATTTGATAGGCTTGTTGCTGTTCTTCGTTCTTTGTTTTCAAAATTGTAACTGTTCTTGGCCTTTTGTTCTTCCATGTGCACTTTTTGATCAGTGGGTCAAGTTTGATCTAAACCACCAGATACAGAGAACTGTGGAGAATCTGTGCATAATTGACATATTTATGATATGTAGTCTTCTCATCCATGAATGTGGTCTAATTCTCCATTTATTCAGGCTTTCTTTTATGTCTTTTTTGCGGTACGCGGGCCTCTCACTGTTGTGGCCTCTCCCATTGCGGAGCACAGGCTCCGGACGCGCAGGCCCAGCGGCCATGGCCCACGGGCCCAGCCGCTCCGCGGCATGCGGGATATTCCCGGACCGGGGCACGAACCCGTGTCCCCTGAATCGGCAGGCGGACTCTCAACCACTGCGCCACCAGGGAAACCCTGTGCCTTTTGATAATATTCTGTAACTTTCTTCAAAGGGTCTTGAACATTGTTAGAGGGAAACTTGTCCTTTGATCGGGATTTCTGTGAGGAAGAATTTTCCCCAAGAATACTTTCTTCCTTCACCCACTTCACCTGGGAGAGATGCAGTCACTCATCTGGTGTCAGATTTGCAAAGACTAACTCAGTTTATCTCTATCCTGTTTGCTTTTGGGGAATAAGAAGCCTGTAGTGAGCAGGTAGTTTTCTTGTTCCTCTAAAGTAGGCTGTTTTTTGCTGAAAGTTCTGTTGAATATAAGTTGTGACAGTAGCATCCTTCTCTCGTTGCTGACCCCAGCGAAGAAATTTCTACATTTTTTTCCATTAAGTGTGATGTTTCCTATAGGTTTTTTGGTAGATACCTTTTATTTGTCCTTTTATTTCTAAGTTGCTAAGGCTTTTTATCATGAATTGTTGTTGAATCTTTTAAAATTATTTTCTACATTTATTGAAATAATTGTGTGCTTTTTCTCCTTTATTCTGTTTACAGGTGAATTAAATTGATTTTTTACTTGTAACTTTAAATTTTGGTGTGATTTAAAACTTACATAAAAATTGATTTGTACAAGGAATACTCATAACCCTTTACCCATGTTTACCAGTTGTTTACATTTTGCCTAATTTGCTTTATCATTCTATATATTCACATACATATATATATATATATATATATATATACATATATATATGTTACTTATTTTTTTCTAGAACCATTCTAGACTAGATTGGAGATATTATAAAACTTTACCCCTAAATACTTCAGTGTATATTTACTATGAACAAAAACATTCTCATATATAACTGGAGTTCAATAATCAAGTCAGGAAATTAAACACTGATCCATGACTGTTCCTATATGTGAGTGTTAAACCAACCTTGCATTCTTAGAATAAACCACTATGACATGACATTTTATCATTTTATCTTCAATATATGTCATTGGATTTTATTGGTTTTCTTTTAAAAAAGAAAACATGTGTTTATGAAAGAACTTGGCCTTATAATTTTCTTCTTGGTAAAGATCTTGCTCGGTTTTAAAAAGTTGGGAAGTATTCTCTTTTTTTTCCATTCCCTGAAAGAGTTGTAAACAATTGGCATTATTTCTTCATTAAATTTTATAAAGAATTTACTCCTGAAGGAGAGAGAAGTTTTTAAATTTGGGATTCAATTTAATAGATAAAAGACTAGATTTTTTAAATTTTTGTATCCATTTAGTAAATGTTTTTTTAACTGTCATTTAATCTAATTTTCTAGTTTCTTGTCATAAGTTGATCATAATATTATTCTATTATCTCTTATATATATGAGGATATAGAGTTTTGTCCCCTTTTTCATTCCTGATATTTTTATTTGTGCCTTCTCTCTTTTTTCCTTGATTAGTCTTACTATGGGTTTATTAATTTTATTACCTTTTAAGCAACCAACTTTGGTCTTGCTGTTTCTCTTTTATATCTTTGCTTCCCATTTTATTAACTCTTATTTTTCTGTTTTTATTTTCTTCTTTTTGCTTTCTTTGGATTTAATTTGCCACTCTTTTTCTTTTCTTAACTTCTTAAGATTGATACTAAGAACAGTGGTTTTCAGCCTTTCTTCTTTTCTAATATATACTTTTAAGGCTATAAATTTTCTTTTAAACACAACTTTAGCAGCTTTCCATGGGTTTTGATATATAGTATTCATCATAATTTCAAAATACTTTCTAATTTCTGTTAAGATTTCTTCTTTGACTCAAATAATGTAGCAGTTTATTACTTAATTTCTAAATATATGTAGGGATTTCTAGTTTTAAGTAACTGATATCTAGTTTAATTTTACTACAGTCAGATAATATACTTTATATGACTTCTATGCTTTCACATTTTTTGAGACTTTCTTTATGGTAGTATTGGTAAAGGGTGCAGGTGTACTTCAGTTCTTAGGTGCAATATTCGAAATAAGCCCATTAGTTCAAGTTTGTTAGTCATATTATTCAATTCTTTTATATTCTTAGCAATTCTTTTCATCTTCTTAATCTATCAGCTAATGAGAGAGGTGTGTTAATATCTCTCTATGACTTTTTGGATTTGCCTGTTTCTCCTTTAGTTATGTCAGTTTTTGCTTTGTACATTTTTGGTCTATGTTATAAGCTATATATAAATTTAAAACTGTTAAATTTTCCTGATGAATTAATCTTTTGTATATGGCTAAAAAATTCCAACCTGATCATCTTTTTTTGTTGACTTTAATCAGATTTCATTTTTGTGATATATTGTGATTTATGTTTTCCAATCTTTTTCTTAGTATTTTTTTTGCATTCCCCCTAATTCCTCTTGGGAAGTTGATTGCCCCAACTTTGTTCCTCTTGCTGGTTTGGAATTCCTCAAATATCTATTGATCACAATCACACCTACCTCCTTTTTTGGTAAAATGGTAAACAACTCGAGCTTTACTTTTTAATAAAAAATTAGATTTTAGTTGTATTTTTTCATTCTCCATAGTTATAATTGATATTCTATCCATTTCCATACTCACCACTTTTTTTTCTTGCTTGCATACCATAGTTTATCTTTGGGTTTAGTTTCATTTTCTTCTTTCTTGCTAAAGAATATCTTACAATGAGAATCTGTAGGGGTGTAAGCAGTTAATCTTTGTATATCTGAAAAAATCTTTATATCACTTTCATTGTTAAATGGTAGTTGAGCTCAGTATAAATTTCTTGTTGATGCTTAATTTTCCTCAGCACTTTCAAGATATTACTCCATTGTCTTCTGACTTTTACTGGGGCTGATTTGAAATTTGCTGAGTGTCTAATTGTTATTTCTTTGTGAAAATTTTCCTTTTTATCTTGTGGCTTTTAAGAGTTTCTCTTTATCTGTGGGGTTCTACAGTTTCACTATGATGAGTCTAGATGTGTATTTATTCTAGAGAGTTGGAGAACACCTCTCTCTCCCTCTCTCTCTCTCTCTCTCTCTCTCTCTTTATATATATATATATATATATATATGTGTGTGTGTGTGTGTGTGTGTGTGTGTGTGTGTATACTTTTTTTCTGTGTCTTACTGGTGAACTATTCAGTATTTCCTTCTAATTAGCATTTTTATAGTGTCCAGTCTAGAATTGATCTTATTTATAGAGGTTTTTTTTAATGAATATATTTTTGTATCCTGGCCTTGGAAAGTTAACTCTTCTCATATATACCTGTTCTTCTTTTATTTCTTCCCTCTTCATATTTTCCTGGTCTCTTAAAATGAAAATTATTATTTCATTTGTGTCTTTTTACCTTATAAACATATATTTTTAAATTTTAAAAAGTCTTTTCTAGGCTGTTCCATAAAATTGATTTAATCATAAATGAATTCACATTTATATCCTTGATTTCATTCTCATTAGATTTCTTCTTTGGTTGGGGATTTTGGTTTGTATACTTATTGTTAGTGGGAAATTTTTGTTTATGTTTTCTCTCTCTCTCTCCACACCACCCCTCCCATATTTTCCTCTCCTTATAGTGATTTTACAGTTGTTCAGAGCCGTTGTGATCCAGGCCTCTAGTCCTTAGCCATTTCTACTATTTCAAGGCTTTCTTTTCATTGTAATATTGGGGATATCATATTCACTAAATTTGATTGAGGTTCTTTGTCACAAAACCTTTTCCTTGTCTTCCTGTCTCCCTAGTCAAAACCCAAGTTTGTCAGCAGCTTAATTTTTCAGATTCCTTTCATTCCAGCTCTTGCCCTTCTCAATGAAAATGACTCTAGTTCCCCTTTCACATGGAGCACCAGTAATGCCCTCATTCTGCAGGAGTGAAATTCTAGATCATTGCTACCTGCAGGCCTGTGGTTTCAGCTGCTGCTCACCACTTTTTGTTTCTATTACGGGGTGATTATTTTGAGGCCAGTTATTTTGCTTTTGTTTTGTTTCTTACCTGACATTGCTATGTCTTTGCAGCAAAGGGGTGTGAGATACCACATGAACTCACTGCACTGGCTTGATCAGAGTTCTATCCTGTTCTTGAAGAGCTCCTCATCCTTCTTCCAGTCAATGTCACCCTTATGGTCATGCAGTTCTGGATATGGCCTTGATGCTGGACCTGGGTGATAATAGAAGACACCTTCTACTCACAGTTCCCAAAGGATTTCCTGCATTATCTCTCAGGGACCGTTGCCTGGGAAAGGAGGTATCATTTGCAAAGACCCTAAGCGTTCCCTGTAAGGGTGGTCCTGGAGGAGAGGGGGGCATGGAGGGTAAGCAGTGGGCTTCTTTTCCAGCCTGCTCTGCTCCACTAAACTTCCCAGAGAAAAACAAATTTTTAACTGCCAGAAACATAGATGTGGAAATGTTGAAAGAACAAGAAATTAGTTGCCTACATTGTGTCACTTTTTACTATTTCTTATGAAACTGTAAAAAAATCTCAAAAATTCCCAATTAGAAAATAAAAATGAGAAACATTATGAACCTTTTTTATGTAATTGACTAGAATACAGAGTAGAATTGGAATTTAAAATTTCTTCTATAGTTATTTTATATTACTTCTTCCTAATGAATTTCCTTAAGGTATATTTGAAAAAAAACAGCACATTTAAATGATCTAATGTGTATATTAATTGGTTCATGACATTTCTTAAATAAAAAATTTCTAGTGAGTTTGAATTATAACTAAATCAGTATATTGTGTAGAACTCTTTAATTGGAACAAATCTAGATCAATTTTTTTTTCCAGGATAAAGCTGAACAAAATGGCTGGTTCAGTGTAGACTGTCTCTTTATAACCTGTTAACACAATATAAAGGCACATTCAATTTTGTGTGCATGTGTATGTGACTACAAGGGGTTAAAAACCCAGGTTCTCTTAATTCTAAGAGCATGTGGTGGCCAGCCCAGAGCCAGATTGAGCCATGTTAATTTCCCAGAAGATTTCAAAGAATTATCTTTTGAAAAGGGGAAGTTTGGCTAATAAAAACCAGGATAACCTCCGGCAGTCACATGGAGAAGAATAGAAACAAATTACTCCTGGCTTGTTCGACATTGTTGCTGGGGGCTTTCTCTGGCCAAACCATACCGCTTTGTTTTTCTTTACTCCAAAGAGGGAAGTTATTTCAGTAATGTCCTGGGAAAGGCAGGAGTACAAGGTTGTGCCAACTGCTCATCTGTGTCCTCTTTCTTAGGTTCAGCTCTTTGGGAAGCATGTGAGCACTGTAAGGGCTTTGGTGCCATCAGGTCCTAGGTTTGGATTCCTGTTTTGCCACTGACATCCAGGAAATCAGAGAAATTTATATTTCCGCTCTGAGCTTCAATATCTGCATCTCTTAAAGTAGATAATTAATGCCTACCTCATGGCCATCATGGCGAAGATTTGGATATGATAAGGGCTGTGATGCACTTGGACACAGTAAGTGCTGAAAAAAATGCATAGGGATTCCCGGATTCCCCCGTGGGATCAGTGCCTCTCTTCCTCTCTGACAGTTCCTGAAACCTCACCTCTCTTGTAAGTAGGTTCTTGAAAGTTGGAGCCAGATGACTGATACAGGTTCTGTGTGAAGATTAAGGAATTTGAAAATAAAATATCGGTTATCTACCAGCTGTAAAATGAATTACACCCAAACTTAGCAGTTTAAAACAGCCATTTCACTGTGCTCACAGCTTCTGTAGGTCAGGAATTCAAAAAAAGCACAGCTCCATGGTGCTATGACCTCAACTGGGAGAATTCAAAGGCTGAGGGAAGAAATCCTGTGCAGGTATCTTCACTCACATTCCCCACCCAGTGAGGCCCTCATATTAGGAGCACCTATATATGGCATCTCCATGTGGCTTGGGCTTCCTCACAGTACAGCAGCCTTTACTGTATGGCAACCGTGGGTCTGAAAGCAAGTTTCCCAAGAGAACCAGGCAAAAACTGTAACACTTTTCTTGTCCTGACCTTGAGAGTCACATAACATCATTTCTGCTGGGTCTCAAACCCCTCCAAGTTCAAGAGGAGGCAACAGGCTCCACCTTTTGATGGGAAGAATGTCAAGATCACATTGTAAGAACACATGAAATGAGAGCTTTTGTTATAGACTCTTTGGAAAACAAAATTTGCCACAGGGGTGAGTCAATAATAAGTCCTTGAAATTTTTTACTGGATCTGATAGGAGTGTGAAAGATAGAGTTGAGGAGAATTTCTACAATACCATTGACACAATGATTCAGGTTGAAATAATGCATGGAGAGAAGGGAACATAGAAAAGTAGACATTGGGATAGGGTCAGTCTCATGCAGGCGATGAGGAAGAAAATAAAAAGGGGAAATAGGAGTCAAGAGACTCTGTGGTTTTGAACATGGATACTCAGAAGGGTGGTACTGCCATTACCTGAGACAGGGAAGTCACAGAGAAAAGCAGGAACTCCCTCTTCCTTCCTTACTCACCACAGACTTGTTCATCTTCCAACAACTCACATATATAAGTCTCAATCTATTTTGCATGCATGCCCTTTGCTTTTCATGGATCTGCATGTTAGCTCAGATCCTGAGGTCTCAGTAAGTCCCTAAGGGGCTGGGATGATGACTCTTTGAGAGATGACATCAAGGGCTATAACTGGAAATGAAGCCATTTATGAATCTTGTTTTGAATCAAGATCCTGTGTTAACTAAGCTTTCCTATATAACTAAAAATCCAGGAAGAAACAACTGCCCATGTGGAACTTCTGCAAAATGTTTTAATACTATCGTGAAAGGTATGATCCAAACATTCCCTGAGGAAGGATCTCGGGTTTCTTTTATAGCATGATCTGTCCTTGGAGATCAGGCCCTTAGGAGAGCCATACTTGATCACATTTTCAAGGCTCTGCTGGCCGCATCCTCTTCTTCCCTGGTCTCTGCTATCCAGGGTACAGAGATGGTTTAAGTAACTTCATTCATTCCAGAGAAGCTTAACTTCACTTCATTCCAGAGAATTTTGGGTTCACAAGAGATGTCAAAAGGAAGTTAGTTATAAGATCATTTTAAAACATTCTAAATGAATGTTATCCTTCTCCTAGTGGCCAGGGGAGGCTAAGCAGTTATTCCAGATAAACTGCCCTTGCTTAAACATTTCAGGAACTGGCCTTTAGGAATTATTTTTGAAGTCACTCCATGAAACCATCATGATTATATACTTTGTTTTTGACCCCAAATTGCCTTACCCACTTTTATTTGCAAGTGATAGGGATTAACTCAATTTAAGTGAAAAAGCAAATTTATTGGTTCACATAACAGGAAAGTTTGGAGTGAACCAGCCAGCAGGTATGGCTGGATTCAGGGGTTTAAATGGTATCATCAGATCTCTGCCTCTTTCAGTTCTCTCTGTCGGTTCAACTCATTATGTAACACTACAGATGGCTTCCTGCACGTGCCAAGGAGGAAGGCTACCAGCAACCCCAAGACTACGTCATCCCAGTTTAGTAACCTCAGGGTAAGGAAGGCCTGCTCCCCACTAACCTCCCCTTCCCCATTCCCACCCTTGTTCTTATATCATTCCCAGGTAGGACTCTGATTGTCCCAGACTAAGCCACGTGTCCATTGCTGTGGCTTGGAGGGAAAGATTTGTTACTAGGAAAAAAAAAAAAAAAAAGCAGGCAAAGCACATGCTCTGGGAAGACAAAAATAGTAGTGGCTAGTGGCTGTCTCATCTGCTTTGCTCAGCATTCTTGACACTGATTAACCTTTAATTGTTCACAAAACCAGCCCTGGGAGATTGTTAGAAATGCAGATTCTCAAGATCTATCCCAGCCCTACTGAATCAGAGCCTGCGGTTCAGCAAGATCCTTTGGTGAGTCTCATGTACATTGAATTTGGAAACAGGTGGGTCAAAGGAGAAAGGCTGGCCGATGGCTCTGAAGGAGCTTTCCAAAAAGGAGTTTGAGAAGATTCTGCACATGGCAGCATGATTGGAACAGGCAACCAGCGTGCCCACGCTAACACCACAAGGAAGGAAGCAGGCCTGGGCACCACACTGGTGCCCCAGGCAGGGATGCAGACACCAAACCGCAGCCTGAGGTCAGAGGTATGCTGAGTGAAGGAAGTGATGCTGATTCTGCTCACCTTTTGAACGAGGCACCCCTTGAGCTCCCTGAGCACAGCACCGGGAACATGGGTGGTCCAAGTCTGCCTGCGGAGGTGCCTTCAGTGGCTTCTACAGAGAAGAGAAGAAAGCTTCAAGGCAAGAATGTCAATTCCAGGGCTATTATAGTGCAGGCAAAAGCTGACATGACTTTGCTCTCTTTCTTTTTTTAACATAAACCTTTTTAAAACAAAGTATTGAATACTACTGTCAGTCATTAGAATGATTCTGAAATTTAGATCCTATCTAGTTGCAAATAGAGCCACTTCATGTACAAGACTTTATGCAAAACACAATCATACCTAGACAGACTTTGCCCTTTCCCCAGCGCATTAGTCATAGGAGTTGGATGCGGAAATTAGGTAAATTCTCGGTCAACTCAATCAGTTCCCCTCTCATTTACTTACTTTAAATCGAGTATTTCTGTAAGAAGTGCTGCAGAGATGAAAGCCAATGGAAGTGTAATTAGATAGAAAGTTTTAGAGGACTCAAGATCTGGACCAAAGACTAGAATTGCTTCCTGCTGTCTGTCTCGAGGCCATGAGGCCTTGGAAACACAACACTGGAATGCGACGCAGGCTATAATCCAAAGTGATGGAGAGCAGATTTCTCCGGGTCTCCAGGCTGTGCTTTCCTTTCAGGGATGGGTCTTCCAAACAGTGTCCTTCGCGTGTGTGTATCTGCTCAGGTTGCCACACAGTCCAGAGACCTCGGGAGGTGCTTTTGCATGCAGAGTCCTATCAAGTCCTAGCGCATGGGGTAACGACATAGTTTCCAGAATCAGACCCACTGGGTTTGAGTCCTTTCTTTGCCACTTATAGATGCATGATATTGGGCAAATTACATAACTTCAGTCTTCTCAACTATAAAATAGGGTTAGCAAAGGATCATTGTGAGGATTAGATGAGAAAACGTATATGAAATGAGATGGCAGAGCACGTGTCTCTTCCCAAGCACCTGGCACAGAGGAGGTATCGACTCTGGATGTTAAAGCACTTAGCTCCCTTTGCAGAGCATGGAAAGCTCTTAATTCACAGTAGCTGTTATTGTTCCCTAACCTTTGTTCAGTTTTGTATGATACTTTCCTTCAAGATGCTGCACGGTCAGCATCTGCATTCCATTCACATATGATGAATATGAATTAACATTAACTCAGTCTTGAGAATTTCATGACATACGTCCTTGAGATAATTGGACACACTCTGAGGTTTCATCGAAATGTGGAGTCCTGAACAAATGTACAATTCACAATATGTCGTTACTGGTCTTGATCACATTAGGAAGAAGGTTCTGGCACCCACACTCATTCTTTAAGGTCCCTGTGGCTCCTCTTGTAAATAACCTCTTCCTGTGCACAACCAAACAGGACTTGGGGGACTTGAGTTCGTGATTCTCTTAGAGAGATCGCTTTATTCCCTTTTGTTATTTTTAGTACTGGGCCTGCGCTCACTTGCAACAAGTATTTGGGTTCCTGGCTTCCATTAATTTTTCCTTTGCTCATTCTACATAGTTGTTGAGCACCTCGTCTGGGACAGTCAGGATGCCATGAACTGGAGGGAGTTAAAAATGCCAGCTTGGGCTTCCCTGGTGGCGCAGTGGTTGAGAGTCTGCCTGCCAATGCAGGGGACACGGGTTTGTGCCCCGGTCCGGGAAGATCCCACATGCCACGGAGCGGCTGGGCCCGTGAGCCATGGCCGCTGAGCCTGCGTGTCCGGAGCCTGTGCTCCGCAACGAGAGAGGCCACAACAGTGAGAGGCCCGCGTACCGCAGAAAAAAAAAAAAAAAAAAAAAAAAAAAAGCCAGGTTTAGGTAACCGCTTTCCCCTCCAGCCTCTGTCTCCATCACTCCCTTAGCCGCATTTGGGAACAAGCATGTAGGATGCTATCCATCTTCCCTTTACTCTGTACAATCTCTTCCCTTCATGGAAGACTGGAAGTCTTTCCCACTGGAAGGACTATAAGACTATCCCCAAACTATACCTGTGTCCTGAACTCTTTTCCAAACCCAGGACTCACATCCTCAAGTCTGGTGGACACACTCACTGGCTGTTGGCTGAGCCTCATTCTCAGGGCCTGTTGAGTATCTCTTTTGTGAATTATAACCAATTTCACTCCACCAGAATTTTTGAAGGGCCGTGAAGATCTGTGTTTGGGTCTGTTTGCTTATTTGTTTCTTCACTGGCAGTTTTTCCTAAGGATACCTTGGCCCTTTCTTCTTTACTTATGTGCCCAAGCAAATCACTCCCCCTAGGACATTCTGCTCCTCTCACTTCCCTGCCCTCATCTGTTTGTTAACGTGACCCATCCTAAAAGGTTCAGTTCAAATGTTTCTCTGAGAAGCCTCTTGAGCAGTTTCACCTGTACCAGAATCATCTCTTCTCAGATTCCCTGGAGTCTGCATGGCCCGAATGACTCCAGGTTCAGGACTCTCTGAGTGTTCATGTTGGGGTTATCTGGGTGCTAGTTCCACGCCACCCCCCCTCCCCTTTGGGGAAGCCCAAAAGGGCAGGGGGACATCCTGCATCTTTCTGTCTCATAAAGCCTCTAGCAAAGTTTTCATTAGCTGGATGAACACAGGTGACTGACTTACCCTCTATTCCTCTGTAAAAAGGGAATCTTGTTACCCAACCTCACAGAATATTTCATCTAACAACCTGACTCAGGGTTCCCCGAAACTCAGTGTTTGTTAGATATGTTTCTACTTTCCTTGCTTACTCTTTGTGCTTCTTAGATGTTCAACGCATATTTCCTGAATGAATGAGTTAATTAATAAGTGCATGAATCAGATGGTTTTCTATTCCAAAGTGCTCACAGCCCTGATGATGTTTCTCTTCATTGATGCTGAGGACATGATTATTACGTAAAAGACTGTGACTATGGACTAGTTCTTCTATTTCTCCCTCTCGGACATTGTTTAGGACTTGGGGTAGGACAAAAGAGTAATTCAACATATGTAAACACTGGCTGTTATTCTTTTAAACTTTTGCAAACCTGATAGTAGAAAAAGGCTATTACACTGTTGTTTCAATTTGCATATCTCTGATTACCAGTGATTTGAAGTACTTGTGAAAAAGCAACAGAAATACGTGTTTTAAACCACTTGAAGGCTGCTGAGTATTTCAAGTACTCAGGCACATGATTTAGAATGGCTGGGCATTCAGGCTAATGCTGTCAAATTCCCACCACTTCCCAGGTTGTGAGGTCACACAGAATGTAGTAGACCAGTTGCGCGGCCAGAGAAGACTGGTGTTTCAGCAAGGGCATCTCCCTGGAAAGTCCCGGGAATGGGTATGCGGTCCTCTGATCTGTGCTGTGCTTTGTCACTGTCAGAAGCCACGGCCTTCCATCAAGAACCCCCTCCTTGGAAATCTCTCTCTTGTTCTCCCGCCAGTGGTAAATGAGTTCTTACCTCAATGCACTGGGAGAATGCTTGAGCCTGTCCCTCCTGCCCAGAGTCTGGACTTCACTCCTCAAGATCCAGGGAATGAGTGACCACCTTCCCTCAGTCCAAAGCCCACCTTTTAGGTTCTCACTCCCATGTCAGGACAGACTTCTGCCCAATGTGGATGAAAGTGTGAGCAAATACACTGACCCACTGATGGGACTCCACCTGCTACCTGAGGAGTCTGGCCTTAGCTTTGTGCGTCTCGTGGAACAGCCTTCGCCGTAAAATGACCAGGCCATTCAGTCTTGGATATTCCTACCTGTGGGGCTTTAGTAGAAGGTCAAAACAGGCTTCAGCAACTCCTGTCTGGTCTCTTTTGGGAGTCATGCTGCCCAAAGTGATGATCAGCTTCCTACATCCTCCTATTGTCTGCTTCCAATTTCCTGTGAGCCAGTACTTGGAAAATAAACTTAAAAACATATCAACTAAGAGCAGAAAATAATTTTCAGAGACCATATAATCTAAACCCTTTTTTTTTTTTTTTTTTTTTTTTTTTTTTGCGGTACGCGGGCCTCTCACTGTTGTGGCCTCTCCCGTTGCAGAGCACAGGCTCCGGACGCGCAGGCTCAGCGGCCATGGCTCACGGGCCCAGCTGCTCCGTGGCATGCGGGATCTTCCCGGACCAGGGCACGAATCCATGTCCCCTGCATCGGCAGGCGTACTCTCAACCACTGCGCCACCAAGGAAGCCCTAAACCCCTTTTTAAGAAAGTAAGGAGAGAATGTGTCCACCATTAAACAACCTTTTACATGATTACGCACAGCAATCTGACTTTCCTATTCTGAATTTGGATCTTTGCTATACCTTTGCCTAATTCAAAGTCCCACTGAAGTGTTTTTTCCTAATATAAAGGAGCAGAGATGAATTCAAACTTTATCATGTCTAGATAAATCACTTCACTATAAAAGATGTTGGCTTTTCCGTGGCTTCTAATGATCAAACCTATACACATGCTGACAGATAGACAGGTAGATAGAGATGGATGTATGCATATATGTATGTATGTTGGATTTCAGCCAGGTTCCATAGGTACACGTCTAAATGTGCACCCCATTCTTCATTGTCATTTCTTGTAGTGATTCAGTCAGGCAGGAAGAAGCCAAGGTCAGCATGGGAACTGGATTCAGAATGCCTCTGAGGAGGGTTATCACCTGCCCATCTGTGATGGGGACAGAGGTACCAAAAACTATAGATTTGAGGACTGCTATCAGCCTGGTGCCATCCTTGACCCTCTCTTCCAGGTGATCACCATGTAGCAAATCAATCAATAAACAGTTATCATGTGTCTGTTAAGTACCAGGCACTGAAGGCCTCTGAGGGAAATGCAAAAAGAACAACTGGAATTTACTTTTATTCACGTAGAAAGAGAGCTGCTAGAATTTAATCAAGGTTTAAAATTTTTTATTTATTTATTTTTGGCTGCGTTGAATCTTCGTTGCTGTGTGCAGGCTTTCTCTAGTTGCAGTGAAAGGGGGCTACTCTTTGTTGCGGTGCATGGGCTTTCTCATTGTGGTGGCTTCTCTTGTTAAGGAGCACGGGCTCTAGGCGCATGGGCTTCTGTATTTGTGGCTCGTGGGCTCTAGAACACAGGCTCAGTAGTTGTGGCACATGGGCTTAGTTGCTCTGCGGCATGTGGGATCTTCCCAGACCAGGGTTCGAACCCATGTCGCCTGCATTGGCAGGTGGATTCTTAACCACTGCGCTACCAGGGAAGTCCCTAGCATGTTATCAATTTCATGTAAGGTAGTAAAATGTACACCTTAAAACACCTTTCTATGACTTCTGATAAGTAGCCAAGTGAGGCACTTTACCCTAATAATTAACTGCCTGGGTTGAAATTCTGACTGTGCCACTTACTAGCTGTGTGGCCTTGGCCATGTTAACACCTCTGGGTGTCAGTTTCCACCTCAGTAAAACAGGGTCAGAGTAGCTACTTTAGCGTCTGCATAGGGCTGCCGTGAGTATTCAGTGATGTAATTCATAAAAAGTGCTTCGAATGGTGCCTGGCACATGGAGACAGTGCCCTGAATGTTAGTTACAATCACCATTGACCTCCCTTCTGGCTGTGAATGTCCAGGTCCTTGGCAACCCTGACTCAGAGCTTAACAGTGAGGGCAGCAGCACAGGAGGCCATGGGTGACAGAGGAAGGGAGAGCTGGTCTGATGCGGGAGGTCAAGGAGTTTTCGGGCAAGTTCCACCTGGGAGTTATTGGGGGTTTTTGTTGTTGTTGTTATGAAAATGTTCATACACACAAAACTGTGGAGAGAAATGTGTAATGGATGCTTACCAACCCATTTCCTGGATAGGACAGTGGTTAACATTTTGCCATATTTATTTTATCTATTTAAAAAATTTTCACTAAAGTATTTTAAAGTAACTTAGAAATATTACGTTTCATCCCTAAATGCTTCACTTTGTATCTCTGAAACATAAGGACAATTTCTTCCAGAAGCACAATATCATTGTCCCACCTAAAAAATCAACAAGTCCCTAGTCTAACACCCAGGCCTCCTGGAGTATTTCAAATGACCCTTTTGATTTCAAAATACACTGCTGGGGAGGAGACCATTCTGAAGCCAAGATACAAATGGCTGTAGGTAGGAAAGAATGTTCCAGATGTTAGGATAGGGAGGGGGACCTATTGTTGGCCACTGTCCCTCTTGTTCCCCTGGAAAAACATAGCCTGGTCTGAGGTCCTTTGTGTGACTGTGCTCATTCCAATTTGCTTCTTTCCAAAGGAGGAAAACATGTTTTTGAAGGGTGCTTGACAGACAGGAAAGATATTAATAAATGACATGCAAATTTCTTAATTTCACTTTGGCTGGATATATGATTGCTACTTCTGAAATACAGGCTGGTGATGGAGCTTCTCTTTTAAAAAAGATTTATTGAGCTCTGAGTGTACGTTGGGTTGTCCAGCTGAACATGGCTGGTGGCTGGGGGCAGGATCACTCTGACCTGAGAGGAAGTAAAAAACACGTTCAAATGAAAACTAGCCCTAAATAAGAAGTGGAGAGTTTAATTTTGAGACTGTTTCTTGGGTGGAGATACCACAAAGGTTTGACTGAAAAGCTGAAAAGTACTTTTTATAGCCCTGTTGCTCGCACATACGAAAGCAACTCCATCGACTGGACTTTTTACACTTAGCTTTTGTGCTGGGGCTGCTCCTCTATTTCTCCTTCAATCCCACATGTTGCTGGGTGGGAGCCACTGTCCACTGCCCTGGCTTGGGTGCCCTGGGCTTCCCAGTTCAAACAACTCTTCTCCTAGGAACAGGGGTGAGGGCTCTCCCCATCCGTCTATGAAATATGCAGGGACCCCTCTGGTTGGAGGGTTGGCCTGTGGTGTTGCAGGGTTGGGACCCAGCCCCATGGTGCCCCGTAGCAAAGGCCATGGGCTCTGGAACAAGACTACTTGGACTCAAAGCTGGCTTTCACCACGTGCTGCTGGTTCCCCTTCTCTCTAGGGCAGTGAGTAGCCAGTCTTTCAAATATGCAGTTTTCTTATATTTACACCTTTGTGAAGGTATTTTCATTTGTTCTAGGAAAGACTGTCCTTCCCTAAGAATGAGTGAATCACTTTCTTATGTAATGAAGAAACGCTGCAACTACAAGTTGAGGATGAATCTTAATACAAGATGGCCATGTGTTTCCTGCTAGGTGTTCTTAACTGCCTGGCTTATTTAGTTTTAGTAGAAGGAGCTCAGTTTTCATCACCCCTTTTTTTAATAGACATGTTTTCTCTTGCTTGTGGAGTTCATGTACTTAAAATAAAACCCCATGGAATCCCAGGTTCAAGAGAGGAAAACAACTGGTTATGCAGAGGAGCTTTTTATATGATCTGAAGGTCATAATCAAGCATAAGCCAAATACAATTTGATTGTGTAAAGCTATTATTTAACAAGTAACACAGCACTTGTAAACCCCACTACTTGGATTTATAAGTAATATTGTACAGTAATCCATAAAATTAAAATAATACCACCAGCTATTAGCAGGTCATGAGCTTTGACTAATTTGTAAAATAGTGTTTGTAGACGCCAATAAGGACTTTGAAAGATGTGAATATTTAATTTTAAACCTAGCCTATTGACATTGTTCAGAAGTCTACTGAGTCAACTAGTCCTGGGCAGGAACCTCCTCAAACAAGAGGATGACAAGCAATGCCAGGGCATAGCTCCAGAAAGTTCTTTAAGCAGATCAAGAGAGTACAGATTTTTCAAATGATTGAGAACTGGGAGAAAGTGCTGAGAGGTCGTCAGTTGTTTAAATCATTGGGAAAAGGGGATTTAAATAGCCTTGTGTAATAGTCAGCATGAGGAAAAAGAAGAGTGAATGAGAGAGAAAAGGAATTGCTTCCTTTACTTAGCCATAAATGAAAGCTATATGTTTAAACATGAGCCATACAAATGAACTGCCTTATTGGTAAAGTCTGGTAATGATTTCGTTAAGCACCATTAGAATGGAAGAAGAAGATACATGTAATCTCATTCTTTCCCTCATTCAAGGCTACAGGTGTCATAGTCCTTGGGACTCTTGCTTTTGGTCAGATGTCATATCACTGTAGCCACAGATTGGCTGTGAACCTAGTTGTGGACAGCCACTGAAGTTTTTGGTAGGATGGATCTTGACTTATATACAGGTACCAAAATTCCTTGCCAGGTCCTTGCCAGTCACTGTGGTAGATACTTCTATCTGTTCACCTACCATCTAGGACTTCCTTGGACTTCCTGTCTTAGAGAGCCCCAATTTGATTTGGGGTAGCCATATGGCTCACCAGCAACACTCTCATTCTTCAGGACAGCTGGTGGAGTCCACATAGCACAGTTGGGCCCATGAGAAGTGGGAATAAGTCCTTGACAGTATGTCTTTTTTTAAATGAAAAGGCTGAGGTTTACCAAGAGAAAGCCTCTTTTACCCTTTGTTCCCCACCTCACCCCCAGGATGCAGATGTCAGAGACACAGGTGACAGTCAGCAGATGAGTATGGAAGCCTGACCAGGGTAAGAACGGAGTGAGAAGCAGAAAGAAGGCAGAGATCTGGTCTCTGGGAGCATCACTGAGGTACTATACCTGCCCTGGACTGTCACCTCCGAACCTTGTCCTGTGAGAGGAATAAAGCCTACTTCTTTAAGCCACTATCGTTTTCTATTACTTTTAGCCAAATTCATTCATAAATGGTACTGATCCAAAGAAAAGTTCTTCCAGAAAACCTGACCCAAAGTCACTTAGCAACTTATTAGCTGCTTTTTCTAGCAAACAGCACATTTTCAGCCCTAAAAATCCAATAAAAAGGAAAATTTTACTGTTTCTTTTTCTTCCTTTTCAGATCAGGTAATTCCAGATATCAATAATATTTCAAGTGTGTGAGGAGCAGAAGTTCTGTGCTTTTGACACTGTGTTACTTCATCCTTCTGTTATTACCATCTTAATGAAAAAAAGCAAGGTGACTGCAGTATTTCTGCTTAGTTTCTTTACTCTCCCCATTGCTGCCAAAGCCTTTCTGTAAGGGGCACTCAGAATAAGGTCATATTACCTTAATTCATATAGCATGACCTTGGCCACAGGTCAGGTAGAGGATAGTATAAAGAACAGATCAGATGTCATCGTGTATATTTCAGTGGCCTTCACAGCTGCTTTATCTTTCACGGGGAAGTGTGCTTGTCCTGAGATGCTCAACAACATCCTAAGGTGCATTCCATTGGCGTGAAGGTTTGTCCAAAGTCCATGATAACTGGCCCAACTCATTCCCCAGTGTAAATGGGCCAGATCTGGTCTTTTTCAACCTGAACAGTTAAACTGTGTTGTCAAATCCAAGATGAGAACCAGAAAGTATACCAGAATGTTTCTATGGACATGGATAAACTCTCATCTTTACTGACCATGAGAAGAGCCTCAAAGAGGGGGTGGGTATCACCTGAAGATAGAGTCAGGTGACTATTCCTCAAGTCCTTCTGGAAGCCTGCACAGTGGTGCTACGTGTTGACTGTAAGTTTGAGGAAAGCCAAGGTCAATGGCGCCTGTGATGTGTTGTCATGGTGTCTGTCAGTGGTGTCAGCTGTTACTCAAGGTGGTTCATCTGGGTCATAAAGGCTTAAGCACTGTGGTCGTAGGAGTGGTCAAACAGGTTTTGCAGGTCCAAAAAAAAGCCAGAAAATAGAATAAAAGCCAAGAAGTGTAAATCCAATCCAAGGGGTCAAAGGCATGACCAGGATATCCATAGGATCTCACCAGGGATTGGAGTAGAATTACTGATGCAGCAGAAGTTTTTGGAGCCTGCAAGTTGTTTCACAAGCAATCCTAGTGTAAGAATTCGGATTCATTTCAAGTAAGCCCATTTTAAGCTCACCTTGCCAGGGAACCCCAGGGGGAAGAGACTAGCAGAGAATCTGCAAGTCTGTGGAGCCCTGAGCTGGACCTGTTGCCACCTCCTTGCTGCTCTGAGAGGCCCTTGTCCTAGAAATCCTGACAGCCACCCTGGGCACATGGAGAGTCAGAGGATAAACCTGGAGCATTTTCTTGGACCATTAATTTTGCTTAATGATATTTAGATAGCCAAGAACATTTTTATGCTTAAATACGATATTGTCTAGTATAAGGCAAAATTTGCATGAATTTTAAGGAGAAGCACAAGTCCTCAAAGAACTCGACATTGTTGGTGGGTTATGTCAGGCACTCAGCTTCACTCTCCTCTGATCCTGCGGGAATGCTCTGGTGGAGAAGTTTTGAAAGCAGTAAATAGATGACAACACTTTGCAAGGCACAGAGCTCTTGTACAGATGTGATCTTTGGATTAGTCTCTCCTCAAGGAGGGGAGAGCCGTGTGTTGTCTTTCTCTCCCTAGTCTCTTCCCAAGTAATACAGAAGAGAACAAGGAAAAAAGGGAAGAAAATTACTCAAGATCTGGTCCTCTAAAGACAACCACAGGTGACATTTGGGTGGACATCCTTCAGGGTGCCCCTTGATACATACGGCAGAGACACGTGGATTCCATTTTACACAAAGAGTGATTGTATCTGTGAGCTTCTCTGATGGGCAGGAAACTTTTTAAGTTTTCAGATCGGTTTGAATTAGGTTGACTGAAACAAATGACCATTTCCAGATACCCTCTCGTAGCAAACAATGTCACACACCACCGCGAATAGAGAGAATCTTTCACATTTACCAAGAGGCAACAAATATCATCTCTTGCGTTCTTTTTTAAGCAACAACAACAAAGTAGGACTGGTAGGTGCTCAATACATGATTGTGGGATGTGTGTCCAAGGATGAAAGTTGAAGTGCCATCGTCCCCCAGGCCAGGACCGTGCAAGGGTGAAAGGCCCTCTCACGACTTCCTGGCTGTGCGACTGAATGACTGAAGCATCACTGTCCAGCTTCTTGCTGGGTTTCCCATCACCCACGGCCTCCGAGGTGGGGGGATGAGCCCTCTCAGGATGAGCCTAGAGAGCTGAGCCCATCTGCCCGCACTGACGGTTCCCGACGTGACACCGGCCTGCTGGGGTGGACGCTTGCCAGGAGCGGCCAACCACAAGAGATCCAAGCGAAGGAAGTGGGGCAGGGGGCAGAGAGCCCGTCCGCGGAGGTCCTGGATACAGCTGCTGCCCGCGTGGCGTGGACAAAACCCTGCCTGGGGCACAACTGCCCAGCCTGGGGACGTGGCTGCTTTGAGCAAAAGCTTTGTTCTGAGAGTGACTTTATAAGGTGGTTCTATAAACAGTGACAGGACTTCAGATGGCGATAGCAGCCTCAAGCCTCTCTCCTGTGTGTTCTGTGTGCACCGCTGGAGGGTAGAAGCCGAGGCTGCAGACTCTGCCCTGACTTTCAGTGCCCCTTAGAGCAGTCTCCGCCCTACCCCATCTCTCTCTCCCACCCTCTCTCTTTAAAAATACCCGTCTTTCTCCCTCTCTCTTCCTCTTTCTCTCTCTCTCTCTCTCACATACACACACACACAATGCTTATCCTACCCTGAGATCCATGAATGGGAATTTTAGGTGCCAGCTTTCCTTTGAGCCAATGCATGTAAAAAGGGCCATCTCCTTAGGAGTAGCACATAAAAGTGGGTCCTGAGGGGAAAGGGGGAAACTCTAACTCCAAAGGCCTGGAAATTTATGGAGGATGCATCAGGACTAAGACATTGGCTTTTGAATCAACCTGGATAGGGCCTTAGCCATTCCATCTATAAGCTGTAAGACCTTGGCCATCTTACTTAATGCATCTGTAAAATGGGGAGACCACCTCAGAGGACAGTGAAGATTAAAAGCATTCACACACAAGCACTAGCAGAGTTCCTGTCCCAGAGGAATGCTCAGTAGGTGGCAGCTGGCTAGAAAAATCTACCTAAGGGCCAACCTCACCAAGCCCCAGAATTCTTAGAGCTGGGAACTCAGCTGAATAAGGATGTAACCCTTGAAGCCTGGCCCCTCCCCCTTCCTCAAACTCTTCCTTCTGTGCCGGCCACGTGCGCCAGGGCCACAATCCAGCATGCCCTCCACCCTTGTATTTTCTCTGTGTAGGTCTCAGCCCCCACTAACCTTTCAGCTCTCAAGCAACTAGGATTTATACTTGTATGTCCCTGTTTGAGTCCAGCACTGCACATTCATTAGTGAACCACTCTGTAGTGTAGCCAACTGGCTAAGAACACAGGATTTACATTCAGACAGAAATGGGTTTGAATTCCAGCTCTACCACTACTCACCTGTGCAAATGTATGCAAGGTTTTGTAAGTTCTTGGATCTTAGTTTCCTGAACAGTGGGATGGGAGTAATAATAGCATGTAAGGTTTCTTATAAGAATTAAGTTAGTAATAATTGTAAGCATTTGTAAAGCACATGGTAGACACCTCGTAAATATTAGCTATTTTTCATTTTATTGATATTTTTCTTATTACTGTATTTAAGTTAATTTCGTGCTGAAAATAAAACATGACAAAACTGTGGGTTTTGACCTTCATAAAAGAAAGCTGCAGCTTTTTATCCTTTGCACATGCCCAGGGTGCGCCTTGGATACAGAGAAAGGAGAGAGGAATGCCAGCAACTCTGGCAAAGCAGGGACCAGTCCTGTGTGACCCACAGGGACTCACTGCTTTGCTCAAAGCTCCTATTGTTGCCTTGTGGCAAGTTCTGCTCTCCAAGACCATTGACTGACGACTGTTTATGATGCTTTTTGGGGAAAGACATTAGATCCATACGAGGTCAATTATTATTATGCAAAGGAAGAAACCCATGAAGTGTTCATAGTCCTTTTGGGTGGCATATATATTCGTTTCTCTTTCTTAAAAATGATGCCTCTTCTCATTTATTTGGTAACTTCTTTACTCTACTCTGTTTCTGAAAAGAATAAAAATGCAGCCTCCACAATATTAACTCAGGCAACTCTGCTTAAGCTCTTCCAAGGTTCTCCATTCCACTCAGGTGTCATCCCAGTCCTCACAGGAGCCCGCAAATATGCAGGACCTGACCTCTCAGCCATCGCTCCCCTCCGTTACCCCCTCTCCTCTTAGCTGCTGGGTCCCAGCCACGCTGACTTGCTTGCAGTTCCTGGCATACGCTGCGCCAGCTCTCCTGCAGGGCCGTTGCACTTGCAGTACCCCTGCCTGGAATGCTCCTCCTTCAGGGGTCCTCACGGCTCACTCCCTCACTTCCCTCAGGCCTCTGTTCAGAGGCCATCCTACCAGAAAGGACTTTCCTGAGAATCTCATCTAAAAGAACGTCGGCCACCCTGTCACTCTGCCCCCTCCACCCTGCTTTGTCTTTCAGCACAGCACTTACTACATTCTGAAATGTGTGCGTTTGCTTGTCTGACTTCTCCCACTGGAATATAAGCTCCCTGAGGGCAGAGACTTTTATTTCATTCGCTGCTGTAGACCCAGCATCCAGCACCATCCTAACACACAGCGGACACTCAGTAAATATTGAAAGAAAAAGGACTACATGTCTCTTGAGTTTTGCACGTGAGCACGGAGGAGGAACCACTTTTGCAAACCCACTTCATTATGAGAGCTTCAGGTGCCCTGTAGCGAGGGTCAACTCGCTCCATGGACAAAATGACTCAGATGGGTGGGTGCCTTCTTCCACTGTGGTCTCTGTGACTCTTTTGACTAATGGGCCTGCAGCAAAGCACAACTAACAGATGCGGGGATGGCTTTCTGATGGAAGGTCCTACATATCACACAAGCTCAATGCAGGTTCCCCATACCCCCAACCCCCATTTGAATGTAGAGCGTTCCTGTGAAAACTTTCAAAAGCCGGAATGGCTTGTAAATTGAAGAAGCAGTTACCTTAGGACACATCTTGCCAATGGATGCACAAAATAAATCAAGATAAAGGGCAGATGCTCACAGACACAGTTTAAAGCTCTGGCAGCTTGATGCTGAGATGCTGAGTGTAGTTCCCAAGGCAGGAACTTGGGTGCCGCACTTGCAGCTCCGGGTGCATCCTGCCTCTGTAATGGCTCACTGCAAAACACACACTGACTCCTTTTTTCGATTTGGGCTTTTTCATAAAAATCAAAAGTCCTCTTCAGATTTCTTTCCATTAGTGAAGACAGATACTAACATAAGCCTTTCGTAAAAGCGAGGTGGTGTAAAGCAAATTTTTGAAAAGCAGGGGATACCTGTACACATTTGAGTAAAAAGTACTAAAGAAAAAAGGGGGGAAATGACTATGTAAAAATAGACCTTATGAGATACGTGTTATTTTCTTTGCAAGAGGGTTGAGAATAGGGATTTGTTAGTCAAGAGAGATGTTTTGATGGCATCTTGCACAATGTTCCTTCTCCCCAGTATTTTTATGATATTAGAAAATCAGAGAAAGCTTTACTCTCTCTTAATCATGGTATGTCCTGGAAGACCAAGAGAACATTCAATACCTTTCTCACTGCTTAATCATGAATTTTCACTAAGATGAAAAAGTGAAATTTACTTCTTACAGAGATGGAGTTTTCGTGGTGCTTTTGTTTTTTAAGTAAATGCTCTTTGTAAGACAAAGACATAATACAGAAGAGAGCAAGGAAGAAAGAAAAATGGTTACTCAAGATCTCATCCTCTGATGAACACCACAGGTCACATTTTGGCGATCATCTTTCAGGATACCTCTTGATGCATGGATTCCCTTTTACATAAACGGGCCCATATTATACGTTTTATAGAAGCTACTTTCTTCACCCAATACTCTATTTTGAGGACACACTTCTATGTCAAGATATGTAAATCTTAAACACCATTTTTAACAGCCTTCACAGGAATAATGGTATTCCACTCTATGTAGCCAGTTCCCTATTGATCCATATTTAGGTTGTTTCTGACTCTTTGCTATTAGATGAGATTGTACATATAAGCTACTCTGTGGGAGCTGAACTATCAGTCCCCCATGGCATTATCACTCTGGAAATCTGTTATCACCACTGATCAACGATCTCCTTCCCCATTCCCAGGCCTGAAAACACTGTCTTAAAGGCTCCCCAAACCCAGTTCTTTTTTTGTTTTTTTTTTTTTTGCGGTACGCGGGCCTCTCACTGCTGTGGCCTCTCCCGTTGCAGAGCACAGGCTCCGGACGCGCAGGCTCAGCGGCCATGGCTCACGGGCCCAGCCGCTCTGCGGCATGTGGGATCTTCCCAGACTGGGGCACGAGCCCGTGTCCGCTGCATCGGCAGGCGGACTCTCAACCACTGTGCCACCAGGGAAGCCCCCAAACCCAGTCCTTAACATCAACCAAATAGGCTCTATTTAGTCCATCTACCACGTGTAGAGGAGGGCTTATGTACTTATTTTTGATTTCCTAGAAAAATTCTGAACACTTTTATATTGTATCTGGCCTCAGTTGTTTGTACCTTTCTCTCACTCCATCCCCTCACTTTCCGATAACTGCATCTCCTGGAGAATTACACCTCTTCTGCTGGATACAGTCCTGATGCACCTGGGGGTGGGGCAGGCAGGCCAGTCACTAAAACCAAGTGTGTGAGGCAGCCAGCCTCTACCTACATTCTTCCCTCTGCCCTTCTGCACCCCACAGTCTCCAGGTCACAGGTCTGGAAGCTACTGGGGTTGGTGCAACAGCCCCTGCACAGGACTGATCCATCTTTAGCAGATATACCAAGGAACCTCCCGGGGGAGGTGTGTGTTATCTCGGTGACCTTAAATATCTCCTTTATTTTGTTTCAGGACATGGTGGGGAGCAAAGCCTCGAAATACTAGACTTCAGTGCTAGGTGGGCTTTTTTTTTTTTTTTTTTAATTTCCTCTCATTGTGTCCCATCATTGCACTTGTTAGGGTGACTTCTCTTTTCAAAACCCTGCTGTGCTGGGTCCAAGCGTGCCTCACTATTATTAACCTGTTGGACAGCTGAGGGTCAGAAGCATCCAGAAGCTACATAACCCGCCCAGGATCATGTGGCAGTGCCCCCAGAGGCCTGGGACTCAAGCTTCTGCTGGTGGACCTGCCCTCGGCTCAGGCAGAGGGCACGGGGGTCGGCTCATGTTACACAACCAGGTCACATGCTAGGGGGCGGGCTCCTCTTCTTTTTCTTGACTCACTGTCAAGAAGCCATGGAAGGAGGTGGCAAGAAACCCTGGTGGACTTGTTTTAGAGGGTCTCTAGAGATGCGTGGTAACATCTTTCTTAGGTCTGTCATCAGCATGGGTGGATTAGGAGGTCCCAGCCTGGGTAACTCAATAGTTCACTGTGGCCCTCCACTGACAACACCATGTACTGAAGGGTATCAGCTGTTCAGCCCCAGTTATAAAGTTATAAGGAAAGAGGAGGCTGGGGCAGCCAGAGGGAAACTAACCCTATTGAAAGTCCACTCTGAGCCAGGCATTGTGCTGGCACTTTCACGTGTATTGTCTCTTCTGCTTCCCTGAGGACCCAGTCAGCAACTCTGACTCTTCTTCCTCCTTTGGGTTGAGGAAATGGGATGATCAGAGCTGCTAAGTGGAAAGTAGCTATGACACGATGGAGACAGGGTTTTAATGCATTTATGTCTTGAGGCCAAAGTTAAGCTCTTTCCCTGTTACCACATTGCCCATCAGTAGCACCCCAGGACAGCCTGAGTTTTGCAGTAAATCTCTTTGGAGTGAGATGTCTTCCTGTGAAGGAGTGCTGCTAAATTTCACGCAGACTCATCAGCCCCATTTGCTTCCTTCCCTAGTTGCCATGTCATCTGAGGAGAGCAACGTCAAAAGTTGGTGCTTTTCTCTGAAACACTTGATGAGTCTCTCTCCAGACTGCAGTTGGCTCAGGGGCACCATTTTGCCTGCAATCCCGCAGAGTTTCATTTTCCCTTTTTTATTGAAAAATCGAAATCTGGGGAATTAGAACCTTTCCATATTGATTTTTCAGTGGCAAGTGAAAATTGCATTCTGCACAGTACAGAACCAAGAAAGTGCCACCTCGAGTGGTGACAGGCTGATGCTGGAGTGGCGTGCAGTACGAGGAATGGTGGGGCGCACAGATGCAGATACAGTCTCTTTGTACTCTTGCCAACGTGGCCAAGCAACAGCTAATTCTCGATCCATGTAAAATGATTTCTGGAATTAAAACTTCTTTTTTCATTTTAAAAGAAATTTGAAGAAAGAGGCCTAAGTGAGAAGAACTTTGGAAACTGAGTCTGCCGTTTCTCCTTTCAGTACATCAGGGTGGGTCAGGTCCACACTTGGCCCCCTATCTCCTCCGAGCCTGGTACTTGACGACTGTGAAGGCAGCTGCCCAGAGTCCTGCTCTTCTCATTCACTTTGAGGCCCAGAAAGTTATGAGCCCAGGTCGTGCTCTACCACTTACTACCCAGATTGCCCTTTTGCAAAGTACTTCATGTCCTGAGCCTTGGTTTTTCCATCTGTGAATTGGGGATAGTATAGAAACTACTGAGTAAGGTTGCAGTGAAGATTGTCTGAGTAAATACTAGTTGACTGACAATGAATAAGCAAGACAATCCATTTGGGTTTGCTAAAGGTGTCAGTTGTGTGCAATCACACCATGTCCTGTCTCTCAGCTGGGCCAGCCCCCTAAGGAGTTTGAATTGTCATGGAGTTCACGGCATTCAGGGCAGGTGGACCTATGTGAGGCATGCGTTGCCATTTTGGATTCTATTCCCTCTTTCTGTTCCATCGGGATAAATGAGTCATAGTCAGTTGTGGGTGAAAACTGCCACCGCCGGGCAGTCGCTCTCTGGCAAAAGGCGCTCTGCGAGCTAATAGCCATTCGTTCCTCTCTTCTTTGCCCCCTCCCCCTGCCCTCTTTAGCGCCTGTGAAATGTCCTATCTTTTCTCTTTTTCATACGCAGGCTAAATGTGAACATCAACCAAAGCCCTGAAAGCGATTCTGGCAGGAAACGAGCAGGTCTCTGTGATGCAGAAGAGCTGGGCTTTGGGTGGAGCATGTCTGCAGCCTCAGGGATGAGGCGACTACCCCGGGCGGGTACCGAGCCAAAGTGCAGCCACTTAGCTCTGGGAGCACACGGAGCCCCTTTATTACCGCCCGGAGTGCGCCGACTCCGCACCGTCACTGCTCTGCTCGGGCTGCTGAAGGGCAAACCCAGCCGGAAATGCTAAGTGAAAGGGAGAGGAGCAAGTAAAATGCTGGGGGTGGGAGAAGGGAAGGGGTGGGTGCCTGTGCTTTGAAATTCTGCCCCGGAAAGGCCTCTTCAATGGATCCCCTTCCAACCTGCCCTAGTACAACAACTGGACGTGGCATGTGACAGGCGCTGTAGACAGATCGTGTTTCACACATGCAGCTGTAATATCTGGCACACAGGTGTTTGGTTCTGTGTTTGCCAGCTGCTCTGCAGTGCCCTGCTTCTCTGGATGGGCCAGAGGAGGGGGAAACCCTCACGCTTGTTGCTGCCAAAAGGGAGGAGGGGGCTGGCAATTCCTGCCAGTGGGCCGAGGGCTCAGTGTTGGAATCAAGGCTTGTCTCCAGGGGTCCCGGGGCTCTGCCCAGGTGCTGTCACGGGATGGGGGCTGTGGCTGCATGGGAGGGGGAGCAGGGTGACCAGGGCACCCCCAGCAAGCTGGCCAGAGCCCCAGGAAGGCCAGTCAGGAGGAGCGAGCCGAGGGAGACTAGGCCCCTGGGCTCCTGGGTCGGTTGGTTTAGGTCCCGACTCCACCTCTGAGTAATTGTGAAATCTGGCCAACTTTCTTAACCTGTCTTAACCTCAGTTTCCTAATCTATAAATGGAGTATGGAACACCTGGTCCTTGGGCCCTTGGTAAGGATTCCATGAGACAGTGTGTGAAGCACTCAGGAACCAGCACTGTTCTTGCTATTCCCACCTGGGAAGGTGGGTCAGGGCAGGTGCTTCCCGGACTCCAGGGACAGAGCCCTTGACCCTTGTTCCTGTCAAGCAAGCCCAGTGGTTCTGTGTCTCAGGGTGGATGGTCAGGCCCGGGTGCCCCCAGACACAGATAATTGGTTTTTTGCTCTTTTTCCTTCCTCAGGGAGGAAGACGGCTGTGTACTCAGAAAACTAAAGTCATTGAGGAAAGGCGAAGCAGGGGAGTTTGGACCTGCACTTCCAACCTCCAGCCCCTCCCCTCCCCTCTTGCCCTGACCCTGAACTCCCCAGTTTGCGATTGTCCATGGCTGTGACTGTTACATGGAGATCTCTCTTCCCCACAGGACTCTCTGGAGGGCGTGGGCCATGTCCACTTTGCCCACCAGTACATTTCCTACACCCAAGAAGCCTGGATAGACTTTTTCTATGGGAGCAAAGGCTTGAATGAGTAGATGAGTGGGAGGCTGTCTTCACTGCCTCTGCCTCTCCCATCCCTGTTTTCAATTTTTTTTTTATTGACGTATAGTTGGTGTACAATATTATATAAGTTTCAGGTGTACAACATAGTGATTCACGATTTTTAAAAGTTAGACTCCATTTATAGTTATTCTAAAATATCGGGTATATTCTCTGTGCTGTACAATATATCCTCATAGCTTATTTTTCTTCTTTTTTAAAAAATTTTTATTGGAGTACAGTTGATTTACAATGTTGTGTTAGTTTCTGCTGTACAGCAAAGTGATCAGTTATGCATATGCATATATCCACTGTTTTTTAGATTCTTTTCCCATGTAGGTCATTACAGAGTCTTGAGTAGAGTTCCTTGTGCTATGCAGTAGGTTCTTATTAGTTATCTATTTTATATATAGTAGTGTGTATATGTCAATCTCCCAATTAATTCCTTCCCGCCTTTCCCCCTGGTAAACTTAAGTTTGTTTTTCGACATCTGTGGCTCTATTCCTGCTTTATAAATAAGTTCATTTGTATCATTTTTTTAGATTCCACGTATAAGCAGTATATGATATTTGTCTTTCTCTGTCTGACTTCAGTTAGTATGATAATCTCTAGGTCCATCCATGTTGCTGCAGATGGCATTATTTCATTCTTTTTTATGGCTGAGTAACATTCCATTGTCTAAGTGGTTCTGGGAAAACTGGACAGCTACATGTAAAAGAATGAAATTAGAACACTCTGTAACATCATACCCCAAAATAAACTCAAAATGGATCAAATACCTAAATGTAAGGCCGGACACTATAAAACTCTTAGAGGAAAACATAGGCAGAACCCTCTTTGACATAAATCGCAGAAATATCTTTTTTGATCCACCTCCTAGAGTAATGAAAATAAAAACAAAAATAAACAAATGGGATCTAATTAAACTTAAAAGGCTCTGTACAGCAGAGGAAACCATAAACAAAACAAAAAGACAACCCACAAAATGGGAGAAAATATTTGCAAACAAAGTGACCAACAAGGGATTAATCTCCAAAATATACAAATAGCTTATTTATTTTATACATAATAGTTTGTACCTCTTAATCTCCTCCCCTATCTTGGCCCTCCAGTATCCCCTCTCTCCACTGGTAACCACGAGTTTGTTCTCTCAATCTGTGAATCTGTTCCTTTTTTGTTATATTCACTAATTTATTGTATTTTGTAGATTCCACATATAAGTAATATCCAGTATTTGTCTTTCTCTGTATGACTTATTTCACTTAGTATAATACCCTCCAAGTCCATCCATGTTGTTGCAAATGGCACAATTCCGTACTTCTTTATGGCTGAGTAGTATTCCATTGTATGTATATATATACACACACACCACATCTTCCTCATCCATTCATCTGGTGATGGACACTTAGGTTGCCTCTATACCATCCCTATTTTAAGGACAGGAAACATGCATGTTCAAAGGATGGACCTGTGGCCATGTGTCCAGCCCCACATCACTCCTGGCCCTCAGCCCTGCCCTCTCCACTTCTCCCAATACTTCTCTCCATCTCCTGAGACTGGGAGATGGGAAAGCCCAGGTCTGCAGGAGGTTGAAGGAGGAGGAGAACAATGGGAATCCCAGGGGCAGGGGCCATGCCAAGCTCTGTGTTTGGACATGGGGCTAATGCTATCTTTCTGAGTGTGCTTCCTGAAGGTTGCAAACTGTTTGGTGAATGAGCATTCTCTTTTCTTCTTTCCTCTCATCACCACTGTCCCATTTCTCTCAAGGAGCTGGCTCCCCATCTAGCGAGGCTGGGCAGGAGGAGTCTGGGCAGCCCTCCTGCCACAGTCCATCCACGGCTGGGCCTCTTTCACTCTTGACCTGTGCGTGCTAAGATGTCTCTCCCAGAAGGGTCTCTCTCTCTGTCTGAAACCTCTCCACTACCCCTCTGCCATCATTGCAAAGTACGAGAAGTATGAGGAAAGGAAGCATGTTTATTTTACGTCTGTTATGTGCCAGGCACTGTGCTAAACACTTTATAATCAGTATGTCATTGAGGTAGGTGTGATTACTCTCCCCACTTTACAGATAAGAAAACTGAGGAACAGAGATACTAGAACTTTCTCAACATCAATTGATAGGACTGGGGTTTGAATCCCAGTCTGTAGGATACCTCTGCCTTTGCTCTTTCCATGTCATACAGCATTGCTAAACAACCTCATACAGTAATTCATGTGCATGAACGAATAAACATGGCCATGGGCCTGTATCCTTTCTTTCCGAGTACCAGTGTCTCTTTGGGTGATAATGCAATTCATTCATTCAGTCATTCATCCAATAAGTAGGTACTGAGGACCTACTGTGTACCAAGCTCTATTCTATTAGCTGGAGATAAAGTGATAAAGTGGATCGATAGAGTTCTCCTCCAAAGTGCTTATACGGTTGAGAGGCAAATGCTAAATGGATAAGTACACAACTCAATTAGTTGGATGATTATAATTGTATTAAGTGCTATGGAGCATCAAGGGAGCCTTCCCTGAGGAGGAGACAATATTCTCAGCTTTGCCATCAACCAGGCAAGTGTCTTGAAGGGTAGAAACTTGGTGTGAGGACAACATTTCCACAACCAGGGGAGAAGCGCCTGATTGTGCCATTTCAGACAGACGTGGGCCACTGAGGGACCCATCCAGAACGTGGCATCATCCAGCTCCTCCCATTCAGCGCTGAGGGGAGTGACAAGCAAGTTTTAACTTACCAGAGGAGGGAAAAACCCACACCAGAAGAGAATCAGTGCTCTCTTAGCACCAGCCCACCAGTGTGGCAAGGCTGCTTCTGTTTGGGTCTGTATTTTTCCTGGTACCTAAGGGATTGTCTCAGTGACCCTCACACGCCACTCCACCCGGAATGGAAAATCACTTGTTGAAAACATAAACAGAGCTTATAATAATTGGCAAGACACAGACAGCTAATCACCATTCTCTCTCCTCTTGCCCTTCCTCTGTTCCTGTTTATGAGACATACTGCCTATGTTTTCTATCACATTTTTGCTCTGCTCTTGAAAACAGAGAGAACAGCTCTGTGTCCTAGGCTGCAGAGCCCCTCTGCTGATGTGACAGGACACGGAGAAGTGGGAAGCAGGGGAACTAACCCAGACTTCCCCAGCCCATCCCTCCTTCCCTGAAAACTTTGGTTTCTGATGGGGTAGAACAAGGACCCTTCACTTCCCTCCTCCTCTGCATCCAATGAAACCTGCAAGGATTCCTTTCCTGCCGCATTCAGAAACTTCCTCCAAAGTTGTTCTGGGCAAGCTGGATATTGGATCTCTGTTGATTTTTGTTCCTTCCAAGATATGAGCTAGCCAGAGGGAAACACAAGGTGCTTAGCCCACCTTTCCTATTAATGAACTATTTGGGGTACTCTGGGTTGCATAAAAGGAAACAGTGAGATGTTTTCTGTGGAGCCCTAGAAAGGATCTGTAGTTTCCAAACACATCCTCACTCAGTCAGGCACTCAGCCAGGCCTGGCACACATGGGCACATGTGCTCTCTCCCCCAGCCACTTTAGGACTGTAGAGACTCAAGAACAAAGCTGCTCCTTCCCACCAAGAGTCCGGGACCCCTAGTTTACAGTCTTGACTTCCAAGCAGCCAACCTTCCAGATGGCTTACAATTCAGTCCCCGGAAGGGAACAAGGACACTCAGGTTGCCAGAAGACCATGTAGTGACCTTAGCTGACTTAGTCTCCCCCGACACAATGCTTCTTTACCTGGTGGGAAAACAAAACATTAACCTATGGCTGGTTGTGCCCACAGGACACAAATCATCTGGTCCAGTTGTCTTGTTTCCAAGGCCTCTAGTGGCTATTTGACTTTAAACACAACCTTAGCTTCTTAGGGCACCTGTCCCTTCTTGGCTTGGATGCTTGTTCACACTTTAACTTTTAGTAATCTTTCTACCCTATAAGCCTCAATATCCACATCTATAAATTGGGCTTTCCTCTGAAAACAAATGAACTTCCCAAAGTGTCGCACTTCTAAATTGAAAGATATAAGGGCTGCCTCATCATCTGTCCCAGCAGTTACATTGTTGCTGCCTCTGATTTTCCTTTGGACTATTTCTCCATAACTCAAGGGGCTATCTTTCCTGTTGACCACTTTGCAGATGGGGCTGGAGGTGGGACAGGGAAGTCTCATGAGGTCTCAGGACAGGAAGGGTTGATGGCAGCTTACCTATCCCACCTCCCAGCATACTCTGAAATCAGCCCAAGTTTAAGCAACCATCTGATATGTCAACTCAGACTTCATGATCTGGAGACTTGCAAGAAAAATTGCTTTGTTTTCGGGAGACTTAAACCTCCCTTAAATCTCCCTTTCTCCTTTGCCTTCTACATCTGACCACTATAGTCTTTGTGGTCTGTAAGTAGCCAGGAAGAGCTCTAGAAGTCTGTTTACAGATCTTTCCTTCTTTCTATTTGTTTTATTTATTATTTTTGACTCTGCTGGGTCTTTGTTGCTGCGTGCAGGCTTTCTCTAGTTGCAGCGAGTGGACTTCTCATTGTGGTGGCTTCTCTTGTTGCAGAACATAGGCTCTAGGTGCATGGACTTCAGTAGTTGTGGCTCGCAGGCTCAGTAGTTGCGGCGCACAGGCTTAGTTGCTCCACAGCATGTGGGTTCTTCCCGGACCAGGGCTTGAACCTGTGTCCCCTGCATCAGCAGGTGGACTCCCAACCACTGCGCCACCAGGGAAGCCCAATCTTTCCTTCTTTTAAAAAGAATACGTATGGGCTTCCCTGGTGGCACAGTGGTTGAGAGTCCGCCTGCCGATGCAGGGGACACGGGTTTGTGCCCCGGTTCGGGAGGATCCCACATGCCGTGGAGCGGCTGGGCCCGTGAGCCATGGCTGCTGAGCCTGTGCGTCTGGAGCCTGTGCTCCGCAATGGGAGAGGCCACAACAGTGAGAGGCCCGCGTACAGCAAAAAAAAAAAAAAAAAAAAAAAAAAAGAATACGTGTGTGTGTGTGCACATATACACTTGACTAATTATTAGTGGGGCAATTGATGATTCTAAATGACAAATGACATAATATCCTTGAACTGACTCCTGAGGCCTCCCATCCCCTGGGCACTTTCCAGCTCACAGTGAGGAAAGCTCTGTGAGGATCAGATCTGTGGTTTCATTCAGCCTCTTAGAACATGAAGATTCAGAATTTGGAAAGTGACTCATCCTTTCCCTGAGAAAGATGGAATGGACCACTCTTCAGTTTCTGTGTCAAGGGAACACGTTGAACATACTCAGGCATAAAAGACTTTTCTCAAAGAGGGCTTGTATGTCTTGTTTTCTGCTCTAGCATTTGCCATGTTATGCATCTGAGATTGGTGGAGAATTCTACTCTCTTTTTGCTTGGCTGCTGTCTGTTGAAATACAGGTAGAATTGATTTATAATCAACTGCCAGTGATAGATCTGTACTATTATTATTATTAACTCTCTGAGCGTTGCCACAGATACCAGAAAATTCCTTCAGTTCAATCAAAATTGAGCGCGGGTCTATCAGTTGACCATTCATTCTAGGTCCACTCTTCAGCACCACAGAGAATTAGCTACCCACAACACCACCCCCGGCACTATCGCTGCCCCTGGGTATTGGAGACAGTCATCGTGTGTCCTGAAAACCCATGTGCTCTTCTCTGGGAAGGCTGTCATCCACTGAGTCCAAACTACTCAGAAAGGGCCCCCTCCACTTTTCTTCCTGACCGAGGGCTCTTCCTGTGGCCAGGGTGTGCCCCTGGCTCTGGCCTCTCTCTCTTGGGATTCCTGTCCTGCTGAGCTGACTTCCTGCAGTCCTCTCCCATCAACTCTAATGCTACCTTTCCTCATTGCAAATAACTGAGAATTGATTACACCACCTTAACAATGGACTATTCGGAGGCCTGGGGTTCTCAGCTCCACCTCTGGATTTCTGTGAAAGATTCAACCGGGGTAAAAGTATGCAGCAGAAACGTGAATGCAGGAAAACAGAAGTGGATAAGGTCTCTCAGGTCATGATGCAACACCTAAGTAAGGAAAAGAGGAAATTCTGGGGCAACCTTGGTCCATAGACTTTGTAGATAGTCAGGCAAATGGAGCAGTGGTCTTCTTCCCTTGAATAAATTTTGCTGGAGAATGTGGCGAATGTTCTTTTGACACAAAACCTCACAAATTCCGGCCTTTGACCAAGGATATTCTTGAGAAAAAAGCAGATCCACATTAACATGAGACCAAGGTCTGGCCTATTAATTGTCCTCCAAAGCATCTAACTCAGCATCCCAATTCCTCTTTCATAACATCATCATGATTATTTAAATCTGTAGATTTCTCAGTGAAAATGCTCCTATTTTTTTTATTAGTTTCTGCTTTATAACAAAGTGAATCAGTCATACATATACATCTGTTCCCACATCCCTTCCCTCATGCAACTCCTTCCCTCCCACCCTCCCCATCCCACCCCTCCAGGCGGTCACAAAGCACCGAGCTGATTTCCCTGTGCTCTGCGGCTGCTTCCCACTATCTATCTACCTTACGTTTGGTAGTGTATATATGTCCATGCCTCTCTTTCGCTTTGTCACAGCTTACCCTTTCCCCTCCCCATATCCTCAAGTCCATTCTCAAGTAGGTCTGTGTCTTTATTCCCGTTTTAACCCTAGGTTCTTCATGACATTTTTTTTTTTTAAATTCCGTATATATGTGTTAGCATACGGTATTTGTCTTTCTCTTTCTGATTTACTTCACTCTGTATGACAGACTCTAGGTCTATCCACCTCATTACAAATAGCTCAGTTTCGTTTCTTTTTATGGCTGAGTAATATTCCATTGTATATATGTGCCACATCTTCTTTATCCATTCATCCGATGATGGACACTTAGGTTGTTTCCAGCTCCGGGCTATTGTGAATAGAGCTGCAATGAACATTTTGGTACATGTCTCTTTTGGAATTATGGTTTTCTCAGGGTATATGCCCAGTAGTGGGATTGCTGGGTCATATGGTAGTTCTATTTTTAGTTTTTTAAGGAACCTCCATACTGTTCTCCATAGTGGCTGTACCAATTCACATTCCCACCAGCAGTGCAAGAGTGTTCCCTTTTCTCCACACCCTCTCCAGCATTTATTGTTTCTAGATTTCTTGATGAAAATGCTCCTATTTTTGACTTGTACAACCACAGGGAGAAAGTTGCATGTATTTAATGGTCAGATTTTATTCTACTTCTGGGTCCTGTCAATTTTGGGGATAGTAGACAGTATTCTCCAAGTGCCCTTAATCAAAATTCTCAAAGAGAACACGGGTGCTGAATCATGGAACTTACCATTAGCAGTGACTCCATTCTCACTAGAGGTGAGGGTGGTTGCTCAGCCCCACTGGCCCGGCGGAAGGGACACAGCGTGCATGTCAGCTGTCAAGTTCCCTCCTTCCCACTCTCATGACCCAAATCACACCTTCAAACTGAGACTATTACTGTACTCTTTCCAGATCTTCCTGCTTCTATTCTTTCTAATGCTCTCTTGCTACTGGTCAAACTAATTTTCTTAAAGCTTTTCTTTGTGTATGTCACTCCTCTCCTCAAATGACCATGAGTTTGTAGCAGCTTTTCTTACATTCTGTAAGGATTAATAAGCATTCCATGAAAAAGGAATTTTGTAGACAAAACAAAATTAAAGAGTTGCTTTACAGCAGGACTTTTTGGAGCCTTAAGATGCTAATAAGCATTGCAAATTTTCAGGCACTTCCCCCAAATTTACTTGACTGGGATCCTGGCAGGAAACAGGTGGCTCATTCAAAGAAGTAATTGCAGAGACTCTTAGCAAAAGTGTGAACAGATTAAGGAAACCAACAAGGGGAAGATGGAGTAACCCAGGACTAGCAACAGAGGGAATTTGGGATAAGGAAGAGAACAGAGCCCAGGACAGGTATGGGCTTGAGAAGCACTGCCTGATGGGAACCAAAACCTCCCGAGGCCGGGCCACTCTCAACCCACACGAAGGTGGAATAAACACCCTGCCTCTTTCTCCTGCCACTCCAATCATCTGGCAATTTTCCTATCATCTGAACCCAACACTGAGCCAAAGGGGACAGGAGTCCAAACCATACAGTTGCTAGAAGTAGCCTTACAGGGCACAGAGGGAGGCAGAGAAAAGGGTGGAGAGTGGACATCCGGCAGCACTTTCCCCGCCATGGAACATCTGTTGACATTGGGTAGAACACTGTTTTCAGAACGGCATCTGGCCAGCACTGGCCTAAAATGTCCAGTCCACACCCGAAGCTGGGCGTTTAAAATCCCTCCATCGTTTGCTCACAAACTAGCCCCACGCTCTTCCCCCCTCAGTACCCTGCCTTCATGTGAACTCGGGAAAACACTCTCAGTCTCATGTCTCAGGCTTTGCCTCGCATTGTTCTCTCTGCTGAGAGATCCCATCATGGGCGACTCGTCAGCTCAGGCCCATTCCATTTCCCTCCTCCTCAGGGAACTTCCACAGCCGCCTCAGGTCCAAGGTCATTCTCACTGCCCTCAGCAACGGGGACCACAGATTCCAATTTAGAATAGACACTATTCGTAAAGATTTTGTGTGGCTTCCAGAAGTGAGAGACAATCTGAGAGGTGTTGTTTAGAAGCCCCTAAATATCAGAAGGGCTGGAGACAGAAAAAAGAACAAAATAATGTCATTTGCAGCAACATGGATGGACCTAGAGATTGTCATTCTGAGTGAAGTAAGTCAGACAGAGAAAGACAAAGATCATATGAGATCACTTATATGTGGAATCTAAAAAAATGGTACAAATGACCTCATCTACAAAACAGAAATAGAGTCACAGATGTAGAAAACAAACTTAAGGTTACCGGGGGAAAGGGGGAAGGACAAATAAATTGGAAGATTGGTATTGACATATACACACTACTATATATAAAATAGATAACTAATAAGGACCTACTGTATAGCACAGGGAACTCTACTCAGTACTCTGAGTATTTCCCATAATGATCTGTATGGGAAAAGAATCTAAAAAAGAGTGGATATATGTATAACTGATTCACCTTGCTGTACAGCAAAAACTAACAACTTTTTTTTTTTTTTTTTTTTTTTGCGGTACGCAGGCCTCTCACTGTTGCAGCCTCTCCCGTTGCGGAGCACAGGCTCCGGACGCGCGGGCTCAGCGGCCATGGCTCACAGGCCCAGCCGCTCCATGGCACGTGGGATCTTCCCGGACCAGGGCACGAACCTGTGTCCCCTGCATCGGCAGGTGGACTCTCAACCACTGTGCCACCAGGGAAGCCCCTAACACAACGTTTTAAATCAACTATACTCCACTAACAATTTTTAGATAATAAATTAAATTAAATTAAAAGAAAAAAAGGGGGGGCTAGAGAGCATTGGGGGCTTCTGGGGGCAGGCTCTCTCAGGAACCTCAGAGGACTTTCCATCCAGGCCACTGATTTTACATTTATACTCAGTGCTTGGATTTCAACTTAGCCTTTACCAATGTTACCTCTTTTCTCTCTATAAAAAGCTCTGTGACCCTCGAGTCTACAGGTGCTTGCCATTTTTCTCTTTTCCCTGAGCTGTTATAACAGCACCAGGGCGTGAGTAGCAGGGTCCCAGCGGTGCTGTGGGTAGGGTGGAAAGAAGGATCAAGCAGTGGAGCCACGACTTAGCAACGAGATGCGTTTCTATTTGGGCAGTTAATGTGGGAATGCCGTGCTGAAGCAGTGTCTGATCTCCTGGCCACGCGGTCAGGCAGACCCAAGTGTGGCAGGGAGGGTGAGGCAGGGCTGCTGCTGGGAGCTGCTCGGGATGCAGAGGAGGGTCTGTCCCCAGCAGCAGCCCCGCCTGGCCTCACCTTCCTCCTTCGTGGCTTAGGAGCTGGAACAAGGCTCCCTTTCACAGCCCTCTTCCACACCATTCTCTTGCCTTGTCTGGTTTCAGTTTAACTGGATGGCAGGCGAGAGAACCTCTGGCTGCTTCCTCCTTATTCAGCAAGAGGATGTTTGCGGGAGAGTGTGACATCTCCTGGGAACTGGAGATTCAGGAATGTTAATCTCCCTTTCCCTACGCTTACCTAAACATGCCGACTTCAGTATTCCAATGATTCCCACATTATCTGTGCTTCTCCAAATCACCTGATTGGAGGGTGTGCAAGGCACTCTTTATCTGATGCGTAACAGCTGGACCCAGACCTCCCACTGAAAGGCTCCTACCCCTTTGAGGTAAGGCTTATGCCCCAAGTTCTAGATTTTAAGGGAATCAGTGAACAGAATTGTATCCCCTGTGGCATAAAGGTTTAATGGGACTTTAAGCTCTCAGCTCTACCTGGGTTTTTAGGAAGCTCTTGATAAACCTCAGCCTTGAGGAGTCTGAGGGAGCACACTTTGCTTTGTAATGAAGTGACAGTGTGTGTGGCGGAGGGAGGAGGGAGTGGACAATGAAACTCAAAAATGCCACCTTGTGGGGCTTCCCTGGTGGCACAGTGGTTGGGAGTCCGCTTGCTGATGAAGGGGACGCGGGTTCATGCCCCGGTCTGGGAAGATCCCACATGCCGCGGAGTGGCTGGGCCCGTGGGCTGTGGCCACTGGGCCTGCGTGTCCGGAGCCCGTGCTCCGCAACGGGAGAGGCCACAACAGTGAGAGGCCCGTGTACCGCAAAAAAAAAAAAAAGCCACCTTGCTACTTTTCCTTCTCCTCTTTAAACGCCCCCTTTCCCCCTTCGGGTGGGGTTAGAAGATATAAAGAGATCATCTAAGGGATGGGCCGCCTTCCCTAGCCTGGCAGCGGAGGGCCACCTGGGAGGCATTTCTGCCTTTAGTTGGAAATGGAACCTTCCTGCCTGGCATGGTCTCTCTCACTGTGGCCTAAGAGCAGACATAACTGCTCTGTGTGTTGTGCCGGGCTGCCCAGGTCCCCTTTGTTGGGAGAAAGAGTGGGAGCGGGGCAGACCTGTGACAGTGGGACAGGTGCTGCTGTCCTGCAGGTTCCACGGAGAGTGGGATAACAAGAGACCTGTGTCCTCCACTCGACACAACCCAGAGATCCTACCACCAAGCCCTGCAAATGGAAGATGCTGGTTAAGAAGCACAGCAGCTGGGCTCTCTCCATCTGTGGGGCAGGAAGCCACCCTTCACCAGTGGATTTCCAATAGGAGTGACGCTTTCTGGAAGTTAGCACCTCACACGGCTTCTTTCCGTCCTTGGTTAAAGCGCAGGAAACTCTGGACCCCAGCAGCCTGGAGAGCTCTTCCTTCCAATCTGGGCACCAATGCAGTTCTTTTTTCTGGAGGCGCTGCTTCTCCCCAGCCCAGCCCTGTCCCTCCTTGTCCTCATACCCAGGAAGATGTGTCTCCACCCTGGAGCGGCCCCCTTCCCCCTCCTCCACTCTTTCCCCTCCTGGTCCTTGGGACAGCCGGTTCCTCCAGCATTGGGCTGACACCTCAGGCCCTCGCACTGAGCTGTGTGTTCACAAGCAGCATGGGTGCTGTAATCCAGGGAAACCTGGGACCTTGTTTCTCCAGGACGCTTGTTAGTGGACTCCATGCTCCTTTGTAAGCTCTTTCTCGGGATCCTGTTTTACTCCATCACCCAGTAATTTTGTGCAAGATGGGTGGGCGAGCAGCTTGGAGGCTATATCTGTACCATATTCCCATTCCTTCTCAACTGAACGCATGTTCTGAATGTCAGCCATTCACAAGGCGCTGAGCTCAGAATTTCAGGGGAACCCAAAATGCCTAAGATAGAGTCCCTGATCTCAAGGAGTTCAACATTTAGAAGAGGTAATAAAACAAGCATACTAGTACCTCCAGGCAAAGCAGGCCAGGGTAAGAGGTCCTACAGAGAGTCAGTCCTAGCCCCCAGGGATGGGAGCTGCAGCCAGCCTAGGCAGGGGCCTTGGGGCGGTGGTGACGGGGCCAAGGAGGGACTTCAGGAGCCACAGGCATGGGGCAGCCCGGTGTGCAAGCAGTGGCCACTCACTCCTCGGTGGGGGGGCAGTTCTGTAGCCAGACCTAGGAACTGCAAATGTGAGTGTTCTTTAATTCTGCCATTTCCCAATCCCACTCCCCCCGCAGGGCTCGTTTCTGCTCATTTTGATCCAAGACAACAGGATGCACACAAGGCCTTTCTGGGGAGCTCAGGGGGAAAAGTTCTGGATCTGAGATGGAGCCTTAGGCCTTCTTCCTCAAAGCTGGATTTGTCAGGAGTATTTCACTCTATATCCTAAGGGAAATAGAGTTCCTACAGAATTTCTCTTTTCCTGGGAAACACCTCTGGTAGCGTAGGAACTTTTGACAATGGGAGATGAACAAATTGAGAAAGAAGAACTTCCTCTCTTTTCTTTTTCCTTTTTGGCGGGATCTTCTCACCCTGCCCAGGCACAGCAGTGCAGGTGCGAGAGCATTGCAATTTTTTTCTATAGTGGTTCTGCTTCTGACATCCTCCGGCCTATTTTCAATTTGATGAAGATTCTTTTTTATTTTATTTTTTATTTTTTTTGCGGTACGTGGGCCTCTCACTGTTGTGGCCTCTCCCGTTGCGGAGCACAGGCTCTGGACGCGCAGGCTCAGCGGCCATGGCTCACAGGCCCAGCTGCTCCGCGGCATGTGGGATCCTCCCAGACCGGGGCACGAACCCATGTCCCCTGCATCGGCAGGCGGACCCTCAACCACTGCGCCACCAGGGAAGCCCTGATGAAGATTCTTAATGCAGCTAATGCTGCATGTCCCTTGCTGTGGGACAGGCTGAAAAGACAGCACTTACTGTAATAATTCTTCCTCCCAGCCTCGGTCTCCCAGCTCCTCCCTCCCACCCGAGTCACATTCGGCCTCCGCTCACAAAGGCACACACTGTAGTCCCCTAACAGATCAGCGTGGCCTGATCGGCACCTCTCACAGTTGGTACTTTGTGCATCCCCTGAGGTAGGAGGTCACTCTCCTGCCAGACAATTGGCAGGTGGAATCAATAGCCGCATGGTCTCCTGGGAAGGGTGCCTTGGTTCATTCCAGCCACACCGGAGCCTCCCCACTCAACCCCGCCAAGGGTTTCTCCTTCAAGGGCAAGGTCAATGCCACCTTGGGTGGGGAGGGGCAGAGGAGGGCTTCTAATGCCACAGCACTGACAAAAGGACTAGAAAGAGATGGCTGCTGAAAAAAAGGGGGGAAATTCCATGGCAGTTATTTATTTACCTATTCGTTTATTGACATACAATTGATTTATAACATTATATTAGTTTCAGATATAAACATAATGATTTGATATTTGTATATATTCCAAAATCATCGCCAAAATAAGTCTAGTTATCTATCACCATACAGTTACACATTTTTTTTTCTTGTGATGAGTGATTTATTTTATTTTGATTATTTGGCTAGGAACTATTGACCAGAAGGATTAACATCTTTACTGTGAAATATCCATTAACTAGATGTGAAGGTGGGTGAGTGCAAATGTGCTGATGTCTCAGTGTGCCCGGGTGCCGTCATTTCCTGCTCTGCAGCACTGTGACATTCTGTGCCACTCTCCAAACTTCTCTCCCACCTGCACCTGCCCACATGCTCCAAACAGTGCTGTATGGCATACACTTTTACATTATGCAGAACATGTATTATTGTATGTTGCTTCTGTCAACATCCATCCCACATTTAAATTCCATATCTTTCTGAAATCGCTCAAATTTCCAAACCAGAGTAAAACAAAATTGATTTTGAAAACCTTTGAGAGTTTCAGCGCTCATCCCATGATAACTAAACCCCTTGGCCCACTGGTATCTTGACTCCAAGGCTGGGAATCTGTCCTCCAGGAGGGCAGAGATGGACCCCAGTTTGCTGTTTCAGCATCCTTAGCCTGCCTGTTACAGGCCCAAGATGTGCAGTATCTCAGCCTGCTGGGCTGCCATAACAAAATGCCACACACTACGGGGGTGAAACAGCAGAAGTTTATTTTCTCACATTTCTGGAAGCTAGAAGTCTAAGATCAAAGTGTCAACATGGTCAGATTCTGGTGAGAGTTCTCTGCCTGGCTTGCAGATGGCTGCCTCCTTGCTGCGTCCTCACCTGGTGGGGAGAGAGAAAGCTCTCTGGTGTCTCTTCTTACAAGGATGCTAATCCCATCATGGGGCTCCACCTTCATGAACTCATGTCAACCTAATCACCTCCCAAAGGTCCTGCCTCCAAATACCATCACACTTGGGGGTAGGGCTTCAACATATGAATTGTGGTCAGAGGGACACAATTCAGTCCATAGCATGCAGGTTTTGCATGTCTTAATGTTGTTCCAGTGGTAGTGATGAAAATATAAGCTGACTTGTTAGAGTCCCTGAGGTGTGCAAATCCCTGGAAGAGGCGCATGTGTGCAATGTTTTATTGATTTACACACACACACACACACACACGATCTCGTTGGATCCCCACAGGGTGGGTGCACTTGTTTTCATTTTCAAATGGGGACACTGAGGTTTTCTGGAGTTAAGGGATCCAAAGTCCCTACTGAGCAGAGGTCATAAGAACTCAGTCTCTTGTTGGCTCATCTAGTTCCTTTTGACCAGGCATTGCGCTTCTGGAACCTCCTCTCTAGATGGGAGGCCAAGAGCAGAAGAGAAGAAAAGTGGAAAATAGTGAGAAATGACTAAGGACAGCTGCACAGGGAACTGTGTCATGGACTGGGTTGTGGGACAAGACTGCTAGTAGCATTGTAGGGACAGAGTCATTTGCTAAGAAAAAAACCCACTCCTCCTTCTTTTGACTGCTCAGGCTCAAGATGCTTTCCTCCAGAGGGCCTGACAACATAACTCCTGGGGTCAGGGAGAGAAAGGCCCAGGAAAGCGGGCGTCTGTCCTGGGCCACATAGGACTGGCCCCTGGGCCCCATAGGACGCCTCCCGGCTCAGGTTCCACACTGCCTTCTGGCCAGAGGTCACGGGCAACTTATTGAGGTGGTAGCTTGCGCCCTTTAGCTCCTGGATCCCGATGGAGTCGCCCCTTAAAGAATCTTGGCAACCGTTGTAGCCTCTAGTTTCTGTTTTTAGAAACAGCAAAAACAACATGAAAGGACAGTGCTTCTCTGATAAGGGGCCACCTGATAAACATCAGCTTCCTACCATTGCAGCTGCTCCTAGGGGGCTCTTTTCATTGCAGCTGCTCCTAGGGGGCTCTTTCGGTGTGGACACTGGGGATCACACTGCTTCCTCTGCCAACAGTAACCTCCCTTGTACCGTGTGCCCTCTGCCAACCCTGCCTAGTGTCCCAGCTACTCGGTGGCCCAAATCAGAACGTGTATATATACATTATACAATAGAAACTTCATATATGTAGATATCTATATAGCCTGATATATATATATTATATATACACATATCTGTGTATATGTGTGCATGTACGTATACATACATGCACACATGTACGCATGCAAAGGTATACACATACTTACACATATGCGTGTGTATATACCTACATCGTCAGTTTGGATGCACCCTGGCACTGTGCTAGACCCTATTCTCAGGCCACCTCTGTGAAGCAAGAATGGACCATTCTACAGATGAAGAAACTGAGGGCGGGAAACATTAGTTGGCTGCCCGGAGTTACGTGACGAGTAAGTAGCAGAGCATGATGGAATCCGGTGCTTCCTTGCTCCAAGGACTGCTCTACTCGGTGCTGGCCCTTGGCCTTCCTGGTCCAGGAGACCCCTGGGATGAGACCCCCACCATCCAGGACCCCGGGGAGGCACTGACTTGGATTCTTTTCAGGGTAAACCAATGTGGCTGAGCTCTTGTTCTTTTCCCAGACCTGAACTTTTTTCCTCCCTATTCTCTAATGTTAACAAAACAAACAAAAAGCATGGTTTATGGTGCACAGAGCCTGATTTGACTTAATATATAGAGCACACATATTCCTCAGGAATCCATTAAGTCTACCCGAGTACAGGCTATGGACCACGTCTGAGAAGGGCCTGAGCCACCGGGTCCCTGGGTTCATCCACAGTTCACGTGGCAGAAAGGAGTGAGTCACTCGTCAATGGCACAGCCAGGGCTGGATTACCCTGCGGCTTCCTTCCTTAAATGGGCAGAGATTCCAACTGCTGCGTGAATAACAAAGACCGTAATGTCCCACTCACCAATGGAGAACAGGCCAGTGAGCAAAGGAACCGCAGCAGCTGTTTTTTTCCAGAGTGCTGAAGGCTGCAACCCTAGCCCCACTCAGCTGTTACGGTCAAACCTTGTGGGGTCCAGCAGAGAGCACAGATGGCCCAGGGCCATTGGTCCCACCCCTGGAAAACCGCAATCGGAATCTCTGTCCTTCGGACAGGGCTCCCCCAGAGAGCTCGGTGGCCAGCTCCCTGCCCAGGGCAGCGCTACTCTTTTAGTTGAAGGGAAACAGTGTTAGAGCTGGTGATGCTTTGGGCAGTGGAATGACACTAAGAATGCACAGGACAACAAACCTCATCTTCTCCCTCAAACCTGTAATGCCCCATCTATGCCTCACTTCTCATCCCTGCCTTTTCGTTCTTGATTCTCCCGTTTGTCTGTCTTTTGGAGTACTGGCTAAGTGTTGGATAATTATTAAATGTTAAATGTATTACATGGTCTTCGTGCACTGTGTTTTCTTGTTAATTAAGCTACAGCAGAGGAATGCAAAAAATCACCCCCATCCTGACTTCAGATTCTTTCCTGCATGACGTGTAAGTCTATGGAAAACTAAGCTTTCACATTTGTTGTAATCACCTCTAAAACCTCATCATTCTTCTTATGAAAAGGAAAAAAGAAGCAAAGGTATAGCAGAAAGAACACTATGAAGGGGGCTGAAATCAGAACAGTGTGGGGGTTAAGAACATGAGTTCTGGAACCAGTGGGTATGGCTCCCAGTGCCGACCCTGTCACTATCTTGTGGGACCCTGGGCAAGTCCCTTAACAGTCTGAACCTCAGCTCTCTCATCTGTGAAATGGGACTAGTAATTCTGAGCCTCCCAGGGCTCTTGTGAGGATGACATGGGGAAATATGGTATACTCTGTAGTTAGCAAGAGCTCAGGAAATGTGAGTTCCACTCCCCTCCACCCCCCACCCCACCCCCGGCCAAGTATTGATATTTTCCAACTCTAGTGCAAACATCACTTGGATAGGCCTTGGCAGATAATTTAAGGCAAGTTGGCTGCCCAGAGGAATTTGCTGCAGTCCTAAGGCCTCTCTATATTAATAGGACTAATTGTGTCGAAGCTGATGGAGCCTTTGGTTCGTGGCCAGAATGCGGAGGCATGAGGCCCTCTTTCATGCTTGTGAATGACGGGGTTTGGTGAGCTTCTTTGATGAGCTTTTTTGTCCATATTCAATGAGGTCACTGTCCCTTCCCTAGAATGGAAATGGGGTCAGTGTCCCTTCCCTAGAAACACCTTACCCATGTCTTTGCCCCTTAAAGAGGCTGCTTTGTCGTTGCTGCTGTTGTTTTATCAAAACTTTCTTTAAATTGACCTCCTTTCTCCACACTGTAGGCTAAAATTCTGGGCGCTGATTAAATGTTTCTGAAAGGAGCCCTAATGCCTTTAGTTAAATGACAAATAACTCTCCTGCTGGAAAAGGACCCTCTTCTGACATACCCCAAGCCCTACACAGCATAAGGGACGCTGACCACCGTGCCCTCCACAGGAAGAAAGAATCCCAGGGTTTCTCCCCAGAGAAGAGGGCAAGCATCTGCCTGCTCCTCTGTGTTCCGGCCCCTCCTCACTCTTTGTCCATCCGCCTTGCAAGGCACTCCTGTCCCAGGCTCAGCTACTGGTCCAGGATGAACAAACATGTTGACTTCCAGTAAGTCCTTGGCTATCCAGTTCCCCACTCCCACCCAGTGTTGAGAGCTGTGGCATGGAATTAGCGTGTGGCTGAGAACCCAATGAAGCCATTGTGGTTTGAACCTAGTGGGCAGGACCTGACGCTCCACAAGGCTTGTTGGGTTTCAGCAGCTAAAACTGTCCAATGTGCTCATAGCTATTTCTTGACACAGATTTCACCCTCTAAAATCGCCTCACAAATAAGGATTATGATCCCATTTTGAGGATGGACTTGAGGAAGAAAAAGAGGGTGATCTACAAGAATACAAACCAAAATGTTAGTAGTTACATCTCCATTGTGGGATTACAGTTCACTTAATTAGTTTATTTATTTATTTATTTTTGCTTAGCTGTATTTTCTAAATTTTCCCTACCAGACATGTTTCATTCTTGTAATAAAAAGAGATAAAATTTTATGTTTTAAAGTAAAGATTACTAAACCAGTAGCCCGAAAGTACATCTTTCTTTCCTCCAGGATGAGCTAAATCTTGACCATTTTTTCAGGTATGCTCTGTGTGAGTTGGTGAGTGCTATTTACAAGGCTATTTTAAACTAACAAGCTTATTTTGGAAGGTTGTCATAGACTTAGAGGGAATTACAGGATTTGAGTTGGGCCATGTCTTGGATGCAGTGCCTGTTTTGATGGACAAGGAGAAGAAATGACTAAGTGCCTCTTTGGCTGAAAGGAAGCAGGATCAAGCTTTTTCAGGTTTACAATGGATCCAAGTAATTACCTTTTTTATATGTCAGTTTAAAAACCTGGCATCCCCTCAAGAGGCTAAGCAAGGACCATGTATGTCTCTCTTTATACTTCTTTTTCCAAGAGTATTTGGTCAAGGGAGGAGTTTGGCTTGATTAGGACCCTTAGTGGTTGCAAGCGTGTGCGCTGAGGTGTTCCTCCTGAGGGGCTAACCCACTTTTCAGAGCGTCAAGGCAGCATTTGTAACCTAAAAGAGACATGTTAAGATGACTTTCTTCCACGGAGACTGAAAGCTCTGCGCCTAGGTACTCAGATCACATGTTAACGTTATGGAGGCACCGTGCTACTTTGTGACCTGCACTGAAGCCTGGAGAAGGTGGGGCACTATGGTGGAGTCCTAGTTGTTCCGCATGCCCGCTGTCAGGACGGGGTCTACTCTTTCAGCACTATTGATTTCCCTCTGTTCATGAATAAGGGGACTTGCTGACCTAATGTTTCCTTGAGTGTTTTCTGTCTGCCTTCCCTCTGCCCCAGAGATGCAGACACGCCAGTGGCAAGGGCCTGTGTGCACAGACCCCGGGTGCTGAATGCCTGGCACTGTGGGCTGGACCTGGAGCGGCAGCCTCTCAGCCTGGGATGTCAATTCTCAGCAGAGCAGATATGGCTTGATAGACTCTGGCTCTGGGCAGGCCGGGAGAGCCCTCCATTTTGGAAAGGCTTAGGAGGTGTTGGGAGAAATTGGCAAGGTTCAGGCCAGCTACAGAGAATCTGTGCTTCTCTGCCCGCTAAGATTTGGTGAAGACTTCATAGACTCATAGACGTAGGAGGCCGGTGCCAGAATTATAACTAGAGTCCCAGAATATCCTGGGGCTAGCCTAAGGGAGAACTGCTGGAGAGTTGCTCTCAGAATGGCTCGGGAGGGAGCTTTGGATGTTTTCATTGGAAATAGTAATGCATTTCCTCTGTGTGAAAATGCAATCATGTTACTGCTACATATTATAAATGGTTTTGTGTGCAGAGCCAGTGGGCAGGCTTGGGATCTAGTGCTTTCAGGAGAATCATAACCCTGGTACCTGTATGCTGAGGCAGTTTTAAAAACGAGACCATTTAGTATCAGGCACTGTTCATCCAGGAAATAGGTTAGTTGCAGTATCTGATCCAATATGGCACACTGGTGGCACTTTGCTTAATGTAATAGGAGTTTCCATCAAAGTTGCTTATAAGTTGTTTCGTGGTGCGGTGGGGAGATGTAAATCCTGTTTTCTTGTTGACTTACACTGCAAGTTCATAGACTGAAAAAATTACAAAAATAAATCTTTTTTTTTTTTTTTTTTTTTTTTGCTGTACGCTGGCCTCTCACTGTTGTGGCCTCTCCCGTTGCGGAGCACAGGCTCCGGACGCGCAGGCTCAGCGGCCATGGCTCACGGGCCCAGCAGCTCCGCGGCACACGGGATCTTCCCTGACCGGGACATGAAGCTGCATCCCCTGCATCGGCAGGCAGACTCTCAACCACTGCGCCACCAGGGAAGCCCAAATTACAAAAATAAACCTTAATTTGGTCCACTACAAGTTCAGAATTTTTGATAACTCAGATGTGATCTGTGAAAGTTTATATTTGTCTGCTTAGCTAGCTGTTTCTTTGCAGAGAACGCAAACTAATAGAACAACAACCAAAAAACCCTGATAAACGAACGATGTTTGAAATCCTTGATGGAAGCAACTATTTCCAAGCAACTTCAAATATTTTAGAAGAACTAATTACAGGAAAATTACCATTGTCCTAAATAAACAAACATGTATTGAACACTTTGTGGGTTTTATGAGAGGGATTTAAAGACAAACAAGACAGCTTCTGCTCTCAGCATCTAAATAACAAATACTGGCAGAGCAATTACAATTATTGGGCTCAAATAAATTGAATACAAGACAGAATGCTTTAAATACATCATTTTCAACTCCCAACCTTCTTAGAAGAGGATACTGTGTTTCTTGCTGTACCTCCTGCACTTCATATTCAAATCTCAAACCAATGAAGCCCAATTTCTAATCCTGCCAATCAGCTGACATATTTAGCTTTTATGAACCAATAGGCAATCAGTAGCCTGCCTTCAGTTCTCTTCTTGCATAAAATTTTAGTAGCATTTGCTACTATTGTCTGTTTTACACTATTATCCCTGTCTATTTTCTCCTTTCTGGTTTCCATCCCACCTCTGTAAATACTCTTCTTGAGTCTCTTACTAGCTGTTCTGCAGATCTTATAATGCCACTGTTTTCCCAGGGTTCCATTCTCATGTGTTTCTCTTCTCACTCTGGATACTTTCTCTGAACAAGCTCATAAGCTCCTGTCACTTCAGCTACAATTGGTATATATACCATGACTCAGAAATCTGCCCTTAACATTGACTTCTCCAGAGGCAAGAGTAAGCTACCCAAAGCTTCTGTGCACTAAGTGACACAAAAAGAGGAAGATTGTTACGGCGGCAGTGTGCGTAATGGACTGGATGGGGGTACAACAGAGAAGGCATGTGGGCTAGGAACGTTTTGTGTCTAGGTGAGAGGTTACAAGATACTTTATATATATTGATCTATTGTATCATTTACTTTACTTCTATTATGCTTCTTGCCACAATATCTTGAGTTATCTGTTTATGTGCCTACCTCCTTTACCAGTGAGCTCTTTGAAGGGAACGACTATGACTTTCATCTTTGTACCTTTTGGTCCATAATAAATACGGCACTATGATTTACTTGGACCAATAGGGCAGCAGCAGGATTGGAAAGAAGGAGCTAGGGAAGACATTTTAGACATTGACAGTACTTGTTGACCAGTTGAATGTGGAGCCTGAGAAGTGGGAACAGTTGAGAAGGACTCTGACCATCAGATTGAGGTGACTGGCAATGGTGAGGCCGTTAACTGAAATCAGGCACACAGAAAGAAGGTGGCAGTGGAGCCAACATGTTGGGTTTGGGATGCACAGAGATTGAGGCACAGTGGGATTTGGATGTGGAAATATTTGGGAGGCAGATAGAAGCACAAAAGTGTGCTGATCTACTGTGAGTTATTCCATGAAACTAAAAACATTAAAACTGGGAATTTAAACAATTATGTTAATGGTTGAATTATAGCATCTCTGGGTTTAGAAAGATTCTTAAAAATCATCTAGTCCAGTTGTCTGTCGAATAGTTTAATCCTCTATAGAACTTTCCTGCCGACCTTCCTGCACTTTCGTCTCGGTGAGTTTTCTCAGTATTTACAGCTTTTTTCCTTTTTGATTCATCTTTAAAGACTGTGGTCTCTTTTACTGTTGGTTTTAAGTTTCTCTGGCCTTTTTTTTTTTTTTTGTCATAACAGATTTTTATAAGTCATCTATTTAGCGAAATATTTTATTTACCTGGCTTGGGTGTCCATAATTTTACTACTGGACAATCTGAAAATAGGGTTCTCCATAAGAGAAGCTTTGGATTAATTGGGAGACAAGAGGTAAGAGCTGGGTTAGCTCATAGCAACTGCGTCTTCTTATCTCCAAGGTTTCTACTCTTCTTGGATTTTCTAAGGGAAGCAGGAGGCAGACTGCCTGGAAGTGTGTCTTGGCTGCCCTGCCAAGACAAGACCACTATCTCTCTAACAGAGAGCTAGTGGGCAGGTTACTTAACCACTCAGAGCGCTGGCTCTTTCCAGTGAATGGACACACTGATGGTATCAATCTCACTGGGAAGATTGAATGTGGAATGTTTAAATAGTCTTTGTCACATAGTTTGTCTTAATAAATATTAGCTCTTATTACTATCTCAGGCACACCCATCCATACAAAGAACAGTCGATACTGGGGAAACATCAAGAGAATGAGGAAAGGTGGAAGAAGCAGTCCTTGCTTCATCTAATGACAGAGCAAGGAAATGACTAGAATCAGGGAGGTCTAAATGTAACAGAGAGGAAGCTCTGCACTGAGCCAAGAGTCACTCCACTCACAGTTTTCCAAGGGAGAGAATTACGGGAAGACGCAGTTTCCGGCATTTAGAAGTGAGAATGTTTTCATGCTTGTTGTGAGGCCTATTTTAAATAGTTTGGCTAATTAGGTGATGATTAAATTACACTGCTCCCATATGTTTGTGCTTTCTTCTTTGCAGAATATATCTGCCTGGAAAGTTGTAGGTGAATTATGTGTTTGTGAAGGAATTTTTTGATACTTTGCACATAATTAAGTACTCAAATGTATTAAATGGTAAATTATTTTATAAAGCCAATAATAATAACAGCTAACATGTTCAAGCACTGACTATGTGCCTCACATAATCATCATTTAATCATATGAAGTTGGTGCCATTATTATTTCCAATTAACTTTTGAAGAAACTGAAGTCCGTAGAGCAATGAATTCTTGGTATTGTGAAGATCTCTGTCATTTCTTGGTTTGCATGTTTGATTTTTGTTGTTGGGTATTCTTAGAGCAGAATGCACCTGCAGGAGAAATGATAGAAATGACTTTCAATAGATCTCTAAATAGATGTGGCTGCTAAAGCATCAGGAGGGGTGGCATATGGCTAAGCTGAGGATAGGAACCGTGGAAATGGTATGGTGGCTCTTAGAATATGATGGACAGAGAAGGGGCAATGAGCAGGAAGAATGAGGCAGATTGAGCTGGAAGCCCCTGTGAAACCAGACTCATAGAGAGCCCCTGCAGAGCAAGTACAAGTAAGCCTGAAGGATGCTGGCCTTCTCTTCACTGAAAACAACACTAGCCCATTATAAACTGACCCAGCCAACCTGTCCAGCCTCATCTATTATTACTTCCTCTCAAGCTCTACTTTCCCAAAGCAGTAAACTACTAATATGCCAACTAATATGTAAATTAGTAGTATGCCAAAACATAGTATTTCTTTGCACGTGTCTGTTTTTACACACTGTATACCCTCTACCTGAAATGCCCTTCTTCACAGCCCTAGCTGGTTAATTTAATAGAGCCACTACTTATTTTGTACCCATTCTCTTGCCAAACACTTAACATACATTATCTCTAAGTCTTATAACAATTCTGCAAGGTAGCCATTATTATTTCCACTCTGCAGATGGAGAAACAGAGGTCCTTCCTCTGTGAAGCCTTTATGGACTTCCTCAGATAACTGTGTATTTCCCAGTAGTCTTGTAATACTCTTTACACACCTATAAAAACAGTATTTATTAAGGTTGTATTCTAATAACATGTCTGCATGGTTATCTTGCTCCCCTGGTATGGGTTTTATAAAGAGAAGGGGGTATATTTTTACATATCTTTATAATAGTATCTTCCCTCTCTCCAGTCATCCAACCAAGCCTTCCACATTGTTCATCATATAATATGCTCTTAATAAATTATTATTGAATTAATGAATAAATTAATTAATGCTAAGGAGCTCATTTGTGAAGCTGTGAACTTCCTCCTCTGTCAGATTATTGATTCTGCCTCTAATTATGCTCCCTGTCTGCATCCCACGCTAGTGTGATGAGCATTAACCAGATGGCCAGCCATGGAGGCGTCCATCCTTGGAACCCAAAGCCTACTTCCCAAGCCAGTGTGCTGGAAATGCTTGGAGACCATACCAGGCCCTTGGCTACCTTTTCTGTGGCCCCAGCAGCAGAAACTGCATCAAATCTAAAGACTGTGTGAAACTCTGAATTAACCCTTCAGGATCTGACCTGGTCAGAGAAGTCCTCGGCTTTCCCAATCCAAATCCATTTTATAGCAATTGCTGAGTCACCTCACGTCAACATTATTCAGCACAGACATGCTAGAAGACCAGTGGCTGCTCTGACTGAGGCTTCTTCCAATGTGTGCTGCAGCCAGACATCCAAGCCCCAACACTAATAGGAAGTTTATGACTTGATGTAGGCAGAATCATTTAACCTCTCAGAGTTTCCCACACATTTCTTGTCAATCATTCCCTGGCATCTCTGTCAGTCTTTGACCTACCTTCTTTTAGATTCCATCCACCTCTCCTCCTTCAAAACATGACGTGACTTGTTTCTAGAACAGTTGTCTAGAAACATGATTAGATAATGAACTGGGCCAGCCTCCATCATTAAAAGGGTTAATACCCCTTCCCTGGTGACTGATCAAAGCTGAGCTGCCACCCAGGTGTAGATAGTGACTGTCTATTCAATCAAAACAGTGCAACACGGGCACCCTGCATCCTGAAGAGACCTTCTCACCAATGTTCTGGCCATAATGTGCAATGGGATAAGTCATTCAGCTTTGATTTTCAGAGTTGTTCTACAAGGAATATAGATTCCTTGCTAAAGTGACCATCTACCCTGGTTTGTGCCCGTTGTCCCAGTGTTACCCTGTCCAGATTTGCATTTATCTCAGATAGAAGTGTCCAGGTTTGGAAGATGTAAGTTTCTCTATTCCTTGCTGTCTCTTCATCCAGCCCCAGTCCACTAATAGGACGCAAGTCCAGCTTTGCATTAGCTGTAGCCAGGGAGTGTATTGTACTGTGCATCTGGGCGTGGGAAGAAACCCAGCCAACAAAGGGCAGGCGATTCAGCAGATGTGTGCAAACTAATGGGGATCTCATCAAGTCAAGCTGACCCAGGCCCAGGCACAGGCAGGGAGGCTGCTTCTGGGGGAATATGGAAGAAGATCCACCTAAGGCTGGTCCCTCTCACCACAGAGGCACTTCTTAGGAGGCTTTGGGAGGCTGTGCATCCTTTTTCTGGCTAAAGACATTATGTAAATGTTTATGGAGGAGCCATTAACTGATTAACAGCTGAGTATAAATTAGGTTGTATGATTAAGTGATTAATACCTATTGTGAGCTAGCAGAGCCCAGAGAGAATAGAGTCTGGTGAAATGAGACTAAATATTTTGCCTATGCCATTACAAGGTTTTTAGGTGGATGTGTGGCATCTCATTTGAATGTGATTTCTTCTACTATTTTGTCACAGAGAAAGAAAAAATGATGAAAGGTGGGGGAACCGATCTTGAGTAAACCCAGATGCATTGTTCACACGTCACATTAAACCTCCCAGCAGCGCCATGAGGAAAGAGCCGTTATCCCCACGTTACACATGAAGTGGTGAGGCTTGGAGGGACCAATCAAATTTTCTGAGATGGCAAAACCAGGACTGACAGCCAGGATGGACCCAAACCCCTTCACCTTTCCACAGGGTCACTGGTGATGAGAAATTTAAAGGAAAAGTGTGCCTTGTTCTTGAAAGAGTTGTAAGAGTTGGTGATGACTGAGAAAGTGATGATAAAGAGGAGAATGTGAAGTTGGTGATGCTGATGACTAGTTTAAATACTATGTGCCAGGCACCCTGCTAAGCTTTTCACATATATTATTTAATCCTTATAAAGTGCCTGTGTGGTAGGTGTTATGAATCTAATTTTTGCAAATGAGAACAGCAAGACACTGACTGAGAAGTTGTGCCAGAATTTGTGCTCAGTGTTTTCTGATGACAGGAGAGCTCAGCACTTTCCATGTTTCTGGCCCCTGCCCTCACTGACCCCTAGTCTGCTTAAGTGAGACCCAAGGACAGGCAAAAGCTCCAAACTGGAGCCTGATGCCAAGAGACCTTGAAGTGACAAGCTCTGGGAACAGAGCTAGAGATAGAACTTACTGTTCTCCATCAGGATTTTGACTCAGGAAGAAAAATTCTGAGTAATATAATATTAAAAAAAAATCTAGCATTGAATTAAGTGCCTAAAATAATTAAATATTACCAAAAAGAGTATACAATTGAATCTGAGAGTATGTATTTTCTTAAATTTTATTCTCTGTATCATTTTTGTAAATAAAGATTGGGAGTCGTGTTCAGCTAATTTAATTGATGACTATTGAGATTGGGAAAAAAAGATAACTGAACCCTTTTAAGCTCTATATTAGGAAGAGATTGAATATCCAATGGACAATATGAGACCTTTAGCTGCTGAGGGGTGAGGATCCACCAAGAGAAATCCAGAATAAGGCTGGAGTGCTGAAAGACAGTGTTTCTTTCTAAAATTGCCTACAGATGGGGACACCACCAAATCCAGAGTATTTTACTTGAGAAAAGCAAATCAATGCATGAATACATAATGAGATAGTATTAACTTTAAGTGAAGACAACAACCGACCTAGACAGACATTGTTGCCATCAGCACAGCAGCATTAGCAAAATTACTAGGTGGGGAAACTTTCCCTTCCATTCTTCCTCTTCCCATTCTCAGTCTTCCCCTCACTGAGGTTCAGGTGCTAGGGCTGCTTCTGGAGATCCCAAAGCCTCACTAAGTGAAGATTTTGCCCTTGCATCAGGATTCTTCCCCCATCATCAGACACTGAACCTTTCTTCTGGGACGGATTTCACCAGATAAACAAATCCATGCAGATACTTAGCAAGTTGCTATTAAACATTAAAACAGGAGTCGCTTCAATCCTTAGATGTGCTACTAATGCTGAGCTTTTTATAGACGAGGGAAAGCTGGTAGGGAACAGTTTCTGGGTGCTGCAATGTGCAGGTCTAGACAGGTCCCTGGGGAGGTCCTGAACCAGAGAGAAATGGGGCTGCTGGCAGGACACGGGTGTGTGGAGGGGAGCACCGCACAGAGAGTGGGTAGAGAGTCTGTCGTTAGCATGATTTCCCAAGCGTACTCTGACCTCAGACAAGACGCTGTTGACCCCAGCCTTCTTTCCTCCAGTAATTTGTGTCACAGCCCCATTTGGATAAGGGTCCAGAGGAGGAATCCCCGTTGTTTGCCCCAAACCCTTGAGCTTCTTGCAGGCAGGAGCACATCTTAGCTCATGTAGAGCCAGTGCCTTGCTCACACAGGCGTTGATGTTGATGCCACAAACACCAGTGATGAGGAGAGTTCAGGGATCATCCATCCTTAGCTAGTGGCTCAGCTCTGTTATCTGAGTAACGCTCTGATCCATATATCTGCACGCCAGATTTTCCCTCCCATTCTAAGCATTTGGTCTCTGATTTTCCATGTATCTCTAGATATTTTTAATTTCATCACATAAATTCTCGTAATCCACTCATAAAATAAGTCAGTGTGTAAATAAAGCAATAAATAAAGTGCTCGGATATGTAGGATTATCACTAGCTGTTACCTGGCCTGTTTAAAAACCTTTTTTAAAGGAACATGACAATATTATTACTGGGCCTCCTCTTTGTAACGTTATATTAGAAAGAGACCATCTAGATGTACATGTGGGGTACACGACTTCCCTTGGAATTCCCATCTATCCAGTACTTGTTTTCTACACTTAATGCCTTCAGAAATCTCTGCTAAAATCCTCTGACAAAAGTTAGTGCTCTGAATGCCACAAATGCATTTGAGCTTCGGATTTTTCAATATATGCAAATAAGGTTGAAAGATTTCTTACCCCAAGGGATGGGGCATCAGTTCTGTGGAAAACTAGGGCACAACAGCATTAGGGGACCTGGTCTCTGGTCCCTGGAGCAGGAGAGCAGGTAAACCGAATCCTGGTTTGTGCCCAGTGTTGGCCATGCTGTCCCTGTCTCTGGGGTTGGGAGCAGCCGAAGCCAGGTGGGCGACGAGCAGAGCGGCTGTGAGCTCTCTAAGGTGGCCAGATGGCAGGGAGCTGCCTGCTGGGCGCGAGATGGCCAGCCTAGGCATGGGCACTTTTGCTGGAATTTGCTCTCTGTTATCAGGGCGCCAGGTGACACAGGTCATCTTCCGCTTCAAGCCAAGTTACAGGACAACAGGAGAAATCTGCCACCTGGCCGAGACACCTCGGTGAACAGCCCTCACATGGGCTGAGCTGCAAGTCGATTCTCAGAGAACAAAATTCTCTCTTGTCTGGTCCTAAAGGGCTCCTCCTGTCTAGTCCTATGCAGGAGCTTGGACTCCTGCAGGCCTTTGAGAGTTGAACTTTAAGTTCACTGGCCAGCTGAACCTTCCAGCTGACCCTGAGTTGTCTCACAGTTGCGCTGCAGACCATAACTCTATCCCCACTGCACGCCCACCTTGGTCCCCCACTCACCATCTGTTTTCTTGTGTGCCACTTCCTGAAGGAATGTGAGTCACAACAGATTTAGCAGGGGTTGAACCAAATGACTTTACAAAGAAAGACAATTTCATATGAGGAATAATAGCCTAGAAAAGGGGAGGTTAGGTGTGAGGATAAGAGTGCTGTCTGATGGAGGCTACAAGCTCTTCTAGCCAGGAAATTGGGCTCCGTGGTCTGAACCAGGGAAGGAGGGACTTCAGTAAGACCTGCTCTACAGCTGAGTAGCCCTCTAAGATGAACAACCACAGCCTTTTTTTTTTTTAGCCTAAAACACCCCAACAGTCGAGTTACTCCTCAGTGACTAGCAGTGCTATAAATAACATCAGAATCAGAGAACAGAATCAGAGAACTGGACCAGGGTCTTACCATTACTCAGCCAGCACCCTCCCTTTCACAAGCTGAGGCATGGGTGAGTGTTAGGTGTTTATGATGGAATTGCCCCCACAGATTTTATTAACATTTATCAACACTCGCTTATGTTTTCAGGCCCTCCCTTCCCCTCCTATCCCGGCCAATAATTGAGAAAAGCCCTGTGATATGCAAATCATGGCAGAGCAAAAGGATAGTCAAGTCCCCATAAAGGGAATTGTGAACTTCATTGATAGGAACCCCAAGTTGTAGGCAACAAACCTTTCAGAACAAGATTGGGAACTTTGGCTCAAGATAAAGTCTGGATTCTTAGTCCTGTGAGACCAAGTTTTCACAGACAAATCTTTGGATATCTGGAGAATACATTCTGACTTGGAGCCTAAGGTGAAGAACACTTACAGGTGTTATGTTAGTCAATCCAGGAATAAGACTAAAAATAAAGGGCCAATCGGAGGACCCTTGGGAAATGTCCTGCGAGGGCTAAAAAGAGTTGTACCAGCATGGGGGAGATAGGACCCTGCAGACAAGAGAGTTGCAAGAGCATGGGGACTCTTCCGAGGGGGACAAGGGGCATGGGGGGGTCCATGCAGCACCAGCAAGACACAGGCCGCTGAGTGCTCATGTGTGTGTGCTGCTGGGAAGTTGCCAGGCTCTGACCCCAGGGAGGAGGTGCCCAGCAGGTGGGAGAGAATGGGCAGAGTAGCCGTGCATGCAGACCGAGGAAGGAGAAGCACACAGACAAAGGTGAGTGAGGGTGAAGAAATGGCCAGCCGGGTAAAGACCATGGAGAATGTTCTCTACCAGGCAGTTTCTGTTAGAGCTCAGAGCCCTGCCCCGGGTCATGTCAGCTTTTGCCTGAAGGTGCCTGGCAGTCTGACAAGTACCAGGAAACTTGGGGTGTGTGCTGTGGTTGGAGGACCACACTTTGAGCAATGAGGAACTCAAACAGCTTTGTGGGCAGCCTCGTGGGCTGGATGCCGTCGTCTGGGGATTCTCCGAGGGAGAAACCCAGAATGCTCGCAACAGCATTTCTGTCGTGTGGAGGCTCCTGGAAAATTGCCCATGAGAAAGGAAACCCCAGGCCTAGCTGGAGCCACCAGTCCAGAGCTGGAGCCGGATGACCCTTGGGAAGCTATGACTTCATAGGCCCTGCTGGTGCTTCAAGGAGAGCTCACTAGGCTCTCAGGTGTGGGACGGGCTGAGCGTTTACGTGGAGTCCCCGGCCTTTCTTCCTTTGCTCAGCTTCCTCAAACCCCTCCAGTTTTCCATATTCCTTACCTTATTCTTCCCTGCTGTCTATGGAAATCTCTTCTCCTATAAATAATTTTGTAAGTTCCTTATACTGGGTGCAAATGCTAGGAGTCTTACATATTCCACAAGGATTGATGTTTTAAGAAGGGCAAAACCTTGACCCAAAGAAAGGCAATTTTGACTGGTCAAATATAAAGACCTGAACACCTGTGTGTTCAGTTTGGCACATTTGAGGGGATACACAGATTTGTGTATCAACCTGGATTGGGGATAGGGGCAGAATTTTAAGTCTATGTGAAAGGAATGGGCACAGCGTTTTGGGGGTGTGGTTTTGTGGCGTGGGGTGGTAGAGGAAACACTGGACGGGCAGTCAGACTACCTCCCTCTCAGGGTCTCCATTCCCGATCTGTAAAGTGAGCGATTTGGCCTAGGTAGGTGACATTTAAGAACTTTGCAGCTCTTGAAGTCAACAATTTTCCTTATCATGTGGGATCCATCATTCCGAACCTGGAGAAGCAGCTAAGCACCCTGGATGCTTGATCAGGTGCCATATAGACAGAGATTCCATCAGAATGGACAAGAGTTCATGACTTTCAAAGTAAGGTCAATGTAATACTTACACCTGGCAGTGTCATTTCAAAGGTAGGGGAGGAGCAAGTGACAGCAAACACCGGGAGAGGGGTAATCTCCTCTGTGGCTCCTGGCACTGACTCCAGCCCAAGACCAGCCTATAAGAGTTGCTATCTTTAGTTTTTTTAAGGCACCTCCATACTGTTCTCCATAGTGGCTGTATCAATTTACATTCCCACCAGCAGTGCAAGAGTGTTCCCTTTTCTCCACACCCTCTCCAGCATTCATTGTTTCCAGATTTTTTGATGATGGCCATTCTGACTGGTGTGAGCTGATATCTCATTGTGGTTTTGATTTGCATTTCTCTAATGATTAATGATGTTGAACATTCCTTCATGTGTTTGTTGGCAATCTGTATATCTTCTTTGGAGAAATGTCTATTTAGATCTTCTGCCCATTTTTGGATTGGGTTTTTTGTTTTTTTGATATTGAGCTGCATGAGCTGCTTATAAATTTTGGAGATTAATCCTTTGTCAGTTGCTTCATTTGCACGACCCAGCAATCCCACTACTGGGCATATACCCTGAGAAAACCATAATTCAAAAAGAGTCATGTACCAAAATGTTCATTGCAGCTCTATTTACAATAGCCAGGACATGGAAGCAACCTAAATGTCCATCAACAGATGAATGGATAAAGAAGATGTGGCACATATATACAATGGAATATTACTCAGCCATAAAAAGAAATGAAATTGAGCTATTTCTAGTGAGGTGGATGGACCTAGAGTCTGTCATACAGAGTGAAGTTAAGTCAGAAAGAGAAAAACAAATACCATATGCCAACACATATATATGGAATCTAAGAAAAAAAAAAGGTCATGAAGAACCTAGGGGCAAGACGGGAATAAAGACACAGACCTACTAGAGAATGAGGATATGGGGAGGGGGAAGGGTAAGCTGTACAAAGTGAGAGAGTGGCATGGACATATATACACTACCAAATGTAAAATAGATAGCTAGTGGGAAGCAGCCGCATAACACAGGGAGATCAGCTTGGTGCTTTGTGACCACCTAGAGGGGTGGGATATGGAGGGTGGGAGGGAGGGAGATGCAAGAGGGAGGAGATATGGGGATATGTGTATATGTATAACTGATTCACTTTGTTATAAAGCAGAAACTAACACACCATTGTAAAGCAATTATACTCAAATAAAGATGTTAAAAAAAAAAGAGTTGGTGTCAGTGATATACAGCTTGAAACTTGATTCTTTCCTAGGGAACAGAATGGGGGTGCAGTTCCTGAGAAAGCGAATGAACAGAAATTAGCCTTCACCAGCTGCTCCTGTAATTACATTTAAATTCAGTTCAACTAATTTCTTACACTTGATAAAAGCAGTTGTCTTTCCAAATTATTCTTAGACTCTTCTATTCCAAACACAATATAAATATACTACGGTCAGGTTAGGAAGGTCTTTCTCTGTGGGCCTCTCTGTCACTCACGTTCTGCTTGGCCCTGTGCTGGGACACAGTTTTTTGTTAACAGCTCAGAAAACCAAACTGCCCTATTAGCATAAAGAGTCTGTGACTCATTGACTCACAGATTGTAAATCAGACTAACGTTGCATTTTAATTAATTATATTAATTTTAGGGGAAACAACAAAACTGAAAAGTCTGCTGTGCTTCATTTACTGAGAAAGTCTGAAATGTCTTTTATTTTTAGCAAGAGCCATAAAAACATCTCATACTGAAATAATGTAAAAATCAAGGAAGGGTTGTATTACTCAGCGTGATCGCGCCCTTTAAAAGGCTTTGACATTTTCTTTATTTTTGTAAGTTTTTTAGAAAGAAATATATATATATATATATATATATATATATATAATATTATATTATATTACATCCACATATGCATACGCTACACCAGACCCTCTCTGTAACAGTATTCACTACTGACTGTAATTCAGTATAAAGTGTTTCTATCTTAGAGCGTCTCAAAGGGAGGTTAATTACTTGAATTATCATAAAGAACTTGTAATTAGTTAGCTTCATTTAAGAGACTGCCCCATGGTAAGAAAGGCTCAAATACATGTTGTATACACATACACAGTCTATTCATTATTTGTTTTTCATTTGCATTTATTTAATTTCTCAAGCTAACGTATATTAGCACTTACTATGGGCCTGGCACCTGTGCAGGTGTTGACAGCATAAAGTGGAGGTAAAATGGGTTAAACCTGGTTAAGTGGCATAATACAGTTAAGGACACAAGGCTTTGGGAGCAAGGAGAGAGCATCTGAGAGCACCTGGGAACAATGGGAAAAACTCAGTGTTGGTGGCATGAAGGAAAGCCAATAGAGAAGATCTACAGTTTTCAGTCCGGGGAGTAACTATCACCTGCCTTGTGTATGCCAGATGCTGGCCAGGTGTTTGGGAATCCAGAAGTGAACAAGCTAGACACAGTTATCACTCTTTTGAAGTTTACAATCAAGTTGGGAGAAGGTAATCAAATAATGACACAGGGATTAACTTGCTATTTTGCTATTTTAAGAGTCTTTAAGGAAAAGTACAGATGCTTTAAGAATATACTTTGAAGGGGAGCTAAGGTATATGCTGAAAGTAAGGACAGGCTTCCCTGAGAAAGTGACATTGGAATAGAGATCTGACAGATAAGTAGAGAGGCCAGACAGGAGAGATGGTGGAAAGAGCATTCCAGGCAGAAGGAAAAGATATTCAAGGCACTAATAAGCGAGGAAGCTTGGTATTTGCTAGAAACTGAAAAGAAGCCAGAGAGATTAGCATAGCAAGGTGGGTTAGTGTCTTAAGACCAGGAGTGGAAAGGTGGGCAGGAACAAGATCTTATAAGATTTGGGCTTTAAGATAAGAGCAATAGAAGCATAATAACACACTCAAAAAATAAAAAAGGAATTTGTTTGGGTAGGAGAATTATGAATTTAAAAGCACGTAGCACTATGCCTGAGGTTTAAGAAAATTAGTCACTCTCCCTCTTTCTGTTCTAAGCTTAGGTCTTTCCACTAGGATAATCTATGTACTCTGCACCTTCGTCTTGGGCTCCGGAAGTGTATTCTGTCCTGTCAGTTCTGATTTTGATTCCTAACCTAGTTTTTCAATTTGTCCCCATCCTCTGTGATAACCTATGATATCTGCTATGGTTAGCCATCTGGATGATGGAATAGCTCATTTATTCAATTATTAATTCAACAAATGCTTATTTTGCACAGTGATCCACTCCTCATTGAGCTTATAGTGTCGCAAAGGTATAAGATACATGCATAAAAATTATAATATTGAACATTCTACTGGAAACCCTAGACAGTGCACAAAGGCAAGGAAAAGAGGGTGGGAGGTAAGAGTATGTTCACAAGAAATCCAAAATAACCTACCGATAAATTATTAGAATTAATAAAGAGCTTTACCAAAATAGCTGGGTACAATATCAATATACAAAACTCAGTTGTATTTGTATAAATCAGCAACAAAATGTATAAAAATATGAAGCAATTAATGTAATTTTTTTAAACATATGCAAGACCTCTATGGACAAAATTTTAAAACCATGTTGAGAGATATTAAGAAAACCCAGACAAATTGAGAAATATACCATATTCATGGATGGGAAGACCCAATACTGGAAAGATACTAATTTTCCCAAACTGATTTGTGGATTTCATGTAATCTTAATCCTAGTCAAAATCCAAGCAAGGTTTTTTGGTAGAATGTGATAAGTTGATTCTAAAACTTAGATGTAAATACAAAATATACCTGACTCTCCTGAAGAAAAATAATGAAGTAAGAGGACTTGCTGTACCAGACACCAGATCTGGTTTTTTTTTTTTTTTGGAATTTTAGAATTTTATTTTATTTATTTTTTTATACAGCAGGTTCTTATTAGTTATCTATTTTATACATATTAGTGTAGATATGTCAATCCCAATCTCCCAATTCATCCCACCACCACCACCACCCCTGCCACTTTCCCCCCTTGGTGTCCATACATTTGTTCTCTACATCTGTGTCTCTATTTCTGCCCTGCAAACTGGTTCATCTGTACCATTTTTCTAGGTTCCACATATATGTGTTAATATATGATATTTGCTTTTCTCTTTCTGACTTACTTCCAAATCTGTTTCAAGTTATAGTAGAGGCAATGTGGTATTAGCACAGAGATAGACAAATAGACCAATGGAGCAAAATAAAGAGAACAAGTAAAGGATATGCATATGTGTGGACACTTGATATCTGATAGAGGTGAATGGCAGATCAGTGAGGAAAAGAATGCCTTTTCAATGATGAATTCCAAGTAGGTTAAAGGTCTAAATGTGAAAGGTAAAACTACAAGCTTTTAGATCATAATATAGAATATTTTCATACAAGAAATATAAGCAATATCTCCTTAAACAAGATTAAAAAATGAAAGGTTTATTAATTTGGCTACATTAAAATAAAAACTTGTGTTTATCAAAGGATACCATAAAAGTAATAAAAGATCAAACTTTAGGGTGGAGGAAGATATAAATGTTACATGTTATGATATTTGTAACATATAACTGACAATAAATTGACAATATATTTAAAAGACTACACCATATCAATAAGAAAAACTCAATCCAAAAGAAAAATGGGCACAGCCCAACAAATTACAAGAGAATAAACCCAAATGGCCAATAAATATAGGTAAAGCATTTTATTAGTAACGAGGGAAATGTAAACTAAAAGCACAAAGAGAGGGCTTCCCTGGTGGTGCAGTGGTTGAGAGTCCGCCTGCCAGTGCAGGGGACGCGGGTTCGTGCCCTGGTCTGGGAGGATCCCACATGCCATGGAGCGGCTGGGCCCGTGAGCCATGGCCACTGAGCCTGCGCGTCTGGAGCATGTGCTCTGCAACGGGAGAGGCCACAACAGTGAGAGGCCCGTGTACCACAAAAAAAAAAAAAAAAAGCACAAAGAGATAACAGTACACACCCACCAGATGGGCAAGAATTAAAAAGTTTGCTAATACCAAGTATTGGCAAAGATGTGTAATAATGAGAAGTCTCATACACTTCGGGGGAGGAGGGTGGAGTATAAACTGGTATAGCTGCTTTGGAAAACAATCCGGCATTATTCACTACAGTTGAAGATGTATACAGCTTATAACTCAGTGCCTCTACCACTACACGTGTCCTAGAGAAACTCATGTATTTGTACACCAGGATAATATATACCAGAATGTTTAAGGCAGAATTAGTTGTAATTATTCAAAATTGGAAATAAGCCAAATATTCTTCTACAGAGTGGATAAATTGGGATATTAATACAAAAGAAGACCATATAACAATAAAAATAGATGCAGCTATTTGCAACACAAATGACTCTCAAATAACATTGAACAAAAGATATAAAATGAAAGAATACATACAATCTGATTTCCATTCATTTAAAAATAGGGAAAACCAAACTATATTGTTTATGGAGACATACCAAAGTGGTAAAACTATCAAATAAAGCCACAAAAGGATTATTACAAAAGTCTGAACAGTAGCTCTTTCTAGGGTAGTGGAAGAGTGATATGATTGAGGAAGGGTGGCTGGAGAGCTTTCAGACGGCTGGCAATGTTCTGATTCTTGACCCAGGTGGCAGTTACAATAGGTTCACTTTATTATTACTTGGTAAACTGTACATATGTTAAAGTTTTTTTTCCTGAATGAATATCACAGCAAAATTTTTTTAAATTGTATGTATAATTTGTTTGTTTCCAAGGATTTCCTGTCTTCTGGGATTACTCTTCCCTTGAATAATCAAATAAGAATAATAAGTCTCCATCGTGTGTGGGGAGACTTGTCTCCTGGTCATTTTAAGTGGCCTCTCATTTCAAACTGCTGCGCAGGGTGCTCCTGCTACCTGACCACCGCCCACCCTTGCAGTGATGGTGCTGTAACTGGGTGGCCTCAAAGCAGGGAACTGGGTGCTCTCCACTACTCCCATTCCAAGCACAGTAGTCACCAATCATTTTTGATCTTGCAAGTTATCAGTGTGTTATTGTTGAGCTCACACAAATGTGTGAATATTTACTTATTTATAATTTTTATACATTTTAAACTAACATTTCAAGTGGATGTAAACCCATATTTCAAAAAATGTTGACTTTTTGGTTACCATCTTGACATATCTGTTTAGTCATGACTATTTTTTTCCTTTAAGTATGTCTGATGAAAAGCTGTTTTCTTGGGGTCCATTTGTTTGTGTTATCAGCATTAACTTCAATATCCAGTTTCTTTGCAGGAATCTTTTTAAACAATTTGTCCATTTTTTTATGAGGATGAATTTAGATAAAAGTAGATGATATAATCCATAACCTCACTCAACTGCCCATGTGTAAATTACAATATACCTCAATAGATCAGAATAATGAATAACACTATATTAGTTACCTTTTGCAAGTGCCCTCAAAAACTTGGTGGTTTAAAAGATTTATTATCTTGTAGTTTCTGTGTGTCAGAATTACAGGCTTGGGTTCATGAGGCACCTTTGCTTCAAGGTCTCTCATTAGGTTGAAGTACCATCCAGGGCTGTAGTGTCATCTGAAGGCTTGCTGGGATAGGAGCAGGGAGAGGGAAAGGCAAGTTATACACTTCCAAACTCACTCATGTGGTGACTGGCAAGCCTCAGTCCCTTTCCATCTGGGCTCCCCATGGAATTGCCTTACAACATCCCCCAGGTGAGAAATTCAAGAGAGAAACCAAGACAGCAGCCACAATTTGACCACAGGAGTGAGCTCCCAGGCAGGGCCAGCTTCATGGGCATATGACCTGTGAAGTCTCACCGGGCCCTGGGCTTAGAAGGGCCCTACACTTGGATTAATGCTCTGCTGTACTATCTTGAAATTCTTGATAATTTTTGAACAAGGAATCCATATTTTCAGTTTGCACTGAACCCTACAAATGATATAGCAAGTCCTGTACCCCAAACAGGCATATTTTTACTAAATGTCACTCAACTCAAATTAGAGCTACGTTTTACCAGGTGAGGACACCTAAATGAGGGTAATCAAATTCTCTCTTAGGAATTTCCACTAGAGTCCGAAGCTGGGAATAGGAGTCAAGTCACAAAAATGGGAGAACTCTGGAGAGAAGGTCCAGAAAATGCTGCTTCTGAAGTCACCAGAGCAATCTTGGTTCTTCCCAAGTCCTGGACATTCAGCTCTTCCTTGGATTCCATGATCTATCCCAGGCTCTTTCCAGTAAATCTGTCTTTTTGCTTTATCAAACTGTGTTTGGGATTTGTTCCTTTTAACCAAAGAATCTTAATGGATTTTACCAACTTTGTTGGTTGGCCGAGCTTTGGCTAAGACTGCACAATAGCTTCCGACCTAGCTGGTGGTGTGCTCGAGGTGGCTTACACACACTTGGGAGAGTCAATTTTGTGCATTTCTTCCCAACTTGGTGTTCAATTATGTCATAAAGATAGCTTGAAATCAGTCATGGTGGAAGTATTTACACATAGAAATCAGAAAATGCTGCAAATCTGGAATTTTCCCCCAAGAGAGCCAGTTGTTAAACATTTACCAGCTTGTCACTGGACCTAGTCCTGCTTTAGGATATGATGAGGGAGTTACATGGGACTAGGCTCTGTTGGGATAAGGCAGTGAAAAAAGAGACAGCCCACAAATATAACAACAAAACCCCAAATCCTAACTCTCATGGTGCAGTGGCTGCCTTCAAGTAGTCTTTCCAGCTCACAATGAGAATCGCTCCCACTACATTGTTGCCTTTAGAAACCATGAGCTCTTCCCACCCCGTTTATTGGAACAGGGCTGAACACATTATCTGACACCGACCAATCAGATTCTCTCCCTTGGATTCAGTAATTTCCTGTTCAAGATGGCAGGATGAGCAAAGTATTTGTTTTTATCCTCTCCTGAGAGTCCAATAGAATATAAACGAATAAATCCACAAATATGAAGAGAATCATCAGAAGCTGAGATATTTCAACAAATTTCTAGAGTATAATGAGAGTTTGGAAGCCTATTAACAGACAAAACAGAGTGAGGAAACCTCAACCCAGACAAGCCGGGAGACTACTACACAGAGCGACAAATTGCCCCACAGAAGCTGGAAATGCTGCAAGCTCAGTTGGTAGGTACACAATTCTACTTACTCAGTGACTGTGGTGGCATGCTCCATTCCTCTCTCTTCACCCTCCCTAGGAAGGCAGCCTATTTCTCTACACGTAAGCAAAACAAAGGGGGCCCATGCTAAAGGAATTAGGGCTGATGGGGCAGACGTGGTGCCCCTGGGTAAAGACCTCTCCACGCTTGCATTCAGAGGCCCTCCTAGCCCCAAACCTGGTGCTCCTTCTTGCCAACTTCTCCTTTGCTTATTCTGCTAATTGTGGAGCCCTGCTCACATCTACAAACTTCCCAATAATCCTATTTATGAAAGATCAGAAAAACAGACATATACATACAACAGCAGAAAAAACCACCTAGCAACCTAGAAACAAGTCAAGATACCCTCCCATTCTTAATTATAAACAGACAAGCAAAGCTAACCAGACCTCAGAATAAAATGAGTAGCATGAAAACAAGACAAAACAGAATGAAACACAATAAACTGACCCTGAACAAAGGGAGATATTAAGAGGAAAAAATTAAAAAGTGAATAAAACACAATAGAACATACTAAGTGAGATGTGAAAAGTATGGAATTCATATAACAAGAACAGAACGCTTTGAGAAAGGAACAAAGCAAGCAGACAAGCAGTGCAAATGAGACAAGAAAGAGCACTGGTGTGCTAACCATACAATTGCAAAGTAAAATTCTATTTAGGAGCTGGCATTTTCCTCCATGTGGGATGGAATTAAGAAATATTTTAAAACTCAGGAGCTGGGTTTACTATCCTCCCCCTGTGAAAGCAGCATGAAAGAAAGCCAGCCTTCAGAGAAGAGTGAGAAAGCAGAGTAAACAGCAAACACAGAGAAAGAGCAAAAGCACAGCTGGATTTCCAGTTTCCTTCCAGTTCCTATTTCGTGATTCTTGAGGAGTTCCACTGCCTTTGGCTTCTGTGAGATATCCCAGTAGCTTCTTAATAAAGTTCCCCTCTTGGTTCAAATTAGGTCAAGTTGGGTTTTGTTAGAAGACAAAAGAGTGTTAACTAAGACAACAGGGCTGGTAAACTGGAAAGCGATCCAGTCTCAAGTCCCTCAGGATTGAATGTAACTAAATGGAGGTTCAGAGGAAGAATCAAGCCCAGTGATTGTGCCCTTGTTCCTGTGATTAACTTTTCCTAAATTCTACACTGACATTCAAATTGTAAAGTTGGACAGCAGATGCCCCACATGCAGTGTTTCCTGCATTTACATTTATTTTCTCAACGTCTTGAAAGAAAGATGGGGCTTAGCCTGCCAAATCTCTAAGCACCTTATAATAACCTATTCAGACATCATATGGAAGGATTAATTTAGCTACTTCACACATTAATACAGCAGAAAACAAACTAAACTACCTTTTCATGTATCTGAGGCAGCCTGAGAGTTTTAAATGCCACTGTGGATTTACCTGAAAATAATACATTTTCATCCTTAAAGCCAAACTTGGGGGAAGAAAAAAAAACAACCTAAAGAGAAAGAGCCTCAAATTAGCAATGTGACTGGGAGAACATTACATCAGTTCTAGTTCTCCTCCTCCCTCCTCAAGATGTTTTCCCCCCATGTCCTTCCTTCACTTTGCCCTCTGGAAGGAAACTAAGTGCAAAGGAGGCCTGGCATGTTCTGGTCCAGAAGAACATTCATGCCCCTGGTGTGATCCAGCTAAAGGAGAGAAATATAGCTTTGGTGGGAGAAAAAGAAAAGGTAAGTTATCAAGAAAATGGAGGGCTTCCCTGGTGGCACAGTGTTTGAGAGTCCGCCTGCCGATGCAGGGGACACGTGTTCGTGCCCCAGTCCGGGCAGATCCCACAGGCTGTGGAGGGCTGGGCCCGTGAGCCATGGTCACTGAGCCTGCACGTCCGGAGCCTGTGCTCTGCAACGGGAGAGGCCACAACAGTGAGAGACCTGCGTACCGCAAAAAAAAAAAAAAAGGAGATCTCACAAAATGAAAGATACAGATGTTGGGGGAATGGAGCTTTCTGATCTTAAAACCAGCTTTCCCTTTTTCAAATGCACAGTAATTGTATTTTTCTTTGTAGATTTTGGTCTTATTGGTTGGTTTGTTTGCTTGTGTTCCAGCTTGAGACAAGTTGCCTTCTCAACCCAGCCACAGTCCATGAATTTGTTGTTTAACCCAAATCCAATTGAAAGTTGCAGGAAAGAGAAGAGGAAACATCTCAGACCCAAGTGGCCCACACCATAAACAAAGGGGAACCTCACTGTGCCAGCTCTTGGCTTCAGATGGGCCCAGCAGGGAGCTGGAGTCCCTGTGCCAGGCTGAGGTCAGCCACCGAAGCAGATGCTGAGCAACTCAGAAGAACTATTGATTTCAGACACTCAAATTCCTCAGGGTGGCCACCCGCATCTCCTCAGTGGGAGGGCGGAGGTAGCTGGGAGCTGTGTTGCCCACCGCTGGCTGCCAGCACAGCTCGAGTTGGGAGACGTGTCCCCAGCTTCTGGCTCCAAGCAGGAGGTTTGTTAGGAATCAGCATTGTCTCTTTATGAAGATTTATGGAGAAGCTGACGAACATTAGGCTGTGAAGCAGAACTCAGGTGAGCTCTCTCCCCTATGTGGAGGATTCAGGAAGGCGGTTTGGATGATCAAGAATGATTCCCTTTCTCCTCTGGTTCCCATTGGTAGCCCAGCCCTGGGCTTGGCCCAGGAGGAAAAGCCAAGGTGAAGCATGCGTGGCTTTCTGGCTACATCCATTCTTCTTCAGAGAGAAAGAGAGAGACTGGCACTTTTTGTGGCATCTCACACAGAGGGGAAAGGCCAAGATAAATGGATAGTTTCAAGGTCATTAGCTTCCTGAGCTCACAGTTTGCTTTTCTCTGCCAGAGGACTGCTTGGAGTGGTTATAAATGTTTTGTGGCTGGGCCAGGGGAGTCCATTGTTGGACCTGGGGCTCTGAGACCTGCTGCCAGTGGCAAATTTGGACTCTGGGGCTGTGGAATATGCCTTCCCTCCCTTCACATGCTTGCCATGAAAGAGCTGGAGCAGCGAAATGCAGGGTGCAATCTCTTGGAAACTCTAGGGCCTCCATCATCGGTGCCTGGCCTTGGGAGAAGGGACCTGGGAAAGACCGGGGAAGAACTCAGAAATGCTCCAGGCATTCAGTCTTTCTAACCCATGAGGAGATGAGGCAGGAGTTAGGAAGGCAACACTTTAAAAGAAGAGGGGGTCAAGGTGGGCAGCCTGACAGTGATGGGGGGAGGTGGGAAGGGAGATGGGGAGAGTAGGGATCTTCATTCGAACTCCATTGTGATCTGAGCTTTAGTTTTGTTTCTCTTAATCACTTTCAGGGCTCTCCGTGTTCTATTTTGACTATACCACATCCTCACTTCTCTTTTTAACTTCAAAATTTTTATTTTTATTGTCAAATAAATAAATTTTATTTATTTGACAGAAAAAACAAAAGCAACATTTAAGTTTCAACAATTTCCATGGTTCCAAATTTATCCCCAAGCCTTGAAATTGTACATGGACACATTTTTTTCCATCAATGTGTGCATATATGCTCTGTATTGTCCACCTAATGTGATTTATAAACATGTTTCCACATATTAGCATAGACTCCATGTGTATCACTTTAAGTGGCCATTAAATAAGTCACTGTGGTGATATCTAAGGGCCTTGGTCATTCCACTATTTAGGATATTTGGGTTAAATATCTCTCTATATTTATATCTATTATTTTATCCCAAGATGTATATATGTATGTGTGTGTATGTATATATATGTGTATATATATATATATCTATATGTATATATATTTTTAATGTATCTTTAAAAAATTTTCTTCTTGTGCTAGTCCTTTTCTTTTACATCACTCCTCTGGGTTATATTCTTAGAGCGTCAATTACCAGGTCAAAAATATAAATCTTTCATAGTCCTTATTACCTACTACCACTTGGTTCTCCAAGAAACAGAAACCTAACCCTGATGCACAGTGTTGGTAGCATTATGCAAATGAAGGATCAACATAGGTTTTTATCATTTTTCATTTACTTTTGGGAAGGCTGCCTTCTTCCATTGCTTTTTTGCTCTAGTTGCCTTTTCTCCCAAACACTCATATTTTCCAACCACCCTCACGTATATCCTGATTCCTCTCCTCACAACTTCTCATTTAGTGAGGTGTATAGCACCCTGTGCATTTGGCAAATGGCTGGTGACACACCAGCTGCCCAGTAGACCGGCCTAGAAAGTGGCTGCTGGCGGTTAAACAACCACACACAAGGCGTGACCTCCAGATGCAGAATTTTCAGGCAAGAAGGCTTCCTCACTTCTGCAGGTGTTGGGTGTTTTCCAAAATTCACCTTCAGGGTGTGGTTGGTGAGTTAGTAGGGGTAGGAGGTGAGGCACTGATCACGGCTCAGGTCCCCTGGTTGACCTTTCTGGATGTGGACAGGCAGGGGGCAGGAATGACATGATTTCCAGAGGGAGCTGGCTGTCCCATGCTTCACTGCTCAGAGAAGTCCCCTGTGCCAGGTAAGCCTGCCGATGCAGGCACACTGCTCCCATTGAGATGAATGGGGACAAGCAGTTCCCCACACACTCTACAGGACTGAAAACATACAGCAGGGTGTTTTTTTTTCACGTGGAGGGGGAAGGGTTAGGGCCCTGGAGAGAGCACTCAGACCAGAGATTTCTTGCAATGTGGTGCCTTCCCAGGATTCTAGATCTACTGAGAACATCATGTAATCCCTCACTCACAGAGTTGATCACTTTGGGATTCAACCAACGAGCAGGCAGTGATAAAGTGAAGAAAAACAAACACCTTAAAAATGGCATTGCCAGGGTCCTTGGTACCCGTTGGTACCCATGTATTGTTTGGATTTGTCTGTAATTGTGGGTTTATGATGATGTCCATAAATGTGCAATCTACGCAATTTAATTTGTGGGAGCTTTAGGAAAAAGCAGCTTGGTCTACTTCCAAAGTAGACCAAGTGGGTAACATTGGACCTGCAGAGTTGCAGCTGGTGCAGCCCTCCAGAGGTTTCCCCTTCTTCTGTAAACACCTGATCGGATCTGTCCACCATACTATGTACCCTATGCAGGGCGGATGGTGGAAGAGGGTACAATAAACTGTGCTGAACAAACAACAGTGCATAAACAAATATGTCCTTAGTGTCCTCACTTTAGTGATGAGAAGACTTCGGTCAGGGAAAGTTCAATAGCTGGCACCAGGGACATGGGTGTTTCACTGGACACCTAGGCCAGAGTCAGGCCTTCTGCCTCCTGGCCAGCCTCTTTCCTCTTAGCCTGTCTTATGAAGTGGTGATGACTAATTCTTGCCCATATTTTATAGGGCCATTTTTGAGAAATTAAAGCAACATAAAGAAGAACTTATATTTTATAACTATATGCATGGTGATGGATGTTAACTAGACTTGTGTGGTGATCATTTCATATATACATTTCACAAAATATACAAATATTGAATCATTATGTTATATACCTGAAACTAAAATAATGTCATATGTCAATTACAACTCAATTTAAAAAAAAAAAAAAGGACTTACCCACCATCAGGGTAGCATAGCATCAGACTGCACCTGGGTTAAGTGTTGGAATCGCTCTCCCAGGAGACTTTTAAAGAAAGAACAGACCAATCACCTTGTCTAGACTATATCACCCAATCACCAAACACCGTGTAGCATTGTGTAGCTTTATGTGGTTCCTGAGCATTTATACTTGCATTATTCATTGGACTCTTGTAACAACTTGTAGATATAGGTGTTGCTGCATTTACTGATGAGGTAAATGGGCTGCAAAGCAGCCACGTTCTCTCCTCCATCACACAGCAAGCAAGAGGCAAAGCCAAGATCCGAATGTCCAGTATTTCCCATAAGCAGCCAACATCAAGGATTAGGACCAGGTCCCTGACACTGTAGTGGCCCAGGAATCGTTATAATAACTAACATTGCTCAGGTGCTAATGTGTTAGATATTAACTCATCTGATTCTCACAGCAACCCTATGAAGCAGGCAACCCTATGAAGCAGGCACTACCCTCATCTTCATTTTCAGATGAGAAAACTGAGGTACAGAGAAAATAATAACTTGGTCAAGGTAACCCCACTGGTTAGCTGCAGAGGCAAGATTGGAACCCAGATGGTCTGACGTTAGACCTGAACTGCTAACCACACATCTCCAAGATAAGGTGAGGATGCATGTGCTCATGGTTATCACATGGCTTCTAGAGGGTCTGCTTGCTTCTTTGAGGAGGATGTCAGAGTTGGCCCCCCCAAATCAGGAGAACGCCTCCCCACAGAGGCAGGACAGGCTGATACAGGAACTGGTTCCGCATATCTGAAGGCTTTGTGACGTTTAGCCCTGAATACCCCAGAACAGAGAAGAACAGAGCATTTAAAGCTGAACCAGAATAAGTGAGAATGAATAGGGGAAGTGTGGTCTCTGCCTAGCCCTAGATGACAGTGGGCGTTCTCAAACGGCAAGAGCAGAACGGGCAGCACCCAAGAAATGGGTGCCGTGGCTTGGCTTTACAGGGAGTGCCCAGGCTGCAAGGGCAGGTCCTGCCACAGGCCGTGGGCCTGTATGGTGTCCCTGAGAGAGAAGAGACAGCCCTACAAAACACAGAAGCACAGGCAGAAACTGTTAGTAACTCAGAGGCATCAATAGTCATCTAGTAGCCCTGACACAGTTGGGGACCACCTGAGCCAAAAGTAAAGAAATAGCTTTTGCATTTTTCTTTGAAACTGCTCACTGTGGGCTGGAAGCTGCCATCCCCCAAGTGTCAGAGAGGGACAGGGGTCTGGAGAGTTGCTGGATGAAGCGACTTGGCCCTGCTCACGGAAGGTAGATTGGCACGGCTCCTCAAGGTCTGGGCTGCTGAGGGAACACGCATGACTGCTCCCGGCAGCAGCATGCCTTCTGACATCAAGCCCGGGGAGGCCTGGCGGCGGGGAGAGTGGGGTTTGGCACCGAGAGCCCCAGAGTTGGACAATTGGACTGTTCACAGTTGGGTCACTTTGGGCTGCTGCTAGTTCCGGCTTTTGCTAGATGCCATTTTTCCTCTTCAGAGTCATCTCCATTCTGGGTCCCCTTATCTTTCCTTCTGTTTTCATCCTTGTCTTACACAAAGGATGAAGCTAAATGTTCAATGATCCCCCACCCCAATATCCAGTCAATTAACTTATTCCTTTGTTAATTCATCCATTAATCAGACATCAATTACTAGGCCCCAACTGCATGTCAAGCCCTGTGCCAGGCACCATATATGCAGCACAAATATGAATAAGAATTAGTACCTCCCTCTAGGAGTTTCTAGACTGTTAATCTTGGAGGTCAAAAGCAAAGATCAGTTTCAGCAAGTAAATAATTAAACAAGGATCTGTGAACCACTATTAGAGTCAGAAGAGAGAGCTGATTCTAGTTACTTCATAGTCCCCAAGAAAACTGTCCCCTGATGTGACCATCCTCATACTTCTCTGTGCCTTCAGAGAGGTAACAGGAGTTGCAATTGGAATGGACGGGAGTCCAGTTCCCTGGTTCCCCTGGTGACTTCTACCTGAGGCTTTCCCAGCTCTCCTAGTCCCTGAGGACCTCAGAGAGGAGCACGACGTGGAAGCCAGCACACCAGCCCTTCAACCAGCAAGGAGGAAATGCGAGGAGTGGGTGGTAAGAACTAGCTGGGAGGAAGCATTTCTTAAAAAGAAATTTCATTAAGGGACTTCCCTGGTGGCACAGTGGTTAAGAATCCGCTTGCCAACACAGAGGATACAGGTTCGAGCCCCAGTCCAGGAAGATCCCACATGCCACAGAGCAGCTAAACCTGTGAGCCACAACTACTGAGCCCGCATACCACAACAAAGAGCAGCCTGCATGCTGCCACAACTAGAGAAAGTCTGCATGCCTGGAGCCTGTACTCTGCAACAACAGAAGCCACCGCAATGAGAAGCCCATGCACCACAAAGAAGAGTAGACCCTGCTCACCACAACTAGAGAAAACCCGTGCGCAGCAATGAAGACCCAACACAGCCAAATATAAATAAATAAATAAATTTTTCTTAAAAAAAAAAAGACATTCACAGAAAGATAGACAAAATGAAAAGGCAGAGGACTTTGTACCAGATGAAGGAACAAGATAAAACCCCAGAAAAACAACTAAATGAAGTGGAGATAGGCAACCTTCCAGAAAAAGAATTCAGAATAATGATAGTGAAGATGATCCAGGACCTCGGAAAAACAATGGAGGCAAAGATCGAGAAGATGCAAGAAATGTTTAACAAAGACCTAGAAGAATTAAAGAACAAACAAACAGAGATGAACAATACAATAACTGAAATGAAAACTAAACTAGAAGGAATCAATAGCGGAATAACTGAAGCAGAAGAACGGATAAGTGACCTGGAAGACAGAATGGTGGGATTCACAGCCACAGAAAAAAATAAAGAAAAAGGAATGAAAAGAAATGAAGACAGCCTACCAGACCTCTGGGACAACATTAAATGCAACAACATTCACGTTATAGGGGTCCCAGAAGGAGAAGAGAGAGAGAAAGGACAGGAGAAAATATTTGAAGAGATTATAGATGAAAATTTCCCTAACATGGGAAAGGAAATAACCACCCAAGTCCAGGAAGTGCAGAGAGTCCCAGGCAGGATAAACCCAAGGAGAAACACGCTGAGACACATAGTAATCAAACTGACAAAAATTAAAGACAAAGAAAAATTATTGAAAGCAACAAGGGAAAAATGACAAATAACATACAAGGGAACTCCCATAAGGTTAACAGCTGATTTCTCAGCAGAAATCCTACAAACCAAAAAGGAGTGGCACAATATAGTTAAAGTGATGAAAGGGAAAAACCTACAGCCAAGATTACACTACCCAGCAAGGATCTCATTCAGATTCGATGGAGAAATCAAAAGCTTCACAGACAAGCAAAAGCTAAGAGAATTCAGCACTACCAAACCAGCTCTACAACAAATGCTAAAAGAACTTCCCTAAGTGGGAAACACAAGAGAAGAAAAGGGCCTACAAAAGCAAGCCCATAACAATTAAGAAAATGGTAATAGGAACATACATATCAATAATTACCTTAAATGTGAATGGATTAAATGCTCCAACCAAAAGACACAGGCTCACTGAATGGATACAAAAACAACACCCATATATATGCTGTCTACCAGAGACCCACTTCAGACATAGGGACACATACAGACTGAAAGTGAGGGGATGGAAAAACATATTCCATGCAAATGGAAATCAAAAGAAAGCTGGAGTAACATTACTCATATCAGATAAAATAGACTTTATAATAAAGAATGTTGGGGCTTCCCTGGTGGCGCAGTGGTTGAGAGTCTGCCTGCCAATGCAGGGGACACGTGTTCGAGCCCCGGTCTGGGAAGATCCCACATGCCGCAGAGCAACTAGGCCCGTGAGCCACAAATACTGAGCCTGTGCATCTGGATCCTGTGCCCCGCAACAAGAGAGCCCGCAACAGTGAAAGGCCCATGCACCACGATGAAGAGTGGCCCCCACTTGCCGCAACTAGAGAAAGTCCTCACACAAAACGAAGACCCAACACAGCCATAAATAAATAAATAAATAAATAAAATCCTTCCTTCTACTTTAAAAAAAAAAAAAGAATGTTACAAGAGACAAGTAAGGACACTACATAATGATCAAGGGATGAATCCAACAAAAAGCCATAACAATTATAAATATATATGCACCCAACATAGGAACACCTCATACATAAGGCAACTGCTAACAGCTAAAAAAGAGGAAATCGACAGTAACACAATAATAGTGGGGGACTTTAACACCTCACTTACACCAATGGACAGATCATCCAGACAGAAAATTAATAAGGAAACACAAGCTTTAAATGACACAATAGACCAGATAGACTTGACTGATATTTATAGGACATTCCATCCAAAAACAACAGATTACACTTTCTTCTCAAGTGCACATGGAACATTCTCCAGGATAGATCACATATTGAGTCAAAATCAAGCCTTGCTGAATTTAAGAAAATTGAAATCATTTCAAGCATCTTTTCTGACTACAACACTATGAGATAGAAATCAATTACTATCAAGATAGTAATTGACCAAAATGGGAAAAAAATGTAAAAAACATGAACACATGGAGGCTAAACAATACGTTACTAAATAACCAAGAGATCACTAAAGAAATCAAAGAGGAAATCAAAAAATACCTAGAGACAAATGACAATGAAAAAAAAAAGATCCAAAACCTATGGGATGGAGCAAAAGCAGTTCTAAAAGGGAAGTTTACAGCAATACAAACCTACCTCAAGAAACAAGAAAAATCTCAAATAAACAATCTAACCTTACACCTAAAGGAACTAGAGAAAGAAGAACAAAAAAACCCAAAGTTAGTAGAAGGAAAGAAATCATAAAGATCAGAGCAGAAATAAATGAAATAGAAACAAAGAAAACAATAGCAAAGATCAATAAAACTAAAAGCTGGGTCTTTGAGAAGATAAACAGAACTGATAAACATTTAGCCAGATTCATCAAGAAAAAGAGGGAGAGGACTCAAATCAATAAAATTAGAAATGAAAAAGGAGAAGTTACAGCAGACACCGAAGAAATACAAAGCATCCTAAAAGACTACTACAAGCAAGTCTATGCCAATAAAATGGACAACCTGGAAGAAATGGACAAATTCTTAGAAAGGTATAACCTTCCAAGACTGAACCAGGAAAAACTAGAAAATATTAACAGACCAATGAAAAGTAATGAAATTGAAACTGTGATTAAAAATCTTCCAACAGGGCTTCCCTGGTGGTGCAGTGGTTGAGAGTCCAGCTGCCGATGAAGGGGAACAGGTTCGTGCCCCAGTATGGGAAGATGTCACATGCCGCGGAGTGGCTAGGCCCGTGACCCATGGTGGTGGAGCCTGTGCTCCGCAATGGGAGAGGCCACAACAGTGAGAGGCCCGTGTACCACAAAAAAAAAAAAAAAAAAAAAAAAAATCATCCAACAAACAAAAGTCCAGGACCAGACGGCTTCACAGGTGAACTCTATCAAACATTCAGAGACGAGTTAACACCCATCCTTCTCAAACTCTTACAAAAAATTGCAAAGGAAGGAACACTACCAAACTCACTCTATGAGGCCACCATCACCCTGATACAAAAACCAGACAAAGATACTACAAAAAAAGAAAATTACAGACCAATGTCACTGATGAATATGATGCAAAAATCCTCAACAAAATACTAGCAAACAGAATCCAACAACACATTAAAAGGATCATACACCATGATCAAGTGGAATTTATCCTAGGGATGCAAGGATTCTTCAGTATACACAAACCAATCAATGTGATATACCATATTAACAAACTGAAGAAGAAAATCCATATATCATCTCAATAGACACAGAAAAAGCTTTTGACAAAATTCAACACCATTTATGATAAAAATCTCCAGAAAGTGGACATAGAGGGAACCTACCTCAACATAATAAAGGCCATATACAACAAACCCACAGCAAACATCATTCTTAATGGTGAAAACTGAAAGCATTTCCTCTAAGATCAGGAACAAGACAAGATTGTCCACTCTTGCCACTATTATTCAACATAGTTTTAGAAGTCCTAGCCATGGCAATCAGAGAAGAAAAAGAAAAAATAGGAATGCAAATTGGAAAAGAAGAAGTAAAACTGTCACTGTTTGCAGATGACATGACACTAAACATGGAGAATCCTAAAGATGCCACCAGAAAACTACTAGAGCTAATCAATGAATTTGGTAAAGTTGCAGGATACAAAATTAATGCACAGAAATCTCTTGCATTCCTATGCACTAATGATGAAAAATCTGAAAGAGAAATTAAGGAAACACTCCCATTCACCATTGCAACAAAAAGAATAAAATACCTAGGAATAAACCAACGTAGGGACACAAAAGACCTGTATGCAGAAAACTATAAGACACTGATGAAAGAAATTAAAGATGATACAAACAGATGGAGAGATATACCATGTTCTTGGATTGGAAGACTCAATATTGTGAAAGTGACTATACTATCCAAAGCAATCTACAGATTCAATGCAATCCCTATCAAATTACCAATGGCATTTTTAACAGAACTGAAACAAAAAATCTTAAAATTTGTATGAAGACACAAAAGGCCCCAATAGCCAAAGCAGTCTTGAGGGAAGAAAACCGAGCTGGAAGAATCAGACTCCCTGACTTCAGACTGTGCTACAAAGCTACAGTAATCAAGACAATATGGTACTGGCACAAAAACAGAAATATAGATCAATGGAACAGGATAGAAAACCCAGAGATAAACCCACGCACCTATGGTCAACTAATCTATGACAAAGGAGGCAAGGATATACAATGGAGAAAAGACAGTCTCTTCAATAAGTGGTGCTGGGAAAACTGGACAGCTACATGTAAAAGAATGAAACTAGAACACTCCCTAACACCACACACAAAAATAAACTCAAAATGGATTAGAGACCTAAATGTCAGACCAGACACTATAAATCTCTTAGAGGAAAACATAGGAAGAACACTCCTTGACATAAATCACAGCAAGATTTTTTTTGATCCACCTCCTAGAGTAATGGAAATAAAAACAAAAATAAACAAATGGGACCTAATGACACTTCAAAGCTTGTGCACAACAAAGGAAACCATAAACAAGATGCAAAGACAACCCTCAGAACGTGAGAAAATATTTGCAAACAAATCAACAGACTAAGGATTAATCTCCAAAATATATAAATAGCTCATGCAGCTCAATATTAAAAAAGCAAACAACCCAGTCCAGAAATGGACAGAAGACCTAAATAGACATTTCTCCAAAGAAGACATACAGATGGCCAAGAAGCACATGAAAAGCTGCTCATCACTAATTATTAGAGAAATGCAAATCAAATCTACAATGAGGTATCACCTCACACCAGTTAGAATGGGCATCATCAGAAAATCTACAAACAACAAATTCTGGAGAGCGTGTGGAGAAAAGGGAACCCTCTTGCTTTGTTGGTGGGAATGTAAATTGATACAGCCACTATAGAGAACAGTATGGAGTTTCCTTAAATACTAAAAATAGCATTACCATATGACCCAGCAATCCCACTACTGAGCATATACCCAGAGAAAACCACAATTCAAAAAGACACATGCACCCCAATGTTCATTGCAGCACTGTTTACAATAGCCAGGTCATGGAAGCAACCTAAATGCCCATCAACAGATGAATGGATAAAGAAGTTGTGGTACATATATACAATGGAATATTACTCAGCCATAAAAAGGAACGAAATTGGGTAATTTGTAGAGATGTGGATGGATCTAGAGACTGTCATAGAGAGTGAAGTAAGTCAGAAAGAGAAAAACAAATATCGTATATTAACTCATATATGTGGAACATAGAAAAATGGTACAGATGAACCAGTTTGCTGGGCAGAAGTTGAGACACAGATGTAGAGAAGAAATGTATGGACACCAAGGGGGGAAAGCGGTGGGGGGTGGGTGGTGGTGGTGGGATGAATTGGGAGATTGGGATTGATATATATACACTAATATGTATAAAATAGATAACTAATAAGAACCTGCTGTATAAAAAATAAATAAAATAAAATTCAAAACAAAAATCAGGTGGCAGGTCAGATTTGGTCTACGAGACATAGTTTGCTGACATCTCCTCTAGATATTTCCCTTTTCCAAACATACCCTCCATGTAAGGAAATGGTCACAGTTCAGTGCCAGTGATTGATAGTTTGCAGGACAGAGCTTTGTCTTCCAAATGCCAAAATTTAAGGTACTGAGAGCAGCTAAGCCCCTGTGCCACATCCTTCAAAGAGCAAAAAGAAACAGGGTGCCAACTTTGTGAACTTGAACAAAAAGTGATCATTTGAGGAAAGAAAGAGTGAGGAGAGAGAACCCTGACAATTAGTACTCACTAGCTCAAAGAGAATCACTAATGAGGGGTGATGGCCAATGAAAAGGAAATGCATATCAATTTTCCAATTTACTTCCAGCAAGCCTCTTAATTTTAGAAGGGATTCATCTTATAGTTGATTGAAGAACTAAAACAGGTAGATCATTTTTCCACAGGACCATCTCTCTTACCAACTCAAGGGCAAATGGGTTAAAAAAAAAAAAAGAAAACTCACTCCAGGATGTGGAGAAAAGGGAATATTTGTGTACTGTTGGTGGGAATGTAAATTGGTGCAGCCACTGTGGAAAACAGTACAGAGGTTTCTCAAAAAACTAAAAATAGAACCAGTATATAACCCAGCAATTTCACTCCTGGATATACATATCACAAAAGCAAAAACACTAATTCAAAAAGATATATGCACCATGGTCATAGCAGCATTATTTACAATTGCCAGGACATGGAAATAACCTAAGTGTCCATCTGGAGTTGCATGGATAAAGAGGATGTGAGATATATATATATATATATATATATATATATATATATATATATATATATATATATATGCAGTGGAATACTACTCAGCCATAAAAAGAGAATGAAATTTTGCCATTTGCAGCAACATAGATGGACTTAGAGGGCATTATGTTAAGTGAAATAAAAGTCAGACAGAAGAAGACAAATACTGTGTGATATCACTTATATGTGGAATCTAAAAATACAACAAACTAGTGAATATAACAAAAAAGAAGACTCACAGATATAGAGAACAAGCTAGTGGTTACCAGTGGGGAGGAATGGAGGGGCACTACAGGGAAGAGGGAGTGGGAGGTATAAACTATATAAGATAGGCTCAAGGATGTGTTGTACAGCACCAGGAAAATAGCCAATATTTTGTAATAACTGTAAATGGAAAGTAACCTTTAAAAATTGTAGAAAACTAAAAAAATTTTTAGAAACCTCACTCAAACACTTGAGGGTGTCTGGCCAAGTTACATCTTAGCCCATGTAGGGAGGAAGGACATTCAGGGAGCAGAGAAGGAGGGAGAAGTAGCGTGAACCCAAGAAGTCCTTTACTCAACACAGTTGTGTATTACATAGAAAGAGAAAAACTCCTTTCCTCAAGACTGCAGTGATGGGTTTATGTGACTTTTCAATTTGGAATCCTAGGATCTTTTATGGGATAAATCTCCAAAGCAGTGAGTTTCTTTAATGGCATCTTTTTGTCTTTAGAATTTATATCTTTCTTATAGATCATAATCCCTCTACTTCATAAGAAGAATGTCCCTCAAAATTTTAAGTCTTGGGATTTCCTAGAGAAAAGATTCTAAAGGAACTCATAGTCTCATTGTGTTTGATTCACTTGGAAATATCTAGAATGTAAAGAGTAATATAAAGAAATCTTATTGGGTCTTTCCAATTCTGAAAGTAAATTCTATATAATTTCAGCCTCTCCCAACTTCTTATTTTCCCGTCTTGGAGATTACTAAGAGTTCTTGGAGCCTGGAAGACACAAAGCTCTCCTTGAATCTTCCAGCCCTTGTCACTATGTCTAGGAGAAGCAAGGCGAGGGGCAGCAGCAACTGTGGTATTAGGTATTTTGGAATTGATTTTAAGGTTCCCTAGATGCACTGCTTCATGGGACACAAATATAATTTATAGATAGGTTCAAAACAAATAATTTTTCATGACTCTTTCAAGAGCTTGTAGAAGGGACTGCGGATTCCTACTATTACAAACACCTAACTGAGAAGCATCATGCTGGTGGTATTGGGTATAATTCTAAGCTTTCAGATCAGCTCTTTCCATGCCCAGAGACAGTGGTCTCTCAGGCTTTAAGCTTGTGAGTCTACACTGCTCATGTGAGCACCTCTGATACTCACTTTATCGGTTCCCAATTCTCTCCCTATTGAAACTCTGTTGACTACTCTGAAAGGCAATTAAAAATTGTTGATTATCCCTCACAGGTGATCTCAACTTACTTTTGAGTTCTGTGAAGTGAATTTTGATTGCTAGGAGCTGTTTCCTTTTTACCCAACTGGAAAGAATATGGAAACACTTCTGCCTTGCCTTTCACATTTGATTGATACTTTTCACTTTGAAAGCTAATTATATCTGATGTGAAGGGAAAATGGGATTCAGAAATATGGGTGTTCTTTTTATGAATTTTCACTCTGAAAATGTGGGTCATGTGTTCATTTTTTTCGTGCCTCAGTTTACACACTGTCCTGCTAAGGTAACGTTCCATTCCTTGTCCTCTAAGAGAAGTGAGTGATGGAAGTGACCATTATAACCCATGATCTCACAGACTCTCAGCCCAGGAAGGACCTCCAAGGTCACTCTGTCTGACCTTCCGCTTGTTACAGGAATGCTCTCACAGGGTCCATGACACGTGGTGTTTGGTCCCTGTGTAAACTCTTCCAGGAACTGGAACCCTCCATATTCAAGGAAACCATTTCATTTCTTAATAGGTCTAATTGCTAGAACCTTTTTCCTTATACTCAAACACCTTTCTGTGATATCTGCCTATTGGTCTTAGTTCTGCCTTTTGAAGCAAAGCCAAATAGATGGAATTTCTACTCTTCAGTTTGACTTCTCTTTGATAGCCATATTTGTAAGTTGTTTGAGGCACAATTTGAAGAGCACTCTGAGAAAAATAAATGTATTGTTACATTTGTTGTCGTCATTCCTGCTATTAGTGAAGTCTTAATTAAACAAACAAACAAAACGTGTTCCAATGAAGTAAGAAACCTATTGGGTATGCTTGTTCAATATATTAGTTACCTGAGACACAGGTAACACACATCCCTAAATCCTGTCTGGATGATGGCTTCTCTCCCATCTGCAATGTTTACACAGCTAATGAGGTGGCTGAATTTTCAGTCTGACCAGGAAGTCAAAGACCTGGGAGTCCCAAAAGACTTTCAGATGAAATACCTTGGATATGTTTATAAATGTTAATCAAGAGATTATAGCGCTTGGGGCTTCCCTGGTGGCGCAGTGGTTGAGAGTCCGCCTGCCAATGCAGGGGACATGGGCTCGTGCCCCGGTCCGGTAGGATCCCACATGCCACAGAGTGGCTAGGCCCATGAGCCATGGCTGCTGAGCCTGCGCGTCCGGAGCCTGTGTTCCGCAACGGGAGAGGCCACAACAGTGAGAGGCCCGCGTACCGCAAAAAAAAAAAAAAAAAAAAGAGAGAGAGGTTATAGCACCAGTTGGGAGAAATTTTTATCAAATTCCCCACCTTAGGGGATGGAAGAAGTATTGTTTATTTGTTCTACAAATATTTGTTGATTATCCTTATGTGCCATGCTATGTTCTAGATGTTTGTGTTACATCAGAGAACAAACAGACAAAAATCCTTGTCCTTATAAAGCTTACATTCTGGTGAGGAGATTTTTTAATTGTGTAATAAAACATCAAAACAAATAAGTATATTACACTGTAAGTTAAAAGGCAGCAGGTGTTTTAAAGAATAAAAAACAGAACCACCTTAGGGGTAGAAATGCTGGAGGGGGTGAGGGTGAAGCTTGCAGTTGTAAATAGGGTGTCAGGGTGGGCCTCCTGAGAATATGACAGCTCGATAAGTGACTTACTAGGAATGACCAGGGAAGTAGGAAGAAAACCAAGAGAAAGTAAAATATAAAAATGTTGTCTTGAGTATTTTAAAAGTCCAGGGAGAAATCATTGAGGGTTGCCTTTAAAATGCTTAGTGTGGGCTCCCCTGGTGGTGCAGTGATTAAGAATCCGCCTGCCAATTCAGGGGACATGGGTTCGAGCCCTGGTCTGGGAAGATCTCACGTGCCACGGAGCAACGAAGCCCATGCGCCACAACTACTGAACCTGCGCTCTAGAGCCCATTAGCCGCAACTACTGAGCCCTCATGCCACAACTACTGAAGCCCGTGTGCTTAGAACCCATGCTCTGCAACAAGAGAAGCCACTGCAATGAGAAGCCTGTGCACCACAATGAAGAGTAGTCCCCGCTCACCGCACCTAGAGAAAACCCGCGGACAGCAACAAAGACCCAACGCAGCCAAAAATAAATAAATTTATAAAAATAAATAAATAAAATGCTTAGTGTGATTTGGTCATTGCGAACTAGCTTTGTGAGTGTGGGTCTGCGTGCTGAGAGGGGAAAGGTGAGATAGCTACAGGGCAGAGTGTGGCAATGCCCACGGGGTGGATTGATACAAAGCCAGAGGTGTTTTTGTGAAAAACAAAACACTCCAGAAGACAAGAGAGGTAAATCTGCATGATCACAGTCATGCCCACATGAACAGACTAAGGCAAAAAAGATGGGCCCTGATCCAAGGTGGGGCCTCCACAGTACAGAAGAGGAGAGTGGAGCCCACCAGTGTGACCGGAGACAAAAAAAAAAAAAAAAAAAAAAAAAAGACAGAAGGAAGAACTCCTAGTTCTGCCTATTTTAACTGAGGAGGTAGTTAAAATATACATCTTAGGCTGTATCTTTCTGCACTGTTCTGAAAGTAGAATAAATTAGGGAGACAAATCAGAGAGATACTCCCCCGAACTGAGCTGAGAAGGAGGTGCTGGCACATTCTCTTAGTTTCTACCAAGGTTAGAAATGTTGGAAATGTTGTGCCTAGAGCCTAAATCCTAAGGAAACTCACTGCCGAGCCAATAGACGGAGTGTAAATTCAGAAACATGTCTTGGGCCTAGAAAGACAAAGATGAAGCCTCTGCCAGAAGAAGCCATCATCTCAAGGTTAAAGGTCTATTGAAAAGGATATCAAAAAATAGGCAACACAAAAGGGACTGTCTTGTTCTTTGACTCTTTGGAGCCATCCTCGTGACAGATCACTACAGCGAGCTGCATACTGCCCCCTGGTATCCCCTTCCACCATAAGATAGTTTCCTTGGCCACCAGAATGAGTTTTGTGTGCTCTATTGTCAGAGACCTACAGAGAAACTGGAGATCTGGGGGAACTCAGGTCATAGGGATGCAGAGTTTAACGGATGGAATCCCCTCAAGCTATGCTTTTGCTCTTCAGGATTTGGGACAGCTAATTCCAAACATTAACCACTCAACAAGGTATTTAGGGGCCAAGAAAATATCTGAGAACTGAAAAATTTATTGTCTCAAAAGAAAACTATAAAAATGAAATTAATAAATACTTATTTTGAGGAACATGATATGATAACCACCATTTCTTTAATTGTTAAATTTAGTATTAATAAAAATTACACTACACTTGAACCCAATGTATAGATTTTCTCTTTACAAGAATTCCTATGTAGACACAGGAGCTGCCAGGAAACCATCACCAATCATGATTTAAATTACTCATAGCCATATAATTTCAAAAGCAAAAGTATAATTCTAAACTTTATTTTTATAGCAAAAAAATACCTTCAAATGTGGGATGTGGGTACATTTTGATATATGTGGTATAGGGCGAGGTTTGGAATCTTCAGAAATAAGTCTAGAGACTAAGAAGGTGTGAACATAGACCTGACCTGAGGCCATATGTTGGATGTCAGGGAGACAAACACCCATTTAATCTGTAGTTAGGAAGCCAGGGTATATAAAGATAAAATAGCAGTTACATTATAGCCTTTAGAGAAAAGGTTCCAGTTCAAGTGCCAGGGCTCTGTGGTGGGAAAGCCTCTCTGCTGCAGTTCCCTGTGGCTGGCTCCACCCTTACCTCTCCCCCGTCTTCTTCCCATAACATAGCCTCATTCATTTACTTCAGCAGCTCCTTTCTGGAACAAATTCTCACAAAGCAATCCCTTCCAGAATGCTACAGTGACAGAGTTCTCACAGGCTTTGATTTATGAGATTTGAAACACTTTCTTTTTGGAAATATTTATATTTGATCCCTTTTGGACAGACTGCACATAACTAGAGCTTATCACATTGTTGGAAATCGTGGGCAGGCTCTAAGAAGCAGGAACCCTGAGTTGGCCGAGGGCTGGGAGTGTAAAGATTAATATCCATTTGTGCTTTGCCGTCCTCAACCCCTGATAACTGTAAATAGTGTTTGGAAGAGATTGGGGTGCATCATGATCTATTACACGGTGGCAGTGATTCTGCTTGTTATGTCTTCAACAGTGATTTATCATTCTCTGCAGTGACACAAATCGTGGGCCTTTGCCTGACCCTCTGGAATGTACACACGATTTGCAGACTGTAACGGTGATGAATTTGTGTTTATATCATAACATTTTTAACCTGAGCTAAACCTGATCTCCTGCTTCAATTTGGAAATGTATCAAACATAAACTTTTGAAAATCTCTTTGGTTTTACTGGTATTATAGTCTGACCCTCTTTTCCACTTTTTGGGGGAGCTAATGAGAATCAGTAAATAGTGAGAAGGTCAAATTTGAGATAAAAACATTTTCTCAGTTTTTCCTTACCTGGTATTCTTTTCACATAGATACTATAGTGAGTAAAAAATCAGTACAGACTTGCCTTGTTCCAGCAATCGACATCCTGGTTGATTGGAGGATCAAAAAGGAAGAGAACCCTGATAGCCTGATCTTTCAAAATCTGAAAATTAAGAAGAGTCTACTAATCTCTCCCTGGGTATTTATTTGAAGGATGTGTGGGCTGTAGTGGACAAGTTCTTGTGTCTGTGTGTATACATTTTTCCCAAGAATGGGGCAGGCAATTGAGCCCAAGCCTTTTCAGGCTTCCCTTCAAAGCAATGATTTTCTCTGAAACAGGGTCTAGGGACTTGAGAAGGTCTTTAGGAATTTCTACATGAAAACGCTATATTTCTTTGGGTTATTTTCCTTTCTATGAAGTGTGAGAGCAGTATGAAATATCAAAAAAATTAAAATAAAATGGAAAACCTTGTCTTTCCTGTCTGGAATGATCTTTCATATTCTAATTGATTGCCTTTTTTCATTCATTTGAGAAACCCAAGCATCTTGGGTTAAGAAATAATATTTGAGTTGCAATGATTACACTTAAATGGATAACTTAGAAAGCAAACAGCTGCAATTTATACCAAAAACTTGTTTCTTTTAGGTATTTGTGCTAGATTCTCAGTTTTGAGACAGAAAATGAAATGATGCTCCAACCTGGCTAAGCAGTGAAGAGGATGAATTTTCCCCAGGGTTGCATGTGGTTAGAGCACTGACCCCTACATCCCTCAGTCAGTAACGGGCTCCAGGATTGCCTTACCTGATGCCCTCACCGTGTCCTTGCTCACTCACAGATTGTCCCTTGTTTTCAAATGTCTGTCAACAAGCTAAGATGACGAATTTGCCTGTGATAATGTGCTGAGGCAATATGCATTTTAGCTGAAGCCTGGAATCAACTCCGCTTGTACTGCCGAAGCCTGCAGTGATTTCAAGGGTGGAATTTCAGGTGAGCGTGAATCCAGGGAAAAGTGGAAGCACACTAGTATTGGTTACATCCTCACCTCACCTGACAAAGAAGATACAATCCCTTTACTGCCTTGTTTTTCTAATTTTTAGATGTGGAATTCTGAGTCACTCTCAAAACAATAGAAATTTCACAAGGATTATCAAAAGTGATATTAATTTGCTAATTTAAACAGATGAAGAGGAATGACAATGAATTTTCACTGTATACCAGTACTTTGTCATATATAGTGGGTTATTAATATCACCCTGGAGCTTTGGCAAACACAATTCTTCACCACATTCTACTTTTTCATAAACATCTTATCTCATCCAACCTAACATAACTCCTAATACTTTATATAACCATGAAATCCAACACTCCACCTTCATTGGATAGTTCTTTTTCAAAGCCCAATCTTTCTTAAACTCACTTCATATGACAACAACATTAATTGCTATTTTATGCACATACACAGACAGACTTCTTCACAACTTTACTTCTTGGTAACTTACAAGTGCACTAGTTGACAGCATCCTCAATTAGCAGAGTCATTTCCATATCCTGGACATATACATTGATCAGAAAAGATGACAATTTATTTTTAGACAGACGCAGACTGCATATTTTAAATATATTTCCCATTTGGCAAAAATAGTGTTGTAGCTAATGTATGTACAATATTTCCAAAAACATTGGTACTTTCCCATAAATATCTTCCATATTTTTTTCCAGTGAGTAATAAAAAAGGTTGAGGTGGGATGTGTTTTATCCCACCACATTATATCATTCCTATTTTTCCTCTTTGTTGGATGGCAATCAGGGGCCCTGATGCCAAGCTTTGGAAGCAACAGCATCTGGCTCCTTGGCAGATCCTGCAGGCAGACTTGTTGCCAGCCTCTAAGCTGTGTCTGGGTCTGTTGCATGGTTTGGCTGCAGATGGACTCTCTGGGTTGCCTCGTGCTTCTGGAAGCCAGTCCTGGCTTTCCTTTGATTCTGAGGACTTTACTCATTTTTATTCATTTGTGAAGAAGGGCCTATCCAAATGCTTTATGAAACCAACACTGGAGAACATTAATGGATCAAATTTTGCCTTTGAAAAGGCAGAGGTCAATGTGTATTTGGACAGCAGACATGGCATTCTGAAGATGGGTCTACACATGTCCGTGTGTCTGTCCATGAACTTCTATTCTAAGGAGTTTGGAAAGAGGCCAATTATGTTTTAGCATCTCTCCGTCCCCCAGGATGAGGCTGTGTGGTTACCTGGAAAGACAGAAACATGGGAGAGCTCAGACTTCCTCAGATCAGTAAAACCTCCCATTTCTTTTGTCTTTTCAGTGAATCAAATGCTGAGGAAATAAACACACATGATGGAGGTCCTCTCATCTTCATTCCTGTTCCATATTATTGCCCATATGAGTATGGGATTCTACCATACCTAGAAAGAAGGATGAACATTAAGTCTTAATTTAGTCTGAACTAAGCACACGTATCAAAGCCAGATCACTTCCATTAGTGTTCCCTAAGGCTCTGGACTCATGGGAAAGGCTACTGAATTTTCTTAGCATTGTGAAACGCTGTCACAATTGATTTTTTTACCCATGACAATCCACTAAAAATCTTTATATTCTGCACACACAAGCATACCCACATCTTAATTAAAATATAACTTATTTTTGTTTTAAGGATTATAAGAATTTCATGAGTGCCTTCACTCCTTCACTGATTCACTTGTTAGCAGCTTTTTATTGAACATTTATTATTTGCTAAAGAGAAAATATTGCTCATGGAGTTTATATTCTACTGGGGAAGCTGGGCAATAAAACAATTATCAAGTCAGCTAACAAGATAATTTTACGTAGTGATAGTGCTATGAGGAAAATAGAACAGAGTCACTGGATGAAGTGTTCATGGGGTAGAAGGAGAGCTACTTAAGACTGATTGGAAGGATTATTCAAGGAAGCGACATTAGATCTAAGACCTAAATGACAATGACCAGGAGCCAGCTAATCTGGGAGAACAGTGACCTGGGAGAGGAAATACAAGGGCACCGCAATGGGAATAACCTTGGCACATTTGAGGAACAAAAAGACATTAGATATCATAGCAGAGAGTGAGGAGAAGAGTGAAAGGCAAGAAGCCTTATGAGAAAGGTAAGCAGGGGCTAGATCACAGAGAAGGTGCTGCAACACTGTGGGCCACAGCAAAGTGCTCGCAGTTTGTTCTAAGAGCAATGGGCAGCCACTGGAAGTTTTAAGTAGAGAAATGACATGATCTAATTTATATGTTAAAAAAAGTCACTCTGGCTACTCTGTAGAGAAGGAATAGTAGAAGCAAGAAACCAGTTGGAAGGTTGTCACAATAGTGAGACAGATGGTTTCAGATAATAATGCTAGTAATACCTACATTTATTGAGTGCTTACTGTGATTTTGGGGCTGTTCATGCTTTATATTAGGTGAGGCTCAAAAAAAGAAACCTGACTTAGGAGTTATCTTCCCCATATCATAGGTTAAAAAAAAAAAAAAAAGGATTTCAACCTATAAATGTCTAATTCAGGTAGGCATGCTGCCTCATGCTATGAAACCAAACCAGAGTAGAAAACTTTTACGTTTTTTCATATGCCTTCAAATAAGAAAGATATGCAGGTAAAATATAAGTTTAGATATCAAAGCCTTACCAATAAAATGAACAGTTTTTTCATAAACTCTAATTGGGATTTTTAAAAGTCATGGCAGATAGCTCTCAGAAAACACTAAGAATTCAGACAGCAAGCAGTTAATCAAGGCTTAGGATACCTTTTTGTTCAATTGTAATAATGGTGAATGAAATTCTGTTTCTATTACAGAAAAGCTGGGTTTTCCTGGAAGACTTCACAGGCTTTTCCTTCATCCCTAAATTCCACTGGCTCTTTGAATGCCTCTTAGTATACCTGTGGGGCATGGAAAAGAAGAATTTCTTTCCCTGAATTTATCAAGTGTTATATTTCACAACTCTTTTAATCACCAAATTTATCTATTTCCTTGAGTTGAAAGCTTCTGGAGATGTGAGAAAAGTAAGTTCTAATACACCAAGGAGTAGGAAAGGGCTCTGTCAGCAAATATGGATATTTACTGTGGTCTATGGTTGCACATGTAACAAAGAACACAAAAGAACAATAAGAGCATCACTACCACAGAGACATGACTAACTAATGGGGGCAATCTGCAATGCAGCGCTTGTGTGTCAGTTGAGTTCTCCACCAGATTTTCAAATCTATGCTAACCTTGGACAAAAGAACATTGTTCTCAGATCATCACTACTTGGTTAACTTCACCAATTCTTTTTTTTTTTCTCTTTTTTAAAATCATTACAAATGTCAGTTGCTGTTACTTTTATATTGGTTCCCACTTCTGGTTTCTTATCACTTTCTGTAATGGCAGAAATTTGTTCTCATAAATGTATATTAAATATCACCAAACCCCCTCAATTCCTCTAAATCAGTCTAATCTAAGGAATGTAAACTAAAGTTTTCATCCCTATGAAGCAAGTAGATGCCTCCACCAAGATGATGTGCATGTTTGGACTCAAGTCATCAAATCCTTTAACTCGAACAGAGTTTTTAAAAAATCAAATATTTGACAGAATTAACAAGTCATTTGCCTGAATGTATCAATTAATTTAATCAAGAAAATAGAACAAATTATGTATATATGCTCAATCATAGTACTGAAATCACTTCCATTTGAAGCCCATTTTTAAACTAATACTTTTGGACAAAATATTTTCCTTTATACTAAAACTTTGTATACTCCGCCTAGGAGCAAATACTTCCTCAGAATTCTGCCACTTGTTTTCTGTCAGTTGAAAATGTTATGTCAGTATAAAATATTATGAAATCTTCCCTACAACTTATTATTGAAGTGTAGCTACTTTCACATGCTTATTATCACAGATATTAGGATCCAGGCATAATGACCTTGAGATTCCTCATTTAGGCATGAGCAGTGACTATTACTACTCTAAAAATACCACAAAACAGAAAGGTGGCTGGTCTTGAAGACTGAAGTGTCCTTTTACTAAATGGCTCAGAACCTTCCTAGAACATTTAACTTTTCTGGCCTCAAACCTAATAGCTTCTGGGTTTCTTCCTTTACATATTGAGTTCTTTGAAAACATGATATTTGAGTTCAGGTGACCAGGATCATCTCCAGGAGAGAAGTGTGACCAGAGAGTGGGCTGTCAGGACCGCCAGCATTCCATAGGGCCTTCCCTTCATTGCAGGCATCCTTTAGTTGGGTTACAGCATGTGTTATGTGAGTCCCACATTATAACCTTTTGTAGGCAGACTTGTGGCACCGTTTACAATTACAAATCTTTCAGAGCCATTTGATCTCCAGACAGACCATCTCTATAGTATGGTCCTTAGTCCTAGGACTCACTTAACACAAACACGACAGGCTCTGTGGAATGCTGTGAAGGTTTGTGGATCCCAGGCAAATAACCCTGATGAGACTGGAGCAAAAGGTTGGAGTACGTCTTAGCTGTCCCCCTGAACATTAATAAACATTAAGTAACTTGTTGAAGTTTCCTCTCCTCTTTCCCCATCTGAAAGTTCCCACCACCTTTTTGCTTTCATTGACATCTGGTGTTGTTCTGAGGATCCTGCTTTCCTTGAAGCTCTCGCAAGAGGAAGATATTTTTATTCTACACCCTACATATCACAAGTTTTAGAGGTGCAGTGGGTGTCCTTGCTCTCTTTGCTGCTTCCTCTATTCTTCTTCAAAACCCTACTTTGAAATAAATGTCATCAGACTTCATTACTCATCACTCCTCCTCATTTCTTGAGCCTACTGACCTCCCAGTTTCTCTCGGTCATTCAGAGATGGCTTGGGCACCTTGCTTACTGACCCCCTTCCCACTGTCATCATTCATGGTGACTTCATTCTCTATGTTGATGATCCAGCTAACATCTGGGCCTCTTATTTCTTTGATCCCCTTTCCTCCAAAGACCTTTTCCTCTAGAGGTCGGCTACACACACTCATGGCCATACGTTAGACCTTGTCATTAACAGCAACTGAACAACTTCCAAAATCTCAAGTTTAGGCACCTTCCTCTTTGACCACCATCTGCTATCCTTCCTGTTACTGTTCTATTATCCCCCTCAAATAGTACTGTGACACTAGCATGACTGACAATCTATTGGCCCACCTCCACTTTTTCACTATTCATCACCACCACCACCACCTCCTACACACACATATTCTCACTTCCTTTCTTAGCTGAGATTCCTGGCCCAGCAGCATAAACACTCCTTTGCAAATACCCTTAACAACTGTGCCTCTTTCTTCCTTGATCATGCATACTTATTAAAATTCCAATACTTGCTCAACCTACCTATCCACTTATTCTTCGCTGGGACTCAAGAGCTTAAAGTTACTGAACTGAAATCACTTTGCTTCTTTTTAAAAGGAAGTGTACCTGCTTCTTTCTAAGGCCAAGTCCTTCATTTATGATCTGAATTTCATCCCTTGTGCTCATCTCAAGGACTTTGCTCCTGCAATTATTTCATCTCCGTCTTTCTTCCTTAATTTCTCTCTATGTCTTATATTCACTTCCATCAGTGAACAAACAAGAATCAATAGCATCCATGTTAAAAAGTCTCTTGACACCTCTTCGCATTCTGGGTCCAGCCTCACATCTGTGCTTCCCTTCAGAGGAAAATCCTTGAAATGATTGTTATGACTTATCGTTTCCCTTTCCTCACTTCTCAATAACACTTAAAACCAATCCAACCAAACTTTTGTCCCCTTCATTACACTAGAAAGGCTTTGATCAAGGTTGCCAATGCCAAAGCCAGGAGTCAGCTTTCTGCCCTCCTCCTGTGGGAGCTCTCAGCAGCATTTGGAGGAAGGAACTGCTCCTATACCCCAGTGGCTCTGCGTTGGGCTCTTCTCATGCTTCCTTCTCTCCACTTCTCCTTAAGTGTTGGGGTGCCCCAGGACTCTGTTCTTGACTTTCTAATTCATCTACATTCTCCCAATGTGATCTCATCCAGTCTCATAGATTTAAGACTTACCTTTATGTTGTTGACCATTGCACTTATTTATCTAGCTCTGACATGCTTTTGAGCTCCAGATTCAAATACTCATCTCAACATCCTCACTCATATGACTAACAGGTACCTCACAATCAGCAGTGTCAACATTGAACTTGATTTTTCTTCCTTCTCTCAGATCACTTCCTCTCCATCATGACCAAACTTTCTCCCTTTCTATATATGGCATTATGATCCATTCAATTGCTCTGACTATAAACCTTGGAGTCATTATTGATACTTCTCCTTCCCTGAAGCTCTACATCCAATCTATTGTACAACTTCTAAACTATATCTCCAATCATGGTCCAAGGCCCCATAATCTCTCATTTGAATTGCTTCCCTGACCCCTATTGTCTATCTTGTACAGAGCAGAAGTAAATTTACTAAAGCATAAATCAGACTCATGTCACACATACACCCACCTCCTCCGCTAAAGCTCTCTTATGTCTTTTAATTATGCTTAAAATGAAATTCAAAGTGGCCACCATGATCTGGATCCTGCCTTCCCCTTTGACCACCCCTGAAACCCCTCTTCCTTTTGCTCTCTACACTCCAGCCTCACTGGCCTTTCAGCCACACTCATTCTCATCTCAAGACCATTGCTCCTGCTGTCCTGACATCTTGGAGGACTCTTCAGACCCTCAGATCTTTGTGTGCCAGCCTCCCTCTCATTCAGGTCTCAGCTCAAATGGCCCCTTGGTGGAGATTTCTTCATGCCCTTGCTCAAGCAGTGCCCTGCCTGCCAACCCCAATCCCCAGGTGCTTTCTCCTATAGAGACTTATTTTATCTCAGGGCACTTAGAATTACTTGAAATGATCACATTTGTTTGTTTTTTGTGTTTGTTCCCTGTGTTCCTCAATTAGAACGTAAGATGTCTGACAAACTAAAAGCTAAGATTATGTTTCTTTTCATCTATCACAGAAAAACGTTGTAAGATTTAATAAAATGAACTTACTTTAATGGGATCATTCTCACCAGAAACTCTCACACTCATGAAAGCAACAAAATACACCTTATGTACTACCCTCCAATGTTCAGGGTGAAATATGAATAGATCATAGACATACCTATATATGTATAATTGATATTTTTTGTATTTTGTGATGATTAATTGTCAAGAACAGATGTTGGAGAGTTGTGACTACCTCCTTGAGAGGCTTTAGTAGGGTCTATAGTTTAGTTTAGCCTCGATCATGTGAGAATACTTCAAGTACATGATTAGGATGTGTATGTCCTGTGTACTCCTGTAAGTCTGCTTTGCTCACTTTCTAAGTTGTAACTTTCGTTTAGACTGACACTAAATGTACAGTTGGCCCTTCATATCTGTCAGTTCACCATCCATGAATTCAACCAATCACAGATGGAAAATATTTTTTTTTAATTCCAGAAAGTTCCAAAGAGCAAACTCTGATGCACACTGGCAACTCTTCACATAGCATTTACATTTACACAGCATTTACATTATATTTACAGCTATTTACATAGCATTTACATCATATCAGGTATTATAAGTAATCTAGAGATGATTTAAAGTATACAGGAGGATATGTGTAAGTCATATGCAAATACCATAGTATTATATATATTATATATAGTAGCAAGTACCATTTTCTATTAGGAGACTTGAGTATCTGCAGATTTTGGTATCTGGTGGGTCCTGGAACCAATTCCCTGTGGATATGAAGGGTCAATTGTCATTGATACTTCCTGAAAGATGCAGAACTCTCCCTGCTTTGGAGGTTGCTGCAGGCCTGCCTGCCTAGGCTAGGGGGAGCCTGAGTTCTGACGATGGAGATTTCTTAGACATGGAACAACTTAATCTATGCCTAGTGAAGCCTATGGAAGATGCTGGGTGACTAATCCCCAGGTACTACCCCAGAAGTGAGGCCAGTATGGGTAATGCCAAAAGCTATGGAGATGGTGTCATGCGGCTAGAAACACCTTCAGCAAGGCCTAAGAATATTAAGAGACACAAACTGTAGAAGCGGGGGTAATGTCAAAGGCATTCAAAGAATCCCTTTGCACTGGGAGTACATGCAGGAGGAAATCCTATCTAGGAGGGGAAGTGAGTCAGAGCTTGCTTACAGCACTGGAGAAGGAGGACAATCGTATTTTGTAAGAGGCTTAGTTTATATCCTTGGGCTTCAAAAAATTCTCAGATTTTTTCAGGTTCTGTTTATGAATTCTAGAAAAGGTGTCTGGGGAAGGGTCTTAAGGAGAATATAGCTGTGGAGGGAGGGACAGGTTGGGGGCCACACTGAGGGGCAGCCGCTCTGGACAGCACTAGGAGGGCCCTTGAAGGCATTTCCTGTGTACCCAGGGCCTTTCTGGGGAGTCGGCAGTAGTTCGAGAACTATGCCATATCCCATCTTTTAAAATGTAAAACTAATGCTGGACATATAGTGCATTTAGGGAGGTGATCTATAGTTTACACAGTACTTAAAATTCCTGAAGCCAACTCCGGTAAATGCTTGGAATAAATTGTAAGAAATCACTTAAATAATTTTGCAAACATCCATCTAATGCTTAAACAAAGGCCACCTAAACACGAGGGAAGGCTGCCAGGCGGCAGTGTGCCGCGTGCCTGGGAGGTCAGGAGCAGAGTGAGGGAGGCCCAGGGCGTGTGGAGATCGCCCATCGGGGCTTTCAGTGAACTCTACCCTAGTCTCATTTCTCAGAATGTTTTCTCCAACCTAATCTCAAACTCACTCTCAGAAATGGAGGAAGAACCCCTTTTCATTTTTCACAAAGTTATCAACTAAAATACTTCTGTGAACGCTGGGGAGCTCTATTTAAAGGATAAATTCTGAATATACCTCCTCCTGGCCCTGGAGGTGGTGTTGTGACTCATTCTGCCATTTGCTATGAGATTCTCAGGTGAACCATCGGTGGCCTGGGTGGAGGGAAGGATCCCGATGCCACCGCGATCTCCTCAGGAGGAAATGGGAGACTAACCATGAAAGCAAGCAAACCAGTCAACACGTGCTGGAGCAAACAGCGCCCGGGAGGGCTGTGGAGGAGAAGCAGCACGTGCCCCTGCCCCACCTCCCCCGGCCTTTCAAGGGTCCTCCTAAGTCCACCTCTCACAGCCTCCTGTTTAGAATTTCAGTTGTTCCTCATATAATGTCAAGGGGAAGAAGCTATTTATCACTCTGATGGGCTCGGACTCTTAATGTATGCTGTCACCTTGAAAGATTATTTCCAGTGTGATTTAGCAAAACATAGTTGATTCAACAACCACTTGCCCACTCCCTATGGGTCAGCCTTGTGGAATCCCTGGGGATCCAGAGAAAGAAGAAATACAGCTCCTGTTCTCAAGGAGCTCATGATCAGTGAGAAACACAACCCAGCAAATCAACAATGACAGTTCTGTGGGCCATGCTGTCTATGAGGTGTGCACACTATGTCATGGGGGTACAGATCAGGGTAAAGGTAAAGATGCTGAAGCTGAGTTTTCAAGGAGAAATAGAAGTTAAGAGAAAATGCCTCACGACCAGGAAGAACTGATGCTGGGGTTTGGATGTGTGAGGGAGCAAGGCCCTTTCAGAGATGTGGCTGGAGGGGAGGGTGGGTGTGGGCACTTGGGAGAAGCTGAGGTAGGCAGGGACGGAGCAACAAAGATCCCTCTAGGCTATACTAAGAAAGTTGACATTTACTCTGCGGAACCTGGTATGATTGGGCTTATATTTTAGACAATTTATCCTGGTAGCAGTATAGGGACAGAAGAGACAGGAGCAATACTAGAAGTTTAGGATGAGGATGAAAGTGTGGTATTGAAAGATAGATACTTCATGAATAGAAGTGCCCGGAATTGATTACCCACAGTATAAAGAGAGAAGAGAAGTTGGCTATGATGCCCAGGTTTCTGATTTAGACAAGCCCACTTTGCTTATAAATGCACCATTGAAGGATATTTTTTAAAGGAGACAAGTCAACTTAAAAAGTTTCCCAAGTTCCCAAACATTATAGTTTCTAAGGTAAACTCAAATACTTCGATTGGACAAGTTTATTCTAGGTTTCACTTTGACTTTGAAGCAAGAGGCAGGGAGCTTTGAGTACCCAAGAGGACTCTGGATTGCAGAGTTGAGTTATGATGGCTTGACTTTCTCAGGGTATATTACGATTCCCACTTAAATGGGGTGTGACCTTGAATGCACAAAGGATGAGGATCCCAAGAATAGAGATTCTGCTGCCCTGCAAGTGAAATATATAAATATGAATGTCAAGCCACTCCAATGCCTGAAAGCCTTTTTAAATGCCTGAGAGTTCCAAAGTGCACCGGGCCTCACACAAGCACAATGAAATGACAATGAAGACGACCAGCAGTGGGACCACCCACCAGCGGGTTTATTGCTGTAACTAGGAATGAAGGGTCTCCCTGGAACTATTGACACTGGATGGCATTGTCATTTTTAGCACATGCTAAAGCTGTGATGGTGAAAGGAACTGTCTCTTTTAAACCAGAGCCAGACTATTTATGGACTCCCTGCTCCCACCATATTCTTGCACCATGGCCATAGGTAAGAAAAATGGAAAATGGCTGCTCGCTTGCTCCACATTTTCCCATATTCCCTGTCCAAGCTTAATTAACCGAGGAAGAAATAGCTTCAGGGGTCTCTTTCTGGAGGGCCTCGAGCTTAAGTTCAGCATAGGCTCCCACCTTCCTCTTTACTCCCCCCATCTTCTGGCAAAACTTGAGCCCCATCCCCACTCAGGCCACCCACAGAGCTGTAGGTCAAAGGACTACCCTTAACACTGATGCATATTTCTCTCTCCAACTCTAAGTAGAGACAAAAATCACTTGCTTTAGTGTGTGGAATGCAAATATTAGGTAAGAACGTTATTGTCCCTGCTTTAGAAACACACACAGGCAAGTGTGCATGTGGCAGAAACTGCACCCACAACCTGTGCTCTAGAAAGTGAGTGCAGGGAAACAGTTTTTGTGCCGTCTTTTCATTATTCCATAGTTAAGAATACTCCATGCATGAAGAGTGTGGTGAAACTTTAGTGGTTTTTAAGTTCTTCCTACGGGCTTTTCAACTCAATAGATAGTCCAAATAGTTGGACAGGAAGGAAGGAAGGCGGAGGGGGAGAAATAAGTGGTCGGTTTTGGTTGCAGCACAGTCTTGGGAGCAGGCCAAAGAAAATGACTTTGGGGTCAAGAGAGTTGATACATTTTCTTTTCCTCTAAGAAGTGTAGTTTCTCTCATCCCAAGTGCTCCATTCAGCTGCACACCCAGGTTTTTGGGTTTTTTTTTTGTTTTTTAGGTGATTTCTAGAATGAGGGATTCATTCATTCCAGAAATGCCACGCGCCAGACACTGGAGTGAGTGAGGGCTGCCAGGGCTGTCACAGTGTGGGTTCTCTTCACAGCACCTAGTAGGGTTGCTCCACATAGTAGGAAATCCATCTGGGCTAATGGACTAAGAGGAAGTCCTTAGGATCAAGACCACTTGCAAAGATTGACATCCATCTAACAAGAATCGAGGCCAACAATGTGTTGGTGTAAAACAAGATTGAATACTCTCCAGTGAGTAGGTTCATCATTTCACTAGGCGTTGGGGAACATCAACATGAGGCATCAGGGAGAGGCAGTTTTGAGACACCCATGGAGCCATTGCCAGTGGCCCTCAAACTGTAACAAGCCACAGAGACGGTGCCTCCACCACAGTGAAGCATGTTGGCTGGAGGAGTAGGCTCCGGAGGGAGACACGTCTGGCTTGGATTTTACCTTTGCCTTTCATGAGCTGTGTAACCACAGATATCTCAATCTCGTCAAGCCTCAGCTATCTCATCAATAAAACTGGGTAGGAAAATAATATAACCTTCTCGTGGAATTACTGTGAAGTGCTGTAAAATAGTGCCTGGAACATTATAGCTCAAAATGTTAGTTAGTATACTGTAGTTAGTATATGATTATACTGTATGGGTCAAGAGCCAGGGGATACAGATAGGTGATGGTCCCAGGTTTGGGCACAGAGTAGGGAACACATATATTAAGACCCTGAATTTTGACCAGAACTGTGACTTCCAAATTGGGCATAGCTTTGGAATAAGACACCTCTTCTGGATGTCACTGGCTTTGTTCCTCTCGAACCCCCCTCATACATGCTGCCCACCTGCTTCACTGCTAATTCCAGTGCATGAGGGTTCACAGGACCATGTCATGCCACTGTCACCATGAGAGAGACACTTTGTAACACATTTTGTCTTCAGTTCCCTAAACTCACAGGAAAAGTACATGCTTGAGAACCCACTACCCTTATTTCACCACTTTCAGCACATTTTTACATTATCTACAGCACAAATTTTGCTGCATTCCCAGCAAAAGCCACATACTCAACAGGCCTGAGGTCATAGACTGCTCAGAACTCTCCATTTTCTCACAAAGAGGAATTTTTCTTTGACTGGGCCCCAGCAAAAAGCTTTCCAGGTTATAGTTCTAACTTTGAATGAGAAGTAGATATGTCTACATCTCTTGGACAAGGAGATTCACAGGTAGGTAGGTAAGAAAATCCTGGCAAATCTATATAGCATCCCATTTGTTAGGAGTTCAGGATGGAGGAGAAGAGAAGGGGAGTGCAGGGGGGAAGGAGAGAGAGAGAAGGTAGGTAAAGAAGGTGGACAGGAGTGTGACAAAATCACCTATATACTTATTACAGATGGAATCTGATAGGGCTTTAGAGAAGAAAATCTCTGAGTTGAGAAATAGTAACTTTTCTTATCTAATGACTCCAACTGAAAGAGGGATAATTTTTATTGATAATTTTGGTTATTTTTGATTCTCATAATTTCTAAAAATGAATATGTATTTCATCTCTGATGTGGCTTTACAGCTATCACAGAACGCAAAATTGAGGATAAAGTACGGTAACTGGTAATTCACACAAAAAATGTGATATTTGTGCCAAAACAGTGATTCCCTCTTACCTACTGTCATATAAAACACTCTGGGCCTATGTGTAATCTCTGGATATTTCTTGTTACAATATTGGGTGAATCTAAAATACACGGGAGGGACTTACCTGGTGGCACAGTAGTCAAGAATCCACTTGCCATGGAGGGGACACGGGTTCGATCCCTGGTCCAGAAAGATCCCACATGCTGTGGAGCAACTACACCCATGAGCTACAACTACTGAGCCTGTGCTCTAGAGCCTGTGAGCCAAAATTACTGAGCCCATGCACCACAACTACTGAAGCCTGCATGCCCTAGAGCCCACGCACCACAACTACTGAACCCACGATCTGCAACTACTGAAGCCTGTGCACTCTAGGCCCCGTGTGCCGCAACTACTGAGCACGAGTGCTGAAATTACTGAAGCCTGTGCACCTAGAGCCCATGCTCAGCAACAAGAGAAGCCACTGCAATGAGAAGTCTGCACACAGCAATGAAGAGTAGCCCCTGCTTGCTGCAACTAGAGAAAGCCCGTGCACAGCAACGAAGACCCAATGCAGCCAAAAAAAATAAAATTAAAGATAATAAATAAATAAATAAATAAAAGCATGGGATTGTGAGATTGTAACTAAGAATCCTTAATATAAATTCTATGGTGTTCTATGATTTTTTTTATTAGCTTTTGAAATCTAAGGTCGTATAGAACTGAGTTAACAGGCACTTGCATACACCAAAAGTCTCTGAATACTTTGAATTAGGTTAAAAATTTCTCAGAAAATTCTCAATATTCTAAACAGACACCTTTGTTACCTGCTAGATCTAAGCTGCTCAAAAAGTAATCAGACATAACAACATTATTCACAATAGCCAAAAGGTAGAAACAACCCAAGTGTCCATGGATGAATGGATAAACAAAATGTGGTATATGTGCAGTGGGATATTATTCATCAAAAGGAATGAAATTCTGATATATGCTACATGGATGAATCTTGAAAACATTATGCTAAATGAAATATGCAAGTCACAAAAAAGAAAAATATTTTATAATTCCACTTATATGAGATACCTAGAATAGGCAAACCCATAGAGACAGAAAGAATCAAGAATATTAGGGACTTGGGGGAGGGGAGTTACTGTTTAGTGGTTATAGAGTTTCTGCTTCACATGATGAAACAGTTCTGGAAGTAGACAGTAGTGATGGTTATACATTATGAAAATGCTTAATGCCATTGAATTGTATACCTTAAAATGGTTAAAATGGTAATTTTTATGTTATGTATAGTTTACCACAACTAAAAAAAGAGAGAGAGAGAAGGAAAGAAAGAAAGAAAGAAAGAGAAAAGAAAGGAAGAAAAAAAGAAGGAAGAAAGATAAAAGGAAGGGAGGAAGGGAGGAAGAAACCAAAGAGGTACCACTTGACTCTCACTATTTGGGACCTGTTCTTTGCATCTAAAACTTCTGAAAAACAGAAGTTTGTTTTGTATCTCTGTGTTCTAATAATAGACTAAACTGTACCTCACAAAATGGGCTCAGGATTCCCAGAGTGAACTAGGCACAAACATAGAGATAAAGTAAGCTGTTCCTGAAACATTCAGATCGTTGCATATTATGGCTGAGGAAAGAAGGTGGGAGATGGGAGGGTTTAAAATAAAGACAGTAAAAAATACCTGAGTTTTAAAAGAGAAAAGGATCAGCAGTGAGAAATACAGTGATGAAAACTGAATAAGGAAACTAGTTGTGGAATAATATTTGAAGCTCTATATGTAGTACTAGAAGTTTCTTGCTTATACATTTTTTCTTAGTCCCTTGGTGAGAAGCTGAAAAGTTTTTCCTTTTCAAACATCTGGTGTTATTTTTTTTTAATAACACTAAGCAGTTAGTATATTAGCCTATTCTAAACATTCACTTGTAGTGATAAAGATTATGTATACAAGGGAGCCAACTCAATTTCCCCTGAAGTTCATCAGGGATGAGGCCTCTAAATTTGGGAAATGTTGCTATAGAGCGTCTCAAGATCACCATCATAGTCAAACAAAATTGGAATTAGTTAGAAAAACAGTTCTTCAGTTTAAGAAATATGTCCCAGGGACTTCACTGGTGGTGCAGTGGTTAAGAATCCACCTGCCAATGCAGGGGACACAGGTTCAATCCCTGGTCCAGGAAGATCCCACATGCCGCAAAGCAACTAAGCCCACGCACCACAACTACTGAGCCCAAGTGCCACAACCACTGAAGCCTGCGTGTCTAGAGCTTGTGCTCTGCAACAAGAGAAGCCACTGCAATGAGAAGGCCACACACCACAACGAAGAGTGGCCCCTGCTCGCTGCAACTAGAGAAAGCCCGTGCACAGCAATGAAGACCCAACACAGCCAAAAATAAATAAATTAATTAATTTTTTAGAAAAAGGAAATATGTCCCAAAGTACAGTTGTGGTTGGTACCCTTGGAAATGACATCAGGGAAGAACACAGTATGGGGGAGTGAGAGAAAACTGTCTGATGGTTTTTGAGCATAATAGTGAGCATTCCAGCTAACATCAACCAGTTCACTGTCCAGGGATAGAGTTCTGAGAGTTAGGCAACATGACAACAACCAAGATGCAGGGTGGTTATGCATTTAGAAAGAGCTAGTAAAATTCAAAATCAGTTTTTGGTGGTGGGATGCCCGTGTGCCTTGTTTCTACAAACTCTTAAGAGTCCCTATAAGGTGGGGAGAGGGACAATACACATGAATCTATCTATGATGTCCATTCTTCCTGGAGACACTGGCTTTGGAGAAGGAACCAAGAATGCAGTCAGATGGAGCTGCACAGCCGGAGAGCTCAAGGAGGGTATATAACCAGTCTCTCTCTACTTAAGTTGACAACTACCAGAGCTAGAGCCCTATCAGTGATTGTTAACTATGAAATAGGACCATGCAGATGTGGAAAGAATTCTAATGGAGCTGAGTAGAAGAGGAATAGCAGAATTGCCTCTATACCTATGACAGATACTGATGGGATTTTCAAGATGTCTTTTATGCTGACTGAGCTGAGAAAGAACTCCTGCATGACCAGAAGCTCTGTCCAAATTATTCACATGTAAAGATAACTTTTGGCTGGTGGTTGCAGCTGCTATTGACAGAGCTTTGTGAGACCTGTTGGCTTGCTTTGCACAATAGGGAGTCATTCTGTCCCCCCCCCGACCAAGGCTGGGGTCAGGCGGTCTGTTTATTGCTATTGCTGCTACCACTACTGCTGCTGTTTCTCAGCTGTCCAGAGCAAAGCCATGTGTTTGAAGTTGGGCACAGTGTGCCTTTGAGGTGGCTCTTTGGCCCATTCATTGCAGCTGTTCCACCTGTGCTGGCACAGAGCAGCTGCTGGGCCCCTACACACATCCTGCCCACAGAACACAGCATGGGCTGAGTGCCCTTCAGTTCTGGGAGGCTGCCTAAGCCACGCCTTGCTGTCCACTGTGACCATATCTAATGTCCAACACTGGCAGCTACCTTTCTGCCAGTTGTTTAGCATATCCTTGGCCCAGGTCATGAGTCTGATGTCTGTGTGAGCTGCTTAGTTGCCCACACTTGTTCTGTGACTCCAGAAGGTTCAACTAACCAAGGAACCTAATAAATGTGATTCCCTGATTGCATGGGAGACTGGTCAAGAAAATAGAGTTGAGCTGATGGAGACATGTCTCTCCTGCTGCAAAAACCACTCAGAATTTTCCCTCCATGAGCAATTGGCTGGTAGGAGCCACAGTTTCCTAGGTAGTACATTGGCTTCACCACCTCCCAGCTGATCTTTGGTGGTGCATTTTGTGGTGATGGTCTTCAAATGCAATCTTGCCTTAATTAAAGGTTCTGCCTCTTAATAAGCAACTTTTTGACTGCACAAAAAAATTTATTGATAATTTAAAATCTTATATAATGTGTGTACATCACTGGCTATGTGGGGCATTTCATTGAAGAGGGCTAGAAAACAAACTCAGTTTTTACCTAATCTAGAATAATGGGCTGAAGTTATAAATTAGATAAAAAATTTCTCCATGGACTTTATGTCTATAATGGACTGTAGAATATACACTCTTCATACAGGATTGACTTGAGGACTAAAAAGTATATTTATAGTATATTGAATTGAAAATATTTCTTCAGAGAGAGTGACACTATCAAGATGACAACATAGGTCATTCTGACTTCAGTTCCCCTCACAGAAAGACAAACTATCCACTATCCATAGACAAGCCTGCATTGTGAAAATCCCAGAACCCAGGAGTGAGGCTGAATCCTCTCCCCTGGACCACAGAGACTGAGAAGGACCACATTAGAAGGGTAAGAGGAGCAGCTACACTCTGACTGCACTGCCCCTCCCTCAGGCCAGCACAGTGCTGCATCAAGATAAACTCTCTGGGCCTCAGTTTCTCCAGTGTGAAAAACAGAGCCTCATAAGGTGGACATCCAGCTCCCTGATCATTATAGGATGCTTCCCAGGAGACCCACTTGGGTCTTACCTCTCAGATCCCAACCAGTGGCTCTGCCCATCTGTAGAGCAAAGCCAGTAGCTCCATATAGCCAAAGAAGTTGGTTGTCAGTTCTACCTGATTTGGGTCCCTAGTTAATGAGGTGTACTGGCCATGGAGCCTGTTCTATGGTTCCACCCAGGTAAGGAATCAAGTTTGCAGCACCACTCATTTGCTGAATATAGCTTCTAGTAGTGCTTGACCAAAGTTCTTTGACTGGTCATAGAACCCAGACAGCTGTGTAGCCCATCCTGCAGCCCTGCTTGGTCAGGGATCAAAGCCAGCAGCCCTGCCCAACTGTTAATATGACCTCTGGTCTGGCCCTGCATAGCCAGGGAGCCTTGGAGCCCAGCCTGTGGTAGTATCCAGCCACAGAGCACAGCCTATGGCTATGCTAGATTACTGAACACAACATGTAGCCTTGCCCAGGCAGGGAGCCTGGACAGTGACCCTGCCCATCTGTGGAGCATGGGCTCTAGCTCCACCCAATTGAGGTATATAGCTGGAGGCCCCTCTCAACCACAGATCCCAGCCTGCAGCCCTGCCCAACTTCAGGGCACAGCATGAAGCCCTATCTAATTGCAGAGCAGAGCCTGAGGTCCCATCCAACTGTGAAGCCCTGAGAGGCAAAAACCAAGAAGGCAGAGTAGAAGGAACTTGGACTCACCTCCTCTCATGAGCACAACAAAAGCACAACTAACTGCTGAATAGTCATCAATAAAAAAGACTGGAAACTGCCAAAAAGATATTCTACATCCAAGGATATAAAGAAGAAACCACAACAAGACAGTAGGAGGGGTGCATTCATGATATAATCAAATCCCATACCCCCTGGGTGGGCAGTCCACAAACAGGAGACTAATTATATCGCAGAAGTTCTCCCACAGGAGTGAGCGCTCTGAGCCCCATGTCAGGCTCTCCAGCTTAGGGGTCTGCCATCAGAGGCAGGATCCCCCAAAGTATCTGATTTTGAAGGTCAGGAGGGCTTGATTGCAGGAGCTCCACAGGAGTGGGGGAAGTGGACACTCCACTCTTGGGGGGCTCACACAAGGTCTTGTGCATACCAGGACCCAGGGCAAAGGCAGTGACTTCATAGGAGCCTGGGCCGGATCTACCTGCTGGTCTTGGTGGGCCTCCTGGGGAGGCAGGGTGTTGCTGTGGCTCTCCCTGAGGACATGGACACTGGTGGTGGAGACTTTGGGGAGTGTTCAGCTATGTGAATGTCAAGGAGGCAGATATCTTGCTTGGGTCATCAGCACCAAGACTGGGCCCCACCCAACAGCCTGTAGGCTTCAATACTGGGACACCTCAGGCCAAACAACAAACAGGGCAGGAACACAGCCCCACCCATCAGCAGACAGGCTGCCTAAAGACTTCCTGAGCCCACAGCAGCCTATAGACACATGACACAGCCCCACCAACCAAAGGGCCAAGACCCAGCTCCACTCACCAGTAGGCAGGCACCTGCCTCTCCCACCAGGAAGCCTGCACTAGCCTCTAGACCAGTGTCACCCACCAGGGGACAGGCATAAAAAGCAAGAATACAACAATCCAGCAGCCTGTAGAACTGAGTCTGCAAACAGAAATTTAGACAAAATGAGGCAGTAGAGGAATATGTTCCAGACGAAGGAACAAGATAAAACCTCAGAAGAACAACTAAGTCAAACAGAGATAGGCAATCTACCAGAAGAGACTTCAGAATAACAAACATAAAGATGACCCAAGATCTCGGAAAAAGAATGGATGCAGAGTGAGAAGTTACAAGAAGTTTTTAACAAAGAGTTAGAAAATACAGAGAACCAAGAAGAGTTGAAGAATACAAAAACTGAAATGAAAAATACACTAGAAGGAACCAATAGCAGAATAAGTGAGGCATAAGAATGGGTAAGTGAGCGGAAGACAGAATGGAGGACATCACTGTCATGGAACAGAAGAAAGAAAAAGGAATGAAAAGAAATGAGGACAGTTTAAGAGGCCTCTGGGACAACATTAAATGAACCAACATTTGCATTATAGGGGTCCCAGAAGGAGAAGAGAGAGAGAGGAAGGGCCTGAAAAAATATTTGAAGAGATAATAGCTGAAAACTTCCTTAACATGGGAAAAGAAACAGTCACCCAAGTCCAGGAAGCGCAGATAGTCCCAGGCAGGATTAACGCAAAGAGAAACATGTTGAGACATATATTAATCAAACTGACAAAAGTTAAAGACAAAGAGAAAATATTAAAAGTAACAAAAGAAAAGCAACAAATAACATACAAGGGAATCCCCATAAGGTTATCAGCTGATTTTTTCAGCAGAAACTCCACAGGCCAAAAGAGAGTGGCATGATAGATTTAAAGAGACAAAGAAGGGCACTATGTAATAATCAAGGGGTCAATCCAAGAAGAAGTTATAACAATTGTAAATATATATGAACCCAACACAGGAGGACCTCAAAATATAAGGCAAATATTAACAGATATAAACGGAGAAATTGACAGTAACACAATAATTATGGGGGACTTTAACACTCCACTTACATCAATGGACAGATCATCCAGACAGAAAATCAGTAAGAAAACCCAGGTCTTAAATAGCACATTAGACCAGAGGGACTTAATTGAGATCTATAGAGCATTCCGTCCAACTTTGAAGCCCTGCCTGTAGCCCTGACTGAACATGGAGTCCAGCCAGTGGCACCATCTGGTCAGGGAGCATGTCCTGAGACCCCACCCAACCAGAAGCAATTGCAGAGCCCAAACCCTGCATCATCACAGAATCTAACCAGTGGCACTGCCATGCCAGGGAACACAGACTACAACTTCATCCAACCAGAGGTGATTTCAGAGCCCAGTTAGTGGCCCTGCATGACTGCAGAGTAAAGTCAGTCCTGCTCAATCAAGGAACCCACTCAGTGGCCCTACTTGAACATGGAGTCCAGCCAGCAGACCCACCCAAACACAGAGCTCAGCAAGTGGCACACCCCCAATGTTACCATATGGGCAGTGGCATCTCCCAACTAAAGACACCAGTAGCAAGTCCCACCTGCCCACCCATCATCCAGTAACCCAAGCTAAGCTGACTGGTGAAGGCCTTTCCATGCCAAAATGAACCTGTAAAGTCTGGAAGAGGAGACCACTTACTCCAATGCACAGATACGAACACAAGGAATCAAGAATGAAGTAAACATGACAGCACCAAAGGAAACTAATAAAGTTCCAATAACTGACCCTAAAGAAATAGAGATCTATGAACTATCTGACAAAGAATAAAGAATAATCCTCTTAAAGAAGCTCAGTGAACTATAAGAACACACAGACAACTAAAAAAATTAAGAAAATAATGCATAAACAAAATGAGAACTTCAACAGGAAATAGAAACCATAAAAAAACTAATCCCAAACAGAAATCCTAGAGCTGAAGAATACAGTGACTGAACTGAAGAATTCAATAGAGAGCTTCAATAGCAGACTTCACTAAATAGAAGAAAGAATCAGTGAACTAGAAGATAGGTCATTTGAAAATAACAAATCAGAACTCATGGAACATCATCAAAAGAAACAATATACACATTATGGAAATCCCAGAAGGAGAAGAGAAAGAGAAAGGGACAGAACATCTATTTAAGCAATAATTGCTGAAAATTTCCCAAATTTGGGGAGGGAAATGGCCATCCAGATTTATGAGGCCCAAAGGACCCCACGTAAGTTGAAACTGAAAAGGGCTAGGCTTAAGAATTTTTATAATTTAATTGTCAAAAGTCAAAGACAAAAAGAGGTGTTCTTCAAGCAGAAATAAAAAGATGCCAATTAACATCATAAAAACATATGAATGTGTAAAACTCACTGGTAGTGATATATATATATATATATATATATATATATATATATATATATAGTCAAAGACAGATTCCCTAATATTGTAATGGTGGTGTGTAATTCACTTACAAGTCTAGTTTAAAAGTTAAAAAAACAAACATATTAAAAATAACCAAAACTATAATAATTTGTTATTGGACACACAGTATGAAAGCAATGTAAATTGTGATATCAATAACATAAAATGTGAGGAAGAGAGAAGTAAAAAGTATAAAGTTTCTGTATGCTATCAAAGTTAAGTTGTTATCAGTTTAAAATATGACATTATAAATATATTTTATGTAAGCATTATGGTGACTACAAAGGAAAAGTCTGTAGTAGGTATGCAAATGATTATGATAAAGAGTTAAAGAGCTTCAAGATGGTGGAGGAATAAGACGTGGAGATCACCTTCCTCCCCACAAATACATCAGAAATACATCTACATGTGGAACAGCTCCTACAGAACACCTACTGAACACTGGCAGAAGACCTCAGACCTCCCAGAAGCAAAGAAACTCCCCATGTACTTGGGTAGGGCAAAAGAAAAAAGAAAAAACAGAGGCAAAAGAATAGGGATGGGACCTGCACCCCTGGGAGGGAGCTGTGAAGGAGGAAAAGTTTCCACATACTAGGAAGCCCTTTCACTGGCAAAGACAGGGGGTGGAAGGGGGGAAGCTTTGGAGTCATGGAGTAGAGTGCAGCAACAGGCGCGCAGAGGGCAAAGCAGAAAGATTCCAGCTCAGATGATCAGTGCCGACCAGAACTCACCAGCCTGAGACGCTTGTCTGATAACCTGCTGGAGTGGGTGGGGGCTGGGAACTGAGGCTCAGGCTTCGGAGGTCAGATCCCAAGGAAAGGACTGAGGTTGGCTACGTGAACACAGCCTGAAGGGGGCAAGTGCACCACAGCTAGCCAGGAGGGAATCCGGGAAAAAGTCTGGACCTGCCTAAGAGGCAAGAGACCATTGTTTCAGGGTGCGTGAGGAGAGGGGATTCAGAGCACCACCTAAACGAGCTCCAGAGATGGACACGAGCTGCGGCTATCAACATGGACCCCAGAGACAGGCATGAGAAGCTAAGGTTGCTGCTGCAGCCACCAAGAAGCCAGTGTACTAGCACAGGTCACTATCCACACCGCCCATCCCAGGAGCCTGTGCAGCCTGCCACTGCCAGGGTCCCATGATCCAGGGACAACTTCCCAGGGAGAACACACAGTATGCCTCAGGCTGTTGCAACATCACGCAAGCCTCTGCTGCCACAGGCTAGCCCCGCATTCCGTACCCCTCCCTCCCCCCAGCCTGAATGAGCCAGAGCCCCTTAATCAGCTGCTACTTTAACCCCAACTGGGTAGAGAACAGATGCCCTCAGGGGACCTACATGCAGATGCAGGACCTAATCCAAGCTGAACCCCAGGAGCTGTGCGAATAAAGAAGAGAAAGGGAAATTTCTCCCAGCAGCTTCAGAAGCAGCAGATTAAATCTTCACAATCAACTTGATGTACCCTGCAACTGTGGAATACCTAAATAGACAATGAATAATCCCAAAATTGAGGTGGTGGACTTTGTGTGATTTTGTCTGTATAGCTTTGCTTTTACCATTGGTCCTAGGGTTCTGTCTGTCTTTTTTTTTTTTTTTTTGTATACATTTTAGCACTTGTTATCATTGGTGGATTTGTTCCTTGGTTTGGTTGCTCTCTTCTTTCATTTTTTTATTACATTTTAATTTTTAATATATTTTTAAAATTTCTTATTTTTTAATAATTTTTATTTTATTTTTTTCTTTCTTTCTCCCTTTTCTTCTGAGCTGTGTGGCTGACAGGGTCTTGGGGCTCCAGTCAGCTATCAGGTCTCTACCTCTGAGGTGGGAGAGCTGAGTTCAAGACATTGGTCTGTCCCTCAGAGACCACCTGGCTCCATGTAATATCAAATGGTGAAAGCTCTCCCAGAGATCTCCATCTCAACGCTAAGACCCAGCTCCACTCAATGACCAGCAAGCTACAGTGCTGGACACCCTATGCCAAACAACTAGCAAGACAGGAACACAACCTCACCCATTAGCAGAAAGGCTGCCTAAAATCATAATAAGTTCACAGACACCCCAAAACACACTACCAGACGTGGTCCTGCCCACCTGAAATACAGGATCCAGCCTCATCACCAGAACACAGGCACCAGTCCCCTCCACCAGGAAGCCTGCAAAACACACTGAACCAACCTTAGCCACTGGGAGCAGACACCAAAAACAACAGGAACTATGAAACTGCAGCCTATGAAAAGGACCCCAAACACAGTTAGTTAAGCAAAATGAGAAGATAGAAAAACACACAGCAGATGAAGGAGCAAAGTAAAAACCCACCAGACCTAACAAATGAAGAGGAAATAGGCAGTCTACCTGAAAAAGAATTCAGAGTAAAGATAGTAAAGATGATCCAAAATCTTGGAAAGAGAATGGAGAAAATACAAAAAATGTATAACAAGGGCCTAGAAGAACTAAAGAACAAACAAACAATGATGAACAACACAATAAATGAAATTAAAAATTCTCTAGAAGGAGTCAATAGCAGAATAACTGAGGCAGAAGAAAGGATAAGTGACCTGGAAGATAAAATAATGGAAATAACTGCCACAGAGCAGAATAAAGAAAAAAGAAAGAAAAGAATTGAGGACAGTCTCAGAGACCTCTAGGACAACATTAAATGCACAAACATTCGAATTATAGGGGTCCCAGAAGAAGAAGAGGAAAAGAAAATTTGGGACTGAGAAAATATTTGAAGAGTTATACTTGAAAACTTCCCTCATATGGAAAAGGAAATAGTCAATCAAGTCCAGGAAGCACAGAGAGTCCCATACAGGAAAAATCCAAGGAGAAACACGCCAAGACACATATTAATCAAACTATCAAAATTATATACAAAGAAAAAATATTAAAAGCAGCAAGGAAAAAAAACCAAAGAACATACAAGCAAATCCCCATAAGGTTAACAGCTGATCTTTCAGCAGAAACACTGTAAGCCAGAAGAGAGTGGCAGGACATATTTAAAGTGATGAAAGAGAAGAACCCATGACTAAGATTACTCTACCCAGCAAAGATCTCATTCAGATTCGATGGAGAAATTAATAACTTTAGAGACAAGCAAAAGCTAAGAGAATTCAGCACCACCAAACCAGCTTTATAACAAAAGCTAAAGGAACTTCTCTAGGCAGGAAACACAAGAGAAGGAAAAAACCTACAATAAAAAAACTAAAAACAATTAAGAAAATGGTGATAGGAACATACATATCGATAACTACCTTAAATGTAAATGGATTAAATGCTCCAACCAAAAGACATAGACTGGCTGAATGGATACAAAAACAAGACCCATATATATGCTACGTGCAAGAGACCCACTTCAGACCTAGGGACACATATAGACTGAAAGTAAGGGAATAGAAAAAGATATTCCATGCAAATGGAACTCAAAAGAAAGCTGGAGTAACAATTCTCATATCAGACAAAATAGACTTTAAAATAATGACTATTACAAGAGACAAAGAGTGACACTACATAATGATCAAGGGATCAATCCAGGAAGAAGATATAATACTTGTCACTATTTTTGCACCCAACATAGGAGCACCTCAATACAAAAGACAAATGCTAACAGCCATAAAAGGGGAAATCAGCAGTAACACAATCATAGTAGGGGACTTTAAAACCCCACTTTCACCAGTGGACAGATCATCAAAAATAAAAATAAATAAGGAAACACAAGCTTTAAATGATACATTAAAGAAGATGGACTTAATAGATATTTATAGGACATTCCATCAAAAACAACAGAATACACTTTCTTCTCAAGTGCTAATGGATCATTCTCCAGGATAGATCATATCTTGGGTGACAAATCAAGCCTTTGTAAATTTAAGAAAATTGAAATCATATCAAGTATCTTTTCTGGCCACAATGCTCTGAGACTAGATATCAATTACAGGAAAAAATCTGTAAAAACTACAAATACATTGAGGTTAAAAAATACGCTACTAAATAACCAGGAGATCACTGAGGAAATCAAAGAGGAAATCAGAAAATACCTAGAAACAAATGACAATGAAAACACGACAACCCAAAACCTATGGGATGAAGCAAAAGCAGTTCTAAGAGGGAAGTTTATAGCAATACAATCCTACCTTAAGAAACAAGAAACATCTCAAATAAACAACTGAACCTTACACCTAAAGCAATTTGAGAAAGAAGAACAAAATCCCCCAAAGTTAGTGGAAGGAAAGCAGTCATAAAAATCAGATCAGAAATAAATGAAAAAGAAATGAAGGAAATGATAGCAAAGATCAATAAAATTAAAAGCTGGTTCTTTGAGAAGATAAACAAAATTGATAAAACATTAGCCAGACTCGTCAAGAAAAAAAGGGGGAACTCTCAAATCAATAGAATTAGAAATGAAACAGCAGAAGTAACAACTGACCCTGCAGAAATACAAAGGATCATGAAGGATTACTACAGGCAACTATATGTCAGTAAAATGGACAACTTGGAAGAAATGGACAAATTCTTAGAAAAGTAAAACCTTCTAAGACTGAACCAGGAAGAAATAGAAAATATAAACAGACCCATCACAAGCACTGAAATTGAAACTGTGATTTAAAATCTTCCAACAAACAAAAGCCCAGGACCAGATGGCTTCACAGGCAAATTCTATCAAACATTTAGAGAAGAGTTAACACCTATCATTTTCAAACTCTTCCAAAATATAGCAGATGGAGGAACACTCCCAAACTCATTCTACAAGGCCACCATCACCCTGATACCAAACCAGACAAAGATGTCACAAAGAAAGAAAACTATAGGCCAATACCACTGATGAACATAGATGCAAAAATCCTGAACAAAATACAAGCAAACAGAATCCAACAGCACATTAAAAGGATCATACGCCATGATCAAGTGGGGTTTATCCCAGGAATGCAAGGATTCTTCAATGTATGCAAATAAGTCAATGTGATTAACCATATTAACAAACTAAATGAGAAAAGCCATATGATCGTCTCAATAGATGCAGAAAAAGCTTTTGACAAAATTCAACACCCATTTACGATAAAAACCCTCCAGAAAGTCGGCATAGAGGGAACTTACCTCAACATAATAAAGGTGATATATGACAAACCCACAGCCAACATCATTCTCAATGGTGAAAAACTGAAACCATTTCCTCTAAGATCAGGAACAAGAAAAGGTTGTCCACTCTCACCACTATTATTCAACATAGTTTTGGAAGTTTTAGCCACAGCAGTCAGAGAAGAAAAAGAAAGAAAAGGAATCCAAATTGGAAAAGAAGAAATAAAGTTGTCACTGTTTGCAGATGATATGATACTATATATAGAGAATCCTAAAGATTCTATCAGAAAACTACTAGAGCTAATCAATGAATTTGGTAAAGTAGCAGGATACAAAATTAATGCACATAAATCTCTTGCATTCCTATACACTAATGATGAAAAATCTGGAAGAGAAATTAAAGAAACACTCTCACTTACCATTGCAACAAAAATAATAAAATACCTAGGAATAAACTTACCTAAGGAGACAAAAGACCTGTATGCAGGAAACTATAGGATGCTGATGAAATAAATTAAAGATGATACAGACAGATGGAGAGATATACCATGTTCTTGGATTGGAAGAATCAACACTGAAAATGACTACACTACCCAAAGCAATCTACAGATTCAATGCAATCCCTATCAAACTACCAATGGCATTTTTCACAGAAGTAGAACAAAAATGTGTACAATTTGTATGGAAACACAAAAGACCCCAAATAGCCAAAGCAATCTTGAGAAAGTAAAACAGAGCTAGAGGAATCAGGTTCCTGGATTCAGACAACACTACAAAGCTACAGTAATGAAGACAGTATGGTCCTGGCACAAAAACAGAAATATTGATCAGTGGAACAGGATAGAAAACCCAGAGATAAACCCACACACATATGGTCACCTTATCTTTGATAAAGGAGGCAAGAATATACAATGGAGAAAAGACAGCCTTTCGAATAAGTGGTGCTGGGAAACCTGGACAGCTCCATGTAAAAGAATGAAACAGGTACAAGTAAAAGTATGAAATTAGATCACTCCCTAACACCATACATAAAAATAAGCCCAAAATGGATTAAAGACTTAAATGTAAGTCCAGAAACTATCAAACTCTTAGAGGAAAACATAGGCAGAACACTCTATGACATAAATCACAGCAAGATCCTTTTTGACCCACCTCCTAGAGAAATGGAAATAAAAACAAAAATAAACAAATGGGACCTAATGAGACTTCAAAGCTTTTGCACAGCAAAGAAACCATAAACAAGACCAAAAGACAACCCTCAGAATGGAGAAAATATTTGCAAATGAAGCAACTGACAAAGGATTAATTGCCAAAGTTTATAAGCAGCTCATGCAGCTCAATAACAAAAAAACAAACAACCCAATCCAAATATGGGCAGAAGACCTAAATAGACATTTTTCCAAAGAAGATATACAGACTGCCAACAAACACATGAAAGGATGCTCAACATCATTAATCATTAGAGAAATGCAAACCAAAACTACAATGAGATATCATCTCACACCAGTCAGAATGGCCATCATCAAAATATCTAGAAACAATAAATGCTGGAGAGGGTGTGGAGAAAAGGGAACACTCTTGCACTGCTGGTGGGAATGTGAATTGTTACAGCCATTATGGAGAACAGTATGGAGGTTCCTTAAAAAATTACAAATAGAACTAGCACATGACCCAGCAATCCCACTACTGGGTATATACACTGAGAAAACCATAATTCAAAAAGAGTCATGTACCAAAGTGTTCACTGCAGCTCTATTTACAATAGCCCGGAGATGGAAACAACCTAAGTGTCCATCATCGGATGAATGGATAAAGAAGTTGTGGCACATATATACAATGGAATATTACTCAGCCATATAAAGAAACGAAATTGAGCTATTTGTAGTGAGGTGGATGGACCTAGAGTCTGTCATACAGAGTGAAGTAAGTCAGAAAGAGAAAGACAAATACTCTATGCTAACACATATATATGGAATTTAAGGGAAAAAACATGTCATGAAGAACCTAGGGGTAAGATAGGAATAAAGACACAGACCTACTAGAGAATGGACCTGAGGATATGGGGAGGGGGAAGAGTAAACTGTGACAAAGTGAGAGAGTGGCTGGGACATATATACACTACCAAACGTAAAATAGATAGCTAGTGGGAGGCAGCCGCATAGGACAGGGAGATCAACTCGGTGCTGTGTGACCACGTAGAGGGGTGGGATAGGGAGGGTGGGAGGGAGGGAGACTCAAGAGGGAAGAGATATGGGAACATATGTATATGTATAACTGATTCACTTTGTTATAAAGCAGAAACTAACACACCATTGTAAAGCAATTATACTCCAATAAAGATGTTAAAAGAAAAAAAAGAGTCAAAACATATCACCACAAAAAAGTCATCAAATCACAAAGAAAGACAGCAAAAGAGGAAGCAAGGAACAAAAGATTTACAAAACAATCAAAAAACAGTTAACAAAATGGCAATAGTGGTCCGTATCTATCAAAATTTACTCTAAACATAAATGGATTAATTCTCCAAATGAGAGACATAGAATGGCTGAATGAATTTTATTCAAAAAAAATCCAAGATTCAATGATATGCTGCCCACAAGAGACTCACTTTAGCTTTAAGGATGCAGGTAGCCAGAAAGTGAAGAATGGAAAAAGATATTTCAAGCAAATGGTAACCAAAAGAAACCAGGGGTAGCTATATTTGTATCAGACAAAAGCTGTTCTAGGAGGGAAGTGTATAGTGATAAATGCATACATCAAAAGAAAAGAAAGATCTCAAATAAAAAACTTAACTTTACCAAGGTTGGATCAGTAATTACAGATCTTCTAACAACAAAGAATAATCCAGGTGATTTCTCTGGTAAATTCTACCAAAGATTTACAGAAAAATTAATGTCAATCTTTTTCAAATCCTTCCAAAAATTAGAGGAGGGAACACTAGAAAAGTAAACTACATCTCAGTATACCTGATGAATAGAGATGTAAAAATTTTCAACAAAATACAAGCAAACTGAATTCAGTGGCACATTAAAAAGATCATACACCATGATCAAGTGGAATTCATTCCTTGGATGTAAGGATGGTTCAACATATGCAAATCAATTAATGTGATACATTACATTAAAAAATGAAAGATAAAAATCACATGATCATCTCAATAGATGCAGAAAAAGCATTTGACAAAATTCAGCATCTGTTCATGACAAAAACTCTTAACAAATTAGGTATAGAAAGATGGTACCTTAATATTGCAAAAGTCTTATATGGCAAGGCAAGTCCACTGCTAACATCATACTCAGTGGTGAAATGCTGAAAAATTTTTCTTTGTGATCAAGAACAAGACAAGGGTGCCTACTCTTACCACTCCTACTCAACATAGTACTGGAAGTCCTAGCTTGAGGAATCGGGCAAGAAAAAGAAATAAAAGATATCCAAATCAGAAAGGAAGAAGTAAAATTTTCTTTGTTTGAAGATAATATAGAAAATTCTTATGACCCCACCAAAAAAAATACTGCTAGAAATAATCAACAAATTTATTAAAGTTGCAGGGTACAACACCCAGAAAATCAGCTGTGTTTCTATACACTAACAAGGAAACATTTGATAAAGAAAATTTTAAAAAATCTCATTCATAATAGAATCAAAAATAAGAAAATAATTAGGAATAAATTTAAACAAGATGCAAGATCTGTACACTGAAAACTCTTGACTTCAATGAAAGAAATTGAAGATAAATGGAAAGATATTCTGCGTTCATCGATCAGAAGAATTAATATTGTAAAAATGTCTATACTACCTAAAGCCATCTATAGGGTCAATGCAATCCCTATCATGATTCCAATAGCATTTTTTAAAGAAATAGAAAAAAACTAAAGTTTGTATGGAATCGCAAAAGACCCCAATTAGATAAGGCAACCCTGAGGAAGAAGAGTAAAGCTGGAGGCAACACACCTCCTGATTTCAAAGCTATAGTAATCTAAACAGTATGGTATCAGCATAAAAACAGACACACAGATGAATGGAATTAAAATAGACAATCCAGAAATAAACCCATGTGTCTCTGCTCAACTAATATTTAACAAGGGAGCCAAGAATACTCAATGGGGAAAAGAAGTCCTTAAAATATTAAAAATGGATGAATCTTTAGGGCATTATGCTAAGTGAAATAAGTCAGACAGAGAAAGACAAATGTTGCATGATCTCACTTATATATGGAATCTTAAAAGCAGAAACAAAAACAAAAAACCAAACTCATAGCAACAGAGAGAAGATTGGTGGTTGTTGCAAGGGGCAGATCAGGACAGGGATGAAGATCTTAGTTATAAGATGAATAAGTTGTGTATGTACAGCATGGTGACTATAGTTAATAATACTGTATTGTATATTTGTACTCTTAAGAGAGTAGATCTTAAAAGTTTTCACCACACCTAAAAAATTGTAATAATATGCAAACTGACCTATTGTGGTAATCATTTCACAATATATACACATATCAAATCATTACATTGTACACCTTAAACTTAAACATATGTCAATTGTATCTCAGTAAAGCTGAAAAAAAGAAAAATAAAATATCTCCCCAGAATTTTGGAACCAATTTTATAAAACAAGTTAGCTTCAAGACCACTTATATCTTAAAAACTGCCTGAATAAAATAAGAAAACTGATGTTAACTTAATATTATAATCCTGAACTATATATCTGCAGATAAAAAAGGAGGTCACCCAGTAATAAAAAGGTAAAACAATCGATGAAAGACCATATCAATAAAAAAATTATCATTTTAGTGAGACTTGACCCTTATCTTCAAGGTACTCACAGCAAAAAGGAAAAATATGATAAATTATTGATAACCACAATTCTCAATTTGAATTTTCCTGTCCTTGCAGAGACAATTAATACTTGATTTGTTAAAATTAAAAATTCACAAATTCAAAAACCTTATTTTAAGCTTTTGGGGTCAACTAAAATCATTTTATTCTATTTATACATCTACTACATTTTGCAACCACTTTTAAGAAACGTTTCACTACTTAACTGAATGCTTTTAAATTTTTAAACAGCATTTATAAAAATTATATACTCGATTTCTTTTTGTAGTGCTTCAATTGTCTGATTAATAAACAAAAATTTCTCAAGTACCTACATTGCTCCTTTAAATCTAGTAAAAGGAAATTTATATGTATGATAAATCTTAAGCTCTTATAAACTATTAACCGCATTGTTTAGAACCTTGACAATATTCTCCTATACTTTTCATCTTAAAATCATAATTCAAATTAATTAACAAAACTTCATATTTTAAAATGAAGTTTGAAATTAGAATGACATCCTGTTACATATTGAAATGTGCCTATTTCTCTTAAACATTCCAAATATTCAATACAGCAAATATACATATATTATTTCCAAATTTAGCTAAAATCTTAATACATTTTATTTATTTCAACATTTAAATATTTAATTCTATATCTTCTCAGGATTAAAAAAAAACAAAACAGAACAACTAACTAAAGTAACAACTTTGTTATCCTGACCAAAGCAAATATATTCAGGTTTCTTAAAGGCCTAGAGTGGCGGTCCCCAACCTTTTTGGCATCAGGCACCAGTTTTGTGGAAGACAAGTTTTCCACATATGGGGGGTGGGGTGGGGAGGGAGGTTCTGGTGGTAATGTGAGTGATGGTTCAGGCGGTCCTGTGAGTGATGGGGAGTGGTAGATGAAGCTTCACTCACTCACCCACTGCTCACCTCCTTCTGTGTGGCCTGGTTCCTAACAGGCTAAGCGTTGGGGACACCTGACCTAGAGATACGCTTTGTTAGATCCTGGGCTTGATTCTTGCTCCAGTCATGATGAGATACAATGAGATCTCTTTGTTGTCACTATAAAAGGTACTTCAAAACTTGATAAAGGGATTGGTCTCTTGCCCATGTCCCAAGAGTGAAATTCTATACTACTTAGTTTTTTGTCTACTTCCTCAAATCTACAATTCCAACCAAGATGTAACTAATTTCCTCTATTGCCACAATTAGATTTGTTTCTTTAACTCTTCTGAGGTGTGTGAGTATCATCTTAATGGATCCTGAATATCTCCCAAGTCTTTGCCTGCCTGATTCCGTGCACACAACCACAGCCCTGCTAATGGCAGCAATGTGCCACAACAAAAGCAAAGGTAGAAATGCACAGATGCCATGGCTGAGAGCTACCTAACCCAGCCTGATAAACAGGAGCTAGCAAAGTAAGAATGGAAACAACCTGGTTAAATCCATGTTTTAGAGAGAACACCCTGGCAGCAATGGGGACAATTTATTTGACAAGAATGAAGGCAGGGAGATGGTTGCAAAATTCCTGGTGAGAAATAATATTAGACAGTGAGAAGTTGTACACAAATGAGGGGACAAATACATGCATATACAAGAGGTAAAAATTCACAAGATTGTCATAGATTGGAGGGTAAAGAAGAGGAATCTATGTTTTTTCAATATCTAATCTCTTAAGCAAGCTTCAAAAACAGTTGAATTTGGGCTGAATTTTACAAGTATCTGTAGGAAGATGTTCTATGTTGTTGCTTGAAGTGAGAACAGAAATTTCTGAATGACAGCTGTATTGGGGTGGGTAGGAGGACAAAGCTGTCATTTTGTTATGAACATTCAAGAGCCAGACTTGTACCCTCACTCCTTCTGAAGGTCGTCTCCTTTAGTTTAAAGGCCACTTCTTCAGGAGGGACTTTCCTATTCTCTCACACTCAGTGAGGGTCCCTTTCATACACTCTCAGGCTCTATCTATGTCTTCCTTGAATCATAAGAATCGCACATGTGATTCATGTGTATTTGTGCATAATCATGTGATTACTTGGATGTCTCTCCCACTCCATGAGAACTGGGCCGTGCCTGTCTCTCTTGTTCTATGATAAATCCCCAGCAACTAGCACAGTGTCCAGCATTGAAAAGGTGTTCAAGAACTATTTGTTGAATAGATGAATGAATGAAAGACTGTAGGAATGACTGAATGAATTAATGTATTAAAGTGGTAAGCAGCACAGGTCCCTGAAGGTGGAGACAATCCAGTGTGTTCCTTACAGTGGTGCTCTGGATTTTTCTCAAGCACGTGTGGAGCTTGAAAAAAGTAGAGTGTGAGAGTGGTTAAAAGCCTTGACTTCAGCATCAGGCAAATCATGTATTGAGACACCTTTCACCGTAAATAACCAGGGAGATCTCAAACAACTCATTTAATCTTAAGACTTTAGTTTTCTCATTTGTAAAATGGGAATAATTATGGTATGGAAAGGGTGTATTCAGTTTTATCTCAAAGAGTAGAGGATTATATATGAAATAATTTTAAGCTAAGCAAATGCCTCAAAATCATCAATTCAGTATTCTCCTTTATCTTACTTTGCCTTATATATAAAAAGGTATATAGAACTTTCTAGAATGAAGGCAAAGTTGTCAGTTTAAAAGCTATAATAAATAGGAGGAAGGAGATGGGCAGGGCAGCCTTTAGATCTGAGAGCCTAGGCAACACTTAGAACATTATGTGCAACTCTCAATACAATCAGAAGAAAAGTAAATACTTTGTGAATTATGTTATCAAAAGGATTAAAAGTAATACTAAGTTGGAAACATTTTAAGTGGTAGTATAATGTAGGGTCTATGAGTAATTTAACCCCAATGGTTTATGTAAACATTTATCACACATATTCAGCATAATTACTTTGGGTATTACATTTAAAAAAATACAAATTGTAGGAAAAAAATTTTTTTTTCACTGGGGAATTCTGACTCCAAGCCTTACATGAAAGGTAGCTTCTCAAATTTATTGCCAGGTTTATTATATTCTTGTTTATAGTAACATTTTAAAAAATACCAACTGTATAAATGTGGTTGATATCACCAGGGTCTCCTGACTCCTAACCTTAGTCTGAATGTATCCTCTCAAGTTTATTGCCAGATTTATGATTTTACAATGCTCTGATTTATAGTACCTGGAAATTACTATACAGCATTCTGGTTTTTATCATAATCACCTTTGAATGTTTATTTATGATCACATTAGTATTGTGCTTTAGTATTTCTGTGCTTCTGAAAACTTTATGACCCATGAGAAAAGAATCCATGGGACATCTGCTCCACCCATAATCGCTGGCCTTCTAAAGCAACTGATCTCATCAGAATTTATTGATATGGTACTATTATGTCACAAAAGACAATAATGAGGGGCTACATCTTTTAATTAAGTAGATATTAGCAAATGACTAATTCCATAAAACATATTCCTATATTATTACAAACATTAAGAGTAAATCAAAACCTGAAATCTGTTTTCAGATTTCAGATGGCCACATGTGGCCATCCACAGATCACATCCTGAGACCCTGGTATTGTATAGCCTCCCTGTAGGGGCAGGAAGTAAGAGGGTGACCAGGTGGAACCAGGGGCACAGAGTGTCACCCTTAGTCTGGGGCTTATTGTGCACTATTCCCATTCCAGCTGCAACTGTTGGCAGCGAAGTGGTTTCCAGGGAACGAGGGGCCCAGTGGGGAAAGCACCTCCAAATGTGAAAGCTGTGGCTTGTATGTACTCTATGCAGAGGTCATATTAATTCAGGCCAAGATGCGAATAAAAACCCATGGTCATCCCCACTTGCCTTGTGGAATAACAAACAGAACTCAGAATTCGTGATGTTCCCTACACACTGTGTTCACAGCCTAAGGAGAAAGGAGACCTATTTGCCATTTTCTTGGAAGTGTGGGCTTTCCAAAGATAAGGCGCTCGAGTCACTGTCGTGCATGTATCTTTGTTTAGTCATACTGAAGAGGAGTTGGGTTTTGAAATGTCAGAACATTGGTCTCAGTGGAGTGGGCGTGGCTCCCGTTTGTGCAGCACAGAATTTGGAGAAACAGAGCTGGTTCTGAGATGAGCGTGTTCAGCTAGAATCCCTACCTGAGTCTCTTACTCTCCAGAGGAAATTGGTGCACCTGTAGATACTTGGATAATTAAGCAAAGCATAGAAAACCCACACAGCCTGCTGGGTCCTTGGGGGTTGTGATTCCTGAACTTATATTTGGCTTCTGGAGCCTGTCTCCTTCTGTGAGGATTCCCCATGTGCCTTGGAGGTAAATGCAGAGTCCAAGCTCTCTCCCTCTCTCCACTGTTGCCTCTCAGAAGGGTGAATCAGAGCAGATTAAGTATAGTCACGCTCCATCACATGAGGCACCTAGCCAACCATGCATGTTGGCATGTATGGTAGATTGACAGGCTAAGCCAGAAGCTAGAAATTCAAAGTTTGTGGGTTTTAATCCCTGCTGTGCTGTGTGTGACCCTAGGTCAGCCTCTTGCCATTCCTTCTTCTTCGGAGTCCACATCTGTAAAAGGGGAGGAAGGGTGCACAGCTGGTAAATATTAGTAACATGTTGCTGTTGAACTGATGGATGAGAAGGCCTCAGCACTCTGTCACCTGCTCCTTAGAGAACGTGGAAGGGTTCCAGGACATGAACCCTTCTAGTGTTTTCTTATATCCTCCACATAAGTGCCTCATCCCATTTCTGGATAAAACCTCATCTTACTCCTCCATTCTTGGGCATCTCTGGCCAGGCAGTGCCCTTGCTGCAATTGCCATTGGAAGCCAGTGACAGGCTGAAATTACAGTAAAGAAGAGGCTAAAGCAGTGGAGAAAATGGGAAGATTGCAGACCAAGAGAGGCAGAAAATAAAGCTGCACCCAGGCTAGAGGGGCTTAATGTCTTAGGGACACCATGGGCCTTAGAGTGAGACAGACTTGGGTTCAAACGCCCATGCAGCTGTGACTTAACTGCCCTACACCTTGTTTTCTCCAACAATAAAGAGAAAATGACAATGGTGCCTACATCAGAGCATTGCTGCACAGATGAAGCCCCTAGGTGCATGCAGAGCCCCTAGCACATTGTTGGCATTTGATAAGTGATAGCTAATTAGGATTGTGACTATGCTTACCCAATGCTGCACCTAAAATGTAGAGGGTTTTTATTTATTTTTTTACCATCCTACCTTTTTCTATATACATCTCGTGGCCTAAACTGGGAATCTAGATCTAGCTGGGAGAGGAAGATCTGGATTTATTGTACGTTCTTTTTTTAAAATTAATTTTTATTGTACACTTTTTATACACCTTGGGGATTTACCTACCCTCTCAGTGTTTCAATGTGGCCTCATTCACAATAAAGCACCCGCTTCTGCTCTTCTGTGGGGGCTAATTTCTTCCAGAGAAGACACACAGAGTAGCCCAAGCAGCCTCTAGAGGCAGCTGGTCTAAGGTTCAGATGGGCTGTGGAGACAGGATGTCAGCCTGGAAGAACCTTACAGGGAGACAGCCCATCGCGTGACTTTATGGTTGCTTGTCTGGTTCCCTCTCTGAGTTGCCATCTTCCTAGGCACAGAGATCCTACTTCCCAGGGGTTTGAAAGAAGTATGTATGTAAAGTGCTGAACACAGTGACTGGCATGTAGTTTTCATGAAATGGTACCTGGTCAAATGCTGCTGCTTATTATGATGTTTACAAAGTTTCTTAGGCTCTGGCTTTTAGGAAGCATTCACTAAATGTTTGTTGAGCTTTTTTAAAAAATTTAATTTATTCAAGTATAGTTGATTTACAATGTTGTGTTAATTTCTGCTGTAGAGCAAAGTGATTCAGTTATACATATACATATTATTTTTCATATTCTTTTCCATTATGGTTTATCACAATATATTGAATATAGTTCCCTGTGCTATACAGTGCGACCTTGTTGTTTACCCATCCTATATATACTAGTTTGCATCTGTTAATCCCAAACTCCCAGTCCATCCATCCCTCCCCCACCGCCCCTGTCAAACCTTTTTTAAAAGTCTGTGGTGATCATTTATGTAGTCTATTCTTGTTCTGACTAGCTGGTTTGACATTCTTGAGCCTACAAAGTAAAGAATAATGGAAAAAAATTCTATTTTGTCTGAAACTCCAAGAAATGCTGTGACTAAATCTAGGGGGATGGTTTCCCATAGTTCAAGACTGAGAGACAAACACAGAGGAAAATTCTCACAACTTTCCCTAAGTCACCCAGTGTCTAAAACATCCAGATGCATTCATTCTGAGCAAAGTGGAAGTTGAAAAGTTGTTTAGTTTCCAATGAGCGCTGTTTTTTCATATCCATTAATATTATGTTGAACTATTTCAATCATCCATTTTTATAGGTCAAATATTGGCATCATAATAATAAATGTGACTTTCACATTTATTGCATTGAAATAAAACAAGAAATTAGTTGCTAATATAGATGGGTTTCAATGTCCGTCTTGTCAAATGAGAAATTTGTAAGAGTACCATTCTACATTCACAATGTTGTGACCTACATTTTCCTTTTCTTAACAACAACCTAGATACATGTGTGAAAAGAGTTTAGTCTAGTTTTATGATTCATTTTTTTCTAAGGATTAATGTGGGAATTTACATTATCATTAAACTTTTTTTTTTTTTTAATTTAGCAGAGACCCAGACAGAACTACCATGTGCCAGGCACTGTTTTAAGTACTTTGGACGTATTAACTCATTTGTCCTCTTAACAATTCTATAAGATAGGTACTATTATTATCCATATTTTATCAAAGAGAACTGAGGCATAAAGAGGTTAAAGAAACTTACCCAAGGTCACACAACTGTTAAATAATCCAGGCAAGCTACACTTCTCACTGCTGTACTGTTCCTTCATGCCAAAGATGGACACTAAAATAAAGATTAATTAAACACTCAGGTGGACTAATACTAAATTGTTCATGCCTATCAAAAACTGTCAGTTGTGGGCTTCCCTGGTGGCGCAGTGGTTGAGAGTCCGCCTGCCGATGCAGGGGACACGGGTTCGTGCCCCGGTCCGGGAAGATCCCACATGCCGCAGAGCAGCTGGGCCCGTGAGCCATGGCCGCTGAGCCTGCTCATCCGGAGCCTGTGCTCCGCAATGGGAGAGGCCACAACAGTGAGAGGCCCGCATACTGCAAAAAAAAAAAAAAAAAAAAAAAAAACCCACAACTGTCAGTTGTATATTTTTATGTTTTCTAAATGGTCAAATAAATTAGGGTGACTATCCAGTCTATATAACTTAATTCATTAAGGTAAATAGCTAAGAAAAGATTCAAGCATTTAGAAGTGGTTTTGTTAGCATGTGTGGCCATTTTGATGCAGCAAATACTTTAAGACATACCTTAATATGTATTAAAGAAAAAGATTCCAAAGAAAGCTAAGGAAGATTGGGACCAGAGAAAAGTATAGTTCAATTGCAGCTCTACTACTAACCAGCAGCAAAACCTTGGAGAATGTGTAACAGGGAAGAACCTTTGTATTCTCTTACAAGTTAATCACAAAAGGGATGTTGCCTATAAGCTTAAATACATAATGGCTCATCTCTGGGAACCCTGTCTCCCAGGTAATGAGCATTAAGCTAAAATACCTTTGTTTGGCTCACAGGAAACATCCTGACCAGGCCCACCTGTGAATGACTGCAGGAAGGAAGAAATTAACACATCCCCTCCAGAGGCTGACCAGAACCAGGAAATGTTTGATTTTACTCCCTCGCCTTTTAGTATAAAAGAAGCCTGAATTCTAACTCAGGCAAGGTGGTTCTTTGAGACGCTAGTCCACCATCTTCTTGGTCTGCTGGCCTTCCAAATAAAGTCGCTATTCCTTGTCCCAACAACTCACCTCTCGATTTATTGGCCTGTCGTGTGGTGAGCAGTACGAGCTTGGACTCGGTAACAAATGCACTTGACCTTCCTGAGCCTCCATTTTTCCTCTGTGTACTGGATGTCAAATAGCTTAGAGAGTTGTAATGATGATAGGAAATAACATATACACAGTGCCTAGAACAGTTTCTGGCTCATTGTTGGTAATTAATACATGTTTATCCCATCCCCACCAACTTCCAGAGCTCTCAATATTGGCAAATAATAGAGTTCACCATGCTCAACACAAATTCCTCTTAAACAATTCCAGCACATGATGTTTTTTTCTCTGAATATCTTTTCAACAATTGAAGAGTTTGATTCTAATACCTTAAAATTGTGAGTCATTTGTTCAGAGGATAATTGGAAAAGAAGGAAAGTTTAGAAATTTAAAACAAAGATACAAGAGTAGAGATTTTGCAACAAAATTTTAGGAAATAAAGACAGCTAAGAGAAAGGAAACTAGGTTCTTAAAATTAGACTTCCTTTGTTGGAAAGGAGAGAAACAAGTGGTGTCTATGAGGCTGTGAGTATTTCACAGCCAGTGTTATGACCCTATAACCAGATGTGTTGCAGCAACTTGCGTAATGCCTTTCCTAATTCAATAATCCTAATTTCTATAAACACTGCAAAACCTGGAATGTGGGAATCAAAATGATAAAGTTTAAAGAGTTTGAGTATTTAAATGGAGAATTAGATACAGAATTAGTATTATTATTTGTAAGGAGATATGAAAATATAGCCTTCTGATTAAATGTTTGAGAAGGAAATCCTAGCAAAGCATTATAAATAAAAATTAAGTTCATAGTATTCATTATTACTGGTTTGAGCTATGAAAAGCACCATTAATGCTTATCATTCTTTGCTGTGCTATTTTGTTTTAGGGGATATAAAAATATGTACAAAGTTTTTATAAATTCAATCTGTGACCTCTGTCCCAGTAATCCTATTTTTCCTATAAGATCTTGAGTTCCCCAGCTGTGGATTTTCTACCCTTCAAAGTAGGAAACTAATTCTCACCATCTGAGGAACCACTAAGCATTACATCATGTTATTTGTGTATTTCAAGTGCCTTGGAGAGATGCCTTGTGATGCTTGATGGATATGTCTCATGGAAGCTTTAAAATTCTATGACTATGACGAAGGACACTTTGAATGAGTTGTTCACCACTGTTTTGGGTGCTCAATAAATATTTGGTGAAAGAACAGTGTACTACTGTTTCTTTCCTTTGGTCACCTGCAATAGCTCAACATCATTAAATGACCATGTATGCCTGGGCTGCCAGGAAACTCAAAGCCAACCTCTATGCTCAGTTGGTATAGCTTTTCTTGACCTAATCTTATCCCTCGTCTTGGCTATTACTATCTTTTTGCTTTAATCTTCTGTAATGGTTTGGGCTATTATTGTACCTCTGCTTTTATTAAAAGTTGCTGAAATCCTCCACCCCCTTTTTAAAGATGCTCACTGTATATAAGTAATTAAATAGCCATTTCAAATCCTAATACAGATGAGCCTAGGAGATATTGTATAAGTCAGGTCTCTGTATTTACTCATTTCCTTTCTTCCTTTTTTGAAAGGGTTGGTTTTCAGGACATGTATGCAGTACCCATGTTTTACTGTGCATTTATTTAGCCGACTGGACACATTTTCATGCAGTGGTTTTTGCCTGCATTTATAGTCCAGATTTTTCAATAGCGTTATTGACTGTTTAATGAATTATTTATAAATACATTTATATATGCTAATATTTGCATTTAATATAGATGCAAATCATTCAGAGGATTACATTTTAGTTTCTGGTGAGTTATAGACTCATAAAGAATAGCAGTAAGAGAATCAAAGAAAAATGTCCAAATTTACATACAGGTAGCAAATGCTGAAATCATAAATTAAAAGACAAGATGCAACCAAGGTAGCCATCAAAACATTTGGCTTGCCTTCAACCAAAATCCTAATCTATATCAAAATAAAGAGTATACTAATTGAGTAACAAAGCTTTCTAGAGAACCAGACCCTGCATCTAACAAGACATCAATTTCTAAACAGCTTAATTGAATTAATGAGAAGATTACTCACTTGGCAGGACGTTGTGGTGTGGCGGGGGTGGAAGTTGTTGATCACAGAGCAGCCAGATTCAGGCGCAATTGGCTGCTGCTGTCAATTTAATTAGTAGTATAGATCCTTCCTCAAACAGTTCTTCATTCCAGTATTTGGTGTTAAAAGAAGTATCAGTCATCATTGGTCTGTTTGATTGTGTGCATAAGTTACTTCTCTGCATTTCTTTTTCTCTCCCATTCATTCACTCACTCACTCAACAATGAACACCCACTATGTAGCTAGGAACTGGGGATACAAGATGATGCAGAACCTTAAAAGGTAGACATTCAAGGCCATTTAGGTGGAATCAAAGGAAATTCTCCTTGCTCTGCCTCCAAAGAGATTTCCTTTATGGTTCACTGATAATTTCAGGTCTTATTTTGAAAATGTATTCATAACAACTTATCAAAATGTTAATGTCAGAATCCTAGGATTTAAAAAACCTTTATTTTACCCTCTGGTGTGTGGCATTTAAAATTATGTTCCCTGAAATGCTTTGAGTTATATTTTCTCAGGTTGCCTTTTAACATAATAGAAGTAGAACTGGGATTTCTCTTGAGGTAGTCCCACAGAACAGGCCAGTCTCATAGCGCACTGAGCTGGTGAGAGCCAGTCTGGTCTGATTTGAAGAGATTCAAGGCACAGCTCCCTAGTCTCCAAATCTCCAACTCTCACCTGTCTCTTTATCACTAGAGCATCACAAATTTGGGTCTCAGAGGCTGAGATGACATCAAGAGTTCCCTTTTAAATAAGAAGTCTATAGAACCCCAAGACTGGGACAGGGGCACCTGGGGATGGGGGCAGGGGAAGAAACCTGGAAAGGGGAGAGACAGAGGAGCTGTAAGGGAGACCAGGGTACTCTGCAGCACCCATAACTGGTTTACCTTAGGTCCTGTCATCAGAGATGTTTAGAGAGGAAGACAGGAGGAAAATATGTGGTTTCCTCTCTTATTTTTGCAAGACAGCAGCTGCCCTTCCTGATTCTGGTGAGGTGTTTGATTGTCATTAGCACCCAAACCCTCTGAAGACTTGCTATTTTTGCAACCATTGCACACCTCAGCATCATCAGCTCAAAGAATGCACCTTCTTATTGGGGGTGAGATGAAGCATTTTATCTCCAGGGTTAGGCCTCTGTGCTGCTAGTGGATTAGCTAATAGCAGAAACAGACTGATGAATGGGTCCAAAAGCCACAGAGACTGCTCTTTGCAATAGTGAATAAATATCGGATTACATACAGAGGTTAGCCTCAGTGACCTCTCAGCAAGCCCAGGTAATAATCTTGCAGTCCTGTGCTGCTCTCCTAAGGGTGCTACAATAACCTCTTATGTACCTGGAAAACTTTTTATCAATGCCCTAAAGGTAGGTGCCCAATCAAAGCTTTTGCTCTAGAATTTTAGTGTCTTCAAGCAGGCATGTTCTCATATTCACTGGTCCTTAGCTAAAATGAACATCACTAAAAGGGCTGTCTTTATTTGTATGTAGTAGCTGATGAGAGTAATTTGCTTCAAAATAGAATCTATGACTGATAAGACAATCTATGTGCTTAAATCATTCTAGAAGTGTCATAATTATGCTTTTAAAATGTCTTGTAAGGGAGAGTGTCTTCTATATGAGAATATATAACATTAGCCTTGTACCTATAGTTCTTTTCAATGTTTAAAGTATAAGCAATAGCATCCCAAAGTGATTTATGCAATAATGTCAATTCCTTAAAGAGAAGATATTCTAGTTATCCACTGCTACATAACAAACCACCCATTAGTGACATAAAATGTCAAGAACAATCATCATTTTTATTATAATTATTAAATGATGGTGATGATGATTGTCTCTCACAGGTTTGGGGGGTTGACCAAGCTCAGGGTCTCTCCTACGACTATAATCAGACAACAGTGACTGAGGCATCTTAAAGTCTTCCTCACTCACATGTCTGGTAGTTGATGCTGGCTGTCAGTTGGTGTGTTAACCATACCTTTTTATTCTGATGCTTTGACATCTGGGGACTTGCTGATCCTGGAGGGATCACCCCTCCCAGACCTAGCTGGTTCATAGAGAGTAAATGACTTTCATATGCAAGCCAACCACCTCCTTTATGGGCTCTCACACTCTGGACCCCTAGATACCTGCCTGTCACCCAGGGGCAGGTATCAGACAACTAGAGACAAGTCCTACATCCCAGAGTCCATAAAATTACTCAAACTAGCCAACAGTAAGACTGCTTACCCTGCCTCATCTGTTCCTTCTTGTGGAGGCCACCTTTGCCTCCATTTTTGCCCACATTTTCCCCTCACTCTTGCTGCCTCCTGGTACTTCCATGTTATCCTGTGTGTCATGGCATGTCTTCTGTTATAGGGAGCTGTGAAGTCATGAAGTGACTCATTTTTGTGTCTGCAAGCCTTAACACACCTGACTAAAATAAATCCTGGGTACATTTTAAAACAGCTGAGACGTTAGCCACTAGCCAGATCAGCTACATGTGACATCTCCATGTGACTTGGGCTTCCTTACATTATGGCAGCTGCATTGTGAGGATGAGACTTCCAGGAGAGATTTAGATGGAAGCATTATCACCTCTCTAACTGAGCCTCAGAAGTATCTCAGCATTCCTTCTGTCACACTCTCTTTGTTAGAAGGTAGTCAGTGAGGCCAACCCGTAGTCAAAGGAAAGGGAGTTAAACTCCACCTCTCAATGGGAGAAGTGCCAAGGAAATTGCAGCCATGTTTTAAAACCACCACAAGTGTTTTATTCATGATCTATTCATGGCTCCTTAAATAACTAATGAGCCCAGGGAATTCCCTGGAGGTCCAGTGGTTAGGACTCCACGTTTTCACTGCTGAGGGCCCAGGTTAAATCCCTGGTTGGGGAACAAAGATCCCACAAGCTGTGTGGCACAGCCAAGGGGGGAAAAAATAATGAGCCCAGTTTGAGAAGGACAGTTTTGCTCAGTTCAGATGTTTCCACATGTGGAAATCAGGTTCAGTTTTTTAAGTGCTGTTTCTATCATTCAGCTTTCACAATTTCACCATGGCACTGTACATATTTTAAAAATTATACCTCTTTAAAAGTTTTACGACTCCCTACATTGTGATCTTTAATGCCTTAAATAGTGTTAAATTATTTAAAATAAATCAAAATTATTTGAAGTTCAAATTTGAAATTTTATTTTAACTTCCTGTCAAGCCCCTTTCTTAACACGATTTGGAGAAAAGTATTCACTTAGAGAACTGATTGTGGGCCAAAATTGAAAACAACAATAAACAAACATTTAAGAATCAATTAAAATATTATTAAAATTAGGTTCTGTGGAATGTGGAAGGTGGAAAACAGGATTATAGCCCTAGTGTTACTTAGAAGAATTTATGTTTTTCCACTTTAATTGTTGCCTTTATTTTCATTAGTTTATTTCAAAAGAGAAAGGATTTGAAGAAAATTGTAGAGAGAGCATTCCCTCTCCTAACTGATGGTCAAGTGATAATTCAAAATTCTTGATGACATTTTTTTTTTTTTTTTTTTTTGCGGTACGCGGGCCTCTCACTGTTGTGGCCTCTCCCGTTGAGGAGTACAGGCTCCGGAAGCGCAGGCTCAGCGGCCATGGCTCATGGGCCCAGCCGCTCCGCGGCATGTGGGATCTTCCCGGACCGGGGCACGAACCCGTGTTCCCTGCATCGGCAGGCAGACTCTCAACCACTGCGCCACCAGGGAAGCCCCGATGACTCCTTTTAAGATAGTAGATAGGGAGTGAGTTTAGCTGTTACATAGTGGTTTGGTTTCATTGATTGGTACGTCAGCCCAGAGTAGCTGAATTTTCTTCAAGGAAGCACAATATGGGCATTGGAAAGGTCGACCTCAGCATGAGGACAAGGAAAAACCTGGCTTTCTGGGCAAACCCTTCAAAAATAACCAAAATGAAGTGAACATTAGGGTTTGGAGTGAAGGAAGACAGTCTAGGCATGAATCATAGAGATAAATCCATAAAATCAAAGCAATAAAGGAAATGTGACTTATTAAAGCACTGAGGGGAGATAGAAAACACTCTTCAAGGAAACATGCAAGAGGAAAAGTAGAGAAAATGCTTTCTCATTTTTAGGTGGGTCTTATAGGCAGAAGACTTTGAAAAGGCAGGCCTTTTTAGTAACAACTTGGTACTCAGTTAAACAAAAGGATTCTTTTTAAATCTACAAGTTCTGAAGGCTTCACCCCTTAAGAAATTTTTCAGATCATTGTAGAGGTGATGGTTCTCCTCTTCTTCACCTGAAGAAGTAAAAAATAATTACAGAAGGATCAGTTACAGTATTTGATAACACCAAAAAAAAAAAAAAGAAAAAAAATGGAAGAAGAAAGTCACCTAAGAAGTCAATCTCCTACTCTCCAGGAAGGACCACATCCAAACTCAGCTCACTCAGCCAATGCCTCCCTCCTCTTTTAAAAAACTACAAGAAGCACAGGAGGAGTTGGTGTCAGGAAGGGACTCCTAAATTCCTCATTCAAGTCTCCTCTGTGACTAAGCAATAAGAATGCATCTGTCTTTTCTTCACTCAGTAAAGTAGTATGTTACTTTAGCCTTCCTTTATTAGAAACCCTCTCTTCATTTTCATCTGTTAAATGAAATGTCTCTATCTCTTCCAATTTTCCCTTAAGTCATGAAGACCAATCCTAGTCTAGAGAGCACTGATTCCGTTATGATTCATATTTGCTGAACTCTCTTTGTTTAGGCATCCAAACGTCAAGTTCTTTGTTTAAACTGTGGGGCTCTTTGCTGATTATTATCTTTAATCCACGAGATACTCTGTCCCTCAAGATCTTTTTCTTTTCTATTCCAAAATAATAATAACCACTCTATGTCTTTCCTTGTATTTATGTAGGGAGTTTCTGCCCCTAATTTTTTTAATGCTGTAAATTACAGAGTAATTTAGAGTAAATGCTACTACTCTACTTTGCATTAGAATTTTTTGTCTTATGGTTTCTATTTAATTAAAGTTCGTAATGGGCAAGAACTATTATTATTATTATTGTGTCTTTTATAGTGTTCATCAAGATCCTTGCATAAACCTTTGTCAGAAGTATATAATGTTGAATATATGTGTATTGATACACTGTGTATCTATTATACTGTAGTGTAATCATGACTTATACTTTTCTAGTTTCCTAACTAGACTGTGTTTCATGTGACTTTGTATACCCAATAACTGGCACTTAGAACATGTGCAAAAAAATGATTTTGAATGAAATGTTGGTTGAATTAACTTTTGTTGGATGGATGGATGGACAGATGGACCATCAACTTGTAATACTAACCAAACCCAGAATAAATTTGAATCTACACTGGTTTTCTCTTCCTGTCTTCCTTTTAGGCCATCTTTAATCTGATTAAATGGTTATCCATTTAATTACCTCTTAATCAATCTATTTTAATTAATTTATTTAATTAAGTTAACTTTTAAAAGAGATGGACATTTTCAGAAATATTTTCATTTACAAATGAAAAAGGAGGGCTGGGAAGAGTTCCGCTGGCAGACCTTGGACGGATTGGGTGCCAGCAGGCTCCGCCCTCTGGTGTTCCTGGGCGTGTTAGTCATGTGCTGCGAGTCCTTACACCTAGATACCCACAGAAATACATTGCTTCTGTGCTCTTTGCTTTCTACATAACAGCAGCAGAGTACTTTGGGAAGAGATGGTGAGCTGCTTGGAGGAGGAGGTGGATCTGAAATGCCTGAGGAGGTGGAGAGGCGACCCTGGAAGGAGAAGATGAGGGCCCAGGCCCTGCTGCCAACTTCACGGCCCTGGGGCACCTTGCTGAGCCTCAGTTCCTGCATGAGGAACATTTAGGGACTGAATTGCTTAATTTTTGAAATTCCTGCCAGCTCTAAATTATCTTGATTCTATGTGAAGCCAAAATAAAGAAAAAATGGTATCTCCTTATGCATACATTCTTCTATATAACCCAGTGGCAAAACACGAGGCCTGTGTTTCCAGCTCGCTGCTTTAGACACCAATTCACAAGCCATTCTTTAATGTGAAAGACATTGTCTGCATGCCTTGTGAAAGTGAGTCTAGTTGTATATGGGCCAGGGTGCGTACGTGTGGGGGAGAGAGAGAAAGAGAGAGAGAGAGAGAGAAAATCACATTTGGCCTATTATCCTGACCATAAGAGGGCACCACTCCCAACACCGTTCCATTCTTGATCTGATTGACTCTATAATTTGCAAACCTCTACAGTATTTTACATACAAACATTTCCAAAACACTGCCTCTCCTAATTTCTTTCAAGAAGGAAGAAAAAACTATTTGTGCCCACGTAACACTCCATTCCACTGGATTCTTCACCTCTTTTTTCTTAATCCTGTAGTGTCTGTGATATGCATGCACTCTGTTGCTGTCTTCTTTGTTTTCAAACTATCTTAAAATACTAATAAAGGAAAAGTGACCAACAGATTCAAAGAAAGAAGGAGATGTGGTTAACACAGAAGCTGCTTTTCCAGGGGGGAGCACTTACAAGTCCAAATGAGACTCAAGTGTCATTTGCCTGGAAAAGAGAGAAGCAGGAAGACAGATGTTTCTCTCATTATTTTTATTTGTAGACACCATTGCTGATCTGATATGTCACCACCTGAGAGGGCCAGTGCAGAGCAACACAGCTGTGCATTATCTAATCTTGTGACTTCCCCAGGACAAGGGGAAGGAAATTGTAGCTTGCATTTTTTTCCCCTTAATTTAGAGACCATGGCTTTTATAATAACGATACTGAGCCATCATTTGTTTCTATTGTCAGGAGACAGACCTCCCTTTCTTCTCTTTCAGACCAGTATCTTATGCTGTTGCTCTTGGTGGGTAGAAACTTTGTAAGAAGTCTAAAACTAAGCAGGGCAAGTGGCAAAGTCAGGGTCAAATGTATATCTTTCCCTTCTTTTAGTCTATTCTGAAACATTCATATCATTTTTTTAATATCCCAAAGGCCAACTAATTCATGCTGGGGTTTTGCTGCATGGTGGCATATTCAGACTTGGGTAATGACTTTCAGGTTTTCTCATTCAGTGAGAATGTGAGCATCTTTGCCGAGGTTTACTCAAGCCCACCCTTGATGGCTGGACCGGAGCAACCGACAGTCCAGGAAATGCTGCATTCTTGTGTGTGTTGGGCAGGATTTCCTGCAAAGGATCAAGAAAACATATTTTCCCATTGCTTTGTTTAAACTGGAGAAAGCCTTGTGTCCAACTGGAGATCCTGTTAGTCACTGCCATGGCAACTAAGGAAGATGGGCAGGTCACTTGTTGGCACTGATGGTCACCATCCCAACAAAAGCAAGTGATAAGACAAGGTTCTTCTGAATCTGCCCGTGAGCTCTCCATGGTCTTCTGCCCTTCCATTCTTCTAGTTGGCAAAATGAGAAAACTGCAGCTAGAACCAAATGGAAGCAACAAAATGTGAACTAATATGCTGGAGGTGCAGTTTGGTTTATTAGCACTCTTGCCTGATAGCACTTGTGTGATCCATCTCCTTATGAATAAGAGGAAAGAGTATCAGTGTGTAGGAAAAGGGGAGGAGAGGGTCAGAAGTAACTCTGTGGATCTTGAAGTGATTGTCTCAGTGTCTTGCCTAGAAGAGATAGAGTTCTAAAGGGGTTGATGCTGATGTTATAATGGGGAGCCAGAAGATGGACTAATGATCTAGAACGTGGGATGTCAGTCCCAGGTTTGGTGTAGTGTCTAACACTGAGCTGGCAACAAGAAAGCTAACAATGGAAGCAGTGAGCAGACAATCTTGGATGTGACTTTCAAGCTCAACAGATCTGAGCTCCACCCACCACAACCTGGAGCTTGCTTCCTGAACTGCAGGCTTCTGTCAGCTGGATTTTCCTTATCATTCAACCATTGTCTTCCTACTCCTTTGATGCCCTTTAAACATCTTGCACTTCTGTGACTTTACAGAATTTGTTTGTGGCTATTTGGAGATGGACATCCACAGTGAATACACTGGGGCCATTTACTAGGTCAGTGTTTCCCAGAATGGCTCCATTAGGAAGCTACATTTCAAGGGCTTCTTTCCTGACGTCTCGGAACAACTCATCTGCTAGGGTCCTGAGAGCATAGTAGAGGTCAATGTTCACCAGAATACTGGGGATTAAGAAGGCCTGTTACACTGGTAACAGGCTGAAAATGAAAGTAAGTTATACAGAAAAGTATTCTCAGTAGGGTTGCATGTTGGTTCTTGACAAAGAACCTGCCTGGTTTTTAACAAGAGTTAAATAAACAAAAGAAAACAAAAAGGAAAAAGAATAGGCCATAGGTATAAGGATCTTTCAATTGAATTATAGTAGCTTGGTGTTTCCTAGGTTGGAGAGGAAGACAAGTCACCTGCCACACCATCTCTAATGGGACCCTGTGATACTATTCTCTTGTCAATCAATAAAGTCCCAAGAAGGAAGCTATGAGGCTAAGAACAGTGTTTAAGATAAATCCAAAATGTCAGCAGTAAGTTAACTCCAGTCTGGAGAACTCTCCATTAATACTATCAGGATAGAAAAACTCTTATTTTTTATTCTCATGCACATTTTCAGAAATTCTGCTTAAATTAGGCAGTGATAAATTGACCTAGAATAATTTTACTTATGTGCACACTCAAAGTAGAGTCCTAGAATGATGACTGGAATAAAAAAAACTAGATCCAATTCTCAGACAAATTTCTAAGTCTACACCTCCATGACTTGAGTGAATTGACTAGGCTGAGGAGCACCCTCTTTGATGTATTCCATCCAATACATGTTCCAGATTCTGTTTTTTTTCTACCAGGAAGTTATGTAAAGAAATTCGTATACTCATCATTTAAAAAAAACACAAAATTTATAAAATACAGCAATCTAAGCAGTATGCTATAAATGCCTAAAGATAAAAACTATATGATTCCATTTATAAAAAGTACAAAACAGTCAGAACTAATCTATGCTGTTACAGATTAGAATAGTAATTACCCTCATTTGGGAGGGGGTAGGGGTTAAGGGGCTTCTACATTCTGCTTTTTTAAAAATCTGTATGCTGGTTACACGAGTATATTCAGTTGTAATAATGTAAACTTATGCATAATTTTTGTATACACGTTAAACTTCAGTTAAATTTTATTTAATTACCCAAAGGTAATATAAAAGTAATATAGACCTTAGTACAGGAGTTCAGAGGGATCACACACCAGCGTCTGGCTGACATTATGGAGAGAGTGAAATTGAAGCTGGGATTAGACTGATGGGGAGGATTTGAATCTATGGAGTCAATCCAGTCTTGAAACTAGAACAATTCCTAGCACACAGCAGCTCTCAATAAATGGTTGTTGAATAAGGGAATGAATGAAATATGCATATTTTCCAAATGAAATATTCAACAACACAGCTTTATAGATCAGAGAACCAGGTGAAGCTTCCAATGTGTCAGGTTCTAAACCTACCTGTCAGTAACTGCATTACAGTAAGTTTGTGAAGCAGTTTTTGTAAAGTTCAGGACCTCCCATGATGTGTTAGTATATGCGAATGTATGTCTAAACACTCACAGATACATGCAATCTCCCACTTTGAGCCAATTTTTTTTGGTGGGTTCATGCAAGATGTGAACTAGGTAGACACCTAACACACTCTCCAAACTGGTACACAAGCACATCTCAGAGCACGAGGTCTCAAGGACAGGGACCCTGTTTTTTCCATCTCTCGTTACTAAGACCTGGCACAGAGGCTGACAACAATTAATGCTCAGAGAATTTCAGCTGGATAAATGGGTGAACCCAAGTCCTGCGTGCAGGCTGATTCCATCACAAGGTCTTGCTCCACCTCCTCTGTGGGCTCAATAGCTACAGGCAAATGCTAATATATTTTTTTCAGTGTTTATGGCTGGAGAGTAGAGGGCAGGGAAACATACTATCCTTTCTGTTTGAGTCTGAGCTTCAGAAGGAATGTGTCCTTAATGTAGTCCTCACAAGTCCAGGTCTGGTCCCCAGTTTTGTAGGTCAAGAAGAGTGAATTAATGTTCACCCAGGAGTGACAGCCTCTAGAAAATGACTCATAATGAACCAAAAACTTGATTTTTAATCAAGAATTATATGAAAGCATATTTACACTTAAGATGAGAACCCTTACATCATGTCATTAGTATTTTTTATTTCTACTCCAAAAGTTTTCTTGAGAAATTAAATTAGCATGGGAAGGTTGTTTGGTGAATATGATCAGTGCAAAGGAAGGTGCGTGATCTGGTTGAGTATGGATTTAAATTTTATCAAGCACCTACTGTATGTCAAGCACTGTGATAGATTCTAGGTACTTTCACACGTCACTTCACTCAACCTTATTTAATCCTCACAGTAATCTTGTACAGTTAATGTTCCCGTGTTATAGATGAGTTAATCAAGGGTCAGAGAGGCTCATTGATATTCATAGTATCATGATTAAGTGTAAATAGACAAGCAATAAGTACTTACAAAATGAAGGAGTAAATTAACCAGTAGAAACCTGTTCCCCAGCAAATAAGTGGAAGAGATGTAATTTGAATCCAGGTCCTCTGATTCCAAGTTCATCACTCTGGAGATTATGATAGCGTGGTGTGCTCATAGACAATATAAAAGTTGACCTGCCAGTTAGATTGGAATATCTCTATCAAGGGATTCTTTTCCCCAGCTAGTAGTAGAGATACATGAACAAGTTATTTTTCTTGGGTATACATTCATTCATTTCTTCAACAGATTTTTAATGAACACTGGCTATGGGGCCAGCACCACTAGTTAATTGCTCTGAGACTTGGATAGATGGTATGTAAAGCATAGTAATTGCTGTTTTGCATGGTTACTATAAGTAAAACCATTGTCAGGATAAAGAGATTAAAGATACGGTTCCTGCCCACAAGGAACCCAGTCTAGTGGGGAAAAGACAAGAAACCAAGTAAATATGGCAGGGTTTCCTAGGGAATTTGTCCATGACAAATTCAGGTTGCTATAACAAAGTACCAGAGACTAGGTGGCTTAACAACAGAAATTTATTTCTCACAGTTTCGGAGGCTGGAAGTCTGATATCAGGGTGTCAATATGGTCAGGTTCTGGAGAGAGGTTTCTTCCCAGCTGTAGACTGTGACTTCACGTTGTGTCCTCACACGGTGGAGAGCAAAGAGGGGAAGCAAGCACTCTTGTGACTCTTATAAGGGCACTAATCCCATTCATGAGGGCTTTACCCTCATGACTGAGTCAACCCTAATCACTTCCCACAGATCCCACCTCCTAAACCATCGCATAGGGGATGGGCTTTCAACATAGGAATTTGTGAGGGACACATTCAGTCCATAACAGAATTTATGAATGAGCTTGAGAAAATATTATTTTTTTTTGTTTTGCCTTTCTATTACTTTGATAATTGCTTTTATTTTTTTAAAAATCGTGTTTAATATCAACCATGTTGTAATGATATCACTGCTTCTAATAAGTGCTAGCAATGCTATTGTACATGGTCAGGTAAAGCAAAAATCATCATCACCACCATGATATGGCACTGAGATTAGTTTCCTATAGATAATAATGAAAGGAAATGTACCCTGGCATCCCTGCCTTTTTACATAGGCCCAAGTTAAGTTAGGGGAAATGTCATGGAAAAGAAACAATAAGTTTTCTGTTTTTACCATTGAACATCATGGGTTACAAAAGCCACAGTGTTCCTGTGTGGCCAGTGAAAACAAAAATCCAATCAAACTGCCCATTCTCTCAACACATCAGACACAGTAGATACTTTTGGTTGGAGCCTTACAAAATGTGGCAGTGCTTCAACACAAAAAACTTTGTTTTCATGAATCTCTCAAAGCTGCTAACAATATTTTCAAGGAAAAGAAGCCACACACAATTGTGAAACCACGTGTCCTGGAAAATAGTCAAAAGACTTCTAGTTTGAATCAGAGAAGAAATATTGAAACTGGATCTCTGTCATGTAGAGTTATCTATTCCAGAATCACTAGCACTTCTTTAATCATTTCTTTTACCCATTTAATGAAGGTCATGGAAGAATTGGCTTATAAGCCATTTCCCTTGAAGACAGTTACTGACATCTTTCAATGCATCTAGCTCTTGGTTTTTGACTGTTCAGTACACACTGATACAAGAGAACTCTAGCTTTGCGAGTCCCTTTTGGAACCTCAAAGGCCACTGACATCTTCAAAACTGTTAAAAGTTCCTTCGCCAGACACGCGTCTGACTTGGACAAAAAATCTTGGTACCATACTTGAACTAATGAAGCACATGCTATGCTTGGCATAAACCCACCTGGTTTTGCTCCTTTAGTAAATAAAGAAGCACAACATACCATCGTGTCTTATTGCTTTTGACATTGGCACGTGCTCGTATCTAAGACTTGGCCAACAATTTTGAAATGTCCACTGCTGTGCAGAATTTGTCAATTTTATCGGAGTCACAGCCTTGAATTTTCCATTAACTAGGTATAATGAAGAATAGATACTATTCAAGAGATTTTGTCGAGGAAGTAAAAGAGAATATGATATTCTCCCTTTAACCATGTAAATTCAGTGACTCCCCAAATGTCAAGTCTTGAAGTATTTGGTTGAAACTCAGGCAGAATTTATTTGTTGTTATTTGCTTGTTTGCACTGAGAAGAAAGAAAGGCTTTCTCTCAGAACATAGAGGAGATTGTTCATGGGCTTGACTTACTTGGCAGATATTTTTTTTCTTAATAACAATATCAGCCTTTCCATTCAAGGCCCTGCAGTCATTATATGGGTGCTACCACTCTGGAAGAAGAGAATGAGGACAGACAATTATGTAAACTTCCAGTTCTGGAGGACATGCTTCTGTAGGTTGAAGTCAAAAGGGCCAAAACCAACCAATGTCTTTGAAGAAAGATAATCTGTTGTGTGGTAGTTATCCTCCAAAATGACCCTCCATGAGTGTCACCTCCAAGTTTTCACGCCTCTGTGTAGCCTCCTCCTACAATAAGTAAGGGTGATCTGTGTAATCAATAAAATATTACAAACATGTTTGTGTGTAATTTCTGAGGCTAGGACATAAAAGAAACTCGGCTTCCATATTTATTTATGTTAATTCTTATTCTCTTCCATTTCTAAGTGTACTATTTCATAAAATTACATGCCCATTAAGGAGGCACATCTTTTCTGAGGTCTATATCTCCCAATGCATTGGGTACCTGGAATCCACTAGAAGGAAATCAGTAACCAGTAAAGGGATTTGGGAAAAACAAAAGATATCTTCAGCAACTGGCTACACTTGGGGATGCTGTCTAATGACACAGCATTGTGGGAATTTCCTCTTTCTGCCCAATTCTGCCTGCCCCTCTGTTTAGGAGAAAATCTGTTTTAAAAGAATCACTGAGATTAAGCTTTAGGGTCAGGATTTTATAAATCTACTTTTAGTGTAAAACATGAACAAATTTTGTCTAGGTATAAGAAAAAGAATTTTTAATCTTTTTCCCAGACTGAAAGGTATTTAGATATATTCAAGCTTCACATTTTACTTTCCTTTATTAATTAGCAGGGACATCTGCATTAACACAGGTTCATTAATTTATGATCTAGTGAGTCTTTTCTACCTCTAACTTCCCTGATGAAAGAGAATGAAACAAAAAGGAACTGTTTGATCAAGACTTCTCCCACAGATTTAAAAGATGGTCCTTGCATAACATTAAAGATATTGATTCTGCTGTTGTCTTTTTAGTTTGTTGTGAGATAAACATATTAATCAAAAGTGAAGGCATTGAAATTCAGATTTTATATTACTACTTGCTAAATAATTAACTTGAGAGCACGTTGTCATTTTCTTTAAATTCTAAATAAAACCAAATGTCAGTAATGCCAATCCAAGGTGTACCATTTTTTGAAACTAAAATCACAGCTTCCTCTAAGGGACTGTCAGAAAACATAATTGAAATGATAAATAGTGTTGTTACACTTACTCTCTTGGGGCACAGTCTCATCCTTCCATATCCATTTTCTTCCCTGTCTGGCTTTGAGTCTTGGAGAGTTCTCCTGGTACAACATTCTGGAGTCAGTCAGTCATTCATTCCAAATAGAATCCTCAGAAACAAAAAGAAACATGTATCTCAAGTATATTGCTGCTGTCACAAGTTACCACAAACTCAGGGCTTTTAAACAACTATTACCTCACTGTTCTGGGGGACTGAAGTCTCACCCAGGTCTCCCTGGGCTGAAACCATGGTGTCTGCTGGGTTCTGTTGCCTTCTGGGTGCCTTAGTGGATAGTTCACATCCTTGCATTTTTTAGTTTCTAAGGGCTGCCGCATTCCTGGACTCATCACCCCCCTTATCTATTTTCAAAGCCAGCAACAGTGGCTGAATCCTCATAGCACATCTCTCTGACCCTTTTCTGTAGTCACCTCTCCCACGGACTCCTCCCCTGTCTCCCTCTTCCATGTTTAAGGGCTCTTGTGACTACTTGGGGTCACCTGAGCAATCTAGGATAACCTCCCCATCTCAAAACCCTTGACTTCATCACATCTGCAAAGCCTCTTTTTGCCATGTAAGGTAAACATATTCACAGTTTTAGGGATTAGGAAGTGGGCATCTTTGTGGACCATTATTCTGCCCACCCCAACAATTTTTAAAGTGTCTAAAAATAACACTCCAACATTCATTTAGAATGCAGTGCATTCCTCCTCCTGAAAAAAAAAATTGTGTTTTATAAGTTATAAGAAGCAAATGAATCCCCAGGATTGCACCCACTAAACTATAATATACAGTGAGTCCCCTAAATATGAAACTTCAAGTTGCGAACTTGCAATGTGAACACATGTTTGCATGTCCAATCATGTAAGTTAGTTCACGTGTCTGGCGTAGATTGTCACGTGCGTGCATCCTCTACAAGTGGTTGCGCTTTTGTGTACTTTACTGTACAGTACTGTATAGAGTACAGTAGTACAGTGGTACAGTATCTTTATTTCAACCCCAGGATGTCTGGAAGTAAGCGTAAAAGCAGCAGTGATGTATCTGGTACTGCTAAGAAGCGCGAAGCAATGATGGAAACAAAAGTGAAAATTGAGAGAGTAGAGCAAGGCGAAAAGATGGTAGATGTCGCTTGTTCTTATAACATGAATTGTTCAACCATCGGCACGACTCTAAAGAACAAGGACAAGATCGTGGAACATGTGAAGTCTGGTGTACCGATGATGTCGACAATAATATCAGAGAAGCATGGAATAGTGATGGAGAAGATGGAGAAACTTCTCAGCCTGTGGATGCAGGATCAGTTTCAGCGTTGAGCCCTGCTCACTTAATGCCAATTCAAGAGAAAGCTTAAAGCCTTTATGAAAACTTGAAGAAGAAACACAGCGAAGAATCAGAGGGTGCATCTTTTAATGCCAGCCATGGCTGGTTTCATCCGTTCAAGGCTAGAGCCAACCTTCCCAATGTAAGTGGTGAGGCAGCGAGTGCAGATACAGTAGCTCCCCAGGAATTTCCTGGAATGCTTCGAGAAATTCTTGATGAAGGCCTGTATTTACCCAAGCAGGTTTTTAATGTGGATGAGACAGGACTGTACTGGAAGAGGATGCCAGACAGAAGTTATATCAGTAAGGAGGAAAAGTTGATGCCAGCCTATAAAGCAGCAAAAGATAGGCTAATTCTGTTGTTTGGTGGCAATGCTTCTGGTGATATGAAGCTGAAGCTTCTCAATTTATCATTCAGAGGACCCAAGAGCCCTTAAAATCATCACCAAAGGCTCTCTTCCTGTTGTGTGGAAGAGTAAACCCAAAGCCTGGGTTACACAGGCCATTTTCCAGGACTGGTTTTTCTACCACTTTATCTTGGAGGTAGAGGAATATTGCTTGGAGAAGGACATCCCATTCAACATTCTTTTGCTGCTGGACAGTGCTCCGGGCCACCCTCCATTCATGGATGACTTTCATCCCAACTTCAAAGTAGTGCCACCGAATACTAGGTCGCTCATCCAACCTACCGACCAGAGAGTTATAGAGACTTTCAAGAAATATTATTTACGTCACACTTTTCGACGGGGAGTAAAGGAGAGTGACAAATAAGGAACAACCCTGCAATAATTTTGGCAGGACTATAACATCTACAAGGCCATAAAAAACATTGACTTTGCTTGGCGTGAGGTTACAGCTGTCACCATGAATGGAGTTTGGAAGAAACTTTGCCTGTGGACTGTTCATGATTTTCATGGATTTGAGGAGGTAAATGAGGAATCCGAAGAGGTCTTCAGCAACTTAGTGACCCTCAGCGAGAAGCTGGAGCTAGATCTGCAAGAGGACAACTTCATTGAACTCCAAGAGGACAACTTCATTGAACTCCTTGCTGTGCAACATGAGGAGCTTACTAATGAAGACCTGGTGGAATTGGAAGCCCAGAGAAAGAATGAAGAGAGACAAGAGGAAGAAGAGGTAACTGAAGAACAGAAGAGATTCATGAAGCAGGAAACCGCAAGGGGATTTTCTTTATCTGAGGAGGCACTGTTTGCTTTAAAGGCACAGGACTCGAATGTAGAACGGTACATGAAGGTTGCAGCAGCAGTTCAGAATGCAATCCAGTGCTACCGTGTCATCTATGACCAGAAGAAAAGAGCTACTACCCAGACATCACTAGATCATTTTTTCAAGAAGGTGGATAGAATTGAATCCACCAAGGAACCAGAACCTCTGCCATCACCGTCAGGCGTGAGTGAAATTGCAGCTTGCCCTCCATCTCCTATTGCTGACAATCCTTCAGCTCTGCCATCTCCCACCTCCCCTCCCTCCTCCAGTCAGTAACTCTTTTTGCCTGTTCACTCGATGCCAGCCCCCGTATGCCAGCTGTTGTAATGTACTACTGTACTTTTCAAGGTACTGTACTGTAAGATTAAAAATGTTTTCTTTATTTTTTGTGTTTTTTTGTTATGTTTCATTTGTGTGAAAAGTATTATAAACCTATTACAGTACAGTACTATATAGCCAATTGTGTTAGTTGGGTACCTAGGCTAACTTTGTTGGACTTACAAACAAATTGGACTTACGAATGCACTCTCGGAACAGAACTTGTTCGTATGTAGGGGACTTACTGCACAGATATCATATACAGATAAACTAAACTTAAACAGACCATGACTGCCAGCAGCAGGAGTATCTGCTTTCTTTGCAGAGAACTTTCCTCTGATCTGACCATAAAAAGAAGAGCAGGGAGTGCACAGTCCATGAAACAGCACTATCTGGAGAGGGACCATGCATTTCACAGAGGTATTATTGTGGCTGTCTTTAAGATTCCATCGCAGTATTAAGTGTTAGCCCTATAAGTATTACTGTTGTATTTAGAACTTTTTATTTTCAAGAATATTTGATCCATAGGGAAGAAATATATGTCTTAAATTTGTTACACGTGAAAGAAATTGGGAGGGTGGCCAATATTTCTTTCTATTTGGCATTATTCTAGTTTCTCTCCCCCAGAGACAGGCACATCATAGATGCACGTTTTGGATTATGTTAACCATTTTCTTCCCAATAGTCATTATTTATGGACTTGAAAAAGCAATACATTTCTTAACCATGCCCTTTTTCTATGACTACTTATAACATGTTTTCAGATGCAAATTCATAAGTGTTCTTATTTGCATGATATATAATTGGTATTCTATAAAATTAGAGTGGTTGCATAATGCTGACAATATGGTATTTGTTCATTAATTATGTATATATATACACATATACATATATAAATATATACATTTGAAATTATATATATAATTATAGATTTGAAATATATATGAAATTCATTCTTTTTTTTTTTTTTTTGCGGTACACGGGCCTCTCACTGTTGTGGCCTCTCCCATTGCGGAGCACAGGCTCTGGACACGCAGGCTCAGCGGCCATGGCTCATGGGCCCAGCTGCTCCACGGCACGTGGGATCTTCCCGGACCGGGGCACGAACCCCTGTCCCCTGCATCGGCAGGCAGACTCTCAACCACTGCACCACCAGGAAGCCCTCATTCAATTTTGATTAGATAAAGAAAAACAAATGACAATGAAATAGCTACAATTACAAAGGACACTTGTTTAACCAGACAAAAGTTTCATTTAAATGTACATTCCATATGTGAATTTAATATAGCTGAAAATGCTACCTGGAATTCCAAATGTGAAATAAGATGAAACGGTGTCCTTTTGGGCTTCTTGGATAAAAATCAGGGCAAAAGTGAGTAATGGAAGATTTATTTCCCTGCTGGGCAAATGGCACAGATTTCCTTTTGATAGTCAACTGTTTCCGACACAGTTAGAAGGAGCCCTGGTGTTGCAAACTCCACCCTTGATCATAAACATAAAGTTACAATGAGGATAAATGTAAGACATATGTGGCCCACATTTTTATTCCTATAAAAGTATCTTGGACAAATGAGAAGGAGAGAGTGTTTTTTTCAAATCCTACAGGTGGTTTCAGTTAGTCAATATGTTTGTCTAATTGCTCAAAAGTTACCTACACAATATTGAGAACAGATATTCTTTTGTAAAGTTTCTTAATCAGCTTCTGAACGTTGCCAGCATCCTCTTTAGCATAAATCCTCTTTTTCTGCATGCAAAAGCTGAAATACACCATGTTCTTTTTTTACCCTTTGCCATCCAGTCTCAAGAAGCTGGATCTGACAAACATAGCATTAAAAAAATATGGGCAGGGGACTGCCACCAGCTGTTGCCAATGAAACAACTGCAGACCCTGCATTGGTAGCTTCCTCCTCTAACTTCATATCTCCATGGTGCTGGCAGTAATTGGGAGGGGGGTTACAGGGGCATTTCTCTCTCAAGGGAGATAGTAAAAATATAAATATTAATGCAATATCTGCTCTTTCAGATGGGAATGGATAAGATGAAATGATTTAAAGAAGGCTTGATCAATCGTTCTGTTTCTTGGCAAGAAAATGATGCCTTTGTATTTAAGAAAGAACATCTGGGTGGAATCACAGTGGTTAAAAGAATTGGGTGGTTGGCAACCAAAAATTCACCTTCTTGATAGAGTTAGATTCCTTCCCCTCTCCTGCCCTCCCACCACCTTCCCTTGGGACTTCTGGCCCTGCTGGGGGCAAAAGCAAAACTTTGAAATGCTTCACTTGAAAATATGTGCTTACATTTCAGCACTCTTCTTGTGACCTTGCTGCTTACTGATTTATTAGCAGTGTCTAAGAAGGCATCTGGGGTAGCTGGTCCATTTGTCTGATTCTGAAGATAGGGTGGCCACCCTGGGAGCCTTTTTGACTCTATGACCCCACATCTGGCCCATGAAGCTCTTTCTGTCCCTATGGCTGCTTGAAAAGTGTCTGTAACCAAGAGCTCTTTGGAGAAATGTGGACAGTTTGCCAAACCTTTCAAAGTCTGGGAGAGCTGAGAGGTTGCTGCTTGCTTCTGACCAGGACACCAGCAAGGCCTCAGCACAAAAGGACTGTGCACATGGTAGATAGATAGGGGTTTCTTAAGACATTAAATATTTCAAGGTTTTACTACTGAAAGCACAAGCGGAGCCCTGTTTAGGAGACAAAGATGTATGGCCTCGGGGAGGAGTTGGGGACACTCTGCTCTTTTACTGTTCTCTCTCTGAATGGTGATGACCGAGCATGGAGACATTTGTGACCTGCATCCCCTCTTGCCAGATGCCAGACGGCCATTAGTTAACCAGTAACATTCCTGCCACCCGTCCACTCTCCCAGCTTTGGGAGTTGAAGTCAGGGATACAGAGCAAAGTGGGGCTCATCAGGGCAAAAATCAGCACAGGAGGCAAAGTTGGAGGGTTACGGGAAGGCAAAGGCACCCAACAACAAGTCAGAGTAAAGAGGAGGGAGGTATTCAAAAAGAGTCTTCCAACCTAATGTGAGTTTTAAAGATCACAGTGGCATCCTAAGGGGCACACCCCATCTTCCTCAAGGGCATTCCTTCATACAGAGCTCATTCCCCAGTCTTTATATTTCTTTGTAACTCTGTAACTGTACACCCCCCTAAAACACCTGTGCTACCTTTAATATGATGAGGCTCATCCTAGGTCTATTTTCTTGCAGAACAACCTGGGAACCACTGTATCAATCACAACTGTTCCTAGCCCTCTCTCCTTTTCTCTTATTCCTTACCTTATTACTATGCTATTCTTTGATGTTGTACTCTTGCAAAGTATTTAAAACATCACTAACATCATCAAGGAGCACTTTTATATACATATTTGTACATCATGTGATATTTCTTGTGTTTAAAGAGAATTTCCTTGTCTTCTCCATCAGAATGTAAGCTCCATAATGTCACTGAGTTCCCAGTGCCTAGAACTGTACCTGGCATTTACTTGCTTGGTAAATATTTGTTGACTAAATGAATTAATGAATGAATATAAGTCTACTCTCATCCGTCTAAGAGCACAGAGCCTAAGAAAGAACATATGTGTACATATATCCAAAAGCAGAAGGCTGACGTATAACCGGGCAGTAAAATGCTGGCCAAGTTCCATTTCATAAGATGATGATTGATTCCATTAACCATTGTTGTTCCATTTTTGGACCACAGGCAGGTGAGATGCTTCAAAACCCTTCATGGAAACATGCATCCATACACGTGGTTTCTAAAGAAACACTATTCTACTCTTTAGTACATTATGTTATTGCTATGGAAACAGCAACATTTTAAAGAACACTGGAACTTTCCAAATACAGTATTTATTCTTCTTGTAAAAGCAAAATAATGTGTTTCGCTTAAGAACTTGTTAGGTGGCCTGCAGCTAAATATAAAGAGACAGATTCTCATCATGTGTAAGTCTATGGGAAAATTTGGACACCAGCTTTTCCAGATACATTTTAAAATAAACTCAGTGCAAAACTCTAGGCATAATTGGGGTCTTCAGTGAAACACTTAATATGTTAGATTTGCTTTTTATTTAGAAAAACTATTTGTATTTGAACCCCAGAAACCCCTCTGCAGGATTGCAAGCTGGCATTGCCTTTGGATTTTCAGAGGAACAACTTCACTTGCTACTTTTGTCAATTACTTCACCAACACCTCTGTAATGCTCAGCTGGCTAGTGTGGCCCTGGCTCTCCTGGACTGGCATTAAGCTTTCACCAAAAGATTTTGAGAAAAAAGCATAACCCATATCTAAGCTCTAATAGAACAAGAGAAGAGGAACCAAGTAGGATTAGATGGGTGTTGTCAAAGGTCACTCAACTCTAGTTCACACACATGGAATTTCCGTATCAATTGACAATATCCACTTGTAAAATTTCTTTTCTTTAGTCATGCGTTTCTAAAGCAAACCTAGATAGATGCAATTTGAAAACCTCTCTTTCTGCTGATAAAAAAGTAGGAGCAATTCGTTAAGATGTACAGTCCAGCATTATAGTGATCATAATTTCTGCCTTGTATTAAGTGCAATACTGATAGTTTTAACATTTAGTTCAAATACATTATCCATGTGCAGAGGTGGTAACACCCCACTTCTTTCCTGGTGATGGAAAGACCACAGACTGGAAGCCGTGAGACTAGATTTTGCCTCTGCCCTTGTCACTTGTGAGCTGTTTGTCCCCGAGCAGATTACAGCCTCCCTTTGTTCCCCAACTTGTCAGGTTACCCAAATAAGGACACACATACAGAACCCAAAACAGGTCTTAGTAAACAGTAATTCTCTTCTTGGCCTCAATAAAATAAAATAACCATTGCATTTCTCTTTATTTTTGTCAGCCTGTTAAAGTACAAGTGCCTTTAAAGCTTCCAGGATTTGACCATGGACAGAGTTCACTTAAATAAAACCTGTCTCCTGTTAGTAATTTAGTTCAGATAAAAGATAGATATGTATTTAACAAAATATATTGCTCACATTATAATAATTTGTAACTATGTGTCATCTTCTATGCAAGAGCCCAAAGAGCTTTGCAAATAAAAATACTTGCAATGCATATAGATATGGTTAAATATTATATTTAATTTTAGGTAAACTAATAAAAACAAATTAAGTGATTTGCATACGATTTTATACTATTGAATACTTTGGTGACAATACATAAGAAAATACAAAACGTTTTGTATCTATCTACTGCATGAACAGCAAGTATGTGCTGTATAGAACCCGCTCTCTTCTGGGACCTTACCTGCCATCATAAACGGATTGCAATATTGATCCTCAGAATTGTTAACAAACACTCCAAGCAGCCACCATCAAGCAAGTGGAATTGGTTGATTAGTTTAAGTCTATTTGCTTCCTTGAGTTAGACTTATTTCCAAGTACTGTCTACATTAGGAATGAATTCACATAAGGGAGCACAAAGCTTCATTTGCATGTTTCTTTGTTATTATTTTTTAATGTTCACTAAAATATATCCTTGAAAATTACTTATTTGTCAGTTTTAATGGGACCTGGCACAATTAAATTCCTCAATGTATTAACCCTCAGAGAAAGAAAATTTGCTGAAAATCCTCCCTCCCCGTTATTCAGAGAAAATAGTGTCTATTCAGTTCTCTAAGACCTCCTGCAAAGCCAACACGGGCCTCCATCTTTTTACTTACTGCATTTCACTACCGATGCCTGATCCTTCTGCTTGCTCCATGGCCTGGCTCCATCATCTTTCCTCTTTCTGCCTTTTGTCTTTCATGTTTCCTTTTCCTGGATCTTCCCATACTCAAATTTTTAGAGGAAATCACCATCCTGTCTGGTTCCACTGCAAATGCATGGTTCCAATTTCAGCCAGATCCTCAGGACTGCTCAGCAATTCTTCTACATAACCATAGTTGGCCTCTTTCCCCATACATTTCATCAGAGCTTCTAAATCTTTGTCAGTCTTCTCAGCCTCCTCCCCCTGGCTCCTTGACTCAACAGATGCCAACCTGTCCTAGAGAACATGGATGCCATTAAGTATGGATGCCCAGCTCCCCTGAGCTCTACCTGAACCTCTGCACACACTCATTCTTTGCTCCACCTCACCTTATTTCTGCACAGTGTCCCTCCCCTTGTCCCTGTGCCCCACACCTGATCCAAGACTCTATGCTATTGTTTTCCCACCCTTCCCCCAACCCACCTTTAAAATATTTTCTTGGACAAATGCCCCTGAGCCTAGAAATGAGATCAAGAGTGTTCCTCACCAAAAATAAACAAGCAAGGAAGCAAGCAATGACAAGGCACTTTCTTTGAACTTGAGCCTGACACTTGTGCTTCATTCCACCTCTGAGTTTTTTCTTCACGCTCCCTCTGCATGGGGTAATATTCTACCTATTTCTGTACATCCGAATCCTGCCCATTTCCTAAGACCCAAACCAAATGCAGTTTCCTTCCCCATGTCCCCAAATGCAAACAGTGACTTGTTTCCCTGAACTTACGTATTGACCTGTGCCTTTCTACCAAGAGCACCTCTTCTCTGTGTTGTAATTATGTGTCTGTCTGCTCTCATAACTACTGGAGGCTAAATAAGGTCAGAATCTGTGTCTGACTTATCTTTGTACTCCCAAAAGTGCCAACACATGCCTGTACACTGTAGGTACTTACTTAGTCATTGCCATTTTAGAGAGATTAGGAATCTGAGGCAGGATGCTCTTAGAGACGTACCCTAAATCAAAGCTGGTAAATTGCAAAGTTGTCACTAATTTTTGTTCTCTTTCAACTCCTTGTGCAAATCTGTAATCTTAAAAATTTCACTGCAACTATTTCAAAATTATATAAATTATGTCATTTTTGTGGTCTGTAGCAAGTTTCTTTAAATGTCTATTTTCCAAAGACTTTTCAAACATTTTTATTTTATGCTGCACATAGTAGGAGCTAAATAAACATTGAATGAATGAATAAATGAACAAACTTTGGATAATGACAACCATAAAACTTAAATTTGTTAAGCGTAGAAAAAATAAGTGTTCTGGCCAGAGGGAACCCCACTGGAGGCCAAGGTGAGGACACAAGACTGCTAATAAAGAGAAGAGTTGCCCCTTTGCCCAACTGTGAGGTTCCATTCTCCCTGTTGCGCTGCATTTCCATATTGAGGATTTTGACAATTTAAGGTATTTTAAAATTACAACGTAAGTGTCATTTGTTTTCTGAATTTGGTCGCCAAATTCTTATCCTTAAGGTCTGAGATAAGATTATTACCTGCCAAAGGAGAATATTAGGAGAAGATTTATTTTCTGCTCCCAAATTTCACACTGAAGAAGCATCTTCAAATGTTGAGCCAGGAGAGCAATTCCAGACAATTAAAGAAAACCAATCAAGACCATTTTATTAACCACTTTTCATAAGGACAGGTGGAATATAAACTTCCGCATGGGTACAGCTGGAGACATCTCTGCTGAAGAGAAGTTGGACGCCTTTGTTGCTTTCCAGGTTATTTATAGTGATTGATGTTCACCTGGATCTAAGTTTTATTATATTTGACAATGACAGGATTACGTAAAAATTTCACAGCACCACAGGTATTTCGGGGAGATCAAAGTACAACCTCTGCATAATAAGCAGTTTGCAGATGCTGAGGAATGTACACTTTGTTATGGATGGTACACTTTGTGACTCTGAATAGGGCTGGTTGAAAAACATTCACTTGAACGCAAAACAAGAGTCTATTATCCAAGGAGTGTAAGAACTCTATTGCACCTTAAGAGGGAGAGAGAAAAGAGGTTTAGTATCAGACAAGAAAAGGAGAGTATTAGCCCTCAGCAGAATTTCCAGTAATTGCCTCACTGAAAAGGCTCTAAATAAAGTAATCACATAATGGTAAACTTAATGGTATAAAGAAATGATTGAGCACATTTAGGTGGGACAATTGAAGTCTGGAGGTATTTGTTTTTCATTCCTCACTGGAAGGCAGGAGCTGTGTTTCATAGCTGTGGGAAGGAGCCATAGGATTGTATATGGAAATTAAAATACATCATAATTGCTTTAGTCAAATGAACAGATTTTATACATAAGAGGGATCTGTAAGCATAATTTAAGGAAGGTTTTACATGGAAATGATTTATCAGTTACAACTCCAGTTCCCAACTACCTTATACAACTTGTCTCCCCAAGATGGATATTTTAATCTCTAATTTATTAAAAGATGAAATGTTGGAATGTTGGATAGATTGAAATCATTTGTCAGATCACGAAGTCCTCATAACATTTCTCAGCCTTAATAACACATCTGCTCTTAGAATGTGATCTCTTGATAATAGCTGTCTGAAAGTGTCTGAATTTAGGGATTATTTGAGACAACAGATTTCCTTCTATTTGGAATTGAATGAGGCATCTGCTCCCTCACCGTTAGCTTTGTGTGATAGTCTCAAGGCATTCATAAAAGGGCAGATCATTTTGAACATCATGAGGAGGAAAAAAGACCTTTGTTGACAATATGAGATTTGGAAAGAGGAATTAAAAACACTTAAAGGTAGTAATTTATGTTTAGAAATATTATTCCATAGTTCCTTTTCCAATCTTCTGTTGGTACTCCTAAACCAACAATTTAGAGAAGACTTTGATAGAACGCTAAATAGAAATTCACAAAATTTTTCTGATTTGTTTCAGTATAACCAACAGAACTCAGTAGAAATGGACAACCATAATCATTCCAAAGACCATATGCCAAACTAAGCGTCCAAATGCAAGAGTAGACTAAACAGAATGAAAAATAATATGTGAAAATTACCTTCTCCATTTTACTTCCAAGAGAGAATATTCCAAAAGATGAAACCATAACAAAACCTTTGTGCAACTTCAAGGATAAACTATATATACAAAGAAATGCAGGTCAAGAGCTCAAACATCTTTGAAGGTGCATGGCTGATAAGAAAGAGACCATTATCAGCTTCTTGACTGCACTTAATTACAAAAATTATCATGTATAGTTGGACAAGTTCATTTTCAAATGATGGTGTTGCCCTTTTGTTTCCACACACACCCACAAAAATATTCTTTACATTTAGAAAGAAGTAAAAGGAAATTTTTAGCTAAGTTTCCTGATATTTGCATATTGTCATCCTACAGATAACTCCACAGTTGGCATTAATGGATATATAACAATGAGATAACATTTTATTATAAAAGCCGTGCTCTTCCTATGAATCAGGCCATATCACATGTATATATACAAACATGTATATTTTTTAATAGAGCTAGATTTTCAGATTGCATAACTGTATGAAGATGATTATGACAATGAAGCATAAAAATTGCACCCTGCCTGAAAAAATGCAGCTGTCCTATCACTTACCATGTAGGACAACACCTAATTATTTTGGAATAACTGAAGGTGTTATGAGAAACACCACCCCAGTTGTCTTTTGTTTTTCAAGGTGTCCTTATTCATTGGTCTTTCAGTTACATTTGACACCACTGATTACCCTCGCTTTGGGAACATTTTTGCCTTTGGACTTTCTGCCACACTATTATCTCTTCTTATCTCTTGGACAACTCTTTCTCTGAATTCAGATTTTCTTATTCTCCAGAGGTTTTCTCAGTGGGTTGGAGGGTCAGGAACCACATCCTGGAGAGAATCTGGATGTATGAGGGACCTCTTCCTGTTGTCCAGTGAAGGGCTACTGGCATGTAATGTGAGGGAGGTGGGGGAGGGGAGAGGAACAAGAATGCTAATTTTCTAGGATACACAGAACTGTTCCATAGGACAAAGAGTTCTTACAGCACTTCACTTTGGGGAAACACTCAGTGGGAGAACCAAGTTCTTGACCTTTCATTTATTATCTCTGAGCCCCTACCTTTGAGCACTTTGCTTCAACTGGGGTCAAATCTCCCACATACACATAAGACCCCCAAGACTGTCTCTCCCACTTTGTCCCTCGGTGGTCCTCCAGGTCCTCCACGCCAGTTGCTGCCGAAGATGTCCTCATGGGCAGTTCCAACTGAGATCCACCCAGAAGCCTGGCAGATGGCTAGTCTTTGCTTCTACTTTTTCCTTTCTCCTCACATCCAAATGATTGAGTTCTGCCAGTTCTTTTTATCTATAATGTCTTTTGGAAATGTTTCTTTTCCATTACCACAGGAACCCCTTAGCAGACACCTGTGTTTACCCCATATCTATCCTAAGTGGCTTCCCAAAGGCAATCCCTGCCCTTTACCATCCATCCGATACACTATTGCTACAATTATTTTTATGGACCACTCCCCACCATTTTTGATAATCCACTATGACAGATCTTGCTTCTTAGTTCTCACTGTGACTCTTCATTCCACCCTCAGTGACTGTCATATCTCTTTCCCCCTTTTCCCCCTTCATCTTTTACTGTCCCCTTGTTTAGACCTTCTGTCCCAGTCAAGCATATCTGCTTAAGAGCATAGTGTGAATTTTTTACTCCTTCCTCAGAACTTTTATACCTATGACTAATGCTTACCCCATCTCCTCTCCCTCCTTACTTACAGGCTTAGTAATAGACTGTGTGGAATCAAATCAGAGCCTGAGAAAAAAGGAAAAACCAGTAATATCAATCCTGTCTCTCTTTAAATTTTTGACATTTTTTTCATTATTGATTTTGTATTATACAAATTTAATTTTAATATGAATTGTGATTTTTAAAATGTTGCACTAAAATATTCTTTACCTTGATTTCTGAGTTTTGGGCACACCTTTAAATTTTGCACCAGAGCAAATTCCTCACTCAGCTTCCTCTAGCCCTAGCCCTAGCCCTGCTTAGTGGTTTCCTCTCCTCCCACGCTGTTCCTCCTGCAGGGCAACCCTGATGAAGACTTTCAGTGCTGGGAGCTCCCTTGATGTAACCCTTGCCTGCTGTCAAGGGCACCGTGGTTACATGTTTCCATGGGGGAGCGCTTGTCATCTGCAGGTTTGGGGTCCTTTGTCCCCCTCTAGGACCAAGGCTCCTCTTCTATGCTCATCACAGAACCAAATACCCTGCCCTCCACTCAATGGATGCTTAATAAAGATCCATGAGCATAACAGAATATATGGTATAGCACAGGGAACTCTACTTAATACACTGTTGTGACCTAAATGGGAAGCAAGTCCAAAAAAAGACGGCTATATGTATATGTATAGCTGATTCGTTTTGCTGTACAGTAGAAATGAATCCAACATTGTAAAGCAACTCTACTCCAATAAAAATTAATTAAAAAAACAAAAACAGCTGCACAGCTAAGGTGCAATAATAGGAATGTTGGCCTCAGAGAAACAGGCAAAAAAAAATCCTCACCTTCTTCCACTAGTATCTGTGAATAGGTTAGGTTTACCTCATCAAGACTTCTGGAAGAATCCTTTTCTATAATAGAAAAGTGAAATAGGCATTGGCACCATTCCTGTGGTATGGTGGCTTGGGGGTTGAGTCTGAGCAACCCCTGGGTTGTACTGGGTCCCCTTCCGTTAATCACTTCCCAAGCTGCCACTCCCAACTGCCAGACTCTTGCAATTCAAACAGTCCATCTCTTTCACAGTGAAAAAGAGTCCGAACAGTTCCTCCCACCTCCACGGCTATCAAATAACAAGGTTAAGTATTTCTGAGGCATGTGGCAGAATAAATTAGTTTCATCTCACTAAAGAAAGAAGACATACCATGTTGGAAGATAAGCCTGGGAATCTGAGAGTGAGACTTTACACACTGAGCCGGCCTTTGGTGACACTGTTTTGAAAATGAATAGAATCAGATATTTGGACACTTTAACTTCATACTTCTAAAAGTTCTGTTCTCTGCCCCTCCCCCCAAACAGCATTTAATTGAGTTCTGATATTCAAAGAATGGGCAGCTGGGAATCTAGGTCAAACCTGCTTCCTTTCTCTGTGCCTCCTTCTTTTTCTGTCCCACCTCCTCCTCACTCACTTCCCTTTCCACTTGCTTTCCTCTCCTCTCCCTCTCAAATCACCTTTCACATATCCAGATATGGTGAATAGCTCTAACAGTACACAAGAAAATTGTGTAACCTTGGTAGCACTAAATTCTTTCTCTCTATATATACCTTTCTAAATCGTTTCCATGTATGATACATTTTATGCAGAGCAAACATATAATGATATATGAGGCTGTTCCAGGCACTTCTAAAACACAGCAACTTCTCTAAGATTTGATTATTTTGAACATTATACAAGTGGCAAAGAAATAGATATATCTTTTTCAACTAAAAAAGAATAGGAAAAGAGATATAAGTAAACATAAATTCTCTGTTGCTGTTACATTGGGACCCACTTAACTATCCTTTACTGATGGGGTTATTAAGAGGCATTAAGCTGTCTGTTCGGAGTAAAAGGCATCAGATTTAGGTGCGTTCTCTCAGGATGTTGGAGGGCAGGGGCTGACTGCAGAGAAGGTTGTCCACGGTCTCTGTGGGACCCATTTCCCATCCAGCAGGGTCTCTCCCCACAGATCATATTAGCTCACTGGGTCTCCTGGCATCAGTAGAGCTTCTAACACAAAATTCTTAATCTACTGAACAAAAGTTCTATTTTAAAAATAAATGGTAAGCATCCTTCTACCACCGATATTTGAAAAGCCAAGAAGAAAGACATTTGAAAATCATTACATATCTGTCCAAACAATGTTTTATATTTTCTGACCTCTAAATGTTGACACTTAAAGAAACCAATGTGAAGCATGGATAGTAGTTTGGTGAGTTCAGATGTTAAAAGAAAACACATGGAAAGTGGTGCATTTAAACATAAATAATATGTATAGAGAAAAAAAGGAAGATGGAGCATACAACCCAAGGAGATTACAAAAGAGCTTCAGGAGCACATAAGAATAATATAAGGGAGTGTATTAGTTTCCTGTGGCTGCTACAACCACCAACTTGGTGGCTTCAAACAATTGAAATTTCTTCTCTCACAGTTCTGGCGGCCCTGAGCCTACTGCAAGCTTAACACAAGGTAGCATCACATTCCAGCCAGGTAAAAATGTCCTCATCATCTAATGCTCCAGTCACAGAAGCAGTGTCTTAATTAGGGGAATAATGGAAATTATGGGCAACATGGCAGAGTAGAAAGCCCATGAGTCAAGTTGACCGAAGTGATGTGAGCAAATTATTTTAAATTTCTAAGGTTTTATTTCCTTACTTATATAATACATACCTGAAAGGGTTATTATGTAGATTAAAATAAATTGCGAATGAGGGCCTGGCACATGGTAAGTTGTAAATAATGTGAGTTATGAGTTCACTTCTTCCTTTCTCCTCCTTTAATTTCTTTTGTACTTTGTGCAAGGCCAGTCATGGATGCAACAGTGTATTTAATTTTGGCCACTACATTTTTTTTTTTTTTTTTTTTTTTTGCGGTATGTGGGACTCTCACTGCTGTGGCCCCTCCCGCTGCAGAGCACAGGCTCTGGACACGCAGGCTCAGTGGCCATGGCTCACGGGCCCAGCTGCTGCATGGCATGTGGTATGCTCCCGGACTGGGGCACGAACCCGTGTCCCCCGCATCGGCAGGTGGACTCCCAACCACTGCACCACCAGGGAAGCCCTTGGCCACTACATTTTAAGGAACACAATGACAAACTATAGGTACAGCCAGAAGAAGGATGCTAGATTGGTAAAGTAGCTGGAAACTACATCTTATTATAATAATAATGTCTTACGTTTCTTTAACATCTTATAATTTTCAGAGGGTTTAATCTCCAAAACAGAACTCTCAGGTAAGCTGACAAATGTTAATCTGTAATTAATATAATTCATGTTTTATATATGAATCCATAAATGCCCAAAGAAATTAAGTGGCCCACCAAATGTCATGGGGCTCATACTCATATATAACCAAGATGGGACACAAATGCAAGTTTACTGAGCACTCACTAACAATTTCCTCTTTATTACACTGCCTCCCTTACAAGAAATGGTAGAAGGAACTGGGAAATATTCTGGAGATGTTTACAGAAAGACAGTAAACATCTGTCTGATAACTACCTTAAAATATTTGAAAGATTGTCCTGTAGTAAAGGGAAAAGAACACTCTCCCCAAAGTACAGACCAGGATTGGTGGGTGGAGATCACAGCCAGACAAACTTTAGCTCAACATCAGGGGAATCTTTGGAACAATTAGAGGTCAACAACAGTAGACTAAGGTTGACGAGGGCGATATTCAGGGGTGCAAAGCAGCGACGTCTTTGTTGGGATGTCAGTTGAACTAGATCCATTCAATTATTCCAATGTTAAATACATAATTATTGAGCAAAACCCTGTGCTAGGCATTGTGGGAGACAGAGAGATAATTAAGATCTTGTCCTCAACTATGTAGATCACCTCAAATGCCCCCACAACTTTAGAAATCATGCGGGTGTTTGACATTTTTATTTAAACAGATTTTTAAGATATTTGGGAAACACAATTGGTATAACAGTGGAGACTTCAACAACTGACAGAGTGATGCTTACAGCCACCTAAATGTTGCTTTATTTTTCAATATTGAATGGACATATGAACAAGTGTGCATGGCCGTGTGAGAATGGTGTTCATCTTTCTAAATGAGAAACAGACAATGTGACAGGATGACAGTTATTTTCTCTTTCTACATTGTCCTTCTGAGGGACTCATTCTACTTATTCCTGAACAATCTAGAATGCTAGCTGTAGGTTGTAGAAGGGCAGGTCACTGTATGTAGTTCTCTCTGCCTTTGAAATTAAAAAAAATATGTAACCATGTGCTATTCTAAAGCATTTCAATATTTGCATTTCTAATTCCTATAAATCACAAGCATTTATTTTATGAAACTTGGAAAGATCGCTATTTATCTCAAATTATACCAGTTATGCCGGCATCACACCAGAACACAGAATTATGGAACATATGAGATAGAAACCTGACACTCAGCTCTCTGCGATGTGTTAAGCAGAGAAAAAAAAAATGTACTGCTGTATAAAAATCTGGATAATCAGTTACAAACCTCAAATTATAAGATTAAATCAATAAAGAAAACAATTGAAAAGTTACACTCAAATCAGAACCTCTGAAGAGAGTCCAAGGGACATAATGGAGAGCTGAGTAATGAAATGAAAACAAACACTCTCTTAAACTGCTATGGAATTTATAATCTGGATTAAATATGGATTTTGCTCAAATCCATAACTCATGTATATTTCTCTTAAAATAACCTGTTTAAGTGTGTTTGGGCTTTAGGAAATTGTTACTGTTGTTGCTCCTTAAAAAAATAGACTAACACACTTAATGGCACAAAGGAAATAATATTTTCTACGACTGAAAGAAAAAAGACAGTGATTATCTTTTCCAGTAAATTAGTTTTAAAAGCTAGACCTAGTCTACAGGCAATTTCCAGCTCACCAGATTTTCCCAGGTTTTCCCACATTTATTAGTGTCAAAATAATGATGCATCTGGTAACAGTAAGCCATCAGAGCCTTGAGATATCACCAAGAAACAGTTCTTTGGATCAGAGTTCCAAATTTTATTAAAATTCTTACTTCCCACAGACTGATTTAACTCTGATATGTTCTCTTATATCTCCCCCCAGCGTACCCACCCCTATGATGCTCACAAATTAAAGTAGATTTCTTGCTACAGGAGGACTAACAGACCTTCTACAGATGTTTGTTGAGTAGATCTCAAATTCCTGATTCAACTGGTACATGAATAGAGATTTTTTCTTTGATTAATGATTAACTACTTTAAGAAGTATAAACTTAAAACCTTCATTGTTTCAAAAAGCTATTATTTTATTTCTTAAGCTTTCAGAATAGAAGTGAGCTACAAATTTAAGGGCCTATCAAGGATTAGAAAATTTGCCTCCCTTATAGGAGCAATGAAAAGGAAGAATATTTTTCTCTTTTCAATGGCGTTATAGGATTGAATGCTGTACCTGAAGAACAGGAAAGAGGTCTAATTTTATTCAATTAACAAATATTAAATCAGGAAAAAATCCTCTTACTTGATTCATGCCCTTCCTTCAGCAATGACTCATTTCTCATCTAAACTGTCATTTTAAGGTTCAGAATGATGGAATCTCATCCAATTTTGACTCCCAGGCTTCGCTTATTGAGGTCTGCATATATTTGGTTACCATGATCTCAGATAACTTGTTGCTAAAAGAATGTTAAGCCAGGAAGCTATTTAGAATTGTGTGATGACTGCAGAATCCTAAAGCAAAGGAAAGCTGGACCCTGCCTTTGAATCTTCTCTACTTCTGTTCAAAGGAAAATCTATCCTACAGTGAAATAGGTTCCATCACTTTCCTTCAAGACACATTCCTGCTTCTCACAGTTCTCTACTGTGGGAAAATATTTTATACATCTAATTTAAATCCTTTTTATTCCAGCAAATGTTCATTTATTCCCCTCCAGTTTAAGAATAACATGTTACTGCCCTCTGTGTGAGATCATTGTGCCTATGAAGACGAATCGAACAGCCCTGCAGCCTGCAGTGGGATCTCCCCACAAAGTCTTACTCAAATGCTCCCATTATGAATGATGTGCTTCAGAGTCTATATTCTATGGTTAACACTTTAAGAAATCTAAACTACACATTTTCATGTTTAACATAATGATTGAAACTACTGTTTTACGTGTCAGGCTTTGGTCTCTATTCTGACTGTGATTTTATTAGCTGTGTGATCTCGGGCAAATTGCCCAACAGGGAATAATAACACCTTCCACAGAAGTTTGTTGAGAAAATGCAGGGAGATAACACACAGAAAATGCTTAGCACACTGCCTAGAACACAGTAAGTACTCAATAATTGGTAGTTAATATCACTTCAATAATTTATAAACTTGGTTATCAAACCTATAGATTTAGATGTTGAGTTGTTACAAATTTAGGGTATTACCATGGACTGAAAAGTTAGCCTCCTTATGGAACTTCAAGACTTATATGATATCCAGGTTGAGATTTAATATCGGTTCACATCAAGTGATTCTAAGTCACTCCTTAATAACATTATAATAACAAATAAGCATCAACAGTATCCTAGTACTTTGGAAAGTTTTGAGCAGACATGATCTAAGAGATCTAAGACATGATCCATCTACAATGAATTTAACTTAACTTACAGATGGGGATTTGGACTCTCTAGGCCAGTCCAGTGCCTTGCAAATGCTTGTTTTATTTACTGACAGAGGTTAACATTTTCTTTAACTTAATCTAGGAGAGGGTAAGTTGAGAAAGTGTCCCTAACCAAATCAAGGGGCAAAGAAGGGAAAGAGAAGAGACTTAGAGAAGAGACTTCCAAGATAGTTAGAAAAGTGAGGAGTGAAGAAAGGGTTGATGTGTGGTTACAATGAGATGGGGTCCAGGAAGAAGGTGAGATTGATTGCTGCAAGCAGCCTGACTTTGAGCTGGGTCTTGATTTGGGAGGGCAGTCAGAAATGTGGGTTGACCAATGGATGGAAGAAAGGAAGAGCCTCAGGAACAGGGTCACAGGTATCCTTTGGGTTGGGGAAAGCTTGGCTTATGCTCACATATCAGAGAGGGTTTCATGGTGTGCCAATGCGTACTGAGCTGGGGATGAGGAAAACACTGGACTGAATGAGCTTTCCAAAGTATCCACTATCAAAGGATACTTTTTAAAAGACTTTTTATACTACTTCATATAATTGGGCACAATACTTTTAGTGTGTAGTATCTGAGCTCAGGGGTAGTAATGGAGTCTGTCCCCAACACAGGGAACATGGATCTTGCTCAGATCTGTACAAATTCAGTTAAGAGCAATCATTCATGCCTGTCTGCTTTTCCCTATTTCCTCCCTCCCCCCTTCCTTTCTTCTCTCTTTCCTCATGCAAATATGGAGCAGTTTTGCTCATTATTTATTTCCAGATCCTCTACAGTATTTTTTTAAGTATATCTGAAATGCATCCCAATGATGAAAATCTTCTCAACACAAAGTACTTAATATGGAATATTTATCGAGACAAGAGAAAAGGAAGGTTTCCTAACTTTATTTTTAAAATAGTATAATAAGCATGTATATGGATAGGTAGGTAGATAGATAGAATTATGGGTTGATCTAGCTGTAGCTCTCAAATCAGAAAGAAAACTTTTCTTTTCTTAAAGTGATTGCTCAGAATAAGCCTTATACTTTGTAGTATTCACCAATAAAGTAGACAAAATTATGAAGTTGACCATTTTTTAAATCTATTACATCTTACTCTGCAGGCATTGCCAAAAAAAAAGGGAAGAATGTTGGTTTCAAGCTTTCAAAAAAATTCATTTCTGAAGGTAAATTGTACTTTTAATAATTATTAGATGTTCTTCCTAGAGAAGCCTGGCAAAGAGGGCAAAGTTACTTTGATTGGAAAGTAAAGTACAAAAAATGTAGAAGCTTGAGTTACCTAGTTGTGAGACATCAAATCCTAGTTTTGACAAAAGTCTCCTTTTAATGTCTCAGTGTCCTATTCCCTAGACTCAGGGAGTATCAGAGCTGAGAGGACCTTGTATGTTCCCTGGTTTCAGCTTCTAGTTTCACATTGGGGACCTAAGGCCCACAGGGAGGTAAGCGACTTGTACAAGATCCCCTAGTTAGTAATCAATAGAGCCAGGACTGGAAGTGTGAGCGTCTCTTGAATCCCAGTTCAATGCTTTTTCCACTACAGCATGCATCTTCTCTTGATAGAAATGGAACCTGCCATCAGGAGCCTCCTGGGAGATGCCATGTGGTTTTTTGTTTTTGTTTTTGTTTTTATAACTTGATGCTTTTCTTATTCCACTTTGAGAAAAATGCTGCCAAACTGTTCTCTAGGGAGTAGAACATCTATAAGGAGAGGAGAGCTCTCATGCTTGGAGATCACAAAGAATAATCACTCATTTAACACCTAAACTGCATCCCGAAGGCCACAACCACCCTCGGGAAGATGATCAGATGGAGAGCATCTGAATTGGGTTCAGGAGAAAAAGACACAGAGAAAAGTTGAGGAATTTAGCAGCCAAGGGATGTTGGAGTAGAATTGAAAAGTGAGCAAGTCTCGAGAATGGAAGAGCTATGGGTAGCAGAAGAGAAGCTCAGATCGTCTCTATCTGATATAAATATCATATTATCTTTAAACATATACAAAATATTTATTCTTTATATCCACTGAGAGCCCAATAAAGAACTAAACAGATATCTTTTGGCTATCCTAGGGGGTTGGGAATCCAACATTTTTCCATGTGTGCGTTTTTCATCCATTAAGCCCTTGGGGAGAAGGGAACAGTGTGGGAGAATAAAGGAGTCTGAATGGGGTCAGACAAAAAGAAAAAAATCAAGAGATGAATAGAACTGAAACATAATGGCTGGATGGGACAAGTACAAAGTGTTTTGTGCCCGGCTCAGCAGTGAACCAGTGATCAGTTTCCTTAAAAAAAATAAATTCTGAGGATTTCCCCCCTTTGTTTTAGAATTATCTCAATTCAGTTTCCTTTATTTTACCAAAAAGATAGCTTTAAATTAATCTAAGCCTACAGAATGAGTCTAGGTATTCTACATAATACACCAAAATTCCAGATAAGACTTTTTAGAAACATTTTATTTTACAGAGAGTATTAGATATTTCTTTACCTGTAGTAGGTGCTGAATAGATATTGGTTTAGCAACATCCAATGGTTTGTTAATGGACTTAAGACAGTAGCGCCCGTGTGAAACCAAGTTCCTGGCACGTACATATTCAGGGAGCATCCTTCATGTGTTTTCTTCCCTAAACACAGTCTGAGTATAAGAAATCTTATGAGATCTCATATCTAACTGATTTTGTGTTTCTTTTTTCACTGACATTGAGAGAAGAGTCTTTTCAGCTATTCCTAGGAATCGTGCTCTTTGACACGTGTTAAGTTTCTCTCTGCACCACCTGACCGCGAAACAATGCAATGATGGGAAAGAGCACATTTTTTTCTTTGGACCAACTTCACATTTATTCCGAGAGCAAGACTGCAGGGGTCTACATGGTACCCTAATGATGACTGCACAGACCGTGTAAGATGAAATAAAAGACAGGTCTTGTCTCCCCCTAAGTGTCTTAGATCCTTGTCTCTGAATGCAGACCGTCCGGGTCCCTCTCCGACAACTGCCTGCTGCCTGCTGCTGACAGGAGAGTTCAGCAAACACAAGTGTCTGCAATGTCCCTCAGGTTCCCAGAGTGTCCCAGGGAAGGGTATGATTTTTCACTGAAAGAGCATTCCCAGGCTCTGACCAAATTTTCAGTTACGACTTCCTCAAAAGAGAGCATTTGAAAAAACAAAGCCATTTCTACTCACGTGAAAATACATTCAACAGATAAAAAATTTAAATCTCAATCCAGATAAGTATAAAATTTCCACTATACATTCAACAAACTCATCAACACCACAGGTGGCTTGCTGGGACCCTTGAGTCATTTATGTCTCGTCCAACAGACCCCCGCCCCCAGGTTGAGACAAGCAAACTCCTGAGATTTATTAAGTGGCCACACCCTCTCACAGTGAGGGATTTCTAGACAAGTGCAAATGGGACATTATATTTCATCCAGAAGAAGTATTATTCGAGGCAAAAATTTTTCTTTGTGTCTTAAAATTCACTTTTATGAATTTTACTTTTTTCTTTCACTTCTAATAAGTAGCTATGAACAGAGAACTCATGTTTTTCAAATATAACCTTTTAAGCAGTTCTAACAGTTCTCGTCAATTATATTACTATTGTTATTATTATCATTTCCAAATCCAAGGAACTGTGCTTCCATGTTGTCTATTTGGAATAGCTTAAACTGGATCATCCTTCAAAACACTTCTATGTTTTGTGGTTCATTTGAATTAAAGTGCTTAGGATTCAGTATCAACAAGCAGCAAATGACCTTTGTAAATACACCTAATTTACTGAGTCCATTAGGTTTATGATAATAAATAAAACCTCTGTAATGCTTCATAATAACAATAATGCCTTTCAAATGACTCTCTGCTTAATGGCCAATTTCAGAGCATTAACTGATGTTAACAATCAATTTCCTGGATATTATTGGGCTTCAGTTTATAAATATCAAATTATATAGGTCATAGTGTTACCTATGCAGGCCAGTTGCAGGATTTATATTGCTATTCTGTAGAAAAATTGCCAGGCATTGTATCAGGATGATTTTTTTTAATCTGATTCTCGGCAGGTTACTAAGCTTTTGCACTGACACTTTTCTCTAACTTTTCCCCCTCAGGATCAGGTAATTAAAAGGGTATTGATGCAAAGGGAAGCCGAACACCACATGGCTTGGCAAAGTGTCTCTATAAAGTCCTGTCCTGTAGCTGTGGATACAAACTCAAGCTGGTCATGTGCAGAACTCCAGCATGTTGAGCCCACTACCCCTCGGCACAGCCAAATGTTTCAGCAGCTGCCCTTTTGTCCTGTTTCTTAAATAAACAAAGAACAGATACAAATTAATGACCTAGATTTATTGCAAAACACACTGCCTTCCCAGAGCAAATAGCCTTAAAAGAACAGATGCTAAAATCACATTTCTTACTCACAGACCCCTAGAGAAGATAGTTCTGTGAGCACGTTAGTTTCTATTCTATAGAAATTAGTAATTAATAGAATGTAACTGTGGTGTACAACATCACACTTACCCCGATTTTACAAGCTTCCAGGCATGGGCCGAGCCCATGGTTTGTTCCATGATCTGTTGCCCCATTTTGCTCCAGGGTCTTAACAGCTTTTTTTCCCTTTTGCATTTTACTTGACTTTTTGCTAAGAATGATCAAAAGATCATTTTCCTAAGATTTTAACTAATAATTAATGTGTCGATTTGGTTAATATTGTTGCTAATACAGTTTTAAAGAGTGTCAGGAATATCAGGGAATTTCTTTTGTTTTACTCTGAACCACAGGATGGAATGATACGAAAGTGGGGTTATTTTTCTTCAAACTTTGGTTCAAAATTTGCTTTCTGCTTTTCTTTCTTGGTTTTCGTTTTAACCAATGCCAACTACACATAACAAAACCCGACAGAAACAATGAAAACCTTGCTGCTGATTTTGCATCCAGAGATTTAGCAGTAGCTTCTAATTTATGGCAAATGGGAATGAAGCTAGGTCACCTCCAGGCAGACATTAGAATGAAAAGGTACAGTATGTCATTGGCCACACGTTGTGCATTCTCTCTATCCCACACTGTACAATATTTCCAATCTTATTCAATAATTTAATATACATTTTCTTGTCAAGCTTCTTGGCAGCAGGCTATGCGGCTTGCAAGATGGACTGAGAATGCCACAGGTGGGCTGATTAGCGGGTGGCATTTCTGAATTCTAACAAGCTGTTAGCATTATGTCTGTTTGCTTTAGGTACAGATGTGAAATGATTTGACAGTGGATTTCAAAAGTGAGTGAGTACATTTTTGTATGTCAAACTATGGAAATATGTTTTTTTTAAATTTCACACATTGATGGTATATATTGTATTTATTAATTTCGGAAAGTATATGCCACTGACATGGCATAAAAATTAAAAAGCAGTATCCATAATGTATAAAATGAACAGATTGAATAAACATCCCACCCCCAGTTAATCAGAAAGTCTTATCTTGTGCTTCAGAAAAAGTCAGAGGTTGGAATAGCTCAGCCACAAAATAAGAGTCTTTGAAAAGTTTGTTTTAATTGGGTTTACAGTGTGATGGTGATTTTTTTAAAGGAGAAAAAAAAAGAAGCAAAAGGGAAAACAACGACCACACGCAACAAATGGCATGTGGAACACTTGCCAGTCACATTAAGTGACATCTGCCCTTGTCTAAAATTTCAAAGGTAATTTCAGGATTTATAAAGGGAAGCCTGCTTGACATACATAAAGGCAATTTAAAATAAATCTTAGAAATTTAAATTTTGTTGTATGCTTAAGGCGATGATACAGATTTGAAATAGAGACAGACACCCAAAAGTTAGACAGCAAACTAGATGACATCTAAAGGTAACTCCAGGTAATGATCGGTGCAGTGGAGGTTGGGGAAGGCTTTCTTTCTGAGGATGGTTCTGCTGGGGCACAGGAGGAATTCAAAGGCAGATGTTTGTGCTCAGGCTTGTGCAGGTGATTCTGCTTCGAAACTATGGTTTCGAGGATGACGATGGCTCCACCAGTCTCCAATGTGTTCTCTTCCCCAGTCCTTGGGGAATCCTTCCCCACTAAAAATAGCCACACCTTTGCCTATGGAATAGCTTTACAGTACATGTAGGTGGAAAGGATGTCTCCATCTTTCTCTGGTAGGATCTGAGAAGTCCCTCGATTACATTCCAGCAGGGTTAGAAGTTAGACCTCAGCATCTGAGCATAGCAGATACTCATGGTGATCCCATTGCCCATACAGGACACCAGGGAACGTAAGGAGGAAGCCCCCAGAGAAACCTTGGTCAGAATTCTGCCACCTTTGGCTCCAAGTTGAGTTTTCAGGATGTAATTGCCAGTCAACACATCACATGAGGCATGAGAAGTCATCGTAGAGAGCACCAAGCAACATGAAAGAGGATTTTGTCTCCATCGTTATCATTGACGTTAAGAGCTCTAAACAATCTTAAAGAATAGCTAATATGACAGTCTGATTTTAAAGATGAAAAATCCATGCCTTAGAGAAATCAAATCATTTTACAAACAGTGCTTGGTTTGTTCATCCCAGCAGTGCTGTGAGGTGAGCTGTGATAGCATGCTTCCCAGGTGAGAAAATAGACTTGGGACGAGCTGTTTTTTCACGGTCACACAGCAGGGCTTCTACACTCCAAGTCCACCCCTGCAAAGTAGTCACTAAACATCTTTATAATAATAATAATCTTTCAACCAACGTTTGTTGGGCACTAACTTTGTGCCAGGCACTTTTCTAGGTGCTGAGAATAGACAGTGTATAAAATTGACAAAAATCCATGCCCAGGGAAGCCTACCTTCTGGTGGGAGAGACAAAATGAAGTGTCTTATGCCATATTTAAGAAGGTGAAAGGATTTCAAGAAAAATGAAGCCAACGAGGGTGATTCAGAGTGTGGCAGGGGGGATGACTGTGGTCTGGGAAGGCCTCCCTGGAGGAAGCGAGGCAGGAGCCGTGCAGAGATGGGACTGACTTTCCAGGCAGAAGGAACGAGTGCAAGTCCTGAGGGGGGAGCAGGTCCTGCAAGATCTCGGAACACCACGCCACTGGACCAGCTGTGGGAGAGCAGTCGCCAGGCTGCCCGAGACATGCTGGGGGCGTGGGGAGTCTTGAGGCCACGGTAGAGATGGAAAGCATTTCCAGGGTCATGGGAACCTCGCCATTGTGGAAATTCCTTATGTTTTTACGGGGGAGGGCATTGCAAATTCCGTAAGAGAGACTTCCAAGTAAATTTTTTGGAGCCTAACTCACTTTAAAAGGGGAGCCTGCCATTGGAGCCCATACAAAATGGGCTAGAAACAGCACCGTCCCATCTAGGATTCAAGCACTTTGTGTACAAAACTGGAACATTCTCTTGTACAAAATGGTTTTGTTTTTTAGCTTTTGCCATGATTTTCCCCAGTGTATTAAGCCTCCTGCTCTTACGGGGAAATGGTGTGTTCTCTAGACATTTCCATCAATTTCAACATCAACAGTATAAAATAATAATAATCCTAGCTCCTAGACTTTAGAGACTATGTTTTCCTGTCTTTTTTTAAACTAGTTTTCCTCACTAATTAGCTTTTGGCTAATAATTTCTTACACACTTCTATATTCTACCATATCAAATATACCCAAACCTTAAAAGTAGTAAGAAAAAGGGTATAATATGGAGCCCATATGGAGATCCTTGAGAGCCCAACCCAGGTGAGGATCTGTATTGTTACCTTTACCCTTGATGCCTGGACTACTGTAGATGTTTAGTACAAATCTGTTGAATATTAAAGGCATTTTCATCAGAAAAAGGAAATGGATAGCAAAGGAAAATTATTTTTCATTTTACCTTCTCAATAAAATTGTAATGTGGGTTATTTTCTTCTCCATCATCCAACCTACCTCCAGAAATAGCCTGTGCAGGAGCAATGTGAGGCCATCTTGAAGGGCCTGGAGCTAACAGAAGATCTGTCTCTCCTGGGTCAGCATCTTGGGAGGGATTTATATACAGAAAATCCACTGGGTGTTCCTCCTGGGTGACAGACTTTGATGCTTTGATGTCTCCTCATCCAGGGAGGCTCAGGGAGAAGTCAGAGTCCACAAACATTGCCTGACCTCGTGCGTTTGTCCAGCTGCTGCAGGTTGTTTCGGCCTCCCCACTGCAGTCCAGCTGCTTCATGCTGCTGTCGCGTGCCTGACATCACTCACCCAAATCATCAAGCTGTAAGTCTCAGCAAGTATTCTTCCCCACCCACAGTAGCACCATACATGATACTGTTAAACACCCAAGTCATGAAGTAAATGCCTGTCTACATTTATTTTCAGCACACACAAAAAAGACTCCCTTAAAAACAACACTGATCGTGTTAAAGAACATTTCTTTATTGCAACGTGCCCATCTCTGTGCAGAAGGAGACCACTGCTGGTCTGTCTTGTGGAGGACCAGCACTTGAGTGATGTATTTGGAGAGATGATGGATTTGTGCTGCTCCATCCCACTCCCAGCTTGCCTGGTCCCCCCTGTGACCAATGGCAGGCATTTTCGAGACAGCTGGTGGGGTGAGGGGTGCAGGCTGAGGCTGTGCTAGAGCTCACTGGCCTCTGCACGGATCAAAGACTCATTAGCATCCCGCTCTCACCAAATCAACTTATTGGCTCAGACGATCTGTATTGCTTTAAACCCTTAGACAGCTATAAAATTTGTCAACTAGGCAGAGTTAGGATATGATTTTTGACAGGTCCCATCAAAAGACAAAAGGTACACAATCCCAAAGGCATACATATTGCATATGTTGTAATTCTAGTTTTATGGCAAACACAAATTAATAATTATTTCCCAAAGTACCAAAATAATGACTTGGGGTTATAAAATATGACAAATAGCCCACAAGGAAATTCAGAAAATATCTTGACCTGGAAGATCTGGTGGCAGACTACTCAAAATATGACTTTATGGTTTGTGATGCTTCAAGAATTTCCTGAGGGCCTCCCTGGTGGCGCAGTGGTTGAGAGTCCGCCTGCCGATGCAGGGGATACGGGTTCGTGCCCCGGTCTGGGAGGATCCCATATGCCGCGGAGCGGCTGGGCCCGTGAGCCATGGCCGCTGAGCCTGCGCGTCCGGAGCCTGCGCGTCCGGAGCCTGTGCTCCGCAACGGGAGAGGCCACAGCAGTGAGAGGCCCGCATACCGCAAAAAGAAAAAAAAAAAAAAAAAAAAGAATTTCCTGAAAGATTTATAAGATTGTAGAATTTACAGTGTGGCAGTGCATGTTTCCTAGGCCATTTGAATATATTTGTTTGTGTGGCTCAGTGGACAAAATGGAAGCACGGAGTACTCAGAAGACATTGAGTTCTAATTTAGATTTCACCGCTGACTAATTTTGTGGCAGATAGAAGTTTACTCCTCTGTGTTCTAATTTTTCTAGAAATAAGATGAGAATTACAATAGTCAGTTATTTACCTTTCAGGTAAACTGTGGAAAGACTAATAAAAAATTGAACAACTTCTTTATGAAATATAAAGGTCTAGCCACAACATAATGAGAATTTCTTTTATCTATAAGGGGAACTTTGCTGTTGATGTGAAAAAGTTACGTTTTGGCTTTGTAAGTTGGCCCATCCTGAGGATTCTCTGTGTAGGCTGTTCAGCCTGCTGGAAATAGCGAAGGTATCAACCTTTCTGCTGTTCATTTTCCTTTTAAGAATCTCCAGTTCCCATTATGTTATTGCCTGGAAGGAAAAGAAGGCAGCAGCCTGTTTTGCAGTTGGAGCCTGATACTATCCGGGTGGTTCTCAGGTACTCAGTGCACGGGGAGCCAGGCAGACTTTGTGCCGCCCACCCTCTGCTGAGCTTCCAGCCGCGGTGTCAGCCATGGAGCTGGCACCACGGGAAAAGCGGATAGGTCTCTGGTCCCTGGAGCTCCAGTCCACCTGTCCAATTCATGGAGATGTTAAGCCTGCGATGGCCAGATTCTTGGTTTTGTGGTGTCAAGTATAGCAGTTGGGGAGGAAGAAAGAAGAACACTGAGTTAGATCCCAAAAAGGAAATCATGGAAGGTATATAGACATCTTTAAAAAAAAAAAAAAAAAAACATTAAAAGTGCCTCACATTGCACGAACTGCAAGCAGGAAACAGCTGTTGAGTGGAGGGGATAATGGATGGCAGGGCTGGTGATCAGCACAGAGGAGATGGCTCAGTGGTCCTGGGCAGGGGCGAGGATGCTCCTGCCAGGGAGAAGGGAGTGTGTCAGGGCAATAAATCAAGTCAGGGATTCCAACCATTGGGTTTGCAGTGAGGATTTGCTTCTCAGTGGGTTGCATTTTCTCACTAATAATTCTCTTTGGTGGAAAAGAGAAGAATAGAGAAAGAAACTTTAGGACCATTTATATTATGAACCAATTGGGGGCCACATCGAGTTAAACACTGCTCATTTTAAAGCCGACCTCTGATGAAGGGCCTTCTGCCTTTTCACTCTTTGCTCAGCATGTAATTAGGTACTTGAATTCCTAACCACATTATATTTGCCAGATAACGGGTGTACAGTTGTTTATATGACTTAAAATTGACTTTAAAATTGGAGATGTTCACGCTATGTGTCCTTAGGTGTTTTCTGAGACTAGATGTTTTAGATTCCACATCCTAGCGTCTTTTATACAGTGACTCCCTGTACAGTATTTTATGCAAATAGTTTGTCTACAGGCATATTAGCATTTTTAATAGTTTAAAATCTTTCATTCCAGTATATATAAATATTTCAATTTCAGATGCCTTGCCATGTATTCATACTTATTTATACAAGGTTAAATTTCTATTAGACTGATAAGCCAGTTCATTTCTTAAATGATAATGAAATATATATAAGGGTTTTTAGTGAACAGCGTGCTTTCACATCCAGATTGAGCATGTTTTTAGTGTCGGGTTGATTTTTTTATCCTATACATCTTACTAAAAATAGTTTACCAAAAGCAAAGTCTGCTTTAATTTAATTATACTTTAAAAATCCATCATCTGCCAGCAATTAGTTACAGTAACATTAGAACTTGAAACTATAGTCAGCAAAAGAGAAATCCCAAATAAAAAAAAGTTCACCATCAGGTTGCAGAAATGCATCCATTTACTTGTCTTTTCACCTTCATTTCCTGTGGTGGATATTTCACAGTTAATGGCAAAAGGGAAGGATTTGGAGGCAACCTGGTGCTCTGTGAGGTGGGGCAAGGGGGCTCTGCTGGGTGCCATGGAATGACGGCATCCTCTTGATGCTGATACAGAAAGAAGGGTCATAGCCATGCCAGGACAGTGACAGCAGGGGCAGCTGCCACCCCCCCTGGCACATGCCACTTGACTCAGTGCCTAAAGATAACAAAACAGAGCCATAGGAAAACAGAAGAATTCCATTAGCCAGAGCAGTCATCCTCCGGGAGCGGTGAGCAGGCTTCAACCTGCCAAAGTTCTGTGAGTAATGAATGCGGCCCCAGAAAATTTATGGATTCCACAGTTTTCAACCACCCTACAAGGTTTTTCTATGCCTCTCAGCAGTTTTAAATGTACGCTTCTCTGTTGTCTCCTCAACTGCCATGCTGAATGGACAGCTTGGAAAGCCGAATCTCCTCTTTCCTGGAGGGGCTGCTTTCCTCAGTGAAAAGAGCTGGGTTTAACAGTTAGTTTAGAAGAGGAGAGGAAAGGGGGAAAGGAATAAAGAAAATAGATGCAGTGGGGATGCAAAGAGAGAAAGGATTTAAAACAATGAAAGTCTAGCGCAGAGCAAAGGAACAGGCAATAGGCAATAAGCATCGCACCTGCCTTCTTCCGGAGAGTTCTTGGCTTATTCAGGAAAAAATATGGAAAAGGGAAATCAAGACGTACAAAGAAAAAAATCCTCCAAGCAAAGAAGAGAATGACTATGGCACTAAGATAAAAGTGTGAGGTACACAAAAGTCAGAAAATCTGAAGTATCATAGGAAACACTACCAGAAGTGTAATCTAGATATCTAAATGTGTAAACGTGAAAGTCAAGGAACAGTAAAAAAAAAAGCATTCAAAAGGAATTTAAATCTCTTCATCTAAATTGTTTGACAGTGTCATCTTCTAGTTAGCTGAACTGGATAAGCTCAACATGAAAACCTTAACTGTCTGCGTAAGCACAGATAATTATTTAACACAGTTAACGATCTCCTTAAAGACTGAAGAATTCTTGTTGACTTTAAGTCATCATTAATTTCAATCCTTATTTTTTTGCTAGAAGCCCATTTACTCTAGTTGAGGGTAGTGTTTAAGATCATGGACTCTCGAGTCATACACATTTGAGATCAGATGCTAGCTCCGTCCTTCCTAGTTGTAGGAGTTATGGTTATATAACTACTTATAAGCAAGTCACTTAAACTTCATCTGTATAACAGGGACAATAATAGTAACTTATTTATAGGATAGTCATGAGGATGAAATGAGATAATGGATAATTAACACAATAAGCAGTTAATAAATCTTAGTGGTTGTTGTTTTATTATTATAATTTCCACTCTGTATGAGGAGATATAAGATCTATCCATTAGCCCAAATATTTTTCCATGTCTTTATTGCTGTTCTAAACTTGTTTTCTTGGAAGGCTCAAGTTCTCTCTGCCTTTAAAATGGAATATATTGGGATTCTTCTTGGAGGATCCCCTGTCCTCCCATGTAAGATACTGACTATAAGACATTGGCCCGTGGGCGTCAGTACTCACCAGATGGCTCCCTTTCTTTGTCTCTTATTCCCTCCTGCCCAGAACAGTAAGATGGAGACTGGCCCCAAATGTCAGGACAAGAGGGGAGGGACAATTTGATCAGTTCAGGATTACAGACAGGTAGGTTAATTTTCATTGATATTTCCAATACGATGAATTATAGCATATTTAGGCACAAAGTCGTATTTGTACATCTTTTGCCATTATCCTAAAATAAAATGGAAATCCACTACCACTTTCTATTTTATGTCTATCTCCCAATACTAAGGTTCTAGTTCTTAAAATAATTCCATGTGTAGCCAATTAACTCAAGCAGAGCATGAAATTTTTGAATTATTTTTAAAACATTGTTTAGCCTATATTACTTTCTAAAAATAATACAAAAACAAAGTAAAAAAACAAACAAATAACACTTTAAAACACACAACCTAATTTTTCTGGACTACCAACTCAGGGCAGCTCCAGAGAAGCTGGGCTTCCCAAGAACTCAGGACTCTCCTCTGCCCACTGAGAATGGAGCTTAGCACGTGTGTGCTCGGCAGGGCCAGGGAACCCAGAGTCATGGGGTAGACAGCGAACAGGAATCAGAGACTTGGGTAAACTCAGTGTAAATACCTGTGGGATAGGAAACTGACTTCCCGGCTAAAACAGGATCTTGGGAAAATCTGCTGGGCGAGTCAGAAAATATACACGTTCGCAGTCTCCATTTTACATTTCTTTTAGAAAATGGCATTTATCGGCCCAGTGACTTCTCACATGATGCGGGGAGTATGCACCCTCTGAGCCCTTCAGGTACATCTTCCTTCCCCAGGAGTGACCCTACCTCGCAATGGGAGGTCGACAAAAATCACAGCCCAAGATGGTATGACAGCAGCTTGATTAATAACGATTATCACAACAGATGGAAAACTGTAGCCACAACTTTCCAAAGAATGAGTCTTCCACAAAATCTCTTGATGAGCCAGAAGGGTGGTTAGCTACCACAGAATTATTCCTTACTTAACAGAATAAAATTGCTGAATTTCTACCCACTCCTTTTGATAATTCTCACAAATCTCCGGCAATTTACTAGTCGGGTGTGTGCAACTTCTGAGGGCAGCAGGCTGCATGCTCCCCTTGAAAGAGGAGCGTGCATCCCTGAGAAAAACTGACTACATGGGGCTTCTCTTCAGCAGTTCATCTTTCCAATGGGTCCACATACTTGGACCTCTGCTACTGAGAGATGATGAGTTTTATACCCACCACCAGAATGTTTCTTTATCATTTGGGTTGTTTTCCTTTCATCCCTGCTTTTTGTTGTTTGTTCTCGTTTACAGTGCAAATAGCCACAGCAGACGATAACCATTAATTCTGGAAAGCAGAGCCAGAGACTTTTTTTATTCCCTCCCTCCCCTCACGGCCCAGCTCAGCATGGAATAGAAAGGACCTGGCCCCCCTCCTGCTGCCACTGCTGGAAGGAGAAAGGACAGACGGCCCAGAAGACCCTGGCGGCTGGGAGGGCCCCAGAGATCCGGCTTCAAGACGGAGGGAGGTGATGGCAGCCCAGGCGACAAGATGAGAGGAAGGCTCCACTTTCCATCCAAAGAGCCTTCCAGAGCTGGGTAAAGATGCCAGTCCGTGTCTGAGTCTTCAAACACTGTTCTGCGCTGCCTTTCCCAAACCAAGGGGAGCGCCCTCCAGCAACTTGCTTAATTACCCTGTTCTTCCGAGAAGCTAGAAAACTCCCTCAGCTGAGTAGTCCACAGATTGAACCTGAATTGCCAGCAGATTCCTGTCATGCAGACTATTCAGAGAATTAATTATACTAGTGAACACTCTGCCCCACTGTCAAAGAACCGAATCAAAAGGAGACTGCATGGGGCTTCCCTGGTGGCGCAGTGGTTGAGAGTCCACCTGCCGATGCAGGAGACATGGGTTCGTGCCCCGGTCCGGGAAGATCCCACATGCCGCGGAGTGGCTGGGCCCGTGAGCCGTGGCCGCTGAGCCTGCGCGTCCGGAGCCTGTGCTCCACAACGGGAGAGGCCACAACAGTGAGAAGCCCGCGTACCGCAAAAAAAAAAAAAAGGAGACTGCATTTGCTGTGAAACTTGAACACAGGCGCCATGTCAGTGAGGGGCTTGGTGGGGCGGGGTGTGGAGATGGAGAGCTAGTGGGTTTCTGTCCCACTGAGCTGTAAACTGCTCAGCACCTGACAGTCCTGGGCAAGGACGTCGGGGCTGAGCTGGGGACTAGAAGAGCTGGATTCCAGCTCCTCCCCCAGCTCCTCGTCTGCATGCCTTGGACTAGTCACTTGTCTCTGCTCACTGTTTCCCCGACTGTTAAATTTGAGGAAGGAATTCATAAAACTGGTGTGAGAACACAGGAGATAACAAAAGTGAAAGCACCTTGTAAATTCTAAGGGGCTGTACACAGCGAGGTCTTCGTCCTTGGTGTGAACCTATAGGCTGTAGGAGCAGGTCAGGGAAGGAGGTACCCTCTCAGGCTCTGGCTGTCCCCTAATTGGTGTCTGCTTACTGGGTCCCATCAGTGGTGAGCTTGCCAAGGCGGACAGTGAAAAATAGGGCAATGGATATTTTGCATTAAATAAGGAAATGGTATGGTTGAGATTAGATGTAGGAGTTTTGGGATCAGAGAGACTGGGTTCCAAACCTTTCTCTGCCCCTTGTGTGCAACGCTGGGCAACTTATTCAACCTCACTAAGCCTCCATTTCCTCAACTGTAAAATGGAGGTGATAATGACGTTGCCCTTCACGGGGTTGTGGTGATGATTAAATGAGAGAATGCCTGTTAAGCATGGGCACAGCACCTGGCACAGGGTCAGGGTCGATAAATGTTACCCAACCTTTGTCCTGTAGAGTCCGACTGTTCTGTTTGTAACTCCAGTAGGCCTCAGGTGAATTGGTAGTGTTCAGCCATTCACTGAGCTACTTTTTCAAGCCATCCAAGGTTTAGTTCAAATGCTACCACCATCATAAAGCTTTTCTTGGTCCAGTCCCAAGCCCTGCTCCCCAGCCTGTACTAATCTCAGTGTTAAGTTCAGGGCCGGCTTCGTGGGCAAAGGACCTGCACAGCTGGAAAGGGCTCCATGCTCACAAAGGCCCCATACTTGGTTTAATGCTCTGTTGTGGCTGCTGTCTTTTTGAACAATGGACCCTGAATTTTCTTTTTGCGCTGGGCCTTATAAGTTATGTAACTGGCTCTCGTTATAATAGTTTGCTTTTGCCTCCGTTCTGCCTTGTAAATTTTATAATTTGTTGTTAACATGCCTTTAAAAAACACAGTCGATTCTCATTATTCATGGATTCCATAATTGCAAATTTGCCTACTCGATAAATTTATTTGTAATCCCAAATCCACGTTCACAGTCCTGGCCTAATCATTCACAGACATGCATGATGTGGTGAAAATTGGAATGGCTCAACATACACACTTCCAGCTGAGGTGGGACAAGGGACACTCTGCCTTCTTGTTTCAGTTCATACTGTAAACAAGCGTCATTTTCACAGCCTGAACTTTGTTCAGGCATAAGCATTGGCCATGAGTTCAATGTTAATGACTCAACAATATCTACTAAATAAGGTGTCTTTAAACAAAAACACACATAAAACGAGATTATGTATTGATTGATTGATGAAAATGTTGTGACCAAAGGCTCACAAGAACCTGACCCTGTATTCCCTGTGGAGAGATGGTTCAGTATTTGCTCAATGGAGTGTTTGCAGTGGCTTTGTAGAATGTAAGTAAAGAGATTTGCCTCTAACTCCTTTAAAGGCAGTGACCCTGTTTTATTCATTTTCTCGTTTTCCCATTGTCATGTTTCCCCCTTCCCCCAGGGCCTAGTACAGTAGTATTCAAAAAAGTGAACTGAAGTAAGTTATAACTCTGACTTTTTGAAGAAACATTAACAGCCAATTGTCAGTTCTGAGATCTTACTGCTGGTTCCCTATGAAATCAAAGCCTCCTTGGGATATTGTGGTTACATGAAAGGCTACCCCACCCAGCAAAAGTTATAAGTTACTCTCAATTTTTTCCTTGGTGAAATGAAAGAGTACAGCAGTGAATGGTCATGGACTAAAACACCTAAATTCTTCATGATCTGCAGACAATTACTGAAGACCTAGACTTGAAATTTGTTAAGAAGGAAGTTGTCATAGAGTTCTTAAGGGATGCATAACAAACTAAGGGGTTTGTATTTTCAGAAAAACAATTTTGGATATAGGAGAGATTTCTATTTTAAGTCCCTCTCAAGTGAACCATTTATAAGAGATTAGCTGAAATAAATAGCCTGGCAAGAATGGCACCCACTGTTTGGGACAGAAGTTAAAGACTTCTAGAATAAGTAATATACTTATCATCTGTTTAAAGCAGATAGGATTACTGGATTCCTGGCTGGGAGTGTCCTAGAGTCTGCAAAATGCAGAAGTGGATGAAATAATTTGCCCATTTATCAAGAGGATGATGGTAATGCCCATTCTGTCATAGATGAGCTTATCTCTAAATCTGAAAAACATGCATTTTCTATTGGCTGACTTCAAAACCTTCTCCTGATATCTATCCTGATCTTCCTTGGGAGAAAAATGACTTGACTTAGTCATTTTATTCATTGCGTTTGAAGAATAACGTGTATTTTAAGGGGTCAAAATAAGTGAGTACCTGGCCCCAGGACACAGTTATTCCTCCCCCACCCCTCCTCCCACCTCCGTGCTCTGAGATCTTGGCTCTTGACCCTTGGCTGCTGGCTCTGGCCCCTATCTCTTGACTCTGCCTTTCCTCCTTCGGAAGTATGTTCATAGCTAGATAGGCTGCTTCAAAAATAATAAGCACAGACCACTAAGTAAACAAGTAAGGCTGAGACAGCCCTGTTCACAAGAAAGATGAGGTTCAGATTTGATGGATAAACCATTGATAAAACAAGCGTAAAAGCATAGCAGGTAATGAAGAAATTATTGATGTGTCCTGACAGCTGATAAGTATACGGTGTTAGACAATGTGTCTTTTGAAAAGAGGAATTAAAAGATCTTGATGACATGTCAAGATGACCCTTGATGACATGTCTCTTTGGGTTTGGCTAGTAAACAGAAATAAGGTTACTTGAATTGAAAGGCAGGTAAGAAATACGAGGTTCCAGATGAAGAGAAGAGCGGTCCAAAAGGCCTGGAAGGAAGATGTGGAACTATAAATAGCACACTTGGGTTAGAGTGTAGAGTATGAAGTTGAATGTGAGAGGGGAGGAGGGAATAAACCTGAGTTATTCAATTGAGTCATATGATAAAAGCCCATGAATTCAAGGAGAAGGAGTATGAATTACAGCAGGCAATGGGGATCCACTGAGAGTCTTCCAACAGGGGAATAAGGTACTTAGAACTGCAATTAGAAAATAAATGCAGCAGTGGTGCATAGATACTTGGAGAAGGACAAGAACAGGGAGAGAGGCCAGTGTGGAGGCTTTGGCGACAGCAGACAGCAGGGAGGAATGAGAAGCACGGCTCCAGAGGAATGACATGGCAGAGATTGAGTTTGTGGCCTTGGAAACCGAGCATGTGGGGTTGAGGGTGCACAGAGAGAAGGGGGATTCAAAGATGGGGATTTTGAGCCCCAGTGACTGGGAAACAGAGGTGTTTAGTGAGTGAGGTGGATAGAAGGTTTTGGCATGTGATGTTTAAGATGCTGGAAGCAATTGAAAATTGGCAGAATCTAGATATGACTTCATCTGAATTACATTTCAGATATTAACGCACCAACTGTTCCGACTTTACTTCTCTGTTACCCAGCAGTATTTCTCCAAGAAAGTGTGTCCAGGCTTGATTTCTCAGACCTGAGGTAATCTAGGGAGTTTAGCCTGGCTCTGATCTACTGGTGTGTGTTAGAAGTGATGTCTGTCCTGAAAGACTCCGAGTCGAGATTGTAACGTCTTTAGACTTTAGGTTACTTATAGAATTAGCAAAATCTTTATCTTATCCTTTGTATCCCTCCCCCCCAGTCTCATCCTTACAGTTAGATCACGTGCACGCGTGCGCGCGCACACACACACACACACACACACACTATTGAGTTTCTATCATTCCAAGCCCAGTGCTAGCATCTGCGAAGGATAGATACAGAGGTGAATAAGATGCTATGCTCTCTTCAGAAGAGCTTACGGTCTGGTGAGGACTCCAGTAGTTGGCTCCATTGTGGGTTACTGAACACCCACTATGCACTGAGCACCAGGTTTAGGAGGCATTAAGAGGCAACACTGCCTAGCGGTTAGGCACGGACTGTGGTGGCTAATGTGTAGGCCCTGGAACCAAGCTAACTGGACTCAACATCTTGCTCTAGTGCTTACCCATCATGAGAACATCAATCAAATTCTTAAGGGTCTTGGTACCTCTGTTTTCCTACCTGTAAAATGGGAGTAATAATAATTCCTTCATAGGGTTGTAGGAAGATTAAATAAGTCAATAAATATAATCTACCATTATGTGCTAGGAGCTCATACATGTTCCTAGCACATGATAAGCACTCACTAAATCTTAGCTATTATTGTTAGACACTGCCTTCACAAATATGATCTCATTTAATCCTTACATTGGTTCTGCAAAACCAGTATTATTTTCTCCATTCATGAATGGGGAGGACCTCAATACTCAGGAAGAATAGCTGACTTGCCCCAGCTTGCCATTAAATGAAAGAGCCAGGGCATGAATCCAGGTAAGTCCACTGCTCATTCAAAAACATTGCAATACATCTTGTTACAGGGTAGAGTGGATTAAAGAAGGATGCTGTAAATGTCAATATGATCTAAAACCTGGAAACGGAAGACAAGTTTTAAATGGTTGATAATGAAATAATCAATAATGATTAGAACTGCTAATATAATTTCCCAATTTAAGCTTATTCCACAAATAACCTTTTAACATTATTTGATTGTGATAATGAATTAGATTGACCAGGTATTTTCTTCTTTGATTTCATGAACTATCCCTAGAGACATGATTTATTGAAAAATTAGCTCCTAATTTCCTATGGCTGAAACCAGTTTGCTAAACTTAATAAATAAATTGATGAATTTTTAGAAGATGTCAAGTTATAGTCAAGTGTCTGAAGGCTCTGTATGAATGTTAACAAGATACACACACACAGAGGTACACAAGGTCAGTTATGAGGCTGCAAGGATGAGCTCTGTGTTGCACAGAACTAATCACATCATAGAGGTTGGACACTTCCTGTCCACGAAGCTGATGTGAAGAAGTCCAGGCTAGGCTGACTTTTCCCTTGGGCTCTCCATAGCACTTTTACAGTCCTCCCTTAAGATTCTTTTCAAACTCTACCTTTAATTTGCCATCTGGTCAACCTCTGAGGACTAAGCTTGAATCAGGCTCCTGCTCAGGCTGAATTAGGTAAGATGTTTGCCTGGAGTGGCCCACAAAGCACATAATCCAAAGGGAGAACATCAACCCTGGCCAAAAATGAAAGCCAGAGGTCAGTACAAAAAGAGTTGTACCAACTACCAAGACAAAGAGACAAAGGTGAGACTACAAATGAAAAATGAGAGATAAGTCTGAAATCAAAATATTCAGAATGGTTCAAGAGAATGGGTGTGTTAAGAAGAAACTACTCCTTACATGCAGGAGAATTCCGGGCCCATTCTTACCGGGTGCTAGCCTAGATCTGGACAAGAGAGTAGCTATGTAAACATATGCTGTCTCTGCACTGAACCATAAGCCTTTTGAAAGCATGATATGATACGTATCTTGTCATTTCTGCATCTCCCATAGAGTCTGACATATGGCAGACACTTAGCAAATATTTGTTGAATGACTTAGGGAATGATGAACAGAGGTGACGATGCACTACCAGCTCTACTACCTCGACCGATAATTACACCTATCACTTTGGGGACGTTTGCTATGTGCCCAAAGTTGTGCTAAGCACTTGGCATATGTATTGTTTAATTCTTACAAAACCTTATAAGGCAGATGCTATTCTTAGCCCATTTTATAAATGAAGAAACTAAAGCTTAGAGAAGTTATCTTTTCCAAAATTGCATACCTAACAAGTGGCAGAAACAGCATACTAACCCAAGTCTGCCTGATCCCTCAGTCCATGAACTCGATCATTCAATTATGCTACTTTGGAAGCCCAGCCTTGTCTGACCTTGAATTGGATTCTAAAGGTTGTATAAGAGAATTCCCTGTTTCCCCCTTCAATCCCCGCCACCCAGACTGAGGTCAGTTCCCCTCTTCTGTACTTTTTGGGCAAGTCTCCACCATATACTCAATACATTGTCAAATAGTTAAGTTTAGATGAGCATCTTGACAGCAGGGACACTTATGTTCCCCTATGGTGAATACCATAATGCCTGGAATACATTAAATAAATGTTTGTGGAGTGGACTAGCTACTGACTTCTGAATTAATGATGGTCATTAGAAGTCTATGTTTACTGGAGACCATTTTGATTTTGATCCATGGATTCCCTCACGTAAGGACTGAAAGGTCAAGAGATAAGATAAACAAGGCTATTTCAACACCCCTCAGCAGCTACCTTTGGGGCTGGATTTATTGCCTTCTTGGGTGAAATTTGCCCCTCAACTTTGCTGAACTGTCAGGAGTGGTGATCTTAGGTGTGAGGTTGTCAATTGCCCCACAAACTTACTTTTTAACTCAAAAGTGCCGTCTCGCGCTGGAATGGGAGATCTGTCATGCGGAGTTCACAGGACCACTCGACCTCCAAGGAGGTGGGACAGGGGAGGCCATCAGAAACAAGGATCACCCTGTTCCCAACTTTAAAATTAAAATAGTAAAATAAAGGAAGAAAATTTAAACTATAAAAAATGTAAAGCTTTTAGTAAAAGATTAACAATAATAATAAGAGCATCCTAGAGTAATGGTTAAACAGCCCAGGCTCTGGAGTTAAACAAACCTGTTTCAAATTCAAATTCTTCCCTCACTAACTGTGTTATACAGGGCAAGTTACAATCCTAAGCCTCAGTGTCCTTGTCTGTAAAATAGTATTAATAATGACTACCTTATATGATACACATTAGATAATGCATGTGAAATATTTAAATCAGCACCTATTATATAGCAATGGCCCAATAAAAGATAGTTGTTATTCAAACAGTTAAAGCTTATTTAGTTACTTAATAAATATTTATTCAGCACCTACTGCATGCCAGGCACTATGCTTTACCCATCAACATAGAATAATGAGCAAATACGTATGAGATCTGGGCCCTCACAGAGCTTCATGGTGAACCATAAAAGTAGCCACAGACTCTTCTCCTCCTAGTATCCACACCCACAACAGGCCCTTTGCGCGCCTTCCCTCTTTGATGCTAAACCTGGTCATGTGACTTGTTTTGGCCAATGAGATATTAGCCAACATGATACAAGCAGAGTCTTGTAAAATGCTTGTGCTTTGTCCTGTCTGGCTGTTCTTAGAGCCCCTGCTGCCACCACCATGTGAAGAAGCCCAAGCTAGACTGCTGGATGTTGAGAGACATAAGGCACAATTGTTGCTGTCTCCTTGTCCAACACCTGCCAAACTTCTGAAATGTGAGTGAGACCATCCTAGGATCATTGCCTCCAATTGACCCACCAACCGACCACAGGAAAATTAGAGTGCCCAGCAGAAATCAGCTGATCGGCTGACCAGAAAACCTACCTAGCCAGTTCATGGAATTATGAACTCAATAAATGGTACTTGTTTTAAACAGTTAAGTTTTGGGGTGGTTTCTTATACAGGCAGAACCAACTGAAACAAGCTTACAGCCTAACATGGGGGTCAACAAACATTTTCTGCAAAGGGTCAAATGGTCAATATTTTGCCTTTGCAAGCCATAAGATCTTTGTGGATACGACTCAGCTCTGCTATAGTAGCCCAAAAGAAGCCATAGACAATATGAAAATGAATAGTCAGGACTGATTTGCCCTGAGGGCTGTTGTTTGCTGACCCCTGCTCTAGCACAAGAAACAGACATTACTCAAATAATCACGAAAAGAAATACGTGCATATAGACTATAATAGCTACTGTGCAGCCAATGCTCATCATGCTATTAGAAAGAATAATTGGAGGACCTGTCCCAAGCTGGTCATTCATTTACAGTGTCTTGGTTAGATTTCCCCAGAAACAAACCCTGAGATAAGGATTTGAGTGTAACAGTCTGTTTGGGAGGTGACCCCAGGAAACATGGTAGGAGAGTGGAGACACGAGATAAAGAAGGAAGCCATTATGAAGCAAGTTAATGGGCAAGTTAACCCACTGGCAAGTGAGGCTTAGTCTGCTGGTACCTCTGAGAGATGCCCTAGGTCACTGTGGGCTGAGGAAGCTGGGCTGTCTATTCTCCACCGTCCCACCCATTATTGTTGGAGGGTAGCTCCTGGAGGGCTTCACTCTCCGATGTTCTGGCCAGCATCAGCACTCGGGCAGAGAGTAGCACTTCACAGGAAGAGTTGGACCTGGTAGCGAGGCATGCCAAGGGCTGTGGGTGGACTCCAAGAGTGACTGCTGCAGAAGGCTTCCCTGTGGGAGCCAGGTCTGAGTTAAGCTCTGGAAGGAAGGATTAAAAGCCACAGCTGAAGCGTAGATGTAGAGAAGGTCCCCTAGGGAGGAGGCTATGCAGAGAAATAAAAAGAAGCCTAGAACTAAGTGTTTAGGAAAACCTACATCAAACGGAGGATGAGCCGGAAAGGGGACTCTATTAGTTTCTCAGGCTGCTGTAACAAAGTACTGCAAACTCAGTGGCTTTAAGCAACAGAAAGTTATTCTCTTGCAGTTCTGTAGGCCAAAAGTCCAAAGTCAAGGTGTCATCAGGGACATACCTTTTCTGAAGGCTCTAGGGGAGGGTCCCTCCTTGCCTCTTCTTAGCTTCTGGTGACTTCTGGCAACGCTTGGGGTTCCTTGTTTTGTGGGTGTATCACTGAAATCTCTGCCTTCATCATCACATGGCCATCTTCCCTCTGTTCGTATCTGTGTCCAAATTTCCCTCTTCTTAATAAGGACGTAAGTCATCAGACTAGAACCCACCCTAATGACCTCATTAATTTGATTGCATGTGTAAAGACCCTATTTGCAAACAAGGTCATGTTCTGTGGCAGTTAGGACATGAACATATCTTTTTTTTTTTTTTTTTTTTTTTGTGGTACGCGGGCCTCTCACTGTTGGGGCCTCTCCCGTTGCAGAGCACAGGCTCCGGACGCGCAGGCTCAGCGGCCATGGCTCACGGGCCCAGCCGCTCCGCGGCATGTGGGATCTTCCCGGACTGGGGCACGAACCCGTGTCCCCTGCATCGGCAGGTGGACTGTCAACCACTGCACCACCAGGGAAGCCCTGAACATATCTTTTGAGGGAACATAATTCAACCCATGACAGAGACCGACCAGCAGCCACAGAGAGGAAGAAAATCCGGAGAATACGCATTCATGCATAGCCACAGGGAAGCAGGGCTTTGTGGAGGAGGGAGAAAGTGTCATAAATAAGGTGAAGACCACTCATTGCATTTAGAAATGCAGACAGCATGATTCTTACCAAGGGCTGATTCTGTGCAGAAGTGGAAGAATAACAGCAGTGAATGCGAGATGAGGAAATGGAAATAGCATTCAAATCTATCAAAACGCTGGACAGTGAAAGGGAAGAAATAGATAGAATCAAAGATTTATGGGCCTGAGGGAGGATTTTTTTTTTTTTTTTTCAGTATGCGGGCCTCTCACTGTTGTGGCCTCTCCCGTTGCGGAGCACAGGCTCCGGACGCGCAGGCTCAGTGGCCATGGCTCACGGGCCCAGCCGCTCCGCGGCATGTGGGATCTTCCCGGACCGGGACACGAACCCGTGTCCCCTGCATCGGCAGGCAGACTCTCAACCACTGCGCCACCAGGGAAGCCTGAGGATATTTTTTAAGATGGCAGAGATGGGAAGGAGCAAGTGTGGAGGGAGATATTGAATGTGGAATTGACCAGCAAAACGCAGGATCCTGAGGAGACAGGAATGAATGGGTTCCTGGGAGCAGGCGTCTCTGTTGTAAGAGGCGGGGTCAAGTGGAGACGCGCAGGCCCCAGAATGGTCCCCTCTATGCTTTACGCCCTCGTTCTTCCCACCTAATGGCCTCATTTGCCAGCCTTAGGACAATCCGCTTGGTAACAACCACCAACTGATCTGCCCCCAGGGAGATCTGTTTTTCCACACTTTCCTAGTATTTCCCTTCCTCATGATCCTTTACCAATGTTTGTCAGTAACTGTCTTTTGGGTCTACCAAGGCTCTGTCTAAAAGGATTATCCTAAGAGGGGTGAGCATAAGGGTGCAGGGCTTTGGTAGACGTGTGCATTATTCATTCATCTTGAAAACAGCCCCAGCAGGTACGCAGGACAGCATCGTTACTTTCACTTTACACAAGAGGAAACTTGACTCCAAGAAGTCAAGGGTTTTAGACAAGATCACGTGGATTTAAACCCCCCATCCTTAGATATCTTGTTGGAGCTTTTTCCACTGCAGAGAGCTGCCTCCTTCCACGTGATATCAATAGTGGTTTAAAAATTACATCACAAGTGCTTCCCTGGTGGCGCAGTGGTTGAGAGTCCACCTGCCGATGCAGGGGACATGGGTTCGTGCCCCGGTCCGTGAAGATCCCACATGCTGCGGAGCGGCTGGGCCCGTGAGCCATGGCCGCTGAGCCTGCACGTCTGGAGCCTGTGCTCCGCAGCGGGAGAGGCCACAACAGTGAGAGACCCGCGTACCGAAGGAAAAAAAAAAAACGTTACATCAGAAAAGGAATATTATGGCCTCCAGAAGGAAATGGAATATTTTTTTCTTCAAGATTTGTAGAGTAACAGGAAATATTTATGGCCTTGTTTTCTTAGGAATAATGAAGCAGGCTGGTGTCTTGGGAACTAAATTTGCCTTCCTTGAGAAGGCCATACACCCGAATCATCCAGATGAAAGTACACAAGAACTATTTTCCCATCATCTTAGAGCATTATCTATCCAGCACACATTTACTGAGCTCCTACTATGGGCCAGGGATTATTCTAGGGACTAAGGAATAAAAATGAATTGGGCATCATCTCTGTTCTCAAAGACCTCAGAATCCGGGGAATAGGCAGGCACGTTTGTGGGCAGGCTACCCTGATCACATGGAACGGTGAGCCCTAGGAATACACTCCAGCCTCTGGGGAATGATGATACTTCAAGGAAGTTGGGGGGACATAAACTCTGTGAGAAGAGAGGGGAGGGAGGAGAGCAGGCCCCAGGAGATCAGGCCAGGGAGGCAATAATAATAGCAATAATAAAATACACTTGTTTGGCATTTACAGTTTTATATAATTTTTTTCATTTAGTTTTTACAGCAACCCTTTGAGAAGTAAACAGTAAAGCACTCTCTGCCCCATCCAGGTAGCTCTGGGAAATGAGCTTTCCCTAAGCATCAATGTATTCAAAATGAATAAAGTAAGAAATCTGCCCATATTATGCTACAAATTCATTAGACTTGCGTCCCTGAGTTTCAATTGACAGATATTGCCTAGTTTGGGGGGCTCTAATTTATCATGTTTAGCCCAAGCGTGGCTCCACACTGTCTTCTCTTAAAGGTTCCTAATTCTGCCAGCTAAACTCTGAAAGTTGGTTAAAGTCTCAAGCCCTGTCTTCCCCACATTCTGCTTCCTCAGCCATGTGTTATCTGCCATGACACAGCTGCAGTCCTTCCTGGTATTTTGTTAACTGATCACCAGTGTGGGCACCAAGAAGGGACAGCTTCAACTGACACTCATTTAGGTGGAATTCTAGGCAAGTCTGCTAACGATGAACTCCCTTCTTAAGGAAGTGATTCATACACCACAGTTCATCCATCCATCCTTCCATTCACCAAATGTACTGAATGCCCACTATATGCAAGACACACACTGATAGACTATGTAAAGGACTCAAATAACAAGACATGTATTTGGAGTCTATTGGGAAGAATAGGATGAGCACACAAATAAATAACTAATGTGCAAATCAAAGTGAGGTAAGTGAGAAAAGGGAGCTGGGATCATCTGTTCTTTTATTTCTTCAGCAATCATTTATTAAGCCCCAATTATGGGAAAGGAACTATGCCAGGTTCTCTCCCATATGTTGCCTTATGTAATCTTCACAACAAGGAGACAGAAGCTCTTAGCTCCATTTTATAGATGAGGAAACCGAGGCTCTCCTTTCCTTCCTTCCTTCCACGGAAGGGCTTCATGGGAGAAGTTTTTTCTTTCTCTGTTTGGGAGTTTCTTTGCTTGTTTTGTTTATTGTTGTTGCTGTTGTTCAAGTTTGAGGTTTGCACATGATTTTAACATTTGAATCTAGGAGGATTTAACAGGAAGCTGAAGAAGCTTGGCCTTCAAGGACCCAAGTTTTCATGGGTTCCTTTCAAGGACTCCTATGAGGAGCCATAGACAAGTGTTCACGTTTTCAGATGTTTCTGTAAAATTTGCCAAAGTAATGTATTTTAGCGTTCTTTTTAGAGAGGCTGTCCCAAATTGTGTACAGTTCAGGCCCCTCAAAATCTGGACACACTACTGCATTTAAAGAGAGAATGAAGGGCATGTGAAAAAGGGGAAGCTGCTGACAAATGCAGTGAAGTGGAGAAAGGTCGGTCGGGGCACACATGGAGGAGTGTGTGTGGCCCTTTCTGTGCAGGACCAATTCAAGACGAGGCTAGAAAGGACGATATAATGGCTTCCTCAACCCTGCACCTGCCCCCTCCTGTCCTCCTCTTGGAAACACTGGAAGAGGGACCTTTCCTCCGCAGGGCCGATCTCTCCACCCAGGCTCAGATTCCTACCGAGGGAGGGAAGGAAGGGAGGGGAGGAAGGAAAGAAAACCTCTTTGAAAGATTTTTCCTCTCCAGACTCAGTCCTTTCTTTTTCTCTCCATTCTTGGCCGAAGTTCTTGACAGAAATCATCTTCACTTAACTGTTTCCATCATCTCAGTTCGGATGACTTCTCAGCCCACCGCAGTCTGGCTTCGTCCCCCACCACCATCTCCTCCTGCAAGGAAACTGCTCCTGTCAATGTCGTCAGCAACCTCCTTGCTGAGACAACAACCAGCTCGTGCTCTGCGGTCCTCATTTTCCTTGGCATCCTGACTTTGAGGGCCAACACCCAGGACTTCCTCCTGCCTCTAGGCCTCCTCCCTGTCTGCCTCTGTGGCAGGCTCTCCTTCCCACGTCCAGCCTTGAACACTGGTGTTCCCTGCTTGTCCCCAGTCACGATAAATATTTCTCCTGTGTGTCACAGGCACTGACTCTCATCATGTCTGAAGCTGAGCGCAGCATCTCACACCCCAACCTGGCCCTGCCCAGACCCGACAGCTGCCCATCCGATGCTCCGGCCCAGGAAAGGCACCACTGTGCACAAGCTGCCCAGGCCAGAAACCTGTGGAAGGGACTTGTCACCTCCCTCTCTCTCACCCACTACCTCAAATCATTGCCCAGACCTGCCTTCAACATCTCACGTCTGTCCCCTTCCATCCACCCCCAATGCCACGATTCTTGCCTGGGTTCCTGGACGCACCCCGTCACTCGTCCCCCTGCCTCTCTTCCTCCTTCTCACCGACCATTTCTCCAAACTGCAGACAGAATGGACTTTCAAAACACAAGTCTGTTCACGTTACTCTTCTGTTTGCACCCCTCAGTGGCCTCCCGCTGCTCTCAGGACTGAGTCTGAACCCCTGCCAGGGTTTTCAAGCCTTTTATAGTCGGGACGACCTCCCTCCTGCTGTCATGCTCCCCTCATGGACTACAGCCCAACTGCACTGCTCATATGCTCTTGCCTCTGGCCTTTCACCACCCTGCGCCTCCTACATTTTCCTGCCCCCCACTCCCACCCCCCAGCCTGGTCTTTATCTGGATTCCTCCTGTGCCTTCTTCAGGCGACGGCAAATGATTTTAGACAGGAAGCCTTCACTGACGTCCTAGGGATCAGGCTACGTAGCTCCACAACACTTCTCCCGTGGACCCTACCATACTCTCAGATCCTCAAGAGAAGGCACCAGGACTTTGTCAGTTTGCATCCACAGTGGCGGCCCCACTGCCTGGCACATGGAGAAATAAACATGTGTTGAGCAAGTCATGAATGAAAGATCGGAGGAAACTAGGTGCCCATGTGCACTGACTGAATGCCAGGATGGAGAGTTTGGGTTCTATTTTGTGTGGGAAGTGGAGCCAATACAGGGTTTGGACCAAGGGAGAGCGATGACCTGACCTGTGCTTTAGAAAGTTCACTCTGGTGGCACAGTGGTTGGAGGCTTCATAAAGACAGACGACTCCTAAAGCAGGAAGCCCAGTTAGCAGGCCCTTGGGAAAGTCCAGGCAGGAGGTAGCCAAGCACGGGTACAGGTGGGGAGACGGCAGCAGGGAGGAGAAACAATGCAAAAATCACCTTGACGGACCCCATCAATAGATTAGCCTGGGGCTGGGGGAGTCCAGGTGACCAGGGATGGTCTTAGACCTGTTCTCTTTGTCCTCCAAAGTTTCAGGCTCTGAGACTTTGAGCCTCCGCCCCAAACCCTTATTTGGAGAGCAGATATTTGCATAGCACTGGGTTCTTACTGCTGTTTTTATTATTACCTATCCAAACAGAACTTGAATGATGAAATCGACAGCAGCTCGCACTGGTGTCTCTTTACACAGAGAACATGTCCCCGACCCCACCAGGGCTGTAAAGAATACCTACGGCAGAGGATTGTGGGTTTAGCATTCTGTTTTGTTTTTCAATCTTTAAATGCTCTGCTCTGCGCTCCGCAGTGGAGCTTTCCCCCGTTCACCCTTCCTGGGCAGCGGCAGCAATCATCAGAGTGTGTGCCACTATGGCACAGCCAGCCTGGGGACAGCCGCCACCACGCCCCCTAGAGGCCAGTCAGGAGGCCCAGCAGCCAGCTCTCCACGGGGTGGAACTGGCAAGGAGCTCATGTCTTCTCTGCTTCCCACAAATGAAAACTTCAGGGCACAAGGTTCATTGGAACATGATTTATCATCATCCGGCGTAGCCTCACTGGGGTTCAGGTGTTCAGCAGTTTCACCAATCTCAATAATTCTGAAACACTTATTCCTGTTGGACAGGCTATTACTGATGAAAGCAGGAAGGCTAAAGACAGAAATGTTTTCACTGAGTTCAACGGCACGGTGGTACACTCACAGATCACAGCACAGGACACACAGGTCTATGATGGTGGCAGTGAAGAGTGTGGACCTGGAGGTCAGACCACTCGGAATCAAAGCCCAGCTTTGCCATTTGCTGCCATCGGGACCTTGGGCAAGTCTTTCAAGCTCTCTACACCTTAGTTTTCTTCTCCGTGAAATGGGTGTGGTAAAAGTAACAATGCCCAGGGCTATTACAAGCATTAGAAGAAACGATCCACATAAAGCACTTAGATAGTGTGGTTTCTCAACCTGCAGACACCTTCAGCAGAGTTAGTAATTCTAATGGCCATGTGATTCCCTTTCCAGGTCTTTATGGTTCCCCATGCCCAAGGGCTTCTTCTTATTCTTTTTTTTTTTTTAATTCATGATATTATATCCCTCCTTAAAAAGAGCTTCCAAAATGTAATTGTTCCCAGAAATGATTAGTAACAGTTTTTTCTTGTCTTGCCTTTTTTTTTTTTTTTGCAGTTCACGGGCCTCTCACTGTTGTGGCCTCTCCCGTTGCAGAGCACAGGCTCTGGACGCGCAGGCTCAGCGGCCATGGCTCACAGGCGCAGCCGCTCTGCGGCATGTGGGATCCTCCCGGACCAGGGCACGAACCTGTGTCCCCTGCATCGGCAGGCGGACCGTCAACCACTGCGCCACCAGGGAAGCCCCTCTTGTCTTTTTTTTTTTTACATTCTTAAAAATTGTGGTAAAATTACAAATATAAAATTTACCATTAGTGGGACTTCCCTGGTGGCGCAGTGGTTAAGAATCCGCCTGCCAAAGCAGGGTGCATGGTTTTGAGCCCTGGTCCGGGAAGATCCCACATGCCGTGGAGCAACTAAGCCCGCGAGCCACAACTACTGAAGCCCTCGTGCCCTAGACCCAGTGCTCCGCAACAAAGAGTAGCCCCCGCTTGCTGCAACTAGAGAAAGCCCACACACAGCAACGGCAAGGCAGCCAAAAATTAAAATTAATTAATTTTTAAAAAATTTACCATTAGTGACTGTTAGTACATTTACAGTGTTGTGCAACCATCACTGCTATTGAGTTCCAGAGCATTTCATCACCCAAAAGGAAACCCCGTACCCATTAGCAGTCATTTCCCATCCATCACCCCCACCCCAGCCCCTGGCAACCACTAATCTGCTTTCTGTTTCTATGGATTTGCCTATTCTGGGCATTTCATATTAAATGGAATGTTTCTTTTATTCCTAAGACAAAGTTTCATTTCTCCTTGGAAGCAGTAAGTAAGCTCTGTCAGGCAGGGACTTTTGACTGTGCAACTGTGGGTGAGTTACTTAACATTTCCACAACTTGGCTTCCTCCCCTAGAAAGCAAGGATGACAGTCATGGGACCCCTACCCAGGGCTGTGTGAGGAGCGAATGGGATGGCATATGTCCAGTGCTTAGTAAGTACTCTCAACTATCACTCATGTTATTTTCGATGACACAAGTAACGCAGGTTCTTTGGAAAACAGAAGTGTACACATAAGAAAAGAAAACTTCCCCCGTCCCCCAGCTACACTGGCGGTTGAAGGTCATTGGCCACGTCCTACCTTAGTGTGAGCAGTGGCAGCCCCAATGGTAGGTACTGGGGTAAGTGGACCTGAGCCTGCCTCTCTGCACTGCGACAACGTGGGTGACCTTGGACAAGTCACTTAGCTCCTGTGAACCCTATTTCCTCATCTGTCACAATGGGGAAACATCCACTGCAGGAGGCCAATGTGAGAAGCAAAAGATGTTCAAGGCCAAGGGCCTGACTCATAGTAGGGTCTCAGCAGCCAAGGTCATGCTTGGGCCCCAGAGAAGGCAGCAAGTGAGGAGAGGACTCGGCTACAGGCACTGCACGCAGAGGTCATGCAGATCCGGGGAGAAGGTGGGGGTCTGAGGGGCCGTCAGGATTTGCAGAGGCGGAGACACGAGGAAGGACTGTGCAGGCGGGGGGACGGAGCTGAGCGTGGCAAGGCTGGGGGCTGTTTTATTCCCTCACTAACCTTCACGCTCGTCGTTTCCATCCCTCTACATCCCTCTACAGCAGTAGTAAGGGCTGGATTCATAGGGAGGGTTCCCGTGGGCCAGGCACCAAGCCCGTTGCCCTTTCTCACTTCATCCTCAACTCCAAGGGAGGGAGGGATGAGGAAGCTCCTGCTGTAACAGCTCTTGAGGACGGAGACAGAGACAGCAGAGGGTCTGCCAAAGGGCTGAAGCGGAGGCACCCGGTCTCCACAGGCCTCGGCTCTCCCAGCCACACCTCCTTGGAATCTGAGGAACTGTAGCTTCTGAGAAGGGAACAACAAAGAAGAAGGCAGACACACAGACTTCTGTTCAATTCAGAAAGACCCTAGAAAGTAATAGGCCAGTTGCCTCAGGTATTGGAAACTGCCGTATGAAACTCAAAGTGCTAGGCCAAAGTCACATGCTTCTTTCAGAAAGCCAAAGCAAGGCCACCTGGGCTCAGAATATGCCAAACGTCAATTAAACGTAAACTGATCCCTCAATGCACAGCCGACCTGAAACAGGGCCAAGGTTGTTCACTGGGTTTTGCCCACATGGCACCAAGGAAGTCTGACTCCTGGCAGAGGGTACACGTAGATTGGCCGGGAGTATCCCAGAGCACGTAAACTGTTGTAACAATTGTACTGCAGTTGGCTCCATCAACTAAGAGATGACCGTGATCATGCCCAGCACTTCCATGGGCCACAGATGACTAGGGTGGAGCCATCTCCTTTACTGTGCTGAGTAGCTCAGATGGTGAAAGGAACACCAGGCAAAACCAAGTTTTATCTCCATACCATGAACCAGCTGTGTGACCTTGGGCCAGTCACTTAACCTCTCTGGGTCTCAATTTCCATACTTGATAGTGAAGGATTTGACTGAAAGAATCTAAATTCCCTTCTGGTTCTAAATTCCTTTTTTGGGCCTTCTTGCGTTGACTTTTGGAATCAGCAAATGAGGCCAAAAGAAGCTGTGGCTACATACACTTCCAGATTGAGCAACAAACTCCTCAGCCAGCAAGGCCTCACGCAGCCCACTGTGGGTGTTCCTAAAACTGTGGAGGTAAGTCAGATGAGTGAAAACTGTATCATAAAAGTTCGAGAATCACTCAAAATTAAAAAGAATTAAGAACTCTTTTGCAGAAGGAAGAATACTTCTGTAATGCCTCAAATTCCCTTTCATCTGCATTTTAATTTGAATTTTCACAAGTGGATTTAGTGGACTTTGGAGTCGACAGAACTGGGGTGGAACCCTGGTTCCTGAGGCAGTTACTCTCTGAACTTCAGCTTCCTCATCTGTAAAATGGGTGTTTATACCTTTCTGGAAACATTGTTGGAGAGATTAGCAGGGATTTATATTGAGTGATACAGAAGGTGTAAAACATGAGGTGCCCATTAAGTGCATTTTTGTGCCAGTCCTAAAGAAAGACACGTGGCATGTGTATTCGCTTTTTTCTCCCTAGTCTCTTTTAGGTCCTCCAGGATAGGGACAAATTTCTTCTCCTCCTTGGTAAAGCCCACAGTGTTTTGCATGGCACTGAGCAGAATAAATGAATTCATCAATTAATGAAATTACTCTTCTGTTCTTCCCTAAGGTTCTGCCTTCCTTCCCAGAGTTCACACCATTTCTCCCTTCCTCTTTGACGTGGCAGGTTTAACGTCTCTCCTGGCCTTTGCAAGTCTTAGAGACTGTCCTTTTATGAGGAGGACTCCTGGCGTTTGCACATCACAGCAGAACACGTGTCCACTGAGAACCGTGAGGCTCCAGGCAGCCTGAAGGTGGAAAGCAGAGATCTCCTCACTACCCCAAAGAGCAAGCCCAGCCCCCTCAGTGGGGTGAAATGGGGTGGACCCTTTACACTTTGTGCTTTTCCAGTCCCAGGAAACCACACAGGTATTTATGCTCATGCTCCTACAACATCTTTGTAGGTACATGCAGTTTTAGCCCCGCCCTCTCTGTTTCCCAGACTAAGAGCAAGGGGTAGGAATGGGAAAGAGGTGGCAAGAGACGGGGTGGGGAAACATGTTGCAAGTAAGACTGGAAATATGCCTGAGAGGTAGGGCAGGAAGGCTGCGCTTTCCAAGGGGAGACCCATTCCACCTCCTGGAACTCGGGTAGCATTTCCTGGGTCCCCTTATCCCCAGGTTAGACTGGAGAAGCTAACTCATGCTCCTCCTAAGTTTAGCTGCAGAGATTACCACACCAAAATGAAACCAGGAAACCAGTGGATCAGGAACGTCCATGAGCAGAGGGGAGGTTGGCTGCTGCTGGGATCAGCAAACAGCAGGAGCTGGAACCACAGTTACCATCAGTTACCATGTTCCCAGTGCTAGCTCGGTGCCTGGCCCACTCGAAATGTCTCTTGAGTGAGCAGATGCATAAGTACAAGAAGAAATGAGCAAATGAATGAATTTCAGCCGGGACTAAATTAAACAAGTACTTCAGGTCCCTTTTCAAAGGGCTAAGACCACCATTTCGTACCTTGCCGCTGCTTAGGAGGGATAAGTGAGAGAATATTTGTTGAAGGCTCCGGGGCAGTGGAGAGGGTAACTTGTGTGCAGGTCCCAGGAGAGAAGAGCTGCAGGTGGGGGGAACCAGCTGCTCAGGAAGCAGATGGGGAAGAAGGAGAAGGTGGGCGCAGCTGAAGCCTGTGGGGGGAAGTCCCGGGGAGAAGTGGTGGTCGAGCAGTGGGAGGAGGGGAAGCCCACACACTGGGGGCGCGCACATGGTGTAGGTCGTCATCTAGTCTCCCCAGAGCCCTGTGAAGTCAGTATATCATCTCCATTTTTTTTTTTTTTTTTTTTTTTTTTTGCGGTACGCGGACCTCTCACTGCTGTGGCCTCTCCCGATGCGGAGCACAGGCTCCGGACGCGCAGGCTCAGCGGCCATGGCTCACGGGCCCAGCCGCTCCGCGGCATGTGGGATCTTCCCAGAACGGGGCACGAACCAGTGTCCCCTGCATCGGCAGCGGACTCTCAACCACTGCGCCACCAGGGAAGCCCTATCATCTCCATTTTATTGAGGAGAAGACTGAGGCTCAGAGAAAATAAGAAACATAACTAAAGTCAAGAAGCTGGAAAGTGGAAGTGTTGGGATTTGAACCCAGGTTTAGCCAATTCCAAAGCCAACATTCTTTCCCTCTCCCAGTGCTGTCTCCTGGAGAACACAGAGCATAACGATGTGCATTGTCCACGAGGCTCCCTCGGCCTCCATCCTGCTGCCCACCACCTACAGCCAATCAGTCCTGTTGACCTGCTCTCCTGAGTGAATCTATGATCCATCTTCATCCCTTGCTCAGCCACTGAGGGACTGTAAGTAAGTGTGTTCCTACTTACCATATACTTCTCTTTTCACAACACTTATGATACTTTACCATAATTTTTTGTTTAATTGTTTCATTAACCAGTAAGTTCTATGAGGGCAGGAACGCTGTACCCTCATGTGCACAGTTGTCACTTCATAAATATTTGCCCTCTACCGTATCACTTTTTCCTCCCCTCCCACACCCAACTCAAATTAGTCTTCCTAGGCAGGAACCCATGAATAGAAGTTATCCTTGTCCTTGTTGCCCTGGTACAATCTTTCTCTCCTGTGTTTGGGCCCCTCAAAATTTTCTGCAGTTCTACTTCCGGCTCTGGCAGGCTTGAATTAAGGCTCATAAAGCGGCTATAAAGAGCCATTGGGAGTTCCCTGATGGCCTAGTGGTTAGGATTCCGGGCTTTCACTGCCGTGGCCTGGGTTCAATCCCTGGTCAGGGAACTGAGATCTCACAAGCTATGCAGCGTGGCCAAAAAAAAGCCATTATATGGCCCCAAGCCTACCCAAGCATAGTACCCCCTTTATTGGGTCACAGTGATTTTCTTGTGGATAAGCACACCATCTAGGTCAGGTAAGAGTTCTTTTATTAGGATCTAAATACAGATGTTCAGAGGATGCCATCCTCTTCCTTTTGGGGTCACTGGCTGGGACAAGGCCAGCTAGGACCATCTTTGTCCATGTCCAGTTCCCCCATCGTGTGAGGAAAGCCCATTTTCAGGTGTAAATACAGAAGTAAACCCAAGAGTGGGTGGGAAGGGAAAGAGAGCTAAATGTCATTGTCATCTGAGTCCTTGTGCCCGGTCATCCCTGAGGCCACTGCCACCCCCAGACCTCCCCAGATGTGAGTTAGTGAATTCTCTTCTTTTGTCAAGCTAGTCTGAGTTTATTTCCGGTCACCTGTGACTGAAATGGTCCTGACAGATGCAGTGCCTCTGCTGCTTGAAAGGTACCGTATCACCAGTCCACATGGCCCTTCTAAAGGGGAGCTGCAGAAACTTCTGTTTTGGTGAGTCAGCACCTGCCTGAGCTCACAGCCACGACTCGGCTCTGCCTACCTTCAAAGCACAAACTCTTCTCCTCTCCTGGCTTCCCAGGGGCCTTCACAGGAAGGCAGGAGGGGGAGGTCAACAAAAGCTGGAAATAAGATAACATCTTCTATCAGTCCCCAAAGTTCCCCCGATTCAGGTCACCATAATATGAGCAAAAACAGCAACAATGAAACCCAAGGTGCCTAAAATACTCATATTTGTTTTCTACTGAGTCTGTGACACCCTGAATCAATTAGCCTTATGCTTCTCCACCTTGGCCTTGAGGACCTAACTCTAACCAGGAGCCTCCTTCAAACTCTGATTGTTTTGAATCTTTAGGGAGGGGGCAGTGAGTACCCAAGGAGTGACGAGCCACACGTCCAAACAGCCTGTGTCTGCCATATAAAACAATCTCAGGTTGGGGAGCCACATCTCCCTGAGGCTCACTCTCTCCTTCCAACAGGCAGATGCACTTCTCAACTGCGACACTTTGACACTGTGACTGGGGAAGCACCTGAGAGGGCTAACGCAGCTTTGAGAGAAGCCAGCACCCTGGCTTGGAGGACTTCTTTCACAGTAACCAACATTGCCGCCCCTACCCTTACCCTGGCCCCTCCGTGCTCTGCACCCATGGGTTCCTGTGTCCCAGGCTGAGAACACATGGCTCTTGCCTGCTGTAGAGCTCTTCATTGCACAGTCTCTTTCCTACATCCCAAACAAGGGGAAAGGGAGAAGCATCTTCTCTGTCCACAGTGCTCTGTTACACGAGCACCCCTCTGCTGTGCCCATGGGGCACATGGATCACTGTTAAAGCGCTGAGAGGCGAGGCCAGCAATTGAGTTTTGTGGCCTCACCAGGATGAGGCAGGTAAGGATTTCTTGAACATGCTCCAAGATTACCAAATGATAGGTAACTGGAGAGAAATTAGATGAACTAAGTTAAATGAAAATTAACTTATATTTTACAGTATTTTAAAAAACATACATTATTTCATTTAACTACTTGCTCATGGGTTAGAAATTAACTGGTGTTAGACCACAAGGGAGAATATATTGTTCTCACTTGCAGATAAATAATATTTTTTCATAGTTTCCCTTTAATTTCAGTAGAGAAATGTAATGGGCCCCTATGATTTTGTCAGCTCAGCACCAGTTTCATTTCAGGGAACTCTCTCCCTGTCCACTGGGGAGTTTGCCCTTGGCCTTCCCATACCTGTGCCCTCCACATGCATATAGCTACCATGTGGACTGCAGATTGGTACAATGGGCGTGACTTTGGCACAACCCATTGGTCAAGCAGTGGGTGCCCAATCCAAAAAGGCCAATCAGAATTCTCCCCCAGGATTTGGGAACTGCAGCTGACAAAAGAAGTCAGCCTTTCCCTGGGTGTCTGAAATTGAAGACATGTAAATGCAGAAGCAGTTGGCAGTCTTGTTCCACCATGTGGACTGAGGAATAGAAAATGCCAATCAGCAGAAAGAGTTCAGAGGCAAAGAAAGGAGAACAAATCCTGACAGCCTCTGAGCTCCCACTTCTAGCTGCTCCCAGGGCCTATCCATATTCTTCTTTTGGATTCCATTGAATCCATGTAGCCTTATAATAAAATTTTTGTTTGGCTTAAACTAGCTTGAGTTGGATTTCTGTTCCTTGCAACCAAAAGAGTTTTAACTAATGTAAGAATGCAGTCCTATTTCAGTCTCACTTACATGCTAATCCTGAATTCCTCGACCGTTTACTTTGTGACTTCAGGATGAAAAAAATAAAGGTGAAAATATTTGAGTTAGACTCTAGTACAAATTAGTCCGCCATCATCCCTTTGGACTGTTTTTTTCACACAACAATCTGGTAGGGTTTTCCTCCATACTGGAATGGATTAAGTGCAAGCTAGACATACAGGGGATGACTAGGTCAGTGGTCTAGCTGCCAATGACAAAACATGGGATTTTTATAACAGTCACTAAGAATTTGGTCTTCCCTAAGTTTAGAGTCCATTTGTGAGGGCTGTGTATTCTCTTTTGACGACCTACTTAACTCAAATGACCTCTGATTTGTAGACCTATCACCAGTCCCCTTGGACACTCCAAATTCGGTGAACCACGTCCACAGCAATGGTCTGTGGTGCGCCCCTTCCTATGGAAGCCGCCTGTCTACCAGAATTGGCCTTTTCATTTACAAGGTCTGTCCTAAGAAGGTGGCAGGGAGCTGTCCAACCAAGACTCCGAAGAGGAGCTGAACAAGCACAAAACCTTTGCAGGACTAACAGGGATGACTCCTTAGCCAGGAGCCCTTAGTGCTTGTTCACTGCTAGTTAAAATAGTGAATGACAAAAACAAAGGTGATATCGTCCCATTCACTTTCCCAAAAGTATGTGTGGAACTAGATTAGCTCTTGCCTGATATCTGGCTAGGATCTCTCAGGGTTCTCCTATGAAAAAATAGAAATTAACCCAAAACCCACTGGGCTTGACCAAAGACAAGGAGGCATGTGTCTAGCACATGCAAGGGAAAGCACGGCTGGATATTAAAAATCCAAAGGCAGGTAGAAAGGCTCACCAGCCTTGCCTGTGCCCTCCCGTCTAAGTGAGTGTGCCTTTGATCACTATGAGCCTCAGAGGCCTGAGTGGCAAATTAGTCACCATTTCTACTCTAACTGGAAAGTATTTCCTTGTCATCAGCCCCAGCTGAATCAGCATTTCACTTAAATAGGTTTAAAATACCCGAGGAATTTAGAGCTGGAAAGAACCTCAGAGTCATCTGGCCCAAGAGTTTATTTTAAAGATGAAGAAAAAGAAGCCCAGAGAGATACAGTCACTTGTTCAAGAGGCACAGCCAGTGAGCAGAGAGAGGGCTAGAGAGCAGAAGCGCGTCACGCTGCGCTGGCTCCAGGCTCTGAGAAACGAGCTCGGGGCCTTCTGGATCGCGCTGCTCCCGGGCAGCACTGCACGCGCCGAGGCCTAGATGTCCAAGAAATCAAGGGCACTGGCTCTTCTAAATTCTCCACGGAGAAAGTTCCAAGGCGCTGGGGGCCGATGCGGAGGATTTTCAAAGGCCTGCAGCGGAGCTCTGCTCGCAGGGACACGGGCCAGATGTCCTCACGTCCCCTCTGCAGACGCTGGGCTGCCTGCTGCAGTCCACCCCGCGCGGGCGGCACAGCCGCATCAGGCTCCCGCAAGCCCCGGGCGCGTTCAGAACACACCCAGGGAGCCGCCGAGAATTCCTGCCCGGGGGAAGTGCAGGGGCGGCGGGCTGGCTGCGAAGGTCAGTCTGTCTCCCCTCCCTTCCTTCCCTGGTCGCTCCCTGTGGCGGCAGAGAAAACAATGAACCCGCGGGGCAAACAGAAGACAGCCTGACGCATCACCACACTGGGAAGTGAGGGCCCAATTGCTAAGCAGCTTGAGTGGGGTCGTGAGAAAACCGTGGGGTTTTCACAGAGCAGGTGGAGTTCAGTGCAGAGGCAGAGTGTCTTGCCAATCATTGGAGATGACACTCTTGTTCGGATTAAGAAGTGCAATTCCAGGGGCACTTTTTTTCCTTGAAAAAGAGACTGTAAAGACAATATAAATTTGTTTAAGCTCAAGACGTGAAACTGATGCCATGCCTTCTCAGCTTTCTAAGTCAGGGATGACGGTGTAATTTAGCATCACCTGAAGCCAAAACTCACCTGAGTAGAATTAGGAATCGTCAGTGAATCCCCACTCACAACTCCAGAGATGAGTCTGATTCTTCTAGACTCACACACACACACACACACACACACACACAGAGAGAGAGAGAGAGAGAGAGAGAGAGAGAGAGAAATAGTTATCCTTCTCCTTGGCCCTGGTATCCTATTGAACAATAGATCTGCCCAGGACATGTGGGGTTTGGAGCTTCTATGCAGAGAAGAATGTGCAGGATTTCTCAATCCCTATTCTTCCCCTCTCTGTGTACGGTTTGTGTGTCAGCTGCTACCTGAACAGAGGTGGCAATTCCATATAGGCTGGCTAAGAGGAGAAAACTGTTCTCACTCGGGTTCTATAAATTACTCATATTCTCACTTTAATATCAAGTACGATATGTATTAGAGTGCATAGTGTTGGCTAGAATCAATTTGGAAGGCAGTCAAATAAAAAACAAAATAGGAAAATAAATCCAAAGTAAAATTTATGACATGATTTTACTCCCATTACATTCCACTTAACAAATGCATATGTTTTACAATATCTTTAATAATAATTATTAAACATAGTAAAATACTTCCAAACTTGGCTCATTGCATAATTGTACTCCGAGTGAAAAAAAGTGATCTGAAGCCTTGTCAATATGCCACTTCCTCCTCCCCCAGCTTTTAACAGAAGCAGCCTCCAGTGGAATAATCCAAGCTGTGTTCAAGAAGTTGGCAAGTAGGTCCAATTAAATGTGGTTTTACTGTATTCTGGCGTTTGCATATCTAGTTTGCCAAGAAGTAATCTTTCACAAAAAAAAAAAAAAAAAAAAAAAAATCTGTACTGGCCCAGACACAGCCTGGATGGTGCAATGCATCACATAACTTTACCCCATGACTAAGATAATCTTTTTTTCTTAAATAGCTATGGAAAACGTATCATACATCCATCATATTCCTATATGAATCACAAAACACCATCCTTTACGGAGCTTCTTACATTTATACATGACAAACTGAAGTTCATCTGAATAGCTCTATTTTAATTATTAAACTCAGAGGGGGTTACTTTTAGCCACCTGAGCTTGATGTATTTATTCAGGTGTACTCCAGTCGGATTATCTGAATGAGGCTATAAACGACCCTATTGACTATGAAATGCTAGCTTGTCCAAGCTGCAGTCATCCACATTCACAAACCAGGGACCTGAAATTCAGGGACGGACATGCTCTTCTGAGCTTTGCAAGTGAAATCCTGGGCCGCGGTTTGCTGATGTTTTACACACTCCTGATCCCTTATGGAGGAGCTGACTCTCATAGCCCCTTCCAGCTAACGCACGCGCTACGTGAACAATCAGCCGTATCCAAAGTCCAGATGGAAAGCTGTCAACAAAGCGACTCCTTCCGCTCTGCCTACCGCATGATTCATCCCTGGCATGAAGAGAGGCCGGAGATGGGCCCACCACCTTGACTCCCATAGGTGAGCCAGGAGAGGAGCACAGGTGCCCATTCCTCTGGTCAGCAGGGAGGGATCAGGTCAGAAAATGCTGCAAAACACACACACAACCTGGCCTTTGTTATCAACCGTCATGAGCTCATTAAAAACACATGCAGAAATGGTTAAACAAAACCCTCTAAACCTTTTACAAAATTGCCAGTCTATTAGAAGGACTGAGCTCACAGCAAACTCTCCCTTCCAATGTGTGCAATGGAGCAGCTAATGTCCTTTGGACTCTTGTCTATGGCACCAAGCAAAGGGAGGTGGGGGGGGGGTGTTTGTTTTTGCTTCTTGTTGTTGTTTTTTAACTTTTTAAAAACAAAACTTTAAATATAGCAACCAAAAGGACTATTTTACCAAACACATACTGTTGAAGTCATTGCCTTGTAAAAAATCCATGAAAATTATAAAATAAAAAGGGAGATTTGTGTCATTATATCAAGGAGAGCAAGAAGGAAAAGAAAACCAGATGACTGTGGCACGAATGCTTTTGTGAAGTGGCATTGCATCAAAGAGCATAGTGGACTCACTGAATGGGGATTTTGAAGCCTGTTACGAGGAAAAGTTGGATCGTAAGCTTGATCGGGGCAATATTTACTCAAAGTTTCCTTATAAGGAACAGAGCGCTGCATTCCATCGAGTCGTGGACTTTCACCAGGTGCCTCTTCCTCCAAATGGATGTATTTGCTATGATCCAATTTGCCCATAGATTTGCAGTGTACCATAACATGGCTCTAACGCATAAAATAGCACATCGGTGATATGAGGCCTGAGATTGAGATGCTCTGAGCTCTGATCTGGCATGTGCCACCTTCTCCTGGTGAGAACGGAGTAACTCATTTAAATCTCTGATAAATCATTTTAATATGTGTACTTCTCTGGGGAGCTGTGCTTGTTCGTTTTCATTATATATATTAATCATACTGTTTTTTATATTATGCTGCAAGATTAAACATAAGCTGAAGCTTTCGGTCTTGGTCTTCCAGCCTTAAGAGAAAAAATACATGTCCAGCTTAGGTTTTTGGATTAATCAGATAGAGAGCTGAAAGGGCTTTGGGAGATTCGTCAAAAAGAACCAAAAGTATGATGTAAGTTCTATAAGGTTTGTAGGTACCTAAACATGTACAGATGTACAGACCTACCTGAGACTGTAGGATCTTTTTCATTCCTATGGTACTTGGACTTTCACATTTCATGTAGAAATTGCTTTCCTCAGGGCCTGCTTAAAACTGAGATGAAGTTGAATCTGTTAGTGCTCGATGAATTTAAATCATAAAAATTCACATTAAAAAAACCCCACGTTGGTAAGAAGTGTTTATGATAAGGAGAAACTTCATCCTGGTGTAAAAATAATAATCATTATAATAGTGAGGTCACTGCAAATGTACATAGCACTTTTCTGCTGAGAGCTTAATGCTTTTGCAAATTCATTTTCACACTATTCTAAGAAAGAAGATGAGAAGGGCGTTATTTTTCTGGTCTTTCTTACAAGCGGAGAAATGAAGGTGTCAGGGTGGGGTTCCTCCAGTGGCGAGTTGGTAGACCTTCCCTAACTTTCTCTTGAACCTCCTTTCTCTCAAGCAGATGATACTGAGAGAAGGGGCTTAGAAACATTCCAAGTAACCAAGGCCAGTCTTCAGATTAAGTGGAAAGTTATTCAATTTTCCCCTTTTAGCAGCAAACAAGTTTTGAGGTTCCTGTCTTGGCTGCCACCCTCTGCCATGCATCCGTGTTTCTTCTCTCCCTTTAGCACGTCCAGCAACAGCTCTGTCAGCCCTGCAGTTACTAGCCTGCAAGTAGCAGTGCCTCGTTGTGGTTGAACTAGTAACATATTTGGAAACCTAAGCAACCCTTTCATGGCTGGGAGCAGAAAGCGAGAGTGTGTCAGTCAGTAGAATCCAGCCAGGGTCTCAGCTCTGGGGACCCCGAGGTAGATGGGCCTAAACATGCTTTCCTCACTCTCAGGAGAGAGTGTTCTGCTGTGATAATTCTTTTAATAGTTGATAGGATCCAAGTCAGGAAGAGAAATATTCAACAGCATAATTCCATTCTTAAGTTCAACTTGTAAATATATATAGCAGACAATAGTAAGTGCAATCATGGTAAATATATATTTACATATTGCAAACTTTACCATTTGGGCATAACCAGAATGTTGATTTCAGATACAGACTTGATCAAAGATGTGCCCCGAACAAGGAATTCAACCTCCATGTGCCTCTAAAGAGAAAAAAAAAAACCTCATGTCTAAAATGATAGATACCTAAAGGTTTGGGTAATGTATGAAACGTTTGCAGAATGCTTTGGACCTCTTCCCTTCCCTTATGCCTCGCCCTGAACCTGCTCTTCCACTTTTAGGATGAATAAACTGGAAGTCACTCTTGCCCCTTCCAGCTCTAAGTTTTTGTGATTTCTAGGAAGAACATGTGATACGGCAATTTGTAAGGGGAGAATATCAGACACACAATATAGGTCTTCAAATAATGGGGAATAATTGGGCCATTCTGGCCATTAGATTTTTGCAATTTGAATAACAAAATTAACTCATTATTTCAAAAGCAACCAGTCCAGAATGCAAATTTTAAAATTCAGGATACAGATGTAAGCTGGGAATTGTTTTTGTTTATAAGGCTTAAGAATTATGTTATTTTAGGAGAGAGAAAAAATTATATATGTATTATTAAATAAGGATAACAAATGAGGATTGATTGCCTCATACTTCAAGGGTGTTGTTTGACTGACTTTTAAACAGAAACACTTCAATCATTTAAAATTCTTCCATGCTGGTCAAGCCTTCAAACCGCCTGTATTTTGACTAAAGTATTATTTTTACTGCAAGATAAGCACCTTTACAAAGCAAATTGGATAAATGATGACAAACCCGCCCTCCCTCCCCCTTTTGCACATAAGAGATTCTAGTACTGCTTTGAGGCATCCCTCAAGTAAAATAACATATAAATAGAATGTGAGAAATTACCACGTTTTCTAGACTTCACACGTAGTATGAAAAACAAAACTTCATTGTGCCTCAACATATCCTTTCATTTTTTTCTCTTAACCTAAGGATTTCATTGAGTTCAACGTGGTTTATTAAAAGGAGCGCCTGGAAATGCCTCAGCTCCTTGGTCCGCAGGCTTCGGACTCGCTCACTGGATATATGTATGTGGTTTGCTGGTGCAGACTGGTAAATAGGGCCAAGCTCAAATATAGTTTTCATTCAAATTTATTTCAATTTTTCAAAATGGTAGAAATTCACACACAAAAACAACTTGGTTGAAAAATTCCATTGTTCAATGGTATCAAAAATCACTCAATGCATAAAATTTACCCTCTTATAATTAATAAAAGGACACTGAGAAAAACAGAGAACAGACTATAAAATATGAATTTTAGTTTGAGTCTCAACAAAAATAAAAACCTGAAGAATATTCCATCTGCCAGCCTTCAGTTTCTTTTTCATTTATTTGGTTGCAAAATCTTCAGGTTTCTGAAGGGATACTAAATTTTACAATAAGGGCATGTGTATAATGTCTATGCTTTGAATATAAACCTATACCATTTTTCCCTGCTGTCATGTAAGAGACCCTCTTTCTCAAAAGCAGTTAGTTATAGAAATAACCTTATAAATTAGATTTTCTTGGAATATAGTTCTATGCTCAAATTTTTTCTATTTGATGAGGATTTTAAGTACACAGAGAAATAGTTATAAATGAGAAGAAATGGATTTTTTTAATAGATGCCACAAACTTCTGTGGCTATGGCTCACAAGCAATAAATGCTTTTCTTAAATGTTTTAATTATCTATTATTGTATCATTGTGCTTTTCTAGAACTTATCCAAATAGACATCCTAGGAAGCATTGTGGTGTGTCTAGTAAACATGCAATAGGCACTTCAATGTTACCAAACAGCTCATTTACATGACACAGTTCCAAAAAATGGTCCATAGGAAACATATATACATATAATTTTTAGTCTGTTTTTAAGAACAAATTTAAAAGGTTCAGATTAAAAGCTTAAATGCTCCTACTTTGATCACAGATCATTTCAGAGGAATAGACATACACAAGTAAGTGTCAGGGTGTTTAGTAATCCCCTCAAAGTTGAAGTGCACACTGCACTAAGTATGATTTTTTAAAAAGAGGTGACTCTGTCCTTATTTATACATCGTTTTGAGTAATCTATACTTTAAACTTATACGTGGTTAATTCTTCTAAGCTCTGTCCCGTATGAAAAGTTAGCTCTGATTGGGCACAGCACGCGTAAATAAGGCTATGCTAGTCTTTCAAGCTCAGTATCAATGTACTTACATGCATTATGTATTTAAACAACAGAGTTAATCTAGCCTATAAATGTTTACAAATATTCGAATACATTTTTCCATGTACCACTTCATATTAACTACAAATATACTTTTTACAAACTTGAATATTTAGGCCAATATGACTTTTTTAAATTCCTATATAGTCATATTAAGCCTGCATATTGACATTGACTAAAAGCTACTTGATTTAATGATTAACTACAGAGATTATAATAAACTGTAAATAAGTCATTTCGGTGAATGGACTCTCTGTGTCACACGGCCTCTCAAAGCCACTCTAAATATCCTCACTGAAACTGTTACTGACTAATGTGCTACATTTTAAAGCCAAATTGTGTTTTTGCTCCTCTCCTGCCAAACGAACTAGAGAGAATTGCCTCCTATAGCAAAATGCAAGCTCAACTGCAAACCCATTCCTGAGGACAATTAGGAAAGGGGGACAAGTGCCTGAAAACTTCAAGAAAAATTTTAGTTTTGACAGAATTGCTTTGCAAACTACCCTTCAGCCAAAGGAAAGTACCATGCTCACTTAATCCTAGGGATCAGGAGTAACAGTACATTAGTAAATGTTAGAATAGAATCAGGAAAGTTAACTAGATAGTTCATTTCTCTCTCAAAAAAAAAACCTGATTTCTTTCAAGTGCTTGAATATTTTAGGAAAAAGCTATTTTATGAGCCTGAATTATCTGGACAATTAATTCAACAAATTATTTAGTGTAAGCAGATACTTATAAAGTAATTGGGCTTAAAAACTTTTCAAGTTACTGTTTCATTTCTATGACCTCACCCTTCCTTGTTACAATGTTTTAAATTTGGAGTTCGGTTTCTTTCACAAGAAGTTACAGAAATTAATTAGAAAAGATTTTTAAGGGATCAGTTTGCAAAATGCTAAAAGTTTAATTTCTAAAATGTCTCTGTAAATGAATGAATATTTCTAAAAACCTCCAGCGCCATCAGTATGATCTGACTGCTTTAGCTCTCCTTTTATAATACTAAGAAAATCTAAGAAGGGGTGGGGAAGGCTAGAAACAAAATGTTTCTTTCTATGTAACTACATTGACAAAGTCAAAAGATAAATGGTTCTACATTTTGGACCAAAGGATCACATACAAAAGATACTTTGCCATGTTTCAGCAGGCCAAAGGTAGGAAATTTTTAACATAAGAGACAAAAATCCTATCAGTGTAGTAAACTTGGACTGTAGCCAAAATGAAACTTCTAAAAGTTATTTGCTTTTAAAAATAAAATTATTGCTTTTAAAAAAAAATGGTATATCTCTAGCATTTTAATGGCAAATGACTTTAAAAAGAAGGATTGAGCTCTTCGGTCCTGGATTTCAAAATTCACACTTACTCGATTCACTGTACCTTATCAGTAAGTTTCAAACATGGAAACAATTATAATGAAAAATTTAGATCAATATCAACAAATTAAAGCTAAAATCATCTGAGTTTCCTATCCAGATGTATGTGAAAGTTTCCCTCATTATACTAGAAACCAAAGAATGTTTTAAGCTTTATAATAAAATGTAGTCACGCAATACAGGAAATTTTGAGATGGTGAGTTTTTTTTTTTTTAATTCTAATCTGGTACAGTGGGATTTTTAAAGTCAAGTTTTTATATGTTTTGTGTTCTATTGATAAAACTTTGGGGAGATTCAAGATTTTTTAAGTAGTACTACTTCTTGGGTTAAAAAAACAATTGTTTTCTTTGATAACAGTTCAAAACTTTTGTTTTACCTGAAAAATATTTCAGCCATTTTAATGTGAGCTCTTATATAATTTTAATAAAATGTTTACCTTTTCTAGTCTCCCGGTAACCTGTTTGTAGATCATCACGACAAGCGTATTTAAAAAAAAAACAAAAAAACCCAAAAAATCAAAACTCTACTTGATTCACCTATTAATCTGGTAGCATGATTAACTAGAAAGGAAATCCAAAACCAGTATCCTTAACATTGCATACTTCTTGGATCTCCTAGGGTACACCTTGCACACAATGCTGGGCCCACATTAATCTAGGGCATAATTGATTACCTAAAAGAAACAGATGTTTTCAAAAGTAAATGAAACCATGTATTTAAAATATACTTACGTATCAGCCCGATGTCAAAGGGGAGAGCAAATTGAATGGTTTCCAACATGATTACGTGAAAAATTAATTTCCTTTTTAAAAAATGTAGTGAATAAACAACTGATTCCTTCACTTATCAAATGTGGCGATTTGCGTAATTGTTCTAGTTTTGCAAGGGATGTTTTAAGAAGTTATTTCTTCCAAATTTCACGTAAAAATACTGTTTTTATAAGTTGATCCAGTTAAGATAATGCTCCTTATTTAAAATTATGCTAGTCAGTGGAACTAAATTACAACTCTCGATATCCTCAGAAAGCTTTGAGATGCTGTGACCCTTTCATGTGAAACAATGTTTGGTTAGTTAAAACCAAGTGAGCTTCATGTAACAGAAATCCTGTTTCAACAAAAAAAAGGGAAACGTAGGATCCCAAATAGTAAATTACTGATTGCGCTTTATGACAATCTTTTGGGATTCCCATCCAAAGCCATCAGGGAACTTACAACTGGTACATTTTCAAGCTCCAGACCTTATATCCCACTTCCAACAAAGAATATTAACCTTACTATAGGTCACTAATATAAATGTATTTAATTTTGACAATAGTCATGTAAAACTGTACTTTCATAGGTATCTTTAAGGCTGGAAGTTATGGACAATTATAGATTCCAGGATTTACAAAAACTCTCAGGTCGGTGCCAGCCCTGCTCACACTTAGGATGACGGCATGTAACAATTCCTCTATAGAACTGTCCGGCACATGTGAGTGCTCTGTCAATTCTTTAGGTCAACCAGCAAATGTTTCTCACCTTGACAAGCCCAATGAGGCAAGCATGAAGTTGGGACGATCACAAAAGTTACGGAACAGTTTTTTAAAATGGTTGCATGAACTTAATTACATTTTAGTTAAAACTTAGAAATTAAAACCTGGGAACTTTTGAGTTCTCCCAAGAACAAAGAGGACGTATACAGCTATTCTTGAACAGTCGAATGCCTGCTAATTCGATTGCCTAGAATTCCAGTCGTTAGCCAAGCAGTTTTCCAAATTAAGACATCCGGTCTCCTTCAATTTTCCACTTAAACCAGAACACAGAAGAATAGATTTGACCAATCAACTTAGGATAAAATTACCCATGAAAATATGACTTATGGTGTATGGATTAGTAGTTGTACAGCACATTACAAAAAATCTATGCTGCCACTTGAGGTTTCACAAATTTCTAGAGAGTTACCTTAACATTCCTGATCTAGGCTATAGAAAATGGGTCACATTTTTTAAATGTGCATTTAGTATCTTCTTAAATGACTAGAAGCAAAATGTTTGCACACTTCCATTTGAATGATTTAAGGCATTCTAATAATTCATAAGCTCTGAACAGAATTGGCATTAAAAAGAAAGATGCCATGTATGATACATATTTAGGATCTATGTAGTACACAATCACAATTTAAAAAACACACAAAAATTCTCAGTTCATATAATTTATTGCAGTTAGCACACAGTTTAAAAATTCACCAACACACCAATAGTACAAAACTAAACAGCATTATAAGTTATTCCCCCCTCAGGAAAATAAAACATACTATGATTGTCAAAGCTAGATGTCAGTCTAAGTTTTAGAACAAAGGAAGAATGTGAAACTAATAAAGGGAAAAAGCAATCACTCACAATGACCACAAAAAGAAAATCCAAAAGAAAGTCCGTTTTCTCACAGACATTGATTGTCTTCTCTAAATTAATAAAAATTATTTTAACATAAACTGTATTTAAAAAAAACTAGAAACTCTTCAAGTAACTAAAGATAATGCTCCAAGGCCATTTTCACAGCTTTTTTTGTTTGTTTGTTTGCTTTAAATGCCATTACAGCCAAATTAACACACATTTGACCAAATATTTCCAAAACAGTCCAGCAACACACAATGGAGTTTTCCATTCAGTATCTTAAGCACAAAAATAGGCTATGTTTACAGTAGTTAAGGCGATCAAATTTTAAACAAAAGCAATTAAAAAAAAAAAAAAGGGAAAAACAGCAAACGTTTTCCATGCTACTCCCATAGACCTTATTTGTAAGTGCAAGACAGGAAAACAAACACTGTGCAAAATGCTTTGCCCTGCGTGCTGGTCATTAAAACCACACGTTGGGCTGCAGCCTCTGCTGCCGCGATACACATAGTCTACTAACCCCCTTCCCCATGTCAATCAAGGCAGTCCAGTCCTTTCAGCCTGGGGCTTTTTCAGTCCATAGAATCTTTTCATGAGTTTGGGGGGGGGGATGGGGGAGGGGCGGGAGGGAAGGAGGAAGGGAGGGAAAGGAAGAAGGGGAGAAAAAGAAAAGGGGAGCAAAAAAAGAGAATGACCTATTGTCAATTTGTGCAGTAGTTACTCTAAAAACGCTCAACTGGGTAAATGTGTACATCTAAACTTTGAGCTGGCCTGGGTTTTGTGCAATTAGAAGTTTTGTTATAAAATGCACACTGCACATGCAAATCTTTAAGCCTTTTGTAAACATTTATATTTTCCTTGTTATGTAGCGAAGTTATCAATTTGCAGCTTAAGTTTTTATTCAGCTTAACAGTTTCAACTTAAAGACAGTGGGAAAGTCAATTTAAATTATATAAAATAAAAACAGTGCATTAACGTTCTTCATAACACCAGGGTTTTTTTTTTTTTCCAAATGGTGCTATTTTTCTAAGGAAATTAAATAATTTTAAACTCACTCGTTAAAGTTATACAATGCAAACAAAGACAAAAAATATACTGAAACTCATGCATTTCTGTAGCGTTAATATTTACTTTTCAAGACTCAACTAAGAGCATCAACACAACCTGTCAAGTCCTTTGACACCCCCCCAGCCCATGTAATCAATTACAGTATACAATAACAGTAATTCACATTTTTCAACACACAGTTCAACACTGCTGAAGCTGCAATATCCTTTTTCATCCCAAGCAAACCTTCACAAAGACAGCGTCCCAGTGATCCCAGTGTACTTTCAGAATTTCTCTCATTGGGAACCGTCAGAAAACCAGAAGTTGCCACAGAAAGTTTTAAGTCAACTGCTTGTTTAAAAATAGATAATCCAGCATTTCAGAAATTTTCCATTTGGGTCTAAAAGCATTCAGGTTTCCAACAGCCAGAAAAGATTCATGCAATTTGAGACCTATAAAGAGGCTAATAAAACTGGAGGGAATTTCTACTTAAAAAAAAAGAAAAGGTGGGAAAAAAAGAGAGAGTTCAAGACACCGCAGTGCTGACAAAATAGGCCCTAGGAAAGCATTTTGTGATAGGACGATTTGTTTCAAAGGTTCTTATTGGCTTACTTCCCCTACCCCCCTTGAAAGAAAGAAAAACACCTCTCTATTCTCCGACTTGCTCTAAAGTTTCTGTTACCAGAATGCTAAATTAGTGAGATTCTCATGCTATTCTAAAGTGCAAAAACAAGTTAATACCCCAACCTTTCAGTTCCAGGAAACAAGACTGCTTTTAGACCGTACCACAACTATATAGAGATCTATTTATATATAGGTATATATATATTATTTATATATATATATAAAATTATTTCCAGAGTTCTTGAGAGCTATCTTCTAAGGTCCAGTCTCTGACAGCGGGCAGGCTCAGCGCCTCGCTTTTGACGGACAAGGAGTTCACCAACTCACAGTGGAACTTGCGGATGTGCCGGTACAGGTCCCCGGACTGCGTGAACCTGCGCTCACACCACTTGCAGGCGTGTGGCTTTTCGCGCGTGTGCACCACGGCGTGGCGGCTCAGGTTGTGCGAGTACTGGAAGCTCTTGCCGCACTGGGTGCATGTGTAGGGCTTCTCGCCCGAGTGAGTCCTTTCGTGGCGCTTCAGGGTGTACATGCAGGAGAACGTCTTCCCGCACAGAGAGCAGGTGGGCACGTTGACGTCGGCGGCCGGCTTGCTGCGCAGGCCGTCCTGCTCGCGGAAGTGCGTGCTCAGGTGGATCTGCAGGATGTGTGGGCTGGGGAAGACCTTGTTGCACAGGGGGCACATGAAGATCTGGCCCGCCGGGCTCAGGATGTTGGAGACGTAGGGCAGCAGACCGCTCTCCATGCCGCCCTCCACCTGGACCCGCTCGCTCTCGGGGGTCATCATCTCGTCGTCGCTGCCTTTGTCCTCCCGCTCCAGCTCCCTCAGGACCGAGTCCTCCCTCAGCGGAGCCAGATGGGCAGGCTCATACTGTACCCTGTTATTAGTGCTCACACTCTCTTTCACAGTGCTATGTTCCATGTCATAGTCATTAGTGCCAACATCACTCTCATCACAGGAAGCCTCTTTCTCCACCTTCACCTGCACCAGGTTGCTTCTCAGCACGTCCTGTGAAGAGAAATAAGAGCTGTTCAGATTTTCAACTCCTGAAAGGCTGGACTTGACAGACAGGTCCAGCACACAGTCAACATCTGCTGAATCCCTCACGGAGGTGACAGACCTCTGGGACAAAGACTCTGCTGAGCTGCAGGGGCTGGCTACTGTTTTTCCAGCTGCTGTGGCGTGTGGCTCTGCCTCTCCGCCAGCCTGGGGGATGCCTGCTGAGTCCGAGGGCAATCGCATCCACATGTTCCCAGGCTCGGCCGCCAAGTCCCTTTTGCTGGGCAAGATGTTCAATTTTTCATCTTCCCCTTCATCTTCATCACTGGGTAAATCGCCTGCCATGTGGCTGCTGCCATCAGAGAGACTCTCGACTTTGTCCGAACAACTTGAAGCATCTTCTTCCTTTTTGGTGCTGTCTGCCTCTGTGGTGGCTTTCTCTTTCAGCTTCTTTTTGCAGACTTTGACAATGTCATACATGTGGAGATAACTGGCAGCTGCTAGCACGTCTTCAATGGGCAAGTCTTTGAACTGGAGTTTCCCTTCATACATGAATTCAAGCAGGAGAGCGAAGGCTGGGGCTGTAACAATGTCGCTGTTCAGATGAACAATGTCTCTTTTGTCCAGCTGGTCCTTGTAAAAGAGGTGGAAATACATGCTGCATGAAGCCAGTACAGCTCGGTGCGCTCGGAACTGGGCATCTCCCACCAGAACAGTGCAGTCACAAAGAAAACCCTGATGTCTCTGCTCGCTCAGACACTGCAGCAAATGTCTACTATGGTCTGGAAACTCCATACTGTCTTCATAACCTGGGAAGAGAGAAATTTCTCATGAGAGCCTGCTTAGGAACAACTTTTCAAGGCTCTAGTCCCCATTAAAAAAAAAAAAAAAAAATCAGCTTGGGCCACGGAGGTACATGTCCCTGAATTTTAATCAGGCTAATGACCCAAGCACTACCAAATCACACACACAGAACCAAATGCAAGAAGAAAAATGTACACTTTTGAAACTTCTTACCCCAGCCAAACAGTCTCTGATGCATCTCCACCTTCCTTGAACTTTTAGTCAAGTTTTAAAAGCGTTAATTTCAGTAGTCTCTTACTGAGAATAAGAATTTAGGTCTCTTTCAGAAGAAATTTAATTAACTCTAATCATCAAATTATGCCCTACAAAACCTACAAAATAGCTTTAATTTCAAAGGGAACAACTCAAATAATGAACAAAGAAAAGTCCCAAACACATTCTGGAAGATTCAGAAAACTTGTTCAACCATCCTTTTTTATTTTATTACTTTTGATACTTGACTGCACTTAGCAAGCACAATTTAAACACACATTTGGCTGAATCAAGAAAAAAAAAATGAAACAGCATAATTAGTCCAGAAATTAGCAAACAACTTACTTTTAAAGTCAGAGTGTTAAAACAACAAAAGCCCTGTGTATAAAAACAGATGTTAATGCCTTAAGATTTGCAGGTATAGCACACATGTATGAGATCAGAAGGAACTACACCAACAGATGGAAAAGATCATCTCTACTATGAACAAATCCAAATTTTTTTTAATGAACTGAGAAGAAGAAATGGTTATATTTCTTTGTAAAATCTGTACATCTAGAATATTAAGAACCAGAAGGGCTTTATTTAACTCTGAAAATTCTCATCTAAACTTTGATCTGTTGCAAAGCAAAATGAGTTCCATATTAAAATTAATGCAAACTTTTAAATAAAGGCATATTACGTTCAAATGAAACTCAAAAGCTTTACAGGTTCAACATACAAAAAAAGAAGAAAAAAAGTCTTGCTAGTAAAAGAGAAACTATTCTTTTGACTCCGCCATACCTCAGTCAACAGAAAATACTTTGTTTCAACATAATTTGATATATTTTGTTTTCCCACTAGCTTTTATTCTTTCAAATATGCACTGTTGCCCTTATTTTCTGGTGAAAGAGGGTAAAATGGAGGCAGGAGAGACGCAGATGTACAAAGGGTCAAAATTCAACCACAAAATTCAACTCCTTAAACCTGACTTCCTCTTTCCTATGACCAGAAGCAAAGTTCCACACCATCCATCTCAAAAACTGCATTTGGGAAATGGATACATATTAATTTAATATTTAAAAATTACTTCCCTGCTTCTTCTACACTTTGCCCAAAATGGGCTAAAACTTTCATCCTAACCCAATATATTCTGCAAGACGCCACTGCTAGAATAAACCAAGATTTACAATACAATCACTTCAAGTGCCCCACAGCTAACATCAATCCTAATCCTTGAGAGGGCTAAAAATAAAGATTGGAGGGCAGCTCACAAGGTAGCCGTGATCAAATTAGGAGGCTGAGAGGACAGAGAGGGACGAAGAAGGAAGCTTATAAACATCTGATCCAGCTGACTGTGGCCATATGGCAGCTGCTGCCCAGATAAAGAGATTAAGAATAGAGGAGTGCGATTACAGCTGTCTGGCCAATTCAGGCAGCTCAAATCTACAAGTTCTAAATTAGTCGCTAACACAAAAACTCCTGCAAATAAGTATCGTTATGCTGAAATAAAAGATCTCTTAAATATATATTTGAAAGAGAAATGAGGAAACCAGTCAAACTATTCTCCTGGGGACAAAAGTTTTTTTTTTTTCTTTTAAAAAAACCTTCGGTCATAAAAGCACTACAGCTGTATGTTTCAGTAGTGCTGCTGAATGTTTTGAAGAATAAAGTTTCACAGTGGAATTAATTACACAACAATCTAGCTTCTTAACTAGAAAAATCTTCTCATATAAGTTTGAATGCTGGATTCCAAACAGTTTACTATTTCTCCCCCGGACTCCAAAAGCAAAAGAAATCTAAAGAGCAGTGAACAACAACAACAACAAAAAAAAGGATTTTAATCCAAACTGATCTCAAAAAGCAATATTTCAAAGCCTTTCTTAACATTTCAAAACTTGAAATATTTCTGTATATTAAAGTTATTTACCCGATCGAGCAAAAGGGATAAAAATTAAAACTAAACAAGCCCAAGACTCTCAACTCCAATAAGATGTTCATTTAATACTCAAGTTCATACTTTATTCTTAAACTGGATTAGAAAAGTAATGTGATTTTTTAAAATTAAATAAACACCAAAACAGAAATATGCTCCATCTAATCTCTTGCTACTCCTACCTTTAGGACACATAAACCTGATTAAGTCCTTTCCTCTGAGTCTTGCTGGCTCCAGGTCTGTTACATCGGTGGAAAAAAAGCAGACTAAGAGACAGATGCAAAGTGGAGATGATGTTAGAGAGGAATGAGATACCTTCTCCACCACAGATCCGCACACACTAACTCCCTGTCTGTGTGTTAGAATAAAAGGCTGAGGGATGGCAGGCTGTCAGCTGCTCTGACATCATGTTCAGATGGAAATGCTACCTCCAGCTGTGCTCCTTTTAATGCCATATGCTACTCCTCTACACTCCTGCCACCAGCTTTTTCTTAGGAGAACTTTTCTCTTCTGTTAGTATAAACAAAATACTTCAAAGTCTCCCTTTTTTCCAAACTTTCTAACAGAAGAAATTGAAAAACTCAGCATATGGAGTTCTACTGTATTTATGGAATAGCAACACTTCTGTCTTAAGTTGGTGGACTGGCTTACATACTGACAGCACACTCAAGCCACGGTGCTATTCAGGAAATCCAGATTCACTTTTATTCAACTCCAACGTTTAGTTTCAAAGGCAGCTTAGAGATATTTTTAAACCAACCCATTTGACATCTCCAGTCCCATTTCAACATTATTACGGCACTTCAATTTTTTTTTTTTTTCTGCTGAGATAATGGTATACATGTCTCAGAATGCTGGAAGACTATTCAGAACTACTACTTCAACCTGGTTCACCTTATTATTTCACTCTTGTATAACTACTTATCTAAAACTACCTTCTCAGTAAAATTTCTCACCCTGCCAGTTAATGCAAATTTCAACTCTCAATATCAACAAGCTGAAACTGCACTTTCTGAAATCCTGGAAAGTACTTCAGTTCAATGAGACAAATTAATAAACAGATACAACCTGCTACAGCCACTTAAAATGAATGCTGCATCTGCATATCTGATCCGACTTTATGCTCAGAAAGAGAACTTGGTCTTCCCCTTGATCTGTGTTCCATAACAATCTTTTTTTGGGTCACTCTGTAACGTTCATGAGCACAAGAAAACCTTTCAGGGAGAAAGGGAGAAGGGGTGGGGGAAGCCAGGTCTAGCAAGTTGGGGAACTTTTCAGCTAGATTTGCGGGTCTTTCCGAATGGCTGATGAAATTGTAACGTAACCCAGGCTGGTCTGACCGGTGCCCTGCAAGGGGCTGCGACATCTGTGAATGTCGAAGTCTCCACAGACTCTTGTGGGAGTGAGCAGCAGAAAAGGCGCTGGGGCCTGAGGCGCAAGTGTCACAGTCCTGGTGATAACCGCTCCGTTCTCATTAGAAAACCATGGCCAAGAGTTAAATAAAGAGTAACAAAGACCAAGGTCTCTATCCTGTGCTTCTTGCTTTCCCAAAGTCGCAAACCCAACTTTCTCTAACTTCGCGATGAATGACATAATTATGAATGCCTATTTCAGGAGGCACTCTTTGGGGATAAATTCCTTCTCAGCCACACCACCTATTCCGCACAAATGCCCTCGCCTCATTCCAATATATCAGACATTAATCACCCCATTTACCCAGTGGGGTGGGGGGCGAGTGACAGTTTAATGAGCCCCGAGCACCGCAATGGGCCAGCGACTCCCACTCCACAAATCAACCCCTTTGCGCCTCGCAGCCTCAGGTCCGGAGAGGTTTTGCGAGGTTGGGTTTTGTTTTTCAAGGAGGTGGGGGCGGGGGTGCGGAGCAGGGAGGGGGGAAGAAATGCAAATCTTTACGTAGTTGGCTGTGCATAAAACACTAGGGGAAAGAGGAAGGTTAAACCACAGGGAAGGAGGTGGAGGGCGTAGAGCCGGTGCAGCAGGAAAACACCTTAAACAACAGACGAGAAAACAGACCCGGGTCACGGCAACAACAAAAGAAAAGTCGTAAGAAGCCGGGGGAGGGTGGTTGCTACCGCTTCCCTGCCGCCGCGGCGCGAGCCCCCGGCAACTGCCCCGGACCGGGAGGGGCCTCCCCGCGGGCGCCGCCGCAGCTGCAAGGGTCCCCGGAGCCACGGCCGTCCCGGCGCCGTGCAGCTGCACCGCTCCCAAGCCCCCGCCCCGCGTCCCCCGCCCCCGAGAGGCGCCGCCGCAGCTGCACCGGCCGGAGCGCGCCCCGAGCCGCAGCTGCACCGGCCGCACCCCGCCCGACCCGCAGCTGCGGCGGCCCGGCCCCGCACCCGGCCCCCGCCGCTGCGGCGCCCCCCGTCACCCCTAGCTCCACCCGCACAAACTAACTCCACTCGCGGGGCCCGGTCGCCCGCCCGCCCGCCCGCACTGCCCCGCCGGCCGGGGCCGCACAGCCGGCGCCCCGCCCTCCAGGGCCCGGAGGGGGCGCCGGGTCGGGGCCGGGTCCGGCGCCGGGACTCACACGGAGCGGCCCTAAGTCACCGCGTCCCCACCGCCGCCGCGTCCTCCGCCTCCCGGCCGCCGCCGCCGCCGGACTTGGTGGGCTTCCTCCTCCGCGGGTCCCCCTCCCTCCCTCCCGGCCCCCCCGCCCCCCAATCCCGGCTCCGTCGCCCGCTCCCCCTGCCCCCTCCCTCCCGCCCACCCACCCCCGCTGGCAGCCGGAGGAGCGCGGCGGAGCGAAGAGGCCCCACTCTCAACGGCTCCCCATGGCAGCAGCCCAGCGGCGGCCGCAGCCTGCCAGACACAGCGAGGGAGCGAGCGAGCGAAGAGCGAGCGAGGAGCGAGCGAGGAGCCCGGGCCGGGGGGGCGGGGGGGGCGGGGGGAAGGGCGGGGGGACGCACCACGCACGCACGCGGCGGCGCCGGCCAGATGTTCCCCCCCCGCCGCCCTCCCTCCCGGCGCTGGGCTGCTGCGATTGACCGAAAGCGGCCGGACCGGGTTCCCCGCCCGCCCCCTGCACGCAGTCTCCTCCAATAGAAAGGCGGCTTTTCAGAGAGGCGGAGGCAGTGGCGGGCAATCGTAGGACTGACAAGAGGGCCCAGCCAATGGGAGGGGCGAAGCGGAGCTGCCGCTCGCGCGTGCCAATCGCAGGCAGAAACTGTTGGGGTGGGCGGGCCCGAGCGGGCGGGGCTGGTAGCCAGGCGGTGCGGGCGGAGCCGGCGGGAGGGCGCAGCGGCGGTGGCGGCAGCGGCGCCCCTCTGGGGGACTTGGCCGTGAGAAAGTGAAAGGAGCCCGCGGGCGGCGGCGACAGCTGCACTGGGAGGGGCTTGTTTCCAGGCTAGGAGGCCTCGCGCGCTCTGGGGGTGCGGAGCGAGCTATTCGGTGTGCGCCTTGACAACCATAAATACAGTTTTGAACGTAGTGGGGCTGGGCTGCTCGAAGTTGAGGTATCCGCGGAGGCAGAGCACCCGGGACACACATGACCTGAGTCCGGCATTAGGTGGCTCCCTCTGCTCCGGCTGCTGTGGGTGACGACGCTCAGGCCCTCGTCTCCCAGATCGCAGAGGGTAGGACTAAGGGACGTCCTCGCTCCGTCCCGCGCTGGCCCGTCAGCAGGTGCAGGTGCGCGTCGGGCTCAGCGGACGCCACCGGCTTAGACGGGCAGTTTCTGGGCGTCATTCTCAGGGCGTCTTGTCGCAGACACAGCGGAGCACCTGTATTTCTCGCAGAACCCTCATGTCACGTGTATCTGCAGTGTTACAAGTAGCCATTCCCGAGTGACCAAATTCTAGAGAACTACAGTAAAAGTGATACTTGCAGAAGCCATAGCCTGATTTCTTAATTGGTACGTCTCAAGCCACAAAGTTAAACTATGGAGAGAAGATGTAAGACTGTCGTATCGTTTCTCCCTCCCTTCAAATAAACTTTTATTCGATTCCTGTTCTTTGCAATTAAACTGTGTTCATCACGGCCACTAAGAAAAGTAGAAACTTCTACCTCAAGGAATTGGAAATCTTGTTGAAGAGGCAAGAATTACAAGTAAAAAGTTGAATAACAAGGGGGAAAACTGTTCTAAGAATATAAAATAGAAAACTGCAGAGTGAGGAAGTTAGTACACTAGTAATTGTCAAGTGAAATGTGTTTATTCTTTGCTAACTGAACTGAGACTGGCAAGCCTGTTGCTAACCAACTTGCCAGGAGACCTTTCAACTGGGCAGAATGTGCTTTCACTTTGTTCCAGGTCAGATGGGTAAACTAAGTTGAAAGTATTGTGTAGGCAAATCAGACATATTGAATTACTAATGAAGTAAAAACAGGAGCACACAAAATTCCTGCAGCTGATATTGGAATATCCTGTTAGAAACAGTAGTGATGTTCCTTGCTCTTTCCTCAACGTTTTCATGCACCCTCATGATCGATAACTGAGGTCAAGGCCATTCTATGACAACTAGAGTTTTTTATTCCATGAACTATATTCCATTTGTGCTTTTGGTGAATTCTAGGTCTTTTAGTCGGTTGGTAGAGGGCCCAATTTCAGTGTGACCTGTTTAAAGTTAGGGAAGTTTATAAATATTCTTGATGAAGGAAATACACTCTTTTAAAAACAGGTGAAAAGTATATGCTTTACCAACAAGTTCAGGAAAGAATTGGAAAAAGAAATATTTGCATTCTCAAAGTTGTTTCTCACCTACTAAAAGTTAAAAATAGGAAAAGTAACATCTCTGGACAAAAAGACAAAGTAATTAATAGTGTCAGCATATGAAATAAGAAGTTCATGAGAAAATTAGAACATTAAGATTATCCATAAAAAGTTTAGAAACTCAGCTCTGTAGCATGTAAAGCCACAGCTCTAACAAAAGGTTTTACAAAAAGCACCTACAGATAGGTTAAATCCCCAGAGATGTGCTGGGGGAGACACTGATGCATCAAAAGTTATGAGCATTGTTTTTTAGATATAATTGTCATCACTAGGATCCATTTTGAGAGCTGAGTAGTGTAGCCAGGAAATGTAGATTAAATATATACTTAAGGAAGCAAGTTTGTAGTCCCTCAATTATTTAAAATATTTTCTAAATTCATGAAAATGCATGGAATATTCATATATTGTCAGAACCAATAAAAATGTTTCTGGAGTATTTACTGTGTTCAAGAAAGGTACTGTGATGGATACAGAAGACAACAAAAAAGTATGAGACATCTTCTCTCCTTCTTGGAGTTTAAATTTAGTTGGGAAAGAAATGGCATAAATATATAAAAATCTGAACCAATGGAAAAACTAAATAACAATGTAATAGGATATGAATGTCAGAGCTAAATTTAATATTAAATTTTTATAAACATCTTGTCCCTGGTCTCTGGTTGCCGTTGCATTTTCTGTGCCCTTTTTTTACATTAAAGACAATTTTTTTTACTCTGACTTTTTTTTTAAGTGTTATAAACTTACTGTAAAAAATGATACTTTTAATCATCTTTGGAAAGTCATCAGCCTACAAATTGTAAATAAAACAAGACTGATTTCTGAGGTATCATACTACAGAATGATGACTATTTTTACTGGGCACCCACTGGAACCATGGAAGGTAAGTCAGACTCTAAAGCACCCCTTCAAGTCCCTCCTCAAAGTAGGGACTGTTTGGCTTAGCAAATTAGTAAGATACAGAGCTACTTGCCAGAGTTTGAGAGCCAATAATCTTTCTTTTTTTTCTCTCCCACAATGGAAAAAAATGCAAAAAGTATAGTCTCTAAACTATTAGAAAAACATACCATTGCTTCCCTCTGGAGGAATCCTAGTCCTAATACAATTCCAATTAATCCATACTTTTCTGGGAGTCCTGAAATTTAGAATGATACCAGTCAAGTTAACCATTCATGGTTAGATTTCTCGCCAGAGAACAAGATTTATGTTTTACTAACAAATGCATTCTGACCAATAACAATTTAACACTATAAAACATTGATATACCAAATAAAATTTAATTTGATGAGCAACTCCATAAAATGAGTGTCTGAATTTTAAATGTGAACCACGGGTCAAACCTCTGAAAAAAAAATCAGTGTTTTTATTACACTTTGTTCAATAGGTCATGTTGAAAAAGTTATCTGTGAAATTAATTTTTGAATATTGACTTTTTATAAACTTCAAGTATAATTGGATTTTTTTTCTTAAAAAAATAGGGAGGCAAGCATTAATAATAAAAGACCAGATATTCCAAAGTGTAACATTTTAAATATAAGAACTATAAAATGTGACAAAAGGTGAGTAGAAGTTAACCTGGTTTTGAATCTAGAGAAAAAATACACTAAAATGAAAAATTTGTTGACGCTTCTATTAAGCCCGCTTTCAATGTCATAGCACACATGAAATTCTATTAACTTATTTAGATACTCTCTCCCTCTCTCTCTTTCTCTTCTGGCTTTTAGAAATGAACAGGTTGAAATGGCCTAAAGGGAGAAGGAGACACAGAAACACAGCTGACACAATAGTAAAAATAGGAGATGAACAAACTGCAGCACACACCACTATAATGAAATGAAGGAGCATTATTTCCTAAAGCATAGTGTGTATGTGTGTGTGTGTGTGTGTGTATACACACACACATATATAAAATAATTCCACAAGCACATTATATACCAAATCATTTCTTAGGTTATAAATTCTGTAATACTTGAATCTATTAAATTCCTGAATTATGATAAGCCATAAATAGGAGATAATTCATCCTGATTCTCAGCCCTGAAGACAGAAATGTTATAAACACTTGAGGAAAGGTCCTTAACAGGTTTACACACAGCACTGGGAACGGACCCCCTATACTGAAAGCAGAGCGAGCCTACACCAATAATTCAAACCTGTCTGAGGTCTGTTAAAGGGCAGAGAGGAGCAAAAGATACAGTCCTCCCAAAACTGCTTTTCCTGTATAGCCAGTTTTGAGTTGCTTACTGTAAATCAGTGCTTTTACATGACCACCATAAATCCAGAGACAGCATAATGGCTGAAGGAGGCTGATAGCTCAGGCTTGGCTGAGACCTAGACTGGCCCCTTCGGAGAACTTAGGAAGAAAGCAAACAGCCCCTCAACCCACACCTCTTTCCTCTCTCTCTCTCTCTCTCTCTCTCTCTCTCCATTAAATTCATTATGCCTCATGGCATATGGAAGGCAAAACAATGCATACGATGACGCTTTTTACAGTTAACTTTGTGCTATAATAGATTCATTATTCTATTGGCGTATGATCCCAGGTAACTTTTGAACCCCAGGTTGGTTCTCTTCCTTGCTACACAGAATGCCTTCCTGCCATCCACTGATGTCAGTTCAATCAGTTAAAAAGTATTTAAATACTATCCTAAACAAAATTAATTTGTAGAGACAAGTCTACCACCCTTAAACATCACACAGTTCCTCCAAAATCCGAATGTTGGAACTGTTCTATTGTTTTAGAAGTTATATTAATTAAAAGATGCCTTCATTTTATCTGTGGGTTTTTTAGATTAAATTTTTAAAAATAATCTGAGGAAACATATGACTTTTCCAGATGAATAGATTCTGTTAAAGAAAGATTTAATATGAACCTATGATATTCATGCCCCATTTTTAAAATAACATAAATCTTTGAGTATTGATTGTTTTAAAATTCTGTAAAGTATAGAGAGAAGTAGTTTGTTTTTGTTCAAAATGAAAGAATAAAACTTCTAAATACTTAAATGTTCTTAATTATATTCAGTTGCTTAAATTTGGGTGCAAATGAGCTTAGAAAAAGTGAAGTAAGAGAGATTACCAGAATTGACACTGCATACCTACTACATGACAAGTGGTGTGCTTCTGACCAAAAGACAGAAACTTCATCTGTCTGCATTCCAATACAAGGATAAATTTTTCCTTCATTTTAGGCCTGCTCCACCCTCAAAAGCAGAATCTTTTGGGGCAGAAAGGAACCGGCAGAAAGGAAAATGATACATCCAAAAATTATTTGCTGAGAACTTACAAATACATAAGAGAAATATGGAATTGCATTCTCATGGTTCTTGTAAAATTTCCATGTGCTAGATGCCAAAGATACATGAAAGAATACCATCCCCCCTTGTATTTAGGACTTCATTATGCATAAATGTCATTATGAACCCACTGGACAAAGATAACATTTCATTTTTCTTTCATGGCTAATAAATGCATACCAACCCTAACTATCATAATAATATAAAATTGTCATAATAAAAACCTTTTCTTATAAAGAAATCCTTATGAACTTAACACGAAAGTCTTGATACATACCGAATTCAGACTATTCCTGGTAATAAGAGCAGACAGAAGGTTAAATCTCACTCCAGAAATTTATTTCACCCTTAGCGATAACATGCAACTCAGGAAGTTACTTCCCTTACAAAGAACTAGCATTTATGCTTAAGACTAAAATGATTATTTTTAAAGTACCCATTTTACAATGCAAATGTGTATCTAAATTAAACTCAGTAAAAAAAATAAGCATTTTAAGTTGAAGCTGCAGTAATGACTTTATGGGAGACAATAGGAAAAGCGGTTCTTGAATATGAATGCAGAAGAAAACAAATTTCAAATTCCTTCCAGGTGTCTTGAAGATTTCTTTGTTCCCTGGCTCTGTACCTTAATGTTTTGGCACATGTTTAACTGAGCACCCGTTGCTCTGAAGTTGTTTTACAAAACTAAGGCTGTCCAGCAAGATCATAGCAAAAGAAAAAAAAAAAAAAGGGCAAAAAACTGACAGCTGATCTACATTGCCAAGCCATGCCTTAGCACTTGGAACATGGGACAGATGCAGGAGCAGAGACGTACTAAGACAGAACAGCAACAAAAGTCTTTGTAACAAAGACACATGAACAGAAGAGCATTTTAGACAGAGACAAATGACAGAGACGAACAATATAAAGACAATAGCTTTAGAGAGGAGAGGTAGGGTGATAAAGGAAAGTGAGAAGATGGTGGCAGTGGAGAAGCATGATTGAAGAGAGGTGGAGAGAAGGAACGGTCGCCATGCGAAGTGGTAGAGGCCTGGGTGGTAGCGATGGCGCTGGTGGACGTGGGGGTAGAAGAAAGGTAAATACGACAGAGATGTCAATATTTCTTCCTGGGCTCTGCTGATCCTATGCTACTATTATTTGTCAAATCGTACCTTGCTCATTTTCCTTAAATAATGCTTTATGAAATAGCTAAGCCCAAAGTAAAGAGGATTAGAATATACTTTGTATTTAACTGTTTCCAGACATTGTGTTGCCACAATCAGGGCAACTGTGTGTGCCTGTGCGTGTGCATGTGTGTGTGTGTGTGTGTGTGTGTGTACGCACGCACATGCCCTTATGTGCATCTAGGTCATTAGTTTGGCTGTTTTTTCTGATAAGACCTGCTCAATACAAACTAGGTTTTCTTAATATAGAGTTAGAGCCTCACAGCAAGCACTCTCATTACTTAGATTTAGGTTGATCTTATAGAAAAACTGTGGGGATGTACTGACATTTCATTGAGAAATATGACCTATTCATTAACCTAACTAATCACATTTCGGAAATTCATTCATTCAACAGACACTAAATAACATACATGGGGCCTGGTACTAGGCATATCAACCTCCATATAAAACATCTGACCTGGATCATAACCATATGCCTAAATTAGCACTGGAAACAAAGAGGGTTGAACAACTTCAATAAAGAAAAAATTCCCATGATCTAAGATACTGACTGCATTTTTGTTCACTATCTTCCTTGATAGCTCCCTCAGGATGAGAACTTTTTCTACAGCATTAGCAACTGTACCTTTAGCACCTAGTAAGAGTTCAAAAAGATGTATAGGCAGGAAAGGAGGGAGGGAGGGAGGGAGGGGAAAAGGAAGGGAGAGGTGAAAAGAAATAACTTACAACTTTTCATTTTTCCAGAGGCCAGAGGGAATAACAGTGCTTTACCTGTTCAACTGTTCCCTTCAAACTCAGGAAAAAGTGAGAAGTACAATTTGTTCTGTAGACTACCAGAAAAAGTGTCCATTTACTTTCTTAGAGGTATTCTGACCTAGTACAGAAATAACCCAGGTGAATGTGGTAGAGACTTTACTCCTAGTGGAATCATAGCAGTTCTCTAGCATATGTAAAGAGTATTCCATCTGTGAGGCATTTTAGAAGTGAGTTACTCCTCCACAGATCTGTCATAGGCATGGGATGTGTTGTGATTTTTGTTACTTGGAGGAGAATGTTGATACAGAATGGCTAAGTGGCATATACGAGGCCCCAGATTAAGATAGACGTATTGCAGGGCTAGTCATCAATTCCTTAAGTCACTGTTCTTCAGATATTTAGGCCACTCTGAAACTAAGAAAAACCTCCATTGTTTTTAAACAAATTTAAATCTACTAGCTTTGAAAGAATACAACCTATCGGGTCTTTCTCCTTAAAGAAAAAGTCCATGATCTCAATTGAACCACAAAGACAAGCTAAAAATATAATGAAAGAAATTATCCCTGACTTTTCAAGGATAGCTTCAATAAAGACATATGCCATTGGTGGATATAAATGAAGATGCCTCCAAGCAAGAAATGTTTTCCCTTTCTGGACACCCTATTAAGACAGTAGGGTCCTAACGCAGTAAATCTGGTGCAGAGTTATCTATAAAACTGTATATATGGGTGCATCCTGTGACTATGAAAGGTAAAAGATTATATTTTTCATTTGCATGGTTTGTTGGGTTTTATTTGGCAGATACAATAACACAGGCTACGCAGAGCCCGTAAAGCAAAGTGGGAACAGCAGCTCATTTGGTGGCAGAATGTAATAGTTACGGCTAAAGGGCTTACATAATTCATCTCAAACCCTTACGCCTGTATTTACTGTTGTTTAAATGAAAATCAAACTCTCATGACCATAAGAAGAGATCTGGTCAGAAATCTGATTGAGATCCTTTCTTCTTACACAGCTTCTGAGATGATCAATCTGCAACACTTAAAAACAGCTACAGAAATGTCCAAGAATAAGCATACATTACCTAAGCACATTAGTACCTCATGTCTCTAATCCTACTTCTCTAAACAATTCTAAAACTCCCACAGAACGAGAGTGAGTGAAGAGAGAGGCCCTGTTCTTTATTATGACTCGGAAATCCTAATTAGACTCAGGAAAGCCTCAGAGCAATTGTAAGCCATGGTTAAGAAATAATGTTTAGCTTTCAGCTGATGTTTAGTGCAAGATAATACTTTGGGGGGATGGGGTACAGCAAAGGGGGACAATACAAAAGCAGAGTTGAGGCATGTGTCATTTAAGATTATTAAAAGTATCTATTAGATCATAATTCTAAAAGAATATTTTTAAATTTGGGATTTTTAATAACTTTATTCTTGTTATGTTGCAAGAGTGAAAACTTTGGCTCTCAATTGTTACTGCTCAAGACTTCTGTTTGGAGGGATGTTTTTCGTTTTTGTTTTGTATTTTAAAGGATCGGACCTAAAATAAAATTTGTTGAAGAGAAGTCTGTACCATATTATCAAATGTACACCAATTTAGTGAAAATGGAGCTCTATGACTTAAAACAGCTGTGTAAAATAACATTATAACTTTGTTTTCTGCAGATCTCATAGAGGTAAAATATATAAATATTGATATATAAACATATATTTTATAATAATGGGCTATTGTAATATTTGTGATTAAAGTAGTCTTGAAAATAAAAGAATTAACTCATTTTTAAATGACTAGCTTACCTTCTCCATATAAGTTAAAAAAGTATGAAAATAAATAAAAACATGTGGCCTAAATTTTACCCACCATTAGCAAGTAGCTATTTTTGAAACTGGGTTATTCCTCTTGATTTTAGAAATTCTTTATTATTTTTAAGTAAATCGATATGGATATTAAAGTGATTAGCTCTAACTTTCCCAATCTGAAAATTTTATGCCATTTAAGATGTCACTATAGGACTTCCCTGATGATGCAGTGGTTGGGAATCCACCTGCCAATTCAAGGGACACGGGTTCGAGCCCTGGTCCAGGAAGATCCCACATGCGGCAGAGCAACTAAGCCCAAACACCACAACTACTGAGCCTATGCTCTAGAAACAAAGAGCCACAACTATTGAGCCCAAATGCCACAACAACTGAAGCCCGCGCGCCTAGAGCCCATGCTCCGCAACAAGAGAAACCACCGCAATAAGAAGCCCATGCACTACAACGAAGAGTAGCCCCTGCTCGCCGCAACTAGGGAAAGCCCGCGTGCAGCAACGAAGACCCAAAGCAGCCAAAATTAATTAATTAATTTAATTAATCAATTTTTAGAAAAGAGGTGTCACCATATACATACATGCACCAATTTGGAGGAGGGGAAAGACAAACTTTTAAAGTTATTTTAAACCACTACTAAAAGCAAGTAATTCATTTTCTATATAATAAGATAATTGATAGACTTCATCTTGCTGTGGTAGTAAGCTCAAGCAGTTTGTGTGTGTGTGTGTGTGTGTGTGTGTCTGTCTGTCTATGCAAGCATAGCTTTAACTGCATGTTCCTCAAGTTTAATAGAAAACAACTACAAGAAAAAAAAAGGAACATTAAAAAATAAACGGGATATTATACATTTTCATTTGAAACCAAAATGTTGTAGTCATAAATATATTATAACCTTGTATATTTACTCTTGTCGGGAAGATGTTTCATTACTAATCCATATTCACATTTCAATCAGCTGATTTTCATGGCCTTCTAGTGGCTGCAGGGAAAATCTGACAAGTAGAAAGGAAAATAAATGGTAAGCTAACACTGACTAAGAGAATTTCAAAAAGAAAGAAAAAAGATCAAAAGGGGAGAAAAATGAAGAAAGGAGAATGGAGAGAGCCAAATAAAATTAGGCAAAGTTTTAGGAATAAGACAATTATACAAATTTGCAGTTAATTTATTTTTCCAATATATAATTTTTAATTGGACAACTATGCTTTAATATTTTAATTAAAAAGAAACTCTCCCTTTATTAAATGAAAAACAGTCACTTAATGTCTTGTAAACATGAAGAGCCTAATTCTAAAATCTTGACAGCTAAAGGGGCTCTGCTGCTGTTTTGGATTGCCACTCCACTAAGAGGTATATGGACATCCGAAACAGGAGAGAAACGAGTAAGAAAACAAAAAAACTTTTTTTTCATTCAAAGACATTCCAGCCTGAAGAAGTATCACTTTCTGAACTGCCTGTTACCAAGGCAAGTAGACGTTAGTTTGGTCAGAGCGAATATCCAGATTCTATTATCCTAGATGAGTAAAAGAATTGATATATGTTTTTCTCCCACCTCCATGCTATATGTGCCTTCAAACCTCACCTCATCACAAATACTTTCCTTTTCATTCTTTTATTTTTGAATTCTTAAAGCATATTATTATTATTATTTTTAGTATTGCAGTCTCCAATAGTCCTTACTTTCACTCAAAATTACAATACAGGGGACTATGGCCAATGCTATGCAGATGGCCAAACACATAATAAAGACTCAGTTCATGAATAATATCCACTCAGAAAGAGGACAAAAGCAACAGGAAAAAAGAGCCCAAATTGAACAAAATGTGCATGCTATATTTAAAAAAACACACACGCAATCATTGTCAGAGATCATTAAGGGTGCCCTGTCATTTTAATAACATGCCAGTGGCACCAATTTGATGTGACTGTTTGCTCTTATAGTCAATAAAAAAAGTCATAACTGCTATCAAATTGAAATTTAATTTATTCTCTACACAGCCCTTTCTGTTTTCCTTGGTTTTTCTTTTATACCATTAACACTTTTTTGTTAAAATATGTGTGAAAGATTAATTTGTAGAATGAGGGGAGCTGTGGGTACACAGCACAGGACAGATGGCGTGGGTGGGACGTGACAGTTTTCGTCTGTGGCATCACTTTGTTGTTGCTGTTGCGAGTGAGCAAAATAAAGCTATTGCCACCACGATCATTTCTTGGGAGCCCCTCTGATAAGGTGTGCTGCTTTTCCTCATGTCTGGCCCTGCCACTTGGGGATTCAGCCACCCTCTACTCTATAATCAGCCCGTTCGGGACCATTGTTAGTCAGCCTGAGAGCCCTGGAATTTTAAAATTGTATTTATATAGAATTTCACCCGACTTTTGTATACAACGGAATGAAATATACTCTTTCTTGGTGAGCTATTTTGAAATGAATTAATGATCTGTCCTCTCTGAGATCCTGTGTTGTAAACCCAAACACGTGAAACTGTAGATGCAGAAAAAGAATAATTTTTTTTTAAGGAGAGGATTTTTTGGGTTTTTGTACCAATCTAAAATTCATACTCACACACACTCATACTCAAGGGGAGGGAGAAATGGTGCAGATTTATATTCAAAGATTCACTTTTTGCCTTGGAACAGCCCTAATTTACACATAAGTGTTGCAGGAGTTCGCTATTGTAAAGGTTCTTATTGAAGAATAAAGCAATTAGCACAGAAAATCACTGTCATATGGCACACACAGACATTCTGAGAAAAAATAAAACTTTGAGAAGGAGGAAAAGGGGAATTCAGGACAGCATGTGGGAGGGAAGATGCGAGTTCTTTCTATGTACAAAGAGATCCATTAACAATATCCTTATCAGTGTCCTTCCTCCTTGTTAATTGAACCGACTTGCAGTGCCCAGAACGTGTGGATGTGATTGCAGATAAAAGGGGTGAGGGTAAATAAGGGAGTGAAAATGAAAATGGCTTGTGGTTAATTCATGGCAAGAGAAGATTTGCCTGAAGAAAAACGTTCACAAAACCTTTGCTTCAAACTAGTGCTTCTGTCAGAGGAAGGCAAGATGGTCCACAAAAGGATGTTAGCAGTCACAGGGTGGAACGTGTAACCAACCCTTCTGCCGTCGTGAGGCCACTTCAGACTTGAGATTAATGTGTTCTGGTGGATAGGGTATTGATATTCGTGTCATTTTATATTATTATTTTATTTTCTTAATTTGACTGTAGGCTTTGCCAGAGAGGGATTGCTCCACATCAGGCAGCCTCCAGAAGTGCACTTTGTTGGCAACCAGCACTATGGGATCAGGGATATGGAGAGGGGCCATGATGGACACAGCAGGACAGAGAGGTTAAAAGCATGGGTTCTGGTGGCAGACCGTTTGCACTGGACGTCAGGCTGCTCCAGCTATGTAACTGTAACCAAGTTACTTTAACATGTCCAAGCCTTAGTTTCCACGTCTGTAAAGACAGGGATGACAATAATAGCATGCACCTTCATTATAGTGCTAGTCCTATAGAGACAGTCCTTTGTAAAGCATTTAGACAGTGCCTGGCAGGTAGTTAATTAGTCCTCATTTCCTAGGACCCTTTTTGGCCTTTGCCAGCACCTGATGCCCAAGGGCACTCAAAACTCCAAATCTTTGGTATGAAACATTTCTTCCTCTGTTTCATTAGGGGGTAATGCCGGAAAATACAGTGTTGGAATGTACGTGGGTGAATGGGGAATGAGGGAGAAGTGGATATAATTTTTAAACCAAATATACAGTATTACACAGAGGAAGGTGTCACCAGTGTCATAGGAAAAGTGGGGGAAATCTGGTGTGTGTCATATGTCTGTAAAATAGAGTACACAGAAAGGAAATGTGATGATTAAAGGTGTCTACCACATATCTAATTTAAAAAGAGTTATTTGTTTTATATTTTATTTGTTCTACTAGTCTTTCTCCATGATTCAATATAGTAGTGGACATTATAGAAATGGAAGTCAAGTTCTTGCTGTTCCCTCAAACACACGTACAGACATAAACAGACTCAGAACAAACATAGATCTATCCATAAATCAATACCACGATCACAATACTAGCCCTGCTTAAATTTAAACAATTGCAGAGCTTGTTATTTATACTCATATGTGCATGTAATTACTTCTTTCTATGCATCCTGATACACAGATGTAAAGTATCCCTATTCTTCCTTTGTTGTCTGATGCAGTTATGTTTATGTCCAAAACACTGGAGAATAGTTAACTCACTGGCTCCAGAGGAATTCTGATGGGCTGAGACTAGGGTGGAAATGATAAGCTATAAGAATTTCATATTTATAAAATATAAACAAAAATTTGTGAGGGCTTCCCTGGTGGCGCAGTGGTTGAGAGTCCGCCTGCCGATGCAGGGGACACGGGTTCGTGCCCCAGTCCAGGAAGATCCCACATGCCGCAGAGCAGCTAGGCCCATGAGCCGTGTCCGGAGCCTGTGCTCTGCAATGGGAGAGGCCACAACAGTGAGAGGCCCGCGTACCGCAAAAAAAAAAAAAAATTTGTGTATATGTAAGCAGATGTATGTCTAAAATTGCATTTTGTATAAGTCAATTCTTCCTTCACAGTAAGAAGTTTGTACTTATTAAATGTAGTAAAGGTTTCTGGAGGTGTACCCCAATAGCTGTTCTTTCTTTTTTCTTTAGCAATAAAACTCAACTTTTACTAAGTACATGACAGCTCAAAATAAAAACTACATTTTCCCAGCTTCCTTTGCAGCTAGATCTATCCATATGATAAGTCTGGGACAATGAAATATAAGTGTTTTGTGGCAGTTTATAAAAAGCTCCCTATAAAAATAGTTATTATACCTTTTGACCCCTTTCTTCTTTGCCCCTTTCTACCATCTGGAAAATCGATGTGACGGCTGAAGCTTGGGCTGATATAATGGATCACGAAAATGAGAGCCACACTACAGGGAGTGTGCAGAGGTAAGCTAAAAGAAGCTTCTGAATTTAATGACTTCCTAATGTAACCATATCAGCCCAGGACTGCTTACTTCTCAACTTAGTTTCTGTAAGAGAGAAATCATGTTTAAGGTCTGGTTATTGAGAGTTTCTTCACATGCAGCTGAAGTTAATTCTAATTGATGCTTTACATATGCCTTTTCCTAAAGCACAATGGAAGGTAAGGTGTATATTACCACCAGGGTTTGCACCTTTAAAATGGAATATAATATCATGTAACTATAGCAACATAACAAAGGCTATATTTAAATAGTAGGTTCTAATATACTTACAAAACATATTTAATACATATAAAAATATTAGTTAGGGTAAGTAATGTTAGCTGTTGAAACAACCAATCCCCCAAACTTCAGTGGCTTAATTTTTAAAAAGTTTATTTCTGACATCATAGTCTACTGTGGACTGGCTGGGTTGGAGGAAGGATGTGGAGCCCCTGTTCCAGGCAGCTATTCTGACAGCTAGGATTTTTCTATCTGAACCACCAGAGACCTGGGCCATTTTCCATACAAGGCCTCCAAAGTCTCAACAGAACAGAAAGAGAGGGTGTAGGATCAGACATAGGAAAAATTTAACAGTCCAGGCCTGGAGTAGCATTTGACACTTCTGCCCACATTCCATTAGCCAGAACTCAGTCAGATGACCCAAACTAACTACAAGAAAGCCTGGAAATGGAGTTTAGCTGTGTTCCCAGGAAGAAGAGAAGGAACAAGAGCACTAGCTCTCCCTTACCTAAAAAGTACACAGAAAATATAGCTTCCAATATCCCTGTTTCTAACTTCCTTGTTAAAGGCCAAATTAAACAAGGACCACATGCTCAATACAGTTCATTGTGTAGCAAAATATTCTTCATAGGTCATTTTGATGTTGAAACATATGAGTCAAACATTTCTGATTATGGAAGATGAGTTCCCCAAATGACGAAGCTTCAATCACAAGCCCTGGCCACTACTGTTCTTTTGATTCTTACTATTGCTCTTTCTCCTTGTTCAAGTGCTTTTCCTGTGACGAGAGGTAATTCTTTAACATCTATGGAAGACATTAAGAAAAGTCTCCATAGCTTTATACTACTGAATAAAATAGTAAAAATGCATTTAAGTGATGGTCTGGGAATATAGTGCTGGAGATAACAATGGATCATTAAGGCAGAGCTTTTCCATTTTCTCTTATACTACTGTTGTATATTTTATAGGCTTTGTGGTTATGTGCTACCTAATACTTGTGTAAAATAGGATCATTTAGGGTATTTTTAATATGGTTAGACCCTCCAAAAACAGATTGAGAGAGAGAGAGATGATGTTGATAGATAGATAGATAGATGATAGATAGATAGGGCTAGGTGGGTAGGTAGGTGAGTAAGTGGGTGAATAGGTAGATAGATAAAACTCTATTTTTCCTTGGAAAATTAATCATTATGGTTTTATTGAACCAATGTTTTCCTCAAATTCTGGGTAATTATTAATGATAACCCATTCAAGGAAACATTATTGAGATAAAGAATAATAGATTCAAGAGGAATAAAGTCCACAATCCCATTTCAACTGAATTACTAGTTTGTGGCCTGCGTAATAGGACAAGTTATTTCATCACATTTTATTTTGAGAATCCTTTTTTAATTTTTATAAAAAGTTTGAAACTTTCTTTTCCAGAACTGTCCTGAAGATGTTGTCACTATAAACTATTATTTCCTTTCATGGTTTGGTTTTGTAGTTCAGCTCTTTTCCAGAGGTTTGAGGCATACGGTAGGCAGAAGGTAAATTTTAGAGTATCTGTCTATTTCCCAGGTGAAATATAAAGCAAGTTTTAATGTTTTGGATTAAACTTTACTGGAAGCATAAGAGTGAATTTTGAATTTTGTGTTAACAGAAGAAATCTGAAGCATTGGTGTTCATACAGAATAAAAGAGAAAATTGGTACAAAAATGCTTTTGTAAAACCAGGAAGAATTTTAAGTTAAAAATGAGAAGACTTTCAATCAATTTCTGTATGATTCAAGGAAGCTCCAATTTAGGATTGTTGGATTTAGGACAACTGGGGCCACATGTTAGGATTACTTGTTACATGTCTAATGAGCCTGGCACGTTGTAGGCACTCAAATAGATTTTGAATGAATGTATGTGAACGACTAGGACCCCAGAGTTCTGGGAGAAGATGAGGGTGAATAGGGAGACAAGAGTTGGAGTGGTCTTCACCTTCAGTGAGAAATGAGAGGACCTTCAAGGATGTCCAGTCCTGCAACCCCAGCAGGAAGCACTCCTGGATAAAAAGGACTCTGGCATCTCTAAAGACGTGTAGTGAATAATTTTCCTGGTGTGAATAGAGTGAATAGTCCACTCTTATCTACCACAAGGAAATCACCAAGCACTTGCCAGTGTTTTGTGGCTTATGGAAGGAGAGACTTCTCAGCTCTAAACCTCTGAGGTTTAGGAAAACCATCAGGAATTCTTCAGCCTTCTGGTGCTTTTTGGTGTGGAGCCAGAACTGAGCTTAATCCTTTTTCCCTCAAATTTTTTTCCACATATTCAAGCTTGACAGTCTGGCCATGGGCATAGGTCACTAATTCACAACATTTAGTACTCATTAGAACTATCTGGCGGCTTTACCCAACATATTGTTGCCAGGGTTCCACTTCAGACTTACTGAATCCAAATCTCTAGGAGGGTCCTGGACATGGGATCTTGGGATGCATGCCTTAAAAAAGCCTCCCTGTTGAATGTTACTTGTCAAAGACTGAGAAACTCTGGTCCACCTCACCTCTGCTGTTAAATGAAACTGAGTGTTAATTGGGGCTCTGAGTGCAATTGTCACAGCTTTTGGTCACCAGCTTGATATAAAAGGACTAAATCCATGTCCTTGCTCATCAGTGATTTTGATCATGAGCAAAATGCTAACCTTGCTGCAGTCTCTACCCCCACCTCTAAGGGGTATAGTCTGGGCATCTTCATATTGTACCATTGTGTTAAACACTTACAACTTACCTATCTAATTCCTAACCATTTGGACTAAGTTCCTGTGAACATATGAGCACTAGAAAAAAGAAAGATTGAATGCATGTAGTTGGACTATTAATAATTATAAAACCATAACTAACAATCTGGAGACTCATTTAATATCATTAAAAGAATTAATGCATTTCTCAGTATATAAATAAGAGGCTAGAGTACAATGAAATATGAATTTCTTCATTTAGAAAATCCAGAAAGTAGATTATATCTAGTTAAGAATAATCTGGTCTATAACCAAATATACTTTCAAACAAGAAGCCAAAGTCAAAATATTGGATTGCAATTATGAGAGTATCAAATAATTTTTTTAAAATGGGATCATTTCCATCACCATTTTCCAGGTTCCTTTTATTATTGTCAGTGCTATAATAAATTGCAGACAGAAAGAAAACAGGACTACTTGGGATTAATGTTGTATGGTATTTTTTTATTTAGCCTGCTGTCTTTTTGAAACACTGATTTCCATCTATTCTGAGTCTTTTGATATAGATCAGTTAAACTTGAATGAACAGTCTTCTCATGTAGTTTGCCTTATCCTAATGACAAGAATGGAGTGTGCTTTTTTTCCCCTTCAATAGTTTATAAATAGTCCATATAAATGTGCCCATTACCTTTTTATACATACTAAGCTCGTTATTGAAAAATTACACCTCCTCAAACCGTCAGGCTTTTTTGCATCTAAATGAAACTCTTTGCATTTAAATATATATGGCAGGAGGAATCAGTAAACACTAATGTTCAAACCCCAAGGGGGCAGCCTGCACACAGATGAAAATATGACCAGGCATGTATACAGTTTTTGTTGCATGGCACCAGGCTTAGAGGAGAAAATGAAAGCCTGTGTAAAAGAGTTCACTCAAAGAAGTAAAAGAACCCAGTATTCGGGTGTATCTAAGCATATACGTAAACTCAAAAGAGTCAGTAGAAATCCAGACATTGTTTCAAACCACAGCATAAGATTAACAGTGCATAAACCACAGCACATTTTTGTTAAATTCACATTTACTTAATAATGCATATCACCAACTTTGCACTCAGATGTCAAGGCAGCAGGCAAAACAAGTTAACTTTAGGAGTCTAGCCAAGGACCGTTTGCTCATCCATGAGTGGGTTCTAAGAAGGCCAAAGCCAAAATAACAAGACGGGCCATTCTCTGGGCAGTGGTTGCTCGCCAAACCACCTCCCAAGAGGAGTACTGTCAACCGCACTCGATGAGAGACAACATGTGGCTAACACAGGCCCATTACTGTGATGAGAGAAGCAGCCACAAGCACAAATGCTGACGGTGGTCAGCGCATGTTGTATTCAAAGACTGGCTTACAGATTGGTTTGGCTAAGACTTGGCTAAGGTGTCTAACATGCAAAATTTATCTGAAGACTAATTTGTTTCTTATGAAAGAGATTTAGGTAAGGGGCAAACAACAACAGTGATTACATCTAAAACTGAAATGCAATTTAGTGAGTTCCTATTGTTTCCTAACTGCTACTAGAGTGGCAAGACCATAGCTTCCAGTTCTCATAAAGATGAATTATAGCAAGTCAGAAGCTGTTTCAGACTTATAAGGCATTCTATAGAATGCCTTTTCAATGTCATATGACTGAGGTCTGCTGGGAGAGAATAGCAATAAGTAATGCCTCGTGAAGTTAAGGATGCCTCATTCATTCATTTGTTCAAGAAAGCTCTGTTGAACTTTTTCCACAAGGTGTGCACACACCAGGCGGGATGGGTACTGAGACCCACGCAACACTGTCCCTGCCTTCTAGGCCCATTTATTCTTACTGTCATTGACGAATCATCATCATCATCATCATGTAAACAAATACTCCACACAACAAATACCGGTCCTTGAGTTTCCCCTAAAGGAAAGGGGAGAAACATCTATCTATATACTTGTCATTGCTATTCATTTTTGGATAATGATTGTCATTTCGGCAAGTACAAGCAGAAACAGGGCTGTGGGCCACATCCCTTAGGTGGAGCCATGTGACTAGTTCTGCCTGATGAGCTGTGAATATGTGACTTTTACAGGTCAAACTCAGGAGAAGCAATGCTCAACCCTCCAGCTGTCTCTTCCCTTGCTGGGACAGTCAAGGAGGACTCATGAGGAGATGACAGAGATGCAAGAGCAGCCTTGATGGTCAAGCTACAGCATGTGGACAGGCATCTGGGAGGGTCATCCAGCCCACAGTGGACTTCCTGAGGGAGAAACAGACCTTTGTGGTATTAAGTCACTGAGACTTGGGGGTTGTTTTTCACTGCAGTATAGCCCCCTAATAAATGTTTTGCCTAGGACTTTTAAGTGAGACAAGAAATCACTGACTCTGGAGAAATGAAAGGAACTTTATGGATTAATAATAGACTCACCTAGTACAGATAAATCTCCCAAAAAAAAAAGCAATTTCTCCCTGCGTTTTTTTCCCCCTCAATCAACCCGAGCCTCACCGACACATCCCAGGATGCTAGGCTGTGACAGTTGCTGCCTCCCTCATATGCCTGGTGTCTTGGGCTCCCAGATACCCCCAGGTATTCCAGTCTCAGTGTATTCATACCTCTTTTCTTCTAAGTTTAGTGAAAGCAATACTGGGTTTCGCTAAGTGAAAATTTGTTACTAAGAAATGAAGATAAAGTAAGTACAAATGTATGGAAACAGATGGATTTGCTGAGTATAGGTTTTTGTTTTTGTTTTTGTTTTGTGGTATGCAGGCCTCTCACTGTTGTGGCCTCTCCCGTTGCGGAGCACAGGCTCCGGACGCGCAGGCCCAGCGGCCATGGCTCACGGGCTCAGCTGCTCCGCGGCATGTGGGATCCTCCCGGGCCGGGGCACGAACCCGCGTCCCCTGCATCAGCAGGATGACTCTCAACCACTGCACCACCAGGGAAGCCCTGAGTATAGATTTTTAACCAAAGTGTATTTGATCCTCCTCTTTCATAACATTGGCAGGATAGTTTTTGATCCTTGTATCCTGAATCCATTTAGTTAAGACCAACCTGAAATGGAAAGGAGAGACTTGAAAAGCCTCATGACTTGGCCAGATGCTAATTTTATTTATTCACCCAAAATTGTGACAACATAAGACACACTCCTTTCTATGGAACAATCATATTCCTTATGAACAATATAACTCTTCAAGAGCAATATTCTCATTAATAATTAATTTGTGGTTTTAAAGCACTTTGTATGTTCAAAGCAATAGCTATAGTATTGGGAACAATAATAGTCATCACCATATTTTAAGCCTATTCATGCACAGAAGAGAGTAAGGAAGTTCTTTATAATGTAAATTATTCCTAAGTGCTAGAAATTCAGTTTACCCTTATAAACATTACTTAATTTCAAATTCTTCCATTAAAATATATACTTGTTGGGGCAACAAGCTCTGTATTTAATTGCTAATTCTTTCAAAATAAAACAATATTGAATCTTACTTTGGGTGAGAGAAAAGTGACCACAGTTGGAAAGTTAATACTTTCAGGGCATGGTTTAACACCCTGGAAGAAGTAAATCACATGTATTTCTTGTTAAAAAAAAAAAAAAATTAAGCGCCTTTCTTCTTGTATGTACTATGTTTTAACCCACTACAAACCCAATATTTAACAGGGGCTGTGGTATAGTGGTTAAGAACATAGACTCTGAAGTGGAAGTGGGTTTTAATTCCTCCTCTGCCACTTAACTATCTGTGTGACTCTGACCGAGTTCTTTAACCCTCCAGGGCCTCATCTTACTTGTAAAATGTAGATTATAATTGTCCCTACTTTAAAGCAGTACCTGATATAGTAATGTAATTATAGTGTTTGTTGAATAAAAATGAATTCATAAACTAGCTGTGAAGTAGAAAAATGGTGAAAAATACCAATCCCTGATTCTCTATAATATTCCAAAGTTGAATGCAGAAAAGTTTCTCATGCCAACCCCCATAAAGGCCACCAAAAAGCAATGGGTACAGAAACTGGCTGTTTGGGGAACTCAAATTCAGAGGACTCTCAGACTTTGGGTAATTACATAAAGGTGAATTATTCCCTCCAATATGCCAAAGTTATACTAAAGATTTTCCAGGGCTAACAGGGTCTACTGGGACACTGCTGGTGGAAGTGAACCCCAAGCCCAGCACAGGGACTACTGAGTCCTGGCATTGGGAGTAGAAGTCCACACTCACATATCTGTAGTTACAGAATCCAGAAAGCTCTGACAACCAAATGTTTTCTGTTTGTTTTTAATAAGGGAAAAGCAAACTCACCTAGCACCAAAACTCATCCTGAATGAAGATGAGGCTCTTTGGAGTCTTTATTTATCCCTCTTAGTGTGAATCTTCATATGTTTACCACAGAAACAGTAATACACCTTTTTATGGGTACTTCCCCAGACCTTGCTGGGATGTTATATAATTTATGCACCATGTTACCTTCCTAAAGTTGGAAAAGTCCTGAATTCCAAATCCCATTTGGTCCCAAGGATTTCAGGTAAGGGATTATGGACCCAGACCTTCTCACATGTGATGCTTTCTGTTTGGAAATGGGGAGGTCATGGACAACTCTAAGCTCTCTCCAGTGTTGAGATATGAGCACCATGGAATCTTTTCTGTTGCCTCCTCAAAGCCAGAAGGTGGAAAAAGGAATGAGAGTCTTTGACCAAATATTAGAATCGTTCTGGAAGTCTTTTCTCCCAGAAATGCTGCAGGGAGGTCTGCTGTAGAGATTTACAAGGAGTGGCTGGATAAGGACCAGGAAATAGAAAGCACAAATGATCAAACCAAAGAGGCTCAACAGCAGCAGCACTATTCCCTCCTCAGTAAGCCATGGGCAGTGAGTTAGCGCTTAGGACTAAGAGGGCCACCCCAGGGATGCGTGTGAAGAGAACACTGGCCAGACAAGGACCACATGGAGGTCTAACAGAAAGGCTCCACTGCCACCCAAGCCATGTTTGTATTCGCATCTCATCACTCAGTTCTCCAATCTTGAGACAGGCTGGGACCAGGGACCTGGGACCCTTTGCTGCAGTGCTCGCACCTGGACACACGTCTCCTGGAGCAACAGAATACAAAGAAACTATAGGGGACTAAAAATAACTGCGTGCAGGGACAGTTGGGGCAGACTATGGACAATAAGATACAAAGAGACCAAAAAAGCCCAGCTGCCACTTCTAAAGAGCCAGGAGCAAAAACAGGGTGTCGGGAGCAAAAGCATTGTACTTTACATGCCCCCTGCACTCAGCACCACCAAAAGGGTGGGCAGACCACCTAAGCCACCCCTTGGGCCTGAGCCCTGGACACACCTCTACCCTCACCCCATATAAGGAACCAGCTCGCCTCCACTTGGGGAGGAGGCAAAGGAACCTGTTACTTGTTTTCGCTCTCTCCTACGGCCACAGGAGCCCCAGTAAAACCTTGCCTGAATTTCTTGACTGGCCTCTTATCAATTTCTATTGGTTGGGGAAGGCCAAGAACTCTGGCCGGTATCAGCAGCACATCTCAGTTTAGGCTTGCCACATTTCAAGTGCTCAGTGGCCACATGTGGCTGTGGCTGCCTTATTGGATTGAGTCGGGCTAACCTGGTCTTCCCTCCACCCCACCTCTCTTCCTGATCCCTTCCTCATACCCCCACAAAAAGTCCCAGGCAATTCTGAATTCCTCTGGATTATACGAAGCTCTTCCCCTGTTTCTGCTCCTTTATTCCAGGTCTGTTTCTACTTTGTCAACTTCTATTTTATTTTTTTAAATTTCTAATTAATTAATTAATTAATTAATTATTAAAATTTTTATTGGTGCATAGCTGATTTACAGTGTTGTGTTAGTTTCTGCTGTAGAGCAAAGTGAATCATCAACTTCTATTTTAAAAGAGCCACTTTCCTTAGAAGTAAGTTGGGCGTTTGATAACAATTTCTTTTCTCCTCTTACATTATAGAAACTATTATTATATCATGATCTGACAGATAGGGAAATTTAAGTTCAAAAGTTAAAGATTCATCACAGACACAGCATGAGACCATGGCAGTGCAGGGTGAGCCCACAACTCCTGAAGGGTTTCAGCTTTACAATTTAAGAGCACATGGCCCCAGACTGGCAGATTTGTTCTCCTTTTTCCTTCTCTGGGTCTGTCATTGGCCTCTGTCGGGTCTCCAAAGTCTTGGGTCCAGTGGGGCTTTTGCTCTTTTCCCTCCCGACACTCTCTCTGGTGACTGAATCTTTTCTCCAGCCTTCAGCCTGCATCCCCAGCTGTCTGCCACAGTTCACCTTTCCCACCCCAGCCCCACCCTCCTTGCCAGGTGCCAACCCCTGCTCCTCTGAGGCCATTGTCTCTATTAACTCAGAACCTGGGTCTCCTTTGGTCTTGGACCTCCCAGGCCCACATCCTGCCAGTCACCATGCCCTACTGACTACAAGCTTAAAACTAATTTCAAGACTTATAATGGAAATTTTAAGTGTTTAAGTTTGTAAGCAATATTCAAATGTCTGATAGAACTTAAAAGTCATAATATTAAAACTCCCAATTTACCAAGTTTAAAAAACTTTAAAATCATTGGAAGGTTTTGCTTGTCAGAGTCATTAATTTGCAAGATCAGTCATCTGAAGTTGCTTAGAAAGAAAATTGTGTAAATTGATCACTGCATTTTAAGAGAAACTAATAGTTAATGCAAATGGCACTAATGGATTATGGGGAATTTAGTCCTTTCAACTTGAGTCAATCAAAAACTAATCAAAGGCGTCTCTTTTTATTTTATATAAAATGTATTAAATTTATAAACAGAATAACTAGATTTGTAACATAAACTTAAATGCTTTAGGAAATTGGGCTTTTAAATGTGTAATTTTAGTAAGGTGAATATTAATTTAAACCTCCAGGTCTATTGTGTTCCTTGAAGGGGGCTGGGCAGCCTCTCAACACTTTAAGCATCCATGATGGTTCCCCTCTGGGCCTCCACATGGCTGAGTCTATCAGAGAAGGCCACAGGCAGGAAGTTTCCGGTGTGAACAATGGCTTGGTGATGCCACAGGGAGGCAAGAAGAGGGGCCAGCGGGGCCGGGAGGAGGAGGTGGAGCAGAGGAAGGTTGGTTACCCAAGCCCGACTCCCCTCAACCTCGAGGGGGGCTGGAGTCCAGAAGCAGAAAGAGGTTTTTATCAAACATGCCCTTTCTACACATGTGGAGGCTTGGCGTTGTCCTCAGAGCTCTTCTGTGGGTGCTGTCTTATCTGCTCTCAAGGACACTCATTAGATCCAACTGTAGAGCTGTGGCAAATGAAGCTCTGTGAGGTTTCAGGACATGCTGTTTTTGTCCATTTAAGCTACTGTAACGAAAACATCAGAGCCTGGTGGCTTAACCAACAGGCATTTATTTCTCATAGTTCTGGAAACTGGGAAGTCCAAGGTCATGGCAACAGCAGATTTGGCATCTGGTAAGAGCCCACTTTCTGGTTCATAGATGGTGTCCTCATGTGGTGGAAGGGACAAAGGAGTTCTCTGGAGTCTCTTTTAAAGGGCACAAATCCCGCTTATGAAGGTTCCACCCTCATGATCTAAGCACCTCTCAAAGGCCCCGTCTTAAAATACCATCACATTGGGGATTAGGTTTTTACATAAGAATTTTAGGGGAACAGAAATGTACAGTCTATAATGTACACTCAAATCCCAGGACAGGGGCAACAGAACCTGAGCTGAGTTCCGTGCCTTGTGGTTCCTGGTTCTAATGTCACCAGCACACTCCACTGTCTGTAGAAAGCAAACACAAACTTTAATGGAGAAGCAGAAGGGTCCTATCTAGCAAATTGGATAAATCCATAAGCACATATTATGTAGCTATCCTGAAATAAGGCCTGAAAGATACTTGTCATGGCTTTAGTGCTTCTATTCAATGAATGTGACTATTGTCTCTCTCAGTGGATTCCATTTTAATGACACAGCACTGTCCCCAGCAGGAGACTGTCTGGTGACTGCAAGTAGGGCCAATAGTATTTAAATCACATTAGACATCATAGACACTCCAAGATGGAAGGAGAATTCCCTAATTAAAGTTTTGTTAGATGGCTGTTTTAACCGTTATTAATTTTTATCAAAGCAGGCCTTCTATAGAGTGATTAAGGGCCACCACCTTCTCAGACAAAACTCTGCTTTTGAGGAAAATGGGGGGCACAGGACAGAGTATAGGATATTTCACAGATGCTTAATGAAATATTGATAAGAGGTGGAAAAGGAAATAAAGCAGGAAAGCACTGAACCCATTCATATTTTTGTTTGTTTCAAATCAATTGTAATTAGGAGACAAAATAGAAAATTAATAAATTAGACCCATTATCAGTTGTCATTTTAGTCATCAAGCCATGTGCCCATCGTGCCTCTTTGATAATAGTTGAACACAAGAATTGGGACAAGAATGATGAACTGTCATGACACTAGGAAAAACAGTTTTTCTACCCCATTGAGCTAAACTTAGTCACTTATCTGAGTGATAAAAACAATGTTATATGTAGGGTTGTTAGACTTAGCAAATAAAATATAGGACACTCAGTTAAATTTAAATTTCAGGTAAAAAATAAATAACTTTTTAGTGTAAGTATAGCCCAGATATTGCATGGAACATAATGCAATATTTAGAACACAGTATACTAAAAATTCTTAAAATTTTTCCGTAGTTTGTGTTAAATTCAATTTTAACTGGGTGTCCTGTATTTTATCTGGCAATCCTAACTGTATAGTCATTGGGCTTATGTACACCTAATATGCATTTTTTTGAATTAGCATTAATAGAAAAAAAAGAAAGAAAGAAATGCAGTGCAGGCACAGTCTTCTTTAGTTCTCATTTTACAGTTGGATAGAAAGATCTTTCTTAACCTTATGGAGTTTCCATCTTAGGGAAATATTGGAGTATGGAGGAACTAGCCCAGGGCCACCATGTCAATATGCAGTGGAGCTAGGATCCAGACCCAGGTCTGCAGGAGTCCAAAGGCTGCTCTTCACCTTTACCCTGCATTACTTCTCAGATGCTGAGTTAATAACAGAGGAAAGCATTGTTTTTTTTAAATTCTGATAAAATACACAAAACATAAAATTTACTTTAACTACTTTTTAAGTGTGAAGTTCAGTTATGCTGAGTACATTCACACTGCTGTGCAATCAATCTTCAGAATTCTTTTCATCTTGCAAAAATAAAACTCTGTATCCAGTAAGCAACACCTCATTTCTCCCTCCCCCTTCCCCTGGCAACCAGTGTTCCACTTTCTGTCTCTATGAATTTTACTCTTCTAGGTCCTTCTTATAAGTGGGATCATACAGTATTTGTCTTTTTATGACTGCCTTATTTCACTTAGCATGATGTCCCCAGAATTCATCCGTGTTGTAGCATGTGTGAGAATTTCCTTCCTTTTTAAGGCTGTATAATATCCCATTGTATGTTTATAGCACATTTTGTTTATCTATTCATATGTCAGTGGACACTTGGATTGCTTCCACCTTTTGGCTACTGTGAATAATGCTCCTATGAATATGGGTGTACAAATATCTGTTTGAGTCTCTGCTTTCAATTATTTTGGGTATATGTTCAGAAGTGAAGCTGCTGAATCATATGGTAATTCTATTTTAATTTTTTGAGGAACTGCCATAGTGTTTTCCACAGTGGCTGCACCATTTTACATTCCCACCAACAGTGCACAAGAGTTCCAGTTTCTCCACATCCTCACCATCACTTGTTTTTTGTTTGTTTGTTTGCTTTTTATAGAAGCCATTGTAATGGATGTGAGAAACCACTGCTTTTTTTGTCTGTGATAAAATCAAATACAAACCATACAGTTTGATTTTTTTAACTGATTTAACTATTTATTTTGTTGGAATCTGCAGAGACTATTTTACTGAGTTATTTCTTCTATTTGATACTATAATCTACACTATCATCAGCTATCATGAATAATAATGACCAACGTGCACTGAGTCCCTACTGGAGGCCAGGCGTGCTGAGTACTACACAGCCATTCTCTCATTCAAGCCTCACAACAACCCTGCCAAGTGGATATTCACTCTCATTATTCCCATTTGGCAGATGAGGAAAAGGATGCTTAGACAGAAGTTAACTATCTTGTTCAATTTAGCCATAAAGCTAAAACTTAAATCCAAGTAATCTGACTCCTACTTGATCCTACCTTTTGGTTGATCTTGATAAGAAAAACACCTTCCAAATCAAGTTGACACATTTGAGGGGAATTAAAAATTTGTTGACTAATGGAATCATTCTAATATGACTCCTTTCAGAGAGCTTTAAAGCTTCTTAAAAAAAAAAAGAGGGCTTCCCTGGTGGCGCAGTGGTTGAGAGTCCGCCTGCCGATGCAGGGGATGCGGGTTCGTGCCCCGGTCCGGGAGGATCCCACATGCCGCGGAGCGGCTGGGCCCGTGAGCCATGGCCGCTGAGCCTGCGCATCCGGAGCCTGTGCTCCGCAACGGGAGAGGCCACGACAGTGAGAGGCCCGCGTACCGCAAAAAAAAAAAAAAAAAGAAAAAAAAAAAGAAAACAGCCTTATTGAGGTATAATTTACTTACCATAAAATTCACCCATTTAAAGTGTACAACTCAATGGTTTTTAGGACATTCACAGATCTGTACAACCATCATCACAGTCAATTTTAGAACATTTTATCACCAACTTTGTACTCTTTAGTTCTCACCCCTTAACTCCCACTCCCTCCCAGCCTTAAGCAACCACTAATCTACTTTCTGTCTCTATTGATTTCCCTATTCTGGACCTTCATATGAATAGGTTCATGCAGTATATGGTCTTTTGTTCCTGGTTGCTTACAGTTAGCATAATGTTTTCAAGGTTCATTCATGTTGTAGCATGTATCAATGCTTCACTCTTTTTTTTTTTTTTTTTTTTTGCGGTGTGTGGGCCTCTCACTGTTGTGGCCTCTCCCGTTGCAGAGCACAGGCTCCGGATGCGCAGGCTCAGCGGCCAAGGCTCACGGCCCCAGCTGCTCCGCGGCATGTGGGATCTTCCCGGACCGGGGCACAAACCCGGGTCCCCTTCATCGGCAGGCGGACTCTCAACCACTGCGCCACCAGGGAAGCCCCTGCTTCACTCTTTTGTATGGCCATGTTAAAATTCCACTGTGTGGATATACCACATTTTGTTTATCCATTTGTCTGCTGATGTGCATCCACCTTTTGACTATTATGAATAATGCTGCTATAAACATCTGTGTACAAATTTTTGTGTGGACATATGTTTTCATTTCTAGTGGATATATACCTAAGAGTGGAATTGCTGGATCATATAGTAACTCTATGTTTAATCACCTGGAGAACTGCCAGACTGTTTTCCAAATCAGCTGAACCATTTTATATTCCCACTGGCAATATATGAAGGTTCTGATTTTTCCACATCCTTTCCAACACTTGTTATTATTTGACCTATTATTCTAGTCATCCTTGTGGGTGTAAAGTGGTATCCCACAGTTATGATTTGCATTTATCAGCTATTTATATATCCCCCTTGGAGAAATGTCTATTCAGATCCTTTGCCCATTTTGAAATTGAGTTATCTGCCTTTTTATTATTGAGTTGTATGAGTTATTTATATACTCTAGATACAGATCCTTTGATACAAATCAAATATGTGATTTTCATATATATATTTTTTCCATTCTGTAGATTGTCTTTTCATTTTCTTGATGGGGTCCTTTGAAGCATAAAAGTTTTAAATTTTGATGAAGTCCAACTTATCTATTTTTTTTCTTTTGTTGTTCATGCTTTTGGTATTATATCTAAGAATCCTTTGCCAAATCCAAAGTCATGAAGATTTCTTCTAAGAGTTTTATAGTTTAGCTCTTTAGGTCTTGGATCCAGTTTAAGTTAATTTTTGTATCTGGTGTGAGGTAAAAGTCCAATTTCATTCTTCTTCATGTGGCTATCCAGTTGTTCCAGCACGATTTGTTGAAAAGATTGTTCGTTCCCCATTGAATGGTCTTGACATCATTATTTAAAAATCAGTGGACCACAGATGTATGGATTATTTCTGGATTCTCATTTCTCTTCCATTGATCCATATGTCTATCCTTGAGCCAGTACCACACTGTCTTGATTACTGTTGCTTTGTAGTAAGTTTTGAAATCAGGAAGTGTGAGTCTTTCCACTTTGTTTTTCTTTTTCAGGACTGTTTTAACTATTCTAGGTCTCTTCCAATTCCATATAAATTTAGAATTAACTTGTCAGTTTTAACAAAGAATTCAGCAGGATTCTGATAAGTATTGCTTAGAATCTGTAGATTTTTTTAGGAATATTGTCATCTTAACATTAAGTTTTCTGAGCCATGAATGTGGGATTTTTTCCCATTTAGTTAGATCTTTAATTTCTTTCAAATATGTTTTGTAATTTTCACAGTGTAAGTTTTGCAGTTTTTTGTCCAATTTAGTCCTAAGTATTTTTATTATTTTTAACACTATTGTGAATTGAATTGTTTTCTCAATTGCATTTTTGGACTTTTTTGTTTATTGCAAGTGTATAGATATACAATTGATTTTTATGTATTTATCTTGTATCCTACAACCTTGCTGAACCTATTTATTAGTCCTTACAGTTTGGGGGAGGTTTTCTGTTTTTATTGGGTTTTTTAGTGGATTTTTTAGGATAAGAACTTTAAAGCTTCTTGACTTTGTGGAGGAATCATTGCTCTCATGAGATTTGTGTTAGAGAACAACTTACTGCTTTCGTAGACCACAAGATAAGACCCAAAATCTAATTGGGAAAGTGAAGAAAGTCTGAAAACCATCAATGCAAACTCTAAGATAAAAGTTAATAGGTCATTGTGGAGGACACCCTCATACTGACTAACATTAGGATTGAAGGTGCTGGTTGTTGCTTAGGAAAGGTAAAATTACTCTCCAGAGCAACCCATCTGATACAACTACTGTGATAGGAGGAAATGTTTTATATCTGCCTTGTCCAAAACAGTAGCCCCTGACCACATGAAAATATTTAAATTTAAAATAATTAAAATTAAATAAAACTTGAATTTCAGTTCCTCAGTCACACTGGCCACATTTCAAGTGCTTATTAGCCATATATGTCTAGTATTGTACAGCACAGATATAGAAAACATTTCCATTATCACAGAAAGTTCTATTGGACAGTGTTGCTCTAGATTCTCCAGTAAAGCAACCACTAGGTATTTATAGTTGTGGGCTGGAGGGAAATAAGAGAGGAGAAAAAGGTATTTCCACTTTCAAATGATTCATAAAAAGAACAAATTCAGCATATTAGATGATCCAATTAATGCCTGTATCCATAACTATCACAGAGATGTTAGAAGAGAAAAGGAATTCACAATTTAATGGTCCCTCTGTAGTCTCCAAGAAAGGTAGAAATGTGAGTGAGGGAGTAAAACGAAAGAGTTGTAAATTCTAGAGAATCATGGTGTTGAAAATCTAGCATTGGACTTCCCTGGTGGCACAGTGGTTAAGAATTCGCCTGCCAATGCAGGGTGCATGGGTTCGAGCCCTGGTCTGGGAAGATCCCATGTGCCGCGGAGTAACAAAACCCGTGAGCCACAACTACTGAGCCCACGTGCCTAGAGCCCGTGCTCTGCAAAAAGAGAAGCCACTGATGTGAGAAGCCCACACACCACAATGAAGGGTAGCCCCCACTCGCCGCAACTAGGGAAAGCCTGTGCACAGCGATGAAGACCCAATGCAGCCAAAAATAAATAAAATTTTTAAAAAAGAAAGAAAGAAAGAAAATCTAGTGTTTAGTTTTAAGGGAAAGAGAAAAGTAAAAATCCATGGTGTTATAATACTTTTCTGTGAAATCCTGCAGACTCTCATTGCAGTGACTAAGACCTGGGTTCAAGTGCAAACTCTGCACTTACAGGTGTGACTTTGGCAAGTCACTTAATTTCTCTTTGTTGAAGTTCTCTCTTCTGTAAAATGAGAAAAGACATGTAAAGCACTTAGATGTGCATCTAGAAAATAGTAAGCTTTCATTACATGTTATCTATTATTACCAGAGGGTGAGATAATATTGTACGTAAGTGTGATTTGTGCTAAAAACCCTTGAAACAGCTTCTCATTGCCTACAGTGTAAAACCTAAGGTCCTCAGTGTGGCCCACAGGGCACAAGTCTAGTCTGTATTTAATGCTTAGGTTTTCTCTCTCAGGGATCCACCTTGAGCTTCAGCTTTATTAACCCCATGCAGCTTGTATGTAGTTTTCCAAACACCAAGTCGTTTTATATTTCAACAATGTGCTCATGCCATTCCTTCTGTTGGAAACCCTTTCCAGTATTCTTGGCCTAATCAACATGTACTGATCTTTTAGTACTCAAAGAGGTTGGGTTAGGGGCTTCTCCTATGGACTTTCATTGCTTCTGTACCTACTGTTTTGATTGAAATTATCTGTTTAGGGGTCTGTCTCCACCAATAAGATGAAAACACTATGTGTTAGATACTGTTATGCTTTGAGGGCATAAGCAGGAATGACAAAATAATGGTCCCTGCCCCCCGTTAAGCAGAATTTGGAAACAGGGAGGGATCTTATCTCTGGTGTCTCTATATCTTTAAAACACAGCACATGCTTGACACATGGTAGGTGCTTAAAAATCTTGAAACAGCCAGAACCTAACACGTAGAGAAAGGACAGCTTAGCCCAGTACCAAACTTCTTCTTAACATGTTATCTGTTGAGTATTTTAAAGGAGGAATTGGAGTTAATGAGCAGAATGAAGACATTACCTAGTGTCTCTCAGGCACACTCCACACTTTCAGCTTTCTCTAGCACTTTGTGAGGCCACCAGTCCTCAGATACTCAGCATTGTCTTAGCTACCCATGGGCTCCTGGCTCCCTCTCCATCACAATATCTTCTCCCTTCTGTTGAAATGATTTTATTAAATACATTAATTCCTTTCTAATTAAACAAAAACTCATTTAACACTTTATAGCCTAAAATTTAGCCTATGTCCCTTTTTCTATAGCATCATCCTTCCTGACACAGAAGTTCAAATGTAAAAATCTCCTCTCATATACAAACAAGGAGCTCTTGCTGTCTGGGATACACAGATGATGCTACCTCAAATAGAGAATTAGCCCCTTGCCCAGTACAGAAGCAATATCTAGACCATAGCAAATTTCTAACAGAAGTACTTGAGAGTCCTGATTACTTAAAGTTAATCTGGTTAATATAAAGTGAAACTGGTTAAAGAGATAAGCTTCTTAAAGAAGATTCACTTAAGAAGAAATTTTAATGCTGGCAATAAAAATTGTCAGCCATATAGTGATGAGGCTGTATGGAGAGAGATTCTGGGAGCCAGTAGAACCTCTAAGAGTTCTCAATTATAGCAATTTGTATTTTTCCTGGATGGGTATCAGTGGGTCAGTTTACACATATAATATTATGTCATATAAGTAATAATATTTTATCAGATACTGTATATTTACTAAAACAATCCAGGGGTCCCGCAGATAGTTAAGGTTACTTCCTAATGACTGTAGCCACATGACAACTTCTGGGTTTTTTTCCAGTACACAGACTCAGATAATCAAGAACAACAACTGTGTGCCATGTTGGATAAAGATGGGTAATTGTTCCCCACCACACTGTGAATCTCATGAAGGTAGGGCCTCAGGCTCATCCATTTCTGGACCTATAATGCCTAACATTGTGTTTGACCCAGAGGAAGAACCCAGGACTTCTTGTTGAATGGGAGAAGGAAGAAGCCCAGGAAAGAAGAGGAATAAAGGAAACAAGAATTATCTGAGGCCCTACAGGGCCAACGATAGTCACTATCCAGAGACTTACAGAGAAAGTTAGGAACAGTAAGTGGTATAATCCATGCCAACCAAATATAAATGGAATCCCATTTGGCAAAAGGTACAATAGTTGAATTAAATTGGTTTTACCAAAAGCTCTACTGTTTCATTTACTTATCTCTTCAGAAGTTGCATAGACTAATGTACATTTTATTGGCTATAGGAGCAATAAACACCTATAATTGAAAACATTGTCATAACAACCCTTTTCCAGTTGTTCACAACTTTCTAAAATTACAGCCTTTCGTTCAGCATTTTCTCCATTTGTTATCAGTCCGAAGGCAACTTCTGGAACTCTGAGAAATAACTCTCATGTTATTTTTAATTTAATAAAAGTTAAATCATCGTACATCCCCCTTAAAATTAAACTCAAAATAGGAGTGAATTATAGAACCAAATATCTTCCCAAGGTGAAACAACAAGAATTTGAGGTTCAAGTTAGGAAATACTAATGATTCACTTTTTCTGAATCTTCAAAAATACATTTTTGTTACAAATTTTACTTTGCCTTTTTACACGGTCCTAATGACATTTTATCTTTAAACTATCCCAAGCCCCAGTGCTAAGTTATGTTTTCCTTCACGGAGGATATAACTTCATATTCAACCAGCACAGCATTTTCAGGCTTACCAGTTAGGTCCATAGAAGGAATTATCACCCTTCTAGTCATGATGTCTTACCTAGCAAAACTGCAGAATGAAATGGAAAGACCCACAAAGAGGTTAGGGAAACAATTCAGTAAAGGAACGGAAACTGGATGCTGAATTTCGAGAGCACCATTATTATTTGCTGTGCTTTGCATTAATAATTAGTATTCTGCCTGGAGAGGAGATATTTCCAAACTTGGACTTTTGCAGTGATTAAATTTGGAGTTTAATTTTGCCTCTTAATCTTTGTTGGCGCTGGCACTAAGCTTGCTCTTATACGCTGGCTCCGTTGAACAATAAAAGTAACCATTTGAAAAGTCAAACAACAGGAGTGGTTTTTAGGAAACCAGCAGCCAAACTGATTCACCGCATTGGCCTCCTTCCCAGGGATAAAGCAAGGCTAGGTAGTTGTGGTAGCGGTTGTCCTGGGTGAGAGCAGAATGGTTACACTCAGGATTCTCAACTGCATGGCTGGTCAGGCAAGTCAAAGGATGTCTAGGATGAGAGCAATAATGGAGGTGACCGGACTAGAGCAAGCCCTGAATTAAGTTGGTACATTCAAAGTTGCCATAGAAACCCTGTCTGAATGTCCTCACTTCTGCAGAACTGATTTGATGGTTCAATGCTAATATGCCTTCTTACATTTAATGACATATGGAATAGAAAACAGATGAATATGGACAAAAGAAAACATACCCTAATGTCTGAAATAAGAATGAAATACTTTTCTAACACTAAGTCGCCTTTTTAAACCGATGACTGAAGGAGAGGTAGCGTGGGGAGCCGAGGCTGAGAGCTGTTTAGCAGAGTCTTTCTGCCTTTGCGTCAAATGCGGCACTCTGAAAGGCACTGCTGTAATTCAGCTACCCAGCTTGCACTTGAAGCCAAATGAAATGCAAAGTTGCCTTTCAATAGCAAACCTCACTGAGGAAATGCCAGTTAGCAATTGTGAGAAGTTTCAGCTACTGTATTTTCACATATTCAATTTTACCACTAAAAGTCCGTGAGAAAACATTTGGAGGCTCTTTAACGCTGGTTACATTATCAATTAATCCATAGTGTGTTTTAAATAAATATTTCTATTAACTGTAACAAAAACCGGCATTTGTATTGCTTGCACCTAAATTATCATCATCATTGCAAAGCAGATGCGGGTCGCAAGATGAGGCAGACAATCGGCACTGTAATTTGCCCAGTAACATTGTTTTAGATCTAATTAGTGCTTATGCAGATCCTTTACAAAAATGTGAAAACTGCACCAGGATGTAATTGTTTAATGAATTTAGTGCAAAGCACATCTGCATAAATTCCATTTTCGCTGAAAAAACTAAGTTCAACTGCTATTTGCTCCAGAGCCAAAACATTGTGAATTGTGCCCACTGTGCTTTAGCCCTGCTCTGCTGGCTTGGATATTTCAAATAAATACTACGAAGTTAAAGCCTCCAGCTGCAGACCAACCCATCTGTAGATGTTTGTTATATTTGGCAGTATTGTAAATGATTGTGCCTTCCTGCTGGGGAAAAAAAAAAAGAAGGGAAAAAAACAAGGTTCTGTCAGCAAAAAAAAAGGGTAAAAGTTTGAAATACGCATCACCCAACAAAAGTGCAGTTTTGCATCTGAGTCTAGTTTACCTAGCAGTGAATTTTAAACACCTGTTCACATTGAGCCTCCCATATAAGCTAAGTAATATCCTTTTTCTCTGTTCTCCCCAACATTTAATTTCTGCTAAAATCACAGAAAGTTAAATTGGACACAAGTTTGAGGAAAGTGGAATTTGAGCCTTTCCTTTAAGTTTTCAGAGATTTTGCTAGTCACCTTTTGTGACCAGTGTTTAAATAGAAAAATCCATAAAGTCTACAGAAAGAGATGAGTTAGTCACAGATGTTTACGTGAGTGGCTAGAAAAGTAATGCTTTTCAGCGTTTGGGGTTTTTTTTTGTTCTTGTTTTATCTGTTTGGCTTCTGGGTTTTTTGTTTGTTTGTGTCGTTGTTGGTTTTGGTGCAGCATAAGTGAACTGCTGAACCAGAGCTGTTTGTTCTCTTAAATGACTCCTGTACACAGGGGGTTGGTGTGGGATGGCAGGGCTGGGGGATGGGCAGGATAGAGATGTTTGGGTCTGATCTGGAAGAATGTTCTGTGATAAACTGCAAATAACATTCTCCATCATTCACCTGAATGTTCCAGCTTAAGATGAAACAGTCCTGAAAATCTTTCATTCAATGTTCTGATGAAACTAGCAATGTTTGTGATGTTTTTATTGCTTATCACTTGTAGACCCAAGGCTCAGGCTCTCTTAGGTTAGGGTTCCCTGGGAAACAGACTCCGAGGAAGCAGAGATGTGCCTGCAGGAAGTTTATGGGGGAGTGCAGAGCGTGGGGGACCCATACCTGAGGGAGGAGGGGAGGAGGGGGACTGGGGAGAGGAATTGACTTTTGGTGCAGTTATAACAGAGGCCTCAGTCAACTGTGCAGAGTGCTTTGAAGCTGGGCTGTCCCTTCAGTTGGCTGAACTGAGGCAAGAGCCCTCAATTTCCACACCCAACAGCAAGCAGGCATCAGGCGTGGGCTGCACCTGGTCGGGGGGCATAGGCCTGTCTGAGGCAGCTCCCTTTGGCAGGGGGCTTCCAGACACTGATTGCCTTCACCACTCCTGGAGGTTGGGGAGATGAGTGCCTTGGTCCTGAGCAGGGATCTTGGTGGTGAATCACACGTGCACTCCAGTCCAGTCCTAACACCCTCGGGTCTGTGTTGTGTAATAACTTCACCCGGTCTGGGAACCGGGCCTCCAGGATTCTCATTGGTCTCTTTTCCTGCAGAAACTTCAAGAGAAAGATGAGTGTGATGAACGATAGCTGTGGTTGGTCTAAGCCTGCCCCCACGACCCACCCTGTGTTCCCCTCACTCTCAGCCAGCACCTCTGCCAGTACAGATGGCTACCTGGTGGAATAGACACCTAGACCTGAGCCCCACGCTTCAGCCCCTTCTTGCCCTGCACTTCCTGGGTTGTATGGGCTGTGTTTGTCTATCGTCAGTATTTGCCAGGGGAGCACAAATAGACACTAAGGTACAGGCAGCTGTACCTTAAAGTTTTGTGAGACTCTTGCTCTGCCCCCTGGTGGAAGCATTCCCATCCTTGGAACCAAAGCTTCTAGCCCCACAGAATCCAGCACAGAAGGGGTTGGAGACACCAGCTCCCCAAGTGGGTCGCTGGGAGCTCTTTCTTCCTTTCACTCTATGGTTCCTAGACCTGCGTATCCTACCTACTGGGGACACAATACTATAAAACAGTCATTGACTTAAGGTCCTAGAGGATGGTGTCCCATACTTAAAACGAATTATCTTCAAGCCAGTGACTAAACTGCTCCTTTACGAGCCAGTGACATCTCTCTATCAGACCGGCAGCTTCTACGTGGGGCAATATGTGCTAGGACTAGTAGAACCCATGGCCAGGTGCTTCTTCCTGCTGCCCCTCCTTTGCTGTAAAGTGGATTTCTTGGTCCAGTACAATAAAATATGAGCTCCCGTGTCAGTGGAACAAACACTCTGTAGACCTTCAGGTAGAGGCTTAGGCCCAGTAAGCAGAAAAACTAGCCCATACCTGGAATATGTGTCAATTCTAATCAAGATAAATCACCTCCCATTCTGGGTGGAAAAAGTACAATGTAATTAAACTCCCACTAAGTGGCTGTCTGGTCTCTTTGAGGGATTGTGCTCCATCTGGGGCCCAGCATTTGTCTCTGTGGCCTGCAGGTTGGATATTTAGCAGTAGCAGTGATTGAGTCAGCCTTGATGAGTGGGACCCATGCTGCCAAGCCCATACATAGCTTCCATCCCTGAGGTGGTAGCTACTGTGTTTATGCACCAATTGTACTAGCCAACGATAGAGGCTGGCTAAGACTGACCAGTAGGTCACCTTGTTTTAGTCATTTAGGGCCTCTTCTGTAGTGGGTGATCTCTGGTGGGCATTAAAAGGTGATAGAAAGAACTTCACTCTTGGTCTTATTCCCACAGTTCTACACACACGACTGTTCCCCAGAGTCCTTGTCCCTGATGTTTCCTGTCTTGCTTCTTCCAGGCCCCTGGTATAGCCTTTTGCCATTGCTCATGAGTCTCAGCATGGGCTACTTCTTTTTCCTCAAAAATAGATAATCAAGATGAGTGTATCCAAAGTTCTTCCTATGAGGGAGGATTTCCCCTTCCTTCTGCCTTTCAAAGCCACTCCCAGGAGAGGCTATAATGCAATCACTGTGTATTTTTGGCTTGCATCCATAAGCTAACCTGACTCTTCCATAAATTAAGCTTAGCCTTTTTCTTCCTCTTTCAGTTCATTATTAAGGGCCCATGTAGCTCTCATGAGCGTACAAGTGATCATCACAGATGTGAGCTGAGGGAGTTGAGCTGGTATGACAGTGGTGGGTGACACGAATGTCTGGGCCACCTGCTTATGAATCTTCCTTCTGCCCACTTGCCTTGCTTATGCCTCATCCTGGATGCACCATTTCTCTGTTATGATGGATTGCTCCTAGGCCTGCCAGATCTTATAACTTGGTGGGTCAGACCGAACCCAGATTCTCATGGGCAGTTCTAGCCACATGGTCACTCAATGTCCCATGATTAGGCACTTCATCTCAACCAGGGCCATTAGCATGCCAGGAGCTATTTTTTCAAATGGTATATAATTCTCTGCTGCAGATGGCATGGCCTTGCTCCAGAACCCTAGGGGTCTACATTGTGAATCTCCTACCAGGCTTATCATAAACTCCACATGGCATATTTTCCCACCACAGATACCTCTAATAACAGAGGGTCTGCTAGTCATATGGTACAAGCAGCAGGGCTGCTTGCATCACAACCTAGACCTGACACAGAGCTCTTTCCTGACATGGGTCCCACTCAAAGATGATAGCCTTCCACGTCAGTTGGTAAGTGTGTCAGTTTTCCAATGGAGGAAATACTGCCTCCAGAACCCAAAGAGGCTTACCAAATGATGTGCTTCCTTTTAGCAGAGTAAGGTATACAATGCAGTTACTTGTCCTTTACTAAATATTCACAAATATTATGGGCTCCTGAATCCTCACAGGGTTTATTTCCCACCCTCTAGAGCACATGTGTCATCAAAGTCTCTTTTTACCACATCTTGCTCATGTGGACCGATTAAATTAGTAGACCGGTGTGATATTCCTCAAATATCCAGATAGTCCATGTTGCCTTTGGCCTAAATTATTGCAGAGAGCAGAAGAGTTAACAGGTCTAAGGCAAGACTGTAAATGTATACTGTGGCCCACTCCATGTGAATGTAAACTGCTTCTGGTATTCTCAGCTGACAGGAATGGAAAAGAACACATCTGTATGATCAAGGCCACATACCATGTATGAGGTTGTGTTTCTCTGCCCTAAAAAAAATGATAAAAGGACAAAACAAAACAAAAAAACATATCTAGAATAACAGTATGAATTGGGACTATTACTTGGTTGAGGTTGCAATAGCTCATGCCCTCCAGAATGTGTCTGGTTTTAGTAGGGCCCAGACTGGTGGATTAAATGGGGACTGAGATGACAACCACCATCCCCAGATACTCTAGGCCTTTATGGATGACACTAATCTCTATTATCCTCCCTAGGATACAAGATTTTTTTCACTTAATATTTTGGCTAAGGAAGGGGAGCCAGTTTCAGAGGCTTCCTGTTTGACCTTGTCCACTACAATAGTTACAACTCCACAAAATCACAAACTAAGGAGTCAACGTGAGGTTTAGTCAATGACCAAGGATGCCCATTCCCGTTTGACATTTAGAGACTGAGGAAATGACCACTTGGTGAGTTCATGGACCCAGTGGACCCACTGTGAATCAGTCCAGGTCCAGGTCTCCATTTATTATCTGGCCCTTACACGTCCTAACCTAACAGAAGGAGCTTGATGCTGCTTCAGATCCTTAGGTATCAATGTGAACTTGGACCCCAGGGCCAATAATCCTAGAAATGTCTTGGTATCCACTTTCCCTTTTGTATGATTACCTGAGTAAAGGGCTCTAGGTCCCTTTGGGGAAAGACTGGGCAAATCATTATCATATACAATTGCTGTGGTAATGCTGGGTTCTTTCTCCTAAGGATCAAGCTTCTCCCTTAATCAATGGATTCCAGGTCTGGAAACTGGCCCAGGTACAGAAACTGAACAAAGGATCACAATGTTGTATTAGGATGGCTGCCCTCGGTCTCCTAAACACCCACCCTTGATTTAGTTTGATGTGTAGATCAAGCAATACCTTTGTTGGTTGCCCATCTGTCTTGATCCTAGGAATGTCAAGCTCTACTAACCATCACTACATCTCTTTTCTGGTAGTCCTTCTCTCAACTCTGTCCTTGATGCTCACTCTAATAATTGCACCCACCTTGATTCTAATGATTAAATACACCTCTACTATTTGGGGGTCTTATCCTTGATGCTATCAGGAGGCCCAGTTCAATAACATCTCCCACCATCAGCCACAGCCTGCAGAGAGCAGCCAGCACTGAACTTTTCATTACTGAAACCCCTTTATGCATCTATTCCATATTTCAGGAGAGGATGTCCTGGCATGTCCCCAGAGTACTGGACCCCTATATATCCATTGATGTGGATCTGATCATCATAGGATTTAGCTCCTACCTTCTGGAATGTCTCCCAGGGACTCCCAGGTAACATTGTCGGCTGATGGATTTTTCTGTCTTTTCATAGTATATCCACTCTAGCATGCTCACTTGTCTGAGCCTTGTGATCTCTTCCTCCATAATTTGTCATGGAAATTCTAGTAGTTCTACTTCACTTAGTGTGGCTTATCGCTCTCATGCTTCTGAGAGCCAGCCTGACAGTGTATTCCCAGAGTATAATCTCCCAGGGTCCTTGCCAGCGTATGTAATTCTGTAGCATGGAAGTGTTCCCATATCAACAAATTCTCCCTTATTGAACTATAATTCTATCCCTCTAGATCTGGCATATTGACATCCAGCTCCATATATGTTGTATTAGAGTTCTCCAGAGAAACAGAATCAATAAGATAGATAGATAGATAGATAGATAGATAGATAGATAGATAGATAGATGGATAGATAGATAGATAGATAGATAGATAGATGGATGGATAGATAGATAGATAGATAAATAGGCAGATAGATAGACAAGATAGATAGATGATAGATAAATAGATAGGAGATTTATTATAGGAATTGATTTATGCAATTTTGGAGGCTGAGAAGCCCCATAATATGCCTTTTGCAAACTGGAGAACGAGGAAAGCTGGTGGTATAATCCAGCCCAAATCCCAAGGCCTGAGAACTAGGAGAGCCAATGATGTAAGTCTGAGTCAAAAGGTCAGAGAATGGGGGGCTGATGGTGTAAACTGCTGTCGGAGTCCAAAGCCCCAAGAATCAGGAGCACCAGTGTCCAAAGGCTGGGATGGATGTCCCAGCTCAAACAAAGAGAGAAAATTTGACCTTGCTCTGTTCAGGCCCCCAGTGGATTAGATGATGCCCATCGACATTGGTAAGGGTGATCTTCTTTAATTAGTCTACCGACTTAATGCTAATCTTTTCCGGAAACACCCTCACAGACACACCTAGAAATAATGTTTTACCAGCTGTCTGGTCATCCTTTTGCCTAGTCAAGTTGACACATGCAATTAACCATCACACATACTTTCCCAACTTTTGCTACTGCATGTTTGCTGGTTCCTGCAGCTTCTTCAGCATATAGTCCCCTTCCTCACTTACCAGGCCCAACACTTCCCCAATCAAGTTTTGTTCTGACTTGATCATAGCTGTTGATCTGATTGGGAGTTGATGTGGGGCTAGATCCTGAGGTAGGGAGGGGGCACAAGTTGCCCTGCAAAGCGGAGACCTCTGCATCATACTTATGGAAATGAGAGTCCTGTCTTTCAACAGGGAGGCATGGGTCACTTCAGCAGGCCCCTAGGACTCAGTACAATCCAGGTTTTCAGAGTGATCAACCCAGATGTCTAAATCCTAAATCTCAAGTTCCCACTTCTTCCTAATCAGGGCCATGATTTAGGCATAACAAACTTGATAGGATTGAAAATCCCATCTTCTCTGGAGCTTCATTAACCTTGTAATTAAATTAAATTAAGCCCTGGGTAAGATCCTTAGCTTCTTTCTTTTCTTTTCTTTCTTTCTTTCTTTCTTTCTTTCTTTCTTTCTTTTTTTTTTTTTTTTTTTTTTTTGCTTCTGACTGAGAGAGGTAAGAGCTCTTTCTTTATATGTTGCCAAGGAGGTCCTCTAACTCCCACACTTTGTCTTAAACTGGGGATTATTCACTCATAGCCTTTCATTGTCTTTCTCCAATTCATTGGTAGCACCAGCAAGAGCTGTCTGATGTCATTATGCTTTTAATTACTACTCTCCCCAGCACTGTAAACTTCTCAGACACCTGAGAACATCCTAGTTTACCACTGGTAACTCCACTATATGATGCCAGGGGATTCTGGGTGATCTAATTCACAAATCCCATTTCAGAGTAGGTACACTTAGACCTGCATCCTGGCATTAACTGTCTTAGGTCAGGTAATGCATTCTGAGACAGATTAATATGCATGATTTATTAAGGAACCAAGGAATGATACTTGGGAGGGGTTAGAGGGAAGTAGAATTCTGCTCCTTGGCAATCAGGCTCCTCCTGATTCTTAGCATTTCCCACTATTTTAAGTAATCCTAAAAAAAGGGTCTTCATCTTGCACCCTTTATAGAGGTGACCCAGGCTCCTATGGTTTTGAAGTGGATCCTAGGTGAGGTAAGGATCAGGTCAGCACCACCATCAGTGTTTTGCTCAAAACATTCTCCTTTAAAATCAGATAGGTACAAGTGTCTCTGTAGTTTCTCTGTTGCCCTCACTCCCCTCTTTAAACACATACAGGCACAGAGCCACACAGACACACGTGCACGCACACAGACACACGTGCACTCACACACATCTCCCAGAACCAGTCCCTTCAGCTATCATGAGACTCATGCCCACATCATTGCCTCTCTAGGGATATGGGTAAGAGAGAGAGGAACAGAAGGCCCAGAAATGATCATTAGAACATTTTTGTTATGTGTTTGTTTTATTCTTTGCTTACTGTCCACATTGATAGACAAAAGGGAGAAATAAGAGATGGTGGAGGAACCAGCTGTACCTCAGTGGTTTCCTGAATCCATATTCACTCACCAAATTCAGCTTACACTGTTTGCCAGACAATAGTATGGTTTTCAATGTCTTTCTCTGTTTTGTTGTGTTGTGTTTTGTTTTGGGTTTTTTTTTTCCTCTTGAACAAAATCTCCTATGAATAAAATGTTCTTTCTCAGGATTGTAACCTACCTCCAAACCCTGGTGGATTCATGTCACCCTGGAACTCACGGCTCTCTGACAAGTGTTCTTGTAGGACCTAGACCTTCATCTCACTCCTATTCTCACTCTGATTTCCTACCTTTTCTTGGTTTTAGGAGAGATGACAACTGTGGTTCTGTCAATGTTTGTACTCCCTTGACTCTATGAAAAGTTTACATATTTTATTTTTAAGGATTTTCCCCCACCTTACATGTGGAAAAAGACTGTAGGACCCAAATGTAATTGTAATTATTTACCAATAATTATTATATATCCTATTAGAAACTGTTTAGAAAATGTAGCATCTTAGTAACATTTACACCATTTGGAGACACTGAATTTGACAGGATTCAATAGCGTAATAGGATTGAGACTCTGGAAAGATGTTTAGGGATTATGATGGTGGATCTGTTATATGCACATGTCATCTACATTTCTGATGACAAACCAAGGTGGGGGGGAGATATTTTTGCCTTATCAGAGCTTATCAAGAAAGCACTGCATATTAGTGCCTCCAAACTAGCCCAATATTGTGTCTGATAGATGAGTAGAGTTATAGTTGAGTGGTAAAGCCATTCAGCAGCCACTAAAAAAAAAAAAAAAAAAAAAAAAAAAAGAGGGGGAGGGAACAATATGTCTGCTGCTTAATAGAGAACTTTATGGACTAACCTTCAGAATGACAGTTGGAGAAATGGACATACAATGAGAATGGAGTTAAGAGGGACCAGAGTGGTGTAGTCAACCTGGGGAAGCAGACATGACCATTAGCTTTGCTTTCATTTGTGAAGGAGCATGGCCAGTAGCTCAGCCTCTTCTTAGGGTCCCAAAGAGCCCAGCTGGTTCAGATGCCCCCTGTGCCAGGAGACTCAGGGGAAGTCTCCCGGTTCCTGTGGCCCCCATGGTCATCTTGTTCCCTTCTCAGTGAGTGGCTCAGGAGCAGAAATGTCACCCAATTCTGGCCAGGGGTCTCCACTTTCCACACTTACAAAGAAACATAGTGAAAACCAGTTTCTTCCTTCTGTCAGCTGTTGCCATGTCTGCCACTGTCACAGTCTCATGGAGGTCAGCCCACGTCAGACAAGCAGAGTGGGAAGATGGAACAAACCTGAGTTGCTGATGTATCTGACCTGCTGAATTAGCCAACTCTGCACTGTCCTACCTGTTCTCTTTTTTAGGTGAAATGATACGTTTTTTAAAAAAATAGACTTTATTTTTTAGAACAGTTTCAAATTTACAGAAAAATTGGGAAGATGGAAAAGAGTTCCCATATATCCTCTCACCCAGTTTCCTCTGTTTTTAAGATCGTATGGTAACTATGTTACAATTAATAACCAATACTGATACAATACTACTAACTAAAGTCCATAGTTTATTCAGATTTCTTTGGTTTTTACCTAATGTCCTTTTTCTGGTCCAGGATCCCATCCAGGACATCACGTTACATTTAGTTGTCATGTCTCTTTAGGCTCCTCTTGGCTGTGACAGTTTCTCAGACTTTCCTGGTTTTTTTTTTTTCTTAATAAAATGTTTTTTATGCTCTTGTAATGGGCTAGGCACTGCCTAGGTGATAGGGATACATGGATAAATTTTTTAAAGTTTTCTGAATTTAAGGAAAGCACAGTGTGACACAGACATGTAAAACACAAATTACAATACCCAAGCATGAAGGGATGCAATAGATACATAAATTTGCCTTTTCTGTGGTAAAACTGATTGGATATTGATAATATTATGTGAGCCAGCCAAATACAAAATAACGAAACAACACAGAAGGTGAGAGAAAGTAGCATGAGGAAATTGATGAAGTTTCACAGCGAATGTATTATTATCATGATTATTATTATTTTTTTATATATTTATAAGATATAGTTTTTTTTTTGCTTTATAACAAATTTAATCAGTTATACATATACATATGTTCCCATATCCCCTCCCTTTTGCGTCTCCCTCCCACCCTCCCTATCCCACCCCTCCAGGCGGTCACAAAGCACCGAGCTGATCTCCCTGTGCTATGCGGTTGCTTCCCACTAGCTATCTACCTTACGTTTGGTAGTGTATATATGTCCATGCCGCTCTTTCACTTTGTCACAGCTTACCCTTCCCCCTCCCCATATCCTCAAGTCCATTCTCTAGTAGGTCTGTGTCTTTATTCCTGTCTTACCCCTATGTTCTTCATGACATTTTTTTTTCTTAAATTCCATATATATGTGTCAGCATACAGTATTTGTCTTTCTCTTTCTGACTTACTTCACTCTGTATGACAGACTCTAGGTCCATCCACCTCATTACAAATAGCTCAATTTCATTTCTTTTTATGGCTGAGTAATAGTCCATTGTATATATGTGCCACATCTTCTTCACCCATTCATCCGTTGACGGACACTTAGGTTGTTTCCATCTCCGGGCTATTGTAAATAGGGCTGCTATGAACATTTTGGTACATGTCTATTTTTGAATTATGGTTTTCTCAGGGTATGTGCCCAGTAGTGGGATTGCTGGGTCATATGGTAGTTCTATTTTTAGTTTTTTAAGGAACCTCCATACCGTTCTCCATAGCGGATGTACCAATTCACATTCCCACCAGCAGTGCAAGAGGGTTCCCTTTTTTCCACACCCTCTCCAGCATTTATTGTTTCTAGAGTTTTTGATGATGGCCATTCTGACTGGTGTGAGATGATATCTCATTGTAGTTTTGATTTGCATTTCTCTAATGAGTAAAGATGTTGAGCATCCTTTCATGTGTTTGTTGGCAGTCTGTATATCTTCTGTGGAGAAATGTCTATTTAGGTCTTCTGCCCATTTTTGGATTGGGTTGTTTGTTTTTTTGTTATTGAGCTGCATGAGCTGCTTATAAATTTTGGAGATTAATCCTTTGTCAGTTGCTTCATTTGCAAATATTTTCTCCCATTCTGAGGGTTGTCTTTTGGTCTTGTTTATGGTTTCCTTTGCTGTGCAAAAGCTTTGAAGTTTCATTAGGTCCCATGTGTTTATTTTTGTCTTTATTTCCGTTTCTCTAGGAGGTGGGTCAAAAAGGATCTTGCTGTGATTTATGTCATAGAGTGTTCTGCCTATGTTTTCCTCTAAGAGTTTGATAGTTTCTGGCCTTACATTTAGGTCTTTAATCCATTTTGAGCTTATTTTTGTGTATGGTGTTAGGGAGTGATCTAATCTCATACTTTTACATGTCCCTGTCCAGTTTTCCCAGCACCACTTATTGAAGAGGCTGTCCTTTCTCCACTGTACATTCCTGCCTCCTTTATCAAAGATAAGGTGACCATATGTCCGTGGGTTTATCTCTGGGCTTTCTATCCTGTTCCATTGATCTATCTTTCTGTTTTTGTGCCAGTACCATACTGTCTTGATTACTGTAGCTTTGTAGTATAGTCTGAAGTCAGGGAGCCTGATTCCTCCAGCTCTGTTTTTCTTTCTCAAGATTGCTTTGGCTATTCGGGGTCTTTTGTGTTTCCATACAAATTGTGAAATTTTTTGTTCTAGTTCTGTGAAAAATGCCAGTGGTAGTTTGATAGGGATTGCATTGAATCTGTAGATTGCTTTGGGTAGTAGAGTCATTTTCACAATGTTGATTCTTCCAATCCAAGAACATGGTACATCTCTCCATCTATTTGTATCATCTTTAATTTCTTTCATCAGTGTCTTATAATTTTCTGCATACAGGTCTTTTGTCTCTTTAGGTAGGTTTATTCCTAGATATTTTATTCTTTTTGTTGCAATGGTAAATGGGAGTGTTTTCTTGATTTCAATTTCAGATTTTTCATCATTAGTATATAGGAATGCCAGAGATTTCTGTGCATTAATTTTGTATCCGGCAACTTTACCAAATTCATTGATTAGCTCTAGTAGTTTTCTGGTAGCATCTTTAGGATTCTCTATGTATAGTATCATGTCATCTGCAAACAGTGACAGCTTTACTTCTTCTTTTCCAATTTGGATTCCTTTTATTTCCTTTTCTTCTCTGATTGCTGTGGCTAAAACTTCCAAAACTAGGTTGAATAAGAGTGGTGAGAGTGGGCAACCTTGTCTTGTTCCTGATCTTAGTGGAAATGGTTTCAGTTTTTCACCATTGAGGATGATGTTGGCTGTGGGTTTGTCATATATGGCCTTTATTATGTTGAGGAAAGTTCCCTCTATGCCTACTTTCTGCAGGGTTTTTATCATAAATAGGTGTTGGATTTTGTCGAAAGCTTTCTCTGCATCTATTGAGATGATCATATGGTTTTTCTCCTTCAATTTGTTAATATGGTGTATCACGTTGATTGATTTGCATATATTGAAGAATCCTTGCATTCCTGGAATAAACCCCACTTGATCATGGTGTATGATCCTTTTAATGTGCTGTTGGATTCTGTTTGCTAGTATTTTGTTGAGGAGTTTTGCATCTATGTTCATCAGTGATATTGGCCTGTAGTTTTCTTTCTTTGTGACATCCTTGTCTGGTTTTGGTATCAAGGTGATGGTGGCCTCGTAGAATGAGTTTGGGAGTGTTCCTCCCTCTGCTATATTTTGGAAGAGTTTCAGAAGGATAGGTGTTAGCTCTTCTCTAAATGCTTGATAGAATTCGCCTGTGAAGCCATCTGGTCCTGGGCTTTTGTTTGTTGGAAGATTTTTAATCACAGTTTCAATTTCAGTGCTTGTGATTGGTCTGTTCATATTTTCTATTTCTTCCTGATTCAGTCTTGGCAGGTTGTGCATTTCCAAGAATTTGTCCATTTCTTCCAGGTTGTCCATTTTATTGGCATAGAGTTGCTTGTAGTAATCTCTCATGATCTTTTGTATTTCTGCAGTGTCAGTTGTTACTTCTCCTTTTTCATTTCTAAATCTATTGATTTGAGTCTTCTCCCTTCTTTTCTTGATGAGTCTGGCTAATGGTTTATCAATTTTGTTTATCTTCTCAGAGAACCAGCTTTTAGTTTTATTGATCTTTGCTATCATTTCCTTCATTTCTTTTTCATTTATTTCTGATCTGATCTTTATGATTTCTTTCCTTCTGCTAACTTTGGGATGTTTTTGTTCTTCTTTCTCTAATTGCTTTAGGTGCAAGGTTAGGTTGTTTATTCGAGATGTTTCCTGTTTCTTAAGGTGGGATTGTATTGCTATATACTTCCCTCTTAGAACTGCTTTTGCTGTGTCCCATAGGTTTTGGGTCGTCGTGTCTCCATTGTCATTTGTTTCTAGGTATTTTTTAATTTCCTCTTTGATTTCTTCAGTGATCACTTCGTTATTAAGTAGTGTATTGTTTAGCCTCCATGTGTTTGTATTTTTTACAGATCTTTTCCTGTAATTGATATCTAGTCTCATAGCATTGTGGTCGGAAAAGATACTTGATACAATTTCAATTTTCTTAAATTTACCAAGGCTTGATTTGTGACCCAAGATATGATCTATCCTGGAGAATGTTCCATGAGCACTTGAGAAAAATGTGTATTCTGTTGTTTTTGGATGGAATGTCCTATAAATATCAATTAAGTCCATCTTGTTTAATGTATCATTTAAAGCTTGTGTTTCCTTATTTATTTTCATTTTGGATGATCTGTCCATTGGTGAAAGTGGGGTGTTAAAGTCCCCTACTATGATTGTGTTACTGTCGATTTCTCCTTTTATGGCTGTTAGTATTTGCCTTATGTATTGAGGTGCTCCTATGTTGGGTGCATAAATATTTACAATTGTTATATCTTCTTCTTGGATCGATCCCTTGATCATTATGTAGTGTCCTTTGTCTCTTCTAATAGTCTTTATTTTAAAGTCTATTTTGTCTGATATGAGAATTGCTACTCCAGCTTTCTTTTGGTTTCCATTTGCATGGAATATCTTTTTCCATCCCCTTACTTTCAATCTGTATGTGTCTCTAGGTCTGAAGTGGGTCTCTTGTAGACAGCATATATATGGGTCTTGTTTTTGTATCCATTCATCCAATCTGTGTCTTTTGGTGGGAGCATTTAGTCCATTTACACTTAAGGTAATTATCTATATGCATGTTCCTATTCCCATTTCCTTAATTGCTTTGGGTTCGTTATTGTAGGTATATTCCTTATGTTGTGTTTCTTGCCTAGAGAAGTTCCTTTAGCATTTGTTGTAAAGCTGGTTTGGTGGTGCTGAACTCTCTCAGCTTTTGCTTGTCTGTAAACGTTTTAATTTCTCCATCAAATCTGAATGAGATCCTTGCTGGGTAGAGTAATCTTGGTTGCAGGTTTCTCTCCTTCATCACTTTAATTATGTCCTGCCACTCCCTTCTGGCTTGTAGAGTTTCTGCTGAGAGATCAGCTGTTATCCTGATGGGGATTCCCTTGTGTGTTATTTGTTGTTTTTGCCTTGCTGCTTTTAATATGATTTCTTTGTGTTTAATTTTTGACAGTTTGATTAATATGTGTCTTGGCGTATTTCTCCTTGGATTTATTCTGTATGGGACTCTCTGTGCCTCCTGGACTTGATTAACTATTTCCTTTCCCATATTAGGGAAGTTTTCAACTATAATCTCTTCAAATATTTTCTCAGTCCCTTTCTTTTTCTCTTCTTCTTCTGGAACCCCTATAATTCGAATGTTGGTGTGTTTAATGTTGTCCCAGAGGTCTCTGAGACTGTCCTCTGTTCTTTTCATTCTTTTTTCTTTATTTTGCTCTGCAGCAGTTATTTCCACTATTTTATCTTCCACCTCACTTATCCGTTCTTCTGCCTCAGTTATTCTGCTATTGATCCCATCTAGAGTATTTTTTATTTCATTTATTGTGTTTTTAATCGATGCTTGATTCATCTTTAGTTCTTTTAGGTCCTTGTTAACTGTTTCTTGAATTTTGTCTATTCTATTTCCACGATTTTGGATCTTGGAAATAGAATCTTGGATCATCTTTACTATCATTATTCTGAATTCTTTTTCAGGTAGACTGCCTATTACCTCTTCATTTGTTAGGTCTGGTGGGTTTTTATCTTGCTCCTTCTCCTGCTGTGTGTTTTTCTGTCTTCTCATTTTGCTTATGTTACTGTGTTTGGGGTCTCCTTTTTGCAGGCTGCAGGTTCGTAGTTCCTGTTGTTTTTGGTGTCTGTCCCCAGTGGCTAAGGTTGGTTTAGTGGGTTGTGTAGGCTTCCTGGTGGAGGGGACTAGTGCCTGTGTTCTGGTGGATGAGGCTGGATCTTGTCTTTCTGGTGGGCAGGCCCACGTCTGGTGGTGTGTTTTGGGGTGTCTGCGGACTTTTTATGATTTTAGGCCACCTCTCTGCTAATGGGTGGCGTTGTGTTCCTGTCTTGCTAGTTGTTTGGCATAGAGTGTCCAGCACTGTAGCTTGCTGGTCGTTGAGTGAAGCTGGGTGCTGGTGTTGAGATGGAGATCTCTGGAAGATTTTCGCCGTTTGATATTATGTGGAGCTGGGAGGTCTCTTGTGGACCAGTGTCCTGAAGTTGGCTCTCCCACCTCAGAGGCACAGCACTGACTCCTGGCTCCTCAATTCGGGATGATTTGTTGTCTATTCATGTATTCCACAGATGCAGGGTACATCAAGTTGATTGTGGAGCTTTAATCCTCTGCTTCTGAGGCTGCTGGGAGAGGTTTCCCTTTCTCTTCTTTGTTCTCACAGCTCCTGGGTCTCAGCTTTGGATTTGGCCCCGCCTCTGTGTGTAGGTCGCCGGAGGGCGTCTGTTCTTCGCTCAGACAGGACAGGGTTAAAGGAGCAGCCTCTTCGGGGACTCTGGCTCACTCAGGCCGGGCGAGAGGGAGGGGCACGGAGTGCGGGGCGAGCCTGCAGCGGCAGAGGTCGGCGTGACGTTGCACCAGCCCGAGGCGCGCCGTGCGTTCTCCCAGGGAAGCCGCCCCTGGATCCCAGGACCCCGGCAGTGGGGGCTGCACAGGCTCCCGGAAGGGCGGCGTGGACAGTGACCTGCGCTCGCACACAGGCTTCTTGGCGGCGGCAGCAGCAGCCCCAGCGTCCCACGCCTGTCTCTGGGCTCCGCGCTTTCAGCCGCCTTTCCTGGGTTTTGATGACCGTGACAGTTTTGAGGAGTACTGGTCAAGTATTTTGTAGGATGCCCCTCTATAGGGATTTTTCTGTGGTTCTTCTCATGATTATACAGGGGTTATGAGTTTTGAGGGGAGAAAGACCACATGAGTAAAGTGCTATTTTCATCATGTCATATCAAGGGTACACACTATCAGCAGGACTTAACACTGTTGATACTAACCTTGACCACCTGCCTGGGGTAGCATGCGTCAAGTTTCTCCACTGTAAATGTACTTTTTCCTCCCTTTCCACACTGTCCTCTTTGGAAAAACCTCATTAGGAGCAGCCCACACTTAAGGAGTGAGGAGTTAATGCTCCCCTTGAGGGTAGAGTAGTTACATAAATTATTTGGAATTCTTCTGTACAGGAGATTTGTCTCTTCTCCCATATTATCTATTTATTTACTCAATCATTTCTTTACACCATAATGGACTCATGATACTTATTTTATCTTATACTTTGTGCTATAATCCAACACTACTTTATTTTGTTGCTCAGATTGTTCCAGCTTTTGTCATTGGAGGAGATAATATGTTTTTTAAAGCTATATTCAGTTGAATTTGGCGGGCGGAGGGGAGGTTTGTAACCAAAAAAATCATAATTGATGTAGCTTCTCAAAAGAAGATCTTGCTAGATCATAAGTTAGCAATAAGTTAGCTGTGTAGTGCTTTTAAGAATGTTAACAAAGTATATGCAAAGAGGAACGTTGTCGGAAATCTTCACATTTACCCTTCTTTCTGTATTTCTTGGCCTGCACTAATTATAAAAAAACAAAAAAATCATCCAACTCAGGAAAAAATTACTGGTCCTTGACCTTCTACTAACTGGCTGAGAGACATCATCCATACAGTGGTCAGATGAGCCAGACCCAAACTGGTACAGCAGAGTCGACTATCCTAGAGTATTCTATCATGTGGGTAGATACCGGTCAGTGTTAATGAATTACTTTTGTTAAAAAGAGTGAAATAATTGGAAAAAATATAATTCGGTGAAAACACATGTGGCAGTGAAAATATCATATTTTAATATTTGACATCAGAATTTCTTTGGAGACCCTCATGTGTCTCATCCCTGAGCCTGACAGGAGTTTCCTAATCCATTAAAAGGGGATGATTATATCTCACTACTGCAGCCACAGAGTTTATTTGTAAAGATAAAAATAAAATGATAACTCCAAAAATGCTTTTAAAACCTTTAATACTAAATAAATCCCAGGTGCAGTTTTTATGGTAAAGTTAACTTTCAATTATCCAAGTTTGTGGACTGATCAAGGGGACTGGTATAATTAAGAATATACCACTTCTTTAGTCCCTTTGCAGCACTGGAAAGCTCAGACACACTGCGTATTTGTACAGATGAGATCAAGTAAATGAACATTAAGAGTAGGTGAGAAGAAGAAAACAAGTCAGAAAATGGCAGCAGTATATGTGTGTGAGTCTGTGCGTGAATGTATGTGAATCTGTGTGTGAATGTGTGTGAGTCTGTGTGCAGATGTGTCTGTGTCCATGTGTAGATGTGTGTGTGTGAGCCTGCATGTATAACAAAGATGAGCCTGTATCCAGCCTTGCCTGGTGTTGGTAGTGGCAGCGGAGGTGTTGGACTAATAGAGGCTGAGGGGACAGTGACAAGTGAAAAGGGAGACGTGGACAGATGGAGACTAGAATTCAGCTGCTCTTTTCCAGCCTCTGTGGGCAGAGCTGCCTGTCTCCTGACCAACCACACCTCAAGTCATTGTCCAGAGGCTTGTGGCAAAGTGAAGGGCCTAGGGGCATCCACTGGCTCCTGGGAACAGCTCTGGTCCCAGCGCCTGAAGTGGCCGTGAGGAGAGAGAAGGGCTCTCCCTCACTAGATAATTCACCAGCTTACTGCACAAGTCTGAGCCAAGTACGGGGTTGCAGCTGGGGAGCAAAATCAGTGTGGTGTAATCAGATGTTAATGGAAGGAAATTTGGTTAAAGCATGGATAAAAGAAATTCCTAATGGCTTATGGGATATTTATAGGTTTGGGAGAGGAGTGATCTTAAAATTTTTAAATAACTGACCATTTCAAACATTGGAATATTTCACACTAAATCTAGATTTCTGGTTTCCCTTGAAAGTGTGAGATCTGGCAAATCTCCGGCTGAATTCTCTCATGGGGACTCTTCGCTGGAGCTGAATTGTGTCAGCCTTCCCCTCAGTCAGGAGTCTCCGGTTTCTCAGAGTCCCCACACACCTGCTATTGTTCTCAACCTCTTCACCCATTGAAAATACTTGTGTGACCTCAGGTAGCATTTTGAGCTGACAAACCCTATTCTATGACAGAGGGGCAAAGAAACAGTGACAAGAGGTAAGAGAAAGAGATACTGAGAGACTTGACTAAGGGAACCGGGTTTATAGGAGAATCAGCTAAAAGGCTAAAAAAAGGAAAATGGAGTCTTTTAAAAGTTAAAATCTTTTAGATGAATAATACAAATTAGATAGTTGGAAATACTTCTGATTAAAGATTTTGAGAAAGAATTTTGGAGAAATCCAACAGCTATATTTCTGTGGTGCTAAAACATATCTACAGAAAGAATGAATTAGACGTGCTTCATAATAATGGATTTTGTAAACCACACATTTACAAAGTTTAATTAGGGTTCAGGAGTGTAAGAAGCTCCAAAGCAACAATTCCCCCTAGTTTGAGATATTATTATAAAAAATCTTTTAGAATTAGCCAGGAATCAATTTTCCTGTGCTCAGTTCAGCAGCGGATTCAAATCAGTTGGGTGGATTTCAATTTCTGAAAAGAGAAAGAATCTACTTGGTGTGTATCTCTCCACCTATAAAAAAAAAAGTGATTAAATTCCAGTCCTGGGTATTAGAATTGTAAAAGAAAGAATGTAAAAGGGGTATCTAAATAAAACAGCCCAGGGCTTCCCTGGTGGCGCAGTGGTTGGGAGTCCGCCTGCCGATGCAGGGGACACGGGTTCGTGCCCCGGTCCGGGAAGATCCCACATGCCACGGAGCGGCTGGGCCCGTGAGCCATGGCCACTGGGCCTGCGTGTCCGGAGCCTGTGCTCCGCAACGGGAGAGGCCACAACGGTGAGAGGCCCGCGTACCGCAAAAAAAAAATAAATAAATAAATAAATAAATAAAACAGCCCAGTTTGATTTAAAATATTCCACATATCCCCCCAAAGCTCTTAATATTTAGGAATAAAATTACTGCAAATGAACTGGAGCCACATGTGGCCAGAGAGGCTGACAGTGAAATCAGCAAGAAGCTGCTTATTCAGCCTCTTCAAACAAAAATGAATTGTTTTGATGAATGAGAATTCTTTAATGAATTACCATATGACATGCCAGTAATTTTTTCAACGTCAAGCAGAGAAAGTTTTCATTTGTCTTTTGTTTGGCTACAGCTACTTAAAAATAATGGAAGGTCATGGTGGTTGAGATAACACTTCCCATTATGACCCTCCAGAGGCAGGATGTGCCTACACTGAACCCAAGAGAAGGGGGCAGGATGGGTGAGGTTCTCCTCAAATCTCCAAGTCTCTGCCCTATTCTTGTTTTCTCTACATGGAGATGTGTGGTGGCATTTAACGAATCCAAAGGATGATATTTGGATACCAGCAGAATGGTATCCAGAGTTCGCACATTCTACACTGTAGCACAGTGTTGCATAGCCACATTTGAAACTCTAGGTGCATAGGTCAGGGACAGTGTGTGAAAAACTTGGGGGATGTCAAGTGAGAAGAAAGGTGACTTCTGGAGCCAGAGTTGGGAAGGAGAATGGGAGGGCCCCTGAGAGCCCTGGCAAGGCTCTCAAATGGAACCAACGCACCATCACAACCAAAGGTCTGGAGCTGAGAGGGCAACAGGCAACCAAGCTGCCCAACCAGGCACTTCCTGAGGGCTCAGGTGAGCCAGAGCTCAGTGTGGATGCAGCATTGAGCAGACCCAGACTTGACCTTTGAAAGGCTGCAACCTTGGCCCCTCTTTAGTGCTCATGTGGACCTTAGTGGTCTTTCCTTCCCTGTATCAATTCCTCTCCCCACTCTCAGTCCATCTGGGTTTTGTGGGACTGGCCCCAGCCCTAATCCCTGAGGTGGCTTGTGACCCAGGCCAAGTGGAACACATGGGACTCAATTCCAAGACTTTTTTTTTTTTTTTTTTTTTTTTTTTTTGCGGTATGCGGGCCTCTCACTGTTGTGGCCTCTCCCGTTGCAGAGCACAGGCTCCGGACGTGCAGGCTCAGCGGCCATGGCTCATGGAGCCAGCCGCTCCACGGTATATGGGATCCTCCCGGACCGGGGCACGAACCCGTGTCCCCTGCATCGGCAGGTGGACTCTCAAGCACTGCGCCACCAGGGAGGCCCAATTCCAAGACTTTTGTTGGAAATGTTGGAGAAGGGAAATTCTGCTGGACGTCCTGAGAAGGTAAGACTTGGTAAGGCCATACCTACTGACAGCCATCTGCCACCATCAGCAGGGTGCTTCCCTAGAGCCAAGACTGACCCACAGGAAAGGTGGGCAGGAGCTCTTAAGAGACCCTACACCCTATCGTACCCAACATCAAGCCTGAATTCCTATCTTTGCTCCAGTCATTTTGAGTTGGAATTTCACTGACTTGCAACTAAAACAGTCCTGACATGCATTATCTTAAAGCTGTGGAGACCTAGCAGTGACTCAGGAAACAGTTCTGGACAAAGGAGGGAAATTAATAGTGAGTTTGAGAGAAAGAGATGAAAATACATTTCTTAAGGGCAACGCTGCCATCTCAGTGAGTCTGCATCTCTCTCTGTCAGAGAGAGATGGTTTACTCCTTTATAAAACCCTTGCTCTGGATTTCATTAGGCTGATAAAATCACTTTATTTATTTATTTATTTATTTGGCTGCGTGGGGTCTTCATTGCAGTGCTCTGGCTTTCTCTAGTTGTGGCGAGCGGGGGCTACACTTTTGTTGCAGTGCGTGGGCCTCTCATTTTCGGTGGCTTCTCTTGTTGTGGAGCGTGGGCTCTAGGCACGCGGGCTTCAGTAGTTGAAGCACGAAGGCTCAGTAGTTGTGGTGCATGGGCTTAGTTGCTCTATGGCATGTGGGATCTTCCTGGACCAGGGATCGAACCCATGTCCCCTGCATTGGCAGGTGGATTCTTAACCACTGTGCCACCAGGGAAGTCCCTAGGCTGACAAAATCACTTTAAACCCATCAGTTTTTACAACAGACTTGCATGTTAGGAAGGTTAATTAGAAACAACCACAATAGAATGTGACATAGCCATCACTTAGCCATGGATTATTTCCCATTTCTTAGAAACTAGGTAACTATTTACCCAGTTTGGTGTTGTGACTAATAAAATATACCAATCAATAGAAAATTTTAAGTTATCATATAATAAAACACACTTAAACTGGACTTCAAAACACAATTAGTATCTCTTCATTTTTTATTTAGGACTATTACACACTGACTCCAGAGTGACTTGATCATGTCTCTCCTCTTCTTAAATCCCTTTGGTACTTCTGATTGGCTTTAATTACCAAGGCCTGCAGTGTGCCCCACAGCCAGCTCCTACCTACATCTCTAGCCTCGTTCTCATCACCTGCCAGGTTGGTCGTCAATCAGTTTCTGGAACTGATATGCCTTCACACCTTGCACATCTTATGTTCTTTACCTTTCCCTAGATATCTCAAATCTTAACTTAGGTCCTCCCTTCCCCATTCTCAGACAAGATTAGTAGTCCCTTTGAGCCCCTTTTCTCTCCCTACCCTCGCCACACTTAAGGAACTTCACATTGCTTTTTCAATGTCACCTTTCTCTATAGTTTGTAATATCCCCAAGGGCAGGACTGTACTTTTTTTGTTCAGTAGATTGAATAAAGCAGATTGCCCTTCCCTATATGGGTGAGCCTCATCCAAGCTATTGAAGGCCTGAATTACACCATCAGCTCTCCTGGGTCTCCAGCTCACTAACTGCAGATTGTGGGATTTCTCAGCATTCATAACAGCATGAGTCAATTCCTTATAGTAGATAGATAGATACATAGATACATAGATACATAGATAAATAGATAGTCTCTAGAGAACTCTAAGACACAAAGGAAGCCTGTTACCTTATAAATTAATTGCAGTGATTGTGAAATTTTCCCATAAATTTTGTGTTCATGAGAGAAATGGTGTTGCTCTTGCTCTCTGGTTTGTTGGGACTTTCAGGTCATCGTGAATTTTGGTGTTGGTAGATATCAGAGATGAGGTTTCACGGTAGTCACTGAATCTTGCTTTTGGAGCCAGGAATGCAGCTGGATTGATAATAAAAACATGATCCAGCTCCCAAGGGATAGGGTAAAGAGCTGGCAAGAAGCAAGCAAAGGGCAGCCAGGCTGGGGCTGGGGGCAGGCTTGGTCCTGGTAACTAGAGTGAAAGCCAGGACCTGGACAGGAGACAGTAAGGCCAACTATGACAAAAGCTGGGGCTCTAATTAAAAGCTCATAAGGGAGAACAGTTCTGACAACTTCAGATTTCCTCCTTATGGAGGGCAGTTTCTAACTTCCTACCAAGCTGGGATTCCACGGTTCTGGATTTGGACACAGCAGAGCATCTGAGAGCAAGTCACAGCAGTACTAGATAAACCAGGAAGGGGTTGTTAGACACTGAAGCAAAAAGGGACATGCATTAGATCACAAACTTTGAGCTGTATTTCCTTCCCCATCTCCCACTAAATATATAAATATAAATACACACACACATATTTGTGGAGAAAATACTGTCAACTAAATCCCAGAAAAAATTCATCACATGTGTCCTTATGCAGGGGCATCAAGTGATACCCTGGATAAAGTCCAGAATTTTGAATATAAGCAAGCACTTTTTAGACCAAATTTATTTATAAAGTCTGAACATATAACATTACATTGTGACATATCAAAGGCATTCCTTAAGGGGACTGAGATAATATGATACAAGAGCCTTTCTTTATGATTGTCTAATTTCACACAGAAATAGTATAATTTGAAGAAATAAATACCATTTCTCAAAGTGTAGCCCACAGATTACCTGGAAGGGCTTTTTAGAAAATGTAGCTTCCTGACTTTTTGCCCCAAAACTACTGAATCAGAATCTCTGGAAATGGGGCCAAAACATGCATTTAAACAAACTCCCCAGATGATTCTGATGTGCAGTAAAGTTTGTGCATAACAATGTCCCCAAGGACATAAACATGGTCGTTAACCTGCCTCTCAAAGATCAGATGCCTACAGTGAATCCTGGCGGCCCCTGGTTTTCATTAATTCTTGAATGAATTTCTAACCTCTGCCTTAGTGCAAAGATTTGGGAGTGTTGGTTAGAGTGAGAACTGTATGCTTTAAAACCAGACGTGAGGGAGGCAGAGTTGTCATTCTGTTGTGAAAGTTTAGGAATAAGATGTATATTTTCACCAAGTGAGAAGTCCAACTTCCTGCATGAGCTGGAAACCTTGGGAAGAGCCAGTGTCCCTGAGTGAAAAGCACTGACTCATCCTCAAGTACTTCACAAGTTCTTGGTCAGCATCTGCAGTTCACCTTGCAGAAGAGATGTCTGGTGGATTTACCACAATCATTCTCAAAGGAGGGTGCTTTTGCCCTCCAGGGGACCTCTGGTAATGTCTGCAGACATACGTGATTATCACAGCTGGAGGAGGGCTTTTGCTGGCATCAAGTGGGTAGACACCAGGGATGCTGCTACACATCCCATAATGCAAATGACCTACAGGACAGCAAAGAATTATCAGATCCAAAAATGTCAGCACTACTGCTGTTGAGAACCCCCCAGGATGAGCTAATTCAAAAGCACACCTGCAGAGAGGTGAGCAGACTGATCCAGTGGGTGGACAATACACCCATCCACACTGGAAAGCCTGTTGCATGGTGTGATGAGAGAGTGGGGTTGGGCAACCAGAACACTTCCAGAGAGATGTTATGAGTCCTTGTCAGCATGTTCATTTCCCCCATGGAACAATAAACTCTTTTAGGACAGTTTACTTCATCTCCAAATCAATTTTTAAAATCATTTGTTAATCATTCATTCTTTCAGAGGATATTTATTATATGCCTATTTTGTGTTAGATGCTAGAAAGTCAACCACAGATAAGGCTTGCCCCACAGCCCACAATCTATAAAATTTTGTTGAATGATTTGCCCATTAAATTTGAGAAATTTTTATGGGTAAGAATATATGATGGGTAAGGTGCTGGAGGGTAAACATTGGATTTTATTGTGTGGTGACAGATATTTATGGTGTAGGAAATGCAGGTAAATAGGTACTGATTCAATGAAAGCCTACAGACAAAGCAAAACTGGGAATGTCTATTTTAAGAATCTGTGGAAATGTCTAAAATCAAGTGTGAGCAAGTGCTAGGAGTGAGTCCAGGACCACTGGACTCACTGCCATTTATTGAGCCCTTACCTTCACCTTTCCACCCCCACCCTAGGAAGTGTAGCCCCAGGCAGCTTAAAATATGGCATCCAGTGTGACAGATACAGACCTGATAACAGCCTCTGAGACACCTTCACAATGTCTAGGGCCATGTGCATGAACAAAGGAGGGCAGAATACATACAAAGACAGGACAGGAGATGGAGCTTAAGAATAGAAAGTGTTGGCTTGGGAAAGAGAGGTATAGCGAGCAAAGCCCTTTGGAAAGACATCTGATTAAGTTACAGTATCTTTCTCTCCCTTTCCTTTTTTTTGAAGGCATCTTTATTTTATTTTATTTTATTTTATTTTAACATCTTGATTGGAGTATAATCGCTCCACAGTGGTGTGCTAGCTTCTGCCCTACAACAAAGCGAATCAGCTATACATATACATATGTCACCCTATCTCTTCCCTCTTGCATCTCCCTCCCTCTGACCCTCCTTATCCCACCCCTCCAGGTGGTCACAAAGCACGAGCTGATCTCCCTGTGCTATGCAGCTGCTTCCCACTAGCTATCTATTTTATGTTTGGTAGTGTCTATATGTCCATGCCACTCTCTCACTTCGTCCCAGCTTACCATTCCCCCTGCCCATATCCTCAAGTCCATTCTCTAGTAGGTCTGCATCTTTATTCCCATCTTGCCCCTAGATTCTTCTGACCATTTTTTTATTTCTTTTTTTTTCTTAGATTCCATATATATGTGTTAGCATATGGTATTTGTTTTTCTCTTTCTGACTTACTTCACTCTGTACGACAGTATCTAGGTCCATCCACCTCACTACAAATAACTCAGTTTCATTCCTTTTCATGGCTGAGTGATATTCCATGGTATATATGTGTCACATCTTCTTTATCCATTCATCTGTTGATGGACACATAGGTTGCTTCCATGTCCTGGCTATTGTAAATAGAGCTGCAATGAACATTTTGGTACATGACTCTTTTTGAATTACGGTTTTCTCAGGGCATATGCCCAGTAGTGGGATTGCTGGGTCATATGGTAGTTCTATGTGTAGTTTTTTAAGGAACCTCCATACTGTTCTCCATAGTGGCTGTATCAATTTACATTCCCACCAACAGTGCAAAAGGCTTCCCTTTTCTCCACACCCTCTCCAGCATTTATTGTTTGTAGATTTTTTGATGATGGCCATTCTGACTGGTGTGAGATGATATCACATTGTAGTTTTAATTTGCATTTCTCTAATGATTGATGATATTGAGTATTCTTTCTTGTGTTTGTTGGTAATCTGTATATCTTCTTTGGAGAAATATCTATTTAGGGCTTCTGCCCACTTTTGGATTGGGTTGTTTGTTTTTTTGATATTGAGCTGCATGAGTTGCTTGTATGTTTTGGAGATTAATCCTTTGTCAGTTGTTTCATTTACAAATATTTTCTCCCATTCTGAGGGTTGTCTTTTGGTCTTGTTTATGGTTTCCTTTGCTGTGCAAAAGCCTTTAAGTTACATTAGGTCCCATTTATTTATTTCTGTTTTTATTTCCATTTCTCTAGAAGGTGAGTCAAAAAGGACTTTGCTGTGATTTATGTCAAAGGGTGTTCTGCCTATGTTTTCCTCTAAGAGTTTGATGGTGTCTGGCCTTCATTTAGGTCTTTCATCCTAAAGTTTATTTATCTGTGTGGTGTTAGGGCGTGTTCTAATTTCATTCTTTTACATGTAGGCTGTCGAGTTTTCCCAGCACCACTTACTGAAGAGGCTGTCTTTTCTCCATTGTATATTCTTGCCTCCTTTATCAAAGATAAGGTGACCATATGTGCGTGGGTTTATCTCTGGGCTTTCTATCTTGTTCCATTGATCTATATTTCTGTTTTTGTGCCAGTACCATACTGTCTTGATTACTGTAGCTTTGTAGTATAGTCTGAAGTCAGGGAGCCTGATTCCTCCAGCTCTGTTTTTCTTTCTCAAGATTGCTTTGGCTATTCAGGGTCTTTTGTGTTTCCATACAAATTGTGAAATTTTTTGTTCTTCTTCTGTGAAAAATGCCAGTGGTAGTTTGATAGGGATTGCATTGAATCTGTAGATTGCTTTGGGTAGTAGAGTCATTTTCACAATGTTGATTCTTCCAATCCAATAACATAGTATATCTCTCCATCTATTTGTATCATCTTTAATTTCTATCATCAGTGTCTAATAATTTTCTGCATACAGGTATTTTGCCTCCTTAAGTAGGTTTATTCCTATTTTATTCTTTTTGTTGCAATGGTAAATGGAAGTGTTTTCTTAATTTCACTTTCAGATTTTTCATCATTAGTGTATAGGAATGCAAGAGATTTCTGTGCATTAATTTTGTATCCTGCTACTTTATCAAATTCATTGATTAGCTCTAGTAGTTTTCTGGTAGCATGTTTTGGATTCTCTATGTATAGTATCAAGTCATCTGCAAACAGTGACAGCTTTACTTCTTCTTTTACAATTTGGATTCCTTTTATTTATTTTTCCTTCTCTGACTGCTGTTGGTAAAACTTCCAAAACTATGTTGAATAATAGTTGTGAGAGGGGGCAAACTTGTCTTTTTCCTGATCTTAGTGGAAATGGTTTCAGTTTTTCACCATTGAGGACGATGTTGGCTGTGGGTTTGTCATATATGGTCTTTAGTATGTTGAGGAAAGTTCCCTCTATGCCTACTTTCTGGAGGGTTTTTATCATAAATGGGTGTTGAATTTTGTCGAAAGCTTTCTCTGCATCTATTGAGATGATCATATGGTTTTTCTCCTTCAATTTTTTAATATGGTGTATCATGTTGATTGATTTGCGTATATTGAAGAATCCTTGCATTCCTGGGATAAACCCCATTTGATCATAGTGTATGATCCTTTTAATTTGCTGTTGGATTCCGTTTGCTAGTATTTTGTTGAGGGTTTTTGCATCTATGTTCATCAGAGATATTGGCCTGTAGTTTTCTTTCTTTGTGACATCTTTGTCTGGTTTTGGTATCAGAGTGATGATGGCCTCGTAGAATGAGTTTGAGAGTGTTCCTCCCTCTTCTATATTTTGGAAGAGTTTGAGAAGGGTAGGTGTTAGCTCTTCTCTAAATGTTTGATAGAATTTGGCTGTGAAGCCATCTGGTCCTGGGCTTTTGTTTGTTGGAAGATTTTTTTTTTTTTTTTTTGTGGTACGCGGGCCTCTCACTGTTGTGGCCCCTCCTGTTGTGGAGCACAGGCTCCGGATGCGCAGGCTCAGCGGCCATGGCTCACGGGCCCAGCCACTCCGTGGCATGCGGGATCTTCCCGGACCGGGGCACGAACCCATGTCCCCTGCGTCGGCACGTGGACTCTCAACCACTGCGCCACCAGGAAAGCCCCTGTTGGAAGATTTTAAATCACAGTTTCAATTTCAGTGCCTGTGATTGGTCTGTTCAAATTTTCTATTTCTTCCTGGTTCTGTCTCAGAAGGTTGTGCATTTCTAAGAATTTGTCCATTTTTTCCCGGTTGTCCATTTCATTGGCATATAGTTGCTTGTAGTAAACTCTCATGATCCTTTGTATATCTACAGTGTCAGTTGCTACTTCTCCTTTTTCATTTCTAACTCTATTGATTTGAGTCTTCTCCCTTTTTTTCTTGATAAGTCTGGCTAATGGTTTATCAATTTTGTTTATCTTCTCAAAGAACCAGCTTTTAGTTTTATTGATCTTTGCTATCATTTCCTTCATTTCTTTTTCATTTATTTCTGATCTGATCTTTATGATTTCTTTCCTTCTGCTAACTTTGGGGGTTTTTTTGTTCTTCTTTCTCTAATTGCTTTAGGTGCAGGGTCAGGTTGTTTATTTGAGATGTTTCTTGTTTCTTAAGGTAGGATTGTATTGCTATAAACTTCCCTCTTAGAACTGCTTTTGCTGCATCCCATAAGTATGGGGTCGTTGTGCTTTCATTGTCATTTGTTTCTAGGAATTTTTTTATTTTCTCTTTGATTTCTTCAGTGACCTGTTGGTTATTAAGTAGTGTATTGTTTAGCCTCCATGTGTTTGTATTTCTTACAGATTTTTTCCTGTAATTGATATCTAGTCTCATAGCGTTGTGTTTGGAAAAGATACTTGATACTATTTCAATTTTCTTAAATTTACAAAGGCTTGATTTGTGGACCAAGATATGATCTATCCTGGAGAATGTTCCATGAGCTCTTGAGAAGAATGTGTGTTCTGTTGTTTTTGGGTGGAATGTCCTATAAATATCAATTAAGTCCATCTTGTTTAATGTATCATTTAAAGCTTGTGTTTCCTTATTTATTTGCATTTTGGATGATCTGTCCATTGGTGAAAGTGGGGTGTTAAAGTTCCCTACTATGATTTTGTTACTGTGGATTTCCCCTATTATGGCTGTTAGCATTTGTCTTTTGTAGTGAGGTGCTCCTATGTTGGGTGCATAAATATTTACAGTTGTTATATCTTCTTCTTGGATTGATCCCTTGTTCATTATGTAGTGTCCTTCTTTGTCTCTTGTAATAGTCTTTGTTTTAAAGTCTATTTTGTTTGATATGAGAATTGCTTCTCCAGCTTTGTTTTGATTTCCATTTGCATGGAATATCTTTTTCCATCCCTTCACTTTCAGTCTGTATGTGTCCCTAGGTTTGAAGTGGGCCTCTTGTACACAGCTTATATATGGGTCTTGTTTTTGTATCCATTAGCCAGTCTATGTCTTTTGGTTGGAGTATTTAATCCATTTTAATTTAAGGTAATTATCAGTATGTATGTTCCTATTACCATTTTCTTAATTGTTTTGGGTTTATTATTGTAGGTCTTTTCTTTCTCTTGTGTTTCCTGCCTAGAGAAGTTCCTTTAGCATTTGTTGTAAAGCTGGTTTGGTGGTGCTGCACTCTCTTAGCTTTTGCTTGTCTGTAAAGCTTTTAATTTCTCCATCATATCTGAGTGAGATCCTTGCTGGTAGAGTAATCGTGGTTGTAGGTATTTCTCCTTTATCACTTTAAATATGTCCTGTCCCTCCCTTTTGGCTTCCAGAGTTTCTGCTGAATGATCAGCTGTTAACCTTATGGGATTCCCTTATGTGTTATTTGTTGTTTTTCCCTTGCTGCTTTTAATATTTGTTCTCTGTATTTAATTTTTGATAGTTTGATTAATATGTGTCTTGGCGTGTTTCTCCTTGGATTTATCCTGTATGGGACTCTTTGTGCTTCCTGGACTTGATTAACTATTTCCTTTCCCATATTAGCGAAGTTTTCAACTATAATCTCTTCAAATATTTTCTCAGTCCCTTTCTTTTTCTCATCTTCTTCTGAGACCCCTATAATTCAAATGTTGGTCCATTTAATGTTGTCCCAGTGGTCTCTGAGACTGTCCTCAATTCTTTTCATTCTTTTTTCTTTACTCTGCTCTGCAGTAGTTATTTCCACTATTTTATCTTCCAGGTTATTCTGCCTCAGTTATTCTGCTATTGATCCCTTCTAGAGAAGTTTTAATTTCATTTATTGTGTTGTTCATCACTGTTTGTTTGCTCTTTAGTTCTTCTAGGTCCTTGTTAAACGTTTCTTGTATTTTCTCCATTCTATTTCCAAGATTTTGGATCATCTTTACTATCACTCTTCTGAATTCTTTTTCAGGTAGACTGCCTATTTCCTCTTCATTTGTTAGGTCTGGTGGCTTTTTGCCTTGCTCCTTCATCCGCTGTGTGTTTCTTTGACTTCTCTCCCTTTCGTTTTAATAACCAAACTCCCCAAATTTTAGCTGAGCAATGGCTACCCAGATAAAGACTTTTTTCCTCCACCTCCCCAGCAACAGATATGGTCATATGAACAGATTTTGGCCAGTAGGATGCAAGTGAAATTAACGTCTGCAACTTTGAGTTTACATAATTAAAAGGAAGCTGTTTGCCCTGAGTTGTGGATTCAATGTTGTGTCCCCCCTCAAAATTCATCTGTTGAAGCCCTAACTCTCAAGTAATGATATTAGGAGGTGGGACTTTGGGGAGGTAATTACATTTAAATAAGGTCATGAAGACAGGGACCCATTACAGGGTTATGACCCTTATAAGAAGACAAAGAGATGAGAGCCCTCTCTCTCTGCCATGTGAGGATACCACAAGAAGATGGCTAACCACAAGCCAGGAAGAGGGCCCTCATCAGAACTTGATCCCACTGGCATTCTGATCTCACACCTCCAGCCTCCAGACTGAGAGAAATAAATATCTGTCATTTAAGCCAGGGGTCCCCAACCCCCAGGCCACAGACTGGTACCAGTCCATGGCCTGTTAGGAACTGGGCAGCACAGCAGGAGGTGAGTGGTGGGTTAGCAAGCGAAGCTTCATCTGTATTTACAGCCGTTCCCCATCGCTCACATTACCGAATGAGTTCCACCTCCTGTCAGATCAGTGGCGACATTAGATTCTCATATGAGTGCAAACCCTACCATGAACTGCACATGCGAGGGATCTAGGTTGTGCGCTCCTTCTGAGAATCTAATGCCCGATGATCCGAGGTGGAGCTGAGGCCGTGATGCTAGCACTGGGGAGTGGCTGCAAATACAGATTATCATTAGCAGAGAGGTTTGAGTGCAAAGAGATCATAATAAATCAATTGCTTGCAGACTTATATCAAAACCCTATCAGTTAGTGGCAAGTGACAATTAACTGCATCTCATGGAAGGCTTTATCGTGGCAAGTGAGTTGATGTACTTCAATTGTACAGCTGCATCTGGTGGCAGGTTTTAAGTCAGAATCTGACACTTGTTTCAGTCCACACTTGGCCCGCCCATTATTTTGTTTACCAATTCTGTCTGCATCTCGTTCCCTCACTGCACACTTGTCTCAATCACAGTTTTGGTAAGTTCCCAAGCTAACCCTAGCCAAAATGAGTAAAATAACAAATGTCGCTGGAGAGCTTCTTTGAAAAAGGGGAAAGACCCAATGATGAGGCAGCAGAAAACTCTAAGACTGCCACCAAATGAAAGCTGCATTTAAAAGAAAATACCAAGAGTCCTACTTAAATTACAGGTTCATTGCAACAGGTGATTCACATTCTCCAAGCCCACTTTGTATAATATGTGGCAACCAGCTCTCCAACAAAGCCATGAAACCTTGAAAACTGCTTTGCCACATGGAGACCAAGCACCCTGCATTAAAAGACAAGCCTTTGGAGTTTTTCAAAAGAAAAAAGTAAGAACAGAAGTAATTACTGAAGGTCACCACTTCATCAAATGTGTCTTCACTGAGAGCATCATCTTAGTGCCTAAATGCATTGCTAAACCTAAGAAGCCCTTTACTATTGGTGAAGAGTTGATCCTGCCTGCTACTAAGGACATTTGTCATGAATTTTTAGGAGAGGCTGCAGTTCAAAAGGTGGCACGTGTTCCTCCTTCAGCTAGCACCATAACTAAATGAATTGATGAAATAGCAGAGGATGTTGAGACACAGTTGTTAGGATAAATGAGTCACTGTGGTACTCAATCCAGCTTGACAAGTCTACCGATGTTGACAACAAGGCAACAATGCTTGTTTTTGTGTGGTAAATTTTTCAGGAGGATGTGCATGAGGATGTTATATTCACTTTTGTTGCCAACCAACACCACAGCTGCAGAACTATTCAAGTCTTTGAATGATTACATATCAGGAAAACTGAATTGGTCATTTCGTGTCAGTATATGCACGGATGGAGTGGCTGCCATGACCGGACGACTTTCTGGTTTCACTACTCAGGTCGAAGAGGTCACTTCTGAATATGAGTCTATGCACTGTGTCATCCAAAGAGAAATGCTGGCTAGCCAAAAAATGTCACCTGAACTTAACGTTTTGCAGGATATGATTAAAATTATCAACCACATTAAGGTACATGCCCTTAACTCACGTCTGTTTGTGCAGCTCTGTGAGGAGATGGACGCAGAGCACATACATCCTCTCTTATACACAGAAGTGAGATGGCTTTCTAAAGGTAGATCACTGGCCAGAGTTTTTGAGTTACAAGAGCTGCTCTAGAGATTTTGTTTAGAAAAACAGTCACCACTGGCAGCACATTTCAGTGACACAGAATGGGTTGCAAAATTTGCTTACTTGTGTGACATATTCAACCTGCTCAGGAACTCAATCTGTCACTTCAGAGGAGAATGACAACTGTGTTCAAGTCAACAGATAAAGTGGCTGCATTCAAAGCCAAACTGGAATTATGGGGGCGACAATTTAACATTGGGATTTTTGACAGTTTCAAACATTAGCAGAGATTTTGAAAGAGACTGAGCCAGGACCTTCTTTCTCCCAGCTGGTGTATGATCACCTATCTAAGCTTTCAAAAGTGTTTAAGCATTACTTTCCAACCACAAAAGACCCATGAACTGGGAAGGAATGGATCCGCGACCCATTTGTGAATAAGTCAGATGAATCGACTTTGTCTGTGCTAGAAGAGAATCAACTGCTTGAGATCGCAAATGATGATAGCCTTAAAAGTATGTTTGAGACAACTTCAAATCTCCATATGTTCTGGATTAAAGTCAAAGTGGAATATCCTGAGATTGCCACAAAAGCACTGAAAAGCCTGCTTCCATTTCCAACATCCTATCTTTGTGAAGCAGGGTTTTCTGCAGTGACAGCAACCGAAAGGGGATTACACAGTAGACTGGACATAAGCAACACACTTTGGGTGTCACTGTCTCCCATCACCCCCAGATGGGACCATCTAGTTGCAGGAAATGCAATTCCACTGATTCTGCATTATAGTGAGTTGTATAATTATTTCATTATATATTACAATGTAATAATAATAGAAATAAAGTGCACAATAAATATAATGCACTTGAATCATCCTGAAACCTTCCCTGCCCACGCCCCGGTCCATGGAAAAATTGTCTTCCACGAAACTGGTCCCTGGTACCAAAAAGGTTGGGGACTTCTGGTTTAAGACTCTCAGTCTACGGTATGTTGATATAGCAGACCCAGCTGGCTAATGCACTCTGCTTCCTTTTTCCCTCTTCCTGAGGGCTGGAACACTGATGTGGTACTTGTGAGCCAGTTTTGGTCATGTGGATGGGGGCAGGCATCAAGAGAGAAGGACCTGGGTCTCTGGGGTAACATTGTGGATCCAGCCAACACCCCACTGTGGATGCCCAGCCACCTCAGACTTTTATGTAAAGGAGAAATTAATCTTCTATCTGGTTTAGCCCTTGGTTTTATCTCTTTAAAAACAGCCAAACCAATGTACTAACTAAAAAAAAAAAAAAGTTTCAAGGGACTATGATGAAAATGCACACGAGTCCCAGGTGACTCAGCCATTGCTGGCCCTTATACGAAGAGGGCTCTCATCATTTTGTAACAGTCAGCAGTGGTTTCCAGATGAAGGGCTACAGACCAGCTACAGCAGTATCAGTCAGCCAACGAGTTTCTAAAATTTCTGAAGGGCTCTAACCTCTCTTATTTTATCCAGATAGTCCTGATGTGTGGCTCCTTGTCTCAGGTATGTGCCCCTTTCTGCATCTGCCCTTCTCTGTGTTAGAACCTGCTGGGATTCTTTTCTCTTGCTCCCACTCTTTGGCTTCTCAGCAAGTACACACCTTCCTCAGGTGCGGGGTCACAACCCCTTCAAATATGAGGTCCTCCTCCCACCAGCCCCAGCCTGGAGGAGCTCCCACCAGAGCAGCTTGCTCTCTTCTGCAGTGCTACCCTCCCTGCCAGGAAGACAACTAGAACATGGAGGGGAGTGTGACAACAAGAGCCCCTGCCTGGCTGGGTGACACCCCATCCTGCCCTGCAATGGCAAGGGAGAACCAGCTGGCTTAGTTTATAAGCCCCAGAGAGCCAAGGCCACCTGGCTGGAGAAGGAAGATTCCAGGAGAGTTTCCTATAGTGCCAGGCACATGTTGCAGGCATGCATAGGTCCCTGTGCAGTCCCTCAGGAAATTAGCTGCCACCCATGGAAAGTCGAACCCCAGAGAGTTCTAGTTACTTCCTTGAATTACTCCAGAGTACTTCTTGGAGATGCCTTGACAAATATCCCCAGGGAATCCCTCCAAGTCACTGGTTTCCTCTGGAGGGCTTGTTACAACACAGATTGCTGGACCCCACCCCAGAGTTTCCTGTGTGTCTGACAAGTTCCAGGTGATGCCAAGGCTGATGGTCTAGGGATCACACTCAGAACCACTGCTCTAGTGCCAATGCCTTGGGGAGAAGGTAGCTGTGGGAACTTCCTTATGCAGCTCATAGACTGAGTAATTCTCTACAGGTTGGAAAAAAAAAAGTGAAGGAGTGGGAAGGGCACGGAGAAAACAGGAGACAACACAATATCACAGACTATGGAATCCAGCCGAACTCTTTTGGATCTGATTCTGTCCTGTACTAACTGTGTGACTAATATCACTGAAACTTCATTTCTTTTCTTTTTTTTTTTTTTTTCATTTCTTTTCTTTAAAAATGGGGATATAGCACCCATTTAATAGGATTGTTGAGAGGGCTGAGTGAAGTAGTGTCTGCAGGGACTGACTCAGATACACAGTATGCAGCCAGGAAATGGTATTTAAGCCGCTCCCTCAGTTTCCCACAATGTTCCCCATACAGCTTCATGACATTATTCAGAAACTCCTGAGGCACTAGACCCCATACATGGATTGACTCCTTTCTTATTTCTGAGTCTTATTTCTGAGTAAGGGAAAGTGCTTACCCTTCTTAATTTACACTGTAACATTCTCTAAACATTATTTTCCATTTTAATAGTTTTACTTGATCAACTCAGCCACTAAACAGAAAGAATTAATTCCATTTTCTCTAAAATTACATACAAAGGGTATGTTTTCCAAGAAGATGTGCTTATAACTTCTATGATTTACATCAGCAGCTCACTTGCCTGTTTGGGAGTTTTAGTGATCCTTTCCAGCAAAAAAGTGAGAGGAAGAGAAATAGCCAAAGTCTACAAAATTCCAGCCTCAATACTCTCCCATATCTCCAAGCAGCCTGCCAGCATCCACCCCACCCCCCACAAATAAACCACTAAAACTCAGTTGCCTGTCTCTGCTGAGCTCTCAGCTCCTGTCCCTAGAGCCTCATGATAATTGATCATGCCTCTCTTAGTTCTTTAAGAGTTGATTGTACAATTTATAGACTACCTGGATGTTTTGCTTCTACTTTTTCTTTTCTTGGGAGCCATTTCTTTTTTACCTCTTCAAAAAACTAGTAGAGAGTTTTGTATACAGTGGGGTCAATAAATATCACTGTCTGGCTGAATAATGTCTTCTGCCTGCCTTTTTTTTTTTTTTTTAATCTACTGTTTTTTATTTCTTTTTGGCTGCATTGGGTCTTCGTTGCTGTGCGCGGGCTTTTCTCTAGTTGCGGCGAGTGAGGGCTACTCTTCATTGCGGTGCGCGGGCTTCTCATTGCTGTGGTTTCTCTTGTTGCAGAGCACCGGCTCTGGAGTGCGGTCTCAGTAGCAGTGGCACACGGGCTTAGCTGCTCCGCAGCATGTGGGATTTCCCCAGACCAGGGATCAAACCCGTGTTCCCTGCACTGGCAGGTGGATTCTCAACCACTGTGCCACCAGGAAAGCCCCCTGCCTACCTTTTTAACATTTTCCTGTTCATAAGCTCCAGAGGAGTCAGAAAAAAATGAAAGCACAACAGGCAGTGCTTGTTAGCCAATTCTGATAAACACATGGGGGAAGGGCTTACTTACAAAAGCCAGAAAGGTGAATGTCAGTGGCCTGGTAACCATCTCAAAGAATTTCCAAAACTAAACCATCCAGGTTCTTCCCTTCCCACTGTCACTGGGTGGGGCTTGGTAATTTCCTGTCCTCTCCCAATTATTTTACCTAATGGCTTTCCCATAATGGTCATCAACTAGTTTAGCAAACATTTTTCTCCAGAGCAGGGCCCTGAGCAATGATGAGTCAAGGTTCTGTGGAGGTAACCAAAGTGGTCAATGAGGGGCACATGGTGGGAACCAAAGTGGTCTATTGGGGCAACAGGGGAGCAGAAGTAGGCAGAGGACATGGCTTGACCATAAGCATCATAATTCACAGCCTAACTTCTTCCATTGTTTCCTCTCTCAGGGAATAATAGCACCATCATCCATCTAGCTGATCAAGCCAGAAATCCAGGAGTGATTTCTGGCATCTCTCTCTCCCTAAAAAGCTCCCCATATTCAATCTAGCATCATGTCCTACAATGCAATTTTACCTCTTAACTATCTCTCACATCTGTCCGTTTCCTGTTACTTCTGCATCACCCAGTCCAAACCATTGCTTCTCATCTGGAAACTGATAGTCTCCCATCTGGCCTGCCTGTAGCTATGCCCGTCCCCTCTAATCTCTCCTCTGCACTGCAATGGAATGGACTTTCAACATTCCATCTGATCATGTTACATCTCTTCCTAGAATCATTCAGTGACTTCCATTTGCTTTTAGGATAGAGACAAAACTTCACCTGGCCCTGGATGGTTTGGTCCCTGCCTACCTTTCCAGTCTTACCATTCACACAGTGCCTGGCATATAAGAGCCCCTCAATATTTGTTGAGTAATGAATATGCCACATCTAGCTGCTGATCAAATGAATATATCAATGAATGAATGGATAAATGAGTATGCCATCTTCCCCTTAGGACTGTGCAAAATAATCTCTCTATACATCAATGGAATCTTGACAGGATCTTCCTGCATGGCAACAGACACAAGGCTCTAATTAAAAGTTAAGTTCTACTGTGTTGTTCCAGTGTTCTGGATCTTAATTTGCTTCACTCATCCTGTACCTAACTCTTGGCTCCCTTTTCATAACACAATGAATTGCGAACAATTCTATCATCTCACACATTTATCTTGATATATAATCTTATTTCTCAGGAGTTTTTTGTTTTTTTGTTTTTTGGTTTTTTTTGCGGTATGTGGGCCTCTCACTGTTGTGGCCTCTCCCGTTGCAGAGCACAGGCTCCGGACGCGCAGGCTCAGCGGCCATGGCTCACAGGCCTAGCCGCTCCGCAGCATGTGGGATCTTCCCGGACCAGGGCACAAACCCGTGTCCCCTGCATCAGCAGGCAGACTCTCAACCGCTGCGCCACCAGGGAAGCCCTCTCAGGAGTTTTTAACTCAGCTGTCTTCTGAATACATTTTAATTCTCTATTATGGCTCCAGTGTCCCACCAATATTGCCTGTCCCTTGGGGCTGTCCTTTCCTTCTTCCTACGTGAGCAGTTCCCATCTGATCTGCCCTAGGATCACAGGAGAGACCCACACATAGCCAAGGCCCTGAATTTTTCAGATGTCAGGGCCACCAACCCTAGAGACACTAGTTCAGAATCTCTTGGAAAGGTCCAAGAATCCATATTTTAACTAGCTTCCAGACAATTTATTGTACTGCATGTGGGCCACAGCAAGCCTAGTATTTGCCTAGGAGTCCCTCTACTGATTCTCTGCTCTTAGCTCCATGTCTGCAGGCCAGGATGGCAACTTTTCTATAACAGAGTCTAAAAGGATAGTCTAAAAAATAGCCATCCCTCTGACACAGTATTTCTTGAACCATCAAAGTGTTATCGAACAAAATTTCACCAATAACATAGTCCAAACTTTAGCACAGGCCAGAATTTTAATAGAACAAGAAGACAATAGGAATCTTTCTTCAGACTGTATGCTCAATGTCATGAAATACATGATCAGTTTATACTTTAAAACTCTGGTTATCACTCACATAAAAGAATGTCTTGTGAAGATCTTAGCACAGAGTCTGGTACAGCATAGGTGATCAGTAAGTACTTTTTGGATGAAGAAGTATTTCAAATGTATACTCTCCCACCAAAAACCACTCTCTCTAATAGTTGTATTAATGGATTGCCTTTGAGATCAGGACTGGCAACTGCCCAGACAGATGTCGTTACAAGCATCTTCCCACTTTGTATATTTAGAAATTGAGAGCCAAACTCCAACCAACTGAATCCTATCCTACTGAGAGTGGAGTTATTTGTTGAGCTCTGGGCTTCTATTGAGATGAAATATTAATCAGACCATTGAGTTTTGAAATGCTCTCTTTTTGTATATAAAACTATTAAACTACACTTAAATCCAAGGGCTTATACATTTTACTCTGAATGCCTTACCAATCAAATGCTGTAATAGCCTTGCTTTGAAGTCAAATTAATGTTTCTTTCATATTTGGAAAGACAAGTGATAATATGTTAAGGCTGAAAAATGGCAAAGTAGCATGGAATGCTGACTCTCTCCCTGAATCTAATCTGGATGGAGACACCATAAAAGAGATAGAGAGGCTGAGGTTGGAGGGTTACAAAGCTGAGCTCAACAGCTATCATGGGAGGAATGTGGCCTGGAGTTGAAGGCCAGAGCCACTGGATCCCTTCCTTCCTCTTGTTCCCCTTTCTTTCCTTGAATTTGCCTGCAAAGATCATTTTGTGCATCAATATTAACCCAGCACCTAGGAAAGGTGGAACTGGACAGGTAATATGAGGGCAATGTCAGTGCTTGCCAGAATAGGAAACAGAGAGTAAAGGCAGACAGGCTAGCTGGCAGGAGTCCAAGCATTTTCTCCCTGTCACTCACCCATTACCACCTTTCCTGGGACAGAAATAGTGGGAGATCCCTGGGGACAGATGATATCTAAAGTAGGGAAAACAGGGAGTGGTTGAGCAAGAATGCAACACAAGTGTCTGTTCACCTTGAAGAGCAGCCCTGTCCCCCAAACCTAAACTAGCCTGGAAAGCACAGCAAGGTTTTCTCTCTCCCAAGGCAAACATTAGTAATCAATGCAGCTGAGAGTCCCAAAAGAAGAAAACATAAACTCATAGAGAAAAATAAAACAGAGAAAGCAAAAGTAATGGGAAAAAGAATTTAAAATGAGCATAATTAAGAACTTCCAACATAAAGGGTGATACAGTATTGGACACCAGCAAGAGAAACAAGTGCCTATGAAGATAAAGACATTAGATATATTGTGTACAGAAAAATATAATTTTCCAAGTAAAGAATTCAAAGGTATCAGAATGGATGCAGCTGAAGAAAGATTTAATGAACTGGAAAATCAGGTCAAGGAACTCTCAAAGAAAACCTCAAGAAAGGATAGAATGAGAGAAAAGTTAAGAGGTATGGAAAACAAAAGTAAGACTGTCCTTATCTGCATAATAGGGATCTCTAAAGCAGCGAAATAAATGAATAAGGAGAAAAATATTTGAAGAAATAATTTCCCAGAATTAGAGAAAGAATGTTTAGATTGAAACACCTCATCCAATGCTAAACAAGACTAAAATGGATGGGGAAAAAAACACAATTAAACACATCATAGTGAAATTTAAGAATAGCAAAGCTAAAGAGAACACTTTAAATGCTTTCAGGGAAAGAACAGGTCACCTTAAAAAGAATGGAAACCAGATTGATATCAGGATTCTAAATAACAATGAAGAAATATCTTTAAAGTATTGAAGGTAAGAAACTTTGAACCTAAACATTTCTATTCAGTCAATCTTTTATTTAAATGTGAGTATAACATGAAGCTATTATGAAGCATACTTGGTCTAAGGAAAATTTATACAACAGATTTATGCCTCTTTGCAAGACTTCTTTAAGAAGGGAAATTAATCCAAAAAGAAACAACATGACACTCGGAAATAAAAAGAAATAAAGTAATGATATATGATATAACATGGATGAGCCTTAAAAACATTATGTTAAGTGAAAGAAGCTAGTCTAAAAGGCCACATGTTATATGATTCCATTTATATGGAATGTTCAGAAAAGGAAGATCCACAGAGACAGAAAGTAGATTAGTGATTGCCAGGGGCTGAGGCAGGAGGTGAAGAGTGACTACTAATGATATGGGGTTTCTTTTTTGGGGTAATGAAAATATTTTGGAATATATAGTGGTGATAGTTGCACACCCTTGTGAATATACAAAAAGCACGATATTATACCCTTTAAAGATAATTTTTAAATAAAAAACGATATTAAGAAAGTTTTTCTTAATGAGCAATGATCTACCTCCCTCCTTTGCCAAAAACTCTGTACCATTTCAGACTTAAAACTCAAGACAATAGTAATGTGCCAGAAGGAGAGGGTGGAGGAAGTTTTTTTCTTATTTGGGGAAAGACATAAATATGCATAAGCTTTAAGCACTGGTAGGGAAAAATATACTTAAGTGGAAATCTAAATAAAGCTCACAGCAACCACAAGAGAAATAACAATATCTAGTGTAGTTGACTTCAAGCATTTGCATATTGCAATACATATTATTTTTTGATAAATTACTTTCTACTTATGTTTCCTTTTTATAATTAGTAAATGTATTACATATATTTATATATAATATATAATTAATATTTTATATTTGTCATGCACAAAGATATTTTATATTTATTTCTTTATATCTTTACATAAAATATGTTTCTAAATGCACTTCATATTTATATTTAAAGTGCATTATACTGTGCACTCCTAAAATTATATTTATAGATATATTTTCTATGAATTTCATATCAAGATAGTTAATGGAGCATTAGAAACTTTTTTTTTAAAGAGTTTTGTGCTTGATGGGGTTGAAGGTCAACTGCTCTAAACCATCCTTGGGTATCACTTTATTAACTGATGTTTTTCTTATTTATCTCTCTGTTTATTTTTTATTTTTTTGTTTCTGACTACTAGAAAGTAGGCCTCGTGGTGTCTGGACACACAGGAGACACTGTGGATAACGTGTGTCCTTCCATACTCTCACCCTATGGATACAGGGGCTGAAACAGCTTCTTACAAAAGCCAGGAGGTTCAGCCCAGAGCCCACACAAAGTAAGGATGAGGGGATTGAAAGCACTTTGGTTCAAAAAGCACTGGCATGGGCTTCCCTGGTGGTGCAGTGGTTGAGAGTCTGCCTGTCAATGCAGGGGACATGGGTTCGAGCCCTGGTCTGGGAGGATCCCACATGCCGAGGAGCAACTAGGCCCGTGAGCCACAACTACTGGGCCTGCACGTCTGGAGCCTGTGCTCTGCAACAAGAGAGGCCACGATAGTAAGAGGCCCATGCACCGCAATGAAGAATGGACCCCACTTGCCACAACTAGAGAAAGCCCTCGCACAGAAACGAAGACCCAACACAGCAAAAATTAATTAATTAATTAATTTTTAAAAACTCCTAAAAAAAAAAAAAAAGCACTGGAATGTTAGTAAGGGTCCTTCTACCAACTATAAAAAGGAAGGCACAGGGCTTCCCTGGTGGCGCAGTGGTTGAGAGTCCGCCTGCCGATGCAGGGGACACGGGTTCGTGCCCCGGTCTGGGAAGATCCCACATGCCGTGGAGCGGCTGGGCCCGTGAGCCATGGCTGCTGAGCCTGCGTGTCCGGAGCCTGTGCTCTGCAACGGGAGAGGCCACAACAGTGAGAGGCCCGCGTACTGCAAAAAAAAAAAAAAAAAAGGAAGGCACAGTTCACCTCTACAAATTTATCAAAATAGAGGGAACAGCTTTGGAACCAATGGCTACTCCATCAGCTGTGGACTTCACCAGCTTTGCAGTGAGATGAGAAGCCTCTTCCCTGTAAGCCTTGTCCTTTTACAGAAGAAGGCACATCATGATCCCCCACCCCCACCCCATCCACACAAAAATTCCATCAAAATCCTACTGAGTGGATGAGAAGACAAATAGGTGGGAATGTGGAGGGGAGGGTACTCAGATAACGCACAGCCTCTGGGGGCTAAGTAGCAGTACTTTATCATCAACCCAAGCCCTGTAGAAGCCTACCCTGGATACAAAGGATAATAATAAGTCATCCCTAGGGCTTGCCCTATGGGATGAATGAGAAAGCATATTTAAAGTGCCTATCAGGTGGAGTGTGGAGTTCCGGAGTTTGGAGCCTATGGAAGGAAAACCACATTCACAGAAAGACAGACAATATGAAAAGGCAGATGGCTATCTACCAGATGAAGGAACAAGATAAAACCCCAGAAAAACAACTAAATGAAGTGGAGATAGGCACCTTCCAGAAAAAGAATTCAGAATAATGATAGTGAAGATGATACAGGACCTCGGAAACAGAATGGAGGCAAAGATCGAGAAAATGCAAGAAAAGTTTCACAAAGACATAGAAGAATTAAAGAACAAACAAACAGAGATGAAAAATACAATAACTGAAATAAAAAATACACTAGAATGAATCAATAGCAGAATAACTGAGGCAGAAAACGGATTAGTGTCCTGGAAGACAGAATGGTGGAATTCACTACTGAGGAACAGAATAAAGAAAAAAGAAATGAAGACAGCCCAAGAGACCTCTGGGACAACATTAAACACAACAACATTCTCATTATAGGGGTCCCAGAAGGAGAAGAGAGAAAAGGCCCAAGAAAATATTTTTTTTATTATTTTTTATTAGTTTCTGCTTTATAACAAAGTGAATCAGTCATACATATACACCTGTTCCCAAATCCCTTCCCTCTTGCATCTCCCACCCTCCCACCCTCCCTATCCCACACCTCCAGGCGGTCACAAAGCACCCAGCTGATCTCCCTGTGCTACGCGGCTGCTTCCCACTATCTATCTACCTTACGTTTGGTACTGTATATATGTCCATGCCTCTCTCTCGCTTTGTCACAGCTTACCCTTCCCCCTCCCCATATCCTCAAGTCCATTCTCAAGTAGGTCTGTGTCTTTACTCCTGTTTTACCCCTAGGTTCTTCATGACATTTTTTCCCCTTAAATTCCATATATATGTGTTAGCATACGGTATTTGTCTTTCTCTTTCTGACTTACTTCACTCTGTATGACAGACTCTAGGTCTATCTACCTCATTACAAATAGCTCAGTTTTGTTTCGTTTTATGGCTGAGTAATATTCCATTGTATATATGTACCACATCTTCTTTATCCATTCATCCGATGATGGACACTTAGGTTGTTTCCATCTCCGGGCTATTGTGAATAGAGCTGCAATGAACATTGTGGTACATGTCTCTTTTTGAATTATGGTTTTCTCAGGGTATATGCCTAGTAGTGGGATTGCTGGGTCATATGGTAGTTCTATTTTTAGTTTTTTAAGGAACCTCCATACTGTTCTCCATAGTGGCTGTACCAATTCACATTCCCACCAGCAGTGCAAGAGTGTTCTCTTTTCTCCACACCCTCTCCAGCATTTATTGTTTCTAGATTTTTTGATGATGGCCATTCTGACTGGTGTGAGATGATATCTCATTGTAGTTTTGATTTGCATTTCTCTAATGATTAATGATGTTGAGCATTCTTTCATGCCTTTGTTGGCAGTCTGTATATCTTCTTTGGAGAAATGCCTATTTAAGTCTTCTGCCCATTTTTGGATTGGGTTGTTTTTTTTTTGCTATTGAGCTGCATGAGCTGCTTATAAATTTTGGAGATTAATCCTTTGTCAGTTGCTTCATTTGCAAATATTTTCTCCCATTCTGAGGGTTGTCTTTTGGTCTTGTTTATGGTTTCCTTTGCTGTGCAAAAGCTTTGCAATTTCATTAGGTCCCATTTGTTTATCTTTGTTTTTATTTCCATTTCTCTAGGAGGTGGGTCCAAAAGGATCTTGCTGTGATTTATGTCATAGAGTGTTCTGCCTATGTTTTCCTCTAAGAGTTTGATAGTTTCTGGCCTTACATTTAGGTCTTTAATCCATTTTGAGCTTATTTTTGTATATGGTGTTAGGGAATGATCTAATCTCATACTTTTACATGTCCATGTCCAGTTTTCCCAGCACCACTTATTGAAGAGACTGTCCTTTCTCCACTGTACATTCCTGCCTCCTTTATCAAAGATAAGTTGACCATATGTGCGTGGGTTTATCTCTGGGTTTTCTATCCTGTTCCATTGATCTATCTTTCTGTTTTTGTGCCAGTACCATACTGTCTTGATTACTGTAGCTTTGTAGTATAGTCTGAAGTCAGGGAGCCTGATTCCTCCAGCTCCGTTTTTCTTTCTCAAGATTGCTTTGGCTATTTGGGGTCTTTTGCTTTACCAAACAAATTTTGAAATATTTTGTTCTAGTTCTGTGAAAAATGCCAGTGGTAGTTTGATAGGGATTGCATTGAATCTGTAGATTGCTTTGGGTAGTAGATTCATTTTCACAATATTGATTCTTCCAATCCAGGAACATGGTATATCTCTCCATCTATTTGTATCATCTTTAATTGCTTTCATCAGTGTCTTATAATTTTCTGCATACAGGTCTTTTGTCTCTTTAGGTAGGTTTATTCCTAGATATTTTATTCTTTTTGTTGCAATGGTAAATGGGAGTGTTTTCTTGATTTCATTTTCAGATTTTTCATCATTAGTGTACAGGAATGCCAGAGATTTCTGTGCATTAATTTTGTATCCTGCTACTTTACCAAATTCATTGATTAGCTCTAGTAGTTTTCTGGTAGCATCTTTAGGATTCTCCATGTATAGTATCATGTCATCTGCAAACAGTGACAGCTTTACTTCTTCTTTTCCAATTTGGATTCCTTTTATTTCCTTTTCTTCTCTGATTGCTGTGGCTAAAACTTCCAAAACTAGGTTGAATAAGAGTGGTGAGAGTGGGTAGCCTTGTCTTGTTCCTGATCTTAGTGGAAATGGTTTCAGTTTTTCACCATTGAGGATGATGTTGGCTGTGGGTTTGTCATATGTGGCCTTTAGTATGTTGAGGAAAGTTCCCTCTATGCCTACTTTCTGCAGGGTTTTTATCATAAATGGGTGTTGGATTTTGTCGGAAGCTTTCTCTGCATCTATTGAGATGATCATATGGTTTTTCTCCTTCAATTTGTTAATATGGTGTATCACGTTGATTGATTTGCATATATTGAAGAATCCTTGCATTCCTGGAATAAACCCCACTTGATCATGGTGTATGATCCTTTTAATGTGCTGTTGGATTCTGTTTGCTAGTATTTTGTTGAGGAGTTTTGCATCTATGTTCATCAGTGATATTGGCCTGTAGTTTTCTTTCTTTGTGACATCCTTGCCTAGTTTTGGTATCAAGGTGATGGTGGCCTTCTACAATGAGTTTGGGAGTGCTCCTCCCTCTGCTATATTTTGGAAGAGTTTGAGAAGGCTAGGTGTTAGCTCTTCTCTAAATATTTGATAGAATTCGCCTATGAAGCCATCTGGTCCTGGGCTTTTGTTTGTTGGAAGATTTTTTTATCACAGTTTCAATTTCAGTGCTTGTGATTGGTCTGTTCATATTTTCTATTTCTTCCTGATTCAGTCTTGGCAGGTTGTGCATTTCTAAAAATTTGTCCATTTTTTCCAGGTTGTCCATTTTATTGGCATAGAGTTGCTTGTAGTAATCTCTCATGATCTTTTGTATTTCTGCAGTGTCAGTTGTTACTTCTCCTTTTTCATTTCTAATTGTATTGATTTGAGTCTTCTCCCTTCTTTTCTTGATGAGTCTGGCTAATGGTTTATCAATTTTGTTTATCTTCTCAAAGAACCAGCTTTTAGTTTTATTGATCTTTGCTATCGTTTCCTTCATTTCTTTGTCATTTATTTCTGATTTGATCTTTATGATTTCTTTCCTTCTGCTAACTTTGGGGGTTTTTTGTTCTTCTTTCTCTAATTGCTTTAGGTGCAGGGTCAGGTTGTTTACTTGAGATGTTTCCTGTTTCCTAAGGTGGGATTGTATTCCTATAAATTTCCCCTTAGAACTGCTTTTGCTGCGTCCCATAGGTTTTGGGTCGTCGTGTCTCCATTGTCATTTGTTTCTAGGTATTTTTTAATTTCCTTTTTAATTTCTTCAGTGATCACTTTGTTATTAAGTAGTGTATTGTTTAGCTTCCATGTGTTTGTATTTTTTACAGATCTTTTCCTGTAATTGATGTCTAGTCTCAAAGCTTTGTGGTTGGAAAAGATACTTGATACAATTTCAATTTTCTTAAATTTACCAAGGCTTGATTTGTGACCTGAGATATGATCTATCCTGGAGAATGTTCCATGAGCACTTGAGAAAAATGTGTATTCTGTTTTTTTTGATGGAATGTCCTATAAATATCAGTTAAGTCCATCTTGTATAATGTATCATTTAAAGCTTGTGTTTCCTCATTTATTTTCATTTTGGATGATCTGTCCATTGGTGAAAGTGGGGTGTTAAAGTCCCCTTCTATGAGTGTGTTACTGTCGATTTCCCCTTTTATGGCTGTTAGTATTTGCCTTATGTATTGAGGTGCTCCTATGTTGGGTGCATAAATATTTACAATTGTTATATCTTCTTCTTGGATCAATCCCTTGATCATTATATAGTGTCCTTCTTTGTCTCTTCTAATAGTCTTTATTTTAAAGTCTATTTTGTCTGATATAAGAATTGTTACTCCAGCTTTGTTTTGATTTCCATTTGCATGGAATATCTTTTTCCATCCCCTTACTTTCAATCTGTATGTGTCTCTAGGTCTGAAGTGGGTCTCTTGTAGACAGCATATATATGGGTCTTGTTTTTGTATCCATTCATCCAATCTGTGTCTTTTGGTGGGAGCATTTAGTCCATTTACATTTAAGGTAATTATTGATATGCATGTTCCTATTCCCATTTCCTTAATTGCTTTGGGTTCGTTATTGTAGGTATATTCCTTATGTTGTGTTTCTTGCCTAGAGAATTTCCTTTAGCATTTGTTGTAAAGCTGGTTTGGTGGTGCTGAACTCTCTCAGCTTTTTTTTTTTTTTTTTTTTTTAATTTATTCAATAATTCTTTTTTTTTAAATTTTTTACTTTATAACAAATTTAATCAGTTATACATATACATATGTTTCCATATCCCCTCCCTTTTAACTCTCTCAGCTTTTGCTTGTCTGTAAACGTTTTAATTTCTCCATCAAATCTGAATGAGATCCTTGCTGGGTAGAGTAATCTTGGTTGCAGGTTTTTCTCCTTCATCACTTTAAATATGTCCTGCCACTCCCTTCTGGCTTGTAGAGTTTCTGCTGAGAGATCAGCTGTTATCCTGATGGGGATTCCCTTGTGTGTTATTTGTTGTTTTTGCCTTGCTGCTTTTAATATGATTTCTTTGTGTTTAATTTTTGACAGTTTGATTAATATGTGTCTTGGCGTATTTCTCCTTGGATTTATTCTGTATGGGACTCTCTGTGCCTCCTGGACTTGATTAACTATTTCCTTTCCCATATTAGGGAAGTTTTCAACTATAATCTCTTCAAATATTTTCTCAGTCCCTTTCTTTTTCTCTTCTTCTTCTGCAACCCCTATAATTCGAATGTTGGTGAGTTTAATGTTGTCCCAGAGGTCTCTGAGACTGGCCTCTGTTCTTTTCATTCTTTTTTCTTTATTTTGCTCTGCAGTACTTATTTCCACTATTTTATCTTCCACGTCACTTATCCATTCTCCTGCCTCAGTTATTCTGCTATTGATCTCATCTAGAGTATTTTTCATTTCATTTATTGTGTTTTTAATCGATGCTTGATTCATCTTTAGTTCTTCTAGGTTCTTGTTAACTGTTTCTTGCATTTTGTCTATTCTATTTCCAAGATTTTGTATCATCTTTACTATCATTATTCTGAATTCTTTTTCAGGTAGACTGCCTATTACCTCTTCATTTTTTAGGTCTGGTAGGTTTTTATCTTGCTCCTTCACCTGCTGTGTGTTTTTCTGTATTCTCATTTTGCTTATCTTACTGTGTTTGGGGTCTCCTTTTTGCAGGCTGCAGACTTGTAGTTCCCGTTGTTTTTGTTGTCTGTCCCCAGTGGCTAAGGTTGTTTCAGTAGGTTGTGTAGGCTTCCTGGTTGGGGGGACTAGTGCCTGTGTTCTGGTGTTTGAGGCTCGATCTTGTCTTTCTGGTGGACGGTTCCACGTCTGGTGCTGTGTTTTGGGGTGCCTGTGGCCTTATTATGTTTTTAGTCAGCCTCTCTGCTAATGGGTGGGGTTGTGTGCCTGTCTTGCTAGTTGCTTGGCATAGGGTGACCAGCACTGTAGCTTGCTGGTCGTTGACTGAAGCTGGGTGCTGGTGTTGAGATGGAGATCACTGGGAGATTTTCGCTGCTTGATATTATGTGGAGCTGGGAGATCTCTTGTGGACCCGTGTCCTGAAGTTGGCTCTCCCACTTCAGAGGCACAGCACTGACTCCTGGCTGCAGCACTAAGAGCCTTTCATCTACCCGGCTCAGAATAAAAGGGAGAAAAAGTAGAAAGAAAGAATTAGTAGAAGAAATAAAGAGAGAACGAACAAAAGAAAGAAGGAAAGAAAGGAAGGAAGGAAGAAAGAAAGAAAGGAGGGAGGGAGGAAGGAAAGAAAAAGAAAGAAAGAAAGGAAGAAAGAAGAGAGGGAGGGAGGAAGGAAGGAAGGAATGAAAGAAAGAAGAAAGAAAGAACAAAAGAAAGAAAGAAAGAAAGAAAGAAAGAAAAAGAAAGAAAGAAAGAAAGGAGGGGCGGAGGGAGGGAGGAAAGGAAGGTAAGAAAAAAGAGAGAAGATATAGTAAAAGAGAATAAAGTATGATAAAATATAGTAGTTTTATTAAAATAAAAAAGTATTTATTGAAAAAAAAACAGACGGATATAACCCTGGGACAAATGGTGGAAGCAAAGCTATACAGAGAAAATGTCACACATAAGCATACACATACACATTCACAAAAAGAGAACAGGGGGAAGAAACCGTAAATCTTGCTCTCAAAGTCCACCTCCTCAATTTGGGATAATTTGTTGTAAAAAGAGGAAAAGGGGACAAAGTCTTAAATCTTGCTCTCAAAGTCCACCTCCTCAATTTGGGATAATTCGTTGTAAAAAGAGGAAAAGGGGAAAATATCTTAAATCTTGTCTTCAAAGTCCACCTCCTCAATTTGGGATGATTCGTTGTCTATTCATGTATTCCACAGATGCAGGGTACATCAAGTTGATTGTGGAACTTTAATCCACTGCTTCAGAGGCTTCACAGAGAGATCTCCCTGTCTCTTCTTTGTTCTCACAGCTCCCGGGTCTCTGCTTTGGATTTGGCCCCGCCTCTGCGTGTAGGTTGCTGGAGGGCGTGTGTTCTTCGCTCAGACAGGATGGGTTTAAAGGAGCCGCTGATTCGGGGGCTCTGGCTCACTCAGGCCGAGGGGAGGGAGGGGCACAGAGTGCGGGGCGAGCCTGCAGCAGCAGAGGCCGGCATGACGTTGCACCAGCCTGAGGCGCTCCGTGCACTTTCCCGGGGAAGCCGTCCCTGGATCCCGGGACCCCGGCAGTGGCAGGCTGCGCAGGCTCCCCAGAATGGGGGTGTGGACAGTGACTTGCGCTCGCACACAGGCCTGGAAGGGGGGCATGGACAGTGACTTACGCTCACACACCAGCCTGGAAGGGGGGCATGGACAGTGACTTGCACTTACACATGGGCCTCGTGGTGGTGGCGGCAGCAGCCCCAGCGTCCCACGCCCGTCTCCAGGGTCCGCGCCTTTAGCCGCGGCTCGCGCCTATCTCTGGAGCTTCTTTAAGCAGCACTCTTAATCCCCTCTCCTTGTGCACCGGGAAACAAAGAGGGAAGAAAAAGTCTCTTGCCTCTTCGGCAGCTCCAGACTTTCTCCTGGACTCCCTCTAGGCTAGCCGTGGTGCACTAACCCCTTCAGGCTCTCTTCCTGCCGCCAGCCCCAGTCCTTACCCTGTGCTCCAACTGAAACCCGATACCCGAGCCTCAGCTCCCAGCCCTACCCGCCCCAGCGGCCGAGCAGACAAGCCTCTCGGGCTGGTGAGTGCCTGAGGGCACCGATCCTCTGTGCGGGAATCTCTCCGCTTTGCCCTCCGCACCCCTGTTGCTCCACTCTCCTTCGCTACTCCGAAGCTTTCCCCCTCCGCCACCCACAGTCTCCACCCGCGAAGGGGCTTCCTAGCGTGTGGAAACCATTCCTCCTTCACGGTTCCCTCCCACTGGTGCAGGTCCCGTCCCTATCCTTTTGTCTCTGTTTATTCTTTTTTCTTTTGCCCTACCCAGGTATGTGGGGAGTTTCTTGCCTTTTGGGGGGTCTGAGGTCTTCTCTCAGCGTTCAGTAGGTGTTCTGTAGGAGTTGTTCCACGTGTAGATGAATTTCTGATGTATCTGTGGGGAGGAAGGTGATCTCCGCGTCTTACTCTTCTGCCATCTTCCCCCCATGCCAAGAAAATATTTGAAGAGATTATAGTCGAAATGTCCTTAACATGGGAAAGGAAACAGCCACCCAAGCCCAGGAAGCGCAGAGAGTCCCATTCAGGATAACAAGTAGAAACATGCTGAGACACATAGTAATCAAATTGGCAAAAATTAAAGGCAAAGAAAAATTATTGAAAGCAGCAAGGGAAAAATGGCAAATAACATACAAGGGAACTCCCATAAGGTTAACAGCTGATTTCTGAGCAGAAACTCTACAAGCCAGAAGGGAGTGGCATGATATACTTAAAGTGATGAAAGGGAAGAACCTACAACCAAGATTACTCTACTCAGCAAGGATCTCATTCAGATTTGATGGAGAAATCAAAAGCTTTACAGACAAGCAAAAGCTAAGAGAACTCAGCACCACCAAACCAGCTCTACAACAAATGCTAAAGGAACTTCTCTGAGTGGGAAGCACAAGGGAAGAAACTGATCTACAAAAACATAACCAAAACAATTAAGAAAATGGTCATAGGAATATACATATCAATAATTACCTTAAACGTAAATGGATTACATGTTCCAACAAAAAGACACAAGCTCACTGAATGGTTACAAAAACAAGACCCATACATATGCTGTCTACAAGAGACCCACTTCAGACCTAGGGACACATACAGACCAAAAGTGAGGGGATGGAAAAAGATATTCCACACAAATGGAAATCAAAAGAAAGCTGCAGTAGCAATACTCATATCAGATAAAATAGACTTTAAAATAAAGAATGTTACAAGAGACAAGGAAGGACACTACATAAAGATCAAGCAATCGATTCAAGAAGACATAACAATTATAAATATATATGCACCCAACATAGGAGCTCATCAATACATAAAGCAACTGCTAACAGCTATAAAAGAAGAAATCTGGGCTTCCCTGGTGGCGTAGTGGTTGAGAGTCCGCCTGCCGATGCAGGGGACACGGGTTCGTGCCCCCATCTGCAAAGATCCCACATGCCGCAGAGAGGCTGGGCCCATGAGCCATGGCCGCTGGGCCTGCGCGTCTGGAGCCTGTGCTCCGCAACGGGAGAGACCACAACAGTGAGAGGCCCACGTACAGAAAAAAAAAAAAAAAATCCACAGTAACACAATAATAGTGGGGACTTTAACAACTCACTTACACCAATGGACAGATCATCCAAACAGAAAATTAATAATGAAACACAAGCTTTAAATGACATGATAGACCAGATAGATTTAATTGATATTTATAGGACATTCCATCCAAAAACAGCAGGTTACACTTTCTTCTCAAGTGCACATGGAACATTCTACAGGATAGATCATATCTCAGGTCACAAATCAAGCCTCAGTAAATTTAAGAAAACTGAAATCATATCAAGCATCTTTTCTGACCACAATGCTATGAGATTAGAAATGAATTACAGGGGAAAAAAGTAAAAAACACAAACACAGGGAGGATAAACAAGACGTTACTAAATAACCAAGAGATCACTGAAGAAATCAAAGAGGAAATCAAAAAACAGCTAGAGACACATGACAATGAAAAAGCCTACCTCAAGAAACAAGAAAAATCTTGAATAAACAATCTAACCTTACACCTAAAGGAACTAGAGAAAGAAGAACAAACAAAACCCAAAGTTAGCAGAAGGAAAGAAATCATAAATATCAGAGCAGAAATAAATGAAATAGAAACAAAAAAAACAGTAGCAAAGATCAGTAAAACTAAAAGCTGGTTCTTTGAGAAGATAAACAAAATTGCTAAACCATTAGCCAGACTCATCAAGAAAAAGAAGGAGAGGACTCAAATCAATAAAATTAGAAATGAAAAAGGAGAAGTTACAACAGACACCGCAGAAATACAAAGCATCCTAAGAGACTACTACAAGCAACTCTATGCCAATAAAATGGACAACCTGGAAGAAATGGACAAATTCTTAGAAAGGTATAACCTTCCAAGACTGAACCAGGAAGAAACAGAGAATATGAACAGACCAATCACAAGTAATGAAATTGAAGCTATGATTAAATATTTTCCAACAAACAAAAGTCCAGGACCAGATGGCTTCACGGTGAATTCTATCAAACATTTAGAGAAGAGCTAACACCCATCCTTCTCAAACTCTTCCAAAAAATTGTGGACGAAGGAACACTCCCAAACTCATTCTATGAGGCCACCATCACCCTGGTACCAAAACCAAAGATACTACAAAAAAAGAAAATTACAGACCAATATCACTGATGAATATAGATGCAAAAATCCTCAACAAAATACTAGCACACAGAATCCAAAAGCACGTTAAAAGGATCATACACCATGATCACGTAGGATTTATCCCAGGGATGCAAGGATTCTTCAATATACACAAATCAATCAATGTGATACACCACATTAACAAATTAAGGAATAAAAATCACATGATCATCTCGATACAGGAAAAGATTTTCACAAAATTCAACACCCATTTATGATAAAAACTCTCCAGAAAGTGGGCATAAAGGGAACCTACCTCAACATAATAAAGGCCATATATGACAAACCCACATAAAACATCATTCTCAATGGTGAAAACTGAAAGCATTTCCTCTAAGATCAGGAACAAGATGATGTCCACTCTCACCACTATAATTCAACATAGTTTTGGAAGTCCTAGCCATAGCAATCAGAGAAGAAAAAGAAATAAAAAGAATATAAATTGGAAAAGAAGAAGTAAAACTGTCACTGTTTGCAGATGACATGATACAATACATAGAGAATCTGAAAGATGCCACCAGAAAACTACTAGAGCTAATCAATGAATCTGGTAAAGTTGCAGGATACAAAATTAATGCACAGAAATCTCTTGCACTCCTATACACTAATGATGAAAAATCTGAAAGAGAAATTAGGGAAATACTCCCATTTACCATTGTAACGAAAAGAATAAGATGCCTAGGAATAAACCTACCTAGGGAGACAAAGACCTGTATGCAGAAAACTAAAAGACACTGATGAAAGAAATTAAAGATGATACCAACAGATGGAGAGATATCCCATGTTCTTGAATTGCAAGACTCAATGTTTTGAAAATGTCTATACAGCCCAAAGCAATCTACAGATTCAATGCAATCCCCATCAAATTACCAATGGTATTTTTTTACTGAAGTAGAACAAAAAATCTTAAAATTTATATGGAGACACAAAAGACACCGAATAGCCAAAGCAGTCTTGAGGGAAAAAAGTAGAGCTGGAGGAATCAGACTTCCTGACTTTAGACTATAATACAAAGCTACAGTCATCAAGACAATATGCTACTGGCACAAAAACAGAAACATAGATCAATGGAACAAGATAGAAAGCCCAGAGATAAACCCACGCACCTATGGTCAACTAATCTATGACAAAGAAGGCAAGGATATACAATGGAGAAAAAAGTCTCTTTAATAAGTGGTGTTGGGAAAACTGGACAGCTACATGTAAAAGGATGAAATTAGAACACTCCCTAATACCATATACAAAAATAAACTCAAAATGGATTAGAGACCTAAATTTGAGACCGGACACTATAAAACTCTTAGAGGCAAACATAGGAAGAACACTCTTTGACATAAATCACAGCAAGATCTTTTTTGATCCACCTCCTAGAGTAATGGAAATAAAAACAAAAATAAACAAATGGGACCTAATGACACTTCAAAGCTTTTGCACAGCAAAGGAAACCATAAACAAGATGAAAAGACAACCCTCAGAGTGGGAGAAAATAGTTGCAAACGAATCAATGGACAAAGGATTAATCTCTAAAATATATAAACAGCTCATGTAGCTCAGTATTAATGAAACAAACAACCCAATCCAAAAATGGGCAGAAGACCTAAATAGACATTTTTCCAGAGAAGACATACAGATGGCCAAGAAGCACATGAAAAGCTGCTCAACATCACTAATTATTAGAGAAATGCAAATCAAAACTACAATGAGGTATCACTTCACACCAGTTAGAATGGGCATCATCAGAAAATCTACAAACAACAAATGCTGGAGAGGGTGTGGAGAAAAGGGAACCCTCTTGCACTGTTGGTGGAAATGTAAATGGATACAGCCACTATGGAGAACAGTATGGAGGTTCCTTAAAAAACTAAAAATAGAATTACCATACGACTCAGCAATTCCACTACTGGTCATATACCCAGAGAAAACCATAATTCAAAAAGACATATGCACCCCAATGTTCATTGCAACACTATTGACAATAGCCCGGTCATGGAAGCAGCCTAAATGCCCATCAACAGACGAATGGATAAAGAAGTTGTGGTACATATATACAATGGAATATTACTCAGCCATAAAAAGGAATGAAATTGGGTCATTTTTTGAGAGGTGGATGGATCTAGAGATTGTCATATAGAGCGAAGTAAGTCAGAAAGAGAAAAACAAATATCATATATATTAACACATATATGTGGAACCTAGAAAAATGGTACAGATGAACCAGTTTGCAGGGCAGAAATTCAGTGAAAATTTGTAGAGAACAGTTATAGAGAACAAAGGTATGGACACCAAGGTGGGAAAGCAGCGGGGTGGGTGGGGGTGGGGGTGTGTGTGCTAAATTGGGAGATTGGGATTGACATGTATACACTGATGTGTATAAAATTGATGACTAATAAAAACCTGTTGTATAAAAAAGTAAATAAAATAAAACTGAAAAATTTAAATAAATAAAGTTCCAATCGGTGTCTGGTGCACTGTCACAATCAATAAACAAGTGATACAGGGATGAAGAATGACTGTGCCCAGCCCAGTGTCTGAGTCATGGCCGCTGTTCAATAAAGGCAGCTCTTAGGGGAAGGGAGAAACAGAAGACCCAGGTTTGAAGGAGGGGTAGCAAGAACAGCAAGGAACTTCTGAGGGTTCTCTGCAATATCCATGAAAATAAACTTGCTAAAATAAATTCATTTGAGGAAATGTCCTTATTTAATAAAGTGATTCATTGCTGATAAATATTCACCAGAGACTTGCTTTTTTTTTTTGCAGTACGCGGGCCTCTCACTGTTGTGGCCTCTCCCGTTGCGGACCACAGCCTCCGGACGTGCAGACTCAGTGGCCATGGTTCATGGGTCCAGCCACTCCGCGGCATGTGGGAACTTCCCAGACCAGGGCACGAACCCACGTCCCCTGCATCGGCAGGTGGACTCTCAACCACTATGCCACCAGGGAAGCCCCCAGAGATTTGCTTTTAAAAACTAAATATTTTTCAAAATAACTTTCCACATACCACAAATTTACTTATACCCCACTTTCCTGAGCAAATCTGTTGCTTTGAGTCACACCTGTATTAATATTTTAGATATTTTAATAATTTTAAAAAGGTGAATGAATGCTTACTACTTCACTATGGAAAATGAGAAGAAATTAGCTTAATTACCATAGGAGGGCCTTAGTGTAGGCCTGAGGAAAAGCATATAAAGGGCAACCATGAACACAAAGAAATTCCCAATTAACTTTGTTAGGGGAATACCTTCACATAAATCATTAAAGACACCACACAGACTTCTGATTTTAGTGGGCTATTTTGGAATCAAGAGTCAATAAGTGGAGATCCCTTGATATTGATAATTTCTCTATTCTACAAATGCACTTCCAGTCTGGTTATTGCAAATTTGTAGATCTGAAAGGAATCTGGTCATTTCATTTTCACAAGTGGACTCTGAGACCCCAGGAGGTTGAGCTGATTTGCCAAAGGTGGCATAGTCAGTTAACTGTGCACTTAGGACTGCACCCAGTTCTCTCAAACACTATTTTGGCCACATGATATTATTACTACACTTTTCTTCTCTTTCACCACTGTTCTCCTAAGTCTTTATCTATTCAGTTACATCCTCTACATTACCTCCAAAGTCAGCCCAAACACCTTTCCTTTTCAAGCGTCCTTGCTCAGCATCAGTGTTCCACTGTCGCTCGGTGCATTTTCCATTATATTTTGTTGAGATCCTAATCTTACTGGGTAAGGGCTGTATGTCCTCCAATATTACATTTGATGTAAAATATATTCAACATGTTTAATAATAATATTCATGATATTCGATTACAGTCATGAGGTGTTGTAGGTGTAGATTATGACTTTTACCATTGAAACCCTAATTTTTAGAAATGGGAAGAGTGGTGTGGGAAAATATTCTCACCACTAGTGAAAAATCACGTTTTCACAGGGTTTGCAAACAGGGAAATATTTGTAGTTTTGTCTCATATGTTTTGCTTTTTTTGGCAAAAGCAAAAGGCAGTTTTCTTTGCAATAAAAACGGCCTTTCATTTTCTCCAATGCTTCACATCCATTTTTGCCAAGCAAAAAGCTGTTTCCCCAGGAGAAAACAGCTCAAGCTGAAATAAAAGTGAAGCACAATTTATAAAATTTCCCTCTTTGAAAACAAAAATCACTCCACTCAATGCAAATGCCACCTAAGGGGCCTTGCATGGAGAAAGATAATGGGAACGCCATGGTTAAAACACATGTATAAACAAGGTTTCTAGTAGAGACAAAAAAAAGTCCAAAGTCATATGGATGGAAGGTTTTAAATTGTGCTCAGAATTAACACTGAGAGTCCAGTCTTCACTTCTGTGATCCAAATATGCCTCAAGAATAACAACACACTCTTGATTGGATCCTTCTGTGTCATTCACTCGGGATGGCTTCTGTATTAATAACGTCTTCCTTTTATTATCATACTATGATCCATTTTGATACTTAACAAAATCATACAAATTAGGAAGAACAGGCATTATCTCCTGTTTGTATAAGTTCACCACACATTTAACAGAGAGGAAGGTGTGTTGCTCAGATGGTGGTCTAGGTAAGGGGACTGAAGCTCACTAGCATTTCTTTGCCAAGGTGATTAAGTGCCAGAACCTGGGCTAAAACCTAGGTGTTTTGACTCTGTCTTTGTGCTTTACCCTGACATCCTTTCTAATAAACTCCTATCAGAAATTCCCAGTGTGGTCATGGAATTTGTTTTTATTTCTCTTCTATTTTGTTTGCTTTGCATTTTCCCACGTGTGGTAATTTCTGGTATACTTTGAAGTGTCATGGCATATTTGTCAGTTGGTCATCTCTGCTGTTAGAAAGAAAATCCTTTAGAAAATTTTAGTTTTGAAAAAATCAGAAGTTTCCAGCAGCCATGCCAATTGCAAATAGATGGTACAGCAACTGTCACCTTTATAGAAGTAAGCCATTTATTACATAGAAAAATTAAAAGATTGAAACCATTTTTTCATTAACAGCAATAGTTAGTTAGCTATTCCTTGAGACTTAGCCTCTGGGGAAATTTTTTTATTGAATGAATTCAAACAAAAGCTGTAATCAGATTGCAAAATGACCCTCAAGTTCTTAACTTATTTAAAATAAGATTTTTTGATTCTAAACTTCCACATTTATCAGGACTACTCATTTATAACTCATAATTTCATATTCAAGCAGCCACAAAAGATAAGAATAAATATTCTGTGTAAACTCCAAGCTAAATGTGCACAGTCAGGTAAATCTTGGTGTGCCACAGACATAGTTTCATTTCTCCTCTACCTATCCCAGTCCTAGGTATCTTCTCTGAACAAGAGCTCAAGTCACACTTACTTTGAGAGCATCAAATTCTTCTGATCTTCCACCTTTCCCAATTTCTCTGTCCACTATAGTTTGTGCTACAAAATTTACCACTATGTCACAGAACTCTACCCTTTAAAACGGTGATTTTTTATGATAAATGTTATTTGTATATTTATCTCGAGAAAAAAATTGGGGGGGAAATATGGGTTTATTTTAATGAAGGCCATGTTTAAGTCTAAAGAGCTTAAAAATAAAGCATTTTTGTTATTGTTTCCTTAAAAATTTACCACTTAATTTTATATTTCTTGGATTATTTCACATATGTATAGTATTTATTATATTGTCCTAACTAGACTGATTGTAAGCTTCCTGAAAGCTTGAATCCTGTCTAAACATTTCTAAGTCCTTCTCAAGACTTATAAGAGTGCTGTGAAAGAACAGATAATAAATCAGTAACTTCTGATTTATTAAGGATTTTGTTGGACACACCTTAATTTGATGTTCTCTTAAAGTTATTGGGAAGCAGCCACATAGAATGTCACAAAATCTCATCTTACCTCATTTTATCTCAAAATTCTCATTTAATATTATTTAATCATTTTATTCTGTAACCAAATTACCCTTCACATTTGTAAGGAGGAGATTTCACAGAAGCAGAAATAGAGTAGACAGCAATTTTCAGTAATTAACTGTAGGGTATGGTACCTTGGACAGCGCCGTGGTGTATTGTATGATTCAACAGTCATTCGATGGACTGAGTGGGATATTTGATTAAATGAGCCTTCAGAAAGCAAATAACTAAGAAAAGAGAGAAATCGGCAGAGATGGAAGCAGCATGACAGACAGCAGAACAGTGATACTCAATTGGTGCATTAGTGCACTTCAGAAACCCCTAGGGCACCACTTGGAAGCCTTGGGCTTCCTGTCTCCTTGTACATCATGGGAGGCTGGGGGCTCCCCAGAGTCTACATCAGCCAGATGGTGGCAGGACATCTGGAGCATGTCTGCTGATGCTGAGTCGCCCTACATCGACAAGGGGAGAAGAGACTGGGCCAGGTCAAGCCATGTGGCTCTAATGTGTTACACTGCTTGCCCTCCCTCATGCACTGTGGAAAGGCCTTCAGTTCAGCAAGGGCAGGATGGTGCCTGTTGCCCTTCCCTCTCCAAAGTGAATGTTAAGAAGCTGACATTTATCAAAATGAACAAACACCTGCTGCCAGTGAAGCATGCCCTAAATAAGGACACATAGAAGATAGAGCATCTAGAGAGTTTGTGATGAGAGCCAGGGGCCCTTGAGACCTAGTGCCTCCAAATGCAAGCTTTCCCTCATACTATGCACAACATTTTATTACAATCAGCTATACCCCTGCAAGAAGGGAATTCTGTGTCCATGATCTTACTTTGCAGAGATAGAGGAAACAGTATGCAGGTTTCTTCCTGAGATATATCCTAGAGTCTCAGCCTTTTGTTTCTTCTTTCTCAAATACAGCAGTTCATTTATATTCCACTGGGCTTCTGCACATAAAATTCATCTCTGTGTGGGTGGAAGTAGCCCCAACTTACTTCCGTGCTGTTCACAGAGTTATTTTCATTATTGGTACATGATGTGCTATCTCTGTAACTCACTGTACTTGGAGAAACAAGTGTTGGACTCTAAAGGGGTAAAATCCAGTTTAATTGCCTTAACTCTACTGTCACCATCAGGGTAAACATTGTTCTCCATCACCCCTCATCACATGCCTCTACCACCAGACTTAGGTCTAGATCTTCAATAACAAAACCAGTGTAGACTTCCAGTGACTTAGAATTTAAGCTGTGCTCAATGCTCTCCATTCCTATCACATAAACAGAAAAAGTACATTAATTTGGTGTATGCCATATCCCTTGCTGAGAAACTCCCTCTGGCACCATGCAAGATCTTAAACATAATTTCTGGTAAGGATTTGGTCTGGTTTCAGAAGAGGGAGCTAACACCTACTGAGTGCCTTCTATGTGCCAGAAATTTTCACCAGTCTTATTTCGTTAATTATGCTCACAATAGCTCTGGAAAGTGCATACTATTAACCTCATCTTGTGGATGAGAAAACTGGGGCAAAGAGAGGTCCAGTAACTTGCCAACAGTCATGCAGCTAGTAAGTGACAGAGTCAGGATTTAAGTCCAGGACCGCCTATCTCCAGGGTCCAAGTCCTTTCCGCTCTGCCATGCTGCTTCTCCTAGTTAGTGCGGGTCCTGTGGGGATGAGTGAGGCCATCAGGCATCATTTGGAGTGCAGCAAAAGAGAAAGCCGAGAGGACCCTGCTCAGAAAGTCATAAATGCTCTCCGATCTTCCCTACACATAATGCAGCAGCACTTGAAGAAAGAAGCAGGCCTCCTTTCCATCAAACCCCTTTGGGGCTTGCTGAGTACAGCGGGATCATGACACATTCTTTCTATCATGTTTCTCAGTCATCGTAAGGTACTGTTAGCTTTCAATTACTCCTTAATATTTGACTCTGGCGGTCCTGCTTCCAGAGATAAGAGGGCTGCAAAAATCATCCCCCCTCAAAACCAAGATCTCAGATTAAAAAGCTTCAGAGTTCTCAGTCTCCACAGGCTGTGGAGCCAGTCTGCCCAAGTTCAGATATGGCTCTGCCATTTACTAGTTGATTCATTTTTGGCAAATTGTTTCCCTTTTCTGTGCCTTGGTCTCCTCATATGTAAAACTGGAAATAATAACAGTACATATTTCACAGGGTTGTGGTGGAGATTTAAGGAGGTAATATACGCACAGCACTTAGATGATACCTGACCCTTAGAAAGGGCTTCTAGCTATGGTTGTCATGTAGGCAGATGTTCCCTTTGCACTGTGGCAATGACCCTGGGAGAGATTTCCTTGCTTCCGCTAGAACTACAGCATGGCTGACCAGGAGTCCTTATGAGTATTTGGGGAATGCAGTTCTTATTTTCTGTTTGATGTGCCCTTGAAGCAAGCCTGGGTTCTTTCCTTTGTATCCATAGATTTATTCCTCATTTCAGACTTCTATTATTTGGGAAAGGCAAGGGACAATGCTAGATGCCTTATGCTGGTAATGGTCTTCAGTTGGGAATGTAACCTACTTCACATCCTTTGCACTGGCCTTTCCCTGGCATCTATCATGACAACATTCCATTTTATTTCAGCCCATTTCATAGGCTGTGGATGTGTTCTAGGTCGTACAATAGTTCTAGAGGATCTGAAAGAATCACTGAAATGAAGGAGCTTGACCTCAAGGAACTTCCAGCCTGTACCCTTTTGTCAGTCTTCCAATTTCCTTTACACCTACAAGAATGCCTTTCTGATGGTGGCATCCATGATATATTCAGATGAGTTTTCTGAAGTTGGCAGCATTATTGTATCCTGATAGCTTGGTGCAGCTGTAGTTAAGAGACGTACATACCCGTACGTCTCTTTCCTTCTCCATTTATACAAGTAGAAAGGTTTGAAAATGTGTAATGAGATGTTTCTGTAAAATCTTGTCCAATATTTAAGAAATATTGGCCTACCTTGATGGGCCAAGTGTTGCTCTCAGCACTGTAGAAAATGCAAGTCCTCTGCTCTCATGGAACATGCATTCCAGGGGAGGAAACAGCCAACAAACAGGCACTAAACAATCAGGATAATTTCGGTAAAGTACTATGAAGAAAAAGGAGGAGGAGGCAGAGGAAGAGGAAGGAGAGGGGGCAGGAAGAACCAGGTAACATGACAGAGAGTAAGTTACAGAAAAGGTGGCAGCACAAGGGCTTTTTGAGGTTGAGGACGTGAGAAAGTCCTTTCTAAAGCAGTGACATTTAAGTTGAGACCTAAAAGAGGAGAGAACCAGCCACTTAGACTGAGCGGAAGAGCCTTCTAGGAAGAAGGAACAGCAAGTGCAAAGTCCCCGAGGCAGAAAAAAAGCATGCTATTCAAGCCAGAGAAAGCATGCCAGTTGGCTGAAGTAGGGGGAGAGTGGTTCAGCATAAGATTGCAGGTGTAGACAGTAAACAGCTCAGGCAGGGCCTTGGGGACCATGGTGAAGAGTTTGCATTTGATGGTGAAGCCTGTCTGGCATGTTAGCGGCTTGTACAGCATCCTAGGCTCCACACAAAGGTCTCTCCTTCCTTTGATCTGGCATGATCTTCCTCCAACTTTAACAACCATGTGCTACACCAAATTTTTCAACAGTGCTAAAGTAGAGAAGAAAAAGCATAGGAAGGAAGCAAGTTTTAGAGAAACTTTGCCAAATCTGGATGGAAAGGGAGAAAAATAAATCTTTAGTCTGGGTGCTCATATGTTTGAAGCAGCGGTGGCTCTCATCTGGTCTGTTACGAAGACAAGACTGGTCAGTGAACAGCAATTTAAGTTCCTTTGGATAACAGTTTCAATTGTTTTAAAGCAAATCACTGGTATCAGAAAGGGCAAAGTTTATCTTACAGACACATTCAAAATCCCAGACATAATTCATCAATTAAATCATATAAATAACAGCTTTCTCCTGGTTCCTGAGTCTGAACTTAAAATGGGATAAGGCAAGGGCAGCCTATTTCTCAGTTATGTGCCAAAAATATCAGAGTCCAGTGTTCAGAAACAAAACTTAGAGTAAAAGGGTAGCATAAATCCCTCAGATAAACTAGATATTAAATGATGCTTTAGATAACTGCTCTGTATAATTTGTTTGCATTAAATGTTATTGCACCATTAAGACGGTTTCTATTTCTTGTAGAATGTGGTCCAAACTGCTATTTTAAATAGCTAATCAAACAATATGTAGAAAATTAATGTCATTTTAAGGTCTTTCCTTTTATTGTTTGCTTTAATTTATCTACAGTTCTGGTCTGCTCTCTGTAACATTCAAAATGAAAAGGATAAGAAAACCTTCTACAGCAAGACCACATGAAAATGATCACTTTCCTCACCACAGTGAATAGAAGGGAAACCCCTTGATTTAGGAATAAGAACTTCCTCTCTGGCAGATTTAATTAAATAACTAAATGTTAATAAAACGTTTGTCAGTGGACTATCTGATTACTTTGAAAGCAATATATTCCCCAAGTTCATTTTCCAAATGAGAAAGTTAAGAATCGCAACAATTTAGGAAATAATCTCCAGAACAATACACTTTACAATTCTAGCCAGGAAGAAGTCATCGCACCTCTTCTCTTTTTTGTAAAACTAATGTTATTCGTTGTCTTTCCATGTATTTGAAGCCAGGAAGTAAAGATCTCCCCAAATTTAGAGAATAAAATCACTTTTCTAACAGTTCCTCTTAGAATGGGCTCCAAAGTGCAAAATAAAAAATACAGCATACATCTCTTCTCCATATTTATATCTTCTGTATTTACATCAGAAGTGAATTTTAATTTAGGAAGCACAGTAACTTGTATTTTAAGAACAAATTAGCCTCATTAGCTAGTACAAAATGCTGCTCCTCCAGCTATCATTTTGAGATTTTTAAAAAATTAGACTCATCTCTCCTTTGCCTTCAGAAGCCAATCCTCAGGTTAAGTGACAGCCTTCAGCCATACATACAGAATATGGCAAATCATTTCTTGCTTTTGGTCACTGCCTTTGCTGATATCAGGAGCATCCAAAAGGATGGAAAAGATAAGCTATCAGCTACAAGTACTTACATAGGGAGTATACTAAAACCAAATTTAAAAACGATCACCTCTGAGTGGAACTTTGCAGAGGAACAGGCATCCAGGGAGATTTCTGGGGTTCTGACAGATGAGCAGGTCCACTTAATTCTTCAGTGTTGAAGGGTCATGGTCATGGTAAATCTAATGGCTTTGGAATGAAAAGTATGATAAGAATGTAACATATTTTTCCAGTCAGGGGGGCTCCTTTCACTCTCCTAAAAAGATACTTTAATAATCTCCAGCCATGGCGCTCCTTTTACTCTCCTAAAAAGATACTATAAGGGCTTCCCTGGTGACGCAGTGGTTGGCGGTCTGCCTGACGATGCAGGGGACGCAGGTTCGTTCCCCGGTCCGGGAGGATCCCACGTGCCGCGGAGTGGCTGGGCCCGTGAGCCATGGCCGCTGAGCCTGCGCGTCCGGAGGCTGTGCTCCGCAACGAGAGAGGCCACAACAGTGAGAGGCCCGCGTAACGCAAAAAAAAAAAAAAAAAAAAAAAAAACTTTAATAATCTCATAGCTGTCATTCGCAAGAACTTTTCCTTCTTGTAAATGTCAGTCCTCCATTTTATTTTATTTATTTATTTTTGGCTGTGTTGGGTCTTCATTGCAGTGCGTGGGCTTCTCACTGCGGTGGTTTCTCTTGCTGCAGAGCACGGGCTCTAGGTGCACAGGCTTCAGTAGTTGTGGTGCATGGGCTCAGTAGTTGTGGCTCATGGGCTCTAGAGCGCAGGCTCAGTAGCTGTGGCACATGGGCTTAGTTGCTCCGCGGCATGTGGGGTCTTCCTGGACCAGGGAACGAACCTGTGTCCCCTGCTTTGTCAGGTGGATTCTTAACCACCGCACCACCAGGGAAGTCCCAGTCCTCCCTTTTAAACTACAGTATATACTTTTATGCTAATTACACTTTAATAATTCTTGACTCATAGGTAAAACATCAGCAAAACACCCTTAAATTTAAATGCTCCACTGTTGTTACTCTTTTAAGCCAAATCACACAGTTCGTTTTCTCATAAATCAGCCTATCACTTGTTAATCACTATTGTTGCTTTATGCTGATTTCCCTCTAGTTCCTCTATATCTGTCTGCTCCCAGGATTCACAGACCTGAACATAATACTCCAGGTGTGTTTCTGCCAAAAGCACTAAATTATGCCACCTTTCCCTCATGATGTGATGTCTCCATACATATAGCCCCAAATCACATTAGCTTCTGTGGCATATTGCAAACACATCTAATTTGTTGTCCATTCTCTCTCGGTCTCTCTGGAATTACTGTTTCTGGAGTTTTCCTTGTTGCTGCTTACTTTTATAGCTTGCTTTTTTCCCTCCAAAGCATTGGGGTTACACCTGTCTGCTTTAATTCTCATTTTGTTTGATCCTTTCTACATTTTTAACCTCAGAAACCCTGTGTAGCATTTCTCTTTATTCACTGGTGTGTTTCCAGTGCTTCTTGATTTGATTTCATCTGTAAATCTAATTAACATGCTGTTTACTACATTTTTTCCAGGTTATAAATGGACATGCTCAGAAAAAAATCACACTAACAGAGATTCCCGGGGCCCTTCCCAGCACCTCTCCTACTGGGACAGCCTCAGAAAGTGCAATTAACTTTCTCTAGCTCAGGGGATGGCTGCTTCAGTCACTTTACACCATTTTGATGGACAGTTGGGTCTCCCCCCCAATCAGCCAATTTGGAGCTAGAACAATTACAAAAGACAGCAATTACAGAATGCAGTCTGTCATTGTAAAGATGGAGGTTGAGAAGAGGAAAAGGAAAGAAGAAATGGCCCAAGTTTAGAGTCAGATGATAAAAAAAAGATCTCAGCCCTCTTGTGGGAGTGGGCCTAATGAGGGGGACTCTGAAAAGCAAAGAGACTCCTAGGTTCAAGGAGGTGAAAATGCAAACTTGCTTTTCTAGCGAGCCTTCAGTTCATCTCTGGACTTCTAGTAACCAGACTCATGATTGCTTTTTTTGTTATTGTTGTTCTTAAAGATTCCGAGAGTTTCTGACAATCATGCTCAGATATTTAAACAATTACTTTTAAGTTATTTCCTTATGTCTTTATTTTTTGTTATCATTTAAATATGTTTCACTTGCATTTTTAAAGTGGATACAATGACTGACTGGATCATTTTTAATTTTTTATTTATTAATTTTAATTTTATTTTATTTTGGCAGTGGTGGGTCTTCATTGCGATGTACAGGCTCTTCGTTGTGGTGCATGGGCTCCAGAGTGTGTGGGCTCAGTAGTTGCAGTGCACAGGCTTCTCTCTAGTTGCAGCACACAGGCTTAGTTGCCCTGCAGCATATGGGATCTTAGTTCCCCAACCAGGGATCAAACCCACGTCCCCTGCATTGGAAGGAGAATTCTTAACCACTGGACTGCCAGGGAAGTCCCTTCTGACTGGATCTTTCTTTACAATGATCACAAACTGTAGAACTTTGAAGAGATGGCCTGTCATGGTGCCTTCTTTGGGCTCAGTAATTCTAAGTTCTTGAAATTTCCCTAATTTCACTTTAGCAGTTTTCTCAAAAGCACCATATACCTTCTCCATAGCCAGTGAAAAGACCCAAAACTGGGATACTAATCAATGAGCAAGTATTATTTCTCAATTTTAATGGTCACAGTCTTATTAAAACATCATATAAATAAATAAATAAATGTTAGTATATCATGAAAAAAAAAGCAAAAGAAAAACAATATGTACCTCTATTTAAATATGAATTTGGAGGCGGAGTCAAGATGGCGGTGTGGGAAGATGCAAAGTTAAGTGTCTCCCCACAATTAGGGCACCTGCAGGCTGTTGGTGGGGGACTCTGACACCCAAGGAGATGGGAGGAACCCCAAAGTGAATCGGTAGGACACAGGGGGACTGAGGGGAGAGGAGAAGTGGAGGCTAGACAGGATCAGTGCCCCTGAGGCTGGGGACATCAGGAGAGGCAGGTGGGAGGGACTCTCCGGGAAAAGCAGGAGAGGAGCGGAGGGTGATCACCTGGCCCACTCGGGCCAGGGAAACTGCTGAGCTCCCAGGCCTGTCCCCTGCCCTCCAAGACCACCTCCAGGCTGTGTAGGTCCTTGAGGGCATAGGAGGGAAACCAGGGAGATCCGGAGAGTCATGCGGGAGGGGCCCTTCCAGACCCGAGGAGCAGGAGAGGAGAGGAGGGCATTTGCCCCACCCACTCGAGTCCAGGAAGCCTGCTGGTCTCCCAGGTGAGGTCCCCTGCCCTCTGAGACCAGGGGTGGGGGGCCCACCTGGGCCCCTTGCGTTCCTTGAGACTAATCCCCACCCCCTCACAGTCCCCAGGGCCTTTTCCAGCCCTGTGGATCCTGAGCATTGGCCCCACCCACTGCCCAAACCACGCCCTTGCTTAGGCCCTGCCCTCCACAGCCAAGGCCTTCCCCTCTTTTTTTTTTCTTTTCCCTCCTCCTCTTTTTTACTATTGTGGTACTGACATACTTTCCAGTTGCTGATTCATCTATATTTTTATTTTTGTATTCATCCTAACATATCTGTTAGTTTCCTAGTCTAATTTTATTTTTTACTTTGTTATTGTTGGGGTTTTTGGTGGGTTTTTTTTGCCGCCCCAGGCAGCTTGTGGGATCTTGGTGCACAAGCCCAGGGTCGGGGCAAATCTCCTGCGGTGGGAGCTCTGAGTCCAAACCACTGGACTAACAGATAACCTCAGACCCCAGGGAATATTCATTGGAGTGAGGTCTCATGGAGTTCCTCATTTCAGCACCAAGACCCAGCTCTACCCAATAGTCTACAAACCCGAGTGTTGGAAGCCTCAGGCCAAACAACCAGTAAACAGGAACACAGTCCCACTCATTAAAAAAAAAAAGGCAGCCAGCAAAAAAATATGTCACAGATGAAGGAGCAAGGTAAAAACCTACAAGACCAAATAAATGAAGAGGAAATAGGCAATCTACCTGGGAAATAATTCAGAGTAATGATAGTAAAGATGATCCAGAATCTCAGAAGTAGAATGGAGGCACAGATTGAGAAAGTACAAGAAGTGTTTAACAAAGATCTAGAAGAACTAAAGAACAAACAAGCAGAGATTAACAGCACAATAACTGAAATGAAAAATACACTAGAAGGAATCAATAACAGAATAACTGAGGCAGAAGAACGAATAAGTGAGCTGGAAGACAAAATGGTGGAAATAACTGCCGAGGAGCTGAATAAAGAAAAAAATAATGAAAAGAATTGAAGCCAATCTCAGACACCTCTGGGACAACATTAAATGTACCAACATTCGAATTATAGGGGTCCAGAAGAAAGAGAGAAAAAGAAAGGATCTGAGAAAATATTTGAAGAGATTTTAGTCAAACACTTCCCTAACATGGGAAAGGAAATAGTCACCCAAGTTCAGGAAGCACAAAGAGCCCCATACAGGATAAACCCTAGGAAAAACACACCAAGACACATATTAATCAAACTAACAAAAATTAAATTCAGAGAAAAAATATTAAATGCTCAAGGGAAAAACAAAAAATAATATACAAAGGAATCCCCATAAGGTTATCAGCTAATTTTTCAGCAGAGACTCTGCAGGCCAGAAGGGAGTGTCAGGATATACTTAAAGTGATGAAAGAGAAAAACCTACAACCAAGAGTACTCTACCCAGCAAGGATCTCATTCAGATTCAATGGAGAAATCAAAAGCTTTACAGACAAGCAAAAGCTAAGAGAATTCAGCACCCCTGAACCAGCTCTACAACAAATGCTAAAGAAACTTCTTTAAGTGGGAAACACAAGAGAAGAAAAAGACCTACAAAAACAAACCCAAAACAATTAAGAAAATGGTAATAGGAACATACATATTGATAATTACCTTAAAAGTGAATGGATTAAATGCTCCAACAAAAAGACACAGGCTTGCTGAATGGATACAAAAACAAGACCCATATATATGCTGTCTACAAGAGGGACACATAGTGTCCCTCTTGAAAGTGAAGGGATGGAAAAAGATATTCCATGCAAATGGAAATCAAAAGAAAGCTGGAGTAGCAATACTCGTAACAGATAAAATAGACTTTAAAATAAAGACTGTTACAAGAGATAAGGAGGGACACTACACAATGATCAAAGGATCAATACAAGAAGAAGATATAACAATTATAAAGGTTTATGCACCCAACATAGGAGCACCTCAGTACCTAAGGCAAATGCTAACAACCATGAAAGGAGAAATCGACAGTAACACAATCATAGTAGGGGACTTTAACACCCCACTTACACCAATGGACAGATCATTGAAACAGAAAATAGATAAGGAAACACAAGCTTTAAATGACACAACAGACTATCTATCTGGTCTATTGATATTTACAGAACATTCCACCCAAAAGTGGCAGAATACACTTTCTTCTCAAGTGCACATGGAACATTCTCCAGGATAGATCACATCTGTGGTCACAAATCAAGCCTCGGAAAACTTAAGAAAATTGAAATTGTATCAAGCATCTTTTCTGACCACAATGCTATGGCATTGGAAATCAATTACAGGAAAAAAAAGCTGTAGAAAACACAAATACATGGAGGCTAAACAGTGCACTACTAAATAACAAAGAGATCACTGAAGAAATCAAAGAAGAAATTAAAAAATACATAGAAACAAATGACAATCGAAACAGGACGACCCAAAACCTATGGGACATAGCAAAAGCAGTTCTAAGAGGGATGTTTATAGCAGTACACTCTCACCTCAAGAAACAAGAAAAATCTCAAATAAACAATCTAACCCTAGACTTAAAACAACTAGAGAAAGAAGAACAAAGAAAACCCAAAGTCACTAGAAGGAAAGAAATCATAAAGTTCAGGGCAGAAATAAATGAAATAGAAACAAATAAAACAATAGCAAGGATCAGTAAAACTAAAAGTTGGTTCTTTGAGAGGATAAACAAAGTTGATAAACCTTTAACCAGACTCATCAAGAAAAAAAAGGGAGAGGATGCAAATCAATAAAATTAGAAACGAAAAAGGAAGAATCACAACTGACACTGCAGAAACACAAAAGATTATAAGAGACTGCTACAAACAACTATATGCCAATAAAATGGACAACCACGAAGAAATGGACAAATTCATGGAAAGGTACAATTTTCCAAGACTGAATAGGAAGACTTAGAAAATATAAACAGATCTATCACAAATAATGAAATTGAAACTGTAATTTAAAATTATCCAACAACAAAAGTCCAGGACCAGATGGCTTCAGAGGTGAATTCTACCAAACATTTAGAGAAGAGCTAACACCGATCTTTTTCAAACTTTTCCAGAAATTGCAGAGGGAGAAACACTCCCAAATTCATTCTATGAAGCCACCATCACGCTGATACCAAAACCAGAAAAAGATATCACAAAAAAAGAAAATTATAGACCAATATCACTGATGAACATAGGTGCAAATATCCTCAACAAAATACTAGCAAACAGAATCCAAAAGCACATTAAAAGGATCACACACCATGATCACATAGGATTTATCCCAGGGATGCAAGGATTCTTCAATATACACAAATCAATCAAAGTGATACACCACATTAACAAATTAAGGAATAAAAATCATATGATCGTCTCAATAGATATAGGAAAAGCTTTTGACAAAATTCAACACCCATTTATGATAAAAACTCTCCAGAAAATTGGCATAGAGGGAACCTACTTCAACATAATAAAGGCCATATATGACAAACCCACATCATACTCAATGGTGAAAATTGAAAGCATTTCCTCTAAGATCAGGAACAGACAAGGATGTCCACTCTCGCCACTATTATTCAACATAGTTTTGGAAGTCCTAGCCACAGCAATCAGAGAAGAAAAAGCAATAAAAAGAATACAAATTGGAAAAGAAGAAGTAACACTGTCACTGTTTGCCAATGACATGATACTATACATAGAAAATCCTACAGATGCCACCAGAAAACTACTAGAAATAATCAGTGAATTTGGTAAGGTTGCAGGATACAAAATTAATGCACATAAATCTCTGGCATTCCTTTATACCAACAACGAAAAATCAGAAAGAGAAATTAAGGAAACACTCTCATTTACCATTGCAACTAAAAGAATAAGATACCTAGGAATAAAGCTGCCTAAGGAGGCGAAAGACTTGTACTCAGAAAACTATAAAACACTGTTGAAAAAAATCAAAGATGACATAAACAGATGGAGAAATATACCATGTTCTTGGATTGGAAGAATCAATATTGTGAAGATGCATCTACTATCCAAAGCAATCTACAGATTCAATGCAATCTCTATCAAACTACCAATGGCTTTCTTCATGGAATTACAACAAAAAATTTTACAATTCGTATGGAAACACAAAAGACCCCGAATAGCCAAAGCAATCTTGAGAAAGAAAAATGGAGTTGGAGGAATGAGGCTCCCCAACTTCAAACTATACCACAAAGCTACAGTAATCAAGACAGTATGGTACTGGCACAAAAAATAGAAATATAGATCAATGGAACAGGATAGAAAACCCAGAGATAAACCCACGCACATATGGTCACCTTATTTTTGGTAAAGGAGGCAAGAATATACAATGGAGAAAAGACAGCCTCTTCAATAAGTGGTGCTGGACTAGAGGGGTGGGATAGGGAGGGTGGGAAGGAGGGAGACACAAGGGGGAAGAGATATGGGGATATATGTATATGTATAACTGATTCACTTTGTTATAAAGCAGAAACTAACACACCATTGTAAAGCAATTATACTCCAATAAAGATGTTTAAAAAAAAAAAGTGGTGCTGGGAAAACTGGACAGCTACATGTAAAAGAATGAAATTAGAACACTCCCTAACACCATACACAAAAATAAACTCCCAATGGGTTAAAGACTTAAATGTAAGACCAGACACTATAAAATTCTTAGAGGAAAACACAGGAAGAGCACTCTTTGACATAAACCACAACAAGATCTTTTTTGATCTGCCTCCTAGAGTAATGGAAATAAAAACAAAAATATACAAATGGGACTTAATTAAACTTAAGAGCCTTTGCACAACAAAGGAAACCATAAACAAGACAAAAAGACAGCCCTCAGAATGGGAGAAAATATTTGCAAATGAAACAACAGACAAAGGATTAGTCTCCAAAATATACAAGCAGGTCATGCAGCTCCATAACAAAAAAAGCAAACAACCCAATGCAAAAATGGGCAGAAGACCTAAATAGACATTTCTCCAAAGAAGATATACAGATTACCAACAAAGGATGCTCCACATCACTAATTATTAGAAAAATGCAAATCAAAACTACAATGAGGTATCACCTCACACTTGTTAGAATGGCCATCATCAAAAAGCTACAAAGCAAATGCTGGAGAGGGTGTGAAGAAAAGGGAACCCTCTTTCACTGTTGGTGGGAATATAAGTTGATAGAGCCACTATGGAGAACACTATGGAAGTTCCTTAAAAAACTAAAAAAAGAACTACCATATGACCCAGCAATCCCACTACTGGGCATATACCCTGAGAAAACCGTAATTCAAAAAGAGTCCATACCACAATGTTCATTGCAGCACTACTTACAATAGCCAGGACATGGAACCAACCTAAATACCCATCAACAGATGAATGGATAAAGAAGATGTGGCACATATATACAATGGAATATTACTCAACCATAAAAAGAAACGTAATTGAGTTATTTGTAGTGAGGTGGATGGACCTAGAGTCTGTCATACAGAGTGAAGTAAGTTAGAAAGAGAAAAACAAATACTGTATGCTAGTGCATATATATGGAATCTAAAAAAAAATGGTACTGATGAAACTAGTTGCAGGGCAGGAATAAAAAGATAGACATAGAAAATGGACTTGAGGACATGGGGTGGGAGGGGGCGCTGGGGCGAAGGGAGAGTAGCATAGACATATATACACTACTGAATGTAAAATAGTTGGCTGGTGGGAAGCAGCCTCATAGCACAGGGAGATCAGCTCAGTGCTTGCGATGACCTAGAGGGGTGGGATAGGGAGGATGGGAAAGAGGCTCAAGAGGGAGGGGATATGGGGACATGTGTGTGCATATGGCTGATTCGCTTTGTTGTGCAACAGAAACTAACACAGTATTGTGAAGCAATTATACTCCAATAAAGATCTATTAAAATTTTTAAATAAATAAATAAATATGAATTTAATTAGAATGATTTCTAACTTAATGTATTTTTTAAATATGGGAGCAGGAGAACAAGAAAGACTATTTTTTAAAACTTGAGTTATTGGAAGAAGTCATGTCAAAAACTAGAGGAGCTTAATAAAGAAATTCTTCCCAACATAGGTTGTACATTCATCAGGAAGGAGAAGGAAATGAGCTAAAAGAATGGTTGCCAGGGAAAACTTTTTCATATTTGGGGTGAGGTAGAAGGGAGAAAAATCTCATTAGAGGATCTTATGAATATTTGACAAAAGTCTTATACCTTATTCCTCTCCAACTTTTTTCTGTCCTTGTAAAATAAAGAAAAGGAAGGGGAAACCACGTAAAAATCCAGCTTCCTGTGAGCAAAAACAAAGGAGGAAAAGGTTTTTAGATGGGAGATGCCTGAGAGATGAGAATTGTGAAGGCAATCAAATGTCCTTGTGAGGTAAACAGAAAATAGATTTGGGAAGCTTTTGACACCAAAACCTACTGTACCCCTGAAGCAGGTAGACCACACTCAAAGTGGAAGCTTCCACAACACTTTGCACAGGCCTGCAGCTCCACAGGTGAAAGTAAGTTAAATATTTTCTCTCTAGAACAGAATGCAGTAAGTCCAAATTGGATTTAGCAGTGATCCTGATTACTGGCTTTGTCCTTTATTGGCTGTCCGGTCCTGCTTAAGACATTTGATCTCTCTCCGTATCAGCTTTCTCATCTGTTCAAATATCCTCCCGCATAGGGTTGTAGTAATGATCAAATGAAATAGTGGAAGTGAAACCTCAAACTTGACACAGAAATAAGATGTTTTTCTTAATCAAGGTTTCGCAAAAACTGGAATGTTTTATTGCTACTAAGAGTGTTTATAGTTACTGTTAATTGCCACTGGAAAACATTCCATTTTATATTCATTAGTCTTAGACCAATGATATCAACACTTTTCATTTTCAAGCAGACCAAGAAATAGATAAGAATTAAAAATATTTAAACATTTGAAATATCTATCAAATACATAATTGCATATACTCCTAATTGCATTTATTCTGTAACAATCTATTAAAAATAATCAGATTTAGTATGCAGTTTTTCATAGTCTTTCAATCTGAATGTTTGTATCCTATCACTTAAGTACTTCGAAATATTTTGCTATATTTCCATTTATTCTACTTCTTTACTAGTGATGCAAAGTAAAAAGCAAGTCATGTAATATTTATCACATGGAAATTATCAAATATTTGACAATCACAGTGATGAGTTTCCAAACAATGGGGTAGTTAAATTAATTTAGCCACTGGCATTCCTGAAACAACTGTACATATCACTTGTGGGTTGGTTACTTATCAATGAACAGTTGACCCAATTAGGTTCCAAATATGACTGACATTAACCAGACTAAAAATATTTACTATGATTATTGCCAATTGTTCACTGATCTGTGATCTAATCTGTTAGTCATTGGTCAACCTGGAAATGACCTGTGCATTTGGATGCACAAAGCATATTATAATTTAGATTTAGCCTCCAACAATGTATAGGCAAGTAAAATACATGTAAAGTATGCTACAGGAAAGTTCTAGGGGTGTGTGTGTGTGTGTGTGTATAAAAGTTGATATTGCCCATTGGCAGTTGTCTAGTAAATGAATATCAAAGAATTTTTGTTAGCAATTGAAGGATTCTCTGGTGATTGTACAAAGATAATGATATATCCATATGTGAAAAGAAGGTTGAGAATACATGAATATAGTCTTAAGGATCAAGAGTATATACACTGGAACTCATTGATTGGTCTTAGCATCTCTCAAAGTGAGTGGGCAGCAAGATATTATGTCCTATAATATGATGCAATAGGAAGTAGTGACACAGCACCAACTATGAAATGTTCCTAAAACTTGAACCTGAGTCCAATCAATCCTAGAGCTCTAAACACCAGTTTACAGGAAATACAGGGATAGAGGATACAAGGTCAGACTCAGAATGTAAGACATTCTAAGGACAAATGATCTGGTTTATCCCACTAATCAATGAAAAGGATAGAATAAAATAAACTTAAGAGACATAATCAGGACGTTTGGGGGTCCTTATTTGAACAAACTAACTGCATAAACACACACTTGAGATAATCAGGGGACTTCAAAGATAGACTAAGAATTAGATGATATTGAAGAAATAGTTATTTAGAGGGTCATTGTGTTTATAGAATTGCCCTTGTTTGTTAGGAATGAATTATTGAAGCATTTCAAGGTGAAATAGCATTTTGAATTTTCTTTAAAATACTCCATGAAAGGGAGGGGGGAAAGTGTGTGAGGGAAAGGCAGGGGGAATGATGAAACAAAATTGGTAAAATGTTAATAATTATTAAGTCTAGGCGATGGATGCCTGAGAACTCAGTATTCTAGTCTATTTACTTCTTTTGTATGGTTTAAATTTTCTCATATTAAAACATTTATTAAAAAGTAAATGATCTACACTTCAATGAATTATTAATTCAGATAACACAATGATAGATACCAGCACAATAGTTTTGGGGAAAAGACTGTAGCTTGAAAATTTACCTGCAAGTTTTAAACCACAAGTCACCAAAAATAAGCTCAATTGTAAACTGCAATGAAACAATAGCCCAACAATCTCCATACAGACCTACTCTTGTTCTGCCCCCTGCCAAAATTCCACCAAATTATTTTCCATCTGTCCTTCTCTCCTTTCCCACTTCCAACAAGAGTGGGTCATTTTATAGTTGTGTTATTGCATCTTGATCATCAACACATAAACTTCTATGATTGGGCTAGGGAGGGAAAACACTGTCTTCTCACAAACAGCTGAGTACAGCTTGGTGCTGTACTCAGTACAGGAGTTGATGCTCATGACCCAAAGAGGAGCTGGGGCTGAGGTCTGGTTAGGGACCTGTAGCTGCTGCAGGAGGAGAATGAATGCAGGGAAGGTGGAAGAAGATGATATCTGAATATAAAAATTCCTCCATTCTTGACATTAATATATAATTTTCCTTTGAATTTTTGTTTAACATTTATAAATGGTTTTATTTTAGATGGCTATGCTTTATTTTTGTTCACCACCTCTCCAACAAAAAGGATATTTTTTTTAAGCCTAGGAAAAATAAATATATCCCAGGTTGCCACGTGCAGAGAAGAGAAACTGCCTCAGGGACAGTGGAGAGGCATAACGTGGAGCAACTGTTTGAAGGGTGGAATGAAAGCACATCCTGATGTCTTGGAGCTAGAGAAAGAAAGGGATATTTACATAAGATGAGATGCCAATAAACTGGAAAGTTCAATGTGCTTAGAAATAGATAGTGGCTTGGACAATGATAGAGGAATCACACTGCTGCAGCAGATTGCATCTTTCATGTTTAATTTTCATTTAATTCCTGAGGAAGGCAGAGGCTCAAAGGAATGACTCACCCTCATCCTCATCTTTCAGAAAAACCTTTGCCGACCCCTCAAATGCCAAAGCCTGGAAATATCCCTATTTGTTATTCCCTAACAAATGAATTGAAAAATAAATTGATCACTTTTCCTAAGGCATTTATTATTTTTTTATATTTATTTATTTATTTGGCTGCACCAGGTCTTAGTTGTGGCATGTGGGATCTAGTTCCCTGACCATGGATCGAACCCAGGCCCCCTGTATTGGGAGCGTGGAGTCAACCACTGGACCACCAGGGAAGTCCCCTAAGGCATTTATTGATTAAAAGCAATGTTCACCTGAGTTTCAGCCACGAAGTGGTGTTTCAGACCAAGTGAAGAAGTATAGGGCAGACATTTCCAGCCTGTTCATTTAAAGTGATTCATCTGTCATCATTTTTGTGCCCCCAAAGAACAGTAAGCCCTCTCACCTCCTCTTCTGTCTTTTAATTGCTCTGTTACAAATGTACAGTTAACAAATTAAGGTATTTTATCCATTTTAATCAGAAACATTTTTGTCATCTCAGTTAAAAATTGAACTAAAGCTAGGTGATAGAATTAAAGTTCTGAGTAATAAGAATAGTTGAGTTGGGCTCACAATGAGGTTAAAACAAAGTAGAAGTAATGGAGAAATTGAAATCAAATATTTAAATAACTTTAAAGAGTTTTTTAAATTAAATATAGGTGCAATATGCAGAGCCATCTGGAAACAGAGACAGCATGTTTTAATTGTCAAGAACTTGACATCCAGTGAGAGGTAATTAACCCTTATTGTAGTAGTTTCACAAAAGTCTCAAAACACATATAAAACATTCACTGCATTGCATTGATTATGAATAGAAGCTGATTTATTATGTTGATTTTAGTTCAAGGTAAACTGGAAAACCTAAAGAATTTTGGGTTTACTTAAGGACACAGAGTAGATGACATACAGCTAATCTTTCTCATCTATGGTTTCCCTTTGGGAGAGGAAGTTGGCTAAAACGTATGTGTCAAGTTTGAGGCTGTGGAAAGGACTGACACCTGATTCTCTTTGTTTCTTCCTAATAGAAAATTAGTCATTAATATGGAAGGCAATCATTGATTCTCTTAAAAATTCTGAATATTGATATTTCTTAGACCATAGGTTCATTTATTCAACACGAATTTATGGAGCATCTACTATGTTCAAGAGACTGTGCATATAGATTTAAGAACCCATTTCTTAATCCTTTGTTATGTTATTATTTTATAATTAGGTAATAGTTTTTGGCTTTCCCATAATATGAACAGATTTTTGTTACAGTAAAGATATTAGAAGAAAACAGTGATTTCTAGCCACTAACAAACAACTTGCTTTGTTCTCTCAACTTTGTGTCTGATATTAAATGTCATTACCCAAAAGATTATACTATATTGTACTTTTAATTCGAGCTCAAATTATAGCATTTTAGATGAAATTAGAGCCAAGTCCCATTGGTATTTCAAAGTGGCAATATCATGATTTCTCCATATTATGTATTCCAGCATTTTTTTCTCTTTTCCCAACCTGTTCTGTAGACAGGTTTCCAATTCTGTACCATGTCTTCAAGTGTGATTCTGCAGGAAATTTCGTATAATTGGGGAATATTCACTATATTTCAGAAACAACCCCCTAATTTGATAACAAATTTTGGTTTAAATGCAAAGTGTATTTTTATTTCCAAGAATTTGACCTTTATTTCCCACAAAACTCCTATGAAGAAATTCCATTCATAAATTTTATCTATATCAGAACAAAATTGTCTAATTGGCTCTTCTTTGAAATCTGTATTTATCAATTATGGCTTTCTCAGGGAAATTCTAATTTGCAAAAATGCTCTATATTCCAAGCTTTAACAGTTGGAGGTGGATGTCCTTAAGGATGGAGGGGGGAAAAAGTTCTTTTTTAAATGGCACATTTACTAATTATAAAATGCTCTTATCTCTCTGTAGCCAAAGCCAAAATGAACATGTGCCTTGTACTAAGAAATCCCAGGATTGTCACAACTTGTGCCAGCTGTTGAGGTTATGACACCTGTGCCAGCATCGCCAGCTCTGCCCACTGTCATCTGTTCCAACTGTTCCATCTGCACTGTTTGTACCAATTCTCCCATTTCTGCATCTGTACCTTCTGCAGAAACGTTTCCAACAATGCCAGCTGTGTCGTTGGTGCCAAGTATGCCAGATGTTCTATTTGTCCACCCTGGGCCAAATCAATGCAGTTTTGTGCTCATTAGTTTTAGCTGGTAGATTCTATTTTACAATTTTTTGATATGTATTTAGATTGAATCCAGGCAAAAATTCCCCTTATAACAATTTTACATCTATCTATCCATCTTTTGCCACCACAATTTTTTTATCTAACAACATTATAGTCAGTCCATGTGGTCTTGGTCATATTAAACCAGTTTGTGATAACCAGTTCAACGCTAATTGTGGTAGGGCATTTCCCACACTGTAAAACTATATAGAAGAAAATATTGCAAAAGCCATGGAACACAACAATAAATTGCAAAGTAATTAAAAAAGAATAAACTTTGTTCTGATAAACAAATTGAGAGTGCTCAAAAATCAATATGTTGAGCAGATTAAAGTAATCAATGGCATAATGTTCTATTAGGCTGCCTGGGTTTAGTGGTGTTTTAATTGACAGAGTTACGCATGCAGGTTAGTATATATGTCATACACTCCTGTTTTATGGGTTTGGTTCTACAGAGTATTAACCAAGGGTGCACACAGGTGGTAGGGCCAGACCTATAGCTCTTGCCCCTTCCTTGTAGAACTAAGCAAGCTCAGGAGCTGGTCCTCTGGCCAGAAGCTAGTTTCTCTTTCCTCTCTCAAAGGTCAGTTCTACCAGTGCCAACAGAAACCACTCAATGAATAAGAATGCTCTTTCAGCTTTAAAGTTGAAAAAAAGTATTTTCATACTCAACAACCTCATTATTCTACAACACCACAAACCAAAAAGTAGTGTTTTTCTCTTTTCTCATTCAGGAAAGCCTTTTCTAAGGAGCACAAACACTTAATCTCTGAATTTTAACCCAAGTTCTTGCCCCTCAAATCATATTCAAGTGTGAAGAATGAGTCTAGAGTTTGTCATTTGAAACTGATGTTTTACCAGGAATGTGAGGTCCAGATGACACAATGCTACCTCCTGTCTATTCAACCTGGATTATTTAACTCGCCCTTTGCAATGATGAAAGTTCCATCTATTCACTAACGCTTGAAAGTGTTAATGATGGAGTTCTTGACAATGGATAAGATGTCAACTCATGATTGCGCCCAAAGATTTGTACTCAGTCTATACATGTGACAAGGTACAGTGAGGAAATGTCCCAATAGCTTTATTAGGTTTCCAAAATCCAGGCGGAAAATATTAAGCTTCCGTGGTGAATCACCAAATCACCCTAAAACAGATGACTTTATCTAGGTCTTAGGCTAAAAATCCTGGTGACATAATTTCTTCCCAGACAAAGGTCTGTATGCTGAGGCTCCAGACCCACATGCACAATGGTCTCAGTGCACTCCAGTGTTCCTGTATGGTAGGACACCCTTCAATCCATAACACTTCTCTCTTCTAAGGTCAGTGATTATTTCTCAATATCTCAAGTCCTTCACTCTCCTACCCAAATTTTATCTGTTTCTGACCTTTTCACTCTGTACCATTTCTTAACCTTCTCTGAACATGGGAAGGAGGTTGAATAAATATCAATTAATTAAAATGGTGGTTTTCTATCAAAGTATGCCCAGTTCCTAGCTTGAGGAATCCAGCTTGAGTCCTCTGACCCTACTTCTAGAAATGTCACAGACTTTTTGATTCTAATTTCCCATGTTACTAGATGCCAGGAGGGAACATCCTTAATTAGGATTAAAATCGTTTCATGACTTGTTGGGAGTGCACCCTGTACCTTCTCAGAACATTTTAATTAATATAACTTCTGCTCCCTGCTGACAAAGATGTTTCCGATGGTGTTTTGGCCCAATGTATTTACCGCCTTCATTAATGTGAGTCATTTGAATACTTGGAGGAATCCATAAACTTCATAGTTTCATGTAGAATAGAGTGTTAGAAGTGCCAGGTAGACATACACAGCTGAGAACGTTTTTCACGATCTATGTGGCCTTTTTTCATAAGTTTTTAATACGGTGACCATGAGAACACTCAGATTTGCAGATAAAGAATAGAAAATCATACATTTAAAGGTTCCAGTGGAAAAGCAGAAAATAGACCTGAATGATTTTGAAATTTTCTATCATTACATTTAGCTTCCCCTTTAGAACGTTGTTTCTCTGGAATTAGTAAGTCACCATAGAGAAGAATACTGCCAATTGATCCTCAAGCCGTTTGGAGTAAACTTCAGTCCTCTTAAGTTTCTTGAGTATTTTACTACCTACTTCCCAATCTCACTGTCCACACTTTGAAGTTTGAAAGGAGAATGGAAAATCTTAACTATGTAGCTGCATCATTATCAGATGTATTAGCATACTATGAATATCACTCTTTAAATCACAAGTATACTAGCAGTTGTATGATCAGTATTTATGAAATATTATAAAAGATAACAATAACATACACTGAGGTACCATGGCTCAACTGATACTACCACTGTCATTTTCATCATTTTCTCACTCATTTCTACACTATGTTATTTTCAGGCAAATGACATTGCTTGACTCACTAATGTTCCAAACTATTATATTCAGCTCCTAAATGGCAGTCCCCAAACTCCAGTGCTGACATATGTAGATAAGCTATCTACATCTAGAATTGAAGGAAGCCTGTCAAAATGTAGAAGTTTGCGTGAAAAGGAAGAGGTTAATAGAAAACAAAGTAGGGCAAGGATAGAAAAGAATAAATCACGGCACCAAATTAGGAATTAATAACTCACAAAGTTAATGAACCACCAAGTAGAAAGGAGCCTTAGGGACTCACTAATCCAATCAGAAAACAGGACCTCGGGGGTGAAGTAACATATCCAAACTCACACAGCTAATTAATGGTGAAATCAAGTCTGGAACCAACCTATCCTCAGGTTCCTCGTCTGTAAAGTGGGGATGTAAATGATAGTGTCTAACCCATAGAGTTGTTGTGAAGGTTAAATCAGTTAATGGGTAGAAAGCACTTAGGACGGGGTCTGAGAGATAGTAAACATCATTTTCCTCATTAGGATGTTTGAACCTGTGTGATTTTTACTTCTCTAGGACCATACTAGCTAAATCTTGCAAATCTCAGCATCAATTTAAAGTCACACTTTTATCCTTGGTTGTAAATTATCTTATTTCCGTTTTGTATTTGACTATCAAATTTATCTTATGAAATAAAAAGTTGGAGTATGAGTCTGGAATTAAGGAATAGCCCAACTACTTGATTTTCTGTATCTACCTTGCACACAATGCAGACATTCAGTCAATGCAGAGAACTCTGAGGTGCCCACATTAATGGAAAGAAGAAAAGGCATGATGTATCTAGACCAATAAAGGATACAAAAACAGCATTATTTGGCTTTAGAGAGAAAGCACACTCTCAATCAGTAGCACACTCCCATGTACTCACGCAGATACTTTCTTGTTACCTCTTTTGTGCCAACCACAGGTATGTGGGACTTTGCCAAGCAACAGAAAGAATAAGGCAACAGGGAATCAAAACAAAACAAAACAAAACAAAAACAAAACTCTACTCCAAATGGATTGAGTTAACCATGTTGGGAAATTGGGAGAAGACAGAAAGGAAAGTATTGCAGTTACATAATAAAACTAATATCTCATATTTGTAAAGCACTTTACGCTTCTCGGTTTTTACCATCATCTTGATTCTAGGCTTCAGTATTTGGTGGCACATTAGAATCACCTGGGTGAAGGGGCTTTGAAAAATAAGCTGCCAGACCAATTGAATCAGAATCTCTTGGGGATGGAAATCACGCATCTTTGTTTTTTGAAGAGTCACCAGGCTGTTCAGATGCACCAGGAGGGTTAAGAAACCACTCTTGTAAGGCCAGTGTGCTTCCCTCTTCATGAGAGCAGCCTCCTAATATAGAAATGTAAGTTAATTTAAATTAATTATTTAGAACCTCAGAATTTTGAGCTTTAAACCTGAAATACTACTTCATTAGAAAGAATTTGGATTTAAGTGGGTTAACTTTTCCTCTCTAGGCTTCTGTTTGCAGATTTATTTCTTGCCTCATATCAATACATTTAAGTTGGACTGAATCACAAAGCCAGAGATAGAACATTAGCTCTTGAGTTTGTTCCATAGGCTCCTGTAGGAGTTTGCTAACCTTGTTACAACTCAAGATCCATCATAACAAGTGTTGCGATGAGTGATGATACAGACAGAACGTGTTAGAGAGATAGGTCACAGCGCTGGTATTCAGTGCTATCACAAATATGCAGTGATACCTAAACCTCATTCATAGTATCATAAGTATGAATCCACAGTGTGTGGGACATACACTAGATGGCTTTTCTCAAGCAAACCTTTCAAGTCGTGTTTAAAACAGTCCACAGAACTTTTATGCATCGAAGCAGAGTTTCCCAACCTGTGGGCAATAGCACACTTGTGTGGTCCAGATGGCTCATGGGTGTGCCGAGATAGTGACCCCCTTCACCCTTGGGGCAGTCAGAGCTTCTGCACTAGTTGTCCTCAGACATGAGCAGCCTCATCCGATTAGCCATGTGAATATTAACATTTTCTATGTGCCAGAACATGAAGAATGTTGGAGACCACTGAATAGCACAAGCCAAGCACTGGGGCAGCACTCTCTAGACAATTTTTTACCTTGTTTAATATCCCAAGTTTTTATTTTGGATATTAATACAAAGCAACTATCAACTGTGACTATCATTTCATAAAAGAAGGGGATGTCTGAGCTGTTTGTTTCTAACATACTTTCATTTTAAAGTAGTTTACATCATGCAAGAGATTACAGTCCAAACTTATGGTGCCAATAAAATATTTTATCAAGGAGAATTGAACCTTACTTTCTGATTTTTATTTTGAAATTTTTAGTCTTACTGAAAAGCTGAAATAATACCACAATGAATATCCATATCCCCTTCACCCATATTCACAATTTGTTTACATTTGGCCACATTTGCTTGATCTCTAACTTTTCTTTCAGTGGAACCATTCGAAGGTTGCAGATGTCAGGACACTTCACCCCTAAATACTTTATCGTGTTCCCCTAAGAAAAAATTCTCCAAAACAAACACAGTACGTTTGCTCCACCTAAGAAAATTAGGCTGAATTCAATGTCATCTAATAAGCAGTTCATATCCAAATTTCCCCAGTTGTTTCCAAAATCTCCTTTATAGATTTTTTTCCCATCCAAGATTCAATCTAGTTCCATACATTGTATTTGGCTGTTACATCTCTTTGGTATTTTTAAATCTAGAATAGTTCCCCTCCATGTGTTTTTAAAAAGTCATTTGTTTTTCACTATGTTGACTGTTTTGAAGAATCCAGGCAAGTTATGTTGTAGAATGTTCCACCTTCTGGATTTGTCCGTTTACTCACACTTAGATTCAGTTAAAAATGGCATTTTCAAACTCCTGAATATACAGGAAAGATATAATCTCAACTAAGTGAATACACTGAATTTAAAGGAGACACTGTCTCCATAGTCTCTGTTTTACTCCCCATGGAGTATCAGTAACTTTGTCGCAGGATAGCACTTTCCACAGGCCAGCATTAGGTAACCATCATCCTACAGAATAAAAATGATTCCACCATAGACCATCTGCCAACACATGGTACCACTGGCAAAAGATGCCAGATCTCCAGAAGAGTGGCCTAAGGTTCTGCCGGGGTTCACTTATAGGCACTAGAGCAATTGCTCACTCCAATAAATGTGTTAGGCTGAAACGGCCTTTTCTTACCTGGATATCCTCTGTGATCAAAGTGAAATGTGCTGGAGCCCAAGTTCTACTAAACAGTTAATAAAAAGAGATGAAATCAGTACCTACTGACTGGCTGAGGAGCCCCACATTGTACCGATGTTCCAAAGCACCCATGATAGGGCTGGAGCAAGGCTGACATCACCCACCTGCCTGCTCCGTGAACTTGCTTGGTGCCAAGAATGTCCAGAACTTTTCAGTCATGGACAATAAAATAGAAACACACTTAAGCTTGAGCAAAAAGTGCTTCAGCGGTACCCCGACTTTCATCAAGTCATTTCCCTAGTTATGCTGACTAGGATTACAATGTGTGACCAGAGTCCAGGCCAGGGACAGACTCCAGGCAGGGCCATCGTTTCCTCCCTGGGGCAGGGAGATTCCTCCACCTACCAATCTTTGTGTGGCTGTCCTCGCAGGGGAGCCATCCATCACTCCATCAGGTGCTTCCCTCTGCCTACAAGGTGCATTGAGGGGGGACTTGGGGGGAAGGGAGAGCTGCAGCCACCTCTCTCTTAGTGGCTGGTAGGTCCACTCCCCTCCCGAGTCTGCCCCTCCGCCTGGGGAGAGGGGTGCAGAACAGAGCACAAGACAAGAGCAGTGTGCACCCATGTGTCAGGACACAGATGCCAATTTATCTTAAAAGGACACTCATCTGCTTCTAAAGAGGATTTGCCCAAGGCTTACAATAACAGACACTTCTTACTTCAGTTACTCCACTTCAGGCTGACTGCTCCAGCATCTGTTTTGGGCCATTCTAGAACTCACTGCTTCTCTACCACCTCAGCTTAGGAACCATGGAGCCTTCACACTTGAGGCAGTCCAGATGGTGTGTGACTTTTTCAGGGAATAGTTGGTAAATATGGTGGGTAGGCTTGATATGGTGATCAATTAGATATGGGAAGTGTCAGAGGGAAGAATCAATTGCCCTAAAGGTTTCTAGCTTGACAACTTAATCTAAAGGTTGGTGCCATTAAATAAAAGAAGTTCTGAGAAATTAGGTTTAGGACGGGGCGGATGAGCCATTTATTCACTTATCTTTCACTTTACCTTTTACAGGTTAAAAAAATAGAGTCTAAGACTGAGATTTAAATAAATGGATAATGCTTGGGAATTCGTTATATAAAAAGATCAAATTTTACAGGGGAGCTTATTTTCTCATCTCCTACTGTAAGATTGTCCATTCTGCTATTTTATGGTCAGCATTTTTATCTGTTTTAATAATGACTAATTTGGAGAAAAATAAAATAAAATATGGTTATAATATAGACAAGACACCACCAGCCATCTAGTGATAGCCTGTCCTAACTTCCTACCTGGTGAAACTTACAAACAACAAATTATAAAACAATAAAATTATATCAAACGCCACCTTCTTCTTTATAGAACACATCAAACAGTGGTCAAATCAAGGAGATATATTTGTTGGTGTCACTTAATTGAACTCACATCCTTCACAGGTATCCCAAGATGATCAGATTCCTTGTAGTGGAAATTCCCAAGTTATTAACAACACAGTAGTACAACTCTGTGAGACTGAGTTCCCAATCTTTGGTCAGAAACCACACTGCACTCCTCTCTAGCCCACGTGTTAGGCTGTTTCACTAAAGACTTTGGCTTTTGGCTGCTGATCTCTGGAATTCTGTGCATCCTATGAGATAAGAAGTCATCTGGGGGACTTCCCTGGTGGTGCAGTGGTTAAGACTCCGCACTCCCAATGCAGGGGGCCCGAGTTCCATCCCTGGTTAGGGAACTAGATCCCACATGCATGCTGCAACTAAGGAGCCCATGTGCTACAACTAAGGAGCTGGCAAGCTGCAACTAAGGAGCCTGCCTGCCGCAACTAAGACCCAGAGCAACCAAATAAATATTTTTTTAAAAAAAGAAGTCAGGGCTTCCCTGGTGACGCAGTGGTTGAGAGTCCGCCTGCCGATGCAGGGGACACGGGTTCATGCCCTGGTCCGGGAAGATCCCACATGCCATGGAGTGGCTAGGCCCGTGAGCCATGGCCACTGAGCCTGCGTGTCCGGAGCCTGTGCTCCGCAACAGGAGAGGCCACAACAGTGAGAGGCCCGCACACCACAAAAAAAAAAAAAAAGAAGTCATCTATACAGTCCAACTTGCCTGTCTCAGAAATAGTACGTGTTCATAAACCCTTCAAAGGCAAACACTGTATTAGGGACCCAACACCTAATATACAAGTGTAGGAAAAGGAAGGTATATTAGTTCCTAAGGCTGCCACAATAAAGTACCACAAACTGGATGGCTTAAACAACAGAAGTGTATTCTCTTACAGTTCTGGAGGCTTGGAGTTCCAGTTCAAGGTGTCTGTAGAGTCATGCTCCCTCAGAAGGCTCTAGAGGAGGATCCTTCCTTGTCTTCATAGGTTCCAGGGGTTGCCAGCAATCCTTGGCACCTCTTGGCTCATGGCAGCACACCACCAATCCTGTCTCCTTCATCACAGGTGGTTCTCCTTATGTGTCTGCATCTATGTCCAAGTTTCCCTCTTCTTATAAGAACACCAGTCACTGGACTAGGAGCTGCCCTAGTCTAGTATGACCTCATCTTAACCTGATTACATTTGCAAAGATCCAATTTCTAAATAAGGTCACATTCACAGGTAGCAAGGACTCAAATACATCTTTTTGGAAGACACAATTCAACCCACAACAGAAGGAAACTGCAGCTTTTTGGCCTTTGTTCTTTGTAATAAAAGGAGACAGAAATGGTTTTTAAAAAACACAGAATGCTACAAATTTTCTTAGGAAAAAAAATTTTAAGTTATATGAAATAGAAATTTTATTAGAATGTTAAGATATACTCTAAAAATTAAAATATATAAAAATCTGAAAATGTTATTAACACTATTTGATTTTATTCTGAACTTTTCACACGTGAGTCAAACGTGCTAATAGGATTGATGAAGACTTGCAGAGACAGAAACACCATATGGTGACACTGGGTAGATAACTGTGCAGACATGAAAGTGGAAGTGAAAACAATTTTGGGGCCCCCAAAGATTAGATATTGGCAGTAATGCTTTTAGCACCTCCAGAGATTATCAGTCATTTCAAACATTTAAGATTCCCATTGCAGAAACATGGCACCTAGAGTCAGGAAACCAAGGTTATACAGATATTTGCAATCCCGTAAACTGTCCTCATGTCAAGCACGAGAAATGCAGTAGGTGCCTCACGTAACCAAACACTGGGCCTGAATTCCCAGAACAGATTTGTGATCTAAATGAGCAAAGATAGCACTCCATGTTGCTTTAAAAAGAATTATCATAGGTGTTACACTTTCACAAAATCACCTCTTTCAGCAAAACCAAATTGCTCTATCGCCTTTCAATCCAGATCATCATGGTAAAATGCTTTCAGAGCAATTTGTAGTGTTTTGCTTCTTGAGACCACACCCTGCCTGGACAGTCACTTTTGCAATCATCATTTTCTCATAGAGCTACAAAGAGGAAGATTAGCCCCAGGATACCGGGATCTTGAACTAATGGATTTATAGCCATTTATACCTGCAGTGTATAAAGGGCAACAGGATTGTCAGAAAGCGAAGCTTTGACAACATCAAGTCACTCTATCTTTAGCTTTCTCAAAGCCAGCCTCACTGTTCACTGTTCTCCACTGAGGTAGGACTCAAGGATAAATTAGCAATCACTTTTTCTGCCATTCATCTGGGCTCCTGTGAAATAGTTCCAACCTAGCTTCTACCCTCCTGGGAGCAGGAAAAGACCTCAGAGATAATCTGGTTCAGGGCAGAAAATACTCAAGACTTGTGAGCCAGTGACTTATTGGTCATTACCTTGATTGGTCAAGGAGACTTCACAAGTTGTCATCTGCTGGATATGCTAAGATTCCTCTGTCCTACTGGATTTCCTTTTCCAGCTAGAGCCAACATTTAAGATTCTCGACGTTAAGTCACTCCTTGCTTTCTCCTAGCTTCTCTTTCTGAACGTCCTGAGTGTGCACTGCCCAGCACAAACTACACTGTGTGTCTGCTTTTCCCACTGGGTGACGGGTGCCTCCTGGCGGCAGTCCTCTCTTAGCTATCTCTGCCCCCTAGGGTCTAACTCAGTGTCTGGCATGTGGTAAATACTCAGAGAGTTTTTCCTCAATGAAAAAATATTTCTAGAAAGAACAGTACAAGAGGCCTGCCTTTACAATCTGAGTATAAATTCATTTTATTAAAGTTTTGCCAAGGTAGTTATTCCACAAGTCACTAAGGGAATGAGGTGTGATTTGGGTGCCTATGTTTGCATGGGGACAGCAGGATGAATGGAGTTAAACTCCAGGGATTTACTTAGAAAAAGTACAGGTTTAATGGCAAATTCCAATTGTCAACAGGGTAGGATGAAGGGCTGGGTTGAGGTTGGCTGACAGTTGGGCTGCCTGAGGGCACTGGGGGCCTTGGAAGGTGGGCAGAGACTTCAAGACGGAGAAGGCAAGGGGCCTGGAAACAAGCATTTCTCCCATTTCCAAAGGGATGTAAGGCTGTTCCTACTATTGCTCTTCTGAGCAGGTCAGGTTAGTTCAAGCGTGAAGCGATTTAACATGCATTGTACATTGTGTAGCCTAAGGTGTAACTGTCACATGCTAATTCCCAACAGTGATGACAAGCCCCTATATGGGGGAAGTTAATTTTAAGCAAAGGCCCTGAGTCAAGACTGCATCCTGCTGCCTTCAGCAGGGGAGACAGAAGACCCACTGCCTGGCTGGCTTGGCTCTCTCTTCTTGTCCTGTCCCTACATAGCAGCCTCCTCCAGTTTCACCCTGGTGGCTTCTCTGGTGACTGACCCTGACCCATCTGGTTCTTTCTTCTCCCTCTCTCCCAGCAGGGACTCAATATCTGAGCCAAGACTGGTGCCCTTTTCCTTTGTTGAGTAAAGTGAGGTCATAACTTGCAGGAGGGGACGTGCACACAGTCAGAGGTGCCATGAAATGAATGAGTCTTAAGATTCAGGACCCTTCTCTTGCCCACGATTCTTCTGAGGTTCTGGGAGGGTCGTCAGCAATTTTGCATTTGTCCTTGTGAAACGTTCGTACATGTGCACACATACACATACATACGTAGACTTACATACCTTAAACTTCGGGCTCCATACAAGGATCCATCCCTGGTCTCACATAAAAGTCCTGCACAATCACAGCCCTTCTCAGACTACTATACTGTCAGGCAGCCTGACCTGGCCTAGAAAATTCCATTCCCCAAGCCAATCCCTTAGGCTCTTCCCAGGCCCCTCTACCAACAGCCCTCTATGTCTCCCCATCTGTTTATAACAGATTACAACTTGTCTCTGATCTCTCCGAGCTTTTCCTGACCAGAATCTGGGGTTGTGCAGATAAGAGCTTTGTCTCTGCCTTGGCTTGCTTCTTTGCTTTTTTTTTTCCCTAAGACTTCCTCTTTCTAGTCATTTTTCCCCCACTGAGAATACAGTTCTCTCCTGCTTTTTAAGGCACATGTCATGGTATAAAATAGAATTCTATTTGGTAATAAAAATCACAGCTTACTGAAAGTCAATGTAAAACTAGGCAGCAAAATTCAAGGTCAGTCTGATAAGACAGATTCCTGAGCATTTTTACGTCCCTTTGAAATAATAACTGGAATTAAATTTCAGATTACTAGTTAACTTCAGTTATTCAGTTCGTTCATCTTCACTTGGGCATTTCTTCCTGCCCTTGGGTGATGTTAGGGATGCAGCTCTTACAACCTCTTCTCCTAAAAACCTTCTTTAAATTCATCAAAGGAACAAGCTCGTTCCTGCCCCAGAGCCTCTGAACCCACTTTTCCCTCAGCCCAAAGCGATTTTATCCAGCACTCATGAGTAGGCAGATTCCTTCTCATCCCTCATGGCTCAGTAATAAATATGACTATTTAAAGCAAGTCCACTGTCGCTCTCTCCTTGCACATTTTGTTTCCTTATCAGAATATGTAATTATTTATTTGTTCATTTACTTCTCTCTTTCTTTTTTTTTTCCTGTGTCTTCCTTCAAACCATAAGCTTCATGAAGGTGAGGACCGTGTCAGCTTTGTCTCCACTGCATTTGTAGCACAAAATACAGTCTGAAGACAGATGTCATTGTCACAGCAGGCTAGGTCACCTTACTTGTCCTGGCTTTTCTCACAGTCCAGACAAGAGAGGCATAAAACATTGTCCCAAGCTCCTGGAAGAGCTCTTCCTAAAAGGGCAGGAACAAGGGAACTCTGTTATTGTCGTCATCTCTCTCGGAGCTCAGGAGTTGTCCTCTGAGGCATGACAGTGATGAGGTGGCATCTCCAGGGCCTCGCTTCTCTCCTCCCCAACAGGCTGGCTCTCCTGTGCTTGCTCACCGACTCAGAAAGGGTGGGCCAAGGGCAATGGACCCCATATCAGACTGAATGGGCTCACCAAATTCCAGCTAGAACTTCCGTCCACTTAGGACAACGGAGTTTCAGGAGACAGGGGCATTATTTATATAACGCTCCCCCACTGGAGAGATGGGTTCCAATGGTCCACTTCGACACCAGGGACAGCTCCCCTGGGCCCGAGGGTGGGCCCTGGTGCTGAAAAAGCTTTCTAAGATTCCACCTCCCTGCCCCACCTGTCCTTTGTTACAGCTTTGAGCCACTCTTCCTCTGTAATAACTTCAGAGGTTCAGAGAGCCATTAGAAGCTTACATTGGATTCAAGGCCAGGCTTCGCTCAGACCCAGAGCTCAGGGACTTTCCCTTGGAATCCAATATCTCAGAGTTACACCTGGATACACTGGGAATGTAGTGGGATGGGGTGGGGGGAGATGGGAACAGGTTCAGAATACCAGCTTCTTCCATCAAGAATTTACAGTCTGGTCAAATCTGGGTTAGTCTTGGCAAAATATTAACTTAGAAGTTATTTGTTCTTTTCATTCCTACAGAATATGGATGGTGACTCAGAATATTTTAGAAACTATGAGGCAATTGCATCATATTTAGTGGTTCTGGGGTCAGTAAAACTCTGTAGTCAATGTGCCTTAAGATAACTATGGAGCTAGCTCAGAAGGCATCAACACTGATGTCCCTACCTTTAGTAGCTGGCAGGAAAACCCACCAGCCAGGGTTCACCTTTGATGCAGAATGAAGTGTTTCTTGGGAGTTTTGCCCTGCAGTCAGAGTACTGCAACCCAGAGGAGTTAGCAGATCAGTGAGAACAGGTTAGTGCAGAAAGTACTGTAACTGCAAAAGAGGCCTTTCTTGGACTTCAACATCTTATTGTGTTGTACTTATATTTTTGGTATCCATTGATTGAGAAGATACATAATGACAAAAAGATGCTATGAATTCAGTAACACCTTTAAATGGATTTATGTCTAACTAAATTAGACACAGAAGGAGCTACACACATTTTTAAAACATAATGTCTATATTTACTTAAGACATTCCACATTCAGTCCACATTCAATCTACATTCAGTCTATGACAGACACATGGACACCTGAACCCCTTGGAACACCTCACACTGTCCAGGAATTACAGCCCTCATATTCTACCATCAGTCCAAGATACAATGTCAAAGGGCCTGCCCTTCAGGCATGATACAGACAGGCATCAACTGGGTTTATTCAACAGATGACTAACCCAAGCAGTAGTCCTGCCCTCAGGAATCAGAAAACAGGCGGATGCTGAGACTGCTGGCCAAGTGCGGGAAGGCATAGGGCGTGGATCAGCACCAGGGAGGAAGGAGCCTCGTGTGATATGAAGAGGTCCATCCAGCAGGCTGAGGCTCAGGGCAGGACTCTGCTTGGTAGAGGCTATTGGAGATAGGAGTGCTAGAACAAAGCAGGCATCTGACGAATGGAGCATCATAGGGTGTGGTGGCATGCAACAACTCTGGGGGCAAACAGGAGATCAGGGCCTACCCTTCGGGCTGGTTGGCAGCAAAGGACATTGGCAGGTGTGAAAGTTAGCAGATGTGGCATAGCAATGGTGTCCTGCATCTGCAGGGCATTTAATTTAGTTCTCAGAGGTACTGGATGGTAGATTGGGCTGAGATTGAAGATACACTTCTATTGCCAGGATTGGCTCAGAACTTGGGGCTAGACTGAGCCAGCCAGTGAAGGCATCAGAACATTCAGCAGGAGAAACTAAAGACAACGGCTTCAGGGGCAGCAAGGCACTGCCGACGAGCCTGAGAGAATGACAGAACATCACAGCCTCGTAAACGAGTATCACCAGACTCAGAACAGATCTGCTTATGCTCCCCAAGGTTCTGAGAACTCAAGTAAGTTATTTAGGAAAAGAGAGAGAGAGAGATGGAATAATTTCTGAGTCTCCCCTCTTTTTGCACTCTACATGCATAATTGCATACAGTGGGGGAAAACATTAATACTTGGGACCTTGCTTCCAAAAAAAGAAAATGAGAGTGAAGCAGCTTTATGGGCAGAATCTTTGTGGGCTCTCTTGATTCAAATCCTTATTGTAATTCAGGAGCCAGAAGCTTTTCCACACTGCCCCCGCAACTCAGACTGGAAGAAACAGCTCCTAGAAACAGCCCCCCACCCCAAGCCCTACAGAAACTCTTCCACATCCTTTGTCTATGCATCAAAAACAGGATGATTAATGTAGATGGTGGTGATGCTTAAAAAAGGATCCCTGAGACCCAGGGATGTTATCTAACTGCAAGTGTCTCAGAAATGCCTTCCACAAGCCTCAAAGCACTCTCTATCGAACATAGCCAATGGAGCAGCCACGAAAGGCCAGGACAATAAATTGAGATGAGTAGTGCTCAGAATAGTAAAAAGTTCCAGGAATGGCCTTAAGTCAAAACAATGCATCCGGTGGGGAGGGAATTCTACCCTGAGACTAGCATTCATGGATGGTAATAAATAAAAACTTGAGAAAGAAGGAAAAAGCCCAAGCCAGGAACAGGGCAAGCACAGGGCTGCTTGGGAGCCTCATTAAGACTGATAGGTGACACCCACTGCCAACCCCACCTGAAAGGATCACTTTTTGGCAAGAGATGCTTATAGTTAATTCAAGAGGAAATTTTCATGTGAGGCCCCTAATCTTTCTGGTCTGTGCTAGTTCAAATCCTTTTGAGGCAGCAAGGATCCCTACTCAGACTGAAGTTTCCACATGGCTCATGCACTAAGGAAGGCATCTTAAGGTAGGACTTTGACCCAGGCACCCCTTCTCAAGGTAGCGTCCTCAAAGTATGAAGGAAAGCCTATTTTCTTTCCATCTGGCCACTCACATCACAGGACAGAGTTTACACAGGCAGGAACAGGCATGGCTTGCTCTCTTCCAACTTCATCACCTCCCTCCCCAACATAGGTATCCCTCATGTCACCAGGCTTTTATAAATAGTAAGAAAAACAGCACCAAGAGCTGGTCATTTGCTGTCTACTAAATGTGGGCTCTGTACCATGTGCTATCCACGTGGAAGTTACTGCCTAATGGTTTCTGGTGTAGGAGATGCTTCTGGTTGCCTACACAACCCCTCCACCCCTCCCTCTCTTCTTTCTAAGGGAAACCTGATCAACCGCTCCCCCACGAAGCTTAAGCAACACCTGAGAAATTGATGCCAACCCCATCTCCAGAGGTAGGCAGTGATATATGTGGGGTCTAAATGAAACATAGTGAGTCCATTCTCCTTGACAGAGATTGGCTCAGGAACACAGACAAGAACCCATGGCCTTCCTTCAGCGACTATCACTAGCTTAGGGGTGGGCATGTGACCTAAGCTGGCCCAATCACCCTGAAGGGAAGGACTTCTGATTCTTGCTCTCTCTTTCCCTCTCCCTCCCTCCCTCCCGCTCTCTCTGTCTCTCCATCTGGGTGTGGACATGGAAGCACATTGCCCCTGTTGCTGCTGGGAAGCCATTCTGAGAACAAAGCCGACACACAGAGATGCGTTAAGTCAGGAATCACTGAGAAGAGGAGTCAGAGCCCTAATCATAGAACTCCTGGAGCCTTCCTAGCTTGGGACTTCTTGATGTGTGACATGATAAATGCCCTTACGACTTAAGCCAGTTTGAGTCAAATATTCTATTCCCTGCAGCCAAAAGCATCCTAACTGATATATCTGGGGCAAAATTCTTTCATTTCTTTTCCTCCAGTCCCACCTCTCTATATTTTTCATTCCTTCCTTCCATTCTAAGGAGGCAGTCTAGCTCTGCTGCTTTTCTGGCTCTGTGACCTTAGGCAAATCCTTCAACCTCACTGGTCTTCAGTATCCTCATATTTAATGAAGGAGCTGGACTAGAATGATCTGTAAGATCCCTTCAAACTCTAATATTTATAGTACAAACATTAAATAGTATATAATACTCCTACTAAAAAGACGTGTCATGTCAAGTAAGTAAACCACTGAGATTAGTTCAAACTAGTTCAAGCTTAAGGCAGAGAGTTGCCAAGACAATAAAAAAGATGGCTTAAGAAGGCATGAAGCAACCTCCCGTACACAGCAGGCTTCAAGTCAATGAACACAGAAAATCAATGAGGCGAAAACCATGTACCCCTGAGACTGAATGAGGTGAAAATAAATTGACCACAAAATCATATGTTCCTTTTATACTCAGCCAAATATACACTATATTCCCAGTCACTCTGTTGTGCTTCCTGGCTCTGACAACCCAAAGAAGAAACGGAGAAAGGGATGCAGTGTCTTATTCATGAGAAAGACAGCAGAAGGCACTGGAATATCGGAGAAAGAAGGAATGTTATATGGGCCAAGAGGCTCTGAGAGTCAATCTCTGCAGCACATTTTTCCTTCTATATTCACATGGGCATTTTGTTCATTCTGAGTCTCCAGTTATTGTGTACTGCATGGACTAAAGACTGTTTCAGTTCAAAGCAGTTCTGCCCCAGTAAAGGATTGTTTGGGGAGGTTTGCTGCCCCTACTTACCTATCGCCTCCAACAAGACAGAGATGCAGTGGGCTTCCCTGGTGGTGCAGGGGTTGAGAGTCCGCCTGCCAATGCAGGGGACACGGGTTCGTGCCCCGGTCTGGGAAGATCCCACATGCTGCAGAGCGGCTGGGCCCGTGAGCCATAGCCGCTGAGCCTGTGCGTCCAGAGCCTGTGCTCCGCAACGGGAGAGGCCACAACAGTGAGAGGTCCACGTACCGCAAAAAAAAAAAAAAAAAAAAAAAAAAGACAGAGATGCAATGAAGGAATAAGAAGCACACATAGTTGGGTAGCAGAAAATTTGGGGGTGAGAGCAGGACAGTACTATGCTTAAGAATCCAGGGACAAGCAAGACATTCTCTGTCCCAGGTAGTGATGGGAGTGAGAGTTTGGGAGCAGTGCCTTTGCGACCCAAGTCAGGAAGGGAAGAGGACACTAAATTGTTATGGAACCCCTACAGTGCAGGTGCGCCGTCATTTAGCATAGTTCTGGCATAAATGTTCTACAGATAGTTGTTGCATTGATGATTAAAGTGGGTAATAATACATCTAAGTCAATGAAGATACTCTATGGCAACAAGGTATAGGAGAAATTGAACAAAGGTAGGAGTAGTTGGAATTGTACCTGGAAGGAATAGTGGATAGGGGTCCAGTAGCAGAAAAATATTTACACTATTTATCAACCCTGGTTGCACTTAGAATCACTTGTGCACATTAAAAAAACAACAGTCATGATGCTTGAACCCTACGCCAAGGAATTTTGATTCGTCTGGTCTGGAGGGGGGTTAAAGTTTGCAACCCCTGGGGTAAGTGAAAGCCTGGTTCCAACCAGCTCTTACAGCCAGCTCTTCAAGTCCACAGAGTTTTGACAAGCAGTTGTAGGGTGCCTTTTATAGTATGAGTATGTCTGTGCTCTTGGCATACATACCACCACCAGAACTATCTTCCCAAAGCCCTCTCATCCAGAACCTCAATGGTTCCCCACTACTTGCAGTTTAAAAATCTAGAACAAATTAATGGCTTTCTTATGCCTCCCTTTTTTGTGATTCATCAACAGCAGTGTCTCTTTATAGTCTTGTCCCAGGGAGATTTCTGAACCCCAAAAATAAAGGTTAAAAAGAAAAAGAAGTCAGAAAGTTGAGTTATGTGCACTTGCTTCAAAGGAAGTGTCCAGAAACAGACCAATTTAAAGATTCCTCTCTTGGTGGACACATTAATAGGAAAAAAGGAGGGACTAGAATAGAAGCCCTGGTTAAAGATCATTAGGTTCTTGACAGACAGTCGGGTAAGTGGGTGGGAAACTAATCTCCCAGAGGCAAGCTCTCTTTAAGCTCATTAAAGTTTATTTTTAAATTACTCAAGTGTTTTATCAGGAATATTAACTTCTTCCCAGAAGGAACTTGAGAAACACATCATGCAAAAAGTTCAATCCAGACTAGGTTTGGGACAATTTTTCATTTCCAGTGAAAATCTTACAGCTCTCAGAGAGTACTCCTCCTTTAAAGCAAAGAAAATCATTCTGGCACTATCTCATACTCAATCCTAAAACCACAAGACAGTGAGTGACATTTTCAGACTTTCTAGAAAAAAGTTGTCTGATCCAAGATTTCTATACCTGACCATAAATTATTCATATGTAAGGGAAAACTAAAAATATTTTTGTTATGCAAGGATTTTAAGTGTATCCCATTTTATTCTCTTTCTGAAAAACTCACTCAAGGAAGTACTCTGGCAAAACAAAAATTAAATTGCAACAAAAATTTCTAAATAGAGTGAAGCAAACTATATAAGAAGTATGGTAAGTAACTGATTAAGTAAAACTTAGAGTTAACTAAGTGATGATGTTATTGTAAAATGTAAAATAACTGCCAAGAAAAACTTCTTAAAAAAATAGAAGCAGCATGTAAGAAAAAGCAGCACCACTCTCTCCATTCTCTTCTTTATTTTTAATATTTTAATTTATTTGCTTCGTTGGGTCTTTGTTGCTGCACGAGGACTTCTCATCGTGGAGGCTTCTCTTGTTGCAGAGCACGAGCTCTAGGCACGTGGGCTTCAGTAGTTGTGGCACACGGGCTCAGTAGTTGTGGCTTGTGGCCTCTAGAGCACAGGCTCAGCAGCTGTGGCACACGGGCTTAGTTGCTCTGCAGCATGTGGGATCTTTCCAGACCAGGGCTCAAACCCGTTTCCCCTGCATTGGCAGGCAGATTCTTAACCACTGCAGCACCAGGGAAGTCCCTCCATTCTCTTCTGTGACATCCATCCCCTCTCTGCTGTTTTGCAGTGTGGCACATGGGAGTATATAGGTAAGTGGTCCATGAGTCTTCTGCCTGGTGGACTAATTTTTTTTTTTTTTTTGCATGCTGATCTTAGTTTATAGCAAAATGCCTCTTTCCTCCAGCAGCACCAAAGATTGAGCTGCTTTGACTCTTTCCTGAACATGACATTCTTTAGGAACAGCCCTAAAAAGACATTTAATAAATAAAGCAAGAGAGTATAGTCAGGGTATAAATATGAGAAAGACCAGCATCTTAGAGGTTTGCCCTCCTAATCTCAGAGCACAGAGTAAAGCTCAAGTCCTCCAAAATGCCTTCCATAAAAAGGCAACAAGAGGAATTGCCTGACAGAGAGCAGGTAATCCATACATGTTTTTTTGAAAGGAATTAGACACACAGCTTAGCTGACTTACCTTTCCACTGCAGTCATTTATAAGGATACATTTGGTAGGTAATGTGCAACCACAGTAAGTGATTGCAAAGATTCTTAGTCACCTGATTTGTCAGAAGTCAAATCACTGTTAGAACACCACCTGCTTTTAGTAGGCGTGCTCTACACCTTACCTGTAAGCTTGGAGCAGAGATGTTTGGGCGAGGAGAGCCAGGTGGGAGGGGCTGGTAAACACCCCACAGCACGGGGTGGGGGAGGCCACATGCCCAGCTACACACTGTTCTGTCTCAGCCTGGGGCCATACCCTTGGAGCCACTCCCTACTGCCCACAGCCTACAATCTCCTGCCCTACCCTTCATCTCTAGCTAAAGGGAATTTGGAATTCAGAGGACGCACTGAAATGCAGCAAGGGTTGGAAGTTACGAATTTATCTTTCTTCATACCGCTCACAGCCCTTGAAAATTTAAAGCTAAGAACTTCGTTCCTTACACACACACACACACACACACACACACACACACACACACACACACACACACATATCCCTTCTCTCTCTCCCACCCATCCAGATACAATAGTCCATTCCAGCACTCTGAATAACCAAAGGCTACACTGACAGAGGGAAAATGTGACCTGAGCTCATGTGGCTCCCAGCAACCAACTTTCACATTTAGTATTTTGGTAGGTGTAATAGAAAGCCAGAGACCCTATTCTAATCCTAGAATTTATAACTTTTCTCACCCTCGGCCTCTTAACTGTAAAAATCATAGAGAAGGTTGCTTTCCTGCTTAAAGGAGCCATTGAAAGGTTTGCAGAAGACCTATCCCATCAGATCGGAATCTGCATTCTCAGAAAATTCAAGCATACGCTTGGGGTTTTCTCTTTTGCATGTCTTGATCCACCTTTTTCACGAACAGTCTCCTTTAAACCTCCAGCAGCTTAGCCCGGATGCTGTGCAGCTGGCGAGCGCAGTGAGAGTTCAAAGTGAGTGCCGCGCGCCCCTCCGCCCGCGCTCGCGGAGGCCCGGCGGGTGGACGCGGAAAGCGCGGCGGGAGGGCGCCCGGGGTCGGGACTGCTCCCCGGCTGCTCCCGCTCGCACCACGGCGATCGTGGCAGAAATGACAGGAATGCGCCGGGTTCACAGCCGCGTTATCAGCCGCCCGTCCCCCCCTTTCACCAGCGGGGCCTTAATCCCCTCTCTGTGCCCTCGCCGGGCACCAAGCCGTTTGTAATCCCGTCCCATTGCGGGTCTCAGCCCCGCTCCCGAAGCCCCCTCTGTCGGGCGCGAGTGGCTGGGCGGGTCGCGGAGATGCCGGCGCGCCCCTCGGCCCACCCTCCCCGCCCGGAGTGGCGACGGGTTCCCAGGAGGGAGAGAAAGTGGCCCAGCAGGATCCTGAGCCTGATAGAGAGAGAGGCTGGGGCTCATCCGAACCCTGACATGAAAATACTTTCGGGCCCCTTGAAAGTGAAAGTGGCTCTGCTTTAAAAAACAAAGAAACAAACAAACAAAACACACACACACCTGAATCCATGCTAAGAGGTCCCAGGAGGGAAAGGATTAGAATTAGCTTTCCTTTTCAGATTTACTTATTGCTCAGGATGACGAGGATTGGTCCCAGATTCCAGGGACGCGAGTAGAATAGGAGAGCTGGGATTGAACTTTCTGCCCTGAGATGACTATCGGTCTGTGATGTTCTTTGTGGTGCTGCAGGGTAAAATTTGGACTAAAAAAAGACCTGTAGGAGAGAAAGGAAAAGAAAGAGATCCAGAGGAGGGTGGAGAAAAGCAACCAGACAGTAAAAATGATAAACCATCACCGAACACTCCCTATATGCCACATAATGTTCTAAAGTGCTCAAACGCGGTACATCGTTTAATCTCACCGCAGTTCCACGAGTCTGAGGTAAATAATGTCGTCATTCCCGTTTTGCAGATGAAGACACCAAAGCAAAGAGATATTAAACAAACTTGCAACTGCAAGGAGATTTGAACCAAAAGTCTGGCTCCAGAGCTGTAAGGAACTCCCCTTAGTACTGTTCCTTTCCTATTTTGCAGAAACAGGCTAGTTGGCAGGCCCTGGGGAATATACCTGGTTTTAGGCAAATTGTGGCTCCAGTTAGACAAATCACTTAATCTCTGAGTCCCAATTTCTTTATGAGGAATGATGACTTTTCAGGAATGTTGTGAAACTCAAATGAAATAATGTATTTGCATGTATTTGCAAAGTAGAAGGCACTTACCATCCCGTAGTCCTAGCCCATCCCTGGAGTGGAGGCCTTAAAAATATCTCCTGAGAAGGGCTCCAGAGTACACGCATTAGCTCTCAGAGGAACTTCCACTTCCGCCTCCACAATTTGTTATATAGATATTGAAAATGCCCCTCTTCCAAGTAAGCCTCCTTCCCCTCTCACCGACATCTTTGTTCGGTATGTTGAATATACTACTGAATTTAGGTTGCTTCCCACAGGTATTTCCTTGTAAGCTAGAAACAAATTACTAGACATGATATTGGTTCCATGGTTAATATCCTTGTGGGGTGTGGAGAGAAGCCTGGTTTCTTTTTTAAGCGCGGGGCCTGACCTTAGGAAATCACTAACTTCCTTTTTATTTGCCGCCTAGGTCTTACCTCCACAGCTATTGTGAGGGGGCACGGGGGTGGGGGGATTCTCAGGCTCACCCCTGCTTTTTTAATGCCGTATGAGGGGAGCATCTGAGAAAATCAGTCAGGAGAGCTTCAGGAAAGGAAAAAGGGAGCAGGCAAGATTCTGCGCATGGATGGAATTGTAGTTTCCATAGTTCCATCCTAGCCATAGTTTGCTAGGGTGGCCATAACAATGTCCCCTAAGCTGAGTGGCTTCAACAACAGAAATTTATTTTATTTACTTAACTTCTGAACTTTTATTAAGACCTGAGAGTTAGGAAAAATCTGCATCTTTTTTAAAAGTAGCATGCTTTTTACCATGAAAATGTGAATTCTGAAATGGAGAATATTTTACATATTTCCTTTTGCATCTGGTAACCAGGAAACTTAGATCCAAATTTTCTAGCAGGTTCAGATTTTATGACCTGTGCATCTCCATGCTATCTTGGATAATGGTCTTCCAATCCTATCCATGTTTTCTCTAGCTCTGATTTCTATATTTATATTTTCTCTCTTATTATACAATATATAGTATAGATACTGCATCCAATCCATTGTGGAATGTGGTAAGGAATATAAATGAATGAAATAAATTAATTTTTCTATAACTCTCTAACTGGGACCAATAATGAACATCACCCAAGGAGACTTGCCTGTGCTATGTGCCTGGCTCTTCCATTTACCTGTGAAACACTAACTTATTAGAATGCAATAAGAATTAATGATATAGCTGATCTAGAGAACTTTAAGGTACTTCAGAAGCAGAGAATACATCAATAAAGCCACCACAACCAAAGAAGATAATATTCTTCCGACACCAAGTAACAGTCCAGCTCCTGATGTTTTCCCCCAACCCCTGCCCTGCTCTGCTCCTTCCTCCCACCCCAGCCCCAGCCCAAGTGCTCCTGTGGCTTTATTTTCACAAGGTTTTTGTTGTTGTTGTTGCCCCCCCCCCAGTAACTCACAAATTTGCCCCTTGGGGCTTTAAATCCAGAATACCTAGTCGGCAAAGCAAAATCCAAATGATCAGAAGCAATACTGTTTGTTATTATCATTATTAGATTCACTGAAGAGTCTGTTTTTGTCTCACAATGGAGCACAAGAAAGTAAGGTACTGCTGTCCAAACATTTTCCATTAAGATGGCAGAAGATCAGACAGCACAAGGGCTAGTGCCACCTGAAGCTAAATTATCACTTAATATACATAGTGAGCAGCTGATGTCCAGAAGTCAGCATCAAGCTTCTTGCTAACATGATGAGCAATGGCCATCTGTCCCCACAAAGCTAGGCAGCATGACCTTCAGTCCCAGGCGTTGCTAGCATAGCTCTTTCCCATGATGAAGGATGAGAAAAAGAGCTGCTTTAATAATTTTCTGTTATTAGCAACAACAAAAACCAAAGTGCCCATCCTTATTTTTATTACATATTTTTTACTAAAAAAAAAAAATAGAGGAAGAATAAACAGGAACCTGGACAGCAAGTTAGAGCTTAGCGATGTGTGATTCTATTTTCTTAGAAGGAAGATATATGCATGTAATTAATATGCAACCAAAGAGCAAAGCACAGCACATGCATTATACTAGAAATTCCTTCATGTTTTATTAATCTAAACTACATGAAAATATCTAGCTGGAACAAAAGCCACAGCTCAAAACCTCAGGCCACTAAATCTCTATTGACAAATAGCAAGTCACTCTAAACTCTGTGACTACTGTTGCTGGCAGAGAGAAAGTAAACAATAAGAGAGGTAGGTGAGAACAAATCACTACAAAGATATAACCTTGCCAGTAAGAGGTTCGTAATCTAGATTGACTCATTAAATGCTTATGTGAACTGAATGCATTTCCCCATTTGTCTCCTGCATTCTTTTCTGTCTGTCATACAAGGGATCCTTAGCATCATCAGAACAAAAAGGGGGGAAAAAAGTAAGCAGCTGCTTCTCAGTGGGAATTCATCAGTTGACAGAGAGTAAGATAACCATGTCCAAGATCAACAAAACCAGACATTATAAAATGTTTCTTTAAGCCTGAGTGTTTCTCACAATATCAAGCAAGTATGTATGCAGTGTGTTATTTTTGTAAAGAATTCCATTTTTCCATAACCTTTTGCATAACTCTCAGGATTAAAAAAAAAAGTTGGTTTGCTTTTTTTTTTTTAATGTAAGTCATTTCCTAAGAACTTGGTTTAATAGATCATTTAAAGAAATAGGAAATATATAAAAGTTGTTGATGTATTCCCTAGCATGAGTTAGAACATGAGGAAAAAAAACAATCAGCCATGGCTTAATTGTTGGTCTCATAAGGGTCTGAAGGGGTGGGTGGCTTCAGGGTAGTTCAGCAGCTCAAAGGTACCCTCGAGGGCCCAAACTCTTTCATTCTTCTGTTCCACCATCCTCTGTGTATTGGCTTTTCATTCAGATATTTGTCAGCCCAGAGTCCAAAGTTGGCTAGCAAAACTTCGGGTATCATGTTCTCTCACTGGCATCCCAGCAAGGAAGAAAGGGCAGAGGCACAAGTTTTGTCCTTGCTAGGCTCCCTCTTTATTCAGGAAGGGAAGCACTCTGTAGATTTCCCCTTGGATCTTACTGGTAGAACTGGGTCTCTTGTCTATTTGTAGACCAATCAGTAGTGAAAATGAAAACAGGTTAAGGACAATCATGATTCACTCCCTGAATGAAATCTCTGCCCGATACCTGTGGGGGCGGGGTGGGGGGGGGAAGATATGGGCAAATGGCTATTGGGAAAGCAAGGAACACAATCTATTGCAATGGGCTGGGTCCCAGTTTCCTCCCCATTCTCCAAAAACTCCATCATCACATGGAATTTCTTAGATCTTATCAAGAATGGCCCGTGTAAAATGGCTGCACACCAGATAGGATATTATATTCAAAATCTGTTCCTTGGGGCTTCCCTGGTGGTGCAGTGGTTGAGAGTCCGCCTGCCAATGCAGGGGACACGGGTTCGTGCCCTGGTCCGGGAAGATCCCACATGCCGCGGAGCGGCTAGGCCCGTGAGCCATGGCCGCTGAGCCTGCGCATCCGGAGCCTGTGCTCCGCAACGGGAGAGGCCACAACAGTGAGAGGCCCGCGTACAGCAAAAAGAATAATAAAAATTTTAAAAATCTGTTCCTCTTCTGTCTCTCCAGGCATTTTCCTACTGTTTCCTACCAATTCTTCTCTTGGTATAGCTATATAATTTTTCTTCTGGCAGCGTCTGTCTGTTACTCTTATGTTTGCCTCTGAGCCTTTACTCTTATCAATCACCTCCCATGTCTGAATAGCCTTGTCCTTGTACATCAACTGATCCACTTCTATTTCACTAAAAATAAAAAACGCAGGTGAGTCTTCTTGTAGTTCCTATGTTCAGGTTTATATTGTTGAAGCTGTGACTTTGGTCTCTAGGATCAGAGCTGACAACAGCAAGGCAAGTTCCCTCACCTGGCAACAGAGAGGAAGGCAGAGGGCAGAGATCAGGATTCACTGAGGGATCTTGCTATTGGGCTGTACAGAATTGGTCACAAGTGTCCCTCACACGTCTATCTTCCATGACCATCTATTAGATGTGTTTAGTTGGGAAAAAAACAATCTTCTTTGAAAGAATGCTTCCCATCAGACTGTCCAGCCACCAATAGCTGCTTTCTGCCCCTCCCCCATGGCAGGACCCAGCTCTACACCAGGTCTCTGGGACAAACCTGACCTAAGGCGGGACAAATTCAAGCAGCTCTCCTCCACACTGTGTGGCTCTTATTGCTTGTCCAATCCTAATAGAACATTATCATAAAACTGTTAGTTTCCCCAAAAAAAGACAAAGAAATCCATATCTGCCTGGGTGGTTTGAGGGCAAAGGGAGATTTTCCCCCTGTGGGAAGAGCAACAGGATATTGAAGGCCAGAGTGGCGTTTTCTGTGAATGCTCTCTGAGAATCAACCTCACCACAACCCACTCTGGCTTTGCTGGGACAGGTCGGGGGAAGGCGGCTGTACTCCCTCCCCCAGGCCCAAGTGTCACCACCCCCAGTTTCCTCTTGATGTCCTATGCCACAGCTGAGGTGAGGTTGCAAGACATAAATAAGACTTTTCTAAAGAGGCAAGAAAAAGGAAATAAATAGAAATGATTACAACTGATGACTTAGCTTACTACAAATGTGGCTATTTATTGTCTTTTGGGGGTTCACTTCCAGCCTGGCTCTAGGAACACTTTCTGACATCAGAAGCCATCTGCTACAGAATGCAAAATGGGGGCTCTCTGGAGGGCCACAGGCTGACAGCAAAACAAGACTCTAAAGGAAGCGGAGTGGCTGGGCCCGTGAGCCATGGCCGCTGAGCCTGCACGTCCAGAGCCTGTGCTCCGCAACGGAAGAGGCCACAACAGTGAGAGGCCCGCGTACCAAAATAATAATAATAATAATAATAATAATAATAAATAAATAAAAAGAAAGAAAAAGGCCCTACTGAACAAAAACCCTTTGGAGGAACAGATTTCTTACCCTAACACAGGGGTAAATTGCTAGAATCCCAAGGGATATGGCACAGATAAGGCGGGCTGTAGGATGGGCATAATTCCCTGGGGGTTGGAGAGCCACCACTTTGTCTCCCCCAGCAGAAACTGAACACACTGGAACACAGGTTCATGAGAGTGCTTATGTAGGGATAGCCTTGAATCTGCCCTCGTACATTCCTTTTTAACTTGGTGCTTGGTTATTAGTAATAAATTACTTGTAAGTATATACTCTATAACAAATATTAATAATCTGACAATTGAGAACCAATGTCATCCTTTGAAAGAGAGCTTTGACATGGATTCAAATCCTGGCTCTGCCACTTACTAGCAGGGCCTTGCCCTTGTATTTCAGATTATTTATCTGTAAAGTAGTTCTACAGTTGTTATTTGGATTAATAAGATAAGCACTTAGCACAGAACAAATGTTCAATAAACAGCAGCCTCTGTGCATGTGGATGTGGTCTAAAGTGGAACTCATGGAATTGCAACACATAGAACTTTAACTCTCTGCCTGGGCTCTGGTTGTAGGAAAAAATTATGAGGTTCTTTCTGCTCCTGTTGCCAGACTAATGCATGTCACAGTGCTTCCAAGGGCTACATGTATCTGCTAGGATGCTTTCAGTTACAAGAACAGAAAACCAAACTAAATGTTCCTTAAACCATACAGTGTTTATTATCTCACATAAGAAGACTATAGGTGAAACAGTTCTAGGGTTAATCCGCAACCAGATCTATGTAATCAAGAATCTTTCTTTCCACTCTCCCATTCCCAGTCCTGTGGCTTTTGTCCTCAGGTTTATTGTTTTGGGGTCTTAAGATGGCTGCAGTAGTTCGGAGCATTTTATCCTTACACAATAACATAAAGAGATAGGAAAATGAAGACATTTCTTAATGTTTCTTTTGAAAAGCAAAAATCCCTTTTTCACAGAAGATCACTGCTGAGAAATCTTCCTCTCACATAGAATTGGTTGGAGTTGTGTCACATGCTCATGCTTAACCAATCACTGGCAAAGAGAAATAAGACCACCAGGAAAGGTTTGGACCGATCAAGTTTCACCCCAGGAATGGTTCAGGACCTCTTCTCTGAGTATAAGGACACTGGAGAATGAGTAGACAAACAATTGTGGCTGTTACATCACTCAAAATATTTTCAGTCTAAGACTCTGTGAGAGTCCCATCAATTATATCCCCCATGCTGGGTAAATAAATGTCTAGCATCATGACTACACATAGCAATGGGGTGGGAAGGTGTGAGCTTGGAGTTTTTACCAGCAAACTGCCATTAGAAAAGTTTGTTTCCTTTGTCTCTTTATGGTTAGCCCTTCTCCCCAAGTTTCTCTCTCATTTGGCCAGATATGTGTTTTGTTTTGTTTTGTTTTTAAGTAATGACTTAATTGCTTTCATCAAAATGATATATACTCATCACTTTTTCCAATGAGCAATACAGAAAAGTACAAAGAAAAAAAAAAAGCAATAAACCACCCCAAATCCCACTGCCCAGAACTAACCAATGTTGACATTTGATGAGCATAATTGAACACATCACTAGGCATGTGAGATGGATATGGAAATGGAGACCTAGATAGAAATAATTTAATGAGGACATTCTATTTATTTTCTTAATAAATATTAAATTTAATTTTACTTGACTCTAATCTGCAGGAAAAACAACTTGAAGTGAAACTTTTGCATTTTAGACAAATATTTATTGACCATAAGATACACTGTTTCCTAAAATATCTAAGATTTTTAAAAAAGAGAATCAAATGTTTAAGTTAGACTATAGTGAGGATTGATAGATGGGGTAATTAGCCTCCTCCCATCTGTATCCCCAAATTTCTATTGGTGATATTATTTTCATTTTGTCAAGTTTTGTGATGTTTTCACTATGCTCAGTAACCATAACTCTGGGGCCAGGCGTTTGAATAAGTCTCCCCTTCTTCCTTCAGGCCTTTTTGAAGCAAAGTGCCTGGAGGCAGTGCCACCCACCCAGACTTCACCAGCTGGGCAAACGGCCACCTCGCTGATGTCCGGCTGCAAACTGTCATTCCTTGTTCTCAACTCTTTTATACTATTCCTTTCTCCCAGACTAACCAGGTCCTACTTGTTCTTCAAAGGCTATTTTAAATTCCACATCCTTAACATTTCACAACTTGATTTTTACCTTTTCTCTGAAGCCATCCTAAATTTCTTGTCTGTACCATTCATTTTATGATTCATTCTTCTACTGCTTGTTTCCTATGTCTGTGTATCATTTCCTCAGGTAAATAATAAGTTCTTTGAGGGCAAGGACCAAATCTAACGCTGCATTTTTTGCCCAGCAGGGCGCTAAGCACTCAACATACACTCAATAGATGTTTGCTCAGTTGAAATAGCCACGTGTAGAGTAAAACAAAAGCAACAGACTCTGGTATAAAAGACTTAAAAAGCACAGGTATACCCCTGCTTGCTAATCACAGATAGCAAATGGCTGCCAAGCTCCCCACACCCTTTGGGAGAGCACACTGAAGCATGTCTCCTGGCCTCTTGAACAGAGAGGATCTATATATCGCAGGAAATAATAAGTTGATTGGGTCATTTTCTGTAGCACCCACGTGAAGAAATTCAGAAATTTTAATGCTGAAAGTTATCGGTCAATGGAAGGATGGTACTTTCAATCCAGGAAAGTCCATATTTATTCACTAGCATGACAAGTATCATTGAACAATTACTACGTGCTAGATTCTGACATTGTTGAACTTGATATATATGCACTAGATTCTGGTGTTGTTGAACTCGATATATGAGGTCTCTGTCCTCAAGAAGAATGAGTGAAAAAGACAGACATTAAACAAATAAAAACTACATGGTGGGTAATTCAAGAGGAGAATTACAAATGCTAATGGAGGGCAGGATCTGAGGGATCTGAAAAGCCTTCCCTGAGGAAGGGCTACTAAACCAAGAGCTGAAGAGGGAGTACAAGTTCCCTTAATTTAATTAGAAAAAGCTCCACCGGAAGGTTAGATTTAAGGAAATCTTTGCACGCAGGTGTGGAGTTAAATGTTAATGCAGACAGAAGGAATGACTTCTTTAAATGTTCAGCAATGAAAAAGGATAAGGAAATGAAAATAACCAGAGGTGACATGTGTTGCATTAGTATCTGTCAGAAGGCTTGAAGCTTTAATTACGAAACAGAAAATCAAGCTAGAATATCTGCTTAGTTGAGAAAATTAATAAATCCCTCCATTCTTTTATTTCAACACTTATTATCATTGGCTAGTTACAAGGCTTAGAGGGTCACTTGCTTACAATTCTGTACAATAACTTTCTCCCACAAGCATCTCGAAAACTTTTTCTATCCCTGCTGATCATATGCAAAGCCTTTATGAATACATTTTAAGAGAAATGTATATGCAAAATAAATTTATTTACTTATACAATAAACATTCACCTATTAGTCTAGTTTTTTTAAATAAGGATTTACCTTTTATCTAAGACTTTGCATCAGGTACTTCATAATCCCCAGTAAAACAGGTATCTCTCATTATATTAACTAGATACATTCCAGCAGTGTGTGTGTGTGTTGTTGCTGGAATGGGGTCCTAAATCAAGAACTATATGTGTTTTCCCCCCACTGATTTCTACTACGGTAATAAAAATGTCAAGCTAAACGAACAAATAAATTCTAGAAATAAAGGCTTTCCACATAGTTGTTACAGAAATACCAACAACATACTTTTGGAACAAATGGTTTAGCTACACACCAATGACCAAATAAGGTCTTTCTCACCTCTGCTCTACTTGCACATGCTGTTCCATTAGCCCCAAACCATATTCCTCCCACCCCGCAGTCACTCTGCTTTAAATGGGATCAAAGGCTCAGCTGACTGGCACAGAGTCAGCTAATTGGCTTGTTAAACACAGGTTCCCTGCCCAGCCCCCTTCAGAAATTCTAATTCTGTAGGTGGAGGATGAAGCCAGGGAATATGAATTTTGGTCACCACCCCCCAAGGCATTCCAAAGCATGGGCAAATTGGGGAACCACAAGTAGCACCCTAAAGCAGGATCTCCATCCCATTGCTCTTCCAAGTCTTAGCACAAGACTCAGAATATTGTAATCCCTCATGCTTGCTAGTGGAATGAATCCAATGAACGAATCAGGAAAAACGGTTCACTTTTTGAGAAGATGAAAAGGCTAAGATGGGTCTGGTCCTTGGGCAGAGGTGTCTGCTGAGAGCCTCCGTGTTCATCATAGGTGAGCTCTCATCTTCAGCAGCTGGTCCCTTCCCCGCAACCCCACAGGGATGGCCCTTCTTCTAGGAGCCCCGACCTCGGGCTCATTTCTCAGGATGTGTTTCTCTCCTTTTGACCAGGAGTGGGGTTGCCATGTTTAGACTTCACCAAAAATGGACGTCTAATTGCCCGAAACTGCAGACGTGAGATTCCAGGTATTGAAACATACCAAATTTGAATGAAAGAGGAACACGTGTAATTTGGGGGGGGGGCGAATTCTGAGTAAATTTTGATAGGGTTCTACCAATAAATTTCTCTCCTAGTTTCCACAAACACCGTAACACAGTTGTCATTTTCTGAGAATTCAGTGTTAAACGAGATGTGTATGGACAATTATGCACTAACAATCTTCTGAAATCCTAACAATAATAAGGCAAAGGGGCTGCCTGAAGAAAGAAGAAATAAAAGAGAGAAATGACAGCGTAAGCAAGAGCATTACACTATCCCAGAACAAAACGGGGTTACGGTGGGCAGAAGGGCAGCGTCTGCTGCGCTGCTGTCTGTGAGAGGACTGAGTAAACGGGAGGGAACAGTGCCCCTTCCAGAAAAAACTTAAAAGCACCCGGAGGACGTAGCTGTTCAGGAATGCCTGCATCGTGATTCTTATTTACCACTGCAGAGCTTAAGCCCGGCTGCGTACGCCTTCACAATATAAACAGGAAGGATTAGAGTGACCCCACGTCCCAAAAGACTGAAGCAGTCCGGGAAAAGCTCTGGTTACCTTGCATCCTGAGCAGCCTGCCCTTGATGACAAACGTCCCAGATCCGGGCGTTCTTTTGTGGTTCATGGGAAAGCACGGCTAATCCGCGCGGCCCCGCGCGCACGCACATCGCCCATTCAGTGCGGCTCACAAAGCGCCGGAGCCCCGCTTCGGCCCGCCACCCCCGGGCCCCTTGCCCCGCGCCGCCCCCGCGTCGCCCCCGCCGCCCCACGCGGAAGGGGGGGGGGGCGGGGAGAGCACGACAGGAAAGAGCTGCCTTTCCACGTCCTCCTCAGTGAGGCTTCGGAGGAAAGAGGAAAAGAAGACAGGTCAGGTTGGTCTTTCTCCTCAAAGCAGTTCTTGCTCTGTTCCACCTGGGATTTACCCGATTTTTTAAACCCTCCACCCTCTGCTCCCCTCGGCTTTTCCATCCTCTTGGTTCATTCACCACTTTCAATGCTCCAGGCTCTGTTCTAAGAGCCTTACAGAAAGTGTCATAATCGTCAAACAACACTGCGAGGTCGGTCTATTTTACAGATGAGGAAACTGAGGCACAAGCTAATCCTGGGGGACCTGGACGTGAAATCACATTTCCAGAGAACACATTCTTCACCGCTAAGTTACATGTTTGGTAGTGAGGTAACAGAGTAGTGCTCCAGGAATCTTGGTGGTGCCCCATCCTTCACCTGGGTGGGGGCCTTAGTTCCTGCAGAATAACTCAAAAATAGAATTATGCATACTCCTTGAGGAGGAACCAGGACCCTGCCCCAAGGCTGCACCACCATTTGACTGTTCCTCCCCTGTTTTTGTATCCCCTCCCTTCCCTGATTAGCAACTGTTTGAATCTGCCCTTTGGAACTCAGGGAAGGTCTAGGAGGCTGAATGAAGTCTATATCCAACAAACAAGAAACAGGGGACACAAAAAGGATTTGTATTCCAGAGCCCCACAGAGTCCTGTTCAGTTTTAATTCAGGAAACTGGGCGACGATGGTTCTGGCCACTTCCTGCTAAAATGGGGCATAGTCCTGAAACCAAGTGGTGCCCTGTGGGGCTCCCAAGCCCTGAAACCAAGTGAGGCCTGGGCATAGAAGCCTCCTTTTGTCTACCATTTCTTATAGGCAAGACTCCAGCCTCCAGGACCTTCCCTGAGTTCTAAAGGGCTGATACCGAACAGTTGCTAATCAAAGGAGGAGCAGCCAAGAAACCACTTGAGGCAAGGTTAAAGGGACCAGGGAAGCTCATCAAGATTAGGAGAGGAAGGCTTCCCTGGTGGTGCAGTGGTTAGGAATCTACCTGCCAATGCAGGGGACACAGGTTCAAGCCCTGGTCCGGGAAGATCCCACATGCCACAGAGCAACTAAGCCCATGTGCCACAACTACCGAGCCTGCACTATAGAGCCCACAAGCCACAACTACTGAGCCTGCATGCCACAACTACTTAAGCCCGCACACCTACAGCCCATGCTCCACAACAAGACAAGCCAATGCAATGAGAAGCCCTCGCACCGCAATGAAAAGTAGTCCCTGCTCGCCGCAACTAGAGAAAGCCCACGTGCAGCAACGAAGACCCAATGCAGCCAAAAATAAATAAGTTAAATTAAATTAATTTAAAAAAAGATTAGGAGACCCCCCGGGACTAGATTAAGGGAGTGCAAGTCCTGTTCACACCCTAATCTTGTCAGAGACCCCACCTCTGAAGCTGTTTTAAAACTCTTCATCAAATCCTCTGGGGTTGGGACACATAGTTTTTCGAGGCAAAAGCCCAATGTGTTCCCCTTTGCCTGGCAAAGCAATAAAGCTATCCTTTTCTACTTCACTCAAGACTCTGTCTCTGGGATTTGATTTGGCACCAGTGTACAGAGAGTCCAAGCTTTCGGTAACAGTCCTGCCTCAATTTGTAGAATAGACACCGAATTGGAAAGATTTCTGAATTCCAAGTCCTGGATCTGAGTCTTTTGTGATTAAAATCTCAATCCGTTGGTCTGCCATTTTGGTGTATTTCAACATATCTTTTGGGGGGACACAATTTAACCCATGATATATACCAATAGAACAAATTTTTGAAAATCAACTGTCTGGTTTTGCTTAAATGACATTTGTGTCTTGAGATAAAGTTCCAATGACTGCATCATATATAGATTCAAAAACTACTATATAGGGACTTCTCTGGTGGTGCAGTAGTTAAGAATCCACCTGCCAATGCAGGGGACATGGGTTCGAGTCCCGGCCCGGGAAGATCCCACATGCCGTGGAGCAAATAAGCCTGTGCACAACAACTACTGAGCCTGCACTCTAGACCCTGTAAACCACAACTGCTGAGCCCTCGTGCCACAACTACTGAAGTCCACACACCTAGAGCCTGTGCTCTGCAACAAGGGAAGCCACCACAGTGAGAAGCCTGTGCACCACAACAAAGAGTAGCCCCTGCTCGCCACAACTAGAGAAAGCCCATGCACAGCAACAAAGACCCAACACAGCCAAAAATAAAAAAATAAATAAAATTTATTTAAAAAAAAAACTACTGTACCCCAAATAACTTAGATGAAAAGATAATATTCTCTAAAGAAAAAAATGTTGTCTGTGACTCAAAAAGTCACTCCATTTGATGACGACACTGTGTGATAGTTAATTTTTTGTGTCAATGGGCTACAGGCTGCCCAGATTAAATGTTAATTCTGGATGTGTCTATAAGGGTGTTTCTGGATGAGATTAACATTTGAATCAGTGGACTCAGCAAAATAGATTGCCCTCCACAGTGGGAGTGGATGTCATCCAGTCTATTGAGGGTCTAAATAGAACAAAATTGGAGGAAGAAGGAATTTGCCCCTTTTTTCTGCCTTACTGATTGAACTGGGACATCTCATTTTTCCCGAGCTCAGACTGAGATGTACTCCATTGGTTCCCCAGGTCTTCAGGTGTTCAAACTTAGACTAAATTATACCACCTGCTTTCCTGAGTCTCCAGCTTGAAGATAGCAGATCATGGGATGTTTCAACCTCCGTAACTGCACAAGGCAATTCCTCATAGTCTCTCTTTCTCTCTCTCTCTCTTTCTCTCTCTCTCTCTTTCTCTCTCTCTCTCTCTATATATATATATATTATATATATGTATGTATATGTATATGTATATATATAATATGTAATTACATATATATAATTATAATGTTACAATATATATAACATAAATATATATATTCTATTGATTCTGGAGTACCCTAATATGCACTGATATTAAAAATTCATTTAAAGAGTAAATAAAATTATTTTTTAATATTTGAGAGTTGAAAAAGCACATGTTCTAAATTAGTTTGTATATACTCAGAATCCCTTAATATAATGTACATTGAGTTTCCAGGTGATATTTCACTTGAAAAAGGATTCTAGTTTTTTTTTAAGTGTGAGAATAATCCTGGACTCTTGGCTTAAGATCTTAGTGTATTGTTTCTTCCTATTCTATCTTCTTTTTACTTTTTAATCTTTTTTTAGGAACCCTACTTAAGGGTGCCTACTATACATACAAAAGTACTTGCTAGACATAGAGGAAATACTAGTGAATAAAACAGACATGCTTCCTGCTTCTATGAAGACTTTATTTTTAATGAAAATTGCCTTTGCACAGCAAAGGACACCATTAACAAAATGAAAAGGCAACCTACTGAATGGGAGAAAATACTTGCAAATCACATATCTGATAAGGGGTTAATATCTAAAATATATAAACACTCATACAACTCAATATCAGAAAAAACAAACAGCTCAATCAAAAAATGGGTAGAAGACCTGAATAAACATTTCTCCAAAGGAGATATACAGATGGCCAACAGGTACATGAAAAGATGCTCAACATTGAAACAGGAGAAAAGGGGGCAGGGCACAACCTTTAAAAGAATGACATAGCCATAGGACATGACATAAATGGTTAGAACCAACTAGGTCCAAGATGGTTGATGAGACTTCCACTAGACCTTGAGCCTCAGTGTACACTCACTGTAACACATCAGCATGCTAATGACACACCCACAGGCACCATGACAGTTCCAAGGCTGACCATAAAGTTGAAAAAGTGAGCAGTGGCCCAATTCCTGAAAATCCCTATAGCTTCCCCCCAAATAGCTGGAATACTCCTCCCACTCATTAGCCTATGAAATTACCCACCCCTATAAAAACTGACAACCCCATACCCTGGTGCCGCTCTTGCCTTCTGAGATGGCCCATACTCTGTAGAGTGTGTTTCTCTCTAAATAAATCTACTTCTTACCTATCACTTTGTCTCTCACTGAATTCTTTGTGTGATGAGACATCAAGAAGCTGAACTTCCTTGAGTCCTGAGACAAGGTGTGTAATCTCAGTTAAAAGACTGTGGGTTCATGTTTCAATCTGAGATGCACGGTTTCAACATCACTAATCATCAAGGAACTACAAATCAAAACCACAATGAGATATCACTTCACATCTGTTAGAATGTCTAGTATCAAAAAGACAAGAATAACAAGTATTGGTGAATACATGGAGAAAAGGGAATCCTCATGCATTGTTGGTGGAAATGTAAATTGGTGCAGCCATTATGGAAAATAGTATGGAGGTTCCTCAAAAAATTAAAGATTGAACTATCATATGATAGTAGCAATTCCACCTCTGGTTATTTAATTCAAAGAAAACAGAGACACTAACTCAAAAAGATTTCTGCACCCTCATGTTCATTGCAGCATTACTTACAATAGCCAAGGTAAGGAAACAACCTAAGGTCCAATGATGGATGAACGGATAAAGAAAATGTGAATGAAATATTGCCATTTGTGACAACATGGATGGACCTGGAGGGCATGATACTAAGCAAAATAAGTCAGACAGGGTAAGACGAAAATGGTATGATCTCATTTACATGTGGAATCTAAAAAACAAACAAACAGACATAGAAACATAGAAACAGAGAAGAGATTGGTGGTTGCCAGTGGGGGGGTGCGGTAAGCCAAATGGATGAAGGGAGTCAAAAGTTAGAAACTCCCAGTCATAAAGTAAGTCATGGAGAAGTAATGTACAACATGGTGACTATACTTAATAACACTGTGTTACTTGTTTGAAAGTTGCTATGAGAGTAGATCTTAGTTCTTATCACAAGAAAAAAATTCTATAACTATGTATGGTGACGGATGTTAAGAAAACAATGTGGTGATAAGTTTGCAATATATACAAATAGCAAATCATTATGTTGTACACCTGAAAGTAATATAACGTTACATGTCCATTATATCTCAATAAAAACAAACAAAAAAGAAAACTGCCTTCAATTCTGTTTAGAAGTGGAGAAATTAATGTATAATGGGCAATAAGAGAGAAATAATAAAAGATTATGAAAAGAAGGGACAATTAAATGAGGGATTATTGGTAAACAATCCTTAGCCCCCCCAAAGTGTTAATCTTTAGTAATCAGTGGTTGGTTTCTTCATCTCTAACCTGCACAAAGATGGACTAGAATAGAAAAAAAAGAGTGTGTTTCCACCCAATCCATTAAGACAAACTCCAAAGCCATGACTATGAACATAGAGGTGCAGCAATCCCCAGGACTGCTGGCCTCATTGTTTTGGGTCCCAAAGTCCATGGTCTGTCTATATGGTGGCTCACTGGGCAACCTGACAACTTTTTCTCCTCTTCCTCTCTATCCCCTACCACAAACCTGCTCTTCCACTATTCTCCTTGACAGAAAATGGCACCACCATCTACTAGGTTAGTCAAACATACAGATCAATCTTGACTCCTCCTTCTGTATCACTCCTATCAAATTAATCTCTAAGACTTGGCAGTTCTACCTCATAAGTATCTTTTAAATCTATGCACTTGTTTCCATAACCATTTCTACTACCTTAGTATTAAAAATAAAGATTAGCATTTATTGAGCACTTAATTTATCTCAGGCACAATTTAAACTCTATTTGCATTGACTGTTTTAATTCTGACTACAACTCTATGTGGTAAGTACAATTACTTCCTGATTTTAGAGGTGAAGAAATAGAAGCACATTTTCAAGGTCACACAGTAAAAAAGTGATGGAGCCTGAATTCAAACCATGGAAGACTGTCTTCTGAGCCTTAATGACAGTCCTATGCAGCCCAGCAAGGCTACTGCTTTTCCCTAAAGTTTTTGCTTCCTCTATGAGAGCTGAGTATTTTATTCCTCATACCTCGTTACCCCTTTCCAACCTCCCTACTCTCAGCTGATGACCTTGTCTTCCTTGAGAAAACAGAAGCCACCAAATCCACAAACCCAGTATTCATCAGTACCTATCTTTGCTACCAGCATTCATCAGTACCTATCTTTGCTATCTCCCCTGTTATAATGGAAGAAGTGTCCATAGACCCAACTAGGAGTTCTTGGAGAGAATTCAGAAATTTTGTGAACTTAAATGGGAAAAATATTAAATCTCTATTTTCATTAATTGAACAAATCACAGTAGTATTAGCAAGACTTTTTATCTTTATCAGCAGTAGAAATCATAAATGTTTTGACATCTCCAAATAGCATTCATGCTTCATCATGACTTAAAAATTACAGTAGTGGGCTTCCCTGGTGGCTCATTGGTTGCGAGTCTGCCTGCCGATGCAGGGGACACGGGTTCGTGCCCCAGTCCGGGAAGATCCCACATGCCATGGAGTGGCTGGGCCCGTGAGCCATGGCCGCTGATCCCGAGCATCCGGAGCCTGTGCTCCGCAATGGGAGAGGCCACAACAGTGAGAGGCCCACGTACCGCAAAAAAAAAAAAAAAAAAAAAAAAAAAAATTACAGTAGTTATTAGACCCATTGCTAGATCTTTTAATGTAATACATTCACAGAGAAACATACATATTACTATATAATAAACTTGTCTTTTTCTTTTTTACTATTTTTACTATCAAACCCCTCCCCCAAACTCCAGATTCACAGCCAACTCTCTCCTGTCATCTCTAGTTGAGTGTCTAATAAATATTTCAAAGTTAATATATCCGAAACAGAGCTCTTGATTTTCCTGCCCAAACATTATACTTCCTTAAGTCATCCACATCAGTAGGTGGCTCTCCCATGTGCTCAGTTGCTTACACTAAAATCTAGGAGTCCTTCTTCATCCCTCCCTTTCTCTCAGCCCCCTTTACCAAGTTCTGTAAGTTCGACATTTTAGTTTCCCCACCCCACCCCCTGCCCTCTCCCATCACTACACTCAGCCTCACAGGCCTCCTTTCTGTCCCTCAGCACTCCAGGCTTGCTCTCCTTTCAGGCTCTTTGCATTCACTGTTGCCTCCATTTGCATCTCCAGATTCTCACATGGCTTTCACTTCCACATCCTTCAGGTCTCAGCCCAAATGTCATCAACAGTGTATTTTACAACCTGTAACTTGTGCTTCCATGTCTCTTGCTTGTTTCTTGTCTGTCTCTCCTCTAAATCATGAGCTCCTCGAGGGCAAGGATCTTGTCTGTCCTATTCACTGTTGTATCCCCAGAGCCTGGATATGGACCACATATTAGATCAATAACAATGTATTGAATGAATAAATATTCAGTCAATGAATTAATATGTGGCTATTTTGAAGATTAATTAAAATAGTTAGAGTTCTTCCCTCAGCACGGTCCCACTACATGGGGAGTGCTGGATCACTTTTCTCCAATGAGTCTTCTTCACTTTCTTACTATAACAATTAAGGTTGGTCTGAAAAATGTGTTCTGATGAAACAAACATAAAGTTGGAATTCAGTTTAAATCATGGAAAAGGACACTGTGTGCACAGATGAAAATCCCTTTGGGCAAAAGTAAAATAAATGCAGGGTCAATTTATTAGAATAAATGTAGGCCAGAAAGAGTATGGATTTTGGAGGGAGGTTGTCCTGCATTCAAGTCCCTGTTTTTTTCCTTCCCAGATTTGCATGTTAGAAATTTCTCCAAGGTCTCCAAGCCTCGGTGTCCTAAGCTGTACTCAAGGATAACCTATATCTACATTATAGGTTGTTAAGAGCCGAAAGACCTAACAGACTAAGAGTACTCCCACACAGCAGAGCCCTCTGCAGTATCATTTCCATTTGCCACTGTAGCAAGTCCCCTTAAAAAAGCAAGCACTTACCTAAATGTAAGGCCAGAAACTATCAAACTCTTAGAGGAAAACATAGGCAGAACACTCTATGACATAAATCACAGCAAGATCCTTTTTGACCCATGTCCTAGAGAAATGGAAATAAAAACAAAAATAAACAAATGGGACCTAATGAAACTTCAAAGCTTTTGCACAGCAAAGGAAACCATAAACAAGACCAAAAGACAACCCTCAGAATGGGAGAAAATATTTGCAAATGAAGCAACTGACAAAGGATTAATCTCCAAAATTTGTAAGCAGCTCATGCAGCTCAATAACAAAAAAACAAACAACCCAATCCAAAAATGGGCAGAAGACCTAAATAGACATTTCTCCAGAGAAGATATACAGACTGCCAACAAACACATGAAAGGATGCTCAACATCTTTACTCATTAGAGAAATGCAAATCAAAACTACAATGAGATATCATCTCACACCAGTCAGAATGGCCATCATCAAAAACTCCAGAAACAATAAATGCTGGAGAGGGTGTGGAAAAAAGGGAACCCTCTTGCACTGCTGGTGGGAATGTGAATTGGTACAGCCACTATGGAGAACGGTATGGAGGTTCCTTAAAAAACTACAAATAGAACTACCATATGACCCAGCAATCCCACTACTGGGCATATACCCTGAGAAAACCATAATTCAAAAAGAGACATGTACCAAAATGTTCATTGCAGCTCTATTTACAATAGCCCGGAGATGGAAACAACCTAAGTGTCCATCATCGGATGAATGGATAAAGAAGATGTGGCACATATATACAATGGAATATTACTCAGTCATAAAAAGAAATGAAATTGAGCTATTTGTAGTGAGGTAGATAGACCTAGAGTCTGTCATACAGAGTGAAGTAAGTCAGAAAGAGAAAGGCAAATACCGTATGCTAACACATATATATGGAATTTAAGAAAAAAAAATGTCATGAAGAACCTAGGGGTAAAACAGGAATAAAGACACAGACCTACTTGAGAATGGACTTGAGGATATGGGGAGGGGGAAGGGTAAGCTGTGACAAAGCGAGAGAGAGGCATGGACATATATACAGTACCAAACGTAAGGTAGATAGATAGTGGGAAGCAGCCGCATAGCACAGGGAGATCAGCTGGGTGCTTTGTGACTGCCTGGAGGTGTGGGATAGAGAGGGTGGGAGGGAGGGAGACGCAAGAGGGAAGGGATATGGGAACAAATGTATATGTATAACTGATTCACTTTGTTATAAAGCGGAAACTAAAAAAAAAAAAAAAAAAGCAAGAACTTAGAGTAGCAAGTAACCTAACAGAGCTTCTGTTTTGTCTCATTTTTGAGATTTAATATAGAGCGTAATGCAGTTACTTGTGTTTTTTTTCCTAATCCTCACTTTAATAGGCTGCTGCAAACAAGGAGAATTTACCAAGTATATTTTTATCCCATAAAAAGTTTTTTTCTTTCTTGCCAACATTTGAATGAGTCCTTTTCCCAGTAATCATGCTGACAAGGATTCATGTCTGTATTCAGCTTAGACTCCCACTGTTTTTTAGGGGTAATTTTCAAATCTTTCTACACAAGTTGACACATATTTCCCATTGATAAATAACAGCCTCCATACTTTCACCACCTGAATACTATTTTGACAGCTCACCCCCCGAAGAAGTTTCTGTGTTTAAAAGAAGTAATATGTCTAAAGGAATAGGATATTTTCAAACCACACTTCTAAAAAATGTCAAATAACAGGAATAAAGGGGAAAAATGAGCTTTGGAGTAAAAGAGATAGCAGCTGAATGAAAGAAATCTCAAAGTAAAAAGAATAGAAAAGATCAAGAGATGATATAAAAAAGAAAATAGGAATCTAAACATTTGTTAGAAGTAGGAAATGAAAGTAAAAAATGAAGCTACATTCTTACCCAGTTGTGAGAGTTTTAAATGACTTGACAATGTTAGTGAAAAGGAAAAGAGATATTTCAAACCAGCAGCTTCACCCTTTGAAAAACTGTCTTTTTTTTTGAATTTCAGGATACTGAGAACCAGTTGCTAGAGTTAAGACACAGACACAAGTCCTTCATTGTAGGTGATTTTCCATTAGTAATTTTAATAAAAATTATAACTTCAAATAAATAGAGATAAGAAATTAAGTTATAGTCAAACCCCTAGCTGTACCAAAATGTGAATCACCAAGACATTCTGTTTAGTGAAGTGCCAAGTAATTTGTTGGTGCTTAAAGGTAAAATCTGTACCCTCTCTCCACAATTATTCATATACAGTTTTGACCTGCAGCCTTTGTTTTGTTTGTTTGTTTGTTTTCATGATGATAGGATCCTTAAAAAAAAGAATCCAAAACAGATGTTGACTTTAGAAGGAAGTTTCTTATTGACCAAAGTCCCCAAAGCCCATTTCTTAATTAAATGGAAACCCTTTTCCCCAGTAATTTATTTCTTCACAGTTTATGTAAATCTATCCTTAAGTTTCTTTTTTTAAGATCACTTGCCATTCCACTTCTTAATATTGGTTTATTAATGCTACTCCACATTCCATCTCTTTGTCCTAAAAAGTAAATTATCTTTCCTACTACAAATACCTTCACACAGGCTATAAGCTAGGACTTTCATTCCAAGCAACACACTCCTGCAGCTGTTTAAATCTTCTTCATGCTCTGAGTTTTGTTGATACATATTAGGGTTTTTACTAATCAAGCTCTTTTGGTTTGGCGGCTAGTTATGGAAAGAAGGTTGATTTGAGTGAAGACTAGTGGGTACCCACTAAGAATGTTATCTCTTTGCATGCTTCCAGGGTAATTAACACTTCAGTTATTTTGCCTAAAGTCAAGGCATTTGTAGAACTTCCAAAATGTTTTATCAGTATTACTTAGTTAATTAATCATCACGCACAATTTATGACTGCTATACACATTGTAGCATTAGATAATATGTAAAAAATAACAGCCATGTCAAACCATAAAGCAATAATTTGCACTGAAATTTGGAATTTTTAAAAAATACTATTGAAGGATGCTGGTTTCAAGGGAAAGATTATCATATAAATTCCATTATGGTGCTCATGAAGAAATATTCTAGAAGATTCTTACTGGTCCAAGCTGATTTTTGACCATAAACAGTACAGAGCACATTGCTTCTGTTAGCTATTGGACAGGACACAAGTTCTTGATAATATATAATGAGAGAGACTACAACAGCAGCAGCTGGAATAGTAAGGATACAAAGTTGGGCACTCAATTCTTTGGGGGAAAGGTTGTGAGAATCACAAATGGAAGCATTTATGAACAGGAGAGGTAAACATGAATTTTGAAAGTTTAGGATCATACTAGCTAGTTGCAAGAGCTTGTAATAACTGTTCGCAACCTGTAACAAATTTTTTGAGGGCTCTTATACCTTAAAGATTCTGTATCAGTATATGTGTGTTGCTTAAATATTAAGTTGAAATTAAAAATTCAATCAATTATTCTGATGTATTCTCTTTTTGACATTTTTTTCTAACATAGGTATCTGGAAACCTCATTTAATGCTCTGAACACAAAAAGAAATTAAATTTTTCTGACCTAAAGCTTGCCTGCCTCCTTATAGCTCAATAATATTCTCAATAACTGAAATAATTTAAAATAAATTTGACCATTTTCTTTCATGTTTGAGCAGCATATGTTATAGTCCAGAGTTTCACTCACAAGTTTTGCCTCCTTTCTCATGCCCTCATTTATTCTTTTTAAATGGGTTAATAGGAGCTAACATATAGTGCATCTAATGTGTTCTAGATATTGGATGATAAGCACTTTATGTACATTCTTTTTTTTTTTTTTTTTTTTTTTGCGGTACGTGGGCCTCTCACTGTTGTGGCCTCTCCCGTTGCGGAGCACAGGCTCCGGACGCGCAGGCTCAGCAGCCATGGCTCACGGGCCCAGCCACTCCGCGGCACTTGGGATCCTCCCGGACTGGGACACGAACCCGCGTCTCCCGCATCGGCAGGCAGACTCTCAACCACTGCGCCACCAGGGAAGCCCTATGTATATTCTTTCACCTACCATAGTTTCCATTTTATACATAAGAAGCTTGAGGCTTATGGAGAAGCCTCACTTGCCCAAGATCACCGAGATTTCAAGTATGGATTTGGATTTGAGTCTCAGGTGAGGCAGTCAAGATATGTAAGTACAGGTCTTCCCTGGTGGCACAGTGGTTGAGAGTCCACCTGCCGATGCAGGGGACACGGGTTCGTGACCCCGTCCGGGAAGATCCCACGTGCCACAGAGCGGCTGGGCCCGTGAGCCATGGCCGCTGAGCCTGCGCGTCTGGAGCCTGTGCTCCGCAACGGGAGAGGCCACAACAGTGAGAGGCTCGTGTACCGCAAAAAAAAAAGAAAAAAAAAAAAAAGAAGAAAGAAAAGAAAAAGAAACTGACTAGCTGGTTTTAGCAAAAAGAAAATTTTATTAACTGGATAATAGATTGCTTATAGAGCTCCAGGAGGGCTACACAAACAGCCTCAGAAAAATGGCCAAGAGCAAAGGAAGTTATGCATGCAGAACCATAGCCCAAATCATGCCACTAAACTCGTCTGGCTGATTCTGCTGTGCAGTCATGTTAGACACGAGTCACAGTAACTTGTGGCCCCAACAGTGCCAGCACTGGGCACCATACATTGATGTCAGCACCACCATTCTTGGAGCCCTGGAATTTATATGTTTCAGCTACCACTGCTACCACCAGAAAGAATCTTTCACTATGTCTACTTTTTTGGATCACTAGTCTGTGGCAGGTTAGTCTAACTGACTGAGTCTAGGTCATGTGTCTTGGCCCCAACTGCAAGGAAGACTGAGAAATTAGTAGTCTGGCCCTTTTAGCTTCTGTAATGGGAGGTGGGCTCCAACTTGTACCAAGATTCCTATGGTGAGAAATTTCCTGCAAAGAGAAAAAGAATCATTTCCTTTTGTTCATTACTCAAGCATTTAATACAATATTGACACTAAGTAGATGTTCAATAAATATGTGTGAAATGAACAAACAGACGTATGATCCAATTGTCTCTGAGAGAGGCACAAAGAAAAGCAAGGAAATGCCATCAAAAGCTGATAACACTATTGAAATGGCCAAACAGGTAAACTGCAATCAACTGAAGTTCTGGGTAGTGGATGAGTAAAACTGGAGGTCAACTCCAGAACACAAAGCTGAAACTGACAAGGCTGGGACTGGGCTGCTTCCTTACTTCCTGGGTAAGCCATTCTCCTGGAAAAGAATGCCTGAAAGAGTCCCCAGACCCTCAGTATTGGTCACTGTAGCTGCTGTCAACTAGGTCAGAAACAACTCACTCAAAAGTATGGAGAAAGCAGTCAGTGCTTGCTGTATGCTACAGGTTTTACACGCATTATCTCATGTAATCATCAGAAGAACCCTGTGGAGTAGCTACTACGTGTAGTTCCATTTTACAGAAGAGAAGAGCTAAGGCTTAGGGGGATTGCCTAAGGGTGCATAACTGGCAGGACCTGTCTTATTGACTCCAAATCCATGCAACACTATAAAACAGAAACTTAAACTGTAAAAATAAGTTATTGTGGAAGGCATTTCTGTTACAAAATTTACTAGTTTCACTGTCAACTTATCCCATTATTTCTTGTTTCACATTTTTACGGAAGAAATCAGCCTACACTTGAGCTGGCTCCAGAGAGGGAAGTGGAGGGCTGAGCTTGATGCTCTCCAAGGTTCTGAAAACCAATGTTTGAAATTTAAAATTTAACTGCCAGAGTAAAGGTAACATCATTTTATATTGGCTCTTCAATTTTACACCCAGGGCAAAGCCATCTGTGAGCGGATGAAAATGAAATAATTATGAAATTTAGGAAGTTCTTAAGAAACTAAGTTTTCAACACACCCACATCCATTCACTAAAATTAAGGGATATGAACTCTGAAAACAGACTTCCTTTATACATTTTTGGCTTTCCTCCACAGTTATGAAAGTCAATCCATGCCAGCAGTGTCTAAAATCATGATGGGAATTTTCTGAGTGCTGCAGTAAATATATTCTCTTGGTTATGCATCATCAGTCCTGGAACGTTGCTGAGGCCAGGGTAAGCATCTGGAACCAGAGTACCTGGTGGCATAGGCAAGAAACAGCCAGTGGGGTGAGGACCAGAGTCAGAATTGGCAGCAAGAGAGTCTGGAAAAAGAAAAGAAATCAAAAAGAATGGAGGGGAGTAAAGATCTGACTTAAAGAGAAAAAAATCTATACGCTTGAGTGAGGCCAGTTAAGGAGCTGAGGCTGTGGCCAGTGGCAAGTTGTGGCTTTCGATTCATGGGGAGAAAGGTATCATCTGCTCTCTCTTTACTCCTAATACCGACTGCAGTGATGCTGTTTCTTTCCAAGTCTTTCTACATAGCTCCACGGGGGTTGACACTGGGCTGGACTGACATCTGCTGCTACTTCTTGCTGCATTCTGTGCTATTTGGAGATACTCTATTGATATCATCCTTCTTTGACCTTGCTTCACTCTGCCCCTCCCACCCCTCCTTCCGCTGTCCTATTTGTAGCAGCCGCTTTAATCCACTAACAAGGGCTCATTTATCTATTGGTCCTGCTCTTGCTTTTGTTTCTCTTGTCTACTTGGAGTTTAGCTTTTTGATATAAAGCCAGCACGAATTCTCTCTTGTCCTTGAGAAACTGTTGAACATAGGTGACGTGCTACAGCCAGCAGGTAAAAGCATAAGCTAATTCTATATTTCATAGTAGTCTGTTTAGCAGCTTTAAACTTTAGCTAAGCAAATAACCATTTTCCTTTGCAGAAATTGTCATCCTGCCTTATAATCACAATCCCAAGCCACTGAGATACAGAGACCACATGTGTTTAGAATAAGTAAATAAAAAGAACTGAGCTCCTATCATATGGATTCTGGCTTAGGTTGTTTGGACCGTGCCATTGCAGCTGAAGATGGGTTGCTGCTTACAGAATACTAATTACTATTACTATTCTGAACTGCTCTCTCTTGTGAAAGAAAAAAATATGAGAGAAAAGCTTATTTCGGGTTGGTCACTCAAAATCATAAGCTGAGTTGGGAGAAATTCCATGAACAAATTATATATAGATATATGCTCTATGTAATATATATATATATATATATATATATATATATATACACACACACATATATACATTGTACTATATATATATATATAGTACATAGAAAAATATATATATATATAGCCAGAATTCTTTACTGAAGTGCCTTTGGGTTTGTACCAAGTCAGAAGTATCATGACTTTTTAGTTATTTAAGTTTTGTGTGCTAACTTTATTACAACAGTCTGTCAACAATATTTACTGAGGGCTCGTGTGTACACAGAATAGTAGAGGACTGATCTTACTGTTTGTTTGACTCTATTTAGCTAGAACAAATTGATCTAAAAGTCTATTTACCAGAGATTCACCATTGATCATGTATTCCTTGATGTACCTTCTCCTAGTGGATTTAACATCAGATGCTGTGCTGAAAACTTGAAGATAAGAGGAAGAGTATTAATCCTTGTACCCAGATACAGGTTTTCCTAGTTTGTTGGGAAAGCTATGGATTTGGAGTCAGGGGACCTAGGATTAAACCCTGGCCCTGTTATTTACAAGTTGCTTGAACTTAAACAAGTAACTTACTATTTTTGTGCTCTGGTTTACCGTCACACAGGATTATCGTAAGGATTAAGTGAGACTGTGATGTGAACTAGCTTTGTAAACTGTAAAGTACCTTTCAATGTAAGGGATTGATTAGAAACTATGATAGTAATTTGACACAGAGACTATGAAATGTACAAGCTGTCAGGATTAAGGATCACATTTCAGAGGATAGCTGCTCTAAATTGTCAACCTATTTCCCTCAAGTACAAGTTAATACTATTATAATAAATTCAAAATATGCTTAAATTTTCTCCTTCTGGGGTTTCATTCCATTGCGAATTAGAACTGAAAAATTCACTAGTAGGGAATGGAAGTAATTTGGTTCATCACAGCTCTTTTCATTTTAACAATATTCTTTATAATGCACATACTGTAAAGAGAATCACTCAAATAATTTAGAATATATCTGCAAGTGTCTCACCAGGAAATGAAGCAGTTCTACACATTTTCTGATTAATTACATCCTCCCAAGCACCAGGGTCAAATAGGACCATTAGGGTAACTTTTAGATAAACACATCCTCAATGAAGAGAGCTCTAAGTGGCATTAGAGAGCATTCTAAGAACATTCTCTTCAGATGCATATTCTCCGGGAGAGAGTACATTCCCTGTTTCTGACAGTGATCTGGCAAAGGTTAAGTGAAATTACCACAGAAGAACTGAGGAAGGGATTCAAATGCCAGCTAGAGGTCTGGACTAGATCAGTAGTTCCCAGTTTAGGGTTACCACCCTTTTCCCAGCATTTGGAGAAAAAAAAAAAAAGATCAACTATCACCATAATTACTTTTTTTAGAAAAAGGATTATCTTTATACAAAAAAAGAAGGATAGCTATAATCACAGAATAAAGAACAGCCCTGCAAATAGAATCATTTTGTTTATTGAAAAACATCACTACACTGTCCTTAGATTTTCCTTTTATTGCAAACCAGAAAAACTTCCTCTGCAGCTAGCACCAGTTGATGGGCCAATATTTGGTAGGAGTTTAGGAGTCCTTTCAACCCTGAAATGCTATGATCACAAAAACGTACTAAAAAAATTATTTATTATTCCTCAAGTACAAGATGATACTTTTTGGTGAGAGCATGTGAGCAGCTACTTGTTGTGCTATGGATAATTTCAAATTTTGAGAGCCTCTGCTATCATTAGAGTTTTGATGAAAAATGGTTTGATATGTTGATCACTTAATTCTGGTTACTCACCATTACACAATGAATTCACTTTAATAGCTAACAGAAAACAGGAAAAGAAAAGTAAACTAGATAAAAATCTATTGTAGATTTTTCTACTATAAAATTGCATAAGCTGTTCAGATATTGTACAAGAGAACATTTGAGATTTTCCCTCAGGTGGAAGGTTCAATTTCTCAGGATGTTGCACCAGTGATTTCAGTTTCTCTTTGCCAGGAGTGTGGGATTCATCTGCTGTTTTCTATTTCTATTAGCCGTGAGTTTCTCTGCCTTCAAGTTCCATCTGAGAAGCTGACTAAACTTAGCTCATTCCAGAGAGAACAGCTCCCACTGGGAAGATGTCACTGGCTAAAGTCTCATGACCCAGGTACCTGAGAAATACAAAGCTCTGCAATTTTCTTCATCATGAAAGAGAATAAAATATGTTAAATATCTTCCTGTGTTTTTCCTAGCCATAATCAGATATTCACTAGGCTGGACCATTTTATATGGAAGCTCAAGAATCAGGATAAATTGTTCCTTAACAGAACAAAGAATTTTTTAAAAAAATGACTGATGTATTTACTATAAATGGAATGAACAAGATTGTGGCTGTGCAGTAATATTTCAAAACTTTGTAAACATGCAATACATAGCATTTCCATTTAGTGTCCCAGGCATTCTCTGCGCAGTGCAGTGACTGCGATGCATAATAATTGTTTCTGTCCAAATTGAATTTCCTTTTTTAAAGCTCATGAAGGGACCGAGTTGATTTCTTGTCCTTATTTTCTCCCTGTATCAGCCTATCTTGAACATCAGCAAATGTAGGATAATGAGTACAGGGAAAATTAACCCATACTACCCTAATGCTCATACACTCATTCACTCACTCATTTATTGTATGAGTATTTACTTGGTGTCTACCCCGTACAAAGCACTGTGCTAAATTCTGGGATTACTAAGATGAAAAAAGGGTTCACAGCCACAGTGTAATGGGGTCTAAGTTAGCATGTATCAACCCAAAAGGAGTCAGGACAGTGTTTTTCAAAATAAAAACTTTTTAAAAACTACAATCCACTGTAAGAAATAAGCTTTTTATCCCAATCCTGTACTCATAAACACACATATACACACCTTCGTGCACACATATGCAAACACATGCAACCAACACTCAACTGAAACAAACTTTTCGTAAGTCAAACTTGTCCTTTCTACATGTGATACAGTGTAATATTTTCTGTTCCATTTCATTTAATTTTTTTAAAGACTGACATGACTGACTAAATTGATTTCACAGCCCATGTGTCACAATCTGCAATTTGAAAAATAGTGGTCTGGGATCGGTCAGTATGCAGCTAAAAACATCAAAAAAGTTGTCAAGAAGTACATTGGAAATAAAAACAAAAGACAGTACTTAAACAATGTTAGAGTATTTAGGCTGATGTACCTTAACAAAGATATTAACCACAGGAACACAAGGAACATTCTTTGCCCTGGAAGTGATAAACTTAAATCTAATGAAGTACCATTTCACAAAGGGCATTAACTAAAGGGTAGTAAACCTAACACCTTGATTACACTACAAATGGTGGTAAATATAGAAAAAAATGAACGGCTAAATACCTCTCGAATTTATTCTCCTGTTCTACATCTGTTCACACTTGCACACCACAAACTACATCTTTAGCAATCTAAAGAGAAGATGAAGGTGATGCAAATATCTGATACAGATGAAGTTTTCAGACATACAGTCAAATCTTGCTAGAAGCAGCAGAAAGAAATCTGAGATGTAAATATAATTTTCATTAAATACATTCGAAGACTCATTGATAAATTACCTTACAAATGTCTAAAATACTAGTGCTTTACTTGCATCGTATGTTTCTCAGGGATGGGACTGCCTGTTTACTTCATCCCAGTCTGCATCAGCTTATTTACCTTGGCTGCTCCTCAGACTGCTTTTCTTTCATGCTGCATATTCTCCTTAGGTGATCCATCCATTCTCTCTCTTTGAACTTCTTCCTCAATGCACTGACTGGATAGCCAACCCAGATCTTCCCCAGACACATTAGTCAGTTGCCTATTGCATCAATCAATCTAGGGGTCCAATAGATGCCTAAGAAGCAAACATATCTAAAGCCCAACTCCCTCCCTCTCTCATAGTAAATCAGTTTCTTCTCTTCCTGTGCTTCCCAATACACTGAATATTACTAGGTAGAACCCGCCCATTTCTACCTAGGAGTCAGGTTTCCTACGCCCCAAACCCGATCAATCAAGTCACCAAGTTCTGCCAATTCTACCTCCTCAATGTATATATTTAATTCACCCCTTCTTCTTCATACATGTCGCCTGTATCTTTGTTCTGGTCCTCACCACCTCTCACTGGTACAAAAACCTTTCGGGTGATCTCCTACCTCTGGCGCAGGCCCTGTAGCACACGCCCAGGGGAGGGGTTTTTCAGCACCACTCTCTTCTCTGAGAAACCTTAGAGCAGGGGTCCCCAACCTTTCTGGCACCAAGGACCGGTCTCATGGAAGACAATTTTTCCACGGACGGGGGATGGGGGGGCTGAGGGGGATGGTTTGGGGATGATTCAAGCACATTACATTTATTGTGCACTTTATTTCTATTATTATTACATTGTAATATATAATGAAATAATTATACAACTCATCATAATGCAGAATCAGTGGGAGCCCTGAGCTTGTTTTCCTGCAACTAGTTGGTTCCATCTGGGGGTGATGGGAAACAGTGACACCTGAAGTGCGTTGCTTATGTCCAGTCTACTGTGTAATCTCTGCTAACGATAATCTGTATTTGCAGCCACTCCCCAGCACTAGCACCATCGCTTCAGGTCTACCTCAGATCATCAGGCATTAGATTCTCATAAGAAGCGCGCAACCTAGATCCCTCGCATGGGCAGTTCACAGTAGGGTTTGCGCTCCTATGAGAATCTAATGCCACAGCTGATCCGAAAGGAGGCGGAGCTCAGGCGATAATGTGAGTGATGGGGAGAGGCTGTAAATACAGATGAAGCTTTGCTTGCTTTCCCGCCACTCACCTCCTGCTGTGCGGCCCGCTTCCTAACAGGCCATGGACCGGTACCAGTCCATGTCCCAGGGGTTGGGGACCCCTGCCTTAGAGTGCCTGCCATGCCTACAGCACTCTTCCTGGAGGTTTCTTAAGCCAAACTGTTTATGTGTTCTACCACATCCCCACAGCTGATGAAAGATGCTGACCCAAAGGCAGCCAATTGCAGGCCTAGGAGGATGTCCAGTGTCAGAGTCCTGCCAAAGTGGGGTAGGGGATGAGAGGTGGGAATGGTCCACACTGGATTAGAACTGGCTGCCAATCAAATCCTCCCTCTTGGGAAACACACAGAGAGGCTGCAGACACACACCTGCACGTGGAGGAACCAGAGACAGCCTAAAGCTGAATGGGCACCAAGACAGCACAGGGACCTGAGCACAGAACATTGTTCTAATTTTCACAAGGTCTTGCTGGGCAGTGGTTGACATGGTTATCTCTTCCCTACTTTCCCCACAAATCCCTCAACAGTCCCCCATGGACTAAGCAAGTTTCTATCACTTAAAACTTGGAAGAGCCTAACACCCACGGCTCACTTTTCCCAATCCATCTTCTATCAGTACATAGCTGCAGACGATTCTCCAGAACACAAATGTGGAGACACAGTCCTGCATCACAACTCTTTACAGCTTCTCCTTCCATATGGGAGAGAAGTTTCAAATCCTGAGCATGTCATGACTTCTGGTCTTGCCTCTTCTTCCTGGGCCTCAGTTTCTGCCTCTCAACTCAGGTGAACCCTCACCTGTGCTGTATCTCTCACCTGTGTGACGCTGCAGACCCTCTTCCCTCTGCCTCGATCCCACCCGGTTTGTCAAGTCTCAGCTTCCACACTTTCCCTCAAGAATGCCTTTCCTGTCTCCTAGACAGTACCTTCAATAAAATTCCATGAAAGCAATCATCATGTGTACTGTTACTGTTAACAAATCTGTATCTACTCTGTCTCCAGCTAGGATGGGGTAGGGCAAGGCTTTGTTCTGTAATTCTTAACAATCTTTAACTATTTCCCTTACTAAGCAAACACTTATTGAGCACCTTCTATGCACCAGCCTGTGAAAATATAACAATAAACAAGACAGGCACCATCTTTGCCATCCCAGAGCTTGGCAGGGAAGATTAGCATTAAGTAGCACAATGTGGCAGTGTTATGTCGAGGGTAGAACAGGGCACCATGGGAGGTGGCAGCACAGGTGGGGAGGCTTCTCCACCTAGCTATATTCACATGAGACCTCAGTAGGGAGCGGAGCTCAGCAGGAAAGAGTTTTGGGGAAGGAGAAAGGAGGGAAAGATAAAGGAAAATGTTAGAGGAAAAGGAATCAGCATATGTAAATCAGTAAAGTAAGAGGAATCTTGGTGCGATCATAGAAAGAGTAAGTTCATTGGAGCTCAGAGTGCCCACAGCCAGGGGCAGGCGACCAGGTGGGAGTGGGCACAGCAGTCAACTCACTGTGGGCTGTCATGGTCATACTATCGATGCAGCATTTTATTCTAAGGGCAGTTATGCGCTTTAAGCAGGACATCAGATCCTATTTTGAATAACCAATTAGCCTGAGTATCAGTTACAAGGGAGAAGCAGAGAGGTGAGCTGGAGGGCCATTAGAATAGCTTGGGTGAGCTATGGTGGCAGTGGAGATGAGAGAAGCAAGTGCAATGGGGAGATTAAGAGGGTGAGTGATCAGGACTTGGTGACTGATTCAGTGTAGGTGTGGTGGCTTTGTAATGTGTCAGCCTGGCTGGGCTAAACTACCTTTCCTAGAATTCCCTTTCCTGTATGTGTCCTATCTTGTTTCTTCATGAGTTTTTGGAAGATGGAATGGTTAAGTACTGAGGAGCAACTTGTGTACCAGCATAAGCTTTGGAAGTATGTGCTCCCCCATCCTCCGTAAGGTGAAGATTTGAGAAGGGTGCTCCTAAGCAGATGGTTGGACAGACTAAGGCATTAGTTTGCTGAGCCTCCATGCTTGCTAATTAATTCTTCAGTTTACTAGGATTTAAAATGATTGTTCAAAACAAGACATTCCTTAAACTAAATGCTAGGTGAAAGTCTCAACATGGTATTGATTATTAAGATGGTTATTTTAAACAGCTGAGGCTTGTTATTAAATAACAGAATTGCCTTACCTGTCCTGTTGGTTTAATTAAGCTGTTTTCAGTTCATAAAAAGATTATCTACAGTTTTGATATTCATTTTCTCCTGGATTGTGTTTTCCGGTTTTCTAGCTAAAATGGTAAATGGAATTCTATAGCAGATTTCATTTTACAATTCAGATATATAATAGAGTTGACATTTATTACTGAGAAAGCATAATTTTCAGGACTATGGCTTGAATACCCTGGGTATTGAGAATTAAAAGTTGTAAATTCTAGTTTTGACACAGCTGCTTACTATGTTACCACATGTCACCTAACTTCTGGGTGTCTCTTTCTCACTGGCAAATATTAGAACTGAATACTGACCTATCTCATGCAGAGCAGTGAGAGTGAACTAAGTATCTATTATAAAGGATATTGAGACTGTGTACTATTTTCACTCTACAAAAGATTATGAAAAAAAAAGCCTAATGCTTAAGCTTTTTATTGTACGTAATTCTTCAAGTTTATTAAAGGAGCTTTTGGGTGAGTTCTTTTTATATTGGAATTCTGATATTGAAAGTGGGTATATGCAAATGCAAACCATGCAACTATTTATTTAGAGCAGTAAATGAAATCTCAAGAGCATTTTTGCAATAAGACAGGCGCTCCAAGTGTATATTATTCCTTTAGAATAACAAACAGATTTTGAAACATGTAATAATTTGGACAGGTTGCTAGGTTTATTGTTGTCATTTGAAAAGAGGAGCACTGTAATCCAAAAACCTGAGATCAAAAATAATTCAGGGCACAATTAAAAATATATATATAACATCAGACACACATGATAAAAATAGGTTAATGGGTGTAATGAAGTTAAGACACATACTTTCCTTCTCTTCTTACTCCATTTGTTTATTACCATGAGCATCTCTCTTTGGGAGGGACCTTCAGAGGACATTTGTAAAAGCAGATTCTTGTGTTTTCTTAATCTGGTGCCATGGGAGAGGGAATGCAATGAGAGTGTCAAATGCCTGATTGGGACTAGACAGGAAAATATTATCTTTATTAAACATAAAAGTTGATATAATTTTGTAGGCTCAGTAAAACTTGTATGTTCTAGTAAATTATGAAAATTGTTAGAATGTTGGGTTATCAATAAACAACTAGCAAACTAAGTGCTATTATCATGATCTAAATCACTAAATTAGCTTCTCAAATTTTCAACATTTTGAAAAGATCACTATATACTAAATAAGAAGAAAATTAATACTTAAAATTTTATTGTATAGAATTTTTAAATTGAAGTATAGTTGATTTACAATGTTGTGCTACATTCTAGTGTACAGTAAAGTGATTCAGTTATATATATGTATGTATAAAAATATATATAGTTTTTCAAATTATTTTCCATAATAGGGTATTATAAGCTACTGAATATAGTTCCCTGTGTTATACAGTAGGTCGTTGTTTTTTATCCATACAATATATACTAGTTTGCCTCTGCTAATCCCAAACTCCCAGTCCATCCCTCCCCCACTCCCTCTCCCCTTTGGCAACCTCAAGTCTGTTCTCTATGACTGTGAGTCTGTTTCTGTTTTGTAAATGAGTTCATTTGTATCATTTTTTTTAGATTCCACATATAAGTGGTACCATATGATATTTGTCTCTCTCTGTCTGACTTAACTTTACTTAGTATGATAGTCACTAGGTCCATCCATGTTGCTGTAAATAGCATTTTTTCATTCTTTTTTATGGCTGAGTAATATTCCAGCATGTATATATTCTACATCTTCTTTATCCATTCATCTGTTAATGGACACTTAGGTTGCTTTCATGTCCTGGCTATTGTATATAGTGCTGCTATGAACATTGGGGTGCATACATCTTTTTGAACTAGAGTTTTCTGCAGATATATGCCCAGGAGTGGGATTGCTGGATCATACGGTAGTTCTATTTTTAGTTTTTTAAGGAACCTCCATACTGTTCTCCATAGTGGCTGTATCAATTTACATTCCCACCAACAGTGTAGGAGAGTTCCCTTTTCTCCACACCCTCTCCAGCATTTATCACTTGTAGACTTTTTGATGATGGCCATTCTGACGAGTGTGAAGTGATACCTCATTGTACAGTAGTTTTGATTTGCATTTCTCTAATAATTAGCAGTGTTGAACCTCTTTTCATGTGCCTGTTGACCATCTGTATGTTTTCTCTGAAGAAATGTCTATTTAGATCTTCTGCCCCCATTTTGATTGGGCTGTTTGTTTTTTTGATATTGAGCTGTATGAGCTGTTTGTATATTTTAGAAATTAATCCCTTGTTGGTCACATCACTTGCAAATATTTTCTCCCATTCTGTAGGTTGTTTTTTCATTTTGTTTATGGTTCCTTTGCTGTGTAAAAGCTTATAAGTTTGATTAGGTCCCATTTGTTTATTGTATTAAATTCTTAAAATTTATATATATACAGACAGACACACACACATATATTAAGGGATTTTTTTATAGGGATTTGATCCTACACAGTGTAGACAGTGTTTATGAGTCTCTGAAAGTCTATTCTCTTTGCATCTGATGTTGGAGTTTAAAGTCCACAGGATGGGCAGCCAGGAAGGAAATATGAAAGTAAAGAAAGAATAAGAGCAATCTGGAACTCATAAGCATGAGAGGGAGTCCCTCAGGACAAACTGAAACCCATATCAGATTTTGTTGCCTCTGACCTTTATGGTGTGGGCATCTGCCTAAGCCAGAGTGCTGCCACCCACAGCCGGACCAGGAGTGGGAGAAGCTGAAGGGGGTCCAGGGCAGGGTGGAGCAGTTGCTGGCTGAGTCACTGTTTCACACCATGAGGTGATGAGCCTGCAGGTAAGCGAGAAGGTGTGTGAGCTACAAAATGGCTGTTGCTTCACTTGCTAAAAAATAAAGTGAGGTATATTGAAAATTTAAAGAGTTTTTTGAGCACTTATCAATTCCAACCAGGCAATGGTTAGGAACACTCTGCCAACAGGAGCCAGGGAAAGATATTACAGAACAGGAATGAAAACAAAGAAAGGACATTTTTTGCGCTGCTATGGCTTATGACCTACTTGGCTGTTTGTGATCAGCTGTCCTTAGCGTCTTGGTCTTGATTTCATAACCTTGAGGCATTTGCAGGCTTAGATTTTGGTTTGCTTACATAGACCATGAAAGCATTAGAGCCACCTCAGTCTAATGGCCTCCTTGTTTAATCAATTTCACAACTTCCATCCTCCAGCTCTCCCATAAAAATGTCTCTCAGGAATAAGCTGTTAAATGTTCTGCCTCCTTTTGCACTTACGCTCAAAATGACGGTAAGGCCAACCTTTCTTTAAGGGTAAGGAACTGGTTAAAAGTGACTTCTATACCCAGTGAGTAATGTCCCCTTCAAAATAGGTTCTGTAGGAAGTTCTAGTCTTAATCCATTAATTCTTCTGCTCAGATCATTTTTTAAATTCCATTTTTGGAATTTTGTTTTGCATATTCATTCTCAAACAGTGGGAAAGAATGCTAGTCTATTTAATATTGTTAAATATATCATGTAAAAGTTATTGTAAACTGACTCAGGAGGCAATTCAAAAATGGAGTTCAGGAACTTCCCTGGCGGTCCAGTGGTTAAGAATCCGCCTTCCAATGGAGGACACGTGGGTTCCATCCCTGGTCGGGGAACTAGGATCCCACCTGCCATGGGGCAACTAAGCGCACACGCCGCAACTACTGAGCCCGCCTGCTCTGGAGCCTGCACGCCACAGCTAGAGACAAGCCCTTGTGCCACAACTAGGACTCAATGCAGCCAAAAATAAATAAATAAATAAATATTTTTAAAATTTTAAAATAAATAAACTAGGTCTTCCCTGGCCATCCTATTTTTTTAAAAACCTGGAGTTAAAAAAAAATCATGTTGAGTAAAAGTTCACATGATTTGAATAAGCATATAGCTTCCTATGGGGGCTGCCCATGTTCAGATATAAATGACTGATAGACTGTTTTTTTAAAAAAAATTCTCACCTCCTTAAGTAAGCTCAACATATTTACCAATTCCAAGTGAAGTGTAAATGTATTGCTTTGTCTGCTCACCACCTATCCTTCCCTCTTCTGATGACAGTATACTGCTTTTCCTTGGGAATGAGCCCCTTACCCACTTTCAGTCTAGTTCCTGGAGAGGATGGACAACTCAGATGAGATCAATCAGATACATTCCATCACTATGGCTACAGTAATTGGTTCAGGGATGGGCCCCAAACCCAAGTATGAGACTCGATTCCAGGACTTTGGCTGAAACTGGCTTTCTTTGGGGGTTTCCAAGTTAAAAATATAAATCTGTAACTGCTAGGAACCATTATATGGGGAGATCTTCCTGAGGATGAAGTCAATGCAGAGTAAGGCAGAGCTGAAAGATGGAGAAAGAATCCTGATGACATCATTTGAGTAGCTAGATCCAACTCCACCTGAAACCAGGTTCCTGAACTTTTCAGTTATATGAGCCATTAATTTTTTTTCATTTCTACCCACTTAAGTGTGTTTCCCTATGTAATGGATTCAGTCAGAAAAAAAAAACAGGAAATGTTACAGCTTATACGTACACAAACATGTGGCTTATGTGGTGCCCACTTATCTTGTTATTAGTTTTAGTTTGACATCTTTAATAATGTATATTTCATTTTTCAATTTCATAGCTACACAAAGCATTTTAAATTTCTGGACTACTTTACAGAGCTGGAGATATAGTGGTAGGGGTAGGGAGGAAAAGGTGGTTATTCTTAAGACATTTTCATTAGTGACTCCTTAAATTTGGAATATAATTATTTTGAATTAATATATATCCAGAGTCAGCAACGTTACCATAAGAGGCTAAGAGAATTTAAACCAGAAATTAACCTGACATCTTTTACCTTCTCTATGTGTTACAGCCTTCCTTTTGCCAATCAGGTTAACAGCTCTTTGAGTCTTTCTGGCAGGATATTTCCTGGGCTATCATGAAAAAAAGAAACTCCTATTCTATCATGTAAACCCATTGCAGGCTGTTTTTCTCTAAAAATCTGATCAATACATCTGTTTCCCCAGGGGTAGAGAAAGAACAAACAGCAAGTCCTGATAAAACTTCTCTGGCATTGTTCATTTCCTCAAATGTTATACATGCCACACACTGATTACTTTAGTCCTCTGCTATTAATAAGACTTCTTGAGGAAACACTAAAAGCTCTAATTCCATCCAGATGCAAGCAGTATGCAACACCAGCACCTCATCCTTGAGGTTCTAGCGAAATTACTAAGAGCGTATCATGACTCATACATTCTCAAGCATTTCTCTCTGTCCTAAAATCTGAAACCAGGAAATTTGGAGAAGGTTGCTTTTTGGAAATTTACTTTTCAGCTACTGTAACTCATATCATGGCTCTGCAATATGTTTTCTCTCCTCGCTGAGGAAGGCAGTTAACATTAAAGAATTAGCTCAGGAGTTCAGTTCCACATCCTTAAAGTCCCTCAAAGGAAAATTACAATGCCACTCACTGCAAACACAGAGCGTCATCAAAAGATTTGCAAACAAGTCTTTCGCTGCAGGTTCCACAATACTACCACTTCACACGCAAAGTTGACAAAGGCATTATTCTGTCAGGCCTGATGCAGAGAAATGAGCATGCGTCAGGCAGTGTCTTTTGTGTTGAACCAAATCCTAAAGATGAAATACAATGATGAGCCTATGATTTCCACCTGTTGCTTTTTCTGCAGGAAACCCAATCTCCTGGTGCCCAGTTATTCAGTGAAACTTGCCCCCTGTCATTTCTCCCACTGTTCCCTTCCATAGTCATATCCTAGAGAGAACGTGCTTCAGAGAGGCAATAGCTTTGTACAGCTTTACTAAAAATTTCAAGAGGAGTATTCTGGAACCTTTGTCACAGAAAATTTAGGAAAAACTTTTAACCATTGAAACTTCTTATATGAAGTGTTTAACTACACCCCACTCCACCTGCTCCATGTAAGGCCACTTAAAGAGAAATACCTGTTCAGAAGTAAAATACGTGTATGGGAAACTGCTACTTCTGTTTTGTAATAATCACTGTCTATTTGAACAAGATTATAACTACCAGAGGAAGACAGCAACTCCTGGAAAGTTTGAAAAGAGCAATGATTTTCCAGAACACCCTTTTCCCTATTAAGTATATTTTGGGGAGGGTAAGTAAGAGATGGGGAAAGGTAAAAGTTTTACTAAAATAGTGATACTAAAAGATGTTGATACAAAGTGTTCTTATTGAAAACTGCTTAGTCAAAAAGTTGCTGCTGTTTCTTGAATTCATTTCAAATAAAGCTCTCTGTTTAAGAGCTTTGAAAGTAAATTATACATATCAGAATAGTTGGTTTGAGTTTTCTTTTGACGTTATATAATTTCCAACTTTGAGGAAAATACTAGTATTTATAGATAGTATTTATGAATTTTGCAAGTCAAAAATATATCAGACCTTTATTTTCAATGTTCATATCACTACATAAAGTGAGTAATTTTTCAAATTAGTAAAGGAAGTTAGAACAATGAGTCAGTGAGTGGATCACCCTAATGAATGAAAATAAAATTTATGCTTCTCTCAAATGGACTGTATTTTATTTTTAAAATATTTATTAAGGCTTATTAGTTTTGTGCTAAATTTTTTTAGTAGTTTTTCCCTATATGAGTTCCAACTCTTCAGTATGGTATAGTGTTTATACATGCACAATCTAATATTGAGTCAGACATGAAATGGACCTTAACAGATAATAAAGATATACAAACAGTACAGCATATTCTAATTCACTCAGAAGTACAGGTAGAGCGCCACACTTAAGCGCCATTTCAATATTTAACACAAATTTTAAGGCAGGAAAAGAAGTCTGTGCTGTTAATCTAATTACCACCTACTAAACTATAAAAACAGTGATGAAGCCATTTATATGTCTGTTTTCTTGACCTTGTCAAATTTTACATGTAATTAGATTTGTGTAGCAGGTCTTGCTCTATGTAAAATAAATAATCTTATTATAGACTGCAGCAAACGTTTGAATATACTTAAGCATTCTTTATTTATTCAGAAAACATTCTTAAGCACCTACTATGTGTCTGGCACTATTCTAGGTCCTGTGATGACCAAAGAAAAAGGCACAGTCTCTATGTTCAAGGAGGCGCATCCAGTCACAGAGGTGACCATGTAGACAGATGTAATACAGGAACATCATGGTATGTTTTCCAAAAGCATTTCTTTCCAAAAGAAATGGCCACTGAGTGAACTGTGCACAAATTAGAAACTGTAAGGCTTTAGTTTCAAAGAGCAAAGAGCTAAGATCAAGAGAAGCAACTGGGCTAATGATGAATGTCCTTTAAAGTAACAGCAACAAAAAAGATAGCACCAAGATTCTTGTAACCAGCATATGGAGATTAATAGCACTTGTGTGGCCTCAATCTTTTCTTGAAAAGTTAAGGTCCAAAGGAAAAGGTGCTAAGAATCCACTGGGCTTCACTTTAGTAGCAAAGTGAAGTAGAGGCTGAGAGCATTATAACGTGTGCTATGAAGGGGTCTACAGGGACTTAACACCAAAGTTCAGGAGCTGTGTAGAAGCCCAGGTATGTTTAACACAAATCTAAGCAGATGAACACAGTGGAATCAGAGAGAATAATAAAATCATCTTTTAAATAGGGCAGCTGAGTACTGTAGCCCAGAAACCTAGTAATGATAAACTGGCTTAAATTCTCAGAACCTCGTAGAAGTGCTCTTACTCCAAAAGAGATTCAGGATGAGTTTGATTTCCTTCTTTCTACTGGTTATTGTCGAATTTTAAAGGAAAATTGGGGCTGGGATAAATAGTGATTACAAATAGATTAATTATAAAGGTGCTATAGTTGCCTTGGTATTTATATTTCTTTAAACTGTCCTCTAGTGTAGTCAGCTAACTACACTGTGCTTTAACATGTGTGCAAAGTCATTGCAATAAAGAAATATATTTGTATATAAATGTATGTGATTGAAACTAATAATCTTTTCAACTCAGTTAATTATGCTTATGGGATGCTTGGATCTTTGGGGACCATAGTACCATAAATCAGCACCACCTCTACACACACATACCTATAAAAGCAGCTTATCTCGAATGCAGGCAAGATGAAATAGCAGGAACAGCTAACATCGCTGATTTTTACTATGTACCAGGTACTACATTAATTATTTTGAATGGTTTATTTTAGTTAATTCTCTCAACTACTTTAGGACATATGAGCCATAATTATTACCATCTTATACATGAGGGAACTGAGAAGAAATTTACACTTTTGCACAGTTGGCAAGTGGAGAAGCCAGAATTCCAGGCCAGAGGAGATCAGACTCCAGAACCCAGGGTGCAAATGCATCTCCTTTTTTGAGGTATAAGCAGCAGGTAGGTACCTGCCTCTAAGTAAAAAAGAAAGAAAATTGATAGAGAGTAGGAGCATGAAAGTGGAATAGGAAGGAAAGTCGTGAAGAACAGAAAGACAAAGAGCAGAGGCCAAAAAAAGGAACAAAGCAAAAATGTTGTCACTGAAGTAATTGTAGTGGGGACTTTTTGACCACTTTATCCCACCACCGAACTCTCTGCAAGGCACTTACCATAATCTATAGTTTTCCTTCATTTTTAACCTTGATTACCGCCCACAATAGAAAGTCTGTTTTCCCCCTAATATACATACAGCACACAGCACTGCCCAGCACATAATCAGCGGGCAAGAAGCAGTTATTGATTTAATTAAATCAATCAATTAAATAACATAATTTTCAGAATTGGAGGTTAAATTGCCAGTAACGTTTTCACCCATCAGCTAAGAATTATGTCTGCTCTTCTCTAATAGGAGAGACACTACCTGGAGCGTAGTTTTAGTTTCTTCCCCTTGGGCTGGTAATTCCTATTTGCTTAGTAGTCAAGACTCAAGGACACATGGAAAGGAGGGGGAGAGTGGATTGTGTTAAAGGGGAGAAGTATGGACCTCCTTGAGATCAAAGATGGATTATTTTGACTAGTAGATTCTGTGCTACTTAAATTTGTCATTAAAGTCACTTCAGAATTGCCTTCCCAGAAGAGGTGAGCTTAGTTGGAGGAGTATGTAGGAGAAAGGTGATGTCATATGCAGAAGAGGATTTCGCTTCCACCATATAGGGCCATGTGGAAGCTCATGAGGAGGTGGCAGTATAAGGGGAAATTGGGAGCGGTAGGCAGTGTGATTTGAGAGTGGTGGTAGCAAATGTGGGAAGAGGAGGAAATGACAGCACTCAGTTGGACAGTGGGCTTAACAATCTGGCAGTAAACTGGGAGCTAACAAGGCCCACCTGGAGTGGTTAGCAACAAAAGAAACATTTGTAGCTCACCAAGAAGATTTGAGGAGAAAATAATATGATGTTTAGCTAGCCTGAGACTCATGCTATATCTTAGACCCAACTTCTTTTGGAATTTCGAAATGGGCAAGAAATGACTGACATGTTTGTGCTTCTGGACTGAAGACTTGTTTCTTTGGTGGTATTTTAGCCCCCATGTCAGCATCATCATGATTTGCTCCATAGTGATTTGGTCTTGACTTTCATGTTCCTTAACATGAGACATTTTGTTACTACTACCTTCCTTATTAAAATTGTTTTGTTTTATTCTTTGATTAACTTCTTGGCACAGATGTACTTTTTGATGCTAATTGTAGGTTTGTTCCTTTTAACTTTTTATTTTCAACCTTTTTCATGATAGTTCAACTTTGCTCAGTTATTCATTTTGCTGTATACTTATAAAACCTGTCTTTCATTTTTAGTCATAAAGGATTCATTCACCTTAGAGATTCCAACACTCATTTTTTTAAGCCTACAGTCCATCTGTCACCCTCTCCTCTATGATATTAGATTGTATTACCCTATGTTGTTTCCTCCAACTTTTGGCAGAAGAGACTATTTTCCAATAAGCCCACTTACTTCATGTGACAAGAAATGTATCAAGTTTTTATCAGCTTTCAATGCAGACAGATCGTTAAGCATGCCCTCAAATGTTTAGAGTTACCACTTGTTTATGTCACTGATGCAGTGTGTAGGGTGGTTGAGAAGAGAACACAAATATAAAGACTTGGAAAGTGGAGGGCTGTATGAGTTATCTACTGAGCTATAAAAAATTACCCCAAATTTAGCAGCCTAAAACTACACACATTCATCATCTCACAGTTTCTCTAGGTTAGGAGTCTGGACCCAGCATAGCTGGGCCTTCTACTCAGGGTCTCACTAGGCTGCAGTCAAGGTGTCAGCCAGGCTGCTTCCTTTCTGGAGCTCAGGGTCTTCCTCCAAGCTCATGTGGTTACTAGAAGAATTCCATTCCTTGCAGCGATAGGACTGAGGTCCATTCCTTTCTGGCTGTCAGCAGGACTGCTTCGACTCTTAGAAGCCATATATACTTCCTTGCCATGTGACCCCTCACAGGCCCTCTCACATGACAACTTTCCTATTCCAGGGCAGCAGGAGAACCTCTCTCCCTTCTGATAAGGCAGAGTCTTACATAACCTAAGAGTAACTATCCCCATCACCTTTGTGACACATCACTTTTGCTGTGTCAATAAAAACTACTCCTTTCTATAGTAATGTGCTGCTCCTCCCTCTCCCCTCTGAGGTTGTGTCATAGGAGGCCTATAAGAGATACAGGACTTCCATGACCATCCATCACCCTATGGACTGAATTGTATCCCCCTAAAATCCTATCTTGAAGCCCTCACCCCCAAATGTGACTGTATTTGGAGATAGGGATGAGGTCATAAGAGTGGTGCCCTGATATAATATAACTCGTGTCTTTATAAGAAAGGACCCAGAGAGCACATTCTCTCTCTCTTCCTCTCCCCTTCTCTCTTTTCCATGTGAGGACACAGCAAGACAGTAGCCAGCTGAAAGCCAGGAAATGAGCTCTCACCAGGACCCAAGCCCCGCAGGAAACTTGAAGTTGGACTTACAGGCTCTAGAACTGTGAGAAAATAAATGTTTGTTGTTTAGGCCAACAAGTCTGTGGTATTTTATTATGGCAGCCTGAACAAACTAAAACATGTCAGTAACAAGGCCAACTTCCCCCCACCTCAGTGTCAGTGGAGGTCATGTGGGGAGCCATAGTGAGACACAGCTGCCCCATCTAGTGCTCATGTGTCAGAAGAGGCCTACTAGGGAGCCAGAACACCCAGCCTTACTCAAGAGTAATGAGGATCCCCTCCACCAAAGAGGAAAAAAAATAGAAAATCTCAGCAAAGAAACTGAAAATCTCAGCAAAAAATAGAAAATATATATAAGAAACAAATAGAGATTTTCAAACTAAAAAAATACAATAACTGAAGAAAAAGACTTAAGTGATGGGCTCAACAGCAAAACAGAGAGGACAGAGGAGATAATTAGTGACCATGAATGTAGAACAATACAAATAACCAATCTGAACAGTTAAAAAAATTTTAAATGAACAGAGCCTCAAAGATCTGTGGGACTATAACAAAAAACTTAGCATTCATATTATTGGAGTTCTGATGAAGGGAAAGAAAATGAGGCTTTTCAGCAATAATGCTGGAACACTTCCAAAATTTGGCAAAAGACATAAACCTACAGATTCAAGAAGCTGAGCAAGCCCCAAACAAACAAACAAAAAACCCCAAAGAAATCGTTGTCAAGACACATCATAGTCAAGCTTCTGAAAACTAAATAGAAATACAAACTCTTGAAATCAATGAGACATAATGTTTTCCTATATATAGGGGAAAAAAAGCATTTCAAAAGACAGAGACTTCTCATCAGAAACCATGGAAGCATAAGGAAGTGGCATAATATTTTTCAAGCTGTCAAACCAAAATTCTAGGCTCAGTAAAAAATATCCTTCATAAATGAAGGGAAAATCAAGACATTTTCAGAATAAGGAAGATAAAGGAATCTGTCACCAGAAGACTTGCTCTAAAAATGGCTGAAGGAAGTTCTTTAAAAAAAAGAAATTGTAAATGAAAGAACCTTGGAACATCAGAAAGGAAGAATGATGGAAAGAGTAAAGATATGGTAAATACAGTAGATTTTCCTTCTCCTTTTGGGTTTTCTAAATAGTGGTCGATGGTACAGCAAAACTTATAACACTGTCTGACTTGATCCTCAGTGTATGTAGAGGAAATATTTAAAACAGTTATTGTATAAGGGGTAAAGGAGTGTAAAGGGGATGTAATGGAAAGGGAAACTGAGATTTCCACACTTCACCCAAACTAGTAAACTGTCAAGACCAAATAGACTGTGATAAATCATGTATATATAGTCGACCTTCCTATTTCACAGGTTCCCCATGTATAGATATGGAAAGCCAATTGTACTCCAACATTTTCTATTAGGGACTTGAGCATCCACAAATTTTGATGTCAGTGTGGGTCCTGGGACCAATTTTCTATGATACTGGGGACGAATGTATAATGTAATACATAGAGCAACCACTAAAAAATCTATACTGAAAGATACATTCAAAAATACTAGATAAATCAAAATGGAATTCTAACAATGTTTAAGTAACCCACTTGGACTGGAAAAAGAAAACAGAAGAACAAAAGACAGAGAGAATAAACAGAAAACAGAAAATTAAATTGTATAGTTAAGCCCTAAAATATCAATAATTACCTTAAATGTAAATTGTCTAAATACACCAGTTAAAGACAGAGATTGGCCAAGTGGATGGAAAAGAAAAACACTATATGCTGTGTGCAAGAAGCTCACCTCAGATATAATAATGTAGGTAGGCAGAAAGAAAAATGATGGGAAAAGGTATACCATGCAAAGATTAATCAAAAGAAGGCAGGAATGGTTATATTAATATCAGATAAAGTAGACTTCAGAGCAAATTACCTATTAAAGTCTATTAAAGTAGACTTTAGAAATAATTACCTATGAAGTCTATTCAAGTAGATTTCAGAGCAAAGAAAATTAACAGGAACAGAGAAGGACATTACATAATGATAAAAAAGTAAATGCACCAAGAAGATGTAGCAACCCTAAAAATATATGCACCAAAAAACAGAACTGAAAAATATGTGAAGCAAAAACTGATAAAATTTAAATAAGATAGAGATAAATACACAATTATTGTTGGAGACATTAACACACCTCTCTTAAAAAATGATAGAACAATTAGACAGAAAATCAGCAAGAATATAAAAGGACTCAACAATACCATCAACAACAAGATCTAGTTGACATTTATAGAACTCTCCACCCAATGACAGCCAAATACACCTTCTTTTCAAGCACTCACAAAACAAATACCAAAACAGACCCTATCCTGGACCACAAAACAAGCCTCAAATTTTTTAAAGAATGGAAATCATACACAGTATATTCTCTGATTAGAATGGAATCAAAGTAGAAATCACTAACAGAAAGATAACAGGAAAATTGCCAAACACTTGGAAACTAAACAATGCACATCTAAATAATCCATGGGCCAAAGAGGAAGTGTCAAGGGAAATATTAAAAATACACATAGCTGGGCTTCCCTGGTGGCGCAGTGGTTGAGAGTCCGCCTACCGATGCAGGGGACAAGGGTTCGTGCCCTGGTCCGGGAAGATCCCACATGCCATGGAGCGGCTGGGCCCGTGAGCCATGGCTGCTGAGCTTGCGTGTCCAGAGCCTATGCTCCGCAACGGGAGAGGCCACAACAGTGAGAGGCCCACGTACCGCAAAAAAAAAAAAAAAAAAAAAAAATACACATAGCTGAATGAAAATGAAAATACAGCATATCAAAATTTGTGGGTTGCAGCTAAAGCAGTGCTGAGAGGGAAATTTATACCACAAAATGTGTATCTTAGACAAGAGAGGAAGTCTCAAGTCAATAATCTAAGTTCCCGCCTTAAGAAACTAGAAAAAGAAGATCAAAGTAAACCACAAGCAAGCAGAAGGAAAGAAATTATAAATATAGTAGTAGAAATCAATGATTTCCAAAGCAGAAAAACAATACAGAAAATCAAGGAAACAAAAAGCTTGTTCTTTAAGAAGAGGAATAAGGATTTCCCTGGTGGTACAGTGGTTAGAATCTGCCTGCCAATGCGGGGGACACGGGTTCAAGCCCTGGTCCGGGAAGACCCCACATGCCGTGGAGCAACTAAGCCTGTGTGCCACAACTACTGAAGCCTGCGCACCTAGAGCCTATGCTCCACAAGAGAAGCCACTGCAATGAGAACCCCGTGCACCACAACAAAGAGTAGCCCCCATTCACTGCAACTAGAGAAAGCCTGCGTGCAGCAATGAAGACCCAACACAGCCAAAAATAAATAAATAAATAAATATTTTTAAAAAACAAAAGATATAAATAAATGGATATACAGACTGTGTTCATGAATAGGAAGGCTTAATGCTATAATGAGGTCAATTCTCTCCAAACAGATATGTAGGTTTAATGCAATGCCTATCAAGATGTGAGCAAGACTTTTTTTAAAGATCTAGACAAAATTTTTCTAAACTTTATATGGAAAAGCACAGAAAGTGGAACTGCTAAAATCATTTTGAAACAGGAGAATAAAGAGGGAGGAATCACTGTACCCAATTTCAAGAAGACTATGTGGTGTTGGTGGAGATATAGACACAGAGATCAATGGAAGAGAATAAAGAATGCAGGAGAAAAACCCACATGAGTACATAAAACTGATTTTTTATAAAGGTGGAAAAACAACTCAAAGAATGAAGGACAGCCTTTCAACAAATGGTGCTGCAGCAATTAGATATCCATATTCAAAAAAAAAGAAACCTCAATCTAAACCTCACACCTTATACAAAAATTAACTCAAAATGGACCATAATTGTAAATATAAAATGTAAAACTGTAAAACCCTTAGAAGAAAATATGAGAGGAAATCTTTAGGACCTAGGGCTTGATGAAAAGTTCTTAGATGTGTCATCAAATACATGCTCCATAACAGAAAAAATTGGTAAATGGGACTCTATCAAAATTAAAAACATTTGCTTTGTGAAAGAACCTGTTAAGAGAATGATAAGACAAGTTATAGACTGGGAGAAAATATTTTCAAATCACACATGTGATAAAAGATGAGTGTCTAGAGTACATAAAGAACTCTCAAAAGTTAAAACAAAATAACAACAATAAAATCCAATTAGGAAGTAGGCAAAACACATGAGACATTTCAGTGAAGAGGATATATGAATGGCAATAAGCACATGAAAAAATGTTTCACATCATAGCCCTTAGGGAAATGAAAATTAAGACCACAGTGAGCTATCATTACACACCTATTAGAATGGCTAAAATTTAAAATAAAGTGACAACATCGAATACAGGATACAGAGAAAGTGGATCTTTCATATATTGCCGGTGGGAATGTAAATAGTACAACCACTCTGAAAATTAGTTTGGCATTTCTTAAAAAACTAAACATATACTAACTCTATGATTCAGCATTCCTAGGCATTTTTCCCAGAGAAATGGAAGCTTAAGTCCACACAAAGACCTATACATGATCATAGCAGCTTTATTTGTAATAGCCAAAAATCAGAAACAACCAAAATGTTCTACAATAGGTGAAGAGTTAAATAAACTGTGGTACATCCATACTATGGAATACTACTCAGCAATAACAAGGAACAAACTGTTGATACATGCAACAATTTGGATAGATCTCAAGAACATTAGATTAAGTGAAAAAAGCTAATTTCAAAAGGTCACATACTGCATATTTCCATTTATAAAACATTCTCAAAATGAAAAAATTATAAAGATGTAGAACAGGTTAAGGCTGACAGTGGTTATGGATAGTGGGGATGGGGTGTGTGTGTGACTATAAACAGCACAAAGGAGATCTTGGTGGTGATGGAATAGGTCTGTGTCTTGATTGTGATGGTGGCTATACGAATCTACACATGAGATAAAATGACATAGAAATATACATGCATATTATGACAGTGTCAGTTTCCTGGTTTTGATATTGTACTGTAGCTATATAAGAGGTAACCAATGAGGAAAATTGGGTAAAGGATATAGAAGAACTTCCGATATTGTTATTATACTGTATATGTATAAACTTACTATACTGTATATGTATAAACTCCCTGTTTGCAATTTGCCGTGATTCTACAATTATTTCAAAATAAAGTTTTAAAAACTGAATGTAGATGTATGTTTGTGTGTGTATGTGTATTTGTGTGTGTCTACTTCCTGGTAAAATAGCTGTAACTGTCAGGTACTCTGTTTAGTTTGTTTCTTTTTTAGCAAATTTTAAAGCCATTAACTTAGGACAATAATATTTCCATATCTCTGTCATATTACCCAATCTATGTATTGGTGAGATGATCTTGAGTAAACTCTCTGAACCTCTGTTTTTGCAGTTGTAAAAATTAGGATAATTATACTTACTTCACATGCCTACAGGATTTTTCTAAGGGTCAAACAAGGTTACGTATGCAAAAACCCTGAACCCTCTATCTGACAAATGATAGACTCTCAGGAAGCAATTTCTTTCCTTCCTTCTTGCTTTCCTTTCACTTTGTATTCCACTACTTGATAAGTCTTTATTTCCAGCTGGGTTTCAAGTAGTATTCTCACTCCAGTGAATGGGTATATTTAATGTAAAAGTCCTATGGATAAAAAAATTAAAGCTCTTTGTAGAAATGTTGATTCAAAGTCCAGGACAGGAAATGTCTGGAATATCTTTTTGCTCTATAAAGTAAAAAAACCATCAAGTACTAACAGGATAATGTCAAAAAAACCCAGAAGCCTAATTGAATGCATTTCCACTGGCCCAAGATGGCACAAGTTGAGAAGCAAAAAGAATGAGTAAGAAGGTAGCAGCAGAGGCAGCATAGTTTTAATCTCCCTAAATTCCTCTAAAAACATAAAAAGCAGCTATGATAGCAAAACAAAAGGCCCATGGATGATACCTACAATAAATCTAAATGACCAGGTATTCCTATAATCCCCCAAGTACTCAACACCCTCAGCTACAAGACTTGAGCAATATCAGCATTTGTGCTGGAGAAAAAGAGCACTGACAAATGAGCTTCTAATGGCTCTGAGACCAAGAACCCCCAAAGCACCATGTGGTACTAACTACAAAGCATGGGACAATCTGAGAACAACAGCTGAAACTAGGAGGATAAAATTCATTGGTAAATTCAAGTGGATTGTGTTGTAATAAAGTCTAATGGAGCAGTCTGGGTCCTATAAACAAATCTCCCCTACAAGACAAAGCCCCACACTGAGGACAAGGTGCTGAAAGGAGAATCCAAATTGAGCAGGATACAAACGAGAAGGGCAAATAAAGATAAGAACCAGTTAAAAGGTGGGAGGGGGAGCAAGGAGATAGGAGACAAACAACAGAAATTACTTTTAATCACTTTGAAAATAAAAACATACAGAAGATAGAGCTCTAGAGCTATAAAGCAAGAAAAAATCTTCTGCCCCTCTCCTGAAAGTACAGGAAAGCTCATTTCATTTAAAAATGAGCATCAGAAAAAGATTATAGCTGAATCTCATACAAAGTTATTATAAGAAAAAACAGAATGAGTAGAATAATATCCTTGTAGACAAAAAAAAGTCATGCCATAAGAAGCCTATAAAAATGAAAACTATAATTTTGTACTTAAAAAATCTAAAAAAATAAAACATGATAGAAATTATGTGAAAATATATCAGAATTAGAAAAATTCAGAAATCAAGTGATTGTTGAAAACAAATATTTGAAAAGACAGGTGAGAGAACTCAAGAAAGAATTAGAAAAAAAAATTTTTTTAAACAAAAGCAAAATCAGAATAACACACAATAGATAATGTTTTAAAAGAAACAGAAGATGAAAAATAGAAAGTTTTGAAAAATAAGAAAGAAATTAAGAAAATAATAATAAAGATTTGAAAGAAATAGATAGATATAGAAGATAGACCAAAAAAGCCAACAAACATATGACAGGAATCCAAAGGAGAAAACCAAAGCAATGGAACAGAACAAATGTCAAAAATTATAACATTATAATATAATATTATAATATTATAAATTACAACATCTTGCAATGAAGAATAATAAGGCAGATTGTCATCTGACTTTTCTACAGCAATACTTTATACCAGAAGATGGTAGAGTTACATATTTAAGACACTGAGAAGAAAATGGAAATCATGGATTTACTATCCAGGCCAAATTAACTTCTAGAATGAAGGTCACAGATAAACTGCTATAAACATGCAAGAACTCACATAATTCTGTTCCCATAATGACTTCCAGAAAAATCTTCTAGAGCTTCAAAGAATCAGAAAGACTAGTGAGACATCAAAGTAAGGACTACTGGGCTTCCCTGGTGGTGCAGTGGTTGAGAGTCTGCCTGCTAATGCAGGGGACACGGGTTCGAGCCCTGGTCGGGGAGGATGCCACATGCCGCAGAGCAACTAGGCCTGTGAGCCACAACTACTGGGCCTGCGCGTCTGGAGCCTGTGCTCCGCAACAAGAGAGGCCACGATAGTGAGAGGCCCACGCACCATGATGAAGAGTGGTCCCCGCTTGCCACAACAAGAGATAGCCCTTACACAGAAACAAAGACCCAACACAGCAAAAATAAATAAATAAATTTTAAAAAAAAAGTAAGGACTACTGTTGAGCATTATATAAATAAATATTCATGTGTAGAACTAAGATTAAATGATAGGATCCACAATCATGATATCTGACAATGTGGAATTCAGAACAAAAAGCATAAAAAGATATAAAAAACATTTTATAATACTAAAGGCTCTAATCACAATGAAGATATAACAGTTACTAATATTTATTTATCAAATATAACAGCAATGATTTTCACAGAGCATAAACCATAGGTGATAAAAGGAGAATTAAGACAGAAATACACCCACCCCTATGTTCATAGCAGTACTATTTATAATAGCCAAGATATGGAAGCAACCTAAGTGTCCATCAGCAGATGAATGGATAAAGATGTGATATACATATATAATGGAATATTAGCCATAAAAAAGAATGAAATAATGTCATTTGCAGCAAGACCTAGAGATTATCTTACTAAGTGAAGTAAGTCAGACAAAGACAAATATCATGTGATATCACTCATATGTCGAATCTAATTTTAAAAAGATACAAATGAACTTATTTACAAAACAGAAGCACACTTACAGATACTGAAAAAAATCTTATGGTTACCAAAGGGGAAATGTGGGGCGGAGGGATAAATCAAGAGCTTGGGATGAACACATGCACACTACTATGTATAAAATAGATAACCAACAAGGACCTACTGTATAGCACAGGGAACTCTACCAATATTCTGTGATAACCTATAAGAGAAAAGAATCTAAAAAAGAGTGAATATATGTATAACTGAATCACTTTGCTGTACACCTGAAACTAACACAACATTGTAACTCAACTATACTCCAATAAAATTAAAATATTAAAAAAATAAATTAAAGCAGAAATTATTGTCAGAAAACAGAAAAACAGTAGAACTAATAAATAAATCCAAAAGTTGGTTTTATAATCAAATTTTAAAAATAGACAAACTACTATGTATTAGTTATTGATGGCTGTGTAACAAATTATCCCCAAAATTTAGCATCTTAAGACAAACAAACAATATTCATTATCTCATAGATTCTATGAATCAGGCATGGCTTAGCTCAGTGCCTTTAGATCCGAGGCTCTCACAAGGCTACAGTAAAGGTGTCAGCCTGAGCTATAGTCATCTCAAGGCTCAACTGTGGGAAGATGTGTTCCCAAACTTCTTGCTTCTCCTCGGTATCCTTTCTTTCAACTCTTGTGTTTTAGCTGACTCTGCTTCACTAATTCGGATATTTAATTTTCCACCAATTCCTTGAATGAATGAATTCTCTCTCACCCACCAATTTTCTCTCTTCATTGCCCTTGTTGAGTTATATCCCTTTTATTTATTTACTGTCATTTTAGTGGAATTTTGAGAGGAAGAGGAGAAAAAAATACATTTAACCAGATGGAAATACTCAAACCATGCCTTACATTTCTAATAACTTGTTAATCTCCTGATCATAAACTCCATGAACAAAAGGACTGTGTTTGTAACTCCAGGGCTTGCATATTGCCTGCCACATAGCAGACACAAAATACATGTGTGTTAAATAAATAAATGAGAAGCTGCAGAAGCAGCACAGGATCAAAATCGGTATGAAAGAGGAATTAACAGGTATCAAGAGTCTAAAAATGACTGTTACCCTGGCTTTGCATTGGAAACACCAGTAGGGCATGAAAAAGTCAGTCTCTATCTCAGAATTAACAAATGAGCATTCTTGGGAGATCCCATAGTATCCTAACGATGTTTCCTGACTCCAGGTCTTGAAGCTCTTCACTCCATCTTCCTCACTGCTCTAGAGCTCTCTCTCTTGCTCTGAAACAAAAATCTTCTTGTGCTTTCCCTATTAAAATCCTGACTGTGATAACCTTCAGTATAAAGTCCAAATTTCTTAGCATGAAATGCTGTCTCAGTGATTTGTCCCTGACTACTGCTCAACCATATCTTTTGCACTATAATTCCTCTCCCCCTTGCAGAGTGCTACAGCCATTCAGAACTGCTTGTAGCACCCCAATGATGCCAGCCCACTTTCTTCATAATCTTTTTTTAGTCTGGTAAATTCTTAGTCATATTTATTTTTAATTAATTTATTTAATTAATTTATTTTTGGCTGCGTTGGGTCTTCATTGCTGCGGGCGGGCTTTCTCTAGTTGTGTTGAGTGGGTGCTAGTCTTTGAGGTGGTGTGCAGGCTTCTCATTGCGGTGGCTTCTCTTGTTGCAGAACACGGGCTCTAGGTATGCAGGCTTCAGTAGTTGTGGCTCACAGGCTCTAGACTGCAGGCTCAGTAGTTGTGGTGCACGGGCTTAGTTGCTCCACAGCACATGGGATCTTCCCGGACCAGGGCTTGAACCCGTGTCCCCTGCATTGGCAGGCAGATTCTTAACCACTGCACCACCAGGGAAGTCCTTAGTCATATATATATATATATATATATATATATATATATATATATATATATATATATTTTTTTTTTTTTTTTTTTTTTTTTTTTTTTTTTTTGCGGTACGCGGGCCTCTCACTGTTGTGGCCTCTCCCGTTGTGGAGCACAGGCTCCGGACGCGCAGGCTCAGCGGCCATGGCTCATGGGCCTAAGCCGCTCCGCGGCATGTGGGATCCTCCCGGACCGGGGCACAAACCCGCATCGCCTGCATCAGCAGGCGGACTCTCAACCACTGCGCCACCAGGGAAGCCCCCTTAGTCATATTTTTAAACAGAGCCCAAGAACTTCCCTATGAAGACTTTCCTTATTTTCCCCTAAAATAAAACATAAAATTTCTCCTATGGTTTGACAGTTCCATCCAGTGTACTTGTATTATGTCAGCTAAAAATCTTGTGTACATGCTTATTCTCCATTTCTAGAATACAGGACTTGAGAGTAGGATGCATTACTTATTTGTCTTTGTGTCTGTCTCCAGTGCCCCATGGAGTGTCTATTATGAAGAAAGAAGTTCATAAGGGTTTGTCTACTACATTGGGTGTAACAGTATTTTTACAGGACAGTTTTCCATGCCATTTTTGCTCTTCTTTCCTGAACTAGTTATGAAGGATCTTATGAGTATATACTAAATCTACTTAATATTAACACTGTAAAAGCAGTTTCTAAACCCTAAAGGAGAACTCAGGCAGTAGAGAGATTCCACCTATAATGGCTACAATTTAAATTGTTAAATTTAGCAATTTAGCAGAGAAAGAGGACAAACGCACTGGTGATCTAATACCACCATTATTATTCTTGTTCCTAAACCAACATTGGTGTAAGACTCTACAGCAGGGGTTCCAACTCAATTACCTACAGGAGATAACACGTAACATACATAAGTGAAAGAGTGTATCAAAATGAAGGAACTATGCTCCTTCTGACACGGACAGCCATTTGCTCAACTCCAAGGAGTGAATGTCATTTGAAAACAATGAAATATAACCAATAAAATAATAGTGGAGAAAAAAGAAAATACTAAGAGTTTCATAAGTAATAAAAAAAAAGACAGAGGAACAAAAAATAAATGAGACTAATAGTAAGCAAACAGCAAGATGGTAATCTTAAACCCAACCATATGTATAATCATACAAAAGTAAAGTCAAAACTAGCAATTACCGGGCTTCCCTGGTGGCGCAGTGGTTGAGAGTCTGCCTGCTGATGCAGGGGACACGGTTTCGTGCCCCATTCCGGGAAGATCCCACATGCCGTGGAGCGGCTAGGCCCATGAGCCATGGCCGCTGAGCCTGTGCGTCTGGAGCCTGTGCTCCGCGACGGGAGAGGCCACAGCAGTGAGAGGCCCGCGTACTCAGTCTTACAAAACTTTGCCTTAATAAAAAATTATTGAGGACTCCAAAGAGCTTTTATTCATGTGGGAGACATATATATATATCAAAAAAGAATATATTATATATAAATAAATATATACAACATGCAAAAAATACCATATTAGTTATTTAAAATGAGAAATGTTTAATGTATTTACATATTAATTCATTTAAAATAGCATAACATACTTTTATGATAAATAACTATATTTCCCAAAACAAAAATATTTAGTGAGAACATTGTTTAACATTTTTGCAAATTTCTTTTAATGTTGGCTTGACAGAAGACAGTTGGATACTCTTGTTTCTTCATTGTCTTCTGTAGTTGGTTCTTTTGGCTGAAGTATATGAAGAAAATCCAGCCTCACACAGATATGTACGTGGAAAAGTTATGTTAATATCTATTTTGTATAACTGTAGATATTCATCTTTGATCCTACACCAAAACTTGAAAAGTGGTAGTTGCTTAAAAGTTAGTTGCAATGTGGACAATGAAACCATATCAACGAACTTTTCATTGTCAAGTACATTAAAATCCATTTGTCTATCTAGCACCTTGTATGGTTCTTTACCCTGTTAAGACCATGCATTAATCATCCGGAACATACTGGTTCACTGAGTTTTGCAAATGTTTGCACATTTGCAACATTGAAAAAATTACAGTTGTTCATATCATTACCTACCTCATCTATTGGTAAACCGTCAAGTTCACAGTGACAAGTAAAAGTTTTCCAAAATTCTAACTTTTACTTGAAAGCATAAATGTTATTATCAGTAAAAAATACCTCAGTAGTTTTCCTTGAGGTAATTGGATCACTACATTTATTTTTGGGAGAATCACTGTCATATCTCCAAGTTTGAATTACCATATTTTGTTAGTTGTTCTTAGTAAAAACAGTACTCCATTTAAAATATTGCTAGTTCAGCTTGCGGCTCAAATAATCTCACAAGTTCTTTTACACAGGGCATCATACTTCAATATGTAGCTGAAGTGCTTTATGTGTACATTTAAACAATATGTATTTAATAAAATTGATACATTTTACTCCTTGATAAAGGAGGTTCTTTAAGTGAAACTTTTTTTTTTTAAGTACATGCTGAATACCAATGACTGTAGTATGTTTGATGTCACTGCCTTCATTCATACTAAGGCAATTTTATCCACCATGGCTTTTGCATACAATGCAAATGTCCACATAGTAAGAAAAAAAAATCGCATCCTTGTATTATTATGACAATCATTTTAATCTCACAAACACACCCTGAAAAGGCCTTAGGTACTTCCAGGGGTCCAGGGACTACACATTAATGACCTTTGGTCTAAACTCTCCAATTAAAAATCAGAGGTTATCAGAATGGGTAAAAAAACAAGACCAAAATATATGCTGTCTACAAGAAACACACTTTAAATATAAACAGACAAATTTGTTACATAGAAAAATAATAAAAATATAATACTCAAACACTGATCCTAAGGCATCTGGAGTGGGTACATTAATATCAAAGTAGACATCATGAAAAAGCATATTACCATAAATAAAAAGGGACATTTTATAATAGTAAAGGATCAATTTGTTAAGAAGACAATATAATCCTGAATGTATGCACACAGATACTAAAAATATACAGAAAAAAGTGACAGAACTAAAAGGAGAAATGGACAGGTCCACAATTATATTTAGAAATTTCAACATCCTCTCACCAATTGACAAAACAAGTAGAGACTTCTAGTTTCCAGTTCTGCATGTAAGGAGCTTGGAAGCTGCCACTCCATTTTAACAAGAAAAAAACTGAATAGACTGAAAAATCAACAAATTTTCTTGGATCTGTAAGAGAGGTGAAGACACAGAGCAAGCCACTGTTCCCAAGATTGGAGAGACAGGCAGGCAAAGAGTCACAGTTTACTGGAGCAGAGACTAAGGAGTAGAAACTGCCTCAGGGGTAGGGAGAGCTGAACTTTAATTGACAAGTTGCCAGAGGATTAATGTGGACAAATTTGGGAGTTAAAACTCTAGGATGACCCAGTCATATGGTGATCCCAAAATACTGTACTGTGAAATTTACCTTGACCAGGTTCCCACAGTAAATATCAAGGAAAATCCTCTTGGGCTTCTAGCAGAGGAAGGAGAAAAGGAACCATTTTGAAATATATCAGAACACTCTGTTCTTCTTAACAAGGCCTGCCCTCAGGGGAAACTAGTTAACTACAGCCTAACCTGCTAGGGTATTATCAGAGCCTTACTGAGCTGGGACCTGAAATATCCAACTCCAGCCATTCTGTCCTACCCAAGGTGGGAGAGAAAAGCTGAGAAACACTCGTGAACTTCACAGTCCAGAGGCACAGGCTCACTAAAAGACTAATATCTGTTTGTAGGACTATAGAACACTTCCTCTCTTTATACCTCATCACCACATTACTAAGGCCTCTTTACAGCAGTTCCTTTTACCCAGTACTTCATGTTCCAGATACCAAGAAAAAATTACAAAGCATACTAAAAGGCAAAAAAATACAATGTGAAGAAACCGAGCAAGCATCAAAACCAGACATGACAGGGATTTTTAAATTATTCAATTAGAAATTTAAAACAACTATGATTAATATGTAAAGGGCTCTAATGCATAAAGTAAACAGCATGCAAGAACAGATGTGCAGGGCTTCCCTGGTGGCGCAGTGGTTGGGAGTCTGCCTGCCGATGCAGGGGATGCGGGTTCGTGCCCCGGTCTGGGAGGATCCCACATGCCATGGAGCGGCTGGGCCCGTGAGCCATGGCTGCTGAGCCTGCGTGTCTGGAGCCTGTGCTCCACAATGGGGGAGGCCACAAAAGTGAGAGGCCTGCGTACCACAAAAAAAAAAAAAAAAAAAAAGAACAGATGTGCAATGAAAGCAGAGAGATGGAAATCCTAAGAAAGAACCAAAAAGAAATACAGGATAAACATTGTAATAGAAATAAATAATGCTTTTGATGGGCTTATTAGTAGATTAGACATGACTGAGGAAAGAATCTTTGAACTTGAGAATATATCAGCTAAACAAGTAGACAGAAAATCTGTAAGGATATAAAAGACTTGAACATTAGCAACAACACTGACTTAATTGACATTTATAAAATGCTATATCCAGCAACAGCAAAATATACATTCTTTTCAAGAGAATATGGAACATTCAACAAGATAGATCAATATACTGAATCATAAAACAATTGTCAATGCTCTTAAAAGGATTACAGTCATACAGAATATGATCGCTATTCACAATGGATTTAAATTACAAATCAATAACAAGATGTCTGAAAAATATCAAAATATGTAGAAATTAAACAATACATAACTAAAGAAACCATGGTCCCCCCCAAAAATAATAGAAATTATAAAATATTTTGATTAAAAATGAAAATATAGCATACCAAAATGTTTTTGATACCTCTAAAGCAGTGCTTGCAGGGAGATTTAAATGCTTATTTTAGAAAAAGAATGGTCTAAATCAATAACTTAAGCTTCCACCTTAAGAAATTATAACAACTGGAAGGAAATCATAAAGATAAGATCAGAAATCAATAAAATAGGAAATATGTAAGCAATAGAGAAAAATTAATAAAATCAAATGCTAGTTTTATGAAAAGGTCAATAAAATTAATAAATCTCTAGCTTTACTAATCAAAAAACAAATAAGACTCAAATTATCAATATCAGGAATATAAGAAAAGCTAGCACTATAAACCTATAGATATTAAGAGGAGAATAAAAGAATATTATGATTAACTTTATGCCAGTTAATCCAACAATTTACATGAAATAGAAAAATTCATTAAAATTGTATAAGCCAAAACTTACACAAGATGAAATACAAAATATGAATACTCCCATATCCATTCAACAAATTGAATTTTTAAAAAACCTTCTCACAGAGAAAACTCAGGGCCCAAATAACTTCACTGCTGCATTCTCTCAAACATTTAAAGCAGAAATAATAACAATTCTACAGAAGCTTTTTCAGAAAACAGAGGTAAAGAAAATATTTTCTAATTCATTTTATGAGGACAACATAACCCTGATAACCAAAACAAGGAATGGCATTTCTCACAGAATTAGAACAAATAATTTAAAAATTTGTATGGAACCATATAAGACCCCGTAGCCAAAATAATCTTGGGAAAGAAGAGCTGAAGGTATCGTGCTCTCTGACTTCAGACAATACTACTAAGCTAAAGTAATCAAAACAGTATGGTACTGGCACAAAACAGATGCATAGATCAATGGCATAGAATAGAGGGGCCAGAAATAAACCCATGCACTTATGGTCAGCTAATCTACAACAAAGGAGGCAAGAATATACAATGGAGAAAAGACAGTCTCTTCAATAAGTGGTGCTGGGAAAACTGGACAGCTACATATAAAAGAATGAAATTAGGGCCTCGTTGGTGGCGAATCCACCTGCCAATGCAGGGAACTCAGGTTCGAGCCCTGGTCCGGGGAGATCCCACATGTCACAGAGCAACTAAGCCCGTGTGCCACAACTACTGAGCCTGTGTGCCACAACTACTGAAGCCTGAGCACCTAGAGCCTGTGCTCTGTAACAAGAGGATCCACCATGATGAGAAGCCCATGCACCACAACAAAGAGTAGCCCCTACTCACCACAATTAGAGAAAGCCTGCATGCAACAACGAAGACCCAACATGGCCAAAAATAAATAAATAAATTAATTTTTTAAGAAAAAGAATGAAATTAGAACCTTTTATAACACCATATACAAAAATAAACTCAAAATGGATTAAAGACCTAAATCTAAGACCAGAAAACATAGGCAGAACACTCTTTGACATAAATCAAAGCAATATTTTTTTAGATCTGTCTCCTAAAGCAAAGGAAATAAAGGCCAAAATAAACAAATGGGACCTAATCAAACTTAAAAGCTTTTGCACAGCAAAGGAAATCACTGACAAAATTAAAAGACAAACTGCTGAATGGGAGAAAATATTTGCAAATGATATGACACATAAGGGGTTAATATGCTAAGTGAAATAAGTCGGATGGAGAAAGACAAATACTGTATGATATCGCTTATATGTGGAATCTAAAAAAGACAACAAAATGGTGACTATAACAAAAAAAGAAGTAGACTCATAGATATAGAGAACAAACTAGTGGTTACCAATGGGCAGAGAGAAGGAGGAGGGGCAATATAGGGGTAAGGGATTAAGAGGTACAAAATATTATGCACAAAATAAGGTACTAGGATATATTGAACAACATGGGGAATATAGCCAATATTTTATAGTAACTATAAATGGCCTATAACCTTCAAAAATTGTGAATCGCTATACTGTATACCTGTAACATATAATATTGTACACCAACTGTACTTCAGTTAAAAAATGGTATTACAAAAATACTACATACCAATATCCTTTATGAACAGAGGTTTAAAATCTTCTTTAAAAATTAGGAAATCAAATTCAGCAGTATATAAAAAGGTTAACACAGTATGACCAAGTGGGGTTTATCCAAGAAATGCAAGGTTAGTTTAACATTAAAAAATCAACTAATGTAATTCACCATATTAACAGGACAAAGGAGAAAAACCAAATAAGTATCTCAATAGATGCAGAAAAAGCTTTTTAGAAAGTTCTCATAAATTTATGATAAAAATTCTTAGCAAACTAAGAATGGAAGGAAATTTTCTCAGTCTTTTAAAGGGCAGCAATTAAAAACCTATACCTAACATTTTACTTAATAGTGAAATACTGAATGTTTCCCCCCATACCACATCCCTTTACCACTTCTATTCAGTGTTAAAATGGAAGTCCTAACCAGTGTAATAAAGCAAAGAAAAGAAATAAAAAGCATACAGATTTGAATAAAAAAATTAAATTATCTTTATTTGTAGATGACATAATCATATACATATGGAGTTTACACAAAAGTTGTTAGAAATTGATAAACTAATTAGCGAAGTCCTGTGACGCAAGGTCAATATAAAAATATCAGTTGTATCCCTATATGCTAGCAACAAATAATTAGAAAATCAAATTTCTGAAGAAGAACCATTTATAATAGTTTTGAAGACCATGAAACTCTTAAGGATAAAATTAACAAATATATATAAGATTTGTGCATGGAAATTTTAAAAAATTGTTGAGAAAAAAATTTACCTAAATCAGTGGTGAGATATGCCAGGTTTGTGAATTGGACATTTCTATATATATATGTATATATATATATATATATATCTATATATACATATAGATATATATATATTTTTTTGCGGTACGCGGGGCTCTCACTGCTGTGGCCTCTCCCGTTGAGGAGCACAGGCTCCGGACGCGCAGGTTCAGGGGCCATGGCTCACAGGACCAGCTGCTCCACGGCATGTGGGATCTTCCCGGACCAGGGCATGAACCCGTGTCCCCTGCATCGACAGGCAGACTCTCAAACACTGCGCCACCAGGGAAACCCCATTTCCATATTTTTAAATGTTAATTCTCCACAGCTTGATCTAGAGATTCAACAGAATTCCAATCAAGAGTCTAGAAGTGGGCTTCCCTGGTGGCGCAGTAGTTGAGAGTCCGCCTGCCGATGCAGGGGACACGGGTTCGTGCCCTGGTCCGGGAAGATCCCACATACCGCGGAGCGGCTGGATCCGTGAGCCATGGCCGCTGGGCCTGCGTGTCCAGAGCCAGCGCTCCGCAACGGGAGAGGCCCGCGTACCGCAAAAAAAAAAAAAAAAAAAAAGATTCCCTGACGTCTGGGCCTCCCTGGTGGCGCAGTGGTTGAGAGTCCGCCTGCCGATGCAGGGGATACGGGTTCGTGCCCCGGTCTGGGAGGATCCCATATGCCGCGGAGCGGCTGGGCCCGTGAGCCATGGCCGCTGGGCCTGCGCGTCCGGGGCCTGTGCTCCGCAACGGGAGAGGCCACAACAGTGAGAGGCCCGCATACCGCAAAAAGAAAAAAAAAAAAAAAAAAAAAAAAAAAGTCTAGAAGTATTATTTTTTTGGCAGGAATTGACAAGCTGACTCTAAAATTTTCATGGAAGAAATAATCTAGAATAGATGAGACTATTTTTAAAAAGAGGAACAATGTTGGAGGACTTCAAGGTACCTGATTTTGAAACTTACCAGTAAACTATTGTGGTCAAAAGAATATGCTGTTGGCATAAGTATAGAATAAAAATCAATGGAACAGAATAGAGAATCCAGAAATAGATGCACATATATATGGACACTTGATTTTGATGTTGAAAAGATAATAGTCTTTTCAGCAAAAGATACTGGAATAACTAGATATCAACACTGGGGAAAAAAATGAGCCTCAATCCTTGCCTCATGCCGTACACAAAAATTTACCCCAAAATGGCTCATAGAACTAGTTGCAACTGGCAAAATTATAAAATATTTAGAAGAAAACTTAGGAGAAAAATCTTTGCAAAGATTTGTTAGATATGCTACAAAAAAAGCATAAACAAAATATTGGTAAATTGGATTTCATCAAAATTAAGAAATTCTGCTCTTCAAAAAACATTACTGTATATAAAATAGATAAACAACAAGGACTTACTGTATAGCACAGGGAAGTATATTCAGTATCTTGTAATAACCTATAGTGAAAAAGACTCTGAAAAATATAAATATTTATATATATTTGTATACATATATAATATATATAACTGAATCATTTTGCTGTATACTCAAAACTAACACAATATTGTAAATCAACTATACTTCAATAACAAAACAAAACAAAACAAAAAACACCATTAAGAAAATAAAAGGCAGGCCACCAACTGGGAGATAATAGTAGCATTTCATATATCTAACAAAGGATTTATACCCAAAATATGTAATGAACTTTACAACTTAATAACAAGAAGACAAATATTCTAATAAAAAACAGGCAAATGATGTAAGAAGACATTTCACAAAAGAAAATAAATGCATAGCCAACAAATACATGAAAAGATGCTCAATATCATTAAATTTAAACTAAAACCACAGTGAGTTAATACAACACACCCACTAGAATGGTGAAAATTAACATGACTGATAATATACTCAGTATTGGTGAGCATGTGGACAACTGGAATTCTCATTGCTAGTGGAAATGTAAAATGGTACAACCGCTTTGGAAAAGTTTGGAGTTTCTTATAAAGTTAAACATATGATGCACATGACCCAGCTATTACATTCCTAGATATTTACCAGAAAGAAATGAAAACATATGTCCATCTGAAATTTTATAATGTACATAGCAGTTTTATTCATAACAGCCACAAACTGGAAACAACTACAATGTCAATCAACAGATGAATAAATAAATCATGCTATAGCTGTACAACAGGTAATCACCTAGCAGTATTACAGGATAAACAACTGATATACCCAAAATAGGTGACTCAAAAACAATATGGTGAGCAAAAGAAGCTGAATACAAAAGAGTACATATTGTGTGATTCCATTTACGTGAAATTCTAGAACGAGGCAAAACAAAGCAGTAATTACTGAAAGCAGATAAATAGTTACAACTGCAGAAGTGTAGTGGGGAGACTGACTGGCAAAAGGTACAAGGGAAATTTGTACAGTGGTGGAAATGATCTTTATTTTGACTGTGGTAGTGGTTACAGAGGTCTATAAATTTGTATGTCTCTTGAAATTGCACACTTAAAATAGAGAACTGTATTTTATGTAAATAAAACCTGAATAAAGTTGATAAAAAAAGAAGCTGTAAATTCAAATTTTAAAAAAATGACAGCTAATTAAAACTTTTAGAAAAATACCTACATGAGACTAAGGTAATACATCTGTGACCCAGAATTCTGCTCTGTCATTTACCAAGCACTGACTGACAAGTCTCTCTTGTCAACCATTGAAGTAAGTTCAGTTGACTTTTGAACAACTCAGGGCTTAAGAGCACCCACCTACCTCACAGTCAAAAATCTGCATATAACTTTACAGTTGTCCTCCTTATCCATGGTCCCGCATTCCAGGATTCAATCGACAGCAGATCATGTAGTACTGCAGTATGTATTTAGTGAAAAAAATCTGCATATAAGTGGACTTGCCCAGTTCAAACACATGTTCCTTGAGGGTTAGCTGTATTATTATTATCTCCATTGTACAGATTGCAAAATGGAAGTCTTATTACATCCTTTGTCCAGTTTCACATAGCTGGTACATAGTAAAGCTGGGACTCAAACCAAAATTCCAAGTCTTCAATCCTTTGTCAATTCCACTCTATTGGGTTGGCCAAAAAGTTCGTTCGGGTTTTCTGTAGCATCTTACAGAAAACCCGAACGAAAATTTTGGCCAACCCAATATTATATATTTATTTTGCAGGCTTTTCTAGAAGACTAATAATCCTAAGCCTCTCCTTCATTAATGCTCTGAAGAAATTAATGAGCAAGTGACCTCAAACTACATTTATTTTCTTCTTTACTTTTGTTGGACAGGAATAGTCTTAAAATTGTACTGAATTTGTAATGGTTCCTTGCATTTAAGCCTCTCCTCAATACGAGTTTCTGTCTAGGGATTTCTTAGTGATTTCTCTCATTTTGTACTCCCAGGATTAGTCTTGTACCCTTTATATCACATACTATTAACAAGTGTAACATGGAAGCCAAGGTTCTAACCTCCATGATCTAACTAAAAGATAAAGAAGCATCAAATGTTATACAGTTAATTAATATTTTATTTTTAGAAAAAAACACTCCTTCTGCATACTATTCATTGGAAGGTGGGTCACTGGAAAGGGATTTACTTATCAAATGGCAAAATAATGCAAAATGATATTCATTAATAAGATAAATATAACAATTTACCTGGAAATTGTTATGCTCATAAATATGCATACACATATGTGCTGCAGATTTACTGTACTGAAAACAAACTTGGAACTCAATGAAATTTATATTGAAGTTCTGAATATATTTCTAAGGAAGAAGTATTACTCAACCTAGAAAAAGTGAAAAATTCTCTTGCTACAAAATATAAATGCAGTAACAGAAGTTCCAGTTTTTGGTCCAGGTAGGTTTTCACATGAGATACCTCTTTGGTAGCAAAATCTAGCATACACATATTTTATGATGCAGCATTTCCATTCCTAGGTATCTACCCAAATGAAATGCATATATTTGTGTACCAAACGACATACAAGAAAGTTCACAGAAGCACTATTGATAATAGCCCCAAACTGAAAACAATCCAAGTGTCCATCAACAATGGAATGGATTTTATTTTTCAATGTGACATACTCATACAATGAAGTACTACACAGCAATGACAATGTACAAAATATTGCTATGGGCAACAACACATGAATCCCACAAGCACATTATTGAGGGAAATAAGGCAGATTTTAAAAAAATACATACAGTATGTTCCACTTATATAGACTTAAAAACCAGGCAAAACTAATTTATGATATTAGTAGTTAGGGTAGTGGTTACATTTGGGGAGACAGATAGGGTGATGACTTGGAGGGGTAGGAAGGGGCTCCAGGAGCACTGGTAGTGTTCTATATCTTCACCTATTTGACAATTACCTGGGTGAACTTGCTTTGTCATAATTTATTGAGCAATCCACTCATGACATGTGCAGTCTTCTGTATGCACACTGTACTACGTTAAAAAGTTCATTAAAAAAATAAAGGCTTTAAAGAGACATTTTTAGACACACATAAAAACTGAGAGTATATTACTAGCAGGTACATCCTCACTAAGGAGAATGTTAAAACACTGTCACTCCAAGTGAGGTCTATAGATTAATGCCAGTCTGTGAGCTTTGGCTACTAGTCCAGATGAAAGAAGTCCAGGAACTAGGAGTAAGCATTCAGAAAATGTACAGCAATTTGACAGAGTACTTTTCTGACTATTGAATCTAATAATGAAAATGTGGGGCTTGTATTTCATCTCTGTTTTCTTCATTTAATTAATTAATTAATTAATTTAAAAAATTATTTATTTATTTTTGGCCACATTGGGTCTTCATTGCTGAGCGCAGGCTGCCTCTAGCTGCGGCAAACGGGGGCCACTCCCTGTCGTGGTGCGTGGGCCCCTCACCGAGGTGGCCTCTCCCGTTGCGGAGCACGGGCTCTAGGCAAGTGGGCTTCAGTAGTTGTGGAACGCAGGCCCAGCAGTCGCGGCGCATGGGCTCAGCCGCTCCGCGGCATGTGGGATCTTCCCGGACTAAGGCTCGAACCGCTCTCTCCTGCAATGGCAGGTGGATTCCTAACCACTGAGCCACCAGGGAAGCCCTATTTATGTATTTTTAAAATAAATTTATTTATTTGTTTATTTTTTGGCTGCGTTGGGTCTTTGTTGCTGAGTGCGGGCTTTCTCTAGTTACCATGAACTGGGACTACTTTTCGTTGCAGTGCTCAGGCTTCTCATAGCGGTGGCTTGTCTTTGTTGTGGAGCATGGGCTCTAGGCGCATGGGCTTCAGTAGTTGTGGCACGTGGGCTCAGTAGTTGTGGCTCGTGGGCTCTAGAGCACAGGCTCAGTAGCTGTGGCACACAGGCTTAGTTGCTCCGTGACATGTGAGATCTTCCCGGACCAGGGCTTGAACCCTTTTCCCCTTCCTTGGCAGGTGGATTCTTAACCACTGTGCTACCAGGGAAGTCCTGTCATGCTTAATGTAATTCATATTATTGTACTTAAAAAAATTAGTCTGTGATGATTAAAAGAAAAAAAAAGTCCTATACCACAAATAGTTTAAGAAACACCGTGCTAAAGAATATGCTTTTCAAAGAAGGATGATTCAAGATGCACAAAGGAATGGAGAGAAAAGAAAATGGTAAATATTTGGTTAAATAAAATAATCACTGATTGTATAAACATTAATAATAATGTCTCAGGGATATTTTTCAAAAGATATTTAAGATGCACAACTGCAAAAATATATAAAATATATTAATTTGGTAGGTGTGGAGGGAATTGAGTTCAAGCATTTTTTGTTGTTGTTCCTGCTATCACTCCAGGAGGAGGGTAAAGGTATTGAGGAAACTCAGACATTGATATGTTAACTTTGCATATTGTAATTTCTAAAATAATTACTAAAATAATAGACAAAGAAAGTAATTGCCAAATCAATAGAAGACCAAAAAAGAAAAAAAAAAGATAAAATGTAATCATTCAAAAGGAAAGTAAGAAAGGTGTTGGGCAAAGCAGCATTCACACATATACCACTAGCATGACAGGACATAAATTTAAAGTCAGGTTTTTTAGGGAAACTTGAAGGCATGGAGCAGCTGAAAATACCCCCCAGGCTCCATTTCTCATTATCCCGTAGAGAGGCTAGCTTGAGAAGCCGAGCTCCAGAGGACCCTGTGCTATGCAATTCTATATGTTTATGAGGGACTTGGAAGGAGGCAGGGGACACCAGTTCAACACTGCAACTGTGAGAACTTCCTGGTCAAGAACATGGCCTTATTGAATGGGAACCTCTGGATCTCATCTGCATTATGTCCTTCCACTGAGCTAGGATCTGCTGAGGGAGCTTCTTATTAAGCTACAGACAGTAGGCAGAACAAACAGAAACCATCAAATAGGATAATAGATCTTAAAAAAACCCAGTTTTGTGAACTGTTATATGAAATGTAAATTAACTAACTGCTATGTTGTCTGGTTACAAGACAAAATTTTCAGATTTCGTTTTTAAAAATCCATACAAAGTGTAAAAATACAGAAAGGTTTAAAGAAAGATTCAAAGTAAAAGGATGAAAAAAATCATGTAACTACTAACCAAAGGAAAACTGGTATAGCTTTACACACACACACACACACACACACACATATACATGTGTATATATCTTGTGTATACACATGTACATGTGTATACTATGTAAATACATATACACATATGTATATGTGTATATGTATTTACATAGTATATACATATATGCATTATTATATACATATAGGTATATGTGTGTATAGAGAAAGGGTGATTGCTTTAATATGACACAAAATAGACATTATGGTCAAAAGCATTATTAGAGATAAAGAGGGTCTCCTCATAATGATAAAAGGTTCAATTAATAGGGAAGCTATAAGAATTCTAAATTTGTATGTTTCCAATAGCATAGACTGAAAATATATAAATCAGAAATTGACAAAACTTCAAGAAAAATAGATAAATCCACATCATAATGGGAAAATTTAATACACCTTTCTCAGTAATTGATAGACTATGGAGATCAAATAAATCAGTAAAAATATAAAAGATTTTAACATCATGATTTTTAAAGATTTATGTATATGGACATATAAAGATATGTATATGATATAACACCCAACAACTGCAGAATACATACTTTTTTCAAGTGCATATGTGGAACATTTACAAAAACTGAGCAAAAGCTAGGACAAAAAACAAGTCTGAATAATTTTTAAAGGATTGAAATCATACAAAGGATGTTCACATATTTTTTGGAATTAAATACAATTCTAAGAAAAAAATCAGAACACAAATAAAAATTATTTTGAACTAAAATATAATGAAAAGACCACATCTCAGACATATGAGACACAACTAAAGAAGTCTTTAGAGAAAAATGTGTAACCTTATACACATAATTGGAAAAGAAGGCTGAAAACTAATGAGTTCATCATCTATCTCAAAAGTTAGAAAAAGAACAGCAAAATAAACCCCCAAAACATTAGAAAATAGAAACTTAGAGAGCAGCAACTAATGAATTTTAAATGTTGGTAAAATTGGCAAACTTCTGGTGAGAATCAACCAAGAGAGCGAGAGGCAGACAGAGAGAGAGAGAGAAAAAAAAAACAATATCAGGAATGAAAAAGATGATATTACAGATATTACATTAACCCCAGTACACATAACTCTTCTCTCTTTGTCAAGGTTCTGCTGATGCTCTGCTTTGTCTCACACTCTTATTGGACCACACTGCTCTGTTACTTTCTTATGTTTGGGTCTTTATCACTCTTTGTGGGAAATGCTTGCTATTTCTATAACTGCTTGAAGTTCACTTATTTTAAAATTCTTTTTGGCAGGAAAAGATAGCTTCTAACTGAGGGTTTAAGTAAAGAAAATGCTCTTCTACTGCATGTAAATGTGGTCACCTTGACAACCTGGCTCATTGTTATCCATCCCCTCTGGTCCTCCTATTTAACCTCTTTTTTTTTTTTCAATTTCTTAGTTTTTTCTCTTTTATTTTTTTTTAAATTTTATAAACTTGACTTATTGTGTAAATTTAAGGTGTACAACGTGTTACTTTGGTACATTTATATGCTGTAATATGATAGCCTTTGTAGTGATATTTATCCCATCACATAGATAGTACAATATTGTTGTCTATATTCATTATACTGTGCATTAGACCTCTAGGGCTTATTGCAAGTTTGTACCCTTAAATAACATCTATCTTATCCCCCCATCCCGTATCCCCTAGTAATAAACATTTTATTGTTTTTAAAAATTTTTATTTATTTATTTATTTTATTTTTGGCTGTGTTGGGTCTTCGTTGCTGTGTGTGGGCTCTCTCCAGTTGTGGCGAGCTGGGGCCACTCTTCATTGCGGTGCATGGGTTTCTCATTGTGGTGGCTTCTCTTGTTGAGGAGCACGGGCTCTAGGCGCGTGGGCTTCAGTAGTTGCGGCGGGCGGGCTCAGTAGTTGTGGCTCGCGGGCTGTAGAGTGCAGGCTCAGTAGCTGTGGCACACGGGCTTAGCTGCTCCGCGGCATGTGGGATCTTTCCGGACCGGGGCTCGAACCCTTGTCCCCTGCATTGGCAGGCGGACTCCCAACCACTGCACCACCAGGGAAGTCCACTCTCTGTTCTATTTTACTAGTTTGACTTTATTGTTTCCACTATGCTGCAGGCTCTACTATAACATAATTTGACAACTTGAGACTTGTTTTTATCTGTGTTAGTCAGATACTAAGCATCAGTTGAATTGGAGAAAGGCATCAGGTTAATCAAAAGAATATTGAGAGAGAAAAATCTAAGCTGATCTAAAAAGTATGCTGTGTTGTCAAGATATGTCCTTAATTGAACTGAAGTGTGAATGGATGTCTCTATAGAAGGACAGACCTCTAATTTGTGGCAAAGAGTGGTTTTCCCCCTGCAAAGTCAGCATATTAATAATGTAATTGGTAAATGGATATAAAAAATACTCTGGGGTCAGGATTAAAGCTGATGAGCATAGAAGCAAAGAAAAAGAAAGTGAGGAAAAAGGTCAGGTCCCAGTCTGAAACCTAATGTTTTGGGAAAGAGCTGGGGTTGCTGGGATGGTAACCCTCTAAGCAGTCCCTGGGCAGTGAGGAGGATACTCTGAAGGCATGTCTGGAGAATTTTCAAAGTAATTCTGGCATTTACAATGGAATAAGTTACTTAATGAGAAGCACACTTACCTCCTGTTCTGTTTCCCACAGCTTGGGATATTCAATTAAGAATAATTGGCAATAGGATAATTATTATTTAATTTATAATGACTTTCTTACAGTGATTTGGGTTGATAAACAGCTTGTATATTTTAAACAATTACCTCTTCCTCTTTCTGAGGTTATATTATCATTTGAAAATACATTGGTTGAATTGTGGGAAGTACTCAAACATAACCAGATTCAAATGCTGAATAGATGGGTTGACAAATGAGGACACTGTTACCAGTTTAATCCCCATATGGGCCAATTAGTTTCACATAGAGAAGAACTCTGTTCCAAAGCCACAGATTGCACCATTAACCCCAGTCAGCCGTCTCCAAATTGTGTGTCATTGATCATAAGAGGCCCAGGTATGAGTGTTGATAGCTCAGAGCAAACCCATCATCACCTCTGAGAGCAGAGCCATTCTGTTATCTCATATATTCTTCACATCATAGATGGCAAGGAATATTACCATAAGATGGAGAAGTTGAAAGCCTCTCTGTTTCCCCATTTCCTGCACCCCATAATCTTATAAAAGGTGAAAAATTACAACTGCATAGCTTCCATTTCTGTAGGAAATCTTCATGCTTTAGAGGAAACTGGTAATAACATTATAGATAAGCAATACAACTGGCAAGCAGCAAACAAATTTGTGGATTCACTTCATCAATAATTAACTACACAATTCATGGTACCTTAGAAATTCTAACATTGACCCAAACAGATGAGAAAAGCCAAATACATGCTTTCCCGCTCCTGAAACCTTATTACTTCTGGTTAGTTTGTAGAGTAACAAAAATGAATATCAGAATTAGAATTATTTTAAATGTGAAATCTGTAAAATATGACTCTTGAAACACTCAGTCTAAAGTGTAAAGGTTTGTGAATCTTGCTTATTCTCAAAACAAATGAAATCTTACCTAATTTAATTTCTTGCTATGGAAAAGTTTCAGAGCTGTCCTTAACTTGGGACTAAGCCTGAAAAAGTATCTCAAAGGGTAATTTGGGGTAAAATGGGGTCAAATTAAAGTAATTTAAAAATAGGCATTAATAAAAATAGTGTCATCCTTACCATCACTTCTGCAAACCTATAATAGATGTTTTGATATGTGGATCCATTTAGCGTACTTATCTTTTGGTAATAAAATGTAATTAAGGTAATGGTAAGACTGATTTTAGCAAAAAGCTGTTGCAGTTCTTCTTTGTAACAGAGTCAACATTCTTGGTTCTTTATAAATCTTCTGAACTAAGCCAAAAATCTGGAGAATAAGGAACAATGATTTAAATCTAATGACTGGGAGCCTGGGTAGATTCCCTTTGTGATTCACTCCTTCTCTTTGGTAGGAACTTCTTTGTATACAGGACTAGAGTTCATGGACATTTTCTAAATGTTGGAACCATTTTTTTAATCTTAGATTCCACATCATGTTTATTTTTCACATTCCTTGTCATTCTTGCTGTTTCTCACCCAAACGCTAAAAAGTGTTTCTTTACCACTTCCAAGTTTTCAGAGAGTAAAATAATTCCTCTCTCTCCTTGTGAATTTGGATCCCAACTGAAAAATACATACAAAAGATAGGCATTGGAAAAGAAATAGCAGCTTTACATTAGTACAAGTTGGAAATGTGCATTTAGGCCTTCAGACAAGTGAGCTTGCTAAAACTTCACGTAAGAACCAGAAAACCCCAAGCCACACCTGCAGAGTAGGCCTCTTTTGGCATGGGGGGACCAGACATGTCCCCCATACAGAGGGACTTGAGAATGGGTTAAGTGCCTGCAGGAAGTTTTGGGGGAATTCCTGGGGGGGAGTGAAGGAAGCAGGACTGGGCAGAGGGTGAAGTGCAGCATAATCACAACGAAGACCTCAGTTAATCCTGTGTGTGTGTGTGTGTGTGTGGGTGTGTGTGTTGTGATGGGGGAGTAGTAGAGAAGTCTGAGGATATGGATGGTGCTATAGGCTTCCTGAACTGAGGCAAGGGGCTAGGCCTTACATCCCAGATGGAACAGTCATTGGGTAGGGGATGTAATCTGGGGTAAACCTGCTCTCTCAGTAGAGGACAATTCCTGGGAAGGGGAATTAAGAAGTGTCAATGACCAACATTCTGAGCAGCTGGAGAAATGTCTGCTTCAGTCCTCAAAGGATGGGTTTCAGATCTGGGCATAATGCCACTACAGTGCTGAAGGAACTCAATCAAATGCATGACATATACCACCTTCTGTTCAAGGCACTAAAATGCAAGTTATGATTCAGTTTGCATCCTACATGCATCCTACAGGTATTGCACTTGGCCCTTCCTCCTTCATGTTATGAAGCACTGATGCCATCAAAATTTTCCCACCTGTCTACAAAACTCTTTCTATCTATGTAAATCCTTTCCATGTTCACTCTTACCTTGGAGAAGTACCTACCTTCCATTCAAGGTTTATCCCTTTATCTTTATTCATCTCCCATATCCTTTAGAATCATTCCTTAATAATCCCCTTTTTCCTTCATTTTCAATGTCTTTCCCTCAACTAGCTCTTTTTCCTTTCCCCATTTATATTGTCTGATTTCTCTCATTCTTAAAAAAAAAAAAAAGTCTCATCACCCTGGATCCCCTTCTGGCTACTATTCTTCTTCTCTGTCAAACTTTTTGAAAATACAAAGTGGTCTGGTAGAAAGAACACTGGCTTTGGTGTAAAACAGACCTTGGTGTGGGCCCCGGCTTTGTCCCTTGCTAGCCGAAAAAAATTCCTTAATCTCTCTGAATCTATTTCATCACTTGTAATGGGGGAATGGCAATTCCTATTTAATGATGGTTAAGAATTGAATATCGTAGAATAGATATGGTGGGCATGAATTTAATTTCCCAAATTCAAGTGTTTCTAGAATTGAACTGAATTCAAATGTTTCAATATTGAGTCTCCATTTGGCTGGGTGGTTAGAAACTTCCTTTCTGCATGGGGTTGTGATGAAGTTCTGGAGCTAAGGCAGTGGGGAGAATGGCTTACGTGGTAACAGTTCACGAGAAGGGAAAGGGCTATTGGTCTTGGTTGTACACACTGGCATCCTCTGAGATGTCGGTCATCTCAATTGCCCTTTGCTGCTGAGCTGTCCCTTGGTCCCTTCAATGTCATTTGCTGATGTGCTAGAACTGCAGTGCTAATCCTGCATCATAGTTGAGCGTGGGGATCTCAGATGTCTGCCTCTGAGATCTGGTCAGAAATCTCAGAAATCCTGGTCACACAGGAATTGTTGTGTTGCTGTCCAAGTCATGCTGGGCCCCAGGAAGTTCTGTGGGGGCTGAATGCCTACACTAACCATAAGAAAGAGTTAACCTCTGGTCCTTCCATCCATCCATGCTCTTGCAAGGAACGAAACACAACTTTTCTCTTTTTCTGGAATCTTGAAGGTTACCAGGTTATTTACTCATTTTCTTACTCGGGCTGGCCCCATAGAGCAGGGGGTAAAGCTGGCCCTTCCCCAGAAACCCAGCCATCTACTCCCGTATTCTCTTCCTCCTGCTAGCCTGAGGAGCTTTCCAGTGGTGGTGGTGGTATTGAGTGAGCGAGGCCTTGCTCTTGGCACCACATATTCTCCCAAGTCTGCTGTTTTAAGCCCTAGAGTTATTTCCATTTCGCCCTGAGGGCTAGACTTCTGAAACTAAAAAGCCAGGAGAGGAAGCCTTTCCTCATCAATCTGCTCTGCCACCTCTTTCCCGAGGCAATGATCTTCTAGTTCTCTAGATGGCAAGGAAGAGCTAGGGGAGTCAGAAACCAGAAAACAATGGTTAATATTTCAAGATAGCATCCTGCCACACTTAAGCAAAATGCCAGAACAGAACTTACTTAGCTCATAGTAGGTTTCAATAAATATTAGTTCCTATTCCCATCACTCCACTATCCCCTCTTCCTCAATTGGCCATTTTCTCATTAACGCAGTGAAGCTATCATCGCCATTACACCATGAAACTACTTCCATAAAAGTAACCATTTACTCCCCAGTGGTAAAATTCAGTAGGAACTTATCAAATTTTCTGTTTTATTTGAACTCCTCTGAAGCATTTCCACTGGCAAATACATCCCCCCTTTTTGAAACTCTCTCTACCTTGGTTTTTATAACTTCTGTTTCTCTCCTTACTCATTTGGCTATTTTTTTTCTTTATTCCTTCTGTCCTCAAGTATTAGTGTTTACCATGGTTCAGTTTTTATATCACATTGCTGCCTGATGTAATTTACCCCACTATCTGATGCAGACCTATACTTTCAGACCAAGTCTTTTAGCCAGACCTCCCTATTTTCATATTCTCAGATGCCTCTGACATTATGTAGAGTGTTTAGCACAGTGCTTGACACAGAGTAAGCACTCAATCATGTTAACTACTGTGTTTATTACTGTATCTACCTGAAAGTCTCACAGGTGTACATCAATGTTAATGTCAAAAATGGCTCATTTTGTCTTTTCTCCCTCATAACCTTGCCTCGACAACCCTCCACCCCAAAATAAGCAATAACAACCATAGTGTGCATGCGCGCGCGCACACACACACACACACACACACACATATGCACATTCCTCCTCCCAGGGCAAGGAGGGCATAATTCTGGACATCATTCTTCATTCTTCTTCTTTTCACTACCCCTCTGCCCGCCATCTAATCACTCTGCCCTGATGATTCTACATCAGAAGTTACTCAGGAGATTCTTCCTTCTTCTCTCTCTCCACTGCTTTTACATGAATATAGACTCTCTTATTTTTTCTCATGATTATTCTTCAAGCCCAGCTCAAATGCCTTCATGACACTGAAACCTTCCCTGCACCCATTTTCTTTTCCTAGAGGTCCTGATGGTACTCTCTTGCTTTTCTTTGTGTTCCTTTCACTGCCTGGAAAGTCTCCTCCTGCTTTATCAATTTCTGACCTCATTTTATTTATTTAAAAAATTTTTTTGGCCGGGCCGTGTGTCTCGTGGGATCCTAATTCCCTGATCAGGGATCAAACCCAGGCCCTCAGCAGTGAAAGCACAGAGTCCTAACCACTGGACCACCAGGAAATTCCCTGACTTCATTTTAAAGCTCAGCTAAAATGTCATTAACCTCTCTTTCTTTAGGTTGACCTGACTTAGTCCGTCTCATCCCACTGTTAATTGTTCCGTGATGTGTTCTCTTATCCCTTTATATATGTTTCTATTATTGCACTTATTTGTATTGGTGCTTATTTATGTTGGTATCCTAATAGAATGGAAGATCTTGAGGGTAGGCACTGGGTTGTACTCCTATCTCTTTCTAGACCTTTGTATAGAGAGTCAACAAGTGTTTATGGAATTAAGTTGAAATGAATGTTAAAATGTGAACTGTATGATCTGAGGTATAAAACGTTTTAGCAGGGAAGACAATAGGACTAGGCAAACATGCAAATAAGTTTTATGAAACCCTGACTGGAGATTTCAGAAAAAGAGTTTATGATAACCCATGATTAAGGAGGAAGTATATAAAGAATAACAAAAGTTGGGGACTTTGCCTTTTTCTTCAATCTTTATCAGTTTTCCCTTATGCATCAACTAAAGAAGCTTTTGCTCAGTAGCAAGAGTTCTAGGTATCCTGTAACTCTGATGTCATGTAAATGTAGATATTTAGAAGCAGGCATCTAGAAGGAAGTAACTTTTCGTTAGAGAAGAAATAGAATGAGAACCTTCTGTAGGCATGTGTGACTTGTTTAGTAAATTGTCATTCTCTGACTTGTACACTCAAGGCTCACAATAGCACTTTGAATGGAGCAAGATAAAGTTAAGGAGTTTAAACTAGACACCAAAGCCCAATCATTTTCTGAATCTTTTATACTTTGATATAGAACAAAGGAAGGCAACTCATTTTTGGTAATCACAGACATTAAAGCAAAATCAAGGCAGCCTTACACTATTAAAAAAATCCATCTGATTTGAGATTCATGCCAGTATACAGGGGTTTCATGGTTCAGTGTAACCTTAGTCCAAGTTACCAACTCTTAGTACAAATTGTACTTCTATATTTTTATTTTTGACTTTGTGGCATATTTATATTTTTTAGGCTCTTTAGACATAAAACTTCATAGTGTTCAAATTTTTTAAGAAAAAATTCTGAGAAATTAACCAAAGGCAAGAATCTAAATATTTAATATCATTAATGTGGATAACAATGTATGAAAAAGGCAATTTGTTGTCACATATTTGTCAAACAGAAATATAAGCATATGTAGAGAAGATACTATTTTAATTAATTTTGTGCCTTGAACACCTATTAACCTCAATACATTATTTTTTCGGTAATAGCTAATAATTTTTTTATACATGTGAGCACACATCTAAATAAGAAACAGAAAATATTTATACCACAGAGAGAATATGCCTTTTAATAGGAATTTAAAACTGAAGTTTTAACTGAAATCCCCCAATACAAAAAAGTATGAAATTTCAAGTTAGGTAACTATCATGAAGGAAATAATTCAAAGCCTATTCTGTAACTCAAATGCTCTTATTCACTTTAAGAATATAAAATAGTTGAGACAGAGGAGATTTGTGTAGGGATTTTACTGGGGAAAGTTGAGCTCACCAACTCCAGTGGGGAGGGCATGGAGGATGCTTCTTCAGCTCATGCCAGGGGGCTTCCATGGGCTTCCGTTGGATCATGTGAGAGCTTGGGATGTGTTTGTTCCCTGCAATGAGGGGATTCTGTAGAAATTGGGAAGCAGGTTGCCCAACTGTTTCTGTGGCAGAATCAAGAGGGAGAGAATGGCCTACAGGGCAAAGGATGTGTGAGTATTTCCCAAGGACCAGGTGAAGTCCCATGGGAGAGAAGGAGCTGGTTGGAACCATCTTGAGTCCTGCCTAGGAGACCTTCTGCCAGAGGGTGAAAGGACTCCAGTAGGGAGACTGCAACGGGGCTGACGAAACAGGACCTGAGGGGTGATTAGGAGTAGGCAGCTAAAAGAAAAGTTGCATTACCCACATTGTAGGGGTTGCAATTAGAGAAGCCCAGCAGCAACTCTCCAAAGAGACCCTGGAGAGCCAACCTTAAACACATATTAGTAGCTTCACGGGCCAGTGACCTGTGCAGACCTGTGCACAGAGACCTGTACTTTGTTTAATCCTCTGCTTTGCTGTCTTGAAATTCTTAATTATTTTGCAACAAGGGACCCAGCATTTCCATTTTGCACTGGGTCCTGTAAATCCTATGGGGGGTTCTGTGTGTCAGGCCAAGAGAGTGCAAAACTGGATAACAACATTACCAGCTGGATAAGAACTGTTTTGTCCTTCACCCAGAGACTGACTTGTGGGGGTAAGAGGTAAACGAGATGGAGAAATAGAGAAGCTGAGTTTGCCTGTTTTCCCCATACAGGTTTTCAGCCTAAAGAAGGCTTGAATTCTAAATCAAATTCAGTGTTTTGGTTAAAATCTAATTTCTGATTGAGATAGTGTTTGCAACTCAAAGTGGCCATAGTTCTATCTAGGAACTAAAGGTCGATAGAAAAATTCTGATACTGAATTTCCTCTTACCATAGAAAGCAAACTAGTATTATTTAATGAAATATTACAAATTCAACAGTTGAAGGACTTTGTAGTGGGTTAAAAAAAAGTCAGGTGTAGATCTGAAGCTTTCCAGTTGACTCAGAAAGTATTTTAGTACTTTATTACTTCTTCATTAGTAGAAGAAGCTGTTTTAAAATCGATGGGGAAACTTTCTGGAACAGAACTGTATTTACATGAGATAACTGAGGAAGGAGTTGAGGTAATTACCTAGGTGAGGGTTGGAAATTTACTGTCATTATTTCACTGCTAGCTGTTGTATTAAGAAGTTCAGTCCTCACAGAGCAGGTTCTGAAACAGCTAGAAATGCACACCACCTCAGGAAGTTAAAATTATATCCCAAAATGAGGCTCTGGGATTAAAATATGTAGGTTATTAGTATTATTGCATACCTCTATTCACCCGCAGTCCGAATAATAATATGTATGCTTGTTGCTTTGGAATCAGAACATGAATTCTAGGTCAATTCTCCACGAGCAGTTATTTAATTGTGGTAACTTTCTGTGACCCAAGTGTTCTGAAATACTAAATCTAATGTCCAGAGATTGCTTAAGTTGCTAACAGACTTAGCCATCTAAGAGAGAACATGACAATATGAATGAAAAATTTTTCATTCACACTCTAGTAACACAGCAGGAAAAAAAAGTCTGCCAATATAAAACAAGAGGGAGGTTTCCAGAGAGCTTTAAGTATCCCCTTTGCACATGGCATCAGATTAGTGACATACCTGTTCTTCAGGTATTCTCATCTGTTACTAATACAGACCTATACCTTAAGAAAGATATCTGTAAAAAAGAGAAAAGACAATTAGTATCGATAACTATTGCAACTTACTCTTCTGCTACTTATACCTGGATTTAAACTATGTTCTTTTGGAAATTGCTCTATTAATCTTCTAGAATATTCATTAATTACAGCTATAGACTTAGCATGGTTATTTCAGAAACCAACTGTGGCAGAGACTGCTGGCTGTTCATCAAACTAATTTCTTTTTCTTCCTGGGCTAGACTCCATTTCATGGGTTACCTTGTAGTTTGGTGGCTTGGGAGTGTTCTAGCCAGTGGAATGGGAATGGAAGTGATGTGCACAAAACCTCCCTTGAGTGATCCTCCATGTTTTGCCCCTTTCTGCCAGCTTGATGTTGTGATTATGTGTTGAACGCGTCAGAACTCTAACATGGAAGAAACTTTATTCTTACAAATGCTTAGAGGAGACTTGCCTGCCATTCTGAACTTTACATGGATGAGAAACACACTTCTATTGCTGTGTGCCAGGATAGACTTTTGTATTTATTTGTTGTACCAGCTAGTGTTAACAAATATATTCATGTTTATGGTAAAGGAATTTTAGCTTGCTAATCACTCACTATGTTTTAGATACTATCTAATATTTCATCACATTTAATTCTCATAATAAGCTGTTGAAGTAGTTGTAACCATCGTTGCACAAATGAGGAAATTAAAGCTTAGAAAAGTTAAGAAACTTGCCTGAGACCTAAATTCTGCAGAGGGAGGATTTGAACTCAGATCTCCAAGTCTCCAAAGTGTGTTCATGATCTTTCCAATAAGCCATCCCAAGAGGAGAGTATAGTATAAACTGCACATAGGACACAGAGTTATTTGCCCATTCATTCATTAATTTATCCAACAAACACATTTTGTGCATACTTTGTGTCATGTTCTGTTCTAGACACTGGAGACAAGATACGCTTGTTATAAAGGCAGAGAGGCAGTAACTTAATTTTTGTTACCTGATGTCCTGAAATTCTAAATGTGCCTTCTAGTTTAAGTTACCCCCAAGAAATGATGGACATACTAACAAATAGCTCTCAGTATCTAATTTACTCATTGGTAGTCAAGAAAAGTGAATGCTTTTCTTAAGCTGCATAAGTAACTACTACTGAGAGATACTAGCCTTAAGAATTTCTGGCTTAATAAAGAATGAGGGCTTTGTCTCCAAAATTTAGGAGGGACATTCCCATGGATAAACATGCTCCTGCTGCCCGTATTATTGGAAAGTGATGACAACGAAGAGGAGATCTCTAGCATACACTGTGTATGGAGTACCATCATATCACAATTGGCAGATTCTGCAAAATTCATGATGGCACAGTCTAAGAGAAAGAACAATGGTACTTAAGTAAATAATAGCTCTATAATAAATAATTGTATAATAAAAACTGATATGCTTTTATTACAGAAATTGATGAAACTACTAGAGTAGAAGTACAAAACACAGAAGAAATAGAAGTTTACAACTTTTCAAATACACGAAGCCCAGAGTATATAATCCATTGTAGTTTATACAATATTTACTTTTAGGATTTAATCCAGTTAAGATTTAATACAATCTGATGAGATGGAGAAATATTTTGAGGCAGTATGGCTCATAAGACAAATTTGGTTCTCACAAATATGTTGATGTTAAAATGGGAAACAAATGAAAATTACAGTTGATAAGAGATATCTGGTAATTCAGAGTATCACCACTCTCAGAGTTAAGTATTTAAAAGAGCTTTTGAGACACTCTTTTTAGTGCTGGTGTCATAGTGACTATTTTCTTAAAAATAAAAAGTGGGTTGGGTTATTATAGAATAAAAATCTGACCCATTTTTGTTACTCCCAAGCAAGAAATCTGTAACGGAATAACTTTGCCAATAGGGGCTGTTAGAGGTCTGATAATTATGGTAATAAATTATATTTTATACACAGATAAACTAAATAGAATTAGGAGACAGTGTATATTTATTAATCAGTTCATGACGCGCTGGTAAATACGGAAGAAGGAGAAAAGCAGCAATTGAGGACTTTTACTCTCGGGTGGATTGTATATATTAAAATGGCAAATTTTGTTCTGAAACGGTCAGAGAAGTGCTTCCCTTACAAATGGAGAAAATCGACTTAAAAAGCACTTTCTTTTTTTATTAGGTTTCATATCCCTGTCCACAATCCCAATAGATGTGCATTTCATAAAAGGTGTGGACATAGATGTATAAATACAACTCCCTATATAAATACTAGGGATATAGTGTAAAAGAATGACTACCATCCCAATGTTGTCAGGACATGGTAAGAGTAGGAAGTGCGCGTCAGAAGGAATCACTCTTCTACAGAAAGAAGCTAAAAGCACTAACAAGAATCTTGCACTGGGAGAAATAACAGGTACCCCATCAAGGTTAGAGCCACGTGGTGAAATAATACGGTTTTTCCAAAGTGTTCCAGAAGCAACAATACATGGTGTCAGAAAAAGTAAACTTCTTTTATAACTTTATGGAGTATGATGTATAGTTAAAAAAAATGGCCATTTTGAAAAAAAAAAACATAGTGTTTCCATTGCAAATATCCTCAGAAGCCATGAACTTCAAAAGAAAGAAATGCTATCTATCTTCTTCGTAGTGAATGCAATACATCATGGCTTCCCCAAAGTCAATGAAAACTACTGTCTCTAAAAAGTGTGAAATTTTAAGGTTGAATTACGATGCTAATGCAAGCCGTACACTATGTGCGGTGATTGCTTACAGGAAGCCCAGGGAGGATGGCTCTTCCGAGAGAGGTGTTCTAGACTGGACGATAGGTCTCCTAGGAGTCAGGAACGGTGTCAGACTCTGGACTGACCTCTGAGGTGCAGAGGGGTGGGGTCGGTTCTCGCCCGGCTCTAAGCTTAACGGGGCGCGCCCCCCCAGGGCACCGCCCATCTCTGGGGCCTCAGGTCTGGGCCCCTCACGCGCCCGGCCTGACCTCCTTGGAGCTGCGGCGGGCGGGAGGAAAAGCCCCGGGCACGGCTGCGCGCAGAAGGCAGAAGAGCCTCCCCTACCGGGCCTCGGGTGCCCGCGGCGCGCCACGAGGGCGCGGGGAAAACCCACAACTTCCCGCCCAGGAACGACGCCCCGCTCCCGGCTTCGGCTGGCGAGGGGGGGCGTGTTCTCGCGAGAGGAGAAGGGGCGCGGGCCGCCGTGGGCTTGGGGGCGCGGGGAAGCCCGCGGACGGGGACCCGCGGGGAGGGGGCAGAGGCGGCGGGCCGGCTGGGGACGCGGGGAAACAGCTCCCGCCAGTCGCCGTGCGCCAGTCCCTGACGTCAGGAGTTTTCCTCAAAGTCAACAACAAGCCTGCGGCGGCGGCGGCGGCGAGAGCTGATCAGCGGCGGCCCCATAGGGAGGAGGGGGCGGGGAGGCGGCGGCGGGCCCCCCCAGCGGGGCGCAGCCCGAGAGGAGGCCGCAGACCCCCGACCCGCGCCAGGCCGCCAGGGCCCAGAACCTCCACCCGCCGCCGCCTCGCCTCGCCGGCGCGACCCGGCCCCCGCCCGAGCGGAGTTTTCTGGTGATGAATTGAATTTGTAGCCGAGATCCGATTCCCACGTAGAGTCTCCGCCCCCTCCCCCCGCCGCCTCCCTCCTCCCGCCGCCGCCGCCGCCGCCGCTGCCGCCGCCGCCGCCTCCTCCTCCGCCTCCTCCCGCTCCAGCTCCGCGGCCCGGCCGGCTCCCTCCCTCCCTCCCCTGCAGCCCGCCGCCTGCCCTCCCGCCGGCCATACCGGCTCCAGGGGGGCCAGAGGCTCTGCGGGGTGGGGGGAGGACAGGAGGGGAGGAGGAGGGAGGGGGACCCCCGAGTCGCCCCCTCTCCTCCCCCCGCCCCCCGGCTCCATCCTCCGCCGCCGCCCGAGCAGCTGCGGGGCCGCCGCCGCCGCCTTTGCAGGTAACAGCCACCGCCCCCCACTCTCGCCCTCTCCCCACCGCGTCGGTTCTCCCTCCGGGTCCCCCTCAGGCGGGTTGGCGGTGGGTGAATGAGGTGGGGGCGTCCGGCTTGTCATCGCGCCGGGGGCGTGGGCGGGGGCTGGGTCGCCGGGGGCTGGGGTTGGGATGCGGGTGCGGAGGCCGGGGATGCCCGGCGCGGACGGACCGCACCCCTCACTTTGCTGAGGGAAGCTGAGGCGGCGTTGCGCGGGGGTCGGGGAGGGTGTTCCTGGCCTAGCGATGCGGTCCGGGTCTGGGCCGCTCGGGCCCGGCGCCTCTGGTCTCTGCGCCACTCTCGATCCAGCCCGCTTACCCTCTTCGCCGGCCGGCGGCTAGGGGAGGGGGCCCGCTCGGCCTGGGGTGGCGGCGGGGTTATGTAACGCGGGGAGCGCCTGTGTCAGGGCGTTTGGGTGGGGGAGGGGGCTGTGTGCGCGTGGGTGGGGGAAGGCAGGGATGCGACGGCTCCCCGGGGTCTTGTTCTCCACACCGCCCCCCCACCCCCACCCCGTCGCCGGCGCACAGGAAGAGACGGCCCTGGTGGGGTGGGGGTGTGTGGGAGGTGGGGAACGTGCTTGTCTGTGTTTTTAATAGTAGTGGGGTTTTGATCCGCTCCGGAGTTGTGTGCTAAGAATAGAAATGTACGGAAGATGCTGGCTTTGGCGGATCCAGTGATGCTGTCGCTGCTGGCGGCGGCGGCGGCGGCGGCGGCGGCGGCGGCGGCGGCGGCTCTGGCTGCAAGTAAACAAACCAGCCTCTTCCTCGTCCACCTTCTCCTGCGCATCGGTCTGCATCAGCCATGATGCTAGTGGGGCCCTTCCGAGCCCAAACTTGAAGCGGAGCTGGTTGCTGTGTTCACCCTGACTCCTAGGCGGGGTCACCCCTTGTTTGGGATTTCCCGGGAATCTACAGTTAGGCTAGATTGAATTTCTTTGGGGCCCTGTTTTCAATACCGGTATTTACTGTTTATCTTCTGAAAGCAGAGGAAATGTTTACCCATAAGTCAAGGCTGGCATACTCACGTTTCTTCCACCAAAATAATGTTATGAAAATAGAACCAACACGTTTCACCAGTGTGGTAATTGGTTGAAAGCCCAGTAGTTTGTAATAGATAACGTTTCCAAGTAGAAATTCAACAGTGAAACACAGGTATCTATATTAATTACTGGCGTCAATAAAATGTTCACACTTTTTTAGTTCATCATGAAGCTAAAGAATGTGGAATAGTGACTTTTTTTGTAGTTAATGCGTTGGCAACTGCCTCAAATCATCAATTTAGATATATGTTCCATCTTTGGTAAAGCATGGTCATGTAATATCTTTTAGTGGACTGTAAATCATTAGACAACTACTGGGCTTTGTTTTTTATAGAAAGTCACTAAATTAGGTTATGCATTGTTGGAAAGTAGTTGAAAAAGACAAAGGAGGAAGAATTCCATAAAGATGGTTTAGGGAACTGTGTCTTCAGAACTTGTCATGGCGAACTAAGTGTAAATGAATAGGAATATTACAGGAGGTGGTTGTCTAAAACGTGAAAACATCTTTTATTGGAATATCTACTTATTAGTATTAGTAGTTTTAAGGTATATGACAGGATGCACAATTATTTGCAAGATAGAAGTCAGGACTGTAGATTTTTTTTTCCTTTGCCGATACATAGTCTTGACTTTGAAAGTTCACCAGTGAGATTGTATCTGAAGACCTGTTTTTTGTTTTTCTCACTAGGGTTTATCCCAATATCTTTGACTGGTTTGAGCTTTTAATTTTAAAGTGAGGGAAGTGCATATATCACACGAATGAGACAACATTGGAAGTTAGGTGAATGTAAAGTTTTAGTTTTATGTTTGTACCGTGTATTTGCAGTATGTAGTATGTTTTCTTAGAGTGTTTGAAAAATAATGTCTAAAGTAATTCTGCAAAAAATTTTTTTGAAACTATTATTTGTATTCATTTTGTCTCCTACTTTTAGCCGTTCTGTAATGATTACTTTAGTGAATTGTTTTCCAACTTAAAATTAATTTTTACTTTGACTCTTAGTTTAAATTGTGTATGTCAGAATATTGCTTTGGATGTTTTTGTTTATGTAACTTAAATGGCTGTAAAATATTTTAAATAAGATTTCATTCATTCATTCATTCAACAAATATTAGAGTGTGAACTGTGTGGTAGGGACTGATTTGATTAAAAACTTTTACTATTTACATTTCATCCAGAAGATCACTACTATTAGTGAATTTGTTTTCATAATCACTGCAAATCTAAACATGTTTTCGTTAAACATATGGGACACATGTACTTAGCATAGAGTCTTGTGCAAAGTAAGGATTTAAGGTTTTTTAAACTCTAGCTTTCTATTTAAACATGAGACATTCTTACAAAAAATTCAATGGAAATTTTCGACTACTTACTTTTCTTTAAAAAGAGGAACTGGCTTTACAAATTAATTTTGTGGAAGTTTAGAATTTACTTAAACTTTGCATATTTTTATGAAAAGATGGCTATACTTTCTTTTGTTGTTATATCTTTTAGTACTATAATTCACCCTTGGGAAGATAAGGCAATTGTTAATGATGTGTTAATTGGATTTTTAGCATGATTTGATAGGATCTAGTCTTTATAGTGTGATTAAGTTTCAAGCACTAAAAAATATTTAACATAAGAATATATGACTAACATAAGATGCAAGACAGAAAAAGAAACCATTTCATTTTGACCAAATCAGTCATGTAATTTGACTTGCATTTTTATTTTTAAGTTAATATAAATTAATGCACATGATTAATTTTTGTAGATTTGTGTTAGATTATTTAAATTATTTAAAATTTCTCTGTTTTTTACTCCAGGTTTCAGAGTGCGCATCAGAATTCTAAATGTTCGTTTCGTACACCATGTACTTTTCTGTAGTTGCCTGAATCATCTGATGTTAACTTACATGTTTTATCATGGCCTTTTATGTATGATAGAGCTACATTCAATTTACAGTTAATGCTAGCCAGTGCCTGATGAGCGCTTGCATGTGCCAGGTACTGTTATATGTGCTTAACATGTATAAATGCATTTAATCTTCACAGTAGCCTGTTACACTTTTGAAAGTGATTTTCACAGGAGAAAATACTTTTTCTGGCATTGTAAAAATTTGTTTCATTTTAACTTTAGTAATTTTGAAACACTTTTTCTTTCAGTGTTTGTCCTAGCCTGTTTGTACCTGCTATTAGAATTCACAATGACGATGCTAAATTTCAGTAAACTTGTACAGTATAATTTCCACAGAAATCAAGATAATATAGTAAAACATATTGACTGATCCGTAACTTTTTTTTTCATTTCATTTCTTTCAAATGCTGAATTAAATGCCACAGATGTTTACATGTTTTATTGTAGCACCATAGTCTTTGAACATGTTAGATGTAAACATTTCCTTTGCCAGGAAATCTTCAAATAGTAGTCGATAGGTAAATTAGTGTATGCTTCTTGACGTGTAGATTTGTTTTTTTAGTTCTTTTCAATACTCTGTTTATATTTATTTGTCACCAGTTACAGATATTTCACACTTTTAAATGGGTATATTTTGCTAATATTCAGAGGGAAAAGTAAAAAAAAAAATATTGGAAGAAATCACTGGGAGATTTTCAAATGAGAATTTTTCTTCTCTATGTTAATTGAAAAAGCCTCTGACTATATTTGGGAGTCTAGGGGATGAGAGGGGGAGGAAGATGGTATTTTTGCCAGTAGTGGAATTTAGTCCAAATTTTGTCTGAGTGGAATTGATGTTTGAATGTTTTATCTTCTCAACTATATATTAACCTTTTGAGGACAGGAACTGTGTATAATCAGGATACTATCACCTAAGATGCCATCTATAAGTGAAATAGATACTCAGTAGCTTTAAACTTGAAGAACCATAAATAAGAGCTATTTAGAGTTCATCTAATGCTACACTTTTATTTTTATGGCTAAGGAAACTGAGTCACAGAGAATTAAAGGACCTTATACAGCATTAGTCTGGGCCGGGCAGAGTTGGGAATAGGGACCCAAGTTTCTTGTCCTGTCCTGTGCTCTTTCTAATGCACCATTGAATGAACTTTGTTACAGGATTCCATACCTACTGGTTAACTTTCAGTTTAATCAGGAGTAAAATCTGTCAGGCTGATTAATGGCATTTTTGTGTGTGTGGATTCTTTTTGTTTTATAATCAGGGAGGTCCCCGAGTCAGATTTTAGAAGGATTTTACAGGTGTATTGGAAAAATATGGCCAACTGTGCAACTAAGATTGTTTTAGTAGCAACCCTCAACCTGTCCGTGTGTTGTTACATAAGTGCTTTCAAATAGAGACAAGCCACATTTTACATGAGAAATGTAGAGGTGAATTTGTCAGGAGCTTGTTCAGTGGTTTAGGTGAGCCAGAGGAATCCAATAAGCATTTTCTTAGTTGTTTCAAATTAGAATATTAAATATATCACCCAGCACGAGTTGCTTTTTTTTACTCGATTAATAATGGATGTGTTGGTTGAAATGGCATGCAAATGCCCTAAACAGGGGTAGGGAAGGGGGGGGGATGCTTTATGGTTTTGTATGCATATTTCAAAGTTTATAAAGCTGATTTTTAAGAATTGGCAATTTAGAATAACTGATATTTTGTGTGAAATTTAGAAATCTTTCCTTTGCTTATTCAGGTATTTTCCCATAGTGTGAAACAGTGAAGATATCTATATAGAAAGAGTTGAAAGAAAATCCACAAACTGTTTTGTAGTATGAAGAGAGGAATGGTATCCAAAGTATATAGTTTGTATGGTTCACTTCCCTATATGATATGTTTTTAGCAGGATAACAACTCTTAAAAGGACAGACAGGCTTAGAGTTATTTGAAGTGGAGATCAAATTACCTTGAATTTCCCTTCCACTCCACTATTTTTCCTTTCCCTCAAATCCTTTTAAAAGTTTCATTAGCCTTATGCATTTATTATGGCATACATTAGTTTCACCTATTTCTTAAAATCAGTAAATATCATAGAATTACACCATGGTTACCCTTGACCATCATTTGTTTTTCAAAGTAGCAACTTTCTATTGTATTTGGATATCAGTTCATTACTTTAGTTTGGCTAGCGTATCTAAAGTATATAAAAAATGTGGGTGCAGAACAAGTATATTCTGCATAGTATTAATTATAGCCAAATGTATAGTAGTTTATAGAAGGTTGTATTATAGATTTGTATCATGGCTTTTAACTTAGAAATTAACATACAGGAAATTATTAACCTATGAATTTTGCTCTTTATAAAATAGAATTGCTGGGGGTGCTTTTTAACTTTATGTCAACTTTTAGTCTTCTATTATAATTTCGTTTGTGATACAGTAGTTATATTTAATTTTTAATTTATTTGAAAACATGCTTTACTGGACTTCTGAAATATAATTTGTTACAGAAAATAATGTTCAGAACTATTCACAAATGTACATGTTTTTGAGAGCTCATATTGTGTTATTTTGTAGAAAGCACAACAAACTGATAGAAGAAGTAGTTACTTGTCACTAACTTGTTATGGTAACTGTGAGGAAATGTCATCATTATTGATTGGTTACGGTCTTCTTAGGTTCAAAATTGTAGATGTGATAGCTACTGCACAAATTTGTTTTAGAGTTAAATGAGAATATGTATGTGAAAGCACTTTGATAACAAATTATTATAGGTTTGGAAAAGATTTTTGAAATACTTAGTTTTGCTTGCCCCCTGTATACTCAATTATAGTTCTTGTCACAGAGTAGATAATCAATACATCTTTATTGACTGAATGAACATATATGTGTGTGTGTATATATATATATATATGTATATAATGTTTTCTTGCATGAATGATATTTTAAACAGATGTTTGAAGAACTTTCTTGCTTAAAATTGAATGGTTGGCTGCTGTAAGTAAACAGATATCTTTTAAAAATTCTTAAAAGTATCATGAAGAAAATACCCTATTCTTTCCCTTTTTCCTCTCATAATGGATAATTTTGGGCAGTGTTGATGCTTGATTTGTTTGGGAATTGAAACTTGACCATCTCAACAAAAAGAGTCAAAAAAATGTCGAGAAAAAAGGATAATTTTAATGTGTGTTAGGCCTTAAAACTAATGGAGGTCTATAGGAAACATACTTTAATGAATAGGGAAGAATATTTATTTCAACTTTAATTATTTTTTTGTAGGTGCTTCCATAATGTTTAAGTTCAGGTTTGTTTTTACCAGGCTTCATGCCATTCTCTGTCGACTTACAGTATTAATTTGCTTCGTCTTTATTAGGTATCTAAAGCTGCATCTTTGTTCTTTCATTCATCCATTCATTCATTTATTCCATATTTGTTGAGCATCTCTTATGTGCCAGGCAGCATTAAATTGCTTTACTAAATAATAATGCTATTGAATGAGGTAAAAGATGTGAAAATGTTTTGTAAATTGTAAAATGACATTCAAATGTAATTATTATCATTATCAAATTCTCAGATAATTTTGTATGAAAATACTTTTAGTGTAACTGCTTTGTGTAAATTATAAGTTGAATCTACTAAGAATTTTGTATTAAATTTTTTATAAGAATGGGAAAAATTAGATTACCCTGCAATGAATGTTTAACGCAATAGGTTTAAAAGAAAAATAAACCAAATTTTCTTTCTTACAGCTCATTGGATAGAACACATTTCTAAAGAAGTTAGGACTATAGGACTCTACTTTAGGAAGCAGATTATATGCCTAAAGTACAGCCCATCGTTTAGCAGATTAGTGTTTTTAATAACATGGAAGACTGAGTGGGAGAACGTATTTGACTTGGTGCAAGAGTGTTGCCACTGTAGGAAAAGTAGATCAAAGAATATAGTTTACTGCTTGAGAGTCGATAGCATTGGTTCTATACTAAAGACATCGTTTATTTCTAGCTTATTGGTCATAATCCTAGAGTAGTATACCTTTGAACGTCTTTTAAATTGTGTTCATATAATGTATAATTTTAGCCAGAGGTGACCCAGAGCAGTTTTAAAGCTGAAAATTATGAATATGGGTGGAATTTGGTAACATTTTAAGATGCAAAATGGATAAAGCCATCTCTGTAGTACCTGGTTCACTGCCCTGTTGAAGATGATAAATTTTGTCCTGTTGATTTAATATACATTTAAAAAGTTTAAATGTATAGGCACTGATAAACATCTTTATCTAAAAAACTAGTTTTTGGAAACAGTTTCTTTATAAAACAGAATTCATTGATTTTGGGTTGATCTGAATATTTCAATATATTGTTTTGTCCTGAAGAGGCAGTGCTAGTGGAAAGTGTGTACCTGTTTTTTGTGGTCTTGATTCTCTTATAAATTAGCTGTATGATGTTGGGCAAGTCACTTATCTGTCTTGACTTCTGTTTCTTCAACAGTAAAATGAGGGTCCCTTCTAGCTTTAAGATTCTATCAATGAAATGTCCACTTAGAAAAAAATAGAACCAATTTGAAAATACTTTTGTTTTTCTAGTGTTTTATATAAGGGTATTATAATACAAATTATTTTAATAGGAAAATATTCTATATATGTTTATTGGATGTATATTATTTTTTGATTATTACTAAGTGTTGGTCGCTGATCTCTTCCCTTTCCAATCCCAAGGATATTAAGATACGAATTTTCATTTACCCAGAGTATACAATTTTATAGTCAGAAACCAAGAATGTCTTAATAGATGTGAGGCCTCTTGCTGTAAGTACTACCAAAGAGAAGGTCTAAGAGCAGTTCTTCTAAAGACATCATTTTGCACTAGTGTCCCTAATATTTAACTCCCTTATACAGTTGACTCTTGACCAGTACTGGGGTGGGTTGCTTCCCTCACCCCAACCCCAGTGTCAAAAATCTGCTTACTGCTACCTCTGTCACAAAAACAAAGGAATTGATAAATGACTTATCCAAGGGCAGGAAACTGAAACAGTTTGGATAAAATAAGGATTCAAACTTTAGTTCTTTTGATTCTACATATTGTGGTCTCTAATTGAACACAAACTTTTCCCCGCAGTTAGTTTAAAGCTCTGTAAAATGAAAATGCAGGTACTGTATTTATTGAAAAAAAAAAAAAAAACCACGTATAAATGGACCTGCACAGTTCAAACCCATGTTATTCAAGGGTTAATTGTAATTATTTATGTTGTATAAAGAGTTAACCCTTTCAGTTATCTAGCTTCATATTAAGTAGCCAGTTGACCATGTTGAGTTCTACAGGAAGTTACATAAATTAAAATGATGTTTTGATTCTTTACTGAAAGCTTTTTTGTTTTTGTTTTTTGCCTGTTTTTAATGGTGAAATGGGTCTTGTCTTGAATTATGTGGCCATTTCCTATGGCTGTTTTTCACAGTGTGTTCCCCTGGATTTCAATACATGTTACTAAAGGAAAAAAAAAAGCCCTGTGTGTTCAAGTAAGTTTAGGATTTGCTGAGATAAATAAGTTTATACATTATATATTTTGTACCTTTAATATGGTAATAGTGTTGTTTCAAGAGAAAGGCATGGTTTATAGTATTTTGCAAACTTACTTGACCAAATAATTTTTTTTCTTTTTTTAACCCTCTTTTTCTTATTTTTCTGGAATTTCTCTTTGTATTCTGTCAAACATATTTTGGGAGAATACACCGAGATTCTAATATTCCTTTTGACTCTGTACAGTAGCAGACCTCAATGATTTTGAGGACAGTCTTGCTCCAGCCTGTAGTTGCTGCCCTCAGTCCCATGGCACATGAGTGGGGTGGTCTTCTATTCAGCCATATAAACTTTGTCAGTCTTTTCTTAAGAGAATGGTAGTCTTAGTTCCTGACTGCTAAATGATTAGGCTCTGTACTTAATTTGCATTGGAAAAAGAACTGTAATTCATTTCAGTACTGGCTAGGAAGTCTAACCTTGAACTTATTCCTATGCACTATTTATTAAAGCCATATTTGAGAAAATAGTATAGTTATATAGTCCATACACCCATTTTTCTGGTTATCTAAAATTTATGCCTGGGTTCCTGTGTCACGTTTTTTGGTCCCTTTCTGTGGAAATGCTTTAATTCAATTTTATCTTGGCACTTTCCTTTTTAGCTTGAGAGGGACAATAAGAAATAGCCAGTAAAGCTCATTGCTGTATATATGTGAGGATATTTTTGAGGACTTTTGTTTAGTACACTACAAGGTATCTTATGAAGACCTATGGGTTAAATTTCAGATTTTTGTCCTAGAACGAATTGTTTCCTTGTGAACAACTTCTTTTTTTCTTTTTAAAAATATTTATGGATACTGTAAATATTGAAACTGATTGTATTTCCTTATTTGTATTGCTTCCTGAAAGCTTCAAGTTAAATTTGTGATCCATCTTTCACAAATATGTAGATTTTTACTCTGGCTTCTTTTTATCATAAGTCAATAAGAATGCAGGCTCTGGAATCAGGTAGATTGGGTTCAGATCTTGGTGCCATCATTCATTAGCTGTGTTGAAATCATGCAAGCCACTTAATCTCGAGCCTCAGTTTTTCCATCTATGAAATGGAGTTAACTGTATAATAGATGTAAGCACCTGTAATAGTTCTTGACGTGTCCTGAATACTCCATACTTTTTCCCACATTCATATTCCCTTTGTTTTGCTCCATCTACTTTAAAAAATAATTGATTTTATATGATTTATAATATTTTATTTATTGTAATCTACCTAAAATATTTATTGGAACAGGCAGAGTAAGCATAGATAAATGTAGGTTACTTAGCACATTGTTTTTTACATAAAATCCAGCAATTAAAAACATTCACAATTGCTTTGCCGTACTATTTCTAAATTTACTCAGATTTTGAAACTAGACATACATGAAGATTTACTTTTAGTCCACCTCACTTTTGTTCTCTTCCCTTTTCACCTCAAACACACATTACCAAGGAAATTTTCTGTATTATTTGGGTAGGTGTGACAGTGGTTTTCTTAAGAAATTTTTTTGTTGCAACCTCGTAGGTTAAAAGTTTCACTGTCCTTTGAAGTTCTGTCACAAGACCAGGGAAGTGCATTCATTATAAAACTACTTAATAAATAAGTTCCCCAGTTTGAAGAGCTAGACTTTTATGTGAGGTCAGGCCAGTTGAAGACATTTACAAAGAATTAGTTGTTTGTTATTGCTATGTGAGTTGCAAGAATGGAAAAAAAAGAAATTCTTTCTTCAATACTTCCTTCCAGGCTGAGTCATCACTAGAGAGTGGGAAGGGCAGCAGCAGCAGAGAATCCAAACCCCAAAGCTGGTATCACAAAGTACCTTTTCTCCAAGTTGGGGGCTCAGAGGGGCGCCATCATGAGCGATGTTACCATTGTGAAAGAAGGTTGGGTTCAGAAGAGGGGTAAGTGTTCAACAAAACTGAAAATAATATGTGGTTGGTAAGTGTGCTAACACTAAGTGGTGTCCTGGAAGTTGATATTTTTTTCTGATGCTGTTAACAAAGTAAACTGTGACATACTATGTCCACTAAGATAGAAATGATATTTAACATATGTGTTAGGAATTTGCTTGTTATTTAGGAATTCTTTGTAATTCTTGATTTTGATCATTTCTAATCAAGAAGGTTTGGCTTTCTGGTATGTTGTGTGCATGGATGTTACAGAAAGTTCATGTTGTATTTTTCTGTATTGTCCACAGATTCTACAATCCAGAGAGATGTCTTTAGAATGATTTAATATCTAGAAAAGTATTTAACTTGTATGCATTTAAAGACATGTAAATATATAAATAAAAGTATTCAATTATATTAAGCCAGTTTGGGCGGTGGCAGGGAAGGGGCTTAAAGTAATAAAGAGGAAGGATTCACTCACAAACTCATGGATTCAGTAATCCTATAGTTAGATAAGTAAAGTCCTAAGGTAAAAGACCGAATGAGGAAAGGGATTGTGTGTGTGTGTGTGTGTGTCTGTGTGTATGTATGTTTAATTTCATATTTTAATTTTTCATGATCTACTTTTATTATTCCTTGTTAATAATAAGAAATAATTATTACTTATTTCGTAAAGTTATTTAGATACTTTAGATAAATAATTCAAATGCATTATTATGTTTTAATACTAAAGGAACTCTTCAATGTAAAGCTTAGTTTATCCTCCATGAGATCACCTGCTAATGTAGTCAGTGTGTTTACTAGAAATCTAGACTAGAGTTTAGATTAGTTGCCAGGCAACTACTGTTTATCCACATGGCCAAATTCAGTAGGATGAAGATGGTTACATTCTCAGAGCTTTTAAGTTCTCATATATCTATTTTCTGGTTAAGAGTTACCTTTTAATAATTTAGTGATTTTTAATATTCTTTGAAGTTCTGTAGTTAATACTTAGGCTAAAAAGCTGTTGTCAATAGTTAATATGATTATGTGTTAATGAGTTTTTAAAAAGTCGGCCTTATTGGGCTTCCCTGGTGGTGCAGTGGTTGAGAGTCTGCCTGCCGATGCAGGGGACACGGGTTCGTGCCCTGGTCTGGGAAGATCCCACATGCCGCGGAGCAGCTGGGCCTGTGAGCCATGGCTACTGAGCCTGCGCGTCCAGAGCCTGTGCTCCGCAACGGGAGAGGCCACAGCAGTGAGAGGCCCGTGTACCGCAAAAAAAAAAAAAAAAAAAAAAAAAATCGGCCTTATTGAGTTGTAATTTACATACAATAAAATTCACCAATTTTAATCAACCAATTTTTACTTTGATGAATTTTGCTCAATTTATACACTAGTGTAACAAACCCTAAAATCATGATACAGAACATATCTATCATCCCAGCAAGTTCCCTTATTCCCCTACACAGTCCTCTTCCCTGAACTCTGGCAACCACTGATTTGCTGTTACTATAATTCTGCTTTTCTAGAATTTCATATAAGTAGGATCATACAATATGTAGTCCTTTGTGTCTGGTTACTTTCACATAGCATAATACTTTAAAGATCCATCTGTGTTGTTGTATATATCATTAGTTTGTTCCTTTTTCTTCTTGAGTGGTATTCCACTATCTGGACATACCACAATTTATCTGTTTACCAGTTGGTGGACACTTGGATTGTTTCTAGTTTTTGGCTGTTATGAATAAAGCTGCTGTGATCATTTGAGTGCACGTCTTTGTGTGATGTGTTTTCATTTTTCTTGGGTATTAACCTAAGAATGAGATTACTGAGTCATTTGGTAAGTGTATGTTTAACTATATAAAAACTGCTAAACTGTTTTCCAAAGTGGCTATTCGTACCGTTAAGTTTAATTTTTCTCATGTTATTCTCATATTATAAATTTGGAAAGCATTTTCACATTTCAGTGCTGTATAAAAGTTACTTAAAAAAATTTTTAACTTGTCTGTTACATTTATATTATTTTTCCTATTTTTTTGGGGGGGGGCTGGCAAATAACTTAAACCTTTTGGAGTTTTACTCTAATTATTTATTTATTTATTTATTGCTATACGTGGGCCTCTCACTGTTGTGGCCTCTCCCGTTGCGGAGCACAGGCTCCAGACGTGCAGGCTCAGCGGCCATGGCTCACGGGCCCAGCTGCTCCGCGGCATGTGGGATCTTCCCGGACCGGGGCACGAACCCGTGTCCCCTGCATCGGCAGGCAGACTCTCAACCACTGCTCCACCAGGGAAGCCCGAGTTTTACTTTATTAATCTCAAAAATTTGCTCTCACAAGACTGTTGTGAGGATTAAATGAGATAGTGGGTATGGATGTGTTTTGGCAGTTCTAACACAAATGTAAGCTATTACTATCACCACATTTTATCAAGGGTTTAGGGTGGTTCTTGAGTCTTATTTAATTAATCGTGTCTTGTATGAAATACCAAAATAGAAGTTTGGTGTATAGTGCATGGAATATAAAAAAATGAAAAAGAATTTCTCAATGTTTTTCCTGAATTGTTTAGTGAATGGGGATTGTAATGAGTGTGTGTGTGTGTGTGTGTGTGTGTGTATTTTGGGAAGTAATAGTCATATAAGCATAAGAATTTGAATAGTACACAAGGTATAGAATGAAAAGTAACTCTACCTCTTCTAACTAGTTTCTTTCCTCAGAGAGACCTTTTCTATTTCTAATTCTTCTCCTGATTATTATCCCAGTTTTATATATAATATGCTAAACATTGTTTTTGATAAATCTTAAGTAATCTAGTATATCTTCATTGTGGAAAAATGAAGAATTTAAAGTTTTAATGCCTATTCTCTTTCTTTTATTGATATTTGTTTACTTTTTGGTGTTTGTAATTAAACTTCTAGCACTTGCACCATTAATTCTAGAAAGTATAAACTTGCCACTTTATAAGTTGAGGAAGATTAGTACCCCTCACAATCCTTCCCTTGAATTCCACATTCCCTTCCCATTTTATGTCAACTGTAACACTGATTTTATATTTTTAAGGTTTATAATAGTTATATTTGCTGATTCTGATAAGCATTAATCCATATTATGATTATGTACATAATACTGCTAAACAGAGTAGTATGATGGGATCCATAGAGAATGGATGGATTTTTTTTTTTTTTTTTTTTTTTTTTGCTGTACGCGGGCCTCTTACTGTTGTGGCCTCTCCTGTTGCGTAGCACAGGCTCCAGACGCGCAGGCTCAGTGGCCATGGCTCACGGGCCCAGCCGCTCCGCGGCATGTGGGATCCTCCCGGACCAGGGCAGTGTCCCCTGCATCGGCAGGCGGATTCTCAACCACTGCGCCACCAGGGAAGCCTGGATTTTTTTTTTTAAACATCTTTATTAGAGTATAATTGCTTTACAAAGGTGTGTCAGTTTCTGCTTTATAACAAAGTGAATCAGTTATACATTTACGTATGTCCCCATATCTCTTCCCTCTTGCATCTCCCTCCCTCCCACCCTCCCTATCCCACCCCTCTAGATGGTCACAAAGCACCGAGCTGATCTCCCTGTGCTATGCGGCTGCTTCCCACTAACTATCTGTTTTACGTTTGGTAATGTATATATGTCCATGCCACTCTCTCACTTTGTCCCAGCTTACCCTTCCCCCTCCCCGTATCCTCAAGTCCATTCTCTAGTAGGTCTGCATCTTTATTCCCTCTTGCCCGTAGGTTCTTCCGACCATTTTCTTTTTCTTTATTTCTTTTTTTTTTTTGATTCCATATATATGTGTTAGCATACGGTATTTGTTTTTCTCTTTCTGACTTACTTCACTCTCTGTGACAGTCTCTAGGTCCATCCACCTCACTACAAATAACTCAGTTTCATTCCTTTTTATGGCTGAGTAATATTCTATTGTATATATGTGCCACATCTTCTTTATCCATTCATCTGTTGATGGACACTTACGTTGCTTCCATGTCCTGGCTATTGTAATTAGAGCTGCAGTGAACATTTTGGTACATGACTCTTTTTGAATTATGGTTTTCTCAGGGTATATGCCCAATAGTGGGATTGCTGGGTTGTATGGTAGTTCTATTTGTAGTTTTTTAAGGAACCTCCATACTGTTCTCCATAGTGGATGTATCAATTTACATTCCCACCAACAGTGCAAGAGGGTTCCCTTTTCTCCACACCCTCTCCAGCATTTATTGTTTGTAGATTTTTTTTTTTTTTTTTTTTTTGCGGGATGCGGGCCTCTCACTGTTGTGGCCTCTCCCGTTGCGGAGCACAGGCTCCGGACGTGCAGGCTCAGCGGCCATGGCTCACGGGCCCAGCTGCTCCGCGGCATGTGGGATCCTCCCGGACCGGGGCACGAACCTGTGTCCCCTGCATCGGCAGGCGGACTCTCAACCACTGCGCCACCAGGGAAGCCCTGTTTTGTAGATTTTTTGATGATTGCTCTTCTGACCGGTGTGAGATGATATCTCATTGTAGTTTTGATTTGCATTTCTCTAATGATTAATGATGTTGAGCATTTTTTCATGTGTTTGTTGGCAATCTTTATATCTTCTTTGGAGAAATGTCTGTTTAGGTCTTCTGCCCATTTTTGGATTGAATAGATGGATTTTTATACTCTCTTGGTACTCAAGATCATCCCATACTTTAGTTTGGCTTCTAGTTTGGCATATAACTTATTTCTGGATTTTCTAATTACTACATTTTCCCCCTGTTGGAAGAAGAGGGTGTCCCTTCTTCATCATATCACTTGGTTATCTAGCTTTTTAATCATACTGTTTGTTGAAGTTCTAATATGAACTGACTTTTTTCTGAGTATAATGCTTAGCTAATATCATTATTTAATTGCATTTTTGGAAAAGTGTTTTCTTAGCTCTCATGTCTGTCTTTTTGTTTTGGATTTATTTTGTACTTTTCTGGAGTACTTCCTGAAGTACCGTTTTCAGAAAGAATGTGTTTGGGTGCTTGTCAACACCATTTTTGTAATGTCCTTTTCACTTTTGCACCTGATACATGCCCTTGGTTGGTATAGAGTTCAAGTTTAAAATAATTTTCCTTCAGCATTCTGAAGGTTGTGTTTCATTACCTTTTAGTAACCAGTTTTACTGATAAGAGGTTTGATGCTAATATGAATAGTATTTTTGTAGGTAACCTGTTTTTGTTTTCTGGAATCTTTTTGTGTTGATGCCTCTTTATCCTTGGCGTTATGAAATTTAAGGAGGATGAGTTATAGTCCTTTTAAATTTATCCTATAAAGCATTTGGTGGATCCTTTGAAAATGTGGGCTGTTCTTCAGTTCTGGGAAATCTTCTGTATTTCTTTCATTATTTTTTCCCTTCTATGTTCTCTATAGTCTTCCACGTTTTTTTCCTAGAGCTTCTATACCAATACTCTGTTTTGAAGTTTTTCTTTTATGTCTTTGTTTTTTCTCTTTGTTCTGAGAGATTTCCTTGACTCTTCTTGCCCTTTATTGAATTACTTATCTCAGCTTTTACTTTATATTTCTGGGAATTCCGTCTAGTTGATAGTCACCTGCTCTTATTTTACATATATAATATAATCTGTAATCTTACGACACTAAAAACATTTTAAGTTTTTTCTCCTCATTGAATAACTCTTCCAGTTTGTTTATTTTGGTTCTTTTTTTTGTAGTGGTTGTTTTCTTCAGGTGTCTGGTGATCCCTTTTAGTCTGTGTATATTTCTGAATGAAAGACTGGGGTTACAGATAGTGTCCTCTATTTTTACAATTTATGTATTTTCCCTATACTTTGATAAGTTAGATTTCACTGAGTGAGGATTTGTGATGCTAGTGTTTAACTGTACTCTTGAAAGGATTAGTTGAAACAGTTGGACATTTTTTTTTCTTCTACTCTTAATTTATTCCTTTGGAGATTTTCAGTGTTATTTTAATAATAATTTTATGTTTTAGTCAAGCAAATTTCATTATATAGCCTGTTGTTGTTTGGCTGTATTTTGGTTCAAAGAATTTCTTCTGAAAGATTATTAATTATTATTTGCTCCTTGCTTATTACCCTGGGTAGATTATTATCACCTGAACTTTGGTATACTCATTTGAAAATAAATATATCTGCCTCCTTTACATCACAGTGTGATTGTAAGCATTGTGAGATAATGTATGTAGAGGAGTGGTTTTAAACTATTAAACTATAAATAAAATAAGTGAATATAGAAAAATTTATAGTTCTTACTTTGACTATCAGTCCTTTTTCTCAAACCTGTATTTATGAATCAGTTCTTAGCTCCTATCCAGGTATAATCTCATTTTATTTGTACTTATAGTATTAATAAGTTGCTCTTCAGTAAATATCTTCCTAGAAAAGGAAGAAAAGACTTAAAGATAATTACTGATATTATGTAGGATAAATGCTTTCCTAACTTCGGTTATTAGTGATATATCAGTAGTGAAACCTTTTTTCCTGTACTTAGCTGGAGCAATTGCAAAATGGTGAGTATTAATTGAGATAACACATTAACATAGTATTGTTGGTGTTAGAAATGACAATAAAAGAAACGTCAGTTGCAAACTGGAGTATTATCTGCGTTTTCCTTCTTACTGGTCCTAGGAGAGCACCTCACAGTTTGACTGCACATCAGGATAAGAGGCATCTGCATATGTATTAGATACTTCTTAATTTACCTTCTTCAAAGACCAGCCTGTAGGCATACTCTAGGTAACTCAATCTTTAAACTAGATGTCAAAAGTTTTGCTTTCTTAGTTTCCAATGCAGCTTAGTAGTAATATTTGCTCTTAAGAAAGTTATTGTATTAATAAAGTGGGAAATTTAACCTGCTTAAAGGGTTTAAATTATAGAAATAAGTATATTGTAATAATATTACATAAGGGTTTATTGTAATTCATAAAATTTTGTTTGGTTAATAGTACTGTTTCTTAAAAACCTAAGTAGTCTCTTATTAATGTGGAGAGCCAGTTCCTTTGATAACAAATTAAAATTTGTAATGTATTTCTAGTCAACTCATCATCTTGATGTTTTGAAATTGGTACAAATCTAAGAGGTAGTTTTATCATTAAAACATTTTGATTAATGAAAATGCTGCATGATATATTAATTACTTACACTTTTTGTTGTATTTAACAAATCTAACTTTCATGTTGTGTTTTGTGTGTGTAACCAGCTTGTGCTTTTAAAGAACTTTTTCCCTAGTTTGCCTTGTACTTATAGTTTCCAATTCAGGAATATCTATAAACTGTGTCCATTGAATGACATTTGTCTTATATTCTGTGAAATGGTTTGATTAGATGAACTAGAGTGTTAGTATTTGGTTATTCTAAACTAAAACTTTATATGTTTATGAGTTTTCTCACAAAACAGCTTAATCCCCACTGTGCAAAATATACCTCAGTAACGAAGAATGTAAGCTTGGTTATGTTTTTAACGCATGTTGTGATCTAGTCAATTGTAAGTTGTTACAGAAAACAAAGTGTGCATTTTTGGGGATGCTTATCTAAGTCCAAGGGTCTTTCCTTCTCCTTTAATTTGTATGTACTTGTGTACATTTTGTTCATGTTTTATTCACAAAGTGACCTTTGAAATATGAAGTGATAAAGGAGAGAGAAAATGACAGTATGATTTCCTGTTTACTACTCAGCAGCAAGCATTTTCCATATAGAATAAAAAGCGGTGGTAGTGGTGGTAGTGACTATATAAACCACATGGTAGATTAGAGAAGCTCGCTTTGACTATTGATGTTATAAATGGAGAAGAAACATGGAAAAATTAAATTTATTTTCTAATAGCATTGAAACTTGGAGATTTAATGTATTTGCTGTAATTTGAAATTTATTTTTCCTATTGTTTCAATATATTTGTTTTGAAAATTTTAATCAAGTAAACCAAATGGAGAGAACCATCAAATAGCTTTCATATGCATTCTAGGGTTATATAATTATAAAATTGCCATTACACACCTTACCAATCAACAGTTGAGTTTGTGTATTGATTTTATATCCTACAGTCTCATTAAATTTACTTATTAATGTTAGTTACTCTAAATATTTTGTGATGATTGTCATCTGCAAAGAGCCACAGTTCTGTTTCTTCCTTTCCAGTCTTTATGCCTTTAATTAATTTTTCTGGTCTTACTTCACTGGTTAGGACCTCTAATATAATGTTGAGTATAATTGGTGAGAGTGGACATTTTTGCCTTAATTCTCATCTTATTGGGAAAGCATTTATTTTACCACTAAGTATCATGTAGGATTTCATTGCTGCCCTTTATTGGGTTGAGAAAGTTCCCTTCTATTCCCTAGTTTGCTGAGAGTTTTTATCATGAGGGGGTATTCAAATTTTTCAGGAGATTTTCTGGCATCTATTGAAATTACCGTTTAATTTTTCCCATTATTCTTTTAATATGTCAATATAGTATACTACTTTCATTGCTGGAATAAATCCCATTTAGTTATGATGATCTTTAATATATTGCCAGTTTTTTTTTTAAATTTAATTTATTTATTTTTGGCTGCATTGGGTCTTTGTTGCTGCGTGCGGGCTTTCTCTAGTTGTGGTGAGCGGGGGCTACTCTTTGTTGCGGTGCTAGGGCTTCTCATTGTGATGGCTTCTCTTGGTGCAGAGCATGGGCTCTAGGCACCCAGGCGTCAATAGTTGTGGCACACGGGCTCAGTAGTTGTGGGACATGGGCTTAGTTGCTCTGCGGCATGTGGGATCTTCCTGGACCAGGGATTGAACCCATGTCGCCTGCATTGGCAGGTGGATTTCTAACCTCTGCGCCACCAGGGAAGTCCCATGTTGCCGGTTTCGATTCACTAATACTTTGTTAAGGATCCTTTTTTACATTTATCAGAATATTGATTGATAATTTTCATTTCAGGTTTTGCATAAGTTATGGTAGACTCATAAAATAGGTTGAGAATTCCCTCCTCAAATTTTGAAGGAATTTGCAGAAGATGGGTTTTATTTCTTCCCTATATGTTTGATAAAATGCAATCAGTGAAGCCATCTGGGTTGGAGCATTTTTGGGAGTTTTTTAATAATACATTCAATTTATTTAATAGATATAGGACTATTCAGATTTTGTTTCATCTTGTGTCAGTTTGAGTAAATTGTGTATTGTAAGGAATTTGTCCATTTCATCTATTATTGTTGTTCTTTTGTCTGCTAATTCTGACGTTAGGATTTTCTTGGAGTTGGTTTCTGTTGATTGTTTTTTTTTCTTTGCCTATGATTACATTTTCTTGTTACTTCACATCTGGTAATTTTCAGCTGTATACAGTTCATTGTGGTGATCTCTTATTTCCTACTGAACACCACTGCTTTATGTTCTAATTGGTACTTAACTTGATTCTATTCAGTCTCTATAGTTCATTTCTCCTGTTGTGAAAAGCAGTTGAAATCTCTGCTTTTTTCCTCCACTTTTTGCTTTATGCTTTCAGGCTTATTGGAGTTTTTCCTATGCATTGGAGTTTTTCCTATACATGCAGTATTTATCTAGAATTTGGGCAGAGTTTACGTGCAGGTTTGGGGGCTCCTCTGTGTCTCCCTCTCTCGTGGGATATCCTTCTTACTTTCTAGCCATGAAAAGTTTTTGGCAGTTCTGAACTCCATCATCTGACTCCTTAAGCCAGCAAGACTATGATTTTTTGTCTAAGTTTTTATCCACACTAATCTCAAGGAATGGAGGAGCCCCTCAAGCAAAAAGCCATATAAAAATACAAATCTCATCCAGTGCAGTTCCCTTCTTTCAGGGGCCAACTTCCCCCCAGTTTCTGCTTGCTTTTGGTGCTTTCCACTGCCTTCAGATAGTTTTTTTTTTTAGTATTTTGTACAGAATTATAATTTTATATATGGGAAAGTTAGCCTAATACAAGTCACCCTGCAATCACTGGAAGTGGAACTCTGCTAGGCATATGTTTTAATGTATAGATCTAAAATTGTTCAAGCTTTATAAGTCACTTAGTTTTGTTATTTGTTAATTTAATTACTCATACCAGATTAAGAGGAGTAGAAGTTTCGTCTGCCTTTGTGGTTGAGGAAACAATGGTTTAAACCAGCTGAGCTCCAGTCACCTGTAAACATAGCTAAACCTTTTTTCCAAGTAAATTTATAGAATTTTAAGCTAGAGGAGACTTTGGAAGTTGTCTAGTATTATACCCATTTATCTTACAGATTAGAAAACAGGTCATTTTTTGAGTCAGGGGCAGAGCCAGAGCCAGGACCAGTAGTGGAATTTCTTTATTGCCAGTTTTATGATACTTCATATTTTGTTTCTTTCTTGTCACTCAGGAATGTACTGGAGTTCTTTTTAAAAATCTATTATTAGTACCTGGTGAGGGGGTAAGAACTGTTGGACAGGAGGGTTTAAAACTGTCTAAGAACGGAAAAGGGGAGTATCTTCCATCTGGTGGAAACTTCATGTGCCATTGGGGAGTGCAGGGAAGCTATACCTCTTGAACTTGTTGTGTTAACTCCCTTGGAGAAGCTACCTCCATAGCTTCTGTATCCTTTGACATGGAGAAACTTTCTTTAATTATTGGCATTCTGTTCAGTCACATTGTCTTACTGATGTTATAACCATGCACCTACCACTGTATTTTCTTATAGGTATGTTTTTGCTTATGCCAGTTTTTCTGCTTGGCATTTTTTTTTCCTTTTGTCTTTGTTGGTGAAAATCTTTCATGACCCTCAAAGCCAAGTTTTAGTATCACCTCCTTGGTATTTTCCCACATCACAGTCTTACAAAGTTAGAATGAATTCTCTTGTCTCTAATATTACATCCCTTTCATGCCTTTGCTTCCTTGAGGCTTTATATTAACTAGTTATTACATAGACCCATAATTTTACTTTCTCCATTATAAACTCCCTGAGGGCAGGAAACTTGTCAGTATAACTATATTTCTTTCCCATATAGGGTCCACCAGTACCTTGAACATAGTAGGCTCTTAATCTATTTTTGACGAATGAATAAGGAAGAGGAAGAAGACAATTCTAGAGGTTCAAATAGCAGTATGTCACAGATTTCAGGGCAAGGAACTCAATTTGGGACAGCTGAAGCAAGGCAGGGAATATAGAATAGATCATCACAGTTGTGAAAGCAGCCTGTACCTAGGATAGAGTTTTGGGATTCCAGATCAGGTCATATATCTGGTGTGTTTTTGTGTGTAGGAACTAATGGGGTAGGAATTAGTAGAACTGACTAAATGGTTATTCCTGGCAGAGGTGGCTGGGCAGAACCCTCTTAGTCCCAGAATAGGTGAGTATATAAGTTATCTAAACCAGGTAAGTGGGACACTGTAGTGAAAATACAGTAGTGGTCATAGTTCTGGAAGGTTTATCCATATTTTAAGGGTAATTTTTGCTTTACTCTTAGAACTGAGAAGTGCTTCTGAGTTCATGAAACTTAACTTTTCAAGCTTATAAGAAGAATCTTTTCTGATGTATTTCTGATGGATCATTTATTGTAACTAAAATCTAACTGTATAAGGCATGACTGTTTCATTTTTTAACAGCTCTGAGCACTAGTGGTCTTTGTTTTGCCTTCCTGAGCAGTATAAAACAAGTTCTGTTTTCCATGTGATAGGCCTTCAGATATTTCAAGGTCACTATGATGTCTTCTCTAAAATCTTCTTTTTAAGCAAAGTGTTCTCTTTTATTTAATTCATTTATTGTATGACATGATTTCTAGCTCTCATACGTAATCTTGTCCTACTATGGAAATATCTCAGTTTGTCTTAGAATGTGGTGCCCAGAAGTGAACGTAACAATGTATTTATTATACTTTCCCATCACTAGTTGTAAAAGTTTGTGCTTTCTCATACCATAGCCATCACTGGGTGTTATTCTTTTTTTGTTTGTTTGGTTTTTTGTTTGTTTGTTTTTTTTTAGTTTTTATTGGAGTATATAGTTGATTTACAGTGTTGTGTTAATTTCTGCTGTACAGCAGGGTGACTCAGTTATACATATATCCACTCTCTTTTACATTCTTTTCCCATATAGGTCATTACAGAGTATAGAGAAGAGTTCCCTGTGCTATACAGTAGGTCCTTATTAGTTATCTATTTTATATATAGTAGTGTGTATATGTCAATCCCAGTCTCCCAATTTATCCCTCCTTCCCCTGCTTCCCCCCCTTTTTAGTTTTTGCCATTATATTGCTATTTTATTTTACATTTCTTTGTTACTGAGGCTTAACTTTATTGTTACTGCTTTTAGCCATTGCTTTCTTCAAATAAATTGCTTGTTCTTATCCTTAGTCAGTTTTTGTATTGAAGCCTGTCTTTAGTCAAGTTCATAAATTGTATATGTTCTTATTTATTTGTAAGAACTTTTTATATATTCCGGATACTGTTACTTTATTGATCGTTTTTTCACTGTTGCAGATATTGATATTTTCCTGATTTGTTTATGCCTTTTAACTTTAGTTTTGTCTTGGCAAAGGTTTTTAAGTGTTACATATTCTACCGTATCAAACTTCTCTTCCAAGGAGGCCATTGAGGCCATACTTAGAAACTTTTGCCCTGTTTCCTTTGAGCATCATTATGATTTTAAACATTTGTGTTATGGAAGTCATATATGAGTTCTTTTTATAAAAGACCAAAGCAGCAAATAAATAGAGTACCATATAACTCCTCCACTATTATTTTCCTTCTCAGAAATATTAGTGTCAAGTGTGTTGTGCCAGTAATAAAGTCAAATTTTTCCTCAAATATTTGAGAACCAGAAAGATACATGCCAACTGTAAGTAGTATTTGTCTCTTGCCCAGAGATTAGGATTGAAGAAAATTGGGCAGGGCACAGGAATAGGAATAATTGAAGAAATGAGACTTCTGTGCTCTATTCTGTATAAACATTTGGATCTTTCTGTTTTGTCTCATTTTCCATAAATGGCATCATCATCACTTAACAATATGTCTTAGAGATTTGTCTATGCTGTTGCAACATGGTAACTCAGAAAAGAATGACTACTTTGATAAAACTTGCTTCTAGTGAACCTATTCTTATTTCTCATCCATCTATTTTTCTCATTTTTAAGAACTCATATACTGTCAGTTTAGTCCAGTGGTTAAGAGAATGGAACTTCAAGTCTTGGCTTTGCCTTTTACTACTGGCTGTGGGCAAAATACTCAGTCTTAATATGCCTTAAATTTCTCATCTGTAAGATGGAGATGATAATAATGTCTGTTTTATATGGTTGTAAGACCATATAAAAGATCATAATGTTTGATTAGTTTTATCACAGTTCATGGGATATACTAAACAGTTAATAAACAGTAGCTGCTATTGCTACTTAATATGTTATAGGATATTGCTAACTTTGACATCAAGTTTACTAATATTTAATATTTAGTCTCACCTATTGTTTTCTCCTATAAAAACAGTTAAGGATCCTTGTCTGTACAGGTTTTTATTTTGTTTTGTCTTTAGTACCTTTCTGATACTCTCTATTTCTCAAAGATTATTGATGCTAACTGGAACTCAAAGTGATAACGTACTATCTTCTCAGCACCTTTGGACATCAGTGTTTGCATTATGATAGCTCTCTTGTGAGAAGACAAGTGTAAAAGAGGAGTTAGTACTCTTTTTCTGTTGTCTGGCCTGAATGTTGTGCTCTCTTCCTCAGTCTTCATCTTTTATCATTTTAAAAGTTATGTGTGTCTTTAACATTTTCAAAAATTAGTTTGTTTTCCTATATTTGCTATTATGATACTGCTATCTTTTCCAACACTTTTTCTTAAATTAAATGAATTAGTGCTACAGCAACAAGTATGTATATATTTTTTCTTCCTCACTCAGGATTGGGTAAAGCCAAATGATAGTTGCATTTTAATCCTGTGGTTGACTAAAAATGTTTGCCATGTAAGAACACTAATTTCCTTATCTTCCACGTTTGCAAACTAAGACATTCTATCTAAAATTCATGTGTCAAGAAATAGAGGCTTAAATATATTTTTTAATGTTGTGATATCAACCAATAGAAAAACTAAAAATGAAAATAAAAGTAGTAAAAATTGGGAAGAAAGGCGAAGGGGAACAATTTTTCACCTTCATAGTGGGAAGTCAGTTGATATGGTCACAGGTGATAAGAAAAAGAGCTATAATGCCAGAAGTATTAAAAGTGGCTATTTTTGACAAGTGGAACGGTGAGGGTGTGGGGGGGTTGTGTGTGAACGGTGGAAGAGACAGTTTATTTTTAAGTCTTACGTTCTTTCATCTGTTACTGAATTATTGTTACTTTGTGTGTGTATTAGTTAATAGTAATAATAAACGGTATCCTGCATGATACCAATTTATGAAAATAAAAAGCATAGTTCTGTATATTGATATAGGTGTAAAAATTGATTGGAAGGAAATATACCAAAATATTAAAAGTGGTTATCTCTGGGTAGTGGGTTGTTTTCTTCATTATACTTTTCTGTATTTTGTAAAATTTCTGAAGTTGAATGTGTAACTTTTATAATCAGAAAAATATTATTAAGGGAAAATATATAGGATTGTCATACATTTGGCATCAGTATGACTGTTGTTTATTTACACAAGTACTATAACTTTTTTTTACATAAAGGAATTAGAGAACCATATTCTTTATATGTTTTAAATGTATTAATAAGGCAAGCATTCTGCTAAAAATAACTGAATAACGAGGTAGCCAATAGCAACAAAGACAGGTTTATTTATTTTACCTAAGAAGGGTAAAGGTGGGCAGTAGCTGGTTGTTTATCAGATAAGGATAAAATCACCAAAGATTGAAGCTCTCTCTGCTTCTTTAGCTTGTTGGCTTTTCATTCCTGCAGTTGTTGCTTCAGTCTGTAGTGGGAGGTGGCCAGGGTAAAAGGTATTGGGAATTGATACTGCATTAGCGAACCAACAATGTGTGCCACAAAAAGTATGACATATATATATATATAGTTATAATGTTTGTACTTCAGTTCTTAGATTTCTAGCAGAGACAATTTCCAACCTTTATAGAGGTCAGATTGAAAATTTGGCACACAGCATCCTCTAAAATTTACCCCTGTGGAGATTATTCTAAAATATAGCGATTTTTTTTCTGTTCGTAGGAGTACTAGACTTGTGCTCCCTTCTTAAAAAAAGGGTAGTTTGGGCTTCCCTGGTGGCACAGTGGTTGAGAGTCAGCCTGCTGAGGTAGGGGACACGGGTTTGTGCCCTGGTCCGGGAAGATGCCACATGCCGTGGAGCGGCTAGGCCTGTGAGCCATGGCCACTGAGCCTTGGCATCTGGAGCCTGTGCTCCGCAACGGGAGAGGCCACAACAGTGAGAGGCCCGCGTACCGCAAAACAAAAAAAAAACACAAACAAACAAAAAAAGCAACAAAAAAGGGCAGTTTGGTATTCTGAGTTGATAGTGAATTAGGAAGTATGTTTGTAAAGTGATCCTCAATTTGACTTGATTCTCCTTGCAGAATCCAAATTTCAGTTTCTAGCCAGTTTTCTGAGGATTGTGAGTTTTTAGTGTATCAAATCAATTATATAAAGGTTTTCCTTTTTGTTTTTAAGTCAGTATGCAATGAAATTGGTAGTCACAGGTTTTATAGTTGATGATTCCAACTCTACCAACCCCAAAAGACCCAAATTACATTGTTCAAAGTGTTAGGTTTTATATTTACTTGGATTTTTTCATCCATATATTTTAATGAGTACTACCCCTTATTTTCTTATTCCTCTGTCACTGACTTCTTTAAAAAAATTATTTTTAATGCAAATTTATATCGCTTTCAGGGTGATATTTATGGCTTTCAGCATTAAAATGGTGCTGAATAAAAATAGATTACTATCAAATTAGACTTGTTTATAAAAGTTTAGGTCTTAGTAGTTGTGTTTATCAATGAATTGATAAACTTCTTTTTTGTTAATTTTTCTTACCAGTTACCCAGAGATATTTATTTAGCCCCAAGCAATTTTATCTTAGTCTAAAAAGGTGTTACCACTTTATGCTTTTGAGGAGTGAAAAATTGTTCTGTAAAATAAGTGAGCATATTTATTTCTAGTACTTGGATAAACTCATTTCTTTAATCAAATTAGAGAAGTATGTACTGGAGACTGGGGAGGATATGGAGATGCAGGTCACCTGCCTTCATAGAGTCTAGAGTCTAAGTGGGGGAAGAGACTCTTTAAGATGAGTTAATTCCCTCATCTGTATTGTGGGGATAATAATAGTTCTTACCTTATGAAAGTTATTGTGAGGATTGAGTTAAATCATGTGAAAGGCTTTGAATTACGCCAGGCACATAGTATGTGCTTCATAAATGTTAGCTGCTTTTACTATTATTATTAAAAAATAGAGATTTGTACAGAGTGCTTTGGGAACACAGACTAGGCAGGGATTGACTCCCTGGAAAAGGGAGGGGAGTGATAAAATTTTTACCTGCCTTCAATTCTGCTTCATAGTTACCTTGTTTATCTTTGCTATTGAATGCCTACTGCATAGTAAGTCCTCAAAGGAAGGAATCAGAGAAGTTACACAAGTGAAATTTTCTTAAAACATCTTAACGTAGATGTCAGTAGAATTGGAAGATGTAGTATTAAAATTTATCACCCAGTCTTCTATGCCTGACTTAATCCTAGGATAGAATTTAGAATATTTTTTCACGTAAGTAAATAACAGAGGGTAATTTAAGAAATAGAAAAGCTATTATTTTTAACCAGGCTTTTGAAACAAGCTGGGTTTTCAGATAGTTTAAGATAATACTTTCTAGCAAGGACTTGGGATGCAAGTATCTTATACTTCAGACTAGACACATAGCTATATATTTTGACAGTAGTACTGTGTCGTTTTAGAGCAGTATAGCTACATTGGTTATCTGCTGCTATATAACATTATCCAACACTTAGTGGTTTAAAACAATGATTTATTATTTTTCATGATTCTGTGGTTTGACTCAGTGGTTATTCTGGTGATCTCAATTGGGGTCACTCAGTTGGCTGCATTTAGAGGGTAACTAGGCAAAACTGGGAGATCCCAGAAGGCTTTGCTCCCATATTTGGGTCCTTGGTGCTGAATGTTGACTGGGAGTGCCTTGGTTCTCCTTCCTGTTGCCTTTCTTCAGCAGGACAGCCTGAACTTCAGAGCATTTGGCTGGCTTCTGAGAATGCAAACTTCCAGCCCTACTAAAGGCTAGAACCAGAGCTGGCACAGTATTTGTTCTAATACATTTTATTGGTCAAACAAGTCACAAGGCCAGCCTAGATTCAAGAGGAGGAGAAACAGAGTCCATCTCTTGATGGAAAGAGTGGCAAAGAATTTGTGGCCCCTTAATCTACAGTAGTAGCATGGTGCATTATTTTTGATTGGCTATTTGCATTCTACCTTCCATGATTTATCCCTTATGTTTCTTCCCTTATGTTTTACCTTTTTATTTTTTCTTTGGTTCTCAGTGAATTTTTGTAGTTTGTCTTCTGTTTCACTGATTAAAAATTCTGTTCGTTTGTTACAGTGTGGATTTTAGTTCAGCCTTTGTTTTTACTTTGCCTATATTCATTTCTTTTCTAGTTTTCTTTTAATATATCCTACATTTTAGCCTTCTCCCTTTTCTTTGTGTCTTTTATCTTTAATTTTATGGAATCTAAATCTTCATTCACAACATAAATCATAGGCGTGGTAGCTGGGCTAGAGTCAGTGTCAGAAACACTGGGGTGGCGTCTACCAGGTTTTGTTATTGACAGTAGGACCCTGAATCTTTGGTTTAGGAATCTAGTGGAAGATGACTAGATAGCCCCTTTTGACAGAGACAACCCTTCAGCTTTTGATAATCACTACTGAGTTTTTACATGTTGTAAAAAGGGTTTCAGCTGGTTACCCATAAAACTGTAGTGAAATTATAAATTGCTTAAATTTTGTGATTTAAAACATGTAAGATAAGCTGTTGATATGCTAGTTTAGAAAGCAATTCAACCTGTACATAACTTAAGTAAACTCAAGTAAAGCCTTTTGATGACTACAGCTGTGGTAAACATGCTGCCTGCAATCTCAGGAGAGATCCTGGTCCAGAACCACCTGACTAAGCCCCTCCTGTCCCATTGAAACTGTGCAGAAGTTTACTGTATTTGAAACGCTAACTTTTGGGGTAGTTATATAGAAGTTGTACAGATTTTGGTATCAAAGTGGTTTTATTTTGCCATAACAACAACCTGAAATGGAGGCCTGTCTTTAGAACTCAGTGGTGGACACAGTCTAGAAAGATTTTGAGGCATTAGTGAAAGCCTGAAAAGCCTTGAATAGATTGTTAGTAGAAGTTTGAGGCCTTTGAGAAGACTGTGGGTAAGAGCTTAGAGAAAAGTAAGAAAAATGTTATCAGAAATTTGAGGAAGGAGATTCTTGTTCTGTAGTGGCAGAAAGTTTAGGAACTCTGTCACCGGCAATAAGATGAGAAGCAGGAAAATGTACACAATGAATTAGGTGATCTAGCTAAGGGGATTTTGTAGCAGAATGTTAAAAATATTCCTAGTTTCTTCTCGCTGCTTATATATAAAATGTAAAAGGAGAGGGACCAATCAAAGGAAGTACTGTTAAACAAAAAGGAGCGTGGAACTGTTGAGTTTGAAAATTCCTAGCTTCTTCATTTGACCAGTGTTGCTAAAATTAAGGAGTAGATTCTGGGAAACAGCAATTCCAAGACACTCTCAGGAAAACATGTTCTACAGATGAAGCTGAGGATGTGACTTTAAAATCCTTTAAAACCTCAGAAAGATCCAAGGTGTTGTCTCAAAGACCTCTTGAGTCAAACAGTAGGGGTTCTAAGAGCATTTAGAGTTGTCCCTCAGCAGTCTCATCAGAGGCCTACATATAGAAGGAAGGGCTTATCTTGAAGAGATTTATGGGTATGGCCTTTGTCTCACAATGGAGTAAACCATGGTAAGATTCTCAGGAGATCCACAGTTTCTTCTCTCCTCTCTTCCTCCCTTTCCCCTCGTTTTCTTTCTTTTAATGAGAATGAATTGGCCAAAACACTGTCAGCTTGCACTGGACTTGGACAAAGACAGTACAAACGAAAAGCAGCCTTTGGATCCCTGAACTTCTGCAGGCAGGAAGCATGTTGAGAAAACTGCACAGCTGCAAACATGGGCTACCCTTTATGGAAAAGAAAGGATGACTTGGAAAGCAGAACCAAGAGCCTAGAGGACAGAAACAGGCCTTAAATTCTGATCGGGGATTACCTGTATTGCACTGGATTTCAGAATTGCTATGAGCCCAGTGACTCATCCACCTCCTGATTTCTCTCTTTTGAGCAGCAGTGCTATAGTAGTTTCCCTGTGCCTTTTGTGCCTTTGGTCCTGAGCTTCTGACCCACAGAAACTGTGAGATGATAAAGGCTTATTGTTATTTTAAAGCTCTAAGTTTTGTGGTAATCTGTTATGCAGTGATAGATAACTAATGCAGTGACAAGTTGAAATTGGAAGGCTGAGAAGAGAACCCTGCAGACATTTCAGCCCTGGAAGTGGGGGAGAACATGAACACAGAGGGAAAATAAGACCTCTGATTTCAAAGGTCTTGATCTGTTAGAATCATGGGCTGACTGTTTGTCATTGGAAAAAGATGTAAAGTCAAGAATATTAATGTGTGTTCTGTTAAACAGTGGAGAAAGGAGTTACCAATAATTATTGCTAAGGACTAGAATTTTATGTGTAAAATGGGAAAGAACTCTATTTGTGTTACCTTTAGTTTTACCATTTACCCTTGTTTCTTAGTAAGCAAAGTTGTTTACATAGTGTATATTCTCAGAGGTCAACATTAATTTTGTATAAAAGTATTTAAAATAAATAAATCTTAGATACAGTAGGGCTCTATACTCAGCTTTTATCAATTTACTTATCTTTAAAGTGGATGAAAAGAAGAGGAAATTACTTTCACTTTTAACTCTACTTGAAAATTTTGAAAATTTTAGTTATACAGTAAAGCTAAAAGTTACAGAGTTAATGAGCATGTAAACATCCTTAATGTTTTACCACATTTGCTTTATGTGTGCTTTTTTCCCCCACCTTTGAAGGTACATTTGCTAAAACGTGCATATATTTAAGGTATACAATACAATGTTTTGATATATGTGTACATGGTGAAATGATTACCATAATTAAACTAATTAACATATTCATTACCTCACCCAGTTACAGTTTTACTTTTGTTTTTGGTTGAATCATTTGAAAGTATGATGCAGATGTTGCTCCATCTCTAAGTTCTGTTAGCCCAAATCTCCAAGAATGAGGTATTTATAACTATCATTAATACAACTAAGAAAATTAATACATTCAACAATCATATCTAATATGGCAGTCCAAAAAAGCTTTTATATGTTTTTAAAAATCCAGGATCTATACAGTATATTTGGTTATGTCTCTAGCCCGTTTTATTCTGGAATAATAAAAATGTGACATTATGTTGCTTTCTATGACATTGATTCTAATTTTCTTTGAGGATTTTATGCATCATGTTGCCTTGTAGAATATTCCACATTCTGGATTTGTCTAATTTTTCTTTATTATTACATCCAGTTTGAATCTTTTTTGGTGAAAATACTGCATAGATGATGTATAGTTGATCAAGAAGGTGACTTCTGGATCTCTTCACTACAGATATATTTTTTTCCCCATTTAAAAACCTGTGGGGTCATAATTCCCAACAACCTTTCACTTTGGTTTTAAACTTCCATTGGTGCCACTGCCTGAATCAATTTTTACATTGTGAATTCCAAAGGAAAATTCCTTTGTAATGGCCATATAATATATCCATATTTGCAGTTTCCTGCAAAAAAAAAAATTCCTTAGCACCACTGAAATAATCCACTGTTGTTTTTTCTTGTTAATAATAAATACGTTATTTGGACTGTGGATTTGAATATATTTATTGTCTGAGTTCCATGTACATTTATTTTTCTTAATGAAGAATTTTGAAAAACTTTGATTTAATTTAAAACAATAAGTTAATAACAGATCTGTCGGATAGTTTTTAGAATTACTAACAGTGAGGCTCATCGAACAGTTGTGCAATACTTTTGAATACCAGCTACAGTGTAAGGAGTCACACCAGATAGTATAATGTACTTAACATTAGAAACTGTAGGCCTCAAATACTTATCCAGATTAGTTGAGAAGGTAAGGCACATCTGCATATAAAAATAGAGTAATATTCACAGCAGGAAAGCATATATGCTGAATCACTGGTATAGTCAGTAAATGATTTTTGTGTTCAGGAAACAGTCACTTTGAACTTTGACATGTGCAAAAGCAGTGTAGGTATATGAATATCTTAGGATGTCACTGACATTCTGAACCTGGGCTTTTTTTTTTTTTTTTTTTCTTTTTTTTTTTTGCGATACGCGGGCGTCTCACTGTTGTGGCCTCTCCCGTTGCGGAGCACAGGCTCTGGACTTGCAGGCTCAGCAGCCATGGCTCACGGGCCTAGCCACTCCGCGGCATGTGGGATCTTCCTGGACCGGGGCACGAACCCGTGTCCCCTGCATTGGCAGGCAGACTCTCAACCACTGCGCCACCAGGGAAGCCCTGAACCTGGGCTTTTGAAACATATATTCCAATAAGTAATCTAGTGCCTACCATGTTATAGCAACCGAAGAAGCAAAGAGAATAAAACATGTCCCTTGCCCTGAAACACTATCATTGAGGATGATACTGTACTATCACAGGGATGTATACTATATAAAATCATTAAAAATTCTATAATAAAGGTATCTACTTAGTGCCAAGGCTGTATAGGAGAGAGAACTAGGAATTCACATTGCTTTGGAAGTGGATGTGTGACAGGAAAGGCTTCACAGAGTAAGTGGCATTTGAGTCTGAGGGGAAGTTTTTAGATTGAGAATGGAAGAGTATTCTAGGCAATAGAAGATGGGCCCAAATGCCCAGAGGTGTGATAGTGTGTGGCTTGGTTTTAGAGCCTGTTGATGCCATTTCAGGAAATTCAGAAGTGGTCCTGATTTGGGGGAGGGGATGATAGAAATGGTTGTTCAGCCTTTCGTGTGTTGGTTGTTCAGCCTTTCGTGTGTGTAAGTTTTTCTCATACAGGAGAACAACACAGTTGAATTTTAATGGTATGTACAATTTTTCAAAAAAAGTATATGGAAAGCAGTGGACTGAAGAATGAACCCGGGAAACACTTAACTCTACTAACAATTGAGGAATGGGAGGAAAAGGCGACCTCCTTAGGGAAGTACAAAAGGCGTTATTTATTAGGAAGGAAGAAAGCTAAAACAGTAATGTCATTAGAACCAGTTGACAAGAAATTTTGCAAGAGGATGGTTAATATCACAACAGAGTGTACGAAGGAAATGAAAAAATTTAAAGAGGCCATTGGATCTGACAAATAATTTTGTGAATTCAGTTTCAGTGATTTGGGGGAGGGGGTTGGAAGCCACTTTTCTGGGGAAAAAGAGAATGATTTATGCTTAAATACTGGATTTAAACCATTTGTTCGAAAACTTCGGCAGTGAAAAGTAGGGTAGCAATAGAATGAGTACAGTTTGGTCAAGTGAAATTTCTTTTAAAAGTTAGAGAAAGCCTTGTACATGTATGATGACAGAGTGGAACATGCCAGTGGGAAAGGAGATACTACAAGTTGGCAGAGCATAATTGATGGAGCAAAGGGTTGGGAAGAGATGAGAACATAAAAGAAAGGATTAGCCTTGGAAAGGAGGAGAGGCAAGCTTCTAGTTGGTCCAAAGGGAAGGAAGTGATCATGAAGGAAGAACAGAAAAGGAAGGATTATTAAGGAAGAGTAGTGTAAAAAAGGAACTTACATGTGGTGTTATTACATTCTCTGTGAGTTTGGATAGAGCAAAATCATTTTGGTTTTTTAATTTTCTATTTGATTTATGTATTCCAGGAGCATTAATAGAGGAATTACCCACCCAGTGTAATCTAAAGTTGGGGAGTGGCATGGCAGAAGGCTAAGGAGCAAAGGGGTAGACACATGGTATTTTCTACCATTAGAAAAATTTTAATACAAAGAAAATATTGAATGAACATCAAAATACTCTAATATTTAAAAATGCAATTGTTGTTAATACATAAAGATTTAAAACCCTGTTTAGGAACACAATATTACTGGGTTTAATTTTAAAAATTTTGTTAGTATATAAATTTAAAAGTATATATAGATAAAATTACTAATCTAATGTTTAAAATTTTGCAGCGTTTTTTTTAAGGACTTTATGAGAATAATTAGGACTTTTCAAATTTTAAGCAACAACAACTCAACACAAGCTTAAGCAATGACGGAAAAATTAAGAGGGGATGGATTTATTAGATTATGTAAATGGGGAATCCAAGATGGATTAATTTCAGGTATTCCCAAATCCAGGAATCCTGGTGATGGTGTCAGGCGTTCTTTCTTCTGCTCCATTCTGCTGTTTTCCATCTGTGATGTTCTCATTTTCAAGCAAGGTTCTGCTCTGTAGTAGGCATGTGGTTACTAGAAGCCCCAGGGCAATATCATCATGGCTCACTATCTGAAAGGAAGATAGGCTTTTTCCCACCAGCTGTAAAGCAGATACCAGAGTAGGTTGTGTCATTTTTTCACCCCTAATTATCACCGTAGCCAGGGGTATACATACTCTGATAGTATAGAGCCTGGGTTATGTGATCATTTCTTGAAGGAGGTCACAATAACTGAGCTGAAGTGGTGGTGGCACAAAACTTTGGCACATTTCCTTCTAGTTTGTGTGTGTGTGTGTGTGTGTGTGTACGTACACGTACTTATTTGTTTTGTAACAAACCAAGTAGTGTAATGAATGCCTTGTGTCAAATTCCTTAGGAAAGAATCAGCCTTTGATTGTTTATATAAATGAGTCTTAACAGCTTTTTAAGTTTGTGATTTCATGAAGATACTGTAGAAGCCTTTTCTTTTTTACAAGTAAAAGTGTTTTCTATGCTATATATCACAATATTTCCAGCCTTCACAAAAATGGAGAAGTCGTTCATGGCTTGACTTCAATAGTAGCAAAACAAACATTGTGTGATGCTGAAAAGAACTGGATGTGTATCTAGCAGAAGTCCTGAGTTTTAATCTTAACTCTTTCAGTAACTAACTGTATGTAAACAACACATAAAACTACTTACACCACTGGGGCTGTAAAAATAGATAGGTGGATTAGAGATCTTGTGAAGCTCTAAATTTCTGCTCTTTTTTTTTTTTTTTTTTTTTTTTGCGGTACGCGGGCCTCTCACTGTTGTGGCCTCTCCCGTTGCGGAGCACAGGCTCCGGACGCGCAGGCTCAGCGGCCATGGCTCACGGACCCAGCCACTCCGTGGCATGTGGGATCTTCCCGGACTGGGGCACGAACCCGTGTCCCCTGCATCGGCAGGCGGACTCTCAACCACTGCGCCACCAGGGAAGCCCATTTTCCGCTATTTTTAATAGAGTAATTTGGGTTACAGAAAAATGTAAAATAGGAGGAATCTTAATATACTGTAAAGAAAATTAATGATCCTAGTTTTCATGTTAGACAGACTTGGATTTGAATTCCAGCTCCTCTACTCACCAGCTGTGTAAACTTGGACAGATTGCTAAACCTTGTCTCCTCATGTAAAGAATGGAAATAATAATAATACCACCTGATTTGAAGTGTAAGGATAGAAATGCATTTGATTTCTGCTCAGTAAAGTTTTACTTTTATTAGTTTCTGTAAAGTCCCCTACAAGCTCCAAAATTTGATATTTGGCATTATTTTTGCTACATGAATATTCATTTCTCCCATCATAACTTTTCTGATAAATTCTATCTAGGAAAATTACTCTTAAGTTACAAATGTATAGTTATAAATGTATATTCATAACAGCTGCATTATGCCTGTGACATGCTTCCCTTTGAGACCATGTAGTAGAGAATTCATATGGACCATTTCATAACAGGATTTGAGCACTTAATGGTTAGCTATGTTACCAAGAGTTAGGCTTAGTAGGAGATTGTATTGGAATATATCTGATGAAAGGCAAATTATGCTAGCAAAAATGAGGCATACAAACTTAAGAAAAGAAAATTCTGACTAGGCCATTGGAAATAAGCTGTGGACTTGGGATCTACTAAGATTCCCGAAATCAAGCTAGATAGATATCACTTAAGATTATTGTAAAGATCAAAGGAACCAAAGTATATAAGCCTTTTAAGCATAGTATTTTTCTTATACATTAGCTACTACTGTTGTTATTTTTATCTTCTAGGAGTATGTTTCCTCATGATCAGCAAACCACATTTAGTCGAGAACGAATGCAATGGAAAATCTAATGCAATTTTTTTTTTTTTAACAATTTGGGAGTTTCTTTCTTTCTTTAATTAATTTATTTTTGGCTGCGTTGGATCTTCCTTGCTGCGTGCGGGCTTTCTCTAGTTGCAGCGAGCAGGACCTACTCTTCGTTGCAGTGCGTGGGCTTCTCATTGCGATGGCTTCCCGTTGCAGAGCATGGGCTCTGGGCACGCGGGCTTCAGTAGTTGTGGCACGCGGGCTCCAGTAGTTGTGGCACATGGGCTCAGTAGTTGTGGCTCACGGGCTCTAGAGCACAGGCTCAGTAGTTGTGGCTCACGGGCTTAGCTGCTCCGCGGCATGTGGGATCTTCCTGGACCAGGGCTTGAACCCGTGTCGTTTGCATCGGCAGGCGGATCCTTAACCACTGCGCAGGGAAGTCCTCCAATGCAGTTTTTATCTAAGGAGTCTACTGGAACCTTCAATCGAAAAACAAAACCCCCACAAAACTGAAGAAGCTCATCCCAAATCCCAAACTAGGGTTCTATTTTTTTTCTTATTTTGCTTTAGTTCCTGAAATAATTTTTCATGAGGAATTTTTTTAGTATTAATTCATTCAACAAATATTTATTCATTATGGGCTAGGTACTGAGGAAAAGAGCAGTGAACATAGATAGATAACATACTTTATATTAAGAAAAAAAGCCAGTGGCTCATTTAAATTTTATTTTATAATAGCTTTGTAGTTGCAAAATAAAATTGAAGCTATAAGATTAATTAAGGCTTTATTATACCAATGACTTTTCAGTAGGCTAGATGGAAAGAAACTTGTTTAACTTTGTTTAATTTGGTGTTTCTGAAACTTTTTGACCTATTTTCCCTTTTTTCCCCCTCACTGAACCCACTTTCAGAGATAATGGTATATAAGTAAGTAGATTTCTTTAACTGGAAGTGAACAATATTAGGTTAACTGTGTGATATTTGTAGGGCAGAAACGGTTGCATATCAACATTTGTAGTTCTCTTACACTAATTGGATTACTCTGTCCTGATTTGCCTGGGACAGTTCTGGTTTATGCCCTGTTGCTCCAGTGGGATTATTTATAGTCTTCTCTTTAAGTCTCAGAAGTGCCCTGGTTTGGATGATAAATTTTTTGTCCCCCTCTAGCTAACACTTTTGAACCACTTATTATGTGCCAGAGAGCATTCAACCCTCTGAGGCTGGTACTATTTTATCGTTCTTTTTTAAAAATGAGTAAGCTGAGGTACAGAGAGGTTAAGTCTTAAGAGTACACACCTAGTAAGTCATGGGGTCAGGATTCAGATGCAGGCACACTGGTCCTAAAGGGTGTGCTCCTAGCCATTATGCCTTGTGGTGACACAAGAACGCTCTGCAAATATGCTTAAGGGAAGAGGGGGAGGACAGAGCTCTGGAGAATACTGAGAGTTAAAAGCAAGTAAAGGGAATAGAAACTTGGAGATATGGCAGCGAGTAGAAACTAAAAGGAAGGAACTTTAAGTTATACAAAGTAGAATTTGGTGAAGTTGATTTATTTCCTCTAATTATCCTCATCCTCTTTTTTTTTTTAATTAGAGGTATTTTCCTTTTCACTGTTTAATAAGTGCCCCGAAGTATTAGACAGTTTTCTCTTGAAATATAGTGAAAGAGCATTTATTTAAAGCAGTTTGTTTATGTGTACTTTGTTTTTAAATTTAGGGATATCTTCTTTTTCCTTAAGTAACAGAAATCACACTTTTGAAAAGGCTTTTAAAAAGCTATCAACTTATTTATGACAGTTTCTTCATAGATCTAAAAGTTAATTTTAGGTAGGGAATTTATGGAGCTTTTTTTTTTTTTAACCTACCTTATTGCCATATTTTAATGTTGTCCTATTTCTACCTCATATCATATTGACTCCAGCCTAGCTGTGTCCCCCTTTATCCCATCTGGAAGTTAAGGAATGCTAAAGTATATTTTTGCTTCACTGACTAATAATTTCTAGAACTATGAATTTATTATTGTCTACAACTATAGTTAACAGTTTGATTTTTACAACCACACCTTTAAGGTAAATGTACAGTCAGTTCTTAGAATTTTAAATGTAAATGTTTAATGAAATTGAATAAAACAAAACTATTAAATAAGGTAGTATGTAGGCGTTCAGTTAGATTTACCAAACATTGAGGCTCCATTATGGTTAATTTTTCTGCTTTGTACTTAGGGATAAAAAGGTAAGTATAACTGTTTTCCTGTATCATCTTTCCCCTCATTGTCCCTTGTTCTCCCTTCCCACCTCTCCCCTTTGTCCTTTCTTCCTGCCCTCCCACAAACCTTATTGAGAGTCTAGTATGTGCCATTTGAGCTCAGGGATAATAAAGATGAATAAGTATTGCCTGCACTCATGCCTTAGGGAGACAGACCAGCCCCTGAGTCAACCAGCTCAGAAAAGTGTAGCAAGTGTTAGAGCCAGGCTTGCACCCAGAACTCTCTGGGTTTTTTAAGGATGAGAAGAATTTAAGTCATCTGAAAGGAGGAGCAGAACTTAAACAGATAGGGAAATATGATGAGTATCAGAAAGAGGGGAGCTCATTGGTCACTGCTGAGAGGGCAGTTGCTGTATTAAGGGGTTGACAGCCTTATTAGTTGCCTTGGAATTGAAGGTTGAGGAATCAATGGGAAATGAGAAAGTAGTCTTCTAGGAAGCTTGATGTGGTGAAGGGGATTAGAGAAGATGGTAGCTTGAGTTTGTTGTATGATCAAGCGACTTTTTTATAGTGAGGAGATGAATATATTTGCTGTCTAGGAGTGAGCTAAGAACTGGCAAAGTGAGATTAAAGGACAAGAGAGAGAAGATGATAGAACAAATTCCTGTAGGAAATTAGATAATATCAAGTACACAAATAGAAAAGAGGGTTTTTTTTTCTTGTTTTTTTTTTTTTGCTACCCTGATGTTTGAATTACATAATAAAATAGATCAGTAAACATCTTTATGATCTGGAAGCTCTTCTAATAGGCATATGTGCTAAAATCATGTAAAAAGAATTAAAGGAATTATACTGACTATGTTGTCTGGTATTCGTATATGAAGATAATTAGAAACTCCTTTTATCCGTAACTTCCCTGTTGTTCAGTCCTCCAAGCAAAAACAAATGGGTCTTCATTGGTAAGAAAAAAGAGTATCTGTTTTAAGGGTCAGATGTGTCAAATTGTTCTAACTGGAGGGAGGGGTGCTACTGTGTCATAAATAGCAAGTTTTCTGTGTTTATAAATCAGTGTCTGAGAATCCCAGGATTCTCATTCAAGGGGTCTGGATTAGGACCCAGAAACCAATTAATTTATCCACGAAATTTTTTTTTAATATTTAAATATTTATTTATTTATTTTGGCTGCACTGGAATCTTAGGTGCGGCATGTGGACTTCTTAGTTGCGGCATGCATGTGGGATCTAGTTCCCCGACCAGGGATTGAACCTGCGCCCCCTGCATTGGGAGTGCAGAGTGTTAACCCACTGGACCACCAGGGAAGTCACCTACCAAATGTTTATTGATTGCTTTCCTACCATTGTCTTATTACCATAATGTGTAGGTGATGTCAGAAGGTGGCCCAGGTGCCTACTCTCTAATTGAAGGACAGAGATAATAAATAAGTAGTTAAACAAACAGGATAATTTCATACAGCAATAAGTGCTACAAAGAAAGTAAACCATGTATGTACTATGAAAACTAGAGTTACCCTGGTCGGGGAGAGAGAGATAACTTTGCAGATGGTGATCTTGGAAGGAGACTTTCAGGAAGTAAGTTTTTTTTTAAACCTCGCTTTTTAAAAATTATATTTTAAAATTGTGGTAAAATCTACATAACATAAAATTGACCATTTTAACCATTTTTAAGCATATAGTTCAGTGGCGTTAAGTATATTCACACTGCTGTACAGCTGTCACCACCATCCATCTCCAGAACTATTTTTATCTTGCAAAACCGAAACTTTGTACACTTGGCCCCTTCCATATCCAAAGGTTCTGCATCTGTGGATTCAGGCAATCACAGATTGAAAATATTTTGAAAAAAAAATTCCAGAAAGTTCCCAAAAGCAAAGCTTGAATTTGCCTTGTGCTGGCAGCTATTTACATAGTATATGTATCATTTCAGATATTATAAGTAATCTACAGATGATTTAAAGTATATGGGAGGGTATGCATAGGTTGTATGCAAATACTATGTCATTTTATGTAAGGGACTTGAGCATCTGCAGATTTTGGTATCTGTGAGTGCCCTGGAACTCTGTGGATACCGAAGGATGACTATACTCTTTAAACCAGGGGTCCCCGACCCCTGGGCCACAGACCGGTACTGGTTGTGGCCTGGTAGGAACAGGGCCACACAGCAGGAGGCGAGCAGTGGGCTAGCGAGCAAAGCTTCATCTGTATCTACAGCCTCTCCCCATCACTCGCGTTACCGCCTGAGCGCCTCCTCCTGTCAGTTCAGCAGCGGCATTAGATTCTCATAGGAGCACAAACCCTACTGTGAACTGCCCATGAGAGGGATCTAGGCTGCGCGCTCCTTATGAGAATCTAATGCCTGATGATCTGAGGTGGAGCTGAGGCGGTGATGCTAGCACTGGGGAGCGGCTGCAAATACAGATCATCATTAGCAGAGAGGTTAGACTGCACCATAGTCAGTTGCTTGCAGACTCATGTCAAAACCCTATCTGTGGGACTTCCCTGGTGGTGCAGTGGTTAAGAATCGCCTGCCAGTGCAGGGGACATGGGTTTGAGCCCTAGTCCGGGCAGATCCCATGTGCCACAGATCAACTAAGCCTGTGAGCCACAACTACTGAGCCTGCAGTCTAGAGCCCATGAGCCACAGCTACTGAGCCCACGTGCCACAACTACTGAAGCCCGTGTGCCTAGAGCCCGTGCTCTACAACAAGAGAAGCCACTGCAATGAGAAGCCCACACACCACAATGAAGAGTAGCCCCCGCTCGCTGCAACTGGAGGAAGCCTGTGCGCAGCAATGAAGACCCAACACAGCCAAAGATAAATAAATAAATTAATTAAAAAACCAAAAACTAAACAAAATACGTATCAGTGAGTGGCAAATGAAAACAAGCTCAGGGCTCCCACTGATTCTGCATTATGGTGAGTTGTATAATTATTTCATTATATATTACAATGCATTAATAATAGAAATAAAGTACACGATAAATGTAATGCCCTTGACTCCCCACCCCGCCTCTCCCCGCCCTCACCCCCCTCACCCCGGTCTGTGGAAAAGTTGTCTTCCACGAAACCAGTCCCCTGGTGCTGAAAAGGTTGGGGACTGCTGCTTTAGACAGTAACTCTCCACCTGCTGAATGAGATACAGCAGGAGTCAGAAATAGCTGATTTTTTGAAATCAGAAAGCAGATGGACAGGCAGTAACTTATTAGCAGAAAGGAAAGGTTACGATGCCCGTAAGTGCACCATACCTGTAAGAGGTGTAATACAGTTGACCCTTGAACAACACAGGGGACCCCCATGCAGTCACAACTCCACGTATAACTTTACAATCAGCCCTCCATATCTGGAGTTCTGTATCCGCAGATTCAACCAACTACAGATCATGTTGCATTATAGTACTTATGTAGTGAAAAAAATCTGTGTATAAGTGGATTTGTGCAGTTAAGCTCATGTATTCAGGGGTTATCTGTATTGTGTCTTTCTGAACCTCCCAAGAGGCTCAGCATTGGGAGGCACCAGATACTAAGGAAAGTTGAGGTCAGAAGTGGACCTGAAAATGGAGATTGGTCAGAAAATCGGTACGTTTATAGGTTCTCTCTCTGTGTATCCTTATAGGTAGGTGACTGCCTCCACCACCAATCCTGGCCTCAGTAGGCCAAGGTTTATTCTTTATAAAATTGAAGAAGTGGGGCTTCCCTGGTGGCACAGTGGTTGGGGGTCCGCCTGCCGATGCAGGGGACACGGGTTCGTGCCCCGGTCCGGGAAGATCCCACATGCCGAGGAGCGGCTGGGCTCGTAAGCCATGGCCGCTGAGCCTGTGCGTCCGGAGCCTGTGCTCCACAACGGGAGAGGCCACAGCAGTGAGAAGCCCGCGTACTGCAAAAAAAAAAAAAAAAAAAAAAAAAAAAAAAAAAATTGAAGAAGTACCTGCATTTTGAAACCAGGGGCAGTGGATGGCTGATTGTTTAAAACAGGAAGATTAAGGGAAATGTACATCCAAACTCTGGAACGTCTAGCTTGCTTCCTTTTTTCTCCTTGCAGAACTTCACAGTTTATCCAGCTCATCTCCTGCAGAAAACTGAACTATCTTAAGGTATTGGTTGGCTCACCACAAGAGCCCCCAGAGTGAATTCCACCTGTTGACAAGCCCTATTCCCCCACACAGATCTTTCAATCAGTTCTTTTCAGAACCTCATTCTTAACTATGAACTAAGAATCCAGGACCATCAGACATTTGAGGAAAGCCTCCATAAAAAAAAGAGAGGTCAAAATAAGCAAACAGAAATAAAGAGGTGGAGAAGGGGAGTGATACTTGGAGTATTGGAAGAAAACAGACCATAGGGATCAAAAAAAAATCCTCTAATAGTATTATCAGAGAAGACACCTACTTCTCTCCCTACTAAAATGATAGAGAAAACTAAAGCATAAATCCATGAGGGTAAAGAGAACTGGATGAGAGATGACAGCAGAAAGAAAATATCAACTACCGGAAGCTGAGAACCTGATATAGATTTAGCAGAGCTGGGAAAGCAGAAACTTAGTTCTGTGATATGGTTAGTTGTGCAATCAGAAGTCGGTCTTTTTTCAATTATGATGTGCTTTGTTTTATTTGCACTACTCGTTCTTATTTTTTGAGTAGTATACTCTCTCCTGATTGGAGCTGTTAATGGGTTATCCACCAGTGGAGAAATCGGAATTATTAAAATGTAGTTTTTGTTTTCATGTGGTTCTCTGAAGTGGTCATGTGTTGTACCCTTCTCCCTATTCGTGAACCAACATTTCAAAGGAATGGATAGCTGATGCTTTTCTGGGTGGCAGTGACAGTGGTATTGAAAAGGATGCTGAAAAGAAAATACAAACAATATTCAACCTAAGAATGTGTTCTAAATTTTGCTCGTAAAGTAGTTGTTTAAAACTTGGTGCTTCCTTGTAAAATAATGTAGTAAATGGTTATGAGATTCCCAGACGAAACTTAAAAAACTTTTCTTCAGTAGTTAAATGGACGTAGGTGAGTGCTCCGGGAGACTGAACTGTTTTGTGTAATATTTTCCTGTTAAAAATTACTTTTTTGTGGTAAAGTGGCTACGTGGATTTAGAGTCATACAGACTTGAATTCAAATCCTGCCTCTGCCATTTTTATGCTGTGTAACCTTGAGTAAGTTATTTAGTGTTTCTGAATCTAAATAAAATCTAAATCAGTAAAATGAGATTAATAATATCCTACTCAGAGGGTAGTTATAATGACTTAAGTGAAATTAAAATAGGTAAAATCACTCAACCTAGCTCCTGGACCCTATAGGGTCAGTAAATGTTCGTAGTTTCCTTCACTTTTACCCTTGAGGTATGTAGTAAGAGGGAACATTAAGAGGGACTTAAGGGAAGTGCGTGTCAGTTGAAGGTATGTAACATGTTTGAAATGGAATTCCTGTGTTTTTAAACTTTTTCTTATTTGCAACACGTGTGTTCCTTGTCATTTGACATACTTGCTATTGTAATGCTGTAGAAAGAGCATAGGACTGGGACTCAGGAGATCCAGGGTCTAGTCAGCTTCCTTACTAACTAGATGAATGACGGTTGTATATGTTACTTCCCCACTTTGGGTCTCATGTTTGATTTGAAAAGTGAAAGTGTTTTATTGTAAGATGACATCTAGAAATTTGTTTCTGCTCTAACATCATATGATCCTGTGATCTGTGAAGCTGAAGTTGTCTTTTTGCGACCTGGGTTTTGTGAGGTGTTAAGGCTTGGGATACATGTATTGTTACAAACTCAATATAATTGTTTGGAAGACTTGAGATTATTGGAGATTATAATAACTAGATTAATAGCTGATGTTTGGCTCTTGCATTGGAAAATAGTTCTGGCTATAAAACCTATTTTTGACTGGAAATATACCAGGGCTAGCCATTGTTTTTCTTCCTACAGAGATAAGTGATCTGTTAGTGCTGTTCACATGAAGCTATCACCGTTATTTTTTTCGATGTCATATAGATTTTACCATTGCCCCTATAAACCCTTTCCTCCCGACAGTTGTGGACATTTTTATTCCCAGCATGATTTGGGCTATGTGTGTGTATGTGTTTGTTTTAAATCATGTTTAATGTTATGCTAATTTTAGTTCAGTTGTCACTACCAAAGCGACCCCCAGGCTAGATCATGTTATTTGTTTCCGTGGTGGTTTTTTGCTTCTCATAGTCTGCATTTTATATTTATGTGTGTGTGTGTGTGTGTGTGTGTGTGTGTATTTATATATATACGTGTATATATATATATATATATATATATTTATATATATATCTGATTTTATAGTATCTTTTTTCCCAGCTGGATTGAAAGCTCTTGGAGAGCAGTAACCACATTTCTTTTGCTGACTTTCATCTAAAATGTCTGGCACATAATAGACATTCAGGATGTATTTTTCAATAAACTAATTCATATTGTTTCCCAACAAATATTAAATGAGTAGAAATATAGTGGTAAATAAAAACTCAAAATACTTACTAGAATTAACAACTGTAGCCTTTGCTCTTACAAAACAGTGAATCTAAAATGAAAGGAAAAAATAACCAAGGTGGTTGTATAAATGACTTTTATTATTGTTTGTGCAAGAACAGTGAACATTCCCTAGTACAGGAAGCAAGTTTTAAAAACTGCTGGCAGAACTAAGAAGTCAGACTGTCCTTGACCCTTAGATCAAATGTTTTAGAGCCTGAGTTTCCTCAAATCTTCTTCAGTTTGGAGTAAACATTTTGACACAATGAAAGATTTATTCTGTAATTTTGGTCTTTATAAACAAAGAGCTTAACTAAATTTGTAGAAACAAAAAACAAAAACTTTCTCATTTGTACTAGTTTCATTTTTAAAAAGTTCATTTCCTTTCAAGTGCATAATACTGTAAAGTGAGCTCAGCTGTATTAGTAGATAAACATGTTGATTCATTTGGCCCTGAGCTACTGAATGAAGCTTGGAGGGGCACACTTTGTTCTTTCCCCCACCCAGTGGCAGAATGTTTTTCTTCCTCTTCTCCTTATTGTGGGAAGGAGACTGGAATAAGTGACTATTTAGGTTTACCTGAATTGATTAGGAGGTAAGGGAAAAGGATTTCTTCACTATTTCTTTTTCTTCTTTTAATTGTTGTCATTAATATAAAGCATATGTTTTTCATCCAGTTCTCATACTTTAACGAGTATGTGGAATAGTAGTTTGATGTTATATATTACTTCACAGTTTTTATGAAGCCATTTTACTTAGCTCTATTTTGAGTTATTTATTGTTATGCGTCAGAGGTGTCTTCAGGTGTGTTGAGGGTGGACTTAATTTTGGAAGCAAAAAAAAGTATGCTTATATCCAGTGGTATTGGGATAATATATTCATGATTAATTTATGGTAGAGATTTTATGAAGTATATGAAGAACTTTTATAAAAAACCTAGGATGATCCTTATTGTTTTGGAACAGATTTTAGAAAAGGACCAAAGTATGTGGCTTTTACATAAACCCTATAAGTAGTTGTTTGTTTCAGCACACATTGTTTCCTGTGTGTTTCATATCATGTTAGGTACGGTGAATAGGCAAAGAATACTAAGAAATTCTCTGCCCTCAAGTAGCTTACCGTGTACCATTTCCCAAAGTCATTATGGGTAGGTATTCCTCAAAAATAGATTTCTGCTTTTGAATAAGTTTGGGAAATACCTGGACTAAACAAAATAGAAGGTTTCCTTAGTAGGGTTCTCAAAAGTGTACATTGTAGAATTCCAAAAAGTAATTATACTTTGTGAGATTCTCCAAAAATTCCTTGTGACACCATTTTTTTTCTCATGAAACTTCTCAGGTGGGATCTGAGGGGATGGGAGGGTGTGAGAGATAGTGGCAGTAGCATGTTCAGAAAGAGGATGATTATTGTGTCATGGGACATCTTTTGTGAAACAGTGGACTCATGTAATATTCTTATCTAGCCCATGCCTTTGAATACGTCTCAGAAGTCTAGCATTTGCTGCAGATTCTCTATTTATGCATCTTAATCCTTTATAGTTGGATGAGGGGCTTGATTGAATTAGTTAAGTAGAAATGGAATTAGTAATTAATATGAAAAATGCTACCTGTTATCTCAAATTCAGCCTGTCTGAAAGCAGAATAACCATTTCTTCCAAAGTAGTTATACCTCCCAGCTTTTCTATTTGATTATACTGTTTTACCCCTTTTCTAGCACTTAGACATGAGACTACAGTCATTATTGACCTTTTCCTTTGTCTTATCCAACCATAACCCCAATGCCTATAACCAAATACTGCCTAATTTTTCCATAATGTTCATCACCATTCCCACTGCTGTCATCTAGCTTAGATTCACGTGAAGTAAATGATCAATAAATATTTGTCAAATGATGGAATCTGTGTGTGACGTTTCCCAGTGCTAATCCAACAGTGCTTTTATTCTGTCTCCCACTCCTAAATTTATATATCTGTCTGAATTATGATCTTCTGTATGTGTTATATTACACTTTGTTCTCAAATCAGTTCTTATGTGCCTCCTCCCCCTTTTTACATTCCTTAATTTCCTTTTCTTTGCAGCTTCTATTTCTTTTGCATTTCAGTAGCAGGAGTATTTTGTGTGGTGAGAAGTTGCTGTACTACTCTCATGACACTGTTCTCCAAAGCCTGGATCAAAGGGCAGAACAGGAGACTATGGGTGAGTTTCAAGGGCTGAGGAATGCTGTCACCCTCCAGCATTTCTGGTTCAACAGCATCTAATCATTTTTGACATCTCTACCCCCAGTGCTTTTAATAACTTCAGGGTTCATGATTGACTGGTTTGCTCTTATTTGCTTATTGAATACTTATCTGTTAGATACAGAATTATTAATTGTTTGTAAAAACAAAGTTACTAGTTAAATTTTGCTAATTTAAGCAGAAAGGAGGTCTCCTGGAGTTGATTGATGGAGAGGCCAGGCTGTCAGAATTGGGGCTACACAGCCGGGAAAGTGCCTCCATTCCCAAAATAGCTGTAGGAGAGAGAATATTCAGTAACTGAGTATTTTGCTTTTTTAAACTACATTCATACAGCTATTATACTCTTTTTTTTTTCGTTTTCTTTTTTTGTGGTACACGGGCCTCCCACTGCCGTGGCCTCTCCCGCCGCAGAGCACAGGCCCTGGACGCGCAGGCCTAGCGGTCATGGCCCACGGGCCCAGCCGCTCCGCAGCACGCGGGATTCTCCCGGACCGGGGCACGAACCCATGCCCCCTGCATCGGCAGGTGGACCCCCAAGCACTGCGCCACCAGGGAAGCCCTATTATGCTCTTTAATTATAAACTTGTAAGTTGAGAAATTATTACTTTTCTTTTCAAGCAGAGGTTATTGTAGGGGAAATAATGGGATGACTGGATTTGTATATCCTGGGATTTCAAATCCAGAGATGGGGAGAAAGAGGAAACACAAATTTTCAGAATATGAAAGGATAATTTTGGTCTACTTCATGCTTGAGTACCCCTTTTTGAGCAGGGTTAGAGGATAGCCTTAGGTCAGTACATTTCTCAGTGTGTACTTGTTAAAACATAATTCAAATCTCTTGGTGAAAATTCTACCGATTTCTTGTCTCTTACAGAAGAAAAAACAACCAAACTGCTATGAATAATCTTTAAGGCTCAGAATACTCTGGACAGAGGTAGAGTTACCATGAAGCTAAAGCTTGAGGTCTCTTGCTTTTGCAGGCTGTTTCCTGGACGGGACCTAAATTGGTTAAGGCCACCATAGTTTTACACTTTGACTTCCTCCCTGTCACACTCTGCATCCTTGCAGGTTATGTTGGAGTGGACATAGGGAGTTTTGGAATCCTAAGGAGAGATGTGTTGGTACATTTATGTGATTTGCAGTACCTTTCACATATAGTTTAGTTATTGCGGGTTGACCCAGTTTAAGAATGTTTAACAGCTGGGATCCTCACATGAAGGTACAAGGCCAGAGGCTGAATAGTGATATGAACTTGTCCCGTGACACCCAGTCAGGACTGGAAGAATGTGGATAATGGAGGAGAAACCAAGATGACCATTTTAAAGTTTGTTAAACATTCTTCTAATCTTACAACTCGTGAAAGAAATGTAGAAGAGGTTTTCACAAATTCAGTAATTTGAAGTATTTAAGCTGGGACAAAGTGAGCGTCATCAACAGGCAGTTGTGAAGCTGAAAGAAACTTTTCTAAACTATCAGTTATAAAAAATAAATTTACACCCTCTATTCTAGGTGAAAGACTGAACTGTTCTCTCTGATGACTCTATAGAAAATGATATTACAAAATCATTGTCATGAAGAGACAGTCAAGTGCAATACAGCCAAGATATGTAGGAAAAATTATAAAGGTGTGCCAGGGAGTTAATTATTTAAAATACTATGTTAGGATTGTTTGATGTGCTTGAGAACTATTACAATTTTGTAATTTAATGTAGTTTTCTTTCTCATTCTGAAGAAATACTCAATTTAGGACTTAATTTTGTTCTTATAGTTTTGTATTCTCTTCCCCCAATTTACAAGCTTCAAGCTCTATTAAAACCTGGATCTACCCTGGATTTCCTCTTGTCTGCCTCTTCAACCTCATCTCATATACTCATCCCCTCATTCATTGCAGTCCAGACATATTCATCTGTTTGTCCCTCAAATGGATTACGTTTGCTCTCATGTCAGGCCTTAGGCACTTGGGTATTCCACTTTATCCTTACCTTTTTTTTTATTTGGAAGATATATTTATTTACTTTTTTTAAACATCTTTATCGGAGTATAATTGCTTTACAATGGTGTGTTAGTTTCTGCTCTATAACAAAGTGAATCAGCTATACATATACATATATTACCATATCTCCTCCCTCTTGCATCTCCCTCCCACCCTCCCTGTCCCGCCCCGCTAAGTGGATACAAAGCACTGAGCTGATATCCCTGTGCTATGCAGCTGCTGCCCACTAGCTATTTTCCATTTGGTAGTGTATATACATCCGTGCCACGCTCTTACTTTGTCCCAGCTTACCCTTCCCCCTCCCAGTGTCCTCAAGTCCATCCTCTACGTCTGTGTTTTTATTCCTGTCCTGCCCCTAGCTTCTTCATAACCTTTTTTTAATCTTTTTTTTAGATTCCATATATATGTGTTAGCATACAGTATATGTTTTTCTCTTTCTGACTTACTTCACTCTGTATGACAGTCTCTAGGTCCATCCACCTCATTACAGATAACTCAATTTTGTTTCTTTTTATGGCTGAGTAATATTCCAATATATATATATATGCGCCACATCTTCTTTATCCATTCATCTGATGATGGACACTTAGGTTGCTTCCATGTCCTGGCTATTGTAAATAGTGCTGCAGTGAACATTGTGGTACATGACTCTTTTTGAATTATGGTTTTCTCAGGGTATATGCCCAGTAGTGGGATTGCTGGGTTGTATGGTAGTTCTGTTTTTAGTTTTTTAAGGAACCTCCATACTATTCTCCATACTGGCTGTATCAATTTACATTCCCACCAACAGTGCAAGAGGGTTCCCTTTTCTCCACATCCTCTCCAGCACTTATTGTTTCTAGATTTTTTGATGATGGCCATTCTGACTGGTGTGAGGTGATACCTCACTGTAGTTTTGATTTGCATTTCTCTAATTATTAGGATGTTGAGCATCCTTTCATGTGTTTGTTATCAATCTGTATATCTTCTTTGGAGAAATGTCTGTTTAGGTCTTCTGCCCATTTTTGGATTGGGTTGTTTGTTTTTTTAATATTGAGCTGCATGAGCTGCTTGTAAATTTTGGAGATTAATCCTTTGTCAGTTGCTTCATTTGCAAATATTTTCGCACATTCTGAGGGTTGTCTTTTGGTCTTGTTTATGGTTTCCTTTGCTGTGCAAAAGCTTTTAAGTTTCATTAAGTTCCATTTGTTTATTTTTGTTTTTATTTCCATTTCTCCAGGAGGTGGGTCCAAAAGGATCTTGCTGTGATTTATGTCATAGAGTGTTCTGCCTATGTTTTCCTCTAAGAGTTTTATAGTGTCTGGCCTCATATTTAGGTCTCTAGTCCATTTTGAGTTTACTTTTGTGTATTGTGTTAGGGAGTGTTCTAATTTCATTCTTTTACATGTAGCTGTCCAGTTTTCCCACCTCCACTTATTGAAGAGGATGTCTTTCCTCCATTGTATATTCTTGCCTCCTTTATCAAACAGAATGTATGTGGGTTTATCTCTGGGCTTTCTATCCTCTTCCATTGATCTATATTTCTGTTTTTGTGCCAATACCATACTGTCTTGATTAATGTAGCTTTGTAGTATAGTCTGAAGTCAAGGAGCCTGATTCCTCCAGCTCTGTATTTCTTTCTCAAGATTGCTTTGACTATTCGGGGTCTTTTTTGTTTCCATAGAAACTGTGAAATTTTTTGTTCTAGTTCTGTGAAAAATGCCATTGGTAGTTTAATAGGAATTGCATTAAATATGTAGATCGCTTTGGGTAGTATAGTCAATTTCACAATGTTGATTCTTACAATCCAAGAACATGGTATATCTCTTCATCTGTTTTTATCATCTTTAATTTCTTTCATCAGTGTTGTATAGTTTTCTGCATACAGGTCTTTTGTCTCCTTAAGTAGGTTTATTCCTAGGTATTTTATTGTTTTTGCTGCTGTGGTAAATGGGAGTGTTTCCTTAATTTCTCTTTCAGATTTTTCATCATTAGTATATAGGAATGCAAGAGATTTCTGTGCATTAATTATGTGTCCTGCTAATTTACCAAAGTAATTAATTAGCTCTAATAGTGTTCTGGTAGCATCTTTAGGATTCTCTATGTATAGTATCATGTCATCTGCAAACAGTGACAGCTTTACTTCTTTCCTGATTTGGATTACTTTTATTTCCTTTTATTCTCTGATTGCTGTGGCTAAATATTCCAAAACTATGTTGAATAAGAGTGGTGAGAGTGGGCAGACTTGTCTTGTTCCTGATGTTAGTGGAAATGGTTTCAGTTTTTTGCCATTGAGAATGATGTTGGCTGTGGGTTTGTCATACATGGCCTTTATTATGTTGAGGTAAGTTCCCTCTATGCGTACTTTCTGGAGGGTTTTTATCATAAATGGGTGTTGAATTCTGTTGAAAGCTTTCTCTGCATCTATTGAGATGATTATATGGTTTTTCTCCTTCAGTCTGTTAATGTGGTTTATCACATTGATTTGTGTATATTGAAGAATCCTTGCATCCCTGGGAAAAACCCCACTTGATCATAGTGTATGATCCTTTTTATATGCTGTTGGATTCTGTTTGCTAGTATTTTGTTGAGGATTTTTGGATCTATGTTCATCAGTGATATTGGCCTGTAGTTTTCTTTTTTTTGTGGCATCTTTGTCTGGTTTAGGTATCAGGGTGATGGTGGCCTCATAGAATGAGTCTGGGAGTGTTCCTCACTCTGCTGTATTTTGGAAGAGTTTGAGAAGGATAGGTGTTAGCTCTTCTGTAAATGTTTGATAGAATTCGCCTGTGAAGCTATCTGGTCCCGGGCTTTTGTTTGTTTGAAGATTTTTGATCACATTTCAATTTCAGTGCTTGTGATTGTTCTGTTTATATTTTCTCTTCCTGGTTCAGTCTCGGAGGGTTGTGCTTTTCTAAGAATTTGTCCATTTCTTCCAGGTTGTCAATTTTATTGGCATAGAGTTGCTTGTAGTAATCTCTCATGATCCTTTGTATTTCTGGAGTGTCAGTTGTTACTTTTCCTTTTTCATTTCTAATTCTGTTGATTTGAGTCTTCTCCCTTTTTTTCTTGATGAGTCTCGCTAACGGTTTATCAATTTTATCTTCTCAAAGAACCAGCTTTTAGTGTTATTGATCTTTGCTATTGTTTCCTTCATTTCTTTTTCATTTAATTCCAATCTGATCTTTATGATTTCTTTTCTTCTGCTAACTTTGGGGTTTTTTTGTTCTTCTTTCTCTAATTGCTTTAGGTGTTAGGTTTTTTATTTGAGATGTTTCTTGTTTCTTGAGGTAGGATTGTATTGCTGTAAACTTCCCTCTTAGAACAGTTTTTGCTGCATCTCATAGGTTTTGGGTCATCGTGTTTTCATTGTCATTTGTTTCTAGATATTTTTTGTTTTCCTCTTCGATTTTTTCAGTGATCTCTAGGTTATGTAGTAGTGTATTGTTTAGCCTCCATATGTTTGCATTTTTTACAGGTTTCTTCCTGTAATTGATATCTAGTCTCATAGCGTTGTGGTCGGAAAAGATACTTAATACGATTTCAGTTCACAAAGGCTTGGTTTGTGATACAAGATATGATATATCCTGGAGAATGGTTCATGAGCACTTGAGAAGAAAGTGTATTCTGTTGTTTTTGGATGGAATTTCCTACGAATATCAATTAAGTCCATCTTGTTTAATGTATCATTTAAAGCTTGTGTTTCCTTATTTATTTGCATTTTGGATGATCTGTCCATTGGTGAAAGTGGGGTTTTAAAAGTCCCCTACTGTGATTGTGTTACTGTCGATTTCCCCTTTTATGGCTGTTAGCATTTGCCTTTTGTATCGAGGTGCTCCTATGTTGGGTGCATAAATATTTACAATTGTTACATCTTCTTCTTGGATTGATCCCTTGATCGTTATATAGTGTCCTTCTTTGTCTCTTGTAATAGTCTTTATTTTAAAGTCTATATTGTCTGATATGAGAAATGCTACTCCAGCTTTCTTTTGATTTCCATTTGCACGGAATATCTTTTTCCATCCCCTCACTTTCAGTCTGTATGTGTCCCTAGGTAGGTCTGAAGTGGGTCTCTTGTAGACATCGTATATAGGGGTCTTGTTTTTGTATCCATCAGCCAGTCTATGTCTTTTGGTTGGAGCATTTAATCCATTTACATTTAAGGTAGTTACCGATATGTATGTTCCTATTACCATTTTCTTAATTATTTTGGGTTTGTTTTGTTTCCTGCCTAGGGAAGTTCCTTTAGCATTTGTTGTAGAGCTGGTTTGGTGGTGCTGAATTCTCTTAGCTTTTGCTTGTCTGTAAAGTTTTTAGTTTCTCCCTTGAAGCTGAATGAGATCCTTGCTGGGTAGAGTAATCTTGGTTGTGGGTTTTTCCCTTTCATCACTTTAAATATAACCTACCACTCCCTTCTGGCTTGCAGAGTTTTTGCTAAAAGATCAGCTGTTAACCTTATGGGGATTCCCTTGTATGTTATTTGTTGTTTTTCCCTTGCTGCTTTTAATATTTGTTCTTTGTATTTAGTTTTTCATAGTTTGATTAAGATGTGTCTTGGCATGTTTCTCCTTGGGTTTATCCTGTATGGGACTCTGCACTTCCTGGACTTGACTATTATCTTTCCCATATTAGGGACGTTTTCAACTATGAATCTCTTCAAGTATTTTTTCAGTCCCTTTTTCAGTCCCTTTTTTTTTCTCTTCTTCTTCTAGGACCCTTATAATTCGAATGTTGGTGCCTTTTATGTTGTCCCAGAAGTGTCTGAAATTGTCCTCAATTCTTTTCATTCTTATTTCTTTATTCAGCTCTGTGGCAGTTTTTTCCACTATTTTATCTTCCAGGTCACTTATCCATTCTTCTGCCCCAGTTATTCTGTTATTGATTCCTCCTAGAGAATTTTTAATTTCATTTACTGTGTTGTTCATCATTGTTTGTTCGCTCTTCAGTTCTTTTAGGTACTTGTTAAACATTTCTTGTATTTTCTCCATTCTATTGCCAAGATTTTGGATCATCTTTAGTATCATTACTCTGAATTCTCTTTCAGGTAGATTGCCTATTTCCTCTTCATTTGTTTGGTCTGGTGGGTTTTTACATTGCTCCTTCTGCTGTGTATTTCTCTGTCTTCTCATTTTTCTTAACTTACTGTGTTTGGGGTCTCCTTTTCACAGGCTGCAGGTTCATAGTTCCCCTTGTTTTTGGTGACTGGCCCCAGTGGCTATGTTTGGCTCAGTGGATTGTGTAGGCTTCCTGGTGGAGGGTACTGGTGCCTGTTTTCTGTTGGATGAGGCTGGATCTTGTCTTTCTGGTGGGCAGGACCATGTCCAGTGGTGTTTTTCGGGGTGTCTGTGACCTTATTATGATTTTAGGCAGCCTCTCTGCTAATGGGTGGGGTTGTGTTCCTTTCTTGATAGTTGTTTGGCATGGGGTGTCTAGCACTGTAGCTTGCTGGTTGTTGAGTGGAGCTGGGTCTTAGCATTGAGATGGAGATCTCTGGGAGAGCTTTCGCCATTTGATATTATGTAAGGCTGGGAGGTCTCTGGTGGACCAATGTCCTGAACTCGGCTGTCCCACTTCAGAGGCACAGGCCTGATACCCTGCCGGAGCACCAAGACCCTGTCAGCCACTCGGCCAAGTACGTTGGGAGTTTCTTGCCTTTTAGGAAGTCTGAGGTCTTCTGCCAGCATTCAGTATATGTTCTGTAGGAGTTGCTCCACATGTAGGTGTAGTTTTGATGTATTTGTGGGGAGGATGGTGATCTCCACGTTTTACTCCTCCGGCATCTTGAAGGTGCCTTCTCTGCCCGGAGGTGGGCGGCAACAGCCAACCATCTCTAGAGGGCAGTTAACTTGGGTGGCGGGGCTCATGGGCTCGGGCAGACCAGGGAGAACAAGGTCCCCAGCAAGAAGGTGGCCGCAGCGCAACCCAGGTACAGGCTGAGCCTGAGGAGGCTTTCCTTACCTTTTCGAAGGATTTTTTATTATTTACTTCTCAGGACAAGTGTACTTCTTCTAGAGTCTATGAACACCCAAAGTATCCTTTTTTTCCTCCCTCATCTCTACCACATCACCTGTTCTAATATTTTTAAAGCATTTACCAGCACGTGACTTTTTGTTTGTTTATATTTTGACTGCCTCCACCTTTGAGAATGTGAGCTTCATCTATGAGAGTTATATTGTTCACTGCTGTATTCCCAGAGCCTGGAATAGCATCTGGACCTTTAGGCACTCAATGGATATTTTTTGAATGAAGTGTTACTAATGAGCTTGAGCTTGTACATTTTGCTATGTATTTCTGTGCTATGTATTTAGTTTCTAATTTTGTTAATGTTTTTTGCATGCCATTTTTCTCTTACAGAGAAAAAAACTTTGTCTCTTACAGGTTGTATTCACTGAATGTAATGCTGGGTTGTCTTATCAATTTGTATAAATGCTCTTTTGATCTTTTCTGCAAATACTGCTTAAGTTTGTTATCTGCCATTATATTTTGATTAAAAGCATTCTGTTTTGGAATGTTCAAGCAAACAAAAAACTATAGACAATAATAAGATGAGCACTCAAGTACCCGTCTTCTAGCTTTATTATATTTTAGTATCAGATCCTTTTTTTTAATTAGTTGAGCATTACAGATGCACTTGAAGTTTATGCATCCCTCTCATGTTACTCCATCTCCTTTTACCCTGCTTATCCAGAGGTATACCTAGTTCTGTTTGCCATTCTCATGCATTTATATTTAAAATATTTTCTTATGTATATATGCATATATTAATAATAGAACTTGTATAAATGATACCATACTGCACATATCTTCTCCAACTTTTTTCTTTTTTTTATTTAAGTAGATGATTTACATTGTTGTGATAGTTTTAGGTGTACAACAAAGTGATTCAGTTATACATATATACATATAAATCAATTATTTTTCAGATTCTTTTCCGTTATAGGGTATTACGAGGTATTGAATATAGTGCTAAACAGTAGGCCCTTGTTTACCTATTTTGTATATAGTAACATGTATCTGTTAATGCCATACTCCTAATTTATACCTTCCCCGCTTCCCCCTTTGGTAACCATAAGTTTGTTGTCAGTGCCTATGAGTCTATTTCTGTTTTGTAAATAACTTCATTTGTATCATTTTTTTTAGATTCCACATTTAAGTGATATCATGACTTTTGTATTCTCTGTGTGACTTACTTCACTTAGTATGGTAATCTCTAGGTCCATCCATGATGCTGCAAATGGCATTATTTTGTTCATTTTTATGGCTGAGTAATATCCCGTTATATATATACATACATATATATATACATATACATATATATATATCATATTTTCTTTATACATTTCTCTTTCAGTGGATATGTAGGTTGCTTCCATGCCTTGGCTATTATAAATAGTGCTGCTATGAATATTGGGGTGCATGTATCTTTTTGAAATAGGAGTTTTCATCTTTTCTGGATATATGCCCAGGAATGGAGTTGCTGGATCATATGGTAACTCTATTTTTAGTTTTTTAAGGAACCTCTATGCTTTTCTTCATAGTGGCTGCACCCATTTACATTCTTATCAATAGTGTAGCAGGGTTCCCTTCTCTCCACACCCTCTCCACCATTTATTATTTGTAGACCTTGATGATGGCTATTCTGACTGATGTGAGATGATACCTCATTGTAGTTTTGATTTGTATTTCTCTAATAATTGGCAATGTTGAGCATCTTTTCATGTGCCTGTTGGCCATGTGTATGTTTTCTTTGGAGAAATGTCTATTTAGGTCTTTTGCCCATTTTTTTGATTAGGTTGTTTTTTGATGTTGACCTGTATGAACTGTTTGTATATTTTGGAAATTAATCCCTTGTTGGTTGTGTCATTTACAAACATTTCCTCCCATTCTTCAGGTTGTCTTTTTGTTTTGTTTATGGTTTTCGTTGCTGTGCAAAAGTTTAATTAGGTACCATTTATTTAATTTTGCTTTTCATTACTCTAGGAGATGGATCCAAAAAAGTATTGCTGTGATTTATGTTAAAGAGTGTTCTGCCTATGTTTTCCCCTAGGAGTTTCATAGTGTCCAGTCTTACATTCAGGTCTTTAATCTGTTTTGAGTTTATTTTTGTGTATGGTGTCAGAGAATGTTCTAATTTCATTGTTTTGCATGTAGCTGTCCAGTTTTTCCATCACCACTTACTGAAGAGCCTGTCTTTTCTTCATTGTATATTCTTGCCTCTGTTGTCATAGATTAATTGACCATAGGTGAGAGGGTTTGTTCCTGAACTTTCTATCCTGTTCCTTTGATGTATGTGTCTGTTTTTGTGTCAGTATCATACTACTTTGATGACAGTAGCTTTGTAGTATAGTCTGAAGTCAGGGAGCCTGATTCCTCCAGCTCAGTTCTTCTTTCTCAAGATTGTTTTGGCTATTCGGGGTCTTTTGTGTTTCCATATAAATTTAAAAATTATTCGTTCTAGTTCTGTGGGAAATGCCATCGGTAATTTGATAGGGATTGCATTGAATATATAGATTTCCTTGGGTAATGTGGTTATTTTAACAATTATTGATTCTTCCAATTGTGGAAAATGGTATCTTTCCATATGTTTATGTCATCTTTAGTTTCTTTCATCAGTGTCTTAACAGTTTTTGGGGTATAGGTCTTTTGGCTCCTTAGGAAGGTTTATTCCTAGCTATTTTATTCTTTTCAATGTGATGGTAAATGGGATTGTTTCTTTAATTTCTCTTTCTGATATTTCATTGTTAGTGTATAGAAATGCAACAGATTTCTGTATATTAATTTTGTATCCTGCAACTTTATCTAATTTATTGATGAGCTCTAGTAGTTTTTTGGTGGCTACTTGAGGATTTTCTGTGTACAGTATTATGTCATCTGCAAACAGTGACAGTTTTACTTCTTTCTTTCCAATTTGGATTCCTTTTATTTCTTATTCGTATCTGATTGCTGTGGCTAGGACTTCCAAAACTGTGTTGAATAAAAGTGGTGAGAGTGGGCTTCCTTGTCTTATCTTTTCACCATTGAGTGTGATGTTAGCTGTGGGTTTGTCATATATGGGCTTTATTATATGGAGGTATGTTCACTCTATGCCCACTTTCTGGAGAATTTTCATCATAAATGGATGTTGAATTTTATCAAAAGCTTTTTTGCATCTATTGAGATGATCATATGGTGTTCATTCTTCAATTTTTAAAATTTTTATTTTATATTGGAGTAGAGATGATTAACAGTGTTGTGTTAGTTTTAGGTGTACAGCAAAGTGATTCAGTTATACATATACATGTATCTATTCTTTTTCAAATTCTTTTCCATTTAGGTTATTACAGAGTATTGAGCAGAGTTCCCTGTGCTATACAGTAAGTCCTTGTTGGTTATCTATTTTAAATATAGCAGTGTGTGCATGTCAATTCCAAACTCCCAATCTGTTCCTTCCCGCCCACCCTTCCCCCCTAATAACCATAAGTTTGTTCTCTAAGTTAGTGAGTCTGTTTCTGTATTGTAGATAAGTTCGTTTATATCATTTTTGTTTTGGATTCCTCATATAAGCACTATCATATGATTTTTTTTTTTTTTTTTTTTTGCGGTACGCGGGCCTCTCACTGTTGTGGCCTCTCCCGTTGCGGAGCACAGGCTCCGGACGCGCAGGCTCAGCGGCCATGGCTCACGGGCCCAGCCACTCTGCGGCATGTGGGATCTTCCCGGGCCGGGGCACGAGCCCGTGTCCCCTGCATCGGCAGGCGGACTCTCAACCACTGCGCCACCAGGGAAGCCCTCATATGATATTTGTTTTTCTCTGTCTGGCTTACTTCACTTAGAGTGATAATCTCCAGGTCCATCCGTGTTATTGCAAATGGCATTATTTCATTCATTTTAAAGGCTGAGTAACATTCCATTGTATGTATGTACTACATCTTCTTTATCCATTCATCTGTCAATGAATGTTTAGGTTGCTTCATTCTTCAATTTGTTAATGTGGTGTATCACATTGACTTGCTGATATTGAAAAATCCTTGCATCCCTCGGACAAATCCCATTCGACATGACGTGTTATCTTTTTAAGGTATTTTTGGATTCTGTTTGCTAGTATTTTGTTGAGGATTTTTACATCTATGTTCATCAGTGATACTGGCCTGTAATTTTCTTTTATTGTGATATCTTTGTCTGGTTTTGGTATTAGGGTTATGGTGGCTTCATAGAATGAGGTTGGAAGTTTTCCTTTCTATGCCATTTTTTGGAATAGTTTCAGGAGGATAGGTGTTAATGCTTCTTTAAATGTTTGGTAGAGTTTACCTGTGAAGCCATCTGGTCCTGGACTTTTGTTTGTTTGGGGAGTTTTAAAATTACTGATTTAATTACATTACTGTTAATTGGTCTGTTCATATTTTCTGTTCCTTCCTGATTCAGTCTTGGGAGACTGTACCTTGCTAAGAATTTTTCCATTTCTTCTAGGTTGTCCATTTTATTGGTGTATAGTTGCTTGGAGTAATCTCTTAACGATGTATTTCTGTATTTCTACGGTGTCGTTTGTAACTTCTTTCTCATTTCTATTTTGATTGATTTGGGCCCTGTCTCTTATTTTCTTGATGACTCTGGTTAAAGTTTTATCAATTTTGTTTACCTTTTCACAGAACCAGCTTTTGGTTTCATTGATCTTTTCTGTTGTTTTTCTAGTCTCTATTTCATTTATTTCTGCTCTGATCTTTATGATTTTTTTCCTTCTACTAACTTTGGGTTTTGTTTTTCTTTCTGTAGTTGCTTTAGGTTAGGTTGTTTATTTGATATTTTTCTTGGTTCCTGAGGTAAGCTTGTATTGCTATAAACTTCCTTCTTAGAATTGCTTTTGCCATGTCCCATTGTTGTGTTTTCATTTGTCTCTAGGTATTTTTTGATTTTTGATTTCCTCTTTGATTTCTGCAGTGATCCATTGGTTGTTTAGTAACATATTGTTTAGCCTCCACGTGTTTGTGGTTTTTTGCAGTTTTTTCCTTGTAGTTGATTTCTAGTCTTACAGACTGGTGGTCAGGAAAGATGCTTGATATGATTTCAATTTCCTTAAATTCACCAAGGCTTGTTTTGTGGCCTAGCATGTGATCTGTCCTGGAGAATGTTCCATGTGCACTTGAAAAGAATGTGTATTCTGCTGCTTTCAGGTGGAATGCTCTCTATATATATCATTTAAGTACATTTGGTCTAATGTGTTAGTTAAGGTCGGTGTTTCCTCATTGATTTTCTGTCTGGATGATCTGTCAATTGATGTTAAGTGGGGCGTTAAAGTCCCCTACTATTATTGTATTACTGTCGACTTCTCCTTTTTTGTGTGTGTGTGTGTTACACGGGCCTCTCACTGTTGTGGGCTCTCCCTTTGCGGAGCACAGGCTCCAGACCCGCAGGCTCAGCGGCCAAGGCTCACGGGCTTAGCCGCTCCGTGGCATGTGGGATCTTCCTGGACTGGGGCACGAAACCGTGTCCCCTGCATCGGCAAGTGGACTCTCAACCACTGCACCACCAGGGAAGCCCCCCGACTTCTCCTTTTATGTCTGTTAACATTTTCTTTATATATTGAGATGCTCCCATACTGGCTGCATGTATTTTATAATTGTTATATCTTCTTGGATTGATCCCTTGATAATAGATGGATGAGTGTCCATCTCTGTCTCTTGTAACAGTCTTTGTTTTAAAGTCTATTTTGTCTGATATGAGTATTGCTACTCCAGGTTTCTTTTGATTTCCATTTGCCTGGAATACCTTTCTCCATCCCCTCACTTTCAGTCTCTATGTGTCTCTAGATCTGAAGTGAGTCTTTCGTAGGCAGCATATATGTGGTCTTGTTTTTGTATACATTCAGTCAGTCCAAGACTTCTGGCTGGAGCATTTAGTTCATTCATTTACATTTAAGGTAATTGTCAGTACGTATGTTCTTGTTGCCATTTTTTAAATTGTTTTGTATTTGCTTTTGTAGGTCTCACCCCCTTCTTCTTTTGTTCTCTTCTCGTGATTTGATGAGTATCTTTATTTAGTGTTATGTTTGGATTCCCTTTTCTTTTTTGTGTGTATATCTGTTACAGGTTTTGTTTTTTTTTAAAACGTCTTTATTGGAGTATAATTGCTTTACAATGGTGTGTTAGTTTCTGCTTTATAGCAAAGTGAATCATTTGTGGTTACCATAAGTTTTTTTTAAGGCACTCTATATATATACTTGGTTGTTTTAAGTTACTGATCTCTCACTTTCGAATACATTTTAACAACCTTACATTTGCACTCTCCTTCTCTCACAGTTACTGTTTTAGACATTGTATTTTACATCTAATTGTTCTGTGTATCCCTTATTGTGGATAGAGATGATTTTACTACTTTTGTCTTTTAACCTCCCTACTAGCTTTGTGTGTGTTCATGATTTCCTACCTTTATTGTATGTTTCCCTTTACTGGTGATGTTTTTTATTTCGTAATTTTCTTATTCCTAGTTGTGGCCTTTTCTTTTTCGTGTAGAGAAGTTCCTTTAACATTTGCTGTAAAGCTGGTTTGGTGGTGCTGAATTCTTTTAGCTTTTGCTTGTCTGTAAAGGTTTTGATTTCTTCATCAAATCTGAATGAGAGCCTTGCTGACTAGAGCATTCTTGGTTGTAGGTTTTTCCCTTTCATCACTCTAAATTTATTGTGCCACTCTTCTGGCCTGCAGTTTCTGCTGAAAAATCAGCTGATAGCCTTTATAAACCTTTTTTTAGTGTTATGTTTTTAAGGTGTATTTATATTGATACACGGAGTTCTGATTTCTTCATTTTCACTGCTGCGTGGTTTTGCATGAATAAACCACACTTTTTAAAACTGTTCTGTTGAAGAGCTTTAAGTGGTTGCCAGTTTTTTACCTATTACAAGCAGTGCTACAACAAATGTTTTTGTACGTTCCCCATGTATATGTGAAATGTTTATTGCAAATAGAAAATTGCTAGGTCATAGGGTATGCTCTGCCTTAACCTTTACTAGATTTTGTATATTGTTTTCTGAAATGGTTGTTAACAGTTTACTTCCACTAGCAGTTTGTGAGACTTTTCTTCTTGTCACACATAATTTTTATCATTCTGATGTGTGAGAAATGGTATTTTGGTGTTTTAAATTTGAATTTCTCTGGTTATTAATGGGATTTCTAGTTCTTCTCATATGTTTATTGCTATGTAATTTCTTTCATAAATTGCATTTTCTACTCTTTGCCCCACCCCCTTTTTTGTGTTAGATGGTTTGTCCTTGTTGATTTGTAGGAATTTTTCAAGAATTGATATTCATTATTTGGTATTTGAGTTATAAATATTTTCTTTTAGTTTGTGGCTTGTCCTTTTAGTTGTATGAGTACTAACTTTTTTGTACCAAAACCTTTCATTTTCAATATAGATACACTTGTCAATCTTTTCCTTTATAATTTTGCTTCTTATAATTCTTATAGTTCTTATAGTCCTAATATTTTTTAAGAACTTCCTTTCCTACATTGAGGTTATAACAATAGTCTGTATTTATTGTCTATTGCTGCATAACAAATTACCAGCAAAACATTTGGTTAAAAGAAACAATAAATATTTATTATTTCTTTTCATTTCTAGGAGCAGGGTGTTTGTGTGGTTATGATCTTGGTCTCTTATGAGGTTGCAGTCAACATGTCAGTCAGGGCTTCAGTCATCTGTAGGTTTAATTAAGGCTGGAGGACTTGCTTTTAAAGATAGCCTACTCAAATGGCCAGTGAGTTGGTGTAGGCTGTTGGTGGGAGGACTCAGTTCCTCTTGATGTGATCCTTTACTAGGGCCACTGGAGTGTTATCATAATTTGGAGGCTGACTTCCCCTGAATGAGTGAGCCAGGAGATCAGAGTGGAAGCTAATGTCTTTTATGATCTAGGCTTTGAAGTCACAGACTGTCACTCAGCCTGTTCATTGTGGGAGGAGACCATACTGAGACTGGAATACCAGCGTGAGAGGATCACTGAAGGCTGTCTTGGAACCTCACTACCAGAGTGTCTTACATTTTTTCATAAGATATCTAAAAGTTATTTCACATTTAGTTCTTTATTCCACCTTGAGGATGTTATGTTTTGTGTGTGTGTGTGTGGGGGGATGTTAAGAAGGGGATCTAATCTTATTATTCTTCTAAAAGTATAATAGTTGCCTCAATCTCATTTGTTGGGTAATCCATCATATTGTTCTTTTTATATGTGGGTTTGCTTCCAGGCTCTCTCTGCTCTCTTTTAGCCTGCTTTTTTATTCCTGTACCAGTACCACTTTACAACAAGTACTGATCTCTCTAAGGCAAGTCTCAAACTCTTTTTACTCTTCTTCACTGTTGGCTTAGCTCTTCTTGTCTCCAAAGGTTTTTAAGAGAGAAATTGTTAAATAAATCCATTTGATTTTTAGAATCAGGTTCTGTGAAGAGTTCTGGGATTTTGCTTAAGGAATATAAAAATATAACCCTTTTTTCATTAAAAAATTAATAGGTGCTTAGTAAAGGTTTGTGAAATACAGATAAGTTAAAAAAACTTAAAACAAATAAAGCATCCATAACCACATCACCCAAACATCATCATTATTGTAGCATTAAGAATTTTTAAAGTTTTGATTTTGTAAAAACTAAATCTTCTCTATAACAAAAGCCATCACATATTGGGGAAAAAATAAGGATTAACATTTTTTATAGTGTGTGTCCATAAAACATTAAGAAAAAGATAAATAGAAAAGTGGACAAAGAATATGAACAGGCATTTGACAGAGGCAGATGTACAGAGAAGTCCATATGCTCATTTCTCAAATGTTAACATTTTCCATGTTTGCATTCTTTCTTTTTTCTGTCCTTATCCTCCCTGTCATTTCCTCTCTGTCTCAGTGCTTTGTTCCTCCTTCCCCATCAATATATGGTATTTAAAATATATTTATATCGAAATATTTTAAATATATTTAAAGATACTTAGGTTCAAATACATAGATTTATTTTCTGAACCTTTTGAGACATGATGACCCTTTTACCTTTATATACTTAAGTGTGTGTTACTTAAAAGTAGGATGTTATCTTACATAATTGAAGTATAGTTATCAAAATTAAGAAATTAACATTGACACAATGCTGTTATCCAGATATTGTCAATAATAACCTTTATAAGCCCTCCCTCTCCAAAAAAATCTTGGATCATCATGCAAGAGTTATTATGTGACATCGTCATGTCTGGTCATGCAACTGATACATCAGTTGTCATGTCTCTTTAGTCTACTTTAATCAGGAAGCACATGATATTGCTCCGTCCCAATCCTGGTGATGTTAACTTTGATCACTGGTTACAACGGTGTCTACCAAGATTCTTCTCCATTGTAAGGTTATTATTATTCCCTCTGTAATTAATAAGAATCTTGTGGTGTGATACCTTTTTTTATTGATTAATTAATTTTTTATTATTTATTTATTTATTTTTTAAGATGTTGGGGGTAGGAGTTTATTAATTTATTCATTTTTTATTTTTGCTGTGTTGGGTCTTCGTTTCTGTGCGAGGGCTTTCTCTAGTTGTGGCAAGCGGGGGCCACTCTTCATCGCAGCGTGCAGGCCTCTCACTATCGCGGCCTCTCTTGTTGTGGAGCACAGGCTCCAGACGCGCAAGCTCAGTAGTTGTGGCTCACGGGCCTAGTTGCTCCGCGGCATGTGGGATCTTCCCATACCAGGGCTCGAACCCATGTCCCCTGCATTAGCAGGCAGACTCCCAACCACTGCACCACCAGGGAAGCCCTGATTAATTAATTTATTTTTGGCTGCGCTGGCTCTTCTTTGCTGTGGGCAGGCTTTCTCTAGTTGCGGTGAACTGGGCCTACTCTTCGTTGAGGTGTGCAGGTTTCTCACTGCAGTGGCTTCTCATTGTGGAGCATGAGCTCTAGGCACGCAGGCTCAGCAGTTGTGGCTCGCCTCCTCTAGGGCGCCTCTAGGGCAGTTGTTGTGGCGCATGGGCTTAGTTGCTCCGCGGCATGTGGGATCTTCCCGGACCAGGGCTCGAACCTGTGCCCCCTGCATTGACAGGTGGATTCTTAACCACTGTGCCACCAGGGAAGTCCTGTGGTGTAATACTTTGTGACCATATAAATACCTGGTTGCTCCTCAAACTTTGGCCCATGAGTTTCAGCATCCAATTATGGTTCTTGTTTGAGCCAGCTGTTTGTTATTCATGGTGATTTTCTAATTTAGTTGTTCTTCTTTAATTTTAATTGACTTTTCACTACAAAAAAAGGTTCTCCTTCATGAATGCTATTTTATTCAATGGATTATAGTCTTTTCCCATCATTATTAATTCTGAAATGCTCAAATTATCCTAGATTTGGTCCATGTAAGCCCTGAAAAGCTAGCTCTATATTCTTTTGACATGTTCCCATCAATTTATGAAGACTTTCTGACACAATAAAATATTCCAGGCTCATCATATAGTTTCCCAGCTCTAGAATCAACCAATTTCTCCAGGGAGCTCTGATTCCTTTTGGTGGGGAATAGTATTATCTTCCTTTTATTCTTAATTACCTTTATTCTTCATTACTGTATGTTTTTATTCTATCTTGATTTGTTCTATTTTTGCATGGCTAACCATACTGCTTTAATTATTTAAGTTTTATAGTTTAGTTTATTATTTAATTATTAGATCTCCCTGGTAATATTTGACACTAGAGACCAATCATGTCTTCTTGCTTGTACTCCAGAACCTCATAATTCCTGTTTTTTTTCTTGACCTGTTTGATTGTTTATGTCATGCTTCTTCTGGATTTTTCTTCCTTGATTACGATTTTTTTTTTTTTTTTTGCGGTACGTGGGCCTCTCACTGTTGTGGCCTCTCCCGTTGCGGAGCACAGGCTCCGGACGCGCAGGCTCAGCGACCATGGCTCATGGGCCTAGCTGCTCCACGGCATGTGGGATCTTCCCAGACCAGGGCACGAACCCGTGTCCCCTGCATCGGCAGGCGGACTCTCAACCACTGCGCCACCAGGGAAGCCCTTGATTACGATTTTAAAAGGTAGATTTCCCTAGGATCCTCTGAGGAACCAGGCAGTGTCACTGCTTATTCATTGCTGGTGGGAAATCTATACTGGTTCTATTTCTCTGGGGATAATTTGATAATATATATCAAAATTACAAATGTATATTCCCATTTCGGGAATGTATCCTTCAGGTGTATTTTCACATTTTGTAATGATGTATGTACAGGGTTATTCATACAAATATTGTGTGTAATAGCAAAAGATTTGGAGATTATCCACAATAATCTGAAAACTTTATTAACGTTTTTCTCCCCTTTTCTAGTCATACCTGCATAAGGCTAGATTTTCTTCATATATGTCAACCAAAACAATATATTGTAGTAGAGTGAAACAAAAGCTCAAATGTCCATTAATAGTGGATAGGTTAAGTAAGTAATGATACAGCAGTATAATGGAATATTATGCAGTTGAAAAAGAATAGGAAGAATAGTATTTATTTGGAAAATCATGGAAAAATTGTTGCAAGTAAAAAGGAAAAGAGTAAGGTGCAGAACATATTATACAGCAGTTTTTGTGTAAAGGAGGGGAACTAGATTTGTTTGCTCTGTTGGCATAAGGAACTCAGGAAGGAAAAAGAAGAAACTAACACTTTTCCCCAGGAAGTAGGGTATGAACTGGGCAGATGACAGAGGTGTGATGAGACTCTTTACTGTATACCTTTTTAATCTGTTTGACTTTTGAGACTTGCAAATATCAGTACCACCTGTTTAATTCAATTTTTTAAATGTCTTACAGTATAACTTACCTGGTTTTGGCGCAGTACGAATTGGGGCTTTTTACTAATTCTAAACCACTGGCCCACAGCATAAAATGTTTCTCAACACAACGTATGCAGCCTTTTGTCTCTATAGCTTTATACTTCGCCACTTCTGGCTCCGTATTTTACGTTCTAGCAACATTGAATTTCTTCTAGTTCTTACACGTGGCACTGTTTCATACCTGTGTGTGTATGTTTTACCTATGTCTTCTTCATATTCATCTTTTAAGAATCAGTTTGTCATGCTCTGTGGGAAGCTGTTCTGCACCTCTGCAGGCTGAGTTGGGTGATTGTCATAATACTCACACAATTTGTCTAGTAGTGCTCTTATCATATTGCATTTTAACGTTCAGCTCCTTGTATAGTACCTAGACATATAGACTCAAAGATTTGATTCAATTTTTTTTTTGATAACTCTGTGTGTAGGGTAGGAGTCATCTCTCAAAGAGCTTGTAGTCTTTAATGGAGACATACATGTAGGAATGTAACTAACACAAGACAGAGAGTAATAAGTGAGACAATAGGCAAGGTTATATTTCCAAAGAAGTTCTTTCACATGGGTCTTGAAGATGTGCCATGGTCCAGAGGGGGACATTTTAACAGGGCCTGTTTAAGAGCAGCAAATAATCCGGTGTAGCTTCAGTGTAGCGGAATCATGACTCAAGGTGAATTGGGAAGGAAAGGAAAAACAGGGACAGATTGTGAGAGACCTAACATTCTAGTCTGAGGAATTTAAATAGTATCTTGTAGGCAGAGTAGGACTATCGAATGTTTTGAACAAGGAGCCAATCTGATCTGTGTTTTAGGATGATTACTTTTATACTTTCTGTAGAGTGGTTTGAAAAAGGAAGCTATGAGAGACAGGGGCATCTGTTAAGATATTTTATACTGTAAACTACAGTGTTGAATATGGGATCAAAAAAGAACAGGCAGCTACATTTTCATACTCCATGTTTTTGTCCATATAGTCCATTCAACCTCGAATGATCTCTTATTCCAAAAGTGATATTCTATTCATCTTTGAAGAGACAGCTTATATGTAATATCTACTAGTAATCCCTGATAAATTCCCACCAAATGTAATTAATTATACCCTGTTCTGACTGCCTTTCATTTACTTATGACTTTTTTCATACTCTACCAATCTCATAATAGTTGTCTTATTCACCCCTGGAATTAATTGCTTCCTTCTGGAAACCTTTGTGTTACTTTATTTGACCTACTCATACAACACTCAACACATTGTATTATTGTTTGATGTTTTTTCTGTTTATTTCAATAAACATTTCTTGGGTACCAAACCTGGAGGAATTCATACTTTGGCAGTCCGTATGTTTGTTTATAATATATGATTAGATGTATGAGTTTTTTAAGGCAACTTTATTTTGATCTCTTGCACATAATATAGTTGGTTACTTATTAGGAACTCAATATTGTAGAGACATTAGTGCAACAGTATTAAAAGCCAGGTTTAAATCCCGACTCTACCACTGTAGCCTGGATCCTCTGTAGGAAAGTTATTTAGCCTATTTAAGCCATAGTTTTCTCACTTGTAAAACAGGGAATTAGCTTGGGCTGCCATGACAAAATATCATAGACTGGGCAGCTTAAATGACAGAAAGTTATTTCTCAAAGTTCTGGAGGCTGTGAAGTCTGAGAGCATGGTTTCAGCATTTTTGGGTTCTGGTGAGGACTTTCTTCCTGGCTTGCAGGCAGTACCCTTTCGTTGTGTTCTCACTAGGTGGAAAGAGACACAACAAGCTCTTGGACGTCTCTTCTTATAAGGGTACTAATGCCATCATGAGGGCCCCACCCTTGTGACCCCATCTAAGTCTAATTTCTTCCCAAAGGCCCCATCACACTGGGGGTTAGGCTTTCAACATATGAATTTGTGGCGGGGACACAAACAGTCCATAGCACTATCTTATACAGTGGTTTTGAGAATTAAATAATTTATGGAAAGCATTTAGCACTGTGCCTCTAACATAAAAAGTGATGTGTTTAACCTGTTGTCATCATTGTCATTATTTTGACTTGGCATAAATTTTGCATATGGGGTAATGGAGGAAAATTACAGATGCATTAGTGATTTTTCTCTTCATTGATGGAGGTTATGTGATAATATTTATTATGAAGGGAAATGTAGGAAGAAGAGCAGGATTGCAGGCATTCTGATTAGAGGTGCTTTCTTCACTCTATCAAGAGACAAGGAGAAGATGGATGCAAATGTTAGGTTTATAGATGTAGCATAAAAATGCTAAGAGTAGAAGAAAAGAGAACCTTTAATATTCTTTATATGTATATGATCTTTAAAATGCAGTTCTTAATTGTTTTTATTCAAATCTTTATTTTTCTTTTCTCTGATTTCATTGATAAAGATGAGTTTTTCTGAGAGCCCAGGAAGGCAGAAATATCATTTATATCTTCATCCACAAATAATATTAAATTTGTTTTGCTGGATTTTGGAAAGTTCTGTTTCAGACATTTTGAATCTTAGACATATTTTGACATTTTAGAATTGGAGTATAATATATTCCTATCCTCTAGCTTGTGGATTTACTTTCTCCTCTCTAAGTTAATGAATCAAGGGTTTATTAGCCTTTCTAGGACTTTAAGTATGTTTAATTCTTTCACTTTGGGCAGTAATTCTCCACATTTACTTTATAGAGTCCCTTTGGTGGAGGCCACAGGCGGAGAGGAAGCACAGGATTCATAAGATGGAGGGCGGGTGAGTGACTGAGAATTTGGGCTGGACTTGGAAAAAAAAGTAGTAGTGGTTGCACCTTAATAATAGGAATAAATTTGAAGAGTAAGTTGGGACATTACATTGTCTTGGTCAGGTCTGTAAAGATAATGGAATGGTTTTGAGTTTTTTCTTTATGTAAATTTATTAATAATTTATATGACATAGCTATCGTGCCATCTGTACTACGATTTTATCAAAATTCACACTGTGAGCACACAGTCGACAGTTTGCAGGAACATAGACAAATAGTTTATCCCAGACTACATCTTTTCTTTGGTAATAGTGGTCAGAAATACATCATTAAATTGTGGTTTGGGACTTATCTCTTTTGTTTTAATAACAGAAATTTCACCTCTTAATAATATAACCTTAAATTGGCATGCAGGTTTACTGATGAATTTATGGATTTTCTATGAGTGTATGTGTGGTATGTAGTTAGATGAGACTGATTGTAATATTATAAAGTAGAAAAAGTTTTTCTCTAGGACCCTTTCACTGCTTTTTCCTTGTTTCTTCAACCTCCTCATTTAGGAGTTATCCTCCATAGGCCTTTCCCTGTTTTATCTTTATCAAAAGAAATCCCCCAGTACTTTAGGGCCTTGACAGGTTATCTTTGAAAGACAGATACATTAAATGGCAGATTTTTAAACATTTAATTGGGGCTTTTGAAAATCCAAACAGAATTTCCTTATGGTGAAACTTGAAACATTGACTGACATCTGTTGGGAGAAATATTTTCAGCCAAGAGAGTTTTCTGACTCTGCTCCTTAAGTGACAACCTGTTGCCAGGTAGGAAGGGAACGAACACTGTTACATGCTAGTGTCTGAGCATCTGTGCCAGGTTCTTTATACAGTATCATTTGATCCTCATGGGGAGCTTTGTGAGGTAGGCATTCTTATTCACATTTTACAAAAGAGGAACTGAAAGAGGCACAGACAGGTGAAGTGACCTTCCTAAAGAGGTCACATCAGAGGCATATCTTAATATCAGGACTTTCAGACTCCAAAGCTTTCACATTTACCAGTAGGCCGGTATTTGACAGTCATTTTATTTTTTTTGTTTAATCTATAATTCTTTTTGGTGAACATAAAATATCTTGCCCTCAAGAATTCCTTTATGTGTTTCTATAGAGAGGTTCCCCATCTCCTTCGTAAGACACCACTTAGATCCTGCTGCTTGTGGTTGATTAGTCTCGAACTTTTTATTGTGTTTTTGCCTAGGAGTATAAAATTGCCTTATTAGCAGAGATGGTCAACACTACAACATTCAGCTCTAAACATATTGAGTTAGATTTATTTGTTTTTAGCAGATTGGCCAACTTTGAAGTTTGTACTTAGAGTAAGGAAGTGTATGACATATACTTCCTAAGTACATATACTCTTAAGTGTATATACAATATGACAACTGTATACATGTGAACTATAACATTTGGGAATTATCACAGCAAGAATGAATAATTTCTTGTTATTGATACTTTTGAACAGGTATGTTCAGTATTACAAAACATTTTGAAAATGTTCATTCAATGAAGAATTATAAAGTGCTTGCTATATGCCAGGGCTATGCTAAATTCTACACTCAACACAAAACTAAAAACACATGGTTTCTACCCTCAGTGAGATGATAGTTTAGAAGGGAGACAAACTTGTGAGGTAACTATTAAAATACGCTATAATCATTACAGTTATGGAGTCTGTAGAAGGAAGAGTGGGTGCACTATGGAAGGACAAGTTAATTGTGCTTGGGTGACTCGGAAAGATTTTGAGAAGAGGTAGTTTAAACTGAAGGCCGAATATATTCTTGACTACAGGAAAATTCATGATCTGCTCATACATATTGTATACACAACATTTGCACGGACAGCATTTCCCTTACTTGTATGCATAAATGTAGTATTAAGTTTGAACACTTAGTGTCTTCCCTTTACCTCTAAATCATACATCCTCCATATATCTTTTAGAAGGCTTCTCCTGTAGTTGCTTGTTTCCCTTTATTTTTCTGTTCTGCTGCTGTAAAATTTCTCTGGTTTTTGGAAAGAGGCAGACTAATTGCTGGATAGTAGAGGAAAGTTAAATTTATGACGATTGCTCTATTTCTGCATTCTTCACAACAGTTAGTAGTCAGTGAAACATCACAATGATGGTGGGAAATGGTGAGGAGAGCAGGGTAATGGAACTAGGTGCCTGATTGCTTTATTATTTTTACTGTCATACAAATGGTTTTCTTCTATTTAGAATACTCTAAGGACTGAAAGTATGACTAGCTATGTTCTTGAGCTGAAAGTGAAGTTAGAAGACAGTTGTCTGGAGGGAAACATTGCATTCAGTGGTATATTAATGATTTCCTGGCCCATTTTGATTGTAAGGCTTTTTGGTGAATTATACTTATGAAGAGTTCCCCTATGATTAAGTATTAGGATATGTGCCTGTCTGTTTCTAATATACATGCTGGTTCTCGTAGGCAGACACATTGGCAGATGTTAAGGCAATTCAGTTTAGTTGAGAAAGCCGCATGATATTATGGAAAGAGCCCTGCACCAGACGTTAGGAAAGCTGAATTCAGGTCCTGCCTCTGGCTCTTAGGTAATTTGTTCTCTGCCTTTGATCTAGTCAGGTAACCTCTCTTAGGCCTCAGTTTCTTGCTTTTTAAATACTGGGTTAGGATAATGCTCCCTAAGGTATTGCTCAACTCACACTTTAATCATTTTATTATTGACAAGGGATTTATTCACCTACCAAATCTTTACTGAGTGCTTTCATATTTTAGGTTCTGTGCTAGGTGGTGTAGTCAAAAAGAGACATGGAGGATAGTCATAGATCAATGGGAGAGAACTGAGAGTTGAGAAACATATACAACTCTGGTAAATTTTTGACAAAGGTAGCAAGACCATTCACTGCAGGAGAATAGTCTTCAACAAATGATTCTGGTACAACTGGATTTCCACATGCAGAAGAATCAATTAAGACCCCTACCTCATACTGTGTACAAAAAATAATTCAAAATGGATTAAAGACCTAAATATAAAACCTAAAACTATAAATCTCTTAGAAGAAAATGCATAAATCTTTGTGATCTTGGATTGGGCAGTGGTATTTTAGATTTAATACCAAATGCACAAGCAACCAATGAAAAATTGATAAATTGGACCTCATCAAAATTAAAAACTTCAAAATAGACTTTAAAATAAAGACAATTACAAGAGACAAAGAAGGACACTACATAATGATCAAGGGATTGATCCAAGAAGAAGATATAACAATTGTAAATATTTATGCACCCAACATAGGAGCACCTCCATACATAAGGCAAATACTAACAGCCATAAAAGGGGAAATCGACAGTAACACAATCATAGTAGGGGACTTTAACGCCCCACTTTCACCAATGGATCATCCAAAATGAAAATAAATAAGCTTTAAATGATACATTAAACAAGATGGACTTAATTGATATTTATAGGATATTCCATCCCAAAACAACAGAATACACATTCTTCTCAAGTGCTCATGGACATTCTCCAGGATAGATCGTATCTTGGGTCACAAACCAAGCCTTGGTAAACATAAGAAAATTGAAATCGTATCGAGTATCTTTTCCAACAACAACACTATGAGACTAGATATCAATTACAGGAAGAGATCTGTAAAAAATACAAACACATGGAGGCTAAACAATACACTACTTAATGAAGTGATCACTGAAGAAATCAAAGAGGAAATCAAAAAATACCTAGATACAAATGACAATGGAGACACGACCAAAAACCTATGGGATTCAGCAAAAGCAGTTTGAAGGGGGAAGTTTATAGCAATACAATCCTACCTTAAGAAACAGGAAACATCTCAAATAAACAACCTAACCTTGCACCTAAAGCAATTAGAGAAAGAAGAACAAAAAAACCCCAAAGTTAGCAGAAGGAAAGAAATCATAAAGATCAGATCAGAAATAAATGAAAAAGAAATGAAGGAAATTATAGCAAAGATCAATAAAACTAAAAGCTGGTTCTTTGAGAAGATAAAGAAAATTGATAAACCATTAGCCAGACTCATGAAGGAAAGAAGGGAGAAGACTCAAATCAATAGAATTAGAAATGAAAAAGAAGTAACAACTGACACTGCAGAAATACAAAAGATCATGAGAGAATACTACAAGCAACTCTATGCCAATAAAATGGACAACCTGGAAGAAACGGACAAATTCTTAGAAATGCACAACCTGCCAAGACTCAACCAGGAAGAAATAGAAAATATGAACAGACCAATCACAAGCACTGAAATTGAAACTGTGATAAAAAATCTTCCAACAAACAAAAGCCCAGGACCAGATGGCTTCACAGCCAAATTCTATCAAACATTTAGAGAAGAGCTAACACCTATCCTTCTCAAACTCTTCCAAAAGATAGCAGAGGGAGGAACACTCCCAAACTCATTCTACGAAGCCACCATCACCTTGATACCAAAACCAGACAAGCATGTCACAAAGAAAGAAAACTACAGGCCAATATCACTGATGAACATAGATGCAAAAATCCTCAACAAAATACTAGCAAACAGAATCCAACAGCACATTAAAAGGATCATACACCATGATCATGTCTAGTTTATTCCAGGAATGCAAGGATTCTTCAATATATGCAAATCAATCAACGTGATACACCATATTAACAAATTGAAGGAGAAAAACCATATGATCATCTCATAGATGCAGAGAAAGCTTTCGACAAAATTCAACACCAATTTATGATAAAAACCCTGCAGAAAGTAGGCATAGAGGGAACTTTCCTCAACATAGTAAAGGCCATATATGACAAACCCACAGCCAGCATCATCCTCAATGGTGAAAAACTGAAACCATTTCCACGAAGATCAGGAACAAGACAAGTCTGCCAACTCTCACCACTCTTATTCAACCTAGTTTTGGAAGTTTTTGCCACAGCAATCAGAGAAGAAAAATAAAAGGAATCCAAATCGGCAAAGAGGAAGTAAAGCTGTTACTGTTTGCAGACGACATGATACTATACATAGAGAATCCTATAGATGCTACAAGAAAAGTGCCAGAGGTAATCAATGAATTTCGTAAAGTAGCAGGATACAAAATTAATGCACAGAAATCTCTGGCATTCTTATACACTAATGATGAAAAATCTGAAAGTGAAATCAAGAAAACACTCCCATTTACCCCTGCAACAACAACAAAAATATCTAGGAATAAACCTACCGAAGGAGAGAAAAGACCTGTATGCAGAAAATTATAAGACACTGATGAAAGAGATTAAAGATGATACAATTAGGTGGAGAGATATACCATGTTCTTGGATTGGAAGAATCAACATTGTGAAAATGACTATACTACCCAAAGCAGTCTACAGATTCAGTGCAATCCCTATCAAACTACCACTGGCATTTTTCACAGAACTAGAACAAAAAATTTCACAATTTATGTGGAAACACAAAAGACCCCGAAAAGCCAAAGCAATCTTGAGAACGAAAAATGGAGCTGGAGGAATCAGGCTCCCTGACTTCAGACTATACTGCAAAGCTACAGTAATCAAGACAGTATGGTACTAGCACAAAAACAGAAATATAGACCAATGGAACAGGATAGAAAGCCCACAGATAAACCCACGCACATATGGTCACCTTATCTTTGATAAAGGAGGCAAGAATATACAGTGGAGAAAAGACAGCCTCTTCAATAAGTGGTGCTGGGATAACTGGACAGGTACGTGTAGAAGTATGAAATTAGAACACTCCCTAACACCATACACAAAAATAAGCTCAAAATGGATTAAAGACCTAAATGTAAGGCCAGACACTATCAAACTGTTAGAGGAAAACATAGGCAGAACTCTCTATGACATAAATCACAGCAAGATCCATTTTGACCCACCTCGCAGAGAAATGGAAATAAAAACAAAAAGAAACAAATGGGACCTAATGAAACTTAAAAGCTTTTGCACAGCAAAGGAAACCATAAACAAGACCAAAAGACAGCCCTCAGAATGGGAGAAAATATTTGCAAATGAAGCAACTGACAAAGGATTAATCTCCAAAATTTACAAGCAGCTCATGCAGCTCAATATGAAAAAAACAACCCAATTCCAAAATGGGCAGAAGACCTAAATAGACATTTCTCCAAAGAAAATATACAGATTGCCAACAAACACATGAAAGAATTCTCAACATCATTTATCATTAGAGAAATGCAAATCAAAACTACAATGAGATATCATCTCACACTGGTCAGAATGGCCATCATCAGAAAATCTAGAAACAGTAAATGCTGGAGAGGATGTGGAGAAAAGGGAACACTCTTGCACTGCTGGTGGGAATGTAAATTGATACAGCCACTATGGAGAACAGTATGGAGGTTCCTTAAAAAACTACAAATAGAACTACCGTATGACCCAGCAATCCCACTACTAGGCCTATACCCTGAGAAATCCATAATTCAAAAAGAGTCATGCACCACAATGTTCATTGCAGCTGTATTTACAGTAGCCAGAACATGGAAACAATGTAAGTGTCCATCAACAGATGAATGGATAAAGAAGATGTGGCACATATATACAATGGAATATTACTCATCCTTAAAATGGAACGAAATTGAGTTATTTGTAGTGAGGTGGATGGACCTAGAGCCTGTCATACAGAGTGAAGTAAGTCAGAAAGGGAAAAACAAATACCGTATGCTAACACATATATATGGAATCTAAGAAAAAAAAAAAAAAGGTCATGAAGGTACCTAGGGGTAAGACGGGAATAAAGACACAGACCTACTATAGCATGAACTTGATATGGGGAGGGGGAAGGGTAAGCTGTGACAAATTGAGAGAGAGGCATGGACATATATACACTACCAAACGTAAAATTGATAGCTAGTGGGAAGCAGCCGCAGAGCACAGGGAGATCAGCTAGGTGGTTTGTGACCGCCTAGAGGGGTGGGATAGGGAGGGTGTGGGAGGGAGGGGAGACGCAAGAGGGAAGAGAGATGGGAACATATGTATATGTATAACTGATTCACTTTGTTATAAAGTAGAAACTAGCACACCATTGTAAGGCAATTATATTCCAAGAAAGATGTTAAAACAAATTAAAAACTTATGTGTCAAATGACACTCTTAAGAAAATAAAAAGAGAACCCACAGGATGGGGAAAATATTTGAAAATCATACAGCTGATAAAGGTCTAGTACCCAGAGTATATCAAGAATTTTTATGACTCAATAATAGAAAGCCCAAATTAAAAATGGGGAACGGATCTGAATTGACATTTTTCCAAAGAAGGTACACAAATGCCCAATAATTCATGAAGAGGTGCTCAACATCATTAGCCAGCAGAGAAATGCAAATCAAAATCAAATGAGATAACACTTCACACTCATTAGGATGGCACTAATCAAAAAGACGGAGAATAAAAAGTGTTGGTGAGGATATCAAGACATTGGAATCCTCATACACTGCTTGTGGGATTGTAAAATGGTGCAGCTGCTTTGGAAAACAATTTGGCAGTTACTTGAAAACTTAAACAGAGTTATCATATGACCCAGCAGTTTCATACCTAGGTATATACCCAAGAAAATTGAAATCATATGTTTATACAAAACTTGTATATGAATATTCATAGTAGCATTATTCATAAAAGCTCCAAAGTGGAAATAACCCAGATATCCAGTAACTGTTGCATGGGTAAACAAAATATGGAATAATCCATAAAATGGAATATTATTTAGCCAGAAAAGTAATGAAGTGTATACATGCTATACCATGGACGTACCTTGAAAACCTTATGCTAAGTGAAAAAAGTTGGATATGAAAGGCTACATATTGTATGATTCCATTTATATGAAATGTCCAGAATGGGCAAATCCACAGAGACAGAAAGTAGTTTAGTGGTTGTCAGGGCTAGGAGGAAGAGGGAATGGAGTGTGGCTTCTAATGGGTTCAGGGTTTCCTTTTAGGGTGATGAAAAGTTCTGAAATTAGTTGTGTTGTTTATACAACCTTGTGAATATATTAATACTGAAAAGAAAACTGTACATTTTAAAATGGTAATTTTATGGTATGTGAATTATATCTCAATAATTTTTTTGTTTTTAAAAGACATGGTCCTTCATGGTGCTAAAATGAACTGTTAATATGATAGTGGTAATAAAGTTTCCATGGGAGGATACAGTATGACATTCTGTCCTACTGTGTGGAGTTGGGGGTCAGATTCCTGGAATAAGTAATACTTAAATGGAGACCAGAAGAATGAATTGAAGTTACCTAGGTGAAAAAACTGGTATACTGGAAATTAGGAAACAGGGACGAATATATCAGAATTAATAACTTAAAGACAATTTTAGTTCTAACAGGTATAGGCTCCTACTTCTGGCACTATGTAAGATTGTCACAGATCTTTTACCTTGAATAATTTAATTATCCTATAATGTATATTATGAAAAAATTATGTATCTTAACCTTCTGGGGAAAACATTTATTTTTCATGATTTGATTGTAAATATTTAAAAATTTTAGTGTATGACATTTTATAATTTTAAATTTTCATGAAACCAGAGCTAGATTCTATAATTTGTTTATGCTGTTTTTTTCTCCACCTTAATCTATTTGTATATTTTATAAGCCAAGTTTTCAACCTTCCTTCATATAAAAATTCTACTGTTTTCTTTCCTTTTGACAGTTTGAGGTTAATTTCAGATCTTTGTAAGCATTATTTGCTATAGAGTTGGGATAAATACAAATGTTTGTTTCTCTTTGCTGTTAGATAATAAAATATTTTATTAAGAAGAAATTTCAAACATGTACAAAAGTGGAATAATATAGTCAACACCCATGTAATCAACACCAGCTTCAAAAATTTCCAACTCATAGCCAATCTTATTTTATTATATACCCACCTATTCGTTCACTTCCTAAATTATTTGGAAGCAAATCTCAGAAGTTACATCACTTTATATGCATGTTCATATATCTCAATGAAAAGAATTCTTTTCTTTTTAATATGTATTATTGAGTATTTTTTAACTTGGAAATTTTTCCATATGAAAACAAATTATTTAAAAAATTATCTCTTGATGGAAATGAATAGCTAATTTGTTACTCTTTTATATAGTTTTTAAATTTGCATATATACAGTGTTCATTTCTTCTAATAAATATTAGGTATGCTTATAAAATAATAAAGTTGACGTTATGAGAATGTGGTTCATAGTCTTTATGTTCCTTGTTATGATTGATTATGATTAACTAGGACTTAGGCATGGTGAAACTTTACAGCCAGTAGTTATATCCTTTTACTGTATTCAATGGGCTTTTCTGCTTCGCCTTATAGGAGTGTCTGTATCATTTAACATTATGGGCTACCAGTCCTTGTTGAACACACATCTCTCTTGGCTTCCCTGACATTTGACTTTCTTGGTTCATCCCTGTATTGGAGTGCTCTTTTACTGACACATTATCTTTTGTTATCCTCTACATGCGACTATATCTCATCCTTATTCTATTCTTGAGCCTCTTCTGTTCTCTCTGCAAACTCTTTATTTCTGCTGTCATGCTGCGTGACATCATAAACATACATTATGTATGTATTAGTGAATCCCAAATATTCGTTACTAGTCAATGAAAGAACCTCTCTTTAATGTTCTAGTTGATTATTTAAAATGTTCCCATGGATATCCCATTGTCATGATAAATTCAGATTTTCAAAATTTTCATCTTTTTTTCATTAATACTGATTCCCCTTCACCTTTCCTCTATTGACAAATTATTAGACTTCTTCAAATCACTAGGCTAGAAATATTCATATCTTCCTCCTCTTTCAACCTCCTATGCACATCCTATTATCTTGTTCTGTTAACTCTTCCTTCAAAATATGTTATTTGCATTTTCATTATTATTACCTATTCTAAGCATTTCCTTTAGGAAATTTCCTAACTACCTTTAGGTCATCTAAGTGCTCTTCTCTGTGATTCCCTAAACCCTGTGTGTTCTCCACAGTCAAGATGATGTATATACATGTCTCTCTCTTATTAGAATTCATACTCTTCAGGGACTAAGATTGGATTTCATTCATGCTGTGACCATAATACATGAGACATAGTAATATTCATTAAATTGTTAATTGAATTGAATTGGATTTCTAATCTCTTTACCTACTATGTAATATCCTGTAATATCTATTTAAGGTCTTGTCTTTCCCTTGCAGTGCATCCTATATAAAGTACTCTTTGAGAATCCAATAAAAACACTACAGTCTCTATCAATGTGCCCTGTAAATTTCTGTCATGGAACTTATTGCCATCTAAAATTATTGTTTATTTTCTTTTTTATTATCTTTCCCCCCTTTGAATGTTATTTCCTGTGATGGTAGGGACCATTCAGCCTTACACATTATATATATACATTCTAATATATATGTAAGTATATACATTTTAATATAACATTGCACAGGGTAGGACCTTAATAAGTACTTATTGAATATGAATGGGTATGCTTCCTGCTTAGTTGAGAGCAGTGTACTTATACATAATACAAATAATTTCACAGCAGTTACAAACCTTAAACTTTGAATCTTTGTTTTATTGTCATCAGACTGATTTTTTTTTTTTTTTTTTTTCTTTTTTGGCCATGCTGTGGTGCTTGCAGGATCTTAGTTCCCTGACCAGGGATTGAACCTGGGCCCTCAGCAGTGAAGGCGCAGAGTCCTAACCACTGGCCTGCCAGGGAATTCCCAGACTGATTTTTTCTAAAACAGTAAAACATTGTTAAAAACTCTAGTCAAACTCTTCTACCAGACATAAGACTGGTTCTGGGAATACAAAGATAAATAAGAACATTATTCCTGATTTTTATGGAATTTTGGAATAAAGAGAAAGAAACGCTTAAATATCCTTGTGGAGGTCATGGAAAGCTTCCTAGAGGACATCTGGTATCTCTAAGGTTTATTCAGCTCAAAAATTGTATAATTCATAGGTGCCATTTTCCTTAGCAGTAACAAAATCTTTGGTAGCCGCAAAGAAAAGACTGACTGCTACCAGCAGGATATTCTTGGCTGCTCCCATGGCTGCCCGCATTCTGATTAATTTGAATATTTACTTCAACCTAAGTAGTAACTCTGGAATTTAAATCGAATTCCTTACTAGATAGAGATTATTTTTAGATTACCCATTATTTTGTTAGCTGAGAATAACTCAAAGGAGAATTCAGCAGTGTTGTACGTGGCTTTACTGAAGCCAGTGCAAGCTTTCCTTGTTTGTGGTTTGTTTGATTTTTCTTTGGTTAACAAGGGAATTAGGAGATATTTGTACTTAGCACTATTAATACACTATTTTTATACTTAATTTATACAAACAATTTACTTATTTTTGTTTTCACTTTCATTCGCATTAGAAGGTAAGCTCTGTGAGAGCAGAATTTTTGTCTGCTGTGTTCATTGCTAAATAAATATTTGTTGAACGAATACTTAAGAAGTCTATTGGTAGCCTTAACAGAGTAGTTCGAATAAAATAGTGGGGATGGAAGCTGGTTTACATGGTTGAGGATAGCCTGAGCTGATAGTGATTTAAAAATCAATCAGGAATAGGTTTTTTCCCCTCCTTTTAAAACATGTGATAAAGAATATTTATGAAAATTCCCTTCTTAGCCACTTTTGTTTCTTTTTACTGCTGATAGCTTGTTAAATCTCTTTAAAATGAACATGTCCTATTAGGTTTCTTTTTTGTAATTTATATGTGTCCTAATCATTAAATTTATTTTATTACTGTAAGTCATATGATCTCAACTTCTTATGACTTTTTAGATTTTTGAGAAAATGAAAATTTTAGCAGTTCTTTTCTTTAACCTAAATATAGCTGGGAAATGATGTATCAGTAAATAGTTTTAGACCTTAGATTAATTTTAGTTTTTAAAATTGTTAAGCAAATGTGTACCAAAAGTAAATATGTGTATAAATATCTTTACATTATTCAAAATTCTAAAATTAGTCATCTGTCTAATGAATGTTGTTCTACATTTTGCTAAGTGATTAATAGTAATTAAAAGGTTAAATATAAGCTGAAGAAAGCTTTGAATTTTGAAATGTTTGCAACAGCTAGTAATCTGACTGATGCAGACGTTTTTGTCAAAGTTGAAAAAGTTAGAGCTAATTAATTTCTTGGGAGACATATGATGAAATTGTAGGTGTGATAACATATTTGAGTAACATATGGTAGTTATGGGGCACCTTTCTAATGATTGAGCAGCCAGTTAAATACAGACTTTTTTGGTTGTTTTTCTTTTATTATCATTCTTTGTTACTGTGTATTTTAAAATTAATTTAGCTTTCCGGAGGTCAGTACTCAGGATTTAATGATTTATATTTAAAATATTAGCATGAACACTTTACTCTGAATTGGCATAAATTTAGTAAAAAGTTTTCTTAAAAATACATCCCTTTTTTTCCCTCAGCATATGCATGTATTATACTTACATGATTAAAAACAAATCCAGGGGCTTCCCTGGTGGCGCAGTGGTTAAGAATCCGCCTGCCAATGCAGGGGACACGGGTTTGAGCCCTGGTCCAGGAAGATCCCACATGTCGCAGAGCAAATAAGCCCGTGTGCCACAACTACTGCGCCTGCACTCTAGAGCCCGCAAGCCACATCTACTGAGCCCTCACTCTAGAGCCCGCAAGCCACAACTACTCAGCCCGTGAGCCACAACTACTCAGCCTGCGTGCCACAACTACTGAAGCCCACGTGCCTAGAGCCCATGCTCTGCAACAAAGAGAAGCCACTGCAATGAGAAGCCAGTGCACCACAACGAAGAGTAGCCCCCGTTCACAACTAGAGAAAGCCCATGCACAGCAACGAAGACCCAACGCAGCCAAAAATAAATAAATAAAATAAATTCATTAAGAAAAAATATAATATGCTCTTTAAAAAATAAAAAGTAAATTAAAAAAAAATCCAGTGTTTGGGGGATTATACTCTCAGTACACATTGTTTAACTCAAATTACCCTTGAATGAAGATCCCCCCAATGTTATGTGGTTACCTATACAGCATATATAGATACATATTTTAAAAATTCAGCTGTATTTTTCTCTCAGAAGGATTCACTATTTGTATTTGGACTAATTTCCTTCATTCCAGTCTTACTTTCTGAATACTGCTTGATTACAACAACAGATTAAAAAGGAAATAACCATTCTTTTATTAAAATAGTATCTAATACCTTGGTAGAGGAAGTTCTGAGTTAAGAATTTTGCAGTAGAGACAAGTTAAGTAGTGACTTTGAGTTTTTCATTTTTTTAAAAGTTGGATTTTTACCAAAATTTTTATGATTGTAATCTAGTATATAAATTAAAAATTTCTAACTATCATTCAGAAATACGCACAGTAAAATAAGTTCAGGATGGAAATGCTTCTGTTGTGCTGCAGAGCCATCCACTGGAGGGTGTTCAAGTTAACTTCTCTTGGTCTCAATATTCTGCTGATTAGGTTGATGAAATGAAAAATAAATGTGAAGGCTGTGCTTTTCTAAGTCTTCTGATATTAAATGAAAAGTGGTATTTGCATCTAAAATGAAATAAACTGAAAGGAATATAATTTTAAACTTTAAAGGAAAGGTATTGTGAAAATTCTAGAGTTATGAATGAGATAAATGTAACATTCCTTTGGTTTCTAATCTAGAAACTATTCAGAATATTACTGTACATTTTAATATTCTTACTTTAAAAATTTGCATACAGTTAGAGGATCTAACGTGTCTAGAAACCTCCCAAATTGATTTACTAAACGTTTTTTATATTACCACAATTGTTTTCATTTAAATTTGAGTATCCTACAAATAATTTTGGTATGGACATCTGTTCTAGAATTCTTCCCTGTTTTGAATCTGTTGCAAAGTTTTCCTTGTCAGTTGACATGCTTTTTTAGCCCATGGTGACAAAGACAAATATTCATGAGGGGACTGCTGGAGTATTTTGCTCCAGTTGGGCTCTGAACTTAAGCCTTAAGTTAAGTAAGAAAGGTGAACTTTCAAGTGATTCACAATAAAACACTTACTTTCTCATTAATTTAATAAAATTTCTAAAATTTGGATTATTACCTAATTATCTGTGAACACTGAGTCTTAAAGATAGCAGGATTTTCTGAATATAGCTTACCAGTTTGAAAAATGACTTTAGAGATTTATTCCAGTGCTGTAAATTTTAAATAATCTAGTTGGTAAGATTGTTACGGTGATTAGAATCTTCAGAAACAAAATCTTAGTGAATAGACTATTCACTTTTTAGAACTTCTGAGAGTTTCAGTAGAGTAAAATAATGATTTAGAAATTAATTGATTGGTTTTGTTAATTATCAACAATAATCATTAAATTGGATAATTTAAAAAATTAAAGTAATCCGTATAATTCTAGTAGTAGGCAGTATTTAATGATGAATGGCAAGATGATAGTTTTTCTTTCAGTATGAAAATTTGATATTTGATTTGGTTTCATAGTTGAATAATTATACTTAGAAATAGCATTTTTTTGCTTTATAAGTTAAAATATTTTTTATTCTGGTAAGTCTTTATGTCATAAAGTAAGTAAATGACAGATATCAAATCCATAAGCCAACATTAAAATTCACTATAAGACTTGGCGCCAATTCTGAAAGCTATGGTTCATTCTAGAAATGTTTCTGGAACAGTTAGTGAATGATTTTGGAAGATGAGATTTACATTTTAAATACAGTGTCAACAGTCTTTACCTTGCCATGCATAATTGTGTTGCCAGATGTGCTGAGGTCAGTGTTTTAACCATTCACATCTTATTTTCTGAAATTACTTAGTAACTCTTGAAGGGATTTATGATCAAAAAGAAGGTTTTGAAGGAAAGTATGTTAAGAGTCTTATTAATAGTATGGAAAGTAGTCCATTTTGTGGAGCATGATGTGCTCTGTCACATGGAAACATTTTTTTTTTGGATGCTTTCATAGCCATCTGTGGAGGGTGGATATTTGATTATACATAAGTCAGATAAAAAAGATAATTTTGACATTGTCTTTGCTTCCCTAAATACCTTGCTTCTGTGAAATGGTGTGTTAGCTTGATCACATCATTACAAAGGAGTTTCATAGTTGGCAATTAAAAGTATGTATAGTATATTCATTGTTTATGATTTTTAGTATTTTCTGTTGACAAGAAAAAATTTAAGAACAGATGATCATCTAGCCTGAGAATTAATGATTTTTTTTGCCTCTGGAATGAAAGATTAATAAACATATTTAAAGTCTATCCATTTCATGTAATTTATTCACTAAATATGTGCCAGAACTTCTCAGAATTACTATGAAACTATTACATTTATTCTTTTGAAACTTGGGGGAAAATGTAGATGCTTTATTCATTTACAATTACCAGGTATACTGACAAAAATCTGTTATTTTGACTTTTAGAAATTATCCTAGCATCATAATTTCTAATGGGATATTGGATTTGGACTAGTTCAGGCAGCAAGAAAGATTCTAAGACAAAGGAACTTAAATTCTGTGCACTTTGTCTTCAACAATAAACTACTTACATTTCTTAAATGCATATATGTTATTATATTCTTTAAAATACATTCATATTATTTTCTTGAAAAAATTGTCTTTAAGTTAGATGGTATCTCTTTATGGCTAACGTTAAATCCTTACTATGTATCAGGCATGGTGCTATGTGCTTTGCATGTAGTATGTCATTTTATATGTTTCAATGTTAAGGACAGAACAGAGAAAGATCATTAGACCTCTGAATATAGTCATGGGGATGATCTGTCTTATTTAGGCTCAGACATTTAGATAACTGGGACAGGTCCTTCATTGGTGCATATTGATGATGCAGCTGACAGATGATCACCCAGGGTTTTAGGAAATCTTTCTAAACTGTTGTTCCTTGCTTGACTGAGTTTTCAGGAGCCAGGGAAGATATTCTGTCAACTCCCAAGTTTTAAACTTAATATTGGATTCAGTAAGTACTTGGAGCAAGGGTGAAGGGGAAGGGCTTACCAAAATGGGAGCTGAGTCTTTTCTCTGCCAGCTGTTCTCCATCTGTTCATTTCTTCATTCAGTCAAGAAATACTTATTGAGTTCCTACTGTGTTTATGGAGCTCACATACAAGTGAGGGAGATAGCAAATAAAGATAAATACATAAAGCATATGATATGTTAGACAACAGAAAAATCAAGTCTGGGAAAGAGGATATGAAACATCCAGGTTGGCAGCGGTGGGGTGGGGGTCATCTGGGTTGAAATTTTAGATAGGATGGCCTGAAGGATTAAGTTAGTACTAGCCATGTATGGGGGACATCAATTCCAGAAAGAGGTTAGCTAGTGTAAAGACCTTGTGACAGGTCTGCCCCACATATGACCTGCATATGACCGCTGTGGGGCTTCACTAAGTAATTCCCTCAGTGTGCTTCATCATATCCTGTTGCATCTCAGGTTGATAAACATGGGCCAGGGGAGAGGTTTCATTTGGTAAGATGTACCTACTATGATGTATACCTTATTAGCGAAGTCTAGTCCTCCAGGTGATTTGGACTAAATCAGGTGATTGCTGGGCTTCTTTGATTTGTGCAGGAAGTTAGGGCATGTAGCACAACAATGGCCCCTTCATACCTGGGGATGCATATTCTTAGGCAGAAGCTATTGCCTTTGTTAGCCGGGTGTTTTCTCAACTGACAGCATGGGCCACCTAAAGTATAAAACCACATCATGTACCTACAGTGCAGTTTGGGAGTATTAGGGTAAATTGTTTACAAGTATCATGGTATAAAAGGTGCCTTTATTAATATATAAGATGCATTCTATCCATATTATTTATGGTCTGAAGAAATAATATTTAATCCATAGTAGTATATATTCTTTAATATCACAGAAATGTAGCTACCTTGCTGGTAGGAGTGATTGTAAAATAGCAACTGATTCTCTTTAAGTTACACATAAAATCAGCATCTTTATAGGTGCTTATGGCTCTTGGTCTAGTGTTTTTCCTCTCAGCTCTTAATATTCCCGTTAAAAAATTATTTTGTTTAAAAATGTAATACATTTAGACCAGAATAGTGCTTCATACATAGACTTAGAGTAAGATGAAAGAATATGAATTGAACTTTCAACTGGTCACCATGCAAATGAAGAAACAATATTTCCAGTACCTCAGGAGCCATCCATAAGTCCTGCTCACATCCTCTTTTCCTTCCCCTAAAGGTAAATGTTCTCCTGACTTTTATGGTATTAAATTACCTAGTTTTTACAATATTATAGCTTTAGCAGTTATATATCTCTCCTTAAACAATACAGAATTTTTCCTTTGTTTGGTTTATGTAAGTTGGGATAGAACTTTATGTGTTCTTTTGTATCTTATTTCTTTCACTCAATATTAGGTTTGTAAGATTCATCCATATTTAGTGTAGTTTTAGTCCATTAATTTTTTTTTGCTGTATAGTATTCCATTGTGTTATTGTACCACAACTTACTTATCTATTCTATTGCAGGCGGGCATTTGAGTTGTTTCTAATTTGTTTTTACAAACTATGCTACTCTGAACATTCTTATACACGTCTTCCTGGTGAATACATGTGCACATTTCTATAAGGGTTTATATCCAGGAGTGGAATTACTGAGTCACAGGGAATATATATATACTCAACTTTATTAGAATATGAAAAACTATTCTCCAAAATGGGTGTACCAATGTCCATTTTTGCCAACAGTGTTTGCTCTGTATCATCTCCAGTCTTCTATATTACCAGATTTCTAGTTTCTACCAAAATGGGGTGTGTGTGTATGTGTGTGTGTGTTACTGTCCTATGGTGGTTTGTATTTGTCATTCCCTGATTGCTAATGAGGTTGAACATTTTTTTTTTTCACATTTGTCATTCTTTCATTTATTCTTATATCTAACATCTTTTATCTGGGATTGTGTTTTTTTCCTCTTGAAGTATATCCTCTAGAACTTCCTCTAGTACATCTGGCTGGTGGCAACTCTTAGTTTTTTTTAATATACTGTTTTATTTTATGATAAAATATATATAACATAAAAGTTACCATTTTAGCTATTTTTAAATGTACAGTTCGGTGGCATTTAGTGCATTCACATTGTTGTTCAGCCATCATCACCATCTGCCTCCAGAACTCCTTTCATCTTGCAAAACTCAGTCTCTGTACTCATTAAATGATAACTCCCCATTCTCCTGTCCTTTGGCAACCACGATTCTACTTTTTATTACTGTGAATTTGACTAATCTAAGTACCTCATATAAGTGGGGTCCTATAGTATTTATACTCTTTGACTGGCTTATTATAAACCTTAGAATAATGTCTTCAAGCTTCATCCATGTTGTAGCATGTGGCAGAATTTCCTTTTTAAGGCTGAATAATATTCTGTTGTATGTATATACCATATTTTGTTTATCCACTCATCTGTTGATGTCTTTTAATTTTTATTTGTGTGAAAATGTATTTTGCCTACATTCTTGAAGGATATTTTTTACTGAATAGAGAATTCTAGGTTGATACTTATTTTCTTTTACTTACTGAAGATACCATTACTCTATTCTTGGGTTTCCACTATTACTATTGAAATGTTAGCTGTTAGTGTAACTGTTGGGCCTTGGAAAGTAATCTTGTTTTTCCTCTGAGTAGTTTTAAGATTTTTCTCTTTGTTTTGTGCCTAGACATGTATTTCTTATTTATCCTGGTTGAATATTCATTAACTGTCTTGAATATATAGGTAGATAAATGTCTTTCTGGAAAATTCTTAGCTGTTCACTCTTCAGGTACTTTCAGTAACCCATTCTCTCTCTGATCTTCTAGGATAACAATAAAAAAAACTTGTAAAATCTTCCCTATGTGTACTCTATGCATCTTGTACCCTTTCTATGTTTTCCATCTTTTTTTTTTTTTTTTTTTTTTTTTTTGCTTCATTCTAGTTTCTTCTGATGGTTTCCCAGTTCACTCTTTCTCTCTGTATTGGTATCTAACATGATATTAAACTTACCCATTGAGTTCTTATTTTTGGGTTATTGTATTTTTTAATTCTAGAATTTATATTTGTGTCTTTCAGATTAGCTATGTTACTTGCATAGTTTTATATTTCACTGCTGAAAATTTCAGATTTGACTTTTATCTCCAGGAACATGGTAGGTTTGTTGTTTTATTTACACTCTGTGATATTTCAGTATCTGGAATCCCTATAGGTCTGTTTTTGTAATTTGTTGTTTCTGTTGGTTTTTGCTTCTGGTGTCTTAGCTCATCTAAGATGCTTGTTATATTCATTGTACTCATTGTAAATACTGTTGATTCTTGTTATTCATGGTTGCTATGTTATATAAAGTAGCCACAAAAACTGAATCATTGCTTCTAGAGAAAATGCAGATTTGGGTTAGTTTCCTGCAATCTTTTGGTCACATTTTCATCAAATGAGTAATACATAACCTTGTTTTATGTGTGTTTCTGTTTAAAGACATTTAATATGTGTTACTGATTTATTAACATTGAACTCCAAGCTAAAAGCACTAACTCATGCATGAATGAACCTTAGTTATCACCTGTATGTTTTCTCCGTAAAGCACATGACAGCCTTTTTGTGCTTAGGAACACTTGACAGCACTTTAGCGCTACTTTTGTGGGTCATTTTAAACAGTGAAATCATTAACAAAAAGCAGAAGAGTGTGAAAATTGGGGCACTAACTATACCGTAGAAAGGACACTTGTTTACAGTCGGAGAGCTGAAGCAAGAAGGCAGCATCACCTTTTTCAATTTCACCTGCTGGTTCAATTTTTTGGCAGGTCTGTTCTGTGTGTCTGGAAATAACTGCAAGAGCACCCAGTGTATTGATTTTTGGATTACAAGTAAATTTTAGTGAGTAGACAAATTTGCAAATCAGAATCCTGGAATAATGAGAATAGACTTTGTATACTCAACACTGTATGTGAAAATTATTGGTAGAAATATGAAGCCTTTAATAATGTTATCTTCTCTCTGAGGGGGTTTGATTTTGTATCTGCCAGATGCCTTGGAGGCATTAGCAATCTAGGGAACACCATAAATTAAGTTCAGGTCTTGAGGTTTTGCTGGTCCACTCAGATGTTATGAAGCTAGACTGCAGATCTGTGTAAGATCTAGTTTATTTTTTGGTTTTCCACTACCATCAGAGAGTAATCATTGTGATTCCAGCTTAGCATGGGAGTTAGTTTATCAGTCTTCCTTTTGTCTAACATTTAAAATTATTCTTGGTGGAGTATCCAGCTGAATTACCTAATCTCACATTTACTAAAGTAGAACCTCCCTTCCTTTTTCTCTTCTTAATTTTAATTTCTTCTGCCTTCTCATGATTTTCACATTTCTGTCTCCCTCTTTCCCTTTTGTGTTTTCTTTCATATTTGAAGCATTTGCTATAATTGTTATAAGATTGAATAAATGTTCTCAGTTAAGTACATTTTTTAGATTTACACTAAGATTTGGTCTTCACATTACTTTAGTAATACTGGAAGTAAATTAACTGATTTAAAAAAAAATGAAACCTGGGAGTTAGAACAAGACATTGATTTTTTTACTTCTGTTTTTTGCCCCTCTTTTTTATAATTTATGAAGTGAATCCTCATCCTTCATATTATTTTGGAAAGAAATGGTGTATAACATGACTTCTTTGTTTTCACTTAGGTTTTTATTGTATTTTATAATAGATGACTGGCTATTGTGGAGAACTTAAATTTGATTAACGTTACCCTCTTATCAAAACCGTCTTTGTCCCCCTTTATTGTATTTTCTAGCAATAGCCTCAGTGATCGTGCTAAAACTTAAGTCGGATGATGTGGCTTCTCTGCTCAGAAGCGTCCTATGACTTCCCATCTCAGTGAAAGCCAGAGTCCCTTCTCGGAAGGCTCTAGGTGATCTGGAGCTCCTCATTACCTCTCTGACCTTGTTCTTACTAGTCCCTCCCTTGTTCTTCAGCTCTTCATGCTCTAACCATTCCAGCTTTTTTGTGTTCCTGGAACATGTCAGGTATGTTCCCATCTCAAAGCCTTGCTGTTCTCTATGTCAAGAAGACTCTTCCCCCAGATATCTGCATCTAGCTTCCTTATATCTTTTCAATTTTCCTTAAAAGTAACCTTCTCAGTGACAACCATCCTGGGTTACCGTATCTAAAACTTTAGCTCCCCCATCCCCTCCAAACTCTTTATATTCCTTCCTTCACTGTTTTATGTTTTTCTCCTTAGCACTTATCAGTATCTAACATTTTATGTATTCATTTCCCCCCCATCAAAATATAAACTTTATGAAAGCAGTGATTTTTGTCCACTTTCTCCTACTATGTTCCCAGTGCCTCTCATAGAATAGGACACTCAATATTTGCTGAGTGAATAACATATGAATGAAATTTATTACTAGAACCTATTTAAATTAGATTAATCTATATCAAAATGCAAATAAGGAACACAAATGTAAAAACCTTCACATTTTATTTATTTTTTATTTGTATTTTGAAATAATTTCAAACTTACGGAAAAGTTGGAACAATAACTCAGGCTTTTTTTCCTGATCCATTTGAGTATAAGATGCTCCATTACCCTTGAATACCTTGGCGAATTTTTCTTACAAACAAGGGCATTCTACATGAGAAGAGTATAACTATGAAGAAATTAATACTGATACATCAGTCACTACCATTTAATCCTCAGTGTCTCCATCATTCTTTGAGCACATGTTTACTATCTCCACAAGATGCTCTAGGCTCATCCTGCAATATCCCTACCCTAGCTCTGGGATCAGTGTGCTCCAAGGAATCATTTTTGTGTAGAGAATGATGTTTAGAACCTAAAATATGGATAGTAGTTTTGTTCGTTGTATTAGTTGCCACTGTTCTCAGACCCTTTCAGTACATAGGAAGTGTGTGTGTGTACGTACATATAGGTATATATGTATACATATGTGTGTAGGTATGTATATATACATTTATATGTATATTAATTCCTGTTATATCAATATCTCAATTCCTGCTTAATACTGCAGAGTTCCTTGTAGTTTGGCCTTTCTATATTTATAATTTGCAGTGAGAAACTAGGTCCAGTTATCTTCAATATGTTACTTATTTGATGATTTCCTCTGTGTAACTAATCTATTTTGATAAGTCTTATAAGAACTTTTATTCTGGTCTTTATGAACATTGTTTGCTATATCCTGAACTTACCTAATGGCTAACCTAAAGCAAAGCTTGTTGTAATAAAATCAGACTGTACTTCGTAAGAAAATGGTGTGGCGAATCCTGAGAGTTTTCTTTATAATTAATAATTATGATAACATGGAGAACATGATTAACATGCAGCTCATTTAACTAATAAAAACTATTTTTAGCTCGTTAGCTAATCTATCAATATATTAGTAATTAGAGCATTTCAAAGATTTATTCATACTTTAATGTTTAATTTCTAGTCTCATGTGAGTTTACAGATGTGACAAAAGGGAGGCAAGGAGCAAAAAGGAGCCAGTATGAGAATTAGTAAAGGGTCTTGAGTGATGTGTTTATTCATTAACTTGGCAAATATTTATTGATTATCTCATATGCATCAAACACTGTTCCCCTGGGAAAATTGTCTATTTTGAGTCAAAATAGACAAACTTTTTACCCTCATAGAATAGAGTTTCTCAACCTTAGCACTTTTGGACCAGATAATTCTTTGTTATAGGAGGCTGTCTTGTGCATTGTAAGATGCTTAGCAGCATCCCTGGTTTCTACCCACTAGATACCAGCAGCCTGCCTCTACTCCCCGCCCCCCCTTCCCGGCCCAGTTTGCAATAACCAAAAATGTCTCTAGATATTCCCAAATGTCCACCAGCGGTGGGAGCAAAGTCACTGCTCCTGGTTAAGTGCCGCTGATCACAGAACTTAAAATCAAGTGCAGACACAGATATTAAACAGGTAATCATTCAAATATATGTATTTATTTATTATAAATATTCATATATATTTAATGATATATATAATTATCAACTGTGATAAATGCTAATTAAGAAAAGTACAGAGAGCCAAGAAAAAGATAACTCCATACTGAAAACAGATGAAAGTTTTTATTGATTATATATTAGGTACTTGATGTAAGAAAATAAATGGTCTTTAAGGGTAGGCTGGCTATATAATGAGTCATACAAAATAGGAGGCTTTTAGGAGTATAAGAGTGTACTGTTAATAACCAAGTTGGAACAACAAGTAGAAATAAGGCAACTCGTACATGAGGACTTCACAATCTAATTCCAAGCTTCTATAATCTACTCTGGGAAAAAGACCAATATATGAAACAAGTAGAGAATAATTCAAGGAAATATATTAATTAAGTACTAAACTTTGTCATATGTTAATATAAGAGGTGGTTCATTGTTATTTCTCCATTTTGACTTTATGAAGGCTTCATGAAGAAAGCTGGGACTCCAAGTCTTTAATTTAGTACTTGAGGTTCTCTGTAACGTGACTCAACTGTAAGAACTGTTTTCAGTTCTTACACGCTGCTTCATAATTTCCTAACCTGTTGAAGAGTTTGAACTTGATGTAGCAGATAATAGAGAACTGCTGGAGAGTCTTGATGAGGAATGTAACATGATGAAATGGTTATCTGCTCTGGAAGAAACCATTCCTTTTTATGCCAGCCTTGATAGTATCAACATTGGGTTATCAAAGAACAATATTATGTAACTGTCAAGTATGTATATTGAAAGAAAAAATTTTTCTTAAACCAAATATCTATAAGTCTTTTATAAAAAACTGATCTCCAAGGATTATTCTTATATCAACTTATCTTCATATTCCCTGGTTTTCTTTATTAAACATTGCTTATATTTTAATTTCTTATACTAAAGGCGCCATAAATTATAACTTTTAAGTTAGTGGCCAAGGTATTTAAAACTATAAATTATCTTTTAAAAGGTTTAGGCATGGCTTTTCACCTACTCCTTTAAATCTGTTTCTATTCTTTTTGTTGCCTTGCTGAGATCAGGGGTTGGTGTAGGAAAGATCGTAAACTTTGAAATATGGAGCATTTGGGGAAGTTAAGGCCGGTCAAGATGGTACAACATGATGGAAAAGGCATGAAAACCTTGAAACTTATAGAAATAACAGCAGAATGTGGGAGAAAAATATGTATTGGGAAAAGGATGCAGGAATTATGTCGAAGGTACGCTTGCCCATTTCGAATATTTGCTTACTGCCAATTTTGTGCCTGGGAAGAGGGATAAAAACTTCCTTTTCCCCACCCTTCCATTTGAAGGACCTTGATTTAAGACTGGTTGGTACCGGTTAGTAGTATTTAACCAAGTTAAATAGACCTTTGTGATGACATCCTCAAATATAATGACTATTTACAGCATTGTTCTCTGAAACAGAGCATTCAGAGTACCCACCATCTACCCCTGAAGTTAAAAGAGTACAAGACCACTTAGAAACCTGCAAAATGTTTCTGATACTAAAAAGTTTAAAGTCTATTGAGTTTGAAAAAATAAAATAAAAAGTTGAAAACACCAAATCTAATACTTGTGTGTAATTGAAATGAGGTTTTTTAGAAAATTAAATTTGGCAAATGATTAATCCTTAATAAGGATTAATTAGTTTGTCTATTTTAGGGAAAAATTAATTTAACAAACCTATTATTATGTGAAATTTACGTAATGAACATGGACAGTACATAATTTCTGTAACATTTATAGCATCAACTACAGAAAAGGCTGAATTAGTATCATCAAATACAAAGAACATTTATTTCAGAATCAAAGCTATTCGTAAAGCACTGCTCATGGTCACTATAATTAACTCAACATTTTAGGACTATTTAAAATGCCATGCCATATCACTTTACTAGATACACCTTTCAGGTGCTTATGTGCTTCATTTTGGATAAGTAGCACTTTTTTTGTACCTTCCCATGTTGCGTAGATTTTTTTCTTAGTTGAAAATATTCTTATCTGGTGACTTCTGGTTTCGTACCAAAAGTAAAGAAACTTGTAGTTACGTTAAATAATAAAACAGTGGCCACCCAAAAAGCACTGTTACAGACCCCATACACAGCATTAGCCCTGGCTCAGCCACTGGTTGTGATTAGCCAACCAGGCTTCTATAAGTAAGTTCTCCCACCTTTCCCTGGAGCCAGTGGAGTCTTGGTTGGGTGGAATATCAGTGTGAATAGCAGATTGGCTTAGCAGTTGTAGGCCCCTAGGCTGAAGTTTCTAGAGGCTAGCCAACCTCCTGAAACCTCCTTGATACCTAGGAACTTAGCTTTTACTACCTATCTAGGTCCTGCTTTTCTGTGTTCCCCCCACAACCCACCCTGCAACCCTTTTCCTCCCAGCCCCATTCCCCTGTGGGCTGGATCCTGTTTCAGTTCGTCCATGTATATCTCAGGCCTGTTCCTGTAGACAAAAGTTCATTCTGCAATGAACGTTTCTGCCTTCTCCATTTTGCATTTCTGAGTTGGAGCCCCCATGTACCTCTCAGATCAACAAAGCACCATTCTCCCTTCAACAGTGAACAGGGCACATAGCAGAATATCCTGTCTTTCTCTTAAGTAGGCTAAGGAGGAAAAGAAAACAACAAAACAAAAACAAAGACTGTATCATTTTAAAAGATGCAAGTAGCACTGCCCCCTCCAAAAAAAAAGGAAATGTGAGTGTATTATATATATGAAATTTAGATATAATTGTATTTCTTAGAGTATTACTCATTTAAGCTTTCTTAAATGAGTAATAAATCCAAATCCAAACATTTGGTGGAAAAGTCCAACTTATTTATAATTGCCTTAGATACACTTTAAAAGTTCTGTCACATGAATGGGTCTTGGTATTTGCCTTGTGGCAAATGTCTTCACGTTATATTGATAGAAGATGCATAGATACTTAAAATGTGTTGTTCTTCATGATTCTGTGGTAATAATTTTCTAGAAGTTCTTTTTTCCCTTTAGTCTTTCTTTGAGAAACATTTAAAAAATGTATGTCTGCTTTGATGTAAATTAGAGTTGTGACATAGAGCAATTTTCACAAGTAAATTGGGTCAGGTAGCTCAGAATTAATAATCTTTTTTTTCCGAAACATTAACTCATTTCCTATATGTGTTTATAACCTAGTAGTGTGTGAGTACCAGCAACTAAAACAAAAGGAAGTTTTCTTTTTTTAAAGTAATTTAAAAATATGATTTTATTATTTCTTAGCAGTAAATTAACCAAGTATTAGACAGCCTTAACAATAGTGTTTACTAAGAACCAAATGTGTAAAGGGTAGTATGTTTAGAAATAACCCCAATTGGAGGACAAGGACATTGAACTTGCTGTCCTTGTAAAATACAGTGTGTGTGTGTGTGTGTGTGTGTGTCTGTGTCTGTGTCTGTGTGTCTGTGTGTGAGTGGGAGAGAGGGCAAGGAAGGGAGAGCTGGAGGAAAGGAGAGGGGTAGGTTAGGGGATGCATATAGTAGTTGCAAGTAACCATTATGGTGTGAAATTAAAAAGACTTAGGACACATCTAAAGATGACAAAATATATGCTAATGCAATATAAAATTTGGTTTATTAGAGACAATGAATTATGATTGGAAATTATTGGGGTAAGTTTAAATGAAGGAGGTTTAAAGCAGTGTTTTGAAGGAGGGAGGGCAGATTAGCAGAATGTGAATTTGAGCTAAGTTCATGGGCAAATTAATTTCCACTTACTAACTGAACCACTTTATTCATAGAAACAATACTTTGCCTCTTTATATTGAAGTATATGGGAGGCCATATTGCATTTAGGCAATATGAGAAGAAGTAGGCAGGGAAAGGTTTATGAAGGAGATTAGAAAAGATAAAAAGATTGCTGTGCCATAGAAGCCAAGTGAGAGCAATTATCAGAACATGTATGGATTTAAGAATGAGGCCTGAAAAGAGGTCACTGATGGCCTCATTAGTGACCTTCTAGAGACCAGTTTCAATAGAGTAGTGATGATAAATTACAGGGAGTTGAAGAGTGAATAGATACTGAAGAAATGGAGAAAGTCACTATAAATTATTATTTTGAGTTATTTTTTGATAAAAGGAAAGAAAACAGATTGCAGCAGGTCAAAGGCAGATGATGTTTGAATGGGGTGAGCATGTTCATAGGTTATAGGGAAAGAGTCAAAATGCAGAGTGAAATTCTGAAGATTCAAGAGAGATATAATCATTGACTAACAAAATGTTTATAGATAACAATAAAAATGGGACACAAGAACAGGGGATAGCCCTTGAAAAGGAGGATGTATATGGCCTCCTTTGAAATAGAGAAAGAGGGTATTCCAAATAAAGAGACTGTTTCAAATGGAGAATTGAGAAGTTGAGATTATTTATATTCTGTAATTTCCATGTTTTCTGGGAAGTAAGTTTATTATAGAATAAGAGAGACGGCATTTGAAGGAGATGGTTTTGAATAAAGAAGATGTCTGCTTTTGTTAAATAATCATCTATCAATTTGACTTGTTAGATGGTCAAGTCAACTAACGATGAGTTAACTTCCCAAGGTTACATGATTTACAGTGTATTCCTTTGGCTTAGTTTCATGAATTAATGTACTATTACTCAGAACAGTTACATAGAAAATAGATTGGATAGTATACCAAGGGTGGAGATTGATAAAATGTGTGCAGTAAAAGAAAAAGTAGATGAGAAAGACAAATGAGTAAGGGTAGAAGGGAACTTGTAGACAGGGAAACTAGGGAGAGAATGAAGGACTAGAAATGTAAGTAAAAGGAAGGAAGAAGTTCAGTGGGAGTGGGGAAATGGAATATTAGCTTAAAATACTAACGGTAGAGTAGTTTATTCCTTCAGCAGTATTTGAGTGCCCATCGTTTCCTGGGCACTGTTCATAGTAGTTTCTTACAAGAGATGGAAGTACCAAATAGGTACTGTTCAACAGAGTTGCCACTAGATGTCACTCTGACTCATATGGCAAGTCTAAACTTGAGACTCCTCAAGATACAGGGCTTTAAAAGTCAGATGTACATAAATAGGCAATCTTTACAAGTTTACGAAGATTGATTCGTTCTAATTCAGGTACCCTATTTGTACAGCTACATCCAGAGAAAACCTCCTTTAGAACAAAAACAAACCCTGAAAATTTCATGTGATTAATACTGTCTTTGCATTGTTGATTTATTTTTGCTATGTTAATCACACTTAATTAGTAGTATTCCTCTAGTGAGCTTTAAATTTTTCTGAAATCCTACACCAGAGTTTGTGCAGGTATTTTCTTTTCTTAATACTGTTTTTAGTTGTTTGCTAGATTGGTTGTTGTTTTATAGGGATGAATGAGTTTTTATAAGGACGAACAAAGCTTCTTGTTACTAACTGTTCAAGATTGTGCATGTCTATACTATACTGTGAGTGTGAAGTTTTGCTTGTGTGGCCTTTCTGTTCTCAACTCTAAGGAAGCACACAGTATCTATTCAGCGTATTAAAAAAAAAATCTCATTCTTGTTTTCTATCCCAACCAGATAGGATCACCAAGTAGTTTTGCTTCCTTGTCTTCATGTTCAAATAAAGGAGTCATGTTTAGAAAGCTTGTCAGACTTCCTGCCTACCCACAAGGTTTTCCAACTTGGTTCTTTCAAAACCTCTGAACAATCTTGGACAGCTTTGAAATATGATTATTTAAACAAACATGCAAAAAACAGACAAACTGACAAATGATGTTGACTTTCCCAGAAACACACATATAAACAATACCCAGGCACACTGTATATGTTATAGGATCTGTTTATGTTCTTATGTTTTCACTTATGTTAATTTTTCTTCATTAGACTGAAGAGCCTGAGGAGACATTGCTTGAACCATTGGGTCTCAGTATAAACAATTTGAAAACCATTATAGTAGAAAAAGCATAGTGTCACACTTTCTGCATATGATATGCCTAACCATATATCCCAGTGCTTTCTACATAACCCATTTTATTGCTGACCCTTAGTTACTTGTGATCCATTATGATCTTAAATGATTTTTAGCCATGTTTACAAAAAATCAATACTGTGTCTTAAGTATGCTGTTTTAAATTTCTCTCTTTTGAATTTTATTGTGTTTATGGACAAAGTCAGTTTATATTTTAAGGTGATTTTCTGTGGTACTTCCCAATGTAATATTAATACTTTCATTTGGAAAGGTAACTGTTTGCTAACATCATTATGGTCTATATAAAAACAAGTATTAATCAGGAGAGCCCTTTGCATCAAGGGGCCAGGAACAGAACTTGTGGCACAGACTTGGTAAGCTGCAAAGAAGGAAACAAATACATTATTTGGAATAACTGGAAATAGGCAGAAGATGCAACTGCAACTTGCTTTGAGAATTTTACGAAAGACTATTCCTTGACTAGAAAAATATTTACTATTTCATTGGTTCTTAAGACCAGATGTTGTTAGGTAATATTTTGGTCTATTAAGTGAAGATATCTTCCTTTAATCTCTAAATGTCTCTTGAAAAAAAATTATTTTGCTTTTTGGACAGGTAAACATGAACATTGCATTTACTGAATCATACTAGGTAGAATGGTAAAACAGGAAAGGAGGTCAGTAAAAACTTCCCAGCAGTTGCATCATAATTTTGCTTTCTCAAAATTATGTTGAATTAATCATTATGAGTTATAGCCTCTATGGTTAAAAAAAAAAAGCATTCAGCTATGATGCAGCAATGCTCCATTAATGAAATTCCTCTGGGAATTTTTCTATAACCACTTTTTTATTCTTAAATTCACTTTGCCATATAATTTTCAAAATGAAACTTTTTTCTGACATTTATATTGGAATATAAAAAGTAAGTTCATTTCTTTGGGGCTTTACAATGAAAATATTATATATTCCTTTTTTGGAATATATTCCTTTGTTGTACTGAGAATAATAAGTTTATTTAGATAATGGCCATCTATGCTCTCTATCTCTAATCCCTAAAGGCCTTAACCTCCATTAGGAACAAATGTAGATTTTTGTTTGCTTGAAATAGCTTTCTAAGCATGTAAAAACTCTTTCGACATCATTATTTAGGGGCTCCCATCCTCCCAGTGGAATCACAGCCTAATACAAAAACTTTGCAGCTGGTGAGCTCCCAAAGCCCCTTTTGATGATTGTTTTTAAGCTCAGAATGGCAGCTTGCAGTTGTTCCTTTCCTGTACTAGTACTCCCCCCCCTTCAGCCCACTGCCATGTTCATGTTCTTCTAGATGATAAGAATTCTCCAGTGGTAAAATAGAGGGCTGAACATTTTTGATGCCTTCTTCATTCTCTGTTCCTCATAATTCTTTTCCATTCATAAAGTTTACTGGAGATTTTCAAGGGAAAGAGCTTGTGACTGCTCTCTCTTTTTTCTCTATGTCTTCTCTGATGCCTTACTGTCTTAAACTCATTTATTAAATTAAGTAATATGTATATCAACAGGCAGTAAGTATCCAGAGGTTATGGGATTCCTCCTCTTCTCAGTAAAGTGTTAGGAATCAGAGATTCAGTCTGCAGTTCTGACTATGGCCTAGTTATCAAACTTTGAAGTTTCATCTCTTATTATGTTCTCTATTGAAAAAAATAAAGGTACAGATAACCCAAGCAAGTGGCAGTTAATGACTTAATTCCCTGACAAACTGGTTGACAAGAAATTGTCTCTAAAGTTTTTTTTGTTTTGCTTAACTAGCTTTATCATCTATAGGCTTGTATTGGTATTATTTAGAGAAAAAAATATCACTCAAGATAAATCATGTTTAGCTCACTGAAATGTAAAGACAGAATACATTTTAACTAAATAATTAAATAGGATGTGATTCAGATATTATGAAATATATAACACAGCTGTAATTGAGAGATCTAAAAAGACATGGAACTGATAGGCCAAGTTAGAGATGGATGTTAAACTACTGAAAAAAAAGATACAGAGAGAAAGTTTGAATATAAAGTACTACCTATATTTGAATTTAGTAAAATAAGTGTTGAACTAGGGAAATAGAAACAAAGCAAAGTGAAAAACTGTTCGGTGAAAGATCTTTTCATTTTGGTTCCACACTGGGAATTTGTGCTTTTGCAGTTCGTTGATAATGTGTATTAACGTTATGTTCCGGAGTTAATGCAGATTTTGCTAAATTAATTTTTTGCAGGCCTACATTTTTAAACTGATATATAATTGACATACAACATTGTATTAATTTCAGGTGTACAACATAATGATTTGTTATTTGTATATATTGTGAAATGATCACTACAATAAGTTTAATGCATTGTTTCTTTGAAAGCTATTTTCAAGATAAATATTATTGAGTACTGTTGATGCTTATTTTATATAATTAGTATATGTCTTGAATTCACTAAACCCAGCTTCAAAGGCATCTTCTAGGAAATCCCTAGAAATAGTAAAATCTCCATTCCTAGTACCAGTGATCAGATGGGCAGGAGAATAGTCCAGAGGTGAGATTAATAATCTCTCATTCAGGAGAGCTGAGTACTAATATCATCTATTGCCACCAAATTAGTTTACCTGTTTTTTGTAAAATAAGAGGGATTGACCTAAATCATCTCAAAAATTCCTGCATGTTTTACATAGTGTGATACTTTAAAATCAGTGTTTTTAGTGTTGTGTTTTATTTTATTATATAAATATGCCCCATACTTCTGTTTTAGAACTGAGATCTTGAACAAGATCATTACAAGAAATTAGAAAACCTCTCCCATTACTTGCAAAAGAAATATCTTTTTGAGAAAATAATAAACATATATTTTAATTCATAAGGACTAATAAGTATAGTTATCACAAGTGAGATCCCCACATGGTGACAAGAATAGCCATTTCAAAAATTACCATTGAACATAGTAAGGAATATTGGAACTACTACATCATGGTGTAAAATACAGTAAATCAGGAGATTCTTTTACCAGTAATTTACCAATTTACCAATTTACCAATAATTTTCTGAGGTAAATTTTTCATTAGGGTATGAGATACTAACAGAAAAGTAAAAGAATCATAAGAGAACCCCTCTGAATTTTCACAGTGAGCACACCATGTAACTAGCATCCATATAAAAACACAGAATATTACCAGTACCTTCTATGTTTTCACCTGCTGTCCCTCTAGTTACTATCCTCCACCACACTAATAGGATGGCTTCTGCACCACAGATTAGTTTTGCCTGCTTTTGAATATGGAATCCTGTGGTGGTGTTTCTTTTTGTTTGTTAAGCGTTCATCCATGTTGTTGCATATAACATTAGTTCTCTCACGCCAATTGCTGTATGATGTTTCATTGTATGACTATACCACAGTTTATTTATCTGTTCGATTGTTGGATATTTGGATTTTTAAAAATTTTTGCTGTATGTCTTTCAGTATGCTATAGACACACTTCTGTTGAGTACATACCTAGAAGTGGGGCTGCTGGACCATAGGATGTGCTTATGTTCAGCTTTTGTAGATACTGTTAGATACTTTCCTGAAGGATTGGTTTTTTTTTACATTCTCATCAGCAGTTTATGAGTTCCATTTGTTCTGTATCTTCACCAACACTTGAGATTGTCTGTCTTTTTAATTTTAGTCTTTCTGTTGGCTATATAGTGATACGGCATTGTGGTTTTAATTTGCTTTTCCCCGATGACTGCTGAAGTCGTTGAGCCCCTTTCTTACGTTTGCTATTCATGTGGAGTACTAAAATAATTTTATGACACTGCATCGAAAAAAAATTAAACTTCCATATGTTAAGAAGGGGCATTGTAAATTAGATATTATATAAAACATTTGGCATAATCACTTGTTCTACCTCTTTTTGTTAAATTGTGAAATGCTTTGAAAATCATTTCTAACTTAACAAAACATTCTCTGTATTTCAAACCATAAAATTAATTTCAAATGCTTTTAAGTGTTCTTAAAACTAATTATTGATATCATTTTTGGGAAAAAGCTATCAAAATGAAGTAGTTTAAACAAATAGTATATATATATATATTTTTATATATATATATATATACATTTTTTTTTTGCACCAGAAGAAGAATACTAGACTTTGTAGAGAGTGTAATTTAAAGTTGATCTATCTAACTAATTTTAGTTTTAGTGGCCAATTACATAAAGCCTTATCTTCTAATACAGAGTTTGGAATTTCTTTGAGAAGTATTTTAGAGCTATGTTTCTGAGGTAGAGACCGACTTTTCCATGTGCTCCTACATTTTCTACCTTTCCATGTAGTTATACTGGATACATATTATGACTAGTTTCTGGCCAGTGGACTGTGTGCAAAAATATTATGTCACTTCTGGGCTGAGGCAGTGTACCTCCTCCCTTGATCTTTTCTCTTGCTGTGGTGACTTTGAAGGCTATGTACTCCAAAGTCTCTGTAGTAAGCCAGCCAGCTCTGGTCTATTCTAGCAGTCAGGGTTAAGTAACCTAATACAGTTTGAATTCAGTAAATGGTGTGTGTGTGTGTGTGTGTGTGTGTGTGTGTGTGTGTGTGTATACATAGATATATATATTTAGAAGATACCATGAAGCCCCATCCATGATTTTTGTGAGCAGAGTGCTGTCTTCCTTAAATACTAGAGTTCAGAGAATATGTTTATGAGGAGAAATAGGTTTCTGATGGCAAAATAAAAAAGACCAAAAAGTTTGTTTTACTATACTACCAAATGAGAAGAAAACACAGACAGATGTTAAAGGTTTCTGAGTGTCACAGAGTTATATATATATATATTTTATTCTTTTTGATACTCACATTTATTTCAAAGACCAGTGGAAGCCCCTTCAAGCTGGCTCTGGGTCTCTTAGTCTTCAAGTGCTTCCTTGCCTTTTTTTTTTTTTTTTTGCTTTATCAAATTTAATCAGTTATATATATACATATGTTCCCATATCCCCTCCCTTTTGCGTCTCCCTCCCACCCTCCCTATCCCACCCCTCCAGGCGGTCACAAAGCACCGAGCTGATCTCCCTGTGCTATGCGGCTGCTTCCCACTAGCTATCTACCTTACGTTTGGTAGTGTATATATGTCCATGCCACTCTTTCATTTTGTCACAGCTTACCCTTCCCCCTCCCCATATCCTCAAGTCCATTCTCTAGTAGGTCTGTGTCTTTATTCCTGTCTTACCCCTATGTTCTTCATGACATTATTTTTTCTTAAATTCCATATATATGTGTCAGCATACACTATTTGTCTTTCTCTTTCTGACTTACTTCACTCTGTATGACAGACTCTAGGTCCATCCACCTCATTACAAATAGCTCAATTTCATTTCTTTTTATGGCTGAGTAATAGTCCATTGTATATATGTGCCACATCTTCTTTACCCATTCATCCGATGATGGACACTTAGGTTGTTTCCATCTCCGGGCTATTGTAAATAGGGCTGCTATGAACATTTAGGTACATGTCTCTTTTTGAATTATGGTTTTCTCAGGGTATATGCCCAGTAGTGGGATTGCTGGGTCATATGGTAGTTCTATTTGTAGTTTTTTAAGGAACCTCCATACCGTTCTCCATAGTGGCTGTACCAATTCACATTCCCACCAGCAGTGCAAGAGGGTTCCCTTTTTTCCACACCCTCTCCAGCATTTATTGTTTCTAGAGTTTTTGATGATGGCCATTCTGACTGGTGTGAGATGATATCTCATTGTAGTTTTGATTTGCATTTCTCTAATGAGTAAAGATGTTGAGCATCCTTTCATGTGTTTGTTGGCAGTCTGTATATCTTCTCTGGAGAAATGTCTATTTAGGTCTTCTGCCCATTTTTGGATTGGGTTGTTTGTTTTTTTGTTATTGAGCTGCATGAGCTGCTTACAAATTTTGGAGATTAATCCTTTGTCAGTTGCTTCATTTGCAAATATTTTCTCCCATTCTGAGGGTTGTCTTTTGGTCTTGTTTATGGTTTCCTTTGCTGTGCAAAAGCTTTGAAGTTTCATTAGGTCCCATGTGTTTATTTTTGTCTTTATTTCCGTTTCTCTAGGAGGTGGGTCCAAAAGGATCTTGCTGTGATTTATGTCATAGAGTGTTCTGCCTATGTTTTCCTCTAAGAGTTTGATAGTGTCTGGCCTTATATTTAGGTCTTTAATCCATTTTGAGCTTATTTTTGTGTATGGTGTTAGGGAGTGATCTAATCTCATACTTTTACATGTCCCTATCCAGTTTTCCCAGCACCACTTATTGAAGAGACTGTCCTTTCTCCACTGTACATTCCTGCCTCCTTTATCAAAGATAAGGTGACCATATGTCCGTGGGTTTATCTCTGGGCTTTCTATCCTGTTCCATTGATCTATCTTTCTGTTTTTGTGCCAGTACCATACTGTCTTGATTACTGTAGCTTTGTAGTATAGTCTGAAGTCAGGGAGCCTGATTGCTCCAGCTCCATTTTTCATTCTCAAGATTGCTTTGGCTATTCGGGGTCTTTTGTGTTTCCATACAAATTGTGAAATTTTTTGTTCTAGTTCTGTGAAAAATGCCAGTGGTAGTTTGATAGGGATTGCATTGAATCTGTAGATTGCTTTGGGTAGTAGAGTCATTTTCACAATGTTGATTCTTCCAATCCAAGAACATGGTACATCTCTCCATCTATTTGTATCATCTTTAATTTCTTTCATCAGTGTCTTATAATTTTCTGCATACAGGTCTTTTGTCTCCTTAGGTAGGTTTATTCCTAGATATTTTATTCTTTTTGTTGCAATGGTAAATGGGAGTGTTTTCTTGATTTCACTTTCAGATTTTTCATCATTAGTGTACAGGAATGCCAGAGATTTCTGTGCATTAATTTTGTATCCTGCTACTTTACCAAATTCATTGATTAGCTCTAGTAGTTTTCTGGTAGCATCTTTAGGATTCTCTATGTATAGTATCATGTCATCTGCAAACAGTGACAGCTTTACTTCTTCTTTTCCAATTTGGATTCCTTTTATTTCCTTTTCTTCTCTGATTGCTGTGGCTAAAACTTCCAAAACTATGTTGAATAAGAGTGGTAAGAGTGGACAATCTTGTCTTGTTCCTGATCTTAGTGGAAATAGTTTCAGTTTTTCACCATTGAGGACAATGTTGGCTGTGGGTTTGTCATATATGGCCTTTATTATGTTGAGGAAAGTTCCCTCTATGCCTACTTTCTGCAGGGTTTTTATCATAAATGGGTGTTGAATTTTGTCGAAAGCTTTCTCTGCATCTATTGAGATGATCATATGGTTTTTCTCCTTCAATTTGTTAAAATGGTGTATCACGTTGATTGATTTGCGTATATTGAAGAATCCTTGCATTCCTGGAATAAACCCCACTTGATCATGGTGTATGATCCTTTTAATGTGCTGTTGGATTCTGTTTGCTAGTACTTTGTTGAGGATTTTTGCATCTATGTTCATCAGTGATATTGGCCTGTAGTTTTCTTTCTTTGTGACATCCTTGTCTGGTTTTGGTATCAAGGTGATGGTGGCCTCGTAGAATGAGTTTGGGAGTGTTCCTCCCTCTGCTATATTTTGGAAGAGTTTGAGAAGGATAGGTGTTAGCTCTTCTCTAAATGCTTGATAGAATTCGCCTGTGAAGCCATCTGGTCCTGGGCTTTTGTTTGTTGGAAGATTTTTTATCACAGTTTCAATTTCAGTGCTTGTGATTGGTCTCTTCATATGTTCTATTTCTTCCTGATTCAGTCTTGGCAGGTTGTGCATTTCTAAGAACTTGTCCATTTCTTCCAGGTTGTTCATTTTATTGGCATAGAGTTTTTTATAGTAATTTCTCATGATCTTTTGTATTTCTGCAGTGTCAGTTGTTATTTCTCCTTTTTCATTTCTAATTCTATTGATTTGAGTCTTCTCCCTTTTTTTCTTGATGAGTCTGGCTAATGGTTTATCAGTTTTCTTTATCTTCTCAAAGAACCAGCTTTTAGTTTTATTGATCTTTGCTATCGTTTCCTTCATTTCTTTTTCATTTATTTCTGATCTGATTTTTATGATTTCTTTCCTTCTGCTAATTTTGGGATGTTTTTGTTCTTCTTTCTCTAATTGCTTTAGATGCAAGGTTAGGTTGTTTATTCGAGATGTTTCCTGTTTCTTAAGGTGGGATTGTATTGCTATAAACTTCCCTCTTAGAACTGCTTTTGCTGCATCCCATAGGTTTTGGGTCCTAGTGTCTCCATTGTCATTTGTTTCTAGGTATTTTTTAATTTCCTCTTTGATTTCTTCAGTGATCACTTCGTTATTAAGTAGTGTATTGTTTAGCCTCCATGTGTTTGTATTTTTTACAGATCTTTTCCTGTAATTGATGTCTAGTCTCAAAGCATTGTGGTTGGAAAAGATACTTGATACAATTTCAATTTTCTTAAATTTACCAAGGCTTGATTTGTGACCCGAGATATGATCTATCCTGGAGAATGTTCCATGAGCACTTGAGAAAAATGTGTATTCTGTTTTGTTTGATGGAATGTCCTATAAATATCAATTAAGTCCATCTTGTATAATGTATCATTTAAAGCTTGTGTTTCCTCATTTATTTTCATTTTGGATGATCTGTCCATTGGTGAAAGTGGGGTGTTAAAGTCCCCTACTGTGAGTGTGTTACTGTCGATTTCCCCTTTTATGGCTGTTAGTATTTGCCTTATGTATTGTGGTGCTCCTATGTTGGGTGCATAAATATTTACAATTGTTATATCTTCTTCTTGGATCGATCCCTTGATCATTATATAGTGTCCTTCTTTGTCTCTTCTAATAATCTTTATTTTAAAGTCTATTTTGTCTGATATGAGAATTGTTACTCCAGCTTTGTTTTGATTTCCATTTGCATGGAATATCTTTTTCCATCCCCTTACTTTCAATCTGTATGTGTCTCTAGGTCTGAAGTGGGTCTCTTGTAGACAGCATATATATGGGTCTTGTTTTTGTATCCATTCAGCCAATCTGTGTCTTTTGGTGGGAGCATTTAGTCCATTTACATTTAAGGTAATTATCGATATGTATGTTCCTATTCCCATTTTCTTAATTGTTTTGGGTTCGTTATTGTAGGTCTTTTCCTTCTGTTGTGTTCCTTGCCTAGAGAAGTTCCTTTAGCATTTGTTGTAAAGCTGGTTTGGTGGTGCTGAACTCTCTCAGCTTTTGCTTGTCTGTAAACGTTTTAATTTCTCCATCAAATCTGAATGAGATTCTTGCTGGGTAGAGTAATCTTGGTTGCAGGTTTTTCTCCTTCATCACTTTAATTATGTCCTGCCACTCCCTTCTGGCTTGTAGAGTTTCTGCTGAGAGATCAGCTGTTATCCTGATGGGGATTCCCTTGTGTGTTATTTGTTGTTTTTGCCTTGCTGCTTTTAATATGATTTCTTTGTGTTTAATTTTTGACAGTTTGATTAATATGTGTCTTGGCGTATTTCTCCTTGGATTTATTCTGTATGGGACTCTCTGTGCCTCCTGGACTTGATTAACTATTTCCTTTCCCATATTAGGGAAGTTTTCAACTATAATCTCTTCAAATATTTTCTCAGTCCCTTTCTTTTTCTCTTCTTCTTCTGGAACCCCTATAATTCGAATGTTGGTGCGTTTAATGTTGTCCCAGAGGTCTCTGAGACTGGCCTCAGTTCTTTTCATTCTTTTTTCTTTATTCTGCTCTGCAGTAGTTATTTCCACTATTTTATCTTCCACCTCAGTTATCCATTCTTCTGCCTCAGTTATTCTGCTATTGATCCCATGTAGAGTATTTTTTATTTCATTTATTGTGTTTTTAATCGATGCTTGATTCATCTTTAGTTCTTCTAGGTCCTTGTTAACTGTTTCTTGCATTTTGTCTATTCTATTTCCACGATTTTGGATCTTGGAAATAGAATCTTGGATCATCTTTACTCTCATTATTCTGAATTCTTATCAGGTAGATTGCCTATTACCTCTTCATTTGTTAGGTCTGGTGGGTTTTTATCTTGCTCCTTCTCCTGCTGTGTGTTTTTCTGTCTTCTCATTTTGCTTATGTTACTGTGTTTGGGGTCTCCTTTTTGCAGGCTGCAGGTTCGTAGTTCCCGTTGTTTTTGGTGTCTGTCCCCAGTGGCTAAGGTTGGTTTAGTGGGTTTTGTAGGCTTCCTGGTGGAGGGGACTTGTGCCTGTGTTCTGGTGGATGAGGCTGGATCTTGTCTTTCTGGTGGGCAGGTCCACGTCTGGTGGTGTGTTTTGGGGTGTCTGCGGACTTTTTATGATTTTAGGCCACCTCTCTGCTAATGGGTGGCGTTGTGTTCCTGTCTTGCTAGTTGTTTGGCGTAGGGTGTCCAGCACTGTAGCTTGCTGGTCGTTGAGTGAAGCTGGGTGCTGGTGTTGAGATGGAGATCTCTGGAAGATTTTCGCCATTTGATATTATGTGGAGCTGGGAGGTCTCTTGTGGACCAGTGTCCTGAAGTTGGCTCTCCCACCTCAGAGGCACAGCACTGACTCCTGGCTCCTCAATTTGGGATGATTTGTTGTCTATTCATGTATTCCACAGATGCAGGGTACATCAAGTTGATTGTGGAGCTTTAATCCGCTGCTTCTGAGGCTGCTGGGAGAGGTTTCCCTTTCTCTTCTTTGTTCTCACAGCTCCTGGGTCTCAGCTTTGGATTTGGCCCCGCCTCTGCGTGTAGGTCGCCGGAGGGCGTCTGTTCTTCGCTCAGACAGGACAGGGTTAAAGGAGCAGCCTCTTCGGGGACTCTGGCTCACTCAGGCTGGGCGGGAGGGAGGGGCACGGAGTGCGGGGCGAGCCTCTTCGGCAGCTCCAGAGTTTTCCCGGACTCCCTCCCGGCTAGCTGTGGCACATTAGCCCCCTTCAGGCTGAGTTCTCGCCGCCAGCCCCAGTCCTCTCCCTGCGCCGTCACAGAGTTATATTTATCTTTATGTCGAATCCCATCGTTTCCACATGATTCTAACTGGTTTGCCTTTTTTTTTTTTTTTTTTTTTTTCAGTTTAGGAAAGTGACAACTCTCACAAGAGGTGTATGTCACAGAATATATTGAAGGATCATGAAAAAAGTATTGTAGTCTACCAGTATTTGCTGAACATTGTGAATACAAAGAACACACCCTAATTGAGATTAAAAACACTTTATTTAGAAAAATAAGTCCTTTTTATCTTCATCTATCATTAAAATTTTTTTATACAGAAGTGATTTCTTTGAAAAGCTCTAATTTGCTTATTTCTTATTCTTGGTTTTGTTTTACCAAGAATTCCCAGCAACCAAAAATAAGCCTTAGTTAATAAATTGAGGTAAAGAAGTATTTTATATATCATCATGTGTCTGCTAATCTTCTTGTATTAAATTACTTAATCGACTGGAGTAGAAAACTTTGAAAATGTAAGATGTGTGGTACCAGGGAAATGATCTTAAATAGGACAAAATTGGTTAAGAAATTGAAATGAATAAGAAGCATGTGATAAAAATATGCAGCTCTCTCACTGGACTATTTAAATATCTTATGTAAGATTATTGTTGAACTGTGTTCTATAAACTTATAAAAGGAAAATATTTAACCTCTAAAGGTATTGTCAAGATTAATATTCTTACATGTAAATTTTCACAGGGAAGTGTAATAGAATTGTCACTAGCCAAAAGGTTTTAGTTTAAACAACATCAGTATGATAAAAGATAAATGCTCCTCAATAAGTTATTGGAGTAGTTTTTTACTAGTGTTACTGGAAATAGGTGATGTAGTGCTACTTTTTGTAATACTGATTTGTTTTGAGAGAAAGACAGAGAAACATTCAAGGAGACAAAAATCAATAATGTCTAAAGACTGACAAACTTTTTACAGAAAATACAGGTATGAATTTTTATAAAATGAAAGACCTAACATACATTTGCCAGGTGTACGGCCAACATTTCCTTCAAAAAATAGATTTCCAGGGCTTCCCTGGTGGCGCAGTGGTTGAGAATCTGCCTGCTAATGCAGGGGACATGGGTTCGAGCCCTTGTCTGGGAAGGTCCCACATGCCGCAGAGCAACTAAGCCCGTGAGCCACAACTGCTGAGCCTGCGCATCTGGAGCCTGTGCTCCACAACAAGAGAGGCGCGATAGTGAGAGAGGCCTGTGCACCGCAAAGAAGAGTGGCCCCCGCTTGCCACAACTAGAGAAAGCCCTCGCACAGAAACGAAGACCCAACACAGCCAAAAATAAATAAATAAATGTGGAGTTAAAAAAAAAATAGATTTCCAGGTACTTCATAGCTTGAGCAAGTACTTGACTCAGCCCCTCCCCTCAAATTTCATATTTGAGCTTAATAAATATGCTTAGAAAATTTACTTAGATGAAGTTTTAGAGTTTCTAGAGGGCACAATATGAATAATTACTCTCTCCTATCTGGCCTTGTATATACTGTTAGGCATAAAATGAAGAGTAAAGATGGAGGCCAAAGTATACTACCGATAAAGATTAAATTGGAGGTCTTAATGTGAGAGCCAAATGGCTTGCTGACTGAATTACAGAGTTAGACAGACTTTCCCAAGCACATTTCAGGCAGTACAAATAAGACAGTGTCATACAACTTGGGTCTTATTTTGGTAAAGGACCAGATAGTAAATACCTTTGCAGTTCGTATGGTTTCTGTCACAACTATAGCTACTCAACTCTGATTGTAGTGCAGGAAAGCCACCAGACACAATACCCAACTAATGGACATGGCTGTGTTCAACAACACTTTATTTAGAAAAACAGACTGCAGGTCTTGTGTAGTTAGTTTGCTGATCTCTTACACATAAGAACAAAGACAGCAGACTAGCTTCAAAAGGAAGAAAAAGGGCTGAGCTTAATTTTGCATACCAAGATTTTTTTCCCCCAATTTTATCCACCAGATAAATTACTCCAGAATTAGAGTGAGTAAAGGGAAAGAAAGAAGCCTTGAATTATACTAATGAACGTTCCTTATAGGAAATGGGAAAGTTTTCCTCTGATCTTCAGGCTTACTACCCTTCCAGTGAACACACACAAGATCCTGTTAGGTACAAAGCATTACTTCATACTGAATATTTCAACTTTGAGAGTCTTGGTGTTTGTCAGTGTTAATTTTGGCATAGTTTTTCATCACCAGTTTATTTCTGGCTAGTGATAGCAAAACCATGTTAATGAGCTCACAGGAGGACTCATCTTTCTGCCACATGTGTTGACACGAGGGCATGCTTTAAGATAGCTCAGATTACTCTGTTGATTGATTCATATTTATTGAGTGCCTACAGAGTGCCCAGCATTTTGATAAATGCTAGCGATGTAACAGTGAACAAGAGTGACGTGGTTCCTGCCCCCACAAGGGTTTGTGTCATGAACCTGGGAGGGATCTGAGGAGAGAAAATGATCTCTAAGTTGAAACCTGAAGGATGAGCGGGAGGTGGCCATTTGACAGGGATGGGGAAGGAAAAAGAGTGTTCAGTAGGACTAAACAGGAAGCAAGGCAGGAAGCAAAGCAAAGGGAAGCAGAAATGAGGAACAGTATCTTAGCCCAAGTTCTGGATCAGTCAGCCCGGGCCCGATTAAGTAACTTAGCACTTGTAAAGCCTGAGAAAACTAAAGCAGTAGAGAATTACCTTACACAGATGGCACGGTATGGACAACTAAGTGGGAAGGTATCAGAACAAGGTTTAATAGAAATCCTCGAAAAAGTAAGCCAACAAACAGAAAAGAAAACAACAGTTAAATTCAGCAGAAGAAAAGTAAGGGACTCTGATGAAGATGACGATTATTGAATTTAAGATGTCTAGAGACTGGAACTTAATGGAGCAATTCTAGGACAGATAACACTTGGCTGAAGTTAAGATCTTGCTGGGATGTTTACTTTGTTTACTGTCTATATGCCTTTTAAAAATAAACTTGTTATGCAAAAAAAAAAAAAAAGGGACAACTCAGCTCAGTGTGTCCCCTGTAAGGAACATTGTTTGAGTGGAAACGGACGAGGCTGGAAAAGGAAGAGGAAGCCAATGTTGCAGGGTCTCTGTGAAAGTCTGGTTTGTCCGAACATCACTGAGAAGTGGTTAAAGGGCTTTAAGACTTAAGGTCTTAGAAGTTTGCATTTTTGCATACGTTGGGTTTGGATCAGAAGAGACAAAGATTGAAACCCTACTGCTGCACTGCCCAACGCGGTAGCCACGAGCCACAGGTGCTTGTTGAGCGCTTGAAATGTGGCTGGTATGGCTGTGGTAGTGGATTTTAAATTTTATTTAATTTTAATTAAAAATGGGAGCAATAAAAATACTTTAACTTTTGTTAAAGGATTGTTTATTGTTTTGGTAGGATTACATTCCACTTAAGCTGTTGAAAATATAGCATCTGAATTGAGTTGTAGGTATAAAACATACTGGGTTTTTAATTCATGCTTTGGGAAAAAAAGAATGTAAAATATCTCAGTGTTTTTACTGATTACTTATTGAAATGATAGTATCTTGGATATATTTGGTTAATTAAAATATATTATTTATATATAATTATTTATTGTTTACTTTTTTTTTTTTTTTTTTTTTTTTTTTTTTTTTTTTTTTTTTTTTTTTTTTGCGGTACGCGGGCTTCTCACTGTTGTGGCCTCTCCCGTTGCGGCGCACAGGCTCCGGACGCGCAGGCTCAGCGGCCATGGCTCACGGGCGCAGCCGCTCCGCGGCATGTGGGATCCTCCCAGACTGGGGCACGAACCCGCGTCCCCTGCATCGGCAGGCGGACTCTCAACCACTTGCGCCACCAGGGAAGCCCTATTGTTTACTTTTTTAAACGTGGTTTTAGAAAATTTTAAATTGCATATGTGGCTTGCATTATGTATCTGTTGGATCACTTTGGCTGGAGATCAGGTAGGAGGCTCTTAGAAGAATCCAAGTGAGACATCAGGATGATCTGAATTAGGGTTGGGGCAACAGGGTAAGGTAGATAAATTTGAGAACTATCTAGGAGGTAAAACAGATAGGATTTGGCATTTGATTAAATAAGAGAGGTGGCAAACTAGTTGTAAGGAGAAAAAGGGAGCCTCAAAGCACTAAAATACAAGGAAATACATAGTAGTACCTGAGTAGCAAATTAAACAAACAAAAAACAATACATGTTATTTTTCATTGACAATTTAAATCTATGTAGCAGTATTTTCCTGCTTGTACTATTGAATTTTTTTTAGCATTTTTAGCATTTTTAATGTTTGCTCTTTAGTAGGTATTACCTAAGAATTGGCTCTTTAGAGTTACATAATTTTGCATTTCTTAGATTATAGCTGGAGGCCAAATTTTACAGTGTAATAGTTTACCATCTTTATATCATTGTCATTAATCTCCTTCCATCAGTTACCAAGTAGGAAGTGTGGGGCACAAGGTTTTTATATAATTTTGAGTATATGAAGTCTCTCAACGCCCTCCAATTTGATATAATTGAAATTTTTTTACATGTTTTCTTTAAGATTAAGCTTATTTCTATTTAAAAGAACAAGCGCTTTATTTACATGTGAAGGTTTACTAGCCCATATTTAAAGCTGAAGCCCTAAAATATCTTATGGATGTTAAACATTTAATACTTTTTCATGCTGGCCTTCTAAGAAATAGGATGCATTTCTAGCTTCATTTTCCAGTCTCTTAAGCTTATGAAAGTAGTCGAGACAGTTTGTTGACCCCAAAGAGATCTTTCAGTCTCTGACTTGTTAGACAACAGGGTCTGTAGTCTTCATTGGCATTCAAATCACAGGCAGCCACTGGGCTCAGTGCAAAGCCAAGCACAGCTTTAGGATTTAGACAAAGCCAATCTGGCAAAGGAACCCAGTTGTCAGGGAAGTTGGCTGTATTGTAAAGAACTGTTGCATAATGGGGAGACCAAGTAGAACTATTAGGATGCAAATGTGAAAAAAATGGTGGAGCTAACCTGCAAAAACAAACATTTCTTTTTTGGTGACGAGTCTATTCATTGTTGCTTTCTTCTGTTTAACTTTGCTGGGCTATAGATGTAGTTGGTGCAATTTGAGTATATTAGTTTATCTTAATCACTGGTCAGAATGCTACTCTATGTTGTTTTTAAGTGAACAGCTAATTTGTATAAAAGGACTAAAGTACTACAGTATTTTGGAATCTTTTTATAATTTTCAACTGTGTCCTACTTCAGCATTGATGAGTTTTTATGTGTGAATTTAATTTGCAGATTAGGATGAAGACACTTTTTGACCCTTGATTTCATTTCATCTGATTCATAGCAAAATATTATTCTCATCATTGACACCCAGTTACTTCCCTAGTGGACTCTGTTGTCTTATCTAATGTAAAACCTTTATCAAGAGGAAAGGGGCCTCCCTGGTGGCGCAGTGGTTGAGAGTCCGCCTGCCGATGCAGGGGATACGGGTTCGTGCCCCGGTCTGGGAGGATCCCATATGCCGCGGAGCGGCTGGGCCCGTGAGCCATGGCCGCTGGGCCTGCGCATCCGGGGCCTGTGCTCCGCAACGGGAGAGGCCACAACAGTGAGAGGCCCGCATACCGCAAAAAGGAAAAAAAAAAGAGGAAAGTATTGAAATTCTTAAAACAGGACTTTAGTTTTGTTTTACTAATGTCCCATTAAGGAAATCTACCCTTTCTCGTTTCTTACTCTGTTCATCCCTGCCTTGAGTGCCCACTTTTCCTTTTGCCTTCTACTTCTTCATTTTTCTTTTTCTCTTTCTACTTATCTTCTTTAGTTAAATATAACTGAGTCCACACTTTGATAAGTGCTCTGAAGTGACTTGTGCAAGCTCATATGTCTTATACATGATAGAGTCAAGAAAGCTTTCTAGAGGTTGTGAAGGTAAAACTGAGACTTAAAGGAAGAGTAAGTTACCTGCTACAGTGTGAGGGGTATCAGGTTACTGGAAGGGGACCAACAAAAGTATGACAGAATGGAATCTCCCACCTTTCTGGAAGGGAAAGTAGATCTGTAGGGCTGGGTAGTCGATGAGGAAGGGACTGTATTCAGATAATATTTTACATATGCTATTTAAGTGCGCCACAGTTCATTTATTCAGCAAATATTTGTAAGTATCCACAAAGTGCCACTTGCATGGGTACTGTCCATTGGGAAGTTGGGAAGAAAATAGAAAAATATGGGTAGCATCCATCTGAACAGAATCAGATGGACTTTGAGGTTTTTAAAGTAGATGAATCTTTTTTTTTTTAATTACATGAATGAATCAACAGTTTAAATTTTATTTATTTATTTATTTACTTTTGGCTGTGTTGGGTCTTCGTTTCTGTGCAAGGGTTTTCTCTAGTTGCGACGAGCGGGGGCCACTCTTCATCGCGGTGTGTGGGCCTCTCACTATTGCGGCCTCTCTTGTTTTGGAGCACGGGCTCCAGACATGCAGGCTCAGTAGTTGTGGCTCACGGGCTTAGTTGCTCCGTGGCATGTGGGATCTTCCTAGACCAGGGCTCGAACCCGTGTCCCCTGCATTGACAGGCAGATTCTCAACCACTGTGCCACCAGGGAAGCCCATAATGTAGAGGAATCTTGAGCAAAGTCTTTGTACCTCTCTCTGTTTTGTTTTGTTTTAAATTGGCATATGCCTTGACTTTCTCATTTTGCAGTTAGGCTTCCATCTTTATCTTAGCACTTAGCACTTTCCAAGTTTCCTGATTTCTTTAAGATTCTCCTATTACTGTATTCTTCATTCTTGTTTTCTTTTCCCTTTGAAATATCTTTAAGAACAAAATTGCTCTACAGCTGGTGTTTTCCTGACTTTTAAACCTTTATGTGTAGAGCCATTTTCTTCCTAATTCTTGTTTTTCATTTTCTTCTGCGACTTTGCTTCCTTCAGCCTTCTTTATACCTTTCTTTCTAGGAAATTTCATTAACACTGGGCATCAAGCCTAGCCATTTGAGACCATTTTTTTCCTTGACTTCAGTTTTTTGGAATTTGAATGTTGATTATTGTAGCTGCTAATGGTTAGTGGTTGTAATTTCTAACATTTATCAGTCACTCAATATAGTATGTACCAGGCACTATGCTGACTGCTTTATATTTATTATATATATTATGTAATTTAAGCCTTGTAACGACTTTGTGTGGTAGGCATTATTATTGTCCAACTTTATGGAGAAAGAAATAGAGCTTCAGAGAGATTAACTTTATGCCACACTGTTAATAGTTGGAGTGCCAGGATTTGAACTCAAGTATCTGACTACAAAAGCATACACTTTTGGGCTTCCCTGGTGGCGCAGTGGTTGAGAGTCCGCCAGCTGATGCAGGGGATATGGGTTCGTGCCGCCGGGTGGCTGGGCCCGTGAGCCATGGCCGCTGGGTCTGCGCGTCCGGAGCCTGTGCTCCGCAATGGGAGAGGGCACAACAGTGAGAGGCCCACGTACCACAAAAAAAAAAAAAAAAAAAAGCATACACTTTTTACCTCATCTCAAGCTTCCTGCCTGGTATTTACATTTTCTTATGTTTACAGATTTGTATTTTTAAAAATAAATATTTGGCAGATAGTTTAGACTAAATATAACCAATGCTAAATGTATTTCCCCCTAAATCACCATTATACTTAATATTTACTTAGGACATATTTTGCATTTAGCACTAGCAAAAGGATATAGTTTCACTTTTTTGATAATATTTGAATTATTAATTTTCAACCTCAAATTCATTCTGCCGTTCTGCTTAACTTCCCATGGCACCATCTCATATACCCACCATTTTCTTCCTCTCCTTTCTGTTACTTCTGAAATGTGAACCTTGTATTGAATTGAAATTTTGTGTTCCACATATGATTGTGTCAAACGTGTTTACTTCAGCTCAGTCTAATTAAGAAGGATAGAAATTGCTGGAAAGACTAATAATAATGACAGTGATGACAATGACAATGATGACTACGAAAATGATGATGATGATAGGAAGACAGCCATTCAGATGCTAAAGTTTGTTTCTGGGCGTGCTATAGTAATGTCTGATAATGAAGGAACATGTTATGAGGGGAAATAGAACAATATTTTTTTTTGCTGTAAGATAATATTACTAATTATTTTCAGTATAATTAGCCTGTAAAGTTTTAAATATCTTACAAAAATGATATTTTAACAAATATTTTAAAATAATGTAATATTATGATCTAGTTTTCCTTTTCATAGCTCACGTTTTAAAAACAATATTTCTAGCATTTCACTTTATTTGTGACCTTTATGCACTCATTCACTCACTCATACATTCTTTCATTCATGAATTCTTTTTTGGTCAGATACTATACTTACCATTTACTGGAAGTGTTAGCTAGGCACAGGAGATATGCTGACCCACACGGTTGACACAGCCTCTGCCCTCATGGACTTCACGGCATATCTATCACTGAATTGGATTTTAGAAGGATCGGACTAGCCATATTTTTCCTGTTCAGGGGTCTTGCCATGTTTGACTTCTTGTGGGTTTTAGGTTTTGTGTTAATATATTTGAAAATCCTGACTTTAGACTTACATCTATAGTTATATAGATATGGATTTGGTTCCTGGATATTTTTTATGATGGTTAGCTTTTACTTCTTAGCATTCTGAAAATTTTCCTTGTTTCACTCTGTATTTGTGTTTCTGGGCAGTATCCATGCTATGTATTATAGCTATAACTATTGGTAGGTCATGCCTTTTAACTACTGTTTAGTATTCCAGTTGAGTAACTAGCACTGCATTTTACTTGTTCTTTGACAAATTTTTAGAATATTTCCGCCTTTCCCTTTCTATTTTAATCAATACTACAGTATTGATTTGTCTCTTCAGTCAAAACTTTAAATAGCTTTTGAAAAAGAACTATCTTTGGGTTTCCCTATTGGCTGCAGTGGTTAAGAATCCACCTGCCAATGCAAGGGACACGGGTTTGAGCCCTGGTCCAGGAAGATCCCACATGCCACAGAGCAACTAAGCTTGTGTGCCACAAAACTACTGAGCCTGCGCTCTAGAGCCTATGAGCCACAACTACTGAAGCCCGCACGCCTAGAGCCTGTTCTCCGCAACAAGAGAATCCACTGCAGTGAGAAGCCCATGCACTACAACTAGAGAAAGCCCCTGCGCAGCAATGAAGACCCAGCACAGCCAAAAATAATTAAGAAAATAAATTTAAAAAAACAAAACAAAACTATCGTTTGTGTCAGTGTGTGCTTTAAAACAAAAGTTTTGAGTTTTGACTTTGGTATTTTTAATTGCGTTGTTTTGCAGAAGGTTCCAGTTAAATTAGCTTGAATTGACTCTAGTGTGTCCTCTCTATACCTTAAGAGCAAAAGCCCCGAATTGGTCATTTTACTTAGAGTATATGAGTTGGCATTGCATGATACTGAACAGGTAAAAGGAAATAAAGTGTAGGAAAGCAGCTAATTATAGTAATTGCAGCTGGTTTCAAAGTACTTCTGACAGTTTGTGTATTATGCTTACTTGAAAGCATCAAATGGGTGCTAGTTGTGAAATAGAACACCTGTTTGTTGTTGAGCATGTGTTTATGCAGATGATTGTTGTTGTCAAAGCACCTTGATGTAGAGTAGTCCTGTTTACATTTACATTCTCCCCAAAGGATTAACAGTGTTCTCTCAATAAATTTGCAATCTATTCTCCTCTCAAAGGCTGCTGTTTGGAGGATGGTGTGAAAGAGGCAACAAGTGCTTGCTAATCACTTGAATATACATAATTAGCTACAGTCTGGTGCACTGGAATCTTTGTAGAACCATAACAATACTGATTGGAAAAAGCACATAACAATAGATGTGTTACCACATAGTTTTTGAGGGTACTTGTTTGTTCATTGGTATTTAGTTCTCGTTTTTTTAGAACTTGAGTTGTTTTTATTTAAAAGTACACAAACTCTTGTTCTTTTTAATGAACTAGTTAGTGTCAGTTATACAACAACTCTTTAAAGTCACCACTAAGTAGCAAATTTCTAGATCAACTAGAGTCTGAGGTTATTACTTTTAAAAACACATTAGACATATTTAATAATTGCAGAGATTGAGAAACATTTAAGCTTATTGGGCAGCTAAATTCAATCCACATTGGAGGATTTTTAGACCAGTATAAAAAAACTGTAAGTTTAAGATAAATAGATCTATATGCAAAGAAACAAAATACATTCTCTTATTTCCTAATGTTCTAGCTTTGTATTACATTGTTGAATAGCTTTGTTGTGGGAATATTTAGACCTCAAATTTTGCATCTTGAAATATGAGTGCAAAGGGAGGGTCATAGGCATTTCAGGCAGCCTTCCATATAAGCTATGAGGCTGTGGTAATTATTTTCCTTTCCCACTCCCTTCCACACTCACATCCACTCAGGCTTCCATTCCTGATTCCTATAAAGTTGTAGACAGATGGTCACTCACTAACTTAGCATTCTAGAGGTCTAAGTGTGGTTTTCCTCCCTGCATAAAATATTCTGTTAGTACCGTCAAACTTTAGAAGTTCTGATTTAGAAGTGTTAATAAAGAAGAGACTTTTCATATAGTAGCACAGAAAAGAAGCTTGTTAACTTCATCTCCCTAGGAGGTTACAGTGTTGGCCTATTTGACTGAGACTCCTGCAGCGGTTAGCAGTCCTGCCCATAACCCAGGTACAATGCAGCGGTTTAGGTGGTACATGGGGGAGCACTTTACATGTTATTAGTGAAGTATTTATTTTTATATATTAGAATACAGCTAACCTCTCAGACCTGTACTTTTGTGGTGTGGAAATTGACATAGACTACCCTGAAAAGAGAACAAAGGGAGACTATTTACTCAGAACTTGAGCAGCAAGAGAGTAAGCCACTTTCACTTACATTTGCCTGATACTCCAAGGAAGGCAGGGGAGTAAAAATGGAGGCTTCAGGTATGCCCTGATTGGAGATTATTGGCATGGGGAAGCTAGAGGTGGGCATCTTAATGTGATTGGTTTGAGGAGCATGTTTAGCTTTCTCTGGTTGGTCCCGAGTTAGGAGCAGAGGCAAAAATGAGCAAGGCTAGTCATTGCCCAGGTCCTGACTGTTCCGGGCTCCTTGCTGTAGAGCTTGTAGTTTGGCTTCCTGGGCTGGTTGCAGAGGTCAGAGTTCTGTTGTCATAATATATAGTCTGGTCATTGTTTTCATATTCAGCCTCTCAGGTAGTATTGTTAATGTGAGACTAAATCTATTAAGGAAAAATATTTCCTTGTTATTTTTAGGATATGTACCTTAAACTCATAAATCTTAGAAACCTTTAAGATTTTAGTGTTTCGAAGTTTTCTTTCAGCTGGTTATCCTTTGAAACTTTGAGGAATTGACAGGTTATGACCAGAAGTTTTTCTAAAAGAGCATTGTGATTGCCTGTCTAGCCCTGTTTCATAAGGTTGTAGGTAAAATAAGCTCTATAATCCAAATTCACAATTGCTAGTATGATGCATTAGCAAGCTGAAAGTTCTCAAGAACTCTATAAATTTTTTCTTGATAATTATTAAAATTTATAATTGGTATAGTGTCAAATGCTGCCTTTCCATATATCTCCCTCACAATGTGTTGGTAAGACAAAGCTGAATTTATTGCTTGCTGCAGTAAGTGAGACTACCACCTGGACAGAGCTTTTTGGCAGTGTCTTAAAAGGAAAAAGGCAAGGTTGATATGTATTGAGGACCAAAGTTTGGCTTAAGGTGGGCCGATACAGGGTGTGTGTGTTTGTGTGTGTGTGTGCACGTGTATGCGCATGTGTGTGTTTGATTAGGATTGTATAAGAACCATGATAACACGTAAGGGATTCAAAGAATCTTAGCAAACTCTCTGTTGATACTTTCCGTTGAATAGCTTAGTGTCATAGGATTGCAACATGGTACTTTAAGCTGTTGGAATGGTGATTTTTCACTTATTTTAAAGAGATGTAACTGAGGGCCACACAGTTGAATTCTTATAAAATATCAACATTGCACTATGGGTAACTATCAAATCAGTATTATAATTGTATTATTTTTATTATTATGAAACTCAGGTCAGCATCAGATCTATTAGATTTTTGAGTAGATGTTTCTAAAATATTTATGATGCTTCATTTTCTTGGTTTTACTTTTTTTCTTTACTAGAAATACTTTGAAATAAGAGGGTGGAGTTTCTCTTTCTGTAGCTTAAGAGGATGTGAAACTTGGTTTCCTGACTTCTAAATACCCCTAAGTCATTGTTTCAAGAAGAATAGTGCTTCAGCTTTGCATGTTTCGACCTTATAAATTGCAGTTAAGGGCAAGAATCCTTATAATAATAAACCTTTGGTATTGTAGGCTGATTTATGAAGACTGACCCTAGTTAAATGTTGTCTGTTGTCTGCCCTTTATTTTTATTCCTTTAACAGATGTCAGGTTGAGCTGCCTTGTCCTGATTTTGACCAGTGGTGTGTGTATTCAGCCCCAGTGTGTATTATCTGGGTTGGGATCCTTTTGAATGTTAATTCGTTCACATTAACCAAAAACATTTATTCTGTGTGAATTGCTCATTTTCTGTCATGACCTGGGGGAGTGGAAGTAATCTGTTGGAGACTGAGTGGGCCCACCACAGGAGGCAGGTTTTTCCACAGTGCTGACATTCTCTCCTCAGCTCAGGCAGGGAGGCTTGGCCAGGCCACCTGTGCAACTGTCTAAACAGCATAGGATTGGCAGAACCTTATCTGCCTTGCTTTGATTTTATATGGATATATTGGTTGAAGGATGTCAGGTGTTTGGGTAAAATGAGTTCCTCTTTGCTCTCTACCCCTATCACCACCAAATTACCTGCTTTTTCATGAGGATGCTTTGGCTTTTAAGGGCTATGAGAACCATGAAAGAGGACAAATTTGACTCCCAATTTGAGCATGTTGACCCATCTGGAACCTTATATCTTTTTTTTTTTTTTTTTTTGCAGTACGCGGGCCTGTCACTGTTGTGGCCTCTCCCGCTGCGGAGCACAGGCTCCGGACGCGCAGGCTCAGCGGCCATGGCTCACAGGCCCAGCTGCTCTGCGGCATGTGGGATCTTCCCAGACTGGGGCACGAACCCGTGTCCCCTGCATCGTCAGGCGGACTCTCAACCACTGCGCCACCAGGGAAGCCCTGGAACCTTATATCTTTGATCCATTTTTTTTTTCATGTTGTTTTGACAACTCTTTTATGGCTGTGGGGACTGAGGACTTGCCCATAGATAAAGAATTTTCTCTTGGGTTGAGAAAGAGAATATTGGTTGATAAGTTGAGCAACTACAAACTTTTCCAGGAAAATTGTTTTCTGTTATTTTGAGAAGTTACCTTTGTAAGTTATTATAGAAACTGAATTTAGGTATTACTAAAAGACTGTATTAAGTATTTGCTGTAATTTTAGGTTATCTGCATTAGTTGAATTCACTTTATATGTATAAAATATTTTTACATCTAGTAGGTAGGTCAAATGATATTAACCCAACTTTTTGGGGTAGATTAGAAAAACTGACTTTTCATCCAGGGAATTTTTCCAGATGTTACTACCAGAATTTACTTAAGCATACTCTAACACATATAAAATCAGTCTTATTCTTTTACTATATGCCTTTCATAAATAAATGAAGTGGATTTGACCTCTGTATTGGGGAGTAGGTTATCCCCCAGTTGGAACTCCAAATTCAACCAACTTAAGATCTGTTATAATGCCCAGCAGCAGAGTAATCAAAACAGACTCGGAAAGACCAAATATCTTCTCCCAGTAGAAATTTAGCACTTAAGTATTTCTTAAAGGATGGGCTATAGTCCACCAGTATTAGATCCCTTGGGATACTTACTAAAAATGCAATTTTCCAGAAACAGGAATTACAATGTCTTCGTTTGGGATCCTGCAAGATAAGTATATTTATATTAAGTGCTCTTGGTAATTCATATTTACACTAAAGTTTAGGACTCATTCTCTTAAATTATGATGAAAATCAATATGAAAAAATATATTTCAGCTTGTAGATGTGTATTTAATTCATAATTTTGTCAAAAATATAACTAATTTTAAAGTACAGTAAGTTATGTGGAAAATTTTTTCTCATTTTTATATTTGAAAAAACTATGTCTTTAGAAACTAACTTATTGATTCTCAATTTTTGATATTGACTACTGATTTGTTCACATAATAGTTCTCTAATTAGGCTTAAAAGTGTGTAGGCTTAAAAAACTGAAAATAGAGATATAATCAGCCAATTTTGTTATTGATTCTATGTAAAGTAGAAAATAGTAGTCTTACCTTTCTCTGAATTCTTGGTGTTTTTTTCCCCCTCTTTCTTGATTTTTGATCTGCCTCATATTGTCTTAGTTGTTCCTGGGTGTAGACTTTTTCCTTTGAGGACCTCAGGGACAAGGACCCTGTCTTCCCCACCAGTCTCACACAGCATTGGTACAATGGCTCAGAAAAACTTTTTTTTTTTAATTGAAGTACAGTTGATTTACAATGTTATATTAGTTTCAGGTATACAACACAGTGATTTAATATGTTTATAGATTCTGTTCCATTTAAAGTTATTATAAAATATTGGCTATATTCCCTGTGTTGTATGTAATCATCCTTGTATCTTATTTATTTTATACATAGTAGTTTGTACCCCCTAATCTCCTTCCTATGTTGCCCCTCCCCCTGTTCTTCTACCCACTTGTAACCACTAGTTTGTTCTCTGTATCTGTGAGTCTGTTTCTGTTTTGTTATGTTCATTCCTTTATTTTATTTTTTAGATTTGACATAAAAGTGAAAATATACAGTATCTGTCTTTCTTGGAATTATTTCACAAAGCATAATACTCTCCAGGCCCATCCATGTTGCAAATGGCAGCCTTTCATTCTCTTTATATGGCTGAGTAATATTCCAATGTATATATATACACCACATGTTCTTTATCCATTTATCTGTCGAGGGACACTTAAGTTGCTTTCGTATCTTGGCAATTGTAAATAATGCTACTGTGAACATTGGGGTGCATATATCTTTTTGAATTAGTGTTCTCATTTTCTTCAAATGTATGCCCAGGAGTGGATTTTGGGATCATGTAGTATTTCTATTTTTAATTTTCTGAGGAACCTCCATACTGTTTTCCGTAGTGGCTGTACCAATTTACATTCCCACCAACAGTGTACTGGGGGTCCACATCTTTCACCAGTGCTCATTATTTGTTGTCTTTTTGACTATAACCATTCTGACTGGTGTGAGGTGTTATCTCATTTTGATTTGATTTGCATTTCCCTGATGATTAGTGATGTTGAGCATCTTTTCATGTGCTGGTTGGCCATCTGTATGTCTTCTTTGGAAAAATATCTATTCCAGTCTTCTGCCCATTTTTTAATTGGGTTATTTGGTTTTTTGATGCTGAGTTGTATGAGCTGTTTATATATCTTGGATATTATCCCCTTATCAGACATACTGTTTGCAAATATCTTCTCCCATTTAGCAGGTTGCCTTCATTTTGTTGTTCCCCTTACGGTGCAAAAGCTTTTAAGTTTCACTAGGTCCCATTTGTTTCTTTTCGCTTTTGTTTCCCTTACCTAAGGAGACATACCCCAAAAAATATTGCTAAGACTTATGTCAAGAGTGTACTGCCTATGTTTTCTTTTAGGAGTTTTATGGTCTCACATTAAGGTCTTTAATCTATTTTGAGTTTATTTTGGTATATGGTGTGAGAAAATGTTCTAATTTTATTCTTTTACATGTAGCTGTCTAGTTTATCAACATCACTGAAGACGTTCCCCCATTGTGTCTTTTGACTCCTTTGTCATAGATTAATTGACCATATGTGCAGGGGGTTATTTCTGAGCTCTCTATTCAGTTCCATTGATCTATGTGTGTGTGTTTGTGCCAATACTATGCTGTTTTGATTACTGTAGCTTTGTAGTATAGTCTGAAGTCAGGAAGCATGATACCTCCAACTTTGTTCTTTTTTCTCAAGATGGATCTTGCTGTTTGGGGTCTTTTGTGTTTCTATACAAATTTTAAGATTATTTGTTCTAGTTCTGTAAAAAATATTATGTGTATTTTGATAAGGGTTGCATTAAATCTGTATATTGCTTTAAGTGGTATGGACATTTTAACGGTATTAATTCTTCCAATTCATGAACACAGATATCTTTTTATTTTTTTTAATTTTTTTTGCGATACGCGGGCCTCACTGTTGTGGCCTCTCCTGTTGCGGAGCACAGGCTCCGGATGCGCAGGCTCAGCAGCCATGGCTCACGGGCCTAGCCGCTCCGCGGCATGTGGAATCTTCCCAGACTGGGGCACGAACCCGTGTCCCCTGAATCAGCAGGCGGACTCTCAACCACTGCGCCACCAGGGAAGCCCCACAGATATCTTTTCATTCCTTTTTGTCACCTTCAGCTTCCTTCGTCAGTGTGTTAGAGTTTTCAGAATATAGGTCTTTCACCTCCTTAGTTCAGCTTATTCCTAGGTATTTTATTTTTTTGATGTGGTTGTTACTGGCATATTTTCATGTTTTCTCTCTCTGATAGTTTATTAGTAGTTTATAGAAAAGCAACAAATTTCCATATATTGATCTTGTATTCTACAACTTTACTGAATTTATTTATTAGTTGTAATAGTTTTTTGGTGGTGACTTTAGGGTTTTCTATTTATAGTATCATGTAATCTGCAAATAGTGACAGTTTAATTGTCGCTTCCAGTTTTTATGTCTTTTGTTTCTTTTTCTTGTCTGATTGCCATGGCTAGGACTTCCAATGCAATGTTAAATAGAAATGGCAAGAGTGGGCATCATTGTCTTGTTCCTGATTTTGGAGGAAAAGCTTTCAGTTTTTCACCATAGAGTATGATGTTAGCTGTGGGTTTGTCATAAATGGCCTTTTTTTTTTGAGCTATATTTCCTCTATACCAATTTTGTTGAGTTTTTATCATGAATGGGTGTGAATTTTTATCAAGTGATTTTGCTGCATCTATTGAGATAATCATGTGATTTTTATCCTTTGTTTTGTGAATGTGGTGTATCACTTTGATTGATTTGTGGATATTCAACCATACTTACATCCCTGGAGTAAAATCCCACTTGATCATGGTGTATGATCCTTTTTAAATGCTGTTGAATTACATTTGCTGATGTTTTGTTGAGGATTTTTGCATCTATATTTGCCAGAGATAATGACCTATAATTTTCTTTTTTTGTAGGACACTTATCCTGGTTTTGGTATTAGGGTAATGCTGGCCTCATAGAATGAATATGGGAGTGTTCCCTCCTCTTCAGTTTTTTGGAATAGTTTGAGAAGGATAGGTATTAACCCTTCTTTATATGTTTGGTAGAATTTCCCAGTGAAGCTGACAAGTCATGGACTTTTGTTTGCTGGGAGTTTTTTTGATTACTGATTTAATTTCAGTACTACTAATGTGTCTGTTCAGATTATCTTTTTCATCCTGATTCAGTCATGGAAGATTGTATGTTTCTAGGAATTTATCCATTTCTTCTATGTTGTACAATTTGGTGTATACCTATTCATAGTATTCTCTTATGATTGTTTGTATTTCTGTGATATTGGTTGGAACTTCTCCTCTTTCATTTTTAATTTTGTTTATTTGGGTCCTCTCTCTTTTTTTCTTAATGAGCCTGGATAAAGGGTTATCAATTTTTTTTATGTTTTCAAAAAACCAGCTCTTGGTTTCATTGGTCTTTTCTACTGTTTTTGGTTTTTGTTTTTGTTTTGGTCTCTCTTTTCACTCTGATCTTGATCTTTATTATTTCCTTCGTTCTGCTGACTTTGGGCTTTGTTTTTTTCCTTTTTCTAATTCCTTTAGATGATAGGTTATGTTGTTTATATGAGATTTTTCTTGTTCCTTCAGGAAGGCCTGTATTGCTATTACTTCCTTCTTAGAACTGCTTTTGCTATGTCTCATAGATTTTGGAAGGTTGTGTTTTCATTTCCATTTGTCTCAGGTACTTTCTGATTTCTACTTTTATTTCTTTGTTGACCTGTTGGTTCTTTAGTAGCATGTTGTTTAGTCTCCATGTGTTTGTGTTTTTCCCAGTTTTCTTCTTGTAATTTATTTCTAGTTTCATACTGATTTGGTTGGAAGAGATTCTTGATATAATTTCTGTCCTCTTAAGTTTGTTGAGATTTGTTTTGTGTCTCAGGAAAGCATTTCTGAGTGATTTGAGAACTGTTTGTATGTTTGTTAGGAAATGTAATTTGTTTCATATGATGTGGGAAAAAAAGGATGTACATTTCATAGAAATCAACTTTAAATGAAGTTTCTTGAGGGAGACAACTTTATTTAACTTGAATTTTATAGTGTCATCTAAAAAGAAGTCAGTGAAAATACTCTATCTTTTGTTGTACCATTTTCCTTAGGGGTTGATGGCTGCATTATGCTTTTACCTTATATCTGGTTATGAAAATAATGGTGAGATATAGGCTTTGAGTATAGGGATCAGATCCTTGAATCAGTAACAATATAAAGTGAGAAGTTTTAATAGGACCTAGTGAATTATCAGAAGTCTAAAAAAATTTAACTTGCATTCTCAGATCTGGAGGTGGAGGGGCAGTTGATTCAGAGTTGACTGGGTTCAAAGTGATAGTATTTACCTCTACTATGTCATATAGAAAAAGAAAATAGCTTTGGAAGTATGGCTTTTTATTTATTATATTCTCCTTCTCCTTCCCCTTCCCCTTTTCCTTCTTCTTCTTCTTCTTTTTTTTTGCATAGTGACAGGGAATCTATAAATAGTGGTTAATACAGGAAAACTCCTAGGCTAGACATTATCTTGACAGTTGGTGGACAGATGCTCCTGATTTGAGTGTGAGACTGAGGTATACAGAAAGCACTTCAAAATACTCTCATAAGCCAGCCAACTTTATTTTCCTTATATTGGGATTGAGTTTTTGGCTGCTCTTTAATATGCTTCTGGTAAGAGCCAGGTCAAATATTTATGGTTTGTTTATTTTGAATATAGCAGAATCTAGTCATTTTTATAAATCTTTCAGAACTTACTATTACTTATAAACTGATATAAAAAAGACAACATATACATATCAACAGTTTCACTTTGAGTGTTTTATTTAAATTTTTGAGATAAGTTTTATTTCTTTATTGATTTTTAAATAACGTGCGTTCATTATAATCAAAAACTTAATAATGTATATAACTGTTGATATTTTTCTAAAACATTATTCACTCTCAGTGCTAAATGACAGAAATAAGGAAAATAAGCATCAATTATTCACTCTCAGTGATAAATGAAAGAAATAAGGGAGATAAGCATTTACTTTGCTCAATCTAGCTCTGTGATTTTTTAGAGAATACAAAAGGAACAGGTATATGTTCCTAATGGGAACTTGGAAAATAAGGCCCGAGGCATTGAAAAAAATGAATTCCAAATTACCTTGTCTTCATATTTGAAAGAACTTTCTTTTTTAAATTTTTTTTTATATTGGAGTATAGTTGATTAACAATGTTGTGTTAGTTTCAGGTCTACAACAAAGTGATTCAGTTATACATATATCTATTCTTTTTCTTTTCCCATTTAGGTTATTACAGAATATTGAGCAGAGTTCCCTGTGCTATACAGTAGGTCCTTGTTGGTTATCTATTTTAAATATAGCAGTGTGTACATGTCAGTCCCAAACTCCCAATATAATGTTGAATGAAAAGTGGCTTTGATAATTTTCAAAACAAATACCCGGATTTATTTCATCCATTTCTTAAGAAAGATTAATTACTTCCTAGACAAGGTACTTTTTGTAATACTTGTTTTATATTACTCATGACTAATATAATATTTCAGGCATGAATTTGTCATGATATTTCTTCTTCTGAGTTTGTTGACGTTTTATGGAACATATGAATCTTTATTTTTCTGCATTTTGGAAGAAATTTTCTCTTCCAGTGGGATTGGGCAGGGCACTCTCATTCAGGGTTCTCCAGTTTGGAGTTTTTCTTCTTTTTAGTTGGAAAGAATTTGTTGACCCTCTATGTGTGATATAATGGCCCTCAGACTTTATTTAAAGACTTTGGCCTGGGGAGGTATGGTGGTCACTGGAAAATAGAAAGTTTTGTGATTGAGGAATTTCTTCTGTAAAATAAATTTGACAGTTATATTGTTTTCTCCTTAACATTTTTGTTCATATGTCTGAACTCAAAGGAATGCATAAAATATGTCTTAGAAATGTAAAAAATTAGATGGAACTGCTTTGATGGAATTATGACTGTATATTATAAAGTAAATTTAGATCATTTCTGTTTCAATTATAGATCTCTTTCTCTAAAATGTTATAGCATGTTTCTCTTTTACAGTAACAAGTTCAAATGTAAGCAGTAAAAACTTAAGCCAGCAGTCTAGTACTTGCAGCATGAATTTAGTAGATGTGTCAGAATGTATGAATTGTTCTTAATGTTAAACATTTTGTTCATGAGAATAGCATAACACCTGCTGTGACCTTTTAAGCTATGTAAATTTTAGTGACTGTAAAATTAAAATGTTTTCCTTTCCAAAATGTGTTTGGAAATTATTTAGAATGTTTTATGCTTGGCTCTTTTAGAGATTTTATTATGTATTTAATGTGAAGAGATTCAGATTTGGTATAAAAACTGAAGCATATCATAGTTCCTAGTTCTAAAAATCTTTTAAAAAAATTATCTGTAGGATAATCTCATCTCTGATATACCTTGTCCAGGAGAAACAGAAAGTGTTATCTAACACTAATATCTGTTTCCTTTTAGCACTGACCATTTTGGAGTCTATGAATATACTGATACTTTGTTAAAGAAAGTATCAAATAGATAGGATTACATTGGAATAATAAAATTTCCAGGGCTATTAATTCCCTTTTCTCACCATGATATAAAAAATAGTAAGAAAATATAAGAATTGTAAGAGTACTACTTATTTTTGTAACCCTGTTTGCCAATGGAACGTGTTGCAGAAGGTACTTTAAAAGAATGGTTTACGTGCTTATTTTTTTCTGAGAGGTATACTGTGAGTTAGGAAGATGTTTAAAAGAAAATGGTAATTCACATTTTGATTTGATGCAAATTGCAGTAATCCATAATTTTATTATGGTTATAGTTTTGAAAGATATTTGTATTTCAGGAGAATACGTCTTTAACTGGTTAAACTCTTGAATTAGGTCAATATTGTGATATTACCAAGTCTGCTTTTTTCTCCTCACATCTTTTAGACCAGATGAAGCAGGCTCAGTCAGGTTGAGACCCTATTTGGATAAAAATCATAGAACTCTATGTATTACGGGTGGTAAAGCACATGAAGACTGTACTTATATTTGACACTTGCTCATATTTGACTTAATACTTTTTATATTGAGATATGATTTTGAGTGTTTCGTGTGTGTTAACGGAAAAAAATTTACGCTCCTTAGTGGCAGAGACTGGTTTCATCCCTTTATTTCTTTTTAAGTCTTTTTATTGTGGTAAAATGTACATAAAATTTACCACTTTAACCATTTTTAATTGTACATTTGCTTTCATTTCTTATGTGTCCCTTGTAATGTAAGGTAGTTCAGAATTTATTGAGAATGTATACTAGATGTTCAATATAGCAGAGCTTGGCTGCTTGTTCACTAAACTCATTTGAATACCCCTCTCACCCCAGCCCTACATATCCAGACTCTATTCCCCAGTTGTCTTGATACTAGGTGTAGCCATAAGTCTAAGTTCTGATCCCTGAAATATGAGCAGCATTAAGTTTTGTGACTTCTAGGCATGGCTTAAAAACGTCTCCTGTATTCAGTCCTCTTTCTCTTGTCTCTTCTAATGGCAATCATGAAGCCAAGGAGATGGTTGAGCCTCTAGAAGGAAGGAGTCTGGGTCCTTGAATCACTGCCTGGAGGAGAGCCACCCACAGATCAGGAGTATTTGTTTGACTTTACTTGAGCCCTAAATAAAATTTTGGTTGTGTTAAGCCAGTAAGATCCCATGGTTTATCTCTTTAAGCAGCTCACGAATACACTGAACACTTGTTATAGTGAATAATTTAGTTTACTCAAAATTTAATTCTGTTTGTTAGGAATTGGAAGTGGAAGTCAAGAAAACAAAGTGGAACTGACGGTGAGAAATTGAGTTTGGCTCCAGTTGGAGGAGGAGTCAATGTGAAACTAACTCAAAAGATGAGAGATGAATAAAGGATAGTGAGAAAAATTTAGAATGATGTGTTAGGGAACTGATAAGAAAAACAGAGAGAGGAGAGAGCAGGGAGTTAACGGTATAAGCACATTAGGAGAGCAGTCCTGGGAGCTGGAGGAGTAGGGGGCATTGTTAAATAAGAAAATCAAATCTCAGAGTTGGATAGGATTTTAAACACTATTGGTTTTCAAAATAGGAATTTTGCCTCATTCCATATGCAGTTTACAAATGTGTTTTTTGCTTATTGCAGGTTTGTTTAATGACTATCTTGTTAAAACGTGATATTCAGAAAAAAGTGTCATTATTAAATGAGCAGAGTTGCAAACCTACATGTGTGTGCTGCAATTTAGATTCACTACTCGGATTATTTCCGAAATGAGTCATTCTCTTAGGTACATGAAAAGAATTGAATTATGACTATGTTTTATGCCTATATAAAATACACTATATCATACTTTTACAATGCCTAAATATAGGTGAAATTTGTCTTGTGTTTTAGACGTAAAATACTGCATAGAATGTTTAAAAAGGAGAACATTTATGAATTCATTTTACTAACATTTACATTTACTCTTCATATTTTAAGTTGATACCATTTAACCTTTTTGTGCCTCAAACCTGGATTTTATCACCCAATAAAAAAAGCAGATTGGTTAAATATTGTGGCTTAGATAGCTTTTTAAGAAAAGCTTTAAAAATGAAGAGTTAATAATACATGTAAGTTAAAAATATACAACACGACTGATCTGATGTTTCCAGTTTTCATCTCCTGTGTAAATTATAACGAAGAGAATATGTGCAGTCACTGGCTGATGAATACTAATGTCCCAAGTCTTGTGTATGGTGGCAGTGGCTGTAAGATGTGACAGTTTTCTTACCCACTGTTTACAGCAGCTCAGCTGCAGATTAAATTACCTTTTATCCAAGTGGTAGGATACTACCTGACCTGCACTTTGGGCATTGTTGAGGTAGCAGTGGCAACCTTTGATTGAAGGGAAAGGTCCTTTCTCTTCCTGGGCATAGCATCCAGTATGAAAAGAATATAGCTCTCTTCTTTCAAGCTACACTTAGTCCCGTGCACGTTGAAGATCATGACGTGTTGTAAATTCAGTGTCCTGGTTTCATTATCATGCATTTTAAAACAGAAATGCTATTAAAGGTGATCTGAGTTTCCAGGATTTCTTACAAGTATAATGTGGAATGTATGCTATATAATCTATAAGTTAGCTAGAACTGCACTGGGCTTAAAGTCAAAAGAACTGGTCCATGGGTGTGTCTCTTAACAGCTCTCAGTCTTGGTTTCCTAATCTGTAAAATCATAATATCCTACAATCTTAGTGTTAAAAGTGACCTAAGGAGCAATTTGGCACAAACTTTCACTCCAATTTCTTTTACAATATCTTTGGTATATGGCCATCCAATGATAGGAAGCTCAAGATCCCATTCTCTTCTCCCACTGAGTGCTTACAGTTTTCAAACTCTTGAGCAAAACATCTCTCCATTCTTTGTGTGCCATCTACAGGAGCAGAAACTGCTGATGGGAATATTAATACCTGACCTGTCTGTTTCACAAGTCAAGGAGAGGATCACATGAAATAATGGGAGTGAAAGCGAAGTGAAGTATTATGAAAATATCAAATCTTGTGATTAATACTGGATAGTGATTTTTCAACTAATGACTTGTGTAGAAATTAACTACCATTTATAGTAGTGAAATTATTTCTGCGATAAACTAAGTTTTCAATCCCTGACAAGTTAAATAACCTTTGGAACACTGTCTGTCAGATGGAGTCTGTCAGTGCCCTAGTATTTTTGATGATACCTAGTCTCCACAAATTAAAAATCTTGACCCACAATTTAAAAACTACTGGACAAGACTTTTGGGGAGACATTTAGATTCTCAGTGTACAATAGTAGTTACCTAAAGACTATAATATAAACTGAACTTGTAGTCATATGGAAGTCACATATACTTTTGCCACAGGATTAGTGTTATTCTTGAATATATTGTGTAAAAACTACTTGCATAAAAAGAGGACTGTGTTTCGTGTACTAAAAGTGGATGACAGACTCAAGTGAGTTCTGCCTGGATGCCTTAATAGTTCTATCTAGTAGTCATACGAAACGTAAAGCAGTTTTGGGTGAGTTATTGTTTTTTACCATGTTCATTGACTTATTCTTGAAAGCTTTTAATTAGTAATTTTCCAGTTGCTGAAACTAATCCAGTAAACTAGAAATATGTTTCTTGAAACACACACACATGCACACAGCTAGCATGGCTAAGTGTACTAGAGACGCCAAGGGTTTATTGCTCTCTCGGTAGGTAGCCCTTTCTAAGGGAAAATGTTCTACCTTCACTCCCTGTTATTTGGGATAGATAATTCTGCCCCAGTCAAGCTGATGAGTGGACATCTGACCCAAGAGCTTCTTCAAGGAGTTGGAGAGGTGAAAGACTGAAGTAGCTAAGAGATGGAGAGGTGAAACCATAACATTGTGTTGGGGTTAGAATTGGTATTAATTTATGAGGGAACCAAATCTCTAAGCAAGGTGAAGACCTAGTGGGCAGAGAGAATGTGAAAATATAGCAGACATATTGAGAGAGATGCAGTGGAGTGGTAGGGGGAATGGGAGAGAGAGAAAGAAGAGAGACCGGAGACAGAAAGAGACCAGAACATCCACAGTCCCTGAACAAGACAAAGGGAAGTGATGTTCGTCATTTTCCAGATCTAATTCGCCCAAGTTCTACCTATACAGCTCTTTTCCTTGGATGAGATTTTTGTATGCTTACAATAAATAACCCTTTGCTTGTATTAGCTTTAGTGGGTTTTTGTTCCTTGCAACTGAAAGAGCCCTAAAAGAGCACTAAGGGTAGAGACAAGATATCAAGGGTAATCTTTGGCTGAGGCCTGCTTCTGACTACTATTCTAGAAATAACCTCTTTTTCTTCCATTCTTTTCTACATAATCATAATAAAATGTTAAGTAATCGTTGCTTTTTAACTTCTAGGCCCTCTTGATTTGAAATTCTGTGAATTCATTCTTATTGCTTGATTTGCTTTTATTATAGAAATGAGAAGTTTGTTGTAAACTGATGCATTGCTTTTATTTCTGCTGAAGAAGTCTGTACGCGTGTTATTCTTCTTGAATCTTTTAAGTCTTGGAGCAGGTTTGCCATCATTGTTAGGACATCAGCAGACCAATCATTGTTTTCTTAGTGGTGTGTCACAGACTTTGACCAAATATATGCAGGTATTTAAGAGTATGCTATACAATATAAATGTATTTGGTACCTATTTTGAGGACTTCAGTTATTCACATTTAATAAGAAAACATCAGCTTTTTACTTCTGTGGCATATATGAGCTCTTAAAAAGATATATTGTAGGTAAACCGAAATGAGAATGTTATTGGACATACTAGTATCATTTGGTTCTGTAATTCTAATCTATAAACATTTTCTTAACAGTTTAGTTCAGACTGAATTTTGTTCTCCCCATTGCCATCCCCCCTTAGGTAAAGTCTTCAGAATTGTGATTACACAAAGAAAGCATTCATCTTAAACTATTCTTTGTACTCTTGACAAATGCTTCTTATTAAAAGAGACTTTTAAAATCATCTTAATTTATCCCCTTGGACAATTAGATTTTTTTGCATTATCATTACATAATGCAAAATGGTTTCAGATAGTTTAGAAGTTGTTGGTAGATTAGCTAAGAAAAACTGATGATGAAATGCTGTAGCACAGTTTCTCTTAAGTCAAGCCAATCTTTAATATTTGGAAATGTTTAGTAAACTAGAAAGCAGAATACAAAAATGAAATATTTTAATTTTAGGGTAAATTGGTCCTGTGGCTCAGTACTAGTAGCATGAGGGAAAGCCACTATACCAGTAGTGGGTGATAAGGTTTTTATTTTCTAAGTTTATATCTTCCAAGGTAGAGATTTATTGTAGGAAATTATTGTTGCAACTTGTTGGATGGGCTGATCCTTCTGAATGTAATTATGCCTGCTTTCCTTGGTGGGATCACAGTCCTCTAGGATGGTATTGGGATCTTATTACCATTGATACAAACATAGGGTACTGTTAATTGAAGACACAGATTACCTCAGGCTTGAAGAGGGACTCTTGAGTTCTATGTTGAACTAAAAATTCCTTAAAATATTTTACTTTTTCGTGTCCCCAAAGTACTGATCAGAACAGTACTTGTGGATACATGTAAATTGTGAAAATTCAGACCTATGATTTTATTTCACTTCACTGGAAATTTCAGTGATTCATATGAGTTCTAGTTGAGTAGTTCAGTGTTTAAAATGTAGTTCATAGAAGATAAACACTTTACATTTTTATCTAAAGAGACACACAACTGGCATCAAAATGAATTTACTCCTGATTAGAGAAAGAGAAATCTTACAATTTTTTTCTACACATTTTTGTCAGAAAAATGTCACTTATACTGGATTTGTAAGCAATGCCCTAATGTTACTGAAGACTTTTTTAAAATAGTGAGTTTTTATAGATTTTGAAGTAGACAAAAAAGTCAATTTATGTAAAAAAATTTTTTTAGAAATATGAAAACTTTTGGATATTATATCCTCCCTGTGCCTATCATGGTGCTTGGCACATGGTAGTTAAACTATTTAATAACTGACAGATTTTCTTGAAGAAAATTTTAGGACACATACAAGGAAATTTAAGTCTAGGTTTACTGATACACATGGAGAAGAGTTACGTCTCCATCAGTGAAATATAGACTTGAACCACATGATCTCAATGAAAGATCACTTGGTGATTTGGTATCTTGAAATGTGTCAGTAGAAATCTTCCCAACAGCCATAGCTTATTCTTTTGGAATTTTCAAAATATACTGTACCTTAACAGCAACACTCCAATGAACCTGTATTCATTCTTTTTTACTGAGTTAAAGAAAAAACATTTTACAAAGTGGACACATTGTTTAATTTTGTTTTGCATTTAGTAGATTGGAGTGCAAGGCCAATAAATTAAACCCAGGCAGTTCTGTTGCTAATTACATACAACTTCTCTTGAGTATCAGATATTCAAATCCATTTTATGAATATGGTAGAGAGAATAACAACTGTAAAACAAAGCAGTGTGCATGTAAGTGACTGTTAGCGTGCATTTCAGAAAGGATAAATGCTCACCATATGGTACAATTACTGTGTCCAAGTTTTCAAATTAGCTTCTCTCATCCTCCTTATTACTGTCTTTAAAAAGAGGGGAAAAAACCCAACATGATTTATCTGCTCTGCAGCAGAACTCTTGACGCAAAACAGCAGCCCAGTTCTGTCCAGTTTTTTTTTTTTCCTTTAGCATAATAGAGGCTGTCGGACTTTTTTATACTAATTACTGTGTGAGCCTCAGATGAACCCCCTTCAATTCACAGGGCTTTGTTAAGGGAGGAGCTGTCAATGTGTCTGCCCGTTTGCAGCTGTGCTGTGGCTTTAGCTTGCTTAACATTATGCTGCTTTTTAGACTTGACAGAAGGGATTTTTTTTTTTTTTTTTTGTATTAAGGCAAAGCAGCCTTGTAGCGAAATGGTTTAAGCAGCTGCATTGTAGGGAAGCACAAAGAAGTTATTATTGTGTCTGTTTAGGGGGGGTAGAATGGAGGGGGAGATATTCGGCTGCTGTTGATGCCGATTGTTGACTTGCCATCTGCCAGATAGGGAGAAGAAAAAAATGACAGCTCCAGCAGGGTGTTCAAGAGGTTGTTTGGAGAGACGCATAAACATGTGCAGATGTCGAACTGAATAATGGCTAGAACTTGAGACGGTTTATGATGCTGCTGATGTTTGTGCATATACAGAATGAATGTATGTGTGGATTTGGTTAACCAAGGCTACATACTAATTATCATTGTTTTCCTGCATGCCCCTTCCCCTTAGCTTGTTAATTAGTTTAGGAGTTTAGTACTTCCTCTTCCTTCTCTTATTCACATCTAGTTGTAGAAAACAACTTCTCTTAAAATGGCAATAAAACCTTTCTTATTTCTCCATATAGATGATAGCTAATCTATTTGGTTGGTATTAGGTGTGAACTTCTAACTGATAACAGGAGATTTTGATTAGGAAATAAGTCAGGTGAAACACCATGCTCTTAATGCATACATATATTAACAGTTTAACACTAGTCAGCATGTAAACTATTATTTGAAACTGAATTGATTTTATAGCCTACCACTAGGGGTGAGATGGAGTACTAAATTCACTTTGCTCAGTAATTCCATCATACTTTGAACTTAGATGTTACTAGTTGTGAAACAAAGTTATATGGGAACCTGGCCTTATTGGGTACCACTCTTTTTCTCTTGGTTGTCTTTGATTCTATAAATGACAGTTACACATTTTCATTATGGAGTAATGAATTGGTTGTATATTTCCTTCTGATCCGCTCCTGTTATTAGGTATTAGAGATTTGCTATATCTGTAATGTTTTTAAATGCTGTGATAACACTTAACTTCAGGGTGCAGTGTATATGTTTATTTAATGTCTTTTTTTTATTACTTTGACCTTAAATAATTGAGAAGGAATAGTGATGTTGGGTAAAATTTCTCAAAGGTATTTATGTTGTAGAACACCTCAAATTTTTGTAAACATCAAAACCAATCACAATATGAGTGAGAAAATGAAAAGAGAAGCTCTGACTTTTTTGTTTTGTTTTTTCCTATTTGGATTTCTATTCCCCCCCCAAAAAAATGTGGGGAATTAAAGAGTTTTTATTTTGACTTTTGGTAAACTCATGCTTTCCTAAAACATTTAGGGTTTTGTTGCCTAATTATTAAACAAAAAACCTTAAATGTAGTTGAAAGGCAAACATACTGACAGAGCTTTGTGTCCAGAGTAATGTCTTTCTGAAAGGACTAAAGGGAGATTATCTGTTATTTCTACTCTTCATAAAGAAATAGAGGTCAGGTCTATTTAGAAAAACTTTCTTACTGTCGATTTTTCCACAAGTGACTCTAATCTGTATTTGCTGAAAAGGCACAGAGAACCATCAGCTACATTGGACCTTTCCTTTGCCTTGTATATTTAGTTTTTTCTTTTATTTGGAAGACCACACATATGTCCATATTTTTGTATGTAGAATTATGTACATATGTTTATAGTTTCGTAGTCAGTCCTGATATCCCTCTGCCAAGCTTGGGAGGAAGCAACATGCCATTTTTCAGGTAGAGGTGTTAAACTGAGAAGAGGTGGTTTGACAGCGGCCAGGATGTTAGTGAGAGGTTGAGCAAAAGCAAGCTTGTATAAAAGCAGGCTTGCAGTTCTGTGCTTGGTTCATCATATCATGTTACTTCAGAACCATTTGTAAAATCTTAGTGCAGGCAAATATACTTACTAAGGTGATTGAAATATTCAAGGCAGAGTGTCTTTGAAGTTACCTCCACCAGATTTAAATGTCAATTAACTTAGACGAGCGACTTTATGAAAGTCCCTTTAATCTGTTTGTGTTTTTTAACACAATCTTTAATCTTCATGTGTTGGAAGAAGGAAACAATCACTGATATTCAAGGATCTTGTAAGAACTAAATGAGATAATAGTATATTTGGAATGCCTGGAACATGTGCAATGGTAGCTGTTACTAATATTTTATTTTTGTTGGGTATGATGTGTAAGTCGAAAGGCCTGTAACTATTGTAATTGGAGTGTTTATATAATGCTCTGTTGCAAAGTGAGCATACAAAGTTCTAGAGGCCATCTAAGATATATAAGGTGGTTTTCTTAGAACCTTATATTTATTTAGTGATTTATATGATTATTTCATAAATCTGAAGGGAAATCAGTTATTTCAAGGGAATATCAAGAAAATTGTTGAAAGTAACTTTTTTCCGGGTGTGAGATCAGTGTTTATTCAGTAATGATTATTTTATATTGTATCCTGTAAAATCATTTTTCTACTTAAAAAATTTAGCACGGGATTGCTGAAAATTGTATGCATTCCCTTAATTCAATATTAATCTCATTATTTTGTAGCCATATTTTTCTCTGCTATGGCCAATACTTAAGCTGTATTTGGGTTATAATTATTTTTAAAATAAGGTGTTGGAACACATTGCAGTTAATAAATGTAATAATTGTAGTGAGCAAACAACACTAAAAAGAATGTTTTATCTCCTCCGGGCATTTTAAAGCATTATTTGATTGTTCCAGCACTTCATTTTGCAGACAAAGAAACTGATCAAGCCCATATAGTGGTGAAAGTCCTGGGGTAAGCAGAAGTGTTTTTTTAGAGGAATGAAGAGGAAATGGCTTTGACCTGAGGGAATCAATATATTCAGTATAGGATGGCTAGTTACCACTCAGATGTTGGTGGTTCTTTAAGGTTTTTCTTTTAAAATTGTTGTTTCTGTCAGGCATTCTCTCTTTACTAAATACTACTCAATTTTGGATGAAGGGCAAGGGATGTTGCACCTGGGAAAGCTGCCTGATCCAGTTTCTAAGAGTGGTTAATAGGACTGGGTATAGTCACCAAGAACTTCTATTTTAGTTTTGAAGAATAAATTGGTTATATTAAAAAAAATAAACTTCAGTTTGAGCAATGCTAGCTTCATACTAGTATATTTTAATGTTTAATAGCACATGGGTAGTGGATGCCAGCATTCAGATACAGATAGTTAAGTGTTGTACTCTTATATTTTTTTAAAAATTGTATGTTTACCAAAAACAACTTATAATACCAAAGAAGTGGAAATATCCCATAGCCTATGAAACGTATCACAGATTAGGATGAAACTGTTTCACAGTGAGGACATTTCACATATGAGTGAAACTGTACTTGGTGATTTTCAGGATAATTCAAAATAACTTTAGGAATTTCTAGCTTTAATGTTATATAGATGTATTTGAATTGTGCCTCAGAAAAATACTGCATGAATAGTAATTTTTAAAAATATTGGCCAGTATGTTGAAAGAATAGTTCACTGTCTGACATTCTTTAAGGCATCTTGCTAAATGTTTTGGCTTAAAATTTTTAATGTGTTTAGTTTCAAGAAAATCTGATTAAAGATGTTGGTAAACTTGGTAACACTTTTTAGAACAGAAGATGATTAAGATACAAAGGCAGAAAGGCATAAACCATGAAGTTCATGTGTTTTTTTGGCTAGGCGAGTCACTTATTTGCTTTTAGACTGGAACACAGCATCAAAGTTCATAATTTTATACTTTTAAGTGAAAGCACATAGAACAGCAGCTGTTGTTTCCTGGCATCTTTCTGAAGAGATATTTAAACTTAAATATATATATTTGTTATAGAAAAGAATTTTATGAAATGACCTTCTTTTCTGTCTTTGCATTTGCATTATTTTCAACTGACTCTTTTAAGATAGCTCTTTGTACTTTCTGTTTTAGTAAAATAGGACTTGGAATTTAGTTTAAAAATTTTTTTGACCTTAGAAAACTCCATGGTATAGTATAATTTAAAAAGAATAAAACTGTTTAATTCCAGGAGTACATATTTTTAAAATCTAGTTTACCCAAAGTTATGCCAGGTAATGGCATAGTTCCTAAGTGGAGAAATATACCCAAAATTGTAGAAGCAAGGACTTTTCTTAAAAGTAAATACAAATTTTAAATAAAAGCATCTTTCTACTAAGTGGAAACCATATTTTTGGAGATCTTACTGTCCAAAAGAAAATTTTATTTACCTGCTTCTGATAATTTTTATCTCCTTTCAACAGGTCATTCACTATAAGACAGCTCTTCGTTTTCGAGGCTGTGTTTATTTAGGGGGTGGCCGGGGGAGGGGTGGTGGTGATGTGCAGTTTGGACTTGGATAGTCACTAATTAAGTTACACCTAAAACTCTGACATGAAGGTTAGCACTTTTCACATTCTTAAATTAAAAGTCTGTCAGGCCACTGGTCTATACAGGGTGAGTTATCCAGTGTTTTGTACATCCTAAAAAGATCTTTGACAAGTGAATACCAGAAAATGTTTTTCCTACTTTGTGTGAAATAGGTACTTTCTGAGGAAAAGGAATAAAACACCCAATGCACATTGCATTAGATTCTAGAAAGTAAATTGATAATCCTTACGCTATGTAAAGATTTTTATAGTTTCAGAATCAGCATGAAAATTAAGTGGATGCTTTGATCCTTCACTGCCAGTTTGTCATTCATATTATACTTTATTAATAAATGAGTGGTTCATAACAAACGAGCCTATTGGCTGTTAGCTGCTTATAAGAAGAAACTAGAACCCCTATTTAGTTTGGGGCTGAATGTTAATCTCTGTGAAGTACTTTATCTTTACTGAAAGATTTGTATGTTCTCATGTCCTGCAATTTTTAAAAAGCAAATTATTCTACAGAGACCATTATAATAGAAACTTAATATTTAAACAGCACAGAATCATTTATATAATTTTGCATTTTATTATATTTTGAATAACTTTCATGATATTGAGTCTTCAAGTCATTTTCCTTCATGATGCCTTGGTTTTAAGAAAATCTTTCCTCTCAAGCTTACTGGAAACATTTGAAAACGAGTGTTATTTGCTTGTAGAAGTATGGATAATGACAAGAAAAGAAATCAGTGAGCAAATATACAGGTTGTTTTATTAAAATTTATTTTTATTAGAATGGTAGGTAAAGACTGTTTTCTGTAATTTGTCTATGTGTTAGGTAATACTGCCCTCAGAGGGCCAAGGTAAGTAAATTCATTTTTTAACATTGAGAAGCAGCTTTCTTGCTGTTTATCTGATCTTTAAACTGGCTCTGGGGAGGAAAAATGGACTTCTTTGAATCATTGAATAGCGTTTGATTTATGGTTGCATCGCTTTGATTTGTTCTGTTCTTTAAATGTGTTAGCTGTATCTGTGTACCTCACTTTGATGACAGCCTCTAAGCATGTTCAGTTCTTTTCTAAGAAAATTATAACAGACGACTGGCCACATATTGCCAAATTAGATTGGTTTACAAAGAGGATAAGAAAATTACCTAGAAAAGTTAAGATGATTTTACTGGGTATGTGGGTGTGTTTTACTTTTTGTCTCTTTGATAGCAAATATTCTGGTATTCAAAATTATTTGAACCATGCTTTTGAATGTGTGGCAGCATTCATTGAAATGGAAGCATTATATTCCCTTCAGTTTTATAAACTTAAGCATAATCACATCTTTCAAATACAATAAATCCAGAATAATGTACTTCAGTGGATATATAATTGTTATATGTAAATATAAATATACTAAAAGTTGAAATACACTATTATTACATTTATAAAAGCCTAACATTAATGTGTGGTTTAACATGTCTCTGAATTCAGAGTATTTAAGATTAAATGATAATTAACTTGTGTAATAAAGAAGTAAAGTGGGAAAGGCCTGATGTGAAAATAATGAGTTGCATGCTTTTGCCTTTTGCTTTTTGTATGTAGTAACTTTCTTATGAGATAATTTGAAACAAACATTGAGATGTTTAGTAGTAAATCCAATGGAGTGCTTGCTTTTTTTTTTCCTCCTGGAGTTACTTGATACTGAATTAAGGAGTATTTCTGTGACAGCATTACCAGTTTTTAGTGAAAGATTTAAATTGGTCGAGCATAAATGACATGTAATTCATTATTATCAGTAATAATGGGGGATAAAAATAGGATATAAGCAAAGTGAATAACAAAAATTGAAACTTTATCCACGAAAAAACAGCACATACTTTGCTCAACTAATGTGGAACAGTGATAGTCTGTATAAATGAAATTAACAAATTACATTTGAAAGTTTTTTTGGTTTTTGTTGTTGGTTTTTTGTCTGTTTGTTTTGTTTTGTTCTTGGGGGGGGCAGTTGGTAGCCTGTTCAGGGAACAAACCCTACGTTTGAAATTTTAAAAAAATTATATAAGTTTCAGGTGTATAGCATTATAATTCAATATCTGTATATACTACAGAGTGATCACCATCATCACCATACGGTTGATCCCCTCTACCTATTTTGCCCACGCCCCAAGCCTCCTTCCCCTCTGACAACCGCCAATCTGCTCTCTGTATCTACGAGTTTGTTTTTGTTTGTTCATTTGTTTTTTGATATTCCACATATGAGTGAAACCATATGGTATTTGTCCTTCTCTGTCTGACTTTAGCCTAATACCTTCAAAGTCTATCCATGTTGCTAATGGCAGGATTTCATTCTTTATTTATGGCTGAGTAGTATTCCATTATATATATTGTATAAATTGTGTATATATACACCACATCTTCTTTATCCATTCATCCATTGATGGATACTTAGGTTGTTTCCATATCTCGGCTATTGTAAATAATGTTGCTGAACATAGGGGTACAGATATCTTTGTGAATTAGTGTTTTCATGTTCTTTGGATAAAGCTACCCCAGAAGTTGGGTAGCTGGGTCATATGGTAGTTCTATTCTTAATTTTTGGAAGAAACTCTATACTGTTTTCCATAGTGGCTGCACCAGTTTACAATCCCACCAGCAGCATCCTGGGGTTCCCTTTTCTCCACACCTTCTCCAGCATTTGTTATTTCTTGTAACAAATCACGTTTTATTTTATTTTATTTTATTAATTAATTTATTTTTACATTTTATTTTAAATACTCGATTTACTTTTGTGCAGTTTAATACGTTGTACATATTAGGCACTCACTAAGTCTTTTTTGATTAGCTGTACTTTTAAGAGGTTTTATTTATTTAACAAATGCTTGTATAATACTTACTATGAGCCAGATGTTCTATGTGCTTTACAAGTACTAATTTATTTCTTCTTCACTACTGTTGTCCCCACTTTCCAAAAGAGGAAGCTGAGGCACAGATTAAACAGCATGCCCAAAGGCACACAGCTAGTGAGTGGCAGAGTTGGCATTTGAACTCTGGACTTCACATAATGTGTGCTCTGATTTTTATTCAGATCTCAACTTTGTCCTTTACTTGTTACCAGTGTCTCAGAGCCTCAGCATCACTATCTGTGTAACGTGAGGATGTCCTAGCACCAGTCTCTCCATGCCTATGTGAAGAGGTCTCTTGTGCGTAATTCCTGAGCACAGTCTTGGCTCAGTACATTCAAGTGCCCTTGCCTGCCTTGCTTTCACCACTTATATACTGTGATACAAATCTCAGTAAGTCTTAGTAAGTATATCGCCTATGGAAAACAAAGGAGGGAGGAGAGAAGTTATGGAAGGCCATGGATTCATCCTCAGAATAATAGAGTTTGTCATTTGATGCAGTGTGATTTTTGGGTCCCATGCTATTGGAAAGCTATTATAGGAGACACTCCATTGGTGAGAGTCCAAGATAAAACCTGATTCTATTTTGTTGAGTTTTGTTCTATAAGGCAGTGATTTTAATATAGGGGTGGGAAGGTTGAATCACCTGAGGGTTTTTTCAAATGTCACAGGCCTCCTCCTGATGAGCAAACATACAACTTTCTCTGCCAACTCCCTGTCCCTGCCATAGTGAGACACTATTATTGTATATATTGTTGTATATTTTACCCATCAGGAGTTACAACAGAAAAATGGATTGAGCTTTGCAGGGTTGTGTTATAGTGGGGTTTCTATTTGAAAGAGCTTTTCTGACATGAGTGTAGTCCCTGTTTTTCATAGTGGTAGGTTTATTCATCCATTCAGTTACTAAAAAATGCCAGCCTTCTCTGTGGTAGGTGCTGGTGGTACATGTAAGTAGGTTTGCAAATGGACTCAGCCTTTCCATGTTTGATACTCATTAAGACTGTTTACTGCAGTGTAAGATATTACATTGATTTTAATATTTGGAGAATATGATGTGGTGAAATGCAAAATATTTACAGTAAGGAAGTTGTAAAAATTTCTATTAAAGTCTTTTTAAATTGGTCCATTTCTTTGAAATAGTTTAAAATTCTGTTGGCCCTAGCTACTCTGTTAAAATACTGCAGGAATGACTGTATGCTTAATGCAGTGTGTGGAGCTGGAGACTTTTTCCTTATAATGCAGGAAGCAGATTAAAAAGAAAGCTTTGCTTTTGCAATCTACAAGGGCGTAAATGTAAGCAAAATAATAATTTAGTTCACATTTAACCCAGCAGGAAGCTGAGTACAGATTGAGTAATTCTCCACAACATACCTACTGCTAAGTAAACTAATCTCACGGTTTATTCTTCATTAAATTGCCAAGATGCTGTTTTTCTGTTGGCTAGTTTGTATGTGTGCTTTGTTCTCTCTCTCTCTCCATTTTCCTTGCTTTTCTCTCACATTAAAACTTAATACTATAACTCTATTAAGATATTCTTATGTTTAAAAGAATAATTAGTAAGTATCACATTTTTGGCTTACAGTATACTGTTTCCTAAAAACAAAGGGAACCAGGATTTGATTAACTAATTTACAGAATACCATGAAACAAGTACCAGAATGTTTAAAGGTAGATGGTAATTGTGCAATTTTCTGGATAACAAAAGAAAATTATAAAGTAGACTAAGTACTGGCAGACCCGGCATTCTGAGATCTTAGAGAAGCTGGCATTCCAACATCTTGTGGTATTCAGCGCATAGGTACTTTTCTCATGATTGCTTCAAGCTTCAAAGCAAAACATGGATCCCAGGCTTCTTTAGGAAGTAGATATGAAAACTATATTTAATATAAAAATGACAAGTTCATGCATTATGCAGTGGAAGCAAAATTTCTTGACTATAATATACTTTTCAAAATAATCATGAAAGAGCATATGTGGTAAAGCAGAGGAATGTGGGTACATCTGGAAAGCATTTAAGGCATCTTGGAAGCATGATGCGAAATCACCAAAATTGTAAACACCTTCCATCTGTCCAGTTGCAGTGGTAACATTGACTAGTACAAGAGCAGACAAATCTCTCAGTGACCTTATGTGATAGTCATACAACCTGGGTGAAATCATCATAAAGATCTGAATGTTTTGCAATATGACCTCATGAATCAATACTATACAGAAAATCATGAGAGGAAAAGACAGGCCTGGGCAGTATCTTGAAATGTGAAAGGCAAAAGTGTGTTATATGTTATGCTGGATGGAAATAGTGTCATAAACTATATAACCATGCTTCTCTGCTTGCATTGTCATGAGGCTTCAGAGAGGAAGGGGTGCAGGGCCTCATCCTGAATTAACACAGCAACAAACCTGGATTAACAAAGTTCATTTGTGAAACGTTGAAGGACCATATGCTGATACTGCTCCCAGTCTCTTCCCCCACAGAAATGCATCAAACAGCAAATATTATTGAACACCTTTTTCACAAGGCACTTAGGTTGCTATTTGGAAATGCCAAGGTATAGGAGATATTGCCATCCCTTGGTATGACCTCCTGGAGCATGAAAAATGATTAAAGAAGTGGAAGAAGTTTTCGTTTTAAATTTTAATTGCTCAGTCATCTGCTTTTCTCTAGCTCTATTTTCACTGCTGCCTACTGTACTTAAAAGCTCCATGAGGGCAGGTACTATGCCTGTATCATTCACTGTTGCATTCTCAGTGCTTTTTTTAGTGCCTTTTTTTAGTAAGTATTTTGACACTCACTAAATATTTTTGAATGAGTGAATCTATTAGAAGCCCATTTCCCCCAATTTTAAATAAAAATGTTTAAAGAACCTTATTCATTGGTCTGTGATGCCCATTGAGCAGTACCTTAAAATGACTGAGCTGGGCAAGAGTCATTAATGCTTTTGGCATGTTTTGCAGATGTCACCTAATTTTCAGAGACTGTCAGCACACATCCAGAGCTGGTTAATGGCTGTTTGTTGAAGAGATTGCATAGAAGACACCATAGAATTTAACAATTTTAATTTGTCCAAGGGCAAAGAAAGAACATCCTTGAAAAGGACTTAAAGAAAGGGGAATGATAACCTAAAAGTTTAGGTTTGCAGGAGCTGGGAAAGAGTCAACATATATTTAGTAAGCACCTACAATGTTCAAAAGCACTTTCATTTATTAAAATTTCAGATTGTCCCTATGCAGTTGAAAAATTGTTATTATGCTAGCTCATTGCAATGTAGATAATATAAGAAAATTTCTTTAAGATTATTTTCAAGACATCTATAAAACAGTATGATGATAATTTCAGTGAATAGAATAGAAACTCATTTCTTCTATTCCCTCAGAGATAGAAATAGGGCTTTTACTTAGAACTAATTGGAATATGATACTTGGATCTGCTATATAAAAATGTAACAGGCAATTTCAAGAACTGCGAATATTTTGTTATGTTTATCATTATACATTTCTTCAGTAACTATATTTAGTTATATTTACAATATAGCACACTATTATGAATTATATATTCAGTATTCATTTATTTATAGTGCTAATATTTATTTATGAAAATCCACTAGTGGAAAAAAGATTCTGCTATGTTTTCTTTGAGGAAGTTCACATGTGTAAATTTGGTTGGCATCTGTCAACAAGCAGCAGAATATTTACAGTATTGTGAACCATAAAATTAAGTAGATTTTATACTGAAATTAACATTAGGGCTTTTTTTGTCTTAAGTAAAAATTGACCCATGAAGACTTACTTAAGACTAATGGTTTCTTAAAGTCATAAATTTATTTTTATTGAAAACTGTCATTTTTTTATTTAAAGCACTTCTTTGGAAATTCTTAAAATACTTCTATTTTCATGGTATTGTACCCTGTGTATGTCATTTAATAAAAATAATTCAGAGAGATCTAAGACTTGTGCTTTTTTCTTTGGAAGACTAGTTACCTCTGTGATACCCTACCCCTATCTTTAAAAAAAAAGTAAGAGGTATTAAATCAGTGTTGTGTTTTGATATTGGATAACCTGTTTTATTTCTTTAGCTAGGCTTTGTTTTATATACCTGAAACTAGTTAAAGAGACTTTTTTTCTGCTGATGGAGTAAACTTATTACTGACTGCTGCCTATTGCCTCATTTATGTAAATACTCCTGAATAAGTGCTGTATTGAGTAGTAGAATGTTTAACGTGAGGTGAATTGTAAATATTACCATAAATGATAATGGCTTCATTTAATAATAACAATAATAATCTAACACTTGTTATATGCCAGGTAATGTTCTAAGTCCTTTTTATGTCTTTCCAAACCCTTCAGGTAGGTACTGCTATGATTCTCATTTTTCAGGTGAAGAAACTAAGGTGTAGAGAGGTTAATTTCCTGCAGCTGATAAATGGAAGAGTCAGAATTCAAACTCAAGCTATTACCCCTCAAAGGTGACACAGACAAATAATATTACATCTTAAAAACTTGGATTGTGGGACTTCCCTGGTGGTCCAGTGGTTAAGACTCTGCACTTCCAATGCAGGGGACACGGGTTCGATCCCTGGTCGAGGAACTAAGATCCCACGTGCCGCATGGTGCAGCCAAGAAAAAAACTTGGACTGTGATTAAACAAGAAAATAGAACATAAAAAACTCAATGTTTTCAGGAAAGCTAAGTTTCAGCTTTATGACGAGTCAAAACAATAATGCCTGTTTCCTGACATGCATGTGAGAATGCCTTCAGCCTCTTCCTTAGCGAGTGATTAGCTTTTGAAGCCTCTGTTATAGCAAGTATGAGTGGCCATTGGTAATTTTAAAAGCTATATCACCTGTATCTACAACAGAAACCATAATTTCAGTTTGCTTTAAGAAATTACAAGTAAATTATTAAGTAAGGTAAGAAAGCTGGCAAAAGTCCAGAATCTGAAGTCCTCATAACTAAGTAAAACTGAACTCCAGTAAACAGCTTCTTCCAACCCCACATTTCATAAATAGGATTCCCTGCTATTTATAGAAGTGATGTGGATTTTTCCCTCTGTATGCATAAGGTATTAACTATGAGTCTCTATACCACTCATGCCAAGAACTTAATCAGTAGGGTTTTGTTTGTTTGTTTGTTTTCTGTAAACAAGCCTTTGGTTATAGTGTTGAGACGCTGCATTAGTTTTCTAGGGCTGCTGTAACAAATTACGGAAAATTGGGTGGCTTAAAACAACAGACATTTATTCTTTCACAGTTCTGGAGGCCAGAAATTAGAATCAAGGTATCAGCAGGTGTAAGCAGCAGGTGTAAGTTAGAATCCAGGTGTAAGGCTCCCTGTGGAGACTTCAGAGGAGAATCCTTGCCTCTTACAGCTTCTGGTGTCTTCAGATAGTTCTTTGCTTGTGGTGCATCATTCCAATATCTGTCTCCATGGTCACATTGCCTCTTCCTTTTTTCTATGTGTCAAATCTTCTTCTGCTTCACTTTTATAGATATTTGTAATTGGATTTAGGGCTCACCCAAATAATCCAGGATAAGCTTCTCTTTTGAGAAGCTACTCTTCTCAAAATCCTTTTGCCATGTAAGGTGTTATTCTCAGTTTCCAGGGATTAGGGTGTATACATACATTTTGGGTTCACCATTCAGTCTACTACAGAAGCCAAAATATCAGAAACTTTGTTAGAAATTATGTGTTATGATGTTCATAATAGTATACTTCAAAATATATAAAGCCTCCAGCCAAGGAGTATGAAAGAGTTGGAAGCACGCATTAAGGTAGATAGAAAGTTGTGATGGAAATCTTGTCCAGGTGTAACTGTGGTGCTTGCTGACAGTGCATACAAATTTGGAATGTATATTGATGGGTATCCATAGAACAGTCTCTTCAGAGGACTTGGTACCACATAAATGCTGCTGCTTTATTTAACAAGACTTTCTCCCCATTATAACCAGGCTGTCTCTTAAATTAGTTGAAATCTATGGGCTATAAATATAAAAATATGATGCAACTTGGTTTTAATGCAGCAGGTATAAACTTAGGTGTAAATGCTATGCTTAAAAAATAAAATGTGGTTGACTTTTAGCAGTCTTTCTAAAAGGATTTGTGGCAGAGAGGGTAACTTTATTCTAGGCACTTAGCCCCTGTAAAAGCCAGGACTTTTTGGCCATATTTTTAGAGCAGCCTGAGAAGATGTGCCTTATTTGAACTCTCACTGCCTCAGCTGAGTGAATTAAGAAAGTGTTCCATGAACAGCTGGACAAGATCCGGTTTTCTTGGGAACCCCAAGGCTGCAGGAACAATTCTATTTTGCCATCAGTTTACACAGTGTCTTGCCAAGGTGTTGTGAAAAGCTATAACTTTTTTTATTCTTTTAAGCTAGGAATATTATTATTCTTCTGTACTGGGTCTGGAAGGTGGCAATAAGCTCACTTTTTTCTTTTATTAATACCTTATGAGTTTGTGTCCTCGTAAGGCCCATTTCTTTGATCCTCGGTTCCACTTTTGGAACTAGAAAATGAATATTTAATTAGGCCAACACATCATGCTATTATATGAGCTTTAGTTAAGAATGTTTATAGGAACCTATAAAAAAGGATCCACTTTCAGGGATACTCAGAACCCTTCTGCAAATTTTAGGGGGTACCTGAAATCTTGTGTAATACTGGAATATAAGCTTTATGAGTTAGAGACCATTTTTTGGGGGGGGGTCTGCAACTGTGTTCCTAGCACCTAGAATAAATTAATAAATACATGAATGCACTCCAAGCACTTTCTCAGAAAGTCCATTCATACTATAGATGAAAAATGACAAGAAAATAAAGATTACCTTCAGGAGTCTTCATTGAAAGTTTGAGATCCACTATTAGCTTAGCGTGACAGTACAGTTGTTCATTAACTGAATCAATTCAAAATTAGTAATAAAATTTTGTGAGAAATACTTATTTTTATCTAATAAAGAAGGGAAATTTTGACTTTCCAGCTTTTCTTCTGGGTAAATGACTGTCTCACAGTCTGGGTATAATGTATTACCTGTCAGGGATGCATAATAAATTTATTTTTAAGAACTTTTTGGTAACCAGCAGTCCTGCTATAAACCACATAAAATACTTTAAATTTCTTAAGATTTGTTTAATAAAAAGATAAAATTTTGTGGTGATTTTTGTGTCTTTCATCTGCGCATGTAAATACTTAATGGCTGACAGGAAATTATTTGTAGAAATGAAAACTTTTATTTCTTTTAATTATACACTTTTTAAATAAGTGTATTTAGTACTCTTAAAATATAAGAAGAAATGATGTATAAGAAGAAATGGTGTTACCGATTTTTTCTTCTTTAAAATTTTCAAAGTGAATTTGTTTCATTTTATCCTTGGTATAATTATTAAACCATTATTATTTAGCTTATCAGACTTATAGCACTTTGTACCTGTATAAATTTGTTATTGTTTTAAAATAGCATTTGAACTCTAAATATTATATTACTAATTAGAGAACATTTTATATTTTATATAGGAATACTTAAATATGAATGGAAAAATAAAACAATAAGTACAATCAAGAAAGGAACAGTTTCATTTTTTAATGGGGACTGTGGATTTAGCATTCTGGTTTTATAAATTTGGCCTGTGTTTATTCACATTAGGGCCATATTTTTAAGTAAATTAAACTGAGGAGGGGTGTCAGGTTTTCCTTTTCTTTCCCTTAAGTTCCTTTTGTGTGCTTATATACTTGTGGGGAAGATATTCATATACATATTTATTCATTTAGTAAGTTATTATTGAGCATTGATAAAGTGGCAGGCACTAGGTTGGGCAGTTGGAGTGTATCACTTTAAGGAAAAAGAACTGACAATGTTTACTTCCGATGGTTAACACTGAGTTTTAAAGCAAAGAGTAGAATTTTGGAGAACATATCTGCCATCATGAGCTTCACAGCTTCCTACTGCTTACTTTGATTTGTAGTGATAATGAATGTGATCGTATAATGAATTGTGTCAATATTTGGAAGACCAGTATAACTTGGTGGACTAGTGTTTTCTAAACGAACAGTGAGTGATGTTACAAAATCATGCAGAGTGTAAAAGATTCATTCAGTGTGAAATACAGACCAGTGGACTTAACATAGCAGAGTACAGAAAGTTCATTGATAACGGTTTCAAATTCCACATTGCAGTTAACCTTTTAGAAAAAGACTGTTTGTCAAATGCTGGTGTAGTATCAAAGAAAGACATCCATAACTATCTGAATACTCTGCCCTTTTCCAGCTACACATCTGTTTGAGCCAGATTTTTTTTTTTCTATATTTCAATCAAAACAACATACCGTAACAGGTTAAAGCAGGTATAAGACTGGCTGTCTTCTGTTAAGACAAAGATTAAAGAGACTTGCAAAGATGTAAAGCAGTTCTGCCCTTCACACTAACTTTTTTGTTTTAGAAAATAAAACTTTTCATAAAAATATTAATGTTGCATGTAATGAGTTTATTGTTACTATTAAAGGAAGTAATAACTTAAATTTTCTTTTCAGTTTCTAATACAGTAAACATTATAGATCTAATCTACATACACAAAAATTTGTTGGGTGTATTTAAATATTAAAAGTATTTAAGAGTGTAAAGAGATCTGAGATAAGAATTTGGAGAATTGCTGATTCAGAGGAATGATTCCACACCTGAAATACATGTTTGGGGTGAGATTATGGAAGAGCTCACATTTTATACTAAGAAACTGACACTTTACAGTAAACAGTAAGGAGTCAGAATATTTTTGAGCACAAAATGATATAATGAAAGCAGTACATACAGACATTAGAATTATCTGGAGGTGATAGATGTATAAGATGGAAGGAGGGGGATGAGTAGAATGGGAGAGCAGTCACAGTGCATTAGCAGAAGGGTAGATGTAAGGTGTTAGGGCAGTTTGGGTTGGCTAAACGAGAGAGAGAGACTTGTGAAGGCAGTATTGACCTACCTACTGATAGGATAAGGAGAGGGAACAGTCAATTGTTAGGTTTGAGCTTCGATAACTGGTGTCAAGAGAAACGGATTTGTAGGGAAAGCTGAACTGCTTTCAAATTTTTGTAGTGCTGTGATTAAGCACTTGAGATTGAAAAGCCAGGTGGAAACATCCAGTAGAAAACTGAAAATTGAGACCAGGGAGCCTTCCAGCTCTGAGAGTATCATGGAACACCTCTGTTGCTTAAAATTTAAAAGAAGTATGAAGTAAGCAAATGGCGATCCAGTTGTTAAAAATTTATATTTTGGTGGCTAGGTGATAGCTTATATCAAAATCTGCTAAAATATACATTTATTGACTATTATGTGCTTGGCACTACCATGTGTTCTTAGTTATTACATTTGTGTGTATGAGTGTGTGTATGGTTTTTAAGCTCTATTAACCCATGTTCTTTCCTTGACTTGTTTACAGCATTTGTACAGTTTTTTTCTCATGCATAACAATGAAATGTTGTTTAAACAAGTTACGACCAAGATTTAACAATGAAAACAGAATTTTTCCCTTTCTTTAAAAAAAATGACACAATTAGTTTTGGTACATGGAAGAGAAACATCTATTTCATGTCCCTCTTATGATAAGTGTTTTTTCATTGAAATTCCTTGATACTGTGTGTATGATTTATTTTCCAAGGCTTTTTAAAACGGCTGAAAATATGCTCTAACAACCATCTGATATGAAAAACTGAACAAAATGTGTACTCAGTTGAATGATTCTCTGAAGAAATAATGGTGCAAATGAATTATCAAAGTGTGAAATCATTAAAAACAAAACATGTTTGGGTTTTTATTGAATCTTAATTGCAGGCTTATGTATTTTCTTTTGTAAACTAAGTTAAAAGAAAATTGCCTATCTAAATTTTTGGAGGCCAGTGTTGTAGGACATATATTGTACCATAATTTATTTTTCACATAAAAGCTGCTGTTCCTTTTTTCCTCCAGCATTAACATGCATGCTTTCCTCATGTAGGAGAATATATAAAAAACTGGAGGCCAAGATATTTCCTTTTGAAGACAGATGGCTCATTCATAGGATATAAAGAGAAACCCCAAGATGTGGATTTACCTTATCCCCTCAACAACTTTTCAGTAGCAAGTAAGTTAATTATAACTGTTGATTCACCTTGTATTTATTTATTTGTATGGCCTTATGTGTCACATATCATGGGATATATGAAAAGCTTATGAAAAAGTTTAGGTTTGTATTTAATAGCAGAGAAATTTTCAGCTTGGATAGAATTTCAGTTCCTTAGCATAGGGATTATCGATAATATGTGGTCTTATATAATGCAAAATAGTTTAATATTTTTTATAGTTAGAACTTTGTGATAAAAACAATTCCTCAAATACATATCTCAAGTTTTTCTCTATAAAGTGTAAACAAAGACCTTTGAACTTGGTTGCTGGACTGAACTTGGTTGTAAGATGTTGCAGTACTTAGTGCATCTCTAATCAAAGTTTCCTATCATAATTTTAGCTCTTTTGATTGATTGTATGATAAGAAAGAAGTGATTTACATTAGACATTATTTTCTGGGGAGATTTTATGTTTGTAGTAAATTTTTCTTCCTTACAAATATCTAACAAAAATGTAATTTAAACTTATTTAGAAATTGTATATTTGCTTGAACATAGCACAAAATAAACTGAAAGATGATGATTATAATTGTTATGACCAGGCTTTCAGATTGTTCAAATTACTGATTAATCAATGAAAGGAGTTTTCTGTGTTGATTTAGGAGTAAAGCATTTTAAAAGTTATGTTAACTTAAAACAAACTTGCATAAGAGATAAAGTTTGTACCATTGGGATAAAATCTTTAACTAGACACCATTCTTAATTTTAATTTTGGTTGTATGTTGTTATCTATTAGCCACGTTTAGAAAAGATGTGAGGGAAAATTAAAGCAAAAAATAAATTAAAAATATAATAAATAGCAACATCAGAAAATGCAAGGTACTAAAAATCCTCGAATATTATAAAAGTCATTTTATCATTATATAAAGCCCCAGTCTTTTTTATGGATACTTTCTTTCAATTTTTTTAAACAATAAGGTAAAACAATAAAACAAAGAGTTTGTGAAATCTTACTTAAAAAAAAAAATTCTCTGTTTATATAAGTGGATTGTTCCATAGGGAATTTCATTTTTTAAAGAGTGAGAATACTGTTGTATTTGTGTATTAATTAAGAAAATAATTTTTCTCTCCACCAAATTTATGACTTTCTTTCAGTAGAAAATTATTTTAGAAATCCTATTGTCAATTGAAATAATATCTTGTACTTTGTATTGACTCTAAGAATGCATTTTCTTGCTAAAGATCTTTTGTGCAAGCATTTGCTTTAAAGTGATGGAAATTGGCTTTTAAAACATAAGCAACATACATTATCATATCTGACCTAAAGCCAGTATGGTTTCTTAGTTTCTTCTATTTTACTAGCAAATGCTATTATTGGTTTGTCTGAAATAATTTATAAAGTACAGAACTCCTGTATCTGCTGATCAAAATGCAGCATTCTTTGACCTTATGAAATTTCACACCTCAACAAGTTTTAAAGACATACTGTATGTCACAGTCTGCCAACATCTGCTCTGACACTTCCACTGGCAGAGGCTGAAATAAATGCTGCACTCTTGAGGAGAAAACCTATTTAGTGACTGACAGTCAACTTATCCATGAAATCAATATTAGTCAACATCTGTAATTTTTGCTTGTATAATCAAGTAGTTGTGGATAGTTGACTCAAACTAATAAGTGAAGTTATAGACCGGCTCCTTAATTTTTGGAAGGATGTTAATGTGGATCTTACACTAAATAAACTATTTTAAATTGATTATTTTAACGCATGACTTATTGCAATTGTAAGTTTTATAAATAATAATTATCTGAGGAAATAATGTGTAGTGAAATGGGCCCTGGTTGAAGAAATAGTTCAAATTTAAGCTCTACCAAAAGCCATGAGTATGACCTTGGGCAGGTCATTCTCTGAGACGCTGTGGTCTTTAGTCCCTTCATCAGCATAGTGAGAACATCTGGATTCAATGAATTTGTAAGGCCCTTTTGTCTCTAACATTCTGTGATTCTGAGGGGAGTTTGAGCAGGCCCTTGAAGAGTGAGTAGGAATTAAGCAAATTAAAATAGAGGTGAAGGATATTCCAGGCAGAGAGTAACAAAGAATGTTTTCATGAGATATTAAGAGAAGGAACAGTTGGAGCCAGAGAGGGTTACTCCACCAATAGTTTCCCTTTTGTCCTAGCCCACTTTAGTATATGAAAAAAGGTACTATTATATGAAAAAAGAAACTAGAAATACAAGGTATTTCAAAGCTACTTTGGGAAATGTTACATATACACATGTATTCTATTCATAGCTACAATGAGTCCCCTATTTTTCCTGATAATTAAAAATGGTACTTCAAAAATTAATCTTTGTGGGTGTTAATGAAATTTTACCAAAATAGGTTTTTTATCCATATGAAAAAAATAAAGTATGGGAACTAGAAGGGACTTGTAATTGATCTTTCCAAACTTCATGAAGTTTCAAATTCCTTTTCTTCTGATTTAAAATTTCCAAACAGATAAGTCTTTATACTAGTTGTTTCTACTTTCTAGTCCACTGCAGCCTAACTTGCTTTCTTATTCACTTGATTGAAACCACTTTTAGTAAGTTCTCCAATGACCCCTTAATTGCTAAGACTAGTAGACATTTTTCAGTTCTTTTTTTCCTGAATTTATATCTGGGATATATTTTATACTTTTGATTACTACTTCCTTTTTGGGATGATCTCTCCCATTGTGTTCTAGGATGCTTTTCTTTCCTGGTTTTCTTCCTTTGCCTATTGCATGCATTTTGATATCTAACTGGATTCTGGCCAAGGACTGTTCTCACTATGTACCCTCTCCCTGGATGGTCACATTCACATTAAGGTTTCAGTTACTCCTAGTATGCAGCTTGCTCCCACACTTATGTATCTTCAGGGCAGGCCTCTTTTCTGAGCATTAAGGTACTATATTCAACTGACTGCTAGACATCTCTACCTAGATATTCTTTTGTAGTCAACATATCCTAAGCTGAACTGAAGATAATTTTGTCAACTTTCCCCGCAAAAGTCTCACTACCTCAGTTCTGTCTTGAGCAGAAACCTGGATCTATTCCATGCCTTTTTTTCCCTTCAAATCTTCACCCCAGGGCTTCCCTGGTGGCGTAGTGGTTGAGAGTCCGCCTGCCGATGCAGGGGATACAGGTTGGTGCCCCAGTCCGGGAGGATCCCACATGCTGCGGAGCGGCTGGGCCCATGAGCCATCGCCTCGAGAGGCTACAACAGTGAGAGGCCCGTGTACTGCAAAAAAAAAAAAAAAAAAAAATCTTCACCCCACTCCCAATTCATTTCTAGTCCTGCTGGTTTTGCTTATTTCTTTAACTTATGTTCTTCTCTGTAATCACCCTAGAATAAGCCCTCATCATCTCTGCTATAAATTCTTAACTATAGATCTCTGCCTGGAGTTTCTACCACTCATATTCTTCCTTCACATGACTGTCAAAGTGATCTTTCTAAAATTAAATCCTAACTATGCTGCTACCCTGTGAAAGCCCTGCCCTGGATCTTCATTGCCTACTGGATAAAGTCCAGATTCCTTCTATATCACACAAAGATCTCCTCAATCTGGCCTCTGCTTTCAACTCTTGCCTCATCTCTCCTTTGATGTCCAATTATACTTTGGCAGTACTGAACTGCTTATAATTCCCTATATAAACTATGCTGCTTTCCTACTCTGAGCCTTTGTTTTTGCTGTTCCCTCTGATTAGAATGTCCTTCTGTCCTCTATTTGCCGGAATAATTTTTTTTTCATCCTTTAAGACAATTCAGATTTAAATCCCTATCCTCATTCCTTGCTAAATTATTCCTCTCTGCTCTTTACAGCGCTGTTATCTTTTGTTGTTATCACGTTGTTTCTTGGTTGTCTTGTTCATGTGTATGTCTCGTCCACTAATCTGTGAGTTATTTTAGGGGAAAAAGCCTAGTGTTATATCTCCTAGTGCCTACGTACTGGGGTTTAATAACTGTTTTTGAATGAATGTCTGAAAATATCTAGTCCAGATTTCTCCTTTTTTAGATGAGAAAAAAGAAGCCTTTGAAAATTCAGTGATCATTTTAAGGTTGCTTTACTAGGTAGTGGTAGTTAAGTATCAAGATTAAAACTCAAACCTCTCTTCCATCATTTAGCTGTTATCTCCCGCTCTGTGCTAGCCCCCCGTCCCCCCCCCCCCAGTTCCCCGCCTCCATTCTGTGACATTTTCCCTATCTAGAGCTTTGAGATCTGATTCTGGGTCAGATTCCAACTCTTAAATTCTAAATATCCTTTGGCATGCGGATTGTGAACTCTCCAACACCTATAAAATGCGGATAACAGTATTTGACCTTTATCCTTTTTTGGGTGGAACAAATGTGAACTATATGTGTAGTTGCCTTCTAAATATACTATAGAAATGGAAGTAAAATAATATTTTTTTCAAGAAAATTATATCTCTAATCAGAATTATGGTTAGCTAAGTTACTAATTATATATTGAGGTTTATCTTGGCATAGGAAACATTACACTTTGACTGAAAAATAATATAGGATACATACAAGCATTGTTGCAAAGCTATTTTCAAAGGTACATTGAGCACAATAGCTTGTCTACCCAGTTAGTAGACATGGTCTGACATTTTGACAGTTATTAGCCCAACTCAGAAGTGGGAACAATTGCCCAATGGAGAACTTGAACATTTGCCCAGGTCTTGAGGCTCATCCTACTTTTGATCTAATCCTTCCTCCTCACAGTTCTGGGAAGGGAGAAGTGCGAACCTGTGTCCCCAGGAGCACCTACTAGAATTCTCCCTTATTCCATGTTGCAGAAACTGGCCCACTCTGACAATATCCCTTTCCTCTCTGAAACCTTTCTTCTATCTTCTTCTATCTTTTTTAAAAAAGAAATTGGTCAGTCTGCACTTCGTAGTCCAGTTTTAAAAGTGAAATGACATGTTTACTCACTAATCTGTTTTTCTTCTTCTCTTTGAAAGAAAGTAAGGGAATTGTGGGACTTTAACCTACCAAAAACCATTTTTACCTCTGAATAAATATTAGACTCAGAGATTTTAAATGTGTAGAAAAACCAATGATTCCTACTAATGCTTTCATTGTGGTTGTTCACGGGGATAGAGAAATAGCCTATGACTTGATTCTTAGTCTTACACAACACGTAATAGAAAAGTCTGCAATCTAGAAAAGCAATCCTGTAAATCTAAAATAACCCTATGCTATATAAATGTATACAAGGATTATGAGAGATCAGAATAGCTTACTTTTAAAGGGCTTATTGATTATTAGAACCATACTAGATTCTAAAAGGAGTATAAAATACAATTTTTGTTTGTAGGAATTTATCATTGACTCTGGAACACATTTGAATAGAGCATATAGCAATGGGAGGAAAAATGAGATGAATTTTATAGAAAATAAATGCTGTAGAAGTTGAGAGAGTAGGTAAAGGTAAGGTAAGATGACTAGATAAGAATTTATGCATGAGATAAGGTTAACATGAGCCCAGAAGGACAGGTGATATTTAGGTTTTTGGAAGAAGGAAGGCTTTCTCAGTGAGGTTAACAACATAAGCAAATATGAAGTCTGGAATTAAGGAGTAGCCTGTTTGTGAATAGTATAGGCAATATGCTAGATGGATAGAGAGTTTTTCTTGGAGGAAAAAAACGTTACAATTAGATAAATTGTAATCAGGTTGTGAAAGCTCTTGAATACCAGATTGATGTTTTTAATGGAAACCCATTGAAAATCATTGGTGGCCTTTGAGCAAACCATTGGTGGCTTTTGAGCATTAGATATCCAATCACTGTTTGATTAAAAAAGAACCTATATGGTTATAGTGTACAGTAGAAGGCATTCATCCATAGATGAGTAGTTTACTTTCTCTTTCTACCATGAGTCAATCAGTCAGCTAGAGATTGTCTTATTTTCCAGTCTCACTGTTATCATCCTAGTTCAGTTCTTCATCAATTCCCCCCCTGGATTATTTTGATAGTCTCTTAATAGATCTCTTGCCTTCAAGTATTCTCCTCTCTGGAGTAGTTGGAAGCAATGCATAAGATAGATTCATCTTCAAAAAAAAATCTTCCCTTGCAAATATCATCTTGCTCAGAAGAATCTTAAATTTTCTCCATTTTCACAAGAGGAAGATGAATTTTTTTCATATTTATGTTTATACTGTATATATTCAAGTATTCCTTTTTTCTTCTATTACTCCTCAATGTTCCATACATTTTTGGGACCTAAATTGCTAGATTTTATTAGGTTCAATTGCATGTGGAATTCTAACCCTGCTTTTGTTTTGAGTGATTTTTAGACTATTTTATGTACTTGGTCATTTGAAGATTTGGTGCTTTTTTCCCTCTAATTGGGTTCAGATTTTTAGGAAAACAGACAGTTATATCTGGTACTAGGTGCATCTATCTCACCGTAAGGAATGCCTTACTTAAAAATTAAGTGAATTACTATCAATTTAATCAAGATTTCTTCCTATCCTCCATTTTTATGGGTGGTACTATATTCATATATTTGCAAAATTTAACCCATAAACCAAGTTTAGAATTGGGAGTGGAGAGAACCTTTTTTAAAAATCACTTTGAAAGGAATAGTTTTTAGAAAATTTTAAACAGTATAATGCCATATTTAGTCACACATTTCCTTCCTCTCATTCAAGTCACACTTCAATCTGATAAGAAAAAAAATTTCCACAGAATTTCTACTCCTTCCTCCTTTTTTCTACATTGTACAACGAATGTGCACAAAAGAAAATGTGTAATCCCATTTTAATGGATTTAGAGTTTCAAATCCAGCTCCTCCTACATGTAAGAACAACCCTCTGTATCTCTGAAAGATTTCATCAGTTACATGTCCTTTATAAACATAAATTTATGTGTGTATCATTTGAGTTTCCTATTAGATAATCTCATGATTTTAATACTTCCTTTATTATAGTACTGCAGGTGACCTGCTCAGATTTTGGTTAGAGCCTGTATTTCCCCTAATACAGGAAAAGATGATCTCTCACCCCTCTTTTCTGATTTACTCTAGAGCTAATCTATTTAGTTGTAGTCTTTACCTTCTCAGCCCCATTCATCAGCATATAACTTACTATGGGATCTTATGTAGAATCAAGGGAAATGATAAACTTCCATAGTACAATCACTGTGTATACTCATTTAAAACATTTCCTGTAACATTTATTATAAGATCTGGTATATTGGAAGGTCACTTGACTTGGAGTCAGTAGACCTAAGTTTGAGTCTTGGTTCTGCTACTTTACTAGCTATGTGACCTTGGGCAAATGGCATAACTTTTCTGATCTTCGTTTTTCTCATCTTTAACTGTGAGGTTATCTACTTCTCAGGATTATGGTGAGGGTTAAATGAGATGATATAAGTGAAAACACTTTGTAAATTATAAATGCTATACAAATAAAAGTAATAACATAAGATAGAATATGCTCAGTAATATTTTCTTAATTGAGTTAAATGGCAGCCATTTTCCCCTCTCCAGCTAAGTTACATTGGAGTAGGGTGGAAACTACTCTATTGGGTTTTCTTTAAAGACCATTACAAGTTTTAAGTAGAACCTGTCTATAACGAGGTTGAAGTTGAGACCAGCAGCTCTTGTTTGGTTTGGGGAAATTTTTCAGTTTTATTTAATGCCGAAGACTATTGTCTGTAGAGGCTAGTCTTTCTTATAACTAAACAACATGAGTTAGACCCCTAAACCATGCCCATGGCCTTTCTGGAAAACGAAGAAGACATCACTGCAGCTGAAAGGGCAGCATCATTTGGATTGACCTCAGAGGAACTGGGTGCAGACCAAATTCTTTAATTAGAAGTTTTAGTCAGAAGTTTTTTGTTTTTTAATAAAAGTAATAAATCCTCAGATATCTTTCTGACTGTTCTAAGAGGATCCTTTGGTTACCGTCCACTGTGGAAAAATTTTAAATTAATTTGGTTCTCCCATTAGATAATTGCATTTTTGTAAGACAGAGTTTGCAATGGGGATTGTTTTTAGGGGAAAGCAGGCAAGGAGTGATCAATGTTAATAGCTTACGTTAATGTGAGGACATAGAAGAGATCCCAGCAGAACCAACCTTCCTTCCTCCCTTCCTTCATCCCTTTCTTTTTCCCTTCCTCCCTTTCTCCTCTTCTTCCTTCTCTCTCTGCCTTGCTTCCTCCCTCCCTCCCTCCCTCCCTCCTTCCCTCTCTCATTCAACTTCCCCTAAGGTCAGCAATCAACTCTCACTTATCCAAAGATACTTATGTAAAGAACACCATACATGTAATAATTTTCACTGAATTCTTCTTAAATACTTTTAAATTAAATTGTTTTTAAATATTTTTACCTTTCTTTACTTCCTTTTCTCATTATCCTAAGTAACAACTTCACACGCTTTGTTCTGTTTTGAAATTTCTTACCTTATGTGCATATGATTTAAAGTAACACAATTTGGAAACATAGGAGTTATCACAATTAATAATTAAACATATTTTTAGGAAATCTAAGTTCAAATGAATATTTAGAAAGTTTTTATTGAGGGTTTATTGTGTTCTCAACATTGTACCAGGTACTGAGGGAAAAAAGAAGGAAATAAGGAAGGAAACCAACCTTTCTTTGAGCGTTACTATGTGCCAGGCCCTTTCACATATGTTATCTCATTTAATCTTCACAACAACATTCTGAGGTAAGTATTATGTTCTCCATTTTAAAGAGACTGAGAGAGATTATGTGACTTGCTTTAGGTCACTTATCTGGCAAATGGCAGAGCCAGAATTTCAACCTGTGTCTAACAGAACGCTAACCTTAAAGCCTGCGTTCATTTTCATTAATCCACAGACATGTGATATAGCTCTTGGATTTGAAGAATTTATAAGCTAGTACCAAAAATATGCCACAAACCCTTGGAGTTAGTATTTTGTGATTGGTATTTTGATGGTTCAGTTCTGAAGTAAATTTATAATTAATATATTCAGTAAGAGTTTAGGAAAGGGAGGTATCATTAAGGACTAGATCATCAAGAAAAGCCTCATTGAAAATTGAAATTGTTTGGAGAAATAGTAAGATTTCAAAAGATGGCATTATTCCAGGTAACAGGAATAGCAATAATTTGAAAACATTATTTCTAAGAAACTTTGGCTGAATCTCTTATTGTTAATTTAAATGGGTATGAAATCCTCAGATATGAATGAAATCTCCAGATGGTATGTTATTTCTTTATCCCTGTATAGAGTGAAAAATATCAAAGGAGAAAGAAGGATAAATGATAGGAATAAATATGGCACTTGAAATATTTAGCAGAATGCCATAATCATACCAGATACTTTGTTTTCTTAGTGTCAGAGTTAGGCATTTGGTCCCCTATTTGCTTACTTGTCGTTTTACATGCAGTTTCTGTAGTAACATTGCTATTCATCTTCTCTTCTAGTAGAATATAAAATAATTTTACTGATGCAAATAAATATTCTATTTTAAAATATCATCTTAAAGTCAATACTTTTTTTTTTAGCTAAAAATATTTTGAACTGTAGCTTGTAGCTTGGAAAGGGGCGCATCATCTATCTGTTTATTTTTTCAAAATCCAACTTATTTTGTGTAAGAGAGCTGAGGTGGTGTGAATGCGGAGTGATTACTGGGTGTGGGGTGGGAGGATCACCACCTGCAGCCTGTGTGTAATAAGCAGCTGTGGTGGATTTTCGTATAATTTTTAAATATTAAATTAATTATTAATAGGTCAATATACTTCAGTTTTTCAAATAGAATTTTACTGAGCGTATAACACTCAGCTAGCCTTTGGTGCTAAGGATCCTTGTACTGCTGTTTTATCTTATTACTGATCCTAGAATTTTCCTCTATGATACCCTTCCATATCTAAAGAGTAAAAATAATTCTTTTTACACACATTTCTGAGTATACTCATTTATCACCTGATTACTTCTATAGATTATTTTTGGTTAAGTTAAATGTAAATAAAACCTAGCTGCCTTATTTGTTTAATATTTGTTTTTTAACTTAAATTTTTTTTTTCTAAAAAGTAGAGCTTTATGTGTAATTACTTTTTAAAATTGTAAATTAGGGAATTCCCTGGTGGTCCAGTGGTTAGGACTCTGCCCTGTTACTGCTCTGGGTAAGGAACTAAGATCCTGCACGCTGCATGTTGCAGCCAAAAAAAATCCCAAAATTGTAAATTAAAAAATGATTATATGCCCATTATATTTGCTGCTTTAATCCCATCTTACTTATAATTAATACATATGACATTAACAGAGACTTAAGGAAGTAAAGGAAGAGAACTAACATGTTTTAAACGCCTACTATGTATGAGGTGCCTTATTTACAGGAACATGACAAGAAAAACATGAAATGAATATTACCTTAAAAAAAGCCAAACTACATAGTGAAACTGAGACCTAGAGAGATTAAGAAACTTTCCTAGAGTCTCAAAGCAAGTACATGGGACAATTAACTATGATTTGGATTCTGGACTAACATCCGGCTTGAATGCATTTAATCATAAATGGGGTTCAGAGATGACGACACTGTTCAAGTAATGTATATTCAGTACCACAAAAACTTCGTTATATGTCAAGTATTACTAACAGTAGGTTAATAGCAGACTCTCATTGTTCTCAAGAGGTATATTTTATTTAACTGTGAAATTTATTTATACTACAGCAGAGGGACAAGCATGGAGGTGGTAGCCAGGTGGCTGATTATTTGATAGAAATTTATTATGTAATATTGGGCCAGTCACTTCACCACCCTGGTGTTTTATCATCTGTGATGAGAAGGAGTTGGAATGAAGGATCTCTGAAGTCTTTTCTTCTAGAAGTCAATGATTTGCCTATCAGCAGCAGATAATAATTTCTTGGAACATTCAGTCTATTGAGAAGTAATAATAATAATAACCACTTGTTGAGCACCTGTGTGCTATGCACTTTATATGTATATTACTAGTCCTGCTGACATTTTTTTCAGGATACATAATATCTCTATTTTATAGCTAGGGAAACTGGGCTCATAGAATTTGCCAGTGGTCATGCATCTAATAAACTTTGGAAATGAAAGCTAAACCCACAGCTTTCAGGTGTTGAGGCCAGTGCTTTTTTCACACCACTGCTTAACTAAAACATCTCTGGCTGCTGTAGGGTCTTCAGGTAAGAGGTTTTCTAGCATAGGCAGTTCAGAAGGTGTGGGCTTTCCATGCCCCTAGACTAGATTATATGTTAGCATCATAGATCAAATCTTGTCATTCTCAACTAGTATATGAAAATATATTTCAGAGCTTTTGGATATTTCCATTTAAGGAAACTGTAGCTTAATGCAGAGAATTTAGTAGGTGAAGATTTCAGCCTTCTTCTTCCAATTATATCAAAGAAGTCATAGGAGAAACTAATTTTTAGAGACAGAATCATCTGGATATTAGAACTAATTATATTATCATTGCATTTTTAACAAACTAGATTTGAGGGACACGTTTTTTATCCTGCTGCAGTTATATACTAAATCGCTGCCTTTCTGTTTTTTCCCCTATATCTATATGCTATTTTAAAGCATTTGTTATATTTTGAATAAAGTTAAATGAGGCTCAAGGCCGCAGTCAGGGGAAGGACCTTTAAGCCTTGGAACTTAGGAAGGATAGAGAGGCATTCTTTGGGGTTGGAAATAATACATAATCAAGCAGATGCTAATGAAAAAATGAAATGCAGAGCATGAAAAAAGAGGCAAGGGTGCCTGTTTGAAAGTTTTATGGAGGAGAGTACATTGCCCCTTTATTACAATAATGTTTCTGCACTATAATAAGGTCTTTCATTGCAAGTTCAGCTTTTTTCATTCATTTGTTTTGTGCTCTGCTTCCTGTTACTAATTGTCAGCACAATGGTCTTCCAACTATGAAGTCTCAGTGTCCTTTTGGACCAATTTGTCATTGTCTTTCTCCCTCACCCCCAACCCGTGCACTATTACTATGGTTGCATTTTTAGACATTTTTAATGTTTTAAAATGGCAGTGCTTTTGAAACATGCCAGAATAGTTCATGCTAATTGAATCATCCAACCAGCAACAGTTATTGCTTCCAAAAGCACACTGATAAAGTTTCTGTCTCTATAGGATATTCTTATAAAGTAATTAAAATATGTAATTCTTTATTGTATTATTCCATTTGCATTGTTTCCTTTGAGCTTTACAATCGTCCTATGGAAATAGGACATTTTGTTAAAATATTTTTGTTAAACGGTATTATTTACAGATCTACTGTTACCTCCTAAATTCTTTGGGATTTCTGTGCCTTTAGGAACTTACATTTCCACTGTTTTTCTGCTAATGGCTCTCTATTCTTATAGCTAGATTATTTTACATGACTAAGGAACCAACAAGGTTGGCTTAGATTGACAAACCTGAAGAAGTTCCGATTCCGATAACTCTAGTTACATGTTAATTTATGTTAGGTTTTTAACATTTTGGTCAATAAATATTTCAAATGTGCTCTCAGCTTTGTATCAATAATCTAATATTGACAGAAAGACATTTTTCCAATGTAACTTTGGCCAATTTTCTTTGGTGGAAAACTGTTTCAGTACTCTGCATGTCACCTGTTTCTATCACTTTAGTATTGCAGAACACTTGAAAGTGAAGTATATAAATAAAACTTGTTATAAATAAATAAAACTTTCCTTCTCTCTTATAAGCAGCTAACATTCCTAAAACAATATGTGACATACTAAGAAGATCCAAGAATTTAGAGCTAGAAAGCCTGGATCAGAGACTCAGCTTTACAACCTTAATGACTTGATGATTTTGAACAAGTGACTTAAAAATCAGCTTTCATTTTCTTTTTTCTATTTGTGAAATGGAAATGATGAAAATACTTTAGAACTTTATTGGGAGAATTAAGTGAGAAATAATGCATGTAATATCTTAATGTTGTGGGTAAGCTGCTAATAATATGCTAAAATAAAGACTTAGTAGTTAATTATTGAAAAAGAATGAATTTTGGAGAAATATATAATGGAAAGCATAGTTTCCCTGTTGACCTAAGTTGGCAAAGATGAGATTTTTTTCTATTCTACTAGAGATGAATGAGCTGATTATCCCAATGTATGCTGTTCATTTGGCTTGCAGTGTATCAAACTAAATTATAAATTAAGTATTTTTGTACTGTTACAAAGACGCAGAGACCTGTTTGTGGCTGTGGTTGAAACTTTTTAAATGAGTTTGAGTAAGACTAATCAGGCTAATAGTATGTAGGACAACTTGGACAGGGAGAGAAGGCTGGAGAAAGGGAGACTATCTGGGAGGCCATTTCAGGGATCCAGATTTTGGTAATAAATTCTCCAGTTGGACGTTAGCAGTGAAAAGAAGGGATGGTTTGTTACAAAAGAACTGTTACAGTGAACGTTGCAGGCTGGGTTGAAGGAGAATCCAAGATGACTGAGGATGTGTTTCTTGGATGATTAGGAAGATGATACAGAAATAAAATGAATGGAAACATTGTGTTGGTGTTGTAATTTTCAGTTTGGAAGATGAAAAGAAACAACCTTTTAGATATATTGAGAATGAGGAAATAATAGGTCCTCAAAAGAGAGATGCCAGTTTTGCCCTATGGAAATGGAGCTCGATGGAAAGGCTGACACTAAAGGGGCAGGTTTAAGAGTCATCAAACGTCAGGTGATAATTGCGGCAGAGCCATGAGAGAGACTCTTCAGAATGACATCCAAAGTCCTTACCAGGTCATTGAAGGTCCTTTTGATCTCATCTCCTACCACACCCAGAACTTACTTTACTCCAGTCACACTGGACTTGCCATTTCTCAGACATGTCTGTGGGCTCTCTCCAACTGTGGGTCTTTGCTCTTACTGTTCCTTTGACCCAGATCACTCTTTCCACAGATGTCTGCATTGGTTGCCCATTTCATTAAGGAATACCCTTTCTAACTAGTCTTTCTAAAATAGCACCACCTTCCCTGTCATTTTAACTTGTTGCCCTACATAATTTTTCTTCATAGTACTTATTATCATCTATTATGTTATAAATTAATTGTTTTACTTGTTTATTGCTTGACCACTTATCTCCTCAGTAAAATATAAGCTTTATGAAAAATAGGGACTTTGTTTTCTTCACTGCTGTATTTCCAGTGCCTGGCTTGTTGTCAGGCATGCTGTGAGCACACAATAAATATTTGTTTAATGAATGTCTAAATTTACTAAGGATAAAATTATCATAAAAGAAAAGCATAACACAAAGTTCTCAGCATAAGGGAGCAGCTCAGTTCTAAGGAAGAATCCTTAAGAAAGAAGATTAATGAATGGTCAGAGAGTTGCAGGTAAAATCAGGCAAGTCTCTGTCATGGGGACCTGGGAGAGTGACTCACAGGTAGGGAGTCAGGAGCATCAGATGCAGCAAAGAAATGAAAATGAGAAAAAGGAAAATGTATTTGATGAGAAGATTTCAGGAGACTGGTAGAAACCACAACTTAGCTAAATGGTTAAGGAATATGTAACAAAGGCCACTCTTGTAAATAATGTCTTTTAAAGGGAAGGAAAGCAGCATTCAATACATGTGCATCTTGCTCTATGTGTATATTTATTGTTTGTTCACCCTGGTATGCATTGATAAGCAACTGTGAAGATGAGTAGAAATTGTCACATTGATACATGGAAGCTTGAGGTATTTAAGTTGTAAATTAAAGTTGATACAAAATAAATTGATTATTCTAGTAGTGATACCTTTAAACTTCAGTGCCCAATGAAATATTCTGAAGTTTATTAACTTGTGTTCAATGAGTTTAATTCACTAGAAGGGTCTTTATTTTAGGTATTCAAATATACACTTTATTTTCAAAAAATAATTTCCTTGGACATTTTTGGTACATACTTTGAGGAAAGAATCTAATAGTATTTTGGAAGGAGTTTCTGTTTTTGACTTCTTATCGTAAAATTTTTCAGACATACAGGTAAGTAGAGAAAATAGCTTACTGAACTCTAATGGCTATTGTATTGCAAAACAAACAAAAAGCAGAACCAAAAAATAGCTTGCCTAATGGTATATTAGATGTTTGCATGACTCTTACAACTCTGTTAGGAAATGCCTCATGTCATTTTCATTATCTTAAACATTGTCCCACAGTGACCACAGTGTATTTTTACCTGAAATTTCAAGTATATGGAGGGTATGCAGAGAACAGTTGTTCTAGAAGACTCTTGAAGTATTTGTTTGATTAATTAGAAGCAGGATATGGTGGACCAACAAGATGGAGATACGTTGATTGGGAAAGTGTTGGCTCTAAATGTACTTTTGGTAAATGGTGTTATCTGTGGTGACCATATTCATGAAAGAAAAGCATATTAGGAGAAGTTCATGTTAACATGTTGTGATTTCAAATACAGTTTAAATCCACAAGTAGTATCCATGTTAAAACCAAAGAAGTAAGGTTTATGATAATTAAAATGTCAGAATTAGAAATATGTATCAAAGTGAAAACATCTTCTAGAGTGGAAATAATGTTAGTGACCCAGTCTTACTCCCCTCTTGTATAGAATTTTGTATTTTATAAAATAACTTTTTTTTTCTCTTCTATTTCCTTATATGGAGAAGGGTATGTTGACTCTGGGTAATAGGCAAATGATTCAGACCCAAACACTAGAAACATGCAGCTGGACCAATGCAAGTTTGGGAATCACTTTTCTATCATTACTAATTGAAATTTTTTATTACCACTAGCTTTACTGGTATTGCAGTTTGTGAAATCCAGCAGTGAAAACATCTGGAGGCTCTGCTGCCCTCCTTGCTGCATTCTTTCTCTTCTGTTCCTCATTTGAATCCACCTTTCCCTTACATGCCTACTTGGAGAAACAAAAAGTGGCAGCATCAGTATCCTACGAAGGGTAATCCTCATCGCTAACCATTCCTATGGTGTATTCAGAGCCAGGAGCAAACACATTGGGGCCCACCTCCCTCTTCAAACATCGTTATCAGATGAAAGTTATCCTGGATTTCTTTGTAGAAGAAAAGATGTCACAGAAGGGAGAACAGTCAAGCACAGGAAGGTATGGGGAAGGCACAGAGGAGGGAACAGATAGTCCTTTCATCTGCAGATGATTACTGATTTTTTTTTTTTAATTTTTTTTTTGCGGTACGCGGGCCTCTCACTGTTGTGGCCTCTCCCGTTGTGGAGCACAGGCTCTGGACATGCAGGCCCAGCGGCCATGGCTCATGGGCCCAGCCGCTCCGCGGCATGTGGGATCCTCCTGGACCGGGGCATGAACCCATGTCCCCTGCATCGGCAGGCGGACTCTCAACCACTGCGCCACCAGGGAAGCCCTACTGATTTTTTTTTTAAAGGCAGTTTTCCTAGCAGTGTATTCTTTCCAGATGAGCATGGAATGTGGATTCAGACAGACCTCGGGTAAATCCTTATACAGTTACTTACAAGCTGTGTGTCTGTGAGCAAGTTATTTAGCTAGCTTCAGTGTCAATTCTCTCATTTATAATGTGGAGGATAATAACGTAACAGCTCTTAGGTTTGACCTTCACATGAAATTAACGTTTAGAAACCTCTAATCAGTGCAGTGCCTGGCACATAGTGATTGCAGTGCACATATCCTCTACTGATCTTGCTCTCTACCAGGGTACCTGCCACCCCTAAGCTATTATCCCCTCAGTGGAATTAATAAATCTCTTTAAGATTGATGTGTTGAGTCTTAATTGGATGCTATGCTTTTTTGCTCCCTGGATAATAAAACCTTTAAATAAAGAAATGTTTTTTCCCTCTTTTAAAGAATATCTGTGATAGTATTATATCTGGGGCCTTAAAAATAAACTCTCTTTATGGTCATTATAACTCAAAGAGCATTATTTAATTTTGTGATTTAATTATAAATAGAATCTATTATTATGTGTTTGGTGTTCACATTGGATGTTAGTGAAACTATTTTTAAAAGAATATAGTTAGCACTTAAAGGGTTAAAGCGTTTGAAATAAAACCTAATCTTTTAAATAAAATCTGAACAGGTGATGTCTAAAAAATTTTTTGGTATGTATTTTCTTGATTTAGCATCTTGCATTTCCTCTATTTATTTGGCTTTCAGGTTTACAGAGTAATTACAGCTTTGAATGAAACTGGTCATCTGTGGTTCAGAGTGGTCTAAAAGTAAATAGGATGATTGAAATTCAGCTTAGAGTTTAACTTGGTCAGGTGAGTGTAGCTAGTGTATCTATTTAATTTAAATACTGGTGTAACAAAAAATTTATTGAAAAATATCATCTACCCATAAAAGAATTCAGAATAATGGTAGTAAAGATGATCCAAGATCTCAAGAAAAAATGGAGGCAGGGCTTGAGAAGATACAAAAATGTAGACGAACTAAGGAACAAACAAACAGATGAACAATACAATATCTGAAATAAAAAAATACACTAGAAGGAAACAGTAGCAGAATAAGTGAGGCAGAGGAATGGATAAGTGAGCTGGAAGACAGAATGGTGGAAATCACTGCCACAGAACAGAATAAAGAAAAAAGAGTGAAAAGAAATGAAGACAGCCTGAGACCACTGGGACAATGTCAGATGCACAAACATTTGCATTATAGGGGTCCCAGAAGAAGAAGAGAGAAAGGACCTGAGAAAATACTGGAAGAGATAATAGCTGAAAACTTCCCAAACATGGGAAAGGAAACAGTCACCCAAGTCCAGGAAGTGTGGAGAGTCCCAGGCAGGATAAACCCATGGAGGAACACACCAAGACACATAGTAATCAAATTGACAAAAATTAAATACAAAGAAAAAATATTAAAAGCAACAAGGGAAGAGCAACAAATAACATGCAAGGGAACTCCCATAAGGTTATCAGCTGATTTCTCAGCAGAAACTCTGCATGCCAGAAGGGAGTGGCATGATATGTTTAAAGTGATGAAAGGGAAGAACCTACAACCAAGGATACTCTACCCAGCAAGGCTGTCATTCAGATTCAACAGAGAAATCAAAAACTTTACAGACAAGCAAAAGCTAAGATAATTCAGCAACACCAGATCAGCTTTGCAACAAATGCTAAAGAAACTTCTCTAGGCAGAAATGAAAAGGCCAAGACTAGAGACGAAAAAATTCCATATGGAAAAGCTCTTTGGTAAACGCAAACACACAGTAAAGGTAGGAGATTATCCACACACAAATATGATATCAGAACCAGGAATTGTGAGAAGAGAGCACAAATGCAGGTGATTGGAAATGCATTTGAAGTTGAAAGACCACCAACTTAAAACAATCTTGTTTATATATAGAATGCTCTCTCAAAACCTCATGATAACCACAAATCAAAAATCTACAATTGATGCACACACAAAAAAGAAAAAGGAATCCAAACACAACACTAAAATTAGTCATCAGCTCACAAGGGAAGAGAACAAAAGAATAAGGGAAGAAAAAAAGACCTACAAAAACAAACCCCAAACAGTTAATGAAATGGCATTAAGAACATACATATTGATAATTACCTTAAGTGTAAATGGATTAAATGCTCCAACCAAAAGACATAGACTAGCCGAATGTATACAAAAGCATGACCCATATATATGCTATCTACAAGAGACCCACTTCAGATCTAGGGACACATACAAACTGAAAGTGACAGGATGGAAAAAGATATTCCATGCAAATGGAAATCAAAAAAAAGCTGGTGTAGCAATACTCATATCAGACAAAGTAGACTTTAAAGATGAGACAAGAAGGACACTACCTAGTGATCAAGGGATCGATCCAAGAAGAAGATATAACAATTGATAGTATATATGCACCCAACACAGGAGCACCTCAATATATAAGGCAAATACAGTCATAAAAGGAGAAATTGACAGTAACACAATAATAGTGGTGGGCTTTAATACCCCACTCTCATCAGTGGACAGATCATCCAGACAGAAAATCAATAAGGAAACACAGGCCTGAAATGACACATTAGACCAGATGGACTTAACTGATACTTATAGAGCATTCTATCCAAAAACAGCAGATTACACATTCTTCTCAAGTGCACATGGAATATTCTCCAGGTTTATTCACATGCTGGGGCACAAAGCGAACCTTGAAAAATTCAAGAAAATTGAAATTATATCAAGCATCTCTTCTGACGACAATGGTATGAGATTAGAAATCAACCACACGGAAAAAAAGTGTAAAATAACAAACACATGGAGGCTAAACTATATCCTACTAAACAACCAATAGATCACTGAAGAAATCAAATAGAAAATCAAAAAATACCTAGAGACAAACGAAAACAAAAGCATGACGATCCAAAACCTATGGGACACAGTAAAAGCAGTTCTAAGAGGGAAGTTTATAGCAATACACTCTTAAGTCAGGAAACAAGAAAAATCTCTAATAAGCAACCTAGCCTTATGCCTAAAGCAACTAGAGAAAGAACAACAAACAAAACCCAAAGCTAGTAGAAGGAAAGAAATTATAAAGATCAGAGCAGAAATAAATGAAATAGAGACAAAGACAATAATAGATCCGTGAAACTAAAAGTTGGTTCTTTGAAAAGGTGAACAAAGTTAATAAACCTTTAGCCAGACTCATCAAGAAAAAAGGGGAGAGGGCTCAAATCAATAAAGTTAGAAATGAAAAAGGAGAAGTTACAACGGACACCAAAGAAATACAAAGGATCTTAAGAGACTACTAGAAGCAACTATATGCCAAAGAAATGGATAACCTAGAAGAAATGGACAAATTATTATAAAGGTACAATCTCCTGAGACTGAACCAGGAAGAAACAAAATATGACCAGACCAATCACAAGTACTGAAATTGAAACTTTTAAAAACTCCCAACAAGCAAAAGTCCAGGACTAGATGCCTCCACAGGCAAATTCTATCAAACATTTAGAGAAGAGTTAACACGTATCCTTCTGAAACTATTCCAAAAATTGCAGAGGACGGAACACTCCCTAACTCATTCTAACTCATCATCCTGATATCAAAAGCAGATAGAGACCACACACACACGCACACAAAATTACAGCCCAATATCACTGATGAACATAGATGCAAAAATCCTCAACAGAAGTACTAGCAATCCAAATCTGACAATACATTAAAAGGGTTATACACCATGGTCAAGTGGGATTTATCCAAGGGATGCAAGGATTTTTCAGTGTCCTCAAATCAGTTAGTATGATACACCACAGCAACAAGTTGAAGAATAAAAACCATATATGATCATCTCAATAGATGCAGAAAAAGCTTTTGACAAGATTCAACACCCATTTATGATAAAAACTATAGAAAGTGGGCCTAGAGGGAATGTACCTCAACATAATAAAGACCTTATATGACAAACCTACAGCTAACATCATACTCAACAGTGAAAAACTGAAAGCATTTCCTCACAGATCAGGAACAAGACAAGGATGTCCACTTTCACCACCGCAATTCAACATAGTTTTGGAAGTCCTAGGCAGGGCAATCAGAGAAGAAAAAGAAATAAAAAGAATCCAGATTGGAAAAGAAGTAAAACTGTCACTCTTCACAGATGACATGATACTATACATAGAGAATCCTAAAGATGCCACCAGAAAGTACTAGAGCTCTTCAATGAATACAAAATTTGTACACAGAAATCTATTGCATTTCTATACATTAACATTGAAAGATCAGGAAGAGAAATTAATGAAACAATCCCATTTACCATCACATCAAAATGAATAAAATACCTAGGAATAAACTTACCGAAGGAGGCAAAAGACCTGTACACTGAAAACTGTAAGATGCTGATGAAAGAAATCAAAGATGACACTAATAGATGGAGAGATATACCATGTTCTTGGATTGGAAGAATGCATATTGTCAAAATAACTATAGTACCCAAGGCAATCAACAGATTCAATACAATCCCTATCAAACTACCATTTTTTACCAAACTAGAACAAAAAAATCTTGACACATCATAGACCAGAGACATATCAGTACATGTTTTGTTACCTGAACATTATTGACTGGAGATGTATCAATACGTTTTTAGAGAGTAATACAATTAATATCACTGGGCAAAATTGTTAGAAGCCTAAAGTTGATCAAGGGTTCATTTTACAACTTAACGATTGTTGTTAGCATTTACATTTTGCTCTGTTAGGTTTTTGTTCTAACCTTGTGTATATTATCAACACAAGTTTATTACCATAAAATTTTCAAAAATGAAGCATCGTGAAATTTTGAGTGAAGAAGAATTTGTGGGTGAATTTCATGCACCGAAATTTCTCTGATTGTCCAAGTGTCATATATACTACTGTCTCAGAAGATGATAGTTCTTCAGAATATAGTTCTGATTCAGACTGTGAATATTAGACCAACAAAAAGATAAAAAACCTTCGCAATTGATTCTGATTCGGAAAGTGAAAATGAAACCCACTGTGCTGGAGAATGCTCCTTTGCTTCTACAGAAGTGGATTGAAGATAACATTTCATGAAATTAGAAGACTTTACAGGTGTGTCAGGTGTAAGTATTGAATGTAATAACCTGCAAAATGTTAGTGAAATAACAGAATTAATTTTGGGTAAGGACTTTTTCAAGTTGGTCGCTTCTCAAAGAAAGTTGTATCATGAACAGAATGAAAAATCACATAAGAAGTATGAGAAGGCTTTAAAATGGACTGATGTAACCAATAGTGACATGAAAAAGTTTCTTGGATTAATAATTTTGATGGGACAAATAAAGTCACACTGGAAAGAATATTGGTTGATTGATCCCTTACTTGAAACACCTATTTTTCCAAAGATTATGATGAGAAGATGTTTGGAACAAATAATGATATTTATTCACTTTAGTGGTAGCTTGGAAACTCCACTTCCTGCAGACAGAATTTCAAAAGTTAAACCTCTTCTGGATTATTTTCCATCTGTATACCCAAACGAGCCATCACTTGTGGAGAGGATGACTCAGATTCAAAACCTATAATCCCGGAAAATGTACAAAATATGGAATTTCGGTCAGGATGGATAGCAAATGCGAAACTGATATATATGCAAACTTGAGATTTACACAGGTGAAGGAAAGAAATTGCAAGAAACAATATTATCGGTCCTACAACCTTATCTTGGTTCATGGCACCATACTTACCAAGAGAGTTATTACAGCAGTGTGTCCACATCTGAAATGTTGAAAAATAAAACCAGAGTTTGTGGGATTATAAGAGAGAATCCTGGTCTATCAAACCAATTAAAGGAGAAATCTAAAAATCTACAGAAGGGAGAAATGACATTCACATGGAAGGGAGACGTGATTCTTATATGGAAAGACAAGAGATTAGTCCGCCTGGTGACAACGATTCATGACACCTCCATAGCATCTACAGGAAAGGAAGACAGGAGGACTGGTCATCAGATAACTAAGCCCACTTGTATATTAGAGTATAATAAATATATGAAAGGAGTTGATCGATCTGATCAATATTTGGCAAACTTAGTATCCTCCAGAAAACTTGAAAATGGTATAAGAAAGTGGGTTTCTATTTGAGTAATTGTGGTTTATTCAATGCGTTTAAAATTTATTGCAGCCTTAATGCACAGAGTAAAATGACTTACAAGCAATTTTTTGTTAGCAGTAGCTAGAGAATGTGTAACTGACCATTCTGGTGAATGTAGTGGTAGTACTGCACCTGGTCCTTCTTGTGGCATTTTTAAAAGAGCCGCCCGCCCACAAAGATCCACCTTGTTGACTATCAGGTAAAAGAAACAAACATATTCTAGAGGAAATAATACCCACAGGACTAAAAAATGCCACCAGAAAATGTAGGTTCTGCTTTTTTGTAATAGATGTTCTGTTCCTCTGCACAGAGGTGACTGCTATACTGCGTATCACACTTGAACAAAGTACTAGAATACTTTAGTTAGATATGTACAAAGTTTCAAATAAATACATTAAGTGCAAAAAAGTTGTTGATATTTACTCAAATGCGGGTGTTTAAGTATTCACTTACATAACAAATTGCCAGCCACAGGCATTAGTTTCTGCCAAAATCCCCCAGTCAATAATGTGTTAAAATTTGTATGGAGACAAAAAAGACCCTGGATAGCCAAAGCAATCATTTTTTTAAATATGTTTTGGCTGTGCCAGGTCTTAGTCACGGCATGCGGGATTTTCATTGCCACATGTGAGATCTTCATTGCGGCATGCAGGATCTTTAGTTGCAGCATGCGGGATCTAGTTTCCTGTCTAAGGATTCAACCGGGGTCCCCTGCATTGGGAGCATGGAGTCTTAACCACTGGACTACCAGGGAAGGCCTGCCAAAGCAATCTGGAGAAAGAAAAAGGATGCTGGAGGAATCAGGCTTCCTGAGTTCAGACTATACTACAAAGCTACAGTCATCAAAATAGTATGTTACTGCACAAAAACAGAAAGATAGATCAATGGAACAGGATAGAAAATTCACAAATAAATGCATGCACCTATGGTCAGTTAATCTATGACAAAGGAGGCAAGAGTATACAATGGAGAAAAGATAGTCTCTTTAATAAATGGTGCCAGGAAAACTGGACAGCTACATGTACAAAAATGAAATTAGAACATTCTTTAACACCATACACAAAAATAAACTCAAAATGGATTAAAGACCTAAATGTAAGACCTATAAAACTCTTAGAAGAAAACATAAGCAGAACACTCTTTGACATAAATCATAGCAAAGTCTTTTTCGATCCTTTGCCCAGAGTGATGGAAAGAAAAACAAATAAACAAATGGAATGTAATTATACTCAAAAGCTTTTGCACAGCAAAGCAACCATAGACACAACTAAATGACAACCCACAGAATGGGAGAAAATATTTTCAAATGATGTGACTGACAAAGGATTAATCTCCAAAATTTACAAACAGCACATGCAGCTGAATATCAAAAAAATAAACAACCCAATCAAAAAACTGGCCAGACACCTAAATAGACATTTCTCCAAAGAAGACATACAGATGGCCAGGAGGCACATGAAAACATTCTCAACATCACTAAGTATTAGAGAAATGCAAATCAAAACTACAATGAGATACCACCTCACACCAGTCAGAATGTTCATCATTAAAAAGTCTACAAACAATAGATGCTGGAGAGGGTGTGGAGAAAAGGGAACCCTCCTACACTGTTGGTGGGAACATAAATTGGTACAAGCACTATGGAGAACAGTATGGAGGTTTCTTTCAAAACTAAGAATAGAGCTACCATATGATCCAGCAATCCCACTCCTGGATATATATTCAAAGAAAACCATGATTTGAAAGGATACATCCGCCCCAATGTTCATTGTAATGCTGTTTACAATAGCCAAACATGTAAGCAACCTAAATGTTCATTGACAGATGAATGGATAAAGAAGATGTGGTACATATATACAATGGAATATTACTCAACCATTAAAAAGAATGAAAAATGCCATTTGTAGCAACATGGATCGACCTGGAGATGACCACACTAAGTGAAGTAAGTCATTCTGAGAAAGTCAAATATCATTTGATATCACTGATATGCGGAATCTAGAAAAAAATGATACAAATGAACTTATTTACAAAGCAAACACTCACAGACTTAGAGAATGAATTTATGGTTACCAGACGGAATGGGTGGGGTGGGGGGAGGGATAGATTGGGAGTTTGAGATTGACATGTACACAGTACTAAATTTAAAGTAGATAACCAACAAGGACCTACTGTATAATACAGGGAAGTCAGCTCAATATTCTGTAATAATCTAAGTGGGAAAATAATTTGAAAAAGAATATATACCTATGTGTATAACTGAATCACTTTGCTGTACACCTGTAAGTAACACATCATTGTTAATCAACTGTATTCCAATATAAAATAAAAATTTTTTGAAAAAAGAAAAATATCATGGGTATGATATAATAAAAGCTACCTACCTGACATTTTATCTAAGAATGCTTGCTTTATTCCTGCATATTAAATTGTTCCAGAAGTCATAGATAATCATTTGGTTAATAGCTTTTTAGAATCTCTATCCAAAATTTCTACTTAAAAAAAAAATTAAATTGTCCTACCTTGAGTTAGGAATCCTTACATAATATAAAGGAAAATATTCTTCTAAAGAAGTATTGGTCAGCCTATTTATTAACCCTGTCCTTTTTAAGAATTCTCTTCAAAATAAGTGTTTTCAGACATGCACCATGTTCTGAAACCTTTCATGGCATATTTTTCTTCATTTTAGAGAGAACTGTATGATGTGTTCATGTTTCCATGTTATGGCTACCATGAAAGAGCCCAAAGTGTTTCTGTTTACTGGCTCAGCTATTTTAATATGATAATTTAAAGTTTCAACTGTTTTGAGTTTGGATTCAGCTCTTTAATTATATCTGTTTATGCACAGCAGTAAACCCTGAGGCATTGTGGTAGAATATTCTCTTCTGATGTTGACTTGACTGTCACTTGAATATTGTGGACTGACTTTTGGTAGCCACTTCTCCTATAGTTTCAATCTAATGGGTATTATTTAGAAGTTGGATTGATTTACAGAGTATTTCATACTGAAACCTGTAAACATATAGGTTTATTTCTATTCTTCATGTCCATAATTACATGTAACATTTTTGTTGAGCTAGAGGTTTCAGGAGGACCTGATTAAAACCTTTATACCATTAGTAGAATATTACTTTATAATTACACAGAATGATTAAAAATAGAGCTTAGTATATGCTGTAAGCTTGTAGAGTTTCTTACTCATTTTTCTTACTATGCCCAGAATCTGGTGCTTAGCCCATAATTGGCATTTCATATATGTTGTTGATTCATTAATACTTAGCATATTTAGTCAAAACAAGCATGTTGTGAATAACCACTTATGTCATTTTATTATTATTTTAATATTCCAAAACAATTATATGCATAAATACAAATATTTAATTCTTTTCTAAACGTTACTTTTTGGTAGTCTGCTTGGGAATGGTAATTAATCACTTTCATTTTCCTTTTCATAAATTGCAGTAATTAATAACCACTTAGAATCTCATACATAGTATTTTAACTAGCTTTGACATTTATACCATTAAGAAGTTCTTTAGATTATAGCATTTAAACTTCATTTAGGTGTAGTGTTGAAAATATGCTTCTTTTAAAGTTTAATTCCTCATAGTGCTTTTAAAGATGAGAAAATCTTGGGGTTTAATGTACTTTGCCTTGGGCAATAATAGCTGACAGTGTGTGATAGAGGCTAGATTTGAATCTGGTATTCTAAAGTCTATTATCTTAATTATCTTGACATCACCACAATGGAAAACTTAAGTAAAACTTAAATAGGTGAACCCTAGAGTGGGCATTCTTTCTTTCCTTTTCTGTTCTTCCTGTGTCCCTTTACTCCATGGTTCACTCTCGAGTATTTCTGTCAGGACTGTCCCTCTTTTTAAGTGTCTGTTCTCCATTCTTTACATTAAAAGCCAATTGGCAGGAATTCCATGGTTGTCCAGTGGTTAGGGCTCTGTGCTTCCACTGCAGGGGCTACGGGTTCGATGATCCCTGATTGGGGAACTAAGTTCCCACAAGGCACGTGGCAAGGCCAAAACAAAAACAAACAAAAAACACCAATGGGTCAATTACTCAATCATCAGGTATTTACTATGTAACCTTATGTGCTGTCACTGCTGTAGGTGCTGTGAGGAAGAGTTGTACACATAATTCCTAACTTTTAAGTAATTCATCTAGCTAGGACATCAAATTAACATTAATTAAACGTCTGCAAGACTGTATAGTGAACCATTGGCTGGAAGCTTGATAGGAATTTTATAAAGAAGGAAACAGAAAGGAAAAAGCTTCAAAGAGAATCAGATTGAGTCTACCTTATAGGCAGAGTAAGTTGGGGGAAATTATGTGGTTCTTTATTGGTGTAAATTAGTATAATATCTTTGGTATTTTAAAACTTTTGTATTTCAAACAAAAAATATAAATTGGCATACTATATTTGATTTTTTTAACATTCATATTTCAGAAAGTGTGTAACATTGTTGTTAAGTATTTAACTGAAACGATGGATTTTATGATCTGTCGATTCTATTACCTTTTCATTATTTTACATACCACCAGGTTCTCACTTCCCTCCTTACCCATTTTTAGTTCCTTAGTTGATTATCTAAACCAGTCCCTTGTCTTGCATCCTGAATTCTGCTTCACTTTCTTGCATTTTCAAACTTACTTAGTTAAATTATAGCTTTGCTTAAATGCAGTCCTTTGTATTCCCCATCTGCACCCATGTAACTGAAGTTATCTGGGGAAAAATATACAACCATGATCCCTGGTGGTACTTTAAATTCTTAATTATTAAATTCCACTGGACCCTTAATGCTGTTTAGCAGTCATGGATATTTCCCTAGTCTGTTTGCTCCTAGAAGGCTATTTTATATTTTCTCTTTTCTCAGAGCCCCAGTGCATCCTCTTCCAACCTTATTCTTAAGGATCGCTTTACATCCTAATTCATTGAAAAAGTAGAAGCAATGAGCAAATAATTTCTACCAGCTCTGGGCTCCTTTACCCTATCTTCTCTCCTGTTGCATCACTAAACTCTCTATACTCCTGACTACAGCCAGCCCTTTACTTGTTCAGTGAATCCTATCCCTTTTTGACCATATAAGGAAGTTGCTCCAGAAATTTTTCTCCTCTTTCCTGTATCATCAAAATTACCTTCCTGTTGGATTATTACTGTCAGAATTCACTTGCTTGGAAAATACTTATTGAGTGCTATATGTTAGTTCTCGGTGCTAACAATATATTAGTAAAGCTTATATTCTAGTTGAAGAAGCAGACAGTAAATAAGAAAGATATTAAGTTAGTCATCTCATATGTACAAAGATGGAAACATGCTATGGGAAATAAACAGTAAAGCAGGTAAGAGGAGTTGGGGAGTCCTGGGTAGAGGATGCAGATTTCAGTACTGAGTGGCATGGTTGAGGTAGGCTTCAATGTGAAGGTTAGAATTGATTTAAGACTTGAAGGAGATGAGGAGTTAACTGTGGGGTTGTGTGAGGGGAAGAATGCCTGGCAGAAGCCACAACTAGACAAAAGGCTCTAAAGAGAGTGCAGTGCATTTCCTCAACAGCAGCAGACAGCCCTATCCTATTTTCTCTTGTTGTCCAATACCAGATATCCTTTGGAGTGTAGCTCAGGTGTACACCTAATAATAGCAGCTAACATTTATTGAAAACTTACTGTGTGTCACACACTATGCTAAGTATTACAATTACGTATTAATCCCTACATCAATTTTATGATGTAGGTACTCTTACTGCTTCCCATTTAATACTTGAAGACCAGAGAAATTCATTGACTTGTCTAAGCTTGCATCATTAATGGTAGGAAAAAAGTTGAATCCAGGCACAGTAGTGTTGAAATCCATACTTTTAGCCACTATGCTATGTTCCTTTTCTTTGAAGTCTTCCTAGATATAGATAATTGCTGACAGAATTTATCACTTCTGACTGACTGGCTCTAGGTGCTATAGATTACTAAGAGTTTTAGGGGGTGCATACTGTCAAAGGCTTATAATCTAGGTAGGGATAAGGATACCTTCTTAAAAATGATAAATGGTAATATAAGATACTCTATGCTAAGTGAAAAATGAGGGGTACAATAATAAATAATGAGAATGTAGAGTGGAGAATGTAGTGAGAATGTTATGAGAATATAGCTTGGGGAATGGTCAGTCTAGGACCAGGTTGTTATAAAAAGCTTCATGGAAGGAGTAGAATTTGATCTGGACTTGAAGGACAGTTATTCTTTTGGCTGTTGGGGATTACATATGGTTAGGGGTAAAATAAATGGAAAACATTCCAAATGGTACTATTAGCTGGATCAAAGGTATAGATAGAGGAAAGAGCAAGATGTATTTAAGGAAAGTTTAATAGTCCAATTTGGCTGGTTAATAGAGCATGTGACCAGAATGGGTGATGGATTGGAAAGGAATACTGAATTTACGTTATGAACAAACAGGCTTGAGTGGAGATCCATAGAAATCTGTGATGTTGCAGTGGTTTGTTTAGAATAGAACTCTGTACTTCTCAACTGTTTACTTCTTGGTTTAAGTATAAGTATATTCAAAGAGACATTTTATTTTATTTCTAGAATGCCAGTTAATGAAAACAGAACGACCAAAGCCAAACACATTTATTATCAGATGTCTCCAGTGGACCACTGTTATAGAGAGAACATTTCATGTAGACACTCCAGAGGAAAGGTAAGAAACTCATTTTTTCCATTTTGTGAGAAAGTGACAATCAGTCAAAAGGTGTATATGTATCTGACTTGACCACTTGTAAATATCTGTAAATATACTTGTAAAATGCTATAGTCCCCTAATTATTCTGTTTCTGGTATAACAGATAAATGACAGGCTTACAAAAATACTAAATCAAAACCTCTACAAGTGCTATAAGATGTACTTTTTAACAGAAAATAGAGCATTTAAAAGTTAAAATGTAAATTAAAGAGGACATTTTAATCACCAAGCTACCTTTTAAAAATCATGTAATTGATTGTGTTCATATTTGGAATTCTAAGGCTGGTGACGGCAAAAGGTTTCAAGTAGTGTGCCATTTTGCAAGTGACTTCCTGGAGTGTTATGCTGAGAAGGATTCTGAGATTGGGTCTAAGCTCAGTGAGGAAAAAAAATCGGGCTTGATTGGCATTGACTATCATCATTACTAAAGAGGGGGGTGGCAAAATGTTGGTAACTAGCACACCAACTTCATCAGGCCCACATTTCATCCTCCTGATCTACTATTCTCCAATTCTGTCTTAATACCTTTTATCTGGTGACTCTGATACTGAGTTAGGTCCAACAACCACAAAATCACTTTTCTACACGTTATCATATATGATACAAATCAGAAACTTTGTGAAGTTAAATGTTATTAGCCTTATTTTCCAAATGAATAAACTAGGTCCTAAGAGACTTGTCTAAACAAAAACAACCTCTTCCCAAAATGTAGTAAATAGTAAAGTATTATTTTAATAATACTCTTTTCATCAATAAATAGTAAACAGTAACGTATGATTAATTACTTCAGGTAATATAGAAAAGAAGAAAAATAGAAAAGAATGAAAATTTACTCAGAATTCTAATTCTACAACCAGAGTTAGGGACTGATAATATTTTCTTTTATATTCTTCCAGTCTTACTCTGTGCAGATGTATTTAGGTCTTTGGTATACATAAAATTTGGTATGTCCTCCCTCCCTACGCACCCTTGTCTTCCCTGGCCATTTCTATGTGCTGGATCCTCAGTTTGCTTATGTCTCCACCCATAACCATTGTTGGGCTAGTTACCATGTATCTTTCATATCTGAGCTTAAAATGTCACATTTCCTACAAAACATTCTCTGACTCTTATAGAAGAGGTAGGACTCCCTTGCTACATACTTAGTTATCTCCTTGTATCCTTTGTATCAAGTATATCTCCACTGTAATCTTTGTTTGCCGTTCTCACTTGACTATAAGATTCTTGACTAGCAAGTATCGTATCTTCCTTGCTCATTATTTTATATTTAGCACGCAGTCCAAGGTCTGACATAGTATTTGTTAACTGGCTGAATGAACAGAACTTTTCCCATGTCAGTATATAGTCTTTGAAAATATTATTCTTAGTGGGTTTATAACATCCCATTGAAACATTAATTTTGCCATTTATGTTGGCAAAGCTGGACTTAAGCCGTATCTTAATAATTATTACTAGTTTTTCAAAATAGTCTTAGCTTTTTTAGTACATTCTTGAAAAGTTTTGATTAAAAAATATAATATGAAATCTACATAACAAATTTTTAAGTTATGGTATAGCATTATAAACTATATGCACATTACTGTAGAGCAGATCTCTATAACTTTTTCATCTTGCATGGCTGAACCTCCATACCACTGAATAGCAACTCCCCATTTCCCTCTCCCGCCCCTGTCAACCACCATTCTACTTTCTGCATCTATGAGTTTGACTACCTCACCTTATAGATACCTCATTATAAGTGGAAGCATACAATATTTGTCTTTCCGTGATTGTTTCATCTCACTTAGCATGATGTCCATGTTGTAGCATATGACAGGATTTCCTTCTTTTTTTTTAAGACTACAATGTTCCATTGTATGTTTATACCATATTTTTTTCTTTATCCATTCAACCATCAATGAACATTTAGGTTGTTTCCACCACTTAGCTATTTTGAATAATACTGCACTGAACAGGGGAGTACAAATATCTCTTCAAGATCCTGATTTCAATTCTTTGGGATAAATACCTGGAAGTGGATTGCAGGATCATAGGGTAGTTTTATTTCTAATTTTTTTAATTAAAAATTTTTTTTAATTGAAGTCTAATTGATTTACAGTGTTGTGTTAGTTTCAGGTATACAGCAAAGTGATCTAGTTATACATATAAATCTATTTTTTTTCAGATCCTTTTCTCTTATAGGTTATTATAAAATATTGAGTGTAGTTCCCTGTGCTATACAGTAGGTCCTTGTTGGTTATGTATTTTACGTATAGTAGTTTGTACCTGTTAATCCCAAACTCCTGTGTTAATTAATCTTTTGAGGAGCTTCCATAGTGTTTTCCATAGTGGCTGTTCCATTTTATATTCCTATCAGCAGTTCACAAGGGTTCCAATTTCTCCACATTCTCACAGTCTTATAGAGGCCATTCTATCAGGTGTAACATGATGTCTCATGTGGTTTTGACTTGCATTCCCATGTTGATTAATGATGTTGAGCATCTTTTCATATAACTGTGATCATTTGTATATCTTCTTTGAAGAAATAACTATTCAAGTCTTTTGGCCATTTTAAAAAGCAGGTTATTTGTTTATAGTAATCTCTTATAATCCTTTTTATTTCTGTAGTATCAGTTTTAATGTCTCCTCTTTCACTTCTGATTTTATTTGAGTCTTCTCTCCTTTTTTTCTTAGTTTAGCTAAAGCTTTGTCAATTTTGTTGATCTTTTCAACAACCCAACTGTTACTTTCATTGAATATTTCTATTCTCTATTTTGTGTGTTTCTGGTCTAATGTTTATTATTTTCTTCCTTCTGCTAACTGTAGGCTTAGTGTGTATGTATAAAGTTAGGTTGCTTATTTGAGGTCTTTGCTCTTTTTTAATGTAGGCATCTACAGCCAAAAAACTTCCATCTTAGTACCACTTTTGCTGCAACCCATAAGTTTTGGTATATTTTATTTTTGTTTTCATTAGTCTCAAGATTTTTTTTATTTCTCTTTTGATTTCTTCTTGAATTCATTAGTTGTTCAGTAGTATGTAATATGCACATATTTGCAGATTTTCCACTTTGCTTTCTGGTATTGATTTCTAGTTCTATCTCATTGTGGTCAAAAAAGATACTCGGTATGATTTCAGTCTTCTTAACTTTGTTAAGACTTGTTTTATGGCCAAACATGTTATCTATCTTGGAGAGTGTGCACTTAAGAAGAATGTTTATTTTGCTGCTGTTGGGTGGAATGTTCTGTATATGTCTGTTAGAGCACTTTGATGTATATAGCATTGTTCAAGTTCTGTTTCCACATTGATCTTATGTCTGGATATTCTATCTGTTATTAAAAGAGGGGTTTTGAAATCTCCTATTATTGTAACGCTGTCACTTCTCCAGTTTTGTTAGTGTTTGTTTCATATATTGCTGTCTTGTTGAGTTCATACATATTTATAATTGTTATATCTCCCTGGTGAATTGACCATCTTATCGTTATATAATGTTATTCTTTGTCTCTTGTGACAGTTTTTGATATAAAGTCTATTTTGTCTGATGTAAGTATGGTTACCCCTGTTCTATTTTGTTTATCATTTTTGAATATCTTCTTCCATTCTTGTACTTTAACCTATGTATGTCCTAATATCTAAATTGAGTCTCTTTAGACAACGTATCATGGGATCTTTGTTTATTCATTCAGCCACTCTGTATCTTTTTATTGAGTTAAATCCATTTACCTTTTTAAGGTAATTACTGATGGGGATTTGCCATTTTTTAAATTGTTTTCTGTTTGACTTGTTGCATTTTTCATTGTTGTTGTTGCCTCTTTTCCTCTCCTGTCATCTTTGTGTTTCATTGATGTTTTTGTATTAACATGCTTTGATTTCTTTCTCATTTTCGCTTGTGTATTTTTATAGATATTTTCTTTGTAGTTACCTTAGGGCTGATATAAAATATCTTAAAGTTATAACAATCTATTTTAAAATGTTAATAACTTAACTTCAGTTGCATACAGACCTCTACTCTTTTACTTAAATCCTCATACTTTATGTTCTTGGTCTCATAATCACATCTTTTTATATTGAGTATCCATTAACATGTTTTTATATTTAGTTTTTAAAATACTTTTGTCTTTTAACTTCTGTACAAGAATTAAGTGACTTACATACCATTGTTACAGTATTCCAATGTTATGTATTTTTAATATCTTTTTGTGCTTCTGTCTAGTGTCCTTTTGTTTCAACTTGAAGGACTCCCTTCAGCATTTCTTGTAAGGCAGGTCTAGTAGTGATGAACTCCCTCAGCTTTTGTTTACGTGGGAAAGTCTTTATTTCTCCTTTATTTTTGAAGGAGAAAGTTTTGCCAATTATTTATTCTTGGTTAGCAGTTTTTGCCTTTAAACACTTTGAATATATCATTTCACTGTCTTCAGACCTGCAATGTTTCTGCTGAGGAATCCACTGATAGTCTTACGGAGACTCCCTTGTAGGTGATGAGTAGCTTTTCTCTTGCTTCTTTAAAGATTCTCTGTTTGTGTTTGACTTTTGACAATTTCATTATAATGTGTCTTAGTGTAGACTTTTTTTTTGGTTCATCCTAGTTGAATCTGGATGTCCCTTTCCCTTCCCATATTTGGGAAGTTTTCAGCTATTATTTTTCCAAATAAGCTTTCTGCCTGCTTTTCCCTTTCTTCTCCTTCTGGGACTCCTGTAATGCATTTAATGGTCCATTTGATGGTACCTCATATGTCCCTTAGGCTTTCTTCACTCCTTTTCATTCTTTTTTCTTTTTGCTCCTTTACCTGGATAGTTTCAAATGACATGTTTTTGAGTTTGCTGATTCTTTCTTCTATTTGATCATGACTGCTGTTGAAACTGTCTGTTGCATTTTTCAATTCAGTTATTGTATTCTTAATCTCCAATTTAAAAATATATATTCTCTCTCTGGTGATATTCTCATATTGTTCAAGTATCATTGTACTGAGGTCATTGAGCATCTATCCTACAGTTATTTTGAATTCTTTGTGAGATAATTGATATACCTCTTTGTCTGTAGGGTCTGTTTCTGGAGAATTATTTAATTCTCTTAATTGGGTCATGTTTCCCTGTTTCTTCATTTGTCTTGTAAGTTTGTGTTGGGATCTGCACACTTGTAAAAACAGCCACCTCTCCCATCTTTAGAAATTGGCTTTGTGCAGGGAATGACCTTTACCAGTCAGCCCAGCTACAGATTCTAGTGAACTCTTCAGCATTGTCTGTGGATGTGACTTCTCTGGATTGGTGCAAGTAAATCTCCAGTTAGAAAGACTTGCAGGTTTCTTTTTTCAGGAGCTCATAAGCTCTTGCTCCTTCTAGTGCTTGTCTCCAGTACTGCCGATTCTCTGGAGCCACTGCAAGTCCCCTAGCTCTGTTTTGTTCTCAGCACCACCTAGGCTTCTAGATTATGCCAGGTCCCATCAGTGCTCCAAGTCAGATGAAACAGAAACCAGTCCCACGGGCAGTTCCTGAAAAACCAGAATATTGGATGCACACTGAACTCTTCTCTTTATCCCCTGAGGGAGAGGCTGCTTACTTGGGATACAGGAGCCTCTTAACTGATTTTTGGATTTCTCACAAAGGAAATTAATCTATGTATTGTTATTGAGTCAGTGTCTCTTTGGGGGGAAGGAGGATCTAGGGCCTCCTATTCTGTCATTTTTCTGATGTCTCCAGTGCATTCTTCAGGTTATTTTTTTAAGGTCTAAAGAAAATCTTTATTAGTATTTTATTTTATTTATTTATTTATTTATTTTTGTGGTATGCGGGCCTCTCTCTGTTGTGGCCTCTCCCATTGCAGAGCACAGGCTCCAGACGTGCAGGCTCAGTGGCCATGGCCCACAGGCCTAGCCATTCCGTGGCATGTGGGATCTTCCTGGACCGGGGCACGAACCTGTGTCCCCTGCATCGGCAGGTGGACTCTCAACCACTGTGCCACCAGGGAAGCTCTTTATTAGTATTTTAAATGAACTGCCTTAAACTTATAAATTAATTTGGAAAACATTGATACATTTATAATATTTAGCATTACAGTAGAGTACATGCTGTTTATATTTACTTAAATACTTTGGTAGAGTTTTTTCTCTATTTGAAACAGCAAGCTTATTTGTAGCTATTTCATATTTTTATTGCTTTTGTGATTAGGATGTTTGTCATTATTTTTTCTTATTTATTGTGTCTAGAACCAAAGCTGTTGGTTTTTGTTTATTATGTAACTCAAAACATTTATTCTTTTGTTGACATATCATCTTCAGGTAACACCAGTTTTGTCTCTTCCTTTCTGATCATATTATCTATTATTTCTCTGTGTTTCTAAGCAATATTTAATAATTCTCATGACAGCAGATATACTTTTTTCTCTGATTTTAATAAATGTACTTCAAAATATTCACTGTTAAATATGATTCTTTATATATACTTTATTATGTCATACAGGAACATTGACTTTATGAAACAAGTCATTTCCTTTTCTTATAACTGATCACTTTGTCACCACCATGCCCCACTACACTCACACCCACAATTGCATGTTCACACATACATGCCCCTTGTGTTATAGCTGTATTTATTTACCTATAGTTTACCAAATACTAATAGTGGGTTCTCACATCACCTGGAGCTCTTTCTGGCTTTTTTTTTCCCCTGTGATAGGAATACCTTCCTTTGTCTGTCTGTTCCTCACATTCTGTTCCTGTACCAACTCATTGTACATTTCCATTTATAAATCACCTTTCTCTTGATCCCCATCCCAAACTTTCCATTGTTTTTCTTAGACACCACTGTACTCAACACATACTTGTTATATTTTACCTGTGACACCTTGTGATACTTATTCACAATACCAATAGGCTTCCCCTATCACTGTAAGTTCTCCCTACTCCATGCCTTATTTGAGCTTTAGCAGCACTCATATATTAGATATTTTAATTAAATACTTGTTTTCAGATAAATGATTAGCTTATGAAAATTGTTTAGTTTTTGTATAAGTGGTATATACATTAAGATGAATACGTTTTCATAGGAGTCTGTGTTCTGTTTTCTAAATTGACTGCATTTTCCAACATTACATAAGAATTAGAAAATTGGATACCTTCTTTCAGTTAGTGAGATACTTGGGCCCAATATTCTTTTGCATATATACACACACACACACACACACACACACACACACACACACACATATGCATACATACACACACACACACCTCTGTGTTGTTCACTTATGGTGAATTAGGTAATTTAGGTTAGTAATCCACCTAAGAACTTACTAGAAAAGCTGGACAGAATTTTCACAAAAAGGGTTGGGGGGAGGTGACATCCAAGAGCCAATAAGGATGTGAAGAATTATGGACCAAAACACTCTGGAAGAAAGAAACCCAGAAAAGTGAGCTCACTCTTTCTCTAGGGGTATCTGCCAATTCTAGAAGACATGTCTGAGATGTTAAGATTTGGAGTAACTGTCAGATCTGTGAATCAAATTTTGGAATCCAGGGCCTTCCAAAAGGAGACATGGTAAATGACTATATTTTAGGTTGGCACTCTAAAGGACTATACCCTAGAATAAAATGTAAACTGGGTATAGACTTACCTTTTAAGGATTGAAGTTTAGCATGAAATTATTTCATTCCTTAAATATGGTTAACATAATCCCCTTTTGTGAGTCTCCTACAAGCCTGCTAAAAGCAAATCTCTAAAAGAATATTATATCTTATTAGGCCTCAAACTATTTCCTTTTTCGTGTACATTGTTCAATACTCATTAAAAAAAACAAGTATACAAATATTCAAGACAGTGTGGCCAAAAACACAAAAACAAAATAGACAACAGAGTCAGATTCATAAGGGCTCCAGATAATGGAGTTATCAGGCAGATTAAAATAAATATGTATTAGTATGTTCAAGGAAATAAAAGTTAAGGCTGAGAAATTCAGCATAGAGCTAGAAATTATAATGAATAAAATGAGAATTATAAAATTGAAAAATAAGATATTTAAAGTTCTTAGTGTTAGTGGGAGATTTTAGTAATAAATTTCGCCTAGCATTAGGGAAAGTTAGTTAACTCAAAGATATGGTTCTAAAATATCCAGTTGAAAAATAAAAAGATAGAAGGATAGAAAATAAAGATAAATAAGAGCAGAATGTAAGGTAAATGGAATGCAGTGAGATGGTCTTACATAACACACAATTGGAGTCTCATGAAAGAATGGGGCAGAAAGTATTTGAAGAGATAATGGCTGAAAACTTTCTAAAATGTCTAAAAAGATGTAATCACTTATTCAAGAGGTCCTATAAATCTTATGGAGAAAAAATGAAGGAAAACCCACCTAGTTTCGTTAGACTTTTGAAAACAGAAGAAAGTAGGAAAATCATCAAAGCACGTAGAGATAAAAGATACTTTGCCTTCAGAGGAGCAACAATCAGATCAAGAGATAAGAGATCAACAGAAACCACTGACATGGAATGTATAGAATGGAATGATAGTTGGAGTTAAAGTGCTGAAAGAAAATAAGTGCTAATGACCTAAAATATTTTCCAGAAGTAAAAGTAAAATGAAAATATTTCAGTTGAATATTTTAATAATTTCAGTCAAATATTGATAATAATTTAAGAGGTATGGCCAACATGGTGGAGAAGGGAGACGTTGAGCTGTACTCCTCCCACAGGCACATCAGAATTGCAACTGTTTAGAGATGAGAACAACCTGAAGCCTAGCAGGAGAGATTTTTCAAAACTAAAGATATAAAAATGGGTAGGAGGAGTGGAGACAGTTTCAGAGGTTCTCCTCAAAGGGTGAGAAGTCCAAGCCTTACATCAGGCTCCCCAGCACAGGGATCCTGCATCAGGAAGAGGAGCACCCAGAATGTCTGGCTTTGAAAGTGAGCAAGACTCACATATGGGAGAGCTGGAGGACTATAGGAAACAGACTTGCTCTTAAAGGGCTCATGTAAAATCTCCCAGTGCAGAGGCCACAGAGGCAGTAATTTGAAGAGAGCCTGAGTCAGACCCACTTGCTTGATGATCTTGAGCCTCCCAGAGAGGCAGAAGGCAACTATGACTCCCCCTAGGGATATAGATGCTGGCAGCAGCCATTTTGGAGAGCTCCTTCTACCAAAAGGACACTGGTGGTGGTAAGCAGCATTTTGAAGTTTTCCCTCTAGATTATCAGCACTGGTAGCTTGCCCACCCATCAGCCAGGAAGCACCAGCATGGAACCCAACAGGTCCTGGCTCTGCCCACCAGCCCCAGGGCCCCACACACCAGTGGGTCTGGATCAGCCTTGGGAGCCCTCAGGCACCACAGTCAACCTACTAGCAGACCAGCACCATCACTGGGACCTCCGAGAACCCACAAGCAGCTGGCTTGGGACATGACCTAGCTATCCCACCAACCGGGTAGCACCCAAATACCCTGGGCCCTGCATCTGGTGACCCCAGAACCTGGCCTTGACCACCAGCAGATAAGAACTAGCCTCAGCATCTCCTGGGCCATAAAGCCAGCTGTACTGGGACCCAGCCCCACCCACTAGTAGTCTGGCAGCCTCCACATGTCAGGGCCTGTTATCCAACCAACTCGGGGGTCAACACCCCCTACCACTGTGCCTATGGTGGTCAGCCCTGCCACAAGAGAAGGGACCATACAGCCCACATGGAGGCACCATATAGCTCTGGTGACCAGAGGGAGGTGTGCTGCTAATCCCCATATGATGATTCCTACATAAGGCCATTTCTCTAAACTGGGAAATGTAACCAACCTACCTAATACATAGAAATAAAAACAGAGAATTATGCAAAGTGAGGTAACAGAGAAATATGTTCCAAACGAAGGAACAAGATAAAACCCCAGAAGAACTAAGTGAAGTAGAGGAAAGCAATTTACTGGATAAAGAGTTCAAGGTAATGATCATAAAGATGCTTAACATACTCAGGAGAAGAATGGATGAACCCAGTGAGAAGTTTAACAAAGAGTTAGAAAATGTAAAGAAGAACCAAAGAAAGCTGAAGAATACAATAGCTGAAATAAAAAATACACTAGAAGGAATCAATAGTAGATTAGATGATAGACGGAAAGATCAGTGAACTGGAAGACAGAGAGTAGTGGAAATCACACAAGATGAACTGAAAAAAGAAAAAGGAATTAAAAAAAATAAACTTAGTTTAAGAGACCTGGGGACAACATCAGGCATACTAACATTCGCATTATAAGAGGTCCCAGAAGGAGAAGAGAGAGAGAAAGAGGAGAGAACTTATTTGAATAAATAATAGCTAAAAACTTCTTTAACTTGGAAAAGGAAACAGACATCTGGTCCAGGAGACATAGAGGCCAAAATAAAATGAACCTAAAGAGATTCATACCAATACATACTGTAATTAAAATGGCAAAATTTAAAGAAAGAGAATCTTGAAAGTAGCAAAGGAAAAGCAAGTAGTTATGTACAGGGGAATGTCCTTAAGACTATGAGCTGATTTTTCAGTAGAAACTTTTGCAGGCCTGAAGGGAGTGTCATGATATATTTAAAGTGATGAAAGGAAAAAATCCTACAATCAAGAATGCTCTACCTAGCAATGCTGTCATTCAGATTTGAAGGAGAGAGAAATAGTTTTATAGACAAAATCTAGAAGAGTTCAGCAGCACCAAACCAGTTATACAAGAAATGTTAAAGGGACTTCCCTGAGTGGGAAATAAAAGACCACAACTAGAAAATATGAAAATTAATAAAGGAAACATCGCATTGGTAACCAGGCAAATATATAATAATGATGGTTACGTCAATCACTTTTAAAGCTAGTAAAAAGGTTAAAAGACAAAAGTAGTAAAATCATTTATAGTTACAATAAGTAGTTAAGGGACACACAAAACAAAATGATGTAAAATATGTCTAAAACATTAAATGTGTGTGTGTGGGTGGATTGTTAGAATGTGTTTGAAGTTAAGTGATCATCAACTTAAAATGATGACATACAAAGTTAATATAATGCAAATATGATACTAAAGCTAGTCATCATGTCATAAGGGAAGAGAACAAAAGAAGAAGAAAGGAACAAAAAATAACCACAAAAACAACCAGAAAGCAATAAATAAAATGCCAGTAAATACAAAATGCCAATATATAGAGTTTAAAGCAAAGACTGTAGCAAGAGACAAAGAAGGATATACATGATGATAAAGGGATCAAGAAGAACATATAAAAATTGTAAATATATATGCACCCAACATAGGAGCACCTAAATACATAAAGCAAATATTAAAGGGAGATATTGACAATAACACAATAATAGGGGACTTTTAACATCCCACTTACGTCAATGGACAGATCATCCAAACAGAAAAATCAGTAAGGCAATATTGGCCTTAAATTTCACATTAGACCAGATAATATACATACACACACATACACACACACATATACAGAGAGAGAGAGAGAGGATATTCCATCTAAACCCAGCAGAATACACATTCTTTTCAAGTGCACATGAAAGACTCTCCAGGATATATCACATGCTAGGCCACAAAACAAGTCTCAACAAATTTAAGGATTGAAATTATATCAAGCATCTTTTCCGACTATGAAGGTATGAGACTAGAAATCACCTACAGGGACACATGGCAGCTAAACAATATGTTACTAAACAATCAGTGGGTCACTAAAGAAATCATAGAGGAAATAAAATAATACTTTGAGACAAATGAAAATGGAAACACAATGATTCAAAATCAGTGGGTTAGAGCAAAAGCAGCTCTAAGAGGGAAGCTTGTACTAATACATGCCTACCTCAGGAAACAAGAAAAATCTCTAGTAAGCACCCTAACCTTTCACCTAAGAAAACTAGGAATAGAATAATAAAGAATAAACAAAACCCTGAGTTAGTAGAAAGAAATAAATAATAAAGACCAGAGTAGAAATGAATAAAATAGAGACTGAAAAAATAATAGAAAATATCAATGAGACTAAAAGCTGGTTCTTTGAAAAAGTAAACAAAATTGAAAATCCTTTAGACAGACTCATGAAGAAAAAGAGAAAAGGGCCAAAATAAATAAAATCTGAAATGAAAGAGGAGATATTACAACCAAAACCACAGTAATGAAAGGATCATAAAACAATACTGTGAACAATTATACACCAGTAAAATGGACAACCTAGAAGTAATGGATAAATTACTAGAAATGTACAATCTCCCAAGACTGAATGAGGAAGAAATAAGTATATGAACAGACCAGTTACCAGTAATTGAAATTGAATCAGTTAAAAAAAAACAAAACCTTCCAACAAACAAAAGTTCAGGCCAGACAGCTTTTCAGGTGAATTCTACCAAACATTTAAAGAAGAGCTAATATCTATCCTTGTTAAGCTATTCTAAAAAAATTGAAGAGGAAGAAATACTTAAATAAATGGTGTTGGGAAAACTGGCTGCTTCATGCAAAAGAATGAAACTGAACTACTTTCTTAAACTATATACAAAATAATCTCAAAATGAATTCAAGACTTAAATGTGAGACCTGAAAGCACAAAACTCCTAAAAGAAAACATAGTCAGTATGCTCTTTTTTTTAAATTAATTAATTAATTTACTTATTTATTTTTGGCTGCATTGGGTCTTCGTTACTGCACGTGGGCTTCCTCCAGCTGAGGCAAGCAGGGGCTACTCTTCATTGCGGTGCACAGGCCTCTCACTGTGGCGGCCTCTCCCATTGCAGAGCTTGGGCTCCAGGCACACGGGCCTCAGTAGTTGTGGCACGCGGGCCCAGCAGCTGTGGCTCGTGGGCTCCAGAGCGCAGGCTCAGCCGCTGTGGCGCACAGACCTAGTTGCTCCATGGCATGTGGGATCCTCCTGGGCCAGGGCTCAAACCCATGTCCCCTGCATTGACAGGTGGACTCCCAACCACTGTGCCACCAGGGAAGCCCTCAATATGCTCTTTGACATCAGTCTTAGCAATATTTTTTTGATAGGTCTTCTCAAGCAAGAAAAACAAAAGCAGAAATAAACAAATGAGAATATATCAAACAAAAGCTTCTACACAGTGAAAAGAACCATTAACAAACCAAAAAGGCAACTTACTAAATGGCAGAAAATATTTGCAAATGATATATCCAATAAAGGGTTAATATTCAAAACACATAAAGAACTCTCACACAGTTCAATATTAGGAAAACAATCTGAATAAAAAATAAGCATAAGATCTGAATAGACATTTTTCCAAGGAAGACATACAGATGGCCAGCAGGCCCATGAAAAGATGCTCAAAATCACTAACTACCAGGAAAATGGAAATCAAAACCACAATGAGATATCACCTCACATCTGTTAGAATGGAAATTATCAGAAATATAAGAAATAACAAGTGCTGATGAGGATGTGGGGAAAAGGGGACCCTTGTACACTGTTGGCAGGAATGTAAATTGGTGCAGCCACTATGGAAAACAGTATGGAGGGTCCTCAAAAATTAAAAATAGTACTACCATCCAATCTAGCAAGTTTACTTCTGGTTATTTTTCTGAAGAAAATGAAAACACTAATTTGAAAAGATGTATGCCCCCTTGTGTTCATTGCAGTGTTATTTAAAGTAGCCAAGCTATGGAAGCAACCTTAGTGTCCATCAATAGATGAATGGATAAAGAAGATGTGGTATGCATATACAATGGAAAAAAGAATGAAATCTTGCCATGACAACATGGATAAACCTAAAAGAGTATTATACTAAGTGAATAAAGCAGACAGAGACAAATACCATATGATTTCAGTTATATGTGGAATCTAAAAACAAAACAGAAACACATAGATATGGAGAACAAACAGGTGGTGGCCAGATAGGGAGGATGCAAAGAAAAAAATAAAGGTACCTATGTGTTGTAATGAATGCTAATTAGCTTTACTGAGGTATTCAGTTCACAATGCATACTTATATCTTTAAAGGAATTTTAAAGTGCAGAGCAGAGAAAAGATTACTGATACAGTTTGTTACCAGCAGGCCTACTGTAAAGGAAATCCTTCTTCAGACAGAATAAAAATCATTCCAAATGGGAGGAAAGATGTAAGAATAAATGAAAAACAGTTAAAATAGTAAATAAGTTGATAAAGCCAAATGAGTATTAATCTTATGAACAATAATAATATATTTTGTGGTTTGATTATATAAAGAATAAAACAAATCTGAAATAATAGCATCAATTGAGGTCAACAGGAAAATGGAGTTCATTTCTAGAGACCTCACCACATTTTCTGGGAAGAGTTAGAAGTATTGATATATTAGACTTTGCTAAGTCAGGGATGAATGTTATAATTTCAAGGATAACTTCTAAAAGGAGAGGAAGGGTATGATGATCACCAAGATAATATGAAGAGAAATAGAATTATAAAACATTAATTAATCTGTTTTACATTATATAAGTGAACTCTGTGTAAGTTAAGAGTATATTTTAAAACAATGCAGATTAAGATAGCTGAAAACCCTGAAGGAAAACTAAACTGGAATCCTGAAAAAAGTATAAAATAATCAAACAAAACCAGAAAGCAAAGAGGAAACTAAGAAGAGGAAACAAGCAGAAAAAAATAAAACAGTGGACTCTTGTGCAACCGTATAAATAATTGTATTAAGTATTAATGTATTTAACACTGCAGTTAAAAGGCAGAGAATTTCAGAATTGATGAAAATGCAAGGTTTACTTAAATACTCTCTGTAAGGGCTTCCCTGGTGGCGCAGTGGTTGAGAATCTGCCTGCTAATGCAGGGGACACGGGTTCGAGCCCTGGTCTGGGAGGATCCCACATGCCGCGGAGCAACTAGGCCCGTGAGCCACGACTACTGAGCCTGCGCGTCTGGAGCCTGTGCTCCGCAACAAGAGGCCGCGATAGTGAGAGGCCCGCGCACCGCGATGAAGAGTGGCCCCCGCTTGCCACAACTAGAGAAAGCCCTCACACAGAAATGAAGACGCAACACAGCAAAAATAAATTAATTAATTAATAAAAACTCCTACCCCCAACATCTTCTAAAAAAAAAAAAAAACTCTCTGTAAGAGATGTACTTTAAATATAAAGAGAGGGCTTCTCTGGTGGCGCAGTGGTTGAGAGTCCGCCTGCTGATGCAGGGGACACGGGTTTGTGCCCTGGTCCGGGAAGATCCCACATGCCACAGAGCGGCTGGGCCCGTGAGACATGGCCACTGAGCCTGCGCATCCGGAACCTGTGCTCCACAACGGGAGAGGCCACAACAGTGAGAGGCCCGCGTACCGCAACAATAAAAAAATATATATATATATATGTGTGTGTGTGTAAAGAGAGCTAGGTTGTATCATGCATTCATTAAGCATAAAAAGATTTGCTATATTATATGAGATTTCAAAATAAAATATTGCTAGAAACTAGTAAGACAGCTATGATAAAAGGATTGATTGATCTGGATGATATACAATTATTAATATGTATGCATACAGTAATGATTAAAAAGAGAAGAACAGACAATCCCACAATCATATTTGGAAATTAAAAAATTTTTCTCAATAAGAGCAACTAGACAAAAAGTCAACAAAGACATAGAATTATACTACCACCATGATGTAATTGATATTTACAGACTACTACACCCAAAATTGGGAGAATAAACGGTTTTCAAATACATGTGGTTAATTCACCGTGATTAAGTGTATCCTGGTTTATAATCCTGGATTATAAAATGATTGATTAGAAATCAAGTGAATAAGAAAACCAGAAAAGCTGCAGGTGTTTGGAAATTGAATAACATACGTCTTAGTAATCACTGAGTCAAAAACAAAATTCAAAAGAGCCATTACAGGGCTTCCCTGGTGGTGCAGTGGTTGAGAGTCCGCCTGCCGATGCAGGGGACATGGGTTCGTGCCCCAGTCCAGGAAGATCCCACATGCCATGGAGCGGCTGGGCCCGTGAGCCATGGCCACTGAGCCTGTGCGTCCAGAGCCTGTGCTCCACAATGGGAGAGGCCACAACAGTGAGAGGCCTGTGTACCACAAAAAAAAAAAAAAAAAAAAAAAAAAAGCCATTACAAATTACAGCTGATCTTTGAACAATGTGGGTTCGAACTGCACTATTCCACTTATATGTGGATTTTTTTTCAATAAATACATACTCCAGTGCTACACAATGCTTAGTTGGTTGAATCTGAGGATGCAAAACCACAGATACAGGCGGGTTCAATATGGCAGAGTAGGAGGACGTAGAGTTCTCATCTCCTCACAACTAGGGCACCTACCAGGCACTGGTGGGGGAGCTCACACACCTGAGAGGACAGGAGGAACTCCTGAGCGATTGAGTAGGACGTTGGGGAAGGGAGGGGGGAGGAGAAGTGGAGGCCAGACAGAACTGGTGCCCCTGTGTGGTGGCTGGGGGAGGGGAAGAGTTCCCAAGCCTGGAGGGGCCCACTCACAGATAGAGGATCAACAGGGACAGGGAAAGACTCTCAAGGGATCAAAGGATTGGAAGGGAACATAGCCAGTGTTTCCCCTGCCCACTTGGGCCTAGGGAGTCTGCTGAGGTCCAGGGCTTGATCTTCTGCCCTCTGAGGGCCCCTCTGGCTGCATGGGTCCTGGGGGTGTGGGAGGGAGGGGGAGGAAAAGTAGAGGCTAGATGGGGACTGGTGCCCCTGAGGGGCGGCTGGGGGAGGGGAGGGGTTCCCACCCTCGGGAGGGGCCGAGGAGATCAGCGGGAATAGAGGGAGACCTTCTCGGGATCGGAGGATCAGAAGGGAACACAGCCAGCATTTCCCACACCCACTCAGGCCCAGGGAGCCTGGTGAGGTCCAGCACCTGATCCTCTGCCCTCCAAGGCCCCCTCTGGCCATGTGAGGCCTGGGGGCATGGGAGGGAGGGAGGAAAAGTAGAGGCAAGAAGGGACTGGTGCCCCTGAGGGACAGCTGGGGGAGGGGAGGGGCTGGGGTGGGGTCACCCCGAGGCCCTTCTGGGGGCCTAGGCCCCACCCCACCACCATCCCCCCAGGGCCTCTTCTGCCTGCCTAAGCCTAGGCCCTGCCCCTTTCTAGCCCTGCCCCCCACAGCCAAGCCTTTTTTTTTTTAAAACAGCATGAGCAAGTGGGTTTTATTACAGAAATGCAACATTGATTTAATATTAAGACTCAATTAAGTTAAATATACCACATCAATAGAATAAAGGACAAAAACCACATTATCATCTCAGTAGCTGCATAAAAAGCATTGGGCAAAATTTAACATCCTTTCATGATAAAACACTCAAACTAGAAATGGAAAGAAACAACTTCAACAAGATATAAGACATCTATGAAAAACCCACAGCTAACACCATACTTAATGGTGAAAGACAGAAATGCTTCCCCCTAAAATCAGGAACAATGCAACAGTGTCATCTCTCACCAATTCTATTCTACATTGTTCTGGAGGTTCTGGACAGGTCTATTAGGCAAGGGAAAGAAATAAAATGAATCTACATTGGAAAAGAAGTAAAACGTTTCTATTTGCAGATGACATAATCCTGCGTATAGAAAATCCTAAAGAACCCCTGCCCCCTGCACAAAACTATTAGACCTAATACAGGGACTCAACAAGGTTACAATACAAGATCATATGCAAAAATCAATTGTATTTCTATATACTTACAATGAATAATTCAAAAATGAAATTAAGAAAACAGTTCCATTTACAATAGCATCAAAAGGATAATATACTTAGGAATAAATTTAACAAATGACATACAAGACTTGTACACTGAAAACTACACAAAACATTTTTGAGTGAAATTAAAGAAGATCTAAATAAGTGGAAAGGCACCTCACATTCACGGATTGGAAGAGTTAGTGTTAAGATGGCAATACTCTCCTAGTATACCTACTGATTCAATAAAATCCCTATCAAAATTTGAACTGCTCTTCCCCCCAGAAATTAACAATCTGACCCTAGAATTCTAACAATAACAAATAAATTGGTCCTGGAATGGATGGAACAGTCTTGAAAAAGAAGAACAAAGTTCAAGTACTTATACTTCCCAATTTCAAAACCCACTGCAAAGCTACTATAATCAAGACAGTATTGTACTGACATAAGGATAGTATATAGACAGATAATGGAATAGAATGGAGAGTCCAAAAACAAACCCATATCTCTGTGGTCAGTTGATTACTGTCAGGTGTGCCAAGGCCATTCAATGGCAAAGAATAATGTTTCAACAAATGGTCTTGGGATAACTGGATGTTCACATGCAAAAGAATGAATTTAGACCTATACCTCACACTGTATACAGCAATTAACTAAAAATTGATCAAAAACCTAAATGTGTGCTTCCCTGGTGGCGCAGTGGTTGAGAGTCCGCCTGCCGATGCAGGGGAGGCGGGTTCGTGCCATGGTCTGGGAGGATCCCGCGTGCCGCGGAGTGGCTGGGCCCGTGAGCCATGGCCGCTGGGCCTGCGTGTCCGGAGCCTATGCTCCGCAGCGGGAGAGGCCGCAGCGGTGGGAGGCCCGTGTACCACAAAAAAAAAAAAAAAAAAAAAAACCTAAATGTAAGAGCCAAAACTATAAAACACTCTGAAGAAAACATAGATGTAAATGTCAATAATCTTGGATTAGGCAATGATTTCCTCAGAAGAAAACATAGATGTAATGTTAATAATCTTGGATTAGGCAGTGATTTCCTAGGTATGCTACACAAGCAAGAGAAGAAACAAAAATAGGTAATTTGGAATCATCAAAATTAAAACTTATATCCTTTAAAAGACACTATCAAGAAAGTGAAAAGACAACCCATAGTATGGGAGAAAATGTTTGCAAATCATATATGTTATAAGGGACTTGTATCCAGAATATACAAAGAAGTCTTACAACTCAATACAAAAGACAAATCACACAATTAAAAAATGGGCAATGGATTTGAATAGAAATTTCTCCAAAGAAGATATACAAATAGCCCATGAGTACATGAGAAGGTGCTCAACATCATTAGCTTCAGGAAAACAAAAATCAAAGTCACACTGAGATACTACTTCACACGCACTGGGATAGCTACAATAAAACAGGCAGATAATAGCAAGTGTGGAGAAATTGCAAACCTCATACAGTGCTGGGTGGAGTGTAAAATGGTACAGCTGCTTTGGAAAACAATATGGCAGGTCCTCAAAAGTTAAATATAGAGTTACCATATTACCCAGCAATTCCTCTCCTAGGTATATACCGCAAAGAAATAAAAACTTACGTATACTCAAAAAAACTTGTATATGATGTTCATAGTAGCATTATTCATAATTGCCAAAAAGTACAAACAATAAAAATATCCATGAACTGACAACTGGATAAGTAAATATGGTACATTTTAAAAATGTAATGTTATTCAAAAATAATAAGAAATGAAGTACATCATGGATGAGCCTCAGAAACATTTTGTTAAATCACAAGAAGCCAGTCATAAAGAACAATATATTGTATGATTCCATTTATGTGAAATGCTCAGAACAGGCAGACAGACAGAAAGTACACTGGTAGATGCCTAAGGTTAGGGTTTCTCGTTGGGGTGATTAAAATATTCTTAAATGTGCTTAAGTTATGGTATTGGTTGCACAATTTTGTGAACATACTAGATATCACTGACTTGTTCACATTAAAGGAGTACTTTGTGTGATATATGAACTATATTCCAATAAAGCTGTTAAAATTGATATAAGTAAATAAATTAATTAAATAACACTTCAGTCCATGTCAGATATTCCACTAATCCCAAAGCTTCTCTGGAAATGACTGCTGTGATGCATGGATTGTGGTATCTTGGCTCCCAGGGCAGAGGTTGGGCCTGAGCTCCTGTGGTGGGAGCGCTGAGTCCAAACAGCTGGACTAACAGAGAAGCTCAGACCCCAGGGAATCTTAATAGGAGCGAGGCCTCCTGGAGGTCCTCATCTCAGCACCAACACCCAGCTCTACCCAACTGCCTGCAAACTCCAGTGCTGGACGCCGCAAGCCAAACAGCCAGTAAGACAGGAACACAGCCCCACCCATCGAAAACAAAGAGATGACAAAAACATGTTACAGATGGAGGAGCAAGGTAAAAACCTACAAGACCAAATTAAAGAAGAGGAAATAGGCAACCTACCTGAAAAAGAATACAGAGTAATGATAGTAAAGATGATCCAAAGTCACAGAAATAGAATGGAGGCACAGATCAAGAAAATACAAGAGATGGTTAACAAAGACTTTGTAGAACTAAAAACCAAACAAACAGTAAATAAGAACACAATAACTGAAATGAAAAATACACTAGAAGGAAGCAATAGCAGAATAACTGAGACAGAAGAATGGATAAATGAGCTGGAAGATAGAATGATGGAAATAACCGCTGAGGAGCAGAATAAAGAATGAAAAGAATTGAAGACAGTCTCAGAGACCTCTGGGACAATATTAAATGCAACAGCATAACAAATTATAGGGGTCCCAGAAGAAGAATAGAAAGAGAAAGAGTCTGAGAAAATATCTGAAGAAATTATAATTGAAAACTTCCCTAACGTGGGAAAAGAAATAGCCACCCAAGTCCAGGAAGCACAGAGAGTCCCATGTAGGATAAACCTTAGGAGAAACACACCAAGACACATATTAATCAAACTAACAACATTTAAATTAAAAGAAAAGAAAATTAAAAACAGCAAGGGAAAAGCAACAAATACAATACAAGGGAATCTCTATAAGGTTATTAGCTGATTTTTCAGCAGAAACTCTGCAGGTCAGAAGGCAGTGGCAGGATATATTTAAAGTGATGAAAGGGAAAAACGTACAACCAAGATTACTCTACCCAGCAAGGATCTCATTCAGATTCGACAGAGAAATCAAAAGCTTTACAGACAAACAAAAGCTAAGAGAATTCAGCACCACGGAACCAGCTTTACAACAAATGCTAAAGGAACTTCTCTAGGTGGGCAACACAAGAGAAGAAAAAGACCCACAAAAACAAACCCCAAACAATTAAGAAAATGGTAATAGGAACATACATATCAGTAATCACCTTGAATGTAAATGGATTTAATGCTCCAACCAAAAGATACAGACTGGCTGAATGGATACAAAAACAGGACCCATATATGCTATTTTCAAGAGATCCGCTTCAGACCTAGGGATACATACAGACTGAAAGTGAGGAGATGGAAAAAGCTATTCCATGCAAATGGAAATCAAAAGAAAGCTGGAGCAGCAATACCCGTACCAGATAAAATAGACTTTAAAATAAAGACTTGTTACAAGAGACAAAGAAGGACACTACATAATGATCAAGGGATCAATCCAAGAAGAAAACATAATAATTATAAATATTTATGCACCCAACATAAGAGTACCTCAGTACATAAGGCAAATGCTAACAGCCATAAAAGGGGAAATCAACAGTAACATGATAATAAGTGGTGGACTCTAACACCCTATGTACACCAATGGACAGATCATCCAGACAGAAAATAAATAAAGAAACAGCAGCTTTAAATAACACAATAGACCACATAGATTTAATTGATATTTATAGGACATTCCACCCGAAAGCAGTAGAATACACTTTCTTAAGCACACAAGGAACATTCTCCAAGATAGATCACATCTTGTGTCACAAATCAAGCCTCGGAAAATGTAAGAAAATTGAAATCGTATCAAGTATCTTTTTTGACCACAATGCTATGAGATTAGAAATCAGAGGGAAAAAGCTGTAAAAAACACAAACATCTGGAGGCTAAACAGTGTGCTGCTAAAAAACTAAGAGATCACTGAAGAAATCAAAGAGGAAAGAAAAAAAAATACATAGAAACAAATGACAACAAAAACACAATGACCCAAAACTGTGTTTCCAAAACACAGGAAAAGCACTTCTAAGAGGGAAGTATATAGCAATTGAATCTCACCTCAAGAAACAAGAAAAATCTCACATAAACAATCTAACCTTACACCTAAAGCAACTAGAGAAAGGAGAACAAAGGAAACCCAAAGTTAGCAGAGGGAAAGAAATCATAAAGATTGGAGCAGAAATAAATGAAATAGAAACAAAGAAAACAATAGCAAAGATAAATAAAAACAAAAGTTGGTTCTTTCAGAAGATAAACAAATTTGATAAACCTTTAGCCAGACTCATCAAGAAAAAAAGGGAGAGGACTCAATAAAGTTAGAAATGAAAAAGCAGAAATTACAACTGACACCACAGAAATACAAAGGATCATGAGACTAATACAGGCAACTATGTGCAAATAAAATGTACAACCTGGAGGAATTGGACAAATTCTTGGAAAGGTACAATCTTCCAAGACTGAACCAGGAAGAAATAGAAAATATAAACAGACCAATCATAGGTACTGAAATTGAAACTGTGATTGAAAATCTTCCAACAAACAAAAGTCTAGGACGAGATCACTTCACTGGTGAATTCTATCAAATATTTGGAGAAGAGCTAACACCTATCCTTCTCAAACTCTTCCAAAAAATTGCAGAGGGAGGATCACTCCTAAACTCGTTCAACGAGGCCACCATCACCCTGATACCAAAACCAAAGATATCAGAAAAAAAAAAAATTACAGACAAATATTACTGATGAGCATGGATGCAAAAGGTACTTAGAGGGAAGTGTATCACCTCTAATGCTTGTATTTGAAAAGAAGAAAGTTCTCTAGTCATTAAGTTTCCATCTTAAGAAAGTAGAAAAGTAGAGTAAAGTAATCCCAGAGCAATCCGAAATAAGGAAACAATAGAGAGTAGAATTCAATTAAATAGAAAGCAGAAAAATAATAGGGAGTAATCCATAAACAAAAGTTAGTTCTTTGAAAATACTTAATAGAGTCAAAAAATGGCTTGTAAGATTGTTAGGAAAAAATAGAAAAAAGAGGGAAGACACAAATTACTGATACTGACCCGTAGAAAACATTGGCAAAGTTGAAAAGCTCAATATTAATGAACAGTATTGAGTTTGAGTAAAAAATTTTTCCTGAAGAAAAACTCCAATTCCAGATGGCTTCAATGTTTACTTCTGTCAAATATTTGAAGAGGAAATATTACCAAGCCTACACAATTAATTACATAAAATAATGGAGGTGGGAACCCTTCCCTTCTCATTTTATAAAGCTAGTGTCACCCTCATTCCAAAAAATGGTCAGTGCTATCATAAGAAGAGAGAACTATATCAACAAAATATTAGCAAACCAAATCCAACAACACATAAAATCATCATACACCATAACCAATTGGGATTCATCCCAAGTTCACAAGGATGGATCAACATATACAAATCAGTCAATGTGGTACTCCACATAAAAGCCAAAAACCACATGATCATCTCAATAGATGCAAAAAAAGCATCTGACAAAATTCAATATGTATTCATGATTAAAACTCTTACAAAAGTGGATATAGAGGGAACATATCTCAAGATAATAAAAGTTATTCATGACAGACCTACAGCCAATATCATACTCAGTAGTGAAAAGCTGAAAGCTTTCCCGCTAAAATCTGGAGCAAGACAAGGTACCCACTCTCACCTCTTCTATTCAACATAGTATTGGAAGTCCTAATCACGGCAGTCAAACAAGAAGAAGAAATAAAAGGTATCCAAACTGGAAAGGAAGAGGTCAAATTGTTATTATATGCAGATGATAATATACTATGTATATAAAACCCTAAAGACTCCACATAAAAACTACTAGAAATGATAAACGAATTCAACAAGGTAGCAGGATACAAGATTAACATAAAGAAATCAGTTGCATTTCTTTTCACCAATGATAAACTATCAGGGAATGTAAAAACACAATACCTTTCAAAATTGCATCCCCCAAAATAAAATACTTATGAATAAATTTGATCAAGGAGGTGAAAGCCTTATACACTGAGAACTACAAAACATTAATAAGGGAAATTGAAGATAATTCAAAGAAATGGAAAGATATCCCATGCTCTTGGATTGGAAGAATAAATATTGTTAAAATGGCTATGTTATCCAAAGCAATCTACAGATTTAATGCAATCCCTATCAAATTACCCATGACATTTTTCACAGAACTAGAACAAATAATCCTAAAATTTATATGGAACCATAAAAGACCCAGAATGACCAAAGCAATCCTGAAGAAAAAGAACAAAGCAGGAGGCATAAACCTCCCAGACTTCAGACAATACTACAAAGCTACAGTTATCAAAACAGTGTTGTATTGGCACAAAATCAGACATATGGATCAATGGAACAGTACAGAGAGCCCAGATATAAACCCACATACCAATTGTCAATTATTCTTCAACAAAGGGGGCAAGAATATACAACAGGGAAAAGACAATCTCTTCAGCAAGTGGTGTTGTGAAAGTTGGACAGCTGCATATAAATCAATGAAATTAGAACACATCCTCTCACCATACATAAAAATAAACTCAAAATGGCTTAAAGACTTAAACATAAGAAATGACACTATAAAACTCCTAGAAGAGATCATAGGCTAAACATTCTCTGACATAAATCTTAACATTGTTTTCTTAGGTTAGTCTCCTAAGGCAATAGAAATAAAAACAAAAATAAACAAATGAGACCTAATCAAACTTACAAGCTTTTTTTTTTTTGCGGTACGTGGACCTCTCACTGTTGTGGCCTCTCCCATTGCGGAGCACAGGCTCCGGACACGCAGGCTCAGCAGCCATGGCTCACAGGCCTAGCCGCTCCGCGGCATGTGGGATCTTCCCGGACTGGGGCACGAACCCATGTCCCCTGCATCGGCAGGTGGACTCTCAATCACTGCGCCACCAGGGAAGCCCCAAACTTACAAGCTTTTGCACAGCATAGGAAATAATAAACAAAACAAAAATACAACCTACAAGAATGGGAGAAAATATTTGCAAATATTGCAACCAACAAGAGCTTAATTTCCAAACTATACAAATAGCTCATAACAACAACAAAACAAACAGCCTACTCAAATAATGGGCAGAAGACATAAATAGACATTTATCCAAAGAACAAATATAGATGACCAATAGGCACATGAAAAGATGCTCAACATTGCTATTAGAGAAATGCAAATCAAAACTACAATGATGTACCACTTCACACCAGTCAGAATGTCCATCATTAAAAAGTTACAAATAACAAATGCTGTAGAGGGTGTGGAGGAAAGGGAACCCTCCTACATTTTTGGTGGGAATGTAAGTTGGTGCAGCCACTGTGGAAAATGGTACGGAGGTATCTCAGAAATCTAAAAACAGAATTAGCATATGATCCAGCAATCCCACTTCTGGGCATATATTCATACAAAAGTATAATTCAGAAAGCCATGTGTCCCTATGTCCATAGCAGCTCTATTCACAATAGCTAAGACATAGAAACAACCTAAATATCCATCGACAGATGAATGAATAAAGATATGGTACATATATACAATGGAATACTACTCAGCCATGAAAAAGAACGAAATAATGCCATTTGCAGCAACATGGATGCAACTAGAGATTATCATACTAAGTGAAGTAAGTCAGAAAGAGAAAGACAAAATATGATATCGCTTATATGTGGAATCTAAAATATGACACAAATGAACCTATCTATGAAACAAAAACAGAATCTTAGACCTAGAGAACAGACTGGTGGTTGCCAAGGGGGAGGGAGTAGGGGGAGCGATAGAATGGAAGTTGGGGTTAGCAGATGTAAGCTTTTATTTATAGAATGGAGAAACAACAAAGTCCTACTATACAGCACAGGGAACTATGTTCAATATCCTATCATAAACCATAATGGAAAAGAATACGTTAAAAAAAAGCATGTATATATATTTAACTGTATTACTTTGCTGTACAGCAAAATTAGCATTGTAAATCAACTATAGTTCACTAAAAATACTGATTTAAAAAAAGGAGAAAGAAGTAGCCCAATATACTTGTGACTATAGTCAATGCAAAATTTCTTAACAAAAGTTTGACAAACCAAATTCAAAAAATATGCAAGAAAAAGGTTAATACATTATGACTAAATGGAATTTATACTAGAATTCAGTTGTATTAACATCTGAAAATCATTCAACTAATTTCACTGTATTAATAGGATAAAAGAAAACTACATGGTCATTTCAACAGGTGCAGAAGAAGCATTTGAAAAAATTCAACACTCTTTCATAACAAAAACACTCAGCTGGCTAGGAATGGAAGGGAACTTACTCAACTTGATTAAGGGTATCTACAAACTACAGCTTACATAATACTCAAAGGTAAAAGGCTTGATATTTTCTCTCTTAACATCTGGAACAAAGTAAGAATGTCTGCTCTCACGACTTTTATTTAACATTGTACTGATGGTCTGTTCTAGTGCATTATAAGGCAAGAAAAAGAAATGAAAGGGAAACAAACTGGAAAGAAAGAAGTAAACTTATTGCTCTTATTTGTAGACAGTATGGTAGTATTTGTAGAAAATCCAGAAAAATAAAAGCTGTTAGAAATATTAAATGAATTTATTAAGGCTATAGAATAAAAGGTCAACATAGAAAAAGCAACTGTATTTCTAAATACTAGCAAGAAAAATTAGAAAATGAAAAAAAAATTAAACCTCCATAATAGCATAAAAGAATACTTAGAAATAAATTCAATTAAAGATTTGCAAGACATTTTCACAGAAAATTACAAAACACTGCATTGGAAAATTGAAGACCTAAATAAATGGAGAGCTATACCATGTTCATGGATTGGAAGACTTAATTTATTAAGATGGCAATTTCCTCCAGATTGACCTACAGATTTAATGCAATTCTAACAGACTTTGTCTTAAGAAATCTGCAAACTGATTTTATTTATATGGAAATAAGTGATCCTTTATCTGATAGCACAAGTGTCAAAAAGTAAAAGCTTCATACTACTGCTCCTGAGATTTATTATTTAAGCTACAAACTGTGCCTATCATTTTTTAAAACAGAAACTTACATATGATCTGGGAACAGGTTTTGCCTTTGAAAGCTTTTTCTTGGAACATCTGTTGGACCATAATAAAGAAACTGAGTATGTCAGTGATGGACTTACAATGGCTAAACAATACATTTAAAAAGTGTGGCAAAATTTTGGGGGTCTATATACTTTATAGATAAGATGTGTGCAGAGAATTAATATTTAACCATACTTTAAACGGATTTTTAGTCAGTTTTCTTACAATCGTCTTCTCCTTCTCCCCTTCTCCTCCCCCTCCCTCCTCCTCCTCCTTCTTTGTTAATATACCTCCAAATAAATGCTAGTATATCTTGAAGATGGGGCTTATGTATTACTCTGGAATAGACTTTGTGTTGATTTTATATTTTATAAAAGAAATATTTGCATCATTACAATTCTTTATTAATGGAAATTTTTTCTTGTTTTTGTAGGGAAGAATGGACAGAAGCTATCCAGGCTGTAGCAGACAGACTCCAGAGGCAAGAAGAGGAGAGAATGAATTGTAGTCCAACTTCACAAATTGATAATATAGGAGAGGAAGAGATGGATGCTTCTACAACCCATCATAAAAGAAAGGTAGGAAAAAACACCTTACTCCCCTCCTCAGCACAACATTTATATGTGTAGAAGAAATATGTTAACAACTGCCATTTGCAAAAACTGTTTGCCAAGTATCTTATGATATGCTATTATATTGGTGTGGATGGTTTTTAATCAGGTGAATCTTAAACCTGTCATTGTTTAAAACCAAATAATTGAAACATCACTTTATTTTAGTGTTTCAGCAACTACCACTGAATGCTGAAAGGGCTTGTTAGGAAGTTGTGATTGATGTGCCATCATACTGCTTTATAATTTGCATTTTTCCCTTATTGTTTTTAATACTATTTTAGAAACTTGGAAATAAAGTGTTTTCCCTAATATGGTCCTTTTCTATTTGGCATTTTGTGTTCTCCTGAAAGCAGAAGGTGAAATGGCTCTGGTATACTTCCTGCTTGGTGCCCCAGTCTCACTAATGTCAGCAGGAAAGCGAACAGTCTTGGAAATTATAACTTTTTATTTTAGTGGCTGCTTCTGAGCCAATGAGAGAAAAAGATTTTTTCTTCCCTCAGTGCTCCAGCATAATAATGGCCAATTTATATATTTATGAGAATTGTAAATTATGTTTTTCATTGCTATAGAAAATTGCAAAGCAACTCCCTATGTAAAAAGTGGTATTTTAAGATTAAGGGTAAAAGTATTCAAAATAGATGAACATGCCATTTTTAATGTTAGAATATATTTGTTATAATAGATTTTAAATTAATCTTCAGGTAGGAAAATGCTAATTCTTAAGGTAATGATCCATGTAATTTGGTATTAGCACAGTGATTAAGAACTCTTTGGAGTTAGACTGCCTGAGTTCAAATCCTCTTTTTCCTATGTGCTAACCATGTGAACTTGCTGAGCTTTACAGTTACAACTTAGATTTAGTTAATCGTCCTTTCCTTACCTGAAATTTCTATTCTAATTAGAATAATATTCTATACTTGATCTTGGCCAAATGTTTGAGAATGCTGTATGTCTTCCTTGAAGACTAATCCTCTATTTTTCAGTTGAATTGTATCCCTGTTTTCTTTTGAATCACCTTAACAACGCTCTTCACTTGTTCCTCAGTTATTGCAAAGAGAAAAATACAATCTAGCTTTACCCACCTTCTCAGAGAGAAAAAAACTTCTTTTGCTCATGTATGTGCACATGTACACAATTAATTTGAAATTTGACTATGCTCATAAATTTAAAGTCATATCCTGATTATTCTCACCTTTTGAGTAATAAACTACCTTGTTCAGTAACAAGCTAGACTGCTGTAGAACTTCTTAATTAGAAAGATTAATAGTAAGATGCTGTTTAGGCAGTTAGAGGTTGAAAGTGGGAAGTTTATAACACTCTAACTAGAAAAACTGTTACTGATAGATGTAAGAATTTTGGAAATGAATATGAAAATCTGCAGAAGAACTTTGAATGAAGAGATACAACCTTTTGAAAGATATAAAAGTGGAAAACTATGGAAGATCCTTCTTTTTCTGTTAAGGCTGGTTGTAAATGATTATTAAAGCATAATACGTTTTCCTGTTTTGTTACCACTGTTGATTATCTTAGAATTTATCACCTTCACTAATTATCACTTATAAAGATTTATTATTTGCTTATTTTGTGCTAGGCTCTGAGCAGTACTTTTATATGTGTTATCTCATTTGATCCTCATAGGAATCATATGAGGTAGGTACTGTTATCCCATTTTACAGTTGAGTCTTCTGGTATTTAAAGAAGTTAAATATCTTATTCAAGCATATAATGACTTTACACACTATGCAACTTCAGTATGCAGTCTACTTTTTATTGATTCACATATCTTGAGCTTCTATAATCTCTATAATTGTTATAGTCATTACATAACCGAGCTATGTTAGAAACAAAATTATACACATAAGGTCTCTTATATTTGTACTCTGTTTCTCAAAATAGTATGTCAAATTGTTGCATTTACACAGTGCTTGAATATTAGTTAATTTCATTTTATATTAGCGAACTCTTGGAAAAATCAGTAGAATTTTAATATTATAGAATACTGGTAGAAAGTGAGGTTTTTGTTGTCCTACTGCTTGAGTTCATGTCCTGGGTCTACAATGTGTGTAATTGTGGGGAAAGTCCCTTAATCCTTCTGTACTTTATTCCCTTTATCTATAAAAGGGAGATAACAGTGGTACTTACCTCATAGAGTTGTGAGGATTAAAATATAGTTTAGAATATATGTGAACTGCATATATACTAAGTGCTCAATGAATATTAGCTATTATTAGCTAGTATTCTACTTTATCCACATAAAGATAATTAAACATTCACATATTTTTAAACTGGAGTCTCCTAGAATTCTCTTGTTGAAACTAAGTCTCCAAAATGAAAAACTGATAGAAGTATTTTGAATTTGGGGGGTGGGGGTCCATTGTCTTATTTAGCTTATATCTTATTTCCATTGTAATTTTTAAATTTTATTTAAAATGAAATAGTATAAAATAGTTTGAAATAACAAAGAGTCCAGAAAAAGAACATTTGTACCACTAACTATGCTATAACAATCGCAATAACTTGGTTCAAAAGGGTGAAATATTACTATCATTTCCTTAAGATGACTCTAAAACTACAGTTGACACATGAACAACACAGAGACTTATTGAGCCGCCCTCTGCACAGTTAAAAATCTGCCTATAAGTTATAGTTGGCCCTCTGTGTCCCAGTTCCCCCTATCTGTGGTTCCTCTGATGCAGCATTCCCTCCATATGCACTCTTGTTTTGTATCTGTGATTCTGCATTTGAGGATTCAACCAACAGTGGATCAAAAAAAATCAGTAGAAAAAATCCACATGTAAATGGATCCACAGAGCTCAAACCCCTGTTGTTCAAGAGTCAGCTATATATCCTTTATGAATGTCAGTTTTAAAAATAATTTTACAAGTTCAGATTATTTTTAATTTTAGATTGTAAACACAAATATTTTCAGATAAGAATATCCTTCTCTGAGAGATAGCTTCAGGACGGCGGAGGAGTAAGGCATCACCTTCCACCCCACGAATACATCAAAAATACATTTACATGAGGAACAGCTCCTACAGAACACCTACTGAATGCTGGCAGAAGACCTCAGACTTCCCAAAAGGCAAGAAACTCCCCTCATACCTGGCTGTGTGGCTAACAGGGTCTTAGTGCTCTGGCCAGGTGTCAGGCCTGAGCCTCTGAGGTGGGAGAACTGAGTTCAGGACATTGGTCCAGCAGAGACCTCCCGGCCCCATGTAATATCAAATGGTAAAAGCTCTCTCAGAGATCTCCATCTCAATGGGAAGAGCCAGCTACACTCAACAACCAGCAAGTTACAGTGCTGGACACCCTATGCCAAACAACTAGCAAGACAGGAACACAACCCCACCCATTAGCGGGAAGGCTGCCTAAAATCATAATAACGTCACAGACACCCCAAAACACACCACTGGGCATGGTCCTGCCCACCAGAAAGACAAGGTCCAGCCTCATACACCAAAACACAGACACCAGTCCCCTCTACCAGGAAGCCTACACAACCCACTGAAACAACCTTAGCCGCTGGGGGCAGACACCAAAAACAATGGGAACAACGAACCTGCAGCCTGCAAAAGGAGACCCCAAACACAGTAAGTTAGGCAAAATGAGAAGACATAGAAACACACAGCAGATGAAGGAGCAAAGTAGAAACTCACCAGACCAAACAAATGAAGGGAAAATAGACAGTCTACCTGAAAAAGAATTCAGAGGAATGATAGGAAAGATGACCCAAAATCTTGAAAATAGAATGGAAAAAATACAAGAAATGTTTAACAAGGACCTAGAAGAACTAAAGGAATCAATAGCAGAATAACTGAGGCAGAAGAACGGATAAGTGACCTGAAAGATAAAATAGTGGAAATAACTACCTCAGAGCAGAATGAAGAAAAAAGAATGAAAAGAATTGAGGACAGTCTCAGAGACCTCTGGGACAACATTAAACGCACCAATATTCAAATTATAGGGGTCCCAGAAGAAGAAGAGAAAAAGAAAGGGACTGAGAAAATATTTCAAGAGGTTATAGTTGAAAACTTCCCTAATATGGGAAAGGAAATAGTTAATCAAGTCCAGGAAGCACAGAGAGTCCCAAAAAGGATAAAACCAAGGAGAAACACGCCAAGACACATATTAATCAAACTATCAAAAATTAAATAAACAATATTAAAAGCAGCAAGGGAAAAACAACAAATAACATACAAGAGAATCCCCATAAGGTCAACAGCTGATCTTTCAGTAGAAACACTGCAAGCCAGAAGGGAGTGGCAGGACATATTTAAAGTGATGAAATGGAAAAACCTACAACCAAGATTACTCTTCTAGCAAGGATCTCATTTAGATTTGACAGAGAAATTAAAACTTTTACAAACAAGCAAAAGCTAAGATAATTCACCACCACCAACCCAGCTTTACAATAAATGCTAAAGGAACTTCTGTAGGCAGGAAACACAAGAGAAGGAAAAGACCAACAATAACAAACCCAAAACAATTAAAAAAATGGTAATAGGAACATACATATCAAATAACTACCTTAAATATAAATGAATTAAATGCTCCAAACAAAAGGCATAGAAGGGCTGGATGGATAAAAACACAATACCTGTATATATGCTGTCTACAAGAAAATCACCTCAGACCTAGGGACAAATACAGACTGAAAGTGAGGGGATGGAAAAAGATATTCCATGTAAATGGAAATCAGAAGAAAGCTGGAGTAGCAATTTTCATATGAGACAATATAGACTTTAAATGAAAGACTATTACAAGAGACAAATAAGGACACTACATAATGATCAAGGGATCAATCCAAGAAGAAGATATAACAATTGTAAATATGCACCCAACATAGGAGCACCTCAATACATAAGGCAAATGCTAACAGTGAAAAAAGGGGAAATCGACAGTAACACAATCATAGTAGGGGATTTTAACACCCCACTTTCACCAATAGACCGATCATCCAAAATGAAAATAAGGAAACAAAAGCTTTAAATGATACATTAAACAAGATAGACTTAATTGATGTTTACAGGACATTCCATCCAAAAACAACAGAATACAATTTCTTCTCAAGTGTTCATGGAACATTCTCCAGGATAGATCATATCTTGGTCAAAATCAAGCCTTGGAAAATTCAATAAAATTGAAATCATATCATGTATCTTTTCTGACCACAACGCCATAAGACTAAATATCAAGTACAGAAAAAAAATCTGTGAAAAATACAAATATGCGGAGGCTAAACAATACTACTAAATAACCAAGACATCACTGAAGAAATCAAAGAGGAAATCAAAAAATACCTAGAAACAAATGACAATGAAAACACGAGGACCCAAAACCTATGGAATTCAGCAAAAGCTATTCTAAGGGGGAAGTTTATAGCAATACCTACCTCAAGAAACAAGAAACATCTCAAATAAACAACCTAACCTTACACCTGAAGCAGTTAGAGAAAGAAGGAAAAAAAAAAACCAAAGTTAGCAGAAGGAAATAAATCTTAAAGATCAGATCAGAAATAAATGAAAAAGAAATGAAGGAAACAAGAGCTAAGATAAAAAAAACTAAGAGCTGGCTCTTTGAGAAGATAAACTAAATTGATAAACCCTTACCCAGACTCATCAAGAAAAAAAGGGAGAAGACTCAAATCAATAGAGTTAGAAATGTAAAAGGAGATGTAACAACTGACACAGCAGAAATACAAAGGATCATGAGGGACTACTACAAGCAACTATATGCCAGTAAAATGGAAAACCTGGAGAAAGTGGACAAATTCTTAGAAAAGCACAACCTTCCAAGACTGAACCAGGAAGAAATAGAAAAAATGAACAGACCGATCACAAGCACTGAAATTGAAACTGTGATTTAAAAATCTTCCAACAAACAAAAGCCCAGGACCAAATGGCTTCACAGGTGAATTCTATCAAACATTTAGAGAAGAGCTAACACCTATCCTTCTCAAACTCTTCCAAAATATAGCAGAGGGAAGAACGTTCCCAAACACATTCTATGAGGCCACCATCACCCTGATACCATAACCAGACAAAGATGTCACAAGAAAAGGAAACTACAGACCAATATCACTGATGAAAATAGATACATAAATCCTCAACAAAATACTAGCAAACAGAATCCAAAAGCACATTAAAATGATCATACACCATGATCAAGTGGGGTTTATTCCAGGAATGCAAGGATTTTTCAATATACACAAATCAATCAGTGTGATAAACCATATTAAAAAATTGAAGGAGAAAAACCATATGATCATCTTGTTAAAGCTTTAGCAAGAAAAAGCTTTTGACAAAATTCAACACCGATTTATGATAAAAACTCTCCAGAAAATAAGCATAGAGGGAACTTACCTCAACATAATAAACACCATATATGCTACAGCCAACTTCATTCTCACTGGTGAAAAAATGAAACCATTTCCACTAAGATCTAGAACAAGACAAGGTTGCCCCCTCTTACCACTATTATTCAACACAGTTTTGGAAGTTATAGCTACAGCAATCAGAAAAGAAAAAAAACAGAATCCAAATCAGAAAAGAAGAAGTAAAACTGTCACTGTTTGCAGATGACATGATACTATACATAGAGAATCCCAGAGATGCTACCAAAGAACTACTAGAGCTAATCAATGAATTTGATAAAGTAGCAGGATATAAAATTAATGCACAGAAATCTCTTGCATTCCTATACACTAATGATGAAAAATATGAAGGAGAAATTAAGGAAGCACTCCCATTTACCACTGCAACAAAAAGAATAAAATACCTAGGAATAAATCTACCTAAGGAGACAAAAGACCTGTATGCAGAAATGTATAAGACACTAATGAAATAAATAAATACAGATGGAGAGATATACCATGTTCTTGGATTGGAAGAATCAACATTGTGAAAAATGACTGTACTACCCAAAGCAATCTACAGATTCAGTGCAATCCCTATCAAACTACGAATGGTGTTTTTCACAGAACTAGTACAAAACATTTCACAATTTGTATGGAAACACAAAAGACCCCAAATAGCCAAAGCAATCTTGAGAAAGAAACCCGGAGCTGGAGGAATCATGTTCCCTGACTTCAAACTCTACTACAACCTACAGTAACCAAGACAGTATTGTAGTGGCACAAAAACAGAAATATAGATCAATGGAACAGGCTAGAAAGTCCAGAGATAAACCCATGCACATATGGTAACCTTATCTTGATAAAAGAGGTAAGAATATACAATGGAGAAAAGACAGCCTCTTCAATAAGTGGTGCTGGGAAAACTGGACATCTACATGTAAAAGAATGAAATTAGAACACTCCCTAATACCTTACAGAAAAATGGACACAAGAGCTTCCCTGATGGCGCAGTGGTTGAGAGTCCGCCTGCCGATGCAGGGGACATGGGTTCGTGCCCCAGTCCGGGAAGATCCCACATGCCACGGAGCAGCTGGGCCCATGAGCCATGGCCACTGAGCCTGCGCGTCCAGAGCCTGTGCTCCACAACGGGAGAGGCCACAACAGTGAGAGGCCCGCATTCCGCAAAAACCAATAAGAACAACAACAAAAAAAATGAACTCAAAATGGATTAAAGACCTAAATATAAGGCCGGGCACTATCAAACTCTTAGAGGAAAACAGGCATAACACTCTAAGACATACATCACAGCAAGATTCTTTTTGACCCACCTCGCAGAGAAATGGAAATAAAAACAAAAATAAACAAATGAGACCTAATGAAACTTAAAACTTTTGCACAGCAAAGGAAAACATAAACAAGATGAAAAGACAACCCTCAGAATGGGAGAAAATATTTGCAAACGAAGCAACTGACAAAGGATTAATCTGCAAAATACACAGGCAGCTCATGCAGCTCAATATCAAAAAAAACAAACAACCTAATCCAGAAATGGGCAGAAGACCTAAATAGACATTTCTCCAAAGGAGATATACAGATTGCCATTAAAAACATGAAAGGTTTCTCAATATCACTAATCATTAGGGAAATGCAAATCAAAATCACAATGAGGTATCACCTTGCAGCAGTCAGAATGGCCATCATCAAAATATCTACAAACAAGGCTTCCCTGGTGGCATAGTTGTTGAGAGTCCGCTTGCCGTTGCAGGGGACATGGGTTCGTGCCCCGGTCTGGGAAGATCCCACATGCTGCGGAGTGGCTGGGCCTGTGAGCCATGGCCGCTGGGCCTGCGTGTCTGGAGCCTGTGCTCCGCAACGGGAGAGGCCATAGCAGTGAGAGACCCGTGTACTGCAAAAAACAAACAAACAAACAAACAAAAAATCTACAAACAGTAAATGCTGGAGAGTGTGAGGGTGTGGAGAAAAGGGAACCGTTTTGCACTGCTGGTGGGAATGTAACTTGATAGAGCCAGTATTGTGAACAGTATGGAGGTTCCTTAAAAAACTACAAATAGAACTACCATTTGACCCAGCAATCCCACTACTGGGCATATACCCTGAGAATACCATAATTCAAAAAGAGTCATGTACCACAATGTTCACTGCAGCTCTATTTACAATAGCCAAGACATGGAAGCAACCTAAGTGTCTATCGACAGATGAATGGATAAAGAAGATGTGGCACATATATACAATGGAATATTACTCAGCCATAAAAAGAAATGAAACTGAGTTATTTGTAGTGAGGTGGATGGACCTAGAATCTGTCATACAGAGTGAAGTAAGACAGAAAGAGAAAAACAAATACCATATGCTAACACATGTATATGGAATCTAAAAAAAAAAAAGGTTCTGTATAACTAGGGGCAGGACAGGAAGGAATAAAGAAGCAGATGTAGAGAATGGGCTTGAGGAGACGGGGAAGGGGAAGGGTAAGCAGGGACGAATGAGAGTGTGGCATGGACATATATATACTACCAAATGTAAGATAGCTAGCTAGTGGGAAGCAGCCGCATAGCACAGGGAGATCAGCTTGGTGCTTTGTGTCCACTTGGGAGCATAGGGAGGGTTGGAGGGAGACACAAGAGGGAGGAGATATGGGGATGTATGTTTATGTAAGGCTGATTCAGTTTGTTATATAGCAGAAACTAACACCATTGTAAAGCAATTATACCCCAATAAAGATATTTTAAAAAAATGAATATCCTTCTCATAATTTACTGAATATATTTTCTTCTTTGTTCACTTTTTGACAAATGGGCACTAGGATGAAGAGAATATCTAGTGATTATAGTAGCTATGCTGAGAATTGTCTTAACTGCTCTCTGTTACCTGGATCAGACAGATGTGGTAGAGTATTGCCATAGTGTCTGCTGTGCAGCTTGAAACTCTTGGAGAGGGAAGGATACTGGTGGCGGAGAGAAGAGGCAAAGGCCTTGCAACCAGATTCTAGTGCTGATCTTTGTTTAAATTAAAAGATGATTTTTCAAAGGAATTTGATTACAGCAGGGGTCCCCAACCCCCCCTCATCCACACACACCCCCGCCAGGCTGCACAGCAGGAAGTGAGCAGCGGGTGAGCAAGCGAAGCTTCATGTGTCACTCCCCATTGGTCCCCATTGCTTGCGTAACTGCCTCAACCATCCCTCCCACCCTCAGTCCATGTTAAAATTGTCTTCCACGAAACCAGTCCCTGGTGCCAAAAAGGTTGGGGTCTGCTGGATTAGAGGATGCAGGAATGCTTAATCTTGGTCTGCCAAGCCGCCATTATCTATACCCTGTCATGTATGTGAAGCGGCACAGCATAAAAGGATTAATAGTCAAATGGGAATAAAAATTCTGCTTAGTTTTCAAGTAACCAATGTAGACCTCTCTGGGAGCAGCTGTTTATCATCTCATGACTTAGGTAAGAAGTATAATCAGTACCTCCTATATTCCCATTATGTCTGATTCCAGTTCTTGGAATTTTCTTACTTACTGCCTGACTACCATAACTGATAACAATGGCTAGCATACAGAGAAGGAGAGGAATAAAAGAACAGACCTGCTGAAATCAAGTGATCTCTCACTTCCTACCCAGAGGGAGGAGCAGCATAATCAGTGTTGTAGAAGTTGACTGATAAGATTAAAGCTTCCCCTTCCTTGGGCAAAAGCACTAGAGGAAGTGGGCAGAGAAGTGAACTTCTTGAAAGCCTCCTTTTCACTCCATGGGCCTTATTTGGTTTATTACTTACATTGTAAATATATGTGGAATTAATCTTTTTTGACCAAATATGCTAAAACCATTGTATTTTTTTCCTTGTATTCCTCTTCAATTATATATAAATATTTGTAACCTAATTTTGGGGCTAGACAATCTTTTTCTTACATTCTAGTGTGTGTGATTTGAATATACTGAGTAAGCACTTTTTGTATATGCACATGCATCTCTTAGCCTAAAACAGCCACATTGATATGTTAGAGATTATGTAAAAGAAAGAGTATAACTCTGTAAAAATATTTCCCTAATAAATTCTTAGGTTTGGATTTTAGAGGGTTAATTTTTCTGGAGCGTGTCTTATGCTGTTTAAAAAAAATTTTTTTTTATTGAAATGTTGTTGATTTACAATATTGCACTAGTTTCAGCTCTTATTTTTAAAATTTTTTTATTGAAGTGTAGTTGATATACAGTATTGTGTTAGTTGATTTACAGTTTGTGTTGGTTTCCCCTTTGGTAACCATAGATTGTTTTCTATGTCTGTGAGTCTGTTTCTGTTTGGGAAATAATTCATTTGTACTTTTTAAAAAGTTTCCACATATAAGTGATGTAATATTTGTCTTTCTCTGACTTACCTTCACTTAGTATGGTAATCTCTACGTCCATCCATGTTGTTGCAAATGGCATTATTTCGTTCTTTTTTCATGGCTGAGTAATATTCCATTGTGTGTGTGTGTGTGTGTGTGTGTGTGTGTGTGTGTATCATATCTTTATCCATTCATGTGTTGATGGACACTTAGTTTGCTTCTATATCTTGGCTATTGTAAATAGTATGTTATGCTCTTATTTTTAATTAAAATCTTATTGTATCTTTTCCCTTAACACCATCCAAAAGAGGAAAATAGTTTACATTACATTTGTAAAGACTAGATAATCACCGTGTATACTGCACTAAAGATGAACATTTGGTATCAGAGATAATTTTTAAATTTTCCAAAGTTTTATCAAAATAGATATGATAAATGTTTCTCATTTTATCATATAGTAATATAAATTTTATATAGTAATGTAAATTTTTGTTAGTAATATGTTTCCATGTAAATTCCTCATTTTTTTTAAGATTGACATACTGACAGAAGCTATGAAATTTAGCGTTAAGGCTGTCATCCTTTTTGAAAACCTCCTTGTCCCTAAGAATTACAATCCTTAAAGAATATGGTACTATTTCATTATTATATGTTGCTTTTCATGTGAAAATGTCATAAAGCAATTTACAGCTTATTTTCTAATTTTTATCCCCAGAATTCATTTTCAGTTTATATGATATTTAGTAATGGGACACAGCAAGTATCATTTCCCAGTATTTTTAGATATAAAATTAGGTGGGTACTGTTCAAATGAAGCTTTGAGCAATAAAAATAACATTATGGCTTATTTATGAGAATAATGTCTGTCAGTTCTTCACTGCTGTGAAGTAAAGTTCCCAAGTTTAATATCTTAAAACAATGACAGTATATAATTTCTTCTGATTTTGTGGTTTGCCTGGGCAATTCTGCTGGTCTCACTTGGACCTTTCAAGCAGCTGTATTCAGCTGGCACATGGACTGGGCTGGAAGATCCATGAAAGCCTTTCTCCCATGTCTGGATTTTTGGTTCTCCTCCAGTGAGCTCTCTCTTCATGTGATGTCTCATATTCCAGGGCCTCTCCATATGGCCTTTCTCTCCAGCAGATAGCCTGGACTTCCTTACAGCATGAGAGCTGACTTTTAAGAATGAAACTTTTCCAAGAAGGAGAAAGCATACGCTCCCAGACTTAAAGGCTAAGTCCGGAACTGGCACTCTATCACTTTGATGGTATTTTGTGTTTAAAGCTGGACTCAAAGCCAGCCCAGGGACAGGGAAAGTTGACTCCACTTCTTCATGGGAGGAATGGCATGTACATACAGGGAGTCGGGACTGGAGGAATTAGTGTCTGCCATTTTTGGAGACTACCTAGCACAAAGAGCTTTGTGGTAATATAGTATTACTTGATTTTTAAAAACCTGTTAATGAAAATGGAATTACTTAGTATTACCTACTGTTTGTTCAAATAACAGTAATTCTGTTAACTCTATTCTGTATATTTAGAGTGACATCTTTGGTTTTTAGTTGAATTAATAAATATACTTGGTTATTTTCCCTATCTCTTGCTACTTTTCTTTGAATTAGAGATGCTACTAAATGATTAAGACAGTGTAACTTGACATTTGGAAAAATTACCAAGATTATAGGTAGCAAATATTATTGAAAAGGAGTGAAACCATTCATTCTAAAATTTTTAGAATTTTTACATGTATCTACAGACATATTCACCAGTGAACCATCTGGTCCTAGAGTTTTCTTGTTGAAAGATTTTTGACCACAATTCAATTTCCTTGATAGATATAGGATATTCAAATTATCTGTTTCTTCTAGAGTAACCTTTGAATTTGAACCTTTCAAGGAATTTGTTCACTTCATATAAGTTGTTGATTTTATGGACATAAAGTTGTTTATAATACTCCCTTGGGATCCTTTCAGTATCTGTAGAATCTGTAATGCTGTTACCTCTCTCATTCCTAATATTAGTTATTTGCATCCTCTTTCTTTCTTTTCCTGAATAATCTGGCTAGAGATGTATCAATTTTATTGATTTTCTCAAAGAACCAGCTTTTGGTTACATCAGTTTTTCATTCTTCTTATTTTTTTTTCATTTTTTAATTGGAGTATAGTTGATTTACAATGTTGTGTTAGTTTCTGCTGTAAAGCAGAGTCGTGCATATACATATATCCACGCTTTTTTAGATTCTGTTCCCATATAGGTCATTATAAAGTACTGAATAGAATTCCCTGTGCTCTTCATCAGGTTCTTATTATTTATCTGTTCTATATATGGTATGTATATGTCAAATTCGAATCTCCCAATTTATCCCTTCCCCTCCTTTCCCCCCTGATAACCACAAGTTTATTTTCGACATCTGTGACTCAACTTCTATTTTGTAAATGGGTTCATTTGTACCATTTCTTTAGATTCCACATATAAGTGATATCATATGATATTGTTTTCTCTGTCTGACTTACTTCACTCAGTATGACAAACTCTAGATCCAACCATGTCGCTGAAAATGGCATTATTTCATTCTTTCTTATGGCTGAGTAATATTCCATTGTATATATGTACCACATCTTCCTTATCCATTCCTCCACTGATGGATATTTAGGTTGCTTCCATGTCCTGGCTGTTGTAAATAGTGATGCAGTAAACATTGGGGTGCATGTATCTTTTTGAATTATGGTTTTCTCTGGGTATATGCCCAGGAATGGGATTGCTGGATCCTATGGTAGCTTTATTTTTAGTTTTTAAGGTATCTTCCTTCTGTTCTCCATAGAGGCTGTATCAATTTACTTTCCCACCAACAGTGCAAGAGGGTTCCATTTTCTCCACACCCTCTCCAGCATTTATTCTTTCTAGATTTTTTGATGATGGCCATTCTGACCTGTGTGAGGTGGTACCTCACTGTAGTTTTGGTTTGCATTTCTCTAATAATAAGTGATGTTGAGCAACTTTTCATGTGTCTCTTGGTCATCTGTATGTCTTTGGAGAAATATCTGTTTAGATCTTTGGTCCACTTTTTAAATGGGTTTGTTTTTTTGATACTGAGCTGTATGAGCTCTTTGTATACTTTGGAGATTAATCCCTTGTCCGTTGCTTCGTTTGTAGATATTTTCTCCCATTCTATGGGTTTTCTTTTTGTTTTGTTTATGGTTTCCTTTTCTGAGCAAAAGCTTTTATGCTTAATTAGATCACATTTGTTTATTTTTGTTTTTATTTTCATTACTTTCAGAGGTGGATCAAAAAAGACGTTACTGCCATTTATGTCAGAGAGTGTTCTGCCCATGTTTTTCTCTAAGAGTTTTATAGTATCTGGTGTTACATTTATGTCTTAATGCATTTGGATTTATTTTTGTGTATGGTATTAGAGAATGTTCTAATTTCATTCTATTACATCTAGTTGTCCAGTTTTCCCAGTGCCTCTTATTGAAGAATTCCTCCATTGTGCATTCTTGCCTCCTTTTTCATAGATTAGGTGACCATAGGTGTGTGGTTTATCTCTGTACTTTCTATCCTGTTCCATTGATCTATATTTCTGTGTTTTTGTGACAGTACCATACTGTTTTGATGACTGTAGCTTTGTAGTATAGTCTGAAGTCAGATAGCCTGATTCTCCCAGCACTGTTTGTCTTTCTCAGGATTCTTTTGGCTATACAGGGTCCTTTGTGTTTCCATACAAATTTAAAATTTTTTTGTTCTAATTCTTTGAAGAATGCCATTGATAATTTGATAGGAATTACATTGAAACTTTAGATTGCCTTGGACACTATAGTCATTCTGACCACATTCATTCTTCCAATCCAAGAACATGGTCTCTTTTTCCAATGGTTTGCAATGTCTTCAATTTCTTTCATCAGTGTCTTAGAGTTTTCAGAGTTCATGTCTTTGGTCTCCTTAGGTAGGTTTATTCCTAGATATTTTACTCTTTTTTGATGCAATGGTAAATGGGATTGTTTTGTTAAAATCCGTTTCTGATCTTTGTTTTTAGTGTATAGAAATGCAACAGATTTCTATGTATTAGTTTTGTGTCCTGCAACTTTACCAAATTCATTGATTAGTTCTATTAGTTTTCTGGTAGCATCTTTAGGATTTTTGATGTATAGTATCATGCAAACAGTGACAGTTTTTTTAAAAAATCTTTATTGGAGTATAATTGCTTTACAATGGTGTTTTAGTTTCTGCTTTATAACAAAGTGAATCAGTTATACATATACATATGTTCCCATATCTCTTTGCTCTTGAGTCTCCCTCCCTCCAGCACTCCCTATCCCACCCGTCTAGGTGGTCACAAAGCACTGAGCTGATCTCCCTGTGCTATGCAGCTGCTTCCCACTAGCTATCTATTTTACGTTTGGTAGTGTATATATGTCCATGCCACTCTCTCACTTTGTCACAGCTTACCCTTCCCCCTCCCCATATCCTCAAGTCCATTCTCTAGTAGGTCAGTGTACTTATTCCCGTCTTACCCCTAGGTTCTTCATGACATTTTTTTTTTTAGATTCCATATATATGTGTTAGCATACGGTATTTGTCTATCTCTTTCTGACTTACTTCATTCTGTATGACAGACTCTAGATCCATCCACCTCACTACAAATAACTCAATTTTGTTTCATTTTATGGCTGAGTAATATTCCATTGTATATATGTGCCACATCTTCTTTATCCATTTATCCAATGATGGACACTTAGGTTGCTTCCATGTCCTAGCTATTGTAAATAGAGCTGCAATGAACATTTTGGTACATGACTCTTTTTGAATTATGGTTTTCTCAGGGTATATGCCCAGTAGTGGGATTGCTGGTAGTTCTATTTGTAGTTTTTTAAGGAACCTCCATACTGTACTCCATAGTGGCTGTACCAATTCACATTCTCACCAGCAGTTCAAGAGTATTCCCTTTTCTCCACACCCCCTCCAGCATTTATTGTTTGTAGATTTTTTAATGATGGCCATTCTGACCAGTGTGAGATGATAACTCATTGTAGTTTTGATTTGCATTTCTCTAATGATTAATGATGTAGAGCATTCTTTCATGTGTTTGTTGGCAATCTGTATATCTTCTTTGGAGAAATGTCTATTTAGGTCATCTGCCCACTTTTGGATTGGGTTGTTTGTTTTTTTGATATTGAGCTGCATGAGCTGCTTATAAATTTTGGAGATTAATCCTTTGTCAATTGTTTCATTTGCAAATATTTTCTCCCATTCTGAGGGTTGTCTTTTGGTCTTGTTTATGGTTTCCTTTGCTGTGCAAAAGCTTTGAAGTTTCATTAGGTCCCTTTTGTTTATTTTTGTTTTTATTTCCATTTCTGTAGGCGGTGGGTCAAAAAGGATCTTGCTGTGATTTATGTCATAGAGTGTTCTACCTATGTTTTCCTCTAAGAGTTTGATAGTTTCTGGCCTTACATTTAGGTCTTTAATCCATTTTGAGCTTATTTTTGTATATGGTGTTAGGGAGTGTTCTACTCTCATACTTTAACATGTACCTGTCCAGTTTTCCCAGCACCACTTATTGAAGAGGCTGTCCTTTCTCCACTGTACATTCCTGTCTCCTTTATCAATGATAAGGTGACCATATGTGCATGGGTTTATCTCTGGGCTCTCTATCCTGTTCCATTGATCTATATTTCTGTTCTTGTGCTAGTACCATACTGTCTTGATTACTGTAGCTTTCTAGTATACTCTGAAGTCAGGGAGCCTGATTCCTCCAGCTGTGTTTTTCGTTCTCAAGATTGGTTTGGCTATTTGGGGTCTTTTGTGTTACCATACAAATAGTGAATTTTTTTGTTCTAGTTCTGTGGAAAATGCCAGTGGTAGTTTGATAGGGATTGCATTGAATATGTAGATTGCTTTGAGTTGTAGAGTCATTTTCACAATATTGATACTTCCAATCCAAGAACATGGTATATCTCTCCATCTCTTTGTGTCATCTTTGATTTCTTTCATCAGTGTCTTATAATTTTCTGCATACAGGTCTTTTGTCTCCTTAGGTAGGTTTATTCCTAGATATTTTATTCTTTTTGTTGCAGTGGTAAGTGGGAGTGTTTCCTTAATATCTCTTTCAGATTTTTCGGCATGAGTGTGTAGGAATACAAGAGATTTCTGTGCATTAATTTTGTATCCTGCTACTTTACCAAATTCATTGATTAGCTCTGGTAGTTTTCTGGTAGCATCTTTAGGATTCTCTATGTATAGTATCATGTCATCTGCAAACAGTGACAGGTTTACTTCTTTGCCGATTTGGATTCCTTTTATTTCCTTTTCTTCTCTGATTGCTGTGGCTAAAACTTCCAAAACTATGTTGAATAAGAGTGGTGAGAGTGGGCAACCTTGTTTTGTTCCTGATGTTAGTGGAAATGGTTTCAGTTTTTCACCATTGAGGACGATGTTGGCTGTGGGTTTGTCATATATGGCCTTTATTATGTTGAGGAAAGTTCCCTCTATGCCTACTTTCTGCAGGGTTTTTATCATAATTGGGTGTTGAATTTTGTCAAAAGCTTTCTCTGCATCAACTGAGATGATCATATGGTTTTTCTCCTTCAGTTTTTTAATATGGTGTATCACGTTGATTGATTTGCGTATATTGAAGAATCCTTGCATTTCTGGAATAAACCCCACTTGATCATGTTGTATGATTCTTTTAATGTGCTGTTGGATTCTGCTTGCTAGTATTTTGTTGAGGATTTTTGCATCTATGTTCATTAGTGATATTGACCTGTAGTTTTCTTTCTTTGTGACATCTTTATCTGGTTTTGGTATCAGGGTGATGGTGGCCTCATAGAATGAGTTTGGGTGTATTCCTCCCTCTGCTATATTTTGGAAGAGTTTGAGAAGGATAGGTGTTAGCTCTTCTCTAAATGTTTGGTAGAATTCGCCTGTGAAGCCGTCTGGTCCTGGGCTTTTGTTTTTTGGAAGATTTTTAATCACAGTTTCAATTGCAGAGCTTGTGATTGGTCTGTTCATATTTTCTGTGTCTTCCTGAGTCAGTCTTGGCAGGTTGTGCATTTCAAAGAATTTGTCCATTTCTTCCAGGTTGTCCATTTTATTGGCATAGAGTTGCTTGTAGTAATCTCTCATGATATTTTGTTTTTCTCCAGTGTCAGTTGTTACTTCTCCTTTTTCATTTCTAATTCTACTGATTTGAGTCTTCTCCCTTTTTTTCTTGATGAGTCTGGCTAATGGTTTATCAGTTTTGTTTATCTTCTCAAAGAACCAGCTTTTAGTTTTATTGATCTTTGCTATCATTTCCTTCATTTCTTTTTCATTTTTTCTGATCTGATCTTTATGATTTCTTTCCTTCTGCTAACTTTGGGGTTTTTTTGTTCTTTATTCTCTAATTGCTTTAGGTGCAAGGTTAGGTTGTTTATTCGAGATGTTTCCTGTTTCTTAAAGTAGGATTATATTGCTATATACTTCCCTCTTAGAACTGCTTTTGCTGCACCCCATAGATTTTGGGTCATCGTGTCTACATTGTCATTTGTTTCTAGGTATTTTTTTTTATTTCCTCTTTGATTTCTTCAGTGATCACTTCGTTATTAAGTAGTGTATTTTCTAGCCTCCATTTGTTTTTATTTTTTACAGATCTTTCCCTGTGATTGATATCTAGTCTCATAGTGTTGTGGTCAGAAAAGATACTTGATATGATTTCAATTTTCTTAAATTTACCAAGGCTTGTTTTGTGACCCAAGATATGATCTATCCTGGAGAATGTTCCATGAGCACTTGAGAAAAATGTGTATTCTGTTGTTTTTGGATGGAATGTCCTATAAATATCAAGTAAGTCCATCTTGCTTAATGTATCATTTAAAGCTTGTGTTTCTTTATTTATTTTCATTTTGGATGATCTGTCCATTGGTGAAGGTGGGGTGTTAACGTCCCCTACTATGAATGTATTACTGTCAATTTCCCCTTTTATGGCTGTTAGTATTTGCCCTATGTATTGAGGTGCTCGTATGTTGGGTGCATAAATATTTACAATTGTTATATCTTCTTCTTGGCTCGATCACTTGATCATTATGTAGTGTCCTTCTTTGTCTCTTCTAATAGTCTTTATTTTAAAGTCTATTTTGTCTGATATGAGAATTGCTACTCCAGCTTTCTTTTGATTTCCATTTGCATGGAATATCTTTTTCTATCCGTTCACTTTCAGTCTGTATGTGTCCCTAGGTCTGAAGTGGGTCTCTTGTAGACAGCATATATATGGGTCTTGTTTTGTATCCATTCAGCCAATCTGTGTCTTTTGGTCGGAGCATTTAATCCATTTACATTTCAGGTAATTATCGATATGTATGTTCCTATTCCCATTTTCTTAATTGTTTTGGGTTTTTTATTGTAGGCCTTTCCCATCTCTTGGGTTTCTTGCTTAGAGAAGTTCCTGTAGCATTTGTTGTAAAGCTGGTTTGGTGGTGCTGAACTCTCTCAGCTTTTCCTTGTCTGTAAAGGTTTTAATTTCTCCATCAAATGTGAATGCCATCCTTGCTAGGTAGAGTAATCTTGGTTGTAGGTTTTTCTCCTTCATCACTTTAAATATGTCCTAACACTCCCTTCTGGCTTGCAGAATTTCTGCTGAAAGTTCAGCTGTTAACCTTATAGGGATTCCCTTGTGTGTTATTTGTTTTTTTTTCCCTTGCTGCTTTTAATATGTTTTCTTTGTATTTAATTTTTGATAGTTTGATTTATACGTGTCTTGGCATGTTTCTCCTTGGATTTATCCTTTTTGGGACTCTCTGTGCTTCCTGGACTTGATTAACTATTTCCTTTCCCATATTAGAGAAGTTTTCAACTATAATCTCTTGAAATATTTTCTCAGTCCCTTTCTTTTTCTCTTCTTCTTCTGGGACCCCTATAATTTGAATATTGGTGCGTTTAATGTTGTCCCAGAGGTCTCTGAGACTGTCCTCAGTTCTTTTCATTCTTTTTTCTTCATTCTGCTCTGCAGTAGTTATTTCCACTATTTTATCTTCCAGGTCACTTATCTGTTCTTGTGCTATTGATCCATTTTAGAGTATTTTTAATTTCATTTATTGTGTTATTCATCATTGCTTGTTTCCTCTTTAGTTCTTCTAGGTCTTTGTTAAATGTTTCTTGCATTTTCTGTATTCTATTTCCAAGATTTTGGATTATCTTTACTATCATTATTCTGAATTCAGTTTCAGGTAGACTGCCTATTTCCTCTTCATTTGTTAGGTCTGGCGGGTTTTTATCTTGCTCCTTCATCTGCTGTGTGTTTTTCTGTCTTCTCATTTTACTTATCTTACTGTGTTTGGGGTCTCCTTTTTGCAGGCTTCAGGTTCTTAGTTCCCTTTGTTTTTGGTGTCTGTCCCCAGTGGCTAAGGTTGGTTCAGTGGGTTGTGTAGGCTTCCTGGTGGAGGGGACTAGTGCCTGTGTTCTGGTGGATGAACCTGGTATTTGTCTTTCTGGTGGGCAGGTCCACGTCTGGTGGTGTGTTTTGGGGTGTCTGTGGCCTTATTATGATTTTAGGCAGCCTCTCTGCTAATGGGTGGTGTTGTGTTCCTGTCTTGCTAGTTGTTTGGCATAAGGTGTCCAGCACTGTAGCTTGCTCGTCATTGAGTGAAGCTGGGTGTTGATGTTGAGATGGAGATCTCTGGGAGATTTTCGCCATTTGATATTATGTGGAGCTGGGAGGTCTCTTGTGGACCAGTTTCCTGAAGTTTGCTCTCCCACGTCAGAGGCACAGCACTGACTCCTGGCTGCAGCACCAAGAGCCTTTCATCAACATGGCTCAGCCTGCTAGTTTTGGAGGGTCTCCTGCAGAGGTGGGGGCCAGCTGTGTCTTATCATGAGGACAAGGACCAGTAAAGCCTTCTAGTGTTGGAAGTTCTCCTGCAGAGGTGGAGGGTGGTTGTGTCTCACCGTGCAGATAAGGGCACTGGCAGCAGAAGTTCTCAAGAGTGACAGTTTTACTTCTTCTTTTCCAATTTGGATTTCTTTTATTTCTTTTTCTTCTTGGATTTCCCTGGCTAGGACTTCCAAACCTATGTTGAATAAAAGTGGCAAGAGTGCACATCCTTGTCTTTTTCCTGATCTTAGAGGAAATGTGTTCAGCTTTTCACCATTGATTATGATGTTTGCTGTGCAGTTGTCATATATGACGTTTATTATGTTGAGGTATGTTCCCTCTATGCCCACTAATGGGAGATTTTTTATCATAAATGGTTGTTGAATTTTGTTAAAAGCCTTTTCTGCACTAATTATATGGTTATATGATTTTTATTCTTCAATTTCTTAATGTTCTGTATCACATTGATTGATTTACGTATGTTGAAGAATCCTTGCATTCCTGGGATAAATCCCACTTGATCATGGTGCATGATCCTTTTTATTTTTTAATGAATTTTTAAAATTGGAATATAATTGCTTTACAATGTTGTGTTAGTTTCTGCTGTACAATGAAGTGAATCAGCTATATGTATATATTTATCCCCTCCCTCGTGGACCTCCCTCCCTGCCTCCATCACACCCATCTATGTCATCACAGACCACCAAGCTGAACTCCATGTGCTATACAGCGGGTTCCCACTAGGTCTGTATTTTACAGGTGGTAGTGTATTTATGCCACACCTAATCTTCCAATTCATCCAACTCTCCCCTTCTCCCACTGTGTCCACAGGTCCATTCTCTACATCTACATCTCTATTCCTGCCCTGCAAATAAGTTCATGTGTACCATTTTTATAGATTCCACATATATGTGTTAATATATAATATTTGTTTTTCTCTATCTGACTTACTTCACTCTGTATGACAGATGGTAGGTCCATCCATATCACTGCAAATGACCCAACTTTATTTCTTTTTCTGGCTGTATAATATTCCATTATATATATGTATCACATCTTCTTTATGTTTTCATCTGTTGGTAGATATTTAGGTTGTTTCCATGTCCTGGTTATTGTAAATAGTACGGCAGTGAACATTGGGTTACATATGACTTTTTTAATATAAATTTATTTATTTTATTTATTTATTTTTAGCTGAATTGGGTCTTCGTTGCTGTGCATGGGCTTTCTCTAGTTGTGGTGAGCGGGGGCTGCTCTTTGTTGCATAACACAGGTTTCTCATTGCGGTGGCTTTTTATGTTGCGGAGCATGAGCTCTAGGTGTGCATGCCTCAGTAGTTGTGCTGCACAGGCTTAGTGCTCCATGGCACATGGGATCTTCCCAGACCAGGGATCGAGCCTGTGTCCCCTGCATTGGCAGGTGGATTCTTAACCACTGCGCCACCAAGTAAGTCCCTGTGACTTTTTGAATTATGGTTTTCTCTGGGTATATGCCCAGTAGTGGGATTGCTGGGTTATATGCTAGCTCTATTTTTAGTTTTTTAAGGAACCACCATACCATTCTCCACAGTGGCCATATCTATTTACATTCCCACCAACAGTGCAAGAGTGTTCCTTTTTCTACACACCCTCTCCAGCATTTATTGTTTGTAGATGTTTTGGTGATGGCTATTCTGAACCGGTGTGAAGTGATACCTCATTGTGATGTTGATTTGCATTTCTCTAATGATTAGTGCTGTTGAGCATCTTTTCGTGTGCCTCTTGGGCATCTGTGTGTCTTCTTTGGTGAAATGTCTGTTGAGCTACATGAGCTGTTTTTATATTTTGGAGATTAAGCACTTGTCTGTTGCTTATTTTGCAAATATTTTCTCACAATCTGAGGGTTGTCTTTTAGTCTTGTCTATTGTTTCCTTTGCTGTGCAAAAGCTTTTATGTTTAATTGGGTCACATTTGCTTATTTTTGTTTTTATTTTCATTACTGTAGGAGGTGGGTCATAAAAGATGTTGCTGTGATTTATGTCAGAAAGTGTTCTGCCTATGTTTTCCTCCAATAATTTTATAGTGTCCAGTCTTACATTTAGGTCTTTAATCCATTTTAAGTTTATTTTTGTGCATGGTGTTAGGCAGTGCTCTGATTTCATTCTTTCATATGTAGTTGTACAGTTTTCCCAGCACCACTTATTGAAGAGGATGTTTTTTCTCCATCTTATATTCTTGCCTGCTTTGTCATAGATTAGGTGACCATATGTGTGTGGGTTTATCTCTGGGCTTTCTATCCTGTACCATTGATCTTTATTTCTGTTTTTGTGCTAGTACCATACTGTCTTGTTTACTGTGGCTTTGTATTATAGTCTGAAGTCAGGGAGCCTGATTCCTTCAGCTCTGTGTCTCTTTCTCAAGATTGCTTTGGCCATTCAGGGTCTTTTGTGTTTCCATACAAATTGTAAAATATTTTGTTCTAATTCTGTGAAAAATGCCCTTGGTAATTTGATGGAAATTGCACTGAACCTGTAGATTCCTTTTGGTAGTATAGTCCTTATCATAATATTGATTCTTCCAATCGAGGAGCATGGTTTATCTCTCCATTTGTTTGTGCCATCTTTGATTTCTTTCATAAGTGTTTTATAGTTTTCAGAGTACAGGTCTATTGCCTCCTTAGGTATTCTATTCTTTTGTTGCAATGGTAAATGTGATTGTTTCCTTAATTTGTTTTTCTGATCTTTTGTTCTTAGTGTATACAAATACAAGAGATTTCTGTGCATTACTTTTGTATCCTGCACCTTTACCCAATTCACTGATTAGCTCTGCTAGTTTTCTGGTGGCATCTTTAGGATTTTCTATGTAAAGTATCGTGTCATCTGCAAACAGTGACAGTTTTACTTCTTCATTTCCAATTTGTCTTCCTTTTATTTCTTTTTCTCCTCTGATTGCTGCGTCTAGGACTTCCAATACTATGTTGAATAATAGTGGTGAGAGTGGACATCCTTGTTTTTTTCTTGACCTTAGAGAATATGCTTTCACTTTTTCACCATTGAGAATGATGTTTGCTGTGTATTTGTTATATGGCCTTTATTATGTTGAGGTAGGTTCTTTGTACACTCACTTTCTGGAGATTATTATGATAAATGGTCGTTGAAATTTGTCAAAAGGTTGTTCTGCATCCATTGATAATTATATGGTTTTCCTTTAATTTGTTAATATGGTGTATCACATTGATTGATTTGCGTTTATTGAAGAATCGTTGCATCCCTGGGATAAAACCCTCTTGATCATGTTGCATGACCCTTGAATGTGTTGTTGGAATCTGTTTGCTAGTGTTTTGTTGAGGATTTTTGCTTCTATGTTCATCAGTGACACTGGTCCATAATTTTCTTTTTTTGTGATATCTTTTTCTGGTTTTGGTATCAGGGTGATGGTGGATTCATTGAACGAGTTTGGGAGTGTTCCTTCCTCTGCAATTTTTTGGAATAGTTTCAGAAGGATAGTTGTTAGCTCTTCTTTCAATGTTTCATGGAATTCACCTATGAAACCATCTGGTCCTGCAGTTTTGTTTGTTGGAAGATTTTTAATCACAGTTTCAATTTCATTACTTGTGATTGGTCTGTTTATATTTTCTATTTCTTCCTGGTTCAGTCTTGGAATGTTGTACCTTTCCAATAATTTGTCCATTTCTTCCAGGTTGTCCATTTTATTTGCATAGAGTTGCTTGTAGTAGTCTCTTATGATCCTTTGTATTTCTGCAGTGTCAGTTGTAATTTCTTCTTTTTCATTTCTAATTTTAAAGATTTGAGTCCACTCACTTTTTTCTTGATGAGTCTGGCTAAAGGTTTATCAATTTTTTTTAATCTTCTCAAGGAACCAACTTTTGTTTTTATTGATCTTTGCTATCGTTTTCTTCATTTCTATTTCATTTATTTCTGCTCTGATCTGTATGATTTCTTTCCTTCTACTAACTCTGTGCTTTCCTTGTTCTTCTTTCTCTAGTTGCTTTAGGTGTAAGATTAGATTATTTATTTGAGATTTTTTTTTGTTTTTTGAGGTGAGTTTGAATTGCTATAAGCTTCCTTCTTAGATCTGCTTTTTCTGAGTTCTGTAGGTTTTGTGTCATCATGTTTTCATTGTCCTTTGTCTCTAGGTATTTTTTTATTTCCTCTTTGCTTTCTTCAATGATCTCTTGGGTTTTTAGCATTGCAGTGCTTTGCCTCCATGTGTTTGCGTTTTTTAGTTTTTTTCCTCTACTTGATTTCTAATCTCATAGCGTTGTGGTTGGAAAAGATGTCTGACACGATTTCAATTGGTAAAAATTTTCCAGTGCTTGATTCCTTACCCAAGATGTGATCTATCCTGGAGAATCTTCCATGTGCACTTGAGAAGATAGTGTATTCTGCTGCTTTTGTGTGGAATGTACTTTAAATATCAATTAAGTCTATCTGGTCTATGGTGAGATTTAAAGTTTGTGTTTCCTTATTTATTTTTGTGCTGGATGATGTGTCCTTTGCTGTTAGTGGGGTGTTAAAGTCTCTGAGTATAAGGTGTTACTGTCTTTTTCCCCTTTTTTGGCTGTTAGCATTTGCCTTATAGAGTTGCTCCCGTGTTGAGTACATAAGTATTTATAATTTTTATGTTTTCTTCTTAGATTGATCACTTGATTGATATGTAGTGTCCTTCCTTATGTCTTGTAACAGTCTTTATTTTAAAGTCTATTTTATCAGATATGAGTATTGCTTCTCCAGCTTTCTTATGATTTCCTTTTGCATGGAATATCTTTTTCCGTCTCCTCACTTTCAGTCTGTATGTGTCTTTAGGTCTGAAAAGGGTCTCTTTTAGATAGCATATATGGGTCCTGTTTTTGTATCCATTCAGCCAGTCTGTGTCTTTTGCTTGGAGCATTTAATCCATTTACATTCAAGGCAATTATCGATATGTATGTTCCTATTACCATTTTCTTAATTGTTTGGGGTTTGTTTTTTGGGGTATTTTTCTTCTTTTGCATTTCCTGCCTAGAGAATTTGCTTTAGCATTTGTCGTAAAGCTGGTTTGGTGGTGCTGAATTCTCTTACCTTTTGCTTGTCTGTAAAGCTTTTGATTTCTCCATCGAATCTGAATGAGATCCTTGCTGGGTAGAGTAATCTTGCTTGTAGGTTTTTCCCTTTCATCCCTTTAAATATATCCTGCCACTCCCTTCAGACCTGCACAGTTTCTACTGAAAAATCAGCTGATAGATAACCTTATAGGGATTCCCTTGTATGTTATTTGTTGCTTTTTCCTTACTGTTTTTAATATTTTTTCTTTGAATTTAGTTGTTGTTAGTTTGATTAATATGTGTCTTGCCGTGTTTCTCCTAGTGTTTATCTAGTATGGGGCTCTCTGCGCTTCCTGAACTTGATTGACTAATTCCTTTCCCATGTTAGGGAGGTTTTCAACTCTAATTTCTTCAGATATTTTCTCAGACCCTTTCTCTCTCCGTTCTTCTTCTGGGACCCCTACAATTCAAATGTTGGTGCACTTAATGTTGTCCCAGACGTCTCTGAGACTGTCCTCAGTTCTTTTCAGTCTCTTTTCTTTATTCTGCTCTTTGGAAGTTATTTCCACCATTCTGTCTGCCAGCTCATTTATTCCTTCTTCTGCGTCAGTTATTCTGCTATTGATTCCTTTTAGTGTATTTTTCATTTCAGTTATTGTGTTGTTCTTCAACTGTTTGTTTTTTAGTTCTACCTGGTGTTTGTTAACCATATCTTGTATTTCCTTGATCCGTGCCTCCATTCTATTTTTGAGATTTTGGATCATCTTTATTATCATTACTCTGAATTCTTTTTCATATTACTTGCCTATTTTCTCTTCATTTATTTGGTCTTGTAGGTTTTTACCTTGTTCCTTCGTCTGTAACATATTTTTTTGTTGTCTTATTTTTTTTTGTTGGGTGGTGCTGTGTTCTCATCTTACTGGTTTTTTGGCCCAAGGCACCCAGCACTGGAGTTTACAGGCATTTGTTTAGAGCCGGGTCTTGGTGTTGAGATGAGGATTTCTGGGAGACCTCACTCTGATTAATATTTCCTGTGGTTTGAGGTTCTCTATTAATCTCGTGGTTTGGGCTTGGGGCACACTGCACCGGAACTCAGACCCAATCCCTGGCCTGGGAAGCAAGATCCCTCAAACCACCTGGTGTGGGAAAAGAGAAGAAGAAGAAAAAAAAGGACCAAATAGAGAGACTGATGTAGAGAACAAACGTTATGGACACCAAAGGGGAAAGCAGCTGGTTGGGGCGGGGTGGGGGGTGATGAATTGGAAGATTGGGATTGTCATATATACTCTAATATGTATAAAATAGATAACTAATATGAACCTGCTTAGAAAAAAATAAATAAAATTCAAAAAAGGAGCAATACAAAAACAAACAATAAAAAATAAAAAAAAATTAGAAAAAAATATATTAGGAAAATGAAAAATATAAGTGAAACAACAAAAACAAGGCAAAACAGAACCACAACAGAAAAAACAGGTGGGTGGGATCAATTCAAAACGGGTAGAACAATAACAATGTATAAAGAACAAAATAAAATTAGAAAAATTTGAAAATTTATTTGAAAAAATAAAAATTAAAATGAAACAACAAAATAAAATGGAACCACAACCTTAAAAAGAAAAAAAAAATGCTGGAAAAGGCCTTGGCTATGGGGGTGGGGCACGGCTTAGTTGAGAGCGATGTTTAGGCAGGGGGCGGGACCTAGGCTCAGGACCCATGCAACCTGAATATTCAGCGCTGCTGGAGAGGGCCTCGGAGTGCAGAGTTCAGAGGTAAGGCGCTGGGTGGAGGTGCGGGGGCAGGGTTTACGCCCAACTTGTTCAGAGGGGGTCTTGGAGTGTGAAGTGCAGAGGTAAGGTTCTGGGTGGGTGCAGGGCTTATGCTCAGCATGGCTGAAGGGAGCCACAGTATCAGATAATTAGGACCTCAGCAGGCTTTCTGGGGCCCAAGTGGGCAGGGGAAACACTGGCCGCATTCCCTTCCAATCCTTTGTTCTCCCGATGGTCTTTCACCATCCCTGTTGATCCCCTCACTGTGGGTGGGCTTCCCAAAAGTGGGAACCCCTTCCCTCCCCCAGCCGCCCCTCCAAGCCTCCAGTTCCATCCTGCCTCCACTTCTCCTCCCTCCTCCCTCCCCCCCCCCACGTCTTACTCTGTTGCTCTGGTGTTCCTCCTGTCCCCTTAGGTTTCTGTGGTCCCCCACGTGGTAGGTGCCCTAGTTGTGAGAATATGCAAACTCCATGTCCTCATAGTCTTCCATCTTTATGATCCTATGAATGTGTTGTTGAATTTGATTTGCTAATATTTTGTTGAAGATTTTTGTGTCTATGTTCATCAGTGATATTGGACTGTAATTTTCTTTTTTTGTGTTATCTTTGTCTGGTTTTGGTATCAGGGTGATGGTGGCATTGTTGAGCAAGTTTGGGAGTGTTCTTTTCTCTTCAATTGTTTGGAATAGTTTCAGGAGAAGTGTTAACTCTTCTCTAAATATTTGATAGAATTCACCTGTGAAGCCATCTGGTCCTGGACCTTTGTTTGTTGGAAGTTTTTTAATCACAGTTTCAATTTCAGTACTTGTGATTAGTCTGTTCATGTTTTCTATTTCAGTCTTAGGAGATTGTACCTTTCTAAGAATTTGTCTATTGCTTCTAGATTATCCATTTTATTGGCTTAGAGTTGCTTGTAGTAGTCTCTTATGATCCTTTGTATTTCTGTGGTGTCCTTTGTAACTTCTCCTTTTTCATTTCTGATTTTATTGATTTGAGTCCTCTCCCTTTTTTCCTGATGAGTCTGGCTAAAGGTTTACCATTTTTGTTAATCTCAAAGAACCAGCTTTTAGTTTCATTGATCTTTGCTTTTGTTTTCTTTGTCTCTATTTCATTTATTTCTGCTCTGATATTTATGATTTCTTTCCTTCTACTAACTTTAGGTTTTGTTTGTTATTTTTGTCGAGTTGTGTTAGGTGTAAAGGTAGATTGTTTACTTGAGATTTCTCTTGTTTCCTGAGTTAAGATTGTATCGCTATAAAATTCCCTCTTAGAACTGCTTTTGCTGCATCACATAGGTTTTGGATCATCATTCTTTCATTATCGTTTGTCTCTAGGTATGTTTTTATTTCCTCTTTGATTTCTTCAGTGGTCCATTGGTTATTTAGTAACGTATTGTTTGGCCTCCATGTGTTTGTGGTTTCTACAGTTTTTTTTCCTGTAATTGATATCTAATCCCATAGCGTTGTGGTTGGAAAAGATGCTTGATATGATTTCAGTTTTCTTAAATTTATAGAGATCCACTGAAGTCAGGTCCCAGGATTGCAGTAATCATGTATCTGGACCCACTGTTTGTGCTATGGTGCAAGCTCCATCTTAGCCTGGCCCAACCTACACGTATATGTGCCAACAGAATCTACAGCTGCTAAAGCTAGGCTTGTGTTTTCTGTGGGGGCACTGCTTGTTTGTTCAGATGTTCTGTAGGCTCTGAGTTTACAAGGCTAGTCTTGGAGATGTCACTTCACAGTTTGCATGGCTACGAGGAGAGATTTCAGCTTTTCTTCCTTAGTTGATGTCCCCTGGGGCTTAGCTGTGGTTACAACCCCACCTCTGCTTGTGGGTCACCCACATGGGTCTGCTTGTGAGGCTGCCCTGGAGCATATGAGTTTGCCCTGGCAAGGAGGGTGCTCGGAGGCAGTGTAGCAGCCAGGGTCACAGGACACCTAGTGACGACGGGTGCCTGGGAAAACTGGTGGCCGCGGGCATGATATAGTTGGCCCCAGTGGTGGCTCTTCGTAGTGTTCGACCACGGGTGCAAGAGAGCCTTCCCTGGCGTTGATGAGGCACGTAGGGAAGCCAGAGGCAGCGAGAGAGCCAGCCCCAGTGGGGGCCCTTCTTAGTGCCCAGGGAGGCAAGGGCCAGTGCATGGGGAGAAAGGCTGCAATGGCAGCTCCTCCCCTTCTGTGCCACTCAACAATGGCCCTTTTCTGCTATGGCAGTCTGAGTTTCCTCCACAAACATTCCCAGTTGTGGATTTCCTCACTCCTGTCTTCTCATGCTGTCTCCTCACAGCCAACAGCAATCCTCTCCCCGGATTTGCTCCCCAAACCCCATATTCCAGCACCCAGCCCCTTTCCACACTGGGACACATGTCTCAGGCTGGGGCACACAGGGCTGTGGCACAGACCATCTGTGTAGTTCTCACTCTGTCCTGCCTGCCACAGACCGGGTGCTGCACTCTCTTCCAATAGTCCCTGAAACTCCCCTTCTGTGCCAGCTGATCTCCCTGCTGGTGAGGGGCTTCCCAAGATGTGGCAATCTCTTCTCTTCTTTTTTGCTTCTTCTTTGTTTCATCCTCCCCAGTTACGTGGGGATTTCTTGTCCTTTAAGGTGACCAAGGTCCTCTGCTAACTTTCAGCCTGTGCTCTGTGAGAATTGTTCCATTTGTAGATGTATTCTTTTTTTTTTTTTTTTTTTTTTTTGCAGTATGTGGGCCTCTCACTGTTGTGGCCTCTCCCATTGTGGAGCACAGGCTCTGGACGCGCAAGCTCAGTGACCATGGCTCATGGGCCCAGCCGCTTCGTGGCATGTGGGATCCTCCCAGACCGGGGCACGAACCCATGTCCCCTGCATCGGCAGATGGACTGTCAACCACTACGCCACCAGGGAAGCCCTGTAGATGTATTCTTGATGCATTTATAGGGAGAGATGAACTCCATGTCCTCCTACTCCTCCGCCATCATGACCTCCTCTTCTTTTCTTTCTTCTTAAAATTTAATTGATTTCTTTTTTCTTTTCTTTCTTTCTTCTTCTTCTTCTTTTTTTTTTTTTTTTTTTTTTTTTTTTTGGCTACATTGTGCCATGCACACAGCATGTAGGAATCCACTTCCTTGACCAGGGATCAAACCTGTACCCCCTGCGATGGAAGCATGCATTCTTAACCACTGGACCACCGGGGAAGTCCCTAATTGATTTCTGCCCTGATCTTTATTATTTTCTTCTTCTCATTCTTTTGGGTTTAATTTGCTTTTTTCTAGTTTCTTAAGGTAGAAGCTGAGGTCATCGGTTTGAGACATTTCTGACATTTACTTTAAATGGGTGGTAAAGAGGAAAGAAATACTTCTAAAAAGGCACAAAAATCTTCAATAACTTCTGATTGTTGGTAGGATAGAACCCCAGATCCTTAAATTGTTATTTTTAAATCCCTCTAAACTGAATTTAAGTTTAAAATGATAAACTGAGCATACCTCATCTTTCATCTAAAAGCCTATTAAAATAATAGCATAGGAATTTTTAAAAGGGACAAGTCCATAAAAATGAAAAGCTGTATGAGGGAAGGACATTAGTGGAGAAACATTTTCAAAATTTTGGATGTTTGTGGATAAATAGAGTAGGAAAAGCATTCATAGAGGGGGCTATGGGGAGCAATAGTAATTGCGCTTGGCAAAATCCTGGCAATCACCTACTACTTAGAAATGAGAATGAGAAATGAAACTGAAAACAGGCAGATTAAAGACATTCTTAGAGTTCCATGACTCCTTCTGCCTTGGACCAGTTGCTTTCTCAGAAGATATACTGCTGTTGTTCTTCTGTTTCTTTGCACTGGGCTCCAGAATTTTTTTCAACATTTCTTATACATGTATCTTTCTCTTTCTTGGAGTCCATCCTTATTATGTTATAGTACATTCTCAAACACTCCCTTCGATCCTTTTCTCTTAGATATATTTGGAAATGTTTGTGGAGGACATTTTTGATTGTCACGTTGTCCGGGAGTAGTGGCACTACTAAATCCTTAGAAACTTGAGTTCCTGGAAGTGAGTGAAAATGATTTTATTTTCCCTTTGCCCTTACTAACAATTTGAGTAGTTGTGAGATTCTACGTTTAAAATTATTGTCTCCATTATCTGAGAATTGCTTAAATTATTTCCAGCATCCATGATTGGTGATGAGAAAGCCAATGCCATTCTGATTCTTCATCATTTAAGTGTGCTTAGAAGTCGGTAAAATTTGATTTTGAGTAGATAATGCAAATATATACATATAAGTTTACAAATAAATTGTATCAAATGTTTTATATTATGTATTTTCATTTGTATTTTTCAGACAATGAATGATTTTGACTATTTGAAACTACTAGGTAAAGGCACTTTTGGGAAAGTTATTTTGGTTCGAGAGAAAGCAAGTGGAAAATACTATGCTATGAAGATTCTGAAGAAAGAAGTTATTATTGCCAAGGTAACTGATTACTAGAGTTGATTATTAAATTTTTGTTTATGGTGTCCACAAGTGTGTGTGTTCATGCATGCACATGACTAAAGTGTAGAAATTCCATTAAATAACCAAAATGTTGATTGTAGGCTACAGCTATAATAATATCTGTATATTAATATTTATTTACAGTATTAAAAGTTTCAAAGTTTGTAATATTATCTGACTATTAGAATCTATTGTATTCCTTTGAGAGGGAAATATTTATTCTATGTTTGTGTGTTTGGGATAATGTTTTCACTATATATTTGTGACCTATATCACTAATTACAGTAGTGATACTTTTTGATATTTCCCTCCAACATTCTGAGTTTTTTATTATTAAACAAAATAGTGAATAGAATAGATTATTAGCATAGATTATTTGTGCCCATAAATTTTATGTAATCATGGAATGGAAAAGCATTCTTAATAAATTTAAGATACTAGAATAATAAAACTAAAATGATCACTACGATACTTCTACTTAAAATCCATCACCACACATAGTTACAATCTTTATTTTTTGTGGTCAGACCTTTTAAGATTTATTCTTCTAGCAAGTTTCAAATATACATTATGGTATTATTAACTGTATCATTCTGTACATTAAATTCCCATGAATTCTTTACTTCATAACTATAATTTGTATTTTAAAAAATATATATTTATTTATTAGTTATATTCCATTGTGTGTGTATGTGAGTGTGTATATATATATATTTAATATATATATACACACACATATACCTACATACATATGTGTGTATGTGTGTGTTTAATAAATAAATATATAATAAATAAATTATGGTTGATTTACAATAGTGTGTTAGTTTCAAGTGTACAGCATAATGATTCAGTTATTTTTTCTGATTATATCCCATTATAGGTTATTACAAGATACTGAATATAATTCCGAGATATACAGTAAAACCTTGTTGCTTATCTATTTTATGTATAGTAGTTTGAATCTGTTAATCCCATACCCCTAATTAGTCCCTCCCCTCTGGTAACCATAAGTTTGTTTTCTATATCTGTGAGTCTGTTTCTGTTTTGTATATAGATTCTTTTTTTTTTTTAGATTCCACATAAAAGTGATATCCTATAGTATTTGTCTTTGTCTGACTTACTTCACTAAGTATAATAATCTCTAAGTCCATTCATGTTGCTGTAAATGGCATTATGTCATTCTTTTTTATGGCTGAGTAATATTCCATTGTGTGTGTATGTGAGTGTGTATATATATATATTTAATATATATATATACACACACATATACCTACATACATATGTGTGTGTGTGTGTTTGTGTGTGTGTATGCCACATCTTCTTAAGCCAACCGTCTACTGATGGGCACTTGGGTCATTTCCATGCCTTGCCTATTGTTAATAGTGCTGCTGTGAACATTGAGGTTCGTGTATCTTTTTGAATTAGAGTTTTTGTCTTTTCTGGATATATGCCCAGGAGTGGGATTGCTGGATCATATGGTAGCTCTGTTTTTAGTTTTTTAAGGCATATCCATATTGTTTTCCATAGTGGCTGCGCCAATTTACATACCCACCAACAATGTAGGAGGGTTCCCTTTTTTCCATACCCTCTCCAACATGTATTATTTGTGGACTTCATGATGATAGTCATTCTGACAGGTGTGAGGTGATACTTCATTGTGGTTTTGATTTACATTTCTCTAATAGTGATGTTGCACATCTTCTTTGGAGAAATGTCTACTTAGGTCTTCTGCCCATTTTTTAATTGGATTGTTTTTTTTTTAATACTGAGTTCCATGACCTGCTTGTATATTTTAGATATTAACTCCTTGTTAGTAGCATCATTTGCAGATATTTTTCTCCCATTCGATACGTTGTCTTTTTGTTTTGTTGATGGTTTCCTTTGATGTGCAAAAGCTTTTATGTTTAATTAGGTCCCATTTTTAATTTTTGCTTTTATTTCTTTTGTTTTTGAATATTGATCTAAGAAAATATTGCTTCAATGTATGTCCTAGAATGTTTTGCCTATGTTCCCTTCTAGGATTTTTATGGTGTCTTGTCTTATATTTAGGTGTTTAAATCATTTTGAGTTTATTCTTGTATATGGTGTGAGGGAGTGTTCTAATTTCACTGATTTACCCGCAGCTATCCAGCTTTCCCATCACTACTTGTTGAAGAAACTGTCTTTTATCCATCTTATATACTTGCCTCCTCTGTCAAAGATTGTCTGTAGGTGCATGGGTTTATTTATGGGCTCTCTATTTTGTACCATTGAGTTATATATTTGTTTTCATTCCAGTACCATGCAGTTTTAATTACTATAGTTCTGTAATATAGTCTGATGTCAGGGAGCATGATATTTCCAGCTCTGTTCTTCTGTCTCAAGATTGCTTTGGCAATTTGGGGTCTTTTGTGGTTCCATATAAATTTTAGGAATATTTGTTCTAGCTCTGTGAATAATGTCATAGGTATTTGGACAGGAATTGCATTAAATCTGTAGATGTAATGGGTAGTTTGGCCATTTTAATTATATTAATTCTTCCAATCCATGGGCATTCCATTTCGTCATTGAATCTTCTTCAGTTTCATTTATCAGTGTTTTATAGTTTTCAATGTATAGATCTTCATCTCCTTGGTTAAGTTTCTTCCTAAGTATTTTATTTTATTTTTTTACAGCATTTCAAATGAGATTGTTTTTTACTTCTTCTTGTTGATATATCATTATTAATGTAAAGAAACCAATTTGTGTATATTGGTCTTTTATCCTGCTATCTTGCTGAATTCATTAGTTCTAATAGTTTTTATGTCGCAACTTTTAGGCTTCTCTATATTGAGTATCATGTCATCTGCAATTAATCACAGTTTTATCTCTTTCCTTCCTATTTGGAAACCTTTTATTTCTTTTCTTATCTGATTGCTGTGACTAAGACTGTCAATACTATGTTGAATCGAAATGGTAAGAGTGAGAATCCTTGTCTTTTTCCTGAATTTAACGGGAAGTCTTTCAGCTTTTAACTGTTCATTTTGTGTTGGCTGTTGTTTTGCTGTAAATGGCCTTTAATATGTTGAAATATGTTCCCTCTCCCTCTATACCTACTTTGGTGAACGTTTTTATCATAAATGAATGTTGAATTTTGCCAAATACTTTTTCTGCATCTATTGAGATGATCATGTGGTTTTTGCCTTTCCTTTTTTTTAATGTGGTATACCACATTGATTGATTTGTGTATGTTGAACCATCCTTCTGGCCCTGGAATGAATCCAAGTTGATCATGGTGCATGATCCTTTTTACGTCATGTTGGATTTGGTTTGCTAATATTTTGTTGAGGATTTTTGCATCTAAATTTATCAAAGATATTGGCTATAATTTTCTTTTTTTATAATGTCTTTGTCTGGTTTTGGTATCTGGGTGATGGTAGCCTCATAGAATAAATTTGGAAGTGTTCCTGCCTCTTTCATTTTTTCAGAATAGTTTGAGAAGGATTGTTATGAGTTCTTCTTTGTTTGTTTGTTAGAATCTCCAGTGAAGCAGTTTGGTCCTGGATTTTTGTTTGACAGAATTTTAAAATGACACATTCTCTTTCACATCTAGTGATTGGTGTGTTCAAATTATCTGTTTCTTCTTGACTTAGTTTTGGCAGACTGTATGTTTTTAGAGATGTACATTTCTTCTAAGTTGTCCAGTGTTTTGGCATACAGCTCTTCATAGTATTCTCTATGATTTTTTGTATTTCTGAGGTATTGGTGGTTGTTACATCTCTTTCATTTCTTATTTTCTTTATTTGGGACCTCTCTTTTTTCTTCTTGGTGTGCTTGGCTAGAGGTTTTTCGATTTTATCTTTTAAAAAAAAACAGCTCTTGGTTTTATTGATCTTTTCTGGGTTTTTTAAAAAATCTATTTTATTTATTCAATCTCTGATCTTATAATTTCTTGTCTTCTGCTGACTTTGGGTTTTGTTTGTTCTTCTTTTTCTAATTCTTTTAGGTGGTAGGTTAGGTTGTTTATTTGAGATTTTACTTGTTTCTTGATGAAGGCCTGTATCCCTATGTACTTTTCTCTTAACACTGTTTTGCTGTATCCCATAGATTTTGTAAGGTTGTGTTATCATTTTTGTTTGCCTCGAAGTATTTTCTGCTTCCTTTTTTGATTTCATCATTGACTCATTGATTTTTAAGTAGCATATTGTTTAGTCTCCCCATGTTTGTTCTTTTCACATTTTTCTTTCTGTGGTTGATTTTTGTTTTCATTCAGAATTTTGTACCTTTTGACTACCATCACCCATTTTGCCCACCTACTGCTTCTAGGCTGTTCTCTGTGAGTTCAGGCCTTTCTTTCTCTCCTTTCTTTTTTCTTTCTTTCTTTCTTTCTTTCTTTCTTTCTTTCTTTCTTTCTTTCTTTCTTCTTTCTTTCTCTTTCTTTCTCTCTCTCTTTCTTTCTTTCTTTCTTTCTTTCTTTCTTTCTTCTTTCTCTGTCTTCCTCCCCCCTCCCTTTCTCTCTCTCTCTCTCTCTTTCTCTGTTTCTTTCTCCCTTCCTTCCTCCACATATAAGTGGAATCATACAGTATTTGTCTTTCACTGACTTATTTCACTTAGCAAAATGCCCTCAAGGCCCTTCCATATTATTGCAAGTGGCAAGATGTACTTCTTTTTGTGGCTGAAGAATATTCCACTGTGTGTATCACATTTTCTTTTTCCATTCATCCATTGATGGATACATGGGTTTATAAATTGTTTCCATGTCTTGGCTATTGTATATAATGCTGCAGCATACAGGGGAGTGGAGCTTTCTTTTCACAATAGTGATTTTGTTTCCTTTGTACAAATACCCAGAAGTTTAGTTGCTGGATCAGATTGTAGTTTTAATTTTTTTTTGACAAACTTCCATGCTGTTTTATATAGTGGCTACATCAGTTTACATTCTCACCTACTGTGTACGGTGGTTTCTTTTCTCCACACCCCCGCCAACATTTATTTCTTGCCATTCTAACAGGTGTGAGGTGATAGCTCTATGTGGTTTGGATTTTCATTTCCATGATGGTTAGTGATGTTCAGCGCCTTTTCATGTACCTGTTGGCCATCTGAATGTTTTCTGTGGAAAATTGTTTATTCAGATCCTCTGACCATTTTTCAATCAGATTGTTTGGTTTTTTGCTATTAAGTTATATGAGTTCTTAATATTTTGGATATTAAATCCTTACCAGATATATGGCTTGCAAATATTTTCTCCCATTTAGTAGGTTTTATTTTCATTTTGTTGATGGTTTCCTTTGCTGTGCATAAGCCATTTATTGATTTTTCTTTTTGATATCAAATTTAAAAAATTAATTGACACAACTGGTGTCAAGAAGCTTACCACCTATATTTTTTCTAGTAATTTCATGTCTTAGGTCTTACATTCAAGTTTTTAATCCATTTGGGGTTGATTTTTGTGTATGGTGTAAGAAAGTGGTCCAGTTTCATTCTTTTGCTTGTGGCTGCTTAGTTTTTCTAGCACCATTTATTGAAGAGAGTGTCCTTTCCCCATGATGTGTTCTTGGTTCCTTAGTTGTAAGTTAATTGACCGTATATGCATGGGTTTATTTTGGGGCACTCTGTTCTGTCACACTGATATTTGTGTTTGTCTTTATGCCAATACAATGTCATTTTGATGAGTGTAGTATTGCAATATAGTTTGAAATCAGGGAGCATGATATCTCTAGCTTTGTTATTTCTCAAGATTGCTTTGGCTGTTTGGGGTCTTTGTTGTTACATACACATTTTAGGTTTTTTTGTTCTATTTCTGTAAAAAATGTCATTGGAATTTTGGTAGGGATTGTACTGAATTATCAAAGCCTTGTAGTTTTAGGTGTACAGGTCTTCTACCTCCTTGTTTAAATTTGTTCTTTAGTATTTCAATTCCTCTAATGCAGTTATAAATGGTATTTTTAAAAACTTTTTTAAAATATTAAAAACTTTTCTCTTTTTGAGACTTTGTTATTAGTGTATACAAACCAATTAATTTTTGTATATTGATTTTGTATCCTGCAACTTTACTGCATTTGTTTATTAGTTCTACTACTCTTTAGAGTATTCTGTATATAAGATTATGCTTATGCAAATAGAAATGGTTTTACTTCTTCCTTTCTGATTTAGATTCCTTTTATTTTATTTTATTTCTTTATTGTCTAATTGCTCTGGCTAGGACTTCCAATACAATGCTGAATAAAAGAGGTAGGTTGGGCCTCCTATGTTGCTCCTGTTCTTAGAGGTAAAGCTTTCAGCTTTTTTCCACTGAGTATGATGTTAGCTGTGAATTTGTCATATATGGCCTTTATTATGCTGAGGTATGTTCCATCTATAGCCGCTTTGTTGAGAGTTTTTATCAGAAATGGATGTTGAATTTTGTCAGATGCTTTTTCTTTATCTATTGAAATGATCATATGATTTTTATCCTTCCTCTTGTTAATGGGGTGTATGACGTTGAATGATTTGCAGATGTTGAACCATCCTGGCATCTCTGAAATAAATTCCACTTGATTGTGGTGTATGATCCTTTTAATGTATGTTGAATTCAGTTTGCTGATACCTTATTTAGGAGTTTTGCATCTATATTCATCAAAGATATTGGTCTGTAATTTTCTTTTTCTGTGGTGGTGTTGTGTGCTTTTTGATATCCTGGTAACACCAGTCTAATAAAATGAGTTTAGAGTGTTTTGTCATCTTCTGTATTCTTGAAGAGTTTCAGAAGAAGGACTGGTATTAATTTTCTTTAAATGTTGATAGAATTTACCAGTGAGGCCACCTGCTCCTGGGCTTTTATTTTTTGGGAGATTTGTGATTACTGATGTAAACTCCATGTTCATTATTCATCTGTTCAGACTTCCTATTACTTCATGATTCAGTCTTGGTAAGCTGTATGTTTCTAGGAATTTATGCATTTTTTCTGAGTTATCTAATTTGTTATCGTATAATTGTTCACTGACCCTTATGATCCTTTATATTTCTGTGGTATCGGTTTTGAGTGGTCTCCCCTTTTGTTTATGATTTCATTTAAGTCATGTCTCCTCTTTTCTTTCTTTCTTTTTTAAATTAATTTATTTTGTTTATTTATTTTCAGCTGCATTGGGTCTTAGTTGTTTCGTGTGGGCTTTCTCTAGTTTCAGCAAGCGGGAGCTACTCTTTGTTGCAGTGTGTGGGCTTCTCATTGCATTGGCTTCTTTTGTTGCAGAGCGCGGGCTCTAGGCACGTGAGCTTCAGTAGTTGTACCACGCGGGATCAGTAGTTGTGGTGCATGGGCTTAGTTGCTCCACAGCATGTGGGATCTTCCCGGACCAGGGCTTGAACCTGTGTTCCCTGCATTGTCAAGCAGATTTTTTTTTTTTTTTTTTTTTTTTTTTTTTTGCGGTATGCGGACCTCTCACTGCTGTGGCCTCTCCCATTGTGGAACACAGGCTCCAGACGCGCAGGCTCAGCGGCCATGGGTCACAGGCCCAGCTGCTCCACGGCATGTGGGATCCTCCCAGACTGGGGCACGAACCCGTGTCCCCTGCATTGGCAGGCGGACTCTCAACCACTTTGCCGCCAGGGAAGCCCATGTCAGGCGGATTCTTAACCACTGCGCCACCAGGGAAGCCCTCTACTCTTTTATTAATTTGTTTTGCTAGAGGTTTGTAAATTTTGTCTTTTCAAAAAGCCAACTCTTAGTTTTGTTGATTTTTTTTAAAAGTGTCTTTCTAGGGCTTCCCTGGTGGTGCAGTGATTGAGAGTCTGCCTGCCGATGCAAGGGACACGGGTTCGTGCCCCGGTCTGGGAAGATCCCACATGCCGCGGAGAGGCTGGGCCCGTGCGCCATGGCCGCTGAGCCTGCGTGTCCGGAGCCTGTGCTCCGCAACGGGAGAGGCCACAACAGTGAGAGGCCCGCGTACCACAAAAAATATAATAATAATAAAATTAAAAAGTGTCTTTCTAATCTTTGTTTCATTCATTTCTGCTCTAATCTATATTATTTCCTTCCTTCTGTCAACTTTGGGCTTACTGTGTTCTTTTTCTAGATCCTTAAGGTGTAAAATTAGGTTCTTTATTTTAGATTTTTCTTTTTTCTTAATGTAGGCATTTATCAGTACCAAGTTTCCTATTAGAATTTCTTTTTCTGCATTCCATGAATTTTGGTGCACTGTGTTTCCATTTCTTTTGTCTCAAGAATTTTTTGATTTCCCTTTTGATTTCTTTTTTGACTCCTTGGTTCTTCAGAAGTGTTTTGCTTATTTTCTATATAATTGTGAGCTTTCCAGCTTTACTCCTGTTATTTTTAGTTTCATACTACAGTGGTTGGAAACTATAGTTGGTATAATTTTAATCTTTTGAAATTTGTTGTGACTTGTTTTGTGATCTAACATATACTCCATCCTGGAGAATGTTGCATGGATACTTGAGAAGAATATGTATTGTGAAGCCATTGGTTGGAATCTTTTGTATATATCTGTTAGGTCCATTTGCTCTAAAGGGTAGTCCAATCCATTATTGTCTTGTTGATTTTCTATATGGATGATCTTTCCATTGTTGAAAGTGGGGTACTGAAGTCCTTTACTATTATTGCATTGCTGTCTATTTCAGCCTTCATATTTGGTGACAATTGTTTAATATATTTTGATGCTCTCATATTGTGTGTGTATATATTTACAATTGTTATGTCCTCTTGATGAATCGATCCCTTTATCGTTATATAATGACCTTCTTTTTCTCTTACAACTTTTGATTTAAAGTCGAAATTGAACTTAAAGTTCAATTCTTACAACTTTCGACTTAAAGTCTATTTGTCTGATAGAAGTATAGCTACTCCATGTCTCTTTTGGTTTCCATTTACATGGAATATCCTCTTCCATCCCTCCTTCCCTTTCATCATATGAGTTTCCTTAAAGCTTAAGCGAGTCTGTTTTAGGCAGCATGTAGTTGGGTTTTGTTTTCTTATCCACTCAGCAACTGTGTGTTTTTTAATTGGAGATGTTAAACCATTTATATTTTAAGGAATTATTGATGATGAGAGATTTACTATCACCATCTGTTTAATTGCTTTCTAATTATTTTATAGTTTCTTTTTTCTTTTCTTCCTCTCTTGCTTTCTTTGTGAATTGTTCATTTTATATAGTGGTATATTTGATTCTTTTTATCATTTGTGTATCAGAGTTCTTTGCTTTGTGATTACCCTGCTGTTCATAATACATTTTATAGTCATAGCAGCCTATTTTAAGTTGATAACATTTTAACTTCAATTGGTTTTAAAAGTCCTACACATTTACTTCCTGCCCAACATTTTATGTTATTGATGTCCCAATTTATATTTTTTATATTCTGTGTACATTAACAAAATATTGTAGCTATAATTATTTTAAATGCTTTGTCTTTTAACTTGTATGCTAGAGATCAAAGTGACTTACACACTGCCACTGCAGTTTTAGAGTGTTTCAGATTTGTATAATTACCTTTACCAGTGAATTTTATACGGTTATGTGTTTTTATGTTACTGATTAATATCTTTTCATTTCAGCTTGAAGAACTCCCTTTAACATTTTATGTAAAGCCGTCTACTGATAAATTTCCTCAACATTTGTTTTTCTGGGAAAGTCTTTATCTTTCCTTCATTTTTAAAGGACAGGGTTGCTGGGTAATGTGTTCTAAGTTGATAGTTCTTTTTTTCTTTGAGCACTTTGAATATATCATCTCACTTTCTCCTGGCCTGCATGATTTCTGTTGAAAAATATGCTGATAGCTTTATTGGAGTTTCTTTGTATATGATGAATACATTTCCTCTTGCTGCTTTCAAATTTCTCTCTTTGTCTTAGATTTTTTGAGAGCTTGTTTACAGTGTATCTTGGTAAAGATCTCTTTTGATTGAATCTGTTTGGGGAGCTTTGGGCTTTGTGTACCTGGGTGTCCATATCTCTCTCCAGCTTAGAGAAGTTTTAAGCCTTTGTTTCTTTAAATATATTTTGTGTTCCTTTGTCCCTTCCTTTTCTGGATTTCTATAATTTGAATATTGTTTCATTTTGTGGTATCCCATAAGTCACAGAGGCTTTCTTTACTCTTTCATTCTTACATCTTTTTCTTTGACTGGAAGATGTCAAGGGATCTGTGTTTAAGTTCACACATTGGTTTTTGTTTTTTTTTTTTTTTTTTTGCCTTATTGAGCCTACTGTTGAATTTCTCTATTGCACTTTTCATTTCATTCTTTGTATTCTCCAGCTCTGGAATTTCTGATTGGTTCTTTTTTTATCATTTCTACTAGTTTGTCAAACTTCTTGTTTTGTTCATGTATTGTTCTTCTGAGTTCATTTAGCTGTCTCTCTGTGTTCACTTGAATCTTCCTTAAACACTTTGAATTCTTTTTCATGTAACTCAAATCCATTTCTTTGGTTTTGTTGTTGGAAAATTCTTGTGTACCTTTGGTGGTGTCATGCTTTTCTTGCTTCTTCATGTTTCTAATGTCTTTGAGTTGATAATCGTGCATTTAAGGAAGCAGTTGCCTTTTTCAGCTTTTTAAGACTAGCTTCACTGGGGAAAGATTATCACCTAAAGATGACTGTGAATATGCCAGCTGGGTAGGGTGCAGTGTCCCTGGTTCCAGGGAGGGCACACTAAAGTCCTTTCCATGCAGCTCTGTCAGCTGAGATCAACATCAGCGTAGATTGTGACATCTTCTTTTAGAAGATGTGGGTGGCAGTGGTGGCAAAAGCTGCAAGGATCCTACTATTCTTTTTTGCCTGTCAAAATTCTAGCCAAGGGAATCCCTCTTGATGGCAGGTCTGGTGTGCTGACACTTGGGGCATCACTGGAGCTGGTATCCTGGGACCTGGTGCGCACAGAGCTACCACAACACCTGAGTCGTGGGGGCACAGGTACACTTGCAGTAGCAGTGGCACTGGTTTCTGAGGTGCAGGCACGTGAAAACTTCCCATGGAACTGGGGTCTGGGTTCCTGGGAATCAGCACAGTGACTCAGGCCCTGGGGTAAAGGGGGATGCAGTAGCAGCAGTATTCCTGGGACGACAGGGTTCAGCAGTGGCTTGGGACCCAGAGCCAGAGTACAGTAGTGTACTTCTTATAGATGGTGGGTCAGATACCTGACTCTGGCCTCAGGGTTCAGTTTTATAGCAGCAACTTCTTGGCCTCAGCAATGGCAAGTCATAACCATGGCCTAGGACCCAGGGGGCAGTTGCAGAACAGTAACAGATGGGCCCCAGTAATGTTGGGTCATAGCAGCAACTTAGAACTCTGGGGGCGGTTGCAGAGCTCCAACAGCACAATCTACTGATGAGCAGGTCAAAGCCCTGACTTTCAACCCGGGGGGCAGGGTACAGAGCAGCTGTAGCACCAACTGCCCCAGTTATGTTGGGTCAGAGCTCTGACTTGGAACCCCAAGGACGGTGTGCTGAGCAGCAGCATGTGGCCCTGTAATGGCAGGTCAAATGGTGACAGAAACCCAGGGACAGGGAACAGAGTTGCAGCAGCACAGCCTGATGATGGCAGATCAAAGCCACAATTTAGGACCCAGGGGTGGTTGCAGAACAGTGGCAACATTGCTTGGTAATGGCCCATTAAAGCCGTGTGTCGGGACCCTAGGGGCAGGGTGCAGAGCAGCAGCAGAGTGGCTCCTTATGACAGGTGAAAGTCCTGTCTTAGGACCCAGGGGTAGGGTGCAGAGCAGTGGTATTGCAGCCCAAGTTATGACTGTCAAAGCTACAACTTGGGACCCAGTGGCAGGGTACAGAGCAGTGGCACAGCCCCATTTATGGCAGGTCAAAGCTGCAACTGGATCCTGGGAGTGGAACACAAGCAGAGCAGCCATGGCCCTGGTTGTGGCATGGTAGAGCCCTAAAGTGGGACATGGAAGGCAGGAGACAGAGTAGTAGCCCTCATATGGCAAGTCAAAGCCCTGATTAGGACTCAGTGGTAGGGCTCAGAGCAGCAGCAGCTTGGCTTTGTGGATGGCTAGATTTTGTGGCATCCTGAGATCCAGGGAGCCAGACACAGCAGCAACTAGGGTCCCTGGGGCCATGTGTCATCCGCAGCAACAGCTCCTGCCCCAGAGAGGAGCTGCAGTGGTGTGGACTTTTGGTAGCTCTGTTAGCTGAGTTCAGTCAGTGTTGGTGAAGACTGTGGGAATCCTCAGTAGTGAAAGCTGCAAACAAGCATGGCAGTGAAGCTTGTTGGAGTTCTCTTGCTCTTATTTTCCCCATAGGGGGAAATCCCTCTGAGGCCGTCTTTTTTGGTGCCTAACTGCCCTGGTCTAGGGGATGGGATGTCACAGGAAAAATGCTTCCTATACTTTTCTGGCAGCCATCCTCGTTTTTAAAAACTTTACAGGGTTTATGCTGCTTCATTGCTTTCTGCTGATTTCATTGTAGTCCAGAGCTTTTCAAAAGCTGCTTTCATGAGTTTGTAGTTGTTTGTTGTTTTTGTAGGATAACCTAATATTGGGACCTCCTAGCCCTCCATCTTGTTGACGTCACTCCTAACAAGTCCTATTTCTGGTGCTAAATGTCAGTGGTCCCTAAGACCACTCTCAGGCTTAATATTTCATTAGGAATCACAGATCTAGGAAAGCTGATATACTAGTGGTTATGGCTTATTGTAGTGATAACATACAGATTAAAATCAACAAAAGGAAAGTCATATGGGACAAAGGCCAGGAGAAACCTTTCAGGTGTCCTCTCCCAGTAAAGTCACATGGATGCACTTAATTCCCCCAGTAACAATGTGTGACAACATGTGCAAAGCGTTGTCAACCCAGGAAACTCACCCAAGCCTTGGTTTCCCGGATTTTTATTTTAAGTGAGTCATGTAGGCAAGCAACACCTGTGTGGTTTCCCTAGCCACCCTGAGCAAAATCAGGCACACAGCATTCATCATTCTTCCTGTTGTTTGCATGAACTGTCTAGTCAAACTGGTGTCATGTGGCCCAAGATCTCTGGCATGCAAAAATGCTCTTACCAGGTAGAATATTCTAAGGGATCAGAGCTTATTTCCCAAGAGCTAGCCAAGGGACAGTCCTGAGAATCACTTTCTTTGTGAGTGTACAGGGTTTGAGCAATCCAGGCCTTCTGAGTTCATTCTTCCCTACACATGCACCTATTAAAATATCAAACCAGTGCTTTGACTTGACTACTGACATTTCTCTTTCCTTGGCTTTTAAGTTATTAAGTGCTGGCCCCTAACCAGAAATTCATATCATCTGCCAGCTTCTTTGATCCATTCTTTCAGATTCTCATGAACCTCTGTATTATCTATTGTGCAAATGATTGTGGTTTACTGTAGGAAGCAGATAATGAATGTATTTGCTTTGATCTGCTGCATCTTCATCATTTGTCATTGTGCTATCGGAGGTATGATTTCATTTGATTTGTGTTCTGGATTTGCTTCTTGCAGTCGTGAAGATTCTATCATTCTTTTTTTTTTCTTTTTTGCGGTATGTGGGCCTCTCACTGTTGTGGCCTCTCCCATTGTGGAGCACAGGCTCCAGGTGCGCAGGTTCAGCGGCCATGACTCACGGGTCTAGCCGCTCCGTGGCATGTGGGATCTTCCCAGACCGGGGCACAAACCCATGTCCCCTGCATCGGCAGGCGGACTCTCAACCACTGCGCCACCAGGGAAGCCCGATTCTATCATTCTTTAGCATCATTCCTAGGGTTATCATTCACTATTTACTGATTCATTCATTCTTTCTTTCAACAAATATAAATTGAACACCTAATTATTTACTAGTTACTGCCCTAGGCAATGGGAATATATGAATGAATAAGACTGACCAAAATTCCTCCCCTTTGGAAATTACATTTTAGTCAGGAAACAGACACATGACAAATGAGTAAATCACAGTATGTAAGAAATTAATACATACCATGGAGAAAAGTTAAGTAGGGTAGGGAATCAAGGAATAGTAGTGTTTGTGATTTTTGTGGGTTTTGTAGTTTTAAATAGAATGATCACAGAAGACCTCACTGAGAAAGTGAAATTTCAGTGAACATTTGAAGGAAATGAGGAAGCAAGGTATTTGGGAGGAAGACTTCAGGTATTTGGGAGGAAGAATATTCCAGGCAGAGGAAATCACAATCAAAAAAGCACTGAGGAAGCAGCATATTTTTAAAATAGCTAGGAATCTAGTCTAGCATGGCTTGTGTAGAGTAAGAGTAGTGAAGGGTTGTTTAGGGTAGTGGCAGATGTTGTAAGGATATTGGTTTTTACTCAGTGTAGTGGGAAGCCATTGGAAGTTTTTAGGCAGTATAGTGACATGATATAATTTTTATTTTAATATCATCACTTTGGCTGCAGTGTTGAGAATAGACTGTGGGTTGGAAGCAGGGAGTTTGTTAGGAGTTAATGGCAATAATCCAGATAATTGATATAGTGGCTTACATTAGGGTATTAGCAGTGGAGGTGGTAAGACATAATCAATCCGGGGTATATTTTGATGAAGAACCATCAGGATTGCCTGACAGATTGAATGTAGGGTATGAGAGAAAGTAAGGAGTTGAGGATCATTGCCAGGTTTTTGGCCTGAGCAACTGGAAGGATGCTGTTGCCATTTGCAGCAATGGGGATGATTTTTTTTCTGTGGAGAAACAAGCCTTTTCATGGGAAATTAGAAATTAGGTTTGGACATGTCAAATTTGGTATTTCTGTTAGACACCCAAGTTAAAGGCATCTATTAGACATCCATGTCAAATAAGCATTTCTGGAGTTTAGGGAAGAAGCCTGCATTTGAGACACAAATGTGGAAGTCCATGATCATCATATAGACTGTATTTAGGGTCATAGTCTGAATGAAGTCACCAAGAGAATGAGTGTACCTATGAAGGGAAGAGGTTAATGACCTCTATTCTGAGTAGGAAGTAGGATTACACTTTGAAACTGTGGGAGTGAGGTTGAGATAAAGAAAGACAACTTAATGAAAATCTCCTGGAGTTAATGAAAGTCAGGTAGACCTCGGTGCCAATCTCAGCTCAGTAGTTTAACTAGGTAAGGTAACCTTGTGGGGTTGTGTGTACATTTCATCATACATACCAGGCCTGGTAGGAGGCCTGGGAAAGTTTGGAAACATTCATACTGAGGAATGGAAGAATGACCTTGGTAGGGATGAGTTAAAGAATCCTAAGAAGATTCAGCTGAGATTAGAGAGGGCATTATAATGGTGCTAGTCAGTCTGTTTGTGATTTTATTCCCCTTGAGATGTGGAATATATCAATAAAAGTGAGAAAGTAGAGATTGATTTATTCCAATACTGGGAATTGGAAGAGGCAGAAGGAAAGAAGGGAATGTAGTGAAGGGCAATATAGACAAGCAGCATGTTCTACAATTTAAGAGGGACTAGGTGCTAAAGATTATGTTATGATTGAAGTCAAAGAAGTTCATGTAGCCCTCCATCCAAGTAACATTGGTTTGGCCAAAAAGTTTGTTTGGGTTTTCAGTAACATCACATGAAAAACCCAAGCAAACTTTTTGGCCAGCCCGATATTTGGAACAAGAGCATCAAGAATAAATTATCAAATAACAACATTTGATAAAGGTGATATACTATTCATAGACATCAGGGAACAATTGTGCTTTTGTTTTTTCCATCAAGATGAAAAAGATCTTCAAAAAGGTAATAGCAGTAGAAATGAAGGAACGGTGAGGAGAAAGTGTGAGAGCTGGAGAGTGGAAGTATTAGAAGTCTGCATCTGGGCCGTTGCTCAAATTTTCCAAAGGGGGGAAGTTACAACCCCAAAATTTAGAGCTTGATAATATGACATCTTTCCTATGGAAGAAAAAAGTATAGATTGCTGACATATGGCTTGTCAAAACAGAACAAGTAAATAATGATCACTTGTAGTCATTGTGGTTTAATTAAGAATAAAGGTGCCAAGGTAAAAACTTCTCCCCTCTTCTCCCTGCTTCCCCACCTGCTACATCTCCTCCTCTGAGTGTCATTTATAGCTCTGGATTTAAAAAAAAAAGATGCTTTAAATATGATGTATCTTGATTTCAACCAGCTTCTGATAAAAGTCAATCATTATAGTCTTGTGGTCAAAATGGAGAAAATAATGTGAACAGAGTTAAAGTACCTAGTTAAGTTGCTACCAAGGTTTTTGAATATGGGAGACAGTGTGGTGAAGTGGAAATGACCATTGATGTTGGACTTAGATGGGATCAATATTGACCTTTTCACCTGCAACTTGAGCTGGTGAACCTTGCTCACAGAACCTTAACTTCTGTGAACCTTGATTGCCTCATATAAAATGGGAATAGTCAAACCAAACCCGCTAAGTTACTACAAGGATTAAAGGAGATGACACCCGGGCTTCCCCAGTGGCGCAGTGGTTGAGAGTCCACCTGCCGATGCAGGGGACACGGGTTCATGCCTCCATCCAGGAAGATCCCACATGCCGCGGAGCGGCTGGGCCCGTGAGCCATGGCCGCTGAGCCTGCGCGTCCGGAGCCTGTGCTCCGCAACGGGAGAGGCCACAACAGTGAGAGGCCCGTGTACTGCAAAAAAAAAAAAAAAAAAAAAAAAAATTTCCATTCTCTGTAAACGTCTTTCTATGAAAGAAATTAAATTTTAAATTTCACTGTTGAGTATTTTACCATGGATGAATATACATGAAGCTATATTTCAGAAGCTTTTTCATGAAAACATTATACTTACATTATATACCGAAGCACTCTTCATTTGTAATCATGATCAACAAATGGATTTTTTTAAAAGCATCATATTGTTTTAACCACTAAGCTTTATCGCTGTTATTTATAACTTTTTGTTTTGACATATTGCATTTAACTGTAATTAAAAATTATTGACATCTGTGTTTACTTTTTAGCTTGTGCATACCTTATCTTCATAGCAGAAACTAATTAGTATGTGAAATATTGTACCATTAAATTTGCATTAAGGGGGAAATTCTAATATGATCAGATGTAAAAATATGGTAGAAAATACATTTTAATACATGAAAGATATGTACATGGTATTAATTCTGGTTTCATTCTTACAACAAAGAAATATTGTTTTAGCTTTTGCCTACCTACATCTTTACTTGGCTCCTTTAATGTGATTAGGCAGATCATAGAATTTAGAAAAAATATAATCTTTCATGAAACTTACTAAGTGATTTAGAAAAACAACTGTTACATATAATGAGTTTGTTTCAACAAAATAGAATGAAATATCTGCCAGAAATGTTTTCTGAAGTACTAGAATATCTTTTCTGGTTTCATATACTTACCTTTCTTTAAGTCTTTTCCTAGTTTACTGCCTCAAATCACTTAAAATCCTGAAGTATAATAGGTAAATGTTATGTCTTCTGTGAATCTCTTTCTTACTGCATATAAAGAAATATTTCTTCTGCTTTACCGTCTTGTTGGGAGCATATAGCTGTTAGTTTTTTTACTATTAATTTTATATCTCAAGAATACTTCAAACATTTTTTCTTATTCCTGCTGTTACTGTCATCCAAGCCATCCTCATTTCACTCTTGTACTGCAGTTGTCTCTTGATTGATCCCTCCTGTTTTTGCTGTCCTTCTCAGAGGAGACTGAGCAAACTGAAAAACAGAAATCAGCTGTGTGCCTCTGAGCCTCCATCTCCTACACCATCACATTACCCAACCTATGATCTTCCAGTAGCATGGATTTTCCTTCATTATCCATTTACTATAGTAGATACCCCAATTTTCCCTTAAGAAAAATCAAATCACTTATCAGAATTCATAATTATTTCTTAAATTGGATATTTACCAATTTGTTTTGTCTTCTCCACTAGCATGTGAACTCCATGAGCAAAAGAATCATGTCTTTTTTTTAAACCACTTTATACTTGCACTGTCTTAACATCAAGTAAATGCATATCGAGGATTTTGTTTTTTAATCATTGAATTCCGTTCTGTATCTCAAAATAGCCACTTGTATAATCCTTAATCTTGTATTTTACATTTATTATATGATTCCCATAAACTGCAGTATCCCCTTCTCTTCTTTTTTTTTTTTTTTTTTTTGCGGTACGCGGGCCTCTCACTGTTGTGGCCTCTCCCGTTGTGGAGCACAGGCTCCGGACGTGCGGGCTCAGTGGCCATGGCTCACGGGCCCAGCCGCTCCTCAGCATGTGGGATCTTCCCGGACCGGGGCACGAACCCGTGTCCCCTGCATCGGCAGGTGGACTCTCAACCACTACGCCACCAGGGAAGCCCTCCCCTTCTTTTCTTTGTTTTTTCCATTAATACTGACCACCATCTGACTAACTGGAATGAAATCTCCATGAGGGCAGGACTTTGGTCTGTGTTGTTTAGTTTCCCTGTCTTCAATGGGTAGAAAAATACCCAGAATATATTTGTTTCATATATATTGAAGGAATAAATGATTGGATGAGTGAAGTCCCACACATTTGACATCTTGGAATTCATTCCTATGATAAACAGCTAAGTTCAAAAAACATTTAATAAGTACCTACTGTATGCTAATCATTATGCTAGGCACTGTTGGCACAGAAATTAGTTATGGTGTCATTTCTGCTTCTGATTTATTTTGTATTAAGATGTTTGGTATTACTCTAATTAATTTAGAAGTTATAGTATGATATGACAGAGGCTTTCATACTGTTTGAGCACTTAAGCCTGGTTCTTATTAAACAAATAAGACTGGAATGCTTTCTTACCCATACTTTATTTCGCTGGTTTTAAATACTATGTCATTACACTTTACTTTCTGTTCAGACAGAATTGGTCTCACCCTCTTGGAATGGCTTTTGGATTTTAGCATCTTTGATCAGTCTATTGCTCATTTATCTGTTAAGTCTAACTAAGGTCAGATGCTTTTATAAAAATAATAAATATAATGCAGTGTCCTAATGTTCCCTTGTCTTACTTATAACCTAACTGCGATTTGCCAGCAATATTAAGAAATTGATCCTGTAAGGGCCTTGTTCAGGATCTTGGCAGCAGCAGAGACCAGAGATGCTGTGTTAGTTTCAGCAGTTGTCTTCCTTTCCTTTCATTCTTTAAGATAGTGTTATTTTTAAAATATGAAACATTTTTCCAGTTCTCCATATGTTGAGGAAATCTTTCCTAGTTCACTTTTGATGTCAAGATGAAATTTATGTACAAGATTGGGGAAATACACTCTTAGTGTATTTTTGGTTTGAAATATATGCAGATTTAAAAAGTGTCACCTAGAATAGGCTGTGACCTTTTTTTTTAAAAAAAAAGCATGCTAAAAAAGCCACAAGCAAAAATATACAGCTTTTATACTCTGTTTTTATTTCTAAAATGTATAATTTAGAATTAAATCTTATACAGGTACTGTGTCCCCCTTTTCAATAACTGATTTTTCTTTTAGGTAGAAGACATACAACAAATTCTATGATCTTTAATGAAATATATCCTCTAAATCCCCCTGAATACAATGTAATACAAACATGGAAATATTAACTACTCCATGCCTAGCTGTTAACTGATAAGGAATTCTCTTCAAGGGGAAAGGCTTACTATTTCATTTTCTGTGTCCCGGATAATTTTTGCTGATTATTATATCATTATTGCTATACTTTAAGTATGACTGAATTTATATGAGTTTATACATTATAGCCATCTGATTTAAATCACTAATTTGATTTGATTTTTTTTTTTTTTTTTTTGGTGGAAGAGAAGCTTAGCAATAAACGGAGCATGTGTTTTAAAATTTTTTTCTGTGTCTGTGTTTACCTTTTCTGGTCTTAGAGAAATAGCAAAAATTTTTATATTATTTGTGCTCAGAACATTTATTAAAGGTTTGCCTTTTTCTTTTGTAGGATGAAGTGGCACACACTTTAACTGAAAGCAGAGTATTAAAGAACACTAGACATCCCTTTTTAACAGTAAGTGCCTAGAGGAAAGATGTTATAATCATAACATTTTATATTTAAGGAAGTTTTATTATAGCAACTAAGCTATGAAAAATAACATTTTAAATAACATTTATTTAGGTATGACATTTTCTTTGTAGATAAGTCAGTTTTGGGGAAATTATTAGAATGTATGGATTAAGTTTACAATATGCATGCATTTGTAGTCCTCTCGTTATATACCCATGAGTTTTTTGAGTTTTTTTTTCTTCCCATAACTCTCACTGCCTTAAAAAAGTAGAGCAAATACACTTAAAAATAAATTTAAATTTAAAGATAGCATTTAAATTAAAAATAGGATAAGTCATGGTACATCTTCTTTATTAGATAAAGTATAAACTGTGACTTAAATACATATAAATTAGTTATTTTGAAACAGACTGATTTTTTTTTAGTCCCATTTAGATTGCTTGTAATAGAGCCATAATTTGCAAAGTTTCTGTATGTTCCTGGTTCCAATGAAGTGTATTAAGATTAAAAATAACAGACTTTCAAAAGGAGAAACTTTTAAAGATTTAGGATTATTATGTAGGCTTCTTCAGAGGTATCACCAGATACATAGACTTACTTTGTTACATTGTTGTGAGTTTATAGTTCAGTGTATTAAGATAGTTGGCTCTAAAGTTTTAATATCTTTATAACCTATAAAATTATCTGAAACTTCTCTGTTGGATTGGGTCATGTTATGCGATCTCTATGCAAGAAGTGATACTGAAACTATGTTAGAATCCCAAGTATAACTGTACTCCTAAGACTTTCCCTGAAGTAATTTGTAGGCCTTACTTTTAAGGTCTCATGGATAAGGACTTTGGGGACCAATACAGTTTCAAGTAGATGACATAGTAGATTGAGAAGTGCTCATAACAATTACTAAGTTTATTTTTATTAAAAATCATAATTCTAAATTTTCCCCAAATAATACTCATTGTTGATCTTCACAAAATTTGTTTTATATTTCTCATAAACTTTTATTTAAGCATTCTTAAGGGAATAAATACACTCTTAAGGAACAAGAACAATTCATTTTATCAATCATGCTTACTGTTTCTAAGTATTCTCTTTTTGATACCGTTGTAAGAATGTAGGATTATAATATAACATTTTTTCTTTTTCATTTCAAGTCCTTGAAATATTCCTTCCAGACAAAAGACCGTTTGTGTTTTGTGATGGAATATGTTAATGGGGGAGAGGTGAGTCAAGAAGTATAACCAGCACTTGCATTTGCATGGTAGTATTGTTATTTTTTAAAACGTATCTACAATACACGTTATAATGTAATAGTTCTCTACTTCTTGATAGGGATTTGTATAGCTCTTTCTACTATTTTAGTAAATGGGAGCTGAATAATTTTCTAATGAAATATAAGGATCATTTATTTTTTACAATGACTTTTATGTATAGGAAAGTTTAATCATATTCCTTTTTCTAAATTTTTTAAATGCAAAAAATTTTACTACAGATATGATTTTTAAAATCATGGTTTTTAATTTTGAAAACCAGAAATAGAGGGTTTATAATGCTTTACATAGTTCTTCCTCAAGTTTTGTGAAACTTATAAAAAATTATTTTGCACATTTTAAACTCAGTTTAACAATAGGCCATAGGCACATTGTGGTTGAGTTCTCTCTTCTTCTACATAGTAGTTAGAGTAACTTTGACTGTATGTAAGGGATTTTTAAGGAATTTTGTAGTTTTGAAGGGAAATTCAATCATTTTAGTAGTGTATTTCACCTATTGCTTTATTCTTTATCCTTTCTCCTCCCTATATTTGATCAAAATCATTGCGAGGGAAAAATGTAATTAACTGCACTAGTTAACTGGAAATATTTCACATTGTGAGTGTTCTGAAATAAATTTAATTATTAAATAGGGGCTTGTATCTCACAGACCTTAAAATAGTCTTATTATCCGAAAGGAGGGAAGGAAGAGAGGGAAGGAGGAATGGAAGAAAAGAGAGGGGGAGGGAGGGAGGAAAAGAAAGAAACAAGGGAGGGAAAGAGAGGGAGAGAGGGAGGGAGGGAGGAAGGAAAGAAGGAAGGAGGGAAGGAAGGAAGAAGAAAATATCCATTATACAATATTTTCCCCTGTAGAATTATCTGACTTAGAGGAATTAGTCCATTGCAAAAAATTCATTCATTCATTTGGTAAACACATTTTTTTTTTTTTGTTTGTTTGTTTGGTTTTTTTGCGGTACGTGGGCCTCTCACTGTTGTGGCCTCTCCCGTTGCGGAGCACAGGCTCCAGACGTGCAGGCTCAGCGGCCATGGCTCATGGGCCCAGCCGCTCCATGGCATGTGGGATCTTCCCGGACCGGGGCACGAACCCGTGTCCCCTGCATCGGCAGGCGGACTCTCAACCACTGCGCCACCAGGGAAGCCCTGGTAAACACATTTTGAGTGCCTTGGCAGTGTGAGTTTGTCCAAATGTGTTAAGAGTTTATAATTTATCTTATAACTGTATTATAAATTAGAATATATAGTGAAAGAGCTTTTAATTTATCTTATAAGTATATTATATATACTTATATATAAGTATATATATATATATATATATATTATATAGTGAAAGACCTAAGTATTAATAAATTCATAAAAAAATGTGTTATGGATGATCTAGCATTTAGGGTAGGCTTAATGAGATTTCATCAAGAAAACTGATTTGAGAGGATATTTCAGGTGGAGAGGATGATATGAGCAGAATCACTGGTAGGCAAGCCCAGAGGAAGAAGTTGAGTAGTTAGATTATAATAGCCCAGGCATGGGACTTCTCTGCTGGTGCAGTGGTTAAGAATCCACCTGCCAATGTAGGGAACATGGGTTCAGACCCTGTTCCAGGAAGATCCCACATTCCGCAGAGCAACTAAGCCTGTGCACCACAGCTACTGAGCCTGCGCTCTAGAGCCCGTGAGCCACAACTACTGAGCCCTCGTGCCACAACTATTGAAGCTTATGTGCCTAGAGCCCATGCTGTGCAACAAGAGAAGCCATCTCAATAAGAAGCATGTGCACCGCAATGAAGAGTAGCCCTGGCTCGCCGCAACTAGAGAAAGCCCACGTGCAGCAGCAAAGACCCAACACAGCCAAAACTAAATAAATAAAATTAATAAATTTATTTTAAAAAAAGACATATCAAAAGTCACTTTTGGTTGGGATCAGGAAAATTAATATGTACAGTGAGTTTATGAAGAATGTGTTAAGGGTAAAATTATAAATTTGGGTTTGAAAAGCTTTTTCCTAAGGTTCTAAGAAAAACATATGTGGAGATATCACAGAGAATAAATAAAGGGTCCGAATATGGATACAGATTTGGGAGCCATTCCCATAAAGACTGTAATTTAAGTTATGGAAGTGGATATTTCCTATTTTGTGGGAAATGAAATTGGTGAAACTTCTATGTTAGTATCTATCAAAATTTAAAAAGCACGTATTCTGGGACCCAGCAATTTCATTTCCAGGAATTTATCCTACAAACATACTCAACAAATATACCACAGAATAATATGTGGATAAATATATTCATTGCTCTATCGCAGTACCTTAAATGAGCATTCAGTAAGGAGACTGCTTAATCAGTGTTACATCCATGCAGTGAAATACTTTATATCTATTGAAAAGAATGAGGTAGCCCAATATGGGCTGAGACAATGCAATTTCTAAGATATGTTATGAAATAAAAAAAAACAAGGTGCAGACAGAATATAAAGTATGCTTCTATTGGGTTAAAGTAAGACCATATATATGTGTATATATATATCTGTGTATACATTGAATATCTCTGGAATTATGTACTGGACATTATTGCTTACCTTTGGGAAGGCAAACTGGGTCACTGGGGAAAAGATGGGAGGACGACTTATTTTTCACTTATTTATTCTTGTGAAGCTTTTGTATTTTGTGTATTAAAATTGAAGGATGGAAAATAGGCAGGCAGATGGATGGCGGGATGGATGGATGGATGACCAGGGGAGAGAATAGTATGAGGGGAATGCTAAACTGCAGGCAAAAACTTGGAGAAGCACTCTTAAATTGCAGAAGTACTCTTGGACAGTATCATGTGTTTGCATCTATTACAAAAATTAGCACATTGTTTTATAATTACGTATTTACTTATCTATCTTTCCTACTAGGCTCAGAGCTCCCTAAGGGACTTACTGGTCTAACCCTGGCACCTTCAAATATTTATTAGATGTTTTGAATGAGTAAATAAGTGAATAGATGAACAGATTCCCTCAGGGAACAGGGATGAAAGAAGTTAGCAAAAGTGGTAAACTAGGAACTGCTGAGAAATAGGAAGAAAAATAGAAAGTAATATGGTATATAGTTTACTTTAGAAAAAAAGCTGAAAATGTTTTTTTCAGGAGGAAGTATCTTTGAGTGTATTTATAAAGTACATATTTATTGAGTATGAGCAGGGCACGCTGGTAGATACTGTGGGGCATACAAATCTCAATTAAACATAACTTTTACCCTCAAAGAGTTTATGATCTAGTGGGGAAGATTAGGTACAAAATTTATACTAAGTGTAAAGTGATAATTATCACTTGTATCAGAAGCATAGATTAAGGACTATGGGACTTCACAGGAAAGAAAAGAATTTTGGATGGTGGGATGAAGGGAAGCTGCCTAGAAGCTTAGTAGAGGGAGCTAGGTGGCACCTGCACTTTTATTCTAAACCTAGAGTACTTCGGCGATTAATCAATTAATGACTGTTAAAAAAAATTTTTTTTTACACAAAAGCAGATTTTCAGACTAGCCAGATGGTTTTCTTTAGCGATGGGATTATTTCACCTATTTAATTTATCTGAGAAGGAAATCTATATTCAGTATATGCTTATGGTGACTTATTTTATTTTGGTTTTGCTTTAGGTTCACCATGCCATTATTCTGCTCAGGGATGCTTCCTAGAAATGCAGAAAACTCAATTGCTGTAGAAAAACTAGTAAACATAGAACTTACGTTTTTAAGATAAGATTGAAGTAGAGAGAAGTAAAGTACAGAAATCTACAAATTCATACAAACAATCCATACCAACACTTATTGATACACCATGAGTTTCCCAAATGTGGAATGTCTGTGTAGTATCTAGCAAACTTGAGCAGAGAATACTAGCCTGTTGAAAAGTAAGCTCTGGTAAATTGATAGTACTCACCCAAATGGCAGCATCCTCAAATCTCTTTCTACCCAGTATTTGCCCAGAGATAGGCTTCTTTAGTGGACCCACTGAAGTTAATTATAACTAGCTCAGTTTTCACTCAATTCATATTTATTGTCTATTGATTTTTAATTAGCAATAGTATTCTTTTAGCCTATGTTCTGGAATGTTTATTTTGAAACATAAGATCAACAGCTGAGACATTTCTTTTTTTAAACTTTCTTCACATTTTTGTGACTATCTGGACTTCTTTCAGCCTGATAGACTGCACAAGAGTTTAGCATGCTCATGGCCATGCTTGTTATTATCCCTATATTTGCCAATATTGTTTAAAGCACTACATAATCTTGGTGGAAGTAGATTATGAGAGAAATACTGGTTGTGAAAAATCAACAGTGGCTGCTTATAAGCGTATCAGTACAATGGAGTCATATCATAATTTTATTTAATTTATATGAATTCAAAGAAATAGTCTCAGCAAGAGATAACATAGATAGATAGGAAGGAAGGAGGGAAGGAGGGAGAGAGGGAGGGGAGGAAGGAGAGTGGAAGGGAAGGGAAGAAGGAAATGGTGATTCTGCCATTCTGCTTGCTGAGTATATTCAGAGTGACCTCAAGATGAGAGAGAAATTTGCTATTCTTTTATTCCACGTCAGTTTCTACTTGTCATCCTTAGAGTTTCATGGGCTATAAATTCTATTGCTTAAAAATACATAGTTTTTATAAAACATTGTCATTAAGTGCTTTGTAAGTAGAGGTGTTCATCTAAAGAAACTATATTATTTCAATGCTAGAGGAAAAACTGTGCTGAGCTTAACTATATTGAGACAGTATATTGGTCTTCAGTGTAGTACCTTCCGAAGGAATTTCCAAGGATGATTTTGGTTATACCTCATAATCTATGTGTTAACTTTAGAACCCACTCCATTATAGTCCATTTGCCTATTAAATATTTAATGAGTAACTACTATGAGTTGGACCTCAGAGGATGTAGAAATAAGGAAAATATGGTACTTTACTTTAGAAGATGAGTATCTAATTGGAGAGACAGACAAGAAAATATACATATGCAGTGTCATTATTACTATGAAAACACTGGTTGCTGTGGGATACAGAGAATGCCTATTTGAATCAATCCAAAAGGAAGAGAGAGGAGGAAGGGGGAGAATGCCAGGGTAGGAAACACTTCTTAAAGTAGTTGCTAAGCTAAGTCTTGAATGTAACTGTAAGTTACATAAATAAGGATGAGAGGGAGAGCATTCCTACACAGAGAAAATAGAATGTTTAGAGTGTGATGGAGCTCATGCAAGCTCTCCCCCATCTCCCCAGATGTAGCACAGTATGGATTATGCATAGAGTCCTGCAGAGAAAAGCCAGAAGAATCTAACCAGGTAGGTAGGGTCATGTTAGGACAGATCTCTCCCAAGTAATTTAGATTTTATCCTGAAGTCAGTGAAGCATCATGGAAGGACTTCTGTATGAAATCTTTACAAAGAAGACTTTGGTGGTGGTATGAGGCTTGTATTGGAAAAGACAAAATTGGATACAAGGAAACTACTTAGAAGCTACTGAAGTTGGAAGGTTTTGGTAATCTGATCATAAAAATGATAAGGTTGTTAATTGAGCCAGTATTAGTGAGAAGGAATCAAATTCTGAATGGTGTTTAGGTACTAGAATTTCCAGGATTTAATGACTAAATGGAGAGAAAGGGAAACATCACACAGTTTCCTATTTGCTGCTTGGGGAATTGTGTGGATACTGGGCTGTTTGTAAAATCAGGAAACACAGTAAAAGGAATGAGTTCTGAGTTGATCATCCTGTATGTGAGTTACCTCGTGGGGATCTGAAGGAAGTCGGAGAGTCAGGTCAGAGATACAAATAGACTTCAGCAGCAATGCTGAAACAAAGGTAGGGAAGAAATGTCCAGTGTGAGAATAGTATGAAGTTAGAAAAATAAATGGCTAAGAATGGTGCCTGAAGATACCAACATCAGACATGTTGGTGATGAGAGAAGCCTAAGGAGGCTCCTGGATAGAAGGAGCCAGACAAGAGAAGCCTTAAAAGTTAAGGAAAGTATATTAAGTGTAAGAGTATAGTAAAGATACACAACTGAAAGATAGCAACTGAATTCATTGGATTTGACATCTACTACTAGTTCCTAAACAGAGTACCATGGATTCTTCTTTTTTTCTGGCATGATGCAAGGTTTGTACCTTGGCTATAGTATAGAATATACAAGGATTGGTTTGGAGCTCAGTAGAACAAGGTTATGAAAGTTCAGTGCAACCTTTGGTATGCAGTAAATCAGCATCTGGAGACTATAAAAGTACTCTAATAATGTGACCAATCACGCTGCTGCTGACATATCCAAGCCACTCTCTTTTTGTAGCTTAAGTATTATCAAATTCATATGAGAAGCAGAAAAATATTGTGGGGAGGAAAAGTAAACTGAAAACTGACTAAGGTGTTTAGTTTGATTTAGAATGTCTCTACTTAGGACTCTTTCCCAAAATCTTACTCATAGCCTTATTTCTTTCAGGCCTGTAAACCAAATCTGTATAAATCCCTCTCCAGGCTGAAATCTCCTGGAGGTTAAGAGATTCATTAGTGGGGAAAGGAAAATCATTAGAAAGAAATGTTACTCATCTGATAAATTTTTCACATTCTTCTATATTCTTTATGTGGGTACAACTGAACCTAACACTTTCCGTTATTTACTATTCTTGTCCACATTTTAGCTCATTGTACACTCTATAGTAAGCCCTTTGATAAAATTCATTTTCTTTTTGCATATGACTTCCAGTTTCATGCCAATCTTGAGATCCTCTCATACTTATTTCAGATTCTCATTATCTGGCTGGCATTTTGTCTTCAATTATCTCATTTTAAATTCACATGAGACAGAAGTGCCGGCAGTCAGCATTCTAGTTCTACTTACTAATTTGTGGAGGTGTGACTTGGGTGATTTTTAAATTAAAAATATCATTTCATATTCATAGTGATGATTTTTTAAATTTTACTAACTTTATAGATATATGAATATCTGTTGTCAAGAGTCTGACAAGCTAACTTCTTTACCACTTTAGTTATTAATATATTACATAGGTTTTATCAGAATTCTATTGTTTTCACCCAAAGCTTTTGGAAAAAGCCTCAAGACAAGAAGGATGCATTATAATATTCACATTACCACATAAAGGCAAAATAAATTCGGGAATGTTTTTAGTATATACTTTTATAATATTTCAAGGCTAGTTTCCCAAAATTCATTTAGCCAATATATCTCTGCATCTAAAGTAATAATCCAAAGACTTGACTAGCCTCAACATGTAAGACGCTTACTTTTATATCTAGAATATCAGATGAAGTGACTGGAAGTGCAGGAGCTGCCCAGGCATTTATCTGTTTTCACAATTTCTCTCCATGTGGTTATGGCACAGGATGGCAGTTTCAGGGTAGTCAAACTTCTTGCATAAAGGTTGGATTACCCCAGAGTGAGCATTTCAAGAAAGTGAAAACAGAAGGCACAATATATGTGTAATTTGTGACCCTGAAGAAAACAAAACAAAACAAAACATGAAATGTAACAAAACAATACTTAAATGTTAAAAACTCTAATCCCAAAACACAGTATATAGTCATTTGTGTTCTGCATCTTAACATGATACTTTTAATATTCATCAATATTGTTGCATATATCAGTAGCTTATTTCTTTTTATGGCTTTATTATATGGATGGATGTATTACAATGTGTTTATATAATCTCTAGTAGATAGACATTTGGTGTTCTTGCAGTTTGGGACTATTATGAAAAACTTTCTTGTGAATAATCCAGTACAAATCTTTGTGTGGGTGTATAGTTTCAGTTATCTTGGGTAAATATCTAGGAGTACAATTTCTGTGTTATTTGGTATGTTCAACTCATAAGAAACTGCCAAATTGTACCATTTTGCATTTCTAGGATGTTACTTATCATCATCACCACACTTGGCATGGTTAGTCTGTCTTAATTTTACCCCTTCTAGTTGATGTATATCTTATAGTTTTAGCTTGAATTTCCTGAATGATTAATGATATTGAACATGTTTTCCTGTGCTGATTTGCCATGTTATGTCTTCTTTACTGAAGTATCTGTTAAAATCTTTGGTCCATGTTTTGATTGGGTTGTTTGTATTCTTAATATTGAGTAATCAGACTTATTTATATATTCTAGACACAAGTAATTTATCATATATGTTTTGCAAATATTTTCTCCCAGTCTGTATTCTGCCTTTTCATTTTTTAGTGGGGAATTTTTTTCCTGTGTATATTTTTGTTTAAATCCGTTTTTTAAAAGTCATCTTGTTCGTATGTAATTTACATTCAGTAAACTTCACCACTTTTAAGTGTACAATTCAGTGAGTTTTGACAAATGTGTAGTTTACCATCACCACAGTCATGATATAGAACAGTTCTATCACCCAAACAAGTCTCTCACGCCCCTTTACAGTCAATTCCTACCATCACCTCCTGTCATCACAACCACTGATATGCTTTCTTACAAGTGTCTTTTTAAGGACAAAACTTTTAAATTAGAGGAAATACAGTTTATAAGTGTTTTTCTTTTGTGGTTTATGCATTTTGGGTTTAATTTAAAACATCTTTTCCTAACCCAAGTGTGTTAAGATTTTCTCCTATGTTTTCTTCTAGAAGTGTTAATAGTTTTTTGGACTTATATTTAGGTCTACAGTCCATTTCAAGTTAATTTTTGTTTATGGTGCTTGAGTCAAGGTTCATTTTTTTTGTAACTGGATATTTAATTTTTCCAGCATATTTGTTGAAAAGACTGTTTTTTTCACATTGAATTACCCTGACACCTTTGTCAAAAATCAATTGACCATATATATGTGTGGGATGTTTCTGGACTCGACTCTGTGTATTGATCTATATCCATCCATCCTTATACTTATACCTCACTGTCTTTAATACTTTTGCTTTAGAGTAAGTATTGAAATGAGGCAGTTCAAGTCTTCCAGTTTTGCTCCTTTTTAAAAAGTGTCTTGGCAACCCTAATATTTTCATGTAAATTATAGAATAAGCTTGTTGATTGCTACATGAAGGTCTACTGGACCTTAACTGATAGTGTAATCTGTTGATCAATTTGGGGAGAATTGACATGTTAACAATATTGTCTCCTGATCCATGAACATGGTATATTTTTCCAATTATTTAGATCTTCTTTAATTCTTTCAACAGTATCATGTAGTTTTTAGTGTACAAGTCTTGAACATTTTTTGTTAAATTTATCCTTATTTATCTTATTTTTTAAAATTATAAATGATTTGTTTAAAGTTTCAAATCTTAATTGTTTGCATATAGAAATGCAGTTGATATTTACTTATTAGCCTTGAATCCTGCATCCTTGCTCGGTTTGTTTATTTGTTTGTTTGTTCTTAAGTATGTTGAGATTCTCTTTGTAGATGATCACATCATATGGGAGCAAAGACAGTTTTACTTCCTCTTTTTCAGTCTCAGTAGATTTTCTAAGACCTTCAGAGCAATGTTAAATAGCAACGTAAGAGCAGGCACCCTTGCCTTATACCGGATCTTAAGGCAAAAGCATTTTTACTTTTCACCATTAAGAATGTTGTTAGCTGTAGGTTTTTCATAGATACCCTTTAACAAGTTGAAGAAGTTCCTTTCTGTTCCCATTTTGCTAAGCTTTTTCTTTTTTTTTTTTATAAATCATTATAGGATGTAAAATTTTGTCAAATTATTTTTTTTGTATCTGTTGGGATGATCATGTGGTTTTTCTTCTTTATTCTGTTGATATCTTGAATTTCATTGTTTGGTTTTTTAATGTTAGAACAACATTGCATTTCTTAGATAAATCCCACTTAGTTATGTTGTATTATCCTTTTGGTATGTTGTTGAACCCAGTTTGCTAAAATTTTGTTAAGAATTTTAAACCTTTGTTCACTAGAAATATCATTCTGTAGGGTCCCTTCTCTTCCCTACCCTGAGCAATGTCTCTGGGTTTGGATTCAGGGTAATGCTAACCTCTTAAAATGAGTCAGACAGCATTGCTTCTTCTATTTTCTGGTAGAATTCACCAGTGAAATTTTGAGACCAAGAGTTTTCTTTGTAGGAAGGTTTTTAACAATGAAGTGAAATTTTAAAAATATATTTATGGAGGCATGCATTTTATCTGTTTCTTCTTGAGTGACCTTTGGTTGTGTGTTTCCAGGAATTTATTTCATCTAATTTTTAAAATTAATTTGCCTAATATTGTTGAATTCCTATCTAGTTCTAGACCCTGAGAAGGCAACTGTACTCTATACAAGGTTCTTTCTCTCATGCAGTTCATATTATGCAATTATAAAGGAGACTTATGAATGAAATTTCTTCTTAATTGAATAATTTATACATTTATTGTCTCAAGTTAATAGAAACTGTACTTAGAATAATAAATAGATATGCTCTAGATACCAGAGACCTAAGTTTGAATCTCAACTCTACCTCTTAGAGCTATGTGATGCTAGGCAATCTTCGTAATATGCCTAAATCTTAGTTTTCTCATCTGTATGATAGAGATAATCATTGTACCTATTTTATAACATTGTTCTGAGGATTAAATAATGTAATAAATAAATAAATAATGCATGTAACTTCCTTAGTATAGTGCCCAACAAGTAGCAGTACTCAAAAATAGTGCCTATTGTGATAGTAATAATAACTTATATTTATTATATTTAATCATCTATAATATAATATAGAGATAGCATTTTGTAGCTTTTGTGATTGTTGTTAGAATGTAATGTCTTAATGCTCAAAAATTGTAGTGTTTATTATTTTTATTGTGTTGGTATTGAATATATTTCATAAATAGCCCAAATATTTCACATTATATCCTAATAGATTTAAATATTTTAAAATAATTACCTTGAGAATTTTTACTCTTTTAAAAGTATATTTTATTCTCCAAATGAAAAATCTGTTAATATTTAATGTGGTAGAACTGAGCAATCTCTTTTTTAATCTTGTTAGTAGAGTCAAAATACTTTAATGTAAATTATTTTAATTATGGAAATAAAATTTAAAAAAATTTTAAAGGAACTATTTTTATACTTACCATATTATGAAGTATTTCCATTAGGTGACTCTTGATCCCAGAAAATTTCCTTAACTTTTCATGCCTTGCATTAATTATTTAAAAATTAGATAGCTAGTGGGAAGCAGCTACACAGCACAGGGAGATCAGCTCGGTGCTTTGTGACCACCTAGAGGGGTGAGATAGGGAGGGTGGGAGGGAGACACAAGAGGGAGGAGATATGGGGATATATGTATATGTATAGCTGATTCACTTTGTTATAAAGCAGAAACTAACACACCAATGTAAAGCAATTATACTCCAATAAAGATGTTAAAAAAAAAAATTGCCAGCTTACAGGCTACTTTTTCCGGTATCAGGCACCTAGTTAGATCGAGAATTCTTTTTACATTTTCAGACTTGTAAGAAGAGGGCAAGAAATAGAGAAATAAGGCTTGAGGTATTTAGCTGGAAATTTATAAACAAACAACTGTTTCAGAGTCCAGCCATCTGACCTTAGATCCCTTTCAATTCTCCTGAAGCATCCTAAGGGTTTAATTTGTATTTTAAGAAATGTAATTTTGAACTATTTATTAAAATATGGCATTTTATCACTATCCTTTCTGGAAGAAACTTTCTTCAAAAACTAAATGTAAATTTACATTACTTTACATTAATTTTTCTGTGTGAAATGCATAGAAACTGAGTTCAGCATGAGAAGAGGATAGACATGATCTAATATGATCTAATATGAATTACCTATTAAAAGTGTACTTTTATTTGATCCTATAAAAGTACATGTTTAAACATTTGTTTTATTGTATAACTGATACCATTCCAATTGTGTAGTATAGTATTTGCTACAGACTGAATCTTTATGTCCACCCTAAACTCATATGTGGAAACCTAATCCCTAGTGTGATGGCATTTGGAGGGTGGGGCCTTCTAGTGATTAGGTCATGAAGGTGGAGCCCTCCTGAATGGAATTAGTGCCCTTATAAGGGACACCTCAGAGAGTTCAGTTGCTCCTTCCCCATTGTGAGTACACTGTGAAAAGACAGCTGTCTGTGAGCCAGGAAGCAGGTACCCGATCTGCAAGTGCATTGATCTTGGACTTCCCAGCCTCCAGAATTGTGGGAAATAAATTTCTGTGGTTTAAAATCCACCAGTCTGTGGTAATCTGTTATAACATCCTAAATGGACTAAGGCAGTATTGTTGACTAGTTTTCTTGTATGTGAGCTAGAGACATTCTTTTCATCTTAGGTCTTTTTGTAAACCTAAGGGATGTGTTAATCAGCATTAATGCACAGACTACCATGTCTCATTGCTTAACTAATTAGTTGTCTTTAGGGTACTCAGGTTCCAAGCTCAATCAATATTGTGATAATGAATGTAATCATTGCAATTATTGACCCATATTGAGCATATTTTGTTATTCTCTGTTAACTGATAGTTTGCTATTACAAAAGGAGTGACTAAAGTTTGTGTAGACAGTATTTGCAGGAAAAAATGTAATTGAATTTAAAGTCTCAGATTGCAGTGATAGTTCTCAGGATGTTGTTTAAGCCTAGATCTTTATTTTTTAAAAAAGTTTGTTGCATAGTTTTCAAAATATAACAATTTATTTTAAAGATAAACATTCCAGGTTTGTAATGACATATAAACTTGTATATTTAGATCATTAAGGCAATCTATTAATATTTACATTACTATATTCCCACAGCATTGCTAAGTGCAACACACACACACACAAACATGTAGTCATTGCTAAAGGAACTTAAATTTCTAAAGGTATGTTCCTTGCTTGAGGAGCAAAAAATTCATTTTTTTAACAAAAACAAGATTATTTAGTTATTGTATGTGATTTTTTAATGTTTCTAATAAAAATACCTTCAAAACTTTAAGCCTTATTTTCCTTATAAATAATTCTTTGGAAAGTGTTTTTTAATTTAACTTTATTCTTTGCAGTACATATTTATTAGGTACCTAGTATGTGCTACATGCTAGGCTTGGTGCTGAGGATGCAAAACTATAGAGCACTTGTGCAGTCTTCCTCTTTCTCCTGTGCCTCTGCCAAGAAAAAAAAAATTGTCAGAAGTCTGAATCAGTAAAAGCATCAACAGTATGTTTACTTAAAACCTTTATAAAATTTCTCCCATTATGAAAGTAACAACAGTACATGTACATTGCAGAAAACATCAAAAAGTTATTTCAGTTCAATTGATAAAATACTTATTTATTGACTGCGTCCTACAAGCTAGTCACTGTGCTATGTACTTAGTATGTGGCATGAGGAAGACAGATGGTCTCACATTTAAAGAAAGTATAGTGCTCTGGGAAATGGATATTAAACAAATTATTACAGGTAATTTTCAAGGTATAAAACAGAAAAAAAATACTCTAAATCTTACCATCTAGCAATGATCACTATTACCATATTAATGGATTTTCCTGTTTTTATACTGTGCCCATAATTTCCATTTTATTTAATATTGTAAAATACATATTAGTTGCCTAGTAATTACTTATGCAGATGTAATTTATTAAATCCTTACTATATTTTTGAACGTTTAGATTGTTTCCATTACTTAACCAACTTTACTTAAGTATAAGCTACATACAGTAAAATGTACTCACTTTAAGTATACATAACTTATATGACTTTTGACAAACATCTATGCATGTAGTCCCCATTACATAAAGATGCAGAACATTTCCACTGCCACAAAAAGTTCTGCTATGCCTCTTTGCAGTCAGTCTTCCCTGTCTCATTCTGTCATCTCCTGCTCCTATACCTGGCCCTAGGCAACTACTGATCTGCTTTCTGACACTAAAGATTTGATTTACCTATTCTAAAATTTCACAGGAATGGATTCATACAATATGTACTCTTTTATGTCTGTTTCTATTTCTTTTGCTCAGCCTAATGTTTTTGAGATTATCTGTGTCTCAGTAGTTTGTTCCTTCATTGCTGAGTTATGAGCATGCTATATCAATGTTTTTTAATCTGTCCTGCTTTTGGTGTACGTTTGGATTGTTTCCAGTCATTGCCTACTATGAATAAAGCTGATATGCACATACATGTACAAGTTTTCTTTTTTCTTGGCTAAATACTGGGGAGTATAATTGTTGAGTTTATAATAAGCATATATTTACATTTTGAAAAATTCCCAAACTGTTTTCCAAAGTAGTTGTGTCATTTTGCATTCCCAGTATCAATGCCACAAGAATTCTAGTTGTTCCATATCCACACCAACTCTTGGTATGGTCAGTCTTTTTAATTTTAGTCATTCTAATGTGTATATAGAAGTATATTATTGCAGTTGGTTTTGAGTTGCATTTTTCTGATGACTAATGATATTAAATATATTTTCACATATTGGCCATTTGCATACATTTTTTTTTACCTGTATGTTCAAATATTTTGTCTCTTTATTAATTGGGTTATCTTATTATTGAATTATAACAGTTCTTTATATATTCTGGTTACAAATAGTTTGCCAAATGTATGTATTATAAATAGTTCCTCTCAGACTGTACCTTGCCTTTTCATTGTCTCAGTGATATTTTCTGAGCAACAGAAGTTTTAAATTTTGAAATCCAATTTATCAGTTTGTCTTCTTTGGTTTTTTTAAAATACTATCTAAGAAATCTTTGTCTATCATGGATGACAAATATTTTCTCCTATATTTCCTTTTATAACTTTTATAATTGTGCTATTACATTTAGGTTTATGATTTTTTTTTATTTTTATGTATGCTGTAAACTAAGGATTGAAGTTCATTTTTTATCCCATGTGGATATTTGGTTATTCCAGAATCTATTGTTGAAAAGTCTATCCTTTGCTCCATTGAATGACCTTGACACCTTTGGCAAAAATCAGTTTGACATATGTGTGTGTCCTTTGCTCTAACACTAATACTGCTGCACTATAGAGGCAGTATCCTCAAGGACTCTAGTGGGTGCAACATTTCTTAAGAAGTTTTTCCATTTTGCCTGGTGAGAACAAAAAGTATTTTTAGCTCTATGAGCCTGTGATTTTTTTCACCTGATTCTTTCCAATGGCTCTTTTCCCTGACCTCAGAATTTTCCTCATATACATGTGCTGATTAGTAAGACTCAGAGGCAGTTCATTGCAGGTCCCTGGAGCCCTCCTCTTTGTGGTTCTCTGCCTCATGAATTATAGCTACTTTGGTCTCCCCAGTCTCTGAACTCTCTATCCTTCAAGGATTCCACAGGTTCTGTTTCGGTTTTCTTTCCCTGTGTTACATTCTGGATGGTCGCTCCAGGCAGCAAGCTGGAACAACCATAATTACCACCTTGTTTCCCTTTTCTTTGGAGTCACTGTACCTTGAAGCCTAATGCTTAATGTTTGAAAATCCTTGTTTTATTTATTTTATATCATGGTCAAAACAGAAGTCTCTAACCTTTATACTTTACGGATATTTCCACTGGATGCAAAATTTTAGGATGTGTTTTTTTTCTTTCAGCAATTTGGACATATTGTTCCATTGTCCTTTCACTTATATAGTTTCTGAGGAGAAGTCTGGGGAAATTCTCCTATTTGTTCTTCTATATGTATTATTTTTTTTTTCCCTTCAGAATTTTTTAAAGATTTTCTGTCACCGTTTTTTCAGCAATTTTAGTGTGATCTGACTGGTTATGTTCTGAGTATTCATGCATGTTTGTGAGTTTTCATCTCACTGAGTTTTGTTGAAATACCTAGTCTGTGCATTTATCTTTTTTATCCTAGTTTGGAAAAATTTAGGCATTATTTTGCAGATGTTTCCCTCTCCTTTTCAGGATCTGCTGTTATCCATATGTTAGACTCCTTGACACTGTCCAAGAGGTTGCTGAGATTTTTTTTTTCAGGTGCAATTTATATAGTTTTCTTCTGCTATGATTTCTTGTTCATTTGTCTTTTCTCTTGCAGTGTCTAATCTGTTGTTAATCCCATCTAGTGAAATTTTTATTCAGATATTCTATGTTTCATCTTTAAACGTCCTATTTATTTCTATTTCCCATTATCTCTTCTTTATGTTCCTATACTGCTTTAAAGTTACTGTCTATTAATTCCATCATCTCTTATTTTTGAGGTCTGTGTCTAATGACTGACTTTTTTATTGGTGATGGGTCATACTTTTCTGCATCTTCTTATGTCTAGTAATTGTTGATTGTATACTAGATACTTTGATTTTACTTGAGTGTTTAGATTTTGTTATCTTCCTTCAAAGAGTGTTACATATTGTTCTGGAGAGCAGTTATTTGCAAATATGATATTTTACACTCTTGTTTGTTAGCTTTGTTATTGTATGGTTTAGCTTTTACTCTGACTTCTTTGAAATATCTACTGAATGCCTGTGTGTTCAATAATGACACTCTTCTGACTTTTCTCCAAAGTTAAGCAAATATTGTGGCACCATTTATGAAATGGTCATTTTTTTCCCATGTACTTCATATCCTTATGTGTAATCATCAACTTTACCATATTCTAAATTTTTATGAAGTAACCTATTTCTGGCCACCTGATTTCATTGATATTTCTTTTAATTTGTATGCCTATTCCATATGAATTGTAGCTTTATAGTATCTCTCAATTTCTTCAGACAGAAGTTTTCTTGAGAGCATTAATATGTTGAGCAAAAATCTTCTGTTTCAATAATATCTTGGCTCATCTCACTCATTTTTTATGAAAGAGTCACATACCATTTCTACTTTTATATTCTCTTCTTAGCCCACCTAAGTATGACATCTTTTCCCTGAAAGGTAACATATGACCTAATTCCTATGCCTGGTAAATGTTAATTTCCTTCCTGAAACTTTCTTTTCCTTTATTCTTCAGGTATTCTTTCTGTTTGTATTTCTTTTAGGACTCTATCTTAATATGCTGTTCTGCTTCTTTTTCCTGTCCTTATGTGCAGTCATACCCTAAAATTCTGACCTTAACTCTATTTTCAGTTTCTACTAAATTTCTGGGGTATACCTTGCTTCCTTGGTGTCAATAGTATCCTTTATATAAATGACTCACACATCTACCTTTATACCCTTTGGTCCCATAGTTCTGAAGCTGTGCTATCAAGTTCTTATTTAAATGTCAACAGGTCAAAATAAAGTCCATTGCTCCTCTGTCCCCATCCCCATTCTTTTCCTTTTCACTGCTGGCAGCAACACCCACTCAGCCATCCTTAGGGAAACTTCAACACTGTTGCTCTCTGCCTTTGCCCAAATGGTGCAAGCTAGTTCCCTCTGGAATATTGACTCTCTTGAAAGGTCTGTTACTAGCACTAATGTTCCTCAGAAGCTCTTATCCAGCTCAAATGTTACTTCTTATATTATCAAACATACTTATTCACTTCTTTAAGTGTGCTTTCTATTTTATAACTACATATTTTTAGTGTATTTATATATCTGGTTGTTCTAACCAAATAGTGCTATTCTTTCAGATTGGTACCTTTTCCTCTCATTTTGTCTGCAGCTTTTTCACAATGCTTGTACTGAATTGGTGTTCAGTAAGTTTTGTTGCACTTTGTGAATTGTTTACCTGACTACTGTAGTCTCAGATTTTTTTAATTGATTCTCTAGTTGCTGCCAGAGTTGTCTACTTAAAATTATGCTAATTTTTTTTGGACTTCCCTGGTGGCACAGTGGTTAAGAATCCTCCTGCCAATGCAGGGGACATGTGTTCAAGCCCTGGTCCAGGAAGATCCCACATGCCGCGGAGCAGCTAAGCCCGTGTGCCACAACTACTAAGCCTGCACTCTAGAGCCTGCGAGCCACAACTGCTGAACCCACATACCACACTACTGAAGCCTGTGCACCTAGAGCCCATGCTCCACAACAAGAGAAGCCTGCCCACCACAACAAAGAGTATCCCCCACTTGCCGCAACTAGAGAAAGCCAATGCTCAGCAACAAAGACCCAACACAGCCAAAAATAAATAAATAAAATTATGCTAAATTTTTTCACCCAAATGTCTTTGACACTCCTTATCTACAAAATTAATCTCTAAACCATATCATGGCAGTCAAGGTCCTAAACAATCTGGCCTCATCTTTGTGGGGGTTTTTTTTTGTTGTTTTTTTCTTTTTTTTTGCTTAAGTTCTGTCGTTATCATGAATGTGTATTATTGTTCTTCAGCTACATGCCCTCCCTATGTGTTGTTTCCTTGCCATTACTACTTTTTTTCTTTAGAATTAATTTCTTCTACATACAGCTATTAATTACCTACTATGTTGATGGACTATACTAGGCTGTGGTCAAAATATTAAGGTGGATATTAAGAGGGATTAATTTGTTCCACATACATTTATTAATTACCTACTATGTCGATGTACTATTACTAGGCTATGGTCAAAATATTAAGATGGATAAAACTTGCACTGTTTTGTATGCTTCCCTTATATTCTCCATTTGTGAAAACTCCATCCTTCAAAACGTGAGATACTACCTTATCTGTGAAGTCTCCTCAGATCATTCCAATAAAGATTAATCATACTTTGCCTCTGAAGCATTTTTAATATTAGAATTACAGAATTTCTCGTAGCTCTCTTGTTTTTTATCTGTGCATATATCTCCTTCATCGGGTTGAATTTCTTAAGGTCAGGGATTATGTCTTAATCACCATTATATGCCCTCTTTTTCTCTTCCCAGTGTCCAATAACAGTGACTTTAAAATAATTGATGCTCACTAAATGGAAAGTTGGTTCAAAGCCAAGGTAGAAACTTAGAAGGAATATTCAGAGAAAATTAGGAAAGTTGTAGTACCAAAGCCAAAGAATGTTTATAAGAAGGAGAGAGTAATAAGTGATGTTCTAAGCTCCAGAACGAGAGGTTCTTGGTTATGTTAACAGGAATAAGTTCCATAAAGTAGCAAGGGTAGACATCAGAGGAGAGCAGACTGAGAAATAAATAAAGTTCTTCTCCGTAAGTAACTTTTTTTTAGCTGATATTTTTACAGAAATTGGCTGGAAGACAAATTGAAGATTTATGGTCTAAATAAAGATCTACAAGCCTGCATGTATTATGTTGATTTAGGGAAGATCTATATCTTTTGTATTGTAGATGAGTGGGTACTAGGCTTGACATTTGAAGAAAATTTAGAAATCTAACCACTATTTTCATATCATTAGAAGACTACCATAAATCTGGGTCACAGAGATTCCTTCGTCAAAATTAGTTATATTTTGTATTAAAGGATGACAGAAATCACTTTGACCTAGAAATATTTCAGAATGGTTTTACTGATGATCCATGCTTCTTTCTACTTCCTGTCTTTGTTTGAATGGTAGAGCATTAATGACATGTATGTGCCTGTATAAAATGAATGAATTTTGAAGCATATCCCTGAGTAATTTTATACATTGGCTTGATTTTTGGCATAGTATATTTGGTCATTTATAAGACACATTGAACATTTCTTCAGTCAGAATGCCTTTTATATTTGATGGTGTGTCATAGTTTTAATTGACCTCATTTTTTAATTCTTGGTATTAACATAAAAAGTTGGTGGAGTTGCAATCAACAGCATCTTAGATTTGATAAAATATGACAATATAGTAGAGAGCATTAAAGTTTAGAGACTATCTGCCAAACATTTTAGTTTTACTATAAGTAATGTTGAGTCTGTCTTTTTTGGCAATAGTTACATGATATTACCTCCCTCTCTTTACTATGACAATGGGTTATGCATAAATTTTATCTTAAAATAATAATAAACTCTTAAGTGAAGTTGGAGGTGGGAAAAGGGGAGATGGAATCTATAGAGAACCTCTTTTATGTTACCTTAATTATGATTTGGTGTGTGAGAAACAAATCTCAGTTAACCATAATTCTTATAAATTTGTAGAAGCAGTTTGTAGAAGTAATCCATGTGAAAATATAGTTAATTTCTGATCTTGCAGTCAAGGATACATTGACTGATTGGTTCATTTCTTTAATCAAAGACATGTATTGAGTACCTACTGTGATACTCGGCAGTGTACTCAGCACTGCGAACCATCTTTTGTTGTTCTTGGTAGATTTCTTAATACAGTGAAACAGTACCCAAAAAGGTCAGTAGTCAATTCATAGTGACTGAAACCGGCTCCTTTCTCATATACATTATTGAACTGAGAGCTGAGACAGGCAGTTTCTTAAATAAAGAGGCTGTCTAAATGGAGAGCTGCATGCTTGACCACAGTGAGAAACCAATAAATATTTGTTGACTGTTGTTAACAGGAAATGGATGGGCTTATAGTTTTAAGTGATTACATGAGAAAAGATTGGTGTCATAGTTAATTATTATTGAAATAGGAAGAGTATACCTTGAGAACTATTAGGGGAATAATGGGAGCTTCTCAGTCCATTTTGGGCATTACTAAAATAAATTGAAAATGTAAAGCCTCACAGTTTCTCATTGCAGAAAACATGGATTTAAACATTGAAAACATTTCTAGAGGTATCATGATGAATCAAGAATTGTAGAATTTAACAAGTTCACATAAATAAGGTTCCACAAATCAGCAGTCCTTTCTTTGAAATCAAGGGTAAATCAGATAATTAAGTAGAAATATTACATCTATGCTTATGTGCATTTATTTTAATAAAGTCTCAATACCTAATCCTTGAAAGAGTGAAGCAACAGTATACTGAGGGGGAGATGTAATCTGATGATGCATACTTTTTCCTCTGGTAACTGAAGGTTAAATGGGTAGCAAGCAGAATGCCTTAAACAAGATTGGTATATTGATTAAAGCGCTGATTTAACAGCTCGCAGTCTCCCCTTGGAAACCTGGAAAAGATAAGCCAGCTGCTGTCTAAGAGTGCTCAGTGTCCACTGAGAGTACACTATCTATCATCACAATATGGTGATGAGAGGTGTTTTATGTTTGTGTTAATTTCCCCCACTAAATCAGTAATTATTACAATCCTGTCCCTGCTGTTTACCCTGCAGCTGTTTTTCCATTTGTCGAGAGAGAGGGTGTTCTCTGAGGACCGCACACGTTTCTATGGTGCAGAAATTGTCTCTGCCTTGGACTATCTACATTCCGGAAAGATTGTGTACCGTGATCTCAAGGTAAAAAAGAAAAGTAATCAGAATTTGTTTTTGCAGAGGCTGTAGGGACAAACACAAAGTAATTACAAAGTTACACAGTTTGGAGAAAAGCAGATTTAGTTGGGAAATAAAACCACTCTGTTTAAGAATTTGATTCACTGTATTTGACAGGAAATTTCATTCACTGATAAATGTGTAGTTCTTTTATGTCCAAGTTTTTGACATGCAAAATAAGTTCTTCTTGACTGCTCTGATCAAATATGATCTACCAATAATAGTTTTGTTTTTCTGAAAGTGTAATGAGTAATGTTAAACATCTGATTATAAGTGAAGTAACTTTGCAAGTGACATTTTAAAATAAAATTCATTATTATATTCTAACATCTTGTGATGTATTATGAAGAAACTTTTATAATAAATAAGATTATTTGGGGGAAGGAAAATATTTGATTTGGTATTACATTTTTAGTGGGTTTAAATACCTGAAGCATTTTAATATAGCCTTTTATCAATTTGTTTAGTTTCCATTTTAAAAAGCACTGTATTTGTTTTATCAGTAATAGTGACTTTATTTCTCCAAGTTTCTTTCTGTTAAGACCCTCAGAATAGCTCAGGGATTGGCAAACTTTCTGTGAAGGCCAGGTAGTAAATATTTTAGGCTTTGCTGCTCTTACAGTGTCTTTTGCAACTCCTCAGTGCTGCTGTTCTAGGGTGAAAGCAGCCACAGACAATATGTAAATGAGCGTGTCTGGCTGTACTCCAGTAAAACTTTAATTACAAACACAGGCAGTAGGCAAGATTTCACCCACAGGCCATATTTTGCTGACCCCTGGAGTAACTCATAAAAGGTAGCAGTAATTCTCGTGACACTGTTTTGAATTAGATTGGTCATATTAAGGAAATTTGTACCATGACACACTCTGAACAAGTTCTAAATGTGACCATCTTACTTTCTTAAAAAGTAAATCATATGATAATCTTGACCTATTAAAATGTGACACAGAATTGCTTTATTTATCAAGTATTAGTTCATTTAAAATATGATTTGTAGAGACAGAAGTTATACTAGTCTTTTACAAAATTCTGTTTCTATGAAATAAGGTATATATTTACATATTATAGCACATAATAGAAATCACAATTATCCCCTCACTCCCATTCACTCCTTTTTAAACACCTGTGATTCTTAAGTTATCTAATTATTTAAGCAGTTGTCTAAGTTATTTTAAGATGTTACTATCATATACATTTGTATTATGAATGATCCCTAAGAAGTAACTATCTCAAAAAATATTATTTTACATGATGACAATGAAATATAGTATGTATTTTTTAACATCTTTATTAGAGTATAATTGCTCTACAATGGTGTGTTAGTTTCTGCTTTATAACAAAGTGAATCAGCCATACATATACATATATCCCCATATCTCCTCCCTCTTGCGTCTCCCTCCCACCCTCCCTATCCTATCCCTCTAGGTGGTCACAAAGCACCGAGCTGATCTCCCTGTGCTATGTGGCTGCTTCCCACTAGCTATCGTTTTACATTTGGTAGTGTATATATGTCCATGCCGCTCTCTCACTTTGTCCCAGCTTACCCTTCCCCCTCCCTATGTCCTCAATTCCAAGTCCATTCTCTATGTCTGCGTCTTTATTCCTATCCTGCCCCTAGGTTCTTCAGAACCATTTTTTTTTTTTTAGATTCCATATATATGTGTTAGCATATGGTATTTTTTCTCTTTCTGACTTACTTCACTCTGTATGACAGACTCTAGGTCCATCCACCTCACTACAAATAACTCAGTTTCATTTCTTTTTATGGCTGAGTAATATTCCATTGTATATATGTGCCACATCTTCTTTATTGTTTTATTTCTTTTTTTTTTTTTTTTTTTTTTTTTTTTTTTTTTTCCCGTACGCGGGCCTCTCACTGTTGTGGCCTCTCCCGTTGCGGAGCACAGGCTCCGGATGCGCAGGCTCAGCGGCCATGGCTCACGGGCCCAGCCGCTCCGCGGCATATGGGATCCTCCCAGACCAGGGCACGAACCCGTATCCCCTGCATCGGCAGGCGGACTCTCAACCACTGCGCCACCAGGGAGGCCCTGTTTTATTTCTTAACATATTGATTAAAGAAGCTATAAAATTCTGTTTTTAGGAAAAATGAACTGTGTAACTATATCTATATCAGGGATGATGAACTAAGTGCCCAAATAGACCAGAGATGGATATAAATCAACAATATGATTGTATTTAGCCTGCAGCTTTTTATAGCCAGGAATGGCAGAATTCAGCATCCCTATATCTGATGTCTGAATGGCCAAATAATCCTATAATGTTTAAATGTCTTGAATCCAGAGTTTTAAAAAAGAATTTAGTTATATGGTATGACAAAACATAAGTTATATAGCATTTCCAAATTTACTTAGAAGTAGTTAGCTCTTCTCTGCCTGATCTACTCCCCCCGACCATTCCCACTTTATATTTTATGAATTCTGTTTGTAGGGAGAAGGGGGAGGATTTCCTGGACTTAAGAAAATGAGAATAATTTTGAAGTACTTAGTAATATATCCAAAATGCTTAAAGCTGGAAGATGGAATTATTAGTCTAAAGAAACAAAAGAATACTCACTTGATTGCTAGCATTGATTAAGGAATGATATAATTAGGATGGTTTTGGTCAGTATCTCCACTGATCATTTCTCATTAATGAATCAACATATTGGTACATTGAAGTTCATTTAATGAGTTTTGTTGCTCCATCCTTTCTGATGATGGAATTAAACTAAACTTATTAAGCCGCAGTGCCAATACTTTGTCTATGAATACCAGTCATGTAGTTACCATATAAACAGACCACTAACTTTATTAGACAATTAAGTGGCCTCTGCTCTCTAAATTTATTTACTTTTTAATATAACCTTAAGTTAAAGGTCTCAGTAAATGTATAACATTGGACAGAATCCATGGAACATACACCAAGAAGAATGGATAATATGAAAAGTCAGACATTCAAAATTTATACATGTTGTTTGTTTCCATATTGCACATGATAGAATGAGATCTTTATGTAGAATCATAGAAATTTAGAGCTGACCCATAGTTTACAGCTGAGCTCACTGAAGACTAGAAGCCTAGTAAGGGATTTACTCAAAGTAATGGACTAAGTTGGTGACATAGTCAAGATTATTGGATTCCATGAATCCTAGCTCCAGGTATAATGTTCTTTTTATTATACCATTCTGCCTTTCTAGAGATGAAATGAACTTTAGGTGGGGGAATTCATTGGATTAATTCTAGGAGGTCTTTGTAAATCTAAAATTTGAATAAAGCTGCCAAAGATAAGAGAAGGAATGTTTTAAATATATTTATACAAAATATATTCAAAATAGCATTATCAAAAACTGATTTAGGTACCCACTTTGATTTGTCTCAGATTTGTCTCTGCCTTCTCCTTACTAATGACCTTGTGTTTATTCAAATACAAATCCATCTGAGATACTTATGGTAGCTGCACCTCTCAAGTAAATCAGTACCTGTTTGCCACTGCCCCATTCATCATTAGAGGCAAAGCCTTACTTCATGTGCAATTTAATTTAAGACATTTTATCAGTTCATAGTTCCTAATAACTTGGTGTTCACAGCAACAGATAAATTATTGCAACTTTTGTTGTACTTTAAAAAGTAAGTTTGCATAATTTATCAATACATGTCATGATATTAAATTTTGCTTCAGTAAGGACCCAAATTCTTTGTGATTACTTAGGAAAAACTGATGTTGCTTTATGATAGCATAAAAATTTGAAGAAATCTCTCCTAAGACTGTGTCAGTAGTACAAATTTTTTGAAAACTTCTTTTCTGCTTAGCTCTTTTTTTTTTAAGTATTCAATATAACCTTTCTTTTCAATGACCATGGCCATCCAAGGATAGAATAGGCTGAATTAGGGACATTTGCAAAGGTACTGATACTAGAATTTCATTAAGAATTAATTTCTGGGACTTCCCTGGTGGCGTAGTGGTTAAGAATCCGCCTGCCAATGTAGGGGACACGGGTTCCATCCCTGGTCTGGGAGGATCCCTCATGCTGCGGAGCAACTAAGCTCATGTGCCACAACTACTGAGCCCACGTGCCACAACTACTGAAGCCCACGCACCTGGAGCCCGTGCTCCACAACAAGAGAAGCCACTGCAATGAGAAGCCTGTGCACGACAAGGAAGAGTAGCCCCCGCTCGCCGCAACTAGAGAAAGCCTGTGCACAGCAACAAAGACTCAACACAGCCAAAAATAAATAAATAAATAAATATTTTTTTAAAAAAAAAAAGAACTCATTTCTCCCAAGAGTTTATGACAGGGGGAGGGGCAAGAAAAATGCGTAAATTGCTACTGTATTCTACTTGGGGAAATTTAATCTTGTTTTCTACCTAATCAGAGAATTTAATGGTTAATTTAACCACTTACATTGTTAATGTGAGAAACTGCCAGATAGATTTAGATAATTTCTAAGACTCAGTGATGGCACAAAGGGATGGTTTCAGAGAGCCTTATATCACAGCCCTCGCAATCTTCCTCAGCTCCTAAGTAAACCAGCCGTCTGAATGAAACAGTGTGCTTACTTTACATAGAGAATCTCAAGACACATCCTCTAACTCCCACTTCTAACCAGTCACTCTGGATTCCCTCTTTTATAAAAATTTTAAGCCACTGCTACTAAGAACCCCTTCCACCTCTAACATTAACTTATACTATTGGGCTATGTTACTCAAGTGTAGTAAATTCTTAAATGTAGTCTTTCTTAAACCCCAACCTAGATGGGATCTCTGCTGTTGTATATTGTGAATTCTTTTCCATCTTAGGAAGGTTCAAAGTTTTTCTTTCAGCATTTCAACACACTGTCTTAATTCCATGGTCATTAAGTTCCTGCAGGTCAGCCATGTGACATTTGCAACTTGGATACCCATAAACCTAAATATGCAGTGTGCAGGGGAGGACTTTCTTATTACATTCTTGAGCCTGAGGCAGTCTTGGTACTGATGTAACTGTGCTAAAAAGGGTTTGTAAGAGTGAGTGAAGGGTCTTGTTTTTGGTATTGCTACAGTAGTTGTCAGAGCCCTTAGGAACTGCTATTATCATTCCTTTGTTTAATCACAAAGTGTCAGCCATTTAATTAAAATGATACCTAAAAGATATATATATGTGTGTGTATATTTATCATAGATAGATATTAGAATATATATGAATTGTATATTAGAAAGCTTTTAATAACTTAAAAGTTAAAAACTCTTAAACTTTCTAATAGGAAGAGTTTAATTTTATTCTAGGCACCAGCAAGAGCAGAAAAAGGAGCATAGTGTTTTCTTGCTATAGTTTCTTGTTCACAAAGCACAGAGGATAAAAGATTTCAAAATCTACCAAATCAAGATCCTCTGTCAAATAATGCCTGTCCAATTCAACTGGGTAAAAAATGTTGCCTTTTTTAAATGGAAACTCTAGGATGTCTAATATTTTTGTCTCCTCAAAGTATGAACTATTAGATAACAAACAACCCTCTGATACAAATTGTAAGCATTACCCAGATTTGAATATATAATCTTTTCTTTCAGACTTCCTATTTAACTTCATACATTGCTTTTGCTGGTAGATGCATCCATTAAGCGTAAACATAATGCCCTGCTCTCAATCCTAGATGCTAAGACTGACAGTGGAGATAAAACACATGCATATAAAGTTTTATAATGGAGAGTACCTGAACAGTCAGTTACAGTGTATACATTTTTCCTTTTATGGTTAAGAAAAGGAGGAAGGAAAGCATTAGATTTAGGAGAGAGAACCAAAGAAAGGTGATTTGTAAATATTTTTATTCTTCCTTTACACAGTGGAAGGGTCCCTAAAAATGTTTGATGAAATCTTCTTTATGTTAGTGTCAAATGCACTAAGGAAGTGATTTCCAGGTGTTTTTGATATATCTAAGCCATTGATCTGCTTTGGAAAGATTACCACGTGATTCTGTGCATCCTTCACATTGTGAATCATAACACTGATCGTTCTTATATTTTATGAAAACTTTGTTATGCATCTGCATAAAACTATTATTTATTTTTTAAACCAGACTGGATATTTAATTAGCCCCAATTTATCTTTATACAAGATTAGATTTGGGGATATCATTTTTTTAAGGTGATGTATCTCTGACTGTTGTTCATACTGATGGACAAGTTGTTTTTGTTATTCATGCTCAGCAAAATGACATTTCAGGATGGTGAGAGAAGAAAAATAATTGATGGAAGAAGGTGGACACCATTGTAAAATAACTGGCTCAAAAATTGTAAAATATTTGTTTTGTTTATTCAAAAGAAATTGTTGCATATTAAAAAGTGTTTTTGGGGGGCTTCCCTGGTGGCTCAGTGGTTGAGAGTCCGCCTGCCGATGCAGGGGACACGGGTTCGTGCCCTGGTCCGGGAAGATCCCACATGCCGCGGAGCGGCTGGGCCCGTGAGCCTTGGCCGCTGAGCCTGTGCATCCGGAGCCTGTGCTCCGCAGTGGGAGAGGCCACAACAGTGAGAGGCCCACGTACCGCAAAAAAAAAAGTGTTTTTAATGAAGTCACTGAGCTGACAAAAGTGTTTTATAGGGTTCCATTTCTGAACTTTGCTCTTGTATAGAAGAGCACACACCATTTTGATAATTTATAAATCAGCCATTAAACTCTCCATGTTTAATAAATGATCAATACATTTATTGATTAAGTTCTACATTCAGTATCTTATTTAATTCTCAAAACAATCACATTGGATCGTTACTGTTATTTACTCTGTGTTATAGATGAAGTTGAGGCACATAGATACCAGCAGCACGCACAAGGTTACACAGTAAGAGATAAAACTTGAATTTACGTTTAAGTTCTCTGACTTGACTCCATAATCTTATGCACATTGCTCTCTACTGCCTCCTATGCAATATGCTACCTTATCCCCATTATGGTGACCTTTACCCCATCTCTCACAGTCATCCCGTAGGCTGACCTTATTTCTGACTATATCATTGTAATTAAGCTGATTTATAAAACAAGTAGAATGATCAACTGTCCTGTTTTGCCTAGAACTTCCCCAGTTGTAGAACTTTAAAGTCCTGCATCCGGGGAACACCCCTCAGTTCTAGGTAAACTGGCACTCTTGGTCACTTTCATCCTGTTCCTATTCTTCACTCAAACCCTGTCCCTGCATCTCATTTCATTACTCATCCCTCAACCATTGGTATCTTGGAAATGAGATATGAGATTAGAGAATTAGGTATGAATCGGGATTTTTAAAAATGTATGTACTTATTGGTATTAAAAACCGTATTTATATGTTTTGATACTTCTGTATCTATCCACTTCAAAATAGTCTCGTCAAAATGTGGAGAATTAGCACATTAGCGCATACTATCATGTTTCACTTTGCATGTAAAGCACATAAAGTGAATTGACATAATATACACCAAACACATTTTGTTCAATATTATTATGTATTATTTAACGTTTTTATAAGAATTTTTGTGTATTATAAAAGATATTATAGTATTTTAAGAACTTAATTTGGTTTTGTTTTTATATGTTACAATGTATTCATATGTTAGAACAATAAGCATATTTTTAAAAGTTAAGAAAAGAGCATATATATTTTCATTCAACAAAACAACAGACACTCTAGTGTATACTTCTCTTTCTTGTTATGGCAAGGTAGGAGCAGGAGGAAGAAGGGAGTGTTGTTTGAAAGAGAAGGAAAAAGGGGAGAAAATCAGAAGCAGAAAGAAGAGAAGGGTTTTCAAGGCAGAAAGAGAAGTAGACAGAGATTCTTGACGTTTCTGATTGGTTTCCGTATTTAGAACTTACTGCCATTTGTGGAAATTGGGTTTGATTTTGGGGTCCAGTTAGTAGAGAATCATGAGGAAGATGCAGTGTCTCTGAATTTAGATAAAATAAGAGAACTTTCATTTTTGAAAGGTTTAGCAATACATTTAGGGTTCATTCAGCTCTCTGTAGACAAGTCAAAAACAGACTCACTTCTCTGAAGTCTATGCAGTACATGAAACATATTGAGCGTTGAGTTCAGTTGGGTAGCATATTTAAGTTCTATACTTAAGGACTTACGTGTACTCTGAGCTTTCCTTCACTGAGCACAGCTTGCTTAACTATTTAGTTTCTGGTTTATAAGACACTGGATAATATGACAGAGTATATACCACATCACACTTTATATGATTGTTGTCTGTTTATGTTCTTATATGGAGTTCTATTTTGAATTTGATACTGACTTCAGAGTTTGGGTAGGCACTTTCATACATCATTATGTTAAGGAGTAGAATAATGATCTACTCCTTAAGTAAGTTAATTATTATTCATCCTGCTACTATTTTTTTTTCACGTGTTTTTTGTGAATGCATTTCTGTGTATTCCTTTAGGTTATATCTATATGACTGAGCAAGATTAGGGGCCCCATCTATATATAAGACTATAAGGTTACAGCTCAGAACTCACATGTATCTCTGCATGATGATAATTGTAACTTTAGGTTCAAATTGGAAGAAAAAGATCAGTTATTGTTACTATTTTTAATTGCATTGGCTTTGCACAAACTCTTTTCCCCCTTGCATTTCATAATTTTCGCTTGAGGCAGATGATCTTACTGTTTGGTCACGTCTTCAAGATTGTTCTTTTTGTATTAATGGATTCAAAGATATTCCAACTTTATAATACCTGCGCTATATGTTTTCATTAACTGTTGAATGTTTGACTTAACATATTCTTTTTATGTGTAAAAGGGTTGGTAGTTCTTTATTATAAAGAACTGCAAAAGAGGATATTGCCTTACCTTACAAAACAAGATTTAGGTTTGATTTATAACCACCACCAAAGAAACATTTCTGTAAGTGAATATTTTAGAGTAGCACTAGACTCCCAAGAGAAATGGTTGAAAACCATCTGCATATATCCAGAAGAAGATGCTTGTCTCTTTGGGATTGTTTAGATCACAATTTATTTTAAACAGGAAAAAAGAGGATTAATGTTTGCTTTGGGAAGTTAATTAGGCTTTACTTCTCAGAACTTATACAATAACAGCTCTTACTCTTATGGGTTTAAAAATCAATTATTATTGTGAAGTATTTGATTAAATGTTTCTTATTACACATGAGTTAGGAAGCTACAGGGTTTGTCAGTACTGAAAAGTTCTATTAACTCTGTGTCCTCTTTCCGAAATATCTTAGTCAACATTCAATTATTTTTCAAAAGAGTATTTTCCTATTTTGAAGACTATAGAACAAATTATGTTATCTTTGTTACTACACAGTTGGAGAACTTGATGCTGGATAAAGATGGCCACATAAAAATTACAGATTTTGGACTTTGCAAAGAAGGGATCACAGATGCAGCCACCATGAAGACGTTCTGTGGTACACCAGAATATCTGGCACCAGAGGTAGGCTATGTTTCCATTCATAGAAAAAAATAACACTGATACAATGTTTTGCAAAGTAAACCATTTAAGCATTAAAAAAATAGCAGTGTCTACTACTTTGACCTGGATTTCAACATGAATCAAATCTGTTTTGCTCCCACTTGTTCAACATGGTATTCTAGGGCAAAAATATATATAAGTTAAACTTTATAAACTATATCAGTACAAGGATACTGGTAACTACAATAAAGTCCATTTTTATTTCTTGGCCATGTGTGTTTTATTTCTTGATTATGCCTATTTTATTTCATTTATTAAAATAGAATAAGTGAATGACTACAGCAAGAATGTGAACAGTTTTATAAACCACCTTGGATTTTCCTTAGAAACAAAGAAACAGTGATAATTTGTATTTGTAATAGTGCGGGTTTTCATACTTAGTTATTGGGAAGTATTTCATTGGGAGAGTTAATGAAATGACAGTAGCTATATTTTGGAAATCATGCCAAACCAAAGCAAGCTTCAACTAGTGCCCTCCCCATGCTGAGGATTCAATACTAATTCATTAATTTGTTTATTCAAGCAATTATATATTATTCATCTACTATATACTGGGTATTTTTCTGGGTGGTGTGTTTATATGAACAAGACACAAAGGACCCTGCTCTCAGGGAACTCACTTCTGGTGGAGGGAGACAGAATAAAAAAATATTTATAACAATGTCATGCGATGGAGATGTGTCATGAAGGAAAAGAAGCTAGATAAAGGGAGGTTGTGGTGTGGTGGATGTGTTAGGTAGTGTTCTCATTACTATTACTACAAAACAGACCACTGCAAAACCTAACCATTTTATGTGATTGAAGGTTCTGAGTCAGGACAGCAGGAATGACTGATCCATTGTACACGGGGCACGGCAGGGGGTGACTCTGGTTGGAGGCTGGAATCTGGAAGCTCCCCTCTTTCTGTGTCTGACAGTTAATGCTGGCTCTCAACTGGTACCTTACAGGGCTCTCAAAAGCCTCAGCTTCTCCAAGTGGCCTGGTTTCCTCATACTGGTGGCTTCAGGGTAGCCAGACTATTTTGGCTGTGGGTTCTAAAAGTGAACGTCCTAGGGAACAGTTTAGAAACTGTTTCCATTTTTCTAAAACCTAGCAAACCATGAAGAAATGTTTCATTGGTTTTTGAAAATTTCTCTTCATAGTATATTTTTGAAAATTTTGTTATCACATACCATAAATTCTGCCTTTTAAAGTGCACAGTAGTGGTTTTTAGTATGTTCACAGTTGTGTAATCATCACCACTGTCTAATTCCAGAATATTTTCTTTCTTTTTTTTTTTTTTTTTTTTCGGTATGTGGGCCTCTCACTGTTGCGGCCTCTCCCGTTGAGGAGCACAGGCTCTGGACGTGCAGGCTCAACGGCCATGGCTCACGGGCCCAGCCGCACCGCAGCACGTGGGATCCTCCCAGACCGGGGCACGAACCCGCGTCCCCTGCATAGGCAGGCAGACTCTCAACCACTGCGCCACCAGGGAAGCCCCAGAATATTTTCATCACTACAACAAAGAAACCCCATACACATTAGTTCCTCCCCTATCTCCCCTCATCCCAGACAACTACTAATCTACTTTCTGTCTCTGTAGATGTGCTTGTTCTGGACATTTCATATAAGTGGAATCATACAATATGTGGCCTCTTGTGTCTGGCTTCTTTTACTTAGTATGTTTTCAAGATTCATCCATGCTTCAGCATGTTATTGATACTTCATTCCTTTTTATGACCAAAGAATATTCTATTGTATGAACATAAACACGTTTTATTTATCCATTCAGCTGCTGATGGACATTTGGGTTGCTTCCAGGTTTTGGCTGATAATGCTGCTATGAACATTTCTCTGTGAATCCCCTTTTATGGCTTTGTTTCAGGAACTGCACTTCATTTCTGTCATATGCTTATTGGTTTAGAATTCCTAAGCCTACACATATTTAAGGGGTAGTGACATAGACCCCACCTCTATATTGTAAAAGAGCATGTGAGATGGGAGATACTGTTACATCTGTCTTTGGAAAATATAATCTTCTACAGATAGAATGTTCAGGGAAAGTGAGGTTTAATCAGAGACCTGAATGCTAAGAGGCAACTATTGTAAAAATAGACGGGAAGAGCTTTCCAAACACAGAGCAGCTAGTATAAAAACTGTGAGGCAGAACAAGTTCAGTTCTTCCCTCAAACTCCAACAAGGTTAGTGTGGCTAGAGCCAAACAGGGAGGCATTAATCTTTGATGGATGAAGATAACTATTTATTGAACATGTATTATGTGCCACATGCTATATATATAGTACATTACATATTTGGAATAACCTTTTGTTATAGAAAACCTATTTTTTTAAAGGTGAGGGAACTGAGGATCAGAATTTTTCTAATGTAATCTGTACAGTAAGTCCCCTACATATGAATCTTCAAGTTGCGAACTTTCAAAGATGCGAACGCGTGTTCCATCAACATCAGACATGAGTGAAATTGCAGCTTGCCCTCCATCTCCTATTGCTGACGATCCTTCAGCTCTACCATCTCCCACCTCCTCTCCCTCCTCCAGTCAGTAACTCTTCTTGCCTGTTCACTCGATGCCAACTCCTGTATGCCAGGTGTTGTACTGTACTACTGTACTTTTCAAGGTACTGTACTGTAAGATTAAAAATGTTTTCTTTATTTTTTGTGTTTGCTTGTTTTGTATGTATTATTTGTGTGAAAACTATTGTAGACCTATTACAGTACAGTACTATGTAGCCAATTGTGTTAGTTGGGTACCTAAACTAACTTTGTTGGACTTACAACACACTCTCGGGATGGAACTTGTTCGTATGTAGGGGACTTACTGTGCACAGCTAGGAGGTGGTAGAGATAGAATCAGGATTCTAACTAGGTTCATCTTATAAAGCCTATTTTGACTTTTTTAACCACACACATCATGGCCCAAAAAAGTCACTATTTCAAGGCCACTTATAGATGTAAATAATTGTCAATTTTAAAATAGATGCTTTGGGGCTTCCCTGGTGGTGCAGTGGTTGAGAGTCTGCCTGCCGATGTAGGGGACACGGGTTCGTGCCCCGGTCCGGGAAGATCCCACATGCCACGGAGCGGCTGGGCCCATGAGCCATGGCCACTGAGCCTGCGCGTCCGGAGCCTGTGCTCCACAACGGGAGAGGCCACAACAGTGAGAGGCCCACGTACCACAAACAAACAAACAAACAAACAAACAAATAAATAAATAAAATAAAATAGATGCTTTGTAAATGCTCAACAGCAAAAGGTAATCAAAAGAATTAGGAAATAAGAATACATTCAGAATGATGCTAGCATTCCTATACATATAGTAACTAATGCCAGTTTATTATTACAATAGTTCTTTTCAGTCAGAGATTAAATTTACATTTCAAGAATGTTGAGTTACTGTAAATAAATGCTAGTAATTTGAAATATTAGCAGTATTTTTCACAGTCAATTTCCAAATATTATTTTTTCAAGGGCTGCCAGAAATAACATTTTTTCTGCTATGAAATCTGGAGTTTAAAATTTTCCATTTTTGTAGCTGAATTAGGTAAAAGTTTAGAAATGTTGTTTCTTGTTTATTCAAATACAAGATTACATTTTCTAGAATAGGATTGTTTTTGTGAATGTCATGAAAAACAAAATCTTTGTTTCTCTGGAGTTCCAATTGCCCTTGCTATACATTTACCATGGCTGATGATATCCCATATTTAGAATAACAAAATTAGTTGTGTCACGATTAGGGGAAATTATTTCTGTAGAAGATAAATACATCTCATTTCAGAAGGAGATGATCTCCTAAGAAACAAAGATATTGTTTTATATGCAAATGTCATCAACTGAAGAACAAAACCAAGAATCTAATGCAAGAAGAGTCCAATTGTTTCTAAATAGAAAGTTTACAATTCTATTGTCAATTTCTTTTTAAAGACTCATAAGAAAACCTTTCTGTATACCTTTTAAAAAAATGATGCAGAAGTCTGGTCTTTAAAAGAAGTTTATATACCCCATGTCTGATAGATGTTGATTCATAATTAAAATCTTGACACCTTGTTTTTACAGGGGAGAGTGGCATTGTGGTTACTATCTGAGGATGACAAATCTTGAAACAACTAACTTCTCATGCAGTTATATATATATATATATATATATATATATATATATATATATATATATTTTTTTTTTTTTTTTTTTTTTTTTTTTTTTTTTTTTTGCGGTACGCGGGCCTCTCACTGTTGTGGCCTCTCCTGTTGCGGAGCACAGGCTCCAGACGCACAGGCTCAGCAGCCATGGCTCACGGGCCCAGCCGCCCCGTGGCACATGGGATCTTCCCGGACTGGGGCACAAACCCGTGTCCCCTGCATCGGCAGGCGGACTCTCAAGCACTGCGCCACCAGGGAAGCCCTCATGCAGTTATATTTTTATATTCTAAGTATTTGTGTCCAACACTGCATTTTGTTAAATCAGGGTAACTTTACTCTTACTTTTAAAAACAAGAATTTATGTCCTTTTTTCTGGTCTCTGATATGGACCATTTCACTGAAGGACGCTCATTCATTCATTAAAGAAATATTTATTGACTATTTATTAGGTATCATGCATTCTGTTAGGTGCTGGGAATACAAAGATCATAAGAAATGGTTTTTGTCCTCAAGTAGCTTGCTATATTTACTAAGGTGATTGGATATGAAAAATAATCATTACTGTGCAAGAAAATAATTGCTCTACTAGAATTATTTACAGCGTGGTGAGGAAAAGGAAGGGTGGTGGGAGGGTCTGGTGACAGTAAAGAGGGAGCAGACTGAGAGGAGGCTGGACACATAGATTGGGATCAGAATGCAAAAGAGTTTAGATTTGATCTCATGGACAAGGAAAAATCGCTTTTGAACTAAGAGCAGGGCAATAATGTGATCAGATATAGATGGTCAGAGTTAGAGAGGGATTGGCAAGAGCCGAAACTAGCCTCTTCCCTTTACTTCAGATGGTATCTCTCACTTTCTTTGAACCTTGCAATTTCTAGTTCATACCATTATTAATGCCAGACTTTTCTTGATTAGTAGCTGTTTATCAGACTTGGAATATGTGCCTGAGCACTGCTTCTCTTTTGAAGGGCTCATTGTCAATATTTTCCCTTCTTCTCTTCTTATAGAAGACTTGTTTAACCATTATGGAGAGATCTTTCTGCAACCTATCATTCATCTAGCAGAGGCATCCTTTACCTTTTAAACTGTTTTTTGTTTTCTTTTTCTTTTTTTTTTTTGTTTGTTTTGGCTGCACTGCATGGCATGGGGGATGTTAGTTTCCCAACCAGGGATGGAACTCGTGCCCCCTGCAGTGGAAGCACAGAGTCCTAACCACTGGACCGCTAGGGACGTCCCTAAACTTTTAATCTGGTAGGAATGCTTTGCTGTTTAAAGATGGTTAAAGGGTATTTAAAAGATACTTCAAAAAGACTGTTAGAAATCGGTTCAAAGCTGATATATTAACTGTACTATATCTCAGGCTCATAGCTGATTTTTAAATAAACTTTAGTTTTAAATGAACTTAAGTTTTTTCTTGTGGCAAAGACCACCAGGAAAAGAAAAGTTTTATAGTATAAAAATGCCATTTGTTGAAAAAAAAGTATTTTTAAAGTATTTGTTCTCTTCTTTTGATGAAGAATTATAGACCTTTATTATTAAAGGGAAAAAACTCGTGTCTTTTTTAAAAGAGGTTGCAGAGATACAGTTCTAGCAGGCATATAAACTATACATTTAGTGTGCTACATCTCTAAAAATTCATTAGTATATATAGTTTTAAAGTGTTTTTGCTCTTTCTTGTATTAGAAGGAAATAAATTTGACCTGCCATATATTATGGACTATAAGATATTTTGAGGGGATTTTGTTTTCATAATCTTTACTATATTTTCATGCCTAGAAATTATAAAGAAATTAGAAATCACATATAAAATCTTACTGTTAAATTTTATTATTTGACTTGGCTCTCATTGAATCCAAACCATCCTTTTATGCAGTGCTAATTATTTAGAGTCTCAGCTTTGCTCTTGAGTTAGCAGTACCTGATCAACTTTCCAACTGTAAAACAGTTTGAAAATCAAATGTAGCTTACATGCAAGACCCAACAAAATTAAAAGTGTTAAGTACGTTTTGGCAGTTCACTTTTATTATGCCCAGTCCTCAAATGTACCAGCAGATAATCATCTGAATGTTAGTTATTTTTCACATGCTTATGTGATCACACAAAAAGTACATGCTAAAAAGAAGCAGATGGTGACAGATGGGGAAGGTTGAATAAGGTGGTTTTGGAAACCTAGAGAAATGCACTTCTGTAATAGTGTAAAAATAAAAATTATTTGATAATCAAGTTAGAACTAACAAGAAGGTTGCAAAAAATGACTTGATTGTTGGAAAATACGTAGTATCTAGTCGTGGTTGCTGTTCAGGAAAAAAGTGTATATAATTTTATTTCATATGTGTAAAATACTGTTTTTCAGTGGCTGAAAATGGATTTTTTGATGTATTCCTAGTTTTCAGAACCTCATTTTTGGAAAACATTTACTTGGTATCATTTTATTCACTTTTCTTTTGAAGCCTACTAGGTTTAATATCTTTTATAATATGTATTTTGACAAAATCTGAAATAGACAAGAATATTTTGATAACTATTTTTTAAATTTATTTATTTTATTTATTTATTTTTGGCTCCATTGAGTGTTCACTGCTGCACATGGGCTTTCTTTAGCTGTAGTGAGCTGGGGCTACTCTTCTTTGTGGTGCGCGGGCTTCTCATTGCAGTGACTTGTTGCAGAGGACGGGCTCTAGGTGCAAGGGCTTCAGTAGTTGTGGCACGCGGGCTCTAGAGTGCAGGCTCAGTAGTTGTGGTACATGGGCTTAGTTGCTCCGCGGCATGTGGGATCTTCCTGGACCAGGGCTTGAACCCATGTCCCTGAATTGGCAGGTGGATTCTTAACCACTGAGCCACCAGGGAAGTCCTTGATAACTATTTTGATACAAAGATTTGCTTAAAGTCATTGTGATTCTATATAGAGAATAGCACAAATGGAAATTAAATTCTATGTAAATGAAAGACCAAAAGTATACAATAACTTCTTTAGAATGGGTTGAGAGAATCATGTAAATTAAGGGTGAAGGTAGTTTGTAGTGTGGAGGGTAGTGTACATGGGTGGAGTAGTTAGAACCAAACTCGATTTAAGAGTACTAAATGGAATTTTATTTATTTATTTTAAATACAACAAAGAATAAATGAAAAAAAATTTTATGGGCTCTATCAATATTCTCTTTAGGGGATCCTAAAATAAATGAATGAGGTCAAAGTTGTATATGTTTGTACATTTCATCTGTAGATAAAAATAGTAGCACACATAGTTGCATTTTGCATACCCTTGGACAAAATTCTACTGGTTCTAACAGATTATGAAACTAAATCTCAAAATCTAAACTTCTTGTAAAAATTAAAAGTTATTTTAGTAGCTTTCCCAAAACTGTATACATTCCTAATATTTTATTTAATTGTTAATGATTCATGTAACAATTATCCTCTTGAGGTGTTTTTGAAAACCTTCATCTTTCTGATGGTTCTAAAAAGGTCTCATCACCAATATTAAGGGGAAAATTAAGTAAATGAGCACAGTGATTAGTTCAGACAGAAGTTGTCTGCTTTATAGTTAGAATTTCTATTTAAGAAATTCTGTCATGAGTTGGCTGACTGTTCATACTGTTCTGGATAATATTAAAACCATCCCATTTTGCTATACACCTGAAACTAATACAACATTGTAAACCAACTATATTTCAATTTAAAAAAAATTTCATAGTAAAAAAAATCTCATTGGGTATTGTTTAAATATGAAGAAAAATGATATTTTTAGTTCAATGTTAATCTCTCTCAATATTTATAAGTAGCAGCTTTTACTTCCCTAGAGTTCTGTCAGTTCTTATAGTAGCTATTTTTCACCTAAAGTTCTTTTCAGTGTTATATAGTCTTTTGGTTTTAACAATCAGAATATTTGCATTCAGTACTTTGGAATGATCCTAATTTAAGCACAGAGTTTAATTTTAAATTCTCTGCAACATAAGAACATATATAAAACTAACCCTAACTGGGAACACTAGTGATTACCTATAGTGTTTTACAATGGCCTTTTTTACTTTGGTTACAAAGACCCAGTTTCTTAGAATCCCATATTGTTTATTGCTTCAGGATAAAAAGGAAGTATAGAAATCTCTGGGAAGATACACGTAAGTATGATTTAATCACCAGTATTGTATCCATTTAGCTTTTCTCCTTATCAGGAATGTTGCCTGTTCTAGGCAGAGAATGCTTTTGAAAGCACGATGTTAGCTGCATGCAAGTACTTGTGTCTGCATGCTAGGAGGTAGCCATAAAGCTTACAGCATCTTAATTCAGAACAAATGGCACTTACAGTTTCAGTCTCTTTAGAATTAGAGTGGTTGAAAACTGGATATAAAGTATATATTTATGAATAAAATACCAATAAACCATGGAATTCATAATTCTTATGAACTATATAGTTCCACTGAAGCTGCAGTACATTTTAGAATCTGAATTAGAAGATTTGTAGTTCATTTTTTAAGCAAATTCCTGTGATGTTAGGAATATTAAAGGATTTTTGTAAATTATAAAGTATATAAATGTGTGTTTATATATAAAACACACATATAAGTTACCTGAAGTATAAGGTTACCAGAAAAAAATGTTTTTGAATTAGCGGTAAATTGGTTCATCCAAGTTCGCAGTTTAGTTTCACAACATAGGTGTACAGACAGTTTGTTTAGATGTTTAATTTTTTCCCCCATCTGTTCTGTCAGGATTATTGATTGAACAGTAAGCCACTCCAGGGCATACATAGCCTCCTCATAACTGCTTGCCTTGAGTGCATTGTGTGGCCTGGTGAACAAGCTGAGTGAGGGAGGAAGGTGTTCCTTCAGCTTCCCAGTAAATCTTAATTGGTAAAGAATATTGAAATGAGTATGTTTTTTGAAAGTACCCAGTAGCCAGATTTTTACATTGGGAACTTTAATTGATGGTATCATTTTAAAATATATAATTTATTATTTAATGTCATTCTTTGAAATTAGTAACCATTCAAGAGCTGTTCATGGTGATTTTTTAAAACTCATCTGGGTTTTGATAAGTAGAAGTATCTACATTAAATGTTATCAAATATTAATCAAATATTGCCAGAACATTTAAGAGTAATTGATAACATGCTGTGACTTCCTTGAGTCTTAGATTTTATTATATCATAAAGTGAAGCAATCTCTGGCTTGTAGTGGAAACATTGAAACTAAGCCTTTTTTCCTAGAGCTTGTGCTCTGTTGGGGTGTTTATTGATATGACCTCTTGTCATTTGTTAACATTTACATTCTTTTAGTGTTCCAAATCCCCACTTGTTCTTTATCTCTGTTTGGACATTTGTGTTAAATGTGCTTATAAAGTGAAGCTATATCTATGGTTACAGAGGACAGTAGGTGCAGAAGGAAATACTAAATGTCTGCATTCATATTTAAAGTTAATTTTAGTTTAAACATTAGTGACATTGATTTCATGGAAAACAGACACTGTCTTTAGTTTAATTCTTCAGGATAAGTCTTTCAGTGGATTATTTCTTTAGGAGCAGGTTTTGACCTGCATTTATATCTAGATTATATGATAAATTGCATTTTAATGGAGTTGAAATGTAACTTACCATCGTTGTACCTCTACATTACCATTTATCCTACTGGTTGGATCAATCCTCATGATAACCATGAAGTAAATTAGCCTTTTTGCTAGGGAAAAAAAATGTCAGAGGTAACCAGAAGGAATTGCAACTCTTAGGTTAAAGAATGTAAATTTTTTATATTACTAGGCTGTGGATTTTAATTTCACTCTGGAATTTCTACATTATTTCAAAGTATTGTATTTTGAAATAATTTAGATGTAAGGAAAGAGAAAAGCCATTGTATGAACAGTGGTAACATGTTTTTTATTATATAGCCACATGTAGAATATTATAATCACTTTTATTTCTTGTGTATTTCATATTCCAGCTGTCTTGAGGTAGGAGTTGATCAGAAATCTTTCTTTTTAATTGATAGCAAAGACTCTTAGATAAAGAGGCCTGGCTGAGTTGTTGGGGTATTTTCTCCTCAACATTGCCTAAGTTTTACATGTCAGTAAGATAATACATTACATCAGATTTGTTTAGTACAAAGTAATATAGCAAACAGCTCTAACTGTAACATTATGTATGTATATTTCAATTAAAGCTCGTATGTTCAAAAGCAGAACCACATATCTTGAGAATCAGTGTTCGTGTTACAAAGCTAAATAAAATGTATTTTATTTTATCAAGCAGATTTTTTTACAATGTAGTTTTATTTTTCAGTTGCTTATTTCTCTTCAAAAATAAAACCCTTTTTTTATGTACTCACTTTCCCTGCTGGCTGCAAACCAGGTATTTAAACAAAAATAAAGGATTGCCAGTTTTGCCAGCTGGGAATGAGAACCCGGCTGGTGAAATGTGGGTTCGGGAGGCAGTTAATCCAGCTTTTATGCTTTTTATGGTTTTATGAAAAAAGAGGTTAAAAGCTACATTTGGCTCATTATTGTATGTACCACTGTTTTGTTGCTGTTGTAGGAATGCAGTAAAAGGTTACTTAGATTTAAAAAATTTTGTTATTAGGTAAAATCTTGCATCTATTAGATAAAGGCCTACAAACAGCACATTCTACTAATTTGATGTGGGAGAGATTCAAAAGTCACTGGTATTTAAAAATTATATATACAGCATTTCCTTTAAGTACACAAGTAGAATTCCTTCTACTTCAAGTTGTTTCTTGTTTTCTATATGTTCTCACATTACTCATTTCAAACAAGTAGAAATTTTAAATATTTTTGGCTAAAGATAGAAACTAGAATTTATTGTTTTCCCCAAAAACATCTTGCTTAGTTTGTTATTTACAAAAGGGTTTTGGAAAAATATAGAAACTGGACTTATGTTTATATATTGCCAATGCAGTTTCTAGTTGTCTTTAGCCACAAAACAATGATACAATTGAATTAATACTAGGGATGTAATGTACAATATGATAAATATGGTTAACATGCTGTATGTTACATATGAAAGTTGTTAAGAGAGTAAACCCTGAGTTCTCATCACAAGGAAATTTTTTCTTCTAATTCTTTAATTCTGTTTCTGTATGAGATGATAGATGTTCATTAAAGTTATTGTAGTAATCATTTCATGATGTATATAAGTTAAATCATTATGCTTTACACCTTAAACTTATACCATGCTGTATATCAATTATCAAGCTGTATGTCAATTATGTCTTGGTAAAACTGGAAGAAAAAAATCTTTTCGTAGCATTTGAAAACAATACTAAATAGATCTTTAGGTAACATAGTTTTTTTCTTAAAATTACATTCTCCACCTTTAAATACCCTGTCTACCAAAGTGCCTTTCATAGTATTTATAGTAATCATAGTGTAGCTGTCAAGAATATTATGTGCATTTTACAAAATTATTAGTTAAATTTTAAATAAAAGTCACATAGGCATAATCTTCAACAACATACTTAACTCAAACTAAGAAAGTTTAGAACATGAGTACTACTTTGTTCTATATCAAATTCTCTCCAATGTCATCAATTATAAGATTTTTTTGATTGATTAATTTCATGTATATGGTTTTCTTGATCTGTTTATCCCAAAGTTAAGAGGATCAGATAAAATAAGCTTTAAGATTATTCAAAGATAGTATCTTAAAATAAAATATTGAAAGATCCAAATAGATAAAGAAAATTCCATTGGATGAGAAACATATGCAGTAGAAAGGTAAAGCAAATTTTACCTTTCTGGGACAAATGGCGTGTCATCATGTTTCAGTTTGAACAGGTTGCTCTAATAGCCTAACTTATACTTGCATATTGTTTCTTACTAAATTCATTTTACATGTAATGTGTTTTGGGAAATAAATTTAAGGTCATATACCCTACAAATATTGGGTCCATAATTTTTATTGTTTGTGTTTAATAGAAATTGTTGTGAGGTACTTAAACTTTGGATACCAAAGTTTATTACAACCCAAACAGTAAATCTTTATATTCACCTGTTGCTTAAATATTTCCTGAAAGAGTTTAAACATGTAGGGGCCTCCAAAAGTTTTTATATTTATTTTCATGGTTGTCATGCCCTGGACTCTTCTCTAGTACATTGCATTTGTTTATTCCTATCTTTCACTGTTTGATTTGTAGTAGTTGGTTCTTCTCAGTACAAGAATGTGGTAGACACATTATGTTCTCTATAATCAGCACAGTTTAGCTCTAAGTTGTTACTTAAAGTCCATGTTAGTGGAACCAGAATGAAAAATTAAGTAGGCCTAAATGAAAATATGCAAATAGTTTTCATTTGATCCTTAGGGCACTCATATATTCATTTACTAAGAATCTGTTGCAATACCTTTTTTGGTACCCAGTCATTTCTGGATATATATTGAACATTTCACATATTTGGTGTGATTTTTATCTTTTGTAGGATGCTTCATAATTTAAATGTCAAGATCTCAGAACAGCCTACCTAGGTTATGTAAAAATCTTATGTTTTATAAATAATGCTTTAAAAGCTAAGTGTAAAAATTGATCTTTTACTGGTTTCACTTTTAGGTGTTAGAAGATAATGACTATGGCCGAGCCGTGGATTGGTGGGGCCTTGGGGTTGTCATGTATGAAATGATGTGCGGGAGGTTACCTTTCTACAACCAGGATCATGAGAAACTTTTTGAACTAATTCTAATGGAAGACATTAAATTTCCTCGAACACTCTCTTCAGATGCAAAATCATTGCTTTCAGGGCTCTTGATAAAGGATCCAAATAAACGGTAAGATGCAAATAGCACACAGTGAGTTACTGATGAATGTGGTTAGGAATTGTGATATGGAAATTAACTCAAATATAACTAACTCCAAGAAGCAATGTATTTGGTGTAGACATCTTCCCACTGAGACACTGACTTATTTTTAACTGCATAATATAGAACATTTAAAAAATTTCCTCAACTCTTTCCTAACTTGGAAATTTTATACAGATTTTACCACATAAAGATTTTGAGAGTTTTATGAACAAACAGTTTCTTAATTGCCATGGTGCTTGCTATTGTGGGGATAGGAGGATCCCTTTTTTCCTTTCAGTCTCTGGGCTTTATATTTCTGCTGATTTACATTATAAAACTTATAGAACTGTCTCTGTATTCTCCTCCCACATGTATGCATATTAACATGTCTAACTACTTTTTTTGTCTTTGAAGATAATTCTTTTCCACGCATGGCTGAAAGGACTAATGGCAAAAAATGTCTTTGCATACTTTGTTTTTCTACTTTTGTAGCTATAGCTATGACCTGAAGAATCCTACAGCTCTTTGCTTAATGAGCTATAATATTCGTTGTTCATGTTCATATATTTATTTACACATACATTTTATAAGTCATACATGAAATGAGTATTAATTTTAAAATGTCACTTAATATATGTGTTTGTATATACATATGTATATTCTTTGTTCCAGTAGATATATATGCATATCAGTATGTCTCTGAAAATCTCTTAGACCTTAAGCGTCCCATTTCATATATTGTTTAATCTTTTGTAACACCTCACATAATTTTTGTTAATGTTCTGTTTATGGTTGATGCTCAGTATGTATTTGTTGACAGACTGAATTAATGAGTGAAGGAATAAATGAATTTTAAATTGTGGGCTTTGTCTACCTTAGAGATAGTTTCCATCACATACTTCTAGCTTTTAAATTTGTGAGGAACATGATTTTACCTTCAGCAGAAATAAGCAAACATAATAAAAGAGGTACCATCTTTTTGCTTTGTGAAGAACAATTCAAACATGTTTCATAATTCTAGTAACTGAAACCTTACCTTATATTTATGAAGTGATTTTGTGTTCTTTGTCAGGGCATTTGCACATCTCTTGTTTCCCTTGCTTTTTAGTAGCCTGTGGAGTAGGTAGGATAGATATTATTCTCATTTCCATTTGACTGAAGAGAAAATGAGGCCCAGGGAGGGTTAAGTGATTTATCCTAGTTCTCACAGAAAATTCGTGTAGAACAAGAATAGAAATCAAGTTTATATGTGCCTATTTGACATTTCTCTTGTATCTTCTTTACAGTGCACCGTTTTCTTAGTTTAGGTTTTAAAATGTATTCCATTTGATGTTATTGTTTCACAACTATTGTAACAAGTGGTACTTGGCAATAGATAATCTTTATATAGAGCTAGGATTTCAATTTTATCTAGTTGAGTTTTGGATCTAATATTTGCCTTAGATTTCAAGGGCAGTGAACTTTTAGCCCATCTTTTTCTGACTCCTTCTGGTTTTCATGTCTATGTCTCATTCATTTTTTTATTGTCATTTCCCACCCTCCACCCACACCCCACCCCCTGGGGATAGCACGTAGTAGGTACTTAATAATTGTTGAATACACGTGAGGTAAATTTCTAGAATGTTAGTGGCCTGGTATGTAGGACAACTCTTAAAGTTTTGTCTACCCAGAGGTTGATATTGTCTAAAGAGAAGATGTGGTATTTTTAACTATCTGTTATTTCCTTTTAAGGTAGATATGTCAAGCCCCTCCACTGCTACATTAAAATACTGGGAATGCAAGGATGAATAAAATGGACAATCTCTGCTCTAGTTCATAGAATAATGTGGGGCACAAAACATATATTCACAGATGCTCAGGTTAAACTACATACAAATGCTTTTGAAATTATTAGCTGTTAAGGGGATTGGAAAACTTGAGCTGGCTCATGAAGGAATTGCAATTTGCAGTGGCTTTCATGAAGAGAATTTTACATGTAAATAACAGCTAGAATTGCAAATGAACATGGCATTTGAGAAGTTCAGCAACTGGAGTGTAGAATATGAGTTGGGTAACATTGGCAGATGAAGCCAATATGTTAGGTTGTAAGGACCTTATCTTTCTTAGAAAATATTTAATCTTTATTCAGAAGGGGATGAGAAGCCACTGAATTATTAAAAGTAAGGGATGGTGTAATCAGGTCTGTGTTATGAAAAGGTAACTCAGGAAGCTTTGTCATGGATAGATTAGAACAGTGAAGTGCCAGGGGCATGTAGGCAGAGTAATTAAGAATACATATGGAATTGTCCAGATAAGAGATGGAGTCCTTCCTAAAGCAGTTGTAAAGAGTGCTAAATAGAACTTTGTGAATGATTAACTAGAAATGGTGAGGAAGAGGAAGGAGTCAGGATGCCTCTGAGGTTTCCAACTTGGATGACTAGTTTGGAGAATGGAGTTATTATTAACAGAGAAGGAGTACAGGCAAAGAAAGAGGCTTGATGGTGTGGATGTTGACATTAGTTTTGCTATACCGAGTCTGAGGTATCCAAAGAAAACCTAGATGTCAAGCAGGCAGCTGAAAATAGTACCAGTGCTTAATAGAAACACAATAACTAATTTTCTCTGGGTATATGTCCAGGAGTGGGATTCCTGGGTCATATGGTCAAACTAAAAACTATTTTTAGTTTTTTAAGGAACCTCCATACTGTTCTCCATAGTGGCTGTACCAGTTTACATTCCCACCAACAGTGTAGGAGGGTTCCCTTTTCTCCACCTCCTCTCTGGCATTTATTGTTTGTAGATTTTTTGATGATGGCTGTTCTGACTGGTGTGAGGTGATACCTCATCGTAGTTTTGACTTGCATTTCTCTAATAATTAGTCATGTTGAGCATCTTTTCATGTGTTCGTTGGACATCTGTGTGTCTTCTTTAGAGAAATGTCTATTTAGGTCTTCTGCCCATTTTTTCATTGGGTTGTTTGTTTTTTTGATACTGAGCTGCATGAGCTGTTTGTATATTTTGGAGGTTAATCCTTTGTCCGTTACTTCATTTGCAAATATTTTCTGCCATTCTGAGGGTTGTCTTTTGGTCTTATTTATGGTTTCCTTTGCTGTACAAAAGATTTTAAGTTTCATTAGGTCCCATTTGTTTATTTTTGTTTTTATTTTCATTACTCTAGGAGGTGGGTCAGAAAAGATCTTGCTACAATTTATGTCAAGGAGTGTTCTGCCTATGTTTTCCTCTAAGAGTTCTATACTGTCCGTCCTGACATTTAGGTCTTTAATCCGTTTTGAGTTTATTTTTATGTATGGTGTTAGGGAGTGTTCTAACTTAATTCTTTTACATGTAGCTGTCCAGTTTTCCCAGCAAAGATGAACTTATTTGCAAAGCAGAAATAAAGACACAGACTTGGTATCCACAAACTTATACCAAGGACAGAAGGATGGGGTGGGATGAGTTGGGAGATTGGGATTGACATATATACACTACTATGTATAAAAGAGATAACTAATGAGAACCTACTGTATAGCACAGGAAACCCTATTCAATGCTTTGTGTGACCTAAATGGGAAGGAAATATAAAAAAGAGGGGACATATGTGTACGTATAACTGATTCACTTCGCTGTACAGAAGAAACTAACACAACATTGTAAAGCAACTATACTCCAATAAAAATTAATTTAAAAAAAAGAAACACAAAACTGAATATTTGGATTTGGGATCTGTAGATATCTAGGAGGTAGCTGGAGCCATGAGAATAGTGAAAAGAGTAGAATATAAAAAGAAGGCAGCCTAGGACAGAGTCTTGGGAAATGTCAAAATTTAAGAGGTAGAAAGAAGAGAAAGAGCCAACAAAGGACCCTTCCAAAAGTCTTTGGAAACGTAATCAAAGATAGCACTATAGTATACCTCTTTATTATTCCTATTCAACTATTTTCAATACTGCCTGAATTTCTCTGATACTCTTTACCGAATTGCTATCAGTTCCATCAAAGAGTCAGCTCTCATCTTGCTTTTACTTCTTATTCTGCATTACTTTATGATTATTCTATTAGTATCTCCTTTAGCCTCCTATGCAAATTTTGTAGGAAAAGCATGACCTCATGTTCCATTCAATAACACAAGGAAAATGTGAATTAGATGTTGTTTCTAGTTATGAAGAATCCATAGTAGCTGAGGATTTTAGTTTGGCTTTCTGATATGGGAATTTGGTATTCTTAGACAAAAATATCTTAATGTAAATCACATTTTGATATAATTTTGAAGTTTTAAATTGTATATTAGGGAGTCATTGACATTGAAATTTTTGACAGTTTCACACTTTGAAGAAGCTTGTGTTAAAGAATCTCTACCAACTTCTAAAATGGTAGCCTAAGATTATATTCTTAGTCGTTGTATAGCATTCATGGCCGATACTTCAATTTTATATGTATTTGATAAATATAGATTAAATGCTGGCTATGTCCAAAGCAAAACTATTGCTAGAGAATTGAGGGGTGACATAAAAATGAAAAACTGAAGCTGAATTAAAACCTTTTAATTACAAAAATGTTTACGGTTCTCCATTCCAACTGCTACCTCATCCATCTTCTCATATATATAATTAAGATTGAAAACAGTATTGAAATAAACAATAACATAAATGTAAGAAAATACAATGAACTGCTGATTTTTCTTGTGCATACTACTTTAATGCATACTTTGAAATGTTGAATAATTCTTTTCAGAAGCCTGTGTTTTGGTGTTTCTGCTTTTCTGGCTCCCTAAGCACAAGCTTTAAAACGCTTTTTGGATAATCCAGTACTGAACTCTCCCCTCCAAAGAATTTGCATTCTACCAGGAGAGAGACATATACAACTTGAAATAGAATGAAAAAGAGTGAGGCCAGGGAGTCAAGTGCCGAGTGTTAACTAAATATAGATTTGCCAGTCTGAAAGTTGCAAATATGCATGCAACTATTATGATCTGATCCAATCTAAAAGTTCCATATCAGGAGTGTAGTTTATTCTGTATGAATCTTGAGATAGGAGACCTAGATAGTGGGAACTATAGGATCATCACTACAGATATTCAGATATCAGCTAATTGTTTTATTTTCCATTCTGACAATGTGTCAGAGGATCCTGGATTCTTCCCAGTCATGTATTTCTTATACCTAATAATAACCAGAGTTCATTAAAATTGTATAATTGTTTGTTTTCTATGACTTACTTGCGTTTCTTCCTACTCAGTGTTGTGTTGGGAGTTGAAATGTACCAGCTTAGAATAGCCAATTGTTAAATTTCAAAAATTTTGTGAGCTGGTTGTTGAATACAGTCATTATTAAAAAATAAATTATATAAACTTACAGTTAAATCAGGAACATTAAAATCACGGGTAAAAAATACTCAAAACTCATCACTCTTTAATAATGTTGTTAAATTTTACTCTTATCTCTGCTTCTGAGGTTACTTATCTATTTTGCTTATTATATATTTTGAGGTTAGAAATACTATATAATGTTTTACTTCCACACATCTTGTATCAGTAAAAATAATAATATATATAAAATGCATTATATTGTATATGCATAATTTCCCTCAGAGAGCTGATTGTTAAGCATTTACCAGCACATATCATTTCTAATGATGAGTAAAATCAAATAAAACTTGCTGTATCAAATTCAGATTTAAATAGATTTCCTTTCTTTTCCTCTTTCTTTCCCTGTCCTTTCTTTTTTTTCTCTTTTTCCTCTTTCCCTCCCACATTACTTCCTTCTCTGTTTTTTTCTGTTTCTCTCATCCTTTCTTCATAGTGACTAGTAGGCACTGTATGAAACTGAGAAAGCTAGAAAGCACCTGAATTTCAGATTGTGTCAGGTATCAGTTGAATAACAGTACCTTCAAAGATGGGGTGGGAGTATTTTTAAATTTTTAATTTATATTGAAACTTGCATAGCATATTATATTGCAGTGATATTTCATAGATTAAATTTATCATTTCTGTGAAAATTCATTTGAGATATGAAAATACTCCATGAGTTTCTGTCTGTTAGCAATGCCCTCCAAATTGTTTTTTCTAAGTAATTATCTAGTCTTTTCAGAATTTTTGTTAACAAGGGTGCATTTTGACTAAAGTCGCTCTAAAATAAATTTGGTTTATTGAATTGACAATAGCTACCATTTATTGTGCTAGGTACTTACGTTATTTCTAACCCTTGCAATAATCCACCAGGCTGGTATTATTAATCCCATTATAAAGATGAGAAAACTGAGATTAAGCAACTATTTTATTGTCATATATCTCATAAATTTCCGAGCCGGTTGCCTGTTTCAGGTTTGTCTCCAAAGCCTATACTCTTTTCAAATACCGTACTGTCCTAAGGCTAGTTCTTATTAATAGCATATTAGGAAAATTAGATCTTACAATTTATTTTAAAAATAAAAGCTTTTTATTTTTATGGCTATTTATCACAAGAACTATTTACACACAGAAAATTACATTTCACAAAAACTTTGTAGTTATGCATTCAGCTTATGTAAACGTTTTATACTCATTTAATTTTATTTCTGTCCTCGCAGCCTTGGTGGAGGACCAGATGATGCAAAAGAAATTATGAGGCACAGTTTCTTTTCTGGAGTAAACTGGCAAGATGTGTATGATAAAAAGGTAGGTTATCTTCATGGCATAGTGTTTATATATTTTGGTTAAAATGAATTTACAGCAAAAAAATGTTTAAGTGAATAAAAGTTAATGATGTAATTATATTTTTCGTTTTTACTCAGTCATTTAATTGAATGTAGGACTCCTTAGCACAAAATTTTCTTGATAGTTTTGACTCCCGAAATGCATTTTGAAATGTTATTCAATGTGATCAGCTTTTCTTTTTTTATCACAATAATTTGTTAGTTTGCTTCTCATCATTTCCTTAATTCATAAAAAATAAAGGCACCAATGTTATGTTATTCTTCAGGAAAACTAACTAGCAAAACAATCATAATTTTAAAACTTTGCCTCTATTCCTTTCATTTTAAAGTGAACTCTTCATATTTATTTATACAATTTCTTATTTTAAAAGGAATTTAAAGCAATTTAGTTTTAATATTTAACAAAGTAATAAATTTATTTGTCTTCTTTGGAACGTCTCTGTTATTTGAAACAAAACTTAAAGACCCAGAGAATGGATGCTACAAATTACATAATTTTATTTTTACTGTAATCTGCTTAGTATTTGTTTTTAATACTGCAGTGTTTACTTAAGTTTAGGAACAGGAAATTATTGTGTTTGTTCTATCTTTTAAATTTTTAAAAGTTTATTTTTACTACTTCAGATATTGTTAGTACAGACACTGATTTTTATATTTTGATTTTCAAATGCTCATATAAAAATTTTACTATGAAATTTTTATGTAGTTCAGCATTTGCTTAGAAATTTTATCTAGTCAGTTTGTGTAGTTAGTCCTTCCATTTCAATTTATTCCAGGTTTCCATATTTTTCTCTAAAACATATATCAATCAACATTTATGTAGTGTCTACTTTGTGCCAAATATTCTTCTCTATTAACCCCTAAAGTTAGAATGACATAATATGAGTTATGAGGGAGTGAGATGAGTACTTCATTTTTGTATTATGTTACAGTAATAGGGAGTGTGGTGATCTTGTAAGCATTTCCTGTAACTAGGTGTTTAAAATAGTTGCACCATGTTATGATACCTCTACTCAAACTTCACTTCAATTAAACTTACATCTCTTCAGTTTGGTGCTTCGTGACCACCTAGAGGGGTGGGATAGGGAGGGTGGGAGGGAGACACAAGAGGGAGGAGATATGGGGATATATGTGTATGTATAGCTGATTCACTTTGTTATAGAGCAGAAACTAGCACACCATTGTGAAGCAATTATGCTCCAATGAAGATGTTAAAAAAAAAGAACTTTTGAGTTTCTACCATGTGTAAAGCACTGAGGTAAAGTATTGGATCCTTCTCAAACCTTATGAGAAGCTTGTGACCATTCTTAAGTTTCCTCAGTGTTTATTAACTTCATGTAGACAGTTATACATCCACTTTATAACACTGATGATATTCTTTATGAGTTGCATCCATATATAGCCCCTAATGCACTATGTACTGTTTATCATGTCAGTACAGTATAAAAGAACCTGAAATTGGGAGACTGGGATTGACATATATACACTAATATGTATAAAATAGATAACTAATAAGAACCTGCTGTATAAAAAAATAAATTAATTAAAAAAAAAAGAACCTGAAAAAGAAATCTGAAAAGTATCAGGATCTTGGCATGTCTCCTAGAAATAATATATGGTCAGAGGTTTTCTTTGGCAGACAAAGCTATAAGCCACAACTAAATATTCCTTTGATATACCCTGTCTGAGGAGGATTCCACCACAACCACCAACAAAAACATATGACAGAAAGAAAAATTTCTTTAAGAGACAAATGTGGAGCACCAGTATGGCACTGCTAACCTTAAAGAAGGGGCAAAACATGGACTTTCTTCAGTCCTATTCAGAGAGTAAGATATGCTACAAAGATTTCGTCATCAGCATGCAGCTTTTCATGTTAAATTGTAGTTTGGCATCACCTAGAGAATGCTCTGAGAACCCACCTACCACACAGTGAAGAAGCAAGGCTTATCCTGTCACTGTTCCACTGGGCTCAACATGCCCAGAGCGAAGGTACTATTAAGATGTCTACTCAGGCAGCTCCCTTGTAGTGAATGGAACTAGAGAAGCCAGCAAGTAGGGTAGGAGAAGGAGCTGCCAAAGCACAGCTTTGGGTGATATATGTGAAGAAATGAGTTTAAATTGTTAGTATGTTGATAAAAATAGTTGCTACTTAATTTGAGCAAAGGTGTTAGCTATCTTGCATAACGAGGCACAACCACAAAAATCACAAAGTTTCTACACTCATTTACGCCTGCTACAGGTTTACTCTGGGGGTGTGGGTAGTATACTGGATGTCAGATGAGGTACTAATGTTTTCAGCCATCTTCACACACCTGAAGAAGAACAACATCATAGCAGCATGCTTAAATTTTGAGACTCCTTCTAAAAGGATGTGAAAATACAATTGGTTTTATTTGGGTTTGTATTGTATCACTAACAAACAAGGAATCAATTATAGGAATGCTAATGCCAGTAGCTATTTTAATGAATTCATTTGTAATTCTAATGTTTTCAAACATTTTTAAGGGGTCCTATGTCTTTAAAACACGTAACTTATTCATAAAAGGTTAATTCATCTCTAAGATCAGGTATTTTTTATTACAGTTTTACTAATTGCTTTGGGACATTTACTATTTTTATAGATTTATTACATGATTATTGGCCATTTTTCTATATATTGTGGCAGACCTAGAGATGAAGGCACATGTAAAGATCCTGGTATCTTTAGGGGAAAGCTAAATCTCTTCCTAGGCAAAGTTAAAAGTGAATTAATCTTAATTACAAGTATCATGATGTACCACTCTAAAGAACTTGGTACTGGAAGGTGGAAATACTCATCCTGGATCTGCTTCTTCCCTCTTGTGTGGAAGTGGACAAGCTGTTTTACTTCCACATAAAATTATGATCTTTGAAGTATCTTCAAGCTTTAGGATTCTCTGGTAGGATATTTCATAATATGAATTAATCTAGTTAAATTTCTATATAAGATTTATACTCAGTTTGTCAATGTCTACAAAAAAGTCTGCTGGGATTTTCTGTGAGATTATGTTCAATTTATAGAAAAATTTGGGAAGAGTTGGCATTTGAACATGCTATACGTCTACATTTATTTAGGTCTTCTTTAATTATTCTCAGGAATGTTTCTTTAATTATTCTCAGGAATGTTTCATAATTTTCAGTGTTTAGTTCTTACCCATATTTTGTTAAATTTATCCATAAGTATTTCATGTCTTCTGATGTGGATGGTATTTTTAAATTTCATTTCCATATTGTTTGCTACCAGTAGAAATAGGCTTGATTTTTGTATATTGACCTTGTATCCTACAAGCTATTAGTTTTAGTAGCTTTTTTGTACATGACTTAGGGTTATCTAAATAGATGACCATATCCTCTATCAATAAAAAGTTTTACTTCATTTTCAATCTGCACACATTTTATTTATTTCTTTTGCCTTATTATATTGGCTAGGACCTTTCTACAAAGTGGAATAGAAATGATGAGAGTTGACATCCTGTCTTTGTTTCTAATCTTTGGGAGAAAACATTTTTTACCATTAAATATGACGTTAATCACATCTAGCACCGAAATCTTCATTACTAAATGTCATTCTCCAGTAAAAAGAACCAAGGTTATTTGGAGAAGTAGTTGATCCCACAGCTGGGATGGGGAAAATGAAAGAAGAGCCCAAGGAATTTTGTGGTACCAGAAAATAAAAAAACGAAGGTAGATGGAAAAAGGTGCATGTTTGTAGGACACAGGAGCCAACCTTAAATAATTCCCAGTGGTGAAAGCTGGAACAATTTTAGTAGCAAAACAAATATTGTATATGACCAAAAAAATAAGATACATATCCATGAGTCTATACTGCAGAAATTAATGATTGAACAAATAGATAAAATATTGAGAAGAGACATGTCTTCAGTATAGGTGAATTCCAGTTAATAAATGTAGAAGGAATCAGGAAAATAGAAAATTACCATTAAAACACCAGAGTAAAAATTGCTGTATGCAAGATTCACCAATGAATGTTAAAATTAGTGGGCAAAAGTTTAAGAAGGAGGATATTTGCATAGTGTCAACGTATCTTTCCCCAAATACTTATTTACAAAGATTAAAAGAGTAATTTTACAGTAAAAAGCCCTGGCAAACACTGTCTTAAACCAAGTGATCAAGATTAATATCACCAGTAATAGGACACTGAAATCATTATAACCCATGATATGATGCCCTGAGAAGGCTGTATCACTTTTGTACTATATTCCCTCAAAATGCATAACCTCAGTATAATCATGAGAAAACCTAAGAAATCCTCAAAAGTGTCAACTTCATGTAAGGCAAGGAATGATTGTGGAACATTCACAGATTGGAAGAGACTAAGGTGGCATGATGACTAAATGCAATGTGGGGATTCTAGATTGGATCTTGGAATAGAAAAGGGCCATAAGTGGAAAAACTGGTGGAATCTAAATAAATTTGGTAGTTACTACTTCTGTACCAATTTAATTTCTTAGTTTTGATAACTGTACTATGGCTGTATAAACTATTAGCATCAGGGGAAGGTTTGTAAAGGATATATGGGAACTGTTTGTAGTATTTTTCTAAGTCTTTTCTAAGCCTAAAATTATTTCAGTATAACAAGTTATAAAACTTTGATCTAAGTGTAGAGTTTTTAATACCTCCTTTATTGGGTTGAGGAAGTTCCTTCTATTCCTAGTATGGTAATAGTTTTTATCATGAATAAGTGTTGATTTTTTTTTTTTTTTTTTGCGTTATGTGGGCCTCTCACTGTTGTGGCCTCTCCCGTTGCGGAGCACAGGCTCCGGACGCACAGGCTCAGCGGCCATGGCTCACGGGCCCAGCCGCTCCGCGGCACGTGTAATCTTCCCAGACCGGGGCACGAACCCATGTCCCCTGCATCGGCAGGCGGACTCTCAACCACTGCGCCACCAGGGAAGCCCTAGTGTTGAATTTTATAAAAAGTTTTTTGCATCTATTGTGACGATCATATGGTTGGTCTCCTTTATGTTCTGTTAAAATGGTGAATTGTATTGATTGTTTTTCTAATGTTAAATGAACCTTCTATTCCTGGGGAAAAATCTGCTTACTTATGATATTATCCTTATTATGTATTGCTAGATTTGATACAATGTTTAAAGGATTCTTTTTTTTTTTTTTTTTTTTTTTGCGGTATGCGGGCCTCTCACTGTTGTGGCCTCCCCCGTTGCGGAGCACAGGCTCCGGATGCGCAGGCCCAGCGGCCATGGCTCACGGGCCCAGCCGCTCCGCGGCATATGGGATCCTCCCAGACCGGGGCACGAACCCGTATCCCCTGCATCGGCAGGCGGACTCTCAACCACTGCGCCACCAGGGAGGCCCTTTTAAAGGATTCTTTGCATGCTTAAATCATGCATGATACTGAGGTGTCATCTTTTCTTAGAATGTCTTTGTATGGTTTTCATTTCAGGATCATGTTTACCTTTTTAAAATGAGGTGGGAAGTATGCCCTCCTCTTCAATTGTATGGAATTATTTCTGTAGAATTTATATTAAATGTTCCTTAAATCTTTGGTAGAATTTACCAGTAAAGCCCCTTGGGCCTAGAGTTTTCTCATTGTTGGGAGGTTTGTAACTATGAACTTAATTCTTGAATAGTTAAGGGACTATTCTGGTTATCTGTTTTTTTCTTGATTGCATTTTGGTATTTTATGGATTTCAAGGGATTTGTCATCTAAGTTTGCTAATTTATTGGCTTAAAAATGTTTGCAATGGGGGCTTCCCTGGTGGTGCAGTGGTTGAGAGTCTGCCTGCCGATGCAGGGGACACGGGTTCGTGCCCTGGTCCGGGAAGATCCCACATGCTATGGAGAGGCTGGGCCCGTGAGCCATGGCCGCTGAGCCTGTGCGTCCGGAGCCTGTGCTCCGCAACGGGAGAGGCCACAACAGTGAGAGGCCCACGTACTGCAAAAAAATAATAATAAATAAATAAATAAATAAATAAAATGTTTGCAATATTCTCTTTATATCTTTATAGTGTTTGTTGTATATGTAGTGATGACTTCTTTTATTCCTGATATTGGTATATTGTTTTTCTGTGTTCAAAGTCATTAATTCTCATCTTTATTATTTCTTTATTCTGCTTCTTTTGAGTTGATGTTGCTTTTCTTTCTCTATCTTCTTTAGGAGGAAGCTAAGATTATTGGCTTGAGACCTTTCTCTTTTTCTAACACAAGCACTTAATGCTATGTTTCTATCTAAGGACAGTTAGCCATGCTTCGTGAATTTTGATGTGTTGTGTTTTCATTTCAAAATATTTTTAGTTCCTCTTGTGATTACTTCTTAACTCAGGGATTATTCAGGAGAGTGTTGTTCACAATTTCCAAATATATGGATTTTTCAGACATCTTTCTGTTATTGATTCCTACTTATCTATGGTTGGAAAACATATTTCATATGATATTAATCCTTTAAAATTTATTGAGATTTGTTTTATGGTCAATAAAATGGCTTATCTTGGTGTGTGTTTCATACACACTTGGAAAAAATGTGTATTCTACTTATATTGCATAAAATATTCTACCAGTATCCATTTGGTCAAGATGATTGACAGTGTTGTTTATGTCTCCTATATTATTACTGATTTTATGTCTACTTGTTCTATCAGTTATTGAAAAAGGATCATTGAAGTCTTTAGCTATAATTGTGGATTTGCTTGTTTCTCTTTTTAGATCTGCTTCTTGAATTTTGAAGCTTCATTGTTAGTTGCATACATAGCAATTTAGGATTGCTATGTCTTCTTGGTGAATCTACCCCCTTTTCATTATGAAGTGTTCTTTCATATTTGTAACATTAATCTTTGTTTTGAAATCTACTTTGTCTGACATTAATATGAGTACTCCAGCTTCCTTTTGAATTTGTATATTTTTCCCATCTTGTTATTTTTAACCTATATCATTATATTTAAGTGTATTTTCTCTTAGACATGATATAGTTGATTCTTGCTTTGTTTTTTTGGATTTTAATGTATGAGGATTTTATTTACAACATTATTAACGACAACAACAAAAAAATTAAACATAGGTTACTACAGCTGATCCTGTGAGATTTAAGAAGTTCCATTTTATTTATTTATTTATTTTTCTTTTTTTTGCTGTATGCGGGCCTCTCACTGTTGTGGCCTCTCCCGTTGCGGAGCACAGGCTCCGGATGCGCAGGCCCAGCGGCCACGGCTCACGGGCCCAGCCGCTCCGCGGCATATGGGATCCTCCCAGACCGGGGCACGAACCCGTATCCCCTGCATCGGCAGGCAGACTCTCAACCACTGCGCCACCAGGGAGGCCCAAGAAGTTCCATTTTAAATAGCCATCAAATTGTCCAAAGATATACAATACTAAATCTGTGGTTTTCTTTATGAATTACAGTGCTCATATTTTAGGCAGTCCTTTTTTTCTTTTTAATACATTTATTTATTTCTTTTTGGCTGCCTTGGGTCTTCGTTACTGTGCACGGGCTTTCTCTAGTTGTGGTGAGCGGGGGCTACTCTTTGTTGCAGTGCGCGGGCTTCTCATTGCAGTGGCTGCTCTTGTTACGGAGCACAGGCTCTAAGCTCAGAGGCTTCAGTAATTGTGGCTCTCGGGCTCTAGAGCGCAGGCTAAGTAGTTGTGGCACATGGCCTTATTTGCTCTGAGGCTTGTGGGATCTTCCCGGAGCAGGGCTCGAACCCATGTCCCCTGCATTGGTAGGTGGATTCTTAACCACCGCGCCACCAGGGAAGCCCTAGGCAGTCTTTTAAACATATAAATACAAAAGAAATGAAATCACTTATTAAAAACTTTGTTAAATGAAGGGTATTTTAAATTTACATTTATGTTGTCCTTGTAATAATACATGCCCAATGAAAATCAGGAGCTTGAAGGGCAATTACACTTCCTACCTGAGTGGACAGTTAGAAGAGTCAATCATTTTCAGTTTATCATGAACTACTCTGAACTTACTATGAGATGTAGCTAAAGTCAGAATATAGGAGTTAGGGAGAATATTCCTTTTTTGGAGGCAAGTAAGCCCACCAGAATTAGCATGGAAAATAAACATCCTATTGAAGAATTCTAGGCGGAAAAATTAATGTAGTCAATTTCAACCATGCTGAGCTGGCTTAATTTTTTCATTGACTTGTATGATGTCATTCTTCTAAACCAAGTGTGTTTGAGTTCTTTTAGATCATCCACATCTTCCCCCAAAAAGGTTTTCATCAATAGGAATAGCATCGATGGCTCCATTTTTCTGTTCCTTCCCTTCATTGTCTTCTTCCAAATCACTTCTTTTGCCATTTTTAGCCCTACCTCTGTAAGCTTTGCTTAATTTATCTCTTTCTGAAGTATGTGTGCTGAAATCTTTCAAGACTGGCTACAGTAATACCTGTTTCATCTACATCGCTCATTGAATCATTAGCCTCATCTCCACCTGTTCCCTGGGTGTAACAGGTATCGTCTGCTTCCTCCTCATTATCATCAGCTCAGGATGAAAATCAAACATCTCACAACTACTGAAAACTAGTGCCTACCCCGTTTTGAAGTCTGCTTTCCTTCTTTGCATTTCTTGCTTAAGTTTATCAATCTCTTCTTGTTTTTTCCTTGCATGTAAGAAAAGGTTCTGGAGTTATTTTGGCAGTATTTGGACCTAAGGCAGAACACTTTTTCAATTAGATCTTCTAATGAAATTCTCTGTTCTTTCTCTTCTTTCCTTTTATAAAAGATAAAAGTATACAATACAATATAAATACAATACGAATCCAGGAGGAAGTGTATCATGATACATGCAAATATCTCCCCCTCCATGGCATATCCAAAGCCAGCCATATTTGTTGTTTTCAGTAGCTTCAAAGAAATGTCTGTACACTAACAGTTTTGGAGTTTTTCTTTTCTACCTCACTGTGGTTGTTACTCACTGCTTCTTCCAGTTTTTCTCTCATCCCAATTAACTGTAGTATACTTTTCAAGTTCTTCACTGCTTGCATCAATCACATTTTCTCACGACAGTCAAGTCATGAGAGAACGTATACTTATCTCCTTTAGTGCTCTGCCCATGCACATACCACAGATTTAGGATCTGCACCTTTACCTAGTTTTTGAGCAGCAACTACAGGTTTGAATAACTCATTTAGCTCTTGCAATTCTTACTTTTTGTCATCTTTCTTCGATTTCTCTTTGGCTTCCTTTTATGCTACCTGATGTGGATTTTGTTGACCAAATTGAACTTGATGAGTGACAGCCTTGATAAACTTTTGTTGCTTTGCTCCTTTCTTATTCTTTAGACCAAAAGTTTTGTCTCCAATAATCTTCTTTTTTCTACTCCACTTTTTTGCTTCCCCCAGCCTGAGCAGGTTTCTTGGTTGGGGGGCAGGGGGCATTGTGGAGACAGTTGACACCAGCCAGACTTCAGCACAGTTGTATACCATCAGGGGATCTGGACCCATGGCAAGAGGAGGAAGATGAACACACAGCCACCTTAGTCGCTATACCATACCTTGATTTTTCCTTATTCATTAGATAATATATGACTTTTTTTTTTTTTTTTTTTTTTTTGCGCGGTACATGGGCCTCTCACCGTTGCAGCCTCTCCCGCTGCGGAGCACAGGCTCCAGATGCGCAGGCCCAGCGGCCATGGCCCACGGGCACCGCCGCTCCGCGGCATGTGGGATCCTCCCAGACCAGGGCACGAACCCATATCCCCTGTATCGGCAGGCGGACTCTCAACCACTGCGCCACCAGGGAAGCCCAATATATGACTTTTAATGGAATGTGCAGCCCATTTTTATTTAATTCAATTATCAACATAGTTGGGTTGAAATCTGCCATCTTGCATTTTGTTTTTTATTTGTTTCTTTATCTGCCTTCTTTTGGATTTATTGAATATTTTTATGATTCCATTTTATCTGAGCTATTGTGTCATTAGCTATACTCCTTTGTTTTCTTCTCTTGAGATTGTTTTAGAGTTTTCCATATATATGCTTAACTTATCACACTGTACCTTCAGTTAATATTATAAACATATCACTTTCAATAGCATATTTCTGTTTCCCCTTCCATTCTTTATGCTATCATTTTCATGTATTTTACTTTCATATGTTATAAGCATCACAATACATCATAATTCTCTTTAGCTTTAGACAATTATATTTTAATGTGCTGAAAAATGCTTTATATTTACTACTAGAAGCACTCTCCATTCCTTTATGTAGATCCATGCTTCCATCTGGTATCGTTTTTTGTTTTGTTTTCTTTTTTTCTTCTTCATTGTTTTTCTTTAGCCTTTACTCTAAAGCTCATTTAGGTCCATGTCTAAAACATGATCCCCCTAATTTGGAAATATTCATGGAAAAAAGAATGCATTTGAAGGAAATACAGGCTTGGAATTGATGGGAATGTGACATTTCAGAGGGGAGACCAATGTAAGAAGAAATAAAGTCGTTATGATTGAAGTGCATGAAATAATTCTGAAGCTGGGAAGAACCAGCAATTTATGGTAGATGCAGAAAATGGAGAAGTGAGCCTGTTAATTTGGTATTGTTTCTTGAAAATTTAGCTCACGTTTGATTGATCCACCTACTTACCAGAATTATAAATCCTGAAGTAGGGGAATGACATAAGATGATTGGACCTTTTCAAGTTTGTTGGTATAGACTTTTAGGCAGAAGAGTTTGGAAAAACAGAATCTCATTTAGAGACTGCTGCAATGTTACAAGTGTTATGCGGTAGAGTCCAATGAAACAGAATAAAGGCAATGAGGAAGGAAAAGGAAATGTGAATTCTATAGATATTTTAAAGAAGTAAGAATTAGTAATCTAGTCTGACAATCCTGGGGAAATGGGGAAGGATTATTGCTGGTTTGGGTAATAATTTAATTTTAAATGGAATTATCTCAGGGCTAGAAATACAGCACTAACATTTGGAAATGAGAGCAAGAATCAGTAAGGAAATTCAATGAATTTAAAGTTGTGGGAATGGATTTCCTCTATAAAAAGGAGAGGAATCGAAAATAAATGGGAAAGGGGAGGAGACTTAGGGAGAGAGACACAGGGGGAGGGAAGGTATGAGAACACTGAGAGCTGTGATTGAGTATTAAAAAATATCCGTGGTCAGGAATGGGAGTTGGTTTGAGGACACATTTATGTAAGGTGTGTCAAGGTCCTTTGTGAAGTATTATTTTAAAAGTTGCAGTGGCACTTTTCTGACTGAATCATGGCTCTCTATTTTCTGGTTGAAAAACTCAGCATGAGGAGTTTGGTGATTGATGACAGTCATGCCAATGTTAGTGATTGTTATTGTTTTCAAAAAGCAAGGTTAGACAAGTATAACATGAACACTAACATAGAAGAGAGAGAAGCTAAAAAGATGCTTCTAGGTAGCTTCATGTTGATATTCTCCTTATCCTACTCAAATGGTGGTTGAGTCTAAAACTTCAGGTCAAAGAAAGATGAGCCACAAATATCTACCAAATGTTCTGACAGTTTAACTTTAAAATTACTCTCTTCTGTTGATTGTGAGGCATTGCACTGAGGATATAAAAGAACACAGACAGCTGTCAAAACCAACGTTAGTTGTGATATGAAATGCAAATGGTTTAAGCTGTAAAAGTCCTCAAGTGGGTTAAAAACAAAATATAACTAGATGTTCTGTACAAGAATCTCACCTAAAACAAAATTACACAGAAAAGTGTAAAAAATAAGAGGGTGAATAGAGGTTTAACAGTCAAATGTCACAAAAAGTAAACACAGACAATTATAATATTGAGCTAAGTAGATTTCAACACATAAATATTAAATGGGAGAAGTCAAATTTTGGCATAATGAACAATAGTATGATCTCCAACATAAAAAGTAAAATTTTTGCAGCATAATAGCATTTATGTGCACAAAACACTATTAGAAATGCCAGAAGCCCTGATAGAAATGCAGTTTCTTTCTTAATGTGGCAGATGTTCATCAACTTTTTGATCTTTTGAAAGAGCCAGCTTGTGATTTTGGTGATTTTCTCCATCAGTTTTCAATTTTCAAATTTATGGATTTATGCTCTCGTTTTTATTTATTTTCTTCTCCTTATTTCAGATTTTATTTGCTCTTCTATTTCTGGTTTCCTAAACTGGAAGCATAGATTATTGCTTTTCCATCTTTCTTTTCAAATGTATGATTCAATGCTATACGTTTTCCTATATATACTGTTTATAGTGCATCCCACAAATTTTGATAAGTTGTATTTTCTTTTCTTTTCTTTTCTTTTTTTTTTTTTTTTTTGTGGTACGCGGGCCTCTCACTGCTGTGGCCTCTCCTGTTGTGGAGCACAGGCTCCGGATGCGCAGGCTCAGTGGCCATGGCTCACAGGCCTAGCTGCTCTGTGGCATATGGGATCTTCCCGGACTGGGGCACGAACCCGTGTCCCCTGCATCGGCAGGCGGACTCTCAACCACTGTGCCACCAGGGAAGCCCTATTTGGTTAAAAATATATTTAAATTTTTCTTAAAACATCTTTTTGACCTATATGTTATTTAGAACTATATTATTTAATCTCTAAGTATTTTTAGTTTTTCCAGATATCTTTAACTTATTGATTGCCAATTTAATTCTATTGTTGTTTGAGAGCATACCTTTGTATGATTTCTGTTCTTTTAAATTTTTTAAGGTGTGTTTTATGGCCTAGAATACGTTTTGTCTTGGTGAATGTTCTGTGAGCTTAAGAAGAATGTGTATTACTACTGTTGTTGGAGAAGGCAGTCTATAAATATCAATTAGATCCAGTTGGCTGATGGTGCTTTTCAGTCCTTACTAATTTTCTGCCTGCTGGATCTGTCAATTACTGATAAAGGGATGTTAAAGTTTCCAACTGTAGTAGTGAATTAATCTATTTCTCCTTGCAGTTCTATCAGTTTTTGTCCATTGTATTTTGAAACTCTCTTGTTACATGTGTACACATTAAGCATTGTTATGTCTTTTTGGAGAATTAACCCCTTTATCATTATGTAATGTCTCTTTTAATCTGTGATAATTTTCATTACTCTGAAGTCGGCTGTGTCTGAAGTTAATATAGCTACTCCAGCTTTCTTTTGATAAGTGTTACCATGGTTTCCCTTACTTATTTTTTAACCTGCAATTAATGCAGTCTTAGATCACATTAGTTTGTTTTTTTTAATCAAAGTACAGTTGACTTACAATATCCTGTTAGCTTCAGGTGTACAGCCCAGCAATTCATTTATACATATGTATATTTTCTTGTCTTCAGATACTCTTCCCTTATAGGTTATTGCAAAGTATTGAGTATAGTTCCCTGTGCTATACAGTAGATTCTTGTTGGTTATCTATGTTATATACAGTAGTGTTAATGCCAACCTCATAATTTATCTCTCCCCCCACCCCCTTTCCCTTTTCGTAACCATAAGTTTGTTTTCTATGTCTGTGAGTGTCTTTCTGTTTTGGAAATATCGGTTTTGGAAATAAGTTCATTTGTAACTTTTTTTTTTTAGGTTCCACATATAAGCGATATCATATGATATTTATCTTTCACTGTCTGGCTTGCGTTACTTCACTTAGTATGATAATCTCTAGGTCCATCTATGTTGCTGCAAATGGCATTATTTCATTCCTTTTTATGGCTGAGCAATATTCCATTGTATATGTATACACCACATCTTCTTTATCCATTCATCTGTCGCTGGACATTCAGGTTGCTTTCATGTCTTGTCTATTGTGAATAGTGATGCTATAAACCTCATGTATCTTTTTGAATTATGACTTTCTCTGGATATATGCCTGGGAGTGGGATTGCAGGATCATATGGTAGCTCTATTTTTAGTTTTTTAAGAAGCCTCCATACTGTTCTCCATAGTGGCTGTACCAATTTACATTCCTGCCAACAGTGAAGAAGGGTTCCTTTTTTTCCACACCCTCTCCGGCATTTATTATTTGTAGACTTTTTGATGCTGTCCATTTTGAGGAGTGTGAGGTGGTACCTCATTGTAGTTTTGATTTGCATTTCTCTAATGATTAGTGATGTTGAGCATCTTTTCATGTGCCTTTTGACCATCTGTATGTCTTCTTTGGACAGCTATATGTAAAAGAATGAAATTAGAACATTCTCTAACACCATACACAGAAATAAACTCAAAATGGATTAAAGACCTAAATGTAAGACCCAATACTATAAAAATCCTAGAGGAAAACATAGGCAGCACACTGTCTGAGGAATATCTTTTTGGATTCATCTCCTAGAGTAATGGAAAAATAATAATAAACAAATGGGGCCTAATTAAACTTAAAAGGTTTTGCACAGCAAAGGATACCATACACAAAATGAAAAGACAGCCTGCAAAGTGAGAGAAAATATTTGCAAATGATATGACTGGCAAGGGATTAATCTCCAAAATGTACAAACGGCTCATGTAGTTCAATATCAAAAAAACAAACAACCCAATCAAAAAATGGGCAGAAGATTTAAATAGGTATCCCCTCACTTTTAATCTCTTTGTGTCTTTATATTTAAAGTGGATTTCTTGTAGATAACATATGGTTGGGTCTTGTTTTTTTACCTCTCTGACGGTCTTTGTCTTTTAGCTGTTTTTAGACATAGACATTTAAAGTGACATTGACATAGTTGAATTAATATCTGTTCATTGAATTAATAGTTGAATTTATTTTCTATTCATTATCCTGTTCTTTGTATCTTCTTTTCTTTTCCACTTTTTACTTTTTTTCTGACTTGCCTGGTTTTAAGGGAGCGTTTTCTAAGACTGCATTTTTCCTTCTCTCTTAACTTATCCTTTACACTTCTTTTAAATTTTCTTAGTGCTTGACCTTAGAGTTTGCAGTCTATATTTATAACTAATTCAAGGCCTTTTTCAAATAATACTATACCACTTCATGGATAGTACAAGTTCCTTATAACATTGCTGTCATTAATGTCACTTGTCCATAACCTAGAATTATTGTACATATTGTTGCATTATTATTTTGAACAAACTTTTTTTTTTTGGCTGCATTATGCAGCTGCAGGCTCTTAGTTCCCTGACCAGGGATCGAACATGTGCTCCCTGCATTGGGAGCACAGAGTCTTAACCAAAGGACCACCAGGGAAGTCCCATAACAAACTTTTTTTTTTTCTATTGGAGTATGGTTGCTTTACAATATTGTGTTAGTTTATACTTTACAGCAAAGTGAATCAGCTATATGTATAAATATATCCCCTCTTTTTTGAATTTCCTTCTCATTTAGGTCACCACAGAGCATTGAGTAGAGTTCCCTGTGCTATACAGTAGGTTCTCATTAGTTATCTATTTTATACATAGTATCAATAGTGTATATATGTCAATCCCAATCGCCCAATTTGTCCAATCCCCCCTTTGCCCCTTGGAATCTATACGTTTGTTCTCTACGTCTGTGTCTCTATTTCTGCTTTGTAAATAAGATCATCTATACCAATTTTTTTCAGATTCCACATATATGCATTAATATACAATATTTTTTTTCTCTTTCTGACTTATTTCACTCTGTACGACAGTCTCTAGGTCCATTCATGTCTCTACAAATGACCCAATTTCATTCCTTTTTATGGCCGAATAATATTCCATTGTATATATGTACCACATCTTCTTTATCCATTCCTCTGTTAATGGACATTTAGGTTGCTTCCATGTCCTGGCTGTTATAAATAGTGCTGCAGAGAACCTTGGGGGTGCATGTGTCTTTTTGAATTGTGGTTTTCTCAAGGTATATGCCCAGTAGTGGGATTGCTAGGTCATATGGTAATTTAAAAGAACCTCCGTACTGTTCTTCATAATGACTGTATCAATTTACATTCCCACCAACAATGCATGAGGGTTTCCTTATCTCCACACCCTCTCCAGCATTTATTGTTCATAGATTTTTTGATAATGGCCATTCTGACTGATGTGAGGTGATACCTCATTTTAGTTTTGATTTGCATTTCTCTAATAATTAACGTTGAGCATATTTTCATGTGTTTGTTGGCCATCCATATGTCTTCTTTGGAGAAATGTCTATTTAGGTCTTCCACCCATTTTTTGATTGGGTTTTTTGTTTTTTTGATATTGAGCTGCATGAGCTGTTTATATATTTTGGAGATTAATCCCTTGTTGGTTGCTTCACCAGCTGCTATATGTAAAAGAATGAAATTAGAACACTCCCTAATACCATACACAAAAATAAACTCAAAGTGAACAAACTTATGTCTAATTATTTTAATTAAGAATATGGAAAAAATATTTAATCTTCGTATATTCCTTCTTTAATACACTTCCTTTCTTTATGTAAATCTGTTTCTGACCTATATCATTTGCCTTCTTTTTGATGAATTTCTTTTAACAGTTTTTGCAAGGTAGGTCTCCTGGTGACAAATTACCTCCGTTTTTTGTCTGGGAAAGTCTTTATTTTTCCTTATTTTTGAAGGATAATTGTGCTATACACAGAATTCTAGGTTGATGCTTTTGTCTTTCAACACTAAGTATTTCACTCCATTTTTTCATTGCTTGCAAGGTTACTGAAGAGAAATTCAATGTAATTCTTAGCTTTCACCTTTATAGATAAATTTTTTTTGCTGTGTGTGTGCACGTGCACACGCACACACACCCACTTCTGCCTTCTCTCAAGATTTTATCTTTGTCTTTGATTTTCTTCAGTTTAAATGGCTATACCTATGGCTAAGTGTAGATTTGGGGGTACTTGTCTTGACTGATATTCTCTGAACTTCCAGGACCTGTAGTATGGTGCCTAGCACTAATTTTGGAATACTGTTATTGCTTCAAATATTTATTTTGTTCCATTCTCTCTCTTTTCTTCTCATATTCCCATTACATGTACATTACATCTTTTATAATTGTCTCACAATTCTTGGATATTCTGTTGTTTTTTATTTTTTCTCTTTGCATTTCGATTTTGAAAGTTTCTATTAACATTTCTTCAAGCTCACTGATTCTGTCCTTTGCTGTGTTCTGATTGGTGAGCCTATCAAAAGCATTCTTAATTTCTGTGATGGTGTTTTTGATTGCTAGCATTTCCTTGGATGCTTTCTTAGAGATTCCATTTATCTACTTATATTATCCATCTGTTCTTGCATATAGTCAACTTTTTTTACTAAAGCCTTTAATATATTGATCATAGCTGCTTCAAATTCCTAGTCTCATAATTCCAACATCTCTCTCTTCCATATTTGAGGCTTGCTCTGTATCTTGAAATATATTTTTTTATCTTTTAATATGTCTTATAATTTTTTGTTGAATGTCAGGCATTTGGTACTGAGTAAAAGAAACCAAGGAAACTGAGGTAAATAGGTCTTTAGTGGAGGTTTTTTGTGTATGTCACTAGTTTATCAGGTTCGAATGTATTTAATAGTTTTAGTACCTTTCTTTTTTTGAGGATGTAGTCTACATAGATGATCATGTCATCTGTTTCCAACTTGTATGCCTTTTATTTCTTCTTTTTCTTACCTTATTGCATTGACTAGGATCTCCAGAACAATGTTGTGTAGAGATGGTGAGAACAGACATTTAATTATTACTAATTTGGGGGAGATAGAATTTGCATTTTCCCTTCTGATTATGATATTAGCTGTAGGGTTTTTTATGCATGCCATCTCTCAGGTTGACAAAATTATCTGCTATTTCTATTTCATGAACATTTTCATTATGAATAAATGCTGGATTTTGTTGAATGCTTTTTTTCTGCATTCATTGAGATAACTATGTGATGTTTCTACCTTAGTTTATTAATACATTGACTCACATTGATTGATTTTCACTTGCATGCCTAGGATAAACCTCTAAACTAATCATGGTATATTATCGTTTTTATATATTGCTAGATTGTTTTAGTATTTTGTTAAGAATTTTGCATTTATAGTCATAGGAAATATTGGACTATATTTTTCTTTTCATTTTATATCTGGTTTTAGAATCAGGATAATGTTGGACACCAAAAATAAGTTGTGTTCTCTCTTCTATTTTATGGAAAAGTTTGCATAGAATTGCTCTTATTTCTTCTTTAAATGTTGACAGAAGGTCCTGTGAAGTCGTCTGAGCCTAGAAATTCAATTTATTTAGTGGGTATACGGTACCTCTTATTTTCTGTTTCTTTTCAGTGAGATTTTGTAATTTATCTGTGTTTCAAGGAATTAAAAAAATTTGTCTAATTGTTGAATTCATTGGCATCAAATTGATGGAATATTTTCTTTATTTTTTTTCTATTCCTTTTACCTTGTTTTATAAATTAGCTCTTCCTTTTAGCCAATTATGTTGAAAACTTATTAGATTTGAATCCTTTCTTTTATAATATGAGCTTGTAGTGCTATATTTTTACTACCTCTAAGAACTGCCCTAGCTGCATCATGTAAGTTTTATGTCATATTATGATTTAATTTTTATTTCAAAATGCTTTCTAATTTTCCTTGTGATTCCTTCTATGACCCTATGGTTTTCTGAAGTGTGTTGTTTGATTTACAATATTTGGAGATATTTTAGTTATCTTTCCGTTTACATCTCTAGTCAAATTTTGTTGTTGTTAAGGAACATACTTCGTATAATATTAAATAGTTTAAATCTATTGAGATTTGTTTAATGAAGAAAATATGGTTTATGTTGATGAGTGTTGCATGTGCATTTGATATAATGTGTATTCTTCTCTTGTTATATACAGTGTTCTATAAATGTCAATTAGATCAAGGGGGTTAATAGTTTTAAGTATTCTACATCCTTACTGATTGTTTGACAGCTTGCTTTTATAAGTTACTAAGAGAGGATAAGTAAAATCCTGAAGGATAATTGTGGTGTTGACTAATTCTCTTTCAGTTCTATCACTTTGTCTTTACTTTAAACTTAAAGTTCTGTTCTTAGGTGCACCCAGATTTAAGACTGTTATATCTTCATGAAGTGAATTTCATCACTTCATCTAGGTTAGCCAATTTTTGGCATAAAGATTAGAGTGGATATACATGAAATAGACAATAGAAAAACAATAGAGAAAGTCAGTAAAACCAAAAATAGTTCATTGTTTGAAAAGATCAACAAAATTGACAAACTTTTAAATAGATTGACAAAAAGAGAAAAAGCAAATATTAAAATCACAAGTGAAAAACATTACTACTGACATTACAGAAATAAAAAGAATTATGAGAATAATATGAACACCTGTACACTCATAAAGTGGGTAACCTATATGTATTGGAAGAATTCCTAAAAACGTACAAACTGCCAAAATGACTCAAGTAGAAATAGAAATTTTGAATAGACCTAAAACTAATAAGAACTAATAAGGACAAAGTAATCAAAAAACCAATAAAGAAAAGCCCTAGACCAGATAGCTTCACTAGAGAATTCTTCAAACATTTAAAGGAGAAATAATGCCAATCCTTCTCAAACTATTCCAAGAAACTGAAGAGGAGTGAGTACTTCCTGACTCATTCTGTGAAGACAGCATTACCCTGATTCCAAAATCATGCAAAGACACTGCAAGAAAACTATACACCAATATTCCCAGTTAATACACATGCAAAAATTCTCAACAAAACACTAACAAACCAATCAGCAGCATATTAAAAGGATTATACATCATGATGAAGTGAGTTGTATTCCAGGAATGCAAAGATTCATAATACTAAAATCAATCAATGTAATACCCTACTTTAACAGAATAAAGAAAAAACCCATGTGATTTCAGTTGGTGCAGAAAAAGCATTTGACAAAATTCAGCACTCTTTCATGGTAAAACAAACAAAATAAAACAAAAAAAAACATACTCAGAAAACTAGAAATAGAAGGAAACCTCCTCATCATAATAAAGGCCATGTATGAACCCACAGGTCACACACTCAATGATGAATGTCTGAAAGCTTTTCCCCAAAGATAAGGAAGAAGACAAGGATTCCTACTTTCAGCACTTCTTTTCAACATAGTACTAGAAGTTGTTGTCAGAATATTTAGAAAGAACAGGAAATAAAATGCAATCAAATGGGAAAGGAAGTAGTAAAACTATCTCCGTTAACAGATGACATGATCTTATATGTAGAAAACACTAAGGAATACAGACACACACCAAAAAACCTCTTAAAGCTAATGAAAAATCCAGCAAAGTTGCAGATACAAAATCACACAGAAAATAATTATATTTCTACACATTAGCTATATCTGAAAAGTAAATTAAGAAAACAATTCCGGGCTTCCCTGGTGGCGCAGTGGTTGAGAGTCCGCCTGCTGATGCAGGGGACATGGGTTCGTGCCCCGGTCCGGGAAGATCCCACATGCCGTGGAGCGGCTGGGCCTGTGAGCCATGGCCACTGAGCCTGTGCGTCCGGAGCCTGTGCTCCGCAATGGGAGAGGCCACAACAGTGAGAGGCCTGCATACTGCAAAAAAAAAAAAAAAAAAAAAAAAAAAAAAAGAAAACAATTCCATAGAAAATAACATCAAAAAGAATAAAATATTTGGGAATAAATATAATTACATAGATGTAAAATTTATATGCTGCAAACTACAAAACATTGCTTAAATAAATTAGACAAATAATTGGAAAGACATCCCATGTTTGTGGGTTGGAAACTTAATATTGTTGAGATGATAATTACTGGTCAAAGTGGATGTTACTGATTCAGTGAAATCCTTATGAAATGGTCATATAAAATCATTTTAATATACTGCTGAATTCATTTTGCTGATACTTTATTGAGGATTTTTGCAGCAATGTTCATGGGGATATTGGTCTGTAGTTTAGAATGTGCATTTCTTTTAAAACAACAAATCAAGCCTCAGTAGAACAAAGGAGCTACAATATAGCTCTGATCATACTCTGTGATCACATTGCAGTAAAACTTGGAGCAATCAGCAAGGAAATACTTCTCTAAAACCCAAACGTTTAAAATAAACTTTAATATAATTCATGGATTAAAAAAATAGGCACATTGGAAATCAGAAAATATTTAGAACTGAATTACAATGAAAGTTTGTGAAATGCAGCCAAAGAGGTTCTTCTTTCCCCCCCCCCCTTTTTTTTTTTGGCTACATCAGGTCTTTGCTGCTGCACATGGGCTTTCTCTAGTTGCAGTGAGCGGGTCTACTCTTCACTGCGGTGCACAGGCTTCTCACTGCGGTGGATTCTCTTGTTCTGGAGCACGGGCTCTAGGCACGCAGGATTCAGCAGTTGTGGCATGCGGGCTTCAGTAGTTATGGCACACGGGCTCAGTAGTTGTGGCTTGTGGGCTCTAGAGTGCAGGCTCTGTAGTTGTGGCACCTGGGCTTAGTTACTCCACGGCATGTGGGATCTTCCCAGACCAGGGCTCAAACCCATGTACCCTTCATTGGGAGGCGGATTCTTAACCACTGTGCCACCAGGGAGGTCCAAAGAGGTTCTTAAATACTTGTATTGTGTTGAGAGCGGACAACAGAAAAGAAAGGTCAAAAATTAATTAGTAAGTCTTCCAAATCAAATTAGGGGGTAAATGACCAGCAACAGAATAAACCCAGTGGAAGTGAGTAGATGCAAATAATAAATATAAAAGTAAAAATGAATGAAATAGAAAGCAAACATTTGAAAGGATCAAGAAAACAAAACTGCAGTTATGTAAAAGATTACAAAAGTAAACTAATCTCAAACAAAGTTAATCAAGAAAAATGAGACAGCACAAAAATATGTGAAATGGGGCACAACTACAATACAGTAGTTAAAATATAATGCAACTACAATGAAAGAATTACATGATAATTTTTATAAAACTATAAATTATCAGCTGACTAAAGAAAAATGTTAAAACATATCTATATCTAATCTTCAAATTAGTATAAAATCTGTCATCTTTTCAACTTCAGTGTTTCCACCCAAATATAGAAATAACAAGTCAAGCCCACATGCCTTTTTTAGAGAATCTTCATACAACATTCAAAGAAAAGATAATTTCTATCATATTTTATACAAGTTGTTCCTGAAGAAAAGGAGAAAAACATGTTACATGCATCTGAAATTTATGTTACAACCTTGATATCAAACCCTGACAAGGCTCATAAAGCAAAAAAATTATTGGCCATTTATGAACATAGACTTAACTTATCCTAAGTAAAGTGTTAACCAGTTATTTCCAACAATGCATAAAATATTTACATTCTCATATTCATGTTGAATATTTTCTAGAAATATGATTAGATTACAAAATGTTTTAATCTCATTTAATTTATTTAGAAATTGTATAATCCACATGATCATCTCAATCTTTATAGAAAAACTTTGCATGAAGATGAAGTTAGAAACTATTCATTATTTTTAAAAACACATTGAAAACACTTTTAGTAACCTTAGAAGTAAATAGGTTAAAAAAAGTTTTTTTTTAACATCTTTATTGGAGTATAATTGCTCTACAATGTTATGTTAGTTTCTGCTGTATAACATAGTGAATCAGCTATATGTATACATATATCACCATATCCCCATTCTCTTGCAACTCCCTCCGACACTCCCTATCCCACCATTTTAGGTAGTCAGAAAGCACTGAGCTGATCTCCCTGGGCTATGCAGCTGCTTCCCACTAGCTATTTTACAATTGATAATACATATATCAATGCTACTCTCTCACTTTGCCCCAGCTTACACTTCCCCCTCTCCATGTCCTCAAGTCCACTCTCTATGGCTGTGTCTTTATTCCTGTCCTGCCCTAGGTTCATCAGGACCATTTTGTTTTTTAGATTCCATATACATGTGTTAGCATATGGTATTTGTTTTTCCCTTTCTTACTTACTTCACTCTGTATGACAGACACTAGGTGCATCCACCTCACTACAAATAACTCAGTTTCGTTTATTTTCTGGCCCAGTAATATTCCATTGTATATGTGTGCCACATCATCTTTATCCATTCATCGATGTGTCAATGGACACTTTGGTTGCTTCCATATCCTGTCTACTGTAAATAGTGCTTCAATGAACATTGTGGTACATGACTCTTTTTGAATTATGGTTTTCTCAGGGTATATGCCGAGTAGTGGGATTGCTGGGTCATATGGTAGTTCTATTTTTAGTTTTTTAAGGAAGCTCCATACTGTTCTCCAAAGTGGCTGTATCAATTTACATTCCCACCAACAGTGCAAGAGGGTTCCCTTTTCTCCACACCCTCTCCAGCATTTATTGTTTGTATATTTTTTGATGATGGCCATTCTGACCAGTGTGAGGTGATACCTCATTGTAGTTTTGATTTCCATTTCTCTAATGATTAGCGATGTTGAGCATTCTTTCATGTGTTTGTTGGCAATCTGTATATCTTCTTCAGAGAAATGTCTGTTTACGTCTTCTGCCCATTTTTGGATTGGGTTGTTTCGGTTTTTTTGATATTGAGCTCCATGAGCTATTGTATATTTTGGAGATTAATCCTTTGTCAGTTGCTTCATTTGCAAATATTTTCTCCCATTCTCAGGGTTGTCTTTTCATCTTGTTTGTGGTTTCCTTTGCTGTGCAAAACCTTTTAAGTTTCATTTGGTCCCATTTGTTTATTTTTCTTTTTATTTCTATTTCTCTGGGAGGTGGATCAAAAAGGATCTTGCTGTGATTTATGTCATAGAGTGTTCTCACTATGCTTTCCTTTAAGAGTTTTTATTGTATCTGGCCTTATATTTAGGTCTTCAATCCATTTTGAGTTTATTTTGTATATGGTGTTAGGGAGTGTTCTAATTTCATTCTTGTACATGTAGCTGTCCAGTTTTCCCAGGACCATTTATTGAGGAGGCTGTCTTTTCTCCATTGTATATTCTTGCCTTCTTTGTCAAAGATAAGGTGACCATATGTGTGTCGGTTTATCTCTGGCCTTTCTATTGTATTCCATTGATATATATTTCTATTTTTGTGCCAGTACCATACTGTCTTGATTACTATAGCTTTGTAGTACAGTCTGAAGTCAGGGAGCCTGATTCTCCCAGTTCTCTTTTTCTTTCTAAAAATTGCTTTGGCTATTCGGGGTCTTTTGTGTTTCCACACAAATTGTGAAAGTTTTTGTTCTAGTTCTGTGAAAAATGCCAGTGGTAGTTTGATAGGGATTGCCTTGAATCTATAGATTACCTTGGGTAGTACAGTCATTTTCACAATGTTGATTCTTCCAATCAAATAACATGGTATATCTCGCCATCTGTTTGTACCGTTATTAATTTCTTTAATCAGTGTCTTATAATTTTCTGCATACCGGTCTTTTGTCTCCTTAGGTAGGTTTATTCCTAGCTATTTTTATCTTTTTGTTGCAATGGTAAATGGGAGTGTTTCCTTAATTTCTCTTTCAGATTTTTCATCATTACTCTATAGGAATGCAAGAGATTTCTGTGCATTAATGCTATATCCTGTTACTTTACTAAATTCATTGATTAGCTCTAGTAGTTTTCTGGTAACATCTTCAGGATTCTCTAAGTATAGTATCATGTCATCTGCAAACAGTGACAGTTTTACTTCTTCTTTTCTGATTTGGATTCCTTTTATTTCTTATGCTTGTCTGATTGCTGTGGCTAAAACTTCCAAAACTATGTTGAGTAACAGTGGTGAGAGTGAGCAACCTTGTCTTCTTCCTGATCTTAGAGGGAATAGTTTCAGTTTTTCACCATTGAGAACAATGTTGGCTGTGGGTTTGTCATATAGGGCCTGTATTATGTTGAGGTAGGGTCCCTTTCTGCCTACCTTCTGGGGAGTTTTTATCGTAAATGGGTGCTGAATTTTATCAAAAGATTTTTCTGCATCTATTGAGATGATCATGTGGTTTTTATCCTTCAGTTTGTTAATATGGTGTATCACATTGATTGATTTGCGTATAGTGAAGAATCTTTGCATTCCTGGATAAACCCCACTTGATCATGGTGTATGATGCTTTTAATGTGCTGTTGGATTCTGTTGGCCAGTATTTTGTTGAGGATTTTTGTATCTGTGTTCATTGGTGATATTGGCCTTTAATTTTCTTTTTTTTGTGGCATCTTTGTCTGGTTTTGGTATCAGGGTGATGGTGGCCTCGTAGAATGAGTTTGGGAGTGTTCCTCCCTCTGCTATCTTTTGGAAGAGTTTGAGAAGGATAGGTGTTAGCTCTTCTCTAAATGTTTGATAGAATTACCCTGTGAAGCCATCTGGTCCTGCGCTTTTGTTTGTTGGAAGATTCTTAATCACAGTTTCTATTTCAGTGCTTGTGATTGGTCTGCTTAACTTTCTATTTCTTCCTGGTTCAGTCTCAGAGGTTGTGCTTTTCTAAGAATTTGTCCATTTCTTCCAGGTTCTCCCTTTTATTGGCATATAGTTGCTTGTAGTAATCTCTCATGATCCTTTGTATTTCTTCAGTGTCAGTTGTTACTTCTTTTTCATTTTTAATTCTGTTGATTTCTGTCTTCCTTTTTTTTCTTCATGAGTCTGGCTAATGGTTTATCAAATTTGTTTAACTTCTCGAAGAACCAGCTTTTAATTTTATTGATCTTTGCTATTGTTTCCTTCATTTCTTTTTCATTTATTTCTGATCTGATCTTTATGATTTCTTTCCTTCTGCTAACTTTGGGGTTTTTTGTTCTTTCTCTAATTTCTTTAGGTGTAAAGTTAGGTTGTTTATTTGAGATATTTCTTGTTTCTTGAAGTAGGATTGTATTGCTATAAACTTCCCTCTTAGAACTGCTTTTGCTTCATCCCAGTGGTTTTGGGTCTTTGTGTTTTCATTGTCATTTGTTTCTAGGTGTTTTTTGATTTCCTCTTTGATTTCTTCAGTGATCTCTGGGTATTTAGTAGTGTATTGTTTAGCCTCCATGTGTTTTTAATTTTTACATTTTTTTGTGTAATTGACATCTAGTCTCATAGCATTGTGGTTAGAAAACATATTTGATATGATTTCAATTTTCGTAAATTTACCAAGGCTTGATTTGTGACCCAAGATATGATCTATCCTGGAGAATTACATGAGCACTTGAGAAGAAAGTGTATTCTGGTTTTTTTTTAATGCAGTGTCCTATATATATCAGTTAAGTCCATCTTGTTTAATGTGTCATTTAAACCTTGTGTTTCCTTATTTATTTTCATTTTGGATAATCTGTCCATTGGTGAAAGTGGGGTGTTTAAGTCCCCTACTATAATTTATTACTGTTTATTTCCCCTTTTATGTCTGTTAGCATTTGCCTTATGTATTGAGGTGCTCCTATGTTGGGTTCATAGATATTTACAATTGTTATATCTTCTTCTTGGGTTGATCCCTTGATCATTATGTAGTGTCTTTCTTTGTCTCTTGTAATAGTCTTTTCTTTGAAGTCTATGTTGTCTGATAGGAGAATTGCTACACCAGCTTTCTTTTGATTTCCATTTGCATGAAGTATCTTTTTCTGTTCCCTCACTTTCAGTCTGTATGTGTCTCTCAGTCTGAAGTGGGTCTCTTGTAGACAGCATATATATGGGTCTTGTTTCTGTATCCATTTAGCCAGTCTGTGTCTTTTGGTTGGAGCATTTAACCCATTTACATTTAAGGTATTTATCAATATATATGTTCCTATTACCATTTTCATAATTGTTTTGGATTTGTTATTGTAGGTCTTTTCCTTCTCTGGTGTTTCCTGCCTAGAGAAGTTCCTTTAGCATTTGTTGTAAAGCTGGTTTGGTGGTGCTGAATTCTCTTAACTTTTGCTTGTCTGTAAAGGTTTTAATTTCTCCGTTGAATCTGAATGAGATCCTTGCTGGGTAGAGTGATCTTGGTTTTAGGCTTTTCCCTTTCATCCCTTTAAATATGTCCTGCCACTCCCTTCTGGCTTGCAGAGTTTCTGCTGAAAGTTCAGCTCTTAACCTTAACCTTATGGGGATTCCTTTGTATGTTACTTGTTGCTTTTCTCTTACTGCTTTTAATATTTTTTCCTTGTATTTATAATTTCTGATAGTTTGATTAATATGTGTCTTGGCTTGTTTCTCCTTGGTGGTATCCTGTATGGGACTCTCTGGGCTTCCTGGACTTGTTTGACTAATACCTTTACCATTTTAGGGAAGTTTTCAACTACAATCTCTTCAAATATTTTCTCAGACCCTTTTTTTTTTTTTCTCTTCTTCTTCTGGGACCCCTATAATTTGAATGTTGTTGTGTTTGATGTTGTCCCAGAGGTCTCTGAGACTGTTCTCAATTCTTTTCATTCTTTTTTCCTTATTCTCCTCTGCAGTAGTTATTTCCACTATTTTATGTTCCCGGTCACATCTGTTTTTCTGCCTCTGTTTTTCTGCTCTTGATACCTGCCAGAGAACTCTTAATTTCATTTATTGTGTTGTTCATCATTTTTTGTTTGCTCTTTAGTTTTTCCAGGTCGTTGTTAAATATTTCTTTTATTTTCTACATTGTATTTTTGAGATCTTTGATCATCTTTACTATCATTACTCTGAATTATTTTTCAGGTAGACTGCCTATTTCCTCTTCATTTGTTTGTGCTGGTGGGTTTTCATCTTGCTCCTTCATGTGCTGCACATTTCTCTGTCTTCTCTTTTCGTTTAACTTAATGTGTTTAGGGTTTCCTTTTTGCAGGCTGCAGGTTCGTATTTCCCATTGTTTTTGCTGTTTGCCCCCTGTGGGTGAGATTGGTTCAGTGCATTGTGTAGGCTTCCTGCTGGAGGGAACTGGTGCCTGTGTTTTGGTGGGTGGGGCTGGATCTTCTCTTTCTGGTGGGCAGGGCCACATCCAGTGGTGTGTTTTGGGGTGTCTTTGAACTTAGTATGATTTTAAGCAGCCTCTCTGCTAATGGGTGGGGTTGTGTTCCTGTGTTGCTAGTTATTTGGCATGGGGCGTCCAGCACTGGAGCTTTCTGGCTGTTGGGTGGAGCTGTGTCTTAGCACTGAGATTGAGATCTCTGGAAGAGCTCTTGCCAATTGTTATTACATTGGACCAGGAGGTCTCTGTTGGTCCAGTGTCCTGAACTCAGCTCTCCTACCTCAGAGGCTCAGGCCTGACACCAGGCCGGAACACCAAGACCCTGTCAGCCACACAGCTCAGAAGAAAAGGGAGGAAAAAAAAGAATGAAAAATAAATAAATAAAATTATTAAAATAAAAAAAATAATAATAATAAATTTTTTTAAAAGAAGAGAACAACCAAATCAATAAACAAATCTACCAATGATAACAAGTGCTAAAAACTAAACTAATATAAACATAAAAATCTGAAACAAATCAGTTGCAGACAGCAAACCTGAAGTCTACAGTTGCTTCCAAAGTCCACCGCCTCAATTTTGGGATGATTCATTGTCTATTCAGGTATTCCACAGCTGCAGGGTACATCAAGTTGACTGTGGGAGTTTAATGTGCTGCTCCTGAGGCTGCACAGAGAAATTTAATTTCCCTTTCTCTTCTTTGTTCGCCCAGCTCCTGGACTTAAGCTTTCGTTTTGGCCCCACCTCTGCATGTAGGTCGCCTCCAGGCATCTGCTCCCGCCCAGAGTGGATGGTGTTAAGGCAGCAGCTCATTAGGGTGCTCTTGCTCATTTAGGCCTTTTGGGAAGTCTGAAGTCTTCTGCCAGCATTCAGTAGGTGTTCTATAGGAGTTTTTCCACATGTAGTTGTATTTTGGGGGAGGAGGGTGATCTCCACGTCTTACTCCTCCACCATCTTGAAGGTTCCCTAGGTTTTTATTGTAAAATAATTGACTGTAGGTGTCTGGGTTTATATATGGGCTTTCTATTCCATTCCATTGATCTGTGTGTCTGTTTTTGTGCCAGTACTCTGCTCTTTTGATTACTGTAGCTTTCTAGTATAGTCTGAAGTCTGGGAGTGTGATACCTCTATCTTTGTTAAAGAACAAGTTTGCTTTGTCAATTCAGGGTCTTTTGTGTTTCCATATGAATTTTAGGATTATTTGTTCTAGTTCTGTGAAAAATGTCATGGGTGTTTAGATAGAGATTGCATTAAATCTGTAGATCACTTTTGGTCTTATGACTATTTTAACAATATTAATTCTTCCAGTCTAAGAGCATGGAATATCTTTCCATTTCTTTTTATCATCATTAATTTCCTTAATCAATGTTTTATAGCTTTCAGAGTATAGGTCTTTCACCTTCTTGCTTAAGTTTATTTGTTAGTATTTTATTCTTTTTGATGAGATTTTAAATGGGATTTTTTTTTACTTTCTTTTTCTGATAGTTCATTATTAAAACTGTGGAAAAGTAACAGGTTTCTGTATATTAATCTTGTATCCTGCAACTTTGGTGAATTCATTTATTAGTTCTAGTAGTTTTCGTGTGGAGACCTTAAGAATTTCTATATACAGTGTTATGACTAATGCAAAAGAAATAAAAGCAAAAATAAACACATGAGGACCTAATTAAAGTTTAAAGCTTTTGCACAAGCAAAGGAACCCATCAACAAAACAAAAGGACATCCTATGGAATGGGAAAAAATATTAGCAAATGATATGACTAACAAAGGTTAATATCCAAAATATATAAACAGCTCATACAACTCAATATCAAAAAAACAAGCACACGATCAAAAAATGGGTAGAAGATCTGAATAGACATTTCTCCAAAGGAAACATACAGATGGCTAACAGGCACATGAAAAGATGTTCAACATCACTAATCAGAGAAATGCAAATCAAAACCACAATGAGAGATCACCTCCTGGCTGTCAGAATGGCTATCATCCAGAAGTATACAAAGAACAAATTGTTGATGAGGATGTGGAGAAAAGGGAAGCCTTGTACACTGTTGGTGGGAATGTAAATTGGTGCAGCCACTTTGGAAAATAGTAGAGTTTCCTCAGAAACCTAAAAATTGAACTACCATATGATCCAGCAATTCCACTTCTAGGTTTATATACAGAAAAAAACGAAACCACTAATTTGTAAAAAATACATGCGCCCCTATGTTCATATCAGCACTACTTACAATAGCCAGGATATGGAAGCAACCCATGTGTTCATCAACAGATGAATAAAGAAGGTAAGGTGTGTGTGTGTATGTGTAAATATATATATAAATATTACTCAGCCACAAAAAGAATGAAATTCTGCCATTAGGAGCAAAATAGATGGGCCAAGAGAATATTATACTTAATGAAATGTCAGACAAAGAAAGACAAATACTGTATGATGTCAGTTATCTGTGGAGTCTAAAAAATAATACAAATGAATGTATATGCAAAGTCACAGATGCAGACAACAAACTAGTGGTTACCAGTGGGAAGATGGAAAAGGAGAGGGGCAAGTTAGGGGTATAGGATTAAGGGATAGAAACTACTGTGTATAAAATAGATAAACAATGATGGAATGTTGTATAGCACCGGGAATTAGAGCCATTATCTTATAATAACTTTTAATGGAGTACAATCTGTAAAAATACTGAATCACTTTGCTGTACATCTAAAATTAGTATAATATGGTAAATCAACTATACTTCAATAAATAAAAAAATAAATAATTAGGTTTTTATTAAAAAATATTCTACAAGCTTTATAGGTACTGGTTGGATATTACAAATATTTTCTTTAAATGTGAGAACAAGTTAAGGATGTCTATCAATATCACATCTAGGCAGTTTTTAATCATAGATTATAGCCAACACAAAAAGATAAGAAACGGAAATAAGGGGTATATGATTTTTAAAGGAAGGAAAAGATCTTTAACAGAGGAGTATATAATAATTAAATTTTGTCCTTTTCTTACAGTGGAATATTATACCCAATAAAAAATTAATAACTTGGACTTGTATCAATATTGATGAATCTCAAGTATTTAAATATAAAAAGGCATGCTACAAAGGATATTTAGGAAACATGATACCATTATACAAAAACTGAGAATGAACTAGGAGATGACTATATTTATGACTGTCTATATGTGGGAGAAAAGTATAAAAACTTGCATGTCAATGATACAAAGTAACTCTACAACAGTATTTGCTTGAATATGTGATTATCATTGTTGTAGGTTAAAATGTTTGAATCTTAGGGAAAGGTATTTTACTGCATCTCTGTGTTTTATATTCCAAAAACCAAAAGTTTGAAAGTATATGTGACAAAATGTTAACATCCCTCAGGTGTGGTTTTCTTTTTCTGTTCTTTCCTTTATTCTTGAAATAGTTTTTTTTTTTAATTTTAAAATTCAAATGGAAGGTGAAATAAATGGAAATACCAAGCATGGGCTACTCAATAAATTTGAAGAATAAAGAGGAAGCAGTATCTAAATGGAACTTCACCTATAGAATGGATTATATTTGTTTTTGTTTTTGTTTTCCCTATACAGTGAGCCCTCTGAATCCATGGGCTCTGCATCTGTGAATCAAACCAATTGTGCGTGTGTGTGTGTGTGCATGTGTGTGTATATATGTATGTGTGTGTATATATATATATACACACACACATATATATAATTCTTAATTCCAGAAAGTTCCAAAAAGCAAAACTTGAATTTGCTGCAGGTAGGCAGCTACTTCTATAGCATTTACATTGTATTTACAACTAATTATATAGCATTTACATTATATTAGTTATTATAAGTAATCTAGAGATGACTTAAAGTTTGCTGGAGGATGTGCAGAGGTTATATGCAACTTCTATGCCATTGTATGTAAGGGACTTGAGCATCCACAGATTTTTATATCCGAAAGGGGTCCTGGAACTAATCCCCTGTGGATAATGAGGGACAACTGTATACTTAGGGGGAAAATCCAATAAGGACTCTGAAAGTGGGGTTATCTAGAAAAATAAGATTTAAGATGAGAATATACAGATAGTAAGATATACAATATATAGATAGTAAGCTGTAAGATTAATAAATATACAAAAAGGTAAGATATAAGAAAAAAGCAAGATAGATTAATAAATATACAAGAAGGTAAGATATAAGAAAAAAGCAAGATCTATGAAACACAGCTGAAGGGATTAGCCTTTACAAAAGAAGTGGGGCACCTTTGTAGAGACATTGATTGGAAAGAAATAGAAATGCCCACTGAAGCAAACATGTTTATAAATATTTGGTTAGGAAGTTGGGATAATTTCTACCTAAAGGCCATACTTTCCTTGCCTTCTTAGAGTGAGAAGAATGTGTATGGTCAGTGTCAAAAGCTTGGGGAGAGCAACTGTCTTATATAGGGAGAGGAGAGAGAACCAGAGAGAAACCTAACAGGGACATGTAAAGAGGTTCCAGATACTGCTTGAGGGTCTAGCTGAGATTGAAAATTTTAGAGCCCAATTTTATGCTAACTGTTAAAGCTTTATTCTTTGTAAGGATATATATATATATATATATATATATATATATATATATATATATATATATATATATATATATATATATATAAAACAGTTTTTACAGTATATATATATATATACTGTATATATACAGTTTTTACTATATATATATATATATACTGTATATATACAGTTTTTACTATATATATATATATATATATATATATATATATATATATAGTTTTTAAAGGTTATACTCCATTTATAGTTACCATAAAGTATTGGCTATATTCCCCATGTTGTATACTATATCCTATATCCTTTTAGCCTATTTTATGCTTAATAGTATGTACCTCTTAATTCCCTACCCCTATATTGCCTCTCCGCCCTTTCCTCTCCCCACTGACAACCACTAGTTTGTTTTCTATATCGGTGAGTCTGCTTCTTTTTTGTTATATTCACTAATTTGTTATATTTTGTAGATTTCACATATAAGTAATATCATACAGTATTTATCTTTCTTTGTCTGACTTATTTCACTTAACATAATACCCTCCAAGTCCATCCATGTTGCTGCAAATGGCAAAGTTTCATTCTTTTTCTTTACAGCTGAGCAGTAAATATATATATAACCACATCTTTTATATATATAACCACTAATATGTATATAACCATATCTTTTTCCATTTATCAGTTGGTGGACACTTAGGTTGCTTCCGTATCTTGCAATTGTAAATGATACTGCTGTGAACATTAGGGTGCATGTATCTTTTATGAATTAGTGGTTTGGGGTTTTTTTTTTAATCTATACCCAGGAGCGGAATTTCTGTGTTACATGGTAGTTCTAGTTTTAGTTTTTTGAGAAACCCCCATACTGTATCCCATAATGGCTGTACCAATATACCTTCCTACCAACAGTGTACAAGACTTCCCTTTTCTCTACATCCTCACCAACATTTTTTTTTTGATAATAGCCATTCTGTCAGATGTGATGTGATATGTCATTGTGGTTTTGATTTGCATTTCCCTGATGATTAGCATTTTTTCATGTGCCTCTTGGCCATCTGCATTTCCTTTTTGGAAAAATGTCTATTCAGTTCTTCTGCCCATTTTTTAATTGAGTTGTTTATTTTTTTGATTTTCAGTCTTTGAGCTGTTTATATATATTGGATATTAACCCCTTTTCGGTCATATCATTTGCAAATATTTTCTCCCATTCAGTAGGTTGTTCTTTCATTTTGTCAATGGTTTCTTTGCTGTACAAAACCTTTTAAGTTTAATTAGGTCCATTTATTTTTGCCTTTATTTTCTTTGCTTTAGGAAACAGGTCAAAAGAAATATTGCTGCCATTTATGTCAAAGAGTGTTCTGCCTATGTTTTCCTCTAGAAGTTTTACAATATCCAGTCTTAAATTTAATTCGTTAATCCATTTTGAGTTTATTTTTGTGTATGGTGTTAGGGAGTGTTCTAATTTCATTCTTTTACATGTAGCTGTCCAGTTTTCCTAGCACCACTTATTGAAGAGACTGTCTTTTCTCCATTGTATATTCTTGCCTCCTTTGTCATAGTTTAGGTGACCATAAGTGCATGGGTTTATTTTTGGGCTCTCTATTCTCTTCCATTTATCTATGTGTCTGTTTTTGAGCCAGTACCCCACTGTTTTGATTCCTGTAGCTTTGTATACAGTCTGAAGTCAGGGAATGTGATTGCCCCAGCTCTATTCTTCATTCTCAAGAGTGTCTTGGCTATTCGGGTGTTTTGTGTTTCCATACAAATTTTAAAATTATTTGTTCTAGTTCTGTGAAAAATGCCATTGGTATTTTATTAGGGATTGCATTCAATCTGTGTATTGCCTTGGGTAGTATGGCCATTTTAACAATATTAATTCTTCCAATTCAAGAACACTGAATATCTTCCATATTTTTGTGTCATCTTCACTTTCTTTCATCATTGTCATATTTTTCCAAGTACAGTTCTTTTACCTCCTTAGGTAGATTTATTCTTAGGTATTTTATTCTTTTTGGCTCGATGGTAAATGGGATTGTTTCCTTAATTTCTTTTTCTGATAGTTCGTAGTTAACGTGTAGAAATGAAACATTTCTGTATGTTAATTTTATATCCTGCAACCTTACCAAATTCACTGATGAGCAATAGTAGTTTTCTGGTAACATTTTTAGGATTTTCTGTGTATACAATCATGTCACCTGCAAACAATGACTGTTTTACTTCTTCCTTTCCAGTTTGGATTCTTTTTATTTCTTATGCTTGTCTGATTGCTGTGGCTAGGACTTCCAAAACTATGTTAAATAAAAATGGCAAGAGTGGCATCCTTGTCTTGTTTCTGATCTTAGAGGAAATGCTTCCAGCTTTTCACTGTTGGGTATGATGTTTGCTGTGGGTTTGTCATATATGGCCTTTATTATGTTGAGGTATGTTCCCTCTGTGCCCACTGTCTGGAGAGCTGTTATCATAAATGGGTGTTGAAGTTGTCAAAAGCTTTTCTGCATCTAGTGAGATGATCATATTGTTTTTATTCTTCAGTTTGTTAATGTGGTGTATCACGTTGATTGGTTTGCAGATTTTGAAAAATCCTTGCATCCCCAGGATAAATTCCACATGATCATGGTGTATGATCCTTTTAATGTATTGTTGGATTCACTTTGTTAATATTTTCTTGAGGATTTCTTCTCTCTAGATTACTTTTTATGTCCATTACTACTTGCCTTATATATTGAGGTGCTCCTATGTTGGGTGAATGCATATATATATATATATATATATATATATATATATATATATATAGATATAGATATAGATATATATATACACATATATATATATATGTATATGTATATACAATTATTATAACTTCTTCTTGGATTGATTCCTTGATCATTATGTAGTGTCCTTCTTTGTCTCTGGCAGCAGTCTTTATTTTAAAGCCTATTTTGTCTGATATAAGTATTTATACTCTAGCTTTCTTTTCATTTCCATGTTCACGGAATACCTTTTCCAGTCCCCTCACTTTCATTCTGTTTGTGTCATTATATCTGAGGAGAGTCTCTTGTAGGCCACATACGGGTCTTGTTTTTGTATCTATTCAGCCACTCTCTGTCTTTTGATTGGAGCATTTAGTACATTTACATTTGAGGTAATTATCAATAGGTATGTTCTTATTGCCATTTTGTTAATTGTTTTAGGCTTGTTTCGGAGGCCATTTTTTTTCCTTTCTTTTGTTCTTTTGTAATTTGATGACTGTCTTTAGTGTTATGTTTGGCTTCCTTTTTTTTTTTATGTTTGTCTATTATAGATATTTTGTGGTTACCAGGAGGTTACTATTATACATATATATGTGTGTGTGTGTGTGTGTGAGTGTGTTTGTGTGTGTGTACGAATGATTGTTTTAAGTTGCTGATCTCTGAATTTCTCTTGTTTTGAATTTTATTTTATATTTTTTTACAGCAGGTTCTTATTATAATGTTATCTATTTTATACATATTAGAGTATATGTATCAATCCCAATCTCTCAATTCATACCACCACCACCCCCATGCTCCCATTTCCCACCATGGAGTCCATATGTTTGTTCTCTACATCTGTGTCTCTTTCTACCTTGCAAACTGGTGCATCTGTACCATTTTTCTAGATTCCACATATATGCATTAATATATGATATTTGTACTTCTCTTTCTGACTTACTTCACTCTGTATGACAGTCCCTAGGTCCATCCACATCTCTACAAATGACCCTATTTTGTTCCTTTTTATGGCTGAGTAATATTCCATTATATATATATGTACTGCATCTTCTTTATCCACTCGTCTCTCTATGGGCATTTAGGTTGCTTCAATGACCTGGCTATTGTAAATAGTTCTGCAGTGAACATTGGGGTGCATGTGTCTTTTTGAGTTATGGTTTTCTCTGGGTATATGCCCAGTAGTGGGATTGCAGGGTCATGTGGTAGTTCTATTTTTAGTTTTTTATGGAACCTCCGTACTGTTCTCCATAGTGGCTGTAGCAATTACATTCCCATCAATAGTGCAAGAGGGTTCCCTTTTCTCCACACCCTCTCCAGCATTTGTTGTTTGCAGATTTTCTGATGACGGCCATTCTAACCAGTGTGAGGTGATACGTCATTGTAGTTTTGGTTTGCATTGCTCTAGTAATTAGTGATGTTGAGCAGCTTTTCATGTGCCTCTTGGCCATCTGTATATCTTCTTTGGATAAATGTCTATTTAGGGCTTCTGCCCATTTTTGGATCTGGTTGTTTGTTTTTTTAATATTGAGCTGCATGAGCTGTTCATGTAGTTTGGAGATTAATCCTTTATCCGTTGCTTCGTTTGCCAATATTTTCTCCCATTTTGAGGATTGTGTTTTTGACTTGTTTATAGTTTCCTTTGCTGTGCAAACAGTTTTAAGTTTCATTAGGTCCCATTTGTTTATTTTTGTTTTTATTTCCATTACTCTAGGAGGTGGGTCAAAAAAGATCTTGCTGTGATTTATGCCATAGAGTGTTCTTCCTATGTTTTCCTCTAAAGTTTTATAGTTTCTGGTCTTATATTTAGGTCCTTAATCCATTTTGAGTTTATTTTTGTGTATGGTGTCAGGGAGTGTTCTAATTTCATTCATTTACATGTACCTGTCCAGTTTTCCTAGCACCACTTATTGAAAAGACTGTCTTTTCTCCATTTTATATTCTTGCCTCCTTTGTCATAGGTTAGGTGACCATAGGTGAATGGGTTTATCTCTGGGCTTTCTATCCTGTTCCATTGACCTATATTTCTGTTTTTGTGCCAGTACCATATTGTCTTGATTACTGTAGCTTTGTAATAGAGTCTGAAGTCAAGGAGTCAGCTTCCTCCAGCTCCGTTTTTTTCCCTCAAGATTGTTTTGGCTATTCGGAGTCTTTTGTGTCTCCATACAAATTTTAAGATTTTTGTTCTAGTTCTATAGAAAATGCCATTGTTAATTTTATAGGGATTTCATTGAATCTGCAGATTGCTTTGGGTAGTATAGTCATTTTCACAATATTGATTCTTCCAATCCAAGAACATGGTATATCTCTCCATCTCTTTGTGTCATCTTTGATTTCTTTCATCAGTGTCTTATAGTTTTCTGCATACAGGTCCTTTACATCCTTAGGTAGGTTTATTCCTAGGTATCTTATTATTTTTGTAACAATGGTGAATGGGATTGTTTCCTTAATTACTCTTTCTGATCTTTCCTTGTTGTTTTATAGGAATGCAAGAGACTTCTTTGCATTAATTTTGTATCCTTCAACCTTACCAAATTCATTGATTAGCTCTAGCAGTTTTCTAGTGGCATCTTTAGGATTCTCTATGTATAGTATCATGTCATCTGCAAACAGTGACAGTTTTACTTCTTCTTTTCAAGTTTGGATTCCTTTTATTTCTTTTTCATCTCTGATTGCCAAGGCTAGGACTTCCAAAACTATGTTGAATCATAGTGGTGAGAGTGGACCTCCTTGTCTTGTTCCTGATCTTAGAGAAAATGCTTTCAGTTTTTCACCATTGAGAATGATGTTTGCTGTGGGTTTGTCATATATGGCCTGTATTATGTTTAGGTAGTTTCCCTCTATGCCCACTCTCTGGAGAGCTTTTATCATAAATGGGTGTTGAATTTTGTCAGAAGATTTTTTTGCATCTTTTGAGATGATCATATGGTTTTTATTCTTCATTTGTTAATATGGTGTATCACATTGATTGGTGTATATTGAAGAATCCTTGCATCCCTGGGATAAATCCCACTTGATCATGGTGTATGATCCTTTTTTTTTTTTTTGCGGTACGTGGGCCTCTCACTGTTGTGGCCTCTCCCGTTGCGGAGCACAGGCTCTGAACGCATGGGCTCAGCGGCCATGGCTCATGGGCCCAGCCTCCCCATGGCATGTTGGATCTTCCCGGACCGGGGCATGAACCTGTGTCCCCTGCATCGGCAGGCAGACTCTCAACCACTGCGCCACCAGGGAAGCCCTGATCCTTTTAATGTGTTGTTAGATTCTGTTTTCTAATATTTTGTTGAGGATTTTTGCATCTATATTCATCAGTGATATTGGTGTGTAATTTTCTTTTTTTTGTGACATCTTTGTCTGGCTTTGGTATCAGGGTGATGGTGGCCTTGTAGAATGAGTTTGGGAGTGTTCCTTTCTCTGCAATTTTTTGGAAGTGTTTGAGAAGTATGGGTTTTAGCACTTCTCTAAATATTTGATAGAATTCACCTGTGAAGCCATCTCGTGCTGGATTATTGTTTGTTGGAAGATTTTTAATCACACTTTCAATTTCATTACATACGATTGGTCTGTTCATATTTTCTATTTCTTCCTGGCTCAGTCTTGGAAGGTTATACCTTTCTAAGAATTTGTCCGTTTCTTCCAGATCGTCTATTTTATTGGCATAGAGTTGCCTGTCGTAATCTCTTATGATGCTTTGTATTTCTGTGGTGTCCATTGTAACTTCTCCTTTTTCATTTCTAATTTTATTGATTTGAGTCCACTCCCTGTTTTTCTTGATGAGTCTGGCTAAAGGTTTATCAATTTTGTTCATCTTATCAAAGAACCAGCTTTTAGTTTTATTGATCTTTGCTCTTGTTTCCTTTGTTTCTATTTCATTTATTTCTGCTCTAATCTTTATGATTTCTTTACGTCTACTAGCTTTGGGTTTTGTTTGTTCTTCTTTCTCTAGTTCTCTTAGATTCTCTAACAATCGAAGGTTAGATTGTTTATTTGAGATTTTTCTTTTTTCTTGAGGTAAGATTGTATTGCTATAAACTTCCCTGTTAGAACTGCTTTTGCTGCATCCCATAGGTTTTGGATCGTCATGTTTTCATTGTCATGTGTCTGTAGGTGTTTTTTAACTTCCTTTTTGATTTCTTCAGTGTTCTCTTGATTATTTAGTAACGTGTTGTTTAGCCTCCATGTGTTTGTTTTCTTTTTCATTTTTTTCCATGTAATTTATTTCTAATCTCATACTGTTGTGTTCGGAAAAGATGCTCGATATGATTTCAATTTTCTTAAATTTACCGAGGCTTCATTTGTGACCCAAGATGTGATCTATCCTGGAGAATGTTCTGTATGCACTTGAGCAGAAAGTGTAATCTGCTGTTTTCAGATGGAATGTGCTATAAATATCAATTAAATCTATCAGGTCTATTGTGTCATTTAAAGCTTTTGTTTCCTTATTAATTTTCTGTCTGGATGATCTATCCATTGGTGTAAGTGAGGTGTTAAAGTCCCCCACTATTATTGTGTTACTGTCAGTTTCCTCTTTTGTAGCTGTTAGTATTTGCCTTATGTACTGAGGTGCTCCTATGTTGGGTGCATATATATTTATAATTGTTATATCTTCTTCTTGGATTGATCCCTTTATCATTATGCAGTGTCCTTCCTTATCTCTTGTAACAGTTTTTATTTTAAAGTCTGTTTTATCTGATATGAGTATTGCTACTCCAGATTTCTTTTGATTTCCAATTGCATGGAATATGTTTTTCCATCCCCTCACTTTCAGTCTGTATGTGTCCCTAGATGTGAAGTGCGTCTCATGTAGACAGCATATATACAAGTCTTGTTTTTGTATCCGTTCAGGCAATCTGTGTGTTTTGGTTGGAGCATTTAATCCACTCACATTTAAGGTAATTATTGATATGTATTTTCCTATACCATTTTCTTAGTTGTTTTGGGTTTGTTTTTATAGATCCTTTTCTCCTCTTGTGTTTACCACTTAGAGAATTGCCTTTAGCATTTGTTGTAGAGCTTGTTTGGTGGTGCTGAATTCTCTTAGCTTTTGCTTTTCTGTAAAGCTTTTGATTTCTCTATCAATTCTGAATGAGATCCTCACCAAGTAGAGTAATCTTGGTTTTATGTTCTTCCCTTTCATCATTTTAAATATATCATGCCACTCCCTTCTGCCTTGTAGAGTTTCTGCTGAGAAATCAGCTGTTAACCTTATGGGAGTTCCTTTGTATGTTATTTGTCATTTTTCCTTGTTTCTTTTAATAATTTTTCTTTGTCTTTAAGTTTTGTCAATTTGATAACTATATGTCTCGGTGTGTTTCTCCTTGAGTTTATTCTGCCTGGGACTCTCTGCACTTCCTGGACTTGGGTGGCTATTTCCTTTCCCATGTTAGGAAAGTTTTCAACTGTAGTCTCTTCAAATATTTTCTCAGGTCCTTTCTCTTTCTCTTCTCCTTCTGGGACCCCTGTAATGCAAATGTCATGCATTTAATGTTGTCCCAGAGGTGTCTTAAGCTCTCTTCCTTTTTTCATTCTTTTTTCTTTATTCTGATCCATGGCAGTGATTTCTACCATTCTGTGTTCCAGGTCACTTATATGTTCTCCTGCCTCAGTTATTCTGCTATTGATTTCTTCTAGTGTATTTTTCATTTCAGTTATTGTATTGTTCATCTCTGTTTGTTTGTTCTTTAATTCTTCTAGGTCTTTGTTAAACATTTCTTGCATCTTCTCAATATTTGCCTCCATTCTTTTTCCAAGGTCCTGATCATCTTTACTATCATTATTCTGAATTCTTTTTCTGGAAGGTTGCCTATTTCCACTTCATTTAGCTGTTTTTCTGGGGTTTTATTTTATTGTGTCATCTGGTATATAGTCCTCTGCCTTTTCATTTTGTCTGTCTTTCTGTGAATGTGGTTTTCGTTCCACAGGCTGCAGGATTGTAGTTATTCTTGCTTCTGCCGTCTGCCCTCTGGTGGATGAGGTTATCTAAGAAGCTTGTGCAAGTTTCCTGATTGGAGGGACTGGTGGTGGTAGGGCTGGGTGTTGCTCTGGCGGGCAGAGCTCAGTAAAACTTTAATCTGCTTGTCTGCTGATGAGTGGGGCTGAGCTCCCTCCCTGTTGTCTGTTTGGCCTGAGGCGACCCAGCACTGGAGCCTATAGGCTCTTTGTTGTGGCTACTGGCAGACTCTGGGAGGGCTTATGCCACAGAGTACTTCCCAGAACTTCTGCTGCCAGTGTCCTTGTCCTCACAATGAGCCACAGCCACCACCAGCGCCCCCCCCCCATGCCTCTGCAGGAGACCTTCTAACACTAGCAGGTAGGTCTGGTTCAGTCTCCTATGGGGTCACTGCTCTTACCCTGGATCCTGATGCACACACTACTATGTGTGTGCCCTCCAAGAGTGGAGTCTCTGCTTCCTCCAGTCCTATTGAAGTCCTACAGTCAAATCCCACTAGCCTTCAGAGTCTGATCCTCTGGTAATTCCTCCTCCTGTTGCTGGACCCCAGATTGGGAAGCCTGACGTGGGATTCAGAACCTTCACTCTAGTGGGTGGACTTCTGTGGTATAATTGTTCTCCAGTTTGCGAGTCACCCACCCAGCGGTTATGGGATTTGATTTTATTGTCATTGCACCCTCCTACCTTCTCATTGCAGCTTCTCCTTTGTCTTTGGATGTGGGGTATCTTTTCTGGTGAATTCCTGTGTCTTGCTTGTGTTCAGCAGTTAGTTGCGATTTTGGTACTCTCACAAGAGGGAGTGAGCGCACATCCTTCTACTCCACCATCTTGATCCAATCTCCTGATCTCTGAATTTCAAATATGCTTTAACAACCCTGCATTTGTACTCTCCTCCCCTCATGATTGCTGTCTTTGATATCATTTTTTACATCTAATTGTTTTGTATATTCCTTAACTGCTTATTGTGGATATAGACAGTTTTACTACTTTTGTCTTTTAACCTTCCCACTAGCATAGTACATGGATGATATCCTATCTTTACTCAATGTTTGCATTTACCATTGAGCTTTTTCATTTCATAATTTTCTTGTTTCTAGTTGTGGCCTTTTCTTTTACGCCTAGAGACGTTCCTTTAACATTTGTTGTAAAGCTGGTTTGGTGGTGTTGAATTCTTTTAGCTTTTAGTTGTGTCTAAAGCTTTTGGTCTCTTCATCAAATCTGAAAAGTGCCTTGCTGGGTAGAGTGTTCTTGGTTGTAGGTTTTTCCATTTCATCACTTTAAATATATCATGCCACTCCATTCTGGACTGCAGAGCTTCTGCTGAAAAATCAGCTGATAGAATTCTGGGAGTTTGCTTATATGTTATCTGTTGCTTTTCCCTTGCTGCTTTTAAAACAGTAAGTCCCCTACATACAAACTTTCAACTTGCGAACTTTCAAAGATGCAAACGTGTGTTCCATCATTGTCAGGCGTGAATGAAATTACAGCCTACCCTCCATCTCCTATTGCTGACGATCCTTCAGCTCTGCCATCTCCCACCTCCTCTCCCTCCTGCAGTCAGTAACTCTTCTTGCCTGTTCACTTTATGCCAGCCCCTGTATGCCAGATGTTGTACTGTACTACTGTACTTTTCAAGGTGCTGTAGTGTAGGATTAAATATTTTTAAATTTTTTTGTTTTTTAATGTATTATTTGTGTGAAAAGTATTGTAAATCTATTTCAGTACAGTACTATATAGCCAATTGTGTTAGTTGGGTACGTAGGCTAACTTTGTTGGACTTACAAACAAATTGGACTTACAAACGTGCTCTTGGAATGGAAGTCATTCGTATGTAGGGGATGTACTGTATTCTCTGTCTTTAATTTTCGTCATTTTAATTGCAATCCGTTTTGGTGTGCTCCTCTTTGGGTTAATCCCGTATTGGACTCTGTGCTTCTCGGACTTGGGTGACTGTTTCCTCCCAGGATAGGGACATTTTCAGCTATTATATCTTCATATATGTTTTCAGCCCCTTTCTCTCTCTTTTATCCTTCTGGGACCCCTATGGTGAGAATATTATTGTGCTTGATGTTATTCCAGAGTCTCTTAAACTGTCCTCATATTTTTTCATTCTTTTTTCTTTTTTCTGTTCAGCATCAGTGATTTCCACCACTATGTCTAACAGCTCACAGATCCATTCTCCTCTGTTTCATTGTTGATTCCTTCTAGTTTAATTTTCATTTCAGTTATTGTAGTCTTCATCTCTGTTCTTTATATTTTCTAACTCCTTTTTAAAAACTTCTACCTTCTTGCTTTGTACATTCATTCTTGTCTTGAGGTCTTTAATCACTTCTATGATCGTTACCCTGAATTCTTTCTTGGGTAAATTGCCTATTGTCACTTGACTTAGTTCTTCTGGGGTTTTATATTGTTCCTTCATCTGGAACATGTTTTTCTGCTGCCTCATTTTGTCTATTTTGATGTTTTTATTTTTATGTATCTGGTAGGTTCATTACATTTCCCAACCTTGGAGAAGTTGCCTTCTGTAGGAGGCAACTTATGCGTCCCAGTGGTGCACTCCCCTCTTGTCACCCAAAGTGTATGCTCTGCGTGTTCCCCCTATGAAGGCTGTGTGGGTCCTTCTGTTGGGGCCATTATGTGGGTGACCTGGTAGGCTTAGTTGGCCCCTAGTCCAGCTGGTTGCCAGCCCCTGCCTTGTGTGGAGGCTGACAGCTGCTTATTAGTGGGGCCTAGTCATTAGACAGCTGACTTCAGAACCCCAGGGGACCCCAGGACTAGTTCTGGTTCACTGGTGGGTGGAGTCAAGGTCCAGAAGACTCCCCGTGGCCTTTGTCCTCCTAGTGGTGGGTGAAGCCAGGTCCTGGGCTTAGTGCCAGACTACAAGTAGGCAGATCTGGGTCTTGTATTCTGGCTGCACAGTCCTGGGATCCCAGAGCTGGTGTCAGATCACTGATGGGGACAGGGGGAGCTTGTTCCTTACACAGTTGGTTGTGGAGCCCAGGGTGTCCCTAAGCTTCTGTTGGCCTGCTAGTGGCCAGGGCCAGGGCCCAGCTGCTCTAAGGGCAGGATCTGGCATGCTGCTGGCAGGCTGCATCCTCAGGCTGCAGGACTGTGGTTTTCTTGCATCTGGTGTGTGCCCTCTGGTGGGTGAGGTTGGTCTAGAGGCTTGTGCAGGTTTCCCGGAGGGCAAGGCCAGTGCCTACTCACTGGTGGGTGGACTACGGTCTTGGCCCTCTGGTAGGCAGTGTCTAAAGGCATGTCTAAAAGTGGCTGTGGGCTCAGGAATTCTTTAGGCAGCTTGCCTGCTGATGGGTGGTGCTGTTTCCCTGCCCAGATAGTTGTTTGTCCTGAAGTGTCACCTGAGGCTATTGGGTGGGGCCAGGTTGTGGCGCTAATGAGCCAGAGGGAGAATCCCACTATGGTGGCTGCCAGCATCAGTGTCCATGCAGTAGAAAGCTCCCAAGTATGGCTGCTGCCTGTATTTATGTCCCTAAGGTGAGCCATAGCCACTACCAGGTCTCTGGGAGACTCTCCAAGACTAGCAGGTAGATCTGGCCCAGTTCCCAAGCAAATTACTGCTTTTGCCCTGGGTCCTGGTATATGTGAGGTTTTGTATGTGCCCTTTAAGAGTGAAGTCTCTATTTCTCCCAGTCCTTTGGGATTTCTGAAATTAAGCCCCACTGTTCTTCAAAGCCCAATGCTCTGGGGACTCATCTTTCCATTGCAGCACCCCAGGGTGGGGAGCCCAACATGGGACTCAGAACTCTCATTCCTACAGTTCTCTAGTTTGTGGGTTGCCCACCTGGGGAAATGGGACTTGTTTTAGTGAAGGTATGCCCCTCCTACTTGTCTCCTTATGGATCTTTCTTTATGCCTTTAGTTGTAGAAGATCTTTTCAGGTAGGTTCTGGTTGTTTTCGTCAATGGTTGTTCTGCAAATAGTTGTGAATTTGGTGTGCTCATGAGAGAAGGTGAGCTCAGGGACTTTCTACTCTGTTATTTTGGCCAATCTCCTCCTCCCTCACTTTAAAGCTACTGTGCTTATCCCAAACTCTGTCCCCTGATTCTTCATGGCAGTAAAATTGTAGGTTTCTAATCCAAGTTTTAACCCTGAATGGTATAGACTTGGGTCCATTTTCAGACTAAAAGCCACAAAAATGGGAAGTTCATCAGGCACCATTCCTTCTTCGTAGTGTCTACGTCCCCTGTATATACCTGTTTCCAGTTGCTTCCCAGAACCTTCAGATTTTTTCCAGAGTTTCCAGCTTTTCATATTTTTTCAAGAGTTTATAACTATCCATAGGAGGTTTGATCCAATAGGAACTGCTTGGCCATTAAACACAAGCAAAACTTAGTATTTGTTCTGAATTGTGCATTATTACATACCAAATATAAATCTTTTCTTCTGGTGACACAGTAATGCTTTCTATTCATGCAAGAAGTATCCCACAGGGCTTCCCTGGTGGCTCAGTGATTAAGAATCTGCCTGCCAATGCAGGGGACATGGGTTCAAGCCCTAGTCCGGGAAGATCCCACATGCTGCAGAGCAAGTAAGCCCATGCACCACAGCTACTGAACCTGCACTCTAGAGCCCGTGAGCCACAACTACTGAGCCCACGTGCCACAACTGCTGGAGCCCGTGCTCCACAACAAGAGAAGCCACTGCATCAAGAAGCCCACACACCGCAATGAAGAGTAGCCCCCACTCGCCGCAACTAGAGAAAACCTGCACACAACAACGAAGACCCGATGAAGCCAAAGTAAAAATAAATAAAATAAATTTAAAAAAAAGAATTATCCCACAAATTCATATTTATGCAACATTCTGAAGAGTTCATGTAAGTGAAATAGGTTATTTAAACACTATGAATTACCAGTGAATGTTGTGCTTAGTTCAGAACAAGGTAATTCAAGACTGTTCTCTTCCCTACTTGTCCCAATTCTCAGTAACAAGCTCATACTATTTTAGAAACTGTAATTTTTATTACCTTTTGGTGTTGAGTAGTCATCAATAGCCGAAAGAATAATTTTCCATAAAATTACTCACAAACATTTACTACTCATCTGTTTTGTATCAAGTAAAGATAAATAAATTAAGATCCCTGTCCTCAAGTTCCTCACAGTTTAGTAGCGGAGACATAAAGAAGTATGCCATTTGCATTTCTGTGTGATGAGCATGGCATGTCAGAGGTGGTAGGAGTATTTCAAAGGATACCTAACCTAGGTTTTAAGAATAAAGAAACAGTTATGGAGCCTGCACTTCAGGGTTGGATTAGAATTAATAGGAATTTTATTCACATTATGATGTTTTTGGATAACTTTAGTATGAAAATTTCAGGCCTTGGTTTTCTCATTTGAAAATGAGGGGTTTGGATTAGGTCTATAATAATTCTTTACAGTGCAAATATTTTATAGTTCAATTAAAATGCATTAATAAGAGATACTCCAAACCTACTTCTTTGTTCTTCTTAAGCAATACATACAAACCTCGTTTTATTGCACTTCCCTTTATTGTGCTTCACAGATAATGCACGTTTTTGCAAATTGAAGGTTTGTGCCAGTCCTGCCCCCAACAAGTCTATCAGCACCATTTTTCCAACAACGTTTGCTCACTTCATGTATCTATCACATTTTGGTAATTCTGGAAATATTTTGAACTTTTTCATTATTATTATATTTGTTATGGTGATCTGTAGTCAGTCATCTTTGATATTACTATTGTAATATTTTGGGGACACCATGAACCACACTTCTACAAGATGGGCAATAGATATTGTGTGTGTTCTGACTGCTCCACTGACTGGGCATTCCCCCATTTCTCTCCCTCTCCTTAGGCCTCCCTATTCCCTGAGACACAACATTATTGAAATTAGTCTGATTAATAACCCTACAGTTGCCTCCAAGTATTCAAGGTAAAGGAAGAATCACATGTCCCTCAGTTTAAATCAAAAGCTAGAAATGATTAAGCTTAGTGAAGAAGGCATGTTGAAAGCATAGATAAGCCCAAAGCTAGGCCTCTTGCTCTAGTTAGCCAAATTGTGAATGTAAAAGAAAAGTTCTTTGAAGGAAATTAAAAGTGCTATGCCAGTGAACACACAAATTATAAGAATGCAAAACAGTCTTACTGCTGATGTAGAGAAAGTTTGAGTGGTCCAGATAGAAGATCAAAGCAGCTACAACATTGCCTTAGTCAAAAGCCTAATCTAGACTCATGCCCTAACACTCTTGAATTGTTTGAAGGCTGAGAGAGGTACGGAAGCTGCAGAAGAAAATCTTGAAACTAGGAGATGTTGGTTCATGAGGTTTAAGGAAAGAAGCTGTCTCCATAACATAAAAGTTCAAAGTAAAACAGCAAGTGCTGATGTAGAAGCTGCAGCAAGTTATCCAGCTAAGATAATTGATGAAGGTGGCTACACTAAACAACAGATTTTCAATGAAGTTGAAACAGCCTTCTTTTGGAAGAAGATGCCATCTAGGACTTCCATAGCTAGGGAGGAGAAGTTAATACCTGGCTTCAAAGCTTCAAAGGACAGACTGACTCTTTTGTTAGGGGCTATTGCAGCTGGTGACTTTAAGTTGAAGCCAGTGTACATTTATCATTCCAAAACTCCTAAGGTGCTTAAGAATTATACTAAATCTACTCTGCCTGTGGTTTATAAATGGAACAACAAAGCCTAGATGACAGCACAACTGTTTACAACATGGTTTACTGAATATTCTAAGCCCACTGTTGATGCCTACTGCTCAGATGAAAGATTCCTTTCAGAATATTACTACTGCTCATTACAATGGACCTGATCATCTAATGGAAATGTATGATGAGGTTAATGCTGTTTCCATGCCTGCTAAGACGCATCCATTCTGAAACCCATGGATTAAGGAGTCATTTCAATTTTCAAGTCTTATTATTTAAGAAATTCATTTTGTAAGGCTCTAGCTGCTGTAGATAGTGATTCCTCTGATGGATCTGGGCAAAATAAATTGAAAGCCTTCTGGAAAAGATTCACCATTCTAGATGCCATTAAGAACATATCATTCATGGGAAGAAGTCAAAAGTTCAACATTAATAGGAGTTTGGAAGAAGTTGATTCCAACCTTCATGGGTGACTTTGAGGGGTTCAAGACTTCAGTGGAAGAAGTAACTGCAGATATGGTGGAAACAGCAAGAGAACTAGAATTAGAAGTGGAGCCTGAAGATAATGACTGAATTGCTGTAACCTCATGATAAAACTTGAACACATGAGGAGTTGCTTCTTATGGATGAGTAAAGAAAGTGGTTTCTTTCTACTCCTGGTGAAGATGCTGTGAAGATTGTTGAAATGAAAACACAGTGTTTAGAATATTGCATAAATTTAATTGATAAAGCAGCAGCAGGGTTTGAGAGAATTGAGTCCAATCTTGAAAGAAGTCTACTGTGGGTAAAATGCTATCAAATGCTATCAAACAGCATTACATGCTACAGAGAAATCATTTGTGAAAGGAAGAGTCAATCGATGCAGCAAACTTCATTGTTATTTTATTTTAAGAAATGTCCACAGCCACCCCAGCCTTCAGCAAACAGCACCCTGATCAGTCAGCAGCCGTCAACATGGACGCAAGTCTCTCCACCGGCAAAAAGATTAGGACTCTCTGAAGGTTCAGATGATGGTTAGCACTTTTTAGCAAGTTATTCAGATATAATGTTATTGCACACATTATAGACTACAGTATAGTGTAAACATAACTATAGGCCCTGGGAAACGAAAAAGTTCTTGTGACTCGCCTTATTGCGATATTAGCTTTATTGCAGTGGTCTGTTCCAGAGCCAGTGATATTTCCGAGGTATGCCTGTGGAGTAATTCAGATCATTTCAAGTCCTGTTTAACTGAAAATTTCCCAGATTAGCCGGTAGTGCTACTTGTTATTTCTTCTAATTTTACAATTCTGCTGTTCAGCTGCTAGTGTACATCTACAAGGAGAGGCTTGGATGTACAACTTAGGAAAGATAGGTGTGTGTTTAGAACCTCTTATGACCGCTTTCATAGAAACTGCTCTCTGACTCTTCCTTCCTTCAAATTAAACTTTCACCTTTTCCTCCTCAACTTTTAAAGCCCCTACCTTTCTTTCTTTACGTCTCACCAAAATCTCATCCCCCCAACCTAGGAGCTCTCTTATCACTGGATCTTTTCTAGGGAGTTGATCTGGTGTGATAATGAGAAGGTGGCTGTCATTGCAGGGACTTGGGCAAAGGAGCTAGGTTCTTGGTCATCCTCATAGAAATATAATATGAATTTCTCTATGAAAATATTATGATTATTGGTTGGTAGCTTTATTATTAACATTGCTTTTTTTCCCCTGTATTTTAGGTTTAATAGACTTTAATATTACTGCCTGGGAGCCTACCCACACTGTGTAGGATTTTTTTGTTTGATTTTGTTTTCTGTCTATTGAAATAGGTCTCAGGTTTTCTCCAACTTCCTTGCAGGCTTTTGTAACAAAACTGATTTATAAATTGGAAATTGCCTATATATAGTTTCTCCCCAATTTACATACTCATTTAACTTTGGCCTATGTTTTTGAACATTCCTAATCAGAAATAGTGATGAGGACTTCCCTGGTGGCACAGTGGTTGAGAGTCTGCCTGCCGATGCAGGAGACACGGGTTCGTGCCCCGGTCCGGGAAGATCCCACGTGCCGCGGAGCGCCTGGGCCCGTGAGCCATGGCCGCTGAGCCTGTGCGTCTGGAGCCTGTGCTGCACAACGGGAGATGCCACAACAGTGAGAGGCCCACATACTGCAAAAAAAAAAAAAAAAGAGAGAGAGAGAGAAATAGTGATGAGTGGCTGCTACACTGCTGATGCTGGACAGTACCTATGAAATCTCCTGGATGAGGGATAAAGAATACATTGTTTCAGCAGGTTCTGAGTGAAAACTGAGGTTTATAATGCATGCAATTTGCCCATAATCACTATCATAGAAGCAAAGTCATTTTTACTACTGTCCCCTGACTTTCAGTAAGGCCCTCTTCATTTCACTAATGAGAACTCTTTTACCTTTATTAGCAGCTCTTCTCCAAGTATAACTGAAATCTTCAAATATGCCTTGTATCTATGGATGTTTGCGAATAGTATCACCTATCGACAGACCTACAGTCATTGAAATGAGTGCTTGTGAACTTTTTAAATGAGAGAATGTATCAAGGGAAAAAAAACATGAGTTCAAATTTCTGGGAATTACTTTAAAAGCAGTTCAAATAAAATACTGTTTATTTAAAAGCCCTTCTAAGTTCCAAATATATTAATTAAATGTTTAATGTGTGTTATAGCTAAAATAGTCATTTCGTTGGGATCAATTTATGATATAATAGTTGTATGTTAGTGTATATCTTGGATCCCTTGGTGCATTTTTTATAGGATCAAGGTCAACATTATGGACATGAATTACTATTGTGTGATTTTGCAAAAATGAAATATAGTTTTTTGAGCTTCTGATCATCTGTCAAGAAAAGTTAATTGACATGGGAAAGGTTAGCAGAAAATATAATTAAATCTTGTTTGTCATAGATCTGTTAGTTTTGTTTGAAATAAATCCTCTTTCCATATTCCCATTTTTTCCAATACATGCGTATATTGGAATACACACACACACACACACACACACACATACACACACACACACACACACAAACCATAAAACCAGTTTTTCAGAAGAGCTAGAGATTAAATAAACCAGAATCCCTACCTAATCTTAGTTACTCTCTTGAGTTATCTTGAAGAGGTGGAATTATAGCATCAGATTAATGTCTGTGACAAATCTAAGCATTCAATAGTTGGCAGTTTTTACTGTGTCTATGTTTCCAGTACTTTTGATCCATGTATGTCATCACAGAATAGTGTATGAGATAACCACAGTATTTATTTAATTAAAGTGGCAATTAATGTTCCATAATCACTGTGTCACCTTTCTCTGAAAGTTTCAAGCCCTGCTCTTTATTTTAGAGCACCTAAACTGAAAACAGAAGAACATACAAACTTTGTGGTAGCAATTGATTTTGTTGCTAAGGAAGGTCAGGGAGACTGACCTTCAAACACCCATGCTGTCCTTCCAGCCATACTAGAAGTGGTGAATATGACTTACTCTAGCAAGTTTAGGTAATTTTTTCCTCTCTCCATTCTTTCCCTTACACTGTAAAGAAACATAAAAATATATACTTTTAGAAATTCTAGATAGCACATAACAGACTGATTTTGTAACAGTTAAAATTTGGTAGAGGGTCAGTGTGGGAAGTGTGGTAGAGGATCACTGCAGAAAGGAGTTACAGAGCTGCAACTCCATTGCCACTGTAGGGACTTGAGGTTGTAAACCCAATTATGTCTATACCTTTTCAGTAAACTGAAAGCACTGTCTTGAACCCAGCACCTTGATCTTCCTGTTTTGATCTTTGGGAACTACATTGTCTGAAAACAAATTAGCTTTTAGAGAAAGAGCTGTGCCAAATTTAATGTGTCGTTGGGAAAATATGTTAAGTTTGCAGTTAATGACACTATGGCCATTCATTGAGGTAACATATAAAGGTAGCTGAGATTTACAGTTGAGTGCTCCTGACTTTGTCCATACCTTACCATTACTAAATGAAAGCTTACATTGTGACAATTGATGCAGGAGTGTTTTGAGAGATGTGTGCAGAGAGAAAAGAAGACGATATTAAGACGATATTGGTTTAAACACAAAATAGAATATTAATGTGTTAGCCCGCTAGGGCTGCCATAACAAAATACCACAGACTGGGTGACTTAAACAACAGAAATTTTTATGTTCTCACAGTTCTGGAGGCTGGAATCTAAGATCAAGGTGTTGGCAGGGTTGGTTTCTTCTGAAGCCTCTTTCCTTGGCTTGCAGATGGCCGCCTTCTTACTTTGTCCTCTGTGTGTGTATGCTCCTGGTGTCCTTTTGAGGGTCCAAATTTTCTCCATTTATGAGGACACAAGTCAGGTAGGATTAAGGCTAATGCCCCATTTTAATGTAATCATCTCTTTAAAGGCCCTATCTTCAAATAGTCACTGGGGGAGGTTAGGACTTTAACATATGGATTTGGAGGGGAATACAGTTCAGCCCATAATAATTAAATATTTGAAATTTGTTCACTTATTGTTTAAATGTATATTCTAGTAATCTGTGATAAAATCCAGGGTCTGAGCATTCTTGATGATTTCTGTGAGTATACCTCTGTAGCATTTTTTTGCAAATCTCTCTCACATCTTTCCCCATATATAAAATTTTAGGGTTTTTACTTCCCTGTACATATGTTTACATTTAACTGTATTGCCTTCTGCTTCTGTGTGTGAGGGGGGCTTGGGCAAGAAATAATGTCCTCCAGCATAAATATCTTTAACTAATGTCTGGAGAAGCAATCAAAGGCAAAAACAGTTTTCATGCCGTCTTCACATTCTAAGTACTATAGTAGAAAGAGCTTGGGATCAGGAAACCTAGGTTTTTGCTGCTTCAGTTGCTATTTGTATCATCTTTAGCAAGTTATTTTACTAACTTTAGCTTTAATTTCCTCATCTCTAAAATGGTAGACCGAATGTTCTCTGACATCCGATTGAATGATATATTCACTTATTCAGGAAGTTTTATTGAGTACTGCTATGTGGCAAGCACTGTTTAAGGAATTAGGGATATAGCCTAAGTGTAAAACAAAGTCCCAGATGAGACAAGTATAAAACAAATAGCAAGATGGTACATTTAATCCCAACCATATCAGTCATCACATTAAATGTAGATAAACTCTAAACACAATTAAAAGACAGAGATTGTCAGACTGGATAAAAAGCAAAAAACACCTCTATGTGGATTAGAGAAACCCACTTTAAATGTAAAATACAGATAGGTAAAATGGGAAATGATATTCCATGCTCATACCAATCAAGAGAAGACGAGAGTTGGTTATATTAATATCTATGAAGTAGATTTCAAAGCAAGTAATATTATTGGAGATCAGGAGGATTATTTCATTATAACAAAGGGATCAGTTCATCAAGAGGACATTACAATCTTAATCATTTGTGTACCTAATAACAAAACTTAAATACATAAAGCAAAGCTAATAGAACTGCAAGGAAAAATAGATAAATCCAAAATTATAGTTGGATATTTCAATACCTATCTTCAAGTAATTAATAGAAGTAGAGAGAAAATCATTAAGATTACAAAAGACTTTAGCAATACTATCAACCAAACTTAATCTAACTGACGTTTATAGAAAACCAGCCAATAACAGAAGACTTATTCTTTTCAAGGCCATACAGAACACTTACCATGATATACCATATTTGGGCAAAACAACTCTCTATAAATTTAAAAGGATCCAAATAATTTAAAGCATATTCTCTTTGAATGAAAGGGAATTAAATTAGAAATCAAAACAAAAGGATATGTGGAAAAATTCCAAGTGTTTGGAAACTAAACACAATTTAAAATAATTCATGGGTCAAAGAAAACAGCAGGGAAACGAGAAAGTATCTTGAACTGAGTAAAAATGAAAGCAAAATGTTTATCTGTGGGATACAACTAATACAATAGTTCAAGGGAAATTTATAGTACCAATTGATTATATTTGAAAAGAAGAAAGGTCTAAGATCAGTTCTATCTTAAGAAACTAAAATAAGAGGAACAAATTAAACCCAGTGTAAGTAGGAGAAAGGAAATAATAAAGATTGGGACAGCAGTCAATGAAAAAGAAAGCAGAAAAATAATAGAGAAAATCAATGAAAGGAAAAGCTAGTATTTTTTAGAAGACTGATAAATTTCTAACAAAATTTAACCAAAAAGTGAGAAGAAAATTATTAATATCATGAATGAGAGAGGTGACTGTACTACAGATTTTATGGCTTTTAAATGGTTTATAAGGAAATATTATGAAAACCTTTGTCAATGAATTCAACAATTTTGCTTAAATGGACAAATTCCTTGGAAGACACAAACTGCCAAAGCAAAAGAGATAATCATGAATAACTTTGTGTGTGTTAAAGAAATTATATTTTTAGTTAAAACCCTTCTCACAAAGAAGACTCCAGACCCATGTGGCTTCACCAGTGAATTCCACTGAACGTTTAAGTAAGATATAGTATCAGTGCTATACAAGTTCTTTTGCAAAATTGAATATTAGGGAATATTTCCTAATTCATTCTATGGGGCTAGCTTAATCTGATACCCAAAGCAGGCAAAGATAGTACAAGAAAAAAAACTATAAACAAATTTCCTTAATAGACATATATGTAGTAAAAACACTTAACATGATTTTAGCAAATTAAGTACAAAAAAAGATTTTTTTAAAAAAATAGCACATCTTTACCAGGTGGGGTTTATTCCAGGAATACAAGGTTGGTTTAATATTCAATTAATCACTATGATTTATCATATTAATAGACTGAAAAAATACACGTTTATCTCAATGGATGCAGGAAAAGAAGTGTTCAAAACAAATCTAACATCCATTTCTGATTTAAGCCAAAAAGCAAGCAAACAAAAATACTCCCAGTAAACCTGGAATAGGAAACTTTTTTAACCTGATAAAGAACATCTATGGAAAACCTATATTAAATATCTTAATGAAGAAAGACTGAATGGTTTCACAAGGCAAAAATGTTCACCCTGTTCACCATTGTACTGGAGGTTCTAATAAGGTAAGGCAATAAAAAGAATTTAACATGCATATAGATTGGAAAGAAAGAAGTAAATCTGTCTTTATTCATGAACAACATGATTTATATATGTAGAAAATCAGATGGAATCTATAAAAAAGCTACTAAAGTTTAACCTATGGGTGTACTTGATACAAGATGAATATATAGAGTTCAGGATATAAAAAGAACTGTAATTTTATACAGCAGCAACAATCCAAAGTGGAAATGAATAAAAACATTATTTATGATAACAACAGAAATGTGAAATACTTAGCGATACTTTTCTTTTTTTAACACCTTTACTGGAGTATAATTGCTTTACAATGTTGTGTTAGTTTCTGCTGTATAACAAAGTGAATCAGCTATATGTATACATATATCCCCACATACCCTCCCTCTTGCACCTCCCTCTCACTATCCCTATTCCTCCCCCTAGGTGGTCACAAAGCACTGAGCTGATCTCCCTGTGCTATGCAGCTGTTTCCCACTAGCTAGCTATTTTACATTTGGTAGTGTATATATGTCAGTGCTACTCTCTCACTTTACCTCAGCTTACCCTTCCCCCTCCCCGTGTCCTCAAGTCCATTCCCTATGTCTTCATCTTTGTTCCTATCCTACCCCTAGGTTCATCAGAACCATATTTTTTTTAGATTCCATATGTATGTATTAGCATACAGTATTTGTTTTTCTCTTTCTGACTTACTTCACTCTGTATGACAGGCTATAGGTCCTTCCACCTCACTACAAATAACTCAATTTCATTGCTTTTTATGGCCGAGTATCAATCCATTGTATATACGTGCCACATCTTCTTTATCCATTCACCTGTCCATGGACATTTAAGATGGTTCCATGTCCTAGCTATTGTAAATAGTGCTGCAGTGAACATTGTGGTACATGTCTCTTTTTGAATTATGATTTTCTCAGGGTATATGCCCAGTAGTGGGATTGCTGGGTCATATGGTAGTGCTATTTCTAGTTTTTTAAGGAAGCTCCATACTGTTCTTCATAGTGTCTGTATCGATATACATTCCCACCAACAGTGCAAGAGGGTTCCCTTTTCTCCACACCCTCTCCAGCATTTACTGTTTGTAGATTTTTTGATGATGGCCATTCTGACTGCTGTTAAGTGATACCTCACTGTGATTTTGATTTGCATTTCTCTAATGATTAATGATGTTGAGCATCTTTTCATGTGTTTGTGGGCAATCTGTATATCTTCGTTGGAGGAATGTCTACTTAGGTCTTCTGCCCATTTTTGGATTGGGTTGTTTGTTTTTTTGTTATTGAGCTGCATGAGCTGCTTGTATATTATGGAGATTAATCCTTTGTCAGTAGCATCGTTTGCAAATATTTCCCCCCATTCTGAGGGTTGTCTTTTCGTATTGTATATGGTTTCCTTTACTGTTCAAAAGCTTTGAAGTTTCATTAGGTCCCATTTGTTTATTTTTGTTTTTATTTTCATTTCTCTAGGTGGATCAAAAAGGATCTTGCTGTGATTTATGTCATAGGGTGTTCTTCCTATGTTTTCCTCTAAGAGTTTTATAGTGTCTGGCCTTACATTTAGGTCTTTAATCCTTTTTTTTTTTTTTTTTCGGCTGTACGCGGGCCTCTCACTGTTGAGGCCTCTCCCGTTGCAGAGCACAGGCTCCAGACGCGCAGGCTCAGCAGCCATGGCTCACGGGCCCAGCCGCTCCGCGGCATGTGGGATCTTCCCGGACCGGGTCACGAACCCGCGTCCCCTGCATCGGCAGGCAGACCCTCAACCACTGTGCCACCAGGGAAGCCCCTAGGTCTTTAATCCAATTTGAGTTTATTTTTCTGTATGGTGTTAGGAAGTGTTCTAATTTCATTCGTTTACATGTAGCTGTTCAGTTCTCCCAGCACCACTTATTGAAGAGGCTGTCTTTTCTCCATTGTATGTCCGTGGCTCCTGTGTCAAAGAGAAGGGGACCATATGTGCATGGGTTTATCTCTGAGCTTTCTATCCTGTTCCATTGATCTATATTTCTGTTTTTGTTCCAGTACCATACTGTCTTGATTACTGTAGCTTTGTAGTAGAGACTGAAGTCCGGGAGCCTGATTCTTCCAGCTCCATTTTTCTTTCTCAAGAGTGCTTTGGCTATTCGGGGTCTTTTGTGTTTCCCTACAAATTGTAAAATATTTTGTTGTAGTTCTGTGAAAAATGCAATTGGTAGCTTGATAGGGATTGCAATGAATCTTTAGATTGCTTTGGGTAGTACAGTCATTTTCACAATGTTGATTCTTCCAATCCAAAAACATGGTATATCTCTCCATCTGTCTGTATTTAATTTCTTTCATCAGTGTCTTACAGTTTTCTGTATACAGGTCATTTGTCTCCTTAGGTCGGTTTATTCCTAGGTATTTTATTCTTTTTGTTGCAATGGTAAATAGGAGTGTTTCCTTAATTTCTCTTTCAGATTTTTCGGCATTAGTGTATAGGAATACAAGAGATTTCTGTGCATTAATTTTGTATCCTGCTACTTTACAAAATTTATTGATTAGCTCTGGTAGTTTTCTAGTAGCATCTTTAGGATTCTCCATGTATAGTATCATGTCATCTGCAAACAGTGATAGTTTTATTTCTTCTTTTCTGATTTGGATTACTTTTATTTCTCTTTCTTCTCTTCTTTTCATTTATTTTTTAATCTAATCTTTATGATTTATTTCCTTCTGCTAACTTTGGGGGGTCTTTTGTTCTTCTTTTTCTAATTGCTTTAGGTGTAAGCTTAGGCTGTTTATTTGAGATGTTTTTTGTTTCTTGAGGTAGGATTGTATTGCTATAAACTTCCCTCTTAGAACTGCTTTTGCTGCATCTCATAAGTTTTGGTCATTGTGTTTTTATTGTGATTTGTTTCTAGCTATTTTTTCATTTCCTCTTCAATTTCTTCAGTGATCTTTTGGTTATTTAGTAGTGTATTGTTTAGCCTCCATGTGTTTGTATTTTTAACAGTTTTTTTCCTGAATTCATATCTAGTCTCAAAGCGTGTGGTTGGAAAAGATACTTGATACGATTTCAGTTTTCTTAAGTGTACCAATGCTTGATTTGTGGCCCATGATATGATCTATCCTGGAGAATATTCCATGAGCACTTGAGAAGAAAGTATATTCTGTTGTTTTTGGATGGGATGTCCTATAAATATCAGTTAAGTCCGTCTGATCTAATGTGACTTTTTTTTTTTTTTTTTTTGCGGTACATGGGCCTCTCACTGTTGTGGCCTCTCCCATTGCGGAGCACAGGCTCCGGACGCGCAGACTCAGCCTTGGCTCACGGGCCCAGCCGCTCCGCGGCATGTGGGATCTTCCCGGACCGGGGCACGAACCCATGTCCCCTGCATCGGCAGGCAGACTCTTAACCACTGCACCACCAGGGAAGCCCTAATGTGACTTTTAAAGCTTGTGTTTCCTTATTTTCATTTGGGATGATCTACCCATTGGTGAAAATGGGGTGTTAAAATCCTCTACTATTATTGTGTTACTGTCAATTTCCCCTTTATGGCTGTTTGCATTTGCCTTATGTATTTAGGTGCTCCTATGTTGGGTACATAAATATTTACAACTGTTATATCTTCTTCTTGGATTAATCCCTTGATCATTATGTAGTGTCTTTCTTTGTCTCTTGTAATAGTCTTTTCTTTGAAGTCTATTTCATCTGATATGAGTATTGCTACTCCAGCTTCCATTTGATTTCCATTTGAGTGGAATATCTTTTTCCATCCCTTCAATTTCAGTCTGTATGTGTCTCTACATCTGGTGTGGGTCTCTTGTAGACAGCATATATATGGGTCTTGTTTTTGAATCCATTCAGCTAATATGTTTGTTTTGGTTGGAGCATTTAATCCATTTACATTTAAGGTAATTATCAATATGTATGTTCCTACTATCATTTTCTTAATTGTTTTGGGTTTGTTATTGTAGGTCTTTTCCTTCTTTTGTGTTTCCTGCCTAGAGAAGTTACTCTAGCATTTGTTGTAAAGCTAGTTTGGTGGTGCTGAATTTTCTTAACTTTTGCTTGTCTGTAAATGTTTTAATTTCTCTGTCAAATCTGAATGAGATCCTTGCTGGGTAGTGTAATCTTGGTTGTAGATTTTTCCCTTTCATCACTTTAAATATGTCTTGCCACTCCCTTCTGGCTTGCAGAGTTTCTTCTGAAAGATCAGCTGTTAGCCTTATGGGGATTCCCTTGTATGTTATTTGTTGCTTTTCCTTTGCTGCTTTTAATATTTTTTCTTTGAATTTAATTTTTGATAGTTTGATTAATATGTGTCTTGGCGTGTTTCTCCTTGGGTTTATCCTGTATGGGACTCTCTGTGCTTCCTCGACTTGATTGACTATTTCCTTTCCCATGTTAGAGAAGTTTTCAACTATAATCTCTTCAAATATTTTCTCAGGCACTTTCTTTATCTCTTCTTCTTCTGGGACCCCTGTAATTTGAATGTTGGTGCTTTAATATTGTCCCAGAGACCTCTGAGACTGTCCTCAATTCTTTTCACTCTTTTTCTTTACTCTGCTCTGCAGCAGTTATTTCCACTATTTTATCTTCCAGGTCACTTATCCATTTTTCTGCCTCAGTTATTCTGCTATTGATTCCTTTTAGAGTATTTTTAATTTCATTTATTGTGTTTATTCATCATTGTTTGCTCTTTAGTTCTTCTCGGTCCTTGTTAAACACTTCTTGTATTTTCTCCATTCTATTTCTGAGATTTTGGATCATCTTCACTATCATTACTCTGAATCTTTTTTTCAGGTGGACTGACTATTTCCTCTTCATTCGTTTGGTCTGGTGTGTTTTTACCTTGCTCCTTCATCTGCTACATATTTCTCTGTCTTATCATTTTACTTAGTGTGTTTGGGGTCTCCTTTTCACAGGCTGCAGGTTTGTAGTTCCCATTATTTTTGGTGTCTGCCCCCAGTGGGTGAGGTTGGTTTAGTGACTTGTGTAGGCATTCTGGTGGAGGGGACTGGTACCTGTGTTCTGGTGGGTGGGGCTGCATCTTGTGCTTCTGGTGGGCAGGGCTGCATCCGGTGGTGTGTTTTGGGGTGTCTGTGAACTTAGTATGACTTTAGGCAGCCTCTCTGCTAATGGGTGGGATTGTGTTCCTGTCTTCCTAGTTTTTTGGCATGGGGCCTCCTGCACTGGAACTTGCTGGCCGTTGGTGGAGCTGGGTATTAGTGTTGAGACGAAGATCTCTGGGAGTGCTCTCGCCAATTGATATCACGTGGGGCTGGGAGGTTTCTGGTGGTCCAATGTCCTGGACTCGGCCCTCCCACCTCAGAGGCTCAGGTCTGACACCCAGCCAGAGGACAAAGACCCCGCCAGCCACATGGCTCAGAAGAAAAGGAAGAAAGAAAGAAAAGAAAGAAAAAAAAAAAAACAGATGGAACTCTAGGACATGTGGTAAGAGCAAACCTAAACAGACAAAATCACACAAAGAAGCATACACATACACACTCACAAAAAGAGAAAAAGGGGAAAAAATCAAAAAATTAAAAGAGGAACAGAGCAACCAAACCAATTAACAAATCCACCAATGATATTAAGCACTAAAAACTAAACTAAGATAAAAATAAAACCAGAAACCAATTAGATGCAGAAAGCAAACCCCAAGTCTACAGTTGCTCCCAAAGTCTACCACCTCAATTTGGGGAACATTCGTTGTCTATTCAGGTATTCCACAGATGCAGGGTTTATCAAGTTGATTGTAGGGATTTAATCCACTCCTCCTGAGGCTGCACAGAGAAATTTCCCTTTCTCTTCTTTGTTCACACAACTCCTGGGGTTCAGCTTTGGTTTTGGCCCCGCCTCTGAGTGTAGGCTGCCCTCAGGAGTCTGCTCTCCACCCAGATAGGAGAAGGTTAAATCAGCAGCTGATTAGGGCTTTCTTGCTCACTCAGGCCAGGGAGAGGGAGGGGTACAGTAGTCATAATTGGATTGTGGGGCCAGCCTGTGGCGGCAGAGGCTAGCGTGACATTGCAACAGCCTGAGGTGCACTGTGTGTTTTGCAGGGAGAGTTGTCCTTGGATCACAGGACCCTGGCAGTGGCGGGCTGCACAGGCTCCCAGGGGGGTGTGGGAAGTGACCTGTGGTTGCACACAGGATTTTTAGTGGTAGCGGCAGCAGCGTTAGCAGTTCATGCCCGCCTCTGGGGTCTGAGCTGATAGCCGTGGCTCCACCCATCTCTGGAGCTCGTTTAGGCGGTGCTCTGAATGCCCTCTCCTCGCACACCCTGAAACAATGGTCTTTTGCCTCTCCAGCAGATCCAGACTTTTTCCCATACTGTCTTCTGGCTAGCTGTGGTGCACTAGCCCCCTTCAGGCTGTGTTCACGCAGCCAACCCCAGTCCTCTCCCTGGGATCTGACCTGTGAAACCCAAGCCTTAGCTCCCAGCCCCCACCCACCCTGGCGGGTGAGCAGACAAGCGTCTCAGGTTGGTGAGTGCTGGTTGACACCGATCCTTTGTGCAGGAATCTCTCCACTTTGCCCTCTGCATGCCTGTTGCTGCGCTCTCCTCCTTGGCTCTGAAGCTTCCCCCCTGCCCACCCCTTGTCTCCACCAGTGAAGGGGCTTCCTAGTGTGTGGAAACTTCCTCCTTCACAGCTCCCTCCCAGAGGTTCCCTATTCTTTTGTCTCTTTGTTTTTCTTTTTTCTTTTGCCCTACCCAGGTATGTGGGGATTTTCTTGCCTTTTGGGAAGTCTGAGGTCTTCTGCCAGCATTCAGTAGGTGTTCTGTAGGAGTTGTTCCACATGTAGATGTATTTTTGATGTATTTCTGGGGAAGAAGGTGATCTGTACGTCTTTACTCCTCTGCCATCTTGAAGGTCTCTTCTAGGGATGCTTTTGACAAGATTTGAAAGACCTTTATACTGAAAACTAAAATAATTGTTGAGAGAAGTTAAAAAACAGCCTAAAGCACTGGAAAGATATACTGTGTTCATGATCTAGAAGACTCAATATTTTTAAGATGTTAGTTCTCTCAAAATTGATAGATAAATTCAGCACAACCCTAATCAAGACCCTAGGAGGTTATTCTGTAGAGATTATTAGGTTGATTCTAAAATTCATATGAAATATAGAGGACTTAAAAGAGCCAGAACAACTTGACAAAAAAATGAAGTTGGAGGGCCTACCTACCTTACTTCAAGACTAATTATTAACTCACAGTAATGAAATCAAGAGAGCTTGTTAATGAATAGATAACATCTTTATTCACCAATAAGTTGGGCAAAGAGATCAATACAACTCAATAGAAAATCTGGAAAGAGACTCACATATATATGGTTAATTGACTTTCAATAAAAGTATTAAGATAGTTCAATTGGTGCTGAAACAATTGGACATCCATGTTAAAAAAAATAATTTGCAGTATATATGAAATTAACTCCAAATGTATTATAGTTCTGAAAATACAGGAGAAAAATCTTTGTGGTATTAGGTTATGCAGAGATTTCTTAGACAAGGGCAAAGCATGATCCATAGAAAAAAGTAATAAATCAGACTTTATCAAAATTAGGAATGTGTATTCTTCAAAAGTCACCGATAAGAGAACAAAGAGAGTAGTCACAAATCACAAATCTGATAAAGGACATGCATACAGAGTGTATAAAGAACTCTCTAAACCTAATGAGAAGGAAAAAGAAGGACAAATATTTGAGAAGACACTTCATCAAAGAAGAAATAAACTTGTGAACAAGGTGATTGATTATTCATTAGGGAAATATAAATTAAAACATAGTGAAATGCCACCATGTATTAGAATATAGAATAAAACATATTAGAATAAAACAATGTTGGCAAGACTGTGGAACAACTAGGACTCTTCTTCGCTATTGATAGGAACATGCAGCAATGCAACTACTTTGGGAAAGACTTGGGCATAAAGACTCCTAGCAACTTTATTTGTTATAGCCCCAAACTAGAAGCAACCCAGAAGTCCATGGAGAGGTGAATGGTTAAACAAATTGAGGTACATCTGTATGATGGAATATTACCCAACAGTAAAATGGATGAGCTATTGATATAAGCAATGATGTGGATGAGTGTCAAAATAATCATGCTAAGTGAAAGAAACCAGATGAAGAATACATACTATTTGATTCCAAATGTGTAAAAGTCAAGAAAATATAAACAAATCACTCATGGCAGAGAGCAGGTCAGCTGTTGCCTGCAAGGGGATACAGGAGAGGACAGGATTACATAGGGTTATGAGAAAATATCTACAAGCAATGGGTATGTTCATCGTCTTGATTTCATGGGTATATACATATGTCAAAACATCAAATTGTATACTCTTTTTGTACACTCTTAAGATATGTGTGCAGTTTATTGTATGTCGATCATAAAACTGTTCTTTAAAAGTACTTACCCTTGTGGAACTTATATTTTACTGAGGAGGAGGTGTAATGACAATAAACATGTATTTTGCATGTGTATATATAGGTGTGTATGTGTCAGATGTTGAAAAGTCTTTTAAAGAAAAAGCAGTGTGAGGATAGAAAGTAATGGGGAGGACAGCTGTTTGAGAGAGGAGGTCAGGTAAATGTAGTATCATGACATTTTAACAGACTAGTGTAAGCACCCTGTAATCTTTTGAAAACTGTTTAAAGATTTGTTTCAGTTTTTTTAAAGTTTCAGGTGACCATTCTCTCTCTCATCTAAAAAGATAACAGCTTTCCCCTAACTTGAAGGCAGATTTAAGATTTACATTTCTGCCATCAGAAGGAACCATATGGGAAGGGTGGGCAGAGGTAAGCAAAACCTACTCCACATGCCCAATAGAAGCCCATTTCTGCTCGAAGAATTTCTTGTGGTTAATTTTTTTTTATTGAAAGGATGAGACCTATTTTTTGAACATTTGTAGAATGGTGAATCAGAAAGAAAGTCACAACCAGAATCCCAGTCTCCTACTTGCCTGCCAGAGAGGCAGTTATCCCTCAGTTTTCTAAAAGGAAAACAAAATTCTCCAGTCACTATCATTGTTGGTGTTGTGTGCATGTGTATGACACCGGTGAGGGACTTTAAAAATCATTGCTCTTGTGGAACTTTTATTTTATTGGGAAGGAGCTGTAATGGTGATGCATGTGTATATGTGTCAGATGTTGAAAAGTCTTGAAGAAAAACAAAGCAGTGTGAGAATGAGCTTTTGAATGAATGGAAGAGGGAAGATTTCCATCAGTGGAGTGAACTGCTTGCTTGTTTCCAGTCATCCTAACAGAGCAGATAGAAACGTGTTCTGGTACCTTAGCAGCCATTACAGCTCATGAGTGGAACCTGAATTTGTTTCAGTTCCAAAAATAGTGATTGCTAATGATAGAGACTTTAGAATATCTGTGTACTGGGGGCATAGAGAAAGAATGTTAAAAAGAAAAGAAATTTAAAATGCTGTGTAACATGTGCTGCAAACTGAAATGTGGTCCTTTATTTCGAAAAAATGCTTTTAATTCTGCTCATCCCTTGGCTTTCTAAAACATAGTCTAAAAATCCTAAAGATGCCACCAGAAAACTACTAGAGTTAATCAATGAATTTGGTAAAGTAGCAGGATACAAAATTAATGTACAGAAATCTCTTGTATTCCTATAACTAACAACGAAAAAATCTGAAAAAGAAACTAAGGAAACACTGCCATTTACCATTGCAACAAAAAGAATAAAATACCTAAGAATAAACCTACCTAAGGAGGCAAAAGACCTGTATGCAGAAAACTATGTGACACTGATGAAAGAAATTAAAGACAGTACAAACAGATGGAGAGATATACCGTGTTTTTGGATTGGAAGAATCGACATTGTGAAAATGACTGTACTACCCAAAGCAATCTAAAGATTCAATGCAATCCCTATCAAATACCAATGGCATTTTCCACAGAACTAGAACAAGAAATTTTACAGTTTATTTGGAAACAAAGGCCCTGAATAGCCAAAGCAATCTTCAGAAAGAAAAACAGAGCTGGAGGAATCAGGCTCTCTGACTTCAGACTATACTACAAAGCTACAGTAATCAAGACAGTATGGTACTGGCACAAAAACAGAAATATAGATCAGTGGAACAGGATAGAAAGCCCAGAGATAAACCCACGCACATATGGTCACCTTATCTTTGACAAAAAAGGCAAGAATATACAATGGAGAAAAGACAGCTTCTTCAATAAGTGGTGCTGGGAAAACTGAACAGCTACATGTAAACAAATGAAACCAGAACACTCCCTAACACCATACACAAAAATAAACTCATAATGGATTAGACACCTAATTGTAAGCCTGGACACTATAAAACTCTTAGAGGAAAACATAGGAAGAACACTCTTTGACATAAATCACAGCAAGATCTTTTTTGATCCACCTCCTAGAGTAATGAAAATAAAAACAAAAATAAACAAATGGGACCTAATGAAACGTCAAAGCTTTTGAACAGCAAAGGAAACCATAAACAAGATGAAAAGACAACCCTCAGAATGGGAGAAAATATTTGCAAATGAAGCAAGTGACAAAGGATTAATCTCCAAAATATACAAGCAGTTCATGCAGCTCAATATCAAAAAAACAAACAACCCAATCCAAAAATGGGCAGAAGACCTAAGTAGACATTCCTCCAAAGAAGATATACAGATTGCCCACAAACACATGAAAGATGCTCAACATCACTTATCATTAGAGAAATGCAAATCAAAATCACAGTGAGGTATCACCTCACACCAGTCAGACTGGCCATCATCAAAAAATCTACCAACAATAAGTGCTGGAGAGGGTGTGGATAAAAGGGAACCCTCTTGCACTGTTGGTGGGAATGTAAATTGATACAGCCACTATGGAGGTTCCTTAAAAAACTAAAAATAGAACTACCATATGACCCAGCAATCCCACTACTGGGCATATACCCTGAGAAAACCATAATTCAAAAAGAATCATGTACCACAATGTTCATGGCAGCTCTGTTTACAATAGCCAGGACATGGAAGCAACCTGAATGTCCTTCGACAGATGAATGGATAAAGAAGATGTGGCACATGTATACAGTGGAATATTAGTCAGTCATAAAAAGGAACAAAATTGAGTTATCTGTAGTGAGGTGGATGGACCTAGAGTCTATCATACAGAGTGAGGTAAGTCAGAAAGTGAAAAACAAATACCGTAAGGGCAGGAATAAAGAGACAGACGTAGAGAACTTACTTGAGGACACGGGGGGAATGGGAAGCTGGGATGAAGTGAGAGGGTAGCACTGACATATATACACTACCAAATGTAAAATGGATGGCTAGTGGGAAGCTGCTGCATAGCACAGGGATATCAGCTTGATGCTTTGTGATGAGGGTGGGAAGGAGGCTCAAAAGGGAAGGGATATGGGGGTATATGTATACATATAGCTGATTCACTTTGTTGTACAGCAGAAACTAACACAACATTGTAAAGCAATTATATTCGAATAAAGATGTAAAAAAATAAATAAAATAGCATGAATTAAAAAAACACATTGGAGAATAATGCAAAGATTTTTCTCTCATTTAACATAAATTTGGTGACAGTAACAGTGGAAAATGCATTGAATGATGCCAGTTGTGTATTGGTTTCTGTAAAATTTTTATAAAGTATACTAATTTCTGTCACTCTGTTTTCCATTTTTCTATCTGAATGGTATTCATCAGAGCACATACTCTGACTCCACGCCCTGAGTCTGGGCTTCCTATGTTAAAAAGAAACCTGTAGGCTCTCACCTGTGAGGCTGGAGCCCTGAGAATCAGGACCCCCCCTCCTGGTTCCAGTCCCTCCCAGCCAACAGAGGTAGCGGAAGTGGAGGCTCACATGGCTCAGGCTTCTGTCATCTCCAGCACCCCAAGACTTTCCCCCACCCCATGCCTGCTGCTGGTCAGAGGTGAATGAGTCCAGTTCTCTCAACCCTGGAGCAGCTACTCTTAATCTTTGGGGTTATGGTTCCTTTTGAGGAACGGGATAAAATCTATGGACAGGGCTTCCCTGGTGGTGCAGTGGTTGAGAATCCACCTGCCAGTGCAGGGGACATGGGTTCATGCCCCGTTCTGGGAAGATCCCACATGCCGCAGAGCGGCTGGGCCCGTGAACTATGGCCGCTGAGCCTGCGCGTCCGGAGCCTGTGCTCTGCAACGGGAGAGGCCACAACAGTGAGAGACCCACGTACCGCAAAAACAAACAAACAAACAAATCTATGGACAAAACGTTTGCACGTCACTTCGGGGGCTGCCAAGAACCCCTGTTCCAGAGGGTTTCAAGTAAGCAGGGTTATATTTCTTTGCCACCAAGTATAGAGGCAGAACTCAATCTGTGATCTACGTAACAACTGTGTAGGTAACAACTATGTTATCAAATTGCGCTTTTAATAATAACCTGTTTGGCTAGGCACCAGGAAGTGCTAGAGAAAGCTAGCAAGGTTGCGCTTTTCCCGCCCTAGGAAGAGCCTACATTTTGTTTCAGCCCAAATCCATCGGTTTTGTATGTATTTTACTAGGAAAAAATATTAGGACAGACTTTTCAGTATCCTCTTCCCACCCTATTTTTTGTTTTCTGCTTTTTTTTTTTTAACATCTGTATTAGAGTATAATTGCTTTACAATGGTGTGTTAGTTTCTGCTTTATAACAAAGTGAATCAGCTATAATATACATACATCCCCATATCCCCTCCCTCTTGCGTCTCCCTCCCACCCTCCCTATCCCACCCCTCTAGGTGGACACAAAGCACTGAGCTGATGTCCCTGTGCTATGCGGCTGCTTCCCCCTAGCTAGCTATTTTACGTTTGATAATGTATATATGTCCATGCCACTCTCACTTCGTCGCAGCTTCCCCTTCCCCCTCCGCATATCCTCAAGTCCATTCTCTATTTCTGCGTCTTTATTCCTGTCCTTCCCCTAGGTTCTTCAAAACCATTTTTTTTTTTTTAGATTCCATATATATGTGTTAGTACACAATATTTGTTTTTCTCTTTCTGACTTACTTCACTCTGTATGAGAGTCTCTAGGTCCATCCATCTCACTACAAATAACTCAATTTCATTTCTTTTTATGGCTGAGGAATATTCCATTGTATATATGTGCCACATCTTCTTTATCCATTCATCTGTCGATGGACACTTAGGTGGTTCCTTAAAAAACTAAAAATAGAACTACCATATGACCCAGCAATCCCACTACTGGGCATATACCCTGAGAAAACTATAATTCAAAAAGAGTCAAGTACCACAATGTTCATTGCAGCTCTATTTACAGTAGCCAGGACATGGAAGCACCCTGTTCTTTGGTTCTCAATTATTCTGTTTCACATAATCCCTCAAATATAATATAGAACAACCAGGTACCTAATGTTCTGTGTTTAGTCTTGACTGTGAAGCCAAATACCACATTTACCTTACACAGTCACTGAGCAGTCTAGCCTCTTGCACTATTCATTTAGTATTTGCTCTCTAATTTTATCCTAGAAGTGAATTTTCCTAAACTGAAGTCTGTTAACAGTACTCTTTTGCTTCTTACAGCTTGTACCTCCTTTTAAGCCTCAAGTAACATCTGAGACAGACACCAGATACTTTGATGAAGAATTTACAGCTCAGACTATTACAATAACACCACCTGAAAAGTGTAAGTAAATCTAGAAGGATTGATTATGTTCTAATACAATTGAAGAAAACAGCCATTTTTTTTAACTGGTTATTTTCAAGGTCAAATTCCACAGTGACTTATTCTGTTCCATTTAAGAACATGGGGCTTTCAGTGTGGAAATATCTAAATACCGGCAGCTAAGAGAAAAGATTTTTTGAGTAAAAAAAAATTATATATGGAAAAGTTGTAGAGTTGAGAATTATGGACCAAATTATAGACTAACTAGCCCTTCCTTACTATTCTCTAATAGATTATTTTGACATCAGCTGAAAGGATTCTGAAATGAAGACCTCCCACGTTTCCCACTGCTCATTCAGACACCACCTTCTAAATTTTGCTAATTCTGGTCTCCTGCTTACTTAGTAGTTTTTAAATTCACTTTAAATGGAATCACTCGTTTTTACTTAACTGTGTCTTAAGCAATAATATCTGTGAAGTCATAATTTGGTTTGCTAGTAATTTTTGATATTATAAATTAAATTACATATCTATTAAAGCTATACATTCATGCACCACTTAAAATCATTCCACATGTACTAGTGTGTGCTCAACACTTTGGTGAAGACCTTTTACTTAAAGGGAAGAAAAGGTTGTTATATAATTTATAAACATTCTCATATGCTGACAGAGGTCTGTATTCTGTCGTCATTAGTTAAGGAGCAAGGATAAAATTGAGTTTCAAGGACACATTTGGCTACAAGATTTCTTCCATCACACAGCTTTTGGCTCACAATAACATCATTTTAGTTTTTTTCTCCTTTGCTTTTTTATTATACCCTTTCCTACATTCCTTCTCCTCTCTTTCCTTTTTAAAAGGCAGATTAGTTGATGGTGCTAATTTACACTGAGTATCCATGAGACGGAAGATTAAAGTGCTGTTTCAACTGTGGATGTAGTCAATTGATTACAGCATTGAAAGGCAAACTAGGAGTCATCTAGGCCAAGCGTTTTTAACCTGAGACCCAGGGCCTGACAAAAAGAGGGACTGTGAACACTGTGAAATGAAAGATATAATTATGTGTGCATATGCACTTTTCTTTCTTTAGACTTGCAAGAGGTTAAGAGCCTCTTAACTTTCATTTTATAAGGGAAGAAATTAAAACCCAGAGAGAAGCTGAGCTTCCCTAAGTCCCGCAGTTAGTGTTAGCTGTAGTCACGAGCAGCAGTTACAGCCTGGCCGACGATGCCCAGGTCAAGCTGTGAGAGGGCAGTATGTTGAAGCACTGCTCATGGTTTGTCACCAGCAGTGGGTGAGGGCTTCACTGCTAGAATCAGAATCTCTGAGAGTTGAAGATGATGTTAGAAAGCCTGTGGAGTTGTGGGCAATCAGCTAAGGACCGTCTGAGTAGAAGCAGTGGATGTAGCCTTGGCATGGTTTCCCCTGGCCCAGCGCGGGCTGTGGTGATACAGTTGTCTGAAATTCTGGGCAACACCACTGAGTTGTTGGACTGGCCTAGGAGTACTTCCCACCATAGAGCCTCATCGTTTGGATATAACCTTAACTGTAATCAGACCACATCGTTCCCCTGCTTCAAACCTTCCAGGGGCCCCACTGCTGCCCTCTAAATCCAACTGCTCACACTGGCTGCACAGCTCTGTCAGATCTGGTCCCATCCTCCCCTCAGACCTCATCCTGTCCATCTTCTCCACAGTCCCTGGGTTCCATCCCCACCTTGAACACACTGTGCCTCACTGTGCCTTGGGACTGTGTGTTTACTCTTCTCTGCCTAGAATTCTCTCTTCCCAGACATATGCGTGAATAAATTCTTACTTGTCCTTCAGATCTCTTTAAACATCACTTTATCAGAAAGCTTTCTTTAGCCTCCCGACCTTAAAAGCAATGCAGTCCATCAGACCCCATCACCACCCACCCCCGCCAATTCTCTACCTTGACACCTTTACTTGCTGGTATCCTTCTGGTTAATTTGTCTCTTTGTTTACTGTCTGTTTCTCCAGCTTGAATGCAGTAGCTCTGAGAAGGATTTGGTTTGACTTATTCACTGCTAACCCCAGCTCTGGGTTAGGTACCTGGCTCAGCATAGGTATTCAATGAATATGTGTTAAATGAGTAAATAAACGGATTATGGCGAGGCCTGGTTGTCTCAGGGCCAGAAGGAGGCCCAACCCTCTCCAGACAGTGCTGTTGCCCTTCACAGCCCAGAATCTGTGTTTGGCTCCACCTCCTCACGTGACTTCACAGGGAGCTTTGGGAAGTTAAGTAGAGCTTTTGGTGTTTGTGGATTCTAATTCTTAGAACAAACTAAATGTGCTATTTTGAAAGTCATAGAAATAGGTAGGCTGTGTAAATAAATGCAAAGCTATGAGTGCATTTTTTTATATCTTTATTGGAGTATAATTGCTTTACAATGGTGTGTTAGTTTCTGCTTTTTAACAAAGTGAATCACTTATACATATACATGTGCTCCCATATCTCCTCCCTCTTGTGTCTCCCTCCCTCCCACCCTCCCTATCCCACCCCTCTAGGTGGTCACAAAGCACCAAGCTGAACTCCCTGTGCTATGCGGCTGCTTCCCACTAGCTATCTATTTTACGTTTGGTAGTGTCTATATGTCCATGCCACTCTCTTGCTTTGTCACAGCTTACCCTTCCCCCTCCCCATATCCTCAAGTCCATTCTCAAGTAGGTCTGTGTCTTTATTCCTGTCTTACCCCTAGGTTCTTCATGACATTTTTTTTTTCTTAAATTCCATATATATGTGTTAGCATACGGTATTTGTCTTTCTCTTTCTGACTTACTTCACTCTGTATGACAGACTCTAGGTCTATCCACCTCATTACAAATAGCTCAATTTCATTTCTTTTTATGGCTGAGTAATATTCCATTGTATATATGTGCCACATCTTCTTTACATGAGTGCATATTTTACTCCAAAAAGTTAAAAGTAAAATCCCAGTGTAGAAGAGAATGATGGGATTGCAGAAAGCCCTGGACTTAGACCTTGCTTTGTGTCCTGGCTCTGCCCCTCACTAGCTCTGGAATGTGACAGGTCAAAGGGGAGTGCAGAGCTGATAATCTCCAGGAGCCCCATCTTTCCCCTGTGTGTGCCTGAGAATCCATCTCTTTAGGAAGGGCACCCAGAGTTCTCTATAGGTTTAAATAACCCTATTTTTAATTTTATTTAAGCATCAGGTTAACCAATCCACAGTGTTCTTTGTTCTGTGTCCCACTATGTGAAGGGTGATGGTAGGTAAATACCTAGCAAAAAAGGATGGACATGGGGATGGGGATGGGGGAGAGACTACTAAAATATGCTGCTAGCAGTGAGGAGTGGCCCTGCCCTGATGCTGGGCCCTAAGTGGCCCAAAAACGTGCATCTAGCAAGCATCATCTAGACTGACAGTGTGTACCACAGTCTAGAGGCAGGAGGACCCTGTGACCTGCCAACTTATTTTCCAATTCAGGGTTTCTAGAGAGAAAAATCAGGGGAAAGAGCTCAGCAGGTGGGCTGAGGCCCAGGTGTGGACACCAGCAGCCTGTCCTTTGTGGCTCCCAGCACCAGGCCGCAGGGCTGGGCTCCTGCCTTAGGGAGTAGCCTCAGTAATTGTGGACTGCAGCACCTGGGTTCTTCCAGGGCATAAGAACAGTGTTTTTTCTTGGATGATCCCTGGGTATATCCTAAATTCCCTTAAGAGGCAGATCAAAGGAAAATCTGTGAAGCCTTGAACTGTGATTACATTTAACATAATCTTTTCTTCTTGCAGCTTTGAATAGTGTTGCTGGTGAGAGACCACTGCAGCTCTCAAGCTGCTAAAAGCACAGAGGTTTTGTTCATAAAAACCCACAGTAGGACCATTAAGTTAGCGATTGTCTTCCCACTTGCCACCTTGCTTTTATAAAACAGAATGGAGTTATTTTTTAGAACAAATCAGCAGTTAGAAAGGCAAATGTTCCTTTTTTACAAACAGCTGCAGTAACATGCCAGATTTTCCTCACTGGTGTTAATTAATTGAACAGATTTTGGAATGTGTCATCTTGCATTATATCCATTAATGGTCCTCTGCCTTCCTCTTAGAGAAAAAGAGGATTTGTTTGAGCTCCTAGTAGCTTTTGCTGCCATATAATTACTTTGGTTAAATGTTCTAAGGAAGTTAGGCAACTAATGCTGCCTGGATCCAGGGATTCAGGTGTAGAATGTAGGGTTGATCACCCTGTTTTCTTTTCCCGGATGTGTGCTATTTGGGTTTTTTTGCATAGTTCATGTCCATCATCATCACTGTTCACTCTGAACCTTCCTTCAGTGCAGGAACGTATTTATATACGTTGACTGGGTGTGAAGGCCTGGCTGGGGCAGCCGGCTGTCCTGTCAGCTGTCACTTGCATCCAGCTCTCCTCCTTCCACAGCCCCGCTGGCCTGCGCAGCACTGAGGGCCCAGGGGAAAGCCTCATTCCTGCCCCAGCACCTTCCCAACTCACAGCTCCTCTTGGGGCCACAGTCAGAGACTTGTCCCTCACTACCGCCAAGCTCAAAAGAACAGGAGGGAGATGGAGTGAGAGGGTGATATAATTGACTTTAAAGAAGATCCAGATGCGGGGCCCTCACATGGTCATCAACAAGATTTAGATTTACATTTGGAAATGGGATTAATTTGTTACTAAAGTGACAGAGTGAAGATTCTCTTTTAACTTTCAGCTGACAGTGCAGCCTCATAGCAATAATACTCCTTGGAAAGGAAATTCAACCCCTCCTCCTGTCAAGAGCCAGGCTGCCCTGGGCTTCAGGCCTCCCTGCTCTGGTGCAAGGCCTGGTTGCAGCCCGGCGAGCTGGACAAGCCCTTCTCTGGCGGACAACACCAGGCTTCCCACATGTGCTGTCTGTTCGCTGTGCAGAAACACACCCAGCAAAACAAAGCTGCTAGCGGGGAAAACTATTCCTTTGAAATGTGATTGGCACGTGTCAGAGTCTGAACATTAAGATTTCAGCTGCTTTTCCCCTAGAGACTTTTTATAGAGTTTTACAGAGGTTTTATATGCCATCCACAGCTCCTACCATCTTTAGTATATCTGAAAATTCTGTGGAAGCTGTTTGACCTAAAAGATGGTTTGCTTGGTACCTAACTGGTATTTTATAAGGAGGCAGAGATTTCCCCAAATCACAGTACTATCTGGAAATGAGGACTATAGTTTAAAAGGTCTGTTTGCAGGAGGGAGGTTTACACAGAGCAGGGAGCCTCAGATGCTACTTGTGAGACTGAGTCCAACACCTAATACAGTGATACTTTCTGGTACATTCAAGGCTACAAAGTTTGCTTAGCAACTTGATCCCATTTCTAGAATCTTCTATTAAAAATAGAATACTGAAAAGAACAGTGAGAAAAGAGCATGAATGTTTGTTATTCCTCAGAGGCATGCAAAGCATCATCCTTTCTGTGTAACAGGGTCAGTGCCCGTGATGCAGTGGGGTCTGGCCTGTATTCCTTCTCCTATTACATGAAATTGATGCTCCCTGGAGAGGTTGGAAAATTAAAAGAATTGGTAGTGTACTTCCTATATGAATTTGAGGAAGTGGAATTATTTTGCTTGAAGAAGGTTGGGAATTTGAAAGACCCTCGCTTATTTCCTGTGGCACAGCATACGACCAAAGGCACTGCAAATGGAGCAGGGAGGTTTAGTGGGGTGAGCTCTGAGGACACAGGGAGGGACTTTGCGCAGAGCCCGGAACAGATGCACAGGGAACGTTGTGGACTGAGCGACTGAATTCATGACACACGTAAAGGAAGAGCATTCTGACACTGCAAGATTTTAATCATCAGAATAGTTATGGGAAGAGGTTGGGTGATCCTTCGTAACCTTTCGAATGCAAGAAAACAGGGAAGAGGAAAGGGAGGAGCAGCTTAAATGGAAGTTGTCTCTTTCCATGTCTTTCAAGTCTCCCAGTTTGTTTCCTCATGAACTAATACTTAGATGCTGGCCTCTTTCCCTCTCTTTCCTTGACTTATTCTCTTTATTCTACTTTAAAGTTTTATCACAGGAAAATTAGGAACAGTAAGTTAAGGCAGATATTAGATGTAGAATAAAGAATGTAAAATCTTAAACATGTAATCAAGGGCTCAAATGAAATGGAATCCTAATAAGCTTTATTCTGCAATCACACCTAAAGCACCATGAAGAAGAAATACAAGCATATGGAGACAGATTGATACTGGATTCTAGGCAGATACTTTGGGTGCCTTAGGATTCTTTGACTTTGTAACTTTGACATGCATGTTTTCATGAAAGTAAAGGTTATTGAAGATCATTTGTTCCTTTTTATTTTTAAAAATCTTGTCTTCTGCAATAGTTTTTCACAGTTTGAGCCTTGAAATGTTAGTCTTGAAGGAGATGATTTGATAGTATTATTTCTTCATAGGTCATGTGTTTGAAAGTGAGAAGGTTTTTGAAATAAGTGTATCCATCCTATGTTTTATTGATAAACACAAGTTTCTGGGAGCTATTGCCTCTGTTAATCTTTATTACGTTAGGGGTTAGAACTATATAGACCGGAGATTATGTTGCAAAAATTACTGTAAAATTAAAATAGCTGTTTCTTGCCCACAGATGATGAGGACGGTATGGACTGCATGGACAATGAGAGGCGGCCGCACTTCCCTCAGTTTTCCTACTCTGCAAGCGGACGAGAATAAGTCTCTTCTGCTACTTCACTGTCATCTTAGATTTATTACTGAAAATGATTCCTGGACATCACAGCAGTCCTAGCTCTTACAAATGCAGGAGCACCTTCAGACATCCCAGACCAGTCCAAGGTCTTCACCCCTCGCCGCCTTTCACCCACATGAGAACACACATATATGCAGACATACTCGACTTTTGTTTTTGCATGAAATTGTATCTCAGTCTAAGGTCTCATGCTGTTGCTGCTACTGTCTTACTATTATAGCAACTTTAAGAGGTAATTTTACAATCTTTGGAAGTCATGAGCCCACCATTGTTCATTTGTGCACCAACTGTCATCTTTTGATCTTTTAATTTTTGTTTTTCCCTAACAGTGAAGGCTAAATGATTCTAGGTACATTTTTTAACTTTCTAGACGATAAATCAAAAACTAATTAGACTAAGAAGATTTAGTTTATAATTCAGAACAAGCAATTGTGGAAGCGTGGTGATGTGCATATGCAAAATTTTAGTAAAGCATATCAGATCAGTGCGTAAAATAGGTATGTATCAGTAAGATCCTACTGGAATTCATTAGGAAGCATTTGAGAGAAGGAATGAACAACTATTAAGATAGATATATACATTTATACATTTAAATTCTTATTCGATACTGCAGAGGAAGCCTGGTATTACATGTGGATGTCCAGATTTCACAGGCAGTTGTTGGCAAAGGAACATTGTTCGACCAAGGAAGGAAGCATATGCACAGCAGAGTAGGTCACTTAAAGGGTCTATGATATGATTTGCACCAGAGAGAGTTTTATTTCCCCTGTGCTTGGAAACCTTTTTCCCTTCTTGATATTATCACCTCTGATGGCTGAAGAATGTAGACAGGTGTAATGATCCTGCTTTTCACCAAAATTTGTACACCAAGGTAAACAGGTGTTTGCCTTATTTGTTTTAATTTTTTACTTTCAGTTCTACGTGAATTAGCTTTTTCTCGGATGTTAAAACTTTGAATGTCCTTTTATGATTTTGTTTATGTTGCAGTAGTATTTATTTTTTAGTGATGAGAATTGTATGTCATGTTAGCAAATGCAGCTCCAACTTAACATAAAACAGACTTACTGCAGTTTCTTTTGACCCATGTGCAAGGAATGTACACGCCGATGAGAATCATGCACTTTTTCTCCTATGTAAAAATAATTTTGATGAGGCTCTGAAATTGTACATATAGATTAGAATTTGGCTTTAGGAGAAGAGATGCTGTCATTTAACCCCTTGGTGCTAAAAATGAGAAATCCCCAACTATCCATGCCAAGGGGTTGAAACAAATGGATGTTATATTTGCTCTTTTGAGAATTGAAATATTATGACGGCCTGGCAACATAATGTAATGAAGAAAATTGAGACCTGGATGATAAGAAATGAACTTTACTTGGCAAAATGAACACATCTCAAGTATTTACAAAGTGGGCAGTAAAGGATAAGGGCCTGGTGTGTTTATTCTGATCATGGTACATTTATCACTGAATTAAGCCATCAGGGAAAAAACAAAACAAAACACAAAAGAACACCTCCAACTTTTCTTTTTCTGTATATACTCATGTCCTCAAATTCCGACATTTCTCACTGAAAGGGGACATGTATGCAAACCTCATCTTTCTCTTTCATTAATGATGATCTTCAGATTAAACCCTTTGGTGCTAGGAGCTGACATTTTCCAAAGCAGCCTATGAAGTCCAGGGGGCTCCTGACTTCTTGGAGCCATCGTGGAGATGTATTTTAGTTAAACTATCTGACAGCTCCCAAATGGAAGACTACAGCATGATGTAGTGTTATGATTGCATTGTATGAAAGAGCAAGTGACTTTCTAAGTAGGATGAATCATATTCATATGCAGATGTCTTAGCCTCTTGACGCTGGAAGTGTGGGTTTACATATATGAAACCACTGCTGGCAGTGGGTGGACCACTGGGACTGACAGGGGGTTAAAGGGCATTTTACTAAGGCAGCTAAGACATATTCAGACATAGATTTTATCCTAATTTTTCATATTTCTACCTGAGTGAAGTTCATCCTTAGTACTGAGTAGGAGTTCATTCTTACTTACACATAGAGCTCAACTTTTTTTTTTCACTTGGAATCATGTTGAATGTCTCACTTTGACAAGAAAGTAGACTAGAAGGTATGTCCTGTAAGTTGTCTTGCATCCATTATATAAAAAAGAAACAGGTGAGAGGAAGAGAGGAAAGCTGAGACTGGCTGGTGTTCAGAGCATTCATTTCTTCAGAGGGAAAGTACACCATACACTAAGCACACAGATAGTTTTGGGGTTTTATTTTCCCCCCCAGATCTTAAGGTGATTTCCATGACTTTGGCCAAGGACACTTCCTAAGGATTAACGACAGCGTTGACTGTGCCTCAGGCCGGCCACTCTGCACAGCTGGCTCTCCGTCCCCAGCTGGTGCCCGGGGCTTAGTGCCCCCGTATCCCCTCCGAGATTCCGTTAGCGTCACACAGGGTGTGTTGTTGGCTTTGATTTTAAGAATCCCTTACTTTCACTCCCTGATCTCAGTCAGCTGGCATGGAAAAACAATAGAAAAACAGAAATGTGTGTAGAAGGAGATTCTAAAACTTCCCTCATGTCTGCCCATAGCTGAAGTTTCGGATTCTGGTGGACAGAAAGGCCTGGCCCTGGAGTCACTCTGTCAGCATAGCAGAAGTTCAGGCTTTGCAGACTCCTTCCTGTACTAACTTCCTTGAAGTCTGCCTCTTGCCATGATGCAGCCATCTTGGAGGAAATTGGCCGTCTCTGCTTGGATCTTTGGCAGGGCTGCTCACAGCTTTGCTTTCCACACTAACTACATAGCATTATTCCAGTGTTTTCCATTTCCCATACCTGATTTCCAGCTTCTTAAAGCTGACTGTTCTTGCAAGGGCCACTTGCTTCTCTTAGAGTACAAAGTAAGGGCCTTCCTTCCTAACTGCAGGGTCTTTCTATTACACCTCAGCGTACACACTTTGCTGCTACTGTTTGTACTGTGTCTACAGTAGAATCCCCTCATCTTGCTCCTGGTACTGCATTACAGGCAAGCATGAAATGTAAAGTATTTATTTAAATAAGAAGAAAACCTCTAAATTGGTAATTGAATTACCTCCCCGTAGCTTTATAGTTTGTGACATTTCTTGACCTTGCTAGTTCTTTCATTAGATCTGCGCAAGATCTAGTCATCTGGTTAAGGATTTTAAGCAGACGCAACTATGAACCCAAGAAACTGTATTACTCTTACTGTTGGTCATACTAAAACTGTTTATTTCCTTAAGTATATGACCCACAAGGATGTGAAATAACTACAAGAAACTGTTTTTGTACACTGTACATCCTTAGTATTTTTACACGTATATGATAGGGATGCACATTATTTTCCTTCGTACAGACAGCTTAAATAAAGCACTATGTCAATCTGCTACTTCTCTGTTTATTGTTGTTGGATGTGGTTCCGTAATCTCAGAAAATTAAATATTATTCTTTTCTAAAAAAAAGATTAATAGCGTCACCTGGTATTAACCCATTCTATATAAAGTGTGACAGGAAAGTATGTAAATTTCTTGTACCCCAAAACACACACAGGATTTATTTTATTACTTCAATAAAATGGCAGTAATGCAACTATACAAACTTTGATGAAGGGCTGCTTCCAAAGGGGGGATGCTGACTTCCCAACAATGGGTTTAGGAGAGATCTGTGAAGCTGGAGATAGAATAGGTATTTTTTTGAGATTTGTTAAGCTCCTAACAGTCCTCACACCAGGTGGTTTGGACCCAGAATTCTTAAGGAATGTAGCTCATCAGTAATGATGTCTTCCTGATAACGTGTTGCGCTGCATACTTCCTTTCTTAAGAGTATATTTTTAAAACGTCATGGCAAATTAACCAACTGAAACGTGGGTAATAGATGGGTAGGATGGTTGGACTACAGTCTGATTTACCTAGGGTCATTTTTCTGATTTTACCTCATAAACCTATATACTATTGTAGAAACTTGGCTTTGCTCCTGTGACTAAGCCAGATAGAGGAACGGCTTTGGGACCAACGTTGGTCAAGCATGTTGTGTGTATGTCACACAGCCAAACTGGAGGACATTCTTACATGTGCTCTTCTCTCAAAACCACTGGGGTTGACAGATCCAGGAGGCTAACATAAAGTGACCTCTATAATTCTTTAAAGGTGCTATTTTTAGAATATTGTGTAATTTATTTCCTGTTCCTGAAACAGAATTAGGGACAATTAATATATCTTATGTGACAACCTTTATGTCTAGCACACTTGATGAAATCAAAAAAACTTCTGAATCTGAATAGAAGTTCTATTCTTTCAGGCTTGAACCTTGTCCATGCTCAAGAGACTCAATGGTCTGAGCGGGTGTATCATCCCACCGCCTCCAGAGCCTAATCCACATCCTTCTGAGAGGCCATGATGAGGAGGAGGATGTGATGTGATGTGATGATGATGACAGATCTGTGCCAGGGAGAACAGCCTGAGGTCAGGGACTTGTCGCGACTGCAGCCTTGCCCTTAGTGTTCCATTGTCATCCTCAAGGACAACACAACACTTTCAGCGCCCATTTTTATTACTTTAAAGCACTTGAGGGCTTAATTGTGTATAGTAGAAATACTATGTTAAACTAAAATGATGATCTGTGTACAGATGTTTGATAGAAGTAAATTTTGTAATTTCACTGAGTACATTTTTAGCCTCCTCTCAATTACTGCATATTGAAGAAGAAACATGACACCACCAAGCCAAAGATGCTTTTTGTCTGTTTTTGTTGTTAACAGAGTGGAGAGGATAATGCCTAGTGCTTCCTGGTGTCTTCTGATTGTGCACAAATTAGCAGGATGATAAATAATGGAGTCTTATGGGATGTTGATTAAAAGCAAATAAAGTTGAAGGATAATATATATAGATCTCTCCAAGAGGGAAAGAAACATGAATGGCAGGAAAAAAGGTTTGGTCCTTAATACCCTTTAGCCTAGTTAAAATATGTGCCTTTTTTTGGTGTGTTTTTTTCATCACTACAAGATAAAAAGGAAACATTTCAAGTCTTCAAAAAATTCATTTATTGAAATTCACATGTGTAACAAAGCATACAAATGAGCAGATATAAAAACATAATAACTTCGAGCCTTTTCTGAAAACATACACCAGGAGGTCTCCTCATCTAGTGTCAGACTTCAGCTCCAGCCCATCCATCCTGCAGGGACCGCTTGGCAATGAATGTGGCGGTGATGACGCAGCCCGCCGCAGTCTAAGGTGGGGTCCACTGGGAAGGTCGCGGTGCATTGTGGCATATTACGTATAAATCAGATGAATGTAAATATCTCTTTGTAAATCATTTATTTCACTGTTTCATCCAGGTCAGCAATCAGATTGTGGCATGCTGGGTAAATGGAAAAAATGATAATAAAAAGTAAGTTTAAATAGATCATGTTCTTCAATGTGATTTGTCTTCTCACTGGTTTAGTTACCTCTTTCTAAGTTTTTGTAGAAAGTTCTTATGCAAAAAATATAGAAATTGTACGTAACCAACTGTGTGAAAAGTTTGTAGGAACATAAGGTGAACTCTTTTAATGCTTTACATGTGAAAACAAGCTATATTCCAGACCTCTGCGTGTCTCTTAGATAAGTGTGGTCTGATGACAGGACACAGCTAAAGAGCCATCTCTTCCCCCATGGACAGGAGAAAGGAGACACTGATTTGTGCCAGAATCTGTTTACTGAAAATTGCTCAGACATTACAGTGAGTAAAACTGGACAAAAAAAACAGGATGTGGATAGACCAAGTGTCCCTAAGAAATTCCTGGTGAAATGATAACAAGCTAACACCTCCAAATGTTTAGATGCAGACAATGTGTTTTAACATATACAAAGGCATTTTCACATGGAAACCACCTACCACATGCTGCAAGAGGGAATTTAGTGTATGTCCTCTCCTAGTTTTAAACAGGAATAAATGTTTCAAAACTAGCTCATGAAAATTGGGTTGAGGGAGTTGCAAGTTAGCAAAGTACTGCTGCCTGCTCTAGCGGATATGGCTGTTCAAATTAGTTTAACCCACGTCAGGAAGTGGTGTCAGAAACCACTGGAAATAGTTACATTGCACAGGACATTTCTCGAGTACCTACTGTGTACTGTGTGGGAAGATGACTAAGACACGGTCTTTGCCCTCCAGGAGTGTGAAGTCACTAGGATGGTAGGGACTAGATAGAGGGCTAGGATGATAACTACCAAATCCCAGTTTTCACTTCAAGAGATGAATTGGAATGTAATGCAGGGACACGGGCCCCATCTGGTCTCTGTTTGGCTGGGTGAGAATCATCTTCAAGAGAAACAAGTGGGCTCTGCACTCCCCAACAGAGACTTCCTGAATTAGAGAGGGCTCTTGTCTACCCAAGTTAAGCCACGATTACTCGTGGAGGATTTCCAAGACAGGACAACGAGCGATCAGCGTTTCCAAGATCAGAGTTTGCACAAGAAAAATATGAAAACTAGCCTGTTATCTTTTTTAAAAAATGAGAAAACGTTTACATTTCACGTAGATTTCCCAGTGTATGTGAGACACTCATGACTTTTTAGTGAGCAATTCTGTGGGTTTCGACACAGGGCAATTAGGGTATAGTGTGCAGCCCCTGCTCTCAGACAGTGGGGGGGCCCCTGACATGGTGAGGAAGTGAGTGGTGTCTGTGTGCATCTCTTTGGGGGTTTGGGAGGTGGATGGATCCTCTTTCGTGGCGCCCATGGGGCTCCTGGAGCACCGTAAGGAAGCCAGGGAGCCCCAGGGCCCTGCCACTGCAGAAAGGGCGCCCCCTGTCCTCAGAGGCTGCCGCCAGATCCATTTGCCCATCAAACACAGGATCTCCAAATAATTTGCCTTCTGGTCCTGACTGAACTGATCCAGTGAATGACTGGCTTGAATGACCCTCCTGTCCCACAGACAGGCAGGCTGCCTGCCCACTGGGTGCTCTGGAAATGGTGGCTTACTTTCTAACTTTAGAGATTCAAGGGCGTCTTTGAATACGAGAATAAGCATAAACTGCAATAGGCACGTTTTCAAAAAAAAAAAATTTAACTGAATTTGAGGTAGAAAAGACACATACCTGTAACATGCACAACACAGAACAGTAAAGACCTGAAGTAGAAGGGAAAAGTATTGTGGGAATTTTTTAAAACCAAGCTCCAGGAAACGGGCAGTTCTCACGAGTCTTCGCAGTTCCCGCCAGGAACTGCCCGTCGCCTGGCCCATTCCCTGCTGGCACTTGCCCAGGGCTCAGCCCACGTTTCTCTCCCGGGCTCCATCGGTTTCCTCTTTCATTTGGTTTTGGTGCAAAGCCCTGCATTCCTCCTCACTTTCATATCACAGTACTTACTGTTCACTGCCCGACCCGTCGTGAGCATTCAGCAAATGTGACTGAATGAGTCATGTACCCTGTTATGTCACTGTCTTCCTGCTAAATAGCTCTCGGTGTCACCCTTGGATGTCTGGATGTTTAGTAAAGAATGTTTCTCGGTTCTTCCCCTTAGGCAGGGAGCATGTCCAGAGAGACAGAATCTTTAGTTACTGCCAAAATCTGGCTCGTCTGCCATCACTTCTTAGGGACATTAGCCATGCCTATTTCCAGAAAGCTGGTTCACTGCCCACACCGCTGTGGACACCGTGAGGTCGGGCTGTAAGGGAGACGAGGGTGTGTGTGCCGACGGGACACAGCCAGTGTGAACCGTGGCTTGAGCCCTCAGCCACCATGTTCCCATCCCTGGACCATCACACTTGTCCCCAAGGCCCCTTGCTGTGGCCCCCCTGGGTGGTGTGGCCACATCTGCAGTTGTCGGTGGCTGCCCTCCAGATTGAGGAGGGCTGACAGCACCCTGGCAGCTGCTCTTCTGAAGTGCTGTCCACAGATGATATAAATGCTCCCCAACTGCAAGCCCGCTATCAGTGACCCGTTTTCTTTGTTCTCATTTTAAACCCTAACAGAGCCTTCTCTCCACAAACCCTGACTTGTGTGTATAATTTGTTTCCGAAGTTTAAATTCAAAGTTTAAAAAACGAGTCTCTCTGGGTGACCTGAATTGTTCCCCAAGCAACCACACTGCGAGGTCCAGCCGAACCTTCTCTGCAGCTTTGTTCCCAAGCCTACAGCCCGGCAGGGACGTCACGGCACCAGCTAGACCCTACGCATACGGATGCTCACAGTTCAGCCTGCCCCGTGTTTCCACCATGTGTCTCTTCTCTGTGCATCTCCACCCGGCCTCTTAGCAGCCCCTCCCAATGGAATATCCCTCCTTCTTGCTCTTTCCCTTGCTCATTTGTACATTTTCCGTCTCTGTGTGGCCAGGTTAAAAAAAAAAAAAAAAAAAAAAAAAGGACCTGCTCCTCATGCCTCTGGCAGAAAAGCCTCTACTTTTAACTCAAGAAAGTAGGTAGAATCCTTCCCCCAACCTCTATCTGGGGCATTTCAAAGCTTGGCCTCAGCTGACAGAGCTCCAGGGAAGCCCCCAGTACCCTCCTCCATGTGTCCCCACTTTGGGAGCCAGGCCACTGCTCTGCGGCTTTCTCAGCTGGGGCCCAGCTCCAGGCTGCTGCCCTGGGAGAGAGGGGCCTCCCTCCCCCTTCCACGCAGTCCATGGCCCAGAGAATGAATACCAGTCTCTCTGGAAGTTCATTTCCCTGCCCATTCATTTCCCAGTTCTAGTCACTCCATTCCTTTGGGCCTGATTTTTCCATCTGTGCAAAATGGATACTAAATGATTTCTCCAAGTGGCCCTTTGAAGCCTCCAGCGAGCACGGTGCTACCCTGCTGGACGGTCATCTCTTCTGGGCCCTGGCAATGCAGAGAGCTCCGTTTTAAAAGGAAGCTGGCTCTATTACCATTTTTTTTAACCAGAAACTGAGCAATGTGGAAGCGAAAAACTTACCTGAGGTGGTCCAGAACTGAGATTTGAACCCAGGCAGTTTGACCTCAAAATCCAGGCTCTTTTTAATGCTATTCCAACCAGCTTAGTGAAAGAGCAACCACGTTTGATATTTCTGGGACTAAGTAGGAATCAAATATATCAGGCAACCCGGAATAAATCAGCCATGTCACCTATGGGTGGTCACCAATTTGTCCTCACCAGTCTCCTGCAGAACTTTGTGGAAACGTGGCTTCAGACATGACCACTGACCTGTAAGAAGGCAGTTCTCCACCCAGCACGGGGCTCAAGGTCGTGAACTGCAGGTCAGGAGAGGCCTGCCTCTGCCCCACACAAGTCACCGAAGCTCTGGCTGAGCTGCGTACCCCTCCGGCCAGCACAGCTGCCAAAGGGGCAGGAGTTCACGGCAAGGTCGCCACAGATCCTCGATTTATTCTTCCCTCCTGGCTGCCTGGCTGGGTCTCTGACAATGAAAGCTCTGTGGCAGGCAGAGTTCAGGCTCCATTTTCCCTGGACTCTGGGGCCTGGCTTTGCTGCCTCTGGGCTCCGAAATCGGAGAACTACAGAAGCCAGAAAAACGCAACGGTAGAGGCAGGACAGAATTCCTTGCAGAAAGAAAGTGAGGACAACGACGCTTTAGCTTCCTGGAAAACAGCAGCTCGATCTGGACTTGGGACTTGCAACGTGGGGGGATGCAGGGAGCCCCGTGCACAGACAGGAGCGGTCAGAGTCGGAGGCCACGCACGCCCAGGGGCGGCACTGCTGTGCCAGGCTCTCCCCAGAGCACACTCCAGCATGGGGGTTCCTTCCACAACCCTCGGGATCCCCAGCGTGTCATCTTCCAGCGTTCTTGAATCTCATGAGTCACGAGAACTTCCCCTGCACATGGGCAGGGGTCTGTGTTTTATACGCACCATGTTTCCATGGTAAATAGATTTTAAGAATTCCCAAAGGACAGACAGTGTCACCAACAGCAGAGAGTGGAGCCTCTGGCTGCCTCATGTTTGAAAGCGTTAAAAATAAAGACAACATTGACATTTGGGGTTGTAATGTGACGGAATTACAGTCTTTTAAAGGCAAGAACCACTTATCTACACTACATGTAATATTCAGTGTTTTGTTCACTTGTCTAATTGGATTAAAATATTTAGCTCCCTTTAAAATCTTGATTGTGAATTTATATTGCAAAATGTAATGTCTGACTCGGGAAGCAATAAGTGGAGCAAATGTATCTGAAGCAATGTAAAATTCAATTTATTTTTCTTCCATGAGTCTTATTCTGAAATTATTCAGTCTTGGACAAAGTGAACTAACTGTTAACGAAGAGCAAGTTTGGCTTAAATGAAGCTGTATGCACTTTTCAATATCAATTACACACAGGGCCTTTAGTTAAAAAAAGAAAAAAAGTTAAACTATGCTATTTGAGTTTGAGGAAGCTTCTCTGAGGGTCGCCAGACCCCAGGTTAGAAATGCCGCGCCAGGGGTCTTACGTCATTCTTTAACAACCCTCAGGCAGCAGGGAGTTAATGACATTTTCGCTGCATATGTTCAAGTTTATTTAAAAAAATATGCAAGTCACTTCGGTTGACAGTGTCTTGTACACAGTTTTGAAAGAATCAGGGCAAACTTTAACAGAGTCAGTTTTTATTTGAAAAATATTTTCTGGGAATGTATCAGTGTTTATTTTTGAGACTGACAATTCGGGTGAAAATCGGGATAAAAACAAAAAAACAACAATTTGGTTGAAATCAAATTGTTTGTTTTCATCTATTTAGAATTCTTTCCAAAAAATCTTGGTTCAGGAGGAGGCTTTTTAATTTATTTTATTCAGTGTATCTGCTGTTCTATTCAAGCACCATCTGTCTCGCAGGTAGCTAGCTTCGTGGAAGCGCCGACATAACTGGGTGAAGCCCTCAGGGCTCAAGGAAGGACCACCACAGACTCTGTGGACACCTCCACGTCCCAGCTGGGCGACCCTACAGCTCAGTCTGCAGGGGCCCTCACTGGAGCTGCGCGGCCCTCACTGGAGCTCACAGTTCTGAAGCCTCCCCCTACCTTCAGGTCATAAATGGGCCTTTCCTCCCTTCGTCATCATCTGTGTCTTTGTTTCTTGTGCGTGTTTCCAGCTTTCTTCATGAATCCTTTGGTGTAACGAGGTAATCTCCATGATTTTGAACATGATCGCATATGTCTGCTGGATCCATGCACAAGTTTAAATCAAATTAGAAAGTAAATTCACTGCCAAAAATGCTCAAAAGTCATAGGGCCAACTGATTAATCACCAATAAGTCGGTTTCAGATGCTGTTTTCTAAACTGTAAAAGTGACGCATCTGAAGGGACTAAAAAGGCATCCCTCCCCAGACTGAACGCTGAAGACGGAATCAAACAGCCTGTTGGGACAGAGCCTATCAGAGAGTGCAAATCAGCTGAAACCATATCCATCATCAAATAAATGTACAAGTAAAATAATCTTGATGTAAATGACAGTCCTCTAAGTGGACAGATCATCTCCATTCTTTCCCGCCTCTCGGATGCCATTCTACCCAAGAAAAGACTCTTAAGTTCCTCACCAGCTGCCGCCACCCATCCCGGCCAGATGTTAGAGCCCCAGGCGCTGGGTCACAGACCCCTGACCCCGCTCCCAGCTGTCAGGCCTTTGGTAAGACTCCCCTGGGGCCCAGGTTCTGCATCCCGGACACCACCCCTCAAGTCCCCACCCCCCAACAACCACAATCACTCCCACGGCCCAGTCGTCCACTCCCGTCCCTGAAGAGAACAGAGGAGAATCATGTTTGGGGTAAGACTGGGTTAGTGTTTTCATGTCTCTATTTCGCTACAAGAACTAACATAGCAATTCATGATGTTTCAAAAGCCGTCTCCCAGAAGTGTTTTCCCCAGGAGTGAAGCAGGAGATTCATAAAGCCAATGTTTTTAATCAGTCCTAAACTAAGAACAAGTCAGAAGAGCAGCCTTGAACTTGGCGATCAGCAAAGTGAGCCACGTCCACTGGGTCAGCTGCAAGGCCGGCCCGACTCTCGCCAGGCTGGCCACCACACGACAGGAGCGTTTCAGGGGAGACGGGAATTCTCATGGCCAAAGAATGTCACAGTGGCAGTTAGGACGTTGAGCGGCCCCCTCGGCCAGGCATGTTGCTGTGCATGTTTCAGAAGTTAAGCAGAAACAATTTAGAACAACAAAGCCTCCTAAACCGGCTAGATGTTTCCTGTCAGAGGCCACTGGCCAACCCGAGCTTGTCATCTGCTTCAGGGCCCAGGGCTCAGGCACAGGAACAAATTGGAGAGATGTGACTCAGCTTCAGAGCAGCTGCCCAGGCCAGAAAATATCCTTCTCTTTTGAGAATCCAGTGGATGGAGATTTTTAGAGTTTGACGTGCAAAATTATTAGGCTTATTTCATCCCGGCTGGGAAAATGGAAGCCTTTAGCTAAACCATCCCGAAACCAGAGACAAGCCAGAGGACTCTCTCCGGGAGAAGGGTGGGTGTGAAGTGGGTATGGCCGGTGACTCTGGAACCCTCGGGAGGCAGCACCCTCCACACACCTGCCGGGGTCACATGGGAGCCTTCCTTACCTCAAGGGCTCCCTGGAAACTAAACTCACAGTTCAAGTTTATTCCACGGCAGAAACAGGTCTAACGCCGCACTTGGGCGCAAAGAGTGAGCCTTTGGTTTAGAGAGTAGGGAGCTTGCCTGGGTTCCTGTCTCCTCTTTGAATGCTAGTATTTGCTAATGAAAGCCAACCTGTTCTCTACCAAGCTTCTTTTGTCATGTTCACATTAAAATAATTCCAAATGCAATATCTGAATCTGAAAGATCCCTTTAGAGATGAGCCAGATGGGCCAGTATCAGATAGCATAGAATGGTCAAATCGTTTCTGTTGCTTCAGGCAAGGGAAAAAAGACCTGCTCATTTTTCTGAAGAATTTTGAGGTTTTAGGGGTTTTTTTAAATGCATTTTACAAAAATTTTGCAATCCATTTGGCAATTATCGGGTTTTTTAAAGCCCTGGAAGAGGTTTCTAAGCACTGATGATCCATGTGAAGATCTAAGTGGGCTGTCAGGTAGGCAGATGGGGAGTTAAGAGGCAAAAACCCCACAGGATAATGATCTGGTCCAGAATGGAGAAGAAACTGCCACATGCTCAGAGCTTGTATAGAAGACTCTCCACAGCCCAAGTTCTGAAGTCGTTCTCAGCTCTTGGAGGCCAGGAGCTCCACTGGTGCTGTGAGTCTCTCCAGCTTTCTGGAGCCCCGATGGCCCCAACCTTTGGCTGGCACCACCCAGGGCCCCCTCAAGGACCTGCCCAGGCAGCTGAGTTCTGGTTGAGGTCTGGCCGCACAGGTACAGGATGAGGTGCCTGCACACATTGGAGGAGCTGGGTGAGGGCAGTGAACATCGTTCCCTGGCTGTTGGCCCCACAGGCTCTCTGCCCAACCTGTGCTTCTCCCAGGACCTTCCCCAGTTTGGGGAGGAGAGAGGAAAAGAAAAACCCTGATATTTCTTTTGGCCTGTAATACGCAAGACAACCTGCCATGCGCCTCGCAGCTGCCCTCATTTAACACTTCCAGTGTCCCTTTGAGTTAGGCTGGTATGGTACCCACTATGCCGATGTGGAAAGTGAGGCTTAGAAGAGACTTCAATGACTTGTTCAGGGCCTAGGGACAACGATGCATTCTGGAATCATTCTCTGTTCTTTCTGCCTCCCAACACTTTCAGAGGCTCTCAAACCCTAGTGTCTTCAGTGAATTATCCAAACAGCTCGTTAAAATGCAGATTCCTGGGCCCTGCTCCCAGAGATGCTGTCTTGGTGCGTGTGAGAAGAAGCCCTGGAACCCATCTTCCTTTATTTATATGTTATATGATGCTTATACAAGCAGCCCGGATGCCTGTGTGACTGTAGGGCATGTGGCTTGTGCACCACCCTTCCCTGCGAGCAGCCTCAGAGGCCCTGGGAGGGGACAGTGCAGATGTGTCTCTGTCCCCCGGCCTGAGCTCAATGACTGGCTCCCGGTGATGCTCATTTACTATTTGTGGAACAAATGAGGACTTTTGCAGAGGGGTTTGGGGGGCTGAGTGGGAAAAATCCCTCAGAGGACAGTGGCTCCTCTATACCTGTTTGGGCACATGGCCATTTTGAAAAAAGAGTGAGACAATGCCTCATCGTTTTCATTTCCTGATGCATTTTTCCCATTAATCATTCCAAGCACTTCTTGCACGGCGTCCCCCGGGCACTCATGGAGCACCTCATTATCCTAACAAACTGCTTGATGGGGTAAAAAGCCCAGCCTCCCTGACAGGGAGAGAAGCAACTTAGGGGAAAAAAAAAGGTTTCATTCCCTACAACAAACTCACCTGGACACTCTTTCCCCCATTATCCCTGCTGGTGGCCCCAGACCTAACCTGAACGGGGAAAGTCTGTTAAGGAGTCAGACTTAGGCTCCATTTTCAGTGTCCCTACTTGCTAGCTGTGTGCGCTTGTTTGAGCCTCAGCTTCCCCATCTGTAAGATGGGGATAATCAATCTTGCAGGCTTGTTCAAGAGTAATGAGAGTTAATGCATGCTATCTATGGAACACTGCCACACCCTCCACAAGCACTCCAAACCCTAGCTCAATTATCAGCCAGCTGACTTAAAGCAAGACTCCTACATTCCATTCACAGGGACTCCCCTAATTGGGAGCACCTCTTTCCTTCACCAATTCAAACAGACACGTCCCCCGGGGGCAGTTCAAAGCCGACCTCCTCCAGAAAGCCTCCTGACCACAGCAGCCCGCCCTGCTCTCCCGCCTCCCGCACTCCTCGGCGGAGGTGCACTCACTCCGTGTGGCTTAGGTGCTTCACTGTGGGTCTGTTCTCCCGTACGAACTTTAGCTCGCCAGAGAGGGCAGGTCCAGGGCCCGCACTTGTGTGTCCTCCACTGTGCCCAGCACAGTCTTCAAGATCTCCCTCCCAGCTTCTTCGCTAACCAACGTGACCCCCCGGGGATTTTAGCCTGGTAAGACGCAGCCCTGTAAAAGGAACAAGGGAAAGACCATGTGTACCCCGGTGCGTGCTCTGGTGGGTGAGGCGCCCTGCACAGTACCTGGGATCTCAGACGTCCCACCTCTTCAGACAGGCTGTCTCTCCAGCAGAAGCTGGCTCTGCTTGTTGAGGAGGTGCACAAGCTGCTGGGCTGTGGCCTGGCTGTGCTTGTCTAGTTGCTGTAGCCTGGAGAAAAATCCACCGCAGAATTAGAGATGGGTTCTGAAAACTGGGGGCAGTAGGCCTCAGAGAGCAGGGGAGCAAAGACTTCAGCCCCCTCCCTGTATTCCAGGGCTCTGTGTGCTGGAGGGAAGGTCCTGACAACGAACTACGAGCTGGGAGTCAGGGTGACCCTGAAGTGAGGCCCTTGGACAGACTCCCTAAGGTGAATGGAAGTGTATCAGATACGAAAGGGAATTGGGAGTCTTTTCGGTGAGCTGTCAGTTAGGGAGCCCACAGATAAAACTGAATTAAAACTCAAACCTTAAACTCCCAGAGGTCAAAGATGAGGGACCTAAATGCCTCCACTGTTCAGCTGGAAACATCTCTGGCAGGCTGGAGCAGACAGCCGGTCCCGGCTGGGGAAGTGGGCGAGGGAAGGCGGAAACACTGAACTAAGGGTTTTCCATTATTAATCACTCAGTCAATCACGAGCTCCGGCATCGCTGACCAGATGTCTTTAAAGATCCTAAATTTGTCATTCTGCTGATGGGCTCTCCTCTCCAGACTTGCTAATTCACTATTATCCTCATTTGTCCACAGACGGCTTCCTACAGCCAGTAGCGCACTCACCCATGGAAATGTAGGCCTTGGATTAAATTTAGACTTGAACAACTACCCAGAACTGTTCCGGAAAGAAGTTGGGTGTGTCATATGCCCTTCCTCACAATCCTCAAAAAGCACCAACAGTGAAATTAAGGTGTATTTTCACGGGAAAAGGATTTTAAAAGCTCAAGATGCATTTCAAACTTCAGGCTACATGTCCCGCATTGAGTCAAAAACTTCGAAGATGGTTCTGCAGACCCTGGGCTCAGCCTGCCCTCAGTTCAAGCTCTCCTGCAACCCCGTTTCTGGCGGGCTCCGAGCACAACTAAACATCTGCAAGGGCAGACATTCGGGACTTAGGTAGGGGTGGGCAGACTTGTTTACTAAAATGATGCAGCACCTGGAGACAGGTAGAACTAAAACTGCACCCTGGGAAACCTAACAGTGGTCTAGTACTTTACTCACGCTCTCCTCGGGTTCTTCCGCCAGTGGCAACCCTCCCCATTTCCCAGATGGCACCTACCGCCTGCCCCAACCCCTTCTCGAGCTCCAGTGGGTTTTGCAGGAGGCTGTTCAAGCTGCCCCAGAAGGCACACTTACTGCACCCCGGTCTGCACCCCTATCCTCTCCGCCGAACGCTCTGTGCTCTGGGTTTTCAGTCACACCTGGTTTTCTACTACCCCTCCTTCGAAGTGTCCCACATTGCAAGGGTGAGAGGAGGGAGCTGGAAATACCGGAGGCAGGGGTCTAGCAGGCGCTGCGCATGCTCCCCAGGTAGGAGCCTGCTCTGACCACGCCCATAGGTCTATGCCCCGCCCACTGCCCCTGCTGTGTCTGGAGAGAGCAAGGACCAAAGACAGTCCTTTTTTTTTTTATACAGCAGGTTCTTATTAGTTATCTATTTTATACCTATCAGTGTATACATGTCAATCCCAATCTCCCAATTCATCCCATCACCACCCCCCACGGCCCCGTTTTCCTCCCTTGGTCTCCATACGTTTGTTCTCTACATCTGTATCCCTATTTCTGCCTTGCAAACCAGTTCATCTGTAGCATTTTTCTAGATTCCACATACAGGCGTTATTATACAATATTTGTTTTTCTCTTTCTGACTTACTTCACTCTGTATGACAGACTCTAGGTCCATCCACCTCACTACAAATGACCCAATTTTGTTCCTTTTTATGGCTGAGTAATATTCCATTGTATATCTGTACCACTTCTTCTCTATCCATTCATCAGTCGATGGACACTTAGGTTGCTTCCATGTCCTGGCTATTGTAAATAGTGCTGCAATGAACATTGTGGTATGGACTCTTTTTGAATTATGGTTTTCTCAGGGTATATGCCCAGTAGTGGGATTGCTGGGTCATATGGTAGTTCTATTTTTAATTTTTAAGGAACCTCCATACTGTTCTCCATAGTGGCTGTATCAATTTACATTCCCACCAACTGTGCAAGAGGGTTCCCTTTTCTCCACACCCTCTCCAGCATTTGTTGTTTGTGGATTTTCTGATGATGCCCATTCTAACTGGTGTGAGGTGATACCTCATTGTAGTTTTGATTTGCATTTCTCTAATAATGAGTGATGTTGAGCAGCTTTTCATGTGCCTCTTGGCCATCTGTATATCTTCTTTGGAGAAATGTCTATTTAGGTCTTCTGCCCTTTTTTTTTTTTTTAACATCTTCATTGGAGTATAATTGCTTTACAATGACGTGCTAGTTTCTGCTTTATAACAAAGTGAATCGGCTATACATATACATATGTTCCCATATCTCTTCCCTCTTGCGTCTCCCTCCCACCCTCCCTATCCCACCCCTCTAGGTGGTCACAGAGCAAAGAGCTGATCTCCCTGTGCTATGCGGCTGCTTCCCACTAGCTATCTATTTTACGTTTGGTAGTGTATATATGTCCATGCCGCTCTCTCATTTCGTTCCAGCTTCCCCTTCCCTGCCCCCACACCGTGTCCTCAAGTCCATTCCCTATGTCTGCGTCTTTATTCCTGCCAAGGAGAGTCTTATTTCCTGTGTTTGTAGCTACTTAAGACCAGGTTCGGGGTCTCCCTCGCCCTGAGCCTGGGTTGCAGTCTGGCCCCGCTCGGGCTCCCGATTCCCTGGATCAGGCTGGGGCAGAACCCAACCAACAGCAAGGATCTTCCATCCAAGTGTGAGCACTTTCCTGCTTCCGTACTGTATAAATTACATTACCTACCCTCCCCCCACCCCTCCCCCGCCTTGTCCCCATTGCCCTCCTGTTATTGGAGGAGAGAAAAAAAATGTTCCTCTGGTGAAGCTTTGGCATCGCAGCTTTGGGAGGCCCAATCTGCCCCCACTGCCATCCACCACGCTGTTACGTGCAGCAATTGTTCCTGAGAGCACAGCCTCAAACCCACCCCAGTGGTATCAGACCAAAGCGAAGTTTTCCTCCACCGAATCCTCAGCATGGAGAGGCTGGGAGGAGCAATGACATCGACATCCCAGGGAGCAGAGAAGCCAGGCCAGCCAGCTAGGGCCAGGGGGGCATTCTGCCCAGGCTGACCCACTCATCTGAGCAGCGACTCTGCTGTCCAGCACTGGAGTGGGTACCTTTGAAGACACAGAGGTGTTGAGAACAGACTTTTTCCTTGAGAAGCAAACAATCTAATGCTTTGCTATTTAAATCAGACAGGCAAAAACATCCTCATTAGCAGCTGAGCTCTCTAAACCATCAGGTGTAGGTGGCTTTCCCCCTCCAGTCAAGTCTTGGGTGTGGAGAGAGCCACAGGCTAAGAGCTACCGACGTATTAGTAGCCCACTGACTTCAAGTTTGCTTGAAACAAATGAAACAGCAACATGTGATAAATAGGTGACACCACCGAGGCTTAAAGTCAAGAAGGCGCCAGGAGTGGTCATCCTCCACGTGGTCCCTTGCCCTGTGTATGGATCAGTGAGATAACGTTCCTGCTGACTGCTGGGTTTAGTGTGTGTTTTGGGGCTCCTCGAAAGAGTGGCTGCCGGATTCAGGGCTATGGGCTGAGCCAAAGCCTTTTCTCTCAGCACAAACAGCCGGGCGTGGGCTGGCCGCACCGCTCACCGCCAGAAGTGGGGTCAGGTCCTGCCTAGACCCTCCTCCAGTGGAGCCCTCAGAACCTAGATGAGGCTCAGCTGGTGGTGTTCTGCAAAATGTGGGCCTTGGAACCCTGCAGCAGATATCCAGGCGCCCAGGTCCCGCCCAGGCCAGATCAACCAAGTCCCCGGGTGTGAGCCCCATACCAGCAGCAAACCAGGGTTTTCCTGCAGAAGCACCACTGATATAAGGAGTGAGACCCTTGGGAAAGTCCTGCCTTCCCTCCAGGAGGCTGAAGCCTCACTAGCTTCACAGCTGAAGAGCCAAGGATGGCTTCACTCTGATTCAACTTGAACTCCAAGCAGTCCCTCTAAGGAGTATTTTTTCTCCCTTTAAAAAATACGCTCCCGGGCTTCCCTGGTGTTGCAGTGGTTGAGTCCGCCTGCCGATGCAGGGGACACTGGTTCGTGCCCAGGTCTGGGAAGATCCCACATGCCGCGGAGCGGCTGGGCCCGTGAGCCATGGCCGCTGAGCCTGCGCGTCCGGAGCCTGTGCTCCGCAACGGGAGAGGCCACAGCGGTGAGAGGCCCGCGTACTGAAAAAAAAAAAAAAAATGCTCCCTCCTTTCTCAGAGTCAGCCTCTATTGTGTCACTTTATTGCAGCAATAAAGTCAATCACAAGCTCAGAAACGGTAAAAACAACAACAAACCCAAATTCACATTTGTTAAAAAAAAAAAAAGGCAAACACTACAACCCAGGTTTTACATAAAACGGACTTTGTTATGGAAATATATTTCAGTGGCGGCTCTCTCAAGGCCTATTTTGAATATTAGGAAAACAGACATTTTTTTAATTAAAAAGTTATTTTTTGTAACAGCCTTCCCCAAACACTGTACAACCCAGCCTACGCTATTCATGAATGCTTTATTACCATCAGCTAAAAGAGATTTCTTGGGGTGTCCTATTGACACATACACTGTTTTATTTTCCATGGCGGTTACTGCTCTCATTTTTGTTGTGCTTCTAAGTTCAAGTCTTCAGCCAACCATAGCTGCAGCTGCCACCACTGACAAGAGCTAACATTTACTGAGCCTCTGAGCTTATTCCTCCATTAAAACTCACTACAATCCTAAGAGGTACGGCTAGGATTATCATCCCATTTTACAGATGAGAAAACGGAAACCGACAGGTTCAATTAACTTGCACAAAGTCACACAAGGAATAAGTGGTAGAGCGTGGAGGCAAAGCTAGGCCGAGTACAGGTGTTCTTAACCACCGTTAACAGTTGGTTAATTCACTGAGTTACCTCAGCAAACCAACCAACTCTTGGTAAACAGTTCTCATGATGTCAAGAAATACAAAAGATCCCTTCCCTTAGGGGGTTCCCAGCCAATTAAGGAGACAAAAAGGGTGCTGCACTGAGCGTACCTCCAAGGCATTAAACCACAGGGTCAATACGGTAAGTGCAAGGACCAGGAAGGCTTGTGCCTACTTAGGAAATGGATCACCATTTTCACCATCATCTACTAAGTGCTTACTATGTGCCAAGTGCTTATCATTTATTAACTTTTTAGTGCTCATGACAATTCCATGAAGCAGGAACTGTTGTTATCCCCACTTTAAGGATGAGGAAACTGAGGCATAGACAGCATATGACTAGTCCAAGGTCACTCGGCTGGAAATTTGGGATGTGAAAAGATGAACGGGTATTGGTCTGGCAGGGGCCAGGGCAGGGCCTTCCCACATGGGAGGTGGTACTGTAAAGGCAGTGGTGTCTGGAAACTTTGATCTGTGCAGTGTGGCTTGACCAGAGGCTGTGGGCTGCTTGGAGGGAGGTGATGCTGGGACCCAGTAGCGATTTGAGCCGAACTAACAATGGATGTTGTCCTTCAGACAACGGCATTGCCATTTACTAAGAGAGGATGGGAGGAGGGACAGGCCTGGGGTCAGGGTGAGGTACCTATGAGACGCCCACTCACCCCCCCAGCACTTATTCAGCTTGGGGCCTAGAAGTGTCTGGCTGGATCTCCAGCTGTGCCGCCCAAACCTGTCGAGAGGTAAGGCCGTGAACGTGCCAGGAAAGCCTGGCAGAGATTTTCAAGTTTGTTAAAATTACAGATACCCAGGCCCCCACCACCTACTGGCCAAAACCTCTGCTGCAGCGAGAATGAACATGGCCAGGCCCAGGCCTTGGGGAGGAGCCGCCTGTCAAGGCTGGCAGGGGGCACGGAGCCAGAATACACTAATGATTGACGGGAGGGCGGATGAAGGCCGGGAGAGGAGAGAGGCTTGTGGGAGAAGCAGGGCAGCTTGTGAGTGGCCGCCTGCCCTTCAGTAGGGAACTGTGGCAGAGGCTGCTTACAGGGGAGGGAGAGGCGAGACCATCCGAGAGAGGGGCCTGTCTGAGCACGAGGCAGCAAGAGGGTGTGCTGAGGATGGAGAGACTTGAGCCGCTGGGCAGGGTGCCCTGGAGGAGGGAAGAGAAATCCTCAGAGCTGGGCTTCCAGAGGCAGGAGGCACCTGGGCAGCAGGCAGGCCCTTCTCCCAGAGGCAGAGGGAGGCAGGCAAGGTGAGCCTGAACCTGAGAGGCCTCCTGCTCAGCAGCCTCCTTATTCTGCCGCAGGTAGAGGGTGCGACGGTTTGCTGAGAAAGGAGGCCACGAGACAGGAGGTGCTTTGCAGGATGAGGGAGCTGGCCAGGGGCAGTGTCTCCTGAAGGGGTGCCTTCTCAGGTGGACACTGGCATCCCAACCTGCCCTCCGGATGATCTCACCCCCTTCTCCGAGCCCTGCAAAGCCTGGGTCAGTGGGCCCCAGACATCCTTTGGCTGCTTCCACCCACAAGCTGGCGGCCCCCTCTGCCTGGAACATGACTCCTCCTAACTCACAGGGCTGGAAACTACTTGTTTTCAACGTTCAGGTCTCAGCATAAATGTCCTTCTGAGAGGAAGCAATTTCTTGTTCTGTTTGGGCCCTTTGTTTTGAGCCACTTCCTGAACAAGGCGTGAAGTAACTAAAGCAGAGAGCGAGGCTGCCCTCAGGGCCCTTAGGAGGGGCCTTTCAGACAGCAGCCCCTCCTGCAAGGAGGGGCCAGCCGACAGCCTGCCAACCACACAGAGGTTCTGCACAGCAGGAAAGAGAGCGGAATCATCAGCTTTCAGACTTCAATCCCTAATTGGGATGCTCCTTTCCCAAGGCCTATACCTCATCTCTGGAACAGGCAGGTGTACATCTCCGGAACAGGAAGGGGAGGTGTTCCATCCTCTCCCAGAGACCCCCAGGACATGCTCACTGTCTGCACCGTACTGTCCCGGCCCCCAGGGGAGCTGTGGCTAGGCCAGGCCCCTCAGGGGCAGGAGGCCATCCCTTCCTGAGAAGCCCCGGGGCTCCCCTGTCCTCACAGGGCACCGCAGCCACAGGAAGGACACTTCCAGGCTACTCTGCACCCAGGCTGGGGTCACCATCCCGATCAGGGCCCATTTCCTTAAGGACCTGCCATCACTGGGCAGACTGGGGCCCCTCAGAGGAGAAGACCTGCTGCATAGCAAGGGCTCACCTGTACAAAGGCTCCCTGGGAATTACAGGCGGGCAGGGGCAGCAGTTACGATGGGAACAAGCAGGCCCAGGTTTCCAAAGCCCAGGATGCAGATACAACTAAAGGAGACTGAAATGTGGGCTGGGCCCAGGCACGTCTCTATTGGTCCAACAGTGATGCTCTCCGCCACACCCCGCATGCACAATCAGAACCAACATTTTTTTTTAAATATGCACGACTTTAAGATAAGATGGAGCAAGTGGTGAAATACAAAACAACTTTATGGAGCTGAGTGGGCTGGGAAAAATATCTTATGCAAAACAGAAGCAGTGCAAGCTGCCAGCTCTGGTCCTATGCTTCAGACACTCATTTGCTATGAATACTGTGAAAGCAAGTGAATACATATATTTAAATTTTTGTATGTTGTATGTGATACATACAAAATATATGCAGTGTCTAAATAAGTTATGAGGCATAATAATCAAATGAACACTTGTGAACCTGGTGCCAGTGCTGTGGGACCACTCCCTATGTATTTTCTCCAGCCCAGCCCCCTACTTACCCCGGAGGTGGCCAGTAACCTCATGCATATATGGTTTTTGATCAGAGGTTTTAGTTTCGCTCAACATGTAACCTGGGAGCTCCCTACAAACTACTGTGGGTGGTGTTTTGTTTTGCTTGATTGTTTCTGGTGGCGATCGTGGTAAAATGTCTTTTGTCCTGCAATGTTTTCAGACTAGAGCCCCTTCTCAGATAAGTGTTTGCAAAATGCTCAGACCCACGATTTCCCTGGAAGAGGGGCTTCCTCATGTAAAGGAAGAACACTTTTCAGCTAACATGTGAATTTCAAAGGTGCACATACTGTGACCGTAAAATGTGCACTCAGTTCTCTACTATTCCCAGTGGAGTACTAATATTTACTGAGCATTTACTAAAGGCCGGGGAGTATTGTAGGCAGTAACTAATGAATCCTCATAACAATACTACAAGTAGGTATTTTTATCATCTGCATTTTGTGCATAAGAAACGCCAGGCACAGAGAAGTTAGTCATTTGCCCAAGTTCAGACAACCAGAAGGGGTGGAGCCAGGATTAACAAGCCACACATGGAGGGTTCCTCCTTCTGTACCCTTCGCACATGGGTGGGACCACCCTAGTCACCTGTCTCTGAGTCCTCCTTGCCTCTTCCCTCTCTGTCCACATCGGTTCTGTGGACCATCCCCTAAACCTTCTAAACCCCTCCACAGCTTGTTCTATCCCACGCATCCCACCAGAGCACCCATCTACACTTACTACAGTCATTGCCGGTCGGCCTCTCCCACTGAACAATGAATAACGTTTAAGGACAGGAATGGGACCTTGTTCAGCTTTCCATCTCCAGCACTTAGCAAGGTGCTGGACAAATGGTGTCAGAAAGAGCAAACCGGGCTTCCCTGGTGGCGCAGTGGTGGAGAGTCCGCCTGCCGATGTAGGGGACGCGGGTTCGTGCCCCGGTCCGGGAAGATCCCACATGCCGCAGAGCGGCTGGGCCCGTGAGCCATGGCCGCTGAGCCTGCGCGTCCGGAGCCTGTGCTCCGCAACGGGAGAGGCCACAACAGTGAGAAGCCCGCGTACAGAAAAAAAAAAAAAAAAAAAAAATGAAAGAGCAAACCACTTACCAGTGGACAATATTTATACCAAATATAATACCTGTAATTTCATCTATAGTATAAGTACGTTTTAGTATTTAATAACTTTGTTCCTGAAAGAACATAACATATAAATCAAATAATTGTAAGTATGCTGTTGAAATCTGTCACTTAATTAAAAGAATCCTAGAACAGATGAATGAGTGCTGGACTTGGAAACAGGAGACATGGGTTCAAATTCCTATCACAAACTACCTATTTTACTTGGGCAAGAGGCTTGATCTCTCTCAATCTCAGGTTCTCCACTTCTAAAACTGAGCAAAGAATACCTCCTGACCTCCTGAATCAGAAACCCTGGGGGGTGTAGCCAAGCAGTATGTGTTTTAATAAGCCCTCTGGTTGATTCTGATGAATTCTCAAGTTTAAGAACCACTGGTATGCTATAATTCACAGTATCAATCACGTACAAAATGAGTTCTTCTGAAGAATAATGTATTTTGCGTGGCTCCAATTTTGATAATCAAAACAGCCAACTGTCTAAATGAAAACTATCCTAGTCTACTCCTAAGTTTTGGTGTCAGTCATAAAAACTTAAGCAAATTGTGTGATCACTTTGAATCTCAGTTTCCTCACATGTGAAATGACAGGATAAGCTAGAAGTGGATCAGCAAACTTCACACCACAGGCCAAATCCAGCCTGGTCCACTGTCTGTTTTTGTACAATCTGCAAGTTAAGAATGTTTTTTACATTTTTAAATGATTGAAAAAAAAATCAAAAGAAAAACAGTATTTTGTGATGTGAACATTCTCTGACATTCAACTTTCAGTGCCCCTAAATAAACTTTCATTGAAACACAGCCATGCTCATCCACTGGCGTATTGTCTATGGCTGCTTTTGCACAGTAACAGCAGAGTTGGGGAGCTGCAACAGAGACCATATGGCCACAGAGCCTAAAATATTTATTACTTGACCCTTTAGAAAACAAAGTTTGCCAGCTCCTGAACTAGAAGATGACTAAGTTCTCTTTGAACTCCAAACTTCTGCAATACTGACTTTATAGAATTGTACTATGTTCCTATCCTCAAACACCGCCAGCTATCTAGTCAAAACAGTACACCTAGGTTGCCCAAGTCGAAGTTTTGAAAACCCAATTACCCTAATTACTACTGCTCTAGGTAATTAATTTGGTGAATAAGCCATATTAAAGTTGTAGACTTTGTTCCAATGCTTAAAAATTGCTGCCACATTTTATGAAATTCCGTCTCATTAACGTGGCCATACAGATCAGCTAGAATAAGCCACATGCTCGGAAATCTGGAACACATTCTAGCCAGCTATCCTCACTTAGAAAATTAAGGCAGTTTCACTAGCTGGTTTGCTGTTTAAATATCCTTTGCCCAAATCTACCCTTTTCAATAATGATTTCAATGGAGGAATTCATTCTAAGGGTCCTGAAATTCTGGGGAGAGTTTACTTTTCCAATAAAGACAATTTACATTCCTGTACTGCCCCTTTAATTTTTCATTCTCTCAAATTTCCAATGAGCCTTGGCTGCCTGTGGAGTACAGCAGGGGGTGGCGGCTTAGGGCAGCAATGGGGAAAAGACCCCTGCTCTTCTCTTCAAAAGGGTCAGGTCCTGTTAGACATGTTAGAGGCAACTTAGGGGTCATTCAGTCCTGCCCATTATGGTGAATCTGGGCCCCAGAGAGTACAAGTGATCTGTACAAGGACCCACAGACTGTCTAGAGTAAATCTAGGACTGAAACCCATGTCTCTTGACTCCAGATTAGTCCTCTGCAGCATTTCAAAATCCTTTTTTTTTTTTTAAAGGCCCTGACTTCTATTCCATACTAAAACATAAGGACCTTGAGAAAGGTGACACACTGGGCAACGTACTGGGAAATGGCTGACCCATTTCCCCAAAAAGGCTGGGGAAGAAGGAGGCAATCCCTAGCTCAGTGCTTTTCTACCTGCCTCCGTGAAGAGCACCAGTTTGGGTTTTATTATTGTTCTTTTTTGTTTTTTTGTGGTACGCGGGCCTCTCACTGTTGTGGCCTCTCCCGTTGTGGAGCACAGGCTCCGGACGCGCAGGCTCAGCGGCCACGGCTCACGGGCCCAGCCGCTCCACGGCATGTGGGATCCTCCCGGACCGGGGCACGAACCCGTGTCCCCTGCATCGGCAGGTGGACTCTCAACCACTGCGCCACCAGGGAAGCCCCTATTGTTCTTTTTTAACTTCCACTCTGTTGCAGACTGATAGTTTTGTGAAGTACTATAAAAATGCTGTTACACTGCCTAATTGCTATAAAAGTTTCTAAGCACCTTCAATCTCTGTTCTTACCTTGTCACCGACCAGTTTGAGGACTCCTTGGTCTGGGAACCACAGACTGGCGTTGGCATGAAGGGTGCAGGAACCAGAGGCCAGAAGCTCCCAAACCAGCTTGGAAAACTCTCTGGCGGCGGCTCAGGCGCCACAGGACTCTGGGCGAGACTGAGGCAAGGGAGGGCCCCGGCGGTGGCACCCTGGAGTCCCTGACAAGGTCCCTGGCTCTCTGCTGGACCAACAACTGCTTAAAACACAGCTGACTCTGGAAAAGAGGCACAGTTTCCCCTCAGGTCATTTAGGAACATCTGCTGCGTAGCTACCTTGCAGTCTTAAAAGAGCATGTGCTATCTGACCTGGCTGAGCTTGTAATTCCCTTGGAGGGCTGGGCATGAATAAAGGATCTGCACCACGAAACAGCGGGGACAGGAGCTGACATGGCAAGAATCTTAGACTCTGAAGGACGTAGGAGACCATTTGCCTTAAGCCTCAGATACCCTTAACCAGTTCTTTGTAAAACAAGAGCAGAGTCATGGTGAGCACAGCTCCAGTGTGCAAAGAAAAACAGGACAGAGGAATGAAAACTGTTGAAAATCATAATCTTTGCAGAGTAGCATCCAGGCCACTTAGATGTTCTAGGAGAAAAACCCACATCACCTCTCCTGCCACACCCGGCCTAAACCTAAGCTCGAGCACTCTCTTTTCAAAAATTAGTTATTTGGGGCTTCCCTGGTGGCGCAGTGGTTGAGAGTCCGCCTGCCGATGCAGGGGACGCAGGTTCGTGCCCCGGTCCGGGAGGATCCCGCATGCCGCGGAGCAGCTGAGCCCGTGAGCCATGGCCGCTGAGCCTGTGGGTCCGGAGCCTGCGCTCCGCGACAGGAAAAGCCACAACAGTGAGAGGCCCGCGTACCACAAAAAAAAAAAAAAAAAAAAAAAAAAAAAGTTAGTTATTTGGAAATATTTTCATACTTATAAAAAGTTGCACAGTGTGGCGTTTTCAGGAAGAGTCTGTTCTCAGGCAGTCCTCCGGGTGCCCCCAGAGGCTAAAACCCTCCTCGAGCGGTCCTGGAGTGTGTCAGGTTCCACACTGCAGTGAGGTTCCCTCTAGTTTCTTCATGTTAGACCAGCCCCATCCTTGAGGTAGTCATACTGGTCACAGAGGTGTGACGAAGTGAGAGTGAGCCCACGGCGGCAGCTAAGGAACCAGACTCAGTCACCACGGCGCACTTACTGGCACACATTTAATTAGCTTTTAATAAAAGTAATTTGATAACTACTCCTGGTCATCCACTATAGAACTGTCAATGCTGAAAGCTTTTTTATTTAGCTTCTCTTCCATCTATACTGAGGCAGCCTCCCCGCTGACCCTTGTCAAAGAACCCCATCTGCTGGTTGCCAGGGTAACTGAAGGCAACCAATTGAGCTGAACAGAGTGACTCAGAAATAAAATCTGCAGCCAAAGGAATTCTGCTAAGAGTAATAAATCATTTAGTAAAAGGGGATCCTCCACACAGTGATGAGTGTCGGGATAATATGAATGCATAACTCTTCCAGCGAGAAGGTCCATGGAAGATCAGAGTGATCAGGCCTGCCAGAGGGCTCATTTGGTTGCTAGTGGGCTCAGACAGCAGAGAGGTCCGATCCTGCCCATTTACGTGCGACCATGGGGGAGAAGGAAGCAGCTAAATCGGTTGTTTAATGTTTGGGCTGCGAAATTCTGAGTTTTAAGAAGTGGCAAGAGAACCAGTCCAGGCTTCCAACACTCCTTACTCTATTTTTCTAAAGTACCACAAGTAAACAAAACGCCCCGTGTAGCCCAGGAAACTACTGTGGCCTTGAGGAAGGTGGCAAAGAGAACAAACACCAAGATTGCTTTGGAATAAAAATGTCTAGCACCATCTCTTTGTCATCAATCAACTTTTAGGTGCTCCAAGCAGAAGTCATCTATATGCACAAAATATGCAGTCCTTGAGATAGCAGGGGAGACAGGATTCAACTCAGAGGGTTGGGAGTATCACCATGGAATGGTCTCAGGGAGGGTCAGGGCTCTGTATAAAAAAGGCAGAAGAGGGCTTCCCTGGTGACGCAGTGGTTGAGAGTCCGCCTGCCGATGCAGGGGACACGGGTTCGTGCCCCGGTCCGGGAAGATCCCACATGCCGCGGAGCGGCTGGGCCCGTGAGCCATGGCTGCTGAGCCTGCGCGTCCGCAGCCTGTGGTCCGCAACGGGAGAGGCCACAACAGAGACAGGCCCGGGTACCGCAAAAAAAAAAAAAAAAAAAAAAAAAAAAAAAAAAAAAAAAAGAATGGCAGAAGAGAAAGGGAAAACGAGGCCTCCGGGGGGCTGCTCTGGGTGACAAGAGGCAGCACGTTGCAGGCCCCTGGCAGTGGGTTCAGTGTCGTACCTGAGTCCCTCACAGCACAGGACTCCGCTCCCAGTCCTGACCCTCATTCCCGGTGAGCACCCGCTGTGTAGACTAGGAATCCCTACAGGCAGTAGTGCCCAGATTTAAAGAAGAAAAAACCCCGGACGCGCTAAATCATCCATCCAGCATTTAATCTGTATATGGTCGTTCCTTAGTGGTTGTGATGGGAGAGGCAAGGTTAAGGGCAGTAGAAACAACTGCCCCGATAGCCAATTACCATATGGGATGAGGCCGCAGGGGTGTGTGCTGGGGGATGAGGGGTGGTGGTCAGGGCAGCCTTACCCTGCAGCGCCGCCCCTCTCATGTTGCACCCCACCCTTTTAAGAGGTGTACAGGCAGGATGCTGACATCTTCCCAACCCCTGACCCACAGAGCCATGGGAGGACCCTGTATCCTAAGTCACCCCCAGAGATAATTTCCTGCTTTAGAAAAGAGCAACTGCCAAGCAGAAGGTAGGTCCCCCCCTCCCCGCATCCTACATGCCGCCACTGAAAGGATTCATCTTAATAGTTTTAGTGAGATTCCGTAGACGGCGGCGTCAGGAGCGGCTGTGCCTTTTCCGGGGGCCCGCTTGTCCAAAGGGCCCACCAAGCAAAGCACTCCAGGGCCACTGCGCGTCCGGGAGCCGCCAGCCCGGCCCCCACCCAGCGCTGGGCGATTGTGCCTCTGCGGGTTGAAGCGTCGGCGGGGCTCCACGTGCGCCTCTAGCGCCCACACCTGCGCTCGGCCCCCTCCGGGCGCCCGCGGCTGGCAGGGCGGCCTCGCGCTTCAGCTCCCGCCGCCACCGCCGCCGCCGCCGCCGCCGCGGGCCCCGCCCGGCCCCGCGTGGCGTCCTCCTCGCGGCTCGGCCCGGCCCCGAGATGGTGGGGGCCGCAGGCTCCGGCGGGCGGGCCGCGGGCGGGGGGGCCGGTGCCCGGCATCTGGCTCCGGAGGCTCCGCGGGGGCTCGCAGGGCCTCTGGACTGCGGCAGAAGGAGAGGATTAAGCTGAGATGGCAGTTGAAGGAAGGAGATGGATGAAAGCTTCATTAACTCCAAGCTCACGTCCCAATTTCTTTCCCCTGAGAAGCAGTGCGAAAAAAGTTTGGTTTCCTTGTGATGGGAAAGTGCTGCGTGATTGTGTTTCCTTTTCTTACCTTTTAATTCCTTATTTGTGAACAACAACAAAAAATTAAGCATTGTTTGTTGATCATGGAGGACTCCAATTTTAATTAAACAGGAAAAAAATTTTGCTAATAGAGAGGCTGAAGAAATATTACAACCCGTTTTAATATCTATGTTAGTGATTAAGCTTCTCACGTGACTTAATTGAAACTGGCGAATATCTTAAGAACTCAAAGAAATGAAAATTAAAAGGGTGCTGGGTATGACATGTCTTTATTTTCCCCCTCCAATCTCGCCCAATAACTAAACTGACTTTTATGATCAATCCTAAAATGTGCCATAGAAAACAGGACTTCCTGATTCCATAAAAATATCTTGAGTACTGCTTTATGACACAGTTGTTCATGCTTGAATTCCCTCTCCGTTCTTACAAAGTTACCATTAGTTACACTTCTAAACCCTACTTCCAATTCTTTGTCTCTGCTCACTCTCCGGAATTCTCCTCCATATTTCAATTCCCAGACACTCTTGAACTTTGCACATGCTGCCAGTTTCAGCTTGCGCAGAATAATCAGTATATTAATTCCACTCGGAGACAGTGAGATTTTTCTAACACAATCTGCCCAACCTGAACTCTTTCCTTCAGAAACACTTTGCCTTTAAAAAGAAACTCCCAGCATGAACCTCATATGAAGCGACATGTAACAGACAGTGCATGTGGCGCTGGGCGAGCAGCTCAGAATTAAAAGAGAATTTTTCACTTTGTTTCTTTGGTGCCATGTGCATAATGTACATGTGGACAAAACTGACATCAGACATTTAAAGCAAAAAAAGAGTGGGGGGAGGGGGGATGTGATGGTGGAGGGAAAGAAAGAAAATATGTTGATAAAAACAGTAACTTCTGTTAATCTACATTTTTCAGTTACTGTCTTAATTAAGAATGTTAGGAAATATGTTGCAGTTTAATTGCATTGTTTCAAGAAATTCTAATGCTGACAAATTTGGGACCATGTACACTTGGATGGTAAAAGGGATTGAAGTGGTAATTTCTTCCAACTGGTAGATAATCAAAATTATGCTTTCCACAGACAATCCCCCTGCCCTTGATCCTAAATTCAGACGACAAAGTAAGAATAGCCTAACACTTAGCATGTTCAGTATGAAATGAGCTCTGAAAAAGAAAGAAAGAAAGAAAGAAAGAAAGAAAGAAAGAAAGGAACGTGTTTTTAACCTATGTGTATGAGATAGGAATAATTTTTCAATATAAATACAAAGAATTCACAAAAAATGAAAGAGCACTTTATCTGAAATTTCTGGGTAACATTATTATCCTTGTAGAAAGTAGTTATTTAGAAAAAAGTCGGTAACAATCTTCAAATTATTCTCTGATGACCTTAAGACAGTAAAAATCATTTGCCTCAGCCACAAGTACATAAACATAATGACAGTCTGAAGACACATTCAGATGTCAGGACACTGTGTCCTTTTCTCCTTCTGCAGCACAGAAGCTCTAGGCTTCATTTCTCTTTGGAGGGAAGACTGCATCATCACAAAGCAAAATAAATTAGAATGTATTTTCCTTGCTCAGAATACCTTTGATAGAAGTTGTAGTAGACAGGGTAGCCTCCCACTTGCTACAGTTTACCACAGCCAACTCATTTTTAACCTGGATGTTGCATTTCTTACTTGATCCCATTGTCTGGGACCTGGGTAGCTGGGCTCACTGCCTCTGAGAAGGGAGGTGGCCACTCACACAGCACAAACCAGGCGCTGACCAGCGACCGCCACTGACTTGACTACTTCATTCAAACTGGTTTGATGATTTGGTCAGTTCTTTGACTGGATCAACTATTCATTTCACTTTCCATTAACCACGATTTATGGTACACCTAGAGCCTCAGAGTTAGTTATCTATCCAACTGAGGAGGTGGGCCTAACTTTTCTAGCAGCTAAAGATATTGCATTATATGTGCAATGGCCCTGAAGTGAGAATAAAATAAGATCTGTTTGCCCGAAAACGTAGCTGAAATGTCCAAAAAGCCTGCTTAAGAGAACAAACTCGAAAGACCTGCTCTCACTGGGAGGTCTCGTGGCTTCTTCTGCCTCAGCCTCTCAGAACAAGAACGGGCAGACGACTTGACCGCAGCTGAAACACTGCCAGTGTGCTGCCACCATCAGTGTCTCAATTCTTACACTTCTATTTACATTTGTATTAGAGAACAGAATCCTAAAGGTCTCAAATTGCTGGATAAATGGCATGTGTGACCTCAGATTCCAGAGAGTTCACAGTATGGAATTAGTATACATTTTTTTCAAGTCTCACAGGAGGTCCAAAACAGTGAAGGGACACAACTCTTGTGTGCTCAACACCTGGGACCACATAAAACTCCCAGCTGACTGACCAAGAAATGAAAGATTTTCCATCTTTTGGGGTTTCTGTAAATTCTGATGGTAGAGGACATTCCCCCCCGCCCCCGCCCCCTGCCCCCGCAGTAGCTGGGCAACCTCCCCAGAAAACCCTTTGTCAGGCAGCACTGGAGGCTGGTGTGCAGAGCCTGGACCCCTGCGGAGGGTGGCAGGAGAGGACACTGTGCTGAGCGGGACCGGAGCATCGTTAATCACCAGATCAGACAGCGAGAGGAGAGTTCAAGTGGACACAGAGGCAGGGAGAACTCACGAGTGTAATTATAAGTTGAAAAGTTCTGAGTCAGTTCTCAGAGTTTAGAGAACATTAAAAGAAGAACACACAATACTGGGGGGAAAATAGGGAAGCAGTACACGCCCGAGGGCCAATTGCCTCTCCAGCAGCGGCAAGGCTGTTCCTGGGCTCGCAGGACCATTTGTTCCATTACACAATCTCCTGAAGCCATTTAGAGAAAGCTCAAACAACTGCCTGTACCAACACGACACATGGCTTCCCATCCCGACTCTTTGCTAATCCAGACGCTCTAACCATCTTTCTTTAAGATGCCATATGGTTGGCAGAAGCCTGTAGATCTAGCAGCACATCTGCTTGTGCGTTTCTTCTTCCCTCCATCCCCCCAACAAAAGAAAGATAGAGAGACAGACCAAGAGGAGGGCACGCGTGTGTACCTCTGCCTATGTTGTTATTTCTTTTTACAGATTCTAACTAAATAAAACTATTATGGGGATGACTGGAATTATTCAGGGCTGGATCATTTTTTACTAGACAACATGGCAGATTTATTTGCTTGTCAATGATTTAAATCAAGATTGGAAAAACAAAGGATGGATGATCTCCTTTCTCCAAAGGAAAACCGGTTCAAAGCTCTCCCTCTGGGAATTCTTGAAATGCTTTCTTGCCGAAGGAGAGGGACAGCTCCCTTGCCTGAAGTGATTTCTCCTCTTCTTTTCGGTCAAGGAAGACAGACAAGCTGAGAAACTAGCAGATACCCAGAGCCTGCTTTGTTAGCAAGCACACGCGGCTGTATGCTAATGCATCGGCACCGACACGCTGCTTTTTTGGTGTGATGAGCAAAGATTGTTGACACTGTTGAAATCCTGGCTCTCCTGGCCTGTGAGCACACGGGCTGCCTCCTTGGAATCTGGCCCCCAGTAAGACAGGCTGCAAAAAAATAATACATTTTCTACTCTCCTGATGACTGAAATCTGGCCATTTGCAACTTAGAGCAGTTGGGCGGGGGGAGGGGACATTAGAAAAACATTCTAAGATATTCTATCAAGCTAGGAATCAAAAAGACACAGGTGAAAATTATGGGTTTCTTTTAAACTAAAAGTTAAACCTGGTAGACATATGTGAGTGATCAAGGCCAGGATGCTGGCTTCAGGAGCAAACCCTGAAAAGTGAGGGTGAGGGGCCATTATTGTAGCCTCGGCTGCACCGGGTAGCTGGGACGTTCCCACCACACCGGGCAGAGGGCACTCTGCAGATGAGACAGCCCCACTAATGGTACCATCTCAGTTACAGGAGAAAAGCTAAGTTTCAGATCTTCTTGTAAATTTGTCTGAACCATATGTTGGTTGACCATACATGGTTTACCAAGTCTGTAGAAATATATGGCAGCAAAAAAGCAAAGCAGATATTCCATTGTTGCAAAAGTACTTTTTTTAAGTCAAAGAAGAGTAGGGGAAACCACATCTTTTGATTGCTGAGCATGAAATATCCCTTTACCCGCCTAGAAACTCTAAGGGATAGGTATCATTATTACAATTTAACAGATAAGGAGACTGAGGCTTAGAAAGGATTACAAAAAAGAAACAAAAGATCCCAGAACTTTGGCAAAGTTATGCAGCTAGGAACTGCCAAACTCAAAAGGCCATGCCTACCTCACTTACAGTCCAGGAGGCCCCAGGTGTGCACCTACATTTATACACACAAGCATTACCTAGTGGATATGCCCAGGGTCAAGTATGCCAGTCTAAGCAGGTCACTATTAGCTGGTGAGCAATACACCAGTTATAATTAGTATTCAGGCAGGGGCATCAAATAGTAAATTCCATTTACTTGTACTTTTAACATGAATACAGATTCATGTAACTGAAATGTAAAAACATGAGATGTGACTAAAAAGAACATTGAACATTGTAATAAAAATATCAGAATTTATCCATTCAAAAAGTATGCCCTTTAAACAATTCACCTTGGGGCCAGTACATGCATTTCGACCACACTGCCATCACCTAGGACTTGCTGACATGTTCCTTCATAGCCTAGGGCTTAGTGGATACACATGTAGATTTGTGAATGAGTGTATATTAAGTGCATTTCATCAAAATCATATGTTTTAATAAAATACCTGCAGTCTATGCTATACTAATCTATGATGAATCAACAGCTCAGAGCAGATATGAGCCTGATTCTATTATCAACAGGAACAATAAACTATCATTAACAATTCTGTTATTATCACTGAGATGTGGCTATGTAGAATGATGAGTTTAAATAAAAAAAAAAAGATGTATGTTGAAATCTGAGCATGATCCAAGGCAAATGCTTCTAAGCCTGTTTCATTTCTAATGCAAAATGATACTACCTACCTCACAGGATTGTTGTGATAATTAGAGATAACATGTAAAGTGCCTGGCACTTTGTAGATTCTCAATAAATGAAAACACAATCATTATTATTATTATTTTCAATAGAGGGCTTTGGAGCATATAGAAAGTGCTTTCACATACATTAGCTCATTCAACTCTGAAAACAGCCCTGGAATGTAAGAAGTTTTTCTTCTATCTAATGAATCTAATGAATGAGATAGTTGAGATTCAAAAATAAAATAACTAAAGCAATAAATAACATGAGCTATTATTATTAATAATAATAATATAATAATATAATAATATTATTATAATATTATTATTATTTCTACATGCAGTTACTGTGATAAGTGCTTTTCTAGCCATTTCCAATTGTAATAGCAACACTTTGAAGAAGGTATTACTGGTACTCTTATAATTCTCATTTTATAGACAAGAAACTGAGGCTAAGAGATGCTGCCAATATCTCACCTAAATTCACATAGTTAGTAAGTGGCAGAGCTGGAAAACAATCCCAGGTCTGTCTTCTAAACCCACGATACGAACAATAGCTGTAAAATATTGAAGACAGGACTAAAAGCCAGATTTCTCTGTTTAAAATCCAGGGCCCTTTTGTCTGTACCACATTGTCCTTTGGGACTTATCTAAAGCTACTGTACATGTGACAACGAAATTTCCTAGCATAAAAATCCTTGCCCTTACCAAATTTCTATGTATGCTAAAGAATTCTATAGGGCTCATGGTTCAAGTGTCATAAACAATGCACACTCACACAGAGTCTGAGTGCTGGTGCTCCCCTACGGCACAGTGAAACAGTAAAGCGGGGTTCTTTTATAAGATGGCAGGACATGACATATGCATGTGAATGCATCACACACATAAACACACACCAACAAAGCTGTCATTATATATTTGGAAACTAATATCACTGAAACTGTCAGAAAATTTTTTGATCAAGATAATAGTCTTTCAATAAAAATTAACTGTCAGTAGAGGGCTTCCAAATCAAAATTACATGCTAGGGGTACTAGAACATTCAGAGGTTGCTGACCGTATGCTGACATGAAGAAATGGGAGCTGGTGCAACTAAAATCTGGATTTATGGTTCACATATGTGCTTTACCAGACAACCTTCTCCAAATAAGGCCACGGAGCTGCTCCTGTGAACTCTCTCCTTGTTTCTGGTGCAGTGGCACGAGGGGGCAGTCATCTCAGGTAGGCTCTTCTTGACCTCTCTGCTCTCTCCCTCCCTGCGTCCCCTTTATTTGATCGGACCTGGACTGATTTCTGTAAGTCAAGTTTCCCCATTGGTTCTCTCCTCTATTACCAGAGCTTCCAGGCTCCTAACTTCATTGCTGACTTCAACCCAGTTCAAAGTGGAACAGGATTTCAAACAAACAAACAAACAAAATAAACAAGCAGGAGCCTTTGATATCACTTCAGTGTTTCCAAATCCATAAATCTTTGATCACATTTTTAGTCAATGTGGAGGGAGGGTCCCAGCACATGGATTGTGAATGGAAATGTGTTACTTGGAATTTAGTGCTCTGTAAGTGCAAGGTGCCCCACGGGTTTCAGACTTAAAGGATATACATCTCGAAGGCTTCTCAAGAGTACTCTGGAATGCATCATTATGAGGCAGCGCTCATACCTACCAAGAATGGAGACCTACATATTACCTGTCCCACGAGAGTGAGACTAGGTGCCCCAGAGGCAGACATTTTAAATGATATGTCTTTCACTAATTTCATAGGCTGCAGTAGTCCTGCGTTGTAGCATGAGAACAAAAATACTATTTTATTCTAACTTTGCTAATGGTATGGGTAGGATGGACTTCCCTTATCATAAGTGAGTGTGACTTCCTGAGCTAGCTTATCCACTCTGAATAGGACCTATATAACTTACACCTCCTGGAGTACAACACAAGCTCTGATTTCCTATTACACCTTGTTCTGTGTGCTGGGCACTTTAGCAACTCACATAGCTCGTGTTTGCTGAGCAATTTACTATGTGTCAGGCACTGTTCTGAACATTTCTGTGTACTAACTTGTTCAGTTCTCTTAACCAATTCTCATGATTTAATAGGCTCATATTAAGTACCTTGCCCCAAATCACACAGCACAGAAGCTAAGCCATCTGGGTTCAGGATGCACAGTCTTAACTACCCTTCCCTACAATGACTCTCAGAGACATTATGTAGGAAAGGATATGATGCCTACCTAGCCTTCCAGCCATGGGAATTTGGTGTCATTTAGCCTCTTTGACCCTGAGTTTCTTCAAAGCAAAACATAATTTAAACAACAACTGTCCCACCTATCTATGTCAAAGGGTGGATATATGTATATTATATTCTCTCACATGTTTACTGCTTTCTTTTTCCCATGTGCAGAAGTCTTTTCTAGGCTGAAGTCGGTTGTGACCTCCTTGAGGGGAGAGGCCAGTATCTAGTATATTTTGGTAACTACCATGGCCAGAGCTCATAGTTAGTCATTACCATCTTCATCATAGCTTCATAAGTTGTTGCCACTGGGTGCTAATTGGGGCCTCCAAAATGAAAAACCAAGGATCCTTTGCTTTGCTAGTTAAAGACAGGGACAAAGACTTGTTCATACTGCATTTGGTGTTTAAATGCCTTTTCCAAAACAGTCTCAGATGAATTGAAAGGACAGTGAAATTAGCCAGCTCCACTAAGACACAAAACGACTGTCTGACCTGGACTAATGTAGAGCAAAACGAGTGGTATCTTCCCTTCTGGAAGCCCCTGAGGTCAGGTTTGTCACCTGCCCATGTTACACAGGGATATTAAAAATAATACCACAACAACTGACTGGACACAGCTAATGTGATGAAAAGGGTGATGAGATTATATACATAAAAAGAAACACTGCCTTTCTAGAGACAGAGAAAATTGTTAATACAAATGAACAGATGTTTGGGAAGAAAATATTATTTCTAAAACCCAGACAAAGCTCTATTTATTACATTTCAGAGACACTTAAATTACAGTGTCTGAAAGCTATCCTATCAAGGGTATCTGTGACACCTAAATTATCCAAAAATCTGAAAGGTTAAGCCGAAATAAAGACTTTACTGTGAGAAAGGCTTAGAGAGAAAAAGCTCTTTTTTTTCTCAAAGGATCAGGTGATTAAATCTACTGTGTAGCATAACCTAATAAGTACTAAGTTCCAGCACCAAACTTTATGGAAATCCAACAGAATATTAAATTCAAAATTCATTCAGAGATGTTAATATGTGCTATTTTAAAATCTAAATGCAAATTTCACTATTCCTATGGTCTGTTGATATTCTTGTTGTTCACATTGGTTCTTTGGGCACGCCACTGCCCCGAGCTCCAGGCCTGCCCCAGGCACTCCATAGAAGTCCTGGGGTGTTCTCTGTGCCTCTGTGCTGGGCCAGGCCTAGAATGGAGGTGAAGGGCGTGGCAGCCACTGAGCAGGCTTGGGCTCGGGTTTGTTACCATCTACCCTGACCCTCCCAGAAGAAACCAGGCTCACCACTGCCTCTCCCACTGACTAGCATGCTTCTGGCTGCCTCTAGGCATTTCCAGAGAATGGACAGTCACACACTAGTTAAGGAAAAAAAAAAAGGAAATCTTATTTAGTTGGGCCCAGGAAAAGTTAAACAATGAATCAAGTGACCTGAATGGGAGTCACTGTCACAGTCCAGTGTAGATATAACTCTAAATCTTTTCAGTTCATCATTCCAGCCAATTCAATTCAAGTAAAATACAGACTTCAGTCTAGATTGGAAAGACAACAAAAACAACAGCATAAAGAAGCACACTAAAATCCATTATCGCCTGTGATATTTACAGGTACTTTCAATCTATGCTCCCTTAGGATGGGGTGACCTGACCTTGAATGCCAGGGGTGCCCAATAGGAATCTTTATCACTCTATGCAAGTGATAGAGTGATATTGCCTTTCTCCCTTCGTCTACTTCTTGTTTATTGTTCTACCTTACTTCCTACATACCTCACCGGGTGTTGCGCAGCTTACTAAGTTAGCAAAGGCTTGTGATTTTCCTAATGAAAGGTGTTAATGGTGTTATGTAAATACACAGTATTATTTTGTCTTTATTCCAGCATTCCTGGATTGAAATAGTTCAGTGTGTGTAAATATGTTGAATCATGTGTGTTAATTGGATTTTTTTTTTTGAGTAATTCCCTGGCATCCCAGTTAACTAAGTAGATGCAAGCTTACTTGCACAATGAAATATTAAGTATAGTCTCAGACAACGAGTCATAAGCCTTTGTGCCTTTCAAATCAAATTCTAGCTAGATGAATCCATGCAGCACTTATAGTCATTTGCTTGAATACTAGACAGAATCACTAAGTTGTGACCTCCCATGAAAATAAACAGAGGCAGATGCAAAGGTTAAAGTTTACAACATAGCAAGTAGCCTACCCCAGAAGATGGGAACAAGTATGTAAGCTCCCGGTAAACAATTAGCATAAATAACCGAAGAGCCTAAGTGTACAACATTCAGAAAAAAAATTTAAAGTACCAATACCACCACATGTTTTAAGTTGGAATTTCCAGAAATAAATATTACTCTGGGGATCAAGTGTCAATCAGGGCCATGTTAGCTCTTTTTTTTTTTTTTTTTTTTTTTTTTTTTGCGGTACGCGGGCCTCTCACTGCTGTGGCCTCTCCCGTTGTGGAGCACAGGCTCCAGACGCACAGGCTCAGCAGCCATGGCTCACAGGCCTAGCCGCTCAGTGGCATGTGGGATCTTCCCGGACCGGGGCACGAACCTGTGTCCCCTGCATTGGCAGGCGGACTGTCAACCACTGCGCCACCAGGGAAGCCCCATGTTAGCTCTTTTTTTTTTTTTTTTTGCTGTACGCGGGCCTCTCACTGCTGTGGCCTCTCCCGTTGCGGAGCACAGGCTCCGGACACACAGGCTCCGCGGTCATGGCTCGCGGGCCCAGCCGCTCCGCGGCATGTGGGATCTTCCGGGATCGGGGCACGAACCCGTGTCCCCTGCATCGGCAGGCGGACTCTCAACCACTGCGCCACCAGGGAAGCCCATCCATGTTAGCTCTTGATAGCCACTTTTGTTCCGCCTATGAACATCATTTCATTAAACCATGTTAGCCACCTAGGGTCAAGAGGGCCTGACCACAGCAACCCAACTTTCTTCACGAGGTCTGACTAGAGGGTTATTTCCAGACTTCTCTCTGGACAGTAGCTCCCTACATCTGCTGGCTGCCATAGGAACACTGGGAGCTCACATCAGTTGCAGGAGCCATCACATTCAGTAGCCTGTGCAGGCATATGCCCATTTGACAGACTCGTCACGTTGTCCTCCCTCTCACAGATGACACACACAAATGGAGTCAAAAGCACAGGTTCTAGAATTATAATAAAGATGGGGAGAAAGTATTGATGGATTGCTGGAAAATGCACAACACTCATTAAATGGTGAGTATAGGGATTCCCTGGTGGTGCAGTGGTTGAGAGTCCACCTGCCGATGCAGGGGACATGGGTTCGTGCCCCAGTCCGGGAAGATCCCACATGCTGCTGAGCAGCTGGGCCCGTGAGCCATGGCCGCTGAGCTTGCACGTCCGGAGCCTGTGCTCCGCAACGGGAGAGGCCACAACAGTGAGAGGTCCGCGTACTGCAAAAAAAAAAAAAAAAAAAAAAAAAAAAAAATGGTGAGTTTAATGAGTAACATTACTGTAGATAACTTTTTTGTTATGTATATTATTTTTCCTCCCAAAATAAAAATCTGCCTATAAGTTCATCCTGTAATTGGACTATGCTGTATAGGCATTACAGTAAGTGTTTGAGCCAGGATGGTCTTGGGGCTAAAAAGCCACAGGGACACTCCTGATTAGCTGGCTGAGTCATCAGGTGGTCCAACAAGGCAAAGAACCATGCCATGATATTGGGAATATAAGGGCAGTCAGCTGGAAGTGATGTGCTGCTTCTCATCTTGGGCCTTAAGTCTAGAATGATCTTCCACAGTGTGGAATCCAAAAAATGTTATTAAAGCAAGAAGTCCAAATACATGTTATGAGTTCTGGTCACAGTGGCTACCAAAATATGTGATACTGGCCCCTCCCCTCAAAGAGGTCACAGCCCATTTGGGCCTAGAAAAGACCTTTGCACATGGGAGAAAGAAAGCAGTTAAATACGTGTGAAGGGAATGGTCCAGGTGTGAGTGAGTGGTCTTAGAATTCAGAATAGGAATTCATTCAAGAAAACTTCTCCATTGATTCTAAAGCACTGTGTATTACTGATTTTAAAAATGTACAACAGTGCATTTATATGCATCAATAATGCAGAAATAAGTAAGGGGATGGAAATGAATAGACACTCTAGCTGGTAACAAAGGCTTCGATGTGATAAATTTCAAAACAAAGTAGAATGGTAATGTAGCGCAAATCTGACTGGATGTGCCAGAAATAAAAAATGTTTCCCACTAATGCAAACTTTTTTGGAGACTAAGAAAGTGGACTTCTAAAGCTTCTCAAAGACTGAAAGTCATGCCCCAGACAGTTATAAGGAACGGGTAACTCCTGAAAGCCATTCTGCAGATTGCAACAAAGACTTTAGAGGCTGCTCTCCCCAAACAGAATTCATGGGCTCACAACGAGGTCAGGGACACCTTACAGAGCACATACTGGAACAGTCAGACTGACCCAACATACTTTCTCTTTGATCACCCTTATATTTGACTGTATTTTAGTAAATTATCCATGTAGTTGTATTTTGACAGCTCTCTTTACAGCAGTAAAACAAAATGTGTGCATCGCAAATGGCAAAGATTCAAATTTCAGCTATGTTTATCCAAAATAGCACTGAACTGCTTCTGTACTTATGCTATACTGCCTACAGCTTTATGGAAGGGAAGACAGATGGGATGAATTTAGCAGGGAAACAGCTGTGGCTTGAAGAAGAGACAAGCAAAAGTTTTGCTATCAGGCTTCATTATGTATCAAGGTACCAGTAAAATGTGTATCCGTAAGGCAGCCAAAAAAGTGTTTTTCATTTGACTAGTGATAATTACCTTTCTCAACAGCTGACAATGTTCTAAGTGGCATTAAATAGGTAGAGTAATTAAGCAGTAAGATATAACAGGCAGTGCCTTGCTGGGAATCGTGGTTTCCCTCAAGTGTGCTGGGAGATACAAACTAAAGGGCCACTGACTTCAACCCCCTGAGAAATGCAGCAAGCATGAGAATTTGCTGGTGGGAGTGCACACAAATAGGAAAAAGGGGGAAAAGTTATCCATGGAGACTGGCAGTTGGGAGCTTATTTGTGTGACCATGACATTACTGAAAGAAAGTTAAATAAGCTCCCACTTCTACCCTTTTCACCTATTTTTTAATGATGAATGTGCATCATTCACACTTTGTGGCAATCAACTGGACCTTTAAATGGACAGCTTGGGCTACTTATTTTCTGAATCATCTGTCTATTTTTAAATGCCCACTTAGATATTCTTCAAGACTAAGATGCTTCAACTTTTCTGAGAATAGGAAATTTCCAGTTTTCACGCTGTTGAGGGGGTGATCAATTACTTTGCGAGTTAGGCTTGCTCAGAGTGACCATTCTTGCTGGCACCAATCCCATTCTCTCCTGCAGCCTCAGGGAAAACTAACAAATGTGCTACTGCAAATCCTATAGATCCTCCTGTATAAGTAGTGTTCACTGCACAAACTTTGTGTTTAAAATAATAAACCATGCATCCTGTGAAAAAATTGTTCCCCTGTATTAATTACCTTAAGTAGAGGACTCTATATTGGGTGGCTACCCAAATTATATATAATGTATGCACTTTATTAATCCCTGATAAACTGCTCTATTAAATAGTTATTTTTAAACAAATCTAATTTATGCCACAATGGTAAATAACATCATGTTCCACCCAGATCAATAACATTATTATTGCCATGGTAACAGAGAGGGAAAAAGCAGAGAAAGCCTTAAAAAGGAACAAACACAATACAACATATATACAACAAACCAGGGTGTGACTGATGTTTGGTGGCACAAAGGTTTCCGAAAAAGTCTGGAATTACCACATCACCACTGAATGGCAATAAATAAAAAGCATTAACATACTCAAAAGCATGTTAACTGCTTAGAAACTTAATAACTTCCTAAGTATTTTACCATCACTTTCCATTCCCGTTCTTCCAAAAGGTTATATATTTTATTTCCTTCTGTGTGCAACTATCTCCCCCATCCCTGCCCCACTGTAAGCTTATGGTAATGCTCCTCTACGCTTTCAGTGACTTTTGCTTCTGGCAACACTTCTCAGGCCTCTACCTGACTATATCTTGACAACCCCCCTGACAGCCACTGATTTGCTGGGTCCATTTAGCAGCAGAAAGACTGTGAGGTGTTGTGGGGAGAGCACAGGCTCTGCAGTCAGGCAAACCTGTTTAATTTCTAGCTTCACCTCTCATGGACTATGCAACTGGGGTCACATTTCCTTCTTCCGAGCCTCAGTTTCCTTATCTGTGAATTGGGGTAAACCTTGGAGGGCTGTTGTAGAGCACCTAGTGTAACGGCAGGGCAAAGTGTCAATAACTAGGAATGACATTACAGAAAGAAAATATTTTACTGAATTGCCCTTTCTGCCATCATCTTATTTCAAATTATTGCTTCACTTTTTCTTCTCACTATTCATCAATCTGCCTGAAATTTAAGGTAACATAAATATATTTGAAACTGTTAATATTTTACTCTCTCTACCACATTTTCTTCCATGTATCAGAACATAAGATTTTCCCACATAGACAAAGGATACTCATGCTTAAGATATGTATGCAACAGCTTAAGACATGTATGTTGGGACTCAATTCAGAAACTGATCAAGGTGCTCCTTGTAGGACAACAGTAGCAGTTTAATGGCAGGAAAGCAGCTCAGATAGCACAGAGCATGGGAACATAAAACAATAGCAAATCTTGTTGGAAGTACAGGAGGAATTTTTTTTTAAATTGCTATTATGGGAGCTAAAGTATTCCTAAGATTCTTTGCATCAGCATCCCTTCTTCATAGACTTGGGAGCAACACTGCCTGGGATCAAGTTCAGCCTCTGTCATGTAGTAGCTGGGTGACCTTGAGCAAGTTACTTAACCTCATTATGCCTCAGTTTCCTCCTTGCTAAAATGGGGACAAAGCTAGCATTTGCCTCACAGGGTTGTTATAAGAGTTAAGCATGTTAATGAACGTAAATGCTTAGAATAAGAACAATGGCTGGTGCATAGTAAAGACTATGTACATCAGCTGCTGCAATGATAATGATAATGATTTTGACAAATATTATATATTTATTATCTGTTGTGTAATTATATACTGTATAATAATTATCATTACTGTAAGAGGTTCAGGAAATTTGTACATCATAGCAGGTGGTTTAATACAGTGTTCAATGGCTATCAAATTGTGGAAACTGGGGAATCAAGGAGAGGGCCAGGAATCAAGAAGCCTTGAAAGCACAAAATGAGAGCAGACACATGGCCCTGGGCCAGGGAAGCTAAAGGTGTGGATGAATTTCTTTTATATAAGCCATGTTCTTAAGATTGTCCTTGTTGAATACTCAGACTTCTTCATAAGGAGCATGGTCCTAAAATTAGTAACTTGCTCAGACCCACACAAAAGTCAAGACCAAATAGAACTTTGTCTTGTGTGTCCTGATTGTTCATTTTGGGATGGATTCTGAAGGTTCCTACAGGGAGCTCTCTATCCATACCATGATACTTGACAATTATATTTCTGACAGAGAGAGATACCTTGTGTACTGCAGCCAAAAAGAGAAGAAAACATATAACAACAGTCTAGTACCAATGCTGTCTCACAGTGTTAAGTCAATAAAATCGCTGTCTCTTGGTCTCCTCATATTGTAAATGATAATAACCACCCTTGATAACCACTTAACAGAGGGTTGGAGAGTGCCAGCTGAAATTCATAAGGGACACTTGCTGTTGGAATTATATAAACACAGAGACAATCTCTCTTTTAAGAATCAATTTTGAGTAACTTCAATGTGTTAAGGACAAAAGCTTTATAAAACTAATGAAAAACTGGCCTTACATATTGTACTTTGACATCAACATTACAAATGTCAGGTTTGCACAAGGACTGCTACCTGCAGAAAGTTAAGAAATAAATTCACTGTATTTGAAACGCTATTTCTCCATGTAGCGATGCCAGTCAACAATGGGAAACTGTTGCAAATATGAATACTGATAGGCCAATCAAAGCAAATACATTTTTACCTAAACGGTGGAGTCTTTCCCTATATTTTCTTTTTTTTAATCTAAATTTATTTGATTTGCCTTTGCAGCATATTCAAACACCAGCTCAAACACACAAACTTGTCTATCTCTGAGCTTGATCTTAGACACTTTTTTTTTTTTTTTTTTTTTTGCGGTGGGCGGGCCTCTCACTGTTGTGGCCTTTCCTGTGTGGAGCACAGGCTCCAGACGCGCAGGCTCAGTGGCCAAGGCTCACAGGCCCAGCCGCTCCACGGCATGTGGGATCTTCCCGGACTGGGGCATGAACCCACGTCCCCTGCATCGGCAGGCGGACTCTCAACCACTGCGCCACCAGGGAAGCCCTCCCTATATTTTCTATAGAGCTCCTATATTACATTTAAAATTATCAACTATAAATGATCAATTTAAAAGGAAAGAACTATGTCTCGTATCGAAAACCAACTATTAAATAATGTGGACATTTAAATAAATTATTTTTAGCTTTGTGATGATTTTCACTGTTGATGTGACACTGAAAATGAAATTTCTTTAATGTCTTCAGTGTTCAGGATCAACACAATAGACACACGCTGAATTTAAATATTTATAAGATTCTTTCCAGAAAGAAAAATTATGAAATAATCAATAAGCTAATTTTTACAAAGAAGGATGTATCTGGCAAAAAAAAAAAAAAAAAAAGATAGACGGTCCATTTGTTACTTACAAAGCATTAATGTTTTCTAACATGTATGGTAAATACCTATGATTCCTCCACCCATTTTCCTTTTTGGAAGTTCACCACTGTATATTCTGAGACAATCTGCTCCCCTAGAATATGAAATTTGAATAAAGCAGATTTTGTTGATTTTTTTCCCCCAGATGAATACACAAAGACCCTTAAAAAACAAATGTTCTTTAAAATACAGCATGATGAGTATATTTAATATTTATTAAAAATATAGCATCTACCAAAAGACCTTGAAACTGAACTCTAGCTCTTCCAGCCCAATTCTACAAGAGAGAGTTAAATAAGATCAGAATAAAAGGTCCAGGAAAAGCACTATAAAAAAGAGGGGATAAAGATGGAAGATTACCTCCCAAAATAAAAAGAAAAAAAAGAAACAACCTCCCCCCACCCCACCCCCAGAAAAAACAAACAAGTAAACTGCTTCCCCTCCATTTTTTTAAAATGCTGGGAATGATCCATTTTGACCTACGCACATTAGTGTAAAAATAAAAGCTATAAGACTGGTTTTCCTTAGGCATTTGCATGAAATGAAGTATAGACACAGCTGACAGCTCATGTGAATTTCTTTTATTGCTTTTTCTAAGTAGATTCTCCCATTCTAGTTTCATTACATGTGGAGGCATCCATTTTTTAAGATGAATTTTATTTTGCCACTATAATCCCAAATTTGTCATCTGACTATTTCTGCAGGTTCGTTAAACTAATTCCCTGAAATGCCTCGCATCTCTTAACTTTGAATAACGTGAATGGCTCAGTGGCCTTGGGTCACCTGCGTGACCCAGGCCAGCCACAGAGTTAATAAGAGAATTTCCCCACTGGCCAGGGCAGCATTAAGGATGAAAGCAGAACATGACCACTCTTCTGACCTAATTACATCAGGCTTTCCCTTTCAGTGAACCAAACCAAGGAGAGGAAGCTGAGGAGAAGCGTTTTCTATCCAGATAAACTCTGTGAGCTCCTGGCTCATGCAGTGGATAAGCAGTTGGAGGAGAAAGAAAACTAGAATGATGAAGACCAAAGAAGGAAGCCGCGTTCTGAGGCCCCCCGGACGCTGGCACAGCCATTAGCCCACTCTACTGGTCCTTGCGCCCGGAACACGCATGCCTTGAGTGCAGAGACCATTCTGACCCATTTTTTGTTTTCTCAGCGCCCAGGACAGTGCCCAACCAAGTATGGTGACAAATTTGAAACTGCTGGTTTGTTAGGTAACATTATCAAATATACTCTGCCCTTGATATGGGCACAAACAGAGGGGTCTAATAAACTGAACCACATTTAAAAACATTACAAGGAGAACTTACTACAATGGGTTATGTTAAGGGAAGAATGTCCACTTAAGTAATCAATTTTGTAAAATTGGATTTAATATATCAGGTTTGCCTAAAGTGAGATATAATGGCAATAGCTTGGCTTTCTATCAAGCTGAATTTGGGGTAAGACATTTTGAATTAGGGTCATTTATTAAATTTCAGAGTCTCCAGTCTCTTTGCACAACTGAATGTGATCAAGATAGATAGAAGTAAAGTGTTAATCATTGGACTACTTTTTCATGTTAGGGTAAAATAAAACTTCAAAATTCCCTAGGAATTTTCTGTTATAATTTTAAAAACTTTTCATTCCTTCATTCTGAAATAGACAGATTCCCTTTAAAAAAATTGTTGTACTTTTAAAATGTGCCCCAGATTTTTCTTGTCTGAGGAATTATGGCATTTTAATTCTAAGTAGTGTACATAACTTTTAAATTAATATTTATTTTGGTTATTGAATCTAAAATAAACATTGTTACAAAGTTATGTGGTGGATTCTATTCACTGACCAAGCATTTATCTCCACATCCTCTAGCAAGTTTTCTCTGACCAACCTAGATGTCCAGCATGGTGGATGGTACACTTGTCTTGTTTATTGAAATCCTGACCAGACAAATGGCCCATCCAGTAGAAAGTGCTATGTTGCTCACTATGCAAGATGGAAAAACAAATAAAGAACACTTCTCTTGAATGCAAATAAAAACTACAGTGAGGTATCATCTCACACAGGTCAGAATGGCCATCATCAAAAAGTCTACAAATAATAAAAGCTGGAGAGGGTGTGGAGAAAAAGGAACCCTCCTACACTGTTGGTAGGAAGATAAATTGGTACAACTACTATGGAGAACAGTATGGCGGGTTCCTTAAAACACTAAAAATAGAGCTACCATATGACCCAGCAATCCCACTCCTGGGCACATATCTGGAGGAAATCATAATTTGAAAAGATACATGCACCCCAATGTTCACTGCAGCACTATTTACAATAGCCAGGACACGGAAGCAACCTAAATGTCCATCGACAGAGGAATGGATAAAGAAGATGTGGTATATTTATACAATGGAATATTACTCAGCCATAAAAAAGAATGAAATAATGCCATTTGCAGCAACATGGATGGACCTAGAGATTATCACACTAAGTGAAGTAAGCCAAAGACAAATATCATGTGATATCGCTTATATATGGAATCTAAAAAAATAAACGATACAAATGAACTTATATACAAAACAGAAATAGATCCACAGACATAGAAAACAAACTTATGGTTACCAAAGGGGAAAAGGGGGGGAACGATATATTAGGAGTTTGGGATTAACATAAACACACTACTATATATAAAATAGATAACCAACAAGGACCTACTGTACAGCACAGGGAACTAACCTCAGTACTTTGTAATAATCTATAAGGGAAAAGAATCTGAAAAAAAAATGTATAAATGAATCACTCTGTTGTATACCTGAAACTAACACAACATTGTAAATCAACTATTCTTCAGTTAAAAAAAAAGAACACTTCTCTCAAGCAGCTCACCATCCAGCGGGGAACATGGTCTACGTAATCAGGAAGACAGTGCAGGTTACTGGAAAAGCATGGGTTTTAGAAATCTCAGCTTTTTAATAATTACACACCTGACAAAGATTCTCTCCTTGACCAATCTTTAGTCAGGTTCCTCTAAGCCCTCTTTTCAACCAGGCTTTGACCTTGGGCTTCAGTGTCTGCCCTTGTCCAGTTTTAGCAAGAATATTGTCAGTTTAAAGAGAATCCCCTACCCTTGAAAGCTGATCAGCCTAAATATCTGATCACAATTCCTTAACCTTCACCATTCCCCACGGGTCTGATCATCTTGGCCTGCCTTCAGGAAGGATCCTGTTAGATATGTTTAGCCAGAGTCCTCCCTTATCTCTGAAGTTTCTTCTTAGTAATTTTCTATCTACCAGTTGATTCCACACTCCCACCTGCCCCCCAGTCCTGCTCCTTTGACTATGAGCCCTCACACTCCTTCCTCCATGTTGTATTTGAAATTGAGCCAAGTTCTGTACTAAGCTCTCTCTCCCCCTATTGCAATAGTGCCTCAATAAAATCTGTTTTTACCACTTCAGCTTCTGTAAGGCTCTGGGGTTTTTTTGTTTTTGTTTTTGATACTGCTATAAGACTTATTTTGCTCCTTTGGAGAACAAGATTATTATTATCAATAATAAAAATGAGATAAAATATTACTTTAGCTGAGGCCAAATCCATATTAGTCATTCAGAAAACACTACTTCTTTTCTTACGTACACTTAAAATATATGCTCTAACATGCCCAAAAGGGTACAATAACACAGACTGTGGTGCACTGGGACTGAAGGGCAAGAAGAAATACGTGCAGAGTGGCTGCATCGCCCTCCCACAGCTCCAAGAAAACCAAATGTGAAAGAAGCTTCTCTGCCCAGATGACTTCATGTGAACCGTGAACAGGAAACTATGAATTTTAGCCCTGTTACAATTAGTTCCCAGATGCTCTGGTTGGCCTCTGTGTCTCAGACTCTGTCTCAAGGGGAAGACAATACTAATGGATCCATCTTGCACAGTATATACAAAAAAAGTATCTATTTCATGTTTTAAAGGTCACTGAATATATAACAGCTAGATAGTTGAAGCAAAATACCATATTCATCAGTGAAATAGAAAAGTTTAGCAGCATTCATCTGTTCTCATTTTAAATTTACCACAGTATGTAAATTAGAGGATTTAAAAAAGCATCAGGCAAAAATCTGAGCTAGGTGCGAATGAAAAGCACAATCAGAAGCAAATTTGTGACTGCTTGAAGGGTAAGAGTTTGCCAAATGGGCTGGTACTTAGATTTTACTACTAATCTGAGTTTATGTAAAGGCAGTAGAAAGATCCCAATTATTGTTAAATACCCAGAGTAGGAATTTGCTGCTAAACTGCTGTACAGTATTGGTCTCAGGTTGGTTCTTGTAAGCATCTTATTTTAGGTACTGAAATTATCACAGGAATACCACACACAAAGCTGAACTTTAAATACACAGTCCCAGTCATATATACAGTCTGAAGAAAATAAACCAAATACAATTTGGATTAGATACTGAATTACCTGATTTTAAAAAATATCTTGCAGTAGTTGAGAGAATCTACTCAGCCAGGAATAGCAGTTATTGTACCAACTTAACATTACAAAATACGACTGATGGCAAAATGAGATAACCTGATCATTCTTAACAGGATTTTTTTACATCCAAAACATTCATACTATATCAGAAAAGTACAGAGGCGGGTTTGTGATTCACACTTTTGTAGATCTCAGTGGGCCAATATGTTACACTGAGACAACAGCCTACTATTTAAACAGCACCCTGTCTGGTTTCCATGGAACAAATTACCTTCAAAAACAAAATGAACTAGATTAAGTGAAGCCAAGGGAAGGTCAAACTCAAGAATGCTGCACATTCTCAAACCTGAGAGTCAGGAGACCTGCTGACTTGGGCTGGGGCCTCGAGCCAGCCAAGAACGAAATTTAGAGTCAGAAACAGCTTAAGTGACTACCAAGTCCGGCCTGAGAGGCAAAGAGACAGATGCCCACTCAGGTGCCAAATCCAACCCTGCTTCAAGACCAATTGTGTGACAAGACAGCATAAACATCAGTCTGAATTCTCAGTCTCAGAATGCCTTTTTTTTTCTTTTGGTACGCGGGCCTCTCACTGTTGTGGCCTCTCCTGTTGCGGAGCACAGGCTCCGGATGCACAGGCTCAGCGGCCATGGCTCACGGGCCCAGCCACTACGCGGCATGTGGGATCTTCCCGGACCGGGGCACGAACCCGTGTCCCCTGCATCGGCAGGTGGACTCCCAACCACTGCGCCACCAGGGAAGCCCCTCAGGTTGCTTTTGATTACTTCCTGCTTCCTCAAGTAACATCATATTTAATCAATTCTGAAAACTGGGGATAATAAAATAAATGTCTTTTCTGCCTCATAATGCCTAATCATTCAAAATGTTACACTTTTTGAGTGCCTACTATATTCTAGCACTGTTCTAGGCAGTAGGAAATTGGTGATGAACATGACAGACAAGTCCTGGCCTCATGACACATTCTAAACAAGGAGAATAAACAGGGTAAGTATAGAGAACAGTGGGTCAGGAGTTCTTCATTGTTTTGAGATTCTGATTAAAGACCAGCTCTAGAACCTTGCCTGCTACAATGGGGGCACCCAAAAACTACCTGGATCTGCTTCCCATAAAAGAAATGAATAGACATTAAATTTTGCATACGTTTTCTGGAGATTCGTAGCCCATCTCTGGAGTTCAGTTTAAGAAAAGAGAAGCGATCTATAACATTGATAAACCAGCAGAAGAGGAGAGGTCTGAGAACTCAGAGGAAAACATGATAAAAACAAAGCAATAGTGTAAGTGCAGGGCAAGAGCAATCAATAAGGCAAAATGGAAAAACAGACAGGGATCTAACTCTCTTTGGAAGGGTTTAGTCAGGAAAGGTTTCCTAAAAGAGGCAAAACATGAACTGAGCCTTTATTTATTTATTTATTTTTACTGTTTACATTTCCTTTTACAAAAGTAACACATGCTCAATGCAGAAAACGTAGCAATTATTGGAATATGTGAAGGAAGAAAATACACCAATAATCCCACTGCTTAGAGACGGTTAATTTATTATATCCTCTTGTGTGCTGTGTGTGTGTGTGCGTGTGTGTGTGTGTGTGTGTACAAGGTGGCAATGTTAAATTTACTTTTTGCTCAACATCCAGGTTAGTTTGAATGTATATGCATTTGAGGCAAGAGCTGGGGCAGAGTTGGATTATGCTGCATAATAGAGGGGTAAGGAATTTATGGTCCCCAGAACATGAGAAAGCAAATAATTTGAAAGTTACGGGGGAGGGGGGAAGCAGGAGCAAGGAAAAAAGTACCAGAGTAGATATGTAGATATATAGCCTAGAAAGGACTTTGAAGGAGAGAACTAAGTATCAGCGGAGATCATTACATTGTTTCTAAGAGATGTATGGTGTTAGTGTTCTCCATTTTCTTAATTACAATATCCTTAGTAAAGTCCATGCTGCTCAGCAGTGCTTTTGTACATATGAAGCCTTTGGGGAACTCTAGGAGATGTGGAGTTCTACATACAAGTTGACATAGGGCAAAATTTGAGTCCATGTGTGTGAGATACAAAATCTAGAGTGTGAAGAAGACATGATATTTTGGCTGCATATCTATTTTTTTTTTTTTGCAAAAAATAGAATCATATCATATAATATATACTACTTATATCCTATTTGCCCTTGGAGATATATTTTGAACATGTGCAATGTCAATAAACACTTTTCTTCCAATAAATGGTTTTATTGGCATTTTATAATTCCATTGTAGGGAATTTACATATTGTTTATGTAACTAATCTGATGTTGGATATTTTGATTATTTGATTTAATATTTTGATTTGATTATTTTTAATGTTCTTCTCTTAGAAATAATACTACTGCTTGGAGTCATAATTAGTAGGACTGGCCAAAGAGAGGCATCATTATACTTATTATACTGTATTTTATTATCTATTTAGATTTCTGTCCTGCTAGGACTCTTGTACCTTGCACCAAGGACAGTATATGATAAGTGTGCTGCAGGGAGGAGAGATCAGCATGGCTGGGAGGTGAAGGAAGGCTAAACACTGGGAATGTCAGGAGCTTGTAAGTCAGATACCATCTATCTTCTGATGTAATTCTTGACGCCCATTTCTTGGGATTTAAAGTATTTATTGTAAAAACTATAAATCTAGTTTGAACGGTCACAGAAATAAGGGATATGTAAATATGAAAAAAAAATGTAGACTTGCTTTAGGGAATATTTAAGCCAAACGAAGACGTGACCAACAAATGTCATTTTAAAATCATTTGCTTTTAAGGCATTCTGAAGATTCATTCCCAGAGATATCAAAAATGTCACTGGGATTTAGACCAGAGAAACAGCTACTAACAGGGGGAAAAAATTACTTGATTCCTCCCTTTTCCTCATTTCTCATATCCTATCAACTGCTAGCCAATTTTACCCCCTAAATATTTCTCTAATCCATCGCCTCTTCTTCATCTGTATTTCAGGCTTTAATTATCTCCTATCTAGTTTCCCTGCCTAGCTCCCCCAAATCCATCTTTTATGCAGCCACCAGAGTGAGTTACTTGAAATGCCAATCTGCTGTTGTGACCTGCATAAAATTCTTCATTGGCTCCCCAATACCTTTAGGATAAAAAGCCAGATCCCTGGCACGGATCTCCAATTCATTCCTGCTTTCTGCCTTCCCCACCCCTCTACCGACACTGACCTGTTTGTAGTTCTCACACCACAAGATAGCACCTCTCTCTCCAGAGCTTTCCTCCAGTTTTCCTCTCTGCCTGGCATGTAGCCTTGTACATCCTATAAAGTTAAGTTTTGGCCTCCCTACCTCCAAAAAGTTCCCCAACATCTCTAGGGCTGAATTTGTGCCTCTCTTCAGTAATCCTATGCTGCTACATGCCTATCTCTTTACCACACGAGGTATGCGGGGCTAGAGTGAAGGATTTACACCTCCTTCTCCAGAGAGCAAGAGGTCAGTGATTGCTTAATTTATCTTCTAAATCTCCAAGACCTGCAGTTCCTAACTGCTTAATTTATCTTCTATATCTCCATGACCTGCAGTTCCTAGCATGTAACAGGTATTCAATCACTATTTTTTAACATCTTTATTGGAGTATAATTGCTTTACAACGTTGTGTTAGTTTCTGCTGTATAACAAAGTGAATCAGCTATATGTATACATATATCCTCATATCCCCTCCCTCTTGCGTCTCCCTCCCATCCTCCCTATCCCACCCCTCTAGGTGTTCACAAAGCACCGAGTTGATCTCCCCGTGTGATGCAGCTGCTACCCACTAGCTATCTCTTTTACATTTGGTAGTGTATATATGTCTATGCCACTCTCTCACTTCGTCCCAGCTTACCCTTCCCCCTCCCCATGTCCTCAAGTCCATTCTCTACATTTGTGTCTGCCAACAAACACATGAAAGGATGCTCAACATCACTAATCATTAGAGAAATGCAAATCAAAACTACAATGAGGTATCACCTCACACCAGTCAGAATGGCCATCATCAAAAGGTATTCAATCAATTTTGTTTGTGTTTGTTTTTTTTGTTTTTGTTTTGGATGGACCATACCATTCTGTAGCTTTAAAAGGTTGAAAGAGCTAATAAAGCCAGGTGAGTTCAAATCCTAATGGATTGGTGGAAAGAAATGAGGACACATATGGAATCAGCACACATTAATCCTAACCATTAACTAACAGCTTTTAAATTAAAAAAAAATCAGTTCCTAGATAATTACTCATTAATTCAACATAGTTTTATACACTGGGACTTCAGAGATTGATAACTCATGGTTCACACTGAAGACTTCACAATCTAACAAGGGAGAAGGACATAAAACGCCATGAATACAGTGCTCAAAGTGCTAGAAAATAGAAACATTTACTATAGAAATAAGAGGGAGTGACTAACTGTCTAGAATCAAGGAATGTTGACCTCTAGGGAGAGCTCAAACTTTCTATTAGTCCCACCCCTACCCACCCCCCATATCCTTCCCTGAAAGCAGTTCTCATATGAGATATCTAGAGATCAGGCCCAAATGTATTTTTCAGCCTTTCCTTTAGTCATTTAGTCTCCATAGTGAAGAGGGGGAGATCTAGGACCCTAAGATGGGAATATGGACTTGAGGGAAAGGAGGCTGTCTGGGCTGCCTCATTTACAGTCATTTAGGCTTCCCTGTTCTAGGCAAAAAGCCAAAAGGAGTCCAGGACTCTATGACCCAGCCAGGCCTAGCAGGAGCTAACCCTGCAGGTGAACACAGTGGCATAATTCAAAATAAGAAATGTGAAATGCAACACTAACACTATGTTCTAAGAGCCATGTGGAAAAACTGGAGCACTTCCAGATATAGGTCACAAAAATGATTATTTAAATGTGGGACATATATAGAAGTTAAGTATATTTGGTTTGAACCAGAAATGATCATTTCCTTCCAAGGATCAGTTTCTAAGTGCTCTTCTGCCTGGCCCTGTAAAAGAAGAAAAATGTTTCCCAGCCTCAATTCTACATTATCTCCTTCATCTATGATACAGAAATTACTAGCATTATGTGAGATGTAAAATTTAGCTGATTAAAAAAAACTCTCACATAGTTGCATCTTAACAATCATTCTGTAATCTATCAGGCCACTGTGGAAACCAAATGCTTGGAAAATGCCTAACTCATTCCAAATTACTGTCATAAAATTTATAAAGTCAAAGTCACTTATATAACTGCTAACAACCTTAACAAGCAGCTCCATTAAATGTGACCTACAAACCTTGCAAAATAAGGACCAACTAATAACACAATGAGTAGTTAAATGGCCTAAATAGTGTGAGGGAGCCATTCCAGTGTTAATGAGATCAAAGCATATTTAATAATTGTGATTAATATTTACTGAGTGCTCTCTGGTTGTACATCATTATGCAATAAAAATTTAGATTTATATTAATGACAGTAATTAGATGCACATGTATTGAGCAGTTTTTCCAAATGTGGGGATGTAGATAAGAGGTTATAAATTATTTTTAAGTTGTGTATACACATCAAACTCTGCTTTTGTCTCATTATTTTTTTCCCTTCTACAGTTTTGGGAGACTGAAAAAGATGAGTTAGAAGACAAAAATGACTGCAAATTCATTTAGTGAGTGACTTCTAAGTGCCTGGCCCTTGGCTATGTACGAGAGAAACAATGATAACGAGGATATGGTTCCTGTTCTTAAGGAACTCCTTCTAATGAGTCAGACATTCAAAGAATAATTATCATGTCCTGTGCACTTGATCAAAATGCTGTTTGAACGAAGTGTTGAGTAATACAGAGAGTGGGGTTAAGGAAGGCTTCACTGAAGAGATGACAGCTGACCTGAATCTCAAGAAAGAAGAGATCTCTGGGTAGAGAAGGGAAAGGTATTTTAGGCTTTGGGAAGCATAGGCAAGAGCATCTGGACTATGAATTCTCAAAGACAAGAGCTAAGACTTATGCATCTTTTTAATTCCTAAGCTTAGCACAAGTCCCTGCTGGCACTCAGTAAATATCTAGAGTGTATGTAAAACAGTAAATGAACAGATTAATAATTGGATGAACACAAAATCCTCTTTCTGTATATAGCATTCAGAAATGATTCCTGATCCCCAAGAAGAAGGAAAAACATAGCACCAAAAAACAATTCCTTTTGAGAGTCCATGAACTGAGAAAAAAATAGCTGTTACTCTCCTTGCTCATCATTGTAATAAAGATAATCAAGACTTCCGGGAACTATTCCTCTCCAGATCTATTCCTTGATATAGTCTCAGTAACCTGGAATAATCACACCTCAACTTTCACCTGTAAATAGCAGACTCCCATTGTTTGGCAGTGCAGCTGTACACAACAGCCATGAGCCGATCTTCCTGCCTATGGGTTAGAAAACATGGACTTGGTATTCATGCTACACATTAGAGTATAAAAGGAAAAAGTGAAAAACCATGTTTGTAATAGGAGGTGTAAGGAGCAAAAGATGATCAAAGAGCCATGAAAAACTATGCAGGTCCTCCATGAAGTGCCACAGTGGGTTACTTCCACCCTTAGATTAATGACAGGTCTCCAAAAACAGCCCTACAGAGCAGTTTATAGGTCTTCATGCCACATCCTCATTTGTGAAGTTTTAAATTTTTACAAGTATTTTAATTTATATTATTATTTTAAGCCAACTTAAACTTTAAAAATGATTAATAATTTCTCAGACTTATCAAGACTTTTAATATTCTAATGTGTATTTTGACTTTCCAGAGAGAGATAGTCTTTGCAATATGTCCCAAACTAAAACATCCTGCATTCCTTTTTTCAAAGACCATTTTGTAGGACTCACTGTCCAGAGAACACACATTGAAAAATGCTGCCCCAAACCCTTTGGGCCACAACAAATGTAGCAAGGGAGTGAGGAGGAAGTTATATAGCATGTTTGTGTGTTTGTTTTGTGAAGTGGCTATGTGCTATAATCATCATCTTGATAAATACCATGACTTAATTAAGGAAAATGGAATGGATGCTCAAACCAAGAAAATAATAAAAGGAGAAGTAGAAGGATTATATTCATAACCCAATTTAGAGAGAGGATAGTTGTTAATTACTTGTTGATTTGTTCATTCATTATTGAGGAATGAGACTTAATGCATTCACAGTACCCTTTAAAAACCAGACATGGGTTCTTAATCCAAGAGTTTATCAAAACCCATTTTGAAATCACTTGTATTTTCAGCTGTGCAACCTCCTAGGAGAGCAATTCTTCCAGGACTTTATGCAAAGAGTAGAGCAGCTCCCTAAAGAAAGCAGGGCTGCGTCCCCAAGAATCCCCAACTGAGTAGCAGGTCACTTGAAAATCTGTACATGAGGGGTGATTCTCTAGGCTGAACAGTGGCCACTGCTTTTACTGCCAAGCAGCTGTGGAAAGTTTGTTTGGTATAAGAATGCTCCATTGGCCCATCTTCTGGGTGGGTTAAGGCTAGCCTAAGACCCAGGGGAAGAGAAAGCACAAAGGGAACAAAGAAAGTTCACTTTCTTCTGCCTCCTGGTTGGTTGCCTCCTCTCTGGTACAAAGGGGAAAACTGCGTATGGAGAATGCAATGAAGATTCTTCTTGTAAAACTTGTTCATTGTATACCTTTACTTGTCTGACTCTAGTAGCTCCTTCCAAAGTATAGTAGAAACTCTCTGAATGGAAGGCCACTTACCCCAATCACCTAATGAACCAACACTCTCCCTTCCTCTCTATTTAAATGTATTGAATGATGTCTAGCGCGCATGCAATACTCATGGCCATTGGCTGTTACCCTATAGTACAACTGGACACTTCTGCTCTCACCAGTTGTGTTATACTTCCCAAAGTCAGTTGTGTTTCTTCCCAAGTCTGTTTATGCTGCTAACATAAGCATAACTTAATGTTTAGTGAACTCAGAAATATGATTATTAAAAAAAGAGTTTGCTGATTCTATGAAAACAGAGTAGAATGATTTAGAAAGAATCAACAAAGCTGAGTTAAAAAGTCCTTCAAATTAGGTGTGCATGAAATAAATGTAAAAGATGTGGTGGGAGAGCAAGAGGGTCATTAAAGTCTCAAATTCTGCATGGAGGATGCTTCCCAAGTGTCTTTATGTCCTCAGTTGTTTTAGCGAAATCATAATTGGGTGCATCAAAAGAGGCAATTTTGGCATAGTTTATCCAGGAAAGATGATATGGCACTCCAAATCAGGTAATCCACACGAAGAAAATGTCTTGGCCTAAACATACTATCACTTGCTGTGATTTCCTGACCTTTCAATTAACCATCCTACTTCCAGTCTCAAGCTTACTGGATGAGCCAGTTTTTGCTAAACATCTATTTATCTGCACTTAGTATTTTCCTTTTGATTATTAGTACCAACCCACCTCCCTACTTCTGGGAACATGTAAATTACTGAGGGGGTACAGCAGAAAACACTAAAGCAGAAGTCAGAAAACACAGATTCTAGTGATTACCTGAACTGTAGTCTTAGAAGTCACCTTATCTCTTTGGGCCACTTTCCTCATCTATGAAGTGTCCATGTTGTGTGTAGGGATGGAGGATGAGAGGTAGATGATAAGAGAAGGAGTTGGACTAGATAATCTTTCAGGTCTCTCCTGATTCTTTAAAATGCCATTCTATGCAATTCAGCTTATATAAGACAGAGTTCTTTAAAGCATCTCTTAATTTTTATTTGGAATATAAAATATAAATATTCAGAAAAAATATATAAATTCATTGTTAATGTCAAGAGTAAGTAAATTTACTTGAGAAAAGTAACATTATTTAGAAAACTTTTTTAGAAATTTTAATTACAAAAAAGAAAATACAAAGTTATACACACACACACACACACACACATATATATACACTCACACACATAATGATTCAAATAAGATCTAAGTTGCCAACATAAAATTGATAACTGATATCCTTATAATTTGAGAATGGGAAAAAAAGTCTCTAAGATGTTACACTTCAAATGTCCATGCTCTCTACAATAAAAAGCCTTTGGAAGAAACTATCTTTATTAATTTATATTTCCAAAGTGGATTACAAAGCTATAGTTCTGGGAATAGCATGTAATATAAACTTGTTTAAATAATTCCCAGGTTTATTTTATTTTTTTTTTAATTTTAATGTTACAAATACAAAACTACAATTACTGACTGGAAAAAATAAACTACTGAAAGAAACAAATGCTGCCTTCTTTAAACTCATTAGTTCTGCAACAGAACTAAAATGAAAAATTAAGCTCAAGACTCAGTTCAGAGCCCAACTGAATTTCTTTAACAGCAGTGAGTCTTGTCAAAAATGTGTTTCTAGATAAAAAGAAAATTGTTAGAGAGTACTGCCTAACATATTGTCTTGGTATTTCTTTCACAGAATGATGCCTGAATCACTTTTTGTGCCACAAAAATAATACAAATTAAGACTCATATACAAAGATAAGAGATTTAAATCTAAGTACACATCATCTTTTAAAATAACCATTTGCTATTTGTGAGTGGGAAAAGAAACTGTAATACTCAGTTTATATGCTCCCTTGGAGCCTATATCAATTTCAAGTTTTCTTTTATGATTCAGCTATTCTAAGAGTATAAAATATTTTATTAAAAATTAACGTGTTATCCACACAAATGGTAAATATTGAAAATAGGAACATAAATAAAAATAATAAAAATAGTAAGTCTACTAATACTGAAGAGGAAGGAAGACAGGAGCGGGAGGAGAGCATGTGAAAGGGAGAGAGATTTTAAACATCCGGTTTCTATTCTGGACCATTTATAGAAACAGACAGACACAGCAAGCAGAAGCCAAATATATTCTCGGGCTCTGACAGGATTTGTTTTCTATCTTGTCATTACTTTTACTATATTCTTCCTAATAATATTTCCCCAGTGTTCTAGATTTCCTGACCGACAATACCAATCTTATTAAGAGCTTACAAATGAGAGTTGTAGAGGATTCAGGCATGTTCATGGAGTCTGGCTGCCTTGTGAGCCTACTTGCTGGGGGTTTGAAGCTTTCCCAGGAACTCTTCAGCACAAAGGCACACACATCCATGGCAACTTCCTCCCCCATCCTATGCATCCTTCCCAAATTCCTTTGAATGATTTTCTTAGGAACTAGCACACAATCCCTGGCAGAGCAATAGGTACCTACCTGGTCTATTGCACAAAGGTAAAAGTATATGCATGATGCCCATTTCACTACTGCTGGCACAAAAGCAACAGACTCACTCAACATGCATCCTCTTTGTTTGTTCTTTTTATGAGAGTGAGTCCATGTCATATCTCAAGCAAGTACCTATCAAGCTCAACCCTTTCCATTTCAATGCCATTGAGAGAAAGTCACAGTGCCTACTAAACATGCAGATTTAGACACACACACTTGTCCCTACATCAAAATAAAACACAATAGAATTCCTCTACACCAAAGATAATGAGGGAACTATTTTGAAAATATGAATGATTTGTTTATGCAGACTATAAAAACATCTCTTTGCATCAAAATAAGTGTTCCTCTTTATTGCACACAGACTATTTTCTATAGAATTTAAATTGCACATGAAATTATAATTGTGTCTTGTTTAATGTAAATTGATTGTCTCAATTATTGGGAAAGCATCTGAATTTTAATGGACTAATTTTAATGGACATGTGCCAAGCAAATCAGCAAAAACTCTAACAGCTCTAACTGTGGAGGTGCACAGCCAGACGTCTCTACAAATCAGAAGGGACTGCCTGGTCTCGAGAATTCATCCTAAAGTGGCAGCCCAGAGGAGTTAGTAAGCTATTCCCCATGAAGAAGAGATCAGCTTTTGATTGTCAGTATTGGAAGATGCTGTGACAGTGAGGCTGTAATTTGGTTTCTCTCTTTGAAAAAAAAGATCCACTATTAGTAGAAAGGGCTTTTATGGCTATGCTTTAAAAAAAATTTTTTTTTAATGTTCTTTCTTTCTACAGATTAGGCTATCCATGAAAATCAAGGCTTTAAACTGAAGGTAGAACCAACAGAGAATCTAGCAGTACTGTGTCACCAGGAACTAAGACACACTTTTTTTTTTTTTAGCATAGTAAATATACATGTATATATACATATATTTTTTAAATAGCTCTTTATTGGAGCATAATTACTCCACAATACTGTTAGTTTCTGTTGCACAACAAAGCGAATCAGCCATATGCACACACATGTCCCCATATCCCCTCCCTCTTAAGCCTCCCTCCCATCCTCCCTATCCCACCCCTCTAGGTCATTGCAAAGCACCTAGCCGATCTCCCTGTGCTATGCTGCTGCTTCCCACCAGCCAACTATTTTACATTCAGTAGTGTATGTATGTCAATGCTACTTTCCCTTCGCCCCAGCTTCGCCCTCCCACCCCATGACCTCAAGTCCATTTTCTATGTCTATCTGTTTATTCCTGCCCTGCAACTACATTCATCAGTACCTTTTTTTTTTTTTTTTAGATTCCATATATACGTGTTAGCATACAGTATTTGTGTTTCTCTTTCTGACTTACTTCACTCTGTATGACAGACTCTAGGTCCATCCACCTCACTACAAATAACTCAATTTCGTTTCTTTTTATGGCTGAGTAATATTCCATTGTATATATGTGCCACATCTTCTTTATCCATTCATCTGTCGATGGGCTTTCAGGTTGGTTCCATGTCCTGGCTATCGTAAATAGTGCTGCAATGAACATTGTGATGCATGTCTCTTTTTGAATTATGATTTTCTCAGGGTATATGCCCAGTAGTGGGATTGCTGGGTCATATGGTAGTTCTATTTTTAGTTTTTTAAGGAAACTTCATACTGTTTTCCATAGTGGTTGTATCAATTTACATTCCCACCAACAGCGCAGGAGGGTTTAAAACACACTTGAATGTAAGCCTTAGACGTCTGAGGGAAGGCCACCCCAGGAAGCTGGCTGCAGACACATCGCAGCAGCACACCACATAGTCACTGCCTGACATTTCTCCTTTTACAAATCCAGTGTCTGTGAAGTCAAACAAATATCCTTCACACTTACAATCACAGGCAATAGCAGACCTCACCCATTTTGCTACCCAGATAGTGCAACATTTTTATAGTTAAATTATAATCAGTGATGCTGGAGGTATAGATACACATATGCTGGAAATTGCCAGCCTTATAAGATCTTTTTCTCACACCCCAAGCCTCAAGAAGCACTGTTGATAGGTATAAAAATCACCCCTGGGTATAATATGATGAACAGTTTACTACACAGCCAAATTTATACCTCAGCTATAAATCATCATGAATTTACTTTAACTGCTATCTATTTGAGATATTTTAGGAATTGAAAATACAAGGTTTTAATCATTTCAGTCTTGAGACTCTTTTTGCAATAGAAAACTGGCAGTATTAATCTAGACATACATGAAGATGTTAGGTACAGAGTATAAATTTTGAGCCAGTGAATAAAGATTTCTTCTCCTATTCATCAAACTTTCCTGAATGAATTTCTATGACGTTAAAGAATCAAGCTGAATATAAGGCATTTCTTTCTATAACAAAATTCAGAAAGGGCCAAAAGTTATGAGCAACTACAATTTTTACTGATTTCTTCCTACATGTTATCTGGCTTGTATAAAACCACCTCAGGGGCTTCCCTGGTGGCCCAGTTGTTGAGAGTCCGCCTACCAATGCAGGGGACACGGGTTCATGCCCCGGTCTGGGAAGATCCCACATGCCGCGGAGCGGCTGGGCCCGTGAGCCATGGCCGCTGAGCCTGCGCGTCCGGAGCCTGTGCTCCGCAACGGGAGAGGCCACAACAGTGAGAGGCCTGCGTACCGCAAAAAAAAAAAAAAAAAACCACCTCAGTGTTAAGATAGTTCAATATCTATGTGTCCTATAACTTTTTTTTTAAGAACCCAGAGTTTCCTGCCAACTAGATATTTGATTAAAATTCATAATTAGTACGTCTCAGATTTTGGATAATACCTCCTAACAGTGTGAATTCTAACAAAATGCCACACCCAAGGCACACCATTTCACTGCATAAGAGTGTGAAATCTGGCCACAGGTGGGTATCTAGAAATAAAAAGCCGAAGCAAAGCAACAGAAGCATGAAAAGATAGAGGAAGAGTAATGTAAAAGTGAGGGGGAGTATCAGACAAAGAAGAAGATAAAGAAGTAGCAGATAAGCAGCACTGGCTGGTTAGAAAACAACTCAGCATGAACTGCACGTTTGGCATCTCAATACTCATCCATCCCACATCCCCACATTTGTAGGGGACTGGTTAAGCTTCACTTAGCAGCCAGAGTCAGTAATGCATCAGCTAGATGGATGTCTCCTTTCTTTTAATGACATTTGCCTAGCATATAAACATTAAAATTTGCATTAAGGGGAAAAGAGTGACTCAAAAGCCACGTTAATGTGGCTTTTCTATATTTCTGCAAAACACCTTTAAAATATCTGCTCTTTAAATGGCTGCATTATTTTCCATAGGTGATAAGGAGAAAACGGTCCTGCCCCTGTTCTCATACACATACACACACACACACACACACACACACAATATAATAGCCATTTTTAAAACCAATTGACTTATAGAAAACAAAAACCCAGAAAATATCACTCTATCATCAAGATACTATAAAACCGAATTTTCTCTAATCTGTTAAATTCCCATCATGGCAAAAACAATGTATGAAACTGCTCCCCGCAACCCAATTCATGAAATGTTTAACTAAACAAAGGAAAACACTTTAAAAAGGACTAAAGGCATTACTCTCCTTATGTAATCACCTCAGAAGTTATTTTGTTCAAAATGACCAAAGACATGTCAAAAACAACATGGAATCCCACAAAGGAGTTAATTCATTATGTTCGGTTGATTCTAGATGTCTTTTGTGCAACATGGAAGAGATAAAAGAGCATAAAAAAGAATACTGCCCACAGGGCTGCATACACAGCCCCAACTCCAAGTACCCTGAAGGCCAGGGCTGGGTTTTCAGCCCATAGGTAATGGGCTCTCTGTTGGGACTGCCCCTCCCAAGTCAGGTGAAAAAGGTCTGCCTTGGAACAAAACTCCACAAAAGCAGCCAAAAACTGAGTATTTTCTGGGAGAAAAGTGAGATTTTTTGCGGTCCTATCTATCAGTGGAGATTATTTAGTTGTTTTTTTTTTTAACATCTTTATTGGAGTATAATTGCTTTACAATGGTGTGTTAGTTTCTGCTTTATAACACTGAATCAGTTATACATATACATGCGTTCCCATATCTCTTCCCTCTTGCGTCTCCCTCCCTCCCACCCTCCTTATCCCACCCCTCTAGGTGGTCACAAACCACCGAGCTGAACTCCCTGTGCTATGCGGCTGCTTCCCACTAGCTATCTATTTTACGTTTGGTAATGTATATATGTCCATGCCACTCTCTCACTTTGTCACAGCTTACCCTTTCCCCTCCCCATATCCTCAAGTCCATTCTCTAGTAGGTCTGTGTCTTTATTCCTGTCTTACCCCTAGGTTCTCCATGAACTTTTTTTTTCTTAGATTCCATATGTATGTGTTAACATACGGTATTTGTTTTTCTCTTTCTGACTTACTTCACTCTGTATGACAGACTCTAGGTCCACCCACCTCACTACAAATAACTCAATTTCATTTCTTTTTATGGCTGAGTAATATTCCATTGTATATATGTGCCACATCTTCTTTATCCATTCATCTGTTGATGGACACTTAGGTTGCTTCCATGTCCTGGCTATTGTAAATAGAGCTGCAATGAACATATTGGTACATGACTCTTTTTGAATTATGGTTTGCTCAGGGTATATGCCCAGTAGTGGGATTGCTGGATCGTATGGTAGTTCTATTTGTAGTTTTTTAAAGAACCTCCATACTGTTTTCCTTTTTGACCCACCTCCTAGAGAAATGGAAATAAAAACAAAAATAAACAAATGGGGCCTAATGAAACATAAAAGCTTTTGCACAGCAAAGGAAACCATAAATAAGACCAAAAGACAACCCTCAGAATGGGAGAAAATATTTGCAAATGAAGCAACTGACAAAGGATTAATCTCCAAAATTTACAAGCAGCTCATGCAGCTCAATAACAAAAAAACAAACAACCCAATCCAAAAATGGGCAGAAGCCCTAAATAGACACTTCTCCAAAGAAGATATACAGATTGTCAAAAAACACATGAAAGAATGCTCAACATCATTAATCATTAGAGAAATGCAAATCAAAACTACAAACTACAATGAGATATCATCTCACACCAGTCAGAATGGCCATCATCAAAAAATCTAGAAACAATAAATGCTGGAGAGGGTGTGGAGAAAAGGGAACAAACACTCTTGCAATGTTGGTGGGAATGTAAATTGATACAGCCACTATGGAGATTATTTAGTTTTAAAGGAAGACCTGCTATTTTGTGTTTCTATTTGGTTTTGTTTTGTTATTTAATGAGTATATACTATTAAGTTTGAATTGCAAAATAAAATCCAAGAACTTACATTTAAAAAAAGTATATATTGTTTCCTATGTGCCAAGCAGATTCCAAGCTCATTTCAGTCTCAGAACAGCCCTAGGCAATGGGAACTGTTTTCCCTCCTTTTACACGTGAGGAAACTGAGTCACCAAGAAGTGAGGTGACTTGCCCAACATCCACAGCCTGTTCAGTGGTGGGCCTGGGCTTAGAATTCAGGCAGGAAGCTCCAGAAACTGCATTTCTTTTTTTTTTTTTTTTTTTTTTTTTGCAGTATGCGGGCCTCTCACTGTCATGGCCTCCCCCGTTGTGGCGCACGGGCTCCGGACGTGCAGGCTCAGCGGCCATGTCTCACGGGTCCAGCCGCTCCGCGGCTGGTGGGATCTTCCCGGACTGGGGCGAAAACCCGTGTCCCCTGCATCGGCAGGCGGACTCTCAACCACTGCGCCACCAGGGAAGCCCAAGAAACTGCATGTTTTTAACCACTATCCACCACATGTTCTATTGGTAATTTAAAAATCTTTTTAAAATCTCATTTAGTCTTGCTATAATAACCTGGGGAGATTTCTAAGGCACATTAGCCTGAAAAGCTGCTAGCAGAGACTTTGACTCTTAGATACCACACTGTCACTCACAAGTTAGAGTGGGAAAATCTGCTGCGGGGCTTTGTGGCCTGGGACTCTGGAGACCTGGAATGGAGTCCAGGACCAGCTCAGATGCTGGCTTCCTGGGGAAAATCAGAGAGGTATGGCAGCATACTGATGAAAGCACGGGCTCCAGCATTAGACAACCTTGCATTTCTAGACTGGCGATGGGGCATATTAGCTAAGTGACTGTGGGTAAGTCACATAAACTCTTGGAGTCTCAGTTTCCCCCTCTAAAAAATAGGAGACAAGAATATTATCTCAATAGAATTGATCCGATGCTTAAATTATTCAATGCCTCTCTGCTGCAGATTCTTTAATCACAAAACTGCAGTGTTTGTTAGAGATCACGAAGTCCCATCTACCTAACAAATACTGTGATTCCATAATACTATGACTACAAGACAGTTGATTATAATACTGTACTTAGTGCTTATGCTTTTCAAACATTTTCACACCTATGATCTGATTTGATACTCATTACTAATCTGCATAGTATTCAATCCCTATTTTATGGATGAGGAATGAGCCTGAGCTTATTTGGCTTGGCCAAGATCATATGTTGGCAGGTGACATGGTTGGCCCACAAACTCTGAGCTTTTGCTCCTTATCCAGGATTCTTATAATTTGCTGTGTTTCCACAGAAGACATGACGCCTGCATGCAATAAGCTTACAACACAAATGGAGAAAGTGAAAGAACGTGAAAAAGTAGAAATAAATACTAGTTGCTCCAAGATCCTGGAGAGAATGGAGTAGCTGCCTCTGGTTTGTATGTCAGGCAGCTTGCACTGAGGGGGCCTCTTACGCATCCAATGAGAGTGCAGCACCCAGGCTTGCTTGGAGCGCAGAAGCCAAGGTAGAGTTTCCATGAGGAGAATGAAGAAAAGAAAATGAGAGATATTTAACCAAGACATCGTTGCAGGAATGCTTGTAACCAGTGAATGGTAATTGATGGCTCTGGAAGGGAAGAGAAGCGAAGCAGTAGAGAGGATAGGGGATGCACATAATGAAAGTTTTCTCAAGGGTTGGCCTTGAGGTTGACATTATTTAATGTTAGTATCCATGACAGGTGTACCAGATTCTCTCGGTGCCATCCTTTCCTGGGCCCTCAATCCCTTGCCACTGCTATTGAGATCACTGATTTCATGGAACCCTCTTTGCTCTGCAACCTGAGGCTCACTGCATGCAACTCAAGTCTTGGGTTCCTCCTGCCACTTGGAGTCCAATGACATGTCAAATTCTAGAATTTAGGATTTGGCTTCTGAAGCAACTGCTAAAAGGACTGGTAAATGTAATATGAAGTGCAGGGGAATTATCTCCCATGAGGAAAATTTTGGACCCATGGGAGACATGAGATGGAAGTGGGGCAGATAAATTCCCTCTCCCTTCCTCCCTCCAGTGAGCTATCTGGAGGCAGTTTCTCTGTACAGCCTGTCCAGAAATAGCCTGTGTGGCTGTGACTCTGTGGCTTATCATGAAGCAGTTGCCAGTATGGTAACACATTGCCTTACGTTATTTTCCATTATTCTATGCCTCACCTTCCTTTCCCTCACTCTCACTGCCCTGGGTTGCAGCTAAAATAAACATTAGCATGTAACCCTTGTTCAAGTTCTAGGACAGCAGAAGTGGCAAAGTCATCATTGAAATTACCCAGTTAATTAATATATCTAAAAATAGACATAAAAAGACATAATTAGTCATGGAAATGTAAGTAGTCTGATAATGTAAGCAAAATGACTGGTGAAAAGTCAATAAACTCAGAAATCAGAAACAGACTACAGATGGGAAATAAGCAGAAAGCTATCAGGGGGCCCCCTGGCTCTCCAAGTAGGAGATAAATATCATGATGTTTAAAAGGCTAACATCACAGAAATGCCACCCCCCACTCCCCTATCCGCTTAAGATCCTTCAAAGACTCCCTTCTCACAGTGAAGAATAAATTTCAAACATTTTTACATGATTCAAGAGAAAGACTCTTCCAGATCTAACTTCTGAGAGTCCCACCTCCTCTTAATATGTAGGAAGCCACAAAAACATTACTCCCACCCTAACAATGAGAAGAAGAGTCAGATAATCAACAAAGCCATAATTATTCTTGAGCCAGAGAGCTGAGGTTGGAAGATAACCAGGTGAACTAAATTCCAAAAGGCAGAGTGTCCCTCTGAGGAGAGGCAAAAACACTTGAATTCTTTTATCTTTAGCAGAGCATGGAAAAGAGAAATGGCCACTATAAAAGGAGGGAAGAGGGCTTCCCTGGTGGCGCAGTGGTTGGGAGTCCGCCTGCCGATGCAGGGGATGCGGGTCCATGCCCTGGTCCGGGAAGATCCCACATGCCGCGGAGCGGCTGGGCCCGTTAGCCATGGCCACTGGGCCTGCGCGTCCGGAGCCTGTGCTCCACCACGGGAGAGGCCACAACAGTGAGAGGCCCGCGTACCGCAAAAAAAAAAAGGAGGGAAGAGGAAAGCAGGCAATATTCTGATCAGTTCTTAGAGTGTAGGCTAGTGCGATAGTCTAGAATTCCTGGGACCCCCAGACATGAGAGGACAAGAAGAGTTTGCACTCATTCTTAAGCACTTTTCCACTGGTTTCCTTCCACTGGATGCTCACAAGAAAGACTGGGAGCAGGAGAGGAGACGTGCACCCCAACCGGGAAGGGCACAAGCAAAAACCCTGCTCACAGAGTAGACTCTATTTTTTCATATGAAGCAAAAGCCTCAAGCTTCTGGGGAAGGGGCAAGAAATCTTCCCAGGAAAAGGTTCAGTGCCTCTGGGGAAACGTTAGATGCAAAAGCTATCTTCCCCTGGGAGGGGTGCAACCCTCTTGCACGCGGCCCTAGGAATAGGTAAACTTTCACTGAGGAATAGTTCAAAGCAAAATCCATCATTGCTGTGATGGTAGACATTTGAAATCCAGCTCTCTGGGGAAAAGGAAGTTCTGAATTGTAGCGTCTGCCCATTTCTGTGAAGTAAATACTTCTACTGTGGCCAATTTAAAACTATCAAGATGATGTTAAATGACTCACACATTTATAAACATTTAATAATCAGCTCCAGCATGCAACTGCATCTGACCCTGAAGAGGCAGCAGGAAATCCCATCCCCATGCCCAACCCCATGCCCATCATAAACCACAAGGAGAGTCAAATGGAAAAGCCAGAAATAAAAAACAACCGTTAAAAAAAAAAAAACCAGCATCAACAATAAAGAATTTCTTTGACGGGCCTATCAACAGACTGAATTCAACACAGGGAGGGAAAATCATTAAATTTGAGATTGGCCAATAGAAATTATCCAAGCTAACTACAAAGAAGATAGAAAGGAGTTAAGGTGGGGGGCACAGGGGGTAGTGTGGGGAGAGAAGAGACTAGAACAGTACATCTAAGAGCTATGGGACAACATCAAATGATCTAACTAATGTATAACTGGAATCCCAGAAGGAGGAGAGAAACAAAGCGAATGGGAAGATCTAACTCCTGCATACTACCTCTGCCTCATCTACTGTCAATCTCCCTTTATATTTTAAAGCCACAGTAAAGTTCTTGAAGAGACCATGTCCTCCTTGACTCCCAGGACCTTCAAACATCTATTCCTTTTTCTCTGTTAAGGGTACTTCTACTTCTCAGGTATTATTTCTCTAAGGAATTGTACACTGGGTCTCTAAACCCAGGTCGGGTGCCAGTTTGGTATGCCCCAGAGCATCCTGATTCACTCTCATCATATCAGATTATACCCTTGTGATTACTGTGTGCTCCTGAGCAGAAATGAGAGCTCCTTAAGGGTAGAGATAATGACTTTTTGGACTTACATTGGATGTATGGAAGAAATGTTTAGGGATCTTAAGCATGGAAATACATTTTTTTCTCTAATATTAGAACAGAAATTTACCTGCTCTGTCTTTTTAGCAAAAGCTCTGTCCAAAGAGTGATGTTCAATGCTCATAACCTCTTGTGGTTCTTCGTACATTTCTAACATGTGTCTAGCACCTATTTTTAATTGAATATTTTAAAAAATCCAGACTTGAGGAAAAATAAAAATAATAAAATTATAAAAATATTAAAACTGGCTCATTATAGATGGTTTTATAGAATATTTGTCTCCAAAAAGGCATTAGCTATTTCCTAGTACTTTATGTTCATAGAGTTTTTTCTTTTCTAATGTTTAAATGTTATAAAATTTTCCCTCCCAGGAATAGAAATTAAAATCTGATAGCCTTTTTTATTTTTTCTGTTTCTAAAGTCAGAACCTAAAATAGGTAAAATTGGGGATTTAAAAAGAGTGCTCCTCACTCCCAATTATGCTGAAAATATGATTTTTAAAACAACTAGGTAAATGTATCCCTCTTGACATTTTATTTGGGGCTCATATTACTGTCACACATACAAACACACACACACATACATTCATATACTCACAAACACTTAGAATATCATAGGCATATCCCAAGTATTGTCCAAACTGTTGTGCCATAAATCACTTGTTGAAAACTCAGAAGGCATTTACCCTTAGAAATAACATTATGTAAACATGGTATTTTGTTTCACAGACTAGTTCACAAGAGCCTATTTAACCCAAAATATAAATAAACTACCTTCTAGAATGTTAGCCTCTCAAGTTCCTGTTGCATGTCCAAAATCTAGAACAGAACCTAGTATACGTTAAGGGGTTGGTAAGTATGTTGAATGAAGGATGCTGAATAAATAATAGTGTGAAACACTTGTTGCAGACTAAGTCTGCACCAGACACTGTTCTAAAGAGTTTTCAAGGGTAATTTTAGGCCATTATCACAACCTTATAAGGTAGCATTTTTCAGATAATGAAAGTGAGAAACTGAGGAAATAAGGAAGATTAAATTTATGATTTAGGAAGTTTGCTCTTGACCTGACATCTAGGAAGAGAGCCTCCTTCTAGGGTGCATGCTCTTAACTACTATACATACTGTGAAAATTGGTAAAAAGAAATCTCATTTAAAATGGTGTTGGGGGGCTTCCCTGGTGGCACAGTTGTTGAGAGTCCGCCTGCCGATACAGGGGACACGGGTTCGTGCCCCGGCCTGGGAAGATCCCACATGCCACGGAGCGGCTAGGCCCGTGAGCCATGGCCGCTGAGCCTGCACGTCCGGAGCCTGTGCTCCACAACAGGAGAGGCCACAACAGTGAGAGGCCTGCGTACCGCAAAAAAAAAAAAAAAAAAAAAAAAAAAGATAAAATGGTGTTGGTTTTTTGATATTTAAAGCGTGTGTTTCCTTATTTATTTCATTTTGGATGATCTGTCCATTGGTGAAAGTGGGGTGTTGAAGTCCCCTACTATTATTGTGTTACTGTCGATTTCCCATTTTATGGCTGTTAGCATTTGCCTTACGTATTGAAGTGCTCCTACGTTGGGTGCATAAATATTTACAATTGTTAATATCTTCTTCTTGGATTGATCCCTTGATCATTATGTGGTATGCTTCTTTGTCTCTTGTAGGAGTCTTATTTTAAAGTCTATTTTGTCTAATATGAGAATTGCTACTCCAGCTTTCTTTTGATTTCCATTTGCATGGAGTATCTTTTTCCATCCCCTCACTTTCAGTCTGTATGTGCCCCTAGGTCTGAAGTGGGTCTCTTGTAGACAGCATATATAGAGGTCTTGTTTTTTTTTTTTTTTTTGCTGTGTTGGGTCTTCGTTCCTGTGCGAGGGCTTTCTCTAGTTGTGGCAAGTGGGGGCCACTCTTCATTGTGGTGTGCAGGCCTCTCACTATCGCGGCCTCTCTTGTTGCGGAGCACAGGCTCCAGACGCGCAGGCTCAGTAGTTGTGGCTCACGGGCCTAGTTGCTCCACGGCATGTGGGATCTTCCCAGACCAGGGCTCGAACCCGTGTCCCCTGCATTAGCAGGCAGATTCTCAACCACTGCACCACCAGGAAGCCCAGGGGGTCTTGTTTTTGTATCCATTCAGCCAGTGTATGTCTTTTGGTTGGAGAATTTAATCCATTTACATTTAAGGTAATTATAGATATGTATGCTCCTATTACCATTTTCTTAATTGTTTTGGGTTTGTTTTTGCAGGTCTTTTCCTTCTCTGTGTTTCCTGCCTAGAGAAGTTCCTTTCGCATTTGTCATAAAGCTGGTTTGGTGGTGCTGAATTCTCTTAACTTTTGCTTGTCTGTAAAGGTTTTAATTTCTCCGTCGAATCTGAATGAGATCCTTGCTGTGTAGAGTAATCTTGGTTGTAGGTTTTTCACTTTGAACACTTTAAATATGCCCTGCCGCTCCCTTCTGGCTTGCAGAGTTTCTGCTGAAAACAAACAACCCAATCCAAAAATAGGCAGAAGACTTAAACAGACATTTCTCCAAAGAAGATATACAGATTGCCAACGAACACATGAAAGGATGCTCAGCATCACTAATCATTAGACTAATGCAAATCAAAACTACAGTGAGGTATCACCTCACACGGGTCAGAATGGCCATCATTAAAAAATCTACAAACAATAAATGCTGGAGAGGGTGTGGAGAAAAGGGAACCCTCTTGCACTGTTGGTGGGAATGTATATCGATACAGCCACTATGGAGAACAGTATGGAGGTTCCTTAAAAAACTAAATACAGAACTACCATATGATCCAGCAATCTCACCACTGGGCATATATCCTGAGAAAACCATAATTCAAAAAGAGACATGTACCACAATGTTCACTGCAACACTATTTACAATAGCCAGGACATGGAAGCAACCTAAGTGTCCACTGACAGATGAATGGATAAAGAAAATGTGGCACATATATACAATGGAATATTAGACATAAAAGGAAACGAAATTGAGTTATTTGTAATGAGGTGGATGGACCTAGAGTCTGTCACACAGAGTGAAGTAAGTCAGAAAGAGAAAAAGAAATACAGTATACTAACACATATATATGGAATCCAAAAAAAAAAAAAAAAAAAAGGTTCTGATGAACCTAGGGGCAGGACAGGAATAAAGATGCGGACGTAGAGAATGGACTTGAGGACACTGGGAGGGGGGAAGCGTAATCTGGGACGACGTGAGAGAGTGGCATGGATTTATATATACTACCAAATGTAAAATAGATGGCTAGTGGGAGGCAGCTGCATAGCGCAGGGAGATCAGCTCGGTGCTTTGTGACCACCTAGAGGAGGTAAGGAGACGCAAGAGGGAGGGGATATGTGGATACATGTATACATATAGTTGATTCACTTTGTTATACAGCAGAAACTAACACAATATTGTAAAGCAATTATACTCCAATAAAGATGTTATAAAAAAAATGGAGTTGGGAGGCCAGCAGAGGAACTCTCAGGCCCTACCACTCCATGTCAATCACAGACCCATGAAGAAAAGACATACTTTGTATCTCCAACAGGTAGAAGGTTACTACTTTACTACCCAGGAAGAGGAAGGAAAAAAAAAAAACCTCCTTGCCAGGCAACAGCCCAGTCAATTAGAGGCTGCCAGGCAACAGCCCAATCAATTAGAGGCTGTCACAACTCAGCCAATGAAAAGCCACTACTTTGAATTCCCAGTTGCCTCCAGTGAACTCTTTGTTTAATAACAGGCCTGCCCAGGTCCTTCTCTAGAAAAGCACATTCCTCTCCTTTGTCATTTGGACTTGCCTGTGGATCGCCACAGATTAGATGTCCTGAATTGCAATTCTTTTCTGTTCCCGAATTAACCTATTTTGCTGGTAAAATAACTGGCTGTTTTATTGCTTTAGGTCAACAATACTGTCTCTCTACTTTCAGTTTTAGGTCTTAAAAGCATAGAACCAGAACCTGAAGGCTGTTTAAAGAATGTAAGCTCCATAAGGGCAGGGCTGTCTGTTTGTCCAGTGATTTACCCAAGCACATCAGTGCTATATGTAATAAGCACTCAATAAATATCTGATGAAGAAGTGAAAAGGGAGACTTTTTTCCTTTTCCTGGGTATTGGGCCTATTCTAGGAATAAGTGTGAATTATATTAAAATGTCTGACATTTTCCTCATTCTCTTTTGTTGGGTATATTTCCCATTTAATTTTCTCCCAGGTTATCAGTTATGATACTGTCTGCCTTGTTCCAGCTACATAACTTATTCACTCTCAGATCAAAATCTAACTCCTAAAGCTAGAACTTCCTCTGTTACTGGGAGGGGGGAAAGCCATCTGATTTCAGGTCTTCCCAATAAAATGTAATTGAAAATGCCTTCCAGTCCTCTTAGGGATTTGCCAATAATACGTAGAATAATTGGATTTTTAAAAAAATTGCTTACTGACTCCAACTGACTTATATATTTGGTACAATTTTGGGGGAAAGGGTCAAGTTTTCTAAGCTGTTTCTGTTTTTTGTAGCTTCCTCTTTTCCTCTACACAGTACTCTCAGATTGTTTGTCTTTAGACCCCTTAGGGGAGGCAGCCTACCTAATCCATGGGTCCAGCAAAATGAAAGCTAGTGATAACCAAGAAACATTTCAAAATAGAGTGGAAATGAGCTTCTTTCCTAGTATATATGGATTATATACCAGTTCCTACAATTTGATATTAGAAAATAATGGCATATAAATCTAAAATAACACAGCAATTATGCTATTTACTTTTTTTTTTTTTTTTTTTTTTTTTGCGGTACGCAGGTCTCTCACTGTTGTGGCCTCTCCCGTTGCGGAGCACAGGCTCCGGACGCACAGGCTCAGCGGCCATGGCTCATGGGCCTAGCCGCTCCGTGGCATGTGGGATCTTCCCGGACCGGGGCACGACCCCGTGTCCCCTGCATCGGCAGGCAGACTCTCAACCACTGCGCCACCAGGGAAGCCCACTAATTAACTTTTAAGAGTATGTTGTCAGTTATTTCGAAACACAGGTTCCCAAGCAGCTCATCATCAAAGGAGTACCTCTCTAAAGAAAACTGGTGGTGGTGATGGACAGATAGGAGGTGAGGATTATACATATATTTGCTTTAGCAAAAGAGATGCTGGATGATTCACTTCTGAATTACAATTCATACAGGACTTGAAACATAGTTATTGAGAAAATAACACACTGCTGATGTAAATATGTGGTATTGCACTATAGGAGGTCAGCAAAACAACTCACAACAAATGAAATTAATTACCGTGAAGCTAAAGTGAGAGCATTTTATAGTTAAAACTAATAATATCAGCATTTGAAGACCAAGATGACCTCAGTGCAACACTAATAATGCAATATGAACTAAATGTCCTTCCCCCAAATCATCAGAAGTTAAACTACTGGCGCTTGTGCAATATCACAGGAGTTCTGCAAGGTGTGGAGGCCAGTGAAATACTGCACTGGCATTCTCAGTAAGTTGTTTTGGCTTATAAAACCCAAATTTCAGTGCTTTTACAACATTCACGTAATAGATTTAAAAACTGCCCATAAGAACTGCAGAAATGACCTATAATTTTGGGTCAGTTTTTTGGCCATCAGTACCCAGGGAGCTTTGGTCTATATTTTGATTACCCTTCTTAATGAGGAATGATCAACTCAAGAAATTTCCTCAGGAATAGGGAAAGTTTATCAACAGACTTTTGGTTTGTGCAAAACAGAGAGAATAGGAGATAAAACAACAACAACAACAAAAAATCCTCCAGGCAACCAACTCCTACCCAGGCTGCCAAGGGTGGCTGGTCCCCCAGGACATCCTTCCTTTTTGCCTCTGGGGTTTCAGGATGCACAGAGCAGCCAGAAGGCACCTCCCCCGAGATGGCAGGTGGTGTCACAGCTGCTCTGGACGCTGGGCTCAAAGTGCCCTGACCAGCCCAAATAGAGAGGGAGCTTGCAACCATGGGAATGAGGCAGAGGTGAAGACACTTCTTATTTTTGTATCCCCTGGCCGAGTACAGCGACTGGTACAAAATAGTCGCCTAATAAATATAGAACAAACAAATTGAGGCCTCAGCTTACTTTACCAGCACCATATCTGCAAACCTGCATTCATCAGCTCATATGCTCTTTTCAACCACAGCTGTAGCAATGTATGAAGTAACTCTTTCCAGTCCAAGATTAATTCCTGCTCAATGCTTGGTGTCCCAACCCTCTTCTACTCTCAGGACACATAACATTGCCTCTGTGTCTACCTCAGCTTCTCCAGATTTATTTTGATTCTAAAAATCCCCTTCACAGAAATACACAGTTTTACAAAACCCCTTAGAAATTTATTAAATTATTTCATTATTTTACATAATATGATTAAGAGGGGAATTTTAAGTAAAAACATTTTATTTGAAATAAGTATATATTTAAGGATTATAATATAAAATTCATTTTAAAAGTTCTTGAACCTAAAACTACTCTAAAAAACAAAGTCTATTAAAAATATGATGAGTATTTGCAAAGTCTCTAAGTACCTCTCCATAAGACACTTAATAATTTCTCTTGAGCAGAGAGACCTGGCAGATCCCACCGTGACCTAGTGGTCCAAGTACACACCGCCAGTGACAGGACAAATTGACAGCATGTACCCCTCAACACAATGCACCAAGAAGGACACTTGGGATTCCTGCCCCAAATATACAGCCTCAATCTAATCATGAGGAAACATCAGACAAACCCACACTGAGGACCATTATGTAAAACAATCGAGCGGTTCTCATCAAAACTGTCAACTCTGGGAATTCCCTGGAGGTCCAGTGGTTGGGACTCCATGCTTTCACTGCCAAGGGCCCCGGTTCGATCCCTGATCAGGGAACTAGGATCCCACAAGACGCATGGCGTGGCCAAAAAAAAAAAAGAAATAGAAAAAAAAATTTTTTTAAGTGTCAAGTTTGTGGATAATGGAGAAATACTGAGGAACTGTCACAAATCAGGTTTATCCACTCAAGGGAAATTATTAAGGGTCTAAAGACCACTAAAGAGACATGAGAACTAAATGCAGCATAGGATCTTAGAGCAGAATTAGAGTATTAGGGGAAAAACTGGTGAAATCCCCATAGGGTCTAGAGATTAGTTTCTAGTATTGCATCAATACTAATTTTCTGGGTCAGATAACTGTATTGTGGTTTTGTAAGAGGCTGACATTGTTGGCAACTGGATGAAGGGTAGATAGGCACTCTCAATTATTTTTGCATCTTTTTATAAGTCTAAAATTACTTCCAAATAAAAAACTAAATAAATGTAATTTTCCTATGTAACAAAAGACAGCTATTCATTTCATAAATTAAATTCTTACTGAATTAATTATGTAAGAAAAAAGGCAAAACTGGCCAATAACATTTTTAAAAAATGTGTTCTAAAATGCATATTTGAAATTAAGTCCATGTATAGAACAAAAACATATAAAAGAGCTTCATGATATTTTTTTGAATTCTTACTTTTTAATGTAAAATTCCACTGTTACTTTTATAGATTCCTCATTTTGTTATTGACTATTTTTTAGAGCAACTAAAGATTCAGAGAGAAACTGAGGGGATGATACGGACACTTCTCATACACATTTCCCACACATTCATAGCCTCCCCCATTAAGCAACATCCTCCACTAGAGTGGTACATTTGTTACAACTGATGAACCTACACTGGCACATCATAATCATCCAAAGTCCACAGTTTACATTAGGGTTCACTCTTGGTGTTGTACATTCCATGGGTTTGGACAAATGCATAATGACACGTATCCATTTATAGTATCATACAGAGAAGTTTCACTGCCCTACAAAAAACCTCTGTGCTCCACCTATTCACCCAACCCCTAACCCCTGGCAACCACTGATCTTTTTCTTGTATCCATATTTTTGCCTTTTTGAGAATATCACATAGTTGGAAATCATACAGTATATATTTTTTTCAGATTTGCTTCTTTCACTTAGTAACATGCATTTGAGTTTCCTCCAGGTCTTTCCATGACCTGATAGCTCATTTCCTTTTAGTGCTGAAGAATATTCCATTGTCTGGATGTACCACACTTTATTTATCCATTCACCTACTGAAGGGCATCTTGGTTTCTTCCAAGTCTTGGCAATTATGAATAAAGTTGCTGTAGACATCCATGTGCAGGTTTTGTGGTGGACATAACTTTTAAACTCCCTTCGGTAAATACCAAGGAGCACCACTGCTGGATTGTATGTTTGGTTTTACAAGAAACTGACAAACTGTCTTCCAAAGTGACTGTACCATTTTGCATTCCTACCAGCAATGAATTCAAGTTCCTTTTGCTACAAAGACTTATCAGCATTTGGTGGTGTCAGTGTTACAGATTTTTGCCATTCAAATAGGTGGGTAGTGGTATCTCATTGCCATTTTAACTTGCATTTCCCTGATGACATATGACATGGAGGATTTTTCATATGCTTATTTGCCATCTGTATCTCTTCTTTGGTATCTGTCAAGGTCTTTGGTCCATTTTTTAATTGGGTTGTTTGTTTTCTTGTTCTTGAACTTTAAGTGTTCTTTGTATATTTTGGGTAACAGTCCTTTATCAGATATGTCTTTTGCAAATATCTTCTCTTAGTATGTGGCTTGTCTTCTAATTCTCTTGACATTGTCTTTCTCAAAGCAGAAGTTGTGAATTTTAATGAAGTCCATCTTACCAATTATTTCTTTCATGCATCATGCTTTTGATATATCTAAAAGGTCATCACCATTCCCAAGTTCATCAAGGTTATCTTCTAGGAGTTTTACAATTTTGCGTTTTATATTTAGGTCTGTGATCCATATTGAGTTAATCTCATGTAAGGTGTAAGATCTGTGTCTACATTCCTTTTTCTCTATGTGGATGTCCAGTTGTTCCAGCATTATATTTTGAAAGGACTGTCTTTGCTCCACTGTACTGCCTTTGCCACTTTGTCAAAGGTTGGTTGACTATGTTTATGTGGGTCTATTTCTGGGTTCTCTATTCTGTTTCATAGATATATTTGTTTGTTCTTTCTTAAATACTACACTGTCTTAATTGCTGTAGGTTTATAGTAAGTTGGAAGTCAGGTAATATCCAGTCCTCCAACGTTGTTCTTCAATATATTAAAATTGTTTTGGCTATTTTGGGTCTTTTGCCCCCCCCCCATACAGAAACTTTAGAAGCAGTTTGTCCCCATCCACAAAATACCTTGCTGGGATTTTGACTGCACTTGTATTAATATACAGATCAGGTTGGGAAGAACTGATATCTTGATGGTATTGAGTCTTCTTTTTTTTTCTTTTTCTTTTTCCTCCACTCTTTTTTAGATCCTATTCCCACACAGGTCATTACAGAGTATTGAAGAGAGTTCCCTGTGCTATTCAGTAGGTTCTTATTAGTTACCTATTTTATATATAGTAGTGTGTACATGTCAATCCCAATCTCCCAATTTATCCCTCTCTCCGCTTTCTCCTGTGGTAACCACGAGTTTGTTTCCTATATCTGTGACTTTATTTCTGTTTTGTAGATAAGTTCATCTGTACCATTTCTTTAGATTCCACATATAAGTGATATCATATGATATCTGTCTTTCTCTGTCTGACTTACTTCACTCAGTATGACAAGTTCTAGGTCCATCCATGTCACTGCAAATGGCATTATTTCATTTTTTATGGCTGAGTAATATTCCATTGTATATATGTACAACATATTCTTTATCCATTCCTCCATCAATGGACATTTAGCCTGCTTCCATATCCTGGCTGTTGTAAATAGTGCTGCAATGAACATTAGGGTGCATGTATCCTTTTTAATTATGGTTTTCACTGGATATATGCCCAGGAGCGGGATTGGTGCATCATATGGTAGCTCTATTTTTAGTTTTTTAATGAATCTCCATACTTTTCTCCATAGTGGCTGTATCAATTTACATTCCCACCAAGAGTATAGGAAGGTTCCCTTTTCTCCACACCCTCTCCAGCATTTATTATTTGTAGATTTTTTGATGATGGTCTTTCTAACTGGTGCGAGCTGATACCTCAGTGTAGTTTTGATTTGCATTTCTCTAATAATTAGTGATGCTGAGCATCTTTTCATGTGCCTCTTGGCCATCTGTATGTCTTCTTTGGAGAAATGTCTATTTATATCTTCTCCCTATTTTGGGGGTTGGGTTGTTTGTTTTTTTCATATAGAGCTGCAGAAGCTGTTTGTATATTTTGTAGATTAATCCCTTGTCGGTTGCTTCATTTGCAAATATTTTCTCCCATTCTGTGGGTTGTCTTTTTGTTTTGTTTATGGTTTATTTTGCTGTGCAAAAGCTTTTAAGTTTAATTAGGTCCCATTTGTTTATTTTTGTTTTTATTTCCATTACTCTAGGAGGTGGATCAAAAAAGTTCTTGCTGTGATTTATGTCAGAGAGTGTTCTGCTTATGCTTTCCTCTAAGAGTTTTATAGTATCCGGTCCTACATTTAGATCTTTAATCCATTTTGAGGTTTTTTTTTTTGTGTACGGTGTTAGGTAGCATTTTAATTTCATTCTTTACAGGTAGCTGTCCAATTTTCCCAGCACCACATATTGAAGAGACTGTTTTTTCTCCATTGTATATTCTCACCTCCTTTGTCATAGATTAGGTGACCATAGGCATGTGGGTTTATCTCTAGACTTTCTATCCTTTTCCACTGATCTATATTTCTGTTTTTTTGTGCCAGTACAATACTGTTTTGATTACTGTAACTTTGTAGTATAGTCTGAAGTCAGGGAGTCTGATTTCTCCAGCTCTGTTTTTCTTTCTCAAGATTGCCTTGGCTATACGGGGTCTTTTGTGTTTCCATACAAATTGTAAAATTTTCTGTTCTGATTGTGAAAAATGCTATTGGTAATTTGATAGGGATTGCATTGAATCTGTAGATTATTTTGGGTAGTATAGTCATTTTGACAATATTGATTCTTCCAATCCAAGAACAAGGTATGGCTCTCCATCTGTTTGTGTCATCTTTGATTTCTTTCATCAGTATCTTATAGTTTTCTGAGTACAGGTCTTTTGCCTTCTTAGGTAGGTTTATTCTTAGGTATTTTATTCTTCTTGATGTGATGGTAAATGGGAGTGTTTCCTTAATTCCTCTTTCTTATCTTTCATTGTTAGTGTATACGAATGCAAGAGATTTGTGTATTTATTTTGTATCCTGCAAATTTACCAAATTCACTGATGGGCTCTAATAGTTTTCTAGTAGCATATTTAGGATTTTCTATGTATCATGTCATCTGCAAACAGTGACAGTTTTACTTCTTTTCCAATTTGAATTCCTTTTATCTCTTTTTCTTCTCTGATTGCCATGGCTAGGGCTTCCAAAACTATGTTGAATGAAAATGGCTAGAGTGGACATCCTTGTCTTCTTCCTGATCTTAGAGGAATGCTTTCAATTTTTCACCATCGAGAATGATGTTTGCTGTGGGTTTGTTGTATATGGCCTTTATTATGTTGAAGTAGGTTCCCTCTATGCCCTATGATAAAAACTTCTGGAGAGTTTTTATCACAAATGGGTGTTGAATTTTGTCACAAGCTTTTTCTGCATCTATTGAGATGATCATATGGTTTTTATTCCTCAGTTTGTTAATGTGGTGTATCACATTGATTGATTTGCAGATATTGAAAAATCCTTGCATCCCTGGGATAAACTTCACTTGATCATGGTGTATGATCCTTTTAATGTGTTGTTGGATTCGGTTTGCTAGTATTATGTTGAGGATTTTTATATCTATATTTATCAATGATATTGGCCTGTAATTTTCTTTTTTTGTGATATCTTTGTCTGGTTTTGGTATCATGGTTATGGTGGCCTTGTAGAATGAGCTTGGGAGTGTTCCTCCCTCTGCAATTTTTGGGAAGAGTTTGAGAAGGATAGGTGTTAACTCTTCTCTAAATGTTTGACAGAATTCACCTGTGAAGCCATCTGGACTTTTGTTTGTTGGAAGATTTTTAATCAGTTTCAATTTCAGTACATGTGATTGTTCTGTTTGTATTTTCTATTTCTTCCTTGTTCAGTCTTGGAAGGTTATACCTTTCTAGGAATTTGTCCATTTCTTCTTGGTTGTCCATTTTATTGGCATATAGTTGCTTATAGTAGTCTCTTATGATCCTTTGTATTTCTGTTGTGTCCATTGTAACTGATCCTTTTTCATTTCTAATTTTATTGATTTGAGTCCTCTCCCTTTTCTTCTTTATTAGTCTGGCTAAAGCTTTATCAATTTTGTTTATCTTCTCAAAGAACCAACTTTTAATTTCATCCATCTTTGCTATTGTTTTCTTCACCTCTATTTCATTTATTTCTGCTGTGATCTTTATGATTTCTTTCCTTCTACTAACTTTAGGTTTTGTTTGCTTTTCTATCTCTAGTTGCTTTAGGTGTAAGGTTAGGTTATTTACTTGAGATTTTTCTTGTTTCCTGAGGTAAGATTGTATTGCTGTAAACTTCCCTCTTAGAACTGCTTTTGCTGCATCCCATAGGTTTTGGATTGTGGTGTTTTTATTGTCATTTGTCTCTAGGTATTTTTTTGATTTCCTCTTTGATTCCTTCAGTGATCCTTTGGTTATTTAGTAACATTGTTTAGTCTCCATGTGTTTGTGTTTTTTACAGTTTTTTTCCTGTAATTGATTTCTAATCTCATAGTCTGTAGTTTGAAAAGATGCTTGATATGATTTCAATTTTCTTAAATTTACAGAGGCTTGATTTTGGGCCCAAGATGTGATCTATCCTAGAGAATGTTCCATGTGTACTTGAGAAGAAAGTGTATTCTGCTGCTTTTGGATGGAATGTCCTATAGATATCAGTTAAGTCTATCTGGTCTAATGTGCCATTTAAGGCTTAAGTTTCCTTATTAATTTTCTGTCTGGATGATCTGTCCATTGGTGTAAGTGGGGTGTTAAAATCCCCCACTATTATTGTGTTATTGTCAATTTCCCCTTTGATGGATGTTAGCATTTGGTTTATAAATTGAGGTGCTCCTACGTTTGGTGCATATAATTTACAATTTTTATACCTTCTTGGATTGATCCCTTGAACATTATGTAGTGTCCTTCCTTATCTCTTACAACAGTCTTTATTTTAAAGTCTATTTTGTCTGATATGAGTATTGCTACTTCAGCTTTCTTTTGATTTCCACTTGCATGGAATATCTTTTTCCATCCCCTCACTTTCAGTCTGTATGTGTCCCTAGGTCTGAAGTCGGTCTCTGTAGACAGCATATCCATTCAGCCGGTCTATGTCTTTTGGATGGAGCATTTAATCCATTTGCATTTAAGGTAATTATCAATATGTATATTCCTACTGCCATTTTCTTAACTGTTTTGGGTTTTATTTTTTCTTCCCTTACTCTTTTGTTGCCTTCTCTTGTGGTTTGATGCTCATCCTTAGTGTTGTGTTTGGGTTGCTTTTTCTTTCTTGTTTGTGTATCTATTGTAGTTTTTGGGTTTGCTATTCCCATGAGGTTTTAATTTAGCAGTCTATATATGTACAAGGTTGTTTTAATTTGCTAGTCTCTTTCCCGCCTACGAAAGTTCCTTTAGCATTTGTTGTAAAGCTGATTTCATGGTGCTGAATTCTCTTAGCTTTTGCTTGTCTGTAAAGCTTTGGTTTTCTCTGTCGAATCTGAATGAGAGCCTTGCTGGGTAGAGTATTCTTGGTTGTAGGTTTTTCCCTTTCATCACTTGAAATATATCATGCCACTCTCTTTCTGGCCTGCAGAGTTTCTGCTGAAAAATCAGCTGATAATAATAATCAGGTTTCCATCATATGTTATTTGTTGCTTTTCCCTTGCTGCTTTTAACAGTTTTTCTTTGTCTTTAATTTTTGCCAGTTTGATTAATATGTGTCTTGGCATGTTCCTCCTTGGGTTCATCCAGTGTGGGATTCTCTGTGCTTCCTGGACTTAGTGAGTGTTTCCTTTCTCATGTTAGGCAAGTTTCTGGCTAAAATATCTTCAATTATTTTCTCAGGTTCTTTCTCTTTCTCTTCTCCTTCTGGTACCCCTATAATGAGAATGTTGGTGTGCTTATTATTATCCCGGAGATCTCTGAGACTGTCCTCATTTCTTTTCATTCCTTTTTCTTTATTCTGTTCTGTGGCAGTCATTTCCACCACTATGTCTTCCACCTCACTTATTCATTCTTCTGCCTCAGTTATTCTGCTATTGATTCCTTCTATTGCATTTTTCATTTGTTATTGTATTGTTCATCTGTTTGTTTGTACTTTAAATCTTCTAGGCTCCTTGTTAAACATTTCTTGTATCTTCTTGATCTATCCCTCCACTCTTTTTCCAAGATTTTGGATCATCTTTACTATCATTACTCTGAATTCTTTTTCAGGTAGATTGCCTATCTCCTCTTCATTTAGTTGTTCTTGTGGGTTGTTATCTTGTTCCTTCTTTTGTAACATATTTCTCTGTCATCTCATTTTGTCTAACTTTCTGTGTTTGTGGTGTCCTTTCCACAGGCTGCAGGATTGTAGTTCTCTTGCTTCTGGTGTCTGCTCCCTGGTGGGTGAGTTTGGTCCAGGGGCTTGTGCAGCCTTCCTGGTGGAAGGGACTGGTGCCTGCCCTCTCCTGGGTGCAGCTGGGTCTTGTCCCTCTGATGGGCAGGGCCACGTCAAGGGGTGTGTTTTGAGGTGGATGTGGGCTCAGTACGACTTTAGGCAGCCTGTCTTCTGATGGGTGAGGCTGTATTCCTATCTTAGTGGTTGTTTGGCCTGAGGTTTTCCAGCTTTGGAGCCACAGGTTGTTGGGTGGGGCTGGGTCTTGGTGCCAAAATATGGACCTCCGGAAGATCTCACTCCAATCAATATTCCCTGGGGCTTCTGCTACCAGTGTTCTTGCCCTCATGGTGAGCGATAGTCGACCTTCACCTCCCCAGGACACCCTCTAAGACCCCTAGGTAGGTGTAGCCCAGGTTGCTATTGAGGTACTGCTTTGTGCCGGGTCCCAGTGCATGTGAGACCTTGTGTGTGCCATCCAAGGGTTTAGTCTCTGTTTCTCCCAGCCCTATGGAGTTCCTGCACTCAAGCCCTGCTGGCCTTCATGGCTAAATGGTCTGGGGGTTCTTTTACCCAATTCCAGACCCTCAGACTGTCTTGGAGGGCTATTTTATGTGGGAATGTCCCTATGTAGCCTGCATGGGTTTAATATTTTTTGGTGAGAGGGTTGTTTTTAGTATAGATGTTTGCCACCTCTTCCTCAGTGTATGCTGGCCATTATCCCCTTTACAGGAGGTGTGACTGATGTTGTGGTGAAGAGAGCCAGCACTGGATATTGAGCAGGGCCTCCCCTTTGCTCTGTGGTTGTCACTGCCCTGTCAGACATGGGGTCTGCTCCCTAGTTGTTGGAGTAGAGGCCCTCAGGTCTGTTTATTAGCTGTGTTTCTGATCTGCAGTGTGAGGTAGGCAGGATTGGAGTACTCCCACTGGGAGGGAAGCCTCTGAGTATTCCTCCTCTGGACCTGTTCACCTGTGGCTGTGCTCTGTTATGTCACTTTTCACCTGTTGTGCGAGCTCTCTTACACTGTTGTTGGCACTGCTCTAGGCCCCACCTTAACTGTGGGTATGCCAGCAGTTGGCCCTGGTGTCTCTCAGACGTTGTTTTCACCAGGCCACCAGCATAGATCACTTAAGTCAGGTCCCAGGATTGTAGTAATCATGGATTGGACCCACTATGGGTGCTATGGTGGCAGCTCTGACTCTAGTCTGGCCCAACCCCCATGTGTATGTGCCGACAAAATCTACAGCTGCTAAAGCTAGGCCCATCTTGGTTGCAGAAGCACTGGCTGTTCTTTCAGATGTTCTGTAGGCACTGAGTTTACAAAGCCAGTCACAGCATTGTCAATTCATGGTTTGCACAGCTGTGTGGAGAGGTTTCAGCTTTTCTTTCTTAGTCGCATGGCCCCTAGGGCTCAGTTGTGGTTTCAGCCCCACCTCTGCTTGTGGGCCACCCATAGGGGTCTGCTGTCAAGGCTGCCCTGGAGCACAGGAGTCCACCCTGGCAAGAAGGGGTTGTGGCAGCAGCATGGTGGCTGGGGTCACAGGAGCCCTGGCAGCAACAGGCATGAGGGGGAGCTGGCGGCTGCAGGCACAAGAGAGTCGGCCCCAGTGGGGGCTCTTCCTAATACCCAGCCACAGGTGTGGGCAAGCCAGCCCTAGTGTTGATGAGGCATGTGGGGAAGCTGGCCCCGGTGGTGACAAGGCATGTGAGGGAGCCAGCCATCGCAGGCACAAGAGAGCTGGCCCTTGGAGGGAGGGGGGCCTCCTAGCACCCAGCCACAGGCAGGAGAGAGCAGGCCCCAGAGAGGTCCCCCTAGTGCCTGGCTGCCAGCATGATAGAATGGGCCCTGGTGGGGGCCCCTCCTAGTGCCCGGCCCCCTGCACAAGAGGCTAGCCCTGGCAGGGGCCCCTCCTTGCACCCGGTTGCTGGCTCAAGAGGGCTAGCCCCAGCAGGGACCCATCCTAGTGCCCAGGGAGGCAGGGGTGGCACATGGGGAGAGAGCCTGCAATGGCAGCTCTGTCCCTTACACATCACTTAACAATGGTGCTTTGCTTCTATGGCTGTCTGGGTTTCCTCCACAGGCATTCCTTGTTGCAATGTCCTCGTTCCCGTCCCCTCAGGCTGTCTCCTTATAGCCAACAGCAGTCCTCTACCCAGGTTTGCTCTCCAAACCCCACATTCCAGCATGCAGCCCCCATCCTCACCAGGGAAACATCTAGGGCTGGGGCACACAGGGCTGTGGCACGAACCATCTGTGTAGGTCTCACTCTGTCTTGCCTGCCACAGAACAGTTGCTGCACTCTCTTCCGATAGCCCCGAAGCTCCCCTTCTGTCCCAACTGATCTCCCCACCAGTGAGGGGGCTTCTCCAGATGCAGGAACCTCTTCTCTCCTCAAGCTCCACCCCAGGGCTGCCGTTCACGTCCTGCTTCCTCTCCTCTTCTTTCCCCCTTCTTTCTTTCATCCTACCTGGTTATGGTGGATCTTTCTTGTCCTTTTTGGTGTCCAAAGTCCTCTGCCAGTGTTCAGCCAGTGCTCTGTGAGACTTGTTCCATTTGTAGATGTATTCTTTTCTCTCTTTTTTTTTTTTTTGCGGTACGCAGGCCTCTCACTGCTGTGGCCTCTCCCATTGCGGAGCACAGGCTCCTGACGCACAGGCTCAGCGGCCATGGCTCACGGGCCCAGCTGCTCCATGGCATGTGGGATCTTCCCAGACCGGGTCATGAACCCGTGTCCCCTGCATCAGCAGGCGGACTCTCAACCACTGTGCCACCAGGGAAGCCCTGTAGATGTATTCTTGATGCATATGTGGGGAGAGATGAACTCCACATCCTCCTACTCCTCCACCATCTTGACCTCCTTTGACACTGAGTCTTCTTATCCATTAACCTGAATATCTATTTATTAGTTCTTCTTTAATTTCATTCATCAGAGTTTTATAGTTTTCCTCATCTATATCTTGTACATATTTGTTAGATTTATACCAAAATTTTTCATTTTAGGGGGGCTAATGTAAGTGGTATTTTGTTTTTAATTTCAATTCCACTTGTTCATTGCTGTTATATAGGAAAGCAAATAACTTTCAGATATTAACCTTGTACCTTGCAACCTTGCCATAATTGCTTTTTAGTTCCAAGAATTTTTCATCAATTCTTTCAGATTTTCTACATAGATGATCATGTCATCTTGCAATCAAGTTTTTTTTTTCTCTTCCCTCCCAGTCTTTATACCTTTTATTTCCTTTTCTTGTCTTATTGCATTACTTCCAGTATGATGTTGAAAAGGATAGGTAAAAGGGAATAACCTTGACTTATACCTGATCAATGGGGAAAGCTTTGAGTTTCTCACCATTAAGTATAATGTTAGCTGTAGATTTTTTTAAAGATATTCTTTATCGAGTTGAGAAAGTTTCCCTCTATTTCTAGTTTACTGAGAGTTTTTTAAAATCATGAATGTGTTTGGATTTTGTCAAAAGCTTTTTCTGCATCTATTAATGTGATCATGTGATTTTTCTTTTTTAGCTTATTGATGTGATAGATTACATTTAATTTTCAAATAATGAACCAGCCTTGCATACTTAGAATAAATCCTACTTGACTGTGGTGTGTAATTCTTTTTAAATGCTGTTGGATTCTATTTGCCAATATTACATTTTTTCAAGCACCTCTCGGAAAATAATGAACAGTCCTCCAAAATTTAATGTTGAATTAGATAAAAATCAATACTTTACTTCTTATTTTTAACCCTAGTTTTCAAGGAATAAAATTTCTATTAGAAAAATACAGCTTACAGATTTGGTAAAGATCATTGTGAGGTAATTTATAAAAGAATTACCAATTCTAAACTAATAATTAGTTTGTTACATTTCAATCAGCAGCTTCATTCAATGTTTTTTTTAATTATTTATTTATTATTATTATCTTTTTTTTTTTTTTTTCTTTTGGCTGTGTTGGGTCTTCGTTGTTGTTCGTGGGCTTTCCTCTAGTTGCAGCGAGCCGGGGCTACTCTTCATTGTGGTGCATGGGCTTCTCTTGTCATTGAGCACGGGCTCTAGGCACACGGGCTTCAGTAGTTGTGGTACACGGGCTCAGTGCTCATGAGCTCTAGAGTGCAGGCTCAGTAGTTGTGGCGCACGGGCTTAGTTGCTCCACAGCATGTGGGATCTTCCTGGACCAGGGATCGAACCCGTGTCTCCTGCATTGACAGGAGGATTCTTAACCACTGTGCCACCAGGGAAGTCCCCATTCAATGGTTTTTACGTATATAATTTAAACAATACACTATCATAATAAATTTTTTAAAATGTGAAAGTGTATAACCAAAGAAACAACCAGGATTTCTGGGGGTTGGTGACATAATACTAAATCACATGAGAACACGTGAGTGCGTTCAGCCCATTTCCACTAGCTCTAGGGCTTGCTCCCTCTGTATACACTGTGGAGTTCTCACGTGGTTCTACTTTCTAGGGAGAAATATATGAATCAATACTTATTTTAAAATATAACTAGAAAGAAATACCATTGCTATCTTTAGCCTGAATTCCCTGGTCTGCCTTTGTGGACACCAGGGGTTCCAAACTACCAGCTGGAAAATGTAACTTTCCTGACTTTATAACTTTAATAATCTTGACAATCAGAATTTAATAAATTCACATCTACTGCAACTCAAAAAATTCTCTTTTCCAAAATGCCCCTCCCAATACATCTACCCACCACCAGTTGGTTGGTCTGTCTCTTGCTTTCTCTTGCTTCCCTCTTTTCTGTGCACCCAAATCTTATGAAAAAGTGGTTTAAATTTGCTATTTAAATTTTTCAACTCACACTAAGTTTTCAATCCATATTATATGATTTCTGTACCCACTCTTCCAGTACAAATATTTTTGTTAACATAACCAGTGCTGTCCATATCACTAAGTCCAATGGATAGTTTTCAATCTTATTTAATCACTCAGCAGCATCTGGTAGATCACCTCCTCTTTCCTGAAGTATTTCCATCTGTCGGCAAGCATGATAACAAGCCTTTTCAGTTTCTATTTATTTCTCAGGTTACCTTACCTTTAAAACTTTGGATGTTCTTTAGGATTCAGTAAGCCCATCTTCCTTCTCACTTTATTTATCTAGGTGACCACATTTACTCCCAAGGTTTCTAATATCCTCTGTAAGCCAGTGGGGATTTCTATCTCCAGCCCAGTCCTCACTCCTGAGCTTAGCCCCTTGTGTCCCCATGCTTATTCAAGATACCCATTTGTACAATGCTCTTGAACATTAAATTCAACAGGGTCAAAACCTAACACTTGGTCTTATCCCAAACCCAGGCCATCTCGACCACAAACCTGCTTATTTTGTGTATTTTCTATTCTCACTAAGTACTACCACTATGTATGTATTGCTCATGTCAGAAATATGGATATGCACTCTTCTCTACCCAACATAGCCAATCAGTCATTAAGTCCTGTTGATTTCACCTCCTATATACTTCACCAATCTGTTTATTTCTAGCATCATTATTATCAGTTCAACCTAAGCCATCATCACCACTTGACTAACTGCTCTAGTAGCTCCCTAACTGGTCTTGTGTAAACACCATGGCTCTGCTCCAATCCATTATCTACTCTGGAGCTGGAATGCTCTTTTTAAAATGCAAATTTGATCACATAATTCTCCTTTGTATTTAAAAAAATCTTTTAATATCTTCCTTTTAGTAAAAGGATAAAATGAAAGGTCTACAATAGAAACTTAAAGGCCTTGTCTTTATCCAGCCCTCACCTGCCTCTCCAACCTCATCACATGCTATTTTTTCCATTATTCTTTATGTTAAACACAGTTTCTTTCCTTCTTTAAAAGTCCTACCTCAGGACCTTCAAAGAGTTTTGAAAAAGAAAAGAGTTTTCTTTTCTCTAGAAGAGGAGCTGGCAAACTTTTTTAGGAGAGGGCGAGATAGTAAATATTTTAGGCTTTATGAGCCAATAGGTCAGTCTCTGACTCACCTGCTCAATTCTGACATTGTAGGGTGAAAGGAGCCACAGATAACATGTAAAAAAATGAGCATGAATATGTTCCTGAGCCATACAAAAGGGGCTTGGGCTGGGGTTTAATTTGCTAGCTCCTGCCCTAGGACTAATAATCCCTATATTGCCACTCACAGATTCATTTCAAGTGCCATTTTTTTCATTGAAACTTTTTCTGATCAGGGTAAGTCACCTTATTAAATGTGCTTATACCACAAAGTATATTTCGCTTTCATATAACTAATCATTACTGCAATTAATTAGATATTTGTGAAATTCTCTTGTCAGTATCCATCTTCCCTATTAGGCTGTAAACTCCATTAGACTAGGAATTATATTTACTTTGCTATTTTATTCCCAGCATGTGGTGGAAAACATGACACATGGTAGCAATCCATAAATATTTGTTGAATGAATGAACAATTAATTTATTATCTGACCTTCAGTTGGCAACTTTATCTTTCTGAGCCTTAGTTCTCCACCTGGAAAGGAAGATGATAACAACTATTTCCCAGGTTTGTTTCAGGTAAGAAAACATGAGTGAGGTGAATTTTGTGAACTCTAAAACAATATACAGATGTAAGAAAAGAAATATTAGAAAGATGAGTTGGTTGCATAGTACAGGAACAAATTATAGCCCAAGGTCCAAATCTTTTCACTCATTTTGTTGGCCTTCTAGCTAAGAATGGTTTTTGTCTTTTTAAAGGGTTGTCAAAAAAAGCAAAAACAAAACAAAGACTACGTGACAGAGACTACTCATGGCCCAGGAAGCCTAAAATATTTTACTCTCTGGCCCTTTACAGAAATAGTTTGCTGATCTCTGGCTTAGAAAATAAATGAATGATTAATACTTTATAAATATACTCATATTTTAATATTTTGGTGTCATTTTCTGACTACCTTTCTTCTCTTCAATAGAGAAAGTGATTAAATTTATAAACATTCCTCCTCCCCCTGCCGAGGGACTCTATGTTTACTTTAAATTAAAAATAATGATAAAAGGAGTATCTAAATATTTTCTTTTCCCCTCAGTTATATGAACAATTGATTTTGAAACAGGGTAGGCCTGGGGTGTCTGGGGATGGGATAGAAATGGGGAGATGTATGCCAAGAAAACTGTCTCCACTGGAAGGTTAACTGCTGTTATGTATGTGATTGCTGAGATTTTTTTTTTCCTGAGTAATTCAACACTGTATAGAAATTAGGAATGACACATTTATAGTAAACAATAAGGGACTGTGTTTTTCACACACAAAAAAATACTGCACAAAAAAGGAAAGGAATTTGGAATCAAAAGATCATGATTCAAGTTTGAACCCTACCAACTTACTCAATATGGCACTTTGAGCAAATACATTAGTATCTCTCAGCTTGAGCTTCTCCATCTAGAAAAAGAGAGTAAATATTGATTCCATTTAGTAGGTAGCTATTATGAGCCAGGTGCTTTACATATATTATATTTGATCTTTATATCAAACTGCAAAGTGGCTATTGTTAGCTCCAATATATAGATGAAGAAACTGATGCTCAGAGAGGTTAAGTAACTTGCTCAAAGTACACCACTAGGAAGAACCAAAGGGTCTGGAGTCAAATTCTGACTCTAGCAATATATTTAACCTTCTTAGGCCTTACATGTTTTATCTTACAAAAATACATACAAAACCTAATTTCTAGAAGAGAAGTTTTGAAATTCCTGCATATTACATTACCAGCTTGCACGTTAAAGGTAGATGGTTTTCCTACAAAGGTAAGGAAACATGAGTGAGGTGAATTTTGTGAACTCTAAAACAATATACAGATGTAAGAAAAGAAATACTCAATACTCAATACTTCTGTGTCTTTAGAGAATAGTAAAGAGGGAATGTGTTCTCCTCTCTGTGTATTATAAGAACAACCTAAATTGAGAAAGCATAAATATATAGAAATATTAGATTTTAAGCATGTTCCTTGAGTACCATAGTAACCATGAATTCTATTTATTCCACAGCAATTCCCATTCTGTTTTTGAACCAAACACATCCAATATGTGGCACATCAGTTGATTATTAAGTCTTTATTACCTTTGCTTCATTATCTCATGTAGTCTCCCATGCTGGACACACTGTTCCTCCAATTCATCATTTCTTCTCTGTAACTTTTCCAGTTTGTCATATGTATACCTTTTTTCTTGACTGAGCTGAGCTATTTCAGATCTAGAGAGGTGTAAACAGAGAAGTGACAGATGTTAAAGGTTCTTATTACCAGAGCATATTTGTATTGTATAACCTTATCATTTTCTTGAACTCTGTACTTAAACATAACAGTGTCAATAAAAATTATTTTATGTAAAATAAAATATTTCAGAAATTACAGAATGTCTAGTAGAAGGATATACACACTGCAGGAACTCAACTGGTAGACAAAGGAATAACAACTTCAACAGAGAGAGTTTTTTCAAGGAACAAGACAAAAATGATAATAATCAAATCCCGTTTTTAAAAAGACAGCTATTAATTTACCAAATGTTTAGTGAGTATTTATTACAGGCCAGCTACCATGCTGTTACAGGAACAACCCCAGGCCTAATTTCTGACAGAGAGTTGTTTCTTTTAATTAACATAGCTAATTTAATGGTACATGATTAAAATCATATAGTTTTAAAAAATGGTGGGGCTTCCCTGGTGGCGCAGTGGTTGAGAGTCCGCCTGCCGATGCAGGGGACGCGGGTTCATGCCCCGGTCCGGGAGGATCCCACATGCCGCGGAGCAGCTGGGCCCGTGAGCCATGGCCGCTGAGCCTGCACGTCCGGAGCCTGTGCTCCGCAATGGGAGAGGCCACAACAGTGAGAGGCCCGCGTACCGCAAAAAAAAAAAAAAAAAAAAAAAAAGGTGGTTCTCTGCCCCCTGACTCCACCTCCAGCTTGTCAATGTAATTATTAATATTTCAGTTTGTAGTTAAATCAGTATCCGTTTTATGTCATAACAGCTACATGAATATTGGTCCTTGTTGTCTAATCATATGATTACACAAGCATTTGTGTACATTTATTTTCCCTAAACAAGTGGGCTTTAGTGTAGAATGATTGAGTGGCAAGCCATCTTTTCTGATGGGAGATTCCCAATATTATCAGTATCCGTAATTCTTTCCCCTGTGGCCATTCTGTTTCTCAAAAGAAGGATTCTCCATTTTCCTGCTTGTTGTGTACAACCCTAACCATCAGTGGTCTAGGAGCTGGTTGGAAATAGAAGGGTGGTGTACTCACCTTTCAGAATGTAGACTTTTAATTAATTCCTCTATTCTAATTTCAGTGCAGCTATTTTCACCAGTGCCTGCTGGTTTAATCTCTTCAGAGGGGAAGCTCCTAGTTTTCTGGGTGGAGGAGGGATAGTCACCTGGCTTCATGGGGTGGGGGTAGAACTGTCAACTTTGGCTTCAGTCCTATATTCCACTCCTGCCTTCTAGGTCTTTCTGGGATCCTGAGAGCAGATCAGCTTGCTTCACATACAAGTATCCCTGTCTGCAGACATTTAAGACTCACCTTCCTCCATTTGCTAAGTGAGGTACCAGTCCCCCAATTTTCTTTCTGCTTTCACATTATTTCATTTGGGATTACAGATATCTACCTACTTTGGTGATGATTGGTGTTTGTCAGGAAATAACGTTACTTCTTCAGTGTCTTGGCCATTTCAAGGCTCAACATTTGAAGCTAAGAGAGACATCTGTCCAAGAAAATTTGTACTTTTTCCTTGATTTAATTAAACATTACTCCTTACTCCACCATCTCCTCATACTCCACTGCCTCATAGGTTAGAACTGAAAGCTTAGAAGTCTTGCACATTAAAATACGAGTAGTTAACAATTGGTTTGTTTCTTGAGGTTTATGTGAGATGCTTGATGTAAAATTATTTCCCTCCAAAGAAAGGATTCCTCCATTAGGTGACAGAGCCATTTTTTTTTTTTTTTTTCCTGGAAAAGATTTGGATTTTCTAAGGGAATTTATCCCAAGGACTAAGCTGCTTCACAGGGCATGAAGCGATCGCTCCCTTTTAGTTCACCTCATTCCTCATTTTGTTTTCACCTTGGTTCAAGTCTCATCGCGAAGAAAGCTTGCTCTGATTAATACTTGCAGTTCTCAGTATGTCAGCACATTTTTTGAAACCACCTCTAGCTTTTATGCATACATTAGCTTATAATTTATTCCTGTGAATTGTGCTCTGTGCCTCATCTTTCTTGCTAGATTCCAGATTACACACAAGGGCATGGATTATCTCATTTTCAAGCTCAGATTAAGCACTCAATCTATATTTACTTCTTCTAATAAGAATTTACTTATATTTGAAATAGTCTAAATAAGTAAATAATGACTATGTCTATCCTTTCAAAATCACATACAATATAAAAGAATTTAGGAGCAGTTATATGAAATTTTTAATTTAGTATTCTTCCACTATTAGTATTTCCTATCACAATATGCACTATGCACTAAAATTCCAAAAGGACCAAACATATCCTTAAACCGGATTAGAAAAAAATGCATAAGATTATTTATCTGTTCTCAGGTACTTTCCCAGAAAAACAAGTCACTTTTTAAAAGTCACGAAGGAAACATAGATTTTACAATATAACAATATAAAGATTTTACATACAACAAAATCATATGTTTTCATGAGCATGTTCCTTGTAGCACTGTTTCTAGAAACAACCTTGCTCTGCAACCCAATATATGAAAACGTAACCCAGAAATGTATCAACAGATGATTAGTTACATTACTTAAAAAAAGAAATATCAAGATGCTATTCTGATAATATGGCTATTTATTGGTGTTATATATTGACCTAAAATATGACATATTGGTAAAAAAGGAAAATATTAAAAATCAGCATAAGGTAGTTCTATTTTATAAAATAAAAAATATTTTGACATGTATACCACATATTAATATTGATTATCTCTTGGTGTCCAGATTAGAAATATAAAATATTTTTTTCCTTTTCTGTATTTTCTGAATTTTTACAATGGACATATATTGTAATATTTAAAACAAAAAATAAAGTCACCTTGATTTTGAAAAAATTCTTGAGAAACAAAGAACTGGGAACAAATTATTCAATATTAAAAAAAGGGGAACGTAAAAAATGAGACAAATGAATATTAGAAGCATTATATAATAAACTGCTATCCCCACTCTTCATCAAAATTCCAATTAAAAAAGTACAAGGGATATGAAAAATACAGAGGAAGAAACATAAATGATCAACAAACATTTATAAAACATTCAATTTCCCTATTATTCAAAGAAATGCCTAATAAAACATTTACTGTATGCCTACACTACACACACTACACTAGGTAGTGGAATTCATCCTTTACATTATGATCTCAATTAATCCTACAATGTAAGTGTTTATTCCCTTTTCTCTGGGAGGTAAATATGAGGTTTAATAATTCGCCTAAGGTCACCTAAATGGTGATTGCCCAAGCCCAGACACAAACACTGGTCTGTCCAACTCTAAAGGGGTTGTCCCACCCACTGTGCAACATGGCCCCTCACTCCTTTTTTGAAAAACCTCTCACTTCTTTTTGTCACAAACTGCTTTGTACACGTATATACTGAGCAGAATTAGTGCAGTACTTGAGCAAAGTCATACACATTAACAGCCTTAACAGGGTTCACAGTCTTTGGACCAGCAATCCCCTTTTAGACATCTCAACTAAGAAAATCATGAAAAAATTCAGATTTATGTATAAAATTATTATTATATTATTCATTACATTTAAAAAGAGTTTAAAATTCTGATGAATTATCATTCATATAAATGATTCAACTAAAATTATGTTTTCTGAGTATTTACTGATGTAGAAAAGTGTTCATTAGATAATATTAAGTAAAAAGAGCAGGATATAAAACTGTATATATATATATATATATATATATATATATATATATATATATATATATATACACACACACACACACACACACATACGTATATCACTCACAATATAAATGCATGGTAACATACACATTTACCTACACATGGAAAATGACTGAAAGTAAACATGTCAAAAGTTAACGATAGTTAGCTGGATGGTAATGTTACAGGAAATTTTTTTCCTTAATTCTTCTTTGCATTTATAACCAAATGCCCTATATTGAGGATATCTTATATACAGAATTTCAAAAATATAAATGTTAATTGTAAAGTACATATTACTATCAGGTATTTTATTGCTACAGTACTTTTCTGCTTTGCATATTTTATGTGTATGCTTTTCTTTGTTTATAATAGTAATTTGCCTACCAACTTCCAGTGTTCAATAAAAATTTGGTATATGTACATGGACATCATTTTTATCTGTCTAGAGTCCATGATATATTGAAAGAACTAGCAGTTTGCAAAGTTCAAAGAGTAAATTTACGAGCTTCTATGTTAGCTTGAGATTACATTTGTGGCATGATTATCCTAGTGTTATATAAAAAGAAAATTGATTCTAATCAATTTTCATAGAAAATTTAGGTAATTTCTGCCTTTACAGAAGCATGAACTTCTCACTGCATTTTTATATACCAGTTATACTGTGTAATTACATTTTCATGAAGTATAATATTTTACTATGATAATTAGGATTACAGTGATAATTGCTTTTTAAGGAAAAACATATCCCCTTAATTTTTTACTCTTTTAGAGTCTCATTCAACTTTCAGTAATAATTAGCAGAGGACAATATCAGTTTCTTCTTGTAGAATATAATTTTTGTAGCATCCCAAACTAACATCATCTAAACATGCCAGGGAAAAAAAATAGTTCAACCGGGTATGTGTTCTTTACTTCAATTAAACTCACACAGTTGGATACCTACTGTTGCCAAAACAGTAATATAATTTATACATTATAGTCCACACAGTAAAACTACACTAAAAGTCATTTAACAATATTTATAACACCATAAAATACAGTGTTAAAATATAGGAGCTGCAATATGTACCAAAATTATAAAATTTGTTTCTCATCATCAGTGATTAAAACCAGGATCATTGCTCTAGCCTCAATACCCACAACCCTGGTGACAGATTAGAATTCAAATCTTAATGATCAATTTACAATTAACAAGATAGAAATGAAACAAATTAAACCAACCATTATATATAACGAGACCCAATGGACTCCCATTGTTCCTCTTAATTACAAAACGCAAATCACAAATACACAATGGGTAGTGTTAGACATCAATCCACGAACCTAGCAACCCAGAAAGTGACAATGATAGAAAAGGAAGAGAAGCAAAACCATGCAGACCCCAGTTCTATGCTCTATATCCTTTTCTTTTCACTGGGGCAGAAGTGTTGAGAGGTGAAAACCTAGCACATGCTGGATCTCCATTCTGCAGCTGGCAGAGGCTCCCTTCCTAGCCGGTACCCAACCTCTCTGAGCTCTCCCCAGGCCACGTTTTAGATTGCACTGCAAACTGCACTGCAAACATTTTACTGCTGATTCATCTAAGTGCCTGGGGAGAGGGAACACCTCCTTCACTTTGATAAAGAAAAATCACAGTTGCACCAAAGATATTTAAATATCTCCATTTACCAACTTCAGAAACAACCCTACCACTGTAATAAGCTCTCAGAGTCCTGGGGAATAAAGACAAAAGGGAGCTGAAGTTTATGTGAGTTTCATCTAAAATCAGCCAGAATGTCTGCCTAGTGCCAATTAAAAGCAAAATGGAATTACTTGTCTTGTCTGATGCTCAAAAACAAACTATATAAAATGCATGGAATTGGCAGTTCACTTTTAGTTTTAAAATGGGATGTGCCATTCACAAACCCTGGGGTTACAGACACCACCCGAGCAGTGTGGAAGGCATACTGTGCAGGAAGTACCGGCTCTTCACTGTGGAGGGCTTGCAGACAGCAGAAGCCATAGGCACAGCCATAATGCGACTTACATCTACTTGGGAAGAAACATATATAACAGGACACACACACGGAGGAACCATTTCTAAACACTTTCATAAAGCAGCCTAGCATGAGGATGGGATAGAGAGTAAGAGTGTCTGGGATTGGTGCTCCCGGATTGTCAGCTTTCCCAGTGATTCTTCAGGGGCTCTAGTCAGAGGACTAGATCTGTGAGTTAAAAAAAAAAAAAAAAAAAAAAAAAAGCGTATTTTAAATGGTATGAATCCATTTATTTAGTATGGGATTTTGAATAACATGAAACTCTTAGACAAAAAAAATGTTTCAACTGTTAGTCAACATGAAATAAATACACTTACTTTCAGGAAAAATTTTACTGCAGTACTCTGAGGAAAACCTGGATTAAAATTACCATATGGTCTAAATAATTATTTTGGAGACTGTGCTTTCACAATGACAACAGTTTAGAAAGCTCAAAAAAACTTCAAGATTTCCTCACTTTAAAGCACAGGGGGAATTATTTATCCTAAAAGTTTAGTAGAGGGTATGCAGAGGCTCACTCCTGGAGGGCTTCTACAAGGCTTAATAAATGTATAGCTTTACTTTAAAAGAAATACTCTGAGTCCTTCAAGTTTTATAGGTGTTTTCAAAGCAAAGGTAATATCAAAATGCAGTGTCTTTCATGTAGGAAGCCAGAGTGAAATGAGAAGTTAAGAGTAAAGAAATGAACAACCTGCCCCCACACCACCAAATCACAATGTATCCTAGTTATAATGCTAATTTCTTGCGAGACACACAAAATGCACATTTTGTAAATTTTAGGGGCACTTAAAAGTTTTAACAGTAATAAGTTACAACTTATCTAGTCTTTATTATTTGCTAGGTTTTAGTTTTGGATCAACTTATAAAGTTACAGTAGATACGTATTTTAACTCTTCAGACTTACAAGACAAGGTACCAGAGCAGGAGCTGAAACGCAACCAAATCCACATTTTCCTGATCCTGCATTGCCTTCAAAAAGATTTTCCATTGTGGTATAGACTTTATGTCTGTCAGAGAATTATGGCACTCGGACGGTAGCAAAGACAATAATAGCTAGGTGAAGTGATATCCTAATTGCCAGTCAAGACCCTTAAAATGATACCATCAATGACAGCAATAGCACCTACTGTATTCTTCTATGGGTCAAGCATGGTGTTAGGTGTTACGTATATGTGTGTACCTATATACATCTCTCTAAATTTCTAATTCCCATCATAATCCTGCAACATAGTTTTTAAAAGGTTTTTACAGATGGAGAAGCCGAGGTTTGGAGAAATTAAGCGATGTATGCAAGGTTATGAAGCTAAGTGGCAGAGCAAGATTCAAACCTTGTTCCTTCTGAATTCCAAAGTGTTTTTTACTGCACACTGCCTGTCATCAACAAAGGAATGGTCTGGAATCAGAGTCAGATCAGGATACAGGGGGTAGTAGCACCGGGCTTATTTGTTTCATTCATTCATTCAGTAAATATGTATCAGGTACCAGCTGTGTATCAGACATAAAGGAACACATTCAATTTACAAAGCAGCAGTCAGGAGCCAGAATCAGAAGTGAGAGGAGTTGAAGAGAAGAGAGGCTGAGGTTCAAGTTCACTAGACTAGTACAGGGTAAATTGATAGACCTAGAGCAGGGGAAAGAAGGCCTCAGGGCGCATGGCACAGGTTAACCCAGGCTCACAGGTTAACACTCACATGCGAAGTATGCTTACTTCTCCATGGAAATATAAAGATTAATTTTTCTTTCCTAAACTTTCCCATTGTAACTACTTTGGCCTGGATTTTCTTTAGTAGTAGATATAAAATAATTATACTTATTGTAAGAAAGATCATAGGCTTTGGAACCAGAAATGTCTAAGTTAGAATTCTAGTGCTCCTACTTACTAGCTATTTAAACACTCTGAGTATTGGTTTCCTCCTCTGTAAAAGAAGATAATAATTCATGTCTCAAGCTGTTGTGAGAATTAAATAATATATAGCAAGCATATAGCTTCTCTTTCTCTTTTATACACTTCCAATTCCTCAATTATGTCTCCTTAGACAGCAAGATAATTAATCAATAATCAATCCCAAAGCACTCTTAAGATAACACAATCTTTTAAGACCCAATTCAAAATAATTTTTTCTTAAATTATTAGTTTGTTGGTATCTGAGGTAAATCAAATATTTCTAGTTAGGAATACCTCCTGTTGATATATTATGAGGGTCTCTTCCATGGCAAAATTATTTGGGTTTCCTTGTCAAATTTCCTGAAAATACTGGGTATTTTGGTACCCTAAGCCTTTTCCCATCCCAAACAAGATACTTAATTAGTATTCACTAAGAAGGTGCATGTTCAGAGCACATTCTGGGTGGTTATAGGAGCTTCTGCCTTCCTGTGAGCAGAAAGAATTGGATTCATAAGCCCCCCGATTTTCAAAAAATTAAGGGATGGGGATTCCGTAAGGTAAGCCAGCTTATTGATGCAGGAACCCAAGATAGGGCTCAGAGTGATCAGACTTGCTCTGACCCTCCTAGAAATTCTTTCTGAATAATAAACCTAAGTCAGTAGTTGGTTTGCTGAGCCCTATTCCTTGTTCTTTGATGATCTAAGTGAGTTTCAGAAAAGTATGCAAGAAAAGATTCACAGATTATTTTCCCATTAGGTTATACTGTAATGCGACATTTTATACCTAGCTAGTTAAATGAATGATTTCTTTTGAGTTCAAGTCAAATTGATTCTGTTCAACATCATTCATTTATAAGAGGAAACCACAGTTCAAGCAGGTCAAATAAATTTGTCCAAGATTACACAGCTACTGTCAGAGCTAAGATGAGAACTCAGGCTTCTTAGAATTTAGAATATAAATAATTCATTTATTGAGATAATATGATTAGAAAATGTACAGAAAAAAATTCATTAAGAACCCAATCAGTGGATTTATAAAAGAGCATGTACCTACAAAATCAATTATGGTTATTTTATTAAAATAAAACAATTTTAGGAGAAAGAAAAGATGGTTTTGGTTTATTTCAAAGTATCATCTACTTTTATTTTTATACATTCATATTTTATCCATTATCATTTGCCTTAAAGATAGCTTTTATGTGTTCATGGAGAACTATGATAATAGACTAAAATATGTTAGCTGTGTTAAAATATGACTTTAGAACTGCTTGATTTATCTGTATCCTTTATTAAAAGGATGCCATCTTGACCTTTGTGCTCTGAAATTTCATAGTTTTCAATTCTGAACATTAAAAAAGTAAAATTATAGTATGTATACCTAATTATGAAAAAACATCAAGGTGTCTGTATGGATAATTAAGAAAATTTTCATAGAGAGAAAATGTTTTTTACAGGAAATATGTCAATACATATCTAATTTTGACATTAGACTATAAAATAGTGGAAATGCTGTCTTTTAAGAAAAAAATGACAGTATTCATATAAACAGTGCTCTGAAAGTATTATATTACCTACCTGCTTTTCTGAGAAATTTGTTCCAGTTTCTTGGCTAATGTGCAGCACTCTTCCTTTAACTTTGTCAGAAATGAATTCTGGGAGGTCAGCAATGAATACTGTTCATTTTCTAGAAATAACAATAACCCCCCCCCCAGCAACATAAGATGTTTATGGTTGTAGCTCTGCAGTGCTTCCACATGTATAGTGGTAAAAGTGCTAAGACAACCACACTTTTCCTATAAGACTCTAGATCACTTTTACGGTCCTAGGTCAAAGGAATGCTCATCTGGCAAGACACTAAATCTTGTGAGACATTTATTTCCCTAATAATTACACACCAGAAACATTTCTGATATCAGCTTTGTGTAATTTTTAACATGTTAATAAATTGTCAAATACCTCAAGTGGAGTCATAGATGCTTATATCTTTGTAATATGCAATATATTTTTATTTTGATAATTTTACTCTAAACAGAGTGTCAAATTTACCACAACCAGATAATTCAAAACTAAAATAATTGAGGAACTCTTTCTACACTGTAACTCATGCTTTATGTTTCATATCTGCTCACATATTTCACTACTCCCATCTTGCATATACTTCTCTAACCATAAAAGAAAAATACATAACTTTCCTTATTTTATTGGAAATAAATAATTTTCCTCATCTATTAGTGTGAGCTTCAATGAAGATCTGATCAAAGAAACTAAAGAGAGTATGTATTTTTGTGCAAAACAAAAGGAAGTATTCTCATGGTGGCTCAGTCAATACTCTTATCTAGCACTCAGAGATACTGCCCAAGACTCCTTGATCACCAGGATCCTGATAATAGTGGAGGCAAACAATAATTCATTCTGTAATCTTCTTCTTTTGTTTTTAGTGGAAAAACAACTACCAAGCCTGGTGAATTTTCATTTCTTCTGGCCAAACACTGTGAGAAGAAAATCTCTACTGAAAGTGATGGAGTGAATTATGTGGATCAATATGACATTTGCCTCTTTATTAGCAAACAGATTATTTAATGAATTTTACATTAGCAATTTTTCACTTACAGGATAAGCAACCATTTATTACCATGTCATCAAATATAGTATACATTAAATCACATGAAAATTATCTTTAGGTGAAAGGTTTAACAGGCCCTTTCTTTTCAGTTTTAGACAATGACTGACAAAAAAGCATATAGCATACAAAGCAAAATAAATCAAGGCACTAAAAATTAAGCAACATTTTTCTGGAAGAAACAGGATCAATTAAACTTTTGTTTTAATAGTACAATCAGCTTGGTGTATGTGGTGTGGAATTATAATGACTGACACTGTCTTGTTTTGACTAACACTGTCTGTGAACACACAACTCAAAAGTGAAAGGAACTACATAATGCTCCGACTGAACAAATCAAACTGCCTATTTTCAAAGTGCATTTTACTTTCAAATTAAAGGTAAAGAGTTACTGGCCAACTCAGTCTGCAGAATAGTGCCAATGTGATGAAAGATGGCAATTTTTAGCCAAGCTGCCAGCTGTGGTCAATGCCTTGTATTAGTGAATTTTAACAGCAGTTGTGAGAACTTGAAGAATGCAAAGGATTAAACATCACTCTAGACTGGGTTGGGGGAGGTGGGGAAATCATACAAATGCTAAAAATGTTCGAAGCTGCAAAGATTAAATAAAGGAACATATCAATTTGGAGCCACTGAATTACATCCAGCTGCGACAGTGAATTAAGAACCGATTAATGGCTAAAGCTTTTCTCCAGTTTGGATGCTGAAGCAAACTCATTAGGCTTTTAGAGTAGCTATAATGTGTGTACTGTGGGAACTGTTCAATGCTATTCAGGAGGCTCTAACTGTAAGCTCAGAGCATTTCCCGCAGAGCTTCTGATGCTATTTTCTTTATATAACATGTGTGCCTGAAAACCCAGCCAAAAACAAGCCCTTTGTTTTTCTACTTTGTTGTGGTCTCTCTCAGCTTTACGTTTCTTGAACACAGGTAAATAAACTCATAATCCAGATGGTGCAACAGATGTGAGAGCAGCACTCTGAAATCAACAGACAGTGGGCAATACTTTCCATTTTCTCTTTTAAACGCTAACTAATATGTAATTCGGAATCTCCGGTGTAGTTAGCATCTGCTCCCTTCGGCCAGCCAAAGGTTACAGGTGTTCCTGATGTCATTTCACAGTAAGGCGTGGGCCTGGCTTGTGAGCAAGTGCCCAGGCTCTAATCTTTCCCTACCACCTACCAGTTTTGTCATGCTGGGCCTCCATTTGCTGTATCTTCTGTGTCAGCTCCTGCTCTCTTTGCTGGGCCTGAAGGGCTTGGGCCTTCGCATCGTTGCTAAAGCTCTGCTGAATGCTATCTTTTTCCAGTCTACAAGGCAGAGAGGAGACACAGAAATTTAAAGTACAGATGCACTAATCCCCATCATTTCCACAGAGAGCTGATACGTAGTAAATTGTTAAGCATAAGTAGACAACAGTCTTTCTACAGACTCCCCCTTACTTTAGGCAGAAACTCCAAAGGACCTTTCATACAATGTTAAATACTTGCCATACATCTAAATGGACTAAAGTAAGCAACTTTAAAAATCAAAAAATCATGACAACTGAATAATGCGATTTTATAACTTTAAAACACAAACACCGTTCTCTATAACATTCTCAGTGTTACGTACCGCCAATTAATCTTTTTTTTTTTCGCGGTACGCGGGCCTCTCTCTGTTGTGGCCTCTCCCGTTGTGGAGCACAGGCTCCGGACGCGCAGGCTCAGCGGCCATGGCTCATGGGGCTAGCCGCTCCGCGGCGTGTGGGATCTTCCCGGACTGGGGCACGAAAGGTGGACTCTCAACCACTGAGCCACCAGGGAAGCCCATCTTTTTTCTTTTGAATGGTCAATATTTCCTAAAGATCCTGAAGTTACAGGCACAGCATGACTCAATACACCCAAAACTTAAATTCTTGAAACTAAGTTTTGTAGATCACCTCTGCTTTTCCTCCCAGACTTAAAATGGAATCTCAAATATAATGTAGGAGATTCTATCTGGAGGCAAGTAAATGATTCTGCAGTACCACATGCATGTTTTCATTAAACATTTTCACACATTAGGCCATGTAATGTGAATATAAATATGAATATGAAAATAAAAAACTTCTCCCAGCACTTCATAATAAGATCCCTTTTGGGTCACACTGAAAGAAACTGCAGGATGAGAAGCTTCTGTAGTCAAAGACGATGTATCTCACCCCACTGTGACTAGATATCGACCAGTGGATGGGTCAATATCCAATCACAGTGGCTCCTAAAGAGAGAAACTTCCTAAACAATTAGAACCTGAAGAATGCAAAGGACCTCATTACTGGCACCACTGTGGATAATGACACTGTGTGTGAGCACACACACATACACACAAACACACACTCACACATACACACATTAGGTTGGTTCTTTATTCTCTAAATATGGGTAAGTGATATAAAAGTTTCCTTCAATTAACTGGCTTAGTTATTTCTAACTCCTAATCTTCTTGTGGGCATTTCTCATCCATGCTGCTTTAGTTTACTAATTGAGATATTTATTGTCTTGTCTTGCCAATCTAAAAATAAACAATTCCATAAAGCTATCACTACTAGTCTATGTGCTGCTGTGGAACTTTAAATCACTGGCTTCTCATCATAAAGCAACATAAGGAAAGTGTGTATTGAAATCAGTCAAGGCATGTGGTAATGTTGTAGTACAAAATTCCAGAATGAAAATACACCCACACCTCAATCAAATGGATCATCAGGGGGCCACGCTAAATGTGAAATAAGGTCCCTTCTGGTACTTCTAGTAACAACACCCTGTGGACTTGCTCCAAGGTCTTGCCTCACACTCAGTTCCAAATTGGTATGCTGCAACACATGGATAGTGCGTCGAGGCCACTTTTTGCCTCCTCAGTCATACCACGTATTTTCTGGCCACGGAAAGCTGCACATGTCTCTGTGTTTTGCTGGGACGTTTTTTTCCCCCGCCCACCTCACCCCTCTCTACCTCCCACCAACCCGTCACCCCTGCTCAATGTATACTGCTCCTTTAGGACCTGCTCAAAATTCCCCTCCTCTCTTTCCCCTCTCTCCTAAATTAACTGTTCTTTCTACAGTGACATCAGTATATGTTGTGTATGTATGCATCCTACGAAGATAGCATTTATCACACTTTGGTTGTTGGTTTACTTGTCTGTCCCTTTTTGCCGTCTTTGTCTCTCTATACAATGAGCCCAGCTCAGTACATGGCACACAGGAAGCGGGCAGTGAATGTTTAATGAACGGATGTTCTTATATACTTGCCATAGGGGAAAGAAGGCTGCAGTCTTTAAGTGAAGCTGCAGAATCTGCTCAAGTCTTATACGAGGAGGCAAAAACTTTCCAGACGTGAAAAAAAAGAGAGAAGAGTGTATGGAAGAGAACGGCTCTAATGGTGTTGCCAGGTGGAGATGCTGCCACTGAAGGGGTTAGCCTGAAGAGAGCACTGTGGCTTCTTTCACTGAGTAACCATCCCCAAGACAGAACCCTAGCTAGAGCAGGGGATATAGGTCGGGAGACCTAGGATTCTGAGATCCCCAGTAATCGGGTGATGAAAAAAATGCATTGTTCAAAACCAATACCCATTTGAGAGTGAAAACGGGCATTATTAATCATTAATAATAAGTAATTATACCAAGACAAACAGTCATAACTGGGACTACCCTTTGTAAACTGGGGCTTATAGTTCACTTACACAAAGGGGCTGCCAGTCTCATCAGTAATTTTCAGAATGAGGAACCTAATTACTGATCTAAATTTACTAGAGAAAAGAACTACTGTCTTATTGTAGTTCTCCTTATAAAACAATTTAAAAGAATTCTCTACCAACAAATGTTGTTACACAACAACTTTTGTTTCTTGAATCCTTGCCCAACTTTTACTCTGTTTAAGAAACTACACATTTTCTTTTCAATTGCATAAAAACACGGCATATTTTTGTTTTCCTACCTTCTTTATATACCCCTTTCCTTCTATGTTGCCCTCTCACCTTGCAGGTTCTTTCTGACTTAGCAGGTTTTTTATAAAACCTTAACATTTTAAAAGGGAGAAGGAATCTCAAATTTGTTTAATCAAATCCTCTCACATTATAGTTGGAAAAAAAAAAGGAGGGTCATAAAGAATTAGAAATCTGCTCAAAGGTTACTGTAAATGCTGTAAAGGCAGAGGTGGGATTTGAAATATTTTGATTTAGGAACCTTATTTTATAACACTCTACAGGTAATGCAATAATGGGTTGAAAGAGTTAATAAAAATCACTTAGTTATCCAAGGAAGTGATCGGAGAAGAATCCAAACCAATTCATTTAATATTTAACATAACTCTGAAAGACACTCTGTTAGGCACAGGTCAAACAAAGATACATAAATATGGCATAGTCTTTGTCCCAACAGGGAATTAAAAATGGCCAAAATAGAAGGTAAAAGGTGAAATATACCACAAGAAAGGTACTAGGGAATAAAACTACTAAAGCATAGAAAAATAAGAAGTCAGTTCCAGCTGGGTGTGAGAGCCTTGTGAAAGATAGCTGGGCCAGGCTTCCCCAAATGGTTTCATTCAGTTCTTACTCAAAATATTGATGATCTCACTTAACCAAACTTATAGTTACCATATTTTACAAATTGGAATAAAAGCAATGGCAGTAAAGAAGAATTTCTTGGTTGTTATTAAAATAAGGCTGAAAGATGTATTCATAATAGCTAAAACCTGGAAACAACCTAAATGTCCATTAACTGCTAAATAGATAAACAAATCGTGGTATAGCCTTACAATGGAATACTAGCAATAGTAGTAATAAAATAGTAATAAAAAGCTATTGTTACATATGACACCTAGGTGAATCTCAAAGACAGTATGCTTAATGAAGCCAGGTACCAAAGACATATTTCATGATTTCATTTACATGAGATTCTAGAAAAGTAAACAATAGAGTGACTGGTCAATGTTTCCAGGACCTGGAGGTAGGGGATGGGCATGAGGGAACTTTGGGGTTGATAGAAATGTTCTATATCATGGTTATGATGGTTCTGTAACTATGTACATTTGTCAAAACACATTTAATTGCAAACTCAAAATTGGTGATTTTTATTATATTTAAATTTACCTCAGTAGAGCTGACTTTAAAAAGGAGCAAAGGTATTAGAATAGGAACATCCATCTTTTTCTCCAAGTTATCCACATCACCTGTGGCAACACATGGGCGTGTGGGCCATGTCGATGTTTACTTGATAACAATTGAGAGTTAAAAGGAGGGAACAAGTACTGGGTAGGCCTCAAACACAGACTAAGCATACATTGAGGTTTAGTCTCTCCTTTTTCCCAATTATAATTCTGGTTGATTATATTTTCTAAAATGTCATTTACCATCCCACTTAAAAAATGGGATTGAAGAATTAACTTTACATTTGTAACCCTCAACTTTTCCATATCATTTATTATTTTAAATCTTGCTATTTAGAAAAATCCATGTCACAGAGCAAAGATGATTAATTAGATTTTTTTAAAGTACAATTAAAATTTTACTACTACATTAAAGGATGATCCTAAAATTTACCAGTGAGTGTGGCTCGGAAATGATGAAATGATGAAAGCCTCAAGTCTAACCTGAAGACAAGGACGTGGTGTTGCCAGTGACTTGAGGCACCAATCCTGTCTGCCATGTTTCTATTCACCTTTTTACTAGTGACTGAAGTTCTAGTATTAGACATACAACCCTTTGGTTAAAAGGTGTTTCCGTTTTAAAGTAAAATAGAGAGAGCTTTGTGACAGTAGCATATTGGTGTAACAAAATGTATGAGACCATTTATGACATACTTACTAGCTGAGAGCCATTCTTGATGGAATTACAGAGAGAAGCAGCAGGGAGGTGCCGGGTGCTATTGTGAGTTAAGATACATGATGTACACTTGTCCCAATAATGGTGATATTATCTTTGATCACTTGGTTGATGTTACTGGTATGCTGGAAAATGTTTAATAATTGATTTGGGGGTATCCCTCATTTGCAGTGTTTACCAATTTTCATTATAAATACTTCTACCAGGTCCTATTTTAATAATATGATGTTATCTATTATTCTTGGGCAGTTCTTGGCTTCCTATTCCTACAAGATGTTCCAGTTTCATCTTGTACTGTCCTTTACCAGTCTTGGAATCAGCATTTGCTCAAGGAGCTCTTGTGCCTTTTGGTGGAGAATGGTATTTAGAAATCAAGATCTGTCACTAGGTGGTACTTATTGCTACTGACAAGTCTTGGCTTCTAGGTCACCTTAGTAGACAGAGCCAGTATATGAATATACATATGAATATATAAATATAAATATGAATATTTGTCTATACGTCTTTATGAGAATATATACATATAAATATGAATATTTGTCTATACGTCTTTATGTGAATATATACATACACATTCAAATTGATGTCTCTAATTCCAATCCAATAACATAGATAGAACTTAGTCTTCCCTCTTTCCCTAAGTGTAACATTATTCCTCAACAGTGAGAAACTTGGAATCCATTCTTTAACATACTCATTTTCTCAAACTTGGTATACACAGAAGTGCTTTCTAAGTTGCTAATCTACTATGGAAATCAAATCTATGAGTAACTAGAATTAAATATTTCCTTATAGTTTTTGCTTTTTTAAAAATTGAACTATAGTTGATTTACAATATTGTGTTAGTTCAGGTGTACAGCCAAGTGATTCAGATTCTTTTCCATTATAGGTTGTTACAAAATATTGAATATAGTTCCCTGTGCTATACAGTAAATCCTTGTTTTTATCTATTTTATATGTAGCAGTGTCTATCTATTAATGCTTTTTTTTTAAAAAGCATACACAACATTTTTCACTTGATTCTCTTTGGGTTCTGGGAAAACCACATTTTAAGAGGCAATGGAGGGACTTCCCTGGTGGCACAGTGGTTAAGAATCTGCCTGCCAATGCTGGGGACATGGGTTTGATCCCTGGTCCGGGAAGATGCCACATGCCGCAGAGCAACTAAGCCTGTGTGCCACAACTACTGAGCCCGTGTGCCACAACTACTGAAGCCCATGCACCACAACTACTGAGTCCACGTGCTGCAACTACTGAAGCCCGCATGCCTAGAGCCTGTGCTCCACAACAAGAGAAGCCACTGCAATGAGAAGCCTGCACACTGCAACGAAGAGTAGCCCTCGCTTGCCGCAACTAGAGAAAGCCCACACACAGCAACAAAGACCCAATGCAGCCAAAATAATAATAATAATAAATTAAAAAATAAAAATAAAAAAGAGGCAATGGGGTACAGTAGAAAACTCACAGAGCTAGAGGATCCAAGTATAGTATCTACCTCCTGATTACCTATGTGATCATGAACAAGTAACTTAATTCTTTTAATCCAGGGGTTCTTCCTGACAATAGGGCAGGAAAAAAGCCTACTTTAAGAGTTAATAATTTTAGTAACCTATTATTTACTAACATTTAGCATAAGCTAAGCTCTTTACATGTATTCTTTTATTTAATCTCAAACAACCCTAAGAGGTAGGTTCTCTTATTATCCTCACTTTATAAATGAGGAAACTGAGGTCTAGAGAGGGTGTACAATTTGTTCAAAGTCCCCCAGTTATTAAGGGACATAGCCAGGAAATTCAGGCCTACCTGAATCTAAAGTCCATAGTATGAATCTCTATGCTTCAATATCTTACTCTGTCAGGGACTCAGATAAATGAGATAAAGGATGACAAGAGTCTTATTTCAATTATCTGTGTGTGTGTGTGTGTGTGTGTGTGTCATTTACTACCCATATTATATATCTTGATAGCCAATCCCAAGCTAGTCCTCCTTCTCCTTTCTCATTTGTCCCAAATGTTATTGGAACACTTCCTCCTACAATGACACCATCAATTAGTTGTATCCTCCTTAAAGAAATATATTGACTTTTGCAAAAACATTAAAAGGCACATAAATACATCTCCTGCCTCAAGTTTATCACAGACTCCCAGGAAAGATAAGACGTGCACATCTTAATTGGAATGTAAGTGCCTGAAGAATAGAGACCTTTGTTTTGCTCACTAATTTATTCCAAGAGCCTGGAATGGTGCGTGGAATACAGTTGTGCAGTCAACAAGTATTTGATGAATGAATGAACGAGTGAATGAATGAATGAACAACTGTTAAGGGACAGAAAATACTAAGTATCCTTACAGGTTTAAGGATCCTCCTACCTACTGATTAGAAGAAGAGAATGGGATAAAATAATCCCTATTTTGGCCAATAATTTAATTTAGTTTTATTATTGTTATTGATAATAACAACAAAATAAAAACAAAGTAAAACTAGTAGAAAGAATGATATCTTCCATGTTTGAGAAGAACCAAAATCCTGTACCTGTTTACTATTAACAAGGACTATGTTCTCATATTTGAGCAAATGTAGAAATACAGGGATGGAACAAATAGGGAAAGGAAAATACAAGAGGGCTAGGATTCAGTGATCCCTACTTCCTCAAGTATGCAAAAAACTTCATGGCATTATACATATTTCCTAGAGGAAATTATTTCTATTTTCTTCCCGCAAAGTATATCAGAATTTTAAGTACAATGTTGGAAGGTGAGTTATCAGATCAGAGAATGAGTCACTTCTAGGAAAGGAAGCAGAAAAGAAGGAGGTCAACTTCTTTCAAAGGAATAAACACAAAAGAAAGGAAATAATTCACAGAAACTTTCCTAAAAATATTTTCCCTCCCAAAATGTTCTCTTACAGTATCTCCAAAATAATTTGAAAACTCTAACCTTCAAGGCCAAGGAGGTGTGCTAGACTCTATATTGCCAGCTTCTATTACACCTCCTGAATAACTCACATTTACTTAAGACAAAACCCACAGGCTTTTACCACCTCATCATCTTCCAGTGTCTGTGCTTTCTATTTTACAAAGCACAGTCAGATGCATTGACCTCTTTATTCTTCATAATAGTTCTGTAAGGCAGGGAGATGGAGCAGATATCCTTGTTTGACAGATGAAGTATCTCAAGCTCAGAGAATGAAGAGATTTGCTCAAAACCGCACAGCTACTAGTAAGTTTGGTGTCCTTTCTATTCCACGGCATTGCCTTACATGAGTTTAGTAAAATTCTATTGCTCATCCAATTCAACAAATACTTAAACACCAATTTGTGTCAGGCACAGAAGTGTGGGGATGCATCAGTATACAAGATACAGACCATGACCATCCCCTTGAAGAGTTCACGGTCTAGTGAAGAAAATAGACAAGGAAGAACGACTAAAATAGTAAGGTAAATAATAAAACGGAGCTAAATTCCTGCTATCCTACAGTGGATAGGACAGGAGTTGGGGAGTAGCTAGGCACAGTGAGGGAGGATTTCAGGAAGCTTAAAATATTAGAGGCTTAAAATGAGTAGTAATTAGCCATATAAAGAAAGAGAGGAATATCGTTACAAGTGAAGTGGACAACTGGTGCAAAGGCCCAGGGAAGAGAGAGAATCAGGTGCCTTTGGAAAACTGCAAACAGTTTTGGCACGAGTGGAGGGTGGAATATATGTGTTGTGGGGTAGAAGCGAGCAGTTGGTGGAGGGGAGACTGAAGAAAGATGAGACTGGAGATGTAGGCAGGAGCCAGAACATGAAGCTATTTTTAAGGACTTCATCCTCAGGGAAATAGGGAGCCAATGTAGGGTTTTAAGCAGGGGAGTGTTGTGATCACACTCGAGCTTTAGAAAGATCACTCTGGCTGCAGTGTGGGGAACAGATGGGGAAGGGACAACATTAGAAGCAGGGAGAGCACTTATTACTACAGCAATAGCAAGAGCAATTTTGGTAATTGTTTCTTAGATATAGTAGATATCATAGGTAGATACTGAGACTGAATAGCCATCAAATGCACATTTCAGGATTTTCAGCCTTGAAATTTCTTAAGTAGCTCAGAGGGCTCAGATGCATTAAGTGCTTGTCTTGATAAAAGTTCCTGGGAGAATATTAGGCCCTCCTATGTTCTATTTTACAATACCATGGGCCCAATTCTAACGACTAAAGAATAAGAACAAGCATGCTTTTGCATGAAATAAATTAGATCATGATTTTGCCTTTGCATCTTCATATTGTCAAAATATTCATATTTCCATCTCTGACTTTTCTGTGTAAACTAATCACATTGGTCCACTCTTGCCTTTCCTCTCTGAAAAATATCAGTTTATCTACATATTCCCAATAAGTAATTAATCATTCTGATGAGTAACTTCAAATTAGACATCAGTAGGATCAATATATATTATAATGGCATTTCTGTAACCTCTCAACGGATCTGCATCACTGTCAAATTGCAGTACAACTGACTGAAAGAGTTTATATTCTATTATTAAAATGTTTTGGAATTAAGTTCTAGGATCCTTTTTAAATGGGGAACATGTTGATTACTTTGTGGCTATTAAATTTATTCAGAAATAAGCTATAATAGCAAGAGTTACAATTATGAAATACATGTCATAATGTCTCATTTCTCAAGCATAACAGAGTAATGCTTCTTTTATCTGGGATGTTGGGAGATGAGCCGTTCCACGAGAGAGAATTTTCCAGGTATTAGACCCATACAAATCTGATCATTTGCAGTAGAAATACCTAAAATATATTACATCTCTGCTTCCTTAAGCAAACTACACCAAATATAACAAACTCTTCATAATCAAGGTTCATAATGTCTGCTTGCAGCTTCATTCCCTTTGCTAGGAAGCTCCTAGGAGTCACTGCTCATTGTTGTATCTTCAGGTATCTACCATAGTGACTGGAAACAGCAGACACTCCATACGATTTGTTGCATGGAAAGTCTCAGGTGCTACTCTAACAAAACAGAAAGCATACAGAAGCACTAATCTGCTTCTTACAATTTTTTTTTTATTGATTGGTTTGCTATGATTTGCTGCCATGTTTTTTGTTTTGTTATGTTTCAAATTTTTTTTAATATATAAAACTGATGTTTAGGATAGTTCCACTGATCCTACACAGAAAAGTGCAAGGGCTTTGTGATAGTTATTTGCTTCTTAAAAGTACTTTTAAATTTATATCTCAGTTTATGGTTATGTGTCAAATGGCTGAATTTACCAGAAGTCTACGTCTGAGGAAGTAGGGAAGTTCTGTAAGAAAGACAGCAGGGTTTTCATTGTTCTAAAGTGATGGCCTTTGGTCAACCACTCAGTATGTTTGTACAAAGATATTAGGATTGTGATCTGCTGACTGACCTTGGCTTGATAACAAAAACACAGTTCATTTTTAAAGCTTGATTAAGATCTCTATAACTTCTCCATTGTTGCACAAACCTCTGGGGCTGAAAAATACTACGCTTATGGAAGAAAAAAACTGACCCCAGGCCAAGTTTTCAGATTCTTACTCCAGTATAATTCTCACTCTTCAAAATAAGAAAATCATTGTTCTTGTCACAGTAATTAGGTCATTTTCCTCATCAAAACATTTTTCCTTTTAGCCATTTCATGATTTAACGTTATTTCTATTTGGCTTGTTAACACTTGCTTGTAACTATTTTTATCTACATCCTTAACTGCTTCCTCTGCTTCAGGAACTTAAAGTGTTTGTTGGATTTTCTTCTTCCTCAAGCCATTTCTAAGCCATCATCCTCATCATTCTTATAGTTGCAGAACTGTCCTTTCTATTCCTGAGAACCTGCTTTTACCTTTATTCTAAATCTATTTATATTCAAATTCATTTCTGGGAGGCAGCGTGTCTTGAGCTTACCCAAACCAGCAGAATTTGTGCCCTAAGAAAAGGAACATGAGCAACTAAAATCCTAAAATATGTCTAAAAATAATGTCGCACTTTTGGCCTTTATCCCTTAGTACATAAACTTCACTGCCAGCAGGGCTGGGTTGGTCATTCTTTGTACACAAGGAGGTAGGGATTAAGGGTGCATACTTTGGTGTCAGGCAGACTGGGCATCAGAGTCTCCATACCTCCACTTACTAGCTGTGTACCCTAAGTGAGTTACTTACCCTATCACTGTTTTCTCGAATGTGAAATGGGGTTAGTAACAGTACCTCTCCTTATAAGACTAGCATGATATTGTATGTAAAATACACTTAGTATAGTACTGACACATTGTAAGTGTTCAAAAATATCAATTAGTGCCATTATTATTATCATTATTATTTCTTAAAAGATGACTACGCAAACTGTAACAATCAATATAATTACCTCAAAGGCAAAACACCTTGAGGAAAGAATAAAAAATTTCCTCAGTTTACTGATAAAACCTACATAGGGGGAGGTGGTATTGCACGGTGGATGTGAGCTTGGGCTTTGGACACACACAGTCCAGATTTGAACCCTGGCTTCACTATGTACTAGTTGCATGACACCAGAGTGGAACTTCAGCCTAAAGCTTATTTTATCATTTAATAAAATGATATTATTAGAATATGTGAGATAGTCTACATAAAGCAACCAGCAATGTCCAGCCCAGATCATCATTTGAAAGGTGCCTAAATTCAACTAATGGACTGGCATCTAATTATTTGTCAAATTTACTTTCCATAGCTCTTAACATGTAAAGGTAAAGATGGGACAGTAAGATATGGAAGCACTTATTGTAATTTGCTGCTGGTACAGCTAACTCTTCAGCTGCTTTCTCTATCCTCCACCTCCCCTCAAAGTGACAGTTCCTCAGAAAAAAATTAACCAAAGTTAGTCCTGGCTACGAGCTTTAAATTAAAAAGCTGACATGATTTTCTTATTTGTACAGAATGATTCCAATTATTGTAGAAATAGACTTTAGGGTTTATGACTGCATCTACAGTGGGCATTGTGGGAAAGCCAGGAAAACTGAGGAACAAAAGATCTAGGGCTACAGTGGCAGCCACTGGCCACATGTGGCTACTGAGTACTTGAAATGTGGCTAGTTTGAAGAGAGACATGCCTCAAGTCTGGAGTGCTGTGAAGAATTAGAAAAAAAAAGTAAAATATATCTAATTAATTTGTATCGATTACATGTTGAAAAGATACTATTTTCTATATATTGGGTTAAGTATACTATGTTGTTAAAATTAATTTCACTTGTTTCTTTTTAAATATGGTTATCTGGAAATTTTAAATTGAATATGTGGTTTGCATTTTGTGGCTCTCATATTTCTACTGGACAGTGCTGATTTGAGCATAACTCCTTTTCTCCTTCCCTAAAGCAGAGCATCATTTTTAATCCTGATGTTCCATAAATCAAAATAACCATGTTGCCAAACACTGCTAACTCTAAATGTCTCACGAAGATATAAAATCTCATAATTCTTATAAAAAGCCAAAACTATTAAAATAACATTTTCTTATCTTGATAAACTTCTCATTTGCATCAGCCAGTCACCATTACTTGAAAAGGAGAAACAAAGAAGAATTCTAATAGAGAACTAAGAAAAGCTAAAGCTGAAGTAGTCACCATATTATACAAATGTAAGCAATACAAGCTTTTTTTTTTTTTGTAAATCAGATTTGGTTTGAAGCAACTCCCAAAATACATATTCATATTTAAAATTAAATTATAAAGCATATTAAAAAATTATTCCATACAGCCAAGCTGGCAAATTATAGAAAAATGAACAGTTATATACATGGATTGTAGGCTCCTAATAAGTTAATGTGCATATAGTTGGAAAATATTTATCATTTAATAGTCTATAATTGTTAAATGGGAAATAGCAGATTCTCTATGATCCACCCTCCCACAGATTTCTGTCCTGAATCTTCAGCAATCATCCTCATATCATTCATTCTTTGTTTCTAGTAAGAAACTAACAGTTTCAAAGTCTATCAAGAGTATTAGTTAGTCAATCAGTCTGTCAACCAGTTTTTAATAAATTATCCTACTGCCTGGTGAGTTAATCTGTTGCCTTTGTAGTTTTTACTTATTGCAAAACATTATCTCCATTTCATGAAATACAAATAAGCTGCTGAATGGTTTCAAACCTCTAGAAACATTGGTGGAATTTATCTGTTGAGAGAAATATAATTCAAGGATCCGGAAAGGAGAATGAGTGGGAAAGCCAGGACCACACATAGTAAGCCCTCATGAGAATCACAATTCCAGTCATCATTATCATTACAAAGTCATTCTTTATAGAAAATCTCATTTGAAATATTTATAAGTTATGGGCACCTCCAAGTGTATTTATAGAAACATTAACACATTATGAGTGCTAAACTTCTTAATCTCTAGAGCTTACTGCCCATGAGTTGCTGCATTTCTTCAGAATACAGTAAAGGATACACACAGAAGGGAGGAATATCAGTATGCCAAGAATGGAAGGAGAATGAAATCTACTGCAGAGTTTGACTTAGGGTCCCATACTTTAAATCTGTGCCAATAATCCTTAGCAGAAGATTGTTTAAAATAATTTATACCCAAAAGTACCCATAATGTTTTATTCTATAAAATCTTATTCTAAGAATCAAGCTTTGAAAGGTACATAAATTTAATTAGCTGACTGGCATCAAGTTATCTAATTGTCAAATTTATTTTCCAGAACTGTTAACATATAAAGGCAAAGTTGGAACAGCGGATATGGAAGAACTTGCTGTAATGTCACTCTGGCACAGCTAATTGTTCAAGTAACAGTCAAAGATGTTCCCCCTCTCACTTCCATTTCAGAGCACTGATTACATCTAAAGTGAAAGTTACTTACCTCCCTGCTCTCTTTGTGAATGAAAGTAAAATGGGAGGTGGGGGCAGAGACTGAAGTTCCAGAGGCACAGATGAGATAAGAAAACAAATAATTTCCACGTGATAATTCTCAGTTGTCCTACCACAAAATAATTTAAATAATTTAATTTTGTGTATTCCCCAAAACCTGATTCCTGGGAGATATGTGGAGATTTAACAGAAAAGTTTCCCTAAGTCATATAAATTTGACTGAAATACTGAAAACTAAATTTCCTTCTAAAGAAAGTCATACTGTGTGTTAGCATATTAAAACCTCTGAGAAGCCCTACTGTCAAGAACCCTATATAATTCGACTTTCCAAAAGGAATATTTTCACACCACCCACCACCATCAGAGGCAGATAGTACAATGGATAAAACCTTATTCTGGAGCCTAACTGCCTAGGCTTGAATCCCAACTCCACCACTTGGTGGTGCTGTGACCTTGGCCAAGGTATTAATCTGCAGACACCTCGGTTTTCTTATCTGTAAAATGGGGCTCATGGCAGCATCCACCTGGAAGGGTTGCATGGAGATTGAGTTCATGTGAGTAATGTGCTCATCATGGAGTAAGCAGTGTGATCAGGGAGCTATCTTTACCACCACCCCCAGGAGGAGTGTTCCAAGAAGCAGTAATTTTTGTTTGTAAGCTAAACCTCTTTGCTTTTTTGTTTCAAGAACCAATAACCATGTGCCCGAGTCCAAAAAGAAAATTATTTTCCCTTTCAGCAACAGGTTGTGTGAGATTTCTACAGAAAGATTTTAATGTGTTTATTCAGATTAGTCATATTATCAATGAATACAAAGGAGTAGTATGGGAAATGCAGGGAAAAGCACTAGACCAGGAGCAAGGAGATGGAGATTCTAGGTTAACTTCCACTAAATGACTATTGACCTTGGGCACGTCACTGAACTTCTCTGCATCTCAGTTCTCACATATTATAATGAGTATTGGTCTACATGGGAGTTTCATTAATTCATTCATTTAAGATATCTTCAGTTCAGGACAGTTTATAAATCTAAATACACTGTTTTCTAGATTTTACACACACACACACACACACACACACACACACACACAAAGTACGTAGTTACATAAATCTTGTCCACTAGGTTGTAGGATAACTATAAAGAAGAATCATGTTATCTTCATTTAAAAATTTTACAGTGTCTAAATGTTCCTTCTACGGCTGGAATAGAACATGTACTCAATAAATGTTGAATAAATGCCTCTTTAATAGCAATCAACCCTTATCCCTTCATTCAAAAAAAATTCAAGACCCCTATGATGTAAGACACTATGCTGGGTACAACTAAGTTTACATATTTCTGGAAAGCTATTAGTTTTACCTATAAAGAGCTTGCAATTTAATTTGCAGTATGAGTATCAGATGATGACACTAATTGTTGCAGTTTCTGTTCACTACCTTTCAATTTGAATCCCATAATTCAAGTGAGTTTCATGGTATTATTTTATACAGCAGCACCATGCTATTAACATTACTATGAAAAGGTGTTTAGTAACTATGATAGAAGAGATGGCAAAATCAGTATATTACAGTGAAAGCAAGTATGTTCTAATCAATTTTATGTAAAGTTTTAGATTAATAAGAATATCTATTAGATGAAAACTTCTTGATGAGTTGGGGGAAAAAAGCACATTTTAGAGCTGATTTTTAAAAATCAGGTTATCAATTTCCTTTTATTAGAAGACATAACTATTTTCCCTTCAAATGTATAGTTGTATGTAGCCTCATCCAGTCTTTAAAGTGACCAAAAGTGTTGATCTCTACAAACAATATAAACGTAAATAAACATCTTCTATAACTACTAATTAAATTTCAGTTCTCTTTACAGACAAAAGCATGCCATGGATCATAGACATTTTCTCTAAAATCAGAACGTCCCAAAGCACGCTGCCCTAATCAAATGTAATCTATTTGATCTAGGCTGCTCTGAGATGGGGAATGTGAATAGAGTGCTCATTGAATTTACTCTGAGTATTTAATCTTTGTGAGGAGAATGCAGAAACTCTTGTGAATAAATTATTAGATCTTTAAAATCCCAAAATAATTGTGCATTTTCATTGTTTTTCCTAGTGATTGCTTTATAACAGCTCCTCCTCTATTGGCATCTTTTTATCAGTAAGTTAACAGGAACTTTTCATGGACAAGAGTGGAAGACAAAGGTCCACATAAATGGCATGCATGATGTGACCAGAGAGATGATTAGCAAGATGTCTTTAGTTTGCAGAGAGAAGGTTTCATTTTCATAGGTCTAAGAAATTTTTTTAAAAGTCCTCCTTCTTAGCCCCGCTGTAAACTGTTCCTATTGTAAATGATACTTAATTTGCAGGTGTCTGCCTAAAGGCAGGTCACTGAAAGTCAGTGAAAATCAGGGCAATCTCAGCAACAGAAATTAACCTGAAGATCATGGCGGGTAAACATATATTTCAGAGAACATTATTCCAACTGAAACAATCAAACCGGACTTCAAAAAATGAACAGAGACTTAAAACAACAAAAGCAACCAACGGCATCTATTTTAACATTGCAAATTTCTTAGATATTACAGATGTCACCCAACAGTGCGTGCATTTGCTTCCCATATGTGAACAAAACTGAGGCATCACCAGATAAATTTGAATGGAATGTTAATCTTCACTTTAAATTTTTTTCTTTTCCTAGCTGACGACACAATTTTAGTATTATCATAACGGAGCTTCTGGCTGGAAAAAATTAAATTAATGGATGGATAAAAAAAGCTTAGAAACTTAAAAAAAATAAACAACTTTCAAATATCTATACTTGATGGTGTCAAGAGCCAAGATGAATGTATTTCAATTGCAACTTCCAAACTAAACTCACAAATTACTACCATTATGCTAAGTGTTAGCTACCCCACTGTGCAGTTTTGCTTTGTGAATTTTTACCTTCCTCTATGAACACTTTTAGCCACTGATCGCACAGCCTTTCAATGTTTTCTGCCTTTTCCTTTAAATAAACTGGCTCTGGCTCCTTCCATCTGGTTCCCCTTCCGTCAGCAACCCTGCACCTGTTCACACCTCCTCTCCTGTTGGATTCCACTGAACATTTCCTCCTCTGCCAGGGCTATTCTGGCACTCGCAACCTTTCTGTCATTCAATCCATCTGTCAGAAGTGAACTTTGTTTACCGCAAGCTTCTGCTTTCTTCTTCAAGAAGCAAAGCCCCTCAAGGTCATTGTCAAATGAACTGTCGGTATGGATTTAAATCCTCTACCGCTAACCAGCAGAAGATGAAGTTCTGCTGTGTAATGTACTTGTGAAAATTACTTTTGGGTTCGGGAAGACAATAATTTGGAGTCAAAGTAGTAAGACATAGTGTTTTAATGATCATTTGTAAAACCAGACAGCTGATATGTATTCCCTTCATGTGTGTCTGCACTTCTTATTATATCAAGTATGAACTATATGTATAGGAAGCAAAATAAAAGTTTTAAAGTGAAATCAGAATATCATAAACAAGTTTACACTATGTAAAAATTGCTTCATACTATATAGCATTAACTTGAGGAATAAATATTTTCACTAATGAATTAGCCAAGGGAAAGAGTATTCCAATTAAGAAATTTTGCACTGAAATGCTTAAAATGTACAAACATGTACCATTTCAATTATAAGCTATATATTAACACACAGCTCCACTACTGCTTTGAAAACCTTAACCCATGATATACAAATCAATTCATGTATATTTTAAATTCCATCATTTAAAAAATAAACAATTCTGCTTAAATAATACTCAGATATATGTTGCCAAACAAACACATTATCTATCTAAAGAAATGCAGTTGTATCAATAGGCCAGTTTTGTGACAGAAATAAACTCATAGGAATTAGGTGAAAATGATACTCTTAATTAAATTTATTCTGTGTCATCTACAGCTATCAAGTACTTACCCTACCTTCATAAATTGAACATGAAATTACTTTATGTTGAATTATTCACCACTATTTTAGACAACTATATTCTTTAGGAAAAAGGCAAAGAAATGACTTGACTCAAATTTCTTATAAGAAAAAGGAATATCAATTTTTAGGAGAAAATATATTTTAAACAAAGCACTGTTACAAATGTAAAGCTAAAAGGCACTTTGTTCACAATGTTGCTTTTATAATTTGGAAGAATGACCCCAAGAGTTAATCTTACTGCATGTGTTTTTATGAAGTAAAATTAATCAAGTCTGTAAACTTTTCTATATTATTTTTAGAAAAGATAATTAAATATTTTTTCACTGCCACATAATTGAAAGCAGGTTTTATTAATAAAAAAAGAGTCTAAAAACACACAATTTAAAATTTGAATCTTAGGCTTGGACTGATTAAATGTAACTTATTAAAAAAAGACTTTGTCAGAGAAATTTTTCAGATGCGTTTTAAGAAAACTATTATAATACTAAATATAAAAGTAAAAACAAAAACCAAAAAACGATAGCTTAAAATCCAAGTACAAAGACATTCTTTTTTAGCTCTAATTTCAATTTTATTACTAATCTCCAAAATACTCTATATCCTATAAATCACTCTTAGGTAATATATATAGTATAATTTAATATATGGATTTTGAACACAAAATATGAATTCTAAGAGGTGCTTTCTCTTTCATCTTCCTAAAACGTAATTTCTAAATAATTCCATTTTATGTGGAAAAAAATTCAAAAATAATATCTAATTTACCCAGCAAGTTTGTTAACACTGTTCCGGGTATTTTTTCCCTTTAGTGTAATCTGTGCTTTGACTGTAGTTTGGTTACCTGGATCCCTGCTTCTGAATAGCATGGAAAGAATACTGCTAATTTGATCACTTCTACGGTCTGATTTGCTATATAAAAGAAAGAAGTATTAGCAAAATGCTAGTTTAATAGAGGCTGCTTAAATTACCGTGAAGGAACTCTTCATTTTTAGCAAATTGCGTTTGCAAAACGCACTAGTAGGCTTGTTTTGGAAATTTGTATAATAAGAGCATAAATAAAAACCACTCAGTTTAACATCACTGATAGTCACACAGATGCATGAAAGTGCACACACACACACACACACTTTTCCCCTCCATAAATACGTAAGAAAAAGAACAGGGAAATAATACTATGATTACTTTTACAAATGAGCTAATTTAAGGAATTCAAAGACTACTGTTAATGTTAATTTGCTTAATGTATAACATGCTTATTTTATCTTTTAAATAGAAAACACTAGGAAAAAGTTTTAGATAGTTTGCTACCAACACGGGAAACACAAATTTTACAGAAAAAATAAAGAGGCATTGAAGCAATGTTGCCGGGTTGCACTAGAGAACAGGAAAGCCGTTTCTAAGGGCACTGCCAGGTAAAGACCAAGAGCTGATGTCGTTCACATTCTTTAACATCAGTTTTCCTAAAACAGCATAGGGATGTAGGATGGAAGGTAAAATATTTAAACTCCTTAATAAAGAACTGACCTTAATTTATCTACATTCTGAATGAGACTAATAGTTCTGCTTTTCTAAGAACTGAAAATGACGAAAATACTATTATTTTCCTCTGGTTTATTGATTTTTCTGCCTATATATTCATGAAGTCTTTTAATACCAGAGGATATTCATTCTTCCACCCCCTTCCTCAATTACCTTAAGGCAAGACCTTCTTTCAGATGTGGAAATATTTGCAGGACTGCAGGACAAAGAACTGAGACATTTTCATAGAGTTGATCAAGGGGGAAAAACGGATTTGCAAGATTCTGTTAAAGAGTAAGAAGAGACTAAATGACAACTTTAAATCTGCCACAATCATTTACTAATGTGCTGCTATATCAAATAAGTCTAATTTTTTGACAGCACCAAATTAGATTTATTGCAGAAACTGCTGCATAAATAGCATATGGCTATGTTATACCACCTATTTCAAATCCTGGTAATGTTTCCCTTCCCCCTTCTAAATGAATAAATTGAGCCAAGCTACAAACCTTCTGCGAAAAAAGAAATATACTAGTTCAAAAACAGATGTAGGCGATCTGGATTTCTTTGTTAAAGTAATAGTTTTAGCATGAATGTCCCACTTCTATATTTAAAAAAACATGACTCCTTAATAAGTTATTAAATTTAGTAAGTCAGTTTTCTCTTCCATTTCTTTCAGAATGACTTAATTTGATTTTTGTTTTAAGGTTTTATGTTCTGAATTATGCTTACATTTTGATGTTCAATCCAGTTACACGGGGGAAAAAAGAAGGGCAAGTGGCTCTGAATCAAGCATGGCTTAAATCAGGTTATGAGACATTATTAAGCACAAATGCATGTATCGTATGGTTGCTTTTGGTTTTCATTTGTGAAAGGCGTGGTAGAAATCATATCAAAAAGTCTTCGCTAATTTTAACTATAGCTTTGATACTGCAAACTCTTTGATGCATAAAATATATAAAGTGATCATTCCATGTGCCACACTATACACATTAGGACGGCAGAAACGTACAAACTGCAAAAACCAAAGTTCCATGAAAACTGGGATTGAAAACTCACAGGACAATTCCGAGATAGACAATTCTTCCTTTCTCAGTCTCTACCCTGATGCCCACCCCACCCCCAACTGTGAAGCAATTCAACTCGATTTTTCTTTTTGAACAAAAGTTTCAGTTCTTCCTTAGATGGGAAAGACATTGCAAGGTCTTATCTCAGACCAATGGGCACACCACTGCAAACATCATGGCACTCGGCTACCCCGCAGACTCCCTCTCTGTGGTCAGTCTTCCCAGCTGCCCTATCTGTTACTGTCTGATTAGTTCTGCTAAGGAGCCCCTCCCCTGCCAGCTTTCGGTGCCATCTGTTCTACACAAGATGGCTGCTGCCCAGCAACCTAACACTGCCCTCCTACCTGGCACCCGGCTACCATCCTTACCCCAAAGTGCTAACACAGGTTCTCACTGCTGGCAGAGTCAGGATTTCATTACTACTACTTTGACAAGTGCAGGGTTGTTTGTAATTTCTCTTTTATCCTGATTTTGATTGTACAACCACCTCCCACTGATTCAGTTTGCTTCAGTTTTGTTGCTCACAGATTTTACTCTCCACATTAATCTCCCTCTGGCATGTTACTGCATCTGTTCCCTTTTTTATTATTAATTTTCAAATTCCCACCATTTTTGACAAAAAGGAGGTAATCTACACTCTGTTTCTGCCCATTTCATTTTCTTTAATTTGGAAGATAAGTATGAAAGCATGCCAAAGAAGTTAATTCTCCGTTAACAGTTTATTTGCTGGCATCCCTAAGCCTTTGTATATGAAAAACAGATAGGAATAAATGTTGACTGAATCACAACAACATAGTCGGAACCATTCCTGAATTTAATGAAAAGCAAACATATGAAACAGCATTTTTAAAGTTTATTAGTTACATGAGTTGTCTCATGCTGTCATTCTTTCTTCCACTTTTAACAGATAATTCTTTGTGGAAATTAGTCTGAGTGCAGGATCTGAGTTTGGGTACATCTAGAGTTCTGACATGGGCTCTATTTTCACTGTAGATTAATTTTATTATTCCTTAATATAATTATCAGCTTTCTTCAACCCAAACATTGATGATTAATTCACTTGCGAATGATTGCGAATAAATGCCTTATTTCAGAAATAGGCTAAGAATAGAGAATTGCCATCAGTGCAACAAAGCAGAGCTTAAAGAGCCCCTAGTTGTGGAGCTGCTTCCGTTAGATCTTGTTTAACAAACAGTTAATATCAGGAATGGCAAGACGGTTTTTCCTCTAAAGACAAAGAGGACTACTTAAGATTTAGAAAATAGGAAGTCATATATTTAACAATATACTCTCTTTGTGTCCCTAATTTGTCACCACCACCACCTTGCAAAAAAAGGACTTGAATAATTTGATCACTGCCCTAACATTTTCTAGATTGAGCAACACATTGTGACTGATAATTAATTTTACATGAATTCATTATTAATAGCATAGGAGTCCCTGAATAGATGAGCAGCACCTCAGATTTACAGAAACCTGAATGAGTTTAAATGATTTTCATACTCACATATATCCTCATAAAATCACAGTAAAGATCTGCAGGAAATAAAGTACAGTAGGAGATTTTTCCCAAGGCGACAGAAGATAATCGTAAACAGAACTATGCACAGCCAGGTGAACCACACTTCAGATCTGCTATTGGAAGATCAGAAAATCTTGAACACTGCTAAAACCCACTTTTAAGGCCCCATCTTGAACACTGCCTACATCTATCTCTTGCATATATTCCCATAGTGACTTGTTACTTTATTTTATATAATTCTTTTGTGGGTACAGTTATATTTATAACTACTCCCTCAACACAGGGTGCATTCTTTTGGTAAATCCCTTGCTCAATAATAGGCTTCTTGGAGGTAGTCACACATAGGTGTCAGAGGGATAAGTTACAAAGACACTGGTACCCTCCCTGCAGGAATTCCTTTGACACTCTCCCTGTGCCCCACCCTCCCCATCACTTGGTCAGGGCAGGGGATGCTCAACCCTCCCACAGGTGACCTGCGCTTGCTGGGGAGAGGCCACACAGACCCAAGGTGAAGCAGTCTTTGCTCAGCTGGTCATCGGCTTTACAGGCTGCTTCCAAACATTTTCTGACCTCTCTTGTACCCACTCTGAGTTCCTGAGTTCAGGGAACCGTCTCCTCTGCTTGGCCAATCTAATAAAGTAGTAGCTTAATAAAAGTTTGTTTACTTGAATTGGGCCCTGGTCCTCCATGAGACATGGCCGAGGTGGGCACTGTCCAAGCCTCCTCTTTTCTCAGTATCTTTAAAATGAGCTTTGATTCCAGGATTTACCAACCAATGAATCACTCTACGATCTACTTGTGGGTATCAGGGAGACATTAAATTACAAGTAAGTAATGCCTAATACTAAGTTGATGATCTTTTATACTTCTTTTACCTTAAATTAGTATTAGAGAGCAGAGCTTTCCTGCAGAAAATTATTCAGACTTAGGGCTACTAGGATAACAATTCTGCTCTTGCTTTTTTTTCTCCTATTTTCATTGAACTTAACGTTCATTGTTTTGAATCAGGCAAGTGGTGTGGACAATGCCTTCTCAGTTTCCTCTGGGCTTCTTCAGAAAATGAATTGGCAGCCACCACCACCATGCTCCAGGCTGTGGGCCTGTGCGGCAGGGAGAAGAGTACATCCCAGCGTGGATTTTCATTGCACACACATTCGGGCTTCACAGACTGAGAGAAGCAAGCCAGGGAACGCTAAGCAGAACCTTCAGAGACACATTCCCTGGCAGCCTCTGACTCTAACCTCCCCTGTCCCGGGCCACACTGAGACCAGGGTTCTTAGCCCATCAAACAGGTGGAGCTGAGTGGGCTTGGGCAACGTGGTGTCCACCAGAGCAAACTGAAATCCCTTGTCTTTCCTGGCTCTCTGACAGCCTGTTCCCTCTGATACTGGGTGGGGGAAGGAAAAGAGGACGCAATTTAAAACAGTACCCAGGCTGTCTATTTCAAGACTTGAAGATGTTGGTTGCACATATATCCATTTAAAATTATTTTTGACACGTTCTCTGCTTAATTTATTCATGAAAGGAGTATAAGAAAAAAAATGAACTTAACTTTTAAATGGAAACTTAAGGCTAAAAATTCCTCAATAATTTGGAAAAAAAAGATACAGTTCACTATGGAATAGCAAGAATACATGTCAATGTTATACCATCCCCTTCAAAGGAAGAGATATTGAAAGCTTGTTCTTTTGACCTAAGCTAGTTGTCACCTGAAGAAGAGTGCAGTTCCTTCTGAATCTTTCACTAACAACAAAGATGAAAGGCACGTTTATCCAGCATTTACAGAGATCTTGTCAAATAGCCTGCTGACGAACTTGGTGCTGGAGACACAGAGATGAAAAAGGCCTGCTTCCTGGCCCATGAACTGAGAATTTACAATCCCCAAAGTATTTCTAGTTAGCTTTGAATAATGTTTTTATGCTTCTTTGTGAACACGAATCCAGATCACAGGTTCTAGAGTGTGATGGACCCAGTTCAAAGTCTGCCTCCTTCTTCCCCCTGTGTGACTCCTTGTCTCACCCTTCCAAGACTCGGCTTCCTTGGGCTGGTTGTTCTGACTGAGAAAGCAGGGTGTCTCAAGCTTCTTGTGTAAAATATCTAATCTTTTACAAAGCATTAGCTTTGTAAAATGCAAAAAAAAGAATTATTAGAAATGTTTTTTTAATTTAAAGATACAAAAAAAAAGAGCACACTGACCACGTACTTGGATATCGCAGCAATTTAAAATGATAAAAACGTTTCCAAACACTTTCACCTTTGGATCTATCTTGCCACAGAGTAGTAACCTACAGCCCACCATGGACCACACTTACTATATAGCACTGTTATAGGAAAACAAGGCACAGTGCTTGGCATGTGCTAAACATTCACCTATGCATCCTTTATATCTCTCTTTTTATATTCTAAGAGTTCTTTAAATAAAACCACAAAGCATCCCTGTGGAGAACTGATCATGCCTCCTTGGATTTATGTTGACAATAGAGAATCTCTCTCAAACCAACATGACAGAGATGTACTCCTCTTTCTCTTTCCACTTCCAACCATCCCTTAACCAAAGGAAAAAAGCAGGGATTGTTGAAAAGACAATAGAAGGGACATCTGCTGTTTTATTTACTCAGGATCCTGACAACCTTCCCCTAGTAAGAGCACCTCCCCTTGCTTAGTACAACTCTCTTCCCTTACTCTTGAGGTTCTGCCAAGGCTGCCAGCTACAGCACCCAAAAGGGTGTGTGTGCACATGAGTCAGCTTTGAAATTTGAACTGAAGGTTCTGAATTGGAAGTGGAGGAGCCAGGACATCACATTCTTACAGTTTGAAATCAAGGGCATCTCCTTTATGTTTAGTTCAGATTGAAGGATGTGGCTCCATGCTGTGGAAGAACCTGAAAGAATGAGCCAACATTCAGACAGAAGTCGAGCCCTGCGATTGACAGAAAATAACTGCACGATGGTGCCACCTGGAGTCCCTGGTCCAAGAAACCCTGAGGCCCCAGTCGCACCTGGGTTTTACATGGTCTGGTTATCAAACTAATAACTCCCCCTTTTGGGGTTTCTATTACCTCAACCAAAGAGTCCTGACTCATACTGGTAATCTGAGAGGTCAAACCACTAAGAATGCACTTACCAATAGTTATTAGGTGGAAGCTAAAGGCTCTGGAATGGAAGCCTTAATCACCTCTCCCCAAGTAAAGCACCCATCATAATCGGATAACCTGGTGACTTCTCTCTTATACTCTTTCTCACTTTCAAAAAGATACGAACACTATAGCTCAAGTTGCTATCTCTCAAGGTCATAAGGTCAAATTGTCCCATCTAGATCACAAAAGTCGGTCATAGCATAATACCTATTTTATGGACCTCTCTTAGATTCCTGCTGTAAGAAGTGCTTTGAAGTACATATCATTAAAAACGTTATTTATGTAAAAGGGGAAATACACATTTTAAAGGTAGCCCTGCTGATATAAGCTGGAGCCTAATATGTAATATCATAAAGTAATCTGCCCACATGTATGTAAATGGTAGTCTTGTGAGAGGGATTTAAATTCTATAGCTTTTTAAAGATGTTGGGACATGTCAAAAACAAATATGTGAAGGAATTTCCACTTTTTAATAAAAGCTTCTCTCTCCTCTTGGGTAAAAAAGGAGTGAAGTAAAGGAGAATGATAGTTGTATTACAATGTGTTAAATGACTAAGGCAAATGATGAGCCAAAGGACACTGTTTCTTAGGAAAAGCATAGCCAAGACTACAGTTCACTGACAGGTATTTATATCAGTGTATAAGGGACCAGCTAACACTAATCTCTATTATAAATTTACGTTACAGATTTTCTTGGTTGTCTTTTAGAAACAATCGCATTAATCCATTTTCCTACTAATTCACATAGAACTACAGCCTGATGGATAACTGTATAGGCTTTGCAAGCAAATTGCTGGGTTTCAAATACATACCGGCTGTGTGACCTTAGATGAATCGTTTGGTTTCTTTGTGCCTAGTTACATCAACTGTAAAACAAGGAAATAGTAGTCTGCATCTTACAGGGCTATTGGGAGGGATAAATGAAAAGCACTCAGCTCAGTTCCCAGAGCACAGTAGAGGTTCAGTAAATGATGGCCCCTTGCCTTTAGCTCCTACCTCTATTATTATTTTTTAAAAAGCTACTTCATGTGGCATGGTACCAAGCAGATCCTAAGATGAATATATTCTTAACCTCAGAGACTGATACTTGTATGTATTTAACTTACTCTTATGTATGCATGTGTACCTCCCAAATGCCATTTTTCCCTCTGGAATTTCCCATGAAACTTCCTTCATTTCCATTTTCCTATATCCAAATGCTACCAAGGATCGCTAAGAAATTACCTGTCCCTCTGTCCCTGTAATACTTTATCTGGAATCTCCCTTCTGGTTCTTATCATTTATCTTACCAACTCTTTGTGTATTTTTTTTCTTCCCCACTAGCCTATAAGCTTCTGAAGGGCAGCATATGAAGCTACTTTATATTTATATCTCCCATCATCCCTAGCACAGTGTCTTGTAACAGCAAACGTTCCATGCAGAGTGAGCAAATACATGAACAGATATCTTTAAATGTACTTCGAAGTTTGTTATTGAAAAGAAAGAAGTTGTTTGACTACTACTAGCAAAGACATAACTGGCAAGGGAGTAGTCTTGCTTTTGTTTACATGTATACTGGGCTATGTATGCTTAATGATCATGTTTATTAGGCACTGGTTTCAAACACTGTCAGAGGGGCTATCTTTTAATTACAGAGACCTCTAGTTTAAAATCTTTGTGTGTGTGTATGTGTGTGTGTGTGTGTGTGTCTGAGGTTTTCAAGTGAGCATATTTAGGGGAGAGGCATACTACACTTTACCAACCCTACTTGAATTGTTAGAATGGTTATCATTTGATTCGGCTATGCTTAAACAAGTATGTGCATACTAAGTTAAAAATGAAAAAATATTACAAAATCATAACATAGTATAATATGTACAAGAAAAATTCCCCACAAAAATTTTCAATCTTAACTCCATGTCTTATTTTTTACCCTGATATACCTGATAATACATATATATGTATATATTTGTTTATTTATATATCAATACTGGGCTTTGAACAAATAGTCGTAAACTTGCAATATATTAACCATTCCTATAATAATGACTTATTGAGCTCCAACTCTTTGCAAAGGGCTGAGGTAGGTGCTTTGAAAAATGTAATATTAATAAGGCCTCTCCTCCCACTTGAGGAATAATGCATTATAGAAGGGGAGACTAGCAGGTACATAAAAACTTCAGAGTATGAATTTATTTTTTTCAGATTTTCATTTTTCCTGTTTTGAGGAATTTGTTCAGTAGTAGGAAGTGCCTTCAGCTCTAAGTAGGAAGGATGAATCAGAGGGAAACGTGCTCCCTCTGGCATGGGTCATCAGGGAGGACTACAGTGGAAAAATCAGGATTTCAGGGAGACCTGGAAAAGAAGGTAAGATTACAATAGGGCTAGAGAAGCTCAAAGGGGTATTCCGGGTGTAGAGAACAGTAAAAGGGGAGAAAAGTCCAAAAATTGAAGGAGGGCTGCATCTGCTTAAATCACATGTTGGCAATCAGCATGTGAGAGGATGAAACTGGTAGCAGTGAAATAAAACCAGAAGGTTGGGAGCCTGTCAGGCAACCTTAAATGCTGAGTGGTCTGGACCTTCTACAATAGCATGGCACCAACGAAGGTTTTGAGAGCAGGTAACAGAGTCAAGACAGTGCTTATGGATATCCACTTAGCAGTGGCTGGCACAAGAGATTGGAAGGATGTTAGGAGAGTATTTTCATAACCCTTATGAGAAGCTGGCAGAGCCTAAATTATGAAGAATGTAAATGGTGGGTAGGAAGGACATTTCTATGAAATCTCTTTGAGCTTCAAACTAAGGAAACATTTTAAACACAGGATACTCCAAGCAATTTAAATACCCAATGTCCAGAAACAGGAATTTAATAATGCATTGTCTTAAATCATTGTTAGAATCATTGACTATCAGAGCTGGAAGGAAACTTGATGATCTCGTCTAACCTAATTTTACAGGTAAGTTATGTGGGTTCAAAGAATTAAGTAATTTGTCAAAAGTTGCAAAGGTAGTGAATGCCTGTGAGAAGATACTATAACTCAGTTTCCTTAACCCTAGGATACCTACCAACCGCCCCCCCACACCCTTAGTAAAGTGTGTGGTTTTAATTGTTACTTCACCAAAAGCATACTTTGAATCACTCTTTATTCTTTTCTTAAACACTGAAGGTCCCATTTCAGTCTCCTTAGCTATTCTTCCACAGTACTTGAAAACATGGTCCTCTCTACATGCTTTCACCCACTCCTTCGGCTACAATATCTTTATGTAAAAGTACCCAGATCTAAACCTCTAGTCCTGATCTTTCTCCTCATGCTAGATCTACACTGGACATCTCCATCGGAGTTCTGAAATAAAACATATTCTTCCCTCTGCTACTCCTTCTACATTCCCTAGTTGAATTGATGGATCATCCAGTTAACACAGACTAGAAACTTTGGAATCACCTTTAATTCTAGCCTCTCTTATCACTACCTTAAATGCCTCTTGAAGATACTATTTCCTTTCCATTTTACTGGCTCAGTCACAGCTGAGGACTACTACTGTACTTATATTCTAATTGGAGTATCTGCCAATCATCTCTTCTACAACCAATCTGTTTTCACAGTGCCTTTCAATTACCTTCTTTAAATACACATTGGATCCTATCATAGTTCAAGCTCTCTTGACTTCTTACTTGAGTTAAACAGCCTCGCAACTGAGGAACTGTAAACGTTTTCTATAAAGGGCCAGATAATAACTATTTTAGGCTTTGAGGACCATACTCAATTCTGCCATGGCAGTGCTACACATAATACATAAAGGATAATCATGGCTGTGTCCAATAAAATTTTACTTATGCATGTATAATTTTTATGTGTCATAAAACATTGTTTTTCTTTTTCCCCCCAACCCTTTAAAAATATAGAAAACATCGATAGCTCATGGACCATAAAAAAAATGTGCCAGATTTGGCCTATGGGCTGTAGCTTCCACCTCTGTTCTAACTGGCCTTCTTGTCTCCTACAACAACTCTCCAATTTCACTCTCTACACAGCTGTCTGAGTTAGGATCCCAACCCAAAAAGTTGATCATGTTGGCAGCCCTGATTAAAGTACATCAAGGGTAACTCCAGAATATGGCCCACAAGACCCTTCCTCTCTTTCTTCTCCCCTTTCCAGGTTTGTCTCTTGCCAAACACCTAATGTGACTGTAGAGTTTATATTCCCTCCCATCTTTATGTCTTTGCATATATTGTTCCCTCTACCTGGGGTATTCACCCCACCTTTCTCCACTTTGAGGACTCCTGTTCATGAACTCAGAAAGCTTTCCCTATCACCTTCAGCGGCAATGTAGAATGAGCCAGTTCTCCTTTGTATGTGCTCCTGCGGCAATCTTCACTTCTCTAATTACACTGTTATCACACTCTATTATAATTGCATATATAGATTTGGCTCCTTAGTAGCGTGTGAACAACCTAAGGGTAGGAACTGAGTTTTTTTTTTCTCTCTATGTCCAGGGCCATCCAATGTACTTAAACGTTAGTAGGTGCTCAATAAATACTTGTTAAATAAGTGAATGTTATATTTACTAATTGGGTCCTTCAATAAACAAATTTCTATTTTCTATTTTTAAGTCCAATTAGACAATAAAGGGAAATTCCAAAAAAGTGACAGGTTATTTTTCTTTCAGATTTGCCTGTGGATTTCTACCCCAGTTTTAATTGTCTTTGCCCTAGAAGGTTTGAATCCTTATTTTATCATTACTTTATATCATCTTTTTCATATTTAATTTTAAACTTTGTTTAGAATATGCCTCTCAAAATATTTAAATTAAGACTAAATGAAGCACTACCTGTGTGGGATTTATTTGTTTCAGCTGGTTTACACTGGAAAAGAAAGACGTGAAGTTTCCCAGTCATACACTTGAGTATATGAATCAATAAAGAATGGTGAGGGGAAGCAAACTCTAAAAAACCCCAAATTATATATCAGAAATATTTAGCCCAACAACCAAGTCACATTTTCAGTGCAAAAGAGAGATATACACAGTTCCTTCCATTTTTTACTGTCATCTTTAAATTTATGAATGTGGATTTTATAAAACATCAATATAGACTAAGTGTAAAATGCTTACAAAAGAGTACTACATTTAGAAAATAGGTAATTAAGTTTTATTTTCTATAAGACTAAGTTAAATTTTGGTAGACGTGTTGTAAATAAAGCTCAATAGACAAAGCTTTCTATGGAACCAAGCAAAACCGTTTTTCTTAAGAACAAAGGAATTAGTTACCACCAGTCCATTTTCAGCAGTTGCTGCATCTTAATATGCTTTACTTGCAAGAAATGGATCTTGTCAGACAGTACAAATTGATACTGCACAGGAAAGCTCTCTATGGACTTTGACTTCAGAAATTAACTCTCTGAATAAGACAGAATGGCAAAGGGGACAAAACCAGCATTAATATTTATTTATTGAAGCTCAGCCACACTAAGACATTAAAAGCTGTCTTATTTCTGTGGGTTAGTGGTACTTAGCACACAAATGGTTGGTTCTCAATAGAAGTCTGACAGAGAAGAAGAACGGTTAACTATCATGATCAAGCTAAATTCCAAAACTTCTAAGATTAAATAACATAGGAACTATGTTAACATTACATTCTCAGTTCTACAATGACAATACTCTAAATGGGCATTAAAAGAATGGTTACTGTTCTGTAATATTAAGAAATTTTTTCTCATAAAAGTGTTTCATCTCTTGGGATTTTTCCAGATATCACACATGTATAAATGATTTGTTTTCTTTCTTTCATTTTTTCCTTTCTCTCTTTCTCCTTCTTTCTTCTCTTTTTCTTTCATTGTTTAAAAAGGAAGTTGGCAAACCATTTGGAATATTATCATAACAAAATGTTTTTAACCAAGTTTGATTTTAACAGAACTAGAGGCATCTTAACACTAACCCAAAACTTTGGGAGGTTCACCAACCTCTAGAATATTTTTTTTCTCCAAATGCAGGCTGTTCAAGTGGTGCTTTTCTCCATCTGTTATCATACCGTGCTCAGAATTACATTGTCATATTTAATGTAAAAGGGATCAGTCCCCTTTCATAGTTTAAATTCAACATATTACTATGATTAGAAGACCAGTGTTTTTCTAATTTATGAATAAACCAAATTTTATAAACTTATATGTGTATTTAGACAAAGTTCTCTCTAAAAACTGGAAAACTCTAAGAATTGAACAAACCCAAAGCCTTGATCTGAAAACTGAAAAACTGTACTAAAACTCAAAGGGAAAAGGAACCCATTTATATGGTAATGTGACTTACCTACAATTTCAGTTTAAATTTTTCTCTGTGTATATTTATGCATGTGTGTATGTGTTTCCAATACAGCAAATTGCCCAATGTTTACTACCAAAAATGTCTTACTGTAATTTAGGGCTGAGCTACATGTTTACTAAAGTTTTATGACAATGATGATCACATCACAATATCTCATGATGGAAGCAATGTAATTTGAAATCATGATAGTGTAAGCATGGTTATAGTAATGGTTTAAACATGAACAGTGCTAATCAATTTCATCTCTAAATTTTACACCTCCTTAGGACTCAGGTTGCTTATTTTGTATCAGTTCCATCTCAGTTTGCATCTTAGAATGTCTTTTACTTTGTCTCTTTCACCACTGACAGTATTTGATTATTTTCCTAAATATATTCCTCAGATACTTCAGTTCAACATTTTTATTAGACACAGAATTAACATGAGAGGTAGTGTAGTGGTAGAAGAAATATGTCATTTTGCTTATATTGTTAGAGAACCACCTAAATATTTGAGCATTGTAGATGAAAGGTTTTGTAATATATCAGTAATTCCCTGCCACACTTATCATTCACATGTCTGGGTGTTTTGCTTACCACGTCTCCACTTTTCTTAATATGCCTAAAAACTGTGTGTTAATTGAATGACTAAGACTTAACTCTAACAACTGTTTGGAAGCCTGTGGCAAAAATCAGTGGAATGAAATTGGTGCTATGGTGCATAATGGGATTAGGCAGTACCTGGTGAGGTGCAGTTGGTGCTCAGATTTGCCCAGCAGTTCTGTCAGTTTCAGGCACTCCTCTCTGGCCCGGGTTGCCTTCTGCTGCTCCTGTTCCAAGTGCTGCTTGCTTTCACTCAGTTCTAAACTCAATTTCTCTATTTCCTTAGGTAGAGAGAAGAGGGAAAAAGCATCCTATAAAATATATGCACTTGAATTCAAAATTATCTCATTTTTATTTTTGCCATGAATTTTAATGTGATGAAAAATTATTAGAAAATTTAGGCTGGCTTCCATTTTATGACAAAGGGAATTAACACAGCCCAAACTGCACATTAGTGAGGATTTTTCAGATTGTAAGATTCAGTCTAATTTTAAAAATGAAATGATTAAATGATAATAGTCAAAATGGATAATCTGCACTTTGAATCTAAGGCTCAGTCCCTTTAAAAAATAATACGAACTTAAAAAGTCACTATTTTTAAAATACAACATTTCTGTTTGTGAGATTAGATCAGACATGTGCAGTGATTTACATCAAATATGAGAGTCTTTTTTTTAAAAGATACATTTATGGTTTCATTTGGATGTTTTGAAAACCAAACTAGATCGTAAAATAATTTAAGATATCTTTAAGAAAAACGTGAGGTGTAAAAGAAGGCATCATTATGATGCACAATATTATTTGGAAAAAAATAATTTAGGAAAAAATAAAGCATGAGAACCTTCAAGCGTTTTGAATGTATGACATTTCTGAGCTAAAATAATATTGCATTATAATTGCATTTTACAAAGGCAACAAAAGCACTCTAAGATTAATAAACATCTAAAACATATGAAAATTTATGATAGTTTATTCTTTGGTGTCAGTATGAAATTATCGTTTTTTTACTGAAACTCAAATATTTCAAAGCAAAAATATGTTACATAGAACATAGTTTAAATAATTTATACATTAAAGTACAAATATTTATTTATTATGGAACCTCCATAATTTAAATAAAAAGAAAATAGAAGAGATAAATATTCAGACTACTAAAACAAGACTACTAAAACAAAAAAGGGGAAAGTAAAGGGTTGAAACGTTTTCAAATTCAGCAGAAAGCAAGAAGCAATTTTAATACACAAAAATGCAATCCACTCTTAGAAAACAAAACCATGTCTAAGTAGAGTTTTAAACTGGGTATTTAAGTACATTCTAATTTCCTCACGTCATTACTCAATATTCTGAACAATCTACAATTATATTTAATATATCAGGCAGGATAAACTAAATAATTTATTTTTCTACATTTATTACACTACAAATATTCAGTTTATCCCCATCAAAACTGTACATTACCAACAATATAATAAAACAACTTACTATAAGTTATTTATTTTAAAAAATCCTAAGTAATAATGAGTATATTGCTTTCATTCAGAGTAGATTTTCTATATCTTGCAGATTAGGATACTAAGTGAAACTGGTTTGTTTAAAATATTTTTAACTGTTAAAGTTATATCAATATACTTCCATTCATAACTAAACATAATTAAAGAGATGGAAAAATATAAAAGTCTCCTAAATTTTGTCTAACATTTATGAAATTAACAAAAAAGCAAAGAAATATAGAATTGGAATTATACATTAATTTTAAAATTTCAAAAATTCATTCATTATTTTTTTACACAGTGCTATATGCAAGAATCTATACTAAATATTATGGTGGACTCAGAGAGTTTCCATCTCTACACTCAGGACTTAACAATTCAGTTGAGTAAATGAGACATAAACACACAAAAAGACTATCAAAATACAAAGCATATAAAAAACAACAAATGAGATTTAGAGAAAATCTGTGCTTCAGCAGGCCAGATTAGGGATACACTAGCATGGGCAAGAAAAGTGGGAAAGAAGGTAAGGCCACATAAACTCATGGAATGATAGATTAGACCAATTATGAAACATCTTGAATTCTAGATTTATAAAGCTGTATTTTTCTTATAGAGAATGAGGGGGAAATGGTTTAAACAGGTATGCAATATGAGAGCAGAGCTTCAAAAAACTGGATCAATGTGTATGATCATTAAGATAGTAGAGACTGGCAGTAGGGAGACCACACAAAGACAGGTGCAATACTCCAAACATGAGAAGCAGAGACACTTAAGACAGAAGTATAAAGAGAACATGATGAGTAGATGTAAATATCAATAAAAGGAGAGCTATCAGGAGACAACAAAGAATTTTGAATTGAGAGGATACAAAAAAAATGACAGAAATAGAAAATGTATAAAATTCCAAACTTTCTTCAAAAGAAAAGGTGCAAGGACTTCCCTGGTGGTGCAGTGGTTAGGAGTCCGCCTGAGAATGTAGTGGACACAGGTTCGAGCCCTGGTCCTGGGGGATACCACATGCCGTGGAGCAACTAAGCCTGTGTGCCACAACTCCTGAGCCTGCGCTCTAGAGCCCACAAGCCACAACTACTGAGCCCGCGTGCCACAACTACTGAAGCCAGAGCGTCTAGAGCCCGTGCTCCACAACAAGAGAAGCCACCGCAATGAGAAGCCCGCACACCACAACGAAGAGTAGCCCCCGCTCTCTGCAATTATAGAAAGCCCGCTCACAGCAACGAAGATCCAATGCAGCCAAAAATAAAATAAATTTAATTAATTAAAATAAAAAAGAAAATGTGCAACAAGTTTTATAAGTACTTTCCAACAACAACAACGTATGTAACCTTACATTGGTAATTAGGTTTTAAGTATAAAGCAGCTGCTTTCTTAATCTCATGTAATAAAAAGTCAGAGGCCACACTGAAAGTCAGTCAAACACAGAGATAAAGAACATGGGCCCAAGAGTCAACACAAATCAGGGTTTCAGACACAGCTCTGGCACTTTCCAGCTCTGTGACCTTGGACAAGTGACACAACTCTTACCAGTTTCTTCAGTCTAAAATGGGAGTGATAACTCTAGCAAGCTCCTAAAACTACTGTGAAGATAAAATGAGATGATGAGTACTTAGCAGAGTGCCTAGCATATAGTAAGAGCTGAAAAAAAGACAGCTAGTATCATTACTACTGATTTTTCTCTGTCTTTCAAGAAGAGCAAAAATATAAGTAGAAGAAAAAGACCTGCCTAAGGATATATAGTTATCACTGAGGACTAAAGAGTTCTTGATTTAGTTCAATAAAATTTCCAGATAAAGTCCTGTTTTGGAGAAAACTGAATAAAACTTTATTATAATTTCAAAATGCAAAAAGCATTTTTGCTAGGAAGATGGAAAATTACTGCCTGCTTCTGATTATCTGTGCCAGAGAAACAGCTTATTGGTGCAGATAATCAAAATCAACAAATAATCTAACCAGCTGGACCAGGGCTCAACACTTACTCCCTGAGTCAGGAAAATCTGCCATGGCACCAACTCCAACAGTTAGAAGAGGAATCTCTTGCCAGAAATGCCATACTCCCACTGGCAGGGTAACCCTTTGCCTCACCCAACTAGGTCAAGGCTGCTTCCTTGGCTGTAGGTAGTGGCTCAGGGATTAAAGACCAACAACAGTCGTAGGCCAATTGTACACTACTCTCAAAGTACACTATTAACCTGCAATGTACAATGCAGTTTGATATGGCCATCTTTTGGCTAACCAGGCAAAGACAAGTCCAGATAGCTTTACACTGTACCAAAAGATACACTTCAAGTCATGAATGTAACCACAGGAATAACTAAAAGTAGAAACTGTTAAAAGTGGCTACCTCAGGAGAATAGTACCAAGGATGGGATGTGGAGAAAGGGAGACTCATTACTGTTCATTTATAATCTGTAATGTACCAAATTTTCTTATTAATCATGGTAAACTTTATTATAATTATTTATTAGATTTTCTTATCAAAGTAATGTGCCTAATTTAAGTCAGAGAGTACACCCATCTCCAAGCCTAATCCTCAATGGCACACAGTATCCACCTCTGATATTTATCTTCATACTTTTAAGTAACAGACTTATAATGCTATCCCTTGATTTTGCTACATTAGACATCATCTACTGACTTCCTATATTAAAAAAGGTAGTGATTTAGCTCTCTTATACTACCCAATATACCTACCTCATCCTCCCATATAACAATTTTGGTTAAATCATTAGTCAGTAGTTCATTCACATTATAATGATTATAGAAATATTATTCACTATTGAGACAAGCATTATTCCGCTTAAATTAATTTTCTTGTAAAACATTTTATTATTTATGTAGAATTAATTGCTTGCTTTTTAATAGTTATTTTTCTAGGTAAGTAACATTTTCCCCCAAATGTTCAAACAGGTCACTCAAATACCCATCAATAAAATTTTTTCAAATAATGAAACATATCAGATAACTCATCAGTTCTGTTAAATTATTTTCCTAGATATATCCTTCTTGGTGACTTATGTCTGGCCTGGTTGATCTTTGTCTTGGGTTAAGCCTTACCCATGCTCCTATTAGAGTTTCCTATTTTCTGGGTTTTAAGTCATCCTGTTTTACAGTTTACTCCCTTTTTTGGTTGAAGTACATTCTCCAGGTAACTTTCACAAGAAAGGTTACAGGAATAATACATTTTCAAAAAGTATCTGTATGCCTGAAAATGCTGTTATTCTATGCATACACTTGATAATTTGGCTAGGTATGAATATCTATGCTGAAATTAATTTTCATTCAGGATTTTTAAGGGATTACTCCAGTCTTCAAGATTGTAATATTACAATTTAAAAGCCCTATGCCATTCTGATTCCTAATACTTGGTCTATGATTTACTTTTTGCTTCTGAAAGCTTTTATAATAATTTTTTTTCCCTGGAATTTTGAAATTTTACAATGTTAGACTTTGGGATGGGCCTTTTTTCATGCATTGTGCTGGATTTTCAGTAGGCCCTTTTCAATCTGGAGGTTTGTTTTCTTTAGTTTAAAGATATTTTCTTGTACTATTATTTTAAAATATTTTGATGCTATATATTTTAATAATTCCTCTTCCTGGAACTCCTGGACATTGGTTTTTGGCTCTGTTGAATTGATCATCTATTTTCTTATATATTTTCTCTATTTGTTTTCTGATTCTAACTTCTGAGATAGTCCCTTGACTTCATGTTCCAAAAATTCTGTTGAATTTAAGAAAAAAAATTTAGCACAGTTTTCATTTCCATGAGCTATTTCTTTTTTTCATTGTTTTTATGTAGCATGCTATTTTTATCTTATTAATACAATACTGTATGTCTCCATTAAAATATTAAAGTATTTTAAATGTTCTCCTCTGCTAATATTGCCTCAGTTTCCTTTTTTGCTATTTATGTGTTTTAGACACTCTATTATATAAGAGGCTTTCTTCAAATACATAGTGATACTTGGCTGTCTTTTCATATTTGAGAATGAAGTACTTAAAAAAAGTTTGGATTAAATGATTTTGGGGTAATGTAATAGTTTAGATTATTCTTCAGCAAATATTCACTTCTATCACCCTTCCACTGGGATTGGAATACGCTATCTCTCCCCAGTGACTTTGGGCTTAGCCATGTGATTTCACTTGGCCAATGGAATTTTCATGTCTATAATGAAAGCAGAAGTCATAAATATGTTTATGTGGTTTGACTTTGTTTTTATATACTGGTGATTTTCCATGAGAAAAGCATGCCCTGGATAGATGATGCCCCTTTTGCCTGGACCACACAATAAACACATGTGGATCAGAACCAAACCCAAACCATAGCTAAGACAACCCACAATCCACAACCTGAAACAGAGCCACCCAGTCAAATGCAGCACAACAGATCAATCATATTCCAGCTGACCTGAAGACTGATGAACATGAGCATAAATGATTGCTATTGTAAGCCATGAATTTCTTCAATATAAAATAATTGACAAACCACTCTAAAGGAACAAGGAGTGCTACAACTGTATATCATCTTAGAATTTATTTCATTTTTGAAACAACTGCATGAAGCATATAGGGCAGGTATCCTTGTTTATCCAAATAAGAAACTGAGGGTCAAAAACATTGAATGATTGTCCAAAGAAGTAAATCTAAGTCGAACCAGATGTACTGACATTGCTCCTCCATACCATACCATAAATTAGACAATAGCTTTTAATCTTTTTCTTTTCTTCCCTTTTTAACCAAGATCCATAGTAACAAATCCATTTTACATCACAATTTAGAAACATGCACACTCTCCCACATATATGTATAAATGTAACTATCATTTCATAAAACAATATTAATCCTCATTATATGTGAAGCACTCAGACATTTCCTATTCCTTCTTATTTTATTCCACATTTAAAAAAAAAAAAACTTTTGGTTTCACCCCATAAAATCAATTTCATGATCCTACAATTTAAAAAGTAGGGAAGGAGCCAAGATGGTGGAGGAGTAGGAGGACATGGAGTTCACCTCTCCCCACAGATGCATCAGGAAGTGGAACAGGGCTTCCCTGGTGGCGCAGTGGTTGAGAGTCCACCTGCCGATGCACGAGACGCGGGTTCGTGCCCCGGTCCGGGAAGATCCCACATGACGCGGAGCGGCTGGGCCCGTGAGTCATGGCCGCTGAGCCTGCGCATCCGGAGCCTGTGCTCCACAACGGGAGAGGCCACAACAGTGAGAGGCCCGCACCGCAAAAAAAAAAAAAAAAAAAGTGGGGCAGTTTTCACACAGCACTGGCTGAACAGTAGCAGAGGACCTCAGACACCTAGAAAGATAAGAAAGACCCCTGTGTAACTGGGTAGGACAAAAGAAAACAGAAGGGAAAAAGAAGAGGAGAGGAAGAGGGACAGCTCCCTGGGGGGGAGGGGGTGCTGAAGGAGAGGAGAGGTTCTTGCATCTGGGGGAGCCCCCTCACTGGCGGGGAGATCAGTTGGGACAGAAGGGGAGCATTGGGGGCTATTAGAGGAGAGCACAGCAACTGGTCAGTGGCAGGCAGGACAGAGTGAGACCTACACAGATGGTCTGTACCCCAGCCTGAGATGTGTGTCTGCTGGTGCAGACAGGGCCTGGAAGCTGGAATGTGGGGTTTGCAAAGCAAACCTAGGAAGAGGACTGCTGTAGGAGACAGACTGAGGGAACAGGAGTGAGGCAATCCGCAACTGGAATGCTTGCGGAGGAAACCCTGACGGCCATAGAAGCTAAGCACCATTGTTGAGTGACACGCAAGGGGCGGGGCCGCCATTGCAGCCTCTCTCCCCACGCACCGCCCCCTGTCTCCCTGGGCACTAGGAAGGGCTCCCACCCACGGTTACCTGCGACACGAAGCACCCTGTCCCCCCTGAGGTCATCTCTCTTGCGCACGTGGCCACAGGCTCCCCCACGCATCCGTCCCCACCAGAGCTCCCCCGACCCAAGAGGCTGCAGCCTTCTCCTCCGCTCCCTGTCCCCACCACAGCAGGCACTCTCATGACTCTGGCCACTACCGCCTCTGTTGCCCCTCCTCGCTGGGGCAGACTCATGTGCTCCAGGACAGTCCTGGGAGCAGACTTCTATGGGGCTGGAACCACAGCCAAGCCCCAGGGGCCGTGCAACTAAGGAAGAAAAGCTGAAATCTCTCCTCCCCATTGCACAAACCATGAATTGACACTGCCCCCACTGGTTTTGTAAACTCAGTGCCTACAGAACATCTGAACGGACATCCAGTGCTCCTGCAGCCATGACGGGTCTAGCTTTAGCAGCTGTAAATTTTGTGGGCACAAACACATGGGGGTTGGGCCAGGCCAGAGTGTGAGCTGCTCCCATAGCATCCACAGCGGGTCCAGATTTATGATTACTGCAGTCCTGGGACCTGACTTCAGTGGATCTACGCTGGTGGCCTGGTGAAAACAATGTCTGAGAGACATCAGGGCCAACTGCCGGCATACCCACAGTTAAGGAGGGGCCGAGAGCAGTGTCAACAACAGTGCAATCTGAGAGATCACACAATGGGTGAAAGGCGACACAACAGAGCATAGCCACAGGTGAACAGGTCCAGAGAAGGAATACTTAGTGGCTTCCCTCCCAGTGAGAGTGCTCCAAACCTGCCTACCTCACACCGCAGATCAGAAACACAGCTAAGAAACAGATCTGGGGGCCTCTAGTCCAACAACTAGGGAGCAGACCCCATGTCTGACAGGGCAGTGACAACCACAGAGCAAAGGGGAGGCCCTGCTCAATATCCAGTGCAAGCTCTGGTCACCACAACATCAGTCATACCTCCTGTAAAGGGGATAATGGCCAGCATACACTGAGGAAAGAGGTGGCAGATATGTATACTAAAAATAATCCTCACAACAAAAAAGCTACTATACGCCAATAAAATGGACAACCTAGAAGAAATGGACAAATTCATAGAAGGGTACAACCTTCCAAGACTGAACAAGGAAGAAATAGAAAATATGAACAGACTAATCACAACTACTAAAATTGAAACTGTGATAAAAAAACTTCCAACGAACAAAAGTCCAGAACTAGATGGCTTCACAGGCAAATTCTGTCAAACATTTAGAGAAAAGTTAACACTTATCCTTCCCAAACTATTCCAAAAAATGGCAGAGGAATGAACACTCCCAAGCTCATTCTACAAGGCCACCATCACCCTGATATGAAAACTAGACAAGATATCACAAAAGAAAATTACAGGCCAATACCACTGCTGCACATAGACGTAAACATCCTCAATAAAATACTAGCAAACCAAATCCAACAACACATTAAAAGGATCATACACCATGATCAAGTGGGATTTATCCCAGGGATGCAAGGATTCTTCAATATATGTAAATAAAGCAATGTAATACAGCACATTAACAAACTGAAGAATAAAAACCATATGACCATCTCAATAGATGTAGAAAAAGCTTTTGACAAAATTCACATATTTATGATAAAAATTCTCCAGAAAGTGAGCATAGAGGAAACTTACTTAGACATAATAAAGGCCATATATGACAAACCCACAGCAAATATCATTCTCAATGATGAAAAACTGAAAGCATTTCCTCTAAGATCAGGAACAAGACAAGGATGTCCACTCTCACCACTTTCTTCAACATAGTTTTGGAAGTCCTAGCCATGGCAATCAGTGAAGAAAAAGAAATAAAAGGAATCCCAATTGGAAAAGAAGAAGTAAAACTGTCAGTGTTTGCAGATGACATACTATACATAGAAAATGCTAAAGATGCTACCAGAAAACTACTACAGCTTGTCAGTGAATTTGGTAAGGTTGCAGGATACAAAATGAATACACAGAAATCTCTTGCATTTCTATACACTTAACAATGAAAGATCAGAAAGAGAAATTAAGGAAACAATCCCATTTACCATCACATCAAAAAGAATAAAATAGCTAGGAATAAACCTACTTAAGGAGTCAAAAGACTCAGAAAACTATAAGATACTGATGAACAAAATCAAAGATGACACAAACAGACGGAGAGCTATACCATGTTCTTGGATTGGGAGAATCAACATTGTTAAAATGACTGTACTACCCAAAGTAATCTACAGATTCAATGCAATCCCTATCAAATTACCAATAGCATTTTTCACAAAAGTAGAACAAAAAAATTTACAATTTGTATGGAAACACAAAAGACCCTGAATAGCCAAAGCAATCTTGAGAAAGAAAAATGGAACTGGAGGAATCAGGCTCCCTGACTTCGGACTATACTACAAAGCTACAGTCATCAAAACAGTATGGTACTGGCACAAAAACAGAAATATAGATCAAGGGAACAGGACAGAAAGCCCAGAGGTAAACTCACACACCTATGGTCACCTAATCTATGACAAAGGAGGCAAGAATATACAATGGAGAAGAGACAGTCTCTTCAATACGTGGTGCTGATAAAACTTGACAACTACATGTAAAAGAATGAAATTAGAACACTACCTAGCACCACACACAAAAATAAACTCAAAATGAATTAAAGACCTAAATGTAAGACTGGATACTATAAAACTCTTAGAGGAAATCATAGGCAGAACACTCTGATATAAATCGCAGAAAGATCTTTTTTGATTCACCTCCAAGAGTAATGAAAATAAAAACAAAAATAAAGCAATGGGACCTAATTAAACTTAAAAGCTTTTGCATAGCAAAGGAAACCATAAACAAAATGAAAAGACAGCCCACAGAATGGGAGGAAATATTTGCAAATGAAGTGACTGACAAGAGATTAATCTCCAAAATATGCAAACAGCTCATGCAGCTCAATATCAAAAATAATAATAATAATAATAAAGACAAACAACCCAATCAAAATATGGGCGGAAGATCTAAATAGACATTTCTCGAAAGAAGACATACAGTTGGCCAAAAAGCACATGAAAAGATGCTCAAGATCACAAATTATTAGAGAAATGCAAATCAAAACTACAATGAGGTATTACCTCACACTGGTCAGAATAGCCATCATCAAAAAATCTACAAACAATAAATGCTGGAGAGGGTCTGGAGAAAAGGGAACCCTCATGCACTGTTGGTGGGAATGTAAATTGGTACAGCCACTATGGAGAACAGTATAGAGGTTCCTTAAAAAAATAAAAATAGAGCTACCAAGTGATCTAGCAATCCCATTCCTGGGCATATATCCAGAGAAAACTGTAAATTCAAAAGGATACATGCACCCTAATGTTCACTGCAGCACTATTTACAATAGCCAGGACATGGAAGCAACCTAAATGTCCATCGACAGAGGAATGGATAAAGAAGATGCAGTATATATATACAATGAAATATTACTCAGCCATAAAAAAGAATGAAATAACGCCATCTGTAGTGACATGGATGGTCCTAGAGACTGTCATACTGAATGAAGTAAGTCAGACAGACAAATATCATATGATATCGCTTATATGTGGAATCTAAAAAAAGGGTACAAGTGAACTTATCTACAAAACAAAAAGAGTTACAGATGTAGAAAACAAACTTATGCTTACCAGGGGTTAAGCAGGGGAGGGACAAATTGGGAGACTGGGATTGACATCTACACACTACTATATATAAAATAGAAAACTAATAAGGACCTACTGTAGAGCCCAGGAAACTCTACTCAACACTCTGTAATGTCCTATATGGGAAAAGAATCTAAAAAAGAGTGGATATATGTATACATATAACTGATTCACTTTGCTGTACACCTGAAACTAACACAACAACGTAAATCAACTATACTCTAATAAAAATTTTTAAAAAAAGAAATAGAGTCACAGATATAGAAAACAAACTAATGGTTACCAAGGTGGAAGGGGGGAGGGATAAATTGGGAGATTGGGATTGACATATATACACTACTATATATAAAATAGGTAACTAATAAGAACCTACTGTAGAGCACAGAGAACTCTACTCAGTACACTGTAATGTCTTGTATGGGAAAAGAATCTAACTGGATATATGTATAGGTATAACTGATTCACTTTGCTGTACAGCAGAAACTAACACAACATCGTAAATCAACTATACCCCAATAAAAATTAATTTAAAAATATAAAATAAAAGTAGGGTATATTTCTGATTATAAACTATATATATACTCTTTTTTACATCTTTTTAAATAGAATTTATTTTTTTGAGAAGTTTCAGGTTTACAAAACAATTGAGCAGAAAGTTCAGAAATTTCCCATAAATCCATCTTTCCCTCCCACATAAAGTTTCCCATTAGTAACATTTTGCTTTAGTGTGATACATTTATTATAATTGATGAAGCAATATTGATACATTATTATTAACTAAAGCCCATAGTTTCTATGAAGTTTCACTTTTTGTATTTCTTTGACTTTTGACAAATGCATACTGCCATGTATCCATCATTACAGTATTATATAGGATAGTTTCAGTGCCCTACAAATCATCTGTGCTTCAACCCTTCTTCCTTTCCCTTAACCCGCTGGCAACCACTGGTCTTTTACTGTCTCTATAGTTTTGCCTTTTTCCAGAATGTCATATAGTTGGAATCATACTGTAACACAGTCTTTTCAGACTGTCTTCTTTCATTTGGCAATACACATTTAAGTTTTCTCTGTGTCTTTTTGTTTCTTGATAGCTCATTTCTTTTTATCTCTGAATAATATTTTATTGTATGGATGTAATATAGTTTGCTTAACTATTTACCTACATCTTGGTAGCTTCCAATTTTAAGGCTATAATAAATAAATCTGCTGTAAACGATCTGTATATAGGTGTTTGTGTGGACATAAGTTTACAACTTATTTGGATGAATACCTAGGACTACAGTTCCCAGTTTGTATGGTAACACTATGTTTAGCTCTATAAGAAATTGCTAAACTGTTTTCTTAAGTGGTTGTACCATTTTACATTCCCACCACTAGTGGGTCAGAGTTCCTATTGCTCTACAATCTGGCTAGCATTTGATGTTCTTAGTGTTTTGGATTTTATCAGAAATGTATTTTGCAATTTTTTTCTCCAGTCTGTGATTTGTCTTTCATTCTCTTGATAGTATCATCTGCAGAGTAAAAGAAAAACTATATATTTTACATAAATTAAATAGAATGAAATAAAAAAATTTCATTAAGAGAAGTTCTATTATATACTTCTCCTGATTTCCTGAGAAAAAAAGTCTTAAGAAATGAATGCAAAACCCATTTAAAAAATTTTATGTCATCTTAATCCTGAAGGATAACCTTACTTGGAAAGAAAAGGTAGCATATAGGAACTATTTTAATCAATTGTAGTGATTTATCCCTGTTATTAAACATTATGTGACTTAAAAATCATTTACTAATCATTAACACAGGGTAATTTATTTGTATACATAAGAAGAAAATGAGGAGAAAAGAAAAAAATACTAAAGAACAGTAGGAAGACTGGAACCCTTCCTTGCATAGTGAGAAAGAAGAACCTGTGGTTTTGAAGCTGAGAAAATTTGACAATATGAATTTATCACTCAGAACCCAATGGATGAATTCATAGAATATATTTAGAAAAGTAAAGTGGCATATGATATTGAAAAATAAAATATAACAATCTATCGCTTGGGAGATAAACAATAGTTTCTATCAAGTTCTGTGTGGGTAAAAAATATGTACTCATTAGAAATTGAGTATTCACCCCCTGATACTTTTATTAACTCCTGGATATTAAGAATGATTTTATCAAATCATTAATAAGCTTTTGTCTGGAGATACACTAGCTACCTGTGGCTATTTAAATTTAAGTTAATTAAAATAGAGAATGTAGTTGCTCAGTTGCATTAATCACAAAAGTGCTCAACAGCCACATATGGATCATGGCTGCCATATCAGACAGTGCAGGTGTAAAATATCTCATCATCACAGAAAATTCTACTTGATAACACTGGTCTAGAATATAGCCAAATTTATTTCTAAGACTCACTCTCCAAACCAGACTCTTGGAGAACCAGCCTAGGTAAATACAAAGATATTATTAGTAGTAAGAAAGTCATTTTAGAAATGGACAAAATGGCTGTCCTCTTTACTGTAGTAGATGTAGAAGTGTAAGCAGCTCCTTTGCTCCTTTTCTGTTTGTTCATTCCTGTTTTCCTCCAGTCTTGATAATAAAGACAAGATTACCAGGCAACATTTAATCTAGTTCCTGATTTCTGCTTTACTGAATGTACACAGTGCCTTGCCTAATCTATTGATTCCTTTCCCGGATTAGAAGGAGTAAGAATGAAGAATTAAGTAGTTAAAGAATGATTGACTCTCTACCCCCAGCTTCCCTTTAGTAAATTTGCAGGTGGACCCCACAGGTGCAGTTGGACCATGTGGGCAAGAGAGCCTCCAACTGCAAGTGGACCACGTGAGCAAGACAGCATCCCAAGGAAGATCAGAAGTCAGCAGGTCTGCATGCAATGGAAAGATGATGAAGAATCTGACCTCCTGCCTTAATGATTACGATTGCTTCCCTTTTTTCCCTTTAAATATTGACATGGCTGAGCAGAATCTTCAGAGTTGGTCTCTAGACACAAGTCCACCTTCTCCCCAGATCGCTACCTTTTCTGAATGAAGCACCTTTCCTTTCTATCGACACTTGCCCCTCGATTATTGGCTTTTGAGTGGCAAGCAGCCAAACTTGAGTTCGGTAACAGAAGGTTGCTGTTATCATGGTTATCATTGTTGAGGGCACACAACATTGATTTAATATGTTTTTACTTCAGGCCTAACAGTAACACTGATACCAGCTATCATTTTTGAGTGCTTACCACGTGTCAGGTGCTGTATTAGCATTCTGTACTTCTAAATTTTGTATTTTTAATCTCATTTTGTGTTCATGACAATCTTGTAAAAGTAAATATCCTATTCTTGTTTTACAGATGAGAAAACAGACACAGACATTTAGTGACTTATACAAAATTATATGGTGGCAGAGATGAGACTCAAAATGGGATTACTCTGATTTCAAGTCCTATAATCTTTTCACTATACAGTATATTGTCTCCCTACACAAACCTTCTGGATGTAACAGAAGATGAAGAAAAAAATGACACGATGTGCTTTCTAAAACCTCTTGGCCTGCAATTTGGCATGGGTAGAAGACACAGACAGACACTGGGAGAAGATTAATTCAGATGGCTGGGATCAAAGTAAATGGCCAAGATTCACTTTGAAGAAGCATTTCCCCATGAGACTTTAGGGGTAGCCTCGAGGAACTTGAGTTTGGATGTGCTTAGCCTCAGGTCCCAAAGTTTACATCACAAAGATTCTACACAGCATGAAAGTCAACCTGGCGCTTGACCTTTTAGCCTCCCCAATACAGTATGTAACATTTCAGTGAAACTTTTCAGTTTTTGGTTACTAAATCAATTCTTACTCTAAGCAAATATTCTTTAAATGATTTTAATAAAAGTTTTTTTTTTCTTTCCTTAATGATAAGAGAAGTGGCATCAACTGATCGCATACTCAGAAGCACTTCCTTAGAGCTACAGTAGCTTTCAAAACAAGTTTTCAAAACAGATGACATGGGTCTATGGCAGAAAAAGAAGTGTCTTTCTAAAAGTATGTATCTAAAGAAGAGAAGAATTTAAGACACCTGATACAAAGCTGATTCTGTTACACTGTGACAATACAGCAGCCTTTTTGGTTAAACCAAGCTTACGTTGCTGTTCTGTGATGCCAGAATATTCATGGGCAAAAATAAGAATCATTGCAGCTCTGTGGTCAGTATACAAAAAAGAGCTGATGGTGCCTTGTGACCGCCTGGAGGGGTGGGATAGGGAGGGTGGGAGGGAGGGAGACGCAAGAGGGAAGGGATCTGGGAACAGGTGTATATGTATAACTGATTCACTTTGTTATAAAGCAGAAACTAATAAAAAAAAAGAGCTGAGGTGATAGCACTACTTTTTTGGGCTGGTTTAATAAATGCTTTATGCTTGCTAGGAGTAGGGAAAGGGCTTGCTTTGCCCTCTCATCACAGACAAAATATCAGGCCACTCATAAAGTCTATATATTTTTTTTCTTTAAAATACTGAGGTGTTGGACTTCCCTGGTTGTGCAGTGGTTAAGAATCCGCCTGCCAATGCAGGGGACACGGGTTCGAGCCCTGGTCCAGGAAGATCCCACATGCCACGTAGCAACTAAGCCTGTGCACCACAACTATTGAGCCTGCACTCTAGAGCCCGCGAGCCACAACTACTGCGCCTGCGCACCACAACTACTGAAGCCCGTGCACCTAGAACCCATGCTCCGCAACAAGAGAAGAAGCCACGACAATGAGAAGCCCACACACCACAATGAAGAGTAGCCCCTGCTTGCCATAACTAGAGAAAGCCCACGTGCAGCAACGAAGGCCTAATGCAGCCAAAAATAAATAAATTAATTAAATAAATTTATAAAAAAAAAAAAACTGAGGTTTTTTTTTTTTGTCCCCAATTCTACTATGTTCTTTCAGTGTTCTAAAATGGTGCAGTATTAACAACATTCAAATCATCATATGCTTACACATTCACACTGTAAACACCATGGAGAGAGAGATCTTGGCCTTTTATGTCTGCTGATGTTAAGAGTTTAGGTATTGTTGGAAATACAAAGGAGAATTAAGATGATTCTGGATGAGGTAAAATCTGAAATAAGATGTAACTGTTGGAAAGCCATAAAAAAGAGGTGATAAATTTTTGAAATGATGCATTGCAAAAAAGTTGTTAGGTTGCTATGAACATGACTAAGAGCTAGTTGCAGGTCACAGATCAAAATGGATAAAAAGACCCCACACTGTGGGTAAAAAGAAGTGAAGTTAAAGAACACAAAGTTGAAGTAAATGGAAGATTCTTAAATTTATAAAGGAAGATGGAAGATTCTTTAAATTTATATAAATCTGCTAATTGCTGACCATACCACATGGTCAGCATCTATCGATGATGTGGAGTTAAAATGGTCTGAGAATAAATTCTGCATTGGTTCAATGCCAGAAAATGTATCAAGAGATGCACTAAAAATGATAGCCATCTATCATGATGCTAAGAAAGAATCTACCACTTCAGAGGTATACCTGCCACCTACCCAGGTTGAATTCATCATCTTCTACCTGGAAGCTCCCCTGTTTCTGCTCTATAGTTTGATGTCAAGGGCCCTCAGTGGATGCAATCTCACATTGCCCTGCTGTGTGGTACATTTCATCCTTGTCTTCACTCATTATGATCACAGAATCAGATGGCTGAGAGTTAACATTACTGCAACAGGAATATATGATGGAGTTTCAATGTCTAACAGCAAAAAAAAAAATGGAAGAAGTGTAAGTGACTCTGAATACCATTCAACTCAGTAAGTGGACATCTTGGAATGAATATGAAGAGTGAGACATGAATCTATTGAGCCCTTCATCAGTCAAAGTGCATGTGTACCTCTCACAGTATGAGCATCCCACCACACTAAGTATAATTCCTATAACAAACGTATATTTCATATACATGAGCTCTCAAACACAAGCTAACTTGTTTATATCTGGTCCCTGTCTGAATAAACAGTAATCTGTCCCAAACATAAAAGTAAAATGATATGAATTAAAGTTTTTGAGGGAATTCCCTGGTGGTCCAGTGGTTAGGAGGCCGCACTCTCACTGCTGAGGGCCCAGGTTCAATCCCTGGTCAGGGAACTAAGATCCCGCAAGACCTACTGGTGCAGCCAAAAAAAAAAAAAAAAAAAAAAGTTTTTGAGAAACAGTATGAATGTCTCCAATGTAGTAGGAATATATGGCTCAACACATAAAAAATCAATACATACAAATCCATGTAGACTATGTAAATTATGAGTGATTTAAAAGATTTTAGAAAGTAATTTTGACCTTTACTTTTCCAATTAAATTTAGAGCATAACCCACTCCTGAAATGTCATGACACTGGAGTGAAATATGCTGAGTTTATTTTAGCAGTAGAATTTATTTCAATGGGCTCATAGATAATTTTAGTTCTTTATTTATAAACATTCTAGAGGTTGAATGGGTCAGTTGTACTTTACTATATTTAACAGGAGGAATTAACTGCTTTTGCTGTCATTAGTGAAGACCTTGGGATTTGTCCCTAGAAACATCAAGGGTCTGCTGTAACTTCAAAGACTTGAAACCAGCTTCTGAACACTGTCTCCTACCCTCCCCCCACTCCCAGTTGCAAGTTGACTGAATCAGTAATACCTGACTACTGGACAACTACAAAGTTTAATGCATCTGTATGTAAAAACTTCCTAGGAATGGTTGCTTGATTGCTTACAAACCCACCTAACTGAATTATCATCCAAGAGAATATTTCTGTGTTTTATTCACAGCAGTACCATGAGAGCTGTGTTAGTGGAGTTAATAAACTCAAAACACGTTAGATCTTTGGCAGTTTCTTGTTTTACAAAGATGGTAATCCTATGGCATCTATTCTACTGCACATATCTTAAAATGTTGCATGGGGACATTTAAACAGTCTTGTAATGTTTTTTGTGGAGAGAATATAACTAAAAAGACTAATGCAGGTCTAAATTTCTGTGTACTTATGGAGGAAATCCTTTAATATGCTGTAACCACCCATGTTATAACTTTTAAAACAAAGAAAGGCTCAAAAAATAACTGTTTGGCTTCTTATTTTCTAGAAGGAAACTTATGTCACCAATGTAACATTCCAATTTAATAAAAGGAAAAACCATTTTACATTTAAAATGTTAAAATATAAAACTGACTTTATGGGAATGTAAATTGGTGCAACCACTATGGAAAATGGTATGGAGAGTCCTCAAAAGATTAAAAATAGAACTACCAAACAATTGAGCAATTTCTCATCTGGATATTTATCTAAAGGTAATGAAATTACTATCTTGAAAAGATATCTGCACCCTCATGTTCATTGAAGCATTGTTTACAACAGCCAAGACACAGAAACAACCTAAGAATCCATTGACAGATAAATGGATAAAGAAAATGTGGTACACACACACACACCACACACACACACACACACAATGGAACATTATGCAGCCATAAAAAAGGAAATCCTGCCATTTGTGACAATATGGATGGACCTGAGGGCATTATCCTAAGTAAAATAAGTAAGACAGAGAGAGACAAATACTGTATGATCTCACTTATATGTGGAATCTGAAAAAAAACAAACTCATAGACACAGGGAAAAGACTGGTTGTTGCCAGAGTTGGGGAGTGAGGGGGTGGATAAAATGGGTGAGGGTGGTCAAAAGGTAAAAACTTCCAGTTATAAGATAAATAAGACATTAGTAAAAAAAAAAAAAAAAGCCAAGAATAAACTATGACTCCTTCCATTCTTTCCTGAGAACTGGGGCCATGGTCCTTTGGCTGAAGGGCAGGAGAGGGTGGTCAGGGAAGATAACCCCACTGTTTCTGAGATAAGAGTCACCAATGCAAAGGAGTCTTTGACGTGCATTTCCTAACAAATTAACACAATTTTTTAATAGTAGTAATTCATGTTAAAAAATGTTAGACCTAACTCTAACCCAATCCTTTTGAAGACACTTCAAAAGTATTTTGCTAGCTACAATAAGTACATTCAAAAGAAAAATAAACCTGGAGTTGTTCCTCTCAAAGTGAACTGTATTAAAAGCAGGAAGTTCTCTTTTCTGATGGGGCATCTTTATATAAAAAGATTGGTGTTTTCAAAGACCAAAAAATTTATTTGATATGCTTTTCTCTCTGATGAAAGAGGAACAATCTAATAAGTATAAAAACTGGAAGATAAAAAAATTACTAAAGAAAAAAATCTACAAATAGTTACTGCAAGCTCAAATGTTCAATACAGTTAGTTGACTTTTATCACCATTTGAAAAATAGTTTTATTACCAATTGAGAAAACCAACCAAAGTAAAAATAAAATAAAATAATTCCAATTTAGAAAAACAAACTGTTACTTTATTCCCCCTTAAACAATTCCTTCCCAACCCCTCAGTTCAATAGAATAAATATTTTTGAGTACCTATGTACCTACTATGTGCCAGACATCATATAGTATGTATATTATATATTATATATATAACCTGGATTATATAGGTAATCCAGGTGGCCAATTACAAATATATATCCAATCTGTCTACTCTTCATCTCACTCTCTTTCTTGTCCTTTATAACTATTAAAATATAAACTAATTTCCTATCATTTTGATTAAAAGGCAAACTCAGTGATACATCTAAACTGTTATATCATTTCCTCCTCAAATTTATAATCATCTGGGCTATGGTAAATAACAGAAATTACTGCCATACTCTTGTCTAGTTCTTATAAAAATTTATAGCAGAAAATGTCTTATAAGCATTAATATTAAGGCTCCAGGATTCATGTTAATGAAGTCTACCCATAATTTTCAGATTATATTACTACATTTTGGGTATAATTTTGTTCCTTATAGCTCTGTATATTAAAGCTGTGAATATTTTCCAATAGAATAATTCAATTTAAAATACATTAGAATACATTAGAAGCAGCTCTATTTACAATAGCCAGGACATGGAAGCAACCTAAGGGTCCAACAACAGATGAATGGATAAAGAAGGTGTGGCACATATATACAATGGAATATTACTCAGCCATAAAAAGAAATGAAATTGAGTTATTTGTAGTGAGGTGGATGGACCTAGAGACTGTCATACAGAATGAAGTAAGTCAGAAAGAGAAAAACAAATACCGTATGCTAACACATACATATGGAATAAAAAAAAAAAGGTTCTGAAGAACCTAGGAGCAGAACAGGTATAAAGACGCAGACATAGAGAATGGACTTGAGAACATGGGGAGGGGGAAGGGTAAGCTGGGACGAAGTGAGAGAGTGACATGGACATATATACACTACCAAATGTAAAACAGATAGTTAGTGGGAAGCAGCTGCATAGCACAGGGAGATCATCTCAGTGCTTTGTGAACACCTAGAGGGGTGGGATAGGGAGGATGGGAGGGAGACGCAAGAGGGAGGGGATATGGGGATATATGTACATGTATAGCTGATTCACTTTGTTATACAGCAGAAACTAACACACCATTGTAAAGCAATTATACTCCAATAAAGATGTTAAAACAAAAATACATTAGAATATATGATTACAATAACTGGTCATATTGTCCACTACTAATTACAGTGTTCTTGATATTGCAGCATTCTTTATGTGTAGAAATGTGACTAAACACAAATAAAAAATAAGAGTAAATATAAAACCACATTAAAACAATTTTAATAAACAAGAGAATGAAAGGCATTTTCAAGTAAGATATCCTTATATCTTTGTATTTATTTATTATATTTATCTATCTATAAAGATAAATAAATTTAAGTGAACTGAAAATACTGCTAATTCTAAACTTATATCTGATTTTGCCACCAGAAACATTATAAGTAAATTTAAATATGTGAAGTTTGTTATGTATTTATGGTTTATAAAATATCTTTTTATTACTAAATGTATTTACAATGATGTCAGGTTCTCATTATAAGATTAAAAATATTTAAAAGACATCAAGGATATTATTTATAATCCCAAATTAAATCATTTTTTTCAAAATTGAGACTATTACTTTACATGAATTGCAGCATAAAGTTCAGTGCAATGTGGAATTTCAATAATTTCCTGTATTTTCCTTTAATGCTTTAAATGTAGTATTTTTTTTAATGTAGTATTTTTTCAGATACTATCGTTACAGGAATACCAATATAATATTCAAGTATACTTTTCAAAGCCAAAAAGTTTTTAGAGTAGATATAAAAGTACTGACAACTACAAAAATCACAATTTCCAAAAAGAAAACTATTAAATAAAGCTGTTCCTATTCCAATAATAAGCATGATTTTTCAGTTATTTTATCAGCCATTAAAAATTGTGTAAAAATAAATTAGCCCATTTATTCTTACCTAGAAAAACAGGGAATGCTGGCATAACTATTTTGTCTCAGATGCTGTACACATTTTTATTATTTTGCAACTAGAACAAATTAAAACTCTTCTACTCAATGTTGCTTTTATAGGAGTTGTCAGAAAAATATTGGTTAAATATTCTGATTCCTGAAGGGAAAATACAAGATAGGTTTTGGGCTGTTTTGCACCTAACTTTCAAGACTTCAGTGTACATTTTTTTTTTTTTAGCGGTTCGCAGGCCTCTCACTGTTGTGGCCTCTCCCGTGGCGGAGCACAGGCTCTGGATGCACAGGCTCAGCGGCCATGGATCACGGGCCCAGCCGCTCCGCTGCATGTGGGATCTTCCCATACCGGGGCATGAACCCGTGTCCCCTGCATCGGCAGGCGGACTCTCAACCACTGCAACACCAGGGAAGCCCCAGTGTACATTTTTAATTTATCAAATAAAATTCCTCTTCCTTAAATATTGTGCTGGCTATATTTCTTCTACAAAAATGTGTTCCAACCAAAAGGACCCTGAAACATTTGGGAGTTTAACTCCCCTGTTTACATCAAGATTTTGTTTAATAAAAGCACAGGCCTTTAAAGAAGGACACAGTTAAAAATAGAAGACACCTCAGTTATCATCTTTATCTATCCCCTCCTTTTACAGATGAGAGCACTGGCGTCCAGTGAGATTGAATGACCCACTGAGGCCCACTAAACTGGGCTCGAACCCAGGCTTCATGCTCTTCGCCCATACCTAGTTCCCTTCAAACATGGAATAATGCCAAACCACAAAGCTAACTCAGTTATGAGCACAAACAAGCTTCTATTGGCAATAATTAATTTTTTAATGCAATAAAGAAAACATATCATCTGTTTCTTCTCTGACAACTGTTATTCAACAAGAAGTTTTCCTTTTTTCTCTATGTATTCTCTTATTAGTTAAATTCTGTCAATCTCTGACAATCAGAACAAGTTTAAGACTCAGACCCCCTTTTAAAAAAGCTAGTTTCATAAGACAATATACATCACTTGTTAATTTAGGGAAAAATATATTTATTGGATTTTATTTTTATCAACATTACTGTTTAGTACAAAATATTTCTGTTCTCTCAAACCAAGAAAAGCTCAAACCTATTCAAGATCTCCCTACTTAAAATGGAATGATTTTATTTTATAGGAAATCATATTTTAATTTTTTACTAAATCAATTCCATATGACTGAGAAAAGGAAACCTCTATCCAAGGAGTCTGGACGCTTAACAGTACAGATGATGGAACACAGCTCCTGTTCTTCCCCATACAAATACACTGGACCTCTGTGAGGTCACCTCTCTTTCTACCTACCCAGTTTCTATTACTCCTTGGTGTACCTGATTACAGAGAACATCATATCAATGCTCTGGCTCTAAAACTCTAAAGAGTAAGAGAAGTGGAACATTACTGAAAGCATTCCTAGAGCATTCAGACCTACAGGCTCTTCCCTGAACGTTTATACTTGGATTCAAAATATTCTGACCACTGAAACAGCAAATCTGTCTTCAACTCACCTCTTTGCTTCTACTCTGCTCGTGACACAAAATGGATCCTCTTCCACTGGAAAACTGGACAATTTAATCTTATCTTGTTGGAGGATTTTCACCAAAATTAATGAGATGTTCTTATGTGAAGAGGAAACAGCAAATAATTTTGTTGTTAAAATAACAAGAAAACTAGGTTTATTTTTAGAGACACAACTGATTGAAAAAAAAATCCTTCTGTACTGAGACAGGGCGTACGTAATCTCACCTTATGGAGAGATTTTAGAAAATTCACTTTAGCTGTGGATTATGTAAATATTTCTGTAAAATACTATTTGGGGAACTTAAGCAATTCATTGTACTAAGCTTTAACTCTAAAACCACCTATATCTTCTAACTAATTTTGGCAAGAAGGCTTCAATGTAAAGTAGATGTTTTAGTTAATTTGGAGTATGATTCTTTCAAATTAATAGCATCCACGTACAAAGGAGTAAATCCATCTATTCAATTTATTGACCATCTATTCAATCATAAAAGTTCTATATATGTATACAGCTTTTCATAGCTTAGAAAACACTTTCATATGCAGTACTGAATTTATATGCTGTGATAATTACAAAACACATAATTCTTGCTTTCACTCATTTTCATAGAGGAAAATGAAATAGGTATAAAACAGATAAATATAGGGTAATGATTAGGACAGAACACTTTTTTTGTATTGAGATATAATTGCCACATAAACATTGTATTACTTTCAGGTGTACAACATAATGATTTGATATATGTATATGGACAAAACACTTTTAAAATGAGAGTAGGTCAACAGAATGAATAGAAGAAATCTCAAAAAAATGATTTTGTAGACTCTAATTCCTTAAATTTCCAATTTAGTCCATTTATCCAGATTATTTAGATGAAGAAACTAAAATTCCAGGCAGGCCCATTCCCCTTCCTTTGGGAGTTTCCCAGCACAGGTTTAAATCCTGCCAACTATTAATCCACTCCATATTTACAAAGGCACTTTGATTTCTTAGCCACCCATGCCTAATTTTTCACCATTTGCCACCACTATAATCTTCTGTCACATGGCTCAGTGGTACCTAAGCACACTAACTGTACATAGTAGGTACAAAAGTAAATATTTTTTGATTTGACTAGAAATATTTTGAAGAAAGTAAATGGTCTGAATCTTAAACAGGAAAACAAACACATCAGTTAAAAAAAATCATACGGAAGGCAGAATGGAAAATACCAAGCTATAAGGAAGTCTTTAGCGACAGGTTGCAGGGCTCTGCCCTGCCTTTCATGTTATACTGTTTAATCCACTGACTTTAATGAGGACCCCAATGATACGATGATCAAATTTGCCTGTGACAAAAACCTGAGAGGACAAATTTATTATGGTGAAATGTTAAAAACAGAGTCCAAAAAGGTTCAGACAAGCTGACACCATAGGTCCAAACTAAAATGATCAAGTTTCAGAGAGACAAATGCAAATATCTGTATTTACTGCCCAACTGTAGGGCAGTAGACTTATGCCATTAGAGGTTTTAACTGAATTTAAGCTCACTAAGAGTTTTGATAAACACATAACCCAAATGATAACTGGCTCTGAAGCTAGATTAATATAAGCTTAGATGACAGCTCCACTTCTATGTACTGCTGAGGTCATACCAAAAAATATCATATTTAGTTATCTTCATGACTCTTTAAAGCAACTAGATAAAATAGAACACAGGAGAGAGAAATGAGGACATAGAATGTGAATAATATAACAGCATTCGTAAAAATAATAATTATTAATATTTATAGATCACTTATTAATGTCATGCACTGGGCTAAGAGATTACCTCAAGGTTTTTACAAAACACTATAAAGTGGTAATTTTATCTATCCTCATTTTACAGATAAGAAAACTGAGGCTTGGATATATTAAGTAATTTGACCAAGTTCACCGGTAGTAGATATTAAGGTGAGAATTTGACTTTAGGCAATCTACTTTCAGGTTCTGAACTTCCTGCTACCTAACCACCCACCTATCCAGTTCCTGGGACCCTAATTGTATGCTAGGCACTGAAGCACTGGAACACAAAAGTGGATATGACAAGTAAGAGTCTCTGACCTCAAACTTACATTCCAATGAAAAAGATTTTTTTAAGTAAAAAAAATAATAAAACATTATAATAAGTTCCATGAAGGAAACAAGGTACTATGAGAGAATAATGGAGCAGTGCAAGGGGATATACATTAATAGTTAGAGAAGTGGAGACATTTAAGCAGAAACCAAAGAAAGAGAAAGAGGTGGTTAAGCACAGGAAGACAGAAGAAGAACATATAAGGCAGATGTTTGTCCAAAGGCCTTGGCATCTTTGAGAAGCTAAAGGAAAACCATGAGGCTCAAGTGAATGCAGAAAAGAAAAGTAGATAGGAAGAGTAGATGTTAAGACAATTGGTGATCAGACTATACAGGGCCTGGTAAGCTATGGAAAAGAGTTTGGATTTATATTTCTAAATGCACATGGGAAGACACTCCAAGTTGTTAAATGGAAGAACAACGTGATTCAATTCACATTTGCCTTTGTTAATATGTTGTGTATGGCCTGAGGGGGGACATGACTTCATGAAGCTAATATCGTGGCAAGGAAAAAACAGACAACAAACACAATAAATGAGCAAGATATGGAGTAAAATAAAGCAGAAAGGGGAAAGAGAGTACTTGGGGAGTGGTGTACAATTTAAAATAAGGTGGTCAGGGATGGGCTTACAGAGGAAATATTAAAGCAATTACTTGAAGGCATTAAGCTAGTGATCCATAAGGCTATCATGGGGAACAGTGTTCCAGGCAAAGGGAATAGCAAGGACAAAGGCCCTGAAGTGGGATTGTATCTGATGTGTTTGAGGAACCGCAAGGAACCCAAGGAAGCCAATGTGGCTAGAGCAGAGTGATGTAGGAGAAAAGTAGGAGATGAGGGGCAGAGAGGTAACAGGAGGGCCAGACTGTGCAGTATCTTGTAGATCAATTGTGGGGACTTTGGCTTTTACCATGACTAAGGTAGGGAACCACTGGTGGTTGCAATCAGAAGAGGGACAAGATTTGTCTCTGCTGTCTGTGAAGGGACTAAAATGGGTTGAAGCACAGAAAAAAGGAAGCCAATTAGGACATTACTATGATAACACTGGTGAAAATGATAGTACCTTGAGCGAGAGTATAGCAGTGGATATAGCGGAAGAAGATATAGGGATGGCAAGCAAGCATCTGAAAAGATGTTTAATATCATTAATCATTAGCGAAATGCAAATTAAAGCCACAATGAGATATCATTATACACTTACCAGAATGGCAGCATATAAAAAGACTGATCAAACACTTTAAACAAATATAATTGCTGAAATATAAATATCTTTATAAAAGAAGTTATTTTCATCCTGATTTTAAAACTTTCTAGGTAGAACACTCTTTGACATACATCGCAGCAATATATTTTTGGATTTTTTTTCCTTTTCCTAAAGTAAAGGAAATAAAAGCAAAAATAAACAAATGGGACCTAATTAAACTTAAAAGCTTTTGCACAGCAAAAGAAACCATTGACAAAATGAAAAGACAAGCTACTGAATGGGAGAAAATATTTGCAAATGATATAACCAATATAGGATTAATATCCAACACATATAAACAGCTCATACAACTCAACATAAAAAAACAGCCTAATTAAAAAATGGGCAGAAAAACTGAATAGACATTTTTCCAAAGAGGAAATGCAGATGGCCAAGAGGCACATGAAAAGATGCTCAACATCACTAATTATCAGGGAAATGCAAATCAAAACTACAATGAGATAACACCTCATACCAGTAAGAATGGCTATAAATGAAAAGTCTACAAATAAGAAATATTGGCAAGGATGTGGAGAAAAGGGAACCTTTGTACACTGTTGATGGGCATATAAATTGGTTCAGCCAGTGTGGAAAACAATATGGAAGTTTCTCAAAAAGTTAAAACTAAAACTACCATATGACCCAACAATTCCACTCCTGGGTATGTATCTGAAAGAAACAAAAACACCAATTTGAAAAGGTACATGCACCCCAATGTTCATAGCAGCATTATTTATAATTGCTAAGACATGGAAACAACCTAAGTGTCCATTAACAGATGAATGGATAAAGAAGATGTGGTATATATATGTATGTATATATATATATATACATATATATATACACATATACATTGTGTGTATATGTGTGTGTGTGTGTATATATATATATATATACATATTCACACAATGGAATAAAAAAGAATGAAATCTGATGGACATGGAGGCATTATGCTAAGTAAAATAAGTCAGACAGAGAAAGACAAATACTGCATGATATTACTTATATGTGGAATCTAAAAAATACAACAAACTAGTGAATATAACATAAAAGAAGCAGACTCACAGATATAGAGAATTAACTAGTGGTTACCAGTGCGGGGGCAACGTAGGGGTGCGGGGGGTGGGAGGTACACACTACTGAATGTAAGACAGGCTCAAGGACGTATTGTACAACATGGGGAATAAAGCCAATATTCTGTAATAGCTGTAAATGGAAAGTAACCTTTTGAATTGTATAAAAATAAAAACTTTAAAAAAACTTTCTGCCTGATATAGCACAACAAAGGTAAACTAGGAGTTAGAGGATCTGTCATCTAGTTTAGGTACTATTACTAATTATTTAAAGTTCATTCTTTAGTTCACTTAGGCATTCATTTACTCATTCATTGAACTATCAGATAAAACTTACGGTAGGCCTTCTCTGAGCTGGATACCAGGGATACAATGATGAATAATATATGGACTCTGACTTCATAGTAGTTTACAGACACTTCTGGCAAATAATAGTTTTCTGGGGCTCAGTGTTTCTATCCTCATCTCTTATGCCTCCTTTTGCCCTCCAGGTGTATATGGAACAGTGTCTTTGCATATTCTGTCCCTTTTGCCTGAATGGCTTTCCCTTCCCACTCTCTCTGTTCCCCTCCAGACTAGGTTGAAATATGAATTTTATGGTAGAATCTTTTTTTAAATAACAGCTTTATTGACATAATTCACATACAACTCTCCCATTAAAGTATATAATTGAATGTGTTTTAGTATATTCAGAGTTGTGCAACCACCACCTTGATCAATTTTAGAACATTTTAACACCCCAAAAGAAACTCCATACCCATTAGCAGTACTCCCCATTTGCCCCCAACCCACTTAGCCCAAGCATCTACTAATCTTTCTGTCTCTATAGATTTGCCTATTCTGGACATTTCATATAAATTATACAATATGTTGTCTTTTGTGACAAGCTTCTTTCACTTAGCATGATGTTTTCAAGGTTCAGCCATGTTGTAGAATGTATCAGTACCTCATTCTTTTTTATTGCCAACATATAGCTGTATAGACATAGATATAGATAATCACATTTTATTTATCCATTTATTAGTAGATAAACATTTGGGTTGTTGCCAGTTTTGGGCTATTATGAATAATGTTGATATGAACACTCATGAACATTTTTTTAAAAATAAATCTATTCATTTATTTTTGGCTGCATTGGGTCTTCGTTGCTGCCTGCGGGCTTTCTCTAGTTGCGCCGAGGAGGGAATACTCTTCGTTGCAGTGTGTGGGCTTCTCATTGCGGTGACTTCTCTTGTTGCAAAGCACAGGATCTAGGCACGCAGGTTTCAGTAGTAGTGGCACACGGGCTCTAGAGCGCAGGCTCAGTAGTTGTGGCACGTGGGCTTAGTTGCTCCACGGCATGTGGGATCTTCCCGGACCAGGGCTTGAACCCATGTCCCCTGCATTGGCAGGTGGATTCTTAACCACTGAGCCACCAGGGATGTACCTCATCAACATGTTTTTGTGTGGACATGTTTCATTTCTCGTGGGTATAGACCTAGTAGTAGAATTGCGGGGTAACTTTTGAGAAACTGTCAGACTATTTTCCAAAGCAGCTGCATAGTTTATAATCCTGCCAGCAGTGTGAGGCTCCAATTTCTCCACATCCTCGTCAACACTTGTTATTATCTATCTTTTTGATTATAGCCATCCTAGCAGGTGTGAAGTAGTATCTCATTTTCGGTTTGATTTGCATTTCTGTGATAGCTAATGATGATGAGCATCTTTTCATGTGCTTATTTGCCATTTGTATATCTTCTTTGGAAAAATATCTATGAAGATTCTTTGCCTGCTTTGGAAATGGTTTATCTTTTTATTATTAAACTGTAAGCCTGCTTTATACATCCTAGTAACAAGTCTCTTATCAGATAGGTAATTTGTAAAAATTTTCTTCCATTCTGTGGGGCTTTTTTCCACTTTCTTGATGATGTCCTTTGAAGCACAGAAGTTTTTAATTTTGATGATATCCAATTTATCTATTTTTTTCTATGGTTGCTTATGCTTTTGGTGTCATATCCAAGAAAACCATTGCCTAGTCCAAGTTCACAAAGATTTATGCCTATGTCTTCTTCTAAGAGTTTTGTAAGCTTAGCTCTTACAGTCAGGTCTTTCTATCTACTTTGAATTAATTTTTATATATAATATAAGGTAGGGGCCCAACTTCATTCTTTTACACGTGGATATCCAGTTTTCCCAGCACCATTTGTTGAAAAACTATTTTTCACCCATTGAATTTTCTTATTTTCCATGTTGAAAACTGATTGACTGTTGTGTAAAATCACTTTGAATTCTCTCCCACCAAACAAAGCTACAGTTCCACTGAGGCTTCATCTTATCACACTCAACTTTATCACCAGACTATAAGAGTTGTATGAGCAATACATATATTTTATTTTTCAACGCAACCCCAGTACCTATTTGTTAGTGACACCTAACAGGTTACCAGTAGCTTTTAGTTAGATAAATGAATGCATTAAAATGAGGTATTAACTCTCAGCTTACTCACAGTCTAATCATTTATGAAATGAAGGGGCCAAACTAAGTCATTAAAGTCTTTTTGGCTGTCAGTACCCACCAAGCTACTGCCCTTTACTATCTGATGTCCTCCCTTTGATCCTTCGTATGAAGCCACTGAAACAAGGGAGTCTAAAGATAAAAATTACCTTCATGAATTTTATTGCTATGTGGTTAGAAAACATCTCCTGAAAAATGCCAAGTTATATTAAGTTACTCTTAACAACCAGCAATGGTTGGGGGAAACGGGGGTGGCGAAAAGGAGCTATAGCAATTACAGTTTTAAAAAATCCATGATTATGGATCCCTCCTGAAAATACGGATAGAATATAATGATGGATCTGTGGTCATGTTGGCCCCTTCTAAGTTATAGTTGAATGTGAAGCAGAGTAAACAGAGGTGAAAGCCCAGTTGTTCTTAGTGTAAATGTCTTTAGAATGCCTTCTAAAATCTTTCTCATTTTCTCTTCCTACTTTGTTTTTTTTCCTTTTCCTCTACTCTCCTTTTCCTGTTTTTATAACTGGAACAACTCAAGAGTCCTTTGTTCTCTCCTGGCTGATGAAGTAAGTCAAAGGTATCCTAAATTCAGCATTTAGAGACTTCAAGCTCTGCTCAAGAAAAGCCTGCTTGGGCTTCCCTGGTGGTGCAGTGATTGAGAGTCTGCCTGCCGATGCAGGGGATGCAGGTTCGTGCCCTGGTTCGGGAGGATCCCACATGCCACGGAGTGGCTGGGCCCGTGAGCCATGGCCACTGAGCCTGCGCGTCCGGAGCCTGTGCTACGCAACGGGAGAGGCCACAACGGTAAGGGGCCTGCATACTGCAAAAAAAAAAAAAAAAGAAAAAGAAAAGCCTGCTTATCAGTAAGTCACACTTCTTATATTATGTATTAGTGAGATATATGTGCCATATATCTATATCTATATATATACACATACATACATATATCTGTATATGTACACACACACAAAGATATTTGTCCTTAGATTTTTAAATATATAAATAGATATTTGATTCATCCATTTGCCTAAATCCCCTTTTAGACCAAAACATCTGGCTCTTGATATATAAACCGTTAAACAGCTTCAATCACTGTACACACAGTGGACTTTCAATTACTTAGGGAAGAATCGCTGACCCAGCCCTATTTTTCTATGATAAACTTAAGTGTAGAGACAAGTTGAAAATTACACTCTAAAGTTTCTAATTCAAATTAGGATATGACAATTACCTCTCAGTATGAGATTATCATATTAAGTGAAGTAAGACGGAGAAAGACAACTATCATATGATATCGTTTATATATGGAATCTAAAAAAATGATACAAATCAACTTATTTACAAAAGAGAAACAGACTCACAGACATAGAAAACAAATTTATGGTTACCAAAGGGGAAAGCAGGGGAGGGATAAATTAGGAGTTTGGGATTAAAATGTATATACGACTACATGTACAGATAACCAACAATGACCTACTGTATAGCATATCTTGTAATAACCTATAATGGGAAAGAATCTATATATAACTATATATGTAGTTATATATATATATATATATATATATATATATATATATATATATATATATATATAACTGAATCACTTTGCTGCACACCTGAAACTAACACATTGTAAATCAACTATGTTTCAATAAATTTTTTAAAATGAGTGAATTCAGATTTCTATGCAGATAATTCTGAGCAAGTGAAAGAAGGACCCAAAAGAAAAGGTAGTACTTACAATGATGGGACAATCTTTCATGTCAAAGAATTCAATAATTCTTTCTCCTCCATCTTCTTAAGATTTCCCTAAAAGTTTTTACCTCCCCCTTTTCCTTGGCTGCCACTCTCTCTAAGACACGAGCATTCCCTTGTACTTTACGGGGAACTTTCAACCACAGTTGACTCATGACTTCTGAAGCCAGGCCAATGCTATTACTTGCATGTTTTATTACCACGGCTGGGGTGGGGGGGGGCGGCAGTGACGGGGGTGGAGGGGAAGAAGAGAGAAAGAGAGAGAGGATGAATATGAATGAATATCAGAACTTCAGTTGTAAGCAGAGAGATTCTATACAGAAAAGAATTCTCTATTCTCCACAGGGAATGCCAAAAATTCTCAGGGAAGTCAGAAAGCAGGTCAGAAATAAGGACACTGCTGCTTTCTTGTCTTTCCCCTAAAATCTAAATGTTAGTGTAAGTGATCCACTTAAATACAGATGTTAACACCAAGAAGGGTTAAATTACCTTGACCATCTCTTAAGAATAGTAGAATGAAAATCTAAACATCTTGCAATTTATTAATAGTCATGAGCAGCCTGCAGTTATATCTAGAATCTATGTCTAGGGCAGCCTCTCACACTGTACTCCAATGAGGGTCAGGGGAACATGCCAGGGATATGTGAAATCTCTAAGAGAATTAAAAACTTGTTCTCATTCTGATGATTAAAAAATCAAAATACAAAAAAAATATGATCATATTCTAGGTCATCTAGATCCAGAATTGCCACAGCATTTCATTCCATGGCTGGATTTATGAGAGCACCAAGGAAAAACTGAAAGTGAAAGCATTAACTATTAATGCCATTTTTCTCCAAAGGAGTTACCAATATATTCCCAGGGGTCATGGGTTCACACAGATACGAAACTCTGACTGAGGGTATTTAATTCTGCAGGCTTCCTGAAAAGTGACTGCTCTTCCAAAATACTATCTTGGGCAGTTTGCTGTTGACTAAAATCCTTCCAATAGACCTTCATTCTTAATTCAGACTAGGACTTTAATCCTTATTGCAGATTAAATGGTATCCATCTTGTAATTAAATTCAACTGTTTAAAAGGCTAGATGTTTTATTGTTCTACTATTCATCATAATGAAAAGAATAAAACCTAAAATTGATGACAGTAAAATTTCATTCTTATCATAACAGAAGTGTCATTTTTATAAAATCAGAGTGAATGGGAAATTTGGAATGACACTTGAGACTCCATGTAATTTTATTGATTTTTTTTTTTTTTTTTTTTTTTTTTTCTGTACGCGGGCCTCTCACTGCTGTGGCCTCTCCCGTTGCGGAGCACAGGCTCCGGACACACAGGCTCCGCGGCCATGGCTCGCGGGCCCAGCCGCTCCGCGGCATGTGGGATCTTCCGGGATCGGGGCACGAACCCGTGTCCCCTGCATTGGCAGGCGGACTCTCAACCACTGCGCCACCAGGGAAGCCCAATTTTATTGATTTTATTAATACTTAATTTATAATTAAGAACAGAGAAATATTTCCTATGTTTCTGAAAACATAGGCATTTAGACATAAAGAAAACCTTAGCTTTCACTTATCCAAGCTTCTCATTTCACTGGGAAAGAAAATGAGGCTCTGAGAGGTTAGCTCAGGAAGTTAGCTGAAAAGTCAAATCAAGTCTTTGGACTCACAGTCCACAGGTAAAATATTACCCTGTACACTCTGTGTTTCACCTTCCATTATTAGTCATGTGGAAATCTTCTACAAATCGTTAAAGTAACTGTCAATTCTTTTATTTCTAGAAAACTAATCCTACTTGATTCTAACACTGTTAGTAAGATGACATTTTTTGTATGTCATCTGAAAATGATGTTGAAAATCTTAAAATTGTCTCATTACATAGAAAACACTACAAAGGAAATGAAAAACTTATGCAAATATTCCCAAAATATAATATGACTTCTGTGCCTGACTGTAGGACATGCAGCATGTTATAAGTAGGCAATTGCTTGGGATTCTGAACCTTATAGAAGACTTTTTTCTATGGGCAATCTTTTATAACAGAGACGTGGCACTTGAGATACTGAGGTCAGTGATACAAGTATGCTATGGAATCAAAAGACACATGCATTCCTTGAACATCTCCTCCTTCCCCTGCATGCCTATCCCCATTCCTTTGCTCAAGCTGCCATTTTCCAACCTAAATGCCTTCGTCTCCCATCTATGGTGGGCAACATCCTTACCATCCTTCAAGTTTGTCCTCTCTCCTTCTCCTAAATCATCATACCCTTCGGTAGTTTGCTAATGATAGTTATTATGTTCTTTGACATATATTTATTTGCAAACCTGTCTTATATACTCCCTTTTTTAAGAACAGAAGGTTCATTCTAGGCCAGCACAGTGCACGCAATATATGGTTATTGAGTTAAAAAAAAAACGAGTGAAGTTTAGGGCAAAAGGATTCTAAATTTATAACAGTATCTGTTCTCTTCAAAATATGACTTATCACTTTCCTTTGAAAGTACATGTAAATGGCCATATTAAAGTGATCTATGAAGAGAAGGCAGCAACACATGCTTAAGATATTGTTAAGTGGAAAAAGTAAAAACCAAAATTACATCTAGGCTATGCTTACTACTTGAAAATATTATATATGCATATGGACAAAAAGTAGAAGGTAAAACAGAAAATGGAAACAATTTGCTCTGTTGGGTGGTGGAATTATTGGCTTCTGTGAATGTGTCTATGTTTATACAATAAATATCTTTTAAATGTATACATATGTAGTAATTAGTAATATTTATACTGGATATTGGTACTAATATTTATGGACTATAAAAAAAAAAGCATCTGTAGCTGTCCTATGTCAATACCACTCAGTTTGCCGGCCTGCATGGAAACATATTCAAAGAACTGCTGCCACCTGGTAGTCACCAGAATTGCAGACTTGGTAATCAGAGAAGATAACCTGTAAGGTTAGAAGGCTGGGTCAACTTTTAAGGTCAAAATAAGCATGCACAAATTTTTTAAGGACCAAAATATGAATCATCCACTGAAATTGAAACACGGCAAAAACTGTATTTCTTTAGGACCAATAGTTGATGAATCTTATGACTTCCTTAAAACACACAAATATTTCTTGACTTCACTTTACAGTTTTATATTCCTATCCAAAGGCACACATTTATTTCTAAATATTTATCCCATAAGGCGTATTATTTCTAAAAGGGCTTGTTTTGTTTCTTATTTGTGCCCTTATCTCTAAATAGCCCTATATTGCTACTTTCATATATATTGTTTCTGTGCATATTTGATTTTTAAAAAAATATATTATTATGGTGAATAGCATTATCATCTTCGCTGGAAAATCAAATGACTTTTTTGAACATATGAATTTCCATAGTGGTTTTATGAATGAGATATACATATACTGCCACCTAAAACCATGGCCCAAATCATTATTAAAGTTACTAATGCTAAATGCCCCAAGGATCTGCAACTTGGTATTATTCACTGGATTGATTTGGAACTGTTTCTTTGTTCAAAAAAATCAAACTCAATTTTTTACTGCTATTTTTCTGACCTCACAAACATAATTATAATCTTAAATGGAGAAATTAACTTTATATGGTGTTTTAGAAAAATAATAAGTTGATAACATTTTAAAAAATGGAGATATTTTAAAGTATTTACGTAATCCTATTTGTTCCATTCAAGCATCACACAGCACAAGAACAAAAGAAGCTGATTTATTAGACATATGCCAGGGTGAAGAATTTTCTCAGAATTCTTGGTTAGCTTGTGATAAGAACACAAATTTATCTAAGTATGATGAACAATGCTTTAGGGCATACTTAGGGAAGATGCTATTTTAAAAAAAATAAAAAGCTTTATTGCATCACACACATGGAACCAGATTCTCCCTCTTATGGGCTGTAGCCAGCATGAAGTTCACACTACATTAATTTGCACTTGTCGATATGCTACTTTGCAAGTATTTTTAACGCATGTTCAAATGTGTACTCTGTCTCTTAAACTAGAATATAAACCCCCTAAGGGCAGGACCTTGGTCTTCTAGTTATCACCCCACAGTGCCTAGCGCTCTGGTCTGGGCAGGCCAAGCCCTCTCGAATGGCTGTGGTCTGAGTGAGGAGCAGGGAAACGAATGTGCTAAGCCTCCAGCACTGAAAGACGGTGTGAAGAACACTGGAGAGCAACTCTGTCATCACCAGGACCAAGTGATTACATGTACTAACGGCATGCCCAAGTGGCCCAATCCCAGTCATTTTTTAGAGATAGAAGTGAGACTGCAGGTGGTAGTTGGATAGTTTCTGAAGTCTAGCTCTCAGAAGCCATCCATTATCTCAATATATTCCCCAAAAGCCTTCTGAGGAGAGTATACAGCATTACAGATACATAAGAGAGAACAGAGACGAATGGGATTTTTCTTTAATCTGTAGTTGCTAAATTACGAGTAGAAAAGACAAATATCACTACTAGCCAGTTTAACACATACAGTGAAATACTCCTAGGATGTTTCCAGAATCAAATAAAAGACAATGCACCTCAGAGGTCCATTAGTTGGGTCTTTAGGTAAAGCACATTACTGCTACCGTTTAAAACTAAAAATTTCAGGGAAGAAAGTTCCATGGCCTGTTGTAGCAATCTATTTCAATCTTCTTACTGTCAGAAAGTTATTTCAGGCTGCTGTGATTTCCAGTTGCTGTGATTAAATCTCTTTGTTCTTATTCTTTCCATACTAAAGATTGAGAACAGGTGTTTAACTTTCTCCTTGAAATTATCTGTCAAGTCCTTAAAGATAGTGAAGCAATGCTTTAGTCTTCTCTAAGTAGAAAGGTACAATTCTTCAACTTTTCTTTATTACTTTTATTTCTCTGGCCTTACGTAGGACTTAACCTTTAGGACGTGTTGGGCTTCCTCTCATATTTACACAAAGCCATACAAAATAGCGGTACTACCCCCAACAATGTAATTCATTCAACTGAACTTAGGAAATAACTCCTGTGTTGATACAGTACACATTTTTTAATGTCAGCATTAAACTGTGGAGTCATACTGCTGTAGGTACGAGCAACACTCAAACCTTTTTTTGTGCTCATTTTCTAGCCAAAATTTTCTGATCTATTTCTTTTGTATATGTGCTCTAGCCTTAAATATTTGCTTTGATTACCCCCTTCAGGTAATTTTGAACTTCAACATTTCCTACTCAGTATTAGCCACAACTCCAAAGTTATAACTTACACAATACTGATAAGAAAGTCTTTTTATCTCTGAAAGAAATTGAACCAACCTAAAAATGTTGTAATATAAAACAATTTATTTATGTATATGTGTATTCTCATCCAAGCCAGTTTTTAAGCCATGTGCCACTAATAATAAGATAATAAGACTATAACCAATCATATACTCACCTGCTGATGCCATTAGATGATTAAGGGACCAGGGATCAGGCATGTTGTCTGTATTTCAAAACACTCTAAAACCATTGTTATAATTTAAGATTGATAAGTCTTCAATCTCAAAACTCCACACTCTAGCAGGGCAGGGGAAACAAAGTTTTATCTTTATACTCAGGGCAGGGGTTGGCAAGCTTTTTCTCTAAAGGCTCAGATAGTATTTCAGTCATGGTGGGCTATGGGGTCTCTGCCACAACTTCTCAACTCTGCCTTTGTAGCAGGAAAGAAGCCATAGACAATACATCAACAACTGAGTGTCGCTGAGCTCTACTACAACTTTATTTGTAAAAGCAGACTGCAGGTCAGATTTGGCCCATACTCTGTAGCTGGGCAGCCTTCTTTTACAGATACAGGACACCTGCACATGTTAAACATGCACTCATATCTGCATATGTAAGTAGGAGTATATATGTGTGCATTAGCGCATCAAATCTCTGTCTGCCTATCCCCATAGCCATGGTGGCTTCATGGGCATGTGATCAGTGTGCTCATACAGGGCCCTGTGTTTAGAAGGGCCCTGAACTTGCAGTTTAATGCTCTGTGGTCAATGTCTTAAGATTCTTAATGATTTTATATTAGAATTTGTGTTTTATAGGTGAAGTCTGATGGTACAATGGAAGCCCCACTCACATCTGTGGTCTTGTCTCTCCACTGACTCATGGCAGCCCTGGGGCACTTCTTGGACACTTGTTACCTTCCAGCTTCCTCTTCCTGGCCCCTGCCTTGGGACCTTGCTGCTCTCCATGTTGGGTGGGACCAGGTCATGGCAGTGTTAGGGGGAGGCATTCGTTCTGCCGTTATCCTTTACCTCTGGCGGGAGCCTGGATGTGAGCCTGGGAAAGGTTGGGTTGAGTGTGTACACCCCTATCGCCTGAGGGTAGGACACGGAGTTGACTATCCCTCCTCCCGCCTGGCAGCACTACAGCACAGTCAACGGACCCAGCGTGGAGCCTCTTCCCACCCTGACCCCTCTACCAAGTGTCTCCCTGTGTGGAGGCTGCAGTCTCTAGGGGCCTTCCCAGCTGACCACCTTGGGAGAAGACTGACTCTCTCCCCTCCCCACCAGGGCATGGTGTATAGGTTCTGTGGCTAGTGACATGGAGAACCTAGAAACCATGGATTCATCTGTACACCCAGTCATGGGGCACCTATGGGGGTCTGCATTCCCCCCAACATGAATATCCCTGTGCTGGAGGGAGTCCAACATTAAATAGCAAATAAAAACACCATGACATTCAGAGGGAGGGAGGAAGAGGGAGAAGGGGAGAGGGAGAGAGAGAGAGAGAGGAGAGGCTGCCTGCAGGAGAAAGGAAAACGTTTTGTAATTCAGTACCTTTAACATCACTTTTTTCCTGCTTTTTGAACAAAGGGCCTTGTGTTTTCATTTGGTACTAGGCCCTGATCAAAGATTAGGGGCTGTAAAGAATCATCTTCTGAGACTCATCTACCGAAATGGAAGCTAATAAAGAAAATTCCACTTATGCATCACTCATTTCAGAGTCAGCTAACCTTCATACCATCAGGGTAATAACAGGTTTCCTGCAGCCTTCCTAAATCTTAAATGTAAGGCTCTGAAATTAATTATGTATTTTGGATTTCAGACTAAGGGGCTCCTTTCAGAATATGATGATTGGGGTTGCTGCAAGGTAGCCATTTCCTTCAGACAGTTTGCTACAGGATTAACTCATTTCCTTAGAATGGTGAGGAGGTACCTTATAAATATAAAGCACAATCAAAACATTATGCATGAAATTTATTGATAACAACAAAGAAAGTTGAAATGTTTCTAAGATTTCCCTTTATTTCCTATTAAAGAAGGTAATACCATAACATTCTAACATACAAAAACACAGGTTTCCCTGATTTGAATAAACTAACTGTAAAACAAACACTGTAGAGATGGTATTTGAATATGGGTTGGGCATTATAGGATATTAAAGAATTATTAATATTTTTAGGTATGATGATGACAGTGATTGTGAAAAAAATCCTTCGTAGATGCACACTGAAGCATTTCTGGGTAATAACACAATGTCTGAGATCTGCTTTACATACTTCAGTAAAAGCAGAAGAGAGGGAAGACAGAAGAGGAAGAGGAAGAGAAGATGGAGAAGAAAAGGATGACAAAGAAGATGAAGATGACAATGAAGGTGAAGATGAAGGAGAGAAAAAATTGTGAGGTAGATGGAATAGGATTGGCAAAATGACGAGCCTAGGTGATGGAGATGTGGGAATTCATTATAATAGTCTCTTTATCTTCATATATGTCTTTAAATTTCCATAATGGAGTGCGTGTGTGTGTGTAACTGTTGTCTACAAAAAGTTTCTGATAAAAATCAGGGCACAGATTTTTCATTCTCCTTCATACCAAATGTCTTTTTTTTTTTTTTTTTTTTTTTTTAGTGCGAGAAGCATCCTCTGAGGCTGACAGGAGCTCTCTAAACTGAAGAGATACAAAGGAGTTGATGGGAAGGATAATCTGCCCATCAGTTCCTAACACAATAAAAAAAAAAAAAGAAAAGGAGAAAATGGGAGGAAGAGATTGCCATTGTTACTCTCCTAACCTTTCCTTCTAATTATGCCAGAGTCAAGGCTTGGGTCACAAGGAAAATGATTTGGGTGGTCAACCATTTGCCCTATTTTGTATACATCAAAAAGCTCTTGTTCTCACCACATTCCAATCTGACAGATTCCCATCTACTTTAAAAATGTAAGAAGCCAGATTAACAAAAATATAAATAAAATGACTATATTACAAGGAACCCTCTTTTTTGTAAACATAGAGATAGCCTTCTTGTTATTCTGAATTGCACGATATGTAACACTTTAAAAGTAAAATACACTTTATAGGTACTTCAGATAAACACTCAACATGCCCAGCTTTTAAAAGTTAAATGTAAATTTCTCTCTTGAGTGCAGATGGTGGCCAAGCAAAGTAGCTCTTCAGTCATAAAGACAGAAGGTCAGGTCATGGCTGAAAGACCAAAGAACAATTGCTGCTTTGCTACTCCAGATCATCAATGGAATGAGACGCCACTACTTTCTTTTTTTTTTAAACTGTCTATTCAATACAAAATAGTTACAAGGAGTACCTATAAGATTTCCTCAAATTATGTCCAAGAAAAAATAGTAATAAGCACATCACATCTCTGACGTCCTCAAAAGGCACATCTCTATCTAAAAATAATACTAAAATCATTATAAAAACTGTCAATGTTTCACTATTTAGCAGGAAATATTTACAAATGAAAACTGCTCCTTTTATAATCCTGCAACTTTAGCCTCCACCTCATTAGTGATTAATTAAAATGAGATATAGCACTAAAAGACAAATATTACAAATACTTCTACATACATTATTCATTTACAAGGGATATTATAATCTTATTATTCCTATAGTGTTCTCTCTCTAGAATATTAAAATGTAATTTTTAAATAACTCAGAGACTCTTCCTTACTGTATTTTTCCAGTTAGTCCAAAATGTTATGCTGGCAGATGCTACAGAATAACAGAAAAGGTATATAATAATGCTAGTGAGCATGCCAATATGATACCTTTTTAAAAAAGTTGTATAATATATCATAAAAGGAAAGTTCTGTGTTGGTTAGTAATCCTAGATCTTCAGTTCCTGATAGAAAGGATTTTTAATTCCACTATCAGGCACGCCCCCAACTGGATGGAATGAAATATCAACAGTTTCATTATTTGTACATGTTAACAAGGAAAATTCTTCTGAAAATTTAAAACTCGTTAGAACACTTTGAATATAGTGATACAAAAGCATAATTTGATTTTGGTTATTTAGATTTTAATTTAATGCCAGGGATTTCAGTTACAACTTGAAAAACTTTTTGTACTAAATTTCATTATCACTTTCATTTTCAATACTTTTCCCAATTGTCTTTGCATCATTTGCATAGAAGAGCTGATTGGGTTGAAAGGGAGATATGTTGCAAAATACGGTAAAAAGTGTTGAACTAGAAATATATTTCAAAAAAATTTATTTAGGACTACCCACTTTTAAACCATAGTGATTTCTTTAAAATAATGACACTGAGGACTCAGTCTTATTTTAATTGAATAGATTTCTCAACCTGCTTTCACTGAATAAAAAGAATGAAAGTGTTCAATGTTTTGTACTATAACAAAATTAGAAAATCAAAAGTCAGCCTATTAGAACTGCCTCTCTAAAAACTTTATCCATGTTGTCAATTAAAATTGAAGTATCTACATGATCTCAACAAAGATATAATGTAAAACATCTGTTCAAACTGAAATTGAAGTAAGGAGCAGTTTTTTTCCTAACATTTCCAATTTTACTGTATTTAGGTTTCCTGAGCAAACGTATTCATGGTTATCTTAGTTTAAACTGGTTTCACTCTGCCAACGATCAATTTGATTGACATATTTACATATCAACTCATCTCATCTCACAAATTTTAAACTTTTTCACTTAAAATTGGATGCAAGTTGGCATCTTTAAAGAACTTTACGTACATATATTTTAGGTTCAAAATGAACATTAGAACATTTTCTTTTACTTTTGTAAGTAATAGATACACATATCCAAATGTATATTTATGACCTGTCAGATTGTAATTTCATATGCATGCAGTTGTATTCTCACAATTTCATGTGAAAGGTGATAATTTTAGGCAACTGTAGATGAAATTCTTTTAACAGTATAAATTGGATCACTCCATTAGTTAGAAACAATATAATAGAAATGAATGACTTAGGGCTAAAACCACAAACATTTCAGAAAAAAACATTAGTTATGTCTTTAATTGCTGCAGTTACGCTTGTATCAAATCTTACCTGATCTTTAATTTCAAGATCCCTTTTAGTTTTTGTTCTGTACTCTCTGTGCTCCTTTTCTGCCTCATCCTTCTCCATTTTGGTTTTATTCAATTGATAGCGCATTTCTCCACACACCTGTTAGATTATAAAAACTAGATCAATAGCTGCTGGAATTTACCAGGCAAGGCCTGCAATTAGATCTTTTGGTGCCCCCTAGAGGTCATATAAATAAAATACATAGAACTTTTCTAAGAATGGCATTTTCTATTAGCATAGTCAATATATTCTGTTAAGATGTGGAGGCAATATCAGATGTTATTGAGTCTTACAATTTCAAATGACAGATAAAGAAATGCATAACCAGGGAATTTAAGTGATATATACAAGATTTTTCATGTAAAATAATAGTTTCAATTGCATATTATCATCTAAAATGCACTATCATCTTGCTTTTAACTAGGTAAAATTATTAATTAAAATATTAAGCTATGTCATTATTCATTCAAATTGTCATGGTTATATAGATACTCTATATTAAAAACTTTCCTTTAAACTCTTTATCAGTTAGACTTTTATTTAAGGAAATTTATAAAGGTATTTTTCTCTCTGCTAATAGACTATATTATCAATATTTAGGAGTAGAGTATTACCCAGCCGGTATTTACCGTAGGCTTTGCAGATTATGTCAATCTTACCATGCACAATACTATATATTTAAATTAAGAAAGTTAAAAGTCATAGACTGCGACTAAGCCCACTCTGCTTTTAAAATAGCTATGGCATTCAACATAAAAGGAAAATATACATGTAAGTGAAATGACTTTAACATATTGTTAAATAATAAACACACTCAGTATCTTAAAATTGTGTATCATTCTTTATATAATCTTTTTTTTTTCAATCCAGGGCATCTACAGACAGATATATACATTTGGAAAATACAATTAGCAGATAAATCTAAATAAAGAAGTTATGAACTTTTGAGATAACTGAGAACTTGTAGAGAGATCAAGTAATACACACATCTGCTAAGTCAGCTTCTAAGTTACAAATACAAATTTTTAAAAATCATGTATCATCTAATGGCTATACCTGTTTGAGACTTCACAATTTTGGTAGTTCTCCAAAAATGATCATTAGAATTTTAGAAATTAGTTTCATCATTATTGAAGTATTAGAATCTTATAAAACCTATATGTATTTCCTATGTTCAAATAAAAAATACGTTAAAAATAAACGAATCTGTGTTCAAAAATTATAGTGACAAGACAGAAAAAGAAGTCAGTTAAGCTTCTCCCCAGTGACCCTCAAAAAGCTAAAAAAGAATAAAATTACTACAAATTGTATCTGAAATTCAAATATGTAAGAGTTGATCCTTCCCCTTTCAAAAATATTGGTAATTCACAAAAAGTTACTAAAGCTAAATAAAATTTAAAAATTAAGAATTACAGAAAAAAATTAGAGGAGCCTTAACTGACTTTCTTCACTATTCCAATCTATTTGATTTACATATAGGAATAAAATTTAAAGACTCCACTTATAATACCAGAACATAACAGTTATACAACCATGGTGTTTAAAACCCAACACCAGTACAAAATTACTATACATAATAAATATCTAAGCATTAGGTCCTGTTTAAAATGACCGTGCCCCTTAATTTTATTTTTAAAGTTTCCTTGCCTCACTAATTTCAGTTTAAAATGCATTTGCTAAGTTTATCTGTAACACTTAAATTTCATCTAAAATAAATGAATAAATTAAATTTAACTAGAATTATATTATCCCAGGGTTGGAAGCAGTCTTAAGGCACTCCTCTGATGCTTGAGTCCTTTTGGACAGTTCTAAAGACAAGTAATCATTCTTTACTGTATCATATTTCAACAGAAAGTTCTCCTTTATAATGAACTGAAAATCCTCATCATAGCTTTCACCTATCAATCCAGGTTAACCATTTCCATCTCTCTGCACCAGTTCCCTTACTTCTACCCCTACCTCCACACAAACATCAATTATGTTGGCAAATAGGATATTTTAAGCTTCTACATTAGCTAGCTTAAATTTTAGAAAGCAAATGAAGAACTATATAAATTCAAGGAAAAAAGAGAAAAAATAGGCTTCCTTTCCTAATATATATTAAAGTTAATTTAAATTACTGAGTTATAAAACAATAATGGCATTACAAATGTGTCCAAATTTAGGAAAATATGTTGAGAAGTAAAATGCAGTATGAAATGGGTATGCATTTTAATAAAATTATCTGTGTATGTCTTGATGAAAAATAAATTGATTTAATTTATTACATCATGCGTGTCCATATTTTGTTACTTAGTTTTAAAGCAATGATTACTGAAGTCTACACAGACTTCTAGTGTTTCTTAAACATGTACCTTAGCCAGTTAAGACCATTAAGCATTTTAGTTCTTGGTTCACAAGTTTGTGATGCCCATAGTGCAGACATGGTGATACCACAGTGTAAAGTATAAATTTAAGGACCAACAGAATAAGAAGTTGTAGTATTAGAATCGTGATTTTAGAGAACAGGTCTGAAAGGAATGAGAGATGGAGAATTATGTTAAGCACACTTATCATGTTATAAATAAATACATGTCTTTTAGTATTATTGTGAAGATCAAACTTATGCAAAAAATTACTCCTAGTTGACTAATTCAGATGTACAAGTTTTATCAGATATTCAATAATTAAAGTAATAAAACTTGTTTATTTACAAGTGTGTCTCAGCAACTTAATCCTTAAGCTCTTTGAGGACGTTATTTGTGTCTAATTCATCTTTGTATTTGCAGCACCCAGAAAAGGGCCTGCTGATAATAAGTAAATGTTTGCTGAATGACCATTATGTGGACCTTTATTATCTTGAAATAACAAAATTTTTTATACTCCAGACTTCTTTTTGAGCTTTTTACACTACGAAAAAATTTTCAACTAAAATATTTAAGTAATTAGTCAACTAAAATCTCTCTTTGTACCTTTGTGACATCCATTTCCCGGGAAGCAAGCTGGTTTTCAACTTCCTCTAGTTGATTAACAGCCGAAATTTTCTCTCTTGTAATCTTTTCCACCTGAGTCTCCAGTTGGGCAATACTCTCAGATAGGGTCAACGTCTGTACGAGGAAATAAAAGTCCTAAATGATAATGTCATTTGACAAAAATATTTTAAATATCTTGAATTAGTAGAGTCTCAGCATGGCCACTGGGCTCTCTCTGTAAGTCATTTCTCTGTGGATTGGGTATCTCCATTGCTCTGCATTCTCAATTCATCACCCTTGACTATCACCTCACGTAATTTTCTTTTTTTTCTGGTGGTGAGAACTTTTAAGATTTGCTCTCCTAGCAACTTTCAAATACACAGTACAGTACTGTTAACTATAGTCACCATGCTTTTTAAATATTAAAAATAGAATCAATCAGCAGATATTTATTAAGAAACTTCCATATGCTATACTAACCCTGTAAGAATACCAAAGTTTTATGTCCTTTAAGAATTTCTAACCACCTTATAAAGATACGCCCAATATCTGAAAAATTCAATAAGAATATAAAATAGTATTTTTAAAAAACACGAAGTATTTTAGTAATTTTGTACTATGGTAGACACAAAATAAAGGTGCTGAATTTATCCTCCATGTTAAAATATATTTCAAATTTTCTTGATATATTATTTCTCAACTAAAATTATTTACATGCACAGTACTTAACACATCACACTGTTTTTAGTTGTCTGTTTCCTCATTAGACTAGAAGTTCCTCAAGAGCATTTTCCTCAAGAGGTATATGTTTAATGTTTGATGAATGAATGAATCATTAAAATAAATGGCTTTTCTGAGGGACTATATGGCTATCAGGTTCTTAGTTTTTCTTCCCAGGGTCAGACATGTTTTCTAGACCTTAGATTTAATCTTTATAGTTTTTGGTTTGCAATTACATTTTACTCTGCTCCAGTAGGTCAAACTTTTCTAGGCTATTAATTTCTCATTTGTATTAGCAGTTTTAAAGTGATGAAGAAATGCTACCTTGCCCCAGATCAAAACATATGGGATAGCTATCAGTTTTTAATCAGCTAAAATACAAACTGATGACAAATTTGAAATAATATTTAAAATCTGTCATTGTACACTAACATGGGTGTGAATTCAGTTTTACAACTGAAATCAATAACTAAAATTTTGTAATAAAAATCACGATTACCTTTGTCAACTAATTAAAATTGACAACTTGAAAATAATGAGCCCTAGTAGCTATTTTCTAATTTAGACGGTAGATGTATTAATTAACATTCCTGGGGATTGTGGAGAATTGTACATTTAACTTATGGCTGTTTACATGTCCTTCTTTCATCAAGAGATTGGCTACAAATCTAATTTGCACATAAAATTACTTTTACTAATACCAAGCTACAAACTATCCTTATGCAGATTACAATCTGAAACAAAAATTAAAGGTCAAAAGAGGTTAAATGTAACAAATCAAAAATATTAATTGAATTTTCTTAATTTAAAAATTCAAGTTCATGAGTAAGCATATTATGAATATGTAATTATAGCTTTTCTGGAACCATACAACAATAACAAACTTTAATTACCAGCTACTAAAAACCATGTATTACTTATTTATGTGGATCTATGGTAAACATATTAATATTGTGTGGTTTTTTTGAAGTAAATGGGCAGAAATTTATTTTGCTAATGGTAAATTCTGAGTCAGTTTCTATAGCATGTAACAAATCATACACCTTCCATATGATTCCTTCCCTCTGCCACCCATCACTTCATTCCTCTGCCCACTACCTGTCTGCTCCCTTCTGTCACCCACTTCTCAAGGCCTCCCCTCCTGTTGTCACACCTTCTTTTTCTCCATGCCCACCATCTGGAAGTCAACATTACACTGCAGGAGCTTCTCCATCCACATCTGTTGCAGGGGCAGAAGTAACACAGACAGCTGCAACACTGCTGGATGTCCAGGGTGTTGACATCACATAAGTCCTTTAAACTTTGACAGGGGCAAGCAAGAGACAAGGACACCCAGGATGGGAGAGCTTGATAGAAATCTCTACACTAAAGCAGTCCCTAGTGTACTGAATGTGGTATAAAGTGGCATTCCTCATTAAAAAGGTACAAGAATTAAGGATTCTAGCAATGGGCTATTTTCAAGGGAACCAACTGAGAAAATTCACAAACCACAGGGGGCATTCAATAAATAGATGAAGGACTGATTGAACGAACTAACTTAGTGGTGTAGTGCAACCAAAGACTATTACTGATGCCAACAGGCAAACTCACAGCAAGTACTGTTCATGGGGGAATGATTCAAAATCTGTCTAGGTAGAAGGCATCTGCTCTCCTAGAGCTTCCCACACGAATGAAATTTTTAAGCAGTAAGAAGAAAGGAAAGAAGAAAAATAATAAAAAGAAGGAAAGAAAATCTACAAGTCTCACGAGCATTCCTACCACTAGGAAAGCAGGGACACCTGCTCCAGCACTAACCATGAGAACTTACGTTGTGATTAATTGTTCAGACTCCCTATTAAATTAACTTCCTGTGCTAGGCAGTGTGATAATTTTCTCTTTTAATTCCCTTTGGAAAGGAATGTATTGGATTAACTTTCAGTTGAAAAAATGAAAAGTAATGTTCCCAAGTTCATTCAAGCTAATAAATAAAAAGTAAAGCTGGACTTTATATTAAAATTTGTCTGCTTTTACTAACACAAAGGTCCAAGAAATCTACCCAATAGAGTTAATTCTCTCTTTCACTAGAGTAAGAATAATAGCCACAAGCTAAAATTTGTTAAATGGTCTAACCTAAGCCAGGTATTATATTAGGTACTTTCAAAACATAATCTCATTTAATCCTATCAATTCCTTGAGTAGATCAACCAAGGATCTACTACTCTGAAATCTGGAGAGGTTAAATGAATTGTTCAAGGTCACATAAAGGTCAAATTGGATTCAACACTAAATCCTTTTACTTCAGAGCTTCTTTCTGCCACTTTCTGTGAGAGTACTTGCTTCAGTGCTAGGATCACTTCCAGCTCTTTATTCATACATCTTTATTTAGGGCAGGATCTTCAGATTAAATGTCAAATAAGGCTTAATGGAGGCAAAAAGAAAAAAAGGACTCAGACTCAGAAATGCATTGTAGGACTTCCCTGGTGGCACAGTAGTTAAGAATCCGCCTGCCAATGCAGGGGACATGGGTTCAATCCCTGGTGGGGGAATATCCCACATGCCACGGAGCAACTAAGCCCATGAGCCATAACTACTGAGCCGGCACTCTAGAGCCCGTGAGCCACAACTACTGAGCCCCTGTGCCACAACTACTGAAGCCCACGTGCCTAGAGCCTGTGCTCTGCAACAAGAGAAGGCACTTGAGAAGTGCCAGTGAGAAGCCCACGCACCGCAACAAAGAGTAGCCCCCGCTCGCCACAAGTAGAGAAAGCCCACGTGCAGCAATGAAGACCCAATGCAGCCAAAAATAAATAAATGAATAAATAAAAAAAAAAGAAATGCATTGTATTTCTGTTGCCATTTTCATTCATGAAAAATTATCAGTTTAATAAAGTTATACAAAAAGCACCTGGAATATTCCCTGGCACAGTTCAGACTTCCTTTATTTCTTCTTATCAGGAATTCTCATCAACATATTTTTACATAGTAGAACTACTCAGCAAGGCAAAAGTTTCCACTAAACAACCCAGAAAAAAAGTCTCCTAGGCATGAACGGTAGCTGATCTTTGCTCTTGACGCCATTCATTCTCTCTCTCTCAAAGCTCAGCTTGCAACTTTACCTCCCTCCATACCTTACTCATGTTGGTACATCTGCCTCACACTCTGCATTTCTAAATCCTGCCTGTTTTTTTGAAGCTCAGTTAAAATGCCACCTTCTCCACCAAGTGTTCCGTGATCTCTTGCAGACAGAAATCTGTTCTGATCCTCTGAACTCTCAGTATTTTAGTCATGCCTTTCCAATGGCATGGGGACTTCTTCCTTCCCTTTTTTATCCCCCTTGTATTCATTCAATAAATATATACTGAACACATTTTATGTGGGAGGAATGTGGCAATAAGGCAATAAGGATGTTAACAAACCATATATGCAAGGGAATCATAGTAAATTAGGGGAGATAATTCAATAAGACTTTGCAATAAATTGAGTTATAGAAGCCCACAGGAGGGGCTCCCAAAAATTTATCATTGGGAGACTGTGAGAAGAGGTGGTATCGAGAACTCTGAAGGATCAGTCAGAGAGGCCAGAGGAAGATTCCTCTAGGCAATGGGGGTGAGGTGGGGGGTGTGGGGAGGGGCAAAGCCCTGAAAAATCCTGAAATGAAAAAATAGTATGGCAGACGGGCATGTGTGCACATTTGAGGAAGTGCAAGTAGATCAGTATGGTGGTAATACAAGGAAGAAAAGAGAAGGGAGATGAGACTGGAGAACCAAAGAGAGGGAAAAAATGTACAATCTTTATGCTATAGTAAAAGATCCTAAATTTTATCCAAGGGGTTATAGAGAGACAAGAAGGATTTTAAAGCAAGAGACTGACATACTGACGTGTTCATTTTAGAAAGATCATCCTTGGATCTTTGGGTAAGAGAACAGATAAGGAGGTGAGGCTAGAAGCAAGGGGCTTCTACCACTTGGGGCTGTAGGAATCACCCAAGGGTGAGATATGGAGAGCAGTGGGATGGAGAGACAGGGCAATGTAAAATCGGTAAGGGCCTGAAACTCTAGAACTTGGTGACTTGATGTACAGGGTGAGGGAGAAGGAGGAAACAAGGATGACAGCAAGATTTCTGAGTTGGGCAAATGGATGAATGAAGAGTGGTTCTACTATGAGAGGGAAGATGGGAAGTGCAGCTGGTTTGGAAGCTCACTAGAGACCTAAAGATTTAGGAATCAACAGCATATACATGAAATTAAAGCCACAGTAGTGCTAAACACACCTAAATCTAAAGCTCTCTGCTAAACTCTAGAACCTCCTATCAAGGTGCTTTCTGGATGTGTCTCCTTCATTATCTCAAAGGCAGCTTAAACTCAGAGTAACCTAAAAGGCACACATCATCATTCTCCCAAATCAAGAATATGATTCAGAGAAATCAAAGAAACAGAACCTTTTAAGGAGAATAAGAACGAAAAAATATTCACTAAAAATAGCACAAGGAGGTCTGTAGTGAACACAGCAATGGTAATTTCATTGGCTATGGGCACAGAAGCTGAAATGTAGTGCGCTGAAGAGTGAATGAGCAGTAAGAAAATGAAGATAACATGTATGGACAAATCTTTCAAGAAACTTGATTATTAAGGGGAAGAGTAAGGAGGGATATGGAACTACTAAGGTGGCTTCCAGCCTTGGCCGCACATTGGAATCGCCTGGACAATTTTTTAAAATACTGACCCCTAGATCCTACCCTCAGATATTCCCCCATAATTTGTTTGGGATGCAGATTGGGCAATGAGAGTTTTGGAACTTCTGTGTAGCCAAGATTGAGAATGACTGGATTAGAAGAAAGATTGTTTCTTTCAACAGGTGAGAGAAATTTGAGACTATTTTCCTGGTGATAAGGAAAAGGCTATAGTGAAGGACAAAGGTTGAAGATTCAGAACAGAGTGGAGAACTAATGGAAATAGGTCCCTGAGGTGGTGGAAGAGGATGGGATTCAGAGCAAGAGGAAAGGATTAGGATTAAGCCACTCCCATTCTGACACAGCTGCAGTACAGGTGAAATTTTACTTTAGGCAGAGGTGGGGGGGGGGATAAATAAGGTGATTACCATCTAATGGCTGTCAACTTTCTTTGTTAGGGAAGTAAGGCTCTCTGCCGAGAATGAGGGGAGAGGTGGTATGGTAGAGAATTTGAGGGGAATAAAGTGATCTGAAATAGTCCTTGAAAAATGTGTCTTAGATACCAACACTTCCCACCTAGACTACTATAATTACCTCCCACCTGATCTCCAGGGGTTTATTCTGGTCCTCCTTCAAATCTATTGACAGATGATTTTTCTCAAATATAAATGGGATCATGACACTGCCCAATTTACTGCCATTCAATGGTTTCCCTTCACTTTTGGATAACATTTAAAACCTTTGACATGGATTTTAAGACCATTCATGATTTGGTCCTTGCATACTTCTCCAAACTCATCTTCCACTACTCTGGCCCTTACTTCCTATGCTCCAGTCACCTGAGCCCTCTCTAAATTCCTAGAAAGTATGATGCTTTCTAGCTTCAGAGCCTTGGGAGTGTTGTTTTCCTGGGTCTGAAACTCTTCCCCTCAACTCTTCACCTGACCACTCCTACTCAACTCTTTTGAGCCTCATTTGCAAAACCTCTTTCTTAGGAAAGTCTTCCATGACTGCCTAGACTAAGTTATATTTGCCTGTTACACATTCTCATGGTACTCTATACCGTACCTTCATGTATTTTGTACAGAGTATATCATCACTTTTTTTTTTTTTTTTGGTTACTTGGTTTCTTACAAGTGTTTTACCTTCTTAAAGGCTAATTTAGGAGTGGGGGATGAAATGGGGGAGTCATCTCTCCTTGATTTAACCAAACTTGAAATAAAATCTGGGTATCTGCAGAGCACCTGCTCTCCTCTGACAAACAGAAAGGGAATCAAACAGAATGGCAGGATTAGAGTAAATTTCACATTTTCCTATCATGAAATCTAATTGATTATTTTCTTTGGAAAGGTCAGAGAATATAACTTTTATTGAGAAACACATTGAAGAATAGAAAATTTTTATGAACTCTAAGTTATAAGCAACTTGACTACTTAAATGGTTTAAACATGTAAGATCATTCGAGGGAGGCTCAAGAGGGAGGTGATATGGGGATATATGTATACTTATAGCTGATTCACTTTGTTGTACAACAGAAACTAACACAACATTGTAAAGCAATTATACTTCAATAAAGATATTAAAAACATTTTTTAAATAAAGATCATTCAAGAATTGCGGCCTGTAGACTCATCAATTACATCACCACAAACATTTCTTCTGCAATGTCGATAACAAATTGAACCCTTTAAATACCTTTAAGCCCATGTCCTCTCTTTCTTTTGTTATTTCTCTTTTCATCATCTCTTTCTCAAAGGCTCTTTTTTCTTGCTGAGATGCGAGTTCTTTCTCAAGTCGCTCTGTCTGCCTCTCCAGTTCATTCTTCAACTGTTCGCACTGGATTAAAGCCTGCCAGAATAAGACAGAGTGAAATGGGACCTTAGAATTTAGAAGAAATAAGAGGGAAATGAGACAATTAAGCTTTGATTTTATTTAAAATAGTTACAACTCACTGTAAAGTCAAAGTAAAGAATATTTTTATATTTGTTTGTCAACACCACTTACTGATTCATATGTTACATGTATTCAAATGTTATATGTATTCAAATGTATTTATTCACATATTTCAGTTTGCACAATTAAGGCTATATTAACTAATCAACTAAGAAAATTCAGGTAACAAACCTTGATAAGGGCCACAGAGGAGTCTGAATTTTATAAAAGGGGATCAGAAAAACCAAGTGTTCTAGTATTTTCAATTATATATCATGTTTACACTACAAGAAATATATAAGTATCTAATTTAACTTATTTTTCATCTGGACATGGTTAAAAATTATTTGTACTTTAAATGATAAACAGATCAAAATTTTAAGATGAGATGTACTTATCATTAATACAGGCATTTATTGTTTAACATTATATAATAACTGAGTTTCCTTAAATAGAAGTAAGATAAGATTTGGTTCACTCTCCTTACACACATAACTAAAGTAAAAATTAGGTAATAATCAAGTTTAGATAAGGAAAGACTCGAAATAGCATTTACTACCTAGTTTTGTAAAATGAGAAGTGTTATATTTCATTTCTGGCAATTTAAAAGTCGATAATTGTCCTTTAGTTTAAATTTCCCACTCTGAATTTCCAGAAGTAAATTCTCTCTAACTTCCTGTTGGCTATATTTACAATATCGTTATGCATAACACATATATTATACATACATGCATAACACATATATTATACATAACACAGTTTATTATACAATAATAAACTAAATTCAAAATCTCAAGAAAAAAATAAAATTAAGGTGCTTGACATAGAGAATCTGAGTCATACTATGGTGTCTTAGTCTCATCCCAGTGGCTCCTTATCATATCCTCCTCACTCAACCTCTATATGTTCCCCTGAATTGAGAGAAACTCAAGTCTCATATGACTTATATACTATGTAATTATAATTTGATAGTCACAGTTGTTGTTAATGGAGATGAAAGCAGTCTCAGTAAGCACTGTAAGCTCTATGCATTGCTATGCTTCCCTGTGGTGAAAGCTATAATAAATATAGACAATAAATATTTAGGATATGTGAATTTTCTTCTTTTTATCATGAGAGCATTAAACCCTAATTTCTTTCAAACTCTTCTGGAAATGTTCCACACTCCTAGGCATAAAAAATGAAGATAAAATGCAACTGTCCCGGATTTACTGATAAGCGAATAAAATGCCTGAAAAAAAGATTCTCCTAGGGAGTTAGTCCCAAGTCCAATTCTAGTTGAAAATGTCTGGAAAATAAAATTTTACATTAGATTTTAAAAGAAATGGAAAAGCATCATTTTTCTATAATTTAAACCCTTGGAGCTTGAAATACTATGAATTAGAGATTTTTGCACTTCAGAACACAATTGCTCTTGTGTAAAATATTTTTATGAACCTAATAAAAATGTTCATGATGTTCACTGATATATGAATATCATGAAAGACTAAAATGATTATGGACTATAAACTAATATATTTAATCAGAAGGTTTTTCATTGAATAAAAACTCAGGAATCAACCTTATTAGGTATATGAACAGTGGAAGGAACTGCTGAAGATCAGGTTAACATGAAGAGCAACTAAAGAGTCAATTCAAAGAATTCAATCAATTCAAGAACAAGGAACAGTAAATGATCCTGACAGGTAAGAGGCCTAATGCTAAGATGATATAAACAAAAAGCACAAGTGAGAAGTTGTAAATCACTTAAACAAAACCGCTGCTGAAGCCTTGGTTTCATGGATGGCATTCTATGAGGAGTAGCCACCACTGAGAGGTGATGGTGAGTATGAAAGCAGTAACGAAACACTGAATAAAAATATTAGGTTAAAAACTGGATATTGATCACTCTCAGTTTGTAGCCAATGATTCCATATAAAATAGCTTTTGCTTTTATTTATTTTGATTTTAATATATATGTCTGGTCACAACGAAGAAAATATTACATAACATTTGGAATTAGAAAAGTCATTTAATCTTACAATGGTCCTCATATACAAGATTTGGGTTTACCAAATAAATATTTATACATTCTTTCCATTAAAGCTTTGTCTTTTAATTCTAAGACTCACTCTCCTAGTTTTCAGAATCCCAGATGACTCAGTACTCCCTGATTATACTCCATATAATCATTCAGTAAAGGCATATAACTGAATCCTCAAAGACTATTGACCAAAAAGTTCGTTTGGGTTTTTCTGTAAGATGTTTGGCCAACCCAATTAACTGATGGATCTTCACAGGAGACCAAGTTAGTTTGGGATCTGCGGCTGCCATTTCTCCTAGTAGTTCCCAAGGTCGTGGCTCCTTCCTTTCCCTGAGCACAATCCCTTTCTTGGTGGAAATGGCTGTAGGTCTTGGGGAGTTGGGGATTTACACAACCCTCACCCTCCAGTAGACTCAGTCTTCAAAGGGTCTTTTCTCTTCTGGGAAATTTATTTGTGGTCATTCTTTGTTGGCCACAGTAACACATTTTTCAAAACATAATTTATTGGACTTGATATTCCCAGTCCTAGTTTTATTAAACCAAAAAGTATGCACTACTATCTTAATGGAGTCAAAACATTTTCCAAAATAAATTTGTACCTAGTCAACTCAATTCTTAAAATAGAGAAACTCTTTTAGAAAATATAAAAGTCCTTCCCAAGTGCTAGTGTTAGGTTCCTAGATATCCTTGTGATCAAGGAATTCATGATTATAGGATTAAAGAATTATGAGGAATAGTAGAGTCCATACTTATGAACATAAACTTAAAAATTCATGAAAATGCTTTCATTTTTATGAAATATAGCCCACAACATAAAAATGATTTTCAACATGTTTTAGGCATTTAATTTACAAATAATGCAAACTACTCATTATTAATTTATAAGCTCGTCCTTACTAGGAACCTATCAGTCAGTCTATCCCTATCTCCCATTTTCAAGATATTTATAATTTGTTTTTGTCTTGTAGAAGATAGTGTACATATCAAGAAACATTATATTCTACATTTGTGCTTGCAATCAAATGCTCAAGGCTTTTCTGATTTTCCTTTTACTTCGGGTTTCTAACTCTTGCCTTTCTGATTCCGCTGCAGTCTAAGGAAAACAATAATTTGAATACTTAAAAAGGAAAAAAAAGTTTGGGGGGACATTTTTCAACCTTCTGGGTTGGTATTTTTTAAAAAATATTTCTTTAGGGCTTCCCTGGTGGCGCAGTGGTTGAGAGTCCGCCTGCCGATGCAGGGGAAACGGGTTCGTGCCCCAGTCCAGGAGGATCCCACATGCCGCGGAGCGGCTGGGCCCCGTGAGCCACGGCCGCTGAGCCTGCGCATCCGGAGCCTCTGCTCCGCAACGGGAGAGTCCACAGCAGTGAGAGGCCCGCATACCGCAAAAAAAAAAAAAAAAAAAAAAAAAAAATCTCTTTAGAGGATTATCTCATTATAGATATGCTCAGGGGAACATCATGCCAAAGCCGACAATTTCCCTTCCAATAGAGGCAGGCAGGTCTAAGGCCTAGTTAACCTTTTTATCTTGTAGCTTTACCAAAAACATCACTGCAAAAACCTCTACTTTTCTACCTTCATTTATTCCCAGGTTAATTTTTTCTCCCTTTTAAAATTATTCCCAGTTGTAATGACTCAAAAATTTCAAAGAAAAACAAAAACATTTATTAATCACTTACTGTGTGCCATATACTTTCTTAAATGACTTACATGGATTAATGTATTTAACTCTCTCACTGAATTTTAAGTGGCTTTTATCACTCTGTTGATGAAACTGAGGCTGTGAGACATTAAGTAACTTGCCCAAGAGCACAGACCTAGAAAGTGGCAGAATAGGGATTTGATCCAAAGAAGTTACACAACTGAATCCATGCATGGCATTATAATTTTCTCATGTTATAGATTCATTTTCTGATAAAATTCTCAGGTGTTTTCATTGCACTGTAAAAGTACATATAGTCTGTCCTCCTTATCTGCAGGTTCTGTATTCACAGTTTCTGCATCCAAGGTTTCAACCAGTCACAGATTTCTGTCCTGGAACCAATCCCCCATCAATAAAGAGGGAGGACTGAATATGATATGACATGATATAATACAATATTAATGTAATATAATGTAATTGCTTCTATTTATTTAGCATGCAATATGCAAAATAGAACACTAGATGGCAACAAATGTTAAAGAACTATAAGAAGAAAGTAACCATTTCATAACTCAGTAATAAAGTAGTTGGTTTTAAAATTAAAATATGTATGCTGTTTCACTTTTTAACCTCAGAAAGCAAAATTCCTAATACTTTTTTTTATACATCTTTATTGGAGTATAATTGCTACAATGTTGTATTAGTTTCTGCTGTACAACAAAGTGAATCAGCTATATGTATACATATATCCCGATATCCCCTCCCTCTTGAGCCTCCCTCCCACCCTCCCTCTCCTACCCGTCTAGGTCGTCACAAAGCACCGAGCTGATCTCCTTGTGCTATGCAGCAGCTTCCCACTAGCTATCTATCCATTTTACATCTGGTAGTGTATATATGTCAACGCTACTCTTTCACTTTGTCCCAGCTTCCCCTTCCCCCGTGGCGTCCTCAAGTCCATTCTCTACATCTGTGTCTTTATTCCTGTCCTGCTATTAGGTTCATCAGTACCATTCTTCTAGATTCCATATATACACGTTAGAATATGGTATTTGTTTTTCTCTTTCTGACTTACTTCACTCTTTATGACAGACTGTAGGTCCATCCACGTCACTACAAATAACTCAATTTTGTTTCTTTTTACTTCTGAGTAATATTCCACTGTATGTATCTGCCACATCTTCTTTATCCATTCATCTGTCGATGGACATTTAGGTTGCTTCCATGCCCTGACTATCGTAAATAGTGCGGCAATGAACATGGTGGTACATGTTTCTCTCTCTTTTTTTTTTTTTGTGGTATGTGGGCCTCTCACTGCCATGGCCCCTCCTGTTGCGGAGCACAAGCTCCGGACGCGCAGGCTCAACGGCCATGGCTCACAGGCCCAGCCGCTCTGCGGCATGTGGGATCCTCCCGGACCGGGGCACAAACCCGCATCCCCTGCATTGGCAGGCGGACTCCCAACCACTGCACCACGAGGGAAGCCCCTTGTCTCTTTTTGAATTATGGTTTTCTCAGGGTATGTGCCCAGTAGTGGGATTGCTGGGTCATATGGTAGTTGTATTTTTAGTTTTTTAAGGAACCTCTATACTGTTCTCCATAGTGGCTGTATCAATTTACATTCCCACCAACAGTGCAGGAGGGTTCTCTTTTCTCCACACCCTCTCCAGCATTTATTGTTTGTAGATTTTTTGATGATGGACATTCTGACCAGTGTGAGATGATACCTCATTGTGTCTTTTTTTTGTTTTGTTTTGTTTTGTTTTGTTGCAGTATGCGGGCCTCTCACTGCCGTGGCCTCTCCCGTTGCGGAGCACAGGCTCCCGACGCGCAGGCTCAGCAGCCATGGTTCATGGGCCCAGCCGCTCCGCAGCATGTGGGATCCTCCCGGACCGGGGTGCGAACCCCGTGTCCCCTGCATCAGCAGGCAGACTCTCAACCACTGCGCCACCAGGGAAGTCCTCATTTTGGTTTTGATTTGCATTTCTCTAATGATTAGTGATGTCGAGCATCTTTTCATGTGTTTGTTGACAATCTGTATATCTTCTTTGGAGAAATGTCTATTTATGTCTTCTGCTCATTTTTGGATTGGGTTGTTTTTTTGATATTGACTGCATGAGCTGCTTGTATATTTCGGAGATTAATCCTTTGTCAGTTGCTTCGCTTGCAAATATTTTCTCCCCTAATATGTTTTAACATACCTTAGAGATAAAAACTACCAGACTTGCACTGCATTTTGTAAAGTGCTTAGAAATCAATCCTTGAATTATTACTAACTCAGTGGAAAACAGATTTACAATACACAACAGCCTTTCTAGTTCTTAACCATTAAGATTTTAAAAGCACTAATTACAAAAATTCATACTCGTATTTAAAGCTAATAATTAACTTTACTTCAGTTCAACAACATTTATTGTACAATTAATATGTAAATGGCCATGTGAAGAATACAATGATAGATGTCACAGACCTGGTTTTTAAGGTCTTTTGGTGAAGAGGGCTATGTAAACAGCCACAAAAATTATACACAGCTTACTAGGAATACAGAGAAGGAAGAGATTAATTCAAACAAGAAGGTGCTGGGGAAAACTTCTGGGAAGACTGCCATCTGAGTTGCTCCTCATAGAATGAATAGATACTTCACAGATGGATACAGTGCAGAAAAGTACAGCATGAGCAAATTCATGGAAATAGTCAATTGTAGGTCATGTTATAGAAACAGCATAGGTTATACGAAAACTTGTAGTGAAAGATAAGGCTAGAAAAGTTAGAGTGGGACCATATTGTGAAAGATCTGGAAGGTCATGCTAAGGATTTGTCTTTTATTCTACTGCAAGAAGAGAGCTGCCTGAACAGAGAGATTTACAGTTTAGGAAAACTTTGGCAGCAATGTGAAAGATATACCGGAATTGAAAGAGACCTGAGGGAGACCAATTAGAAGGCTATTGCAATAGGCTGCATAAGAGTATGTGAAGACTTGAACCAGAGCAGGAGTATAGGTATGGAAGCCGCGGGCATAACTTAGTAGGGGTTTTTGAAGATATGGTGCGAGTTTGATAACTGATTGGATGTTGACAGTGAGGAATGGGGAGGACCCAAGATATTTTAAAGGTTCCAAGCCAGGGCTGTTGGTACGATGATAATACCGTTATCTGAGAAAAGATAATACAGAAAATTGTAGAAGGAAAAGGAGTGATAGACAGTAAGGAGGAGAGAATTTACAATTTGGTGGTGTAGAGTTTCAGATGCTAATGGCATATCATCCATATAAGAGGTCTAGTAGAAGCAAGAAATGTAGGTCTGGGGCACAGAGGAGTTCTTAGAGCTAAAGGCACAATGTGGGGATGGTCAAGTGAGGGGGAGACACAAAGTCCTGGAAATTAGGACAACATGGCTGGACGGCTAGGAACTGACTGAGGAATGTCTGCATTCTAGGCTTGTGGAAAACAAGTTAAAAGACATGTGGAAGAGTAGACAAGAGCAATGCAAAGAGGACCCACAGAGTGAAACATCAGATTAATCAAGGGGAAATGATGATATGTTATGCTAGTACAATTAATGTCTTCCTGGAGTTGGGTCAAATGAGGACTGAGATGAAGTCACTGGGTTTAGTAATCAGGAAGTGACTGGTGACCATAATGTGACCAATTCAGTAGCATGAAATCAGACTACAATTTGTTAAAAGACTGACTGCAATGTGTTCAGAAGTGAATGGAAAGCTACAAAGGTAAAAACAATGGAGAATGAAGGATGGAAGATACAAGAAAGATGTGATAACAAACATCTCAATGTCCCTGAAACCCTGGAAGTAGGAGATATCAAGAACTTAGAGAGATTCATCTAGGGAAGTAAGAGGACCAGATAAGAAAGAAAAAAATGAGAAGACACATTTGAGGGATGAGAAAGTGTTGATGAGGCTCTTGTCAGTTGGTTGTGATCCCAGTAAAATAGGTCAGCTATTGAGAGTGAGGTGCTAAGAGTGGAGTTGGGAAAGTGAACAAAGTGGCATTCCTGTCTAGTCTAAAGTACATGTGGCAGGTAGACCTTCAAGAAGGTGGAGGAGTAAGACGTGGAGATCACCTTCCTCCCCACAAATACATCAGAAATACATCCACATGTGGAACAACTCCTACAGAACACATATTGAATGCTGGCACAAGATATCAGACTTCCCAAAAGATGCCCTCAGGTGACCTACACACAGAAGCGGGGCCAAAGCCAAAGCTGAACCCCAGGAGCTGTGCGACCAAAGAAGAGAAAGGGAAATCTTTCCCAGAAGCCTCAGGAGCAGCAGATTAAATCTCCACAATCAACTTGATGTACCCTGCATCTGTGGAATACCTGAATAGGCAATGAATCATCCCAAAATTGAGATGGTGGACTTTGGGAGCAACTGTAGACTTGGGGTTTGTTTTCTGTATCTCATTTGTTTCTGGTTTTATGTTTATCTTAGTTTAGTATTTAGAGTTTATTATCATTGGTAGATTTGTTTATTGATTCAGTTGCTTTCTTCCTCCTTTTTATATATATATATATATACATTTTTCCCTTTTCTCTTTTTGTGACTGTGTATGTATATGCTTCTTTCTGTGATTTTGTCTGTAGAGCTTTGCTTTTACCATTTGTCCTAGGGTTCTATCTATCCGTTTTTTTTTCTTTGTTTTTTTGTATAGTTTTTAGTGCTTGTTATTGGTGGATTTGTTTTTAGGTTTGGTTGCTCTCGTCTTACTTTCTTTCTTTCTTTTTTATTACTTTTTAATTTTTTAAATTTTTAATAATTTTTTATTTTAATAAAATTATTTTATTTTACTTTTTTCTTTCTTTCTTTCTTTTTTTCCTCTCTTTTCTTCTGAGCCATGTGGCTGACAGGGTTTTGGTGCTCCAGCTGGGTGTCAGGGCTGTGCCTCTGAGGTGGGAGAGCCGAGTTCAGGACATTGGTCCACCAGAGACCTCCTGGCTCCATGTAATATCAAACAGTGAAAGCTCTCCCAGAGATCTCCAACTCAACGCTAAGACCTAGCTCCACTCAATGATCAGCAAGCTACGGTGCTGGAAACCCAATGTCAAACAACAAGCAAGACAGGAACACAACCACGCTCATTAGCAGACAGGCTGCCTAATATCATAATAAGGCCACAGACACCCCAAAATACACCAGTGGACGTGGTACTGCCCACCAGAAAGACAAGATCCAGCCTCATCCACCAGAACACAGGCAAAGTCCCCTCCACCACGAAGCCTACACAATCCACTGAACCAACCTTAGCCACTGAGGGTAGACACCAAAAACAGCAGGAACTATGAACCTGAAATCTGCAAAAACGAGACCCCAAACACAGTAAGTTAAGCAAAATGAGAAGACAGAGAAACACACAGCAGATGAAGGAGAAAGGTAAAAACCCACCAGACCAAACAAATGAAAAGAAAATAGGCAGTCTACCTGAAAAAGAATTCAGAGTAATGATAGTAAAGATGATCCAAAATCTTGGCAATAGAATGGAGAAAATAAAAGAAACGTTTAACAAGGGCCTAGAAGAACTAAAGAGCAAAGACACAATGATGAACAACAAAATACATGAAATGAAAAATTCTCTAAAAGGAATCAATAGCAGAATAACTGAGGCAGAGGAACGGATAAGTGACCTGGAAGATAAAATAGTGGAAATAATTACTGCAGAGCAGAATAAAGAAAAAAAAATGAGAAGAATTGAGGACACTCCTAGAGACTTCTGGGACAACATTAAATGCACCAAGATTCGAATTATAAGGGTCCCAGAAAAATAAGAGAAAAAGAAAGGGACTGAGAAAATATTTAAAGAGATTATAGTTGAAAACTTCCCTAATATGGGAAAGGAAATAGTCAATCAACTCCAGGAAGCTGAGAGAGTCCCATACAGGATAAATCCAAGGAGAAACACACCAAGACACATATTAATCAAACTATCAAAAATTAAATACAAAGAAAAAATATTAAAAGCAGCAAGAGATAAACAACAAATAACATACAAGGGAATCCCCATATGGTTAACAGCTGATCTTTCAGCAGAAACTCTGCAAGCCAGAAGGGAGTGGCAGGACATATTTAAAGTGATGAAAGGGAAAAACCTACAACCAAGATTAGTCTACCCAGCAAGGATCTCATTCAGATTTGATGGAGAAATTAAAATCTTTACAGACAAGCAAAAGCTAAGAGAATTCAGCACCACCAAACCAGTTTTACAACAAATCCTAAAGAAACTTCTGTAGGCAGGAAACACAAGAGAAGGAAAAGACCTACACTAACAAACCCAGAAGAATTATGAAAATGATAATAGGAACATACATATTGATAATTACTTTAAATATAAATGGATTAAATGCTTCAGCCAAAAGACACAGAATGGCTGAATGGATACAAAAACAATACCCATATATATGCTGTCTACAAGAGACCCACTTCAGACCTAGGGACACATACAGACTGAAAGTAAGGGGATGGAAAAAGATATTCCATGCAAATGGAAATCAAAAGAAAGCTGGAGTAGCAATTCTCATATCAGACAAAATAGACTTTAAAATAAAGACTATTACAAGAGACAAAGAAGGACACTACATAATGATCAAGGGATCAATCCAAGAAGAAGATATAACAATTGTAAATATTTATGCACCCAACATAGGAGCATCTCAATACATAAGGCAAATCCTAACAGCCATAAAAGTGGAAATTGACGGTAACACAATCATAGTAGGGGACTTTAACACCCCACTTTCACCAATGGACAGATCATCCAAAATGAAAATAAATAAGGAAACACAAATTTCAAATGATACACTAAACAAGATGGACGTAATTGATATTTATGGACATTCCATCCAAAAACAACAGAATACACTTTCTTCTCAAGTGCTCATGGAACATTCCCCAGGATCGATCATACCTTGAGTCACAAATCAAGCCTTGGTAAATTTAAGAAAACTGAAATCATCAACTATTTCTTCTGACCAAAATGCTATGAGAGCAGATATCAATTACAGGAAAGAAAAACTGTAAAAAAAATACAAACACATGGAGGCTAAACAATACACTACTAAATAACCAACAGATCAGTTAAGAAATCAAAGAGGAAATCAAAAAATACCTAGAAACAAATGACAATGAAAACATGATGACCTAAAACCTATGGGATGCAGCAAAAGCAGTTCTAAGACGGACGTTTATAGCAATAAAATCCTACCTCAAGAAACAAGAAACATCTCAAATAAACAACATAACCTTACACCTAAAGCAATTAGAGAAAGAACAACAAAAAACCCCCAAAGTTAGCAGAAGGAAAGAAATCATAAAGATCAGATCAGAAATAAATGAAAAAGAAATGAAGGAAACGATAGCAAAGATCAATAAAACTAAAAGCTGTTTCTTTGAGAAGATACACAAAATTGATAAACCATTAGCCAGACTCATCAAGAAAAAAGGGAAAAGACTCAAATCAATAGAATTAGACATGAAAAAGGAGAAGTAACAACTGACACTGCAGAAAAACAAAGGATCATGAGAGATTACTACAATCAACTATATGCCAATAAAATGGACAACCTGGAAGAAATGGACAAATTCTTAGAAAAGCACAAATTTCTGAGACTGAACCAGGAAGAAATAGAAAATATAAACAAACCAATCACAAGCACTGAAATTGAGACTGGGATTAAAAATCTTTCAACAGGGCTTCCCTGGTGGTGCAGTGGTTGATAGTCCACCTGCCGATGCAGGGGGCACAGGTTCGTGCCCCAGTCCTGGAAGATCCCACATGCCGTGGAGCAGCTAGGCTCCGTGAGCCATGTCCACTGAGCCTGCGTGTCCGGAGCCTGTGTTCCACAAAGGGAGAGGTCACAACAGTGAGAGGCCCACATACTACATAAAAAAAAAAAAAAAAAAACCTTCCAACAAACAAAAGCCCAAGACCAGATGTCTTCACAGGCAAATCTACCATACATTTAAAGAACAGCTAACACCTACCCTTCCCAAACTATTCCAAAATATAGCAGAGGGAGGAACACTCCCAAACTCATTCTACAAAGCCACCATCACCCTGATACCAAAACCAGACAAACATGTTACAAAGAAAGGCAACTACAGGGCAATATCACTGATGAACATAGATCCTCAACAAAATACTAGCAAACAGAATTCAACAGCACATTTAAAGGATCATACACCATGATCAAGTGGGGTTTATCTCAGGAACACAAGGATTCTTCAATATATGCAAATCAATCAATGTGATATGAAGAAATTGAAGGAGAAAAAACATATGAACATCTCAATAGATGCAGAAAAAGCTTTTGACAAAATTCAACACCCATTTATGATAAAAACCCTCCAGAAAGTAGGCATAGAGGGAACTTACCTCAACATAATAAACGCCATATATGACAAACCCACAGCCAACATCATTCTCAATGGTGAAAAACTGAAACAATTTCCACTAAGATCAGGAACAAGACAAGGTTGTCCACTCTCACCACTGTTATTAAACATAGCTTGGCAAGTTTTAGCCACAGCAATCAGAGACGAAAAAGAAATAAAAGGAATCCAAATCAGAAAAGAAGAAGTAAAGCTGTCACTGCTTGCAGATGACATGATACTATACATAGAGAATCCTAAAGATGCCACCAGAAAACTACTAGAGCTAATCAATGAATTTGGTAAGGCGGCAGGTTACAAAATTAATGCACAGAAATCTCTGGCATTCCTATACACTAATGATGAAAAATCTGAAAGAGAAATTAAGGAAACACTCCCATTTACCACTGCAACAAAAAGAATAAAATAGCTAGGAATAAACCTACTTAAGGAGACAAAAGACCTGTATGCAGAAAATTATAAGATACTGATAAAAGAAATTAAAGATGATACAAACACATGGAGAGATATACCATGTTCTTGAGATATACCATGTTCTTGAATTGGAAGAATCAACATTGTCAAAATGACTATACTACCCAAAGCAATCTACAGATTCAGTGCAATCCCTATCAAATTACCAATGGCATTTTTCACAGAAGTAGAACAAAAAATTTCACAATTTGTATGGAAACACGAAAGACCCTGAATAGCCAAAGCAATCTTGAGAAAGAAAAACGGAGAAAGAAAAAACAAATCAGGCTGACTTCAGACTATACTACAAAGCTACAGTAATCAAGACAGTAAGGTACTGGCACAAACAGAAATACAGATCAATGGAACAGGATAGAAAGCCCAGAGATAAACCCACGCACATATGGTCACCTTATTTTTGATAAAGGAGGCAAGAATGAACAATGGAGAAAAGACAGCTTCTTCAATAAGTGGTGCTGGGAAAACTGGACAGGTACATGTAAAAGAATGAAATTAGAACACTCCCTAACACTATACACAAAAATAAGCTCAAAATGGATTAAAGACCTAAATGTAAGGCCAGACATCATCAAACTGTTAGAGGAAAACATAGGCAGAACACTCTATGACATAAATCCCAGCAAGATCCTTTTTGACCCACCTCCTAGAGTAATGGAAATAAAAATAAAAATACACAAATGGGACCTAATGAAACTTAAAAGCGTTTGCACAGCAGAGGAAACCATAAAGAAGACGAAAAGACAACCCTGAGAATGAGAGAAAATATTTGCAAATGAAGCAACTGACAAAGGATTAATCTCCAAAATTTACAAGGAGCTCATACAACTCAATATCAAAAAAACAAACAACCCAATCCAAAAATGGGCAGAAGACTTAAATAGGCATTTTTCCAAAGAAGATATACAGATAGCCAACAAACACATGAAAGGATGCTCAACATCACTAATCATTAGAGAAGTGGAAATCAAAACTACAATGAGGTATCACCTCACACGGGTCAGAATGGCCATCATCAAAAAATTTACAAACAATAAATGCTGGAGAGGGTGTGGAGAAAAGGGAACCCTCTTGCACTGTTGGTGGGAATGTAAATTGGTACAGCCAGTATGGAGAACTGTATGAAGATTCCTTAAAAAACTAAAAATAGAATTACCATATGACTCAGCAATCCCACTACTGGGCATATACCCTAAGAAAACCATAATTCAAAAAGAGTCACATACCACAATGTTCATTGCAGCTCTATTTACAATAGTCAGGACATGGAAGCAATCTAAGTGTCCATCGACAGATTAATGGATAAAGAAGGTGTGGCACGTATATACAATGGAATATTACTCAGCCATAAAAAGAAACAAAATTGAGTTATTTGTGGTGAGGTGGATGGCCGGAGAGTCTGTCATACAGCGTGAAGTAAGCCAGAAAGAGAAAAACAAATACTGTATGCTAACACATATATATAGAATCTAAAAAAAAAAAAAAAGGTTCTGAAGAACCTAGGGGCAGGAGAGGAATAAAGACACAGACATAGAGAATGGATTGAGGACACCGGGAGGGGGAAGGGTAAGCTGGGACGAAGTGAGAGAGTGGTATGGAGTTATATATACTACCAAACGTAAAATAGCTAGCTAGTGGGAAGCAGTTGCATAGCACAGGGAGATCAGCTCAATTCTTTGTGACCACCTAGCAGGGTGGGATAGGGAGGGTCGGAGGGAGGCCCAAGAGGGAGGAGATATGGGGGGATATATGTATATGTATAGCTGATTCACTTTGTTATAAAGCAGAAACTAACACACCAATGTAAAGCAATTATACTCCAATAAAGATGTTAAAAAATATAAAATAAAATAAAATTTAGAAAAGTATTATGTGGTAGTCAACTGCAAAGAAAAGAATTGCTAAACAGTACTTATACACTGAACATGACCGGTATTACTCTCCTGTGGAATTCATTCTGTTGCTTTCTTACATGGCTTCCCTCAGTAACACTCGATAGGCTGAAAATGATAGGAAAAAACATGTATGATTTGGCTTAACTTTCACGTGGCACTGGTAAAGTAGTTAAATTGGAAAGGTAAGAATAACAGAATTCTAGAGTGTTACTGAGAGCACACTGCAATTCCCTTAGCGGATATTTACTGAGTACCTATTACTTACCAAACACTATGTAAGATACTAGGGGTTTAATAGTGACAAGATGGACAAGTTACTTCCTGCCAGAGAGTTTAAAGTTTAATGAAAGATACGGACAAATAACCAATAATAATACATTTTGATAAATGCTGTAATGAGTAGTTCTCAACTGGGGGCAATTCTGCACCACCCCCCTCAGGGTCATTTGGCAGTGTCTGGAGGTATCTTTGGTTATCAGAACTTGGGGGAGAGGGATGTGCTACTGGAATCTAGTGGGTAGAGGCCAGAGATGCTGCTAAATATCCTATAACGTGGAGGACAATCTCTAAAACAAAGAATTATGTACATCAAAATGTCAATCATGCCAAGGTTGAGAAACCCTGTTTTTAAAGTACATAAGAGGTACATCAAATCTAGACATGGGAGATCAGAGATTTTCTAGAGACAGTGGCATGAAGGATGAAAAAATATCCAAGCAATGGTGTGGAGAAGAATTTGCATGGCATGTACAGAGACCCAGAGGCTAGAAAAAGCATGGCATAAACACAGGGATTAATAGCCATCACCATCACCACAACTACTTAGAGTTTCTATAAGATAACAGATATAAATTTTAAAATACAGTCCTCATTAAAATCCTATGTGTCAGATATTATTTCCATTTCACATATGAAGAAAAACTGAGGCACAGAGAATTAAATAACTTGCCCAAGGTCACACAGCTGGTGAATGGGGGAGCTGGAAGTTGAATCTAGGTCTCGCTAACTCTACTAAGACCATGACCAACCTCTAAATTCTACTGCCTTTCCAAGCTGACAGGGGCTGAGTTTGTTGGAGGAGAGTAAAAAGTGACACTAAAGGTCGAAAGGAAGCACATTAGGACAGACCTCATAAGCATGTGAAGTAGTTTGGAGATTACCCTGAAGGCAGTGGGAAATCACTGATGGATTTTAAATCAGAGAGTCACATGATCAAATCTGCTTTGAAGAAAGATCACTTCTAGCTGCATTGTAGGGAATGGAGTGAAGGAAAAGAGACAAGGGATGTTATAATTCATGAATCCAGAGATGATGGTATCCTGAACAAGAAAGGTGACAGTGAGGAAAGAATTCAAGCAAACTTCAGGGATTAAAACTCCTATTTAGTGATTGGTTGGAAGCCAAAGGAGAGGATGACATCCAGTTCCCAATCAGGGCATGACAGTGGACAAAAGTGCCATTCAGTGGGTATACAACACAGCTGTTTTGATGAAGTGAATATAATGAATTTAGTTTGAGATCATAAAATTCACATCTAAATGGAAAGGGAAGAGGAACAGCCTGAAGATAATAGATAAAATGAGATATGAGAGGAGGTAGAAGAACTGGAGGCAGTTATGAGGACACTGAGTAGATTCAACTGAGATAGGGAGGAAGAGAAAAGGCTCTGGTCAGAGAGATCAGTTTTAGAGTTTGAGATCTCGTGGACCCTTCAGTTCATGTGGGAGTTACAGAAGAACAGAGAAAATGTTAGAGTTAAGGAAAGCAAAGTGTGTTGGGACTAAGATGTTGCATATGATAACAGTATGGATGTGGAAACCTTTCAGAATGATGAAAAGAAATAAAGTAGAGGGTGCTATGGACTGAATGTGTGTGCCTCTCCAAAAGTCACATGTAGAAATCTAACCCCCAATATGATGGAATTAGATGGTGGGCCCTATGGGAGGTGATTAGGTCATGAAGGTGGAGCCCTCATGAATGGGATTAGTGCCCTTATAAAACAGACTTCAAAGAGTTCCCTTGCCCCTTCCACCATGTGAAGACACAGTGAGAAGTCAGCTGTTTATGAACCAGAAAGTGAGCTCTCACCAAACACCGAATCTACTGGTGCCTTGATCTTGGACTTCCCAGAACTGTGAGAAATAAGTGTTTGTTGTTTAAGCCACCCTGTCTAAGGTGTCTTTGTTATAGCAGCCTGAAAGGACGTGACAAGGGGGAAAAGTGTCAGAGGCTAAAGCTCTTAAAAAGTGTCAAAGATCTTACAACTATTTTATAAACCCAAGTGATGGATGATTTTCTTTAAAAAAAATGTCAAATAGTGTCTTCTATATTGAGAGTTTATATTGATTAAAATTAGGGAGAGAAGAATCAACGATGATTTCAAAGAGAAGTGGTAAACTAATTTCAAAGAGGAGTTAGGAGTAGGTACGAAAGCAAAGGCCTGGAAACAGCAGTATGGGGTGATATGAATGCTGACCCCTCCATCACAGCCACAAGAGATGAAATGAACAGCAAAGGGCTTCACTGGAGGTTTTGAGGGCCATAACATCAGCAAGGGACAGCTAGAGTCAGTCTCCAAATGAAGAAGTAAGAGTGTTTGAGGAAACAAAATACGCTAGGGCATTTGGTCAGAATGAATATAAGTTTCAAAAGGCATAGGGGCATTATGAGGGTCAAATGGTCTAGGAAGAGTTAAAGATGACCTGGATAGAGATAAATGGGTAAGGCAATGACTGAGGAGCAGCTTAATATAAAGTTGATTAGCCCAATAGTTTAATAAAATAGTGATGCTACTATATGGCTTAGACCAATGCTATCTAAAGCATTTTTTGTGATAATGGAAATGTTCTATATCTGCACTGACCAATACAGTAATCACTAGCTACATGTGGCTACTAAGTACTTGAAGCGTGGCTAGTGTGTTTAGGGAAAATACATAGCAACTTTAATGGTTTAAGGTGTGGCCCCCAAACACAGCAATGAATCATCAGTAACCTCCTACTATTCAAAGTGCTTAGAACACTGCCTGATCACTAAGTGTTAACTATTACTGTCATTATCATTATCATTAAATGTGTTTGACTTAAGCACACAATGGATACAGACTCATAGCTAAAGATGCTATTAAGTACACATATATTATTATTGTGGCATATCTGGATGTTCTCAAACTTTCCCAGGTATAGAGGAAAAACATCTGTCTTCACATACATGAGCATACACAAATGGGTGACTATGGGTGCTAATAGTTTGACTTCGCATTAAAAGTTATCGGCAAATAAAAAGATTAAGCATACAAGTCTCTCACAGTACTGTATCACATCATAATACTATTCTTTCAATAGTGATACAGCAAGAGAATTTGCAGGGGAATAAGAATTCTCCAAAGAGCAAATTTGTTTAATTTAGAAAGTCAACATTAACAAACTGGTATTCACTTTGTGTGTTTGGAAAAAAGGGTTTAGTTATGGAGAATAACCAAACAAATACTCAGAAAAGAAAAAAAAGGCAATTATGGCATGCCTTTGTTTTAATTTTATTAGACTTACCTTGGTTTTCTCAAAGTTGGCCTCCTCAGTCATTTGCACAGCTTGTTTCACCTGCTCATAAGCACTGACTTCTCTTTGCTGCACCTCTGTCAAGCTGCTCCTCACGGAAACTAGTGCAGACATTAAGTCATCTCTTTCTCTGTCAGCACAAAAAGAATATTGAAAACAACAAATGATCAAATGATCGTGTATTCATACGTCAGGAAAAAAAAGCATTAATATGTATTAGAAGAAGAGCCAGGGCAGGCCAGCTCAGCACATATTCAAGCACACCCCAGAGAAAGACCCTCTGTCCTCACTTGGTGAGGGGCAGGCAGAGCAGCCAGAAAAGCCGTGAGCGTTCATGGCAGGACTGCATCCATGTGGGATAATAACCAATTATGGAGAGGACTGGCACACTGAGGGCTGGAGAGGGAAGCCCAAAAAAGAGGAAATAATTTAAAAATTTAAAATGTGGGGGGCAGAAAAGGAGAAAAAAGTAATAAAGTAGGGAAGGTGGGGATTGTACTTCAAAGTAGAAGTAACCATGGTAAGAAGGGACTACTGAGATTTTGTTTACACTGCCGAGTCTCCTCTCTAATAGAACAAACATATGTCCTTTCCTTTTCATCTTCCTTCACAATCCTCTTTTTCACCCTTCTCTATGAATTAAAAACTTTCACCTACTTATGAACATATTTCTTCTTTCAATGGGTAGTACTGTTGAATCACTCAAGTGCCCTGGTTACACATATAATGTTCATCATTTTACAAAATCTTATCCCACGGGTTTTGACACTTGCCTAGATCCATCCCTTCCTTAGCAATTTTCAGAAGTACCCTAGGCTAAGCTATTTCTTGGGGATAGAATTGAACTGAATGCCAAAATGCGTTGGCATGTAAAATAGTAAGGATCCAATCTTATGGATTAAATAAATCCATATAAAAGTCTACATGGCCAGCCCAATGCCAGGCCTGAGTGAGCCTCTCACAATGGGAAATTTTACAAATTTACATGATGTGAGAATGAGAGGGCAGTTCTCCAAGCTACCATCTTCCAAGGCAAAAGTTCTTTAACTGCTTAAAAATACCATGGGAATATTTTGATGAATATGATCAAGGAGTTTTTCAAACAAAACAAGCAATACAGCATTAACTCTGTAACATGCCATCATGATCCAGATGAAAGAGCAGCTGAGACAGAAGATGAGGTAAGAAGCATGGGTGTCAGTTCTGGGATGAACTAACGAGCATGTAGTATTTAAGGAGCCTAGTGTAACAATCAGAGCAAAAAGGAGAAAGTCCCTGAATAATCTTGGCCAATGTTTAAAATAAGGAAAAGAGAGAGTTGGGCTGATATATACATGAGCTTCATCTTGAAATATGGAGTGCCTAAGAAGTGCCTTTAATTCTTAAGTTATTCCACAGTTGCTAGCAGTTTTAAGCTTTATTAAGCATTGTTAATAAGTATTATCACTGTTTTTAAAAAGAAAGTCTAGAGGGCTAACTACGACATTTCCTTCTTCCTCATTTCTGGGAAGTTCCTATTCATAGTCTTTCAAAGCCAGCTATACAGAAGACTGCCAATCAAACAGCCCCAAGTCACAAGCTGGACTGAAGTCCCAGGATAGTACAGTAGTAATCATTTCTCCTGTCTGAAAAGTACATTGAAGCTCCTCCAAGGCACTATGAGCTACAGAAAGGAATTTAATATAAAGCAGTTCCACCCTGATTCCCATTTGAAAGTATTTTGATCATTAAGAAAGAAAGAGCGGTTATTATTGCTCTTACCTACTTCATGACATAATGAGGTCTGAGTGGAAGGCAGAAATTAAAAAATACTATAAGGACTTCAAACCAACTTTTAAATTATATCCAATGTACTCAGCAGCTGTTAAGTATTCTCTCCAAAAAGTCCCAAGTGCCCTAACAAAACACCACAAACATATGGGTTGTCTGGTCTCCAAGTTGTGCCTGATCCTCTCCTTTTCAGCTGCCCAATGTTATGTCACAGAGTCAATAAATTACATGCTAAAAAATCAACAACGTAGCTTAAAACTAGTGTTACAATACTACATTTTGAATAGAGACCAGGAAACTCTTTTGATTTATCATATTTGGGATATAACTTTTTAAAAATCCATTTTAGAGTCATGCAGGAAATACTATGATACAGTTCTTTGAGGGTTCAGGCTTCTAATTATGTTTCAAACTAGAAATCCAAACGTAAAAAGTTTTGGTCACTCTTCAAAGTCAGCATACACTCAGTATTCAGCACTCTGCATTAGTAAACTGAAAGAAACTGAACACCAGCTTAGGTCATATAGACAAAGATTTTCATTTATAATAAAAGCAGAAACCTTCCATAGTATACTGTTATTAAGGTAGAACATGAGCCAATGACATGCTGACAAAGCAGAAAACCGAACTGAGAAGGTTAACATTTATTTTAAGAGGCTAAGAGCTGAAATTTAGGATAGAGACAAAGAAATATATAACTGAGCAAGAATCTAATTTCTAAATGACTGCCAGACTTGGAATCAATGTAAACACTGTAGCTTCCTTTCAAAATATTTTTCTCATGACCTAAAAGGATAATATGAAATGCAATATAATAGGGGGAAAAAAGTTTTTTATTTGTTGATTGGTTTTGTCAGACTTAGTTTATCTTAGACTATCCTCTTTATCTGCATGACTTTGAATATGCTTTTTCCATTTAAAAATTAATTTTCATTACTTTCTCCTTATAATAAATTAATTACCAATATGGTTAGAGACCTATTTAAAACATACTTTCCATTTCAATGCCTTCTTCTACTTCTCCAGTGGTAATCACTGTTAAATATTGTGTGTTTATTCTTTCATATCTTTTTCTATGCATATGTATGAACCTGGAGAAAATATATAATAAGGTTGTGAATGGACCTCTGAAAGAATACAAACAGTTTCATACCAGGTATGTCTTTCTCATCTTGTTTTATTTTTTTCCTTCAACAACATATTTTGGAGCTTAGTCCCACATTAGTACATATAGATCTACTTCAATCATTTTTTTTGGCTGTGCATAAAATTTCATAGTTATCTCAACTGCAGTTTAGTTATTCTTCTTTGAAGGATATTTAGGTTGTTCACATCTAAAAGAAAAACCTCTTGTTTTCTCCTACACCCAGTTTCTGTATTCACAACACTTCTGATACCACATGTGTAGGTTTTCCACATACAGCACTTCTCTTAATTCTCAGTGGACACTAACTCAATTCTGACACTATCTGCCTGGAGTTGGTGCAGACCCCACAGGTTAAGGCTCAGTCCCACAAAACTGTCCTCCACTTTAGGTGCCAACTGCAAGTCCCAGGTATCTTGTATCTCTGACCAACTGGCCAGAAATCATGGGCTCCCATGACCCCTTCTAGGATTAAATACTTTGCTAGAACAGTTCACAGAACTGAGGAAAGTGTTTTCCTTACTATTTCCCCTTTATCATAAAAGACCCAACTCATGAACAGATAAACAGAAGAGATGCCTAGGGCAAGGTATGTGGGAAGGGGTGTGGACCTTCCATGCCCTGTCTGGGAGTGTCACCCTCTACCACCTCAATGTTTTGACCAATCCAGAAGCTCCCTAAACTCCATTGTTTAGGGTTTTTATAGAAGTTCCATAGGCATGCTTGATTAAATCACTGCCATTTGTGACTGGACTCCATCTCCAGCCCTTCCCCTTCCTAAAGGTTGGGGAGTAGAGACAGAAAATTCCAATCTTCTAATCATATGGATGGTTTCTGTGGCAACCAGCACTCCCATCCTTAGTGGGTTTCCAAAAGTCATCTACTTAACATAAACTCAGGAGTGGTTGAAATGGGCTTCTTAAGAATAACAACCTATTTCAGAAGCAGGGAACAAAACCCAAATATTAGTACAAACTATGTACCTATTACTTTTACCACTTAGAAAAATATAAGAGTTTTAGGAGCTCTATGCAAGGAACAGGAGATGAAGACCAAAATACATATTTCTTATTAAATCACAATATCATGATACCATCACAAATAATGCTGCAAAAAGAGTTCCTACAAATGCCCCATTATGCACATACATACATTCTCTATGGTAGATTTTGAAATGTGTAATACATAATTTAAATATTAATGAATAGTGCTAAATTACTCTTCAAAGTAGTGTCAATTTATAGTTCCACCAGCAGGGTATGAAAATACACACTTATTCATAGCCTCATCGTTCTTCAGACCTTTTTAAAATGTTCACCAATTTGATAGTTGGCATTTTTAAAATGGTATTTCCTTGAATAATAACAGAATGAATACCTTTTAAAATAAGATAACAGTTGCAAAGAAGAACTAGGTGAAGTGGAGATAAGCAGTCTCTAATAAAGAGTTCAAGGTAATGATCATAAACATGCACAATGAATTTGGGAGGAAAGTGGATGAACACAGGAATATGTTTAACAAAAACTTAGAAAATACAAAAAGAATCAAACAGAGCTGAAGAATATATAACTGAAATTTAAAAATACACTAGAAGGAATCAATAGTAGGTTAGATAATACATAAGAAATATCAGCAAACTGGAAGACAGAGTAGTAGACACACACACACACATGAGAAAGAAGTACAAACAAGAAACTAAAAATAGTCATAAAATGAAAAAGGAAAATAGCAAAGAAGAAGGGACAGAAAAGAACTTCAAGAATAACCCCAAAACAATGAACAAAATGGCAATGAATACAGACTTATCACTAATTACTTTAAATGTAAATGGACTAAAGCCTCCAATCTAAAGACACAGAGTGGCTGAATGGATACAGAAACAACACCTGTATATATGCTGCTTACAAGAAACTCACTTCAGATCTAAAGACACACACAGATTGAAAGTGAGAGGATGGAAGAAGATAATCCATGCAAATGAAAATCAAAACAAAGCTGGGAGCACAATACTTTTATCAGACAAAATAGACTTCAAAACAAAGAGTGTAACAAGAGACAAAGAAGGACATTATATAACGATCAAGGGATTGATCCAAGAAGATGATATAACAAGTATAACTATATATGCACCCAACATAGGAGCACCTAAATACATAAAGCAAATATTAACAACCATAAAGGGAGTTACTGACACAATAATAGAAGTGGACCTTAATATCCCACTTAAATCAATGGACAGATCATCCAAACAGAAAAATCAATAAGGGAACACTGTCCTTATATGATACATTAGACCAAATAACTTAATAGATATATGTGGAACATTTCATCCAAAACCAGCAGATTATACATTCTTTCCATTCTCCAGGACAGATCACATGCTAGGACATGAAACAAGCCTCAGTAAATTAAAAAAAAATTGAAATCATATCAAGCATCTTTTCTGACCTTGAAATCACCTATGAGGAAAAAAAAAACTACAAAAAACACAAATACATGGAGTATAAACAATATGCTAAAAACAACCAATGGGCCACTGAAGATATCAAAGAAGAAATAAAAAATATCTGTAGATAAAGGAAAATGAAAACACAATGATCCAAAGTCTATGGGATGCAGCAAAAGCAGTTCTAAGAGGGAATTTTATAGAGATACAAACCTACTTCAGAAAACAAGAAAAATCTCAAATAAATAACCTAACCTTATACCTAAAGGTAGTAGAAAAAGAAGAACAAAAGCCAAAGTTAGCTGAAGGATAGAAATCATGAAGATCAGAGTAGAAATAAACGAAATAGAGACTAAAACAACAATAGAAAAGATGAATGAGAAGTTACAACCAACACCACAGAAACCCAAAGGATTATAATAAATTATTATGAACAATATTATGCCAATAAAATGAACAACCCAGAAGAAATGGGCAAATTCCCAGAAATGTACAATCTCCCAATACTGAACCAGAAAGAAATAGAACATATGAATAGACCAATTACTCATAATGAAATTGAATTAGTAATTTAAAAAATCTCCCAACAAACCAAAGTCCAGGACCAGGTGGCTTCACAGGTGAATTCTACCATATGTTCAGAGAAGAGTTAATACCTATCCTTCTCAAACTATTCCAAAAAAACTGCAGAGGAAGGAACTCTTCCAAGCCCATTTTATGAGGCCAGCATCACCCTGACACCAAAACCAGACTGAAGAACCTAGATGGAAATTAAATACCCTCAGCAAAATACTAGCAAACCAAATCCAACAATACATTAAAAGGATCATACACCATGATCAAATGGGATTTATCCTAGGAATGAAAGGATTTTTCAATATCTGCAAATCAATCAGTGTGATACACCACATTAACAAACTGAAGAATAAAAACCATATGATCATCTCAGTAGATGCAGAAAAAGCTTTCTGACAAAATTCAACATTCATTTATAATAAAACCTCTCCAGAAAAAAACGTTTAGAGGGAATATACCTCAACATAATAAGGGCCATATATGATAAGCCCACAACTAACATCACAATCAACAGTGAAAAGCAGAAAGCATTTCCTCTAAGATCAGGAATAAGACAAGGATTCCCACTCTCACCACTGTTTTTTTTGGGGGGGGCAGGGGGAGCAGAGAAAGGTTTATTGCAGGGCCATGCAAGGAAAATGGGGGACTGATCCCCCAAAAAACCCTAACTCCCTGAACGGTTTCAGCAAAATATTTTTAAGGGCAAGCTGAGGGAGGGGTGAGTTTGGTTGTTGCAAACTTCTTGGTGCAGGAATCCTTCGTCCATGAAGGTTAGGTCACAATGTTCCTGTAAACCTCCAACAAAACAAATGTTACTCTCTGTTCTTCAACTTTTTATCTCTATATGAATGGAAAAGTGTTATACTCTTAAAGGTCAGAGCCTTGAGAATGCGCTATCCTGTATACTTTAGGCTATAGGCAACATTATTAACTTGAAGCAAAAGCCATAGAATACAAAGGTTAAAATAAAAGGAACAGATTTTATATGGAGTCAGATTTGTTCTTCCCTATCACAGTATCAGACTCAAGGACACCACCACCTAGTCTCAAAACAGTATCTGCTGGCAGCTGCCACCTGCAACCTGATGGTCTCAAGGTCCCTCCTTGTAACTAAGCAATCATTTCAAGCCCCAGCCAATCGTTGCTTAACAGGCACCCTTACTTCTTTTTTTTTTTAATAAATTTATTTATTTATTTATTTATTTTGGCTGCATTGGTTTTTTTTTTTTTAACATTTTTATTGGAGTATAATTGCTTTACAATGGTGTGTTAGTTTCTGCTTTATAACAAAGTGAATCAGCTATACATATACATATATCCACATATCTCTTCCCTCTTGCATCTCCCTCCTTCCCACCCTCCCAGCTGGTCACAAAGCACTGAGCTGATCTCCCTGTGCTATGTGACTGCTTCCCACGAGCTATCTATTTTACATTTGGTAATGTATATATGTCCATGCCACTCTCTCACTTTGTCCCAGCTTACCCTTCCTGCTCCCCATGCCCTCAAGTCCACTCTCTAGTAGGTCTGCGTCTTTATTCCCGCCTTGCCCCTAGGTTCATGACCTTTTTTATTCTTAGATTCCATATATATGTGTTAGCATACAGTATTTGTTTTTCTCTTTCTGACTTACTTCACTCTGTATGACACACTCTAGGTGCATCCACCTCACTACAAATAACTCAATTTCGTTTCTTTTTATGGCTGAGTAATATTTTTTTAACATCTTTACTGAAGTATAATTGCTTTACAAATGGTGTGTTAGTTTCTGCTTTATAACAAAATAAATCAGTTATACATATACATATGTTCCCATATCTCTTCCCTTTTGCGTCTCCCTCCCTCCCACCCTCCCTATCCCACCCCTCTATGTGGTCACAAAGCACCAAGCTGATCTCCCTGTGCTATGTGGCTGCTTCCCACTAGCTAGCTATTTTACGTTCGGTAGTGTATATTATGTCCATGCCACTCTCTCACTTTGTCCCAGCTTACCCTTCCCCCTCCCCATATCTTCAAGTCCATTCTCTAGGCCTGTGTCTTTATTCCCGTCTTGCCTCAAGGTTCTTCATGACTTTTTTTTTTCTTAGATTCCATATATATGTGTTAGCATACGGTATTTGTTTTTCTCTTTCTGACTTACTTCACTCTGTATGACAGACTCTAGGTCCATCCACCTCACTACAAATAACTCAATTTCATTTCTTTTTATGGCTGAGTAATATTCTATTGTATACATGTGCCACATCTTCTTTATCCATTCATCTGTCAATAGACACTTACGTTGCTTCCAAGTCCTGGTTATTGTAAGTAGAGCTGCAATGAACATTGAGGTACATGACTCTTTTTGAATTATGGTCTTCTCAGTGTATATGCCCAGTAGTGGGATTGCTAGGTCATATGGTAGTTCTATTTTTAGTTTTTTAAGGAACCTCCATACTGTTCTCCATAGTGGCTGTATCAATTTACATTCCCACCAGCAGTGTATGAAGGTTCCCTTTTATCCACACCCTCTCCAGCATTTATTGTTTGTAGATTTTTTGAAGATGGCCATTCTGACTGGTGTGAGATGATACTTGCAGCTCCACTTATTCTACACAGTCAACTTATTTAATTTTGACTCTCACCACTTTTATTCAACATAGTATTGGAAGTCCTAGCCACAGTAATCAGACAAGAAATAAAAGGAATCCAAATTGGAAAGGAAGAAGTAAAACTGTCATTGTTTGCAGGTCATGTGATACTATATGTAAAAAATCCCCAAGATGCCACCAAAAAAATAATAGTCATCAATGAATTCAGTAAAGTTCTAGGATACAAAATTAATATACAGAAATCTGCTGAATTTCTATACATTAACAATAAACTATCAGAAAGAGCAATTAAGAAAACAATCCAGTTTCCCATCGCATTAAAAAGAATAAAATACCTAGAAATAAATCTAACTAAGGAGGTAAAAGACCTATAATTGGACAGCTATAAAACACTAATGAAAGAAACTGAAGATGGCAGAAAAAATGGAAAGATATCCCCTGTTCATGGATTGAAAGAATTAATATTGTTAAAATGTCCATAGTACCCAAGGTAATCTACAGATTCAATGCAATCCCTATCAAGATGCCAATGGCATTTTTCACAGAACCAGAGAAAATAATTCTAAAATATGTTTGGAAACACAAAAGACCCTGAATAGACAAAACAATGTTGAGAAAGAAGAATAGAGATGAAGGTATCACACTCCCTGATTTCAAACCATACTACAAAGCTACAGTAATCAAAACAATATGGTACTGGCACAAAAATGGACACATAGACCAATGGAACAGAATAGAGAGCCCAGAAATAAACCCATGCTTACGTGGTCAGTTAATCTATGACAAAGTAGCCAAGAACATACAATGGGGAAAAGACAGCCTCTTCAATGAATGGTGTTAGTAAACCTTGACAGCTACATGCAAAAGAGTCAAACTGGACTGCTTTTTCACACCATAAACACAAATAAACTGAAAATGGATTAAAGAATTAAATGTAAGACCTGCAACTATAAAACTCCTAGAAGAAAACATAGCCAGTATGCTCTTTGACATTGGTCTTAGCAATATTTTTTGATACATCTCACAAGGGAAACAAAACAAAAATAAACAAGTGTGACTACATTAAACTAAAATGCTTTTACACAGTGAAGGAAACTATCAACAAAATGAAAAGGCAGCCTACTGAATGGGAGAAGATATTGGCAAACTATGTATCTGATAAGGGGTTAATATCCAAACAATATATCTGATAAGGGGTAAATATCCAAAGAACTCATGCAACTCAACATAAAAAAATAACCTGATTAAAAACTGGGCAGAGGACCTGAATAGACATTGTTCCAAAGAATTCAAATAGATGGCCAACAGCCACATGATAAGATGCTCAGCAACACTAATCATCAGGAAAATGCACAATTAGATAGCACTTCATACCTGTCAGAATGGTTATCATCAAAATGACAACAAATAACAAGTGTTGGCAAAGATGTGGAGAAAAGGCAACTCTAGAGCACTGTTGTTGGAAATGTAAATTAGTAAGCCATTAGGTAAAACAGTATGGAAGTTCCTCAAAAAATTAAAAGTAGAACTACTATAGGATCCAGCAATTTCACCTCTGGGTATTTTTCAGAGGAAAACAAAAACAGAAATTCAAAAGGATGTATGCACCCCTATGCTCATTGCAGCCTTATTTCCAATAGCCATGATATAGAAGAAACGTACATGTCCATCAACAGATGAATGGATTAAAGAGTATGTGATGTATGTGTGTATATACACATACATAAACAGTGAAATATTACTCAGCCATACAAAGGAATAAAATCTTGCCATCTGCAATAATATGGATGGACTTAGAGGGTATTATGCTAACTAAAATAAGTCACACAGAGAAAAGACAAATACCATATGATTTCACTTATGTGTGGAACCTGAAAAACAAGACAAAACAAAACAAAACAAATGAACAAACATAACAGGATAGAAACAGACTCATAGATACAGAGAACAAACAGGGAGTTTCCAGAGAGGAGGAGTTTGGAAGGATGAGTAAAACAGGTGAGATTAAGCACTACAAACTTCTAGTTACAAAATAAATAAGTCAAAAGGAGGAAATGTACAGCATGGGGAATATAGTTAATAATATTGTAATAATTTCGCATGGTGACAGATATTACTAGACTTATTGTGGTGATCATTTTGCAAATGTATAGAATTATCAAACCACTATGCTGTACACCTGGAACTAACATAATATTGTGACTATGTATTTATGTACTATGACATAGTATTACACTTCAATTAAAAAAAAAGAATGAATACTTCCTCATGTATTATCTTCCTCTTTTATTGCTTACCAGTTCCTAATCTATATCCACTTTGCAACTGGGCAGTTTTTCTTTTCTGTTTCTTTCAAAGGAAATTATTTATACATTGTACCAAAATTTTTGTTATATAAAATGTAAATATTTTCCCATCTTTTTAGTTTGCAATATTGTATCACAAGGATGTTTTGTTTTAATGGAGTCGAGTTTATCTTTTTTTTTTCCTTCATGACTCTCACTTTCCTCATCATGCTCAGAACTTTAATTAGCCCAAGGCCATTAAGATATTTTTCTATATTTTCTTCTAATACTTTTGTAGTCTAGAAGCATATCTAGGTCTTTAAACCACCTTGAATTTACTTTTGTGAAGTATGATTCCATTATTTTTTTCAAATATAAACAAGCAAATTTTTTTTTTTTTCGGTACGCGGGTCTCTCACTGTTGTGGCCTCTCCTGTTGCGGAGCACAGGCTCTGGACGCACAGGCTCAGTGGCTATGGCTCATGGGCCTAGCCGCTCTGTGGCATGTGGGATCTTCCCAGACTGGGGCACGAACCTGTGTCCCCTGCATCGGCAGGCGGACTCTCAACCACTGCGCCACCAGGGAAGCCCAACAAGCAAATTTTTAACTTCTCTGAGCCTCAGTTTCCTTAGTTGTAAAATGAGGGTAATGTATTTACCTCACCAATGCTTTACTAAGATTAAAAGAGATTGTTTTTAAATTTCCTGGCACAGTCCTTGGCATATAAGAAATGTTTACTACACGTTACTTGTATCTGAAAATATATTTAACAAACTTAATAAATTGTCATTATGTTAAATATATATGAGTAAGTTAATAATATATTTAAGAATTAATATAATATTTAACAAAAAGCAGGACTACCACTGTAGATCATGAAAACTACCACTGGAGAAATGCAGTTTTTATACAACAGACAATAGGTTAGTCATATGTAGAAACCATGGCTACCAGACATTTTGACTGCTTCTAAAGTATGCAAGGTACAGAAGGGTTTTAATATTTATAGAGCATTTACAATATGGCAGAAACTGTTTTAAGCACTATATAGGTATTCTTTCAATGTCCCCTCAAAAATAACACTATTAGGTACTTTTATCTCCATTTTCAAATGGGGGAATTGAGGCATGAGAAATTAAGTAATTTTTGTGAGGTTACATAGTAAGTTATCAGTAGAACCAAAGTATGGACCCAGGCAGATTGACTCAAAAGCTAGTGCTCTAGTCACAAGGCTAAGCTGCCTCTATAATATCCCAAGAGGTAAGTATTATTCCCTCAAACAAAAGAAGACTCCAAACTTAGGGAAGTAAAGTCATTTGTCCAAAGTTCAAAACCAACTTTATTGACCAAGTCTTTCGACTCCCAACACCAGTTCCAATCAGACAATCTCTGATGTTAAGCAATAAATGCCAAAATGCCTGTAGGCCAGGTACTCTGCTAGAAGCCAGGGATACAGAAATAAACAAACACAGTTGCTGTCTGCAAGTATACACAATATATTATAAAATTACAGGAGGAAGGAGCCTAAATCAATTGAGGACAAAATGGGGTGAGGCTGGTGAGAGAATACTTCTAAGAGGAAGTGATGTTTGAACTATTTAAATGAACCCAAACAGACAGAGAGAGGTGACCTTGAGCATAGAGAAAAGTAGAAGGCATGTGAGAGAGAACACCCTCTATAAATCATCATTGGATGGTATATTAAATAATAATTCTCAACTTCTACAGAATATAATTTTCATAGGAAAGGGCTTCCTCTGGAATACTGAAAACAAAACAAAAAAGATGTACACAGAAAATTGTAGTATTTCAGCCTAGATGAAAACTTTGACTCCATAAAAGCTCATTTGTAATTTGTCCTTAGTCGATCCTCAAATATTAATAATGGGATATAGTGGGCCCTTCTTCCAGTGTACTCATAATATTCTTCATAACAGTCACATGATAAAAACTTGATAAAAACTCACTTTACCTATACTACAGCAGGGATATCCAAAATAAGGCAAAATCGAAAGAATTCCTCTCAAACTCAGTTTTGTTATGAATAGTGCTGGATTTGCAATTATAGAGTTATAGAAATGAACAGAATTATAAAGGTTATCTATTTAAATTCTCTCATTTCAGATGAGACTGAAACCAAGGAAGATAAAATTATTTGTCCAAAATGACATGGCTATACACAGTTGGCAGAACCCACATATTCTGTCTTTAAGAAAGCTACAATGAAGGGACCTTTTAAAATCCATTTTATTTGAAGCTTAACATGCGATTTAGCATGGGGATAAAAAACTACTGTGCCCATTTAAAGACATGAGTCTCCATGTTGCCAAAGACTACACATATAGAAACATACTTACTTAGACAGTCTTTCAATGGTCTGCATGTGAACATTATTGTGGGTTTGGGAAAGAACAGCTTCATGCTGAGCACATTTCAAACAAAGACCACCAACACGGTTAGAAATATTAGCAGCAAGAAGAGACTCCTTATGCTTTAGTCGCTCTTTAAGATCTTCACAATTTTTCTGATATTCAACTAGGTCTTTCCTAAAAAGAAGGGAAAAAAGCTCTAGCAAATGGCCAGATAAAAGTATACTACTTCTAAATGTATCATCATACTGATAACTACTATCATTTACTGGTGCTTACCTTATTAGGTGCTTTACATACAGTACCTTGTTATTTCTTACCACAGCCCTAAAATGTAGGTGTGATTATCCTAATTGACACTCTGAATAAAATGAGCCTTGAAAATATTAAATTTCAATTTGTTTTAAGATTTTAACAGATTAGTCTGCCTCTGATACTGGCTTTCTTTTCACAGGATCCTATCTCCATGCAAAAAGATAAAACTCCAAACACAAATCCTAAATAGTTTCTCTTAATAAAGGGGTGGAGCAACATAACACAATATCCTTGAATTGAGGGAAATACCCAATCCCATTTCAAATGTTAACCCCTTAAAATTTGTAAAGACAACCTTAAAAGATCACATAAAGAAAATGGATTTTATGCATGAGTAATTTATTACTGTTCATTTTTCTTCAGTTAAAAAAAAAAAAAGAAAATTATCCATAGAGACACAGATGTAGAGAACAAACGTATGGACACCAAGGGGGGAAAGCAGTGGGTGGGGGAGCAGTGATGGTGGTGGGATGAATTGAGAGATTGGGATTGACATATATACACACTAATATGTATAAAATGAATAACTAATAAGAATCTGCTGTATAAAAAAATAAATTAAATTAAATTCAAAAAAAACTATCTAATCTACAAAGAACTGCTTCAAAAGAGAGTGGGCTACAGAAAGAAGTTAGATAGAACTTGCCAGACATAAGATTTCATAAGTAGCAGCTATTAGCTGGAAATATGCAACTTGGTAAAGAAAAGGCTGAGGAACTGTGTATGTGTGTTCTTTGTTTGTTTGTTTTAATGGGATAGCTCTTGGATGAGGTTTTTCTCCAAGTTGACTTGTCAAGGATTAAAAGACCAGTATATGGGTTGTATTTTCCTCCCCCTCCCCAAAAAAGCTTTGGTAAAGTCAATTTGGGTAACTGAGCTTCCTTGCATACACATCCCTTTCATGTTGTATTTTTTAAAAACTTCCTAACTTAAAAAGGAAAAAGTTGTTCTTAAATTCTTAGACTGCTGAAGGCAGGCATTTTACCTCTGGCTCAGACTATTCTCTGCTGTTTCTATTAAATTCAGAGATTTATAGCTATCCTAATTTGTTCACTGTCACAAAGGAGAAGCCAATAATCAAGACACCTGGTTGTCACATACTACCTCGACTCTTGGGATTTAGGGGGCTTTGAGACAGCCTGGGAGAGGTGGAAAAGATCTACAGGAAATCTAAGGGTTAAAAAAAGCTAATCTAATGACTCTCTGAAACAGAAAAAAAGGAGCTGTTTATGTCATATTCCCAAGATGATATCTACAACATAGTAAGTTTTCTTTCTACGTATCATGTAGAAAAAGTCTGACTTTCAAAGCCTTAAAAAGAACTTTAGAAGTACATTCCAAAGTCAAAGAGTCTCCATTACTATTTCTGTCAGGTTCAAATTCAAAACACTCAAGTAGATTCAGTTACATGAAATGGCAAAAAGAAAATTAAAAACAAATAGGTAACATAAAACCAGTTTATAAGAGTAGTGATTTTATTTCTTTCTTTAAGAAAATGCTTCTTTAAATAATCTTACATTACACTAAAAGAAAACAAAGAAACAGAAGGATGCAGGAAACAAAGTCTGGTCCATTGCAAAGTGATGTTTTAATGTAATTAAAGATTGCATAGTTGAATTGTTAATGAGACAAAATAAGTCACATTCCCATAAATATAATGACCTAGAAATATATCACTTTAAAAACTGAAGAACCGGGGCTTCCCTGGTGGTGCAGTGGTTGAGAGTCCGCCTGCCAATGCAGGGGACACGGGTTTGTGCCCCAGTCCGGGAAGATCCCACATGCCGTGGAGCAGCTGGGCCCATGAGCCATGGCTGCTGGGCCTGCGCGTCCGGAGCCTGTGCTCCGCAACGGGAGGGGCCACAACAGTGAGAGGCCCGCATACCTCAAAAAAAAAAAAAGAAAAAAAAAAATAAAAACCCTGAAGAACCAAAACACAATAGAAATCAACATATAGCAAATAAAGAAACCAAAAATTAGACCACCTTTTAAAAGTTTAGGTTTCTTCATGAAAGGTCTAGTAAAGATCTCTAGAGAAATCCTCAACCTTATGAGGCGTGAAAAGCATAAGGGTATATTAAAATAAATGAACAATAACATTTGCAACAAAAGCCATGAATTCTGGTTCTTAGTATTACCCTAGTTCTGTCTCTAGACAATGTACAGCCTGGAAGATGTTAAATATTATTTCAAATTAGACTTATCAAAATAAAATTATAAAAATATTTTAAAGGTTATTTCATTTGGAAATATTTCATTACCACTATTTCAATTAACCTTTAATTTAAAAAAAATTAATTCCTATCTTTTCCAACTCATAATATATAACAAAGTACTAATGGTTAATCTATAATATACAGGTTTTATTGGGATTTTTGAAAACATATCAAAAAGTACATGAAAATTCATATATACTCAAATTCACCATGCATACAAATTCTCAAACTATTATATTATTGTTGCAATTTAAAAATTAGACGAAGACTACCTACAGAGGAAAAAAATACTTGCTTGTAATTTGAAAATTAAAGTGCTTTATTTACACTATTTTATTTTAAAAACATAATTTCTATAAGAGCAGCTTCTGATTCTTTTTTCTATGGGAAAATACAAATATTTTACAACTGATGAAGGGATAAAATTTATAATTTAGCTCACAGTTCTTTGAAATGGGATTTGAAAAAGGACTTCACAAATCCCCTTATCCTTTACCATCCTTAGCAAATTTTATATATTGCATATAAAATAGCATCAAGTAATTCCTATATTGACTAAAACTGGCATTTCAGCAAACATTCAAACATATTTTTAAGATCATTATGGTTTTGCCAATAACTTTAAATGGATGATCAATACTTTACCTCAAAAACATCAATTGAGATTCCAGGATTTTACTCTTTTCCTCATAAGTAAGTTTTAGTCTCTCCTTTAGAAAAGAAAAAAAAAAGTATATTTCTCCATTTCCTGTGTTTTATAAGCAAATTTTAATTATTAATATTAAATTCATTTTTTCTTTTTACCCAAGAGGAAGATCACTGTGTCCCCTCTGGAATCACTTTCCCTAGTCCACCCCAAATACTCTATTTTTATTGAGCGGGAAGCCTGAAAAGAACTACTGAGTCATAAAATGGTGATTACTAACAAAAATTTTTTTTTCAAAATTGCATACATCAGTTCCTATTTTTAAAAAAGTGTGACTCGGGGCTTCCCTGGTGGCGCAGTGGTTGAGAGTCCGCCTGCCAGTGCAGGGGACATGGGTTCGAGCCTTGGTCCGGGAGGATCCCACATGCTGCGGAGCAACTGGGCCCGTGAGCTACAACTACTGAGCCTGCGTGTCTGGAGCCTGTGCTCCGCACCAAGAGAGGCCACGATAGTGAGAGGCCCGCGCACAGCGATGAAGAGTGGCCCCCGCTTGCCACAACTAGAGAAGGCCCTCGCACAGAAACGAAGACCCAACACAGCCAAAAATAAATATTAAAAAATAATAATAAATAAATAAAAAGCAGGAGAGTACCTCTCTGATTCACTGTGTTAAAAAAAAAAAAAAGTGTGACTCTAGGCAAAACCAATTATAACCTGTTAGGTCCATGAGGACAAGGATCAAATCTTCCTGGAATCTCCCACTGCGACTGCTGCATAGCTGACATACCAAAAAATATGTGCTGGATGAATGATAAAAAGGATGCTATAAATCACAGGATGACAGACCAAAGTGATATACAATCTACAAGCCTCTGCTGATATCCAGTTTTTCTTTAATTCAACATATATTTATTGGGTTTCTAAGACGAAGACACCACTAACCTCCAGGAGCTTTAAGAAGTAACAGAAAGACAGATGAACAATTACAACTATTTATAATTTACTCTAATGAAAATACAGAAGGTAAAATGAAATCAGAAAGGCAGGAACTTGTAATTCAGCTGAAGAGAAGTACAGAAGCCTTCATTGGAGGAGATGCAAAGACTTGAAGGATGATTTCCAATAGAGCAAAAGGCACAGAAGCTGGAGAAGGCATGCTATATATTTGGCCAATCAGTATCACTAGAATGTAGACTGCTAGGTGGAAGAGTAGATAGAGATGGGCTGATTAGGTAAGGTGGTCAGTGAGAAGAATAAAAATATGAAGACTTTTATTTAGTCTATACAACTAAATAAAAGTCTCTATGTAGTTGATGTATTAGATGGACATTGAAATCTTTTATCAGTATTGAATCTTAAATTACTCTGAAGGGTGGAAAAAGGGGATCATCACAAATGAAGACATTGCAAATAAACATCAATAGGTGAGAGATAAGTGCATGAATAAGAGAAATCAAGCAACAAAGATAGAAAAGATTTAGTACAAAGCAGTATATAAAAGTAAAATTGACAGAATTTTTTTCTCTTAATTTAGTGTTAAATTTTATTTATTTTTCTATAAATTTATTTATTTATTTTTGGCTGCATTGGGTCTTCGTTGCTGTGCGTGGGCTTTCTCTAGTTGTGGTGAGCAGGGGCTACTCTTCATTGAGGTGCACAGGCTTCTCATTGCGGTGGCTTCTCTTGTTGCGGAGCTTAGGCTCTAGGCACGCGGGCTCAGTAGTTATGGCTCACAGGCTCTAGAGTGCAGGTTCAGTAATTGTGGTGCACGGGCTTAGTTGCTCTGCGGCATATGGGACCTTCCCCAAACAGGGCTCGAACCCATGTCCTGTGCATTGGCAGGCGGATTCTTAACCCTTGTGCCACCAGGGAAGTCCTAGTGTTAAGTTTTATTTATTTTTTTATTAAAGTATAGTTGACTTACAATATTGTATATGTTTCAGGTCCACAGCCAAGTGATTTAATCATATACATTTTTTCAGATTACATTCCATTATAGGTTATTATGAGATATTGAATATAATTCCCTGCGCTATACAGTAAATCCTCTTGCCTATTTATTTTATGCATAGGAGTTTGCATCTGTTAATCCCATACTCCTAATTTGGTTCTCCTTCCCTCCCTCAGTAACCATAAGTTTGTTTTCTATGTCTGTGATTCTATTTCTGTTTTGTATATAGATTCATTTGTATTATTTTTTAGATTTCACATATAAGTGATATCATATAGTGTTTGTATTTGTCTGTCTGACTTACTTCACTGAGTATAATATTCTCTAGGCCCATCCATGTTGCTGCAAATGCAGTGTTTCATTCTTTTTATGGCAGAGTAATATTCCATTTTACATATGTATATATATATATAAACATATCTTCTTAAGCCAATTGTCTGTTGATGGGCACTTGAGTTGTTTCCACGTCTTGGCTATTGTAAATAGTGCTGCTATGAACATTGGGGTGCATGTGTCTTCTCAAATATGAGGTTTCATTTTTTTCAGATAAATACCCAGGAGTGGGACTGCTGGATCATATGGTAGCTCTATTTTGAGTTTTTTAAGGAAGCTCCATCCTGTTTCCCATAGTGGCTGCACCAGTTTACATTCCCTCCAACAGTGTATGAGGGTTCCCTTCTCTCCATACTCTCTCCAGCATTTATTATTTGTAGACTTTTTGATGATGGCTATTCTGACCAGTGTGAGGTGATAACTCATGGTGGTTTTGATTTGTATTTCTCTAACAATCTCTTTTCATGTGCCTGTTGGTTATCTGTATGTCTTCTTTGGAAAAATGTCTATTTAGGTCTTCTGCCCATTTTTTGGGGGGGTTGTTTGTTTTTTTGATATTGAGTTATATGAGCTGTTTGTATTTTTGGATATTAACCCCTTGTTGGTCACATCATTTGTAGATATTTTCTCCTTTTCCATAGGTTTTGTTGCTGGTCTCCTTTGCTGTGCAAAAGCTTTTAGGTCCCACTTGTTTATTTTTGCTTTCATTTATTTTGCCTTGGGAGACTGATCTAAGAAAATATTGCTATGATTTATGTCAGAGAATGATTTGCCTATGTTCCCTTCTAGGATTTCTATCATGTCATGTAAAGTTGACAGAATTTTATGATTGAATAGATGTGGGGGATAAAAAGACATTAAAAATACCCTGGGTTGCTGAATTGAGCAACCAGGTGAAAGCTGATGCTAAAGATTTTTCCAGACTGAGAAAAGGAGGTAAATAGAACCATTAAAATGTTCAACTAATTCAAAAGAAGGCAGAAAAAAAAAAAAGGTGAAGAAATAGTAGATGGGAGAAAAAAGACACAGCGAGATAGTGGATTTAAACCCAAGTATATAAATAATCACATTTAAAGGACAGATATTGTCAGATTGGATAAAAAAAGCAAAACTCAACTATATGCTGTTCACAAGAAACCCATATTAAATATGAAAATACAACTATGTTAAAAGTAAAAGGATAGGGAAAAAATACCCTGCTTACACTACTTTCAAAAGAAAGTAGGAATCAGTCAAAATACAAAAAACCACGTGCTTTTCTCTATACCGGCATTGAGGAGTTAGAAAATGAAAAATTTTAAATATGTATATTGTTTATGATAATATCATAACTAGTCTAGAAATTAATTCTAAAGAAAGATATGTAAGACCTTTACTCAGAAATTATAAAAGATTATTGACAAAAATTAAAGATGACCTAAATAGAGTGATACGTGATTTTAATATTTCACAATATATTACTGTAAAGGTATCAATTCCTCCCCCCAGCAAATGACCTATACCTTAAATGTAATCTCAATCAAAACCACTTAATGGCTTTTTGAAACTTGACAAATTAATTCTAAAATGTACTTGGAAATGCAAAAGGCAAGAAACAGTCAGGACATTCTTCAGGTAAAAGAACAATGTTGGAAGACTTGGTCTACCAGATGCGGGGTTATAAGAATCAAGACAGGATAGTAGTAGCACAAAGAAGTAGTAGCACAGACACCAAGGAAATAAAACACAAAGCCCAGAAACAGACTCACACATATACACACACCTGATTTATAACAAATGTGGCAGGCGAATGATTGTCTTTTCAACAGTGGTGCTGCGATATATAAATAACCCTATGGAAGAAGTAACCCCCTACACTTCACATCAGATACAAAAATAAATTCCATGTACACTGTAGTTCTAAATGTAAAAAGCAAGATTATAAAGTTTCTGAAAGATAATATAGGAGAATATCTTCATGACCTTGGGTGTAGGGAAACGCTTTTTATATAGGACACAAAAGGCACTAAAAAAATAAAGGGAAAACACTGATAAATTGGACCACATTAAAATTAAGAAATTCTAATCAAGAAAGAGAAAATGAAAACTCTCAAGAGAGTTCCAAGGCAAGCCATAAGAGTAGGAAAATAGGTTTTAACAGATATAACCAAAAAAGGGCTTGTATCCATAATATATTAAGAACTTAAAAAAAACATTGTCAGATAATTCAAAACAATAAGTAGGATATTAGAACAGGCATCTCACAAAAGAGCACATCAAATGGCCAATAAATATATGAGAAGATGTTCAATCACATGAGTAATCAGAGAAATGAAAATGAAAATCACAATGAGATAGCACTACAAGCCCATCAGAAAAACAGAATATCAAGTGTTGGCAAGGATACAGAGCAATGGTATCACTCATATGCTGCTGACAGAAGTGTAAACTGGTAAAAACAACCTTGGAAAAGTTTGCCCTATCTCTCAAATCGAACATATATATACACTACGACCAACAGTGCCACACCAAGGTACATACCCAATGTAAATGTGTACAATGCACACCAATAGACATATAAAAGAATGTTCATAGCAGCAATATTCACAATAGCCCCAAACTGAAAAAATACAAATGTCTTTCAACAATAGAATGGATACATAGATTGTGTTATAGTCATACAGTAGACCCATCAATGAAAATAAATAAACTTCTTACACATGCAATTACATGTATGAATCTATCATATATAATGTTGAACAAAAAAGGCTAGACAAAAAAGAATATGTACTATGTGATTCAATTTATGTAATGTTTTAAAAGCCAGGCAGAAATCAATTCGGGTGTTTGGGGATCATGCTTAGGGATCAATTTTCATAAAAGTCAAGATAGTGATTAGCTTTAAGAGAATGAAGGGGCAGTGACTGGGAGTGGGCATGAACAGGGCTTCTGGGACATGGTAGTGTTAGACATCTTACAGGTGAAAATTATATGCTTGTTCATTTGGAGATATATCATTAAGCTGTACATTTTTGTTTTGCATACTTCTCTGAATTTATGTTAAATTGTTTCATTAGAAAAATCAAAGGATGGTATGATCAACTAATGTACATATTACAGAATGCTGCTCCAAGGTTCAGGAAGATGAGGACTGATATATGGAGGTTATTAATGACCTTGGAAAGAAACAGTTTAGGGGAATCTAGGTGGGGAGAAGCTCAAATAAAGTATGTTGAAGAGAGAATGGGAGGTGAAGAACAGAGGCATGAGTATAGACAACTGTTTGGAAAGACGTTGGTATGAAGGGGAGCAACTGGGTGATAGTTCAAAGGAAATGTAGGACGAAGAGAATATATTTTGTGTTTGTTTGCTTTAAGATGGGAGCTAGTAAAGCACATATTTGGCTGAAAATAACCCAGTCAAGAGGGATAAAAGATACAAGAACAAGAGGAGGTAAGTGTAAGAGTGAAATCCTTGAAAAAAGTGAGAAAGATTTGGAACATAAAGCACACAAATGCACACAGATGTGACCTTTGACACACACAGGATAAAAAAAGTGAACCTATAATACTTATAAATAGAACACTAAGAGAAGGCATAAGAGGGAAAATAATTCTAATATGGGAAAAGGAGGAATGGAAGCATGTAATCAGGGAAGGTAGAGTGGGAGCGGACATTTGAACTAAGTTTGGCAGGCTGGAAACATTTCAATATGTAGAGGATAAGAAGGAAATATTTTAGGTAGGGATGATTGCATAAACCAAAGTCAATTCTTCAAAGAGAAATGGAATTGGGAAATATGTTTATGAAGTAGCAAGTAGTGAGTGGTCTGCATGCTTATAGTCAATACTTGTGAGTGTGACAGTAGAGTGAGAAGTGAGTCTGGAAATGTAGTTTGAAGCAAATTGTAGATGGCTTGTGAGATTGGTCTTGATCCTATGGGTATTAAGTAGATATTATAGTTTATTCAGAAAAAAACATATAATTTAGTCTTTCAGATTTTTTTTTTAAAGAAAGGAACTTTTTCCTAAATAGTAGAATAAAGCTTGAATTAGGGAATGAGAAAGAACAGGGAGATTTGGGCCAGAAAGAGCCTTTAGAAAACTATAACAACACCTGTAGATGATAATGATAGCAGAACTGATTCCCTCTATATTCCCTAGAACATTCCATTTTTGGTGTTGTTTTTACCCAGATCAGAGGATTTAAAAGTATCATTTGATCTTAAAATAGAATTATTTTAGACTCTTTGGGAAATTAGGACATTCAAAAGCATCTGTGTATAGGGGGAGTTTAGAAAGCCACAAACATGCCCAGGGAAAATGCATGCTCAGAAAAGTCCTAAGAAGACCTGAAGCTTTCACTCAGGCTGATCTCTAGACTCAGAGCAAGCCTAGCTGAATGGTGAAGACCAGCACAGCCAAACTGCAAAGACTTGGAGAGTTGGTTTTTCTATTTTGGGGGGGGGGCTTTTTGGTGTTTTTCTTGTTGCTGTTTGTTTCAGCTCCTGGCAAAGAAATCTGTCAAACATCAGCTGACCATGAGCTAATGAAACAGAGACCTCAATGATCACACATGACAAGGGATAGTTTCTACAGAAATAGTTTGGAAAACTCTTAAAACAAAAGGACTACTACAGCCTTCAACAATAAAAAAGACAGCAAACCTTAAAAAAAATGGGGTATCTGATTTCCACAGTATAACATTTCAATGCTCAATTTTCAACAACAACAAAAATCACCAGGCATACAAAGAAAGAGGAAAACATGGCTCACTCAGTGAAATAGAATAAATCTACAGGAACCATGCTAATGAAACTATAGACATCAGACTTACTAGACCAAAACTTTAAAACAACTGTCTTAAATATGTTCAAAATGCTAAGAGAAAACATGGACAAAGAACTAAAGGAAGTCAGGAAAACAAATTGTAAAAGGGAACCAAACTAATTCTGGAGATGAAAACAACTAAAACTAAAATGAAAAATTCCCTAAAGAGATTTTAGGGAAGATATGGGCAGCAGAACAAAGAATCAGTAAATCTGAAGATAGGAAAATTGAAATTATTGAGCCTGAGAAGCAGAAAGAAAAAAGAATGAAGAATTACCAAATGATCCAACAATTCCATTTCTGAGTATATACCCAAATGCCTTGAAAGTAGGGCCTCAAACAGATACTTGTGCATCAATGTTCATAGCAGCCTTATTCACAATAGCCAATAGGTTGAAACCCTCCCAAATCCATTAACAAATGAATAGATAAACAAAGTGTGGTATATATGTACAATGGAATACTATTCACCCTTAAAAAGAAATGAGGGGGCTTCCCTGGTGGTGCAGTGGTTGAGAATCTGCCTGCCAATACAGGGGACACAGGTTCGGGCCCTGGTCTGGGAGGATCCCACATGCCGCGGAGCGACTGGGCCCGTGAGCCACAACTACTGAGTCTGCGCATCTGGAGCTTGTGCTCCGTAACAAGAGAGGCTGTGACAGTGAGGGGCCCACACACCGCGATGAAGAGTGGCCCCTACTCACTGCAACTAGAGAAAGCCCTCACGCAGAAATAAAGAGCCAACACAGCCAAAAATAAATAATTAATTAATTTTTTTTTTAAAAAGGAATGAAATTACGATACATGTTACAACATGGATGAAACTTGAAAACTCTATGCTAACTGAGACAAGCCAGATGAAAGGAGAAATATTATTTGATTCCACTTAACATGAAGTACCTAGAATAGGCAAACTCAAAGACAGAAAGTAGAAGAGGTTACCAAGGGTTGCAGGGAGAAGCAAATGGGAGTTATTGTTTAAAGGGTAGAGTTTTTGTTTGGGATGATGAAAAAGTTCTGGAAATGAATAGTGTTGATGTTGCACAGCACTGTGAATGTACTTAGTGTAAATAAATTATACACTTAAATTTTTAAATGGTTAAAATAGCAAATTTTGTGTTATATATATTTACCACAATAAAAAAGTACCCAAAAAAGTAGATGCCTAAGAGAAAAGTACCCAAATACTCACCAGTTCTAGTTTCCATTTTTCAGCCTCACTAGCAGATGCAGCTTTGATAATATCTGCATTGCCATGGGAAAATGATCTCTTGGCAGCTTCATCCACCCTAGAATCTTCACCTGTTGTAATCCAAGAATTCTGTGTGTTTCCCTAAAATAAAATGTGAAAGTACTTGCATTCAGCCTTTAACTTTAAATCAATATACATACTTTACAAATGGAATACTGATTATTATCTGTGATGAAAGGAATAAGAAAAAGAGCAGATGCTCCTAAATACAAATCAAGAATTATTTTACATTTTCAAGCTATTAGGGTCATATTCCAAACAAGTGTTATAAAGTCACATTCCTACAGGTACAGGCAATAATGTAAATGAGCAAAGAGGGCTGGATATCAGTATATTGAACAAGTGAACTTATCTCTTACTTCTTTGAAGATATATACTCTTGAAACACATAAACCTCTCTTGGTTTGTTTTTCATTTTCCACATTTCATAAAGGCATGACTAATAATAATAATAATACATATGATGTTTATGTTTTCTACATGCCAGACACTGTTTTATGTCTTCCACATATATTAACACATTTAATCATTACAACAATCCTATGAGAAAAGTTTCACTGTTATCTCCATTTTATAGATGGGGAAACTGAGTCACACAGAGTAACTGCTAAAAGTCACGGAGGTAGAAAGTAGCTAATAAGTGGCAGAGCTAGGATCTGAATCCTGGCATTCTAGCTCCAGAGTCCTAAACCACTATGCTCTTCTGCCTTTTCAGAAAATTATTTCTCTTCAATAAGAAAAACAGTGCATGGTGATAAACAGAACTGACATACAGCCTGAACGTCAAGGATTCAGAAAGTAATGGTAGGGATCATAACAGAGCAACCAAAGGAAGTAGTCACTACTCAGTTTCAGTCAATTGCTGCCATGTGTGAATACCAACTCACATTACCAAAAAATCTTTTGATTTTTAAAAAGATGAGGCAGATATCTGGCTCTTCAACTGAAACAGTGTTAAATATTGAGTCAGTTTTTCAAACAAACAAAACATGCCTACAGACTGAATTTGGTGAACCCACTGTCAGCTTGAGAACTTCGGCATTCTTTCAACATTCAATGAAATAAGCAGCCCAAAGAACTGGGTGATTTATGTGTGAACCAAGAACTAAAATACTTATATTAATTTATTCAACAAGTAATTATTGAACTCCTGCTAAGGGCCAAGGGACACAGTAGTATTAATAAGAGAGGACATGTCCCCAGACACAGAACTATACTGCAGTGTCATATGTTAGAATGTAGTAAACTGCATTCCTCCAAAGTAGTATTCTGAGATTCTATTCCATATTCTTTGGGAAGTTCAGTTTAGTGGAAACTTCTGTGTAGTACCTACTATGTTCAGGCACTGTGCTAAAAGCTTGGGGAGGGGGATAAAAATGAGCAAGACCAATATTATTCTCAAGGAGTTTACAGGCTAATGAAGAAGAGAAACACCCAAGCAGATAATTTCAATTTAACAAGGCAAGTGCTAGGCCAGAGGTGTGCATGGGGGACTATGCCAGAACAGAAAAGGGATACTAAGAGCAACTGGAGAGTCAAGAAAAGTTTTCTGGAGAAGTTTTGACACTGGTAAGATATCTGAAGGGTGAAAAAGAGTAAGCTAGATGGGAAGGGCATGCCAAGAAGAGAGAACATCATGAGAAAACTCACAGAGGCGTGAAACAGCTTGGTGCCTGCCAGAGACCTTTAGGCAATTCAGCATTACTAAAGATTGAAGTACAAGGCAATGAATGTCAGAAGATGAAGCTCTAACTGTTCACAACAGCCGAAATATGGAAACAACCTAAATGTCCATCGACAGATGAATGGATAAAGAAGATGTTGTACATATATACAATGGAATACTACTCAGCCATAAAAAAGAATGAAATAATGCCATTTGCAGCAACATGGATACAACTAGAGACTATCATACTAAGTAAAGTAAGTCAGAAAGAGAAAGACAAATACCATATGATATCACTTATATGTGGAATCTAAAATATGGCACAAGTGAAGCTATCTACAAAACAGAAACAGACTCACAGACACAGAGAACAGACTTGTGGTTACCAAGGGGGAGGAGGGAGGGAGAGGGATGGACTGGGACTCTGGGGTTGGTATATGCAAACTATTACATTTAGAATAGATAAATAACAAGGTCCTAACATATAGCACAGGGAACTATATTCAATAGCCTGTGATAAACCATAATGAAAAAGAATATAAAAAAAGAATGTCTGTCATGTGTATAACTGAGTCACTTTGTGTACAGCAGAGATTGGCACAGCATTGTAAATCAACTATACTTCAACAAAAAAATTAAAAAACAAAAAAAGGAAGAAGCTAGAGAGTTAAATAAGGGTCTGAAAAGTAAAGCATGCAATGCTAATAAGCTTGAACTTGATTCTGTAGGTAGGGAAAAAATCACCCAAGATGTGATTGCATTCAAAATAGTCTTGCAGAGAAATGAAGGAGGCTGGTACTAATTTCCTATGGAGAAACTGGAGACAGTATGTAGACTACAGATCACTGACTTACGATATAAAATATTGTTATTCTTTGGAAAGAAGTGCTAATCTAATTGACACTTTGTTCTTTCACAGATAGCTTTTAAAAACCTCGAATGGGGCTTCCCTGGTGGCGCAGTGGTTGGGAGCCCGCCTGCCGGTGCAGTGGGTGTGGGTTCGTGCCCCGGTCCGGGAGGATCCCACGTGCCACGGAGCGGCTGGGCCCGTGAGCCATAGCCGCTGAGCCTGCGCATCCGGAGCCTGTGCTCCACAACGGGAGAGGCCGCAGCAATGAGAGACCCGCGTAACGCAAAAAACAAAACAAACAAACAAAAAAAAACTCCAATGATATTTGACCAAGATTTCAAAAATCAAATTACATTTACATCCCTGAAGATCACTGAAAACCTTTGATTTCTTAACTGAGGGGAGGGGTTGGAATGGATGGGGATGAGAAGAGACATGGAAAGAAATGGCTCAGAAATTTTCTACTTAAAAAAAAATCTGCTAGATCTTTGATTGACCACACATGCCAAAATTTCTAATACAAAGCATATTTTAATATAATTTTTTGAACTCTCAAGAAAAGCCCCTTAAGAAGGAAAAATGATGAAAAATGAAGATAGAAATGAAGTACTCTTTGAATGGTTTTAGTTTTTTAGAAATAATCTGCTTTCTTCTTCAACTGCTAGGTCATAAACTAGGCTAAAAGCTAAAAGTCATGTAGGCTGCCATCCAAGACCCAGTCCATGGCAAACGAAGATGGTTTGGTTCAATATTGACAAGCTATACCTAATCTAGGCAGAAAGGCAGTATAATTCGAGGCCAGGTAGATGGATTTGTGGAGTCAGATAGTCCTTTGTTTGAGTCCCAGCTTTGTGACATTAGACCAGTTACTTTGGTTACTTAACTGCTGTGTACCTTAATTTAATCACCTGAAAATAGACATAACAACACCTGCCTTGTGTGGCTATCATAAAATTGAAATAATATAATGTAAAGAAAGTACTTGATACAGTACCTGTCATATCATAGCCATGTAGTCATCAATAAATACTAATTATTACTATATAACTATTTCAATTGTTTTTCCAAAGAAAGCATTAAGAAACTTTGAAAATATATATTCAAATCTGCCAACAGCTTTGGCAAGATTTACTATCAACATGGTAATAGGCTCATTAAAAAGAGTGCAGAAAAAAAAAGAAGATAATATCTCTTGATCTGTTTATATTCAAGATATTCTAAATAGTTTCATTTACCTCAAAACTCTCAATACAACACCATGCATAGGTTGCTGAAATGCCTCAATTCACCTACACAAGTAAAAAGTGGGGGGTAACAATTCTGTAACAACAAAATAACACAGAAGACTAACATTAAAATAGATATCAAGGTCACCTGACACATCTGCAACAACCGTTTCAATATTAGCACTATGTTTTAGCTCATGTGAACGTTTAAACAAAAACCTCTCTACAACTTTATCCTTTCTATAGTCTGTATATCTGTAGTTTTCTTTAGCAAGTTTCCTTTGTTCACATGGCAAAGCATGTGAGCGTTTACCATCATTTCCTTCCCCTTTTGCATTACTCACTTCTCTTGCCCTCTGATTCACTTCTCTGCCTAATTTCCTTTCTTATTTCACTTCCCCATCTTCCACTTCTTTCCATTGTATAAATATTGAAGACTATGAATAACTGAGTCACTGTTCGCTGCATATTTGGAGGAAAAGCAAAAGAATATACTTATTTTAAAAATGAACTTACTTCTAAGTACTTTCTATATGGCTATATCATTTTCAAATTGACACCAAAATAATAAGAAACTAAGATGAAATTTTTAAATACTAATATTAATAATATAATAATATAAGCTGTGATTAACTACATCCTATAGCAAAAGAGTAAAAAACATTTTTAAGGCAGAAGTATCTCTGACAATTCATAAAGAGATATTAAGCTTAAACATTATTTAAATATCATAATAAAAGTTTTATGTCACAGAATTATAGAGATCATCTAATTCTCTGTTCCTCAAAATGTGGTCCACTGATACTAGACTCACTTAGGCAGCTTGCTAATAATTCATATTTTTAACTCAAAGACTTAGCCCAGACCAACTGAATCAGACTCTCAGAGAATGAAGCCCAGGATCTGCACTGTCAGCAAATATCCCAAGTGACTGCCATTCACATTAAAGATTAAGAACTGCTAATATTGGTGAATTTCTCAAATGCCAATAAATAAACAGAGGACTCATGAGGTTTCATGCTTGAAAGTCCCATAAAATTACTTGTTCAACACCCAGCTTGTTAGGGACAATGGGAAGATTAACATTTTGAATCTTTGACCCTCAGGTCAGTGTTCTTCCCGCTACACCATGCTAACTAGACTTATTGGAACTCAAAGTTCAAAGAAAATTTAGAGAAATACAACAGAAATCTAAGCTACAGTTCTGAATAGTTGCTGGATTTTACCAAGTCCTTCCTATATTACATACTTCTTGCTTTCAGACCTGCTCTTTCCATATGGAAAAAACATAAATGGTATGCTCAGAAAGGAAACCAGAGTGGATATTAGGCATCACTACATCATTTCATTTAAGGATTCATTCCACCAATAAATTAAAATAGTGAATTTTAATTTTTGAGGCCCCAAGTGAATGCCAGCATAGCACTTCTGCCAAACTGCCAGAAAAAAAATCTAAGCAGTTAAGAAGGCAGGGGGAAAGGGTAGGAGGCAACATTCAAACTATGTATTTTAGTTTAATCGTTTAAATAAATGCTTACAGATGCATCCAGAAGTGTTTGTTCCCTCATTGCTTCCTCTTGCCTTTGAGATTTCAGCTCTTGTTGGAGCCTTTCATTTTCAAGCACAATTACTTGTACCCTATTTTTCATTCCAGAGAGTTCCTCCTATAAAAAACAGAAACAAATACCAAATACATTAAGCATTTTTTCCTTTTATTTTAAGAAATGCCACTTGTGGACTGCATACATTAAGCAATTTTAAGTAGTGCTTTTTTTTGTTGATTACTAGATGATCCAATATGATATAAAGCATGGAAGACTGATGCTGTCTATCCATTTTCAGAAATATTATAATTACATCTAGACAAGGAAAGAAACTCAAGCATTAGCTAACAAAGAGAAGGCTGGGGGAAGATAGTAGAGGACCTGCTAATGGCCATATCACAGGACTGTGTGGTTTCTGACAATTTTTTGCAGGCTTACAGAAATGCTTTAATTAAAGGGTTTATCTAAAAGACTTTTAAGAATGAGGTAGACTGCTGAAAAATAAGGTAAGATATATTATTATTCTTGCTCAAATGCCAATAACTTGTTGAAAATTGACAGAGGACTACATAGATAATAGAGGACACTGAGATAGAAAGGCAAGGAAAGTTACAATGAATATCTATGAACTGCTAGCCAGATGGAAGGAAATTATGAGTGAAATAGTTTGGTGGAGAGTTCTTAAAGAGTGTTTCCTTGGCCGTGCAGGGCATAATATAAAGAATTACCAGTATATAGCAATTAGAAAAGCTATCAAGTTGCATCTCACCCTGAAAAAATGTGAAAAATATTGATATATTGATGGTACAATACTTAACTTAATCTTCATTACCAGTATAATTGTGCAATCATTTTTTATTATACTGGTTGTGTAAAAAACTATTGCACAATATATGAAAATTCCATTCAATTATTTTATTCAGAAAAAAAATCAAAGCTGTAATTGAAAACTGTACTTAAACAAACATTGCATACTTCCAGTTGTTGGTCTGACATATAAGCAGCTTGGAAGACATCACTGCCATCTTCACAATAAGAAAAAAAGCTGAACAAACTAAAAAATCAACGACTCTTCTTAGATCCATCAGAGAATTAAGGTCACAGGGAAAACTATTATCCCTCAAAATGGACAGACAGACAGGCACTCCTGAGAACCACAACCTACCAGAGCAGAAACTTCTGGGGGGACCAGTGCCAGGGTAGAAAAATATATCAATAAAGTAATTGATGAAATGCTGGAAGCTTAGTGTAGACCAGTTTGAATTAAAAACTCCAGGAGAACCCAGTCTCTGGGGAGAAGGTGTCTCCTACACTTTTATAGGACACTACCAGGTTCTTACAGCAAAGACTAGTGAAAACTTCCCTCCTGCTTCCTCCAGTAGGAGAAGAAAAGTAACCAAAAAGCATTCTGTTCTTTTTAACCAGGCCTGCCTCAAGAGAAACTATCTTACCAGAGCCTAAAAAACATTTTATTTTTTCAGAACCAAAGTGAACTGGGGGAAGGGAAAAAAACCAACTCCAGCTTCTTAGCTTTGCCATCTCACTTAAGGGGAGGGGGAGACTGAGAAACACTTGTGAAGGACATAGCCAAGGGGCACAGGGTCACTAAAAGACTGAGAACTAATCATAGGACTACAAAATGCTCCCCATACTCCCATACCCTACCACCACATCAAAAGGGCTCTTATATCATAACAAGTGAATACACTAAAATAACTGCACATCTCAGAATGTATTTAAGAAGAATGCTCGAGGGAAGCCCAGAGACAACAGCGGAGACAAAAACCAGGACACTAGAGGAAATTTTAGCCTCTGACACCTATACTAACAGCAAACAGTAAACACAGTCTAACTCCTACAACAAACAAAAAACCTCACATTAAATGCATATTTCCCCCAGTTCCTTTTACTCAGTACATCATGTCCAGTATTCAACAAAAAATTAGAAGGCATACTAAAAGATGCAAGAGACTAAGCAAGCATAGAACCAGACTTGGATATAGCAGAGATGTTGGAATTATCAGATGGAGAGCTTAAAGTAATTATGATTAACATGCTAAAGGGTCAAATGGAAAAAGTTGTCTACATGAAAGAACAGATGGGTAATGGAAACTAAGAAAAAGATCAAAATGCTGGAAATCAAAAACATTGTAGTAGAAATGAAGATTGACTTTGATGGGCTCATTAATAGACTGGACACAACTTTTTTTTTTTTCCCCTATTTTTTTGGTCATGCCACGTGGCATGAAGGATCTTAGTTCCCCAACCAGGGATCGAACTTGCACCCCCTGCAGTGGAAGCACAGAGTCTTAATCACTGGACCACCAAGGAAGTCCCTAGGCTGGACACAACCAAGGAAAGAATCAGTGAGCTTGAAGAACTGTCAACAGAAACTTCTCAAATTGAAATGCAAAGAAGAAAAAGAATGAAAAAGACAGAAGAGAATATCCAAGAATTGTGGAATAATAATAAAAGGAAAAGAAATATGTGAAGCAATAATTACTGAGAATTTCCCAAAATTAATTATAAGCACCAAACCACAGATCCAAGAAGCTGAGAGAACACTGAGCAAGATAAAACTAAAAAATCCACACCCAGGAATAGCATATTCAAACTGCAGAAAATCAAAGACAAAGAGAAATTCTTTAAAGAAGTCAGAGAAAAAAATACCCTTACCTATCAAGAAGCAATGATGAGAATTATATCAGCTACTCTTCAGAAACTATGCAAGCATGGATAGAATGCAATGGAATATTTAAAGTTTTGAAAGATAAAAACACCACCAACCTAGAATTCTGCATTCAGTGATACCAACCTTCAAAAGTGAGGGAAAAATAAAGACTTTCTCAGATAACCAAAAATTAGGAAATTTGTCTCTGGTAGACCTGCCTTGCAAGGAATGTTACAAGAAGCTCTTCAGAAAGTAGGAAATTTATTTAGGTTATAAACTCAGATCTACATAAAGAAAGAAAGAGCATTTGAGAAGGCATATATGAAGATAAAGTAAAATCTTTTATTTTTCTTAATGTTAATTGATCTAACAGGTAACAGTTTGTTCAGTATCATATTAGCAATAGTGTATGTAGTGATCATAGCTTATGAATAATTGAAATGAATGACAGCAATGCATAAGGGTCAGGAGGGAGGAACTGGTCACCCTGTTATAAGGACCTTTCCCAACCCCTGAAGTGCTCATTGAAAGTAGACTTAGATTAGTGGTAAATGTAACTGCAAACTCAAGGACAACCACTTATAAAAGTTAAAAAAAAAAAGAAGTTCAATTGATATGCTAAGAGAGGAGAAAATGCAATCATATAACATGGTCACTCAAAACCAGAGATGGCAGACAAAACAAGTGGAGGACAAAAAAAAGAAATAAAGAACAAGGGCAATGAATAGAAAACAGTAACAAATATGGTAGGTATGATAGATATCTAACTATATCAATAATCACATTAAACATCCATGATCTGACTATACCAATGAAAAGACAGACTGTCAGAAAAAATAAGACCCAAGTACATGTTGTCTACAAGATGCCTACTTTAAACCTAAAGACACAGATACTTTAAAAGTAAAGGGATGGAGGGGCTTCCCTGGTGGCGCAGTGGTTGAGAGTCTGCCTGCCGGTGCAGGGGACAGGGGTTCGAGCCCTGGTCTGGGAAGATCCCACATGCCACAGAGCGGCTGGCCCCGTGAGCCACAAATACCGAGCCTGCGCGTCTGGAGCCTGTGCTCCGCAACGAGAGGCCCGTGCACCGCGATGAGGAGTGACCCCCGCTTGCCGCAACTAGAGAAAGCCCTCGCACAGAAACGAAGAGCCAACACAGCCATAAATAAATAAATAAATAAATAAATAAATAAATAAATAAAAATTTAAAAAAAAAAAAGTAAAGGGATGGAGAAAGACATACTATGCTAACATACATCAAAAGAAAGCTGGAGTAGCTGTATTAATTTCAGACAAAGCAGACTTCATACTAAGGAAAAAAATATCAGGGATAATAAAGAGGCATGACATATTGATAAACAGGTCAATTTTCTAAGAAGTCATAATAATCCTAATGTGTGTGTGCCTAACAACAGAGCATCAAAATGCATAAGGCAAAAACTGATAGAACTGTAAGGAGAAACAGATGTATCTACTATTTCAGTTGGAGATTTCAGTATCCCTCTATCAGTAATTGACAGATCTGGCAGACTGGCAAAATATCAGTATGGACATAGTTGAACTGAATGGCACCATTAATCAACTGGATCTAATTGACATTTATATACTACTGAATACAACAACAACAAAATACACATTCTTCTCAAGCTAACACAGAACATTCACCAAGACATACCATATTCTGTGGCCTAAAACCATATGTTAACAAATTAAAAAGAATACAAATCACAAAAAGTATGTTATCAGACTATAATGGAATTAAACTAGAAATCAATAACAGAAAGACAGCTGGAACACTCCCAATATATGTGGTGGTTAAACAACACTTTCTAAATATATACGGGTCAAGGACAAAATCTCAAGAAATAAACTGAAAATATTTTGAACTTAACAAAAATGAAAATACAAATCGAAATTTGTGAGATGCAACTAAATCAGGGAAAAATATTAGAAAAGAATAAAGATTTCAAATCAATACTCTCAGGAAACTAAAATGAACAAACAACAACAAAAAAAACCAAATTAAATCCACAGTAAGCAGAAGAAAAGATAAAAATAATTAGGGTAGAGATAAATGAAATTAAAAACAGGAAATCAACAGAGAAAAGCAACAAAGCCAAAAGCTTGGTCATTGAAATGATCAATGAAATTGATTAGACTCTAGCCAGGCTAACTAAGAAAAAAAGAGAGAAGACACAGATTACTAATATCAGAAATGATACCACTACAGATCCTATGGACATTAAAAGGATAATAAAGGAATATTATGAACAACTGTATATCCATAATTTCATAACCTGGAGAAAATGAACCAACCCCTTGAAAGACACAATCTACCAAATCACAAAAGGAGAAACAGTTAACCTGAATAGGCCTACATCTATTAAAGAAATTGAATAAATAATTAATAATCTTTCAAAGCAGAAAGCACCAGGCCCAACATTGGTTCACTGGTGAATTCTGTTAAACATTTAAGGAACAAATGAGACCAATTCTGTAAAATATCTTCTATAAAATACCAGAGGAAATACTTCCTAACTTATTCTACGAAGTCAGCATTAACCTACTACGCAAACCGGGTGAAGACACTATAGGAATGAAAAACTACAGACCAAAATATTTCATGAACACAGATGCAAAAATTCTCATCAAAATATTAGTGAATCAAATCCCACAATGTATCAAAATAATTACAACAGGACCAAATTGAATTTAATCTACCTATGCAAGTCTGGCTCAATATTTCAAAATCAAATAACATAATTCAACAAGTTAGAAAAAAAATCATAGGATCATATTAATAGATGCAAAAAAAGCAAGTAACAAAATCCAGGAGCCATTCAAGATAAAAACCTCAGTGAACTAGGAATAAAGGAAATACATCTTCAGTTTAATAAAGAACATCTACAAATAACTCATAGCTAACATTGTACTTCACGGTGAGACAATAGATGGCTTCCTACCAAGATCAAGAATAAGACAATGATGTCACCTCTCATCATTCTTATTTAACATCATATTAGAAGTCCTAGCTAATACAATAAGGCAAGAAAAGAAAATAAAAGCTATACAAGAAGAAAATTTTTAAAAAGACAGCTGTATTTGTCACAGATGACATTATTGTCTATGAAGAAAACCTCAAAGAATCAAAAAAAACTGCTAAAATAAGTGATTATAGCAAGGTTGCAGATTACAACATTAATATACAAAAGTCAATTGTTTTCTTACATATTAGTAATGAGTAATTGGTATTTGAAATTAAAAACACAATACCATTTACATTAACACTGAAAAAAATGAAATACTCAGGTATAAACTACACAAAATATGTATAAGATCTATAAGAATAAAACTGCAAAACTCTGATGAAGACATCAAGGAATATCTAAATAAATGGAGAGATATTCCATGTACGTGGAGAGGAAGATTCAATATTGTCAAAATATCACCTCCTCCTAACTTGATAGATTTCAATACAATCTCAATCAAAATTCCAGCATGTTACTTTGTAGATATTTACAAACTGATTTTAGAGTTTATATAAAGAGGCAAAAGACCCAGAACAGCCAACATGATATTGAAGGAAAAGAACGAAATTAGAAGATTGACACTACTAGACCTCAAGACTTACTCTAAAGCTCCAATAATCAAGGCAGTGTAGGACTTCCCTGGTGGCGCAGTGGTTAAGAATCCACCCGCCAATGAAGGGGACACGGGTTCGAGCCCTGGTCTGGGAAGATGCCACATGCCACGGAGCAACTAAGCCAGTGTGCCACAACTACTGAGCCTGCACTCTAGAGCTCGTGAGCCACAACTACTGAGCCTGTGTGCTACAACTACTGAAGCCTGCATGCCTAGAGCCCGTGCTCTGCAACAAGAGAAGCCACTGCAATGAGAAGCCCGCACACCTCAATGAAGAGTAGCCCCTGCTTGCTGCAAGTAGAGAAAGCCCATGCGCAGCAAAGAAGACCCAATGCAGCCAAAAATAAATAAATGAAAAATTTAAAAAATTTTTAAAAAGACAGTATGGTATTTGTGAAAGAACTGACCAATAGATCAATGAAGCAGAATGGTGAGCCCAGAAATAGACTTACACAAGTACAGTTAACTGATCTTTAACGTGGAATAAGGGTAATTCAATATAGATAGTCTTTACAAAAAATGATGCTGAAACAGATGGATATCTATATGAAAAAAAAATTTAAATAAATCTAGACACAGATCTTATACCTTCACAAATATTAACTCAAAATGGAGCACAGATCTAAATGAAAAACACAAAATAATCAAACAGCTAGAAGAAGAATAAGAGAAAATATTAGTGACCTTGGGTTTCACAATATTTTTAGATATAACACCAAAAGCACAATTCCATGGAAAAAAATTGATTAAAAAATTGATAAGTTGAACTTGATTAAAATTAAAAACTTCTGCTCTATGACGCTGTTAAGAAAATCAAAAGACAAGCCAAAATTGAGAGAAAAGAATTGCAAAAGACATATGTGATAAATGACTGGTACCCAAAGCACATAAAGAACTTTTGAAACTCAACAATAAGAAAATGAACAACACCATTAAAAAAGTGGGCAAAAGACCTGAATAGATACCTCATCAAAGAAAGTATATAAATGGAAAATAAGCATATGAAAAAAATATTCAACACTGTATGTCATCAGGGAATTGAAATTAAAACATATCTTTAACACACTAGAAATCAAAACACTGACAACACCAAATCCTGGCAATGATGTGGAACATCAGGAACTCTTATTCTTTGCTGGCAGGAAAACAAATGGCACAGCCACTGTGAAGACAGTGTGGCAGTTTCTTATAAGACTAAACAGGGCTTCCCTGGTGGCGCAGTGGTTGAGAGTCTGCCTGCCGATGCAGGGGACATGGATTCGTGCCCCGGTCCGGGAGGATCCCACATGCCGCGGAGCGGCTGGGCCCGTGAGCCATGGCCGCTGAGCCTGCGCATCTGGAGCCTGTGCTCCACAACCAGAGAGGTCACAACAGTGAGAGGCCTGCGTACCGCAAAAAAAAAAAAAAAGACTAAACATACTGTTACGAGGCAATCCAGCAATTGTGCTTTGTGGTATTTACCCAAATGAGTAAAAAATTTATGTCCACACAAAACCTCTACACAAATGTTTACAGTAGCTTTATTCATAGTTGCCAAAACTTGGAAGCAAGCGAGATTTCCTTCAATGGGTGAATGGATAAACAAACTATGTTATATCCATACAATGGAATATTACTCAGTGATAAAAAGAAAAGAGCTATCAAGCCATGAAAAGACATGAAGGAAACTTAAATGTATATTATGAACTCAATGAAGCCAATCTGAAAAGGCTACAAAACTGTATGATTCCAACTATATGACATTCTGGAAAAGGCAAAACTAAGGAGACAGTAAAAAGATCAGTGGTTGCCAGGGGTTTAGCAGGTAGGAAGGGATAAATAAGCACAGTGCAGATGATATTTAAGGCAGTGAAATTATTCTGCATGCTACTGTAATGGTGGGTATATGTCATTATACGTTTTTTAAAACTTATAGAATATAAAACACAAAGAGTGAACACTAATGTAAACTGAGGAATTTAGTAAATAATAATGTAATAATATCGGCTCATCAATTGTAACAAACAATTGTACTACACTGATGCATGATGTAAATAACAGGGGAAACTGCTGTGGAGCTATGAAGTACATGGGAGTACTGGGAACACTATGTACTTTCCATTCAACTTTTCTGTTAACCTAAAACTGATCTAAAAAATAAAGTCTATTAATTAATCAAACTAATAAGATTTCTAAGCCCTTAAACATTACTTTCATTATCTTACTCACTTGTTAAAATGCATCATATTTATACTCTGTCTGACTTTCAAGGATTTTTTAATCTTCCATTTTATCAGTTCAGCATTATTTTAATTATTTCTAAGAGATGTCCTCCATTGTAAGAATTTAGAATAGATGTCTCATGTCCCCCATAAATAAATCATATTCATCCTGAATATATTTTCATTGTTGCTGTTTTCTCTTTGAAATTTGTTCATCTCCCTTCTGCTGATCTAATGATCCTACGCCTTAAGATTATTCTCTCCCATAAAAACATCTCCAAAGACACTAGCTTTTAGTAACCTTCTTCTCTCATTATAATTATAGCTTATACCACAAAATAAATGGCTACACTATATCTTCTAAAGGGCTGCTGTTGTCCTCATAGGTTAACAGTGCTCTCAACTAGATGGTAAGTTTATTATGATGTATATTGCAGAGTGGCAGAATCTGCCATCCCCTAATATGTCACTTTGGAAGAATTATCTTGAGCTAAGGGCATGTGAAAAACAGCAGGTACAAAAGAGTGCTCTGACCTCCCCTTTTCTTCCTGAAAGCAGGAATAAAACTCTCATGTGAAAGATGCTCTCCCTACACCAGGAAGAAAAAAACATTCTTATCACCAGAGACAAGAAGTAGAGGCTGAGAGAAATCTGTACAAACAGACCTTGTTAGAAGAACTCATCTTCTTTACCTCCCCACATATTTTAGTTACACTTCCACAGCTGCCTCTCTTTGTTCAACCAAGTATAAAAACATTTAGGTTTCACCACTTCTTCGGGTCTTCACTTCCTTATGAAGGTTCCCATGTCACATAAATCCTGCATTAAATAAATGGGTATCCTTTCATCCTGTTAATCTGTCTTTTTGTCAATTTAATTTTAAGGTCCAACCAAAGACACTAAAAGGGCAGAGCTAAACTTTTATTTCCCCTACAATATCTCTTAAGTTTTACCCACAGCATTTTAGGAATTAACAGAAGCTTATTAATGGACTGAGTCCTAGGATATTATTTCAGCTTTTCTGGTAATCCAAGAATACTTGTATAATAATGGTTGTATCCTCAAGAACAAAGAGAAAATGACATGCTAAGATCAGGAAACTCCCTTGAAAACTCAAGACATTAAATGTTTAAAGGTTTCTTAAGTTACCTATCAGACTTACACCTTGGAAGAGTAGCCAAACGTTGAAAATATAATACATATAATACTGATAAAAAAGATATCAGTAACTCCTATAAAAATATCACATGATCTGATGCACTGATATTAAAAAAACCCCAAAAAACTAAAACATTAACATACTTTGGGAAGGCAGAAAGGCTCCAATGGCATTAATGACATTACTAAAGTTCATACAGTTCATACAGTCATGCAATATGTAACATCTAGTTACATGCCATAGGTGACACATCTGGTTTCTTGATCATAAGTATCAGTACCCCAATGAGCTATACGTATTCAAAGTCAAGGTAAGAACCTTTACACTGACATGGGGTAGATCTAATCTACTGCTTAGAATCCCTACTTGCTGCACAACAATTTCAATAGGTTGATAAGTATGGGAGAATGATTGGTATTACTATTCCAAAGCATTTGCCATAAGCTGGACTAAAGTAAACAGGGTGGAAAGGAAAATTTCTGAAACATGAGAGAATATTATCAAAATATTAGACATAGTTATAGACTACTGGGAAATTAAATATTCAGAAATGGCATAGTCAGGAGTATCATTCCTAAGACTGAGAAGCTCCTATTACACATCAGTCTTTTCACCCATATAAAGATGGCAACTGTAAATGCATTGCTATAAACGTGACTAATAATAGCAAATTTTCATACAAGGCATTATTAATATCAACTTTAATTTAGGTTGGCTTAAATTTTTAATGAGAAACTTACCTTACAGAAATTGACTTCTGCCTCTAAATGATGAATGTATTGAGACTGGTCACTGATGATGGGAACAAAATTGTGTATAGCAGTCATATCAGTTTCCTCATATTCTGATGATTTCTAAGGCAAAACCAAAAACAAATGAAGGATGTTTGGATTTAGCAAAGAATCAGTTAATACCATCTCCATACTCAATTTAGCACTGATGTCATATAAACATAGTATAAACATAGACTAGGGAGATTGCTTCAAGATGGCAGAGTAGAAGGACGTGCTCTCACTCCCTCTTGCAAGAGCACCGGAATCACAACTAACTGCTGAAAAATCATCAACAAGAAGACACTGGAACTCACCAAAAAAGATACCCCACATCCAAAGACAAAGGAGAAGCCTCAATGAGATTGTAGGAGGGGTGCAATCACGATAAAATCAAATCCCATAACTTCTGGGTGGGTGACTCACAAACTAGAGAACACTTATACCACAGAAGTCCATCCACTGGAGTGAAGGTTCTGAGCCCCACGTCAGGCTTCCCAACCTGGGGTTCCAGCAACGGGAGGAGGAATTCCCAGAGATCCAGACGTTCAAGGCTAGCAGGATTTGAGTGCAGGACTTTGACAGGACTGGGGGAAACAGAGAATACACTCTTGGAGGTCACACACAAAGTAGTGTGTGCATCAGGGACCCAGGGAGAAGGAGCAGTGACCCCACAGGAGACTGAACCAGACCTACCTGCTAGTGTTGGAGGGTCTCCTGCAGAGGCGGGAGGTGGCTGTGGCTCACTGAAGGGACAAGGACACTGGCAGCAAAAGTTCTGGGAGGTACTCCTTGGCATGAGCCCTCCCGGGAGTCTGCCATTAGCCCCACCAAAGAGCCTGTAGCCCCCACTGCTGGGTTGCCTCAGGCCAAACAACCAACAGGGAGGGAACTCAGCCCCACCCATCAGCAGACAAGCGGATTAAAGTTTTACTGAGCTCTGCCCACCAGAGAAACACCCAGTTCTACCTACCACCAGTCCCTCCCATCAGGAAGCCTGCACAAGCCTCTTAGATAGACTCATCCACCAGAGGGCAGACAGCAGAAGCAAGAAGAACTACAATCCTGCAGCCTATGGAATGAAAACCACATTCAAAGACAGACAAAATGAAAAGGCAGAGGACTATGTACCAGATGAAGGAACAAGATAAAACCCCAGAAAAACAACTAAATGAAGTGGAAATAGGCAACCTTCCAAAAAAAGAATTCAGAATAATCATAGTGAAGGCGATCCAGGACATCAGAAAAAGAATGGAGGCAAAGATCAAGAAGATGCAAGAAATGTTTAACGAAGACCTATAAGAATTAAAGGACAAACATCTAGAAGAATTAAACAACAAAAAACAGAGATGAACAATACAATAACTGAAATGAAAAACACACTAGAAGGAATCAATAGAAGGATAACTGAGACAGAAGAACAGATAAGTGACCTGGAAGACAATGATGGAATTCACTGCTGTTGAACAGAGTAAAGAAAAAAGAATAAAAAGATATGAAGACAGCCTAACAGACCTCTGGGACAACATTAAATGCACCAACATTCGCATTATAGGGGATCCAGAGGAGAAGAGAGAGAGAAAGGACCCGAGAAAATATACGAAGAGATTATAGTGGAAAACTTCCCTAATATGGAAAACGAAACACCCAGGTCCTGCAAGCGCAGAGAGTCCCAGGCAGGATAAACCAAAGGAGAAACACACTGAGACACATAGTAATCAAACTGACAAAAATTAAAGACAAAGAAAAATTATTAAAAGCAAAAAGGGAAAAATGACAAATAACATACAAGGGGAGCTTCCCTGGTGGCACAGTGGTTAAGAATCTGCCTGCCAATTCTGGGGACATGGGTTCAAGCCCTGGTCTGGGCAGATCCAACATGCTGTGGAGCAGCTAAGCCCATGTGCCACAACTACTGAGCCTGCACTCTAGAGCCCCCAACACACAACTACTGAGCCCTCATGCTACAACTACTGAAGCCCACATGACTAGAGCGTGTGCTCTGCAAGAGGAGAAGCCACCACAAGGAGAAGCCCGTGCACAATGAAGAGTAGCCCCCACTGACCTCAACTAGAGAAAGACGGCGTGCAGCAATGAAGACCCAATGCAGCCAAAAAAAAAAAAAAAAGAAAAAAACCATATAAGGGAACTCCCATAAGGTTAAAAGCTGATTTCTCAACAGAAACTCTACAAGCCAGAAAGGAGAGGCAAGGTATACTTAAAGTGATTAAAGGGAAGAAACTACAACCAAGATTACTCTACCTGGCAAGGATCTCACTCAGATTTGACAGAGAAATCAAAAGCTTTACAGACAAGCAAAAGCTAAGAAAATTCAGCACCACCAGATCAGCTCTACAACAAATGCTAAAGGAACTTCTCTAAGAGGGAAACATAAGAAAAGGACCTATTAAAAAAATGGTAATAGGAACATATATATCAATAATTACCTTAAATGTGAGTGGATTAAATGCTCCAACCAAAACACACAGATTGGTTGAATGGATACAAAACCAAGACTCTGTATATATGCTGTCTACAAGAGATGCACTTCAGACCTAGGGACACAGAGAGACTGAAAGTGAGGGGATGGGAAAAGATATTCCATGAAAATAGAAATCAAAAGAAAGCTGGAGTAGCAACACTTATATCAGATCAAAAGACTTTAAAATGAAGAATGTTACAAGAGACAAGAAAGGACACTACATAATGATCAAGGGATCAATCCAAGAAGATATAGCAATTATAAATATATATGCACCCAACAGAGAAGCACCTCAATACATAAGCAAAGGCTAAGAGCTATAAAAGAGATAAATGACAGTAACACACTAATATTGGGGGACTTTAACATCACACATACGCCAATGGACAAATAATCCAGACAAAAAATTAATAAGGAAACACAAGCTTTAAATGACATAATAGACCAGTTAGATTTAATTGATATTTATAGGACATTCCATCCAAAAACAACAGTATACACTTTCTTCTCAAGTGCATATGGAATATTGTCCAGGATAGATCACATCTTGGGTCACAAATCAAGCCTTGGTAAATTTAAGAAAACTGAAATCATATCAAGCATCTTTTCCTACCACAACACTATGAGATTAGAAATAAATTACAGGGAAAAAACATTAAAAACACAAACATATGGAGGCTAAACCATATGTTACTAAATAACCAAGAGATCACTGAAGAAATCAAAAAGGAAGTTAAAAAACACCTACAGATACATGACAATGAAAACACGATGATCCAAAACAGATGGGATCCAGCAAAAGCAGTTCTAAGAGGGAAGTTTATAGCAATACAATCCTACCTCAGGAAACAAGAAAAATCTCAAATAAACAATCTAACCTTACACCTAACGGAACTAGAGAAAGAAGAACAAACAAAACCGAAAGTTAGTAGAAGGAAAGAAATCATAAAGATCAGAGCACAAATAAATGAAATAGAAACAAAGAAAACAATAGCAAAGATCAATAAGACTAAGAGCTGGTTCTTTGAGAAGATAAACAAAATTGATAAACCTTTAGCCAGACTCATCAAGAAAAAGAGGGAGAAGACTCAAATCAATAAAATTAGAAACGAAAAAGGAGAAGTTACAACAGACACTGCAGAAATACAAAGCATCATCAGAGACTAGTGCAAGCAAAAGTATGCTAATAAAATGGACAACCTGGAAGAAATGGACAAATTCTTAGAAAAGCACAAACTTCTGAGACTGAACCAGGAAGAAACAGAAAATATGAACAGACCAATCACAAGTAATGAAATTGAAACTGTGAATAAAAATTTCCAACAAACAAACGTCCAGGACCAGATGGCTTCACAGGTAAATACTATCATACATTTAGAGAAGAGCTAACACCCATCCTTCTCAAACTCTCCCAGAAAATTGCAGAGGAAGGAAAACTCCCAAACTCATTCTACAAGGCCACCATCACTCTGATACCAAAACCAGACAAAGATACTACAAAAAAAGAAAATTACAGACCAATATCACTGATGAACATAGATGCAAAAATCTTCAACAAAATACTAGCAAACAGAATCCAACAACACATTAAAAGGATCATACACGGTGATCAAGTGGGATTTATCCCATGGATGCAAGGATTCCTCAATATACGCAAATCAATGTGATACACCATATTAACAAACTGAAGAATAAAAACCATATGATCATCTCAATAGATGCAGAAAAAGCTTAAGACAAAATTCAACACCCATTTTGATAAAAACTCTCCAGAAAATGGGCATAGAGGGAACCCACCTCAACATAATAAAGGCCATATACGACAAACCCACAGCAAACATCATTCTCGATGGTGAAAAACTGAAAGCATTTCCTCTAAGATCAGGAACAAGACAAGGATGTCCACTCTCGCCACTATTATTCAAGATAGCTTTGGAACTCCTAGCCATGGCAATCAGAGAAAAATAGAAATAACAGGAATACAAATTGGAAAAGAACAAGTAAAACTGTGTTTGCAGATGACATGATACTGTACATAGATAATCCTACAAATACCACCAGAAAACTATTAGAGCTAATCAGTGAATTTGGTAAAGTTGCAGGGTACAAAATTAATGCACAAATCTCTTGCACTTCTACACACTAACAACAAAAGATCAGAAAGAGAAATTAAGGAAACAATCACAGTCACCATTGCAACAAAAAGAATAAAATACCTAGGAATAAACCTACCTAAGGAGACAAAAGACCTGTATGCAGAAAACTATAAGACACTGATGAAAGAAATTAAAGATGATACAAACAGATGGAGAGATATACCATGTTCTTGGATTGGAAGAATCAACATTGTGACAATGACTATACTACCTAAAGCAATCTACAGAGTCAATACAATCCTTATCAAATTAGCAGTGGCAATTTTTTACAGAACTAGAACAAAAAAATCTTAAAATTTGTATGGAGACACAAAAGACCCCAAATAGCCAAAGCAATCTTGAGGAGAAAAAAACGTAGCTGGAGGAGTCAGACTCCCTGACTTCAGACTACACTACAAAGCTACAGTAATCAAGACAATATGGTACTGGCACAAAAACAGAAGTATAGATCAATGGAACAGGATTGAAAGCCCAGAGAGAAACCCATGCACCTATGGTCACCTAATCTCTGAAAAAGGAGGCAAGGATATACAATGGAGAAAAGACAGCCTCTTCAATAAATGGCACTGGGAAAACTGGACAGCTACATGTAAAAGAATGAAATTAGAACACTCCCTAACACGATACACAAAAATAAACTCAAAATAGATTAAACACCTAAATGTAAGACCAGACACTATAAAACTCTTAGAGGAAATCATAGGAAGAACACTCTTTGACATAAATCACAGGAAGATCTTTTTTGACCCACCTCCTAAAGTAATGGAAATAAAAACAAAAATAAACAAATGGGACCTAATGAAACTTAAAAGCTTTTGTGCAGCAAAGGAAACTATAAACAAGATGAATAGACAACCCTCAGAATGGCAGAAAATATTTGCAAATAAATCAATGGACAAAGGATTAATCACCAAAATATAAAAACAGGTCATGCAGTTCAATATTACAAAAACGAACAACCCAATCAAAATATGGTCTGAAGACCTAAATAGACATTTCTTCAAAGAAGATATACAGAATGCCAAGAGGCACATGAAAAGCTGCTCAACATCACTAATTATTAGAGAAATGCATATCAAAACTACAATGAGGTATCACGTCAGAATGTTTAATTCCCACTTTAGAGAATTGTACTACGTACTCCTATTCAATATTTATAGGTATAAATTATAATTTAAAAAAATATTTAGAATGGGCATCATCAGAATGGGCATCATCAGAAAGTCTACAAACAACAAATGCTGGAGAGGATGGAGAAAAGGGAATCCTCTTGCACTGTTGGTGGGAATGTAAATTGATACAGCCACTATGGAGAACAGTAAGGAGGTTCCTTAAAAAACTAAAAATAGAATTACCATATGACCCCGCAATCCCACTACTGGGACTATACACAGAGAAAACCATAATTCAAAAAGACAAACACACCCCAGTGTTCATTGTAGCACTGTTTACAATAGCCAGGTCATGGAAGCAACCTAAATGCCCATCGACAGACAAATGGATAAAGAAGATGTGGTACGTATATACAATGGAATATTAGCCATATAATGGAATGAAATTGGGTCATTTGTAAAGACGTGGATGGACCTAGAGACTGTCATACAGAGTGAAGTAAGTCAGAAAGAGAAAAACACATATCGTATATTAACACATATATGTGGAATATAGAAAAATGGTACAGATGAACCAGTTTGAAAGGCAGAAATAGAGACACAGATGTAGAGAACAAACTTATGGACACCAAAGGGGGGGATGAATTGGGAAATTGGGACAGTCATATATACACGAATAGATATAAAATAGATAACTAATAACAATCTGCTGTATAAAAAATAATTAAAAAACATAGACTAGATCACAATGTGGCTAATAGTATTTATTTCTTTATTCTACAAATTCCACAAATAGATAAGAATCAGGGATATGAATATCATTTTTTAAAGATGGACAGTGAAAGTGGTTGTAAAAAGCATATGGCAAATGGAAAAATGCTGGAGTAGTATAATTGGCTGGAATGAACTGCCTATTTGAGCCATCTGAAAATGTGATATCCTATTCAGTAATTCTGAGATAAAGGGACAGCTCTTCAAGAAACCACCATAGAAGAGGACTGCTAGCTAAGATTGCAGAACAAGCTGCCTGAAGGAGGGATTCTTTAGACAAATGTGCCAAATGTGTGTCAGTAAGGTAAAATTCTATCTACTAAGGAGTACGTTAGCAAAACCTGATTTTTGATTTTTGACCCTAGTACTCAAGGCAATTCGAGACTGCTGTTCTGGAGCCTCTAAGACTAGAGTGCCGAAGCAGATACATACATAAACTGAGATACGCTGCACTGAGGACTCAGTGAAGAGACATCATAAAAAGTGTTAATTCTCTTTACTTCTGCAGCAGTCCTGGAATTGATTTTTTAACGTACACCTTACCTTATCCTAAAATGATTATAAAATGGTTTATAAATCATACATCATACGATGATATTATTTAAAGAAAAGAGGAAGAGAGGAAAGGGAAAATGAGGTTCAACCAGTTAGATGAACCCAGAGGAATGCTTGAGATGAGACACACAATCATTTTGTTTTTCAATCCAGCAGAAATTCCTATAAATGATGAAGTACCAGCTCCCATGGCAAAATAATTCAGTAGAGTTTTCCTTCTGGGAATATTTAATAAATTTAAAAACCAAAGAGACTTTAATTAAATGAATTATCTGTGTTAAGTATAAAGTAACTAATTATAATAATTAATATTAATAGAAAGGGGTTCGGTACATAGACAAATATGAATTATTATTATGTGTATATAGGGGATAGTCAATGTGAAAATTAAAAACAAGCTTATGTCATGTGGAAAATCTCCATATGAAATAACTTGTATATACTTTGAAGGGTTTATTATAATCTGGATGTCCACATTTTAAAATAACAGGTAATAATGTTTAGACATTTTCTATCTCAACACTGCCTCAGTTTCACTATCAATACAGCCACATATTTCTCATATGTCATATTAGCTATGAAACTGCATTCTAAAGGGTAAAATCTTCAAAAGCTACTTACTATGGTTATGGCTTATAATCATCACATGTAGGTCATATACATTTAGAGTCTAAGTTCCATTCTTTCACATAGCTCCAATATAAATAGACCTGCATATTGGTATATACAACTGATGATTTTGATGAGAGTTTTCTTGCCTATTTGAAGTCAATAAGTTTTGTAATATCACTGCTCAATTTTATCTTTAAAATGCTACTAAGCATGTCTGAGCATTCAACAGATATAGCACCTTAATCTACTAGACTTAAAAGTACTCCACCCATGTGTGCTTAAGAGCATTCTAGAAACTAGGAGTCAACAGTAATAAATTCACTGAATGATGAAATATTTTTTTAAATTATAATTTATACCTATAAATATTGAATAGGAGTACGTAGTACAATTCTCTAAAGTGGGAATTAAACATGAAAGTATGTGTCAGGCTGGAATGAAGTGTTAATTGAAGGGTACTCTTATGACATTTCATCTGTGAGTAAAGGAAACTGACATGTCTCCAAGTTTCCAGCATGTAGCCTTGGTATCCAACTGTCACGGACATTGAAAATGCAAGGTGGTTATTGTTGCTATGACATTTTATATTTGTGTCATACTTCATAGGTTTCTAAAGAATTTTAAATATATGATCTTATCTTATTATTACAAAAACCCTGTGAGAGAGTACATAATAGACCCTAGATAGACCTAAAGCCTAGATTATTATTTTGACCATTTAAACCTGGCCAAATCCTTCCCTCACATATACCCTTTCCTTCACAGTACCCTTCCTTCACAGTACCCTTCCCTCACACCCACTCTCCCTCACACCTACCCTGCCCTCACACCTACCTCAGGCTTTATATCACATTGCTTCAGTCAGAAATAATACACTCCATCAAAGCAACAGCAAGAGAAAACAGCTTCAGAAGAAGCAGAGTACAGCTTCTCGTATCACACAAATTTATAACCATATATTTTAAAATTTAGAATAAGATTACATAAAAGAGTAAAACAAAGGACTGCTAGAATTAAACAGTAAATTCTAAAAATAATAAAATATAGATATGCCCCTCTAAAAAAGCAATGGTTAATCTTTTCCATATATTGTTTCTTTTTTATATTTGCTAACAGTTGCAAAGTAAATTCTCCAAACTATTTCCTCACTCACATTTTTCAAGTGAATAATAAATTAAAAAATCAGAATTCTCTCTGCCATGTAAGTCTCTCTTCTTCAGCCAAAATAATCAGAGGGAAAATAATTTCTTTTAACGTTTTACACTATTAGCAGGCCCTGCTCAGTATCTGCTTACAATATGTACTACTAAAATGACACAGTAAAATTAAAACATAGTTAGAAAAATAATGCTTTTGTCAGGTTGCAAAAGCTGATACTTACCAAAGGGGACAATTTTTGTCTTCTTGGAGATATCTCACTTTCCTTAGTTGCTTGTTGGCATAGCAAAGCTTTGAGTTGATTAACTATGGAGCAAAAGCGATGGGTTTATTCACCTTATTTTAGATCCATGGTTTATTATCACCCATCTATCCATCCATCGATCTGACAAATATTGTTTAAATATGTATTATGCACCACAAAATGTGCTACTGACTGGGGACACAAAGACAAACAAGAAAACCTCTACCACTTAAGAGCTAAGAACCTTGCTTGTGAGCAAGAGGGATATAACTAACAGATATACAACAATATAATAAGCTCTAGGTAGACCTAAGCTATGCATAGTGCTATGAAGAGGAAGCACATAATTGTTTTCACAGAGAAGACAATACCGTGAAGGATATACAGGAGATTACCAAGCAGAAAAGGGTGAGAAAAAATCCAGTTAGAATGTGTGGCTCATGCAAAGCATAGAAGCATGGCCATAGGTTGGTATGATTAGAACATGGCTTGAAAGATGGACAGTTGAAAGGAAAACAGAAAAATGAGGCTGGAGAGGCAGCTTGGATTCATCTTAAGGAAATACTGCTACAACATCCTATAGGCATTGAGAAGTCAAAATAAAAAAAAAAAAAATAAGCAAGGGAATTAGATTAGCTGATTTGTGTTTCTCGACTAAAATCCTAGCAGTAAAGGATAGATTGGAGTCATTACTGTATGGAGTTTAAAGAATTCACTGTGTGTCATTCAGGTCAGGACTGACATTCACACTCACCAGCATGGCTGTGTTGCAGTTCACGCCAGGCATTCCCAGAATCCTCATTTCCTACACTGGTACTAAAAGAAGGATCCATTACATCTTCTCCAATAGTGACATCACCTTCTCTCAGGGCACATTTCAATTGGTGAATGCTTCTATTGGCACGATCTGTAACAACATGATGAAAATCAGGGCCAGTGAAATCTGAGCGACCAAAGGTACGCTGACTCAAGAAGACAATTTCTAAAGGAAAAGCAATCATTTCTCATACTTCATGGGGAAAAAAGCATAGTTTTGTTTCTAGCTTGCTGAGGAACATGCCAGAGGAAGTGAGAGATTAAGTTCATGGGTTAGAAGTTAGACTTGATGATCTCTAAGGTCCCTGACACCTCAGTGATTGATATTCACTATATATAGCTCTACTGCTGAGGAGGACTGAATGGGAGAGCCTCTCCCCCCTCCAATCCTCCAAACAATAGCCTCACAGGGAAAGCACTATCCTAACCCCTCAATGCCTAAGACTCCCCTACCCCTTCTGGAGAGGGGTGGGTGGGCAAAACTGGCAAAAGGGACACCACCACACCAAGTTCCTGCCCAAGGAGGCCTCCTTGTCCCTGTGGGCCAGATGTCCCTCTAGCAGCAACAGACATATGACTACCTGGCCTAGTTTTGATCAAGATTTGAACAGCTGACATGCTTATAGCGGCAGCCTCTGTACTACAGTCGTACTTACGTACTGCTGGCTGACTACATCTTATGTAGAAATTCTTGGTTAGTGTACCTGACTACGCCTAGAATTGAAGCTTAAACTCACTAGCACATACTTAACATAAATAGTCTAAAATGAAGTATTTTAAGGTATATTATTCTAGTAGTTCATCTCTAAAAATAGCCCCCAAAGGACCCAGCCTCACATCCCTGTCCTCTCCCAGGTTGAAACTCAGTGGGCCTGTAACCTGCACTAACCAAGAGAATGCAATGGAAGGCATACCACGCCAGACCAGTCACATCTTTAAAATATCTGGTAGCTTCTGCTTCTAACCTCTCGGAACTCTGGTTTTTGTAAACTCCAAGCCAAACAAAGTAGGAAGTCTGGCTACCTTGCTGGAGAGATTGTGAAGAGGCCACGTGGAAAGGAAAGCCCCTCAGACCACCACAGGGAGAACGAGAGAAGCCCAGCCCCACTAACAGCCCGGTGGAGTCTCCTGATGACTGCAGCGCCAGAGGCCATCTACCTACAATGGCATGAAAGAGACCCGAAAACTGCCCAGCTTGAGTCCAATTAACCCACAGATCTGTGAGAGATACTACAAATGCTTTTAGTTGTTGCTTTCTGCCATCAAGCTTTAGAGTGTCTTGTTAAGCAGCAATAGATGAACTGAAATAATTATTCAGTGAAATATTTACCCAAAAAAATCTTCAGCAAAGGATCAAAGTCTTACATTAATAACAGAACTATACTAATATAGTAATATTATACTGTACCATATGTTAATACTATACTATAATAATATACTAATGATACTGGTGATGACATTACTAATAATTCTACCCCATTTTATGGATATTTTACATGTATGACAACTGGAGAACAAGGCAATCAATTGGTAATTTCATTAATTAAAGTCCAGTTACTTCTTCAGGCTTAAACTTGTTATTTCTGCTAATCTCTTATGATTAAATTCTCCAGTTCCAATCTAGAAAACATTAACTATAACAAAAAAATGTTCCTTGTACATTAGAACTGAAACCCAGATTTCACTCATCATTTTCAAATTTTGACATCTGTATTTGAAAGTTATTTTTAATTCATAAATTTACCAAATATTTACATATATCTAACATAGAAATTTATGTTAGAAAAAGATGAATTCCCATGCAAGTTCATGTATAGCTATTATCTATTTCAAATGGATTCTATCTAAATAATTCTTAAGATTTTCAGAGATTTTTTTCTAAGTAAAAACTTTCCCTAATTCAGAGCAACACATAACAATGATGCCAATGAAGTTCTCTCTTTCTTCTGACCAAGGCCCTTCCTTGACAATTATATCTATTTCGTCTTGTGTACTCAGGAGAAAAAGCTCCTATTCCTTGCTACCTATGTGGGAACCCTAAAAAAGCTATAAAACAGCTATCTTTTCATTACCAATCATGGATGGAAATATATTTATAAACATATATTCTACAGGACCTTGAAACATAGATTATACTTCCTCCAAGCTCATTAATTTAAGTTTGAAACCAGAAAAAAATAACCATAACTTAATAGAAAAAAATATTCTCTATCTTACAAAATCTCTAATATAGGTTCTTTGCTTACAGCAACTCATTTTCTACCTTGATTAAACTAAAGAAAACAGGTTTTTTAGGTCAGGGTTCAACAGTGAAATTCTACTACTAACTACACAAGAGACCCAAGGAATTTACCACTACAGTTTTCTCCACACCAATCCTGTTTCCACGCAGACCTTTCTCTGACTGGAATTTGGAATTGATAACTAACCAAGCCTGGTCTCCTTTTACTCCTCATGAGTTTAAAAAAGTCCAGATAAGATGCATTCCTGGTTTTAATAAAATGAGAAGCAGCAATAGTTTTTCAATAACTCAGTATTTTCTAAAGAGACTTGTTAAAAAGGAAAATCAAAGTGTTACTTGATAAGCAATTTAGTTCACACAGCGTTAGACTTAATGCACTGAAATCTATGAATAAAGCACTTATCCTTACTGCATCCATTAAAAGGAAAGAGAGGGTTTGAATTACACTATAAGTGTGCTCTGTGGAGCCATCAAATGACTTCATCTATAAGACAAAGGATAATTATTTATTTATACCTAATCTGACTAAAAGCTAATAAGCGATATTAGGAAAAGGAAAGGAAATCTGAAAAAAATTGTGTAGTTGTAAATCCTTATAGGTAGACTTCTTTCATTAGCTTACAATGATGGCAGAGATTTATGAGCGTATTTAATCCCTTTCCTAATATTGTTTAATCTTTTAGAATTTTTAACATTCAAAGACCATGTGTTAAATTGCACTATGAAAATAGTATTATGTGAAATAGTAATATATTGAACTCAACAACCATCCCAAAGAGAAGTGATTACACAAGGTTAGGGGTTTTTTCCAACGAGTGACTTTAGTTGTTAGTATAAGAGATGAAGACAAGGAATTTGTAAGAACTGTGTCCTAAAACTAAAACTAAGGAGGTAAGTGATATTTTAAAGTCATTTCAATACTACATTTCAAAACATGTTAAATGTTTTTCAAATATATACATACTAACATAATTATACACTGCAACAGACAAACAGAGTTAATCCTGAGGAATAACAACACTCAGATCTTTCAAGACATATAAAACCCCACTGCTCTTCAACTGGAGCCATTGCAGCTGAAGGCCCCATAATCCTTATTAAGAACACTGCTCCCCAGATGCAGTTATCTGCTGCTTACATGTAAGGAAACCAGATTAGACAGGAGGTTCCAGTTATGGTTTCCTATCCCACTTTTAATGGGCACAGCTTTATCTGTCTATAAACGAGAGATGGAAAGAATACTCATTTCCTCTTCTCTCTTAGAGGACAGTAAGAGATTTCACAATACATCCTGATTTCTTCTCTCCAGCACCAACTATGGGCTGAATATAAACTTAATTACGTTCTGCTAATTTTGGGGGTTTTTTGTTCTTCTTTCTCTAATGGCTTTAGGTATAAGGTTAGGTTGTTTATTTGAGATTTTTCTTGTTTCTTGAGGTAGGATTGTATTGCTATAAACTTCCCTCGTAGAACTGCTTTTGCTGCATCCCTTAGGTGCTGGGTCGTTTTGGGTTTTGTTTTCATTGTCATCCGTTTCTAGGTAGTTTTGATTTCCTCTTTTATTTCTTCTAGTAGCATATTGTTTAGCCTCCATATGCTTGTATTTTTTACAGTTTTTTTCCTGTAATTGATATCTAGTCTCATAGTGTTGTGGTTCGAAAAGATACTTGATATGATTTCAATTTTCTTAAATTTACCAAGGCTTAATTTGTGACCCAAGATATGATCTATCCTGGAGAATGTTCCATGAGCACTTGAGAAGAAAGTACATTCTGTTGTTTTGGATGGAATGTCCTATAAAACTACCAATGGCATTTTTCACAGAAGTAGAACAAAAAATTTCACAATTTGTATGGAAACATGAAAGACCCCGAAGAGCCAGAGCAATCTTGAGAAAGAAAAACAGAGCTGGAGGAATCAGGCTCCCTGACTTCAGACTATGCTACAAAGCTACAGTAATCAAGACAGTATGGTACTGGTACAAAAACAGAAATATAGATCAATGGAACAGGATAGAAAGCCCAGAGATAAACCCACGCACATATAGTCACCTTATTTTTGATAAAGGAGGCAAGAATATACAATGGAAAAAAGACAACCTCTTCAATAAATGGCACTGGGAAAACTGGACAGCTACATGTAAAAGAATGACATTAGAAAACTCCCTAACACTGTATACAAAAATAAACTCAAAATGGATTAAAGACCTACATGTAAGGCCAGACACTATAAAACTCTTAGAGGAAAACATAGGCAGAACACTCTATGACATAAATCACAGCAAGATCCTTTTTGACCCTCCTCCTAGAGAAATGGAAATAAAAACAAAAATAAACAAATGGGACCTAATGAAACCTAAAAGCTTTTGCACAGCAAAGGAAACCATAAACAAGACAAAAAGACAACACTCAGAATGGGAGAAAAGATTTGTAAATGAAGCAACTGACAAAGGATTAATCTCCAAAATATGCAAGCAGCTCATCATGCAGCTCAATATCAAAAAAACAACCCAATCCAAAAATGGGCAGAAGACCTAAATAGACATTTCTCCAAAGAAGATATACAGATTGCCAACAAACACATGAAAGGATGCTCAACATCACTAGTCATTAGAGAAATGGAAATCAAAACTACAATGAGGTATCACCTCAGACGGGTCAGAATGACCATCATCAAAAAATCTACAAACAATAAATGCTGGAGAGGGTGTGGAGAAAAGGGAACCCTTTTGCACTGTTGGTGGGAATGTAAATTGATACAGCCAGTATGGAGAACAGTATGGAGGTTCCTTAGAAAACTAAAAATAGAACTACCATATGACCCAGCAATCTCACTACTGGGCATATACCCTGAAAAAACCATAATTCAAAAGAAGTCATGTATCACAATGTTCATTGCAGCTCTATTTACAATAGCCAGGACGTGGAAGCAAATTAAGTGTCCATCAACAGATGAATGGATAAAGAAGATGTGGCACATATATACAATGGAATATTACTCAGCCACAAAAAGAAACAAAATTGAGTTATTTGTAGTGAGGTGGATGGACCTAAAATCTGTCATACAGAGTGAAGTAAGTCAGAAAGAGAAAAACCAATACTGTATGCTAACATATATATATATGGAATCTGAAAAAAAAAAAAAAAGGTTCTGAAGAACCTAGGGGCAGGACAGGAATAAAGACACAGATGTAGAGAATGGACTTGAGGACATGGGAGGGGGAAGGGTAAGCTGGGATGAAGTGAGATAGTGGCATGGACATATATACACTACCAAATATAAAATAGATAGTTAGTGGGAAGCAGCCGTATAGCACAGGGAGATCAGCTCAGTGCTTTGTGACCACCTAGAGGGGTGGGATTGGGAGGGTGGGAGGGAGGCGATATTTGGATATATGTATATGTATAGCTGATTCACTTTGTTATAAAGCAGAAACTAACACACCATTGTAAAGCAATTATACTCCAATAAAGATGTTAAAAAAAAGAGGCATGTTTTATATAGCAGAGCTGCATTAAAAAAAAAAATGTGGCACGTATATACAATGGAATATTACTCAGACATAAAAAGAAACGAAATTGAACTATTTGTAGTGATGTAGATGGACCGAGAGTCTGTCATACAGAGTGAAGTAAGTCAGAAAGAGAAAAACAAATACCATATGCTAACACATATATATGGAATCTAAAAAAAAAAAAAAGGTTCTGATGAACCTAGGGGCAGGACAGGAATAAAGACGCAGACATAGAGAACGGACTTGACATGGGGAGCGGGAAGGGTAAGCTGGGACAAAGTGAGAGAGCGGCATATATACACTACCAAATGTAAAACAGATAGCTAGTGGGAAGCAGCCACATAGCACAGGGAGATCAGCTAGGTGCTTTGTGACCACCTAGATGGGTGGGATAGGGATTGTGGGAGGGAGACGCAAGAGGGAAGGGATATGGGGATATATGTATACGTATAGCTGATTCACTTTGTTATACAGCAGAAACTAACACAACAATGTAAAGCAATTATACTCTAATAAAGATGCTAGGAAAGAAAAAGAAAAGAAACAGTGATAGAGGGGAAAAGAGAAGAGGGTTTTTAATTAGAAAAATATGGATTCAGGGGTTGGGTGTGTGGGCAAGATGGACAAAGAGGGTCAAAAGCTACAAATTTCCAGTTATAAACTAAACTACGTCCTGGGATATAATGTGCAGCACCGTGACTATCATTAATAATACTGTGTTGTAGGTTTGAAGAGTAAATCTCAAACGTTCTCATCACAAGAAAAATAAAAATTAAACTTAATTAAGAATACAAACAGGGCTTCCCTGGTGGCGCAGTGGTTGAGGGTCCGCCTGCCGATGCAGGGAACACAGGTTCGTGCCCTGGTCCGGGAAGATCCCACATGCCGTGGAGCGGCTGGGCCCGTGAGCCATGGCCGCTGAGTCTACACGTCCAGAGCCTGTGCTCCGCAACAGGAGAGGCCACAACAGTGAGAGGCCCACGTACCGCAAAAAAAAAAAAAATAAAGAATACAAACACAAATACAACCTCTGAGTCCTACAGGATCATATGAACATAAATGTAAGTAAATACTACTTCTGCTGGTCCACTATCCAAATATCAATCAATACAATGAGCACTGAAAAGGTTATTAAGCTGTTGACTGCCGAGAAATTTAAGTCTGTTTTATTCATTTTTGTAATCCAGTTGCTCTACTTTCTAACTCCTAGCTCAACACTGAGCCTCTCTTCATCAAGATGCTTTTGAACAAAAGGCAAATATGTCCCTGTCTAGGAAGGATCATCACTTATATACGTACTGTGGATTACTGATGTCTACATTCTCCATCTGTACTGGGAGATGTGAACAAGGATTATCCTGGTGACAGGGAGGCGGAACCACACCCAGTGAAGTGCTCAGCTGTCTCTCAGAAAACATGCAATGAACCATACCTCCCTAGGCCATGCATGAGACGAGCCGCAGTTCTTAAAACACGCTTAGACCAGGACAGACAAGCAGAAAAATGAAACCATGGCAAGGTAAGAGACACATGTGTCTGTCCACACTTGACTGGGCCTCAGGTAGTTCAGAAGATTGTTGTCACTGTTTACTAGGGAACTGACAGGTAGTATGACCAAGATAAAAACAGCATAATCCAAAATCAGAGAAAAAGAGCTTTGTAAATGGCAATTATAATAATGACAGAGATTAAAAGTAGTGTGCAGAAACTACAAAATCTCAAAAAAAAAATACTATCATAAGACTCTAAAAGCTGAAAAACGTGAAAATGGTTGGTGCCAGGAGTGAAAGATAATCCGAACAAGAATGTAAACATCTTAAGAGAGCAGTGTCTAGAAGATTATTAATGATGGATGGATGCTGGCAAATCAAGATTGACTATATGCATTATGAGGGATACACCTGGTATTTTTTTGGCACCAACTGAGAGGACTTATACACCTGTCACTTTCCGATAAAGAAGTAATCCTAGCCAGACTGGCAGAACCTAGGTAAAATTATCAGCAAATACAATCTGTACCCTTAATTGTAATTATTCTCAAGTATGATTCTCACAAAGTAAATGTTATGAGCAATGCCTTGCTACTTCTAGATCATGGTTCTCAATCGTAGCACTACTGAAATTTGGACCTGATAATTCTTGACTGTAAGGTGATGTGTTGTGTTTGTATAGCAGCGTCCCTGGCCTCTACCCACTAGATGCCAGTAGACTCCTCCCTGCCAGTTATGACAACCAAAACTGCCTGTGGACATTACCAGATGTTTCCTGGATGGAAAAAAAGTCACCCTGGTTGATAATTGCTGGTTTAGATTAATAAAACGAGATAGCCCCTGTTCGGTTTTAAGGAGAGACTTCCCACATTGCTACCTTGTAACTACAGGTATTTCTTGATGAAAAGTGGTCAGGATAGTGAGCCATCCTGCCACTGTGGTAGGCAGTGCACAACCCATGGCCATCACTACCATGAGGCACTTCTGATCCAGGTATCTGGAGTTGTTATATCTACTGTAATTAAAAACTTGAAATTCATATTTAGTTTCATTTTGTTTCCAGGCCTAATACATGAAGCAACAGTTGTACTCTAAGGCCATATTTCAGAGCTACTTTAGGTGATCATTCCTTTAAATATTCCAGTGGGCTTTGATGAAGCTCTCCCATAATCAAGGTTGCTTTAGCAAGTACACAAGCGCATGTCAAGCTACTTTCCCTACCTTTTGATCCTCAAAGGAGTATCACTAAGTGAAAAGGTGGAAAACCTTAGCAAAAACTGGTAAAATGATCAGAGTTTAAGTCTTTTAAAAATCCCAAGAGTTAATATAATTATTCTCAGTACCTCAAAAGCTTGAGAACAACTTCATCTCTTTTTTCTGTCCAAACATGTCCAACATGTGAAAATGCCCTTACAATCTCATAACACTGAACCACTGTTTTGGTTCTACATTATTTCAGGATGACTATTTATTTGTAAAACACCCTTTTTGGGCTGCTAAATCCTGTCTTTTGCCTATTTTACCTCATTATTAGTAGGGAAGAAAAAATGGAATTCTACTAGCTTTTTGCTATTCTGGTAGAAGAAATAGTCATAAAAGTTAAAACTACTAAGAAAAGCCACGTAAGTATATAAAACAAAAAATGAATATATGTAAATTTTATCAGCAAAAAAGTAAACTCAAATGTTTACAAACTTCATTTGCATTACCAATCCTTATTTATTAATAGCCAATAGTTCCATTTCTTTAATTTTTAGAAAAGAGAGATATGTTTCAGTCTGCACTAAAACACCAAAATAATTTTCTCATTTCATAATAAATGCTTCCAGAGCTTTTATTACGTTGTTGACTGTCCTGGTCTCAATGAGGCTGAGAGTTAAACACATAAGCAAACATTAGCTGTAGAGAATATGTGTGTGTGCATAAATATATACTGTATATGGCAAAGAATATTTTAAAATTTTAGAAAACATTTAAGAAAAGCAAAAACAAAAAGAAGAAGAAATACAAGTCTGATGAGTAAAACTGAGAAAAAGAGGAACTTTTACTTAAGTAGTTATACACAGGTTTTCTCAAGTCTGCCAAAGGTCCTGATGATATCACTTCTGGTTAATTCAGTGACCAAAGTATTGACTAGCAAGATTAACACTGGCTTTCCACAGATGTGAGTCCTTCTGTGGAATGAAAAAAAACACTTTGTAGGAATCAGAAAGATGCTCTATATTTTACTTGTGTACAATTGGCCCATCAATATTATCTTCAGTTTTATCAAACTAGATCAACTTACAAAGAAAAGGATCACCCCCCCCAATTTTATATTTTCTTCCCATATTCAACCTGTCACTTTCTATGAACCTAGTTCCTTACTCTCATTTTTATAAGACAGAAACAGAACCATTATCATTCATGTGTTCCAATCCAGTGTTGATAGAAGGGACATTACAGATCCAGGGGTCTGAGGTAGTGCCTGAAGGCAAACCAAGCTCTCATGTGTTTTGCTTGACCCACACAGTATAGGACAAAGGGAAAAGAATAAGAGACAGGGAAGGAAAAAAGAGGGAGGGAGCAAGAAAGTAACTGGAATGTTTTTAGAAAAAGCATAAAATGCCCAGTTTGGCCAGAGCCTCACCATTCCCTAGTGTCTTCCACTGACTCCATCACATATTTTGCCATCTGCTTGGCTCCTAAAGGCAATAATTCTCCACCTAGTCCAAACTCTTCATATTCCAGATGAGGAAACAAGAATCCAAGAACAGTTTATTAACTTGCCTAAGGTAAGAGATGGTTATTAGAAAAGCAACAGTAAGAGTTGTAACTTGGATCCTAGTTCCACATTCTCTTCTCTGAATCTATCATACTCTTCCACAAATTCAATCTAGAGCCTAAAACACCAAAATGTTGAAAGAAAAAGGAGGAATCAGCATATAAAATGTATATAGAAAGTAAATTATGTATTCCTGTCTCGGTATAAGTTTGTTCCATTTCTTTATGCCCACTCAATCAAAGGTGGCCAGAAAGTTGGAGAACAGGTGAGTCATGTATACAGGTATAAAACTGTATCCATAGCTAACACTGCAGCAATAGACGAAACGTGATTCAGTTGTTAAGGCTGGGACACTGAATTTCTAACAAGTTCTCTCCTTCTTTCTAACATCATATCCCTACATTCAAGTGTACAAAATCTAAAACAGCCTGAATTTCCTGTTATTCTGGTTTCCCTGACCTTTTCTTGGCTATAAATTAGTTTATTTTATACCTCATGACCTTGCACTATGATGTGTTGAATTTAAATTAGAGGAGGGGTAGTTGCTATTCTGCCCAGTTATCAATATAATTCTGTGAGTCTTGAATTTTAGATGCCAAGAGTGAATGAACACCTAACCATATTGGCAGAAGACCTCCCAAGTCACTTCTGGTTCTAGATTAAACTCTGTGACTCCCAGGATACCTGGGATATGCCCACTTTATACCGCACTGAAAACTTTCAGATCATCTACTATGTAGGAATAATATTACAGATCTGTGGGGCAATGAAGTTTTCTAGTTTTTCTGCCAGATCTCTTACTTTGAAGAAGTCTTTCAACCAGTCCAATTCTTACAGTGGGGGCACAGACAATCCAAAGCAGAAATTATCCTTAGAGGGTGACTACATCTGAAAGGTGTCAGGGAAAGAATAAGAGGTGAGCATAGAGCCTGCAGTTGGGCTCTCTACTTCCATGGCTGCTCTAGGGTCATCAAACTCAAGGAGAGGCAAGAATTCTTAAGTTTTAAAAGCAAGAAAGCAACATTGACTCTGCTTTACACATCAGAACTTCAAATTCTTCATATACTACAATAGTATCAAAAATTGTGTTTAAAGTAAAGAAATGAGGAAAAGCTATATAAAATGAGAGACTATCATGGGAAAATTATAAAAGCATTTTGCATTTTTATATGCCCACTTCCTTGCTAAATACAACTGAAAGAATTAGTAATGATTACATGTACAGTTATTTAGAAACCAGAGGAATAACTTGTGAGGAAAGAGCAAGAATACCTATTACCTTTTCTTTAAGCATGAACTAGACAAGCCATTTTGGGGAAGTAATGGTGGATAGACAAAACCAAAACAAAACAAAAGAACTTTAAATTGCATTTTATCTGACTGCATAGTAACACAATTCTCAAGTTATTAGGCACAAAACGCTTAAAATAATGAAATTTCGTATACAAAATAATGCCACCATACTGTGTTTATTCAGAAAGACACATTTTGACGTTAAAGGGAATTATCCTATCTAAGAGTGGTAATTTATACATGTGAAGTGAAGAACTTCTGATCATGCTTCACTTCTATATTAGTTCTGTTTTGTTTCCTTCCATAAGCTATTATATAAACTAAATAAACCTAAAAATTAAAATGCTACTTAACAAACAATAAAATGAGTCCTGAAAACCCATGAAAAATTTCAAGTTTCATTTCTTGATTCATTGTTAAAACTATCACTAAAAATTAATAAAAAACAAACTTTTGTCTCTGCTTTATTTGCTCTTGATTATAAATGTTTTCACTACTTTATATTGTTATAACACTAAATTTTAAATTTATTTTAAAATGAATTTTCTTTGAATAAAAACTCTTCACTATAATTACTGAAAGCATTAACATGGGTATTAAATATAGTACTACAACATTAGTTTGAAATTAACTACTGCATCAAGTCTAATATTAAATAGCCTCTAATACTTAAATAAAGGTTCAAATTAAGGTCAAAGGAGGAGAAGCACTAGGAGAAACATAATGGAAAACAAGATTTTTTTATCAAACTCAAAAATTAAATGCCACTGGTATTATTGTGCACAGTATTTTTCTTGCTTTCAAATGAAAAGTTACAAGTGGTTATTTCTGTATCTAACAGCTCTTGAAACATCAGTAGGCTGATGAAGGTATTCATTCAGACCAATTATTTTATTCTTGCAGTTTGAATACTGAGAATGTTGATAGTTTGTAACACTGTTGACAGATGGAAACAATAAATAATAACCCTTTCAAAGTCTAGACTCACTAGAAGATAAATTTGCTAATCAAACAATAAATAATAACCCTTTCAAAGTCTAGACTCACTAGAAGATACATTTGCTAATCTCCTTGAAAAATCTTCACTTTGCTACAAGTACCAATTATAAATAGCAGCTAACATTTAATGAGTGCTTATGTGCCAAGCACTGATATTCACCCTTCTTTTTTATCATAGTAATCTGTAATTATTTTGTTTATCGTGCTTCACTGCATTAATCCAGAGGCTCCCTGAGGACAGTCACTTTGTCTAGTTCCTTATGGTACCTCCAGCATTTGGTATGTCTAACATATAGTAGGCACTAAATTAATAAATGAGTCAGTGTTTTAAATGCTTTAAATATTTTTTAAGCTGTTGGTCATAGCCTAAATGGTTAAGAAAATGCAAAAGAACAGAAAGTAGGGTGAATTACATCTAGTAGAATAAATATTCTTTAATGAAACTTTTCTTTTAGTCTATATGTCTATGTCCCATACAAAATACATTTCTTACTTATGGCTAAGGTTTAAAAAAAAAAGCCTGAAAATCACTGCTTTACATGAATTATTTGCTCCTCACAAGAACCCTGTAGACAACATCATAACTTCTACTTTAAAATAAGAGAAATGAGGTTTCTAGATGTTATATATGATGTTCAACATGATAGAGCTATCTACAAGTATATCACTTCTTCAGCTACCCATAGGGTACTATAGTATTAAAACCTGAATTAACTAAAAAGTTTCAGTAATAGTAATTGTAATGATTAATAAAGAAAAACATAGGCTTTTAAGGCAGACGGGCCTGACTGAATTTAATACCTGGTTCTGTCACTAACTAGCTGTGTTGGCTTTGGCCTAACTTAACCTCTTTGCACCTCTATTTCCCCATGTGTAGAAGAGGGACATTCACAAGATTGTAAGTTTTAAGTGATTTAATGTATGAAATAGCCTAGACCACTAAATAAAAGCTGTTGTGATTAAAATAATTATTAGTGGGTTTTTTTTTTCCTGGTCCAATAAATCACATTCAATCCACTACACCATAATTTGAATGTGTAAAAAGAGCGCATCAGGAATTTACTGGATTATAAAGTATGGGAACTGGGCAAAACTGGCATTGAGCCGTCCAAGAGTTTCTGCGGGCGCCGGGTAAAAAAGATGCCCAAGAAAAGATCAGGCAGTTGGTTCAGGTAACTATGGGAATCAAGGGAAACAACGTTGCTTAAACGTAAAAACAAACACAACTATTTAATCTTTCCACAGCAACATCCATCTTCTTCCTCTGCGTTCTGGCTAGGGCCGAACCAAGGTGTTAGGAAACGCCCCCGGTCAGCTCCCGCCCATTAGGCCCTGCTATCAAGGGGCTTAGGGCACAGAGGTTCCGAGCAACTCACCCCGGAGACTCCGTTGATACTGCCCCAGAATCTCCTCCAGGGCAGAGTTCTCCAGGGACTTCGCCATGAACACACTCGGTGCCCAGAGATGGGAGTTGTATGGGGAAGGGTCCAGTGTTCTCCCCTCGGAGAGCAAGTAGCCTCAGCCCCCGGAAGGGGCCCACCGACTTCCTGCTGCTGCTGTCCCTGGGGAGCACAGAATCCCGGACTGAGCTCTTCGGCCTCTTCCCACCCACGGGCCCTCGTGGTGAACGTCGGAAGTTGTAGTCCGCAGTGTCCGGGCCTACAGTGTCGAAGCTCCTAAGAGCCCTCCCAATGACACTACAATTCCCAGAGGGCAACGCGCTCCAAGCTCAAGCTTTGGCGGTTTGGCGGCAAGTTCCGGTTGCCAAGAGACTCCTTGGAGGCTCCGCCCATTTCTGTAGCCCAGCCAGGCTTAGTCCTGCCTTCATCCCATCCTGCTGTCTGGACCACCTAACTGACAGAAAGGGCTCACTGAAAGCCTTTACTCTTCTAAATTCGCTTATATGCTGTTGATCCTTGAGCCTTCTCAAGAACGCAAATAACAAGCTCAAAACCCTTCAGCCGCAACATCTGCCAACAACGCGAAATAAATTCTCAAAAAAAAGAAGCTCTGAATCTCCTTAACAGCGTAGATCGTGAAGGCGGCTGACACTACCAATCTTAGCACGCCCAGCGACCCGACCACAGTTTGGAGTTGGCGCACTGCCGGCTGGGAACTGTAGTCCTTGCCAGTTGCGGTCCCAGCTAAAGCCCGGTCCACTTCATTGTTGAAGCTGGTCTTTGGTATACGCCTGCGCAGTCGGCAGCTGGAGAGGCCTGTGGGTGAGACCCCCCCCCCCGCACAACCCCTTTTCATTGTCTGTGCTTGGCGCTTGCGCAGTAGGAGTTCGCCGGGACTGGGCCGGACCAGGGGTAGGGCTGGGCTCCTCGCCCTCTCCCCGGGCGCCTGCGCACTGGGCGGCCGTTCCTTGTTACCGCTATGTGCGGAGCGTGTGCGGAATAACGTTATTGCCCAGCGGCGCCGAGGGGCCGAGAGCTCGACCGCGGCGGCGGCGACGACGACAGGGTGGGGGAGGACGCTTGCGAGAGACTCACGGGACGCGGTGCGCCCCGCCCCCCCGTCCGGTCCCTCTCAGCAGTGAGGGGTAAGTGATGCGCTCCGATGCCCTCGCCTCCGCCTTTCCACATCCTTCTCTTCGGGTTTGCAGCGGGGGCTCGGGCGCGGCCCGCGGCGGGAGGGGTTGCGGGCCGGCGGCGAGGGGCTTTTCCCTGAGGCTTCGCGCGCCGCCCCCGCCCCGGACCTGGGACTCGGCGGGGGCGCCCCTCCCCCCCACCGCCCCCCAACCCTGCGTCCCCGGGCGCTGCGTCCCGGCTTCCCCTGCAAGTGTCCACGTATTGAGTCGTCTCTGGCTTTCCTGGCTTTGTGCAGCCCCCTCCGCCCCAGCAGTTTGCAGGGGTGCGGGCGGAGCAGCGGAGGGAATGGCTGCGCTGCTGCTGGAGAAGGGGTTTTCCCGATCGGAGCAGCTCCCAATGTCGTTTCTTTTTGTGTGGTTGGTTTTGGTGTGTGGGGCGGTTTGGGGTGGTCCGGCGAGGAGCCTTTCGGACGCGTTGGGAGGGCGTGGAAGACGTGGTGTCACGCACCCCGCCAGGCGACAGCACCCGCTCAGTCTGTGGCTCTGTAGTAACCCGGGGGAGGAGAGAGTAGCTTCCTGTCGACTTCATTGTCCTGAGATTCAAATGTGGGCTTTGGTATGGGTCCCTTCATTTTATGTAAGGAAAAGAAAAATTAGCAGCTGCCTAACAAGGGGCGGGAAGATGTAGGATTTGTACCCTAAGTCATAGTATCTGTTTTTTTAGTGTTTAGCGGAGTACTTGGAGAATGTAAGCTCCTGGAAGACAAGGACAGTGCCTGTCCAAGCATTACCAAGGTGATCAGTATAAAATTACTAGCTCACGATGAAGAATGGACCAGGAAGGGCCTGACGACGAAGCTGTTTGTGTAGAAGGAAAATGAACCAGCAGAATGTTTTTTCATAGGGTGGGTAACGCATTCACGTTCCTAAGGGAATAGGTTAGGATACATCTTTCCGTTTTGTTTTTTAAGCATTCAAAATAAAACATAGGCCTGGTACATTTCTCTTTCTGAATTTTTTATTCATATTTTTATTCTCTTAATGAAAATTCACCCAGTTGGGAGAAATGTGGTGAAGCAGATAACGTACTTGATTGAAAATATATCTTTTAAAATGATTTGATTATTAAGCTTACAACCGTTTGCTGGCGTTAAAACAAGCAAAAGAGAGATTGAAGCCGGATGGGGAGGAGCAGGTGGAGGAATGATGTGAGAGGAGAGAGTGACATTATGAATACGGTATCCAGATCTTCACTGATATAACCCTAGCTGGGTATGCTGCAATGATTTAGGAATTCAGCTCTGGAAATATTACATTGCAAGTTACAAACCATTTTGTATTTTTCTGCCATTGTTTTTTAAAAAGTAAAACCAGTGCTGCTTTTACTTTTTCCTAACTTTGCAGATATTGTAGAATTTTGGTGTTTTAAAACTGAAGAGTCTAAATGCATTTGACAGAGAAAGAGGAAGACATTAAAACTTGGAAAGTTAACTGACTTGGCTGTCCAAGCCAAACTGCTAATGAAAGGCAGAGTCAAATAAAACCAAGGTCTCTTCTACAGTGTGCTCTTTTCAGCCGTGTCCCCTAGTCCCCCAACCCTGTGACAATTTATGGAAAGCTTCTCTGCCTGCTCTTTGAGTTGTCTGTGACAATCAAGTTCATTGATACCTCATAGTTGTATTAGTCTAGTCTTTTTCTTTTGATGTGAAAGTAATAATTCTAATGAAGTGGAACTATAGTTTTGTAAATTAACTTACTGATATAGGAAGAGATGTCTTAATATGGGCTTTTCATAAAAATGGAAACTGTTGGAATTTTTTCCCCAATTCTTATCAGTAACCATATTTTAATAATATTTTCTGCTATTCGGTAGTATTTTATAATATGATCAACTCTATAAACTCTGAAAAATGAAATTGCTACATAACAAGAACCCATGAAGTTCAGTTTTCTTCAATTAATGAATTTTATTATTTTCAGCTTAAACAAGAGCTTACTTTTTGAGGAAATAATTCATGTTGAACTTTTTTATTAAAATTGAATTTGTGCTCTTTTATTAAGTTGATTTTGCCATAAAGTGCTTTTTTGTTGTCTTATACTTTTTATCCCTTAATTGTATTTTAATAGACTTTTTTTTAATAGATCTTTATTGGAGTATAATTGCTTCACAATACTGTGTTAGTTTCTGTTATACAACAAAGTGAATCAGCTGTATGCATACATATACCCCCATATCCCCTCCCTCTTGAGCCTCACTCCCACCCTCCCTATCCCACATCTGTAGGTCATTGCAAAGCACCGATCTGATCTCCCTGCGCTATGCTGCTGCTTCCCACTGGCTATTTTACATTTGGTAGTGTATACATGTCGATGCTACTCTCACTTTGCCCCAGTTTTGCCCTCCCACCCCCACTCCCCTGTGTCCTCAAGTCCATTTTCTATGTCTGCATCTTCATTCCTGCCCTGCCACTAGGTTCATCAGTACCTTTTTTTTTTTTTTTTTTTAGATTCCGTATATATGTGTTAGCATATGGTATTTGGTTTTCTCTTTCTGACTTACTTCCCTCTGTATGACAGACTCTAGGTGTCCACCTCACTACAAATAACTCAATTTCATTTCTTTTTATGGCTGAGTAATATTCCATTGTATATATGTGCCACGTCTTCTTTATCCATTCATCTGTCGATGGGCATTTAGGTTGGTTCCATGTCCTGGCTGTTGTACATAGTGCTGCAGTGAACATTGTGGTACATGTCTCTTTTTTTGTTTGTTTTTTAAATTTATTTATTTTATTTTATTTTTGGCTGTGTCGGGTCTTCGTTTCTGTGCGAGGGCTTTCTCTAGTTGCAGCGAGCGGGGCCACTCTTCATCGTGGTGCGCGGGCCTCTCACTGTCGCGGAGCACAGGCTCCAGACGTGTAGGCTCAGTAGTTGTGGCTCACGGGCCCAGTTGCTCCGCGGCATGTGGGATCTTCCCAGGCAAGGGCTCGAACCCGTGTCCCCTGCATTGGCAGGCAGATTCTCAGCCTCTGCGGCACCAGGGAAGCCCACATGTCTCTTTTTGAATTATGGTTTTCTCAGGGTGTATGCCCAGTAATGAGATTGCTGGGTCATATGGTAGTTCTATTTTTAGTTGTATTTTAGTAGACTTTTAAAAAAGAATTAGTATATCTCTTAAATTTCAATTTACTTAAAAAATAATCTGTAATTCACCATGTGGAATTATATTATATCAAACTTGAAATGTATTTTACTGTTAAATTTCGTGGTGTGCTAAAATTACTTTGTATGGAAGTAAATAACCATCTGCATGTTTTCCAACTTTACACTGTAAAATTATCATGTGTTATGTCTATTAATGTAAATATCAAGGTGCTTTTAACAATTCTATGCTTAGGGATTTATTTGTTACAAGTATCAGTTTCTTGTTTCCTTTTATCACTTAAAAAAAAAAGACCCCAAAACTAGTTTTATTGGGCTTCCCTGGTGGCGCAGTGGTTGAGAGTCCGCCTGCCAATGCAGGGGACACGGATTCGTGCCCCGGTCCGGGAGGATCCCACGTGCCGCGTAGTGGCTGGGCCCGTGAGCCATGGCCACTGAGCCTGTGCTCCGCAACGGGAGAGGCCACAACAGTGAGAGTCCCACGTACCGCAAAAAAACCCAAAAAAAACACCCTAGTTTTATTGTTGCATCTGATATCATTCATCTAGTACTGAATACTGTATATGTTTAAACTTGTCAACATGTTTTTTATTCAACAAAATTCTGTAGTGATATTTTTTCTTCTTTATCATGAACATTGGGGGGTTAAGCAGTACACTGTTCTAATAAATATCTAACAGACAGCATGATATTAAATTGCCAACTAAAATATCTGTATAGTTGTCAATTATTTTGCAAGTATAAGAAAAAAAAGAATTAAATACCATCTGAAAAATTTTGGTGGGTAGATAATATTGGCTGGAGCATTAAGTATTGATATGTTTCAGTAAGGAATGGGTTTCATCTAATGGGGAGAAACCTCAGACTATTTTTATTTCGTAAACTTTTGTTAATAACCAAGATTTCTGGGCCTCCCTGGTGGCGCAGTGGTTGAGAGTCCGCCTGCCGATGCAGGGGATACGGGTTCGTGCCCCGGTCTGGGAGGATCCCATATGCCGTGGAGCGGCTGGGCCCGTGAGCCATGGCCGCTGGGCCTGCGCGTCCGGAGCCTGTGCTCCGCAACGGGGGAGGCCACAACAGTGAGAGGCCCGCATACCGCAAAAAAAAAAAAAAAAAAAACAAAAAAAACCAAGATTTCTAATAACTACCCTTGGTGAAATGGGTCTTTATTTACTCAGATATTTCTTGAGAGAAGTGCTCACCAATGAGGTAGCCAGTGTGGGCTATCTAAAAGAGTAAGAAAACATCTGTCTGGTAGTAGGCTTGATTAAACTGGATATATAGTCCAGTTTAGTTAAAATGATTATGCAACAGTATATTATAAATTCTTTTGCCAAAATGAATGACATAGTTGACATGTACTAAAAGTAAACCCCACTTTTGTGTCAAAGGTAGAAAGGAAACCAACAAAAGCAAGGTTATGAAAATTTCTTTCATCCAATAGAGATTATGTGAAGCATGGAAGTGGAAATGAATCCTAAGCGTGCATTGCTTAGGTTTGAAAAGCAAAGAACGAGACAGCAGAGAGTAAGTCCTTATTTAAGTATATAAATGGCTAATAAATAATAGAAAATATTATCCTTTGGAACATAATATTTACTGAATAAGTGAGTAATATCTACTATGTATTAAGCACTTACTAAGTGCCAGACATTGTGTGTGTCTATGCATAATTCATGCAGCAGTTGTGTAAGTATGGTATTATTTTACATTTAAAGTTCAGAATACTTAAGGTCCAGAGTTAGTGAATAATTTTGCCTCTCTGTCACACATTATTAAGTGGTAAAGCCTATAACTGAACATTTGTCTTTTTGACTAAAGCCAAAATTCTTTCCACTCATCTTTTTCAGTAAGTTATAAAAGGCAATATTTATTCCCTTCTAATTCACAAAGTTTTAGAATTAGAGGAGACTTTAGAAATCATCTCAAACAATGTGCTGCTTACTACTAATATCCCTGAGATCTTATTGAGTCCAGCTTTTCCATGAGAAACACTTGCATGAAAAAATGGGCATAGGATGGTAATTTCACTTTTGAAAAATGTAATAGAAAGATTTTACTAAACTGAGCTAGTGTCTGCTTTACTGTGTAACTTCTTCCGTTGGTTGCAGTTCTGTCTTTAAGAGTAAGATACAGTAAGGTTTTTCTCAATATATTGGGTCTCTGTTAAGTTCTCCCTCTTCTAAATTAAATACTACAACCCCTACAATTTCATGTGATACAGTTTCCTTTACCTTCCTCATCTCTATCACTAGATACAATCAGTTTTGTCAGTGCTATATATATATATTTTTTTTTGTGGTACGCGGACCTCTCACTGCTGTGGCCTCTCCCGTTGCGGAGCACAGGCTCCGGACGCGCAGGCTCAGTGGCCATGGCTCACGGGCCCAGCCGCTCCGCGGCATGTGGGATCTTCCCGGACAGGGGCACGAACCCGTGTCCCCTGCATTGGCAGGCGGACTCTCAACCACTGCGCCACCAGGGAAGCCCAGTGCTATTCTTTTTTGTCCTGATTCTGTTTCCAGCTTTAGTTCTGCAGTTGTGGTCTGAATGCAGTGTAGTGAAATTACCCCTTTTCTTGATTCAAGCCATACACTTGTGTTTATGGTCTAAAATTTCATTAACAACAGTAATGTCTTGCCAGTTCTAAGCAAAAAAATGAGAGAAAAATGTTATGTGGCTTTTCAAGTTATATTTATCCAATTCAAGGAATTTTTTGTTTTTTACATTCTGTATTTCTACTTTTCTAATGTTAAAATAACCTTTTTTAATGAAATGATAGTGTTAGTAGGTGGTAAGTTTCTTTAGATATTTGTCTTCGGGTTTTGTTTTTGTGTTTTTGCATAAGCAATAAAAAGTTAGTCTTTTGGGGCTTCCCTGGTGGTGCAGTGGTTGAGAGTCTGCCTGCCGATGCGGGGGACGCAGGTTCGTGCCCCTGTCCGGGAGGATCCCATGTGCCGCGGAGCGGCTGGGCCTGTGAGCCGTGGCCGCTGGGCCTACGCGTCTGGAGCCTGTGCTCCACAACGGAAGAGGCCACCTTTGTAGTTTCCTATTTTGTTTTTTGAAAAATTTGTCTGGAAATCACTGATGTAGGCAACATAAACCCACATCTTTTGTATGTTAAAATCTTTCCCATTCTGTATATACATGTAGATGATGTTTTTTAAGCAATATGTACCTTTAACCCTTTTAATTATCATCTACTGGAGTGTAGTTAAAACTTGAGATCTTTTTAAAAATTTTATTATTTTTGGCTGTGTTGGGTCTTCGTTGCTGCGCACAGGCTTTCTCTAGTTGTGGTGAGTGGGGGCTACTCTTCATTGTGGTGCGTGGGTTTCTCATTGCGGTGGCTTCTCTTGTTGCGGAGCACGGGCTCTAGAGCGCAGGCTCAGTAGTTGTGGTGCACGGGCTTAGTTGCTCCGGGGCATGTGGGATCTTCCCGGACCAGGGCTTGAGCCTGTGTCCCCTGCTTTGGCAAGCGATTCTTAACCACTGTGCCACCAGGGAAGTCCTTGAAACCTTCTTGAATAATGATTCTGTCATCCAAGGGATTAGCTTCTCTTCCTGGCTTTTTGACATTTACAAATTTAACAAGCAAGCCCTCTTATGTCTTCATCTTGTGCATGTATTGGATATAGCCAAGGACATACCATGCAAATTTATAAATAGAATAAAAGTTATATAAATAAAGTGTGCTGGAGGAAAAAGGTGACACAAAGATAATGAAAACCATTTCAATGTTTTGTTTTTAGTTAAGGAGAAAATCATTATATTCTCTAGTACTAAGGGAGTTGGTTGAAGCTTACTGTCTGGTGGAGATATGGATAATTATATAATTATATGATATGAAGTCAAGTAAGTGTAGATGCTGTGAGTAAAAATAAATTAGAGTAAAGAAATAGTGGTGGACTGCTATTTTTTATTTATTTTTAAACAGACATTCAAATAACATTAAAATGGTTCAAAAAAAATCAAACGATATTTTAAAAACAAACAATGTGAAAAATCCTCCCACCCATCTACCTTATCTGCTGAGTTAATAGGTAACTTTTCATGTATCCTTCCCGTGAATTTGTTTTCAGTTTAAGTAAATACAGTATATATTTTTAACCTACTTGCCTCCTTTTACACTAAAGATAGCCTCTTTATACAAAAAAGAGGCATACTGAGAGCTACTATTTTAGTGGCTGGTTAGGGAATACCACTCTTTGAGAAGGTGTCATTTAGCAGAGACTTATATTATGTAAGGAAGCACACCATGTAGATATCTGGTTGGAGAGTGCTCTGGTCCTGGACAGGAGTGGGATGAATGAATTCAGAGAACAAAGAGGCCACTGGCTGGAGATGAGTGAGCAAGAGGAAGGAAGAATAGGAGGAAACGAGGTTGGATAGAGATTGTATTGGTACTTTGTTTAAAATGCCTTGAGAGTTCATTGGAGTGTTTTGAGAAGGGGAGTGACAAAAGAATTGGCTTACATTTTTAAAATATGGTTCTGGCTGTTTTGTGGATAATAGACTGGAGGGGAAAAGAATGGGAACAGGGAGATGAGTTGAGACAATTGGAATACTTTAAACTGAGGTGTTAATGGTTTAGACTAGAGTGGTAGTGGTGGAGCTAGTGAAAGTTATTAGGTTCTGGTTTTAAAAAATCAAGAGTTTTGGACATGTTAGGTTTGAAATGTCTATTAAATGTCCAAGTGGAGATAATCAAGTAGGCAGTTGAATACTCAAGTCTAGATTTCAGAGGAGAGGTTGGGACTGAAGATACTTAAATTTTAAGCATCACCAGTAGACCATATTTAAAGCTCTAGGACTGGAAGACATCACTTAGGTTGAGAGTTTGAGAGTAATTAGATTAAGAGGTCCAAGAAAGAATTGTACCTGATACTCTCCAATAGTGAAAGCTTAGCAAGAGAGAAGGAGCCATCAAGGATTGAAAAGAGGTGGCCAGTGAGGTAATGAGTGTGGTGTCCCAGAAGACAAGTAAAGAAAGTATGTTTAGGGACTTCCCTGGCAGTCCAGTGGTCAGGACTCTGCGCTTCCACTGCATGGGGCCCAAGTTTGATCCCTGGTTGGGGAACTGAGATCCCGCAAGCTGCGAGGTATGGCCAAAATAAAATAATATAAAGTAAAAATTTTTTTTTAAGAAGTATGTTTAGAGATAAGGAGTGATCGGTCAACTATACCACCTTTAATCACTTAAACATTTCTTAAGAAATCAGGTTATATCCTTTTTCCTTGTTAACTATCTCTGAAAAAGTTATTATCAGACCTGTCTTTATTCTCATTTATCAGTGAAGATGTTCTTTTTTTTTTTTTTTTTTTTTGGCTACTCCATGCGGCTTGCAGGATCTTAGTTCCCCACCCATGGATTGAACCTGGGCCACTGCAGTGCAAGTGCCGAGTCCTAACCACTGGACTGTTAGGGAATTCCCGAGATGTTCATTATTATTCTCCCCAGAAACTACTAAATCTAAAGCCATGAACAAAGTTTTACTCACAAATATATTGCTGCTGTTTCTTAGGTCGATTGATGTGGCTTCTTTGCTACTGAGATTTGTACAGGGGAGATGGTTGCTGTTCACTGAGAAGAATTTGCTATCAGGAATTGCTTCAGAGGCATTAATTGTGTGATCTTGGGCATGTCACATCATTTCAGAAGTTCAGTTTCTTCATCTGTAAAATAAAGCTGGCAGTAGTCCAACTACCTCAGAGGTTTATTTTGTAAAACAAATGAGATCGACATAAAAGACATGAAAGGTATAATTGCACGTAGGGATCCCCTTCCCAGTGCCCCAAGTGTGGTACCACTTGATAGTGTTAGATTTGAAGAAATGTTTTGGTTTGGGTGATGAATAGAAGTATGTTTTCATTCTGACTCTGTAGGAATAGTTTTTTACTTCTTGTGCATTCTGTCCCCATAGGCAGTTTTCTACATCATTTAACAATACTCTTGGGGTTGGAGGAAAGGACATGAGGCCAGAAAGAGGCTTTGAAATAATAACTTTCTCCATTCGTAAGCACATCTTTCAATTCTAAGCATAGTGTCTAAGTGAGAATGAAGTCAGAAAAAAGTAAGCAGCCTAGCTTACTTTTTTTCCAGGCCAAAAAAGAGCATTTTCCTATTTTAACTAGCTTTTTACTGGATAAGGATTTCTCAGATTCAAAGCTTAAGGGTTGATTAGGGGTCTTGAACTCCAGTCAGCCAGCTAGAAACTGATTTCATGAAACGGAGGGTAGGGGAAATGAATGCCCTTGATGATGGAGAAGTAAGTATAAAATCTTTATTTTGGTGAAAAAGGAACATTGCAAATAGAGGACTTTCTGTGGTAAGCTTTTTTAGGAAATAGGACTATAACTTCAAAATATCTAGAAAATACCATTAAGTCAGGAAGAACACACTCTTACAATCCTACTAGCTAGTGACACCACTGTTACATATTCTTGTCTATTTTGGTTTAATCTGATAACATTTTATCATGAGATTAAACTTTCATTTTACGAAGCTTATAATTTACTTACAATTTATAGAAATTAAGGATGTTTTTTAAAATTGTAAACAACCCTATAGTGGACATTTCTAACTGAATTTCTGTGCAAATCAGTATTTTCCTTTCCCACTATTTCAAGAAATGTATTGTATCAAAGAACATGTAGAGTTCTAAAACCTTTTCTAATTTTCTAACGTACTGATAATACTCCATCTGCCCCCTCCCCACCTCAGTCTATTGCCAAAGTACACCTCCCTCGTTGGGGTATGAAATTGTGTTTCTTCAATGCTTCACCACTGCTGGGTATTACATATCTTTTTAAAATTTTTGCCCAGTTGATAAACTAAAAACCTTATTTAAATTTCTCTTATTAGTAATACATCTGAAAGGGTTTTTAAAAATGCTTATTGGTTATTTTTATTTCTAAAATAAAAGGCTCTTATTTTTAGTGAATAGCTCATCATATTCACTTGTAACAACTTCTTTTTCCTAGATTACCATTTGCCTTTTAAGTTTGTTCTTTTTACCCAACAAAAAGCTTTAACTTGTATATAGCCTAATTTCTTCTTTCCTTTTTCTTACGAAGTAATCCCGCTGCACAAAATTTTATTGAATACATACCTATATTTTTCTTGTAGAATTTATGATTTGAATTTTTACATGGAAATGTGTTAATTTATCTAAAATATATTTAGGCACATATATAGCCTTTTGTCATGTATTGCATAACGCTTCATTATCACAATTTGAAATGTCTTCTTAATATGCATAGATTTATTTCTGGATCTTTTATTCCATTTGATTGCTGCCTATTCCTGCACTGCTATATTATTACCACGTATTATAACATAGGTTTATAGTATCTGTTTACAAATGGGTACTTTTCTCCTTAGCCTATTCTGGTGTCATATAATTTACCTAGTTATCCTTGTATGCTTTTTTTTTTCTAGATGTGTTTTAGGGTTATTTTGTTAAGCTCATTTGAAAAAATCCTTTTGGGGTTGATTGGTTTGCGGTACGCGGCCCTCTCCGGATGCGCAGGCCCAGCGGCCACGGCTCACGGGCCCAGCCGCTCTGCGGCATGTGGGATCCTCCCGGACCGGGGAACGAACCCGCGTCCCCTGCATCGGCAGGTGGACTGTCAACCACTGCGCCACCAGGGAAGCCCCCTTTTGGGGTTTTGATTGAGATTAAACTGAGTTTATTGATTTATTTATGATCTAAAAGATGACAAAGGCACTCTCAAACAGGTATTTAAGGCCTTAGTTTTTAATAGTGTTTTCAGGTCTATTCAAGTTTCTACTTGTTTTTGAGTCACTTATGTCATTTTTATCTGCCTAGAAGTTTATTCACTCGAGATTTTCAAATTTAGAAACCTCAAATTGTAGATATAATTATTCTGTAAATTGAAAAGATCATGTCTGTGGTTACACCTTTTTTTCTGGCCACACCATGAGGCATGCAGGATCTTAGTTCCCCGATCAGGGACCAGGGATCGAACCCTTACCCACTGCAGTGGAAGCACGGAGTGTTAACCACTGGACCACCAGGGAAGTCCCAGTTACATCCTTTTACAAAGCTAAATATTTGTGAGGAATGAAGAAAAAAATCTGCCAGGGGTTTTAGTACTTTTTTTTTTTTTTAAGAATGAGCTTTTTGATTTGTCATTATGTTTTTAATTTATTATTTTTAAAAATCTTTAATACTTATTTCTACTAGTTGTCGGATAGTAAGTTTATTTTTATTTTTCACTTCAGTGGAAAACACTTAAGGCTGTAAATTTTTTTTATCAGTACACCTTTGGGTACCTTCCTTAGATTTTACATATATTGGTCTCAGAGTTTTTACTTTTTAAACTATTTATTTCTTTTCACCAGAGTTAATTCGTGAGGTAAGTTTTTGTTTTTAAATACAGGGCCTGGGCCTCCCTGGTGGCGCAGTGGTTGAGAGTCCGCCTGCCGATGCAGGGGATACGGGTTCGTGCCCCGGTCTGGGAGGATCCCATATGCCGCGGAGCGGCTGGGCCCGTGAGCCATGGCCGCTGGGCCTGCGCGTCCGGAGCCTGTGCTCCGCAACGGGGGAGGCCACAACAGTGAGAGGCCCGCATACCGCAAAAAAAAAAAAAAAAAAAAAAAAAAAAAAAAAAAAATACAGGGCCTGTGTGTATGTGATTTATTATTGTTCTTGTGGATTTTTTTCCTAGTATACTTTTTAACATCTTTATTGGAGTATAATTGCTTTACAATGGTGTGTTAGTTTCTGCTTTATAACAAAGTGAATCAGCTATACATATACGTATGTCCCCATATCTCTTTCCTAGTATTTTTAATGAAAATTCTCAAGCAGGCAGGGAAATTGAAACAGTTTCATAGTGACTACTCATATACCCACCATCTTGATTCTACCATTAATATTATGTTAGTTTTATCACATATCTGGTCATAAATCCATTGTCTATTCATCAGTCTATCTTACATTTTGATCCATTTCCAAGTAAACTGTAGACATCCGTGTGTGTGTGTGTGTGTGTGTAAGAAAAGGGTTCTTAAATCATTTGATATTGTTTCAGTTTTAAGTTTTCTGAATGTGCTTTTGAAATATTTTCCAACAACCATTATCATATTAAACAATAGTTTAAAAATGCAATATACTGTTTTCTATTCCAGTAGTATTACTGAACTCAATTTTTCTGTAAATAGCTAGCTTACGAAATTGACACTGATGACACCAAGCTATTCCTTTTTTGGAGGACAGGGGTATTCATTGTGTGTATGTTCATCTGTGTGTGTGCGCTTTTGAAGAGGAATGGTAGATAATTTGGTTTTTGTTTTTGATTAAGCTGAAGAGCTATTGAATGAAACATACACTGTTTCTCTAATCTGGTAATTTTGCTATTTCCTTCAGTTGCAAATCCAGGAGTGAAATATTTCTTCTCAGTTCTACATCTCACTACCTTCCACTTCGACTATTCCCCTACCCTTCACTTATGTGAAAAATTCTGTGTTGGGCTATTCACGAAAAATAAGAGCCTTTGCTTGTAGTAAGAGAGCACAGTTAGACCCTAAGATTTTAAGTGGTTCATGTAACAAATTCCAGAATGTTAAAGATGTACTATATGGAATAAGGAATTTAAAATTTGTAAATTGGAGAGGTGGGAGCAAATAGAGTGCAATTAAATGAAAGGTAAAGTGAAATTCAGAAATTTATTTGGGGAGGGTGGCTTAGGGAAAAGAGAATTGGGCTATTCAGTGTCTAGTAATTATTGTTAGTGACATTCATTAATGGAAACTGGCACCTTTTTTGCTAATGGTATTTAGGTTAATTGCAAGTTCATAACCCTTGCTCCCCAAAGATATGAGGTTTGTATAAGATGGATATTTCATCAAAGAATGCTATCTTGACAACCATTTCTTTCATCTGATTTTCAGGTATCTGGTTTTGTCACTAATATTTCTAATCTCTGACTTGTTCTTCCCTTTCTCTCTTTTTCTTGGGTGCAATTTGTAGTTTTTCCCTCCAACCTCAGCATTCTAAGTCAAGACATTGTGTATTTCCTGTGCCCTAGTACTTTCTAAATTTCTGTCTCTTTAGTCTTCACAATTACAGCCCATTTCCCCCATCCCTACTCTCCCATGTTGTCAACCCAGTCAGTCCAAGCTGAAGGGGTCTTTTTGAGGAATTAGAAAATATGTGTTTTCGTGTACACGTTTCATCAGTGATTTATCTAAATAAAGGGATGTTGTGAGAGAGAGTACCTGGGTGGTTGATACTGCCATTTATCAAGATAGAGAAAACAGGAGGAAGGCAGATTTTGTTCAGAAGATGGAATGATGCAATTTTTTTTTCAGATTAATTTTGACAGGTGAGTGGGGACTTGGAACTGAAAATGATTTCTAAGTAATTAAGGTCTGCATCTTATAAAAGAGGTTTTGACTTGAAACTTAGATGCATGACTTAATGTAATAAACTGTATTTGAAGTCCAGTAGCTTCAAAGAAGTCTTAAAACGAACATGTATTGGGAAGTAACCTCCTAAAAACATGGATTTAAAGAGAAAGTAGAGACTTTCAAAGAGATTGAGGAGTGGCCACAGAAGTCAGAGAAACCAAAGTAATGTTTCTAGAAGGTAAGAATGGTCACCGATACTGAGAGGTGATGTAATTGGAATGTTAATGATCATTGGGTTTAGCAATTATGAGGTCATTTTTTATTATGATTCAGTAAGGCAGTTAAGAGGAAGAGAGAGGACAAAAATTCAGTAAACCTTCAGAAGATAGGGTAAATTCAAGAATGGCTGAAAGGTGAGGAAGTGGATTAGCAAAAGCAGACTAGTCTGTACTTTATTTTCTTTTTCAAGACTTTAAAATTTTTTAAAAGCCTAGCACTCAACAGAAGGAAGGAGAGCTCTTTTAGGTGAGTTATATACTGTCTGTACTTTATTTTTTTCAAGGCTTTAAACATTTTTTCATGCTTTCTAATCATTTTAAAGCACATTCTTAACAGTTCTTTTGTAAAACAAATTTTCAAAATGCAAAAACTTACATTTAAAATAGAATAAGCTCTTAAAACATATGATAATATATTAATCCCTTTATTTGAAAGTTCATTAATTTTAAGGACATAGATTCTGAAAGGGTAAGATATCCTTAGATTCTAATAGGGCACTTGTATTTTTATATTCCAACTTTGCTGCGTGTAAAAGAAGCTAGTCTTAAGAATTGGATTATAGTTTCTTAACAGGAAATAACATTTATTAAAACTAGTAACGCTACTTTTTAAAATAAGTTGCTGTCTAAGGGTATCATGCTCAAAATCCAAAAGTTACCTTGGCCTTGGAAATCCAAATTTACTAATATGGGTACTGAGTTCTGTTACAAAATTGCTTTCTGATTAGGAGATTTGAGTCTTTCTCTGATAATGTATATATACCATATACTCTAAAAAGTAAGTTTACTATTTTACAAAATTCAAATATAATGATCAAGATCACTTCTTAAAAATGTATTAGAGTTTGAGTAAACCTTCTGTGTTGGATCCAAAATAAATGAAGGAAGCAAAAGCAAAATTTTTATCAAATATATCAGTGTTAAAAATAAGGACAGAATAAGGGCTTATATCCAGAGCAGGTAAGAATAATTATGAAATTTATGAATCTGAGTCTCTAGGCACTTACTGGAAATAAAAATTATTTACTGCTTTTCATATTTTGAGTATTTTTATTTGATCATGTGAAAGTGTCTGATCTAAGTCTCCATGGGATATGAATAAGAAATTAATGGATATCTATGAAATGCAGGATTATTATATCTTTTTTATGGATTCTCGAACATGTAATGGAAGCAGTAAACTACTTCAAATAAAATTTAATAGAAATCTCAACAGGACTCTGACTAATTAATTTAATATATATTTTTCCTTTTGCTGGCGTTTACCCCATAGGTTGGTCTTTAGTAGTGTGACATGATTTTATCTGTTTAATGCAGTCATAGGAAACTATTTGTTGTCATAGAATGAACTAAGAAAGGTGAATCAAAAACATTTGGGTTTCAGGCTCTTATAAACCCTTAACTCAAGCTGCTTTCTTCCACTATCACTCCCTCCTGTAGGTTCTGTTTTCAGTTCTTTGAGACAGCTTGGTGCACCTTTTCCTGCTCCTAGTAATAGTTGACCTGACAAAGTTTTTCAGATTCATAGTTGTGCATTGAGCTTAGAGATAGTTTACTGTTCTTTCAAATTCTAGGTTTCTGATCTATGCTGTACCCCAGTTTACTGAATTTGTACCATTCCTCTAGATGGATCATTGATTTTTGGTCTTTGATTTTAATATAAATTGATTGATTCATTCTTCCTTGTCTATGGACTTCTCAGGGAGAAAACCTTGGAACCTACTACTGGTAGCCCATCAGGAAGCTAAGAGGTAGATTGAAAATAGATTGAATTTTGCATGACCTGTCAGTGTTTATTGTGTAAAAAGATAGCGTCACAGAACATGTTACTAAGTAAAAATACGTTCTTTTCAGTCATATTCAAACTCTTTAGCCAAATCTTCATCTATAGGAATTGACATCACCAGCACCATTTTAAGGCATACTTGAGGAAAATACAAAGGTGACAGTAGTTGTGGAAGAACCCCTGAACTTGGTATCTGAAAGCCCAGGTTTGAATTTGGATAGCTCCTGTTTACTACAGCTAGATTTGTGACCTTGGTTAAGTCATTTAACTTCAGCTTTCTTCAAGGGAAAAATGTTTCTCCCATGCTTGTTTTGTTTCATTCATGCTTGTATGAAAGTATAAGCACCTAGTACAGTTACTGGAACAAAGGAGGTACTTGATAAATATTTGAATCTGAGTCTTGATTTGTTAGTGTAAGACAACAAAATTATGTTTTAACAAAGTTGTACAGTTCTAGAAAAGAAAACAAGTCAGCCTTTACATTTTTCATAAACTGGCAGAGAAAACTTGGTAGAAACTTTTTTTTTCTTTAAAAAGATGTTTATGTGAACAAAAGGAAGATCAACTGATTTTTTATACAGGCATTTACATATAAATCATTTAGTGTTTGCTTCTTAGATTTTTTTTTATGCTTTGAAGGGTGTTTTAAAAATACCTTGTCTTCGTGATGTTGTATAAGAAACTGAAAAAATTCCTTTTGTGTCTTTGAAATGCATATTCTTATTTCTCTGAAATAGTCCTTAAATAGGAAAATTTCATCCTTAATATTAACTTTTTTTAACATCTTTATTGGAGTATAATTGCTTTACAGTGTTGTGTTAGTTTCTGCTGTATAACAAAGTGAATCAGCTATATGCATACATATATTCCCATATCCCCTCCCTCTTGCGTCTCCCTCCCACCCTCCTTATCCCACCCCTCTAGGTGGTCACAAAGCACCGAACTGATCTACCTGTGCTGTGCAGCTGCTTCTCACTAGCTATCTATTTTACATTTGGTAGTGTATATATGTCAGTGCTACTCTCTCGCTTCGTCCCGGCTTCCCCTTCCCCTTCCCAGTGCCCTCAAGTCCATTCTCTACGTCTGTATCTTTATTCTTGTCCTTTGGCAGAAACTTTTAATGCCTCGACAATTTGTAGAAAAGTATATCATCAAATCTCAAATCTAAGTCTTCCTTTGAAAGTATATAGTAAACTCAGATATAGAATGTATGACTATTGATATTTGGAATATCATCTTCATTTTCCTTAATGAAAAAATTTTTTACCTTTTAATGCTGTTTTAGGCAAAAGTTGTAAATTAGGCTTTTTCTCCACATGTATTTGGTTTTTTCAAGATTTAATTAATAATGTATGTGGCAGATTATAAAGGTAAAATTTGGAGCAATCGTTCCAAAATAATCAAGAGTATATGAAAGCAGAAGTTTTCCCAGTACAGAATTTGTTCACATGCTCATGAACAAGTATCTTGGTAGGTATCCAAAAAAAGCACAGCTGTGGATTTAATTTTGGGGATTAACTGTACTGTCTCAAATGGGGGTGGGGATTTTAAAAGGAATAAATTTTTCCCAAGAATGTATTTCATTATCTCTCCCATATCAAGTTAATTATACAGCAGAGTTGAATTTCTGAGTATGTTCTAAGTATATGTCACTTTCTCAGACACGTTTCCCGGACCACCCAGCCTAAACAGCACCACCTTAGAACTGTTACATCATGCTGTTCTTGTTTTTCATGTTTCAGTCTTCCCATTGTCACTGAAGTTGTCCTATTCATTTACTTAGCTTTTGTTTGTCTATTTTTGCTTCTATGAGATTATGAACTTTTTCTGTCTTATCACTCTTTCCCTGTTACTAGTGCATAGTACATACTTTATGAATGAAGAAAAAATAGATTAATTCATTGTGTAGTACTCTGTAAAATAAGAGTTCTCTGGTGTAACTGTTATATAATGTTTGTCTACTTTCTAGAACTTACATAATTTTCGTTGTTAAAAAGCTGTGTGCATGTGTGTGTATGAAGTTCTTAGAACCGTCTGGCATACAGTAAATGGTCAATAAATGCTATCTATTATTATAAGTAAAAGATTATAGAAAATGATGTTTATTTGCCTTTATAGCATATGATCAATCATATCTGTACCTTATTTGATTCTGAGTCCTTAGCTGAAATGCATCCCTAATGTTTTTTTTCATTTTCAGAAATATAAGGTGTCAGAGGCAGAGCCTTTAGTGTTGAGGATATTTTCTATTAGGGATTTAGTAGGGGGAAAATGTGAAATAGTAGTCCTGAATTTATACATTTATTTAAAAATTAGTCACGTATCTTTTGGGTTCTCAGTATGATAGGTTAAAAAGATGTGATATTTATAGCAGCTTTATTAATAACTGCCAAAACTTGGAAGCAACTAAGATGTCCTTTCACAGGTGAATGGATAAACTGTCATACATCCAGAGAGTGGAATATTATTCAGCGTTAAAAAGAAATGAGCTATCAAGCTGTGAGAAGATACAGAGGAACCTTAAATGCATATTACTAAGTGAAAGAAAGCAATCTGAAAAGGCTACATACTGTATTATTCCAATTATATGATGTTGTAGAAAAGTATGGAGGCAGTAAAAAAAAAATCAGTGGTTGCCAGGGGTTGGTGCAGGAAGGGATGAATAGGAGAAACATAGAGGGTTTTCAGGGCAATGAAGATACTCTAAGATACCATAATGGTAGATACATGCCACCATAACCCATAGAATGTACAACAGAATTTTATGTCTAGTCTACATATCTAAGATTGTAGGCTTCTCGATTAAGTTTTTGCAGTATTAGAAATTGATGCTATGGGAAATGGAAGAGTCTTGAGTTGTGTTTTAGTTATATTGTTAATCGCTTTAAATGAAGCAAGAAAATTTATTCATTTCTCAATAATAGACGTTAATATTTGTAATTCTTTTTTTTTTTTTTTTTTTTTTTTGCTGTACGCGGGCCTCTCACTGCTGTGGCCTCTCCCGTTGCGGAGCACAGGCTCCGGACACACAGGCTCCGCGGCCATGGCTCGCGGGCCCAGCCGCTCCGCGGCATGTGGGATCTTCCGGGATCGGGGCACGAACCCGTGTCCCCTGCATCGGCAGGCGGACTCTCAACCACTGCGCCACCAGGGAAGCCCAATATTTGTAATTCTTTAGTGAGATTTCCTGGAGTTTTTACTTTTTGTGATGAAAGCTCTTACCTTCTCTCATGCCCAAAACACATGCACATGTATTTAGAGTTTTGATTTTTCAGAATTACGTATAGAACTCTCAGGACCCTGAATCTATTTAGCTTGTTAAATCTAAACCTAAGCCTTGCACATGTTAATTATATGTTCATGATTAATGGGTAAGCATACTCCATATGGTCTAATCTCTGAAACTATACTAGTAAGTTTTGGGGCCAATCTTTTAGTCTCTTAATTCCTCTTTAGATAAAATTCTTCCATACTCTGTGTATATCAAGTTCCTTTCTTTGAATTCAAAGAACTCAATATTCTTATTTAATTTGATCTTTAATTTGGAAGGGAGATACAATGCTATTTTACAATAGCATCTCACCTGTAGAATTCTGCTGCCTACAACTAAAGATCCAAAAATAAACTAAAGCTTGCGGAGTGACAAAACGTATCTTTCAAATGAAAACACATGTAGTTTATTCACAAGAGCTCTCATTCAGATTCTTGTTGTTCGTTTTGAGCCTAGTTGAAATATACTTATGTTATTTTTAAGGCCTTGCAGGAGGGAATGGGGCTTTAAAGTGAAAAATAAATACTGATGAGAAGCGAGAAGACAGAAGAAACATGTATGATGTGAGTACGGGGTCTCAGAAAAGCAGAACTATCAACAGATAGTATTAGGACAGATATAGCCCATATTCCTTATATATTCTGATGAAATCACTTTTACAGCATAGTTTAGTAATTATTGATAATAGTGATGATCGTGAGCTACTAGTAGAGTTAAATACAGTAGTTAATATTTTGCATTGTAAAAGGTGGGTAAATATGAAATATATTTTAAAATATTTTCATTGAAAATGGTAAAACTAAAAACTGATGTTGAGGGCTTCCCTGGTGGCGCAGTGGTTGAGAGTCCGCCTGCCGATGCAGGGGACACGGGTTCGTGCCCCGGTCCGGGAAGATCCCACATGCTGCAGAGCAACTGGGCCCGTGAGCCATGGCCGCTGAGCCTGCGCGTCCGGAGCCTGTGCTCCGCAACGGGAGAGGCCACAACAGTGAGAGGCCCGCGTACCGGAAAAAAAAAAAAAAAAACAAAACTGATGTTGATACTTTAAGGCAGACTTTCTATAAAGGGCCAGAAAGTAAATATTTAAGGCTTTGTAAGCCGTATGATCTCTGTATGAACTACTCAACTCCACTGTTATAATACAAAAGGTTTGTGTTTCATTAAAACTTTATTCACAAAGTAGGCAGAAGGCCAAAGTTAGCCAATCCCTGATTTAAGGAAAAATTCTCACTTCTGTGGAAAACTTGAATGTCCAAAATACCTTGTTCTAAGACCTTGTTCTAAGATAGACAGAACCAAATACAAAACTAAACGAAATAAAGTTTTACTATGTCTCCAATATAAGAACAGTGGAATCAAGGCAGAGAGAGGACTTTGTCAATAACACTTTTTTAAAAATCATGGTAAAGTATATATAACATAAAATTTACCATTTTAACCATAAGGTGTACAACTCAGTGACATCAAATTCACAGTGTGTAACTGACACCACTATTTCTAGAACTTTATCGTCATCCCAAACAGAAATTCTGTGCCTATTAAACAACTTCTTATTCTCTCCCTTCAGCCCCTTATAACCTCTATTCTACTTTCTGACTGTATAAATTTGCCTGTTTTAGGGCCCTCTTATAAGTGGATCATACAGTATTTGCCCTTTTGCATCTGTCGTATTTCACTTAGCATAATATAATATGTTTTAAGATTCATCCATGTTGTAGCGTGTATCAGAACTTCACTTCCTTTTATGACTGAATAATATTCCCTTATATGTACATATATATTTTTTATTCATCTGTTGATAGACACTTGGGTTGTTTCCACCTTTTGGCTACTGTGAATAATGCTGCAGTGAACATTGGTGTACAAGTATCTGCGTGAGTCCACATTTTTTTAAGTTGTTTTGAGTATGTACCAAGGAGTGGAATTGCTGGATGATATGGAAATTCTCTGTGTAGCTTTTTGAGAAACCATAGCAGCTACACCTTTACACATCCCCACCAGCAATGCACAGGGTTCCAATTTCTCCACATTCTTACCGACACTTGTTATTTTCATTTTTTGATAATAGCCATCCTAATAGGTATAAAGTGGTATCTCATTGTGATTCTGATTTGCATTTCCCTAATAATATTCTGGATATGAGTCGCTTATCAGATAAATGATTTGCAAATATTTTCTCCCATTCATTTCACTCTCTACATAGTGTCCCTTGATGCACAAAAATGTTAAGTTCTGATAAAGTCCAATTTATCTGCTTTTTCCTTCTAAGAGTTTTACATAGTTTTAGCTCTTTAGCTTAAGTCTTTGATCCATTTTGAGTTAACTTTTGTATATGGTATTAGGTAAGAGTACATACAACTTTATTTTTTTGCATGTGGGTATCCAATTTTTTCAGCACTAATTGTTGAAAAGGCTGTCTTTTTCCCATTGAATGTTCTTGGCACCCTTGTTGAAAACCAACAGACCATATAGGTGAAGATTTATTTCTGGGCTGTCTGTTCTGTTCCATTAGCATATAGATCTATCTTTATGCAGCACTATACTGTTGTAATTACTGTCACTTTGTAGGAAGTTTTGAAATAAGGAAATGTGAGTTCTTCAACATTGCTTTTCTTTTTCAGGATTTTTTTGCCTATCCAGAGTCCCATGAGATTCCATATGACTTATAGAATGGATTTTTCTTTTTCTTCAAACAGTACTGTTGGGATTTTGATAAGGATCACACTGACTTTGTAGATTGCTTTCGTAGTCTTATCACCTAACAGGTCTGTGAGTACAGAATGTCCTCACATTTATTTAGGTCTCCTTTAAATTCTCTCAGCAGTGTTTTTTATTTTTCAGGGTATAAGTCTTGGGTCATCTTGGTTATATTTTCCTAAGTATTTTATTCTTTTTGATGCCATTATAAATGGAATTTTCTTCTTAATTTCCTTTTCAGATTGTTTATTGCTAATAACTAGAAATGCCACTGATTTTTTACTTAATTTTATATCCTGCAATTTCTCTGAATTCATTCATTAGCTGAGGTAGTGTGGGTTTTGTTGTTTTGGTAGACCTTTTAGAGTTCTCTACATATAAGATCCTGTCATCTTTGAACAGAGGTGATTTTACTTCTTCCATTTCATTTTGATGCCTTTAATTTCTCTTTCTTACCTAATTACTCTGGCTAGGACTTCCAGTACTTTGTTAAATAGAAATGATGAAAGAAGGTGTTCTTTTCCTGTTTCTGATTTTAGGGGCACAGGTTTTAGTCTCTTACCATTGAGTATGAATTTAGCTGTGGGCTTTTCATATTTGGCCTTTATCATGTTCAAAATTTTCCTTCTCTTCCTACTTTACTAAGTGTTTTTATCATGAAAGGATTTTGAATATTGTCAAATACTTTTTCTGCATCAGTCTGCATAATTAACCAATGCAATTTCTGATCATTTTTGCCTTTCATTTTATGATTATACTCTATTACCTTGATTCATTTTTATATGTTGACCCATCTTTTCATTCCAGGAATAAATCACATGAAGCCATGGTATATAATCCTTTTTAATATGCTGCTGAATTCAGTTTGCCAGTATTTTGTTGAAGATTGTTACATCAGTAATATCTTAGTGTGGTTTTCTTTTCTTGTAGTTTCTATGTCTACCTTTGGTATCAGGTATTGCTGCCCTTATAGAATGAATTAGGATGTCTTCCCTCTTCAGTTTTTTGGAAGAGTTTGCAAAGAATTGGTGTTAATTCCTTTTTTTTTTTAATTGAGGTATAGTTGATTTACAGTATTGTATTAGCTTCAGGTGTACAACATAGTGATTCAAAATTTTTACAGATTATACTCCCATTTATAGTTATATAAAATATTCCTGATGCTGTACAATATATCCTTGAGGGTTATTTATATTATACTTAATAGTTTGTACCACTTAATCCCCTACCCGTATTCTGCCCCTCCCCCTTTCCTTTCCTCTCTCTCACTGGTAACCACTACTTTGTTCACTGTATCTGTGAATCTGTTTGTTCTTTGTTATATTCACTAGTTTATTTTTTAGATTATACACAGTATAATCACACAGTATTTGTCTTTCACTGACTTATTTCACTTAGCCTAATATCCTCCAGGTCCATACATGTTGTTGAAAATGGCAAAATTTCATTCTTTTTTATGGCTGAGTAGTATTTCATTCTATATAAATATATATTCATGTCTTCTTTATTCGTTCATCTTTTGATGGATGGACACATAGGTTGCTTCCATATTTTGAATATTGTAAATAATGGTTCTATGAACATTGGGGTGTATATTCAATATGTCTTTTTGAATTGGTGTTTTTGTTTTCTTCTGATACATACCCAGGAGTGGGGTTGTTGGATCCTATGGTAGTTTTATTTTGAGTTTTTTGAGGAACCTTCATACTGTTTTACAAAGTAGCTGTACCAATTGATATTCCCACCAACAGTGTACAGGGGTTCTGTTTTCTCGACATCTTTGCCAACATTTGTTATTTGTGGTCTTTTTGATGGTAGCCATTTTGACAGGTATGAGGTGATATTTCATTGTGGTTTCACTTTATGTTTCTCTGTTGATTAGCAGTGTTCAGCATCTTTTCATGTTCCTGTTGATGTTGAGTTGCATGAGATCTTTGTATATTTACCCTTTATCAGATATATCATTTGGATATTAACCTTTTATCAGGTACATAATTTGCAAATATCTTCTTCCATTCAGTAGGATGCTTTTTCATTGTGTTGATAGTTTTCTTCACAGTGCAACAATGTTTTAGCTTGATGTAGTCACACCTGTTTATTTTTCTGTTTTGCTTCCCTTGCTTGAGGACATATATCCAAAAAAACATTGCTAAGACCAATGTCAAAGAGTGTACTACCTGTGTTTTCTTCTAGGAGTTCTATGATTTCAGGTCTTACATTTAAGTCTTTAATCCATTTTGAGTTTATTTTTGTATATGATGTGAGACAGTAGTCCAGTTTAATTCCTTTGCATGTAGCTGTCCAGGTTTATCAACACCATTTATTGAAGAGGCTGTCTTTTCTTCACTGTACATTCTTTCCTGTTTTGTCATAGATTAATCGACCATATAAGCATGGGTTTATTTCTGGGCTCTCTATTTTGTTCCATTGATCTATGTGTCTTTTTTTAGGCCAGTGCCATATTGTTACGATTACTGTAGCCTTATAGTATGGTTTGAAATAAGGGAGTGTGATACTGCCAGCTTTGTTCTTCTGTCTCAATATTACTTTTGGCTATTCAGGGTCTTTTGTGTTTCCACACAAATTTTAGAATTATTTGTTCTAGTTATTTGCTTTTGGCATTATGGACATTTTAACAATATAAATTCTTAAAATCCATGAACATGGTATATCTTTTCATTTGTATCATTTTCAGTTTCTTTCTTCAGTGTTTACAGTTTTCTGGTTACAGGTCTTTTACCTCCTTAGATTTATTCCTAGGTATTTTGTTATTTTTGATACAATGGGAAATCAGATTGTTTTCTTAATTTTTCTTTTTGATAGTTCATCATTAATATGTAGAAATGCAGCAGATTTTTGTATATTAATTTTGTATCCTGCAAGTTTACCAGATTCATTAATGAACTTTAGTAGTTTGCTGGTGACTTCTTTAGGATTTTCTATGTGTAATATCACATTGTCTGCAAACAGTGACAGTTTTACTTCTTCCTTTCTGACTTGGATTCCTCATGTTTCTTTTTCTTCTCTGATGGTTGTGGCTAGGACTTCCAAAACTATGTTTAAAAAAAGTGGTAAGAGTGGGAATCCTTGTGTTGTTCCTGATCTTAAAGGAAATGCTTTCTGCTTTTCACCATTGAGTATGATGTTAGCTGTGGGCTTGTCATATATGGCCTTTATCATGTTGAGGTATGTTCCCCTGCTAACACATTTTCTGGAGAGTTTCTTTCATAAATGAATGTTGAATTTTATCAAAAGCTTTTCTTGCATTTATTGAGATGATCATGTGATTTTTATTCTTCAGTATGTTAGTGTGGTATCACATTGATTGATTTGCAGAAATTGCAAAGTCCTTGCATCCCTGGGATAAATCCCATTTGATCACAGTGTATAATCTTTATAACGTATTGTTGGACTTGGTTTGCTAATATTTTGTTTAGGATTTTTGCATCTGGGTTCATCAGTGATATTGGCCTGTGATTTTTTTTTTTTTTTTTTTTGGGTAGTGTCTTTGTCTAGTTTTGCTATCAGGGTGATGCTGGCCTCATAAAATGGGTTTGGAAAAGTTCCTTCCTCTGTAATGTTTGGAATAGTTTGAGGGTAGGTATTAACTCTTTACTAAATGTTTGTTAGAATTCACCTGTGAAGCCATATGGTCCTGAACTTTTGTTTGGAGGCTTGTTTGTTTTTTTTTTTTTTCTTAAATTACTGATTCAATTTTATTTAGTAATTGGTCTGTCAGTCTTTTCTGTTTCTTCCCTGTTCAGTATTGGGAAAATTGTACATTTCTGGGATTTGTCCATTTTGACATAATATTGTTCACAGTAACCTTTTATGATCCTTTGAGTTTCTGTGGCATTGGTTGTAACTTCTTTTTCATTTCTGATTTTATGATTTGGGCCGTCTTTTTTCTTGATGAGTCTGGCTATAGGTTTATCAATTTTGTTTATCTTTTCAAAGAACTAGGTTTTAGTTTTGTTGATCTTTTTTATTGTTTTTCAGCCCCTTTTTTCATTTATTTCTGCTCTGATCTTTATGATTTCTTTCCTTCATCTAACTTTGGGTTTTGATTGCTTTTCTTTTGGTAGTTCCTTTAGGTGTAATGTTAGGTTGTTTGAGATTTTTCTTGTTTCCTGTTCCTGAGGTAAGCTTGTATCACTATAAACTTCCATCTTTGAACTGCTTTGGCTACATCCCATAGATTTTGGATCATTGTGTTTTCATTTTCATTTGTCCACAGGTATTTTGGGGTTTCTTCTTTGATTTCTTCAGTGACCTATTGGTTGTTTAGTAACATATTGTTAAGCCTCCATCTGTTTGTGGTTTGGGTAGTTTTTTTCTTATAGTTGATTCCTAGTCTCGTAGCATTTTGGTGGAAAAGATGTTTGATATGACTTCAGTTTTCTTAAATTTACTGAGACTTATTTTGTGGCCTAGCATGTCACCTATCCTGGAGAATATTCCATATGCACTTGAAAAGAATGTGTATCCTGCTGCTTTTGCATGGAATGTTCTATATATATTAAGTCCATCCATTTTAATGTGTCATTTCAGGTTAATGTTTCCTTATTGATTTGCTGTCTGAATGATCTGTTCATTGATGTAAGTGGGGTGTTAAGCAAAAAGTTAGAAAATGTAAAGAGCAAAGAGAGCTGAAGAATATGTAACTGAAATTTAAAAATATGTTAGAAGGAATCAGCAGTAGGTTAGATGATACAGAGGAACAGTCAGCAAACTGGGAGACAGAGTAGTGGCAGTCACCCAAGCTCAACAGAAAAATGTTTAAATTTAAAATGAGAATAGATTAACAGACCACTGGCACAAAGTCAGGTGTAAAAACATTAACATTATAGGGGTCCTAGAAGGAGAAGAGAGAGAGAAAGGGGCAGAGAACATATTTGAAGATATAACAGCTGAAAACTTCCCTAACCTAGGAAAGGAAACAGACATCTAGGTCCAGGATGTACAGAGTCCCAAACAGGATCAACCCAAAGGGCACCACACCAAGATACATTGTAATTAAAATGGCAAAAGTTAAAGATAAAAAGAGGTTATTAAAAGCAGCAAGGGATAAGCAACAGTTACACATAAGGGACTGAGCTGATTTTTTAGCAGAAACTCTGCAGGTCAGAAGGAAGTGACATAATATATTTAAAGTGATGAAAGGGAAAAATCTACAACCCAGAAAACTCTACCTGTCAATGTTCTCATTCAGATTTGATAGCGAGATCAAAATTTTACAAACAAGCGAAAACTAACAGAGTTCAGCACCACCAAACAAACTTTACAAGAACGTTAAAGTGACTTCTTTAAGCAAAAAAGAAAGGCCACAACTAGAAACAGTAATCTTTATTATTTTCTTGCTTCAGTTGCTTTTGGGTTTGGTTTCCTTAAGGTGTGCATTTAGATTATTGATTTGAGATCTTGTTTTTGCTTGTTGTTTTTTTTTTATAGTAGTTACAGCTGTAAATTTCTCTATTAGGACTGCTTTTGAGCAAATCTTATGAGTTTTGTTATTCTGTATTGTTGTTTTCATTTGTTTCAATTTATTTTTTAATTTTCTTACGATTACTTTTTTTACCTACTCATTGTTAAAGAGTGTGTTGTTTAGTTTTTACATATTGAGAATTTTCCAGCTTTCCTGCTGTTATTGATTTCTAATTTCATTAGATTGTGACTAGAAAAGTTCTGTAATATTTTCTTCTTTTAAAATTCATTAAGACTTGTTTTAGGCCTAACGTTATGGTCTATTATGGAGAATATTCTTTGTGCACTTGAAAAGAATGTGATTCTGCTATAGTTGAGTGGAGTCTTTTGTATGTATCTGTTAGGTCAGATTGGTTCATAGTGTTATCAAGTCTTCTCTTTCTTTATTGATCTTCTGTCTGGTTGTTTTTCATAGTTGAAAATGGGGCATTGAAGTCTTCACTGTTACTGTTCTACTGTCTACTTATCTTTTTAATTTTGTCCATTTTTGCTTCATATATTTTGATGTTCTATTGTTAGGTGTGTATATGTTTGCAGTTTTTATATCTTCTTGCTGTGTGGAACCTTTTATCAATATATAATGTTCTTCTTTGTCTTTTGTAAGCTTTTTTTGAATTAAAATCTATTTTATTTGACATTAACATAGCCACCTCAGCTTTCTTTTGATTCCTGTTTGCATGGAATTTCTTGTTTTATCCCTTTACTTTCAACCTCTTTGTGTCCTTACATATACAGACTCTCTCATAGATAGCATGAAGATGGATCCTTTTATTTTATCCAGCTTGCCTTTTTCTGTTTTAATAGGAGAATTTAATACAAAGGTTTTATGAAGAAGTACCTTGAAATACATAAGTGTTTGAACTGATCCATTAGTTTTCCTTATCGTAGCTTCTTTCCAAATTCATAAATTTACCAAGAATATTCTTTTAGCCATTTCATCTGAGAGTATGGAAACATTAGCATATCATATGTTGTTTGATGAACTATACAATGCTCATTTGTCCCGGGATTGTTTGGAGGCATATCCAGAGTTAGATTAACATGACTGTGGAGACTTTTGCCCCTTTTATTTAGCTTCTGTTGAATCATAGCTGGTGTTTGTAATTTTAATAGCATATAACCTGAAGTTTGAAATCAATGCAATTAGAATGAAGTAACCAAACTACAGATATGGAGAGCAGATATTATCATTGGGAATTCACTTCTCTTAAGAGTAGCTAACGTTCTTGAGTCAATCTGGAAAAAAGAAAAGGAAACAATGATTATTACACTAAAGAAAATTGTGATAATATATGATCATTGAGATATTTTATTATATTTTGAATAGCTAGTTTATTTTAATGTTATTTTATTTCAAAATCATATGATAAAAGAAGCAGTTTTCTAGAAGTATACTGAATAGGGCCCCTGGAGTTTTCTCTGTTCCTTCCCAGTCTCACTAATACAAAGAGAATGAGAGGAGGCTACTTGGGAAGAGAAGTTGAGAAAGTTTTGGAAGAGGGGGAGCTGTGGGAGGAAGAAATAAAGAAAAAAAGGAATTCTCATAGAATCTTGGAAAGGCTTGGGAATGTGAGATACCAGTTATCTTGGAAGTCAGGGTGGACTGAAACCAAGAAAATCAGTTAAGTTCATATAAAGAACTAGTAGGCTCCATTGCCCAAACCCCTATTCCCACAAAAGATTAGAGGTTTATTATCCGAAGATACTAAATCAGAGAGACTCTAAACATGTGACCATCAAGCTCATTCAAGGGTGGGATAAGGTGCTATGCTTAACCAAGGAGATAAATACATAGAAACTCTTCACATGGAATGGTGAGGTTCCCCCCAGTTATTTCTTCTTGACTTGGCTCCCACAGCATCATTAGTGTGCTTTGCCCACTTTGGGAGGAGATTGGAGGATTCTCCTATGGTAAACTGAGCTGTTCCAGATGGTGAAAAAGTAAACTATAGATGTTGACCTTTTTCCCAAAGAAAAAGTGATCTTGCATCTTCTTCTATAGCTGGATTCTCTCCTTGTTGGACTTCTTGTTAAAATAAGCTTCCTTTATCTACAATTTGTAGTTGTGTAACACATAACAGCCTTAGGTTTAATTATACAAATAAATGTTACCATTCTGAGATGAAGAAACTGGGAAAAAGGGAACAATTTCAACAAAACTTCAATTGTGTATTTCTGAAAATATTCAAGTGAGTGTATTGGACTATCAGTGTACTTTTAAAAAGATACTATATTTCAGTAAATTATACTCACTTTTGTGCATTATAGTCAGTGATGAAGCAAATCACTGCACATCTCTCAATGGCTTAAAACAACACTAATTCTATTTTTCAGCTAAGGGTTGAATGATAACTGAGGGCCTGCTTCAAGTTCTGTGTTAGATAACACATCTGTTCTACATGTGTCTCATTCTTCTTGAAGTAATGGGCTAGCTAGGGCGTGTTCTTTCTATGGTAATGGCAGAGGTACCAGAGGTCAAACCCAATTGCCCAAGCACATTTTAGCTTCCACTTCAATCACAGCTATTAACACCATTCCACTGGCCAAAACAAGTCATGAGGCAGAGCCCAGAGTTATGGAGTGGGAAGTTATACTCCCACCTTTAATTGGAGGAATTGCAAAGTCATAGGGCAAAGGTTATAGTTTATGGCTGTACTTGAGTTGTAATAAGGTCTGGGACTATAATCTTTGCAAAGGTCAGTGGTCCTCCATCCTCTTCAGTCTTTAGATCCCCAGTATGACCTGAAAACTATTTGTGCTTTGAGAAAGTGTTACAGGAATTTTAATCAGTGATCCATTAAATGTACTTTTCAGAATTGAAATATGTATGAAATAAAGGTTATAGTATTTTTACTTTTATGAGTAAGCTATAAGGCATATTATATTGCCATAATTTTTACCCTAAATTATTTCTTTAAGTGAATAATTTTAGAACATTGACATAGAAGATATTCAACATATGTTTATTGTTTGGTTGATGTATTTTGAGTCTCAAATTATGGCATTATTGTATTATTTGGCAGAAAAGATTAGGAGGAGAGGGAGAAAAGGCAATGAGCATAAATTGAGTGCCTCCCAATATGCTGGATACTACAGGATAGCATATCTATATCTCATTTTATCTTGATGTGCTCTCTTCTTGTTGTTTTGGGTTATTTTGTTTTTCTTTTCATTTTTACAGATAGGATATCTGAAGTGCCCAAGTCAAGACCTTGGGCATATTCTGTCCAATCGGCAAACCCAAAGGCCCCTTTTCCTGCCCTTTAGAGGAAGGTGAGCTGAAACTTCTGCCTTGGCCACTGAGGAAGCTCAGTTTTCAGTTTTACCCATGTGCAAGTGTCAGTATTAACTCAGTGAGTAGGAAAAGAGCATTGCAATTAAGGGACCAGTGAGAAAGCTGTCTTAGATAAGGGAATAGAGTCCCATGTGAGAACTGAGAGACAGTGGGTTTATATCATATCTCATTCCCTCCCATTGTAGAAAAAACTAGAAGATGACTCATGGTCACTGTCCCACCCCAGTAAATAAATACCCTTCATCTTGAGGATTATGCGTTTCATTTTTGTTTTTTAGAAAATGTGTATATTTGTTACCTTTTAAGTGTCACTGAAAGTCAAAATAAAATATATAAAAAGCCATTATTTTAACTTTATTTTATTTTATATAGTTATATAATTACTGTATGTTTATATTGTGGAGTTATATATTACATATTGGTATATAATTATGCTTGCTATTGTCTAAATACTTAAAATATTTTTGTAGCATATGAATCATGCTTACATACTACTTTGTAATTTAAAAAATGTTTGCAAACTGTTCTTATTGCCCATGGTTGGCTCTGGTGTTTCGTTTACTGTATTTAGGTTAATTTGATTTCCTTTAACATGTCTTATGGACATTGCCCATACAAATGCTGAAAAGTTTTTTTCTTCAGTTCCCTTAAATGAGTTTATAACTGTTGACTTACTTATTAATGTCATGTTTTAAAATTGTCTTTCCTTGGAAAGGCAGTATGCAAATTATGTACCATATTTAGATGGAAGGTTTTTTCTTCTGGTAAAATTTTTTTGATTCTCTGTTGATTTGGCCAGGACATACATATAAAATGCTAAAAAGCATTTTGACAGAAAGTAGACAGATGGAAGACTAACAACAACATTTGCATCAAGGAATTAGGTGAATGGAAGATTTAAGAATCCACATAAATTAACCATATCAATTCAATAAATTGAGAAGGGAGTAAGACGTAATTGTTCTAACTTTACAGAAAATTATTTGCTTATTTTGGTGAAACCAATTGTTTCATATATGTGTAGATAAATTCATAATATATGGGATTTTTACCTTAACATGAAATTCTACATTTTAAAGGTTTCTTTTTTGATATATAGATGTGTTTCTTATTGCAGAATGTTTCGTTTCACTGTTTTGTAGTATAGCTTCTAATTAAATCATATAAGAATGTATATGGGAATTTCATGGGAAAAATATTTACAAGTAATATTCTTTTGATCAATAAGAAAAAAACTGTTGAGTAGATACTATCCTTATTCCCATTTTACACAAGAGGAAACTAAGGGACACAGGGTAAGTAACTTGCCCAAGGTCATGTGGAAATAAGTGGTGGAACCAGGAGTCAGACTTCTCCACCAATCTGTCTGACTCTTAAGTTTATGCTCTTAATGACATAGTCACATCCTCTAAGATAGTAGTAATTCTTAGAGCCCAGTCAACAGGCCTGTGGGAATCCTTGAAACCATTTCAAGGGTCACGAGGTCAAAACTATTTTCATAATACTATCAAAACATTATTGGCTTTTTTATTGTATAGACCTTTGAACTGATAATATGGAAAAACAATGGTGGCTAAAGTTGCTGCTTCCTTAGTCAAGGCACTGGCACCATACTATGCTAATAGCAATCATATTCTTCACTGGCATGCACTTGCAGGTAAGAAAAAAAGCCAGTTTCACTTAAGAATGTCCTTGATGCAGTGTTAAAATGATTAAGTTTATTAAGTCTTGACCTTTGAATTACATCTTTTTAGTGTTTTGTAAGACTAAATGGAGCTACACATAAAGCACTTAACACTGTATACCAAAGTGCCATGGTTGTCTCAAGAAAAAGCATTTGTGTAATTGTTTAAGTTGTGAGCTGAACTAGCCAGTTGTTTCATAGAACATGATTTTTACTTGAAACGATGACTGACAGACAAAAATTATGGTTTTGTAGACCTGAGTATTTAGCAGACAGTATAAACCTGTCACTTCAAGGAAAAGAATTGACAGTATTTTTTTGCCAGTAAAATTTAGGCAAAATTTTCTAAGAGAAAATTAGAGTTTTAGGAGCTTGAGTCTGCTGCTTAACAGCTGCCCAGTAATTAAAGACTTCAGATGAGATGGGTGATGATATAAATGAATGTGATATTTTAAAATAGTATAATGAAATGTGTTGTCACTTGGAAGATCTGTGTAACTCAGGGAACCAGTGTTTTTCAAATGACCAATGCACAGTGTTACAAAATCTCTTCAAAGCAGGAGATGGATTTTCATGTTAAAATGTATGGAAAGTTTCAGATTCCATGTTATAAATAACTTTCAGGAAATTACCACCTGTGAAGTTTTGATGTAGTATCAAAGAAAACTATCTTCAGTTATTTGGAAAGACTATTAAAATAAATTTCCCATTTCCCACTACTTATCTGGGAATAAGTATGAAGCTAGGCCTTTAAATATTTTAAGTTAAACAGTATATGGCAACAGATTGAATTCAGAGCAGATATGAAAATCTTCTATTAAGCCAGAACTTAAAGAGATTTTTAAAATTGTTTAATAGTGCTATTCTTCTCACTAATTATTTGTTTTGGAAATATAGTAAATCTTCATTAAAATGTTAGCCATTTTTTCTGTAAAATTGATTTATTGATCATTTTAAATAAATTAATACATACCAGTTTCTCAGTATTTCTAATATGGTAAATATTAATATATCTAACCCATGTAAACAAAGTGTTCTTTAGGGTCCTTTAAAAAAAAAAAAGAGTGTAAAAGAGTCTTAAGGACAAAAAAATTAGGAGCTGCTGCTCTAGAAGAAACATATTTAGAAAGTACAGTATAGGGCTTCCCTGGTGGCACAGTGGTTAGGAATCCGCCTGCCAATGCAGTGGACACGGGTTCGAGCCCTGGTCTGGGAGGATTCCACATGCGGTGGAGTGGCTGGGTCCGTGCGCCACAACTGCTGAGCCTGTGCTCTAGAGCCCACGCACCTAGGATCCGTGCTCCGCAGCAAGAGAAGCCACCTCAGTGAAAAGCCCGTGCACCACAGCAAGGGGTAGCCCCCGCTCCCCTCAACTAGAGAAAAGCCCGAGTGCAGCAATGGAGACCCAGTGCAGCCAAAAATAAAATAAATAAAAATTAAAAAAAAAAAACCATTCACTTTAAAAAAAAGTACCATACATGTTAGGACAGAGAAATTGAAATTGCATGTTTTTGAAAGTGCATTAAGTGGTCTACACTTGGTAGACAAAGAAGCAATTTCTTTGGTGTCCATTGTTAGCTCTTAATCAGATATCAAATATATTCATTTGAATTGAGTGTCTTTCTCAAAACATTTATAATTGAGAACTTATTTATTTTTTTTATTTTATTTATTTATTTTTTTAAATTTTATTTTATTTTATTTTTTTGCTTTATAACAAATTTAATCAGTTATACATATACATATGTTTCCATATCCCCTCCCATTTGCGTCTCCCTCCCACCCTCCCTATCCCACCCCTCCAGGCGGTCACAAGGCACCGAGCTAATCTCCCTGTGCTATGCGGCTGCTTCCCACTAGCTATCTACCTTACGTTTGGTAGTGTATATATGTCCATGCCGCTCTTTCACTTTGTCACAGCTTACCCTTCCCCCTCCCCATATCCTCAAGTCCATTCTCTAGTAGGTCTCTGTCTTTATTCCTGTCTTACCCCTAGGTTCTTCATGACATTTTTTTTTTCTTAAATTCCATATATATGTGTTAGCATACAGTATTTGTCTTTCTCTTTCTGACTTACTTCACTCTGTATGACAGACTCTAGGTCTATCCACCTCATTACAAATAGCTCAATTTCATTTCTTTTTATGGCTGAGTAATATTCCATTGTATATATGTGCCACATCTTCTTTATCCATTCATCCGATGATGGACACTTAGGTTGTTTCCATCTCCGGGCTATTGTAAATAGGGCTGCTATGAACATTTTGGTACATGTCTCTTTTTGAATTATGGTTTTCTCAGGGTATATGCCCAGTAGTGGGATTGCTGGGTCATATGGTAGTTCTATTTGTAGTTTTTTAAGGAACCTCCATACCGTTCTCCATAGCGGCTGTACCAATTCACATTCCCACCAGCAGTGCAAGAGTGTTCCCTCTTTTCCACACCCTCTCCAGCATTTATTGTTTCTAGATTTTTTGATGATGGCCATTCTGACTGGTGTGAGATGATATCTCATTGTAGTTTTGATTTGCATTTCTCTAATGAGTAAAGATGTTGAGCATCCTTTCATGTGTTTGTTGGCAGTCTGTATATCTTCTGTGGAGAAATGTCTATTTAGGTCTTCTGCCCATTTTTGGATTGGGTTGTTTGTTTTTTTGTTATTGAGCTGCATGAGCTGCTTATAAATTTTGGAGATTAATCCTTTGTCAGTTGCTTCATTTGCAAATATTTTCTCCCATTCTGAGGGTTGTCTTTTGGTCTTGTTTATGGTTTCCTTTGCTGTGCAAAAGCTTTGAAGTTTCATTAGGTCCCATGTGTTTATTTTTGTCTTTATTTCCATTTCTCTAGGAGGTGGGTCAAAAAGGATCTTGCTGTGATTTATGTCATAGAGTGTTCTGCCTATGTTTTCCTCTAAGAGTTTGATAGTGTCTGGCCTTACATTTAGGTCTTTAATCCATTTTGAGCTTATTTTTGTGTATGGTGTTAGGGAGTGATCTAATCTCATACTTTTACATGTCCCTATCCAGTTTTCCCAGCACCACTTATTGAAGAGACTGTCCTTTCTCCACTGTACATTCCTGCCTCCTTTATCAAAGATAAGGTGACCATATGTCCGTGGGTTTATCTCTGGGCTTTCTATCCTGTTCCATTGATCTCTATTTCTGTTTTTGTGCCAGTACCATACTGTCTTGATTACTGTAGCTTTGTAGTATAGTCTGAAGTCAGGGAGCCTGATTCCTCCAGCTCCATTTTTCGTTCTCAAGATTGCTTTGGCTATTCGGGGTCTTTTGTGTTTCCATACAAATTGTGAAATTTTTTGTTCTAGTTCTGTGAAAAATGCCAGTGGTAGTTTGATAGGGATTGCATTGAACCTGTAGATTGCTTTGGGTAGTAGAGTCATTTTCACAATGTTGATTCTTCCAATCCAAGAACATGGTATATTTCTCCATCTATTTGTATCATCTTTAATTTCTTTCATCAGTGTCTTATAATTTTCTGCATACAGGTCTTTTGTCTCCTTAGGTAGGTTTATTCCTAGATATTTTATTCTTTTTGTTGCAATGGTAAATGGGAGTGTTTCCTTGATTTCACTTTCAGATTTTTCATCATCAGTATATAGGAATGCCAGAGATTTCTGTGCATTAATTTTGTATCCTGCAACTTTACCAAATTCATTGATTAACTCTAGTAGTTTTCTGGTAGCATCTTTAGGATTCTCTATGTATAGTATCATGTCATCTGCAAACAGTGACAGCTTTACTTCTTCTTTTCCAATTTGGATTCCTTTTATTTCCTTTTCTTCTCTGATTGCTGTGGCTAAAACTTCCAAAACTAGGTTGAATAAGAGTGGTGAAAGTGGGCAACCTTGTCTAGTTCCTGATCTTAGTGGAAATGGTTTCAGTTTTTCACCATTGAGGACGATGCTGGCTGTGGGTTTGTCATATATGGCCTTTATTATGTTGAGGAAAGTTCCCTCTATGCCTACTTTATGCAGGGTTTTTATCATAAATGGGTGTTGAATTTTGTCGAAAGCTTTCTCTGCATCTATTGAGATGATCATATGGTTTTTCTCCTTCAATTTGTTAATATGGTGTATCACGTTGATTGATTTGCGTATATTGAAGAATCCTTGCATTCCTGGAATAAACCCCACTTGATCATGGTGTATGATCCTTTTAATGTGCTGTTGGATTCTGTTTGCTAGTATTTTGTTGAGGATTTTTGCATCTATGTTCATCAGTGATATTGGCCTGTAGTTTTCTTTCTTTGTGACATCCTTGCCTGGTTTTGGTATCAGGGTGATGGTGGCCTCGTAGAATGAGTTTGGGAGTGTTCCTCCCTCTGCTATATTTTGGAAGAGTTTGAGAAGGATAGGTGTTAGCTCTTCTCTAAATGCTTGATAGAATTCGCCTGTGAAGCCATCTGGTCCTGGGCTTTTGTTTGTTGGAAGATTTTTTATCACAGTTTCAATTTCAGTGCTTGTGATTGGTCTGTTCATATTTTCTATTTCTTCCTGATTCAGTCTTGGCAGGTTGTGCATTTCTAAGAATTTGTCCATTTCTTCCAGGTTGTCCATTTTATTGGCATAGAGTTGCTTATAGTAATCTCTCATGATCTTTTGTATTTCTGTAGTGTCAGTTGTTACTTCTCCTTTTTCATTTCTAATTCTATTGATTTGAGTCTTCTCCCTTTTTTTCTTGATGAGTCTGGCTAATGGTTTATCAATTTTGTTTATCTTCTCAAAGAACCAGCTTTTAGTTTTATTGATCTTTGCTATCGTTTCCTTCATTTCTTTTTCATTTATTTCTGATCTGATTTTTATGATTTCTTTCCTTCTGCTAACTTTGGGATGTTTTTGTTCTTCTTTCTCTAATTGCTTTAGGTGCAAGGTTAGGTTGTTTATTCGAGATGTTTCCTGTTTCTTAAGGTGTGATTGTATTGCTATAAACTTCCCTCTTAGAACTGCTTTTGCTGCATCCCATAGGTTTTGGGTCGTCGTGTCTCCATTGTCATTTGTTTCTAGGTATTTTTTAATTTCCTCTTTGATTTCTTCAGTGATCACTTCGTTATTAAGTAGTGTATTGTTTAGCCTCCATGTGTTTGTATTTTTTACAGCTCTTTTCCTGTAATTGATATCTAGTCTCATAGCATTGTGGTCGGAAAAGATACTTGATACAATTTCAATTTTCTTAAATTTACCAAGGCTTGATTTGTGACCCAAGATATGATCTATCCTGGAGAATGTTCCATGAGCACTTGAGAAAAATGTGTATTCTGTTGTTTTTGGATGGAATGTCCTATAAATATCAATTAAGTCCATCTTGTTTAATGTATCATTTAAAGCTTGTGTTTCCTTATTTATTTTCATTTTGGATGATCTGTCCATTGGTGAAAGTGGGGTGTTAAAGTCCCCTACTATGAGTGTGTTACTGTCGATTTCTCCTTTTATGGCTGTTAGTATTTGCCTTATGTATTGAGGTGCTCCTATGTTTGGTGCATAAATATTTACAATTGTTATATCTTCTTCTTGGATCGATCCCTTGATCATTATGTAGTGTCCTTCTTTGTCTCTTCTAGTAGTCCTTATTTTAAAGTCTATTTTGTCTGATATGAGAATTGCTACTCCAGCTTTCTTTTGGTTTCCATTTGCATGGAATATCTTTTTCCATCCCCTTACTTTCAGTCTGTATGTGTCTCTAGGTCTGAAGTGGGTCTCTTGTAGACAGCATATAGATGGGTCTTGTTTTTGTATCCATTCAGCCACTCTGTGTCTTTTGGTGGGAGCATTTAGTCCATTTACATTTAAGGTAATTATCGATATGTATGTTCCTATTCCCATTTTCTTAATTGTTTTGGGTTCATTATTGTAGGTCTTTTCCTTCTGTTGTGTTTCTTGCCTAGAGAAGTTCCTTTAGCATTTGTTGTAAAGCTGGTTTGGTGGTGCTGAACTCTCTCAGCTTTTGCTTGTCTGTAAACGTTTTAATTTCTCCATCAAATCTGAATGAGATCCTTGCTGGGTAGAGTAATCTTGGTTGCAGGTTTTTCTCCTTCATCACTTTAAGTATGTCCTGCCACTCCCTTCTGGCTTGTAGAGTTTCTGCTGAGAGATCAGCTGTTATCCTGATGGGGATTCCCTTGTGTGTTATTTGTTGTTTTTGCCTTGCTGCTTTTAATATGATTTCTTTGTGTTTAATTTTTGACAGTTTGATTAATATGTGTCTTGGCGTATTTCTCCTTGGATTTATTCTGTATGGGACTCTCTGTGCCTCCTGGACTTGATTAACTATTTCCTTTCCCATATTAGGGAAGTTTTCAACTATAATCTCTTCAAATATTTTCTCAGTCCCTTTCTTTTTCTCTTCTTCTTCTGGAACCCCTATAATTCGAATGTTGGTGCGTTTAATGTTGTCCCAGAGGTCTCTGAGACTGTCCTCTGTTCTTTTCATTCTTTTTTCTTTATTTTGCTCTGCAGCAGTTATTTCCACTATTTTATCTTCCACCTCACTTATCCGTTCTTCTGCCTCAGTTATTCTGCTATTGATCCCATCTAGAGTATTTTTTATTTCATTTATTGTGTTTTTAATCGATGCTTGATTCATCTTTAGTTCTTCTAGGTCCTTGTTAACTGTTTCTTGCATTTTGTCTATTCTATTTCCAAGATTTTGGATCTGGGAAATAGAATCTTGGATCATCTTTACCATCATTATTCTGAATTCTTTTTCAGGTAGAGTGCCTATTACCTCTTCATTTGTTAGGTCTGGTGGGTTTTTATCTTGCTCCTTCTCCTGCTGTGTGTTTTTCTGTCTTCTCATTTTGCTTATGTTACTGTGTTTGGGGTCTCCTTTTTGCAGGCTGCAGGTTCGTAGTTCCTGTTGTTTTTGGTGTCTGTCCCCAGTGGCTAAGGTTGGTTTAGTGGGTTGTGTAGGCTTCCTGGTGGAGGGGACTAGTGCCTGTGTTCTGGTGGATGAGGCTGGATCTTGTCTTTCTGGTGGGCAGGTCCACGTCTGGTGGTGTGTTTTGGGGTGTCTGTGGACTTTTTATGATTTTAGGCCACCTCTCTGCTAATGGGTGGCGTTGTGTTCCTGTCTTGCTAGTTGTTTGGCTCAGGGTGTCCAGCACTGTAGCCTGCTGGTCGTTGAGTGAAGCTGGGTGCTGGTGTTGAGATGGAGATCTCTGGAAGATTTTCGCCGTTTGATATTATGTGGAGCTGGGAGGTCTCTTGTGGACCAGTGTCCTGAAGTTGGCTCTCCCACCTCAGAGGCACAGCACTGACTCCGGGCTCCTCAATTTGGGATGATGTGTTGTCTATTCATGTATTCCACAGATGCAGGGTACATCAAGTTGATTGTGGAGCTTTAATCCGCTGCTTCTGAGGCTGCTGGGAGAGGTTTCCCTTTCTCTTCTTTGTTCTCACACAGCTCCTGGGTCTCAGCTTTGGATTTGGCCCCGCCTCTGCGTGTAGGTCGCCGGAGGGCGTCTGTTCTTCGCTCAAATAGGACAGGGTTAAAGGAGCAGCCTCTTCGGGGACTCTGGCTCACTCAGGCCGGGAGGGAGGGAGGGGCACGGAGTGCGGGGCGAGCCTCCAGCGGCAGAGGTCGGCGTGACGTTGCACCAGCCCGAGGTGCGCCGTGCGTTCTCCCAGGGAAGCCGCCCCTGGATCCCGGGACCCCGGCAGTGGCGGGCTGCACAGGCTCCCGGAAGGGCGGTGTGGGCAGTGACCTGCGCTCGCACACAGGCTTCTTGGCGGCGGCAGCAGCAGCCCCAGCGTCCCACGCCTGTCACTGGGCTCCGCGCTTTCAGTCGCGACTCGCGCCCGTCCGTGGAGCCCCTTTAAGCAGCGCTCTTAATCCCCTCTCCTCGCGCACCAGGAAACCAAGAGGGAAGAAAAAGTCTCTTGCCTCTTCGGCAGCTCCAGAGTTTTCCCGGACTCCCTGCCGGCTAGCTGTGGCACATTAGCCCCCTTCAGGCTGAGTTCTCGCCGCCAGCCCCAGTCCTCTCCCTGCGCTCTGACCAAAGCCCGAGCCTCAGCTTCCAGCGCTGCGCGCCCCGGCGGGCGAGCAGACAAGCCTCTCGGGCTGGTGAGTGCCGCTTGGCACCGATCCTCTGTGTGCGGATCTCTCCGCTTTGCCCTACCCAGGTATGTGGGGAGTTTCTTGCCTTTTGGGAGGTCTGGGGTCTTCTGCCAGCGTTCAGTAGGTGTTCTGTAGGAGTTGTTCCACGTGTAGCTGTATTTCTGTTGTATCCGTGGGGAGGAAGGTGATCTCCGCGTCTTACTCTTCCGCCATCTTACCCGGAAGTCCCGAGAACTTATTTATATAACATTGCTAGTGTTTACTGCAGTTAACATGATACTAATGTGATCATTTACTTGAGAATTGTAGACCTTTATAAGCTATAGAGATATGATAAATGTTATTAGTTGACTACCTACTTAATTGCCTAATGTATTCCTTTTTAAGTGAACTCTTAATGGAGTCCATGGACTTACTTTACTGCTGAGAATTTGGTGGATATGTTGTTTCCTGGAACTCGTGGACTGTCTTATTTATGTAGTCAGGGGTAAATGTTGAATGCAGTTCTATTCCAAGGGTTTGGTGAATAGATACTAAAGTTGAAAATATCTAAATGTATGTTTTTCTGAATCTCTCTCTGCAGGATGACGTACCTTTGCGAAAGACTTAGAAGCTAACCAGAAAATGAGCTTAACATCCTGGTTTTTGGTGAGCAGTGGAGGCACTCGCCACAGGCTGCCACGAGAAATGATTTTTGTTGGAAGAGATGACTGTGAGCTCATGTTGCAGGTAATTGTGTCTGCCTTCTGTATGTGTCTACTCAAAACCTGGAACTGACATGAAATATTTTTCTACTCCTTTGCAGAGCAACTCTGCTTAACATTTGAACTTTCTGGCCCTCCCTCTTTAAGCTCTAGTTACTAGTTTAATAAATTTTCTCCCCCTTGTATCATGTAAAAATAAGTTCTAAGTCTCAGAGATTATATTTTGAAAAATGAGAGCTTTGAGTAGAGAAGTTTGTTTTTAAGAAGTAAGAAGTTTCACATTCTACACTTTTAAAATAAGACTTGTAAATAATTCATAAAATTAGTATAGCATAAAGTAAAACTGAATTTTAATCATGGGTACTTAATTGATACTGGAATTAATCTCTTTTTCTTTTAGAGGTTTTCATTATAATATCTTCCAGTAGTTTGAGCATACAGATTGTTGGCATTTGCTGAATTATGTATAAAGGAGTTACTTTTAAAACATACTTTGAAGATTTTTTAAATTAATTAATTTATTTTTAAATTTGTTTATTAATTTATTTTTGGCTGTGTTGGGTGTTCATTGCTGTGCGCAGGCTTTCTCTAGTTGCGGTGAGCAGGGACTGCTCTTCATTGCGGTGCGCAGGCTTCTTATTGTGGTAGCTTCTCGTTGCGGAGCACGGGCTCTAGGTGCAGGGGCTTCAGTAGTTGTGGCTCGCAGGCTCTAAAGCGCAGGCTCAGTAGTTGTGGCACGGGCTTAGTTGCTCCGCGGCATTTGGGATTTTCCCCGACCAGGGCTCGAACCCCTGTCCCCTGCGTTGGCAGGCGGATTCTTAACCCCTGCGCCACCAGGGAAGCCCTTTTAAGATGTTTTTGAGCAAAGTAATTAGAAAAATGGATCCCCAGGTTTTTGACATTTAGTTACTTTAATAGGTCCTGACAATCTAGAATAGAGTCTTATCCCCTTGCCCTCCCCCCTTTTGTTGGTTAAAAACTGTAAACAAATACTTAGAATAGAGAGATTTGTTCTGTTAGCCCATTGTTTCTCAACTGGGGTGATCCTGCCTCCCCCCAACTCCCCCAAAAGATATTTGGCAGTATTTGGAGACATTTTGATTTTTTTTAGAGACAGTTGATTTTGTTTTTTATATTTATTTATTTATTTAGTCATTTATTTATTTATTTAGGCTGCCCCAGGTCTTAGTTGCGGCACATGGGATCTTCGTTGCGGCATTCAGGATCTTTAGTTGCAGCATGCAGATTTCTTAGTTGCAGGATCTTTAGTTGCACTGGGATCTAGTTCCCTGACCAGGGATTGAACCTGGGCCCCTGCATTGGGAGCGCAGAGTCTTACCCACTGGACAACCAGGGAAGTCCCCATTTTGATTGTTGTGCATGGTAGAGGGTTGGAGGTGTTTGCTACTGACATTCAGTAGGCAAAGGTCAAGAGACCGGGGGGGTTGCAAACATCCTACAGTATATAACATACTTCTTCATACCCCTTATACCGCTCCCACCAAACACACCCAACAAAGAATTATTTGGCCAAAAATATCAATAGTGCTGAGACTGAGAAACCCTACGTTGTCCCCAGAAAAGTCAGATTTGCATATGTTTACATACGTTTTTACTTTAAAATTAAAGAACTTATTTCATAGTTTTGAGACAGTAAAAGTAAAGCCACTATATAGCTATATGAGTATATGAGTTACATGTATAATGAAACCTTATTTAAAGAAATTCAATGAGAGAAATAGAATAGTACAGAGATTTTTCTGGGCTCCTCAGTGAGATGGAATAGTGAGACTAGCAACTGAGAAGAAGGCAGTAATGATTCTATTTGGATATAGGCCCCTTGTAACTGAAACATATCTTAGGTTCAAACTGGGGGGAACTCATTCATTAGAGAGTGGAAGAGGTACTTTCTATGTGGCATTTGTATCAACCAGCAGAGCAGTATCTTAGGAAATGTGGGAATGGCTGTTTAGGAACTTGCAGAATAAATCTTTTCTTACATGAAGATAAGATTAAGAGACATGACTGGTAAGGTGTCTGTGTCCTGGATTATGTGTAACAAATGTAAGTTGTCTGACAATTTGTGAGGTGGAGGGAGGAAGCTGAGAGTCCAAGGAGACCAAGATGGGTTCCAATTTACAGGACACACCGTCGGAGAGGAAAGAGCTACACAGAGAAAGAACTCTGTGGAGGATTACCCTTGAGTATGCATTTGAGTATTGATCAGCACACATATGTGAAGAGACTACCCAAAGGCAGGGGAAAAAGTCCCCTGTTAATTAGAGTTAACAGTACCCGGCACTAACAGGGTCAGGAATGGTGCCTGTTGCTAATAGCCAGACTGGAAAACCTCACAATTCACAGGGCATTGGTCTCTACCCCTTAGTAGTGGGGAAATAATTAACCCTAGTCTGAGTTCTACTCTTATCTCAATCTTAAAAACAGTACTCAGGGGCTTCCCTGGTGGCGCAGTGGTTGAGAATCTGCCTGCCAATGCAGAGGACACGGGTTCGAGCCCTGGTCTGGGAAGAGCCCACATGCCGCGGAGCAATTAGCCCCGTGAGCCACAATTACTGAGCCTGCGCGTCTGGAGCCTGTGCTCCGCAACAAGAGAGGCCACGATAGTGAGAGGCCTGCGCACCGCGATGAAGAGTGGCCCCCACTTGCCACAACTAGAGAAAGCCCTCGCGCAGAAACGAAGACCCAACACAGCCATAAATAAATAAATAAATAATTTAAAATGCCAGTTCTAAGCTTTCCCCATGAAGATTTAAAAAAAAAAAAAAAAAAACAGTACTCAAAAGGGTCACACTGTTTTTAAGTAAATTAGCTGTGTCCCAGACCAAAGTTTAAGAATATTTATAGGAATACAGAAATACAAAGGTAAAATTCCCAGTGTTTGTTAGCCAATAAAAAATTATCAGGCCTGTAAAAAAGCAGGAAAATGTGACCCATAATGAAGACAGATTAAAGATTTTTTGTTTCTGAAGAGTTTGGCGAAGTTTGGCAAAATTTAAAAATGGCAAAACAACCTTGAAAAAGAAGAATAAAGTTGCACAACTCACACTTCTCAACTTCAAAATTTATTACAAAGCTAGCAATACTGGAATAAGGGTAGACGTACAGACAAATGGAACAGAATGAAGAGTTCAGAAGGAAACCCATATATCTATGGCTGTTATGGTTTGAATTGTGTCCCCCCCAAAAGATGTATCAAAGTCTTAATATCCCATACTTGTGAATGTGATCTTATTAGGACATAGGGTCTTTGAGGATGTGATCAAGTTAAGATGAAGTCATTAGGGTGGACCTTAAGCCAATATAACTTAGTGTCACATGATGAGGAGAGGACAGACACAGAGAGAAGACAGCCATGTAAAGATAGAAGCAGAGATTAAGAGTTATGCTACCAGAAGCCAAGGAAACCTGGGGCTACCAGAAACTGGAAGAGGCAAGGAAGGATTCTTCCCTGGAAGTTTTGGAGGAAACATGGCCCTGCCAACTCCTTGATTTTGGACTTCGTGAATCCAGAACTTTGAGAGAATACACTTGGACTGTTTTAAGCCACTCAATTTATGGCACTTTTTTATGGCAGCCCAAGGAAACTGCTACAGTAGGTTTTTGAGACCAAGCCCATTCAGTAGAGGAAAGAGTGGTCTTTCCAACAGATAAAGCTAGGACAACCGAATTTCTACATGTAAAAGAATGAATTTGGACCCCTACCTTACAACATATATAAAAATTAACTCAAAATGGATCAGTGACCTGAATATAAGAGCTAAAGCCATAAAACTCTTAGAAGAAATCATAGGGATAAATCGTCATTACCTTGGATTTGGCAGTGGATTCTTAGATGTGATACCAATAGCACAAGCAACAAAAGCAAAAGTAGGTAAATTGGACTTCATCAAAATTAAAAACTTGTGCATCTAAGGATACTATCAAGAGAGGAAAAAGACAACTCTCAGAATTGGAAAAATATTTGCAAAACCATACATATCTTATAATATCCAGAGTATATAAAGAACTCCTACAACTCAACAACAGATATACAAACAACCCCCTTAAAAAATGGTCAAAAGATTTGAGTAGACATTTCTCCAAAGAAGATATAAAAATGGCTAATAAGCACATGAAAGTCACTCAACATCATTTGTCATTAAGAAATGCAGATCAGAACTGCATTGAAATACTGCTTCATATCTACTGGGATGGCAGTAATGTTAAAAACAAAAAAAACAAGAAGATAAGTGTTGGTAAGGGTGTGGAGAAATTGAAATTCTTGTAATTTGCTGGTGGGAATGTGTAAAATGGGGTAGCCGCCGTGGAAAACAATTTAGTGGTTCCTCAGAAGTTAAACAGAATTATCATATGACCCAGCAATTCCACTAGTAGGCTATACCCAGAATAATTGAAAGCTAGGACTCAAACAGACACTTGTATTTAAGTCAGTGTTCATTGTAGTGTTATTCACAGTAGCCAAAAGGTGACAACAACCCAAGTGTCCAGCAACAGATGAAGGGATAAACAAAATGCAGTATATATCAATACGTATAATGGATTATTATTCAGTTACAAAAAGAAATAAAGTTTGAATACATGCTGCAACAGAAATGAACCTTGAAAACATTCTGCTAAATGAAATAAGCCAGAAACAAATGACAAATGTATGATTTCACTTACATGAAATATCTAAAACAAGCAAATTCATAGAGATACAAAGTAGATTAGTGGTTACCAGTGGCTAGAGGAAGGAGGGTTGAAGAGTTATTGCTTTACAGTTACAGTTTCTGTTTGGAGTGATGAAAAAATTTTAGAAAGGGGTATGGTTTGGGGTGTTAAATTTTGGAATCGGATATTGTACAGTGGTGATGATTGCACAACAGTGTAAATTTAATTAATGCCACTGAATTGTACAATGAAAATGGTTAAAATGACAAATATTATGTTATATATATTTTACCACAGTGAAAAATCTAGAGGAAAATCAATGGCAATAGAATTTTAAAACATCTTTGAATTGATTCAGGTATTATAATCAAAACAGAAATTAAAAGAAAATCAATAATTTTTAAAGCACAAAATCCACTATTACCACTATAAGAAGTCAAACATTAAAATAACATTTTTATTTAAAATTCATCAATGAGTCTGATGTGGGCATCTATTCTACTTATGACTATTTTTAAATTTATGCTTTATTTTAAAAATAAAATATGAAGTTGGTGAAATTCCATGATCAGGCAAGAAAAAAACCACTTTTGACCTGTTCCTCAGACTCCACCTCTAAAGATACTTCTGCCCTTTATCTGATAGGAGCATACTCCTTTTAGCACTGCCCTAGACACAGTGTATTCTCTGAAAAAGTTCCATGATTTGATCAGCTTCATGGTTACCTGGTAGTCAGAATCAGTGCTACAAGTTAATGGAACTCTTCTTAATACAGAAAGACACATCTTTTGTATGGAAGTAAGAACAAGTATTTGCAAATTGTATTTAGTTTTTAAATGGTTTAGTTGAGAAGCTTCAATATGGCGAAAGAGTAAGACATGGAGATCGCCTTCCTCCCCACAAATACATCAGAAATACATCTACATGTGGAACAATTCCTACAGAACACCTACTGAACACTGGTAGAAGACCTCAGACCTCCCGAAAGGCAAGAAACTCCCCACGTACCTGGGTAGGGCAAAAGAAAAAACAGAGACAAAAGAATAGGGATGGGACCTGCACCAGTGGGAGGGAGCTGTGAAAGAGGAAAGGTTTCCACACACTAGGAAGCCCCTTCACGGGCAGAGACTGTGGGTGGCGGGCGGGGGGGAGCTTCAGAGCCACAGAGGAGAGCGCAGCAACAGGGGTGCAGAGGGCAAAGTGGAGAGAGTCCCACATGGAGGATTGGTGCCAACCAGCACTCACCGGCCTGAGAGGCTTGTCTGCTCACCTGCCGGGACAGGTTGGGGCTGGGAGCTGAAGCTCGGGCTTCCATCGGATCCCAGGGAGAGGACTGGGGTTGGTGGCATGAACACGGCCTGAAGGGGGCTAGTGCGCCACAGCTAGCCGGGGGGGAGTCCGGGAGAAGTCTGGAGCTGTTGAAGAGGCAAGAGACTTTTTCACGCCTCTTTGTTTCCTGATGCGCGAGGAGAGGGGATTCAGAGCGCTGCTTAAAGGAGCTCCAGAGACGGGCGCGAGCTGTGGCTATCAGCACGGACCCCAGAGACGGGCATGAGACGCTAAGGCTGCTGCTGCATCCACCAAGAAGCCTGTGTGCAAGCGCAGGTCACTGTCCACACCACCCCTCGCAGAGGCCTGTGCAGCCTACCACTGCCAGGGTCCCGTGATCCAGGGACAACTTCCCCGGGAGAACGCACGGCGTGCCTCAGGCTGATGCAACATCACGCCGGCCTCTGCCACCACAGGCTCTCCCAACATTCCGTACCCCTCCCTCCCCCTGGCCTGAGTGAGCCAGGGCACCCGAGTCAGCTACTCCTTTAACCCCATCCTGTCTGAGTGAAGAACAGACACCCTCAGGTGACTGACACGCAGAGGAGGGGCAAATCCAAAGCTGAAACCCAGGAGCTGTGCAAACAAAGAAGAGAAACGGAAATCTCTCCCAGCAGCATCAGGAGCAGCGGATTAACTCTCCACAGTCAACTTGATGTACCCTGCATCTCTGGAATACCTGAATAGACAACGAATCATCCCAAAATTAAGGCAGTGGACTTTGGGAGCAATGATATATATATTTTTTCCCTTTTTCTCTTTTTCAAAGTGTGTATGTGTATGCTTCTATGTGTGATTTTGTCTGTATAGCTTTGCTTTTACCATTTGTCCTAGGGTTCTGTCTGTCTTTTTTTACTATAGTTTTTAGCGCTTCTTGTCATAGGTGGGTTTCTTTTTTGGTTTGGTTGCTCCCTTCTTTCTTTCATTCCTTTTTCTTTATTAAATAAAATTTTTTTTAAGTTTTATTTTAATAACTTTTTAATTTAGTTTAATTTTATTTTATCTTATTCTTTCTTTCTTTCTATTTCTTCTCCCTTTTATTCTGAGCCATGTGGATGACAAACTCTTGGTGCTCCAGCCAGGTGTCAGGGCTGTGCCTCTGAGGTGGGAGACCCAAGTTCAGGACATTGGTCCACAAGAGACCTCCCAGCTCCAGGTAATATCAAACAGCGAAAATCTCCCAGATATCTCCATCTCAACGCCAAGACCCAGCTCTACTCAAAGACCATCAAGCTCCAGTGCTGTAAACCCTATACCAAACAAATAGCAAGACAGGAACACAACCCTACCCATTAGCAGAAAGGCTGCCTAAAATCATAATAAGGCCACAGACACCCCAAAACACATCACCAGACATGGACCTGCCCACCAGAAAGACAAGATCCAGCCTCATCCACCGGAACACAGGCCCTAGTCCCCTCCACCAGGAAGCTTACACAACCCACTGAACCAACCTTAGCCACTGGGGGCAGACAACAAAAACAACGGGAACTATGAACCTGCAGCCAACGAAAAGGAGACCCCAAATACAGTAAGGTAAGCAAAATGAAAAGAAAGAGAAGGACACAGCAAATGAAGGAGCAAGGTAAAAACCCACCAGATATAACAAATGAAGAGGAAATAGGCAGTCTACCTGAAAAAGAATTCAGAATAATTATAGTAAAGATGATCCAAAATCTTGGAAATAGAATGGAGAAAATACAAGAAATGTTTAACAAGGACCTTGAAGAACTAAAGAGCAAACAAACAGTAATGAACCACACAATAAATGAAATTAAAAATTCTCTAAAAGGAATCAATAGCAGAATAACTGAGGCAAAAGAATGGATAAGTGACCTGGAAGATAAAATAGTGGAAATAACTACTGCAGAGCAGAATAAAGAAAAAGGAATGAAAAGAACTGAGGAGAGTCTCAGAGACCTCTGGGACAACATTAAACGCACCAACATTCAAATCATAGGGGTCCCAGAAGAAGAAGAGAAAAAGAAAGGGACTGAGAAAATATTTGAAGAGATTATAGTTGAAAAGTTCCCTAATACGGGAAAGGAAAGAGTTAATCGAGTCCAGAAAGCACAGACAGTCCTATACAGGATAAATCCAAGGAGAAACATGCCAAGACACATTAATCAAACCATCAAAAATTAAATACGAAGAAAAAATGTTAAAAGCAGCAAGGGAAAAACAACAAATAACATACAAGGGAATCCCCATAAGGTTAACAGCTGATGTTTCAGCAGAAACTCTGTAAGCCAGATGGGAGTGGCAGGACATATTTAAAGTGATGAAGGGGAAAAACCTACAACCAAGATTACTCTACCTAGCAAGGATCTCATTCAGATTTGATGGTGAAATTAAAACCTTTACAGACAAGCAAAAGCTAAGAGAATTCAGAAGCACCAAAACAACTTTACAACAAATCCTAAAGGAACTTCTCTACACAGGAAACAAAGGGAAGGAAAAGACCTACAATACCAAACCCAAAAGAATTAAGAAAATTTTAATAGCAACATACATATCAATAATTACCTTAAATGTAAATGGATTAAATGCTCCAACAAAAGACATAGACTGGCTGAATGGATACAAAAACAACACCTGAATATATGCTGTCTGCAAGAGACCCACTTCAGACCTAGAGACACATACAGACTGAAAGTGAGAGGATGGAAAAAGATATTCCATGCAAATGGAAATCAAAAGAAAGCTGGAGTAGCAATTCTCATATCAGACAAAATAGACTTTAAAACAAAGACTATTATAAGAGACAAAGAAGGACACTACCTAAAGATCAAGGGATCAATCCAAGAAGATGATATAACAATTGTAAATATTTATGCACCCAACATAGGAGCACCTCAATACATAAGGCAAATACTAACAGCCATAAAAGGGGAAACTGACAGTAACACAACCATAGTAAGGAACTGTAACACCCCACGTTCACCAATGGACAGATCATCCAAAATGAAAATAAATAAGGAAACACAAGCTTTAAATGATACATTAAACAAGATGGACTTAATTGATATTTATAGGACATTGCATCCAAAAACAACAGAATACACTTTCTTCTCAAGTGCTCATGGAACATTTTCTAGGATAGATCATATCTTGGGTCACAAATCAAGCCTTGGTAAATTTAAGAGAATTGAAATCATATTAAGTATCTGTTCTGACCACAATGCTATGAGACTACATATCAATTACAGGAAAAAAATCTGTAAAAAATACAAACACATGGAGGCTAAACAACACACTACTAAATAACCAAGAGATCACTGAAGAAATCAAAGAGGAAATCAAAAAATAACTAGAAACAAATGACAATGAAAACATGACCACCCAAAACCTATGGGATGCAGCAAAAGCAGTTCTAAGAGGGAAGTTTATAGCAATACGATCCTACCGTAAGAAACAAGAAACATCTCAAATAAACAACCTAACCTTACACCTAAAGCAATTAGAGAAAGAACATCACAAAAACCCCAAAGTTAACAGAAGGAAAGAAATCATAAAGATCAGATCAGAAATAAATGAAAAAGAAATGAAGGAAACAATAGCAAAGATCAATAAAACAAAAAGCTGGTTCTTTGAGAAGATAAGCAAAACTGACAAACCATTAGGCAGACTCATCAAGAAAAAGAGAGAGAAGATTCACATCAATAGAATTAGAAATGAAAAAGGAGAAGTAATGACTGACACTGCAGAAATACAAAGGATTGAGAGATACTACAAGCAACTGTATGCGAATAAAATGGACAACATGGAAGAAATGGACAAATTCTTAGAAATGCACAACCTTCCAAGACTCAACCTGGATAAAATAGAAAATATGAGCAGATCAAATCACAAGCTCTGAAATTGAAACTGTGTTTAAAAATCTTCCAAGAAACAGAAGCTCAGGACCAGATGGCTTCAGAGGCGAATTCTATCAAACATTTAGAGAAGAGCTAACACCTATCCTTCTCAAACTCTTCCAAAAGATAGCAGAGGGAGGAACACTCCCAAACTAATTCTACGAGGCCACCATCACCCTGATACCAAAACCAAAGATGTCACAAAGAAAGAAAACTACAGGCCAATATCACTGATGAACATACATGCAAAAATCCTTAACAAAATACTAGCAAACAGAATCCAACAGCACATTAAAAGGATCATACCCCATGACCAAGTGGGGTTTATCCCAGAAATGCCAGGATTATTCAATATACACAAATCAATGTGTTACATCATATTAACAAATTGAAGGAGAAAAACTATATGATCATCTCAATAGATGCAGAAAAATCTTTTTACGGAATTCAACACCCATTTATGATAACCCTCCAGAAAGTAGGCATAGAGGGAACTTACCTCAACATAATAAAGGGTATATATGACAAACCCACAGCCAACATCGTCCTCAATGGTGAAAAACTGAAACCTTTTCCATTAAGATCAGGAACAAGAAAAGCTTGCCCACTCTCACCACTATTATTCAACATAGTTTTGGAAGTTTTAGCCACAGCAATCAGAGAAGAAAAAGAAATAAAGGGAATCTAAATTGGAAAAGAAGAAGTAAAGCTATCACTGTTTGCAGATGACATGATACTATACATAGAGAATCCTAAAGATGCTATCAGAAAACTACTAGAGCTAATCAATGAATTTAGTAAAGTTGCAGGTTACAAAATTAATGCACAGAAATCTCTTGCATTCCTATACACTAATGATGAAAAATCTGAATGTGAAATTAAGAAAACAGTCCCATTTACCACTGCAACAAAAAGAATAAAATATCTAGGAATAAACCTACCTAAGGAGACAAAAGACCTGTATGCAGAAAATTATGACACTGATGAAAGAAATTAAAGATGATACAAATAGATGGAGAGATATACCATGTTCTTGGATTGGAAGAATCAACATTGTGAAAATGACTCTACTACCCAAAGCAATCAACAGATTCAATGCAATCCGTATCAAACTACCAATGGCATTTTTCACAGAACCAGCACAAAAAATTTCACAATTTGTTTGGAAACACAAAAGACCCCGAATAGCCCAAGCAATCTTGAGAACGAAAAACGGAGCCAGAGGAATCAGGCTCCCTGACTTCAGGCTCCTCTACAAAGCTACAGTAATCAAGATAGTATGGTATTGCACAAAAACAGAAATATAGATCAATGGAACAGGATAAAAAGCCCATAGATAAAGCCACGCACATATGGTCACCTTATCTTTGATAAAGGAGGCAAGAATGTACAGTGGAGAAAAGACAGCCTCTTCAATAAGTGGTGCTGGAAAAACTGGACAGCTACATGTAAAAGAATGAAATTAGAACACTCCCTAACACCATACACAAAAATAAACTCAAAATGGATTAAAGACCTACATGTAAGGCCAGACACTATAAAACTCTTAGAGGAAAACATAGGCAGAACACTCTTATGACATAAATCACAGCAAGATCCTTTTTGACCCACCTCCTAGAGAAATGGAAATAAAAACAAAAATAAACAAATGGGACCTAATGAAACTTAGAAGATTTTGCACAGCAAAGGAAACCATAAACAAGATGAAAAGACAACCCTCAGAATGGGAGAAAATATTTGCAAATGAAGCAACTGAAAAAGGATTAATCTCCAAAATTTACAAGCAGCTCATGCAGCTCAATACCAAAAAAACAGCTCAATTCAAAAATGGGCAGAAGACCTAAATAGACATTTCTCCAAAGAAGATATACATATTGCCAACAAGCACATGAAAGAATGCTCAACATCATTAATCATTAGAGAAATTCAAATCAAAATACAATGAGATATCATCTCACACTGGTCAGAATGGTCATCTTCAAAATATCTACAAACAGTAAATGCTGGAGAGGGTGTGGAGAAAAGGGAACCCTCTTGCACTGTTGGTGGGAATGTAAATTGATACAGCCCCTATGGAGAACAGTATGGAGATTCCTTAAAAAACTAAATATAGAACTTCCATACGATTCAGCAATCCCACTACTGGGTATATACCCTGAGAAAACCATAATTCAAAAAGAGTCATGAACCACAATGTGCATTGCAGCTCTATTTACAATAGCCAGGACATGGAAGCAACCTAAGTGGCCATCAAGAGATGAATGGATAAAGAAGATGTGGCACATATATACAATGAATATTACTCAGCCATAAAAAGAAACGAAATTGAGTTATTTTTAGTGAGGTGGATGGACCTAGAGTATGTCATACAGAGTGAAGTAAGTCAGAAAGAGAAAAATAAATACCGTATGCTAACAGGTATATATGGAATCTAAAATAAAAAATGGTCACGAAGAACCTAGGGGTAAGACAGGCAGAAAGACGCAAACCTACTAGAGAATGGACTTGAGGATACGGGGAGGGGCAAGGGTAAGCTGGGACAAAGTGAGAGAATTGTGTGGACATATATACACTACCAAATGTAAAATAGATAGCTACTGGGAAGCAGCTGCATAACACAGGGAGATCAGCTCGGTGCTTTGTGACCACCTAGAGGGGTGAGATAGGGAGTGTGGGAGACACAAGAGGGAAGAGATATGGGGATATATGTATATGTATAACTGATTCACTTTGTTATAAAGCAGAAGCTAACACACCATTGTAAAGCAATTATACTGCAATAGAGATGTTAAAAAAAAAAGAAAGGCTAAGCCGTAAAAAGTAAAATTAAATAAATAAATAAATAAATAAATGGTTTAATCTTTCATAGCATATTAGTAAAATAAATGGATTATTTAAAATTTACTATTCTTTTTATATTATTCCTGAACAGTGAACTAAGCTCTTGTATGGAGAAGTGGAGACTTACAAGTATATAAATATTAGTGAAATATATTTGTTTTGAAAACTTAGAGCTGTAGAGTTGATGAAGTTATGTTTTCATTTTAAGGTGTTTTGTAGATGAAATGGTTCTACATTGGTTAGATCAGTTGTTGTGATAAGTAAAATTGTTAGAAATACAAATAATTACTATTTGCTTTTTTAATGAGTAAATAAAAGATCCTTTAAATTTTGTTAACCTAATTTAGTATTTATGGTTTAAAACCCTTTATTTTTAACATGGAATTTTTAACAGGACACAACTGGTTAGTTGTTAGGTTTTAGAATCTCTGCCTCTGAATAATTTTCAGTAGTTTCTTATCTGTAAAGGTTTCAACTACAAATAGATTTACTGGCATTGTAAACAATACTTTGATGATAATGTAGCTTAAAACCCATTGCAAAATGGAAACAAATGATCCATGAGGTCATACACTCTGTTTGATTACAATTACATTTTTTTGTTAATTATGACCAAAAAAAATGTTTTGAATTTTTTGTTGTTACTTCATCTCATTCCAAAATGGTAGTCTAAAGAATGTGGTCATTGAGAAGAAAATGTGCTTGGATATTAAAGATTTGGTGATTAAACAAGGGATTCTGGAATTCGAGTTTTGTTTCTGCCACTTACCTTGGAAGGCCATAGCAAATTAATGAACTTGCTGTGCTTGTTTGTCTTGCTATAGAAAGATGATTATATAGTGCTATGCTCCATAAGACATATTATGTAAAATAAATCTTAGAGAGCCGTGAATGAAAGGTATAAAGTATAATTATTAGGTAAAGTTTATACTGTCTTTGTTTTGAGTGATACACAATATTACTACTATTAAAAGTACCATGCAGTTGAATAATACTTTCTCTTGTTCTCAGTGTTCATTTATGTTGGTTCAATTGTTCCTCAAGAATTTCTTAAAGATATAATTATCTCCATTTTACAGATGATAAAATTAAGATAAATAAGATAATTAGATAAATAAATAAGATAAAACTAAGATAAATTAAGATTCAGATTAGTCACTGTTTTATTACAATATATTGGATTCCTCTGTATACAAGTTGATTTGCATTTTGAAAAAAGTTCATATCTAAATTCTAATTTATCTTCATAAATTTTTTAAATTGTACCAAATGCATGAATTTTGCTCTATTTGGAGAATCATCATCATACTAATTAAATAGCTTTCCTAATGCATAATAGAAAATATAATAAAATTATATTTGACTCACTGTTTTAATATTTTAATTTTTGTATGATGTATTAACAACAGAATGTGTTTTGAAGATTATAGGTTAGTAATTTTCATCTATCCTTTGGAGCACATAGCAAAGGATAAATCACTGCTTATTACTATGACTGTAAAAATGCAACTGGACTTTTTAAGAATCTTTCAGCTACACTATCTTTAAAAAAATTTTTTTTAAATTATTTTTTTACTTTTGGCCATGTTGGGTCTTCGTTGCTGCGCGTGGGTGTTCTCTAGTTGTGGCGAGTGGGGGCTACTCTTTGTTGCGTTGTGCAGGCTCCTCATTGCAGTGGCTTCTCTTGTTGCACAGCACTGGCTCTAGGCGTGTGGGCTTCAGTAGTTGCGGCTTGTGGGCTCAGTAGTTGTGGCTCATGGGCTCTAGAGCTCAGACTCTGTAGTTGTGGCACACAGGCTTAGTTGCTCTGTGGCATGTGGGATCTTCCTGGACCAGGGCTCGAACCTGTGTCCCCTGCATTGGCAGGCAGATTCTTAACCATTGCGCCACCAGGGAAGCCCCTCTTTTAAAATTTTTAAATGATGAGAGACATACAGTGGCAATCTTTCTCTTTTTAATTTTTTCTTAACATATGTATCCATGTATTTGTGTCTTTTTCTCTCATATTTTTAGTGGGAAAGAAATAATAGCCATTTCATATCCAACGTGTATACAGATAGGGTCTCTCTGTCCTTTAAGGCTTAGAGTCTAGTAGAAAGATATGTGTATGTAAATAAGTGGGTATAAATAGTATGATACAGGACAGTGATGAGAGTTGGTATGGGGTACAGAAAAAAGAGATTGGTCAGTTGTGCCTGCAAGGAAATGTGGGAATGTGAAATCTGGCAAGACTTCTGGAGGAGATGGCTTTAGCTGAATTATCTTAGAAGATGAATAAATGGTTTCTGGAAGGTTAGAGTGTGGTTGAGTGCGTGGTATTGAAGATAGCATGGCATTCAGTGTCTATTTAGGTAAATTAAAATAGTTCCTTATAGTTTGTATATAAGATATGAAGGCAAACATTTTGAGAGATTAAGACTTGGGCATTAGAAGAGGCCAGATCTTGGCAGGCCTTGTGTACTATATTAAAGACTTGGTGTATCTTACCTTAGCCAGTAAGAGGATTGAGGAGTGTTTAAGCAGAGCGATATTGCCTTTTCAGATGCTTCTCATGCATTTAATCCTCACAAAAAAAATCTGTGAGCTAGGAATACCTTTTTGTAGAATGATTATACAAAGATTAGTAATTTTACCAAGGTCCCACAGCTGGCAAGTGGCTGGACCAGTTCTTTTTGACTCCAACACCTGTGCTTTAAACTAGTATTCTATATTACTGCTCGGGATTAGAGATTGGAATTGGTATAAGCAGTTAGATGATTATAATAATCTAGGAAGAGACAGTTAATTTCTAAGGAAGAGAGTATCATTTAAAATGAAGAAAAGAAGACAGAGCAGGAGAGAGATTGAAAATAGAAGGCTGTGCTTTCTAGTTATATATAATGAACGAGGGAGAGAAAAAGAATGTAAGACCTAGCCTTTCGGGCATGGAAATAGATGAAGTAGCGGTTCAGGAGGTGTACTTTTGGGGAATAAGATAGTGAGTTTGAGGTCCCTGAGGGATACTCAGATTACAGAAAACTGGAAATAAATATATGAAGCTGAGCAGGGTAGTGCATGAAGAAGGTAGAGATTTGGGGATTAGGAGCACAAAGGGAATAGTTGAAGCCAGGGGGGAATCTAGGTTATATAGAGAAGGAAGTAAAGTCAGAGTTATAGGATGTGGTTGCTTGGGTGAAAAGGAAGGGGTCAGAATATTAGATATCTTGCTGTTGTCAAAGGACTTAGGTAATATACTAGTAAATTACTGTAAATAATTGAGAAAACTGTAAGAATAGGAGAATGTAGGCACAGAGAAAAATACTATGGCTTAGATTCCATAGGTGGAATCAATTTTGCATGATAATGTTTAGCAGTGGGAGTGGTATGACAAGATATAGTAAGGATTTTGGTTGTGGGAGTAGAGAAGGCTAGATTTTTATATGGGTTATCTACAGAGACATTTAAAATCAACCATGAAGAAGTAGGAATTTGAATTTACCATTACCACAAAATTTAAGTCAAAAAGTTAGAATGACTGCAAATGATTGCAGCAACCTGGGAGGTGAGTGTGTGTGTGTGTGTAAATATATAGTGTGTATATACATTTATTTATACTTATATATAGGTGGATAACAAGAACTTCAGAAAAGTAAAAAGTTTTTTTCATTGGAGGGGGAAAGTAATGGTCTAGAAGCCACAATAGTAGACTGGACTGCAGTTCAGACTGCATCTCTGAACTCAACAGAATATTGGATTTAGGAGGATATCCTCCACTTTAAAGGAATGTCGTGGAAATAGTGTTCTCAGGGGGAAAGCCAGATTTTAAAGGAAGGAAGTAAGAGATAACCCTAAGAGCTTGAGAATGAAGAGGAGTTTCAAGTAAGGAGGATTCTCAAGAGTGTAGTGTAAAAGCCTTGGGAAGAGGGTCTTTGTAGAAAGTAAAACTTATGAGGGAAGAGGCATAGGCTCTTGTGGGGGAAATGACTATAAGGGGATAGTGACTAGAGAGTCTTGCATTCTTACCAAAGGCATAAGGTGGAACAAATAAGAGATCTGGTCAAAATTGACTATCTTTGTGATTTAAACCTGGACCAGCTAAGGTTTTTCCATTAGTATTAGAAATTTGATGAAGTTAGCTGTCTTTGTCAGGGTTTAAATTATATGTTTCTGAGAGATTATTAAATTTTTATTGAAAAGCTCAAATGGGTTGTGAAAATTAAGTTGCAGTGCACCTTCTCCTGGCTCAGTTTAATCTAGAGGAAGTGTGAATTTATCTGGAAATGAAAATGGTTTAATGCTTGTGTGGTTAGATGTAAATAACAAATCTTTTTTATTCCCTCAGTTTTTCTTGACCACTTACTTGACATATTACCTTCTATAATCTTGGTTTCCTGCTTAGTTTCTGTGATGGGTACAGAAACACATTGATACCTTGAATACATTTGATAAATAAGAACAGACTTTTATTTGCTTTCATTGGCTGTTATTTTTTGAAGAGTTACACAAATGCAATGACTTGTCCTGTGATTTCTAAACCGATGATATCCCTTGCCTTGAGTTCATAAGACTAGTCTTCTCAAAAAGTTATTAAGGTCTTTATTAAACAAAGAAAAAAGATACTGTTTCTGGTTCCATATAATGTGCCCACTCCTTCACTCCCCAATCTCCGAAGCTGTAGTGGCATCTCAGTGGACTCTCATTTTCTTAAGTATGCTCTACGTTTAGTAGTAGGTGTTCTTGTATTATCTACCCCCATGAACGATTTGAGGGCAGGGTGCATGTCAGATTCAGAATATTCCAGGTTTCTAGCAAGTTGTAAACTTAGAGAATTGGCTGCTTCAAATTATTTCCTCCTCAAACTGTTTTTTCTCCATATCTCTGAGCCATGTAGACTTCCCTCAAAAGCTGCCATTCCCTGACTCTATGAGCAGCCATTTGATTTTTTTTTCCCCCATATCTAACAGTAATTTTCACTTTCCTTTCTGATTTCTTTTCCTCAAGTCTCGTTTAGAATTTTTTCCCCTTGAATTCCATCACACTCTCTTCTAAGAACTTCTGCCCTTTCTCTGTATTCTCTTCCTCACAGAGAGATTATTTATGGTAGTCTAGTCACTATTTATTTAGAGGTTGCATATACTTGAACTCTCACTTGCCTTACAACATGTAGAGATTTTTTTTCTTCCTTAGACTAATTCAACTTGATAAATCCACAGTTAGGACAAATTATTTTTGTAGTGCTTCATATTTTTCGTGCTTCATTTGCTTCTTATCACCCTAATAACTGAATTTAGTACTTCATTAATTTAAACAGAGTGACAGTTTAAACATGACAATAAAACCAAAACAAAGTTTAAGTAACTTTTAGATTGAATGCAGGTGTTTTGCAGCAGTCTAATTTGCTATAATAGATGGTTTTTCAGGCAAGCTGTAGAGAAGTGGGGGTAAATAGTACTATTCATGAAGTTACTCTTAATTCTGAGATTTGCAGTTTGTGCTAGAGAAATTGAGATTGCAGAAAAAACAAAACAACCCCCCTCCCCAGATCAACCTTTAAGAAGAATAAAAGTGTATGTATGATAAATCTTTAGATTTTGTTGGAAGATTGCTTTAGGTCACATATTGTTTCTGCCTAATGTCAGTTATTTTAATATAGAGTTTTGTGTGCTGAAAGGAAAGACCAAAACTTTTTCAATATAGAATTTAAGCTAATTGGGTAAGGGACTTTTTAATTTTCATAATATTTATTTGGAAAGGATCATTTCAACTAGGATTTATATCTTTATTATTATTTTATTAGTTGCTGACCTTCCCTATTTTTCAATGTGGCTAGGAGTAAGGCTGTCTTTACTGTTTGTTATAGCTACAAGTGTCAGAGGTTAATATTTCCTATACTGTCCTTGGTTTTTTCTCCCCTGTTGTCTTTGAGTTTTCCTAGAGGCTCCTTCTTATATAGTGCTTTACAGTTTTTTCTATTGTATTGAAACTCGCACTGTAATGGTAATAATAATAGTTATTTGTAAATCCCTGTTGATATGATGGTAAGGTTTGGGAGGAGGGGAAACATGCTGAAGTATTATTAGTTCTCAGTCTTTGACCTTCACAAGTACATCTCAGCTTTTTTTTTTGTTCACCTCCTTAGGTGAGACAGGAAGGCTAGATGAGGCTGCAGTTGGGTATTTCCATTCTCCCATGTCAGTTAGGCTCTGGTAAAACCCACACTGGTTGATTTGGGTGAGCTTTGGAAAAGTAGTTTTCCTTGAGGACAGGCTCTTACTGAGGAGAACAGAATGGGTGTATTTCAAAATGACTACTTTCCCCCTTACCATGCCAGAAGCATGAGAAGATTTTTCTCCAGTCCTCACCCTGAGGTCCTTGTGGGGCTTCTGGAGGTAAAACTCATGAAAAAATGATGTTCCCGCCAAGGCTGTGCCCCCAGGAGTTCTTGCTTTCAAGCTAGTTGACATTCAAGTTTCCAGCAATTAATCATTTAACCTTTAAGCTTTCCTACCAGTTGGTGGTTGCAGCAGTCGTTTCAACTGCTCGCAGTGAGCTATGATTCTCTGTATTCGCCTGTCTCTCCAGATTTCAGAGTGGCAGTTGACCTTATGACCTCAATTTTCTGATGAAACTAAGACAAGTTTTTGATTTTTAGTTTAACTTTTTTCTTGTTATGAGGATAGGAACGATGACTTCCAAGCTCCTTACATGCTGGACTGGAAACTGAAAATTATAACTCCTCCCCATTTTGGATGCTTCCTTTGCTTTTAGTATACCAAGGTTCACATGGTAACCCAGTAGTAAATGGTTGTTGAGTTCACGTTCAGTGGTTCTCAGACTATTTCTTCCTGTGACTGTAGTGATATTTCCTTTGGATACAAATTTCCAAAGGCTTGTAGTTCCATCTCTGAGCTACTTCCATTTGCAGATAACTCACTAAGCTCTGGAGAAAGAGAGTGTGTGTGTACTTTAAGAGACTTAAAAGCAGTTTTCAAAAATCAGTTTGCCATTCTAATTCCTTTTTTTGACTTTCTCTTTCTCTCTTAGACCTCTCCCATGAGTTTTAGAACCCATGTTTTAAGCGAGGATAATTTTATTCAGGAACATATTACATTGTGTCCCTTAATCTTTGGTATTGAAAGATGTAAATCCTATATGGTAATTTTTCTTACAGTGAGGTATATAAAACATAAAATTATAATTCACATATTTCCATGTAAGAATTTCAGATTATAAAAAAAAATTATTGTCGTTCGATACATTCAACAAAGTCAACTGAATTAAATTCTCTCAAAAGTAGAACGTGTGACTTTGGTAGAAAAGAATGTCTTAAAATTTTGGCTGCTTTCCTCTGGGAAGTGATGCCAAATTTCTGTTGAATAGTAACAGTTTAAATCTTATTGAATCTACTTTTACTTTGGTATTTCCCTATATTTATCTGCTATCTTATTAATATAAAGTATTTAGACAAAAGTCTTTGTTTTTGTTATTTATTCTAGCATTTTCTTGTGTTTATTAACTTAAAGAATTTTCTTTCAGTCTCGTAGTGTGGATAAGCAACATGCTGTAATCAATTATGATGCCTCTACTGATGAACATTTGGTGAAAGATTTGGGCAGCCTAAATGGGGTAAGTTAAGAGTTTGCTTTTTGTCTTATTTGAATTTTTGTTTAATACTGTAAGAAAACATATATAACACAAAATCCTGTTTGTGTTATATTTCCTTTTCTTTAGTTTGCACTTACTTAAGTGCTTACTAGGTACATAGCACTTTGAGGACCATACAGCAGAATATGAATGTAGCCCATGTTCCCAAGAAATGATGTTGGTAGTAAATACTTAACAGGAATTCAGATGGTTGTTGGTTGTTATTATCCAGTGGTTAAAAAAAGACTTCTTTAAGGAGGTTAAGATGAAAGCTTGCCCTTACTGAATGGCTTGAATTTATATGTGATAAAGCAGTGGAAAGTCACGACAGTAAGAATGCAAAAAAGCACTCTTGGGAGGCAGAGAAGTGTGGGTTAACTTTAGAAAAAAAAGATGCAAACGTGGTTTGGTACCAGATGGTTGGAGGATCTTCTATACTAGAGTAAAAAGGAGTGAAACACATCCATTTACCTTAACAAATGTGGTATATGATCTAAATACTAGTGTTTATTTTTGCTTCTTTGGTTTCCTACATTGAAGATTTTTGTGTTCTTGCAGTGAATTTTTTCCTAATTCTTCATTTGATTTTTCTACATTGGCAGAATGTAAGTAGCTGCAGAATAAGAGAATGCTAGTATTGAATAATTTATCTTATTTTTTCTCAATTTTCTCATGGCTCTGCTAACATAAGCAAATATAATTTTGTTCAGATCTGTGCCGTTGAATTTCTTGAAATGACTTTAACAGAAATTAAATGTATCCAAACTTCTTCTAACTGCTGCTTCTTTTCAAAATATACATTAAACATTATATGGAAAAACATCTGCAGAAATTTGGCAAATATGGTAAAACTTTTTTTTTCTTGTCCTGAATTGGCCTGCTACTGAAGGACTTTTATGTTTATTCACTGAGATACTTTTTTTGTAGGCATGTTTTTATGTTAGTTTTATTCACACCTTTATTTGTTTCTCATGACACATAAAACTAAGTCTTAATTCCTCATGTTTGAATTGAAATACCTCACATTTGGCATCACCCACTTTTCCAGATTCATGCTCCATCACATTTTCCTTGCCGTACCTCCAAAACAGTAGTTTTCCTACTATACTGTCTCCTTCTCCAAATAACTTGTTAGATTTTCTGCAGCCCAGTAGTTCTTCCATCTGCCTTGTCATGTGTAAAAGTTGTACTTACTTTTAAAGTAAAATCCAAATTCTACATCTTCTTGAAGGGAGCAGAGAAAAGGTATTTAAGAATATTGACTTATTTACATGTTGAATGGATTAAAGGAGAAGGAGATAGGCAGATGAGGTAGAAACTGTTTTACCATGGGCCTTGTCAGGAAGCATTTCGATTCCAAGGTGCTATTTAAGGAGTTACTCTCTTCCTTCTCCGCACCTACAAACTTCTGTTTTAATCTCTGTTTTGGATGCTTTATGAGCCTTGTATTAAATCTGCTTGTGCATATCTGTCACTGTGCTAAATTATGTGCTTCTGAACAGTTCATGTGCCTTTTGCTTCTGGTAAGTACACCACAGTGCCTAGCACAAGGTTCTGCACAGTGCATGAACCCAGTAAATCTTTTTGAATGGAATTGAATGAATTTTCTATATGAAAGACTTTATAGAGAAAAATTTTAATCCACTTTTATATGTGGAATATTTTAACAATGTTATATTCTGTTTTGAAGCCTAGAATGTTTCGTCTTGACCACATTGCTATTCTTAGGTGTCTTTACATTTTATCTTGAAAAATAATAAGTGAGAATTACATCACAGTGTTTTAGTCTTTTAAAACATTGTGATCAAATATAAAATTATTGATGTTGGTTTTAAAAAATATCAGGTGAAATATTAACTTCTAAGTTTATCTAGGCTGACCTTTCTTATAATTTGATTGTACTCAGTAATTGTCTGAAATACAATAACTCACAGAGAGTGACATCTTCATTTTGAACTTGAAATCAGGACCTAGATTTGAATCTCAGTCTGTAATTTACCAGCATTATAACCCTGGACAAATTACATAAACTCTCTGAAATTCGGTTTCCTCATATATATTCATATTAGTTCCCAAAGTTGTCCGAAAATGTAATGAGTTGAAGGTTATGAATGTGAAGCCTCAATGCAAAATTTAGTTACCTGTCTTCAACTTTAAAATAGTGAAATGATAATCCCTGCTCTGTAGTATTGTTATGAGATTAAATGTGACAATACATGTGAGTATGTGCCTGGTACAGAACTTCAAAATATTACACAAATGGATAAATGCACTGTTACCCAAATGGATAGCCTAAGAAATATGCCAGAATGGACTTTGGTAGCCAAAGTCTGTGAACTACCAGCTATCATGCATTTTATTCACGGAAAACTTGTAGATTATTATCCACAGCCTATTTATTCTTAACATTCATATAATTCTAGAAATTTGAGCATCAGGTTAAAAGTAGTAATTTCAGAGGGGGCACAGTATAGGTGGTTATGACCCCAGCTTGAATTCTTACTAGTGAGGTAACCCTGGACAAGTTACTTAATTTTTCTGTTCCTCAGTTTTTTTAACAGAAATAGTAAAATGGTACTCCTCTCAGGTTGTTGTGAAGCTATAAATAAGTTAATAGTTTTAAACACCTAGTTCAGTAAGTGTTAGTTACTATTGTTGTTGTTATGGTAAGAAAAGCAGTTAAAACAAGTTTAGCATCCCGTAGTCTACATACTTTTCAGTGAATACATACACAGTTAAATTATTTGGAAAGCACTTATCACCTAAACTCAACTTATAGATAACTACCTGTGACCACTTCCACTCTCATGTCCTTTCACCCTACCCTAAAATATTCTCCCAAATTACCTAGGTCCACACTTGCTTTTATTACTACCAGAAATGAGGTTGTTCTGCTTAGGGAAGCTGGAACTGGTTCGGTAGCTGATGTGATAGTAGGCTATTTCCCTGCAAGCCCCTCGAAGCTTCTCTTTCTATGAGAGCCCTTGTTTGCCTTCAGTTCTTCCTGCCCCCTCCATGCACTGGAGTACCTGCACCTCTCTGATAGCCACCATTGACCTTTGTCGTACCACTCCCATCCCATTCCACCTCACCTCCTTGTGTTCCAGCCCATGCTGTGTCCCCTTTCACACTGACGTTCCTGCAGCATCAGACCAGTATGGCATAGAAGGAGGAAGGTATGAAAGGAGTGGTTAGAGGAAGAAGACGAGACTTTTCTCACTGGCAGCATGATTGAGGTGGTTGTGCTGCTGGCCACTCCATTCACATTTCCCAGAGCATTAATGCAGTACATGGTGGTTATATGATTTTATACTGTCAATTATATGATTTATTTGTATGTAAATTAAATAGATATTTATCTGGTTTGGTTTGCTTCTCTGAGGTTAGTGGTTTGGTTGGGGGAGTTTGGGGAGCTGGCTTGGCCTGGCTTGGGCACCCAGGCTTCCTTGATGTGCAGAGAATGTGGGGTTTGTAGTTCAGAGAGCTGAATTTGAATCCCAGTAATTCTGCTTCTGAACTCTGAGAGCTTGATTGTTGCTTTGCACCCTGTGCCTCGTTGTCCTCACCTGTCCTACCTACCAGGTAGAGGTGTGATCAAATGATGTTGACATAAGAAACAAAACCTTTTTCTTTCCATATCTAATTTAAAATGCTTCATAATTGATTTATTTAAGTGATTTTTCCCTGTAGCTCTTTGAAATTTTCTCTCCTTTTATAATTTTCAACCATCAGGAGGCTTTTTGCTCCCAAGTGTTTTCACTTACATTTTGCGAGTGGAAACTTCGTGTCTGGCTCATATATCCTGAGCCTTTTTAGACCTTAGGGAATATTTCTGTCATAAATGCCAGCAGGTTAAAATTATGTGTCTCTTAATCTCTGAAAGTACCTAGTACATATGTTAAAAACAATAGGTGCTTAACATTTAAGAGAGTCAAGCAATAAGCTTTGAGTGAATCTTAGAGCTCATCTTAGGCCTTTTGAGTAATTATGGTATTTTAGGTTGAGACAGTTTTAAATAAATTGGTTTAGAACTGTGGCATCTCTCTTATACCATGTACCTAATTATTTATCTTCTGCATACCAAACATCAGTTAATTAACATTTTATTTTATTCTTCTCTTTTCCATCATTTTCCTCAGCTTTTCTCTTTTGTAATTAATATAGAATATTTTGGTAAACTCAAGATATAAGTCTTAAAACACTCTAAGAATGTTCGTTTTGGAAATGAACCTGAAATTTGAGTTTATAAATGCCTGAAGCCTTTGAATTTTCTTTGTATTAACATTTCAGTCTTTCTGTGAAGCATGTGAGAAACTTGTTATTTAGGATTACTCATAAATCATACTAATGTGTGATCTTGAGTTTTAGCAGTATTCTGCTCTCTCCTTATATCTGGAATAAGATTACAACTTCTAATTTTTTTGTTTGTTTTTGGTAGATTTAGAAACTGGTATTCTATGACGTATTACAAAGTGCTAGCTATGCAAAGGAATTTGAGAACATGATCATAACAACCCAATCCCCTTATATATTTTACTGTATAACATTCAGGACCCTTCTAAATTTCCTCATTACGGAGGGAACCTTCCCAAGTAAGGTATCGTGGCCATCTCAAATCCAATAACATAAAAGATAGGAAAAATGAAATTTAAAAGGGAAGAGTAAAGTAATTTTTAAAGTTTCAACTTATTAAAGAAAAACATATTGGGTATTTATATGATGTTCACATTCCAGGCAATTAAGTATAACATTGTTCTATGTTTTATAAATCTAGAGAATTCTAGGTCTTTTAACTTCTAGTATGCCAGGAAAAATAGTCATCACCATTAACCATCTGTGTCCAATGGACCTCTTAAGTCTTTTTACAAATAGTTTACACAAGTAAGAAAAGATGAGAAAACAACTTGAAATTTTAATAAAAAATGAGGCATGACAGACTCAAATTTTTATTCCATATTTTCCTGGTTTTGAAAGGTACATAACATGCAAAATGGGTATTGTTCTTTGAATGCCACTATCTGTTCATTAGCTGTCATGCCTTCTCTGGGATATATATCTACTTTATAAATATTGATTTCAGATTTCAAGGACATCTCTAGCTAGTCTAGCTTACCATTATTTCTAGTTTTTCTTGCTCTTGCATTATCAAAATGCATTATTTTTAAGACTTTGACATTTTAAAATTGTAAGAGGAAAGTCATTTTCTTTTTCTTCCATAATTGTAAAACAGTACAACAGTTACAAGATCAATTCAATAATATTATTTCTATGTCATCTCTTTCCTTCTAGTTACCTTTGTATAGATACCCGCCTTGATCATTTGTCCACTTACATACTAAATCAAATGAGTATTGAAACACAAACACTAGAAGATGAGAGAAAACTGTCAAAATTTCTTTTAAAATACAGAATCATCAGTTTCATGTTAAAAAATATTGCATGATTCTTATTGATTTAGGCTAACTGGATGAAAAATATCTTAGTTTCTTTTTGACTTTGGAAACATTCTTCTCTAATCAATTCTTGTGTTAGGGAAAATTCATCTAGGATTATCTTCATCTGAAGACTCCCAGTCTGATATTTTGCTTACGTTATTATCATTTTATTGTTATTTTAGTCTAGAGCGCTGCTGCTCTACTTTTTGTATTTACCTTATAATTGTGAAATATCTTCCTGTCTTTTTTTTTTTTCTCTTTGCCTTTATGGATGTTAAATAAAAAATTCTGAATTCTCAATTGTGCTCTTTGATAGCTTAAAAAAAAAAGACAAAGATGGTATCTCCAGATGTCTTTTATATCTTCTTGGGAAGATGGTGCAATATTTTGGGCCATGCAGTAAGAAACCTAAAGGTTGATGCAATAGTAATGATTTATTTCACAATTGCATCATCCATCTAGCTCTGTGCTATTTGCTGCACTAGCCACTAGCCATGTGTGTCTGTTGAGCACTTGAAATGTGACTAAAAAGGTAAAAAAAAAAATGGTAAAATGTCTTCTTAATTTTCATATTCATTATTTGTTAAAATAGTAGTATTTAGGATGTATGGGTTAAATTAAAAGTATATTATCAAAATTAATGTCACCTCTTTCATTTTGCCTTTTTAATGTGCCTACTAGAAAATTTAATAGTATATGTGTAGCTTCCATTTGTGGCTTGCAGTGTTTCTGTTGAATAGTGATGTTCTAGGTAATTCCATTCTTCTGTTATTATTTCGGTCATTTTCAACAAAGTTAGAAGTAATTGATAAGTTTAAATACTTATGGGATGATGATGAAACAATGTTTCAACATACAGAAAAAATAATGTATCTATAATGTATCTTAGATGCATGTAAGGGTCCTATAATGTATCTTAAATTCATAAAAGGGTCCAAAGGACTCATTGGCAATTGTAAAATAGAATGAGTTTTATTCAGTTTTTTTTAAGTAAATTTTCTTTTTGTTTCTTTGGAAGACTTCTAGGAATAAAAATGATGAAATCTCAATCCTCACAGATAATTACAGTTGTCCAGAAAAGTTAAAATTGAGTCCAGTGGGCCCTGATGGTATATTGAGAGCTATATTATATTTTACCCTTTACAATTTCTAGCTTCAGGTCAGAGCTTTTCTTGACGTCATTTTTAGGTGCCTAAATTTATCATGGCAGCATAGTAGACTCAGAGGAACCGCACCCTGGTTCTTTGTGTGTTACTTGTAATAGTTATAAAGGGCTTAGTATGAAATCATTTATTAGCCTATAAGATGCATAGCGCATTTTATGATGATACGCAAGCTGTATTAGCCACCATTTGATATAACTTTAAAGCATAAGGTTTGAGTATTTGCTTGTCTAAATTTTAATAATTAATACTTCATATATCAACTTAACATCTTTTTTTTTCTCTTGTAGACTTTTGTGAATGATGTAAGAATTCCAGAACAGACTTATATCACCTTGAAACTTGAAGATAAGTTGAGATTTGGATATGATATCCTTATTGATTTCGTGCATTTATTAAATTTATTCAAAAATCTTTACTCCAGTATAAATTAACATTTCTCGAGACATAAGAATTCATAATATAGGCATGCTGGAAGTCTCTGTGCCCTTCCAAACTAAAATACATGTTTAAAAATAATACTTTTTTTTTTTTTGGTTATAATGCCTGTTCCTAAAAATAATCCTGGAAAAGTTGATGGACTCTTTTTTTTCTCCTCACTCTGTATTATAATTTCAGCAGAAGTATCCCTGCAGTGCTATTATATATGCAGTTTGGGTATCAAAGAATGTAACTGGGGAGAGGACAGAGAGTGTGTAATAGTAGCCCAGCCCAGGGATTTTTTTTTTTCCTGGTTAAATGATAATGACACAGGTCAGCCTCCAGGAGGAATGTAAAGAATTTAACCCTGTCTTTCCTTCTGTCCCCACTTTTACTCCATTTTATGCATTCCATTTCTGTTGCCTGTTCAATTCAAATTTTTCCATATCCTGTGTCTTCTGAGACCCACACTCCCTGACTAAGTACATTATGCATTTAGCATGTATTTAAAATTCTTTTGTTTGAAAATAGGATGCTAAGAACTGAATAAGGATATGATGGTGTTCTCCTAGTAAAGAATCACTAGTGAAGAGAAGGGGCATGATTGGATGAAGAAGAATAAAAGCATTTCTATTCATACAAGGCAAAAAGCTTTGTAAAAAGAACTTGTTTATATTTAATTAAAATATAGATATTACACATTATGCTGAATGTTTTTTTTTCACTTTTAATTTTTTCATTTACTGCATGTATCTGGACTTTGATATTAAGCAATGTATCAAATGTACTGGCAACTTGGATGTACTTTTATCACTGTAGTAGAGAAAATGTCTCAGCTAAGTAGAGCTGATACTTAGGTAAAGTAAATGTACTGATACTTTAAAATTGTTCCTAGAGCATAACTAGTTTTTATTTTAGATTTAACTTAAAATTTATGAAAAAAAATAGTTTTGTAGCACATCATATAACCTTTATACTTGTAGAGCCAAAGCAGCATGTGAAAAATGAAACCATTAAACATTAATACCTTTGATTTGTATATTTTAAATCCTTTAAAAAATATGTATCACATAAAATGATTAGGAATTAGCATTAAAGCCTTGATTCATGGGTTATTTTCTACCAACAGAAGTTTCATCAAAAAGTAAATACAGGTATATTTTGAATTTAAGTAACTCAATTCATTTGACATCAGCTGTTTCAAAACATGAGAAAATAGTAGGAAATTTGGGTTTCAGTAAAACTCTATAAAGTTTACTTTGAATTTTAAATCAAGAAGAAGCTATTGAGAAGCAACTCATCTTTTATAGATTGTATAATGATTTCTTAATAGAGAACTAATATTTCCTTATATACTTGCTCACAATATTTCTGTTGAAAATTCCTGGGACAAATGTTTTGTTCCCAAGGACTTTTTCAGGGCTGTAAATCAGTGTTGAGCCAGAACGACTACCCAGATCCTCAGGTTAGGCTCAGTTGATTTCATTATTTAAAAATAGCATCTCAGGGCTTCCCTGGTGGCGCAGTGGTTGAGAGTCCGCCTGCCGATGCAGGGGACACGGGTTCGTGCCTCGTTCCGGGAGGATCCCACATGCCGTGGAGCCTGCGCATCCAGAGCCTGTGCTCCGCAACGGGAGAGGCCACAACAGTGAGAGGCCCGCGTACTGCCAAAAAAATATATATATATAGCATATTGCTTTTGATTTTTGAGGATTGTGTATAAATGAACATTGGGCTGTTTCAGTGGCAGAAATTTTATTAGATAGGATGAAATTTTAAAAACAAATATATTCTGATACCAGACTGAAGTCACTATCATGCTTTATTCATAATTAAACTTAAGTTTAATAGTTAGCTAGTCTACAAACTGTTATACCTTGTAGTTGAAAACTGTTTAATTAAAATGCCACAGCAATAGAAAGAACATTTTACCATGAATTGAGACTGGAACTAAGAAACAGAATTTATCTGCCAAAAGTTTTTTTTTTCTAACCAGAGAAATTGATTTGGAAAAGCAAGTAGTGAAATATCCAAGTTTAAAAAATGACTATAAACTCAGGAGGTATAGTAAAATGCTGCAGTAATCAAGATAAACTTTAGAAGGAGGTGATATATCTCCAGATGGCCAGAAATGTAGCAGGTAAGCAAGCCTAAGTTCATTTATTTTACAATTATTTATTAAATGTCTCCTACGTGCCAGGCATAGTCCCTGCAGTCTGGGGTACAGTACTAAATAAAACAGACCACAGTCTCTGTCCTCCTAGAGCTTATACTTTAATGGAGTTGGAGGGAACTGACAGCACGCACAAAAAGGATAACAGAGGGTGATAAATTCTATGGAGAAAAAGTGTGAATGGGAGACAGAGAGCTAGTGCTGGTGTGTGAGAAGTTATAATTTTAAAAAGGCTATTCATGAAGACTTCACTGAGAAGCCAGCAATGGAGCAGGTAAAGACGCTGGCCTTATGGATCTATCCGGGGAAACTGCTCTTCAAGCAGATAGAAGAGTTAAGTGCAAGACTTAAACCAGGAACATGTTTGCCATATTTGAGGAACAGCCTTAGAATTAGAAGTCAGTGTGGCTGGAGCCAGTGAAGAGAAGGAGAATATGGGGAGCCAGAGTGTATCACTCTAAATAGGCCACTATAAGAATTTTGGCTTTTATTTTAAGTGAAATGGGGAGCCATTAGAGGGTTTGATCAGAGGAGTGATGTGATAATGACTTATATATTTAAAAGAATCCTCTGGTTACTCTTTCAAAGACTAAGGGGTTAAGTGGGCAGCGGTGAAAGGAGGGAGACCAGTTAGGAGGCTGTTACAGTAGTTGGCAGTAGTTCCAAGTGAGCAATAATGGAGGTTTGGACCAGGGTGACAGAAGCAGAGGTAGTGAGAAATGATAGAATTCTGCACATATGTTGAAGATGGAGCCAGTAATATTCTTGATTAGATTGTATGTAGACTAAGAGAAAGAAAAGAGTCAAGGATGAATACAAGACTACAGTTGATTTAAACAATTAGAAAAATGGAGTCACCATTAACTGACAGCATATTCTTTGGGTAGAGCAGATATTGTGGAGAAAATGGGAAGAATATTCCCCCAAATTCATTTAAATCTGGTTTAACTGAATTTGGTTTAATCGAATTTTGCTACTGTTATTGTTTTCTTTTTGATTTCTGCTGTCTTTATTAATTTCTTCTACGTGAAAGCTGAGATAATTCAAGATCTTCTTTCTTTTCTAATATAGGCATTTAGTGCTATAAAATTTCCCCTAGGGCTTACCTGGTGGCGCAGTGGTTGAGAGTCCGCCTGCCGATGCAGGGGACACGGGTTTGTGCCCCGGTCCGGGAAGATCCCACATGCTGCGGAGCAGCTAGGCCCGTGAGCCATGGCCGCTGAGCCTGCGCATCCGGAGCCTGTGCTCTGAAACGGGAGAGGCCACAACAGTGAGAGGCCCACGTACCGCCAAAAAAAAAAATTCCCCTAAGTACAGACATACCTTGGAGATATTGTGGTTTCAGTTGCAGACCACTGCAATATTGCAAAAAGCCAGTCACACAAATTTTTTGGTTTCCCAACGAGTATGAAAGTTATGTTTATGAACAACATTGGAGTCTATTAAGTGTGCAATAGCATTATGTGTAAAAAAATTATATATACCTTAATTTAAAAATACTTTATTGCTAAAAAATGTTAACTATCGTCTGAGCCTTCAGCGAGTCCTGATCTTCTTACTGGTGCAGGGTCTTGTCTCAGTGTTGACAGCTGCTGACTGATCAGGGTGGTGGCGGCTGAAGGTTGGGGTGGCTGTGGCCATTTCTTAGAATAAGACAACAGTGAAGTTTGTCACATCGATTGACTCTTCCCTTCAAGAACAATTTTTCTGTAGTACACAATGCTGTTTCATAGCATTTTATGCACATAGAACATCTTTCAAAGTTGGAGTCAGTCCTCTCAAATCCTGTTGCTGCTTTATCAACTGAGTTTATGCATTATTCTGAATACTTTGTTGTCATTTCAAAATCTTCACAGCATCTTCATGAGGAGGAGTTTCCACCTCAAGAAACCATTTTCTGGGACTTCACTGGTGGTCCAGTGGTTAAGACTCTGCACTTCCAGTGCAGAAGGTGCAGGTTCGATCCCTGGTCGGGGAAGTTCCGCATGCCAAACGGTGCAGCCAAAAAACAAAAAGAAACCACTTTCTTTGCTCCTTCATAGGAAGCAACTCCTCATGCATTCAAATTTTATCATGAGATTGCAGCAATTCATTCACATCTTTAGGCTCCACTTCTAAATTCTAGTTTTCTTGCTGTTTCCACCACATCTGCAGTTACTTGTTCCACTGAAGTCTTGAACCGCTCAAAGTCACCCATGGGGATTGGAATCAACTTCTTCCAAACTCCTGTTAATGTTGATATTTTAATCTCTTCCCATGAATCATGAATGTTCTTAACGGCATCTAGAATAGTGAGTCTTTTCCAGAAGGTTTTCAATTGACTTTTCCCAGATCCATCAGAGGAATCACTGTATATGGCAGCTTTATGAAATGTATTTATTCAACAATAAGACTTGAAAGTTGAAATAACTCCTTGATCCATGGGCTGCAGAATAGATGTTGTTGTTAGCAGGCATGAAAACAACATTAATCTTGTACATCTCCATCAGAGCTCTTGCATGGCCAGGTGCATTGTCATTGTGCAGAAATATTTTGAAAGAAATCTTTTTCTGAGCAGTAGGTCTCAAACAGTAGGCTTAAAATATTCATTAAATCATCTTGTAAACAGATGTGCTGTCATCCAGGCTTTATTGTTGAACTGTTAGAGCACAGGCAGAGTAGATTTAGCATAATTCTTAAGGGCCCTAGGATTTTCAGAATGGTAAGTAATCATTGGCTTCAACTTAAAGTCACCAGCTGCATTAGCCCTTAACAAGAGAGTCATCCTGCCCTTTTAAGCTTTGAAGCCAAGGCATTGACTTCTCTCTAGCTATGAAAGTCCTAGAGGGTGTCTTCTTCCAAAGAAGACTATTTTGTCTACACTGAAAATCTGTTGTTTATTGTAGTCACCTTCATTATAATTCTTAGCTAGATCTTCTGGATAACTTGCTGTAGCTTCTACATCAGCACTTGCTGCTTCACTTTGCAATTTTATGTTATGGAGACAGCTTCTTTTCCTTAAACCTCATGAACCAACTTCTGCTACCTTCACACTTTTCTTCTGTAGCTTCCTCACCTCTCTCAGCCTTCATTGAAGAGAGTTAGGGCCTTGCTCTGGATTAGACTTTGGCCTAGGAGAATGTTGTGGTCAGATCTTCTTTTCAGACCACTCATACTTACTCCATGTTAGCAATAAGGCTATTTAGCTTTCTTACCATTCATGTGGTCACTAGAGTAGCACTTTTAATTTCCCTCAAGAACTTTCCTTCTGCATTCACAATTTGGCTGACTGGCACACGAGGCCTAGCTTTGGTTCTGTCTTGGCTTTTGACGTGCGTTCCTCACTAAGTTCAGTCATTTCTAGCTTTTAACTTAAAGTGAAAGATATGTGACTCTTCATTTCACTTGAATATTTAGAGGTTATCGTAGGGTTATTAATTGGCCTAATTTCAGTGTCGTTGTGTCTTAGGGAATAGGGTGGCCTGAGGAGAGGAACGGGAACGGCCAGTTGGTAGATGGAATGAAATAGTAAGACCAACTATATGCTGCCTAATTCAAATGTAGAGACAACAGGTTAAAAGTAAAAGAATGCAAGAGATATACCAGATATAATTGACATACAACTATAGCTAATATTACTGTATTGTATGTTTTGTAACTTATTGGCATCATAAGTAATTGTACCTTAGATTGTCATTTTTCTGAATTAACCAAGTTAGAAACTGTTACCTGGGTCCGTACCACTAGGAAGATAGTAGCTTTGGAGGGAAAAGCTGGAGTTAGGGCAGTCTCAAAATCTCGTAGTCATACCAGAGTTCTCAGGTAAATTTATGACCTAAACAGAAGGATTTTTGAGGGCTTTGATGCCCCACGCAGGAGTTTTTTTGTAAGGTAAAGTGTGTGAACCTATGAGTTACACCCTCTTATAAGTTTTCCTTGATCTTAAAAAAGTCTAAATCTAAAGAGAATACCCCAGACTAGCCTTGAGGAATAGCCTTAAAAGCTGTCCCAGGAGAATCTAGAAGCATCAGAAAACACAACAGGCTAAAATCATTTGTTTCTCATTGAAAAAAATAGAAATGGCTTTCAATATTTTTAAGATACTGTGTTTAACACTGAAAATGTAAGAATGCTATGAATCTTCTCCAGCTGTTAGTAAGTTTCTTGGGGGTAAAACAAAGTTACTAGATTCTTACTTTTTATTAGCTATACTTAGTTATGAACTGTATATTGTCATATATACCAACAAATGTGTATCAGCATATGTACATAACAAAAAAGGAAAATTTTATTACTTCACAGTTATAGGAAGCAGTGTAAACTGATAGGAAACCCCTAGACCTGGTATTCAGTTGACTAGATTGTTATCTTGGGTTCTGCCCCGTTAGTCCTCAAGTTCCTCATCTATAGAATGGGAAGGCTGGTTAATGGAATTGAACAGGATATTCCCAAAGCGCTTTACAATTCTAAAAAATTCTGAGTTTTTATTATTTTAATGAGTAGAACTATGGGTCAAATACTCGTTAACAAGTTTACTGCTTGTTATGCATGGGAAGTCTGTTTTTCTCCCACGTGGTAATTAAAGCTTTCTACGCTTGAAGTCATGGGTGCTCTGAATTGGTAAAGAAGACTAGAATTAATATGTGGTTATAAAAGTCCTTTCATTACGGGGTTAAGTAATGGTGAGAAATGTGACCTCTACTGTTTAGTGAAAGATCTTTTTAATATACAGAGGCATTGTTCTTTTTGGTATAATAATGAAAGCATTCATTATATCTAGCTTTTGGTTCTAATCTGTATAGAATCAGTTGTTTGATAATGTAGTATGACCCTGATTGCAATTCATGGGGGGAAGGAGTGGTTGTAGTTGCTGTTAAGACCCTAATTATAGCATTTCTTTTGCACTTTCAAGATGAACTTCATTTTATCAATGCTTGTGAAGAAGGAGTAATTGAATTCCTTCAGGATTTACTGTTGGGTAATCACTGATGACGTACTTCTTTTTAGATTTTTGTGATTAGCTATCAATATAGTTTGATCCAGCTGCTTTCTCTTTGTGGTCATATTATTGTTCCTGAGAACTGAAAATGTCTTTTGTGCTTCAGTTAATCATCCAGTTATTTGCTTCTTGAAGGCCATGATTACCTAAGTTTAGAATTACTTGCTAGATTTTAAGATTTTATTTAGTCTTTAAAAATTTTTATATTTGTGAGCATATTTTAACATTTAATTCTTAAAGGGAATATAGTCATTCTACTGTAACTACCTGTAGAAAATAGGACAGTTTCTATATTATCTTTGATCATTTTAAGCTTGATTATCAGAATTTTGATATGATACTCTTCCTTAGCCCTGTTTACATACAAATCTTTTCACTGTAGTACGAGGAGAAATGAGGGTCCCTGAAGAAGCTCTAAAGGTAAAAAGTTTTTACTTATAATTCTTTTGTAAATCTACCATTTACTAGGGTTGATTTCACTCATGTATATTTCACTTCCATTTTAAAATGTTTTATAGCACGAGAAGTTTACCATTCAGCTTCAATTGTCCCAAAAATCTTCAGAATCAGAATTATTGAAATCTGCATGTGCCAAAAGCATAGATTCAAAGGTAGCAGATACCACGGCAGAAGTGCCGCACAAAGCTACAGAAGCACTAAAATCTGAGGAAAAAGCCATAGGTAAGTTAACTTCTTTCAAAATACCGTATTTATACTCGATTATGAAGAAATTGAATGCTTTGTTCTCAAAAGCTTGGCCATATCCTTATAAAAATAATTAATGATAACAATGACAATTTCAGAGTGGGTTTTAATGCAGCCAGTGCTTCATTAGAAAGCATTATAAAACATATAATTATATGGCAGTTGTATATAGGTGTGTTTAATACATTTAAATATTTGAGGAAACTATGTATAATTTGCCTTATAGTATTTTTATTATTTCATGTTTGCTACTTTTTTTTCTGGATTGTAACTGAAATGAATGAAAAGAAAATGTCCAATAATGCCTACATCATCATAATTATCGTATTTATAGTATTCCAGGAACTGTAAAAAATATTTTATATAGATAATCCCATTCATACAAAAGAAATTTTTAAAACTGCTAGACATTACCAGATTGCTCAGATATAAATCTTTTAGTCCAGCTAACAACTAGTTCAAATTTAATTACTGTGCAATGCCCTTAGGTTTAAAAAAAAAAGGAAAAAATGGTCACTTATACCAAAATTTAGTTTTGGCCTTCATATTTAGATTTATGAGCCATTTCTATATACCAAAGAACTAATTACACTTTGACAAAAAGCTATTGGGCTATAGCAGTTTACATTACTTAGATAATAGCCAGTGCAGAATTTCATTTATTTCATCATGTTCAATATTGAATGAGATTCACAAATACTAAGTTATTCAACTTAGAGTACTTTTCAGCTATCTAGACTATACAGCTGACCCTTGAACAACACTGCTTTGAACTATGCAGGTCCACTTATATGCAGATTTTTTTTCAGTAGTCAACACTACAATACTACAGGATCCACTTCAGTTGAATCTACGAATGTGGAACTGTATATATGGGGGGACTGTGGATTTGGAAGGCTGACGATAAGTTATACTCAAATTTTCAACTGCAGGGAGGGTTGAGGCTCTTAACCCCGTGTTGTTCAGGGGTCAGCTGTACTTCTTCATTTAATAAATCAACTGGGCGATTCTAGCATTCTGCAAAAGCTTTTTTTTTTTTTTCCTGTTTCATATGCTTTAGACAGATTTTTCCCACCTCTTTCCAGATACTTCTGCTATGCCCCGTGGTACTCCATTATATGGGCAACCATCATGGTGGGGGGATGATGAGGTGGATGAACAAAGAGCTTTCAAGTCAAATGGCAAGCCTGAAGAGAAAAATCATGAAACTGGAACATCAGGTAAAAAAATCTCAGACTATGACATTAAGTAGGTATTTTAGGAAGAACTTATCATCAAAGCAAAAATCTGTCTACCCTTAAAAGAGATGTCTCCTATTCTTTAATATGTTAAAAATAGTTGATGAATGTTTTAATGACATTGTCATTTTAAATTAAATTTATTTATTATGAATGATTCTCTCATAAAGTATTAATTCTAATATCTTTGTAAATCACTTTTATTTAAAATATTTTTCCTTATTTAACTTATTTATGAGGGTGTTAAAACTTGATATATAGTTAAGTAATATAATTGGACATTTTAAGTATTTTAAAATAATTTTTTAAATGTTTTAATTAGACCAAAACAAACTAGTTTTGTGTGTTTTCATTAGATTCACAAACATATAATCATATTTTTAAATGAAAATTTTTTATTATGTTCAAAATGTATGAAGTTTAAAACTTCTTTAAAATCTCAGCATGCCCAATTTGTTGGGGTATGGTAACAACAAGATTAGCTGTTGAGCAGCCAGAATGAAGAAATAATTCTGAATCACATTCTCAGATAAATAGTCAAGGAACATAATCTTTTGTTGCTGGAGGAGTTTAGTAATGAACTAAGTGAAAAGCCAGAAAGTCAAGATTTCCAGGAAATAAATGGAGGTATCAGTTGTCTGTCACATAAGGACTTGACAAGGACATCAACACTGAAGGATGAACAGCCAGTTTCTGTGATAATAGCAGATAAGGATTAGAACTGGAGGAATTAAATACAGGCACCAGGGAGCAGTATGGAAAGCCAACTTTGACTCTGAGTTAAGGATAGATTCCATCAGAAGTTCTGTCAACTTTCTACCTTTGACCATAATTCTACAAGGTAAATAAGAGGTTTTTATTAGCTGGAGAATAAGAGCACTGGTGCTTAAATATGCTCTAATTTTACCAGAGTACAAGTCTTAGAAAGCTGGCCTTACCAACTTGATCTTAAAGTGCCCCAAACTGAAAGTTGTCAACTTTGCAAATAAATTCCCATCTCAGTTTCCTTGTTTCTGTGGCCAACACGTTTTTTTCTTCATGTTCAAGCTCAGAAACTTAGTATTATTTAGCATACCCTCAAATGCAAATAATAGAAATGCCACCTGAGACTAAACAGGAAGGAATTCTACTGGCTAAAATAAATAACTGAACCTCTTCAGGATTGGTTAATGCAGCATCTCAATGGTGTCATCAGCTAGCTATTTTCTCTCGGACTTTCTGCCCTTCTATTCACAGTGGCTGCATACTGAGGGAGTTTCCCCTCGTACTCATAGGCTGCTTGCCAGTAGCAGTTGGAGTGCATGCTGCTTTGATCACATCCAGTGGGAAATAGCAAAGGTCGCTTCTAGAAGAACCCCTGGAAACTCTCCCCAAAGTTTTCAACACATTTGTCATCTCATTGGCCTCTCATGGGTTCAGGAGTAGGTCACCTGCTTATTTCTGAACCAATCCCTGGCAAGGGTTATGAGATTATCCTTAAGCCAATTGTGCCCATCCTGAAGCTGAATATGGGGTTAGTTTTCCCCCTAAGGTACATGAGCTGTATCAGGGAAGAGTTAGAGATACCTGGGAATGTTGGAGTTCTTGTAGGAGGGAGGAATAGGAAATAGATTTTGGAAGGCAGTCAAGAATGTCTACTTTATATGAAATCTTTGTGTCTTCCCTTCCTTTCACCTCATCTATTATATTGCCTACTTCTGTTGCCCTTTTTTTCCATTAATCATAACTGAACTATTTCCAGTTTCAACCCTTCTGCAGTTCATTTTGTATAATAAATCTAAGCTGCCGTTTTTTTTCCTTTCTTTAAGAAACTACAGTAGCTTCCTTTTGCTTGCCCAATAGGTATTATGTCAAAGTTCTCTCTAATTTTGTCCCACTTTCTTAGCCTTGCGTCCCACTACCAGTTGTTTAGTGCTCTCTCCCAGTGCATTTCCACATAAATTAGACTAATTCCTGCCTGCTCTTCTCCCACAGACATGTATACACATAAATCAGGTAATATAAAATTCTAAAGGGTATGTCTGTTTATATCTATTGCTAATATGTAACACTTTCCTTCAGTATTCTGTGTGTATGCCTTCTCATCTAAACTATAAGTTCCTTCAGGAATCACATATTATATTATCACTGTGTACTAGAGCCATCTAGGAGAAAGAGAGAGAGGGAGAGAGAGAAGGGGAGGGGGAGAGAGAGGAGAGTGAGAAAAAAAATGTACTAATAATTGGTGGTTAACTTAGAAGAAAACACAGCAGAATTTAACTGTTGCCAAATTCTGAAAATAATTGTGATACTGAGTTTATCTGGCCATTAAAGATCCTTCCACCCTCACACACAAAAGAACTTTTGAAGTCTGAAATACATATCTTCTAGAATACAATCAATGTAATTATAATAAATGTAAATACAGTAAATGTAATTTTTGTCCTGGAGACAGAACCATGACTTATTAACAACAGCTAACACTTCAGTGGTGCTTGCTTTATCAAGACACTCTTCTTAGTGCCCTGCATATGTTTAATCATTTAATCCTTTCACAGTGATACCTAAAAGTAGTTACTGTTATCATCCCCATTTTATAAATAAGGAAACGACGGCAAGGTTATGTGAATTTATTCACAAGGTCACCCTGCTAGCAAGTAGTTTAGCTGGGATTTGAACCCAGGTAGCCTGACTCGAGTCCATGCTCTTAACCACAAACAGTTAACATTTCAGCAGTCATTACACACACACACACACACACACACACACACACAGCCACTCCAAAAGAATATACTTCGTATAGTATAAAGATTAAAACAAGCACTCCAAAAACAAATTGACATAAAAAATTGATCTCTCATACCTAAGTTAATGAAATGAATTTCAAACTGTGAAACATCCAGTAGTAATTTCATCCATGTGAATGAAACTAAATTCTTAAATGATTACCAGCTGTGTGGCGTGTCTCATTGAGTATCTTTTCTGCCAGATGACAAAAGCTGTCTAATAATCTTGGGATTATTTTTGAGTTAGAAGGAATTAAGTCTTTTGTTAAGTAGCTTGAAGCACTCTGTCAGATTCAGCTGATTAAAAGCCTTAATGAGAGTCTCATTTGCTTTCTTATATTAGTATGAGGATGTTATTGTTTCAGATTTATCATTTGTAGTCTTTTAAAATATAGGGTGAGAGAAACAGTTTACTAATTTGAAATAATTTATGATGCCAGCATATATTGTAGAATCAAATTTGAAAATGCGTATTGAATGCTATTCCGCTTGGTCATTTTGAAATTAAGGTTTTTTTTAGTGTTTCAGATTATGAAATATAAATGATTAGTTTATTTGTGCTCTAAGCATGCTTTTTTGGTAAAAGCAAAAAGTTATTTGCTTCTTGGTTACCAATTTTTAGACTGTAAAATCTTAGTATTTATTTTGAAAGGTGAACATTCCAGAAAGGATAATAGAGAATCTACTACCTAGTAACTTTTTATGTCCCTTTCTGTGGGTCCATGTGTATCCAGAATCTCCTACCAATTTCCCTTAAAGCCCAAAGAACCCTAGAAGCAAATATTAGAGCAATCAAGTTCTCCTGAAATTGTGTGAATATTTGAGTCCTATTAAAGGAGAATTTGTCCTCATTTTAGATCAGGTATGCTCTTCTACCTTCTAACTTGGTTTAAACGGTTTAAACACTTTTTAGGTTACAATTAAAGGCCTTTAAGTGTTGCATACAGTTTGAAAAGGTGTGTACAACTGTGAAGAGTAGATTTTTGGCTCTTTTACACTGATTTTTAATCTAATTAAACTAAATTTGAAAACTTTTGAGTTGTAGTTCCTTTTTGGTAAAAAGAGTTTCCCAGTCTTTGTAATTTGAAGTACTTGAATATACTAGGTTGGATGGATATCTTAAGCAGAATTTGCCTTCATAATTATAGTCTTTATCATCTCGAAACAGCTTAATATTTCATTTAATTTAGTACAGAAGAATGAAGGGAACATATTTTCTGAATTATGTATGTTATCAGTTTCCCTGGAAGGTCACACAATCATAAAATACCTTAAGAATTTAAGGATATTGCTCTTCTGATTTTGATAAACATAATTAATTCTAGCATAATCAGTTATTAAATACTTTTAAATATCTAACAATTGAGATTAATAATAAAATATTGGTATAAATAAAATATTAGTATTTTAGTATATAATTTAGTTTACTTTAGTATAAACAAAATAGGTTTTGAGTAGAAATGCATGTTAAATTCATAAATTTCAGAATGTTTCGTCAGTGTACTGAAAGAGGAAAGCTGTTTTATTTTTCTATATTAATTTAGAAGACCCCTAATAATTTTTCTAGTGGGCGTACAATTCCAAAATATACCAGGCCCACACTTGATCTGGTTTTATCATCTTCAGAGAAATGAATTCCTCTACATAATGAATTTTCCAGATGACTGAACTTTACTTTTACAACTGAAATTTTTTTCTAAGTTTAACCATTTCCTATATTTCTATTAAATGAATTACCCATGTCATTGCCTTCTTAAGCACAGAAGGCTGAATATAATTTAAATGTTTGCTTTATGACTCAGAAGCATCATTATGAACATCAGTGATTGAACTATGATACATTACAGTGATGCCTTTGGGAGACTTGAAGTATGTAAGACTGTTTGCTCCATATACTGAATGAATGGTTCTGAACTACTGTGTTTTTGAGCCATGTGTCTGCTCTTGATTGTTTTTTGTCTTATCTCGACAACTTGACTCTTCTTAGCGCAATATGTCTGACCTTAATCCTTGCTTTTATATCCCCTCCAGATTTGCCACATGTAATCTGAGTAAATAGTCAAAAAAGGTTCTCAATGAAGGACTTTCCTGGTAGTAAAGATCACAAATATGAGGATATAGGTGTTGTCATATCTGTCTTGGGTTTTTTATTTTAGAGTTAGATTTTTGGTTATAGTTTCTTGTTTCCCTAATTAGCTATGTTGAAGAGTTGGGGGAGGAAAAGTAAGAGAAACATTTACTTTTGTGCCTACTTTGTGCCAGACTTTTTCTGGATAACTTATCTCACTGAATCTTCACAACAATCTTATGGGTAGATATTATTTTCTCATTTAACAATGAGGAAAATGAGAATTAAGGACTGATAGAGACAGGACTTACCTGATTTCAAATCTTCTCACTACTTTCCACTAATCATATCATATATGCTGCCTTTCCACTCTGTTGTGCTGCTTGACATTGTTAGATAAGCGATTTCTGGTTAAATTAGGTGTTAACTTGTGTAAGTCTCAGGGTTTCTAGTCCTTGGAGTAAAGGCAATTTTGAAGTAGGACTAACTTAGGAAATAATAATCTTAAACATAGTTATGTGCAGTTGTTGATCTCTGCTTTTTTAATGTGTTATAATGTGAAAACATTAAAAGTATGTCAGTATTAACTGTGAAGTTTTTTTCACAAGGGAGGAAAATTGGAAACATACTCATTTGAATCGTGAATAACAAGTAAATGATAAATGCTATACCTCTGGGCCAGCTTTTTGTAGTTATTGCTTCATAGTTCAGCCACATCATTTTATTTGGGTATTCAGGTAGTGGTAGTAGGAAATTACTAACCCTTGTTCTCAGGGTTACTCTGTTACCTGTAAGGATGTGGAGAGCAAAATGAATGAATGAATGAATGAATGACGATAGATAGATAGGATAGGTTTGCTTATTTATTTAACATCTTTATTGGAGTATAATTGCTTCACATTGTGTTAGTTTCTGCTGTATGACGAAGTGAATCAGCTATATGTATACTTATATGCCCATATCCCCTCCCTCTTACGTGTCCCTCCCACCCCTCTAGGTGGTCACAAAGCACCAATCTGATCTCCCTGTGCTAAGTGGCTGCATCCCACTAGCTGTCTGTTTTATATTTGGTAGTGTATATATGTCCATGCCACTCTCTCACTTCGTCCCAGCTTATCCTTCCTTCTCCCCGCATCCTCAAGTCCATTCTCTTAAGTCTGCATCTTTATTCCTGTTCTGCCCCTAGGTTCTTCAGAACTTTTTTTTTTTTTAGATTCCATATATACATGTTAGCATATGGTATTTGTTTTTCTCTTTCTGACTTACTTCACTCTGTATGACAGATTCTAGGTCCATCCACCTCACTACAAATAACTCAATTTGGTTTCTTTTTATGACTGAGTAATATTCCATTCTGTATATGTGCCACATCTTCTTTATCCATTCATCTGTAGATGGACACTTAGGTTGCTCCCATGTCCTGCCTATTGTAAATAGTGCTGCAGTGACCATTGTGGTACATGACTTTTTTTGAATTATGCTTTTCTCACAGTATATTCCCAGTAGCGGGATTGCTGGGACATATGGTACTTCTATTTTTAGTATTTTAAGGAACCTCCATACTGTTCTCCATAGTGGCTGTTTCAATTTACATTCCCACCAACAGTGTAAGAGGGTTCCCTTTCCTTCACACCCTTTCCAGCATTTATTGTTTGTAGATTTTTTGATGATGCCTATTTGGAATGGTGTGAGGTGATACCGCATTGTGGTTTTGATTTGCATTTCTCTAATGATTACTGACGCTGAGCATCCTTTCATGTGTTTGTTGGCAATCTGTATATCTTCTTTGGAGAAATGCCTATTTAGGTCTTCTGCCCTTTTTTGGATTGGGTTCTTTGTTTTTTTTGATATTGAGCTGTGTGAGCTGCTTGTATATTTTGGAGATAATGCTTTGTCAGTTGCTTCATTTTCAAATATTTTCTCCCATTCTAAGGGTTGTCTTTATGTCTTGTTTACAGTTTCCTTTGCAGTGCAAAAGTTTTTAAGTTTCGTTAGGTCCCATTTGTGTGTTTTTGTTTTTATTTCCATTTCTCTAGGAGGTGGGTCAAAAAGGATCTTGCTGTGATTTATGTCATAGAGTGTCCTATGTTTTCCTCTATGAGTTTGATAGTGTCTGGCCTTGCATGTAGGTCTTTAATGCATTTTGAGTTTATTTTTGTGTATGGTGTTAGGGAGTATTCTAATTTCATTCTTTCACATGTAGCTGTCCAGTTTTCCCAGCACCACTTATTGAAGAGGCTGTCTTTTCTCCATTGTATATTCTTGCCTCCTTTATGAAAGATAAGTTGACCATATGTGTGTGGGTTTATCTCTGGGCTTTCCATCCTGTTTCATTGATCTATATTTCTGTTTTTGTGCCAGTACCATACTGTCTTGATTACTGTAGCTTTGTAGTATATAGTCTGAATTCAGGGAGCCTGATTCCTCCAGCTCTGTTTCTTTTTCTCAAGATTGCTTTGGCTCTTCGGGGTCTTTTGTGTTTCCACACAAATTGTGAAATTTTTTATTTTAGTTCTGTGAAAAATGCCATTGCTAGTTTGATAGGGATGACATTGAATCTGTAGATTACTTTGGGTCGTAGAGTCATTTTCACAATTTTGACTTCTTCAGTCCAAGTACATGGTATATCTCTCCATCTGTTTTAATTTCTTTCATCAGTATCTTATAGTTTTCTGCATACAGGTCTTTTGTCTCCTTAGGTAGGTTTATTCCTAGCTATTTTATTCTTTTTGTTGCAATGGTAAATGGGAGTGTTTCCTTAATTTCTCTTTCAGATTTTTCATCATTAGTGTATAGGAATGCAAGCGATTTCTGTGCATTAATGTTGTATACTGCTACTTTACCAAATTCATTGATTAGCTCTAGTAGTTTTCTAGTAGCATCTTTAGGATTCTCAATGTATAGTATCATGTCATCTGTTAACTGACAGTTGTACTTCCTCTTTTCTGATTTGGATTCCTTTTATTTATTTTTCTTCTCTAATTGCTGTGGCTAAAACTTCCAAAACTATGTTGAATAGTAGTGGTGAGAGTGGGCAACCTTGTCTTGTTCCTGATCTTAGAGGAAATGGTTTCAGTTTTTGACCATTGAGAACAATGTTGGCTGTGGGTTTGTCATATATGCACTTTATTATGTTGAGGTAAATTCCCTCTATTCCCACTTTCTTTAGAGTTTTTATCATAAAAGAGTGTTGAATTTTGTCAAAAGCTTTTCCTGCATCTGCTGAGATGATCATATGGTTTTTCTGCTTCAATTTGTTAATATGGTGTATCACATTGATTGATTTGCATATATTGAAGAGTCCTTGCATTCTTGGGATAAACCCCACTTGATCATGGTGTATGATCCTTTTAATGTGCTGTTGGATTCTGTTTGCTAGTATTTTGTTGAGGATTTTTGCATCTATGTTCATCAGTGATACTGGCTTGTAGTTTTCTTTTTTTGTGACATCTTTGTCTGGTTTTGGTATCTGGATGACAGTGCCCTCATAGAATGAGTTTGGGAGTGTTCCTCCCTCTAGTATATCTTGGAAGAGTTTGAGTAGGATAGGTGTTAGCTCTTTTGTAAATGTTTGATAGAATTCACTTGTGAAGCCATCTGGTCCTGGGCTTTTGTTTGTTGGAAGATTTTGAATCACAGTTTCAATTTCAGTGTTTGTGATTGGTCTGCTTATATTTTCTATTTCTTCCTGGTTCAGTTTCGAAAGGTTGTGCTTTTCTAAGAGTTTGTCCATTACTTCCAGGTTGTCCATTTTATTGGCATAGAGTTGCTTGTAGTAATCGCTCATGATCCTTTGTATTTCTGGAGTGTAAGTTGTTACTTCTCCTTTTTCATTTCTAATTCTGCTGATTTGAGTCTTCTCCTTTTTTTTCTTGGTGAGTCTGTCTAATGCTTTATCAATTTTGTTTCTCTTCTGAAAGAACCAGCTTTTAGTTTTATTGATCTTTGCTCTCATTTCCTTTATTTCTTTTTCATTTATTTCTGATCTGATATTTATGATTTCCTTCCTTCTGCTAACTTTGGGGTTTTTTTGTTCTTCTTTCTCTGATTGCTTTAGTTGTAAGGTTAGGTTGTTTATTTGAGATGTTTCCTGTTCGTGAGGTAGGATTGTATTGCTATAAACTTCCTTCTTAGAACTGCCTTTGCTGCATCCCGTAGGTTTTCAGTCATCATGTTTTCATTATCATTTGTTTCTAGGTGTTTTGTGTTTTCCTCTCTGATTTGTTCAGTGATCTCTTGATTGTTTAATAGCGTATTGTTTAGCCTCCATGTGTTAGTAGTTTTACAGTTTTTTTCCTGTAATTGATATCTAGTCTCATAGCATATCAGAAAAGATACTTGATATTATTTCCATTTTCTTAAATTTACCAAGGCTTGATTTGTGACCCAAGATATGATCTATCATGGCGAATATTCCATGAGCACTTGAGAAGAAAGTGTATTCTGTTGCTTTTGGATGGAATGTCCTATAAATATCAATTAAGTCCATCTTGTTTAATGTATCATTTAAAGCTTGTATTTTCTTATTTATTTTCATTTTGGTTGATCTGTCCATTGGTGAAAGTGGGGTGTTAAAGTCCCCTACTATGATTGTGTTACTGTCGATTTCTCCTTTTATGGCTGTTAGCAATTGCCTGTGTATTGAGGTGCTCCTATGTTGGGTGCATAAATATTTACAATTGTTATATCTTCTTCTTGGATTGGTCCCTTGATCACTATGTAGTGTCCTTCTTTGTCTCTTGTAATAGTCTTTATTTTAAAGTCTATTTTGTCTGATATGAGAATTGCTACTGCAGCTTTCTTTTGATTTCCATTTGCATGGAATATCTTTTTCCATCCCTCTTTCAGTCTGTACGTTTCCCTAGGTCTGAAGTGGGTCTCTGTAGAGAGCATATATACGGGTCTTGTTTTTATATCCATTCATCCAGTTTGTGTCTTTTGGTTGGAGCATTTAATCCATTTATATTTAAGGTAATTGTTGATATGTATGTTCCTTTTCCTATTTTCTTAATTGTTTTTGCTTTGTTATTGTAGGTCTTTTCCTTCTCTTTTGTTTCCCGCCTAGAGAAATTCCATTAACGTTTGTTGTAAAGCTGGTTTGGTGGTGCTGAATTCTCTTAGCTTTTGCTTGTCTGTAAAGGTTTTAATTTCTCTGTCGAATCTGAATGAAATCCTTGCTAGGTAGAGTACTCTTGGTTGTAGGTTTTTCCCTTTCATCACTTTAAGTATGTCCTGCTACTCCCTTCTGGCTTGCAGAGTTTCTGCTGAAACATCAGCTGTTAACCTTACGGGGATTCCCTTTTATGTTATTTGTTTTATTTTCCTTGCTGCTTTCAATATTTTTTCTATGTATTTAATCTTTGATAGTTTGATTAATATGTGTCTTGGCATGTTTCTCCTTGGATTTCTCCTGTATGGGAGTCTCTGTGCTTCCTGGACTTGATTGACTATTTCCATTCCCATATTAGGGAAGTTTCCAACTATAATCTCTTCAAATGTTTTCTCAGTTCCTTTCTTTTTCTCTTCTTCTTCTGGGACCCCTGTAATTCGAATGTTGGTGTGTTTAATGTTGTCCCAGAGGTCTCTGAGACTGTCCTCAATGCTTTTCATTCTTTTTTCTTTATTCTGTTCTGTGGTAGTTATATCCACTATTTTGTCTTCCAGGTCACTTATCTGTTCTTCTGCCTCATTTATTCTGCTATTGATTCCTTCTAGAGAATTTTTACTTTCATTTATTGTGTTGTTAATCATTGTTTGTTTGCTCTTTAGTTCTTCTAGGTCCTTATTAAACATTTCTTATATTTTTCTCCATTCTATTTCCAAGATTTTGGATCATCTTTACTATCATTACTCTGAATTCTTTTTCAGGTAGACTGCCTATTTTCTCTTCATTCGTTTGGTCTGGTGGGTTTTCACCTTGCTCCTTCATCTGCTGCGTATTTCTCTGTCTTCTCATTTTGCTTAACTTACTGTGTTTGGGGTCTCCTTTTCGCCGGCTGCAGGTTCGTAGTTCCCATTGTTTTTGGTGTCTGCCCCCAGTGGGTATGGTTGGCTCAGTGGGTTGTGTAGGCTTCCTGGTGCAGGGGAATGGTGCCTGTGTTCTGGTGGATGAAGCTGGATCTTGTCTTTCTGTTGGGCAGGACTGCATCCAGTGGTGTGTTTTGGGGTGCCTGTGACCTTATTATGATTTTAGGCAGCCTCTCTGCTAATGGGTGGGGATGTGTTCCTGTCTTGCTAGTTGTTTGGCATAGAGTGTCCAGCACTGGAGCTTGCTGGTCATTGAATGGAGCTGAGTCTTGGCATTGAGATGGAGATCTCTGGGAGAGCTGTCACCATTTGATATTATGTGGGGCCAGGACGTCTCTGGTGGTCTGATATCCTGAACTCGGCTCTCCCACCTCAGAGGCTCAGATCTGACCCCCAGCTGGAGCACCAAGACCCTGTCAGCCACACGGCCATCCAAGAAGGATAGAACAGAAGCTAAGTCAGCAGAAGGCAGGTCTAACAGGTTTGATTCTGAATAGAATACAGGTGAAAAGTGAATGTTAGGAGATTAATTGTAAAGTAGATTCTCCTAAAGGTGCTGAAAATTGCAAGAAGTCACTTGCCAAAGTTGAGCAAGCATCAGAGCCAGTAGGATAGGTTTGTAAACCAGTTGTACTATATGAAATTGATCAAGTGCAGTACATAGTACTGATACAGTACATGATACATAGTAAATAAATCAATGTTGAAAAAATAAAAACATTAATGAGTTTATTTATGTATGTAAAGTAGTTAATGCATATTACTCTCATGGAAATTTTAAGTGACAGGCCTTCAGGGTAAACGCTCAAGTGGATACTTTAAGGAAAACATAAATGAACTCTGTAATAAAGAAGTTTTTAAAACGTGACTTAGGTTATTAAGAATCCTGTATATGCTCTTCCTCCAGAAAGTGTGTAGAATTATTGCTTTGATAGTGTAGAGTGTTTTTGATACACTGTTTTCATTTTCAGTATTGAGAAAAAGTAGATTTTGAAAAGGATAATTTTTATGTTGAAAATTGTTTTTGTAATATATTCTGTTTACTGTCTGTGTAATTTGCTTTCACTTTTTTTTTTTTTTTTTGGAAGTGGAACTTGATGTCTTCTAATACCCTGTGCCACACATTTGACTACAGAAATGTTGCTGTCCCATTCTTCTATAACCTAAAAGCAAACAGCTTTATGACTGTTTCATATTCACCGTATTGCTAAGAAACTGATTATAGCACCTGAAGAATCCCATCCATATTTGATATTTGAAAAAATGTGTCAAGACCCAATACTTCACTTAATTAGAAAATGATTAGAAACAACCTCGTCCCCCCCGTATTGCCTTTCCTTCCTAATAAATTATCTGCAAAGGGTGTTTCTGTCAATCTCTTTTTAAAAGGAATGCTTTTTTGAGCTTTAGGGAAATATTTTTCATTTGAATTCACTCTTTACCACCTTGATAATAGTTCTTTTGTTTCCTGAAAAACAGAGCAATTTAATCTTTAAATTCTTTTTGCATTTGCAGTATCTGATAACACATCTAAAGCATTTCAGTTATCATTTTCATTTATGTGCCTTCACATATTTTATATATAAATGCATTTGTTTTTATTCCTTCATATTTATCCCTGAGGCAACAGAGGAATAGTGTTCCAGAGTTGCTTACTTAAGCCAGCTCTTTTTGATCTGAGATTTATAGTTCAGCTTTTCCTCCATGGATTTTGACACTTGGATGTATTCTGCTGTATAGAAATGTACCTGAATTTCCTTGTGGAATTAATTGTCTGGCAACTGAATTGTCTATTTTTAACTTACTTGTTTTCATACTGCTGCTTGGATTGCAATGCCACAAGCAAACCACATGTTTTATCTCTAGTCATTCTTTTATTTTTTATAAAATGTATCTATTTTCTTATAAGGATCACACATTGGTAATATTATTTTTGTCCTTCTAAAAGTAATGCCTCTGAATGTGATAGTGAAGAATGGTAAGTGGAATCATTATGTCCAGAACATTGCTTACATATTGATGTCATGTTTCTTTCTTCATTTGAGCACCTGTTCTCCTTTGGAAATTTACTTGTTTTCATAGATATTTCAGATATTTCATCCTCCTTACTTGATAAGGAAGTTTATATTTTTTTCTATCTCTCTCTATATGTACATTGAACATGCATATCCATCTCCATTTGATTTCAGTTCTTTTGTACTTTGATGATTTCTGGATCCAAGTTGGAAAAAATATGGACCTAGCCATGCAAGGTCCATCTCTTAACTGCTTTGCTATCTTTTGCCACTGCGCTGCTTATCTTGCATCTCCTATTGGTAACTGAATGCTACGTTTATAATCAGAATTATTTCTCTTCTGTGACATTTGCCATTCTTTTTCATCCAGACTATGATCTGCCTTCTGATTTCCATGGAATAATACAAGTGGCAATTACTATACTTCTTCAAGTGCTAGAAGCTTCCAAATATTTTGAATTTTCTCTTATTTTTCTTATTAGGGTGCAGCATAGATGCCAAGCAAGTTGAGGAACAATCTGCAGCTGCAAATGAAGAAGTACTTTTTCCTTTCTGTAGGGAACCAAGTTATTTTGAAATCCCTACAAAAGAATTTCAGCAACCATCACAAATAACAGAGAGCACTATTCATGAAATCCCAACAAAAGACACACCAAGTTCTCATACAACAGGTGCAGGGCATGCTTCATTTACCATTGAATTTGATGACAGTACCCCAGGGAAAGTAACTATTAGAGATCATGTGACAAAATTTACTTCTGATCAGCGCCACAAATCAAAGAAGTCTTCTCCTGGAACACAAGACCTGCCAGGGATTCAAACTGGAATGATGGCACCAGAAAACAAAGTAGCTGACTGGCTAGCACAGAACAACCCTCCTCAGATGGTATGGGAAAGATCAGAAGAGGATTCCAAAAGTATTAAAAGTGATGTTCCAGTTTACTTAAAAAGGTTGAAAGGTAAAGTGAATTGATCATTTTAGAACTTGCTATTTTATGGTAAAGTTCAGTCTTCACAGTTACCAACCTATTATTAGATAAATAACTATATGGTATAAAGCTTCTGCATTTTTGAAGGTTTATATTTGATTTTAAAGCTCAAAAGCCAGCCAAACTGCCCACATCCAACTTACTCATTCAAAACAGTCTGCCTTCATTTTCTTGCCAAAACCAGATTGGTTTTGTAAATTTGTATTTATGCCATTAAATATGTTTCTTTTTCTTATGGAAATAAAAGATTCATTCATTTCACCAGTGGAATTCCCTAGAAAGCAGTTCTCATCATTTTCTTGACTTCAGGAAAAGATATATTTAATTCTGTTCTTCTCTATTATGTGCTTCCTGTAAAATAGCAGTATGTAGATTTTGAAAGTTTTAAGCCATTGGATAATGGGATGACAGTTCTACTTTGGTAATATAGTCACATTGTTGGTAGAGTGTTTCAAACTCTTCTCAGGTTACTCATGAAACAAAAATTTTTTTTGTTTAGAGATATTGGGAATTAATTGAATTAAGAATTTTTTCACTAGTAAGACTTTTATAAAAATTGTAGTTGAAGGTTTATTTGTGAAATAATTATTATATATGTTTTATTAGTATAATACTTGATGAAAGTTAGTAAAATCTTTCTTTATACCTGTACATCGAAGTATCAACTGATCATTTTTTTCCATTGATTTTGCTAATTTAATTAATTTAGAATTTTCTGAATACAGTTTTATGTTACTCTGTCTTAATTTTATTCAACAAGCTGTCTGTAAGGGAAAAGATTGCATGTTAATCTGACCATTCTGTTACTATACAAAAAGTTAAAGAGCTTTAAAAGAACACTTGTTGAGGTCAGAGATTATATATTACTTGCCTTATATCTCTTTCCTGGGGCTTGAGTATGTGATAGGTACTCAGTAATTTGAATAAACAATGAATGACTTCACTATAATTGACAAGACTGACCCTGGTTTAACCTGTACTTTGTGGCTTGGGATTCTATTCAGCTAATGAAGAAATACCTATTTCTGATTTATTTCTAAGGCATTTCAGGATAGTGAGATGGTGTGATTACCTAATTCTTTGTCAGGGCCTATTTCTATATTTAATTATAATCATAAGCAGTTACCTGGCATATGAACTTTTAACATGTGATTGTTGTCTTTACTCCTACTAGATAATAGCAAATATATAATTGAGACCTATACCTGTATTGATATATATAGGTTAAAGCTCACAAATGAAAGCTACCCATTTGTAAATTGATCATTTTTATGAATTGGATAAAATAATACTGATATCCTCTAATATAAAAAGTAGTGTGAACTTTGAAAATTTAGAAATGACATCGTCTTTTTTAGACCACCCTTAATAAATGTACAAAAATGAGCTAAAATATCCTTTTAAAAGACACCATTAAAAAGTACCTTTATGGGACTTCCCTGGAGTTCCAGTGGTTAAGACTCCATGCTTCCACTGCAGGGGGCACGGGTTCCATCCCTGGTGGGGGAACTAAGATCCCGCATGCCCCTCAGTGTGGCCAAAAAAAAAAAAAAGAAAACAAATGAAAAACAAAAAACTCTTATTACACCCTTTTATTATAACTGTACTTTAATAATAGACTTTCAGCAACTGTTTAGTCAAAAACTTGAAAGTAGGCAAAACAAAACAACTTTGCTCCTGCAAGAGTGACGTGCACGCGCTTTGGGACAGTTAAAGAAAATAATGTTCACAAAACCCATACAATTTTACCCTTTAGGAGAGTTGCAGCTTTTTTTGGCCACAACTCCTGACTAGGTACAGCTAATCTACCCTTAAAAATACTGAAAAAACTTCAACATATTAATGACTGATTAATAATAGACAAAACAGAAAGAATCTTGTTAAGAACAGTTCCAAGTAATTTTTTTTTTGTTAAGTAAGAACAGAAATTGCAGTTCTGATCAGATGTGTTATCTTGTATAACACTGAGAAATGCAAAAAGAATAATAATTTTTGAGAAAAGAAAATGGCTAATCTATAGAGAATTTTTAACCCAAAACTTAAAGAAAAGATACTGAAAGGACCTGATGCTAAGTAAGTGCCAACTGTTTGTATGGTGTTACAAGAACTAAATTCTGTAAAGATGACATTTTCATATTGTATATGTGTGTGATATGGGTTATCTGGTCTTACTACACATGAAATATGGGAGTTTAGTTATTTACAGCTCTCACAAACTGGATTCCTTTTCAGTGCATCCAGTGCAACATGAAATAGGTTGTACAATGTCCTGTTTTTAGTGAGTTTTGTATTTGAACTAGCAAATATCTGCATTCCACCTGCCTATCCATGATTCCTAGCTTAATTACCAAGGCACGAATTCCATTAATTAAATTAAACACCATTTTTTTCCTTTCAGATTGCATTTTCAGTAGTTGCTAGTTTGAAGAAAGATTTTCAGATTTAGTCCTGGAAGTATTGGAATACATGTGGTTGACTAGAGTAATTTATAGCTTTCTTCTAAAGAGCTATCATTTAAGCCCTCATTTGTGATTCAGCCCTCATTTGTGATTCAATCTAAAACATGCATAGAATAGCTCTTGACTTTCCATTAAATTCATGCTATAATAATATAATAATTGTCATTTGATTATTTCTTCTAGTGTACTTATTATTTAGATAATAAGAATTCTAAATCAGTGAAACATCAAGTAATTTTCATAAAGTTTCACATTTAATCCCTAATAGAACTATGAAGGGTAACAAAAAAACCTCTGGTAGGAAGCTGATGTTTTCAAAATTCAACTACGGTATTCTAACTTGACTCTATATGTTTAACAGAGAAGACATATTTTTATCTAGTTATATTTAGCACCATGCCATTTGTCTGGTAGATTTATGTAGGATTTCATAGACTGCACTTTTCCATGCTAGGCCTTTTAGCATGCTTTATTTAACTCGCTGAAGCCACCAGAGTTTAAATGAGCACACATGCAAAATTGCGAAAATTCTCATAGCTAGAAAGAGGTTTGTAAAGAATTGTACAATAATTGGTGGAAACTACAAATTCGCATTTTTATATTAAAAAGGCAAGGTATGCTATACTTTTGGAAGTTTTGAACGTCACTGAAAGTTGTTTCATCACTTTTTTTTATGGCATTTGCATTCTCTTTTCCTATGTAATGATAAGCACTTCAGTGGGATCACACTTTTTTCTGTCTTTTTCTCTCTAATGCTAAAAATAAATTTTTGATTGCTTAAATAAAGTATAAGGTTTAAAGGCAGGATTAATGTTTAATGTTATAAATACAGAGTGTCACAGAGATATAGCATTGCTTATCTGTTAAGGCATTGGTGAACCATTATAAAGTTAAAATTTGGATAAAGAAAAGTAATCCTATTCAGTTGTTTATAAAGGACTCATTGTTGGTTGATAAAATTTGAATGTAAGCATTGCAATTGAGGGAAGTTTGCAGAGCCTGTTACTGAAAAGAACATATGACTTTTGATTGAAAAGGGGAAGGGGGCAAAACAAGCAGAACTTTTGTATGTGCTTCTAATTTTCTACATGGGATTTTTTCCTTCTCTATTATGTGGTTTCTTTTTTGTGTCCAGGAAATAAACATGATGATGGTACACAAAGCGACTCAGAAAATGCTGGGGCTCACAGGCGCTCTAGCAAACGTGCAACTCTTGAGGAACACTTAAGGCGCCACCATTCAGAACAGAAAAAGCTACAGAAGACCCAGGCTACTGAAAAGCATCAAGACCAAGCTGTTGTAAGTCAAACTGCTTTTATGATTGCATTCTTTGATGAAGACAATCCCAGAAAAAGAAGGTCATATTCTTTTACTCACAGTACGGGAATCTTGTGTCAGGAAACTACTTATTCAGCACCACATACAAAACTTGAAAAAACAAAATCTCCAACAGCAGATGCCAAAGTGGTTTCTTTGTCTTTACAGACTAGCTCTGCGCACCACAGAGGGGGGCATGGTGTTCCACATGGGAAATTGTTAAAACAGAAATCAGAGGAGCCATCGGTGTCAATTCCCTTCCTACAAACTGCATTATTAAGAAGTTCAGGGAGTCTGGGGCACAGACCAAGCCAGGAGATGGATAAAATGTTAAAAAATCAAGCTACTTCTGCTGCTTCTGAAAAGGATAATGATGATGACCAAAGTGACAAGGGTACTTATACCATTGAGTTAGAGAATCCCAACAGTGAGGAAGTGGAAGCAAGAAAAATGATTGACAAGGTAAATAATTGAAATTTGGGTATGATGTTAGTTTTCTCGTGGTGTATTACTATTGGAAATTACTAGAGAGTATAAAATGTTTTCATGTAGTCAGTATTTTGAAACTTTAGGATTTTGTTAGGGAACTGCAAGACTAACAATAAGACCAAAATGCTTTCTGATTTTATTCTGCTTATATTCTGAATTTGCCCGAGTTTCATATGTAAAGTCCTGTACATATAAGCTGGTTGGACCTTTTAAAGTTGTATAAATTTAAGATTGACTTTTCAAATGCTATACTTTGGCCATTCTCACTTTGCATTTATTTAAAAACTAAAAATCAAAACCAGATTGCTATGACTCTGTTAATATAAACATGAACATTAACTGATAATAAACAAAGGTTTCCTGCCTACTAATTTTGGAAGCAGATGAAAATACATATGTTTTAATCAATTTTGTTCTTTTTCCTTAGTTTCTTCTCTTACTTTCTATTCAGTGCTGTCTGTGGTGATAGAAAAATGTATAAAAACAAAATCAGTGTGTTTATGATACTCTGAGTTTAACCAAGTGTATACCTAGTCATGATGATTATTTACATTTCAGATTTGTTTTTTGATGTTATTGGTTAATGTGTATAATGATTGTTGTATGGTTTAAAAAGTAGTTTTGCTCCCAGTAATGGAAGGTTGACTTTAGAATCAGCTGTATATTTTATCCTCCGCTGGAAGATAGAAACATAAATTTGGCTAAACATTAATCCCTTGTTCAAGTTCTTATTACTCAGCACGTGAGCAGCATTAGCATCATTAGGGAGCTTGTTAGAAATACAAAATCTCAGGCCCATCTTAAACATACTGAATCAGAATCTGCTTAAAAGCAGGTTTCATATGCACATTAACATTTGAGATGCACTAGTTCACATGATGAGTTTACAGAGTGGTCTTTTAGAGAGAAGACGAGGTAAATAACCCTTTGGGATACAGGAAAATTATTAGGACTTATGTTTACTTTTTTTATATATATAAATTTATTTATTTAATTTATTTTTGGCTGCATTGGGTTTTCATTTCTGCACGTGGGCCTTCTCTAGTAGCGGCGAGCAGGGGTTACTCTTGGTTGCGGTGTGCGGGCTTCTCATTGCAGTGGCTTCTCCTGTTGTGGGGCACGGGCTCTAGGCGCACAGGCTTCAGTAGTTGTTGCACGTGGGCTCAGTAGTTATGGCTCGCAGGCTCTAGAGCACAGGCTCAGTAGTTGTGGCACATGGGCTTAGTTGCTCCGCAGCATGTGAGATCTTCCCGGGCCAGGGCTCGAACCCATGTCCCCTGCATTGGCAAGTGGATTCTTAACCACTCTGCCACCAGGGAAGCCCTGGATTTATGTTTACTTTTTTTTTTTAATTAATTAATTTATTTTTGGCTGCATTGGGTCTTTGTTGCTGCCCACGGGCTTTCTCTAGTTGTGGTGAGCAGGGGCTACTCTTTGTTGTGTGCAGGCTTCTCATTGCTGTGGCTTCTCTTGTTGCGGAGCACGGGCTCTAGAGTGCAGGCTCAGTAGTTGTGGCGCATGGGCTTAGTTGCTCCGTGACATGTGGGATCTTCCCAGACCAGGGCTCGAACCCGTGTCCCCTGCATTGGCAGGCAGATTCTTAACCACTGTGCCACCAGGGAAGCCCTATGTTTACTTCTAATTTCATAGTTTTTATTTCTATTTAGGAGTGTGTTCTATAGTGTATGTACGTAATTTCTAGTATCCATTTATTGAGGAGCACATGATCAAAATTTTTTACTGTTGGGGTATAGACTTCCAAACTTTTAGAGAACCATTAATTTAGGAAATAGATGTTATGAAAATTGTTAATAAGCAAAATAAAGCAATTAAGAAACAGATAAAGTGATTTTTCTGATTATATTAAAGGAAACCTAAGAACACGGTGGTAGCAATAGAAAATGACTCTTGGTGATTTCGAATTATTTTCATCATTGGGAATCAATAATGACATTTCTTTCAGATTATTTTAAAGTTTATAATTTTTCCTCTGGTTATTGAGAACAAGTATAGTGTTATTTAAAATACTGTCAAATAGAAAATAAAAGGATAGGTTTTGGAAAAAAAAGAATGCTAAGAAGTTTTAAAATTCAGATTAATATTAATTTTATCCTATTATAGCTTTGTTTGGTTTATGGATACTTCATTCATAGTTATTGATGTTTTCTCTATTAAAAGATCTTACACTGAGGGGGTTATATTGTAGTATTTAAGAACGTGAACACTTGTAGGAGACAGATTTGAGATTAAGTGCAAACCCTACATGTACTAGATAAAGTACATTGAGTAAACTCGAGTAAACTAACCTCTTTAAGCCTGTATTTATTTTTTTAATAAACTGGAGGAGATTTCACTAGGTTATGAAAAAAATTCAGTAAAATATATAAAAGTCTTATTACAATGCCTATCTTACAGTGAAAGGTCTATAAATGTTAGCTATGTTATTACCCTTACTAGGAGTTTCCACATATGAATCTCTACACTAGGTATTGATTAATCCTGAAAAGTTCCTCAGCATTGAAAGGGCCAAATCTGAGGTTCAAGTGGAAGGTACACTGCGAGGGAATAGCCTGGCCAGAATAGCAGAAAGCCAAGAAAGAAGTCACTGTTGCAGATGAGACTCTTTAAAAGTAAACTGCTGGATAGAGAGAGGAACCACAAAACCTGGTGTATACCTGCTATCTATAATTATCATAAGCATCTTTTTTTCATTTTCAAAAAGAGCCCCAGTTTCAATGACAAATTATATGGTCACACTATGGATAAAGGAAACCAAGATTTTAAAGCAGGATTCATTTAAGGGAATAATGTCAGGATGTGACTAAGTAGGTAATTCAGAGTCATTCTTGGTTTGTATAAACCAGAAAACAAAGCTAAGACCATAAGTCTAGGGGAAAACAAGAATCACTACATTATCTTGTGAATACCAAAGAAAAAGAGCTGAGATTCTACTAGCTGTGGTTAAAGCTAGAGGTTAGATTCATGCTAACTAAAGTCAGGCTCTGGGGAAACAAATGTCTGAAGAAGATGAGGTAACCTGTGGGCATGAAGAAAACAAAGACCAAAAATAGTCAGAATCAAGGCATAAGAAGGACTTTGGGAGGATGGGAGTAGATTCAAGCAGCATATCAAATTGCTTGGGTAAGCTCTGTCATCCATTTTCTCCCTTTTGAAGTTAGGGTGTGTGGGATGGAAGTTGGGACCATCAGCTGTTGTCCATCTGAATTTAATTGTTGTTTGGTCCTGAAAAAATGTGGTCTCTTTCCCTTTTTACTCCCTTATTTGAGAGCTGGTTTATTTCATTAATTTATACTTTTATCAACCTTTATTCAACATCAACCATGTGCCAGGCTTTGTGTTAGGAGAGAGAGATTGAAATTGAAAAGACAGGGTTCTTCCCCTCAATAACTAAGTATTTGGAGGGACAGAAATACACAAATAAAAACATATGAATTAAAAATGGTATGATGAATGCTTTGATAAACAAACTGTTCAAGGAAGGGTACCCAATAGTTTACATGAGGGGATCTCAGGTTAAATATCTTTTCCTCAGAGAAGTCTTTAGCTATCCAATCTAAGAAAACCTCCCCTAGTCACTGTCAAATCAGCTTGTTTCATTTTAATCATAAGCTTTGTAACCAGTTGATAGTTTCCCATTTATTTATTTGCCTCCCCACTCCCCTATAACACACACACACACGTGCATCTGCACACAAGAATATAAACTTCATGACTGCAGGAACCTAGTGCCTGGTATATAAAATGTCCTCAATAAATATTGAATTTAATTGCCAACTGAGCTCATTTTGAAACATGTGGAATTAATCCTTTAACAGGTATGGTCAAGGAGGGTTTTCCAAAAATATGGAGCAACCTTTTCAAAAGCACAGGAGGGTAGAGGACTTGTTCAGAGGACCACAGTTACTTTTAGAGAGATGAGATTGGACTAGATCTTGAAGGCCCCTACATATCGTACTAAGAACTTTAGATTTTTTAATGCTAAAGGCAGTGGTGAATCACTGAAAACTTTTAAATCTGGCAGTGATGTGCAAATCACTGTTGTAAGTGTGAAGAATGGATTGAAAATTAGAAAGGCTGGAAGAAGAGAAGACAATTAAAAAGCTGCTGACATATCCAGTAGTCAGTTGGATATAAAGGTCTGGATCTTAGGAAAGATATAAAGGTCTGGGCTAAAATAACAGTTTTGGAATTATAAGAGAGTAGATGTGAATGCAAAATAATAGATGAGATCACTTGGAAAGAATGTATAGCCTGAGAAGAAGCAAATATGGAATTCTTAGCAACACCAGTATGGGTGGACAAAGGAATAAGAGTGAATAAAGGAGGATCAAACAGAGGACTAAGAGAAAACCAAAAGGAAATAGTATCTTGGAATCAAAAACTCACTTACTCAAAAAGTGAGTAAGCAGCAGTGTTACATGATACACTGATATTAAATATAAGTACTAGAATGCCTTTTCAGTTCTTCCCCAAAATGCATTGTATTTCTGGGTCTAGAGAAGATAAGCAGAACATATATTTCCATCTGAACTCAGGAGAAGTTGCATACTGTTAAAATAGGATCTCTTTAAAGAGGTGATCAAGCTGAAATCCTATTATCTTTTTCAGTGCTGGTTGTACTGTTAGGTAGTTAAAAGGTGCTGAGATATCCACACCCCAACCCCCAAGTTATGGGATTACAGCATTTTGGTTTGTACTTTTGTGTTGTGTGTTTGTCAGTAGATAAACTTATTTTATGCTTTGTCCCCAAATTTACCTTTTATAATATTAACACAAATGTCTGTTATTTGTTATTTATAAAGAACTCTTAAGTTTTACATCTAAGCTTACATGGAGATGCGCTATAATAAGAAAGTGCTGTTAACTGCCTGGATTAAAGGTAATTATCTTCCATTGCAATGATAATCTCCCCTAGACCTCCCTCCTTTGACTTCCCGATGATACCTAGAGAACCCATCATAGTACCAGTTTCTTTCCCCACTCCTTCGTCCACAGTACTGCTGAGGGAAGAGGAGGATGTTGTCAGGGCTGCTTCATAGCCTTTCAAGCTAAATGAGAAACATTTGTAGCGAAAACAGAAAGCTAAATATTAAATGAAAAGAGAAAAATTGGTCATTGCAGAGGGCTTGAGGTTCTCTTGAAAAAGTGTTTCTCTTCTCCATAAATTTCATACCATAGACCAGTTCTTCCAGATACTTCTCCTTTCCTGAGTTTTGACTCCCCAAATACCTCTTATTAGCATATTCGCTCCCCTCATGGGGCCTTGTATCTATCAGTGCTGATTCTATAGGCAGCAGGTGGTAGGGAAAAATCCAGAACCAAGAGAACTATAAGAAGACTGGAAACCTGGAATGAAGAACATCTACAGTGGTGCGTCAGCCCAGAGGAAGTCCGTGCTGAGAACCTAGATCCAGGTTTAAGCAGTTTGGAATGGAGATATTCCAAACTCAAGTTCACAGCAAGATTTTACATTAGGTCCAAGTCAGAGCCAGGGAACTATGATAAACCAGAGTCAGAATCTAGGTAGAGAGTGCCAGTTAGAACACAGAGGAAGGAGGCATGTTCAAAGTCCACTCAAACACCCAATCAAGATGTATGGGAACTAAAGGATAAGAGATCAAATAAGAGCTTGAGTCATAAGAGAGGACATTGATAACAGAGGCTGCATTTGGGTTTTGACTTAACATTTTTTTCTACTTCCTGTCAATCCAGAAATAATCTCAGTTAATGGGCCGAAGCAAATAGTGGTTCTTAACAGGTAAATTATGACAGCTTGATTTTTCTTCCTCTTATACTAATCTTCTTTCTTGCAGTCTCTTCATTGAACAATTTTTTAAAAAATTTTCTATCAGGAGAATTTACTTTTGGTCACTCTGATTGATGCTCCTCTCCCCTTCTTAGCACCCCCATGTTCTTCTTAGGTATAGGAAACCCTATCCTGCTATATTAATTCTCAAAGCTTCATAAGGGAACCCTTACCTTTTTTTCAGTCAAAAGCTTAACATTTAATAGGTTTACCCCTGTTTTCCTTTCTCTATTATTATATGAGATCTTATTTATTTTCCTGCTTTTAAGGGGCTTTCCACTTACTGTGCCCTAGTCTAATGAGCTCTTCCCTGTGTGGTGGTTTTGTTTTGTTTTGTTTTTCCATGCCTACTTCCTTCTCATAATTTACTTTCAGAGGCTTTCTTTAACCACCCTACCTAAAATAGCCCTAGCATTCCCCTCTTACTACCATGTTTGATTTTCTTTATAGAACTTACCTCTAGCTAGTTTATTTTCTTTCTCTCCTTTCTAGAATGATCTTATTTGCCTTGACCATTTCTGTATGTCTTGTGCCTTGAACAGTGCCTGGTATGTAGTAGACACTCAATATCTGTTGAATGAATGAATGAGAGAGAAAAATTTTTGACATGCTTTTTTCATTTTTATCAATATTTGTATGTGGTTAGCTATATATTAGCTAAATTATTTCATTGAATTTGTAGATTGGTTAAATCCAATCAGGCCTCCACAAACAGGTTTTCCTGTATTTTACGTGCTGAAACTAGTTTATATCTTGATTTCAAAGTAACTTGTTAAAATGTATAATTTAAAACCTTGTATGTTTTATAAGCTTCTCTTTGTACTAAGAAACATGATTTCTTGTACTAAGAAACATGGTTGTGTCAGAAGAAATGTATAAGTTTCAGGGGAATTGCCTTGATTAGTAGAAAACTAGAGATACCTTTGCATTTCTAGTGGTACCTACCTAACGACTTAGTGCTTAAGAATCTTTTTGGCAAGGAAAGGAAGGGTAAGATGGTCATTGATGAGCAGTCAGATTTTAGGGATGAAAGAAAAGAATTCATGACAGTGAAATAAGCCATAAAGAGGAGAGAAATCGGACATTTTAACTATAGAAGCATTAAAATAGACCTGAGTGTGATTTGAGTATACAAAAGGAGGAGCTAATAGAAAAACAATGGTAAACAGTGTTGGAAAGGGAAGAGATTGTGGCTGTAAGACTCCTAAGGAATGGGAAGAATCAAGGATGTAGGATAGATTTTGGGAGGGGACAAAGATTTACCCAGACAGGTGAAAAGGAAGAAGGTAAGTCCAGATAGTGCCGTTTTTAAAAAACTGAGGTAAAATTCACATGACATTTACCATGTTAGCCATTTAAAGTGTGCAGTCTATTGATTTTTAGTACATTCACGGTGTTATGCAACCATCAGCACTGTCTAATTCCTGGACATTTTCATCACCCTAAAAAGAAATCCCATACCTATTAAGCAGTCACTTCAGATTCCTCCGTCCCCCAGCTCCTGGCAACCACTAATCTACTTTCTGCATCAGTGGATTAGCTTATTCTGGCCATGTCATATAAATGGAATCTCATAGTATGTGGCCTTTTATGACTTGCTGCTTTTCACTTAGCATATCTTTTCAAGGTTCATCCGTGCTATAGCATGCATCAACACTTCATTCCTTTTTATGACTGAATAATATACCATTGTGTGGATATACCACACTTTATTTATCCATTCATCCATTAAGAGACATTTGGGTTGTTTCTACCTTTTGGCTATTGTGGGTAATGCTACATGAGCATGCATATACATGTGTTTATTTGTATACCATGATAAATTATAAAATATCTCTCCTACCCCCATTCTGAACTCCTTTTTTTCTAACAATTTTGTCTGAATTTTCAATTTAGAAGTTGATTAAAAATATGTTACAAAAATAACAATGTTAAACATTCAGAACCATTTATTCCACTGAAATTGTGGGACTTTGCATTTTAAAAATGAAATTAGATTTTCATGGAAAATTACAAGTTAAAAAAAATTCTCTATTAAATCTTCCTGATTTTGTTCCCTGATGTTAGCGGCTAGCATTCTGCATAGTTCTTGAACTATTTATATGTGAAGTGATTTCCATAAACCATGAGAACCTCTACTATTGATTTGAACTGGTAGAGACCCTGCTCTCCTTACCCAGGAGGTCCTTGCTCATTGAAGAAAGAGACATTCTCATCATCTGAGGGTGAAACTTCAGTGCATTTTTACTTAGACCCTTTGATATGATCAGTATACTAATGCAGTACCATTCTTCAGTTGTTATTTTAAAATAGGCGTACAAGAGCTTGATATTTAACCTATTATGTTTCTCATTTCTGTGGAAAGATGAATTCTGAATTTCAACTGATTCGGAAAATTTTTTAAGTAATAAATAAAGAACTATTGCTATTGAATTGCCAATTTACTCTACATTTGTATTATCATATTTCTATGCCTAAGTCTTCTCCCTTCCCCCACCCCTTTTGTCTCCACTTTCTGTCACAAGAAGCAAGCCACCTATGTCTGAGCTTGCCAAATGTAATTTGACCTCTCTTTACAAGTATTCAATAGGTGGAATATTTACCCCCATGAAAGTTAATCCTGTGTTCTTTGGTTTGATTATACCATTATTCCCCCTTCCCCAACCTCCAATTTCAGAATTAGATACGGTGGGCATTTTTAGTATAGTCTGAACTTTTAAACAAAAATGTCGTTAATGGTAATATGCTAGTGAAAAACCAAGGGCAAACTTTTCATAGGCTTGGTTTGTGTTATATATACTAGCCCTTTATCATCTGCAGAATGTTTAGTTTCTTTAAATTTAAAACTAAAATCTAAAAATATTGTCTGGTTCTTATAGAAATATTGTTTTAACTGCAAAATACCCCTGCATGGTTCAGGTGACATTCTCTTTTTTTTTTCTAAGCTCCTGTTTTGGACTAAACTCCTCGAGAGCAAGGACTGAGTTATATCTATATTATATATATATATTAAATGCCCTATGGTGGTGAGCCCAGTAGCCTACAAATAACAAGTACCATATCTCAGTAACAGGTTGTTAAAATTGTTTAAAGTAGTCAATGAGATATAGGTGTGAAATCCCAAAGTGAAATGCCAGATTATCACATACACATATTCAAAAGAAAAGATTGAGAACACATTCCATAATTCTGTCTTCTTACCCTAAACCTAGAGGCTGTGGGGAGGGTCACAGGTCACTCCCCCATATAGAGATGCATCCACCTGGATCATGGGAACTATAGGAGAGAGCACATGAAAGCCACTCCCAACCCCTAAGATAAATAAGTTATCTTTAAACTGCCAGTCCCAGAGAGCTCAGAGAATATAAGTTCAAAAAGAAATTTTCTGTTCCCATACCACTCCTTCTTCCTCCCCATGCCCTTCAGAAGAATTAAAAACTGACTGACAAACTTGGGGAGGAGGGTACTACTTAGAGTGGAAGCATAAAAGTTGGACAGATATCTGATCTCTCTCCCTTCCTCAGTTTAGACTTGTAGCCTAAAAAAGTTCCTAGCTGAGTGAGGGACACCTGAGTTTGTACTCTATCAGGTTTGGGGGTTTAATTGAGCCCTGGTCAGAGTGGGGAAGAGAAGAGATTCATGAGCCTGGGTTAGTATACTGTATTTGCAATACCCTTGAGCCATCTAGGAGGAGAAAGTACAGGTAGGTGAGCAGCTGTCTACAGTTGGTGATTTAAGTGAAGCCTTGGATATGGGTGGAATCACCTAGGGACAAAATCTAGAATGAAAAGATGAGAAAATCTAGCAAACTTGGTCTCTGCTTTGAGGAGCTCTTAAGTTCTGTTTAAGCATTATATTGCATGTCAGATTATATGTACTTTTTTAGATATGGAAAGTATTATAGCTTCAAAGTACATAGACAGTATAGCTGTTTCTGTCTTTGTTTTCACACAAAAGTTGTGGATTTTTTGTACCTAGACACGAAGATGACAGTTTGGATTTCAAGCTGAGCTAGTTATAACTATTACTAATTTTTCAAAACACTATCAAAAATACGGGTATGAACTTTGAAGGCTTCTTTGCTCATACAGCTGTACTTCAGGCCCTATCACTTGCTTGGAAAATAAATTGCTACTTCTCTGACAGATATATATGCACAGCTATCTCTAATGTTTTAAGAGGAATCTGTAGAAAGTCATCTGAGTACTCTTTCTGTACAACTTCAGTCCCCGTCCCTAAAAACATTAGTTCTCTGTGTGTGGGGGTCTTTTGTTATTATTTCAAAATAGTGTCAGAAGCGATTTGGAGAGATTTAATATATTTGAAACTGCTGGTGCTTAGATATTTGAGGAAATCAAGTTTTGGAAGTCCATTATTAGAATTAAATGTCATCAAATCAGAAATTAACTGAAGGTAATTTGTAAATTAACATGCCAGAGAGATACAACATGCAAGTAATCACATGTGGTTATTTTTCTTTTACTTCCAAACTTGAACTGTAATTTTTTTCTAGTAATTATACAAATAAGGAAATAAACTTCAGTAAATGTAGAGTTAAGTGACTTGAGTTAGAAATAATTTTAAAATTTTATTTTAAGATAGTCAAATAACTTAGTAGTTCTAATTTCTTTCTTTATAAGTGGGGTTGAAGGCAGAGCACATGGAAAGGTATACTTCGCAGGTTTTATTGCTGTTCTTGTTAAACTTACTAATTCTGCTGTTTAGCAAAATGAAGCAGGTTTGTTTTTTTCCTTCTGTACACTGTGCTTCCATATATTATTAAAATTTATATTTGATTTAAAGTTAATAATACACAATTTGCTCTTAAAGCAAAGATAATTTAAAATATTGAGTGATTCAACAGAATATTAAATCATAATTCCTGAAAACTATAGTTATATTTGAATTAAATATTAAGTAATGCCATCTAGTGGTAACATTTCCAAGTTTAGTGAATTTGAAACTTTGGTATCTGCTTTACTAAATGTGGACTTCAGAATTTATCAGCTAGGTATACTATATCATTAAAAAGGTTTCTGGAAAATAGTTTAACCTAAGGGTTTTCCCCTTTTTGGTGGCAAATGAAGGCTCTTTGGTTATGTTCTAAAGATCCTTTCTACAAAGTGCTAATTGAAACACATGATTATTCTTTATTTTGATAATTAGAGCCACATAAATACATATATGAGTTAAATTTATACATATAGTTTTCTAAGGTCCTAAGTAACTATGCTTAAATAATAAGCATTGGGAACGAAGTAGGCTTAATAGTAAAACAGAATGTTAAAGTTTATTTAGTTATAACCTTTTCCCAGTCTATTCAGGGGCTATTATGTGCCAATAAATGAGTAAGACTCAGGTAACTGCCCTTAAAGGCACATGATTGATTGTTGGTCTCTGTGTTTAGAATATTTCAGAAGTGTTGACCATAGGCACCCTTCTTATTGAAAATGCTGATCTGTGTGCATAGACTCAGGAATCTGCATTTCAGACAAAGGCCTTTAAGTTTAAAAATTATGTTATAGTCTATATAAAGTTTGAGAATTATGGCATATTCTATACAAAGATCATACGTTAAAATCTGTTACTTAGGACCTTAGAAAACTATATGTATAAATTTAACTCATATATGTAAATGTTAAGCATCTGTTAGGGAAGGAACAGATAAAATCAGCCATACCTTTAAGCTTCCAACATGCTCCTCAAAAATAACAGCAAAGAGACAAGCTGTGGTACTCTTTCCTAACTCTTGGCATTATTGTAATGCTTAACATTATAAACATCTTTTAACAAAACAAATGTAATATCCTGAATATCTCTTATTTATTATCAAATAGTACATTTTGCTAAATGTTTAAAAAGGACATTTACATTTACATAAGCTGTCACTGCCCTGTTTTCGTCTCCAGCTCTTACTCCTATTGGATGTTACCCTATCTTTAAACAAGTTTCCCTCATTATTGAAGTTACCTATGAAATTAACCTGAAATATTATTTGCCTCTGAAGTTACTGATAATACTCACATATTAATCTGGTACTCAGACTTTTCATTTATAGAGTAATTTTCTCCTCCTAGGTATTTGGAGTGGATGACAATCAAGATTATAATAGGCCTGTTATCAAAGAAAAACATAAAGATCTGGTAAAAGATTGGGCTCTCAATTCTGCTGCAGTAGTAATGGAAGAAAGAAAACCACTGAGTACACCTGGATTTCACAGCTCAGAGGTAAACACATCTTTCTCATATTTTTTACTTGCACAAAATATAAATTTTTTTCATTTGTAATTACAGCTGACCCTTGAACAACACAGGTCTGAACTGTGCAGCTCCACTCACACACAGATTTTTTTTCACTAGGTACATACTATGGTAGTACATGATCCATGGTTGGTTGAATCCATGGATTGGGGACCATGGACACAGAGGGCCAACTGCAAAGTTATACATGGATTTTTGACTACATAGAGGGTTGGAGCCCTTATTCCCCCCACCCCCCCACCTTTGTTCAAGGGTCAACTGTATATTATTATAAACAATTGATATATCCTCTTGTAAAATACTTTAAATTAATATGCTTTTGTCAGTGAGTGAAAATGTTAAATTTCAGTAAGCAATTAATGAGAGCTATATGCTCACTAATCTAATTGACATTTTGAGATAAGACAAAAAAATATACACTGTATATACTTTCTAGGAGGTCATGTATTTGGAATGGAAAGATCTGTCATGCCAGGGAACATATGTATGGTAGTGTCTGATAGATATAACAGAAACCTAAATAAGTGCCCTTGTAGTGCAGCCCAGGATATAACTAGAATAATGTGAAATTAATTAAGGGTGGCTTGGTTAAGATAGTTTTGGAGTCAGTATAGTATAGTAGAGCTTCTAGGACCTGAGTGCAAATCCCAGAACTGCCACATTTAACAGAATACCTTTGAGTCAGTCATTTCCCCTCTCTCATCTTCAGTCTTCTCATCTATACAAATGGCATTTTTGATAAAACCTATTTACAAGGAAGGATATGAAGCCTAGAAAGTACCCAGCATCGTAATTTTCTGAGATTTATGCAGTCAACAAATGTTTATTCCCTTATCAGAAATATTAGAATTTCATTCTACACTGATATGTCAGAAAGAAGTGTTAAAAAAAGTATATGACTGAGAATTATTAATTAATTACAATTTATTCAACTAACAAGATCTAACATTCAGTGGATGCTTTCTGCGCACCATTTTACAAATAATGAAACTGAAGTATGTAGAAATTAATTTGGTCAGTGTCTTAAAACTAGTACCTTGTGGAGCCAGAATTTGAACCTCAAGGAGACTTGATTTCTTAACTCATTCTTTTATTCATATATTGCCTTTCAGGAAATGAGTTAATTTATAATATACAAGTAGTAAATAAATGTTGAATATAAATAAAATCTTAAGATATAAATAAAACAAAATATAAATGAGGTATTTGTGTGAAATGTAAGTATTCTTTATAGACAACTAAATACACATACATATTTGCTTATTAATGTAAAAATTTTTCCTTTATGGCCTGCTATTTCCTGAAAACTGTCAAAACAATTACTGTATTTTAGTATTCTTTTTTCCTCCTTCATCTTAGAGAATTTTTATTTTGATTTCTGTTTTACGAGATGTGTAATTATTGAAAGCGAGTGATACTTACTTGAAGCAATGTTTTAGTATTCTGATTAATCTAGAAAGGGTGCTGGTGATTGTGAACTTGTAGGACTTCCTCTTCTCCTCTCTATCCCCTCAGCCCATGCCAAGTAAATTTATATATAGCCTGAGTATGTACCTACCTTTGAAGGAGTCACCTAAACAAGCCATTAGAACAGTCTGCACAGAATGAGTCTACATAAATGTGTGTCTTTGAAACCCACCCTGTTGTGGGTATTCCTAGCATGATTTGTACTGGTACTTCCTTCAGTCTCAGAACTGTGAGCAGCCCCCAGGAAACCTTGGAGGAAATTCAAAGATTCAGCAGGCTTTGGTACCCTTAGGCTTCACTGTATGTATGTCACTATGTGTACAACTTCCTATTTTAATCTATTATTCTTGAAATCATATAGTATATAGTCTATATGAAATATTTATCAGTTTCTAGCCTGTCATTTGACACTTTTAATAAAATATTGCTTTGAATAATTGAGAATAAAATTTGGTCAGAGCTATCCATTCCTTAGTTGTCATTACAGGTTCAATACTAAGCATTGGCTTAAACTTTCAGTGAGGAAACATTTTTTCTGTACTCCTAGATCTTCCATATTAAATGCCTAGATTGACCTAGTTTTAAGAATTACCAATATGCATCCATAAGTCTGTGGAAGCATATCATGAATTAAATTCTGTTTCACAGTTGACTAAGTACTTGCCTTAAAGACAGATGTAGACAGGGGCAGGTCTAGGTTCAGACTGGTTATACAAAAATCCTTAAAGATTGAGTCATTTCTAGCTTCTATTGGAAGTACTAAAGTGTTGTAGAAAGAAGCCTAAAGCTTTGGGTTTGTTTTTGAAATCCCTGAAGACATGACCTGGGAGATTTAATACTCCTTGAGACTCTGGAACCAGTCTGATTCTTGGAAACATTTAGAGGGCTGGAGAACAACTTAGAAATAGGTCTTTAAACTCTGTTCTGTAGAATGGAGTAGAACTAACTTCACTGTGGTAGCCACAAAGCTATTGTAGTACGCCTGAGTTTATTTAGTAGCAGTAAATTTTAAGCTCTAAGAGTTTATTTTAGTACCATTGTTATACATAATAAGTACAGAAAATTATACTACATTCACAGGAATAATGTTGTAGTTAAAAGAGGTGCCTAGAAAATCTTCAATTTACATATGAGGAAATTTAGTACATGATAATATATCAATGTGAGGTTTAAATATTGCTTTGTATGATAGGTTAAATGGAATTTAATGACTAAATGGAATTCTCTGAACACAAGAATCAGATTTGACCAGACTAGGTCATTGCATTCTCTTATTTCTCTCCTTTAGGAAGGCACATCTTCATCTGGAAACAAGCGTTGGGTTTCACAATGGGCTAGTTTGGCTGCCAATCATACAAGGCATGATCAAGAAGAAAGGATAATGGAGTTGTCTGTACCTGTTGCTTTAGAGAATGGTATTTTCTTTCCTTCTTTCTTTTTTTTTTGTGAATCATACATCAATTTTTAAAATACTATAAGCTAAATCTATATAGTGAGATGTAAATTAAACCTAAATAAACATATTCACATGGTCTCATGCTCATACTGTATATAGATTTTATTTTCAATAAAAATGTAGATATCATTAAAATATAACCCTAACTGAAGATAAAGAGATAATTTGTAGATGAAGCATATATATACATACTCACACAAATTTATATATATACAACATATATATAAATGAAAATTTAAAAATAAGACTAACACAGTTCCAAACTATCCCATTCATTAACACAACAAATATTTAAATGCCACTTTATGCCATACGTTCAATGAAAAAGAATTTACTTAATATGTATTTAATTTACTTAATACATCATCTGCAAACCTATGTAATATGATTTTTATTACCTTTTTATTATATTTCTGTGAACTGAAATATAAAGTTTCTTTAAAAAAACACAAAATTATATGCCTCTTATGATTTTGTTATTAGATTCAGTTAATTACGTTCTTAATTAAAAATAAAACTCTCAAGGAGAATTTGTATGTGGCTTTTTACCTGTATTCTTAGTTGTATTATTGGAAATGGAAATAGAAATTTGTTTTGTCTTTGACTTGTGGCACCCAGAAATCTGTTTAGGAATTTTGTAAACATTAGTCAGCAAGTATTTGAGCAAGGTACACATCAGTGTACTAGAAAAGCTATATAATTTATCATAGAAGCTAGAAGTAATTTTTAATATTACCAAAAATCTTTGGAAAGACAGAGTAATTTGCAACTTGGTTCACATAAACTGATTACTGTTTGGGAAACAAAGAAAACAGACAGAGAGGCTAGGCAAATTTACAAAAGAATCATTATAAAATGATTATTTGCTGTGGAAAGAAAAATTTTATACTTGTAATAAAAATTAATAGTACTTGGCCTTCATTATTTCATTCCTGTTTCATGTTCTAAATGAACTTTCTTAGATAGGCTGATAAATCTACTTATAATCTAAAATGTTCTCGTCAAATATTCATTGAGTGTGTTAGGAGCCAGGACAGTGTGAGAAATCCTAGAAAAATACAAAAAGATAAAATAGCTATTACAGTTTAGTGCTTCACGTAGCACGAAGGAGATAAGACATAACCAAATAACATGATTAATTGCTAAATTAAAGTTACATCAGTAAATTATTAGGTATTTTCCTACATTATAACCATAGTATTGCTATGAAATTTAAATGCCAAAATTTTAGAATTATAAAAGGAAGAAAAGACCCACAGAAGCTATATCTATTATCTTTTTCCCACTTATCCCCAAAAGATTTAAATGCTTTATATGTTAATTTATATTTCCCTAAAAAGATCCATTTTCTCAGAAATACATTCCGTTTATAAGCAGTCAGGAAAGTCCTCCTTAAGTAGTGTTCTCAAAGTCTCTCACATGGAAAAATCAAAGTTATATATTTTCTCATTGGCTTCTCAGTTTGAGGCTTTAATATACCAGAAGATCATAATTTAAAAATACCTCAGTTTGTAAAATTATGGCAGGTCCTGTCACCTTTTTCCGGTCTTATAATTTTTAAAAATCTTTTAATGAACTTTGAATTTTTCTTTAGAAAACCTTGTTAAAATTCTACATTTTCTGTTTTACTTAGGAAATCCAAACTTCTCATTATTTCAGTAGATAATAATGCTTATTAAAAAACAGGTGTATTATTATTCTTTACTATGTAATTCAAAGTATAACAAATAAACAGTGTTTATTAGTCATTATTTTTGCAATTCTATGTACCCTACGTAGAGTCCATTTTTTGTGAGCGAAACTTCACAGATGCGACAAGTCACAAAAGCAAGAATGAACACAGTAAACTTCTCTGCCATAAAACACATTAAGGGAAAAAAGAGAGCAACAGATGTAGGTTTAAGATCAGATGACCCTGATTTTCATCTCATACAATTTGCTTTCTTGACTCTTCTATTAGTAATCTACCTATTTGTGCAGTTTGGCATTGTATTTTCTTTTTAAACTACACTGTCACAATATTGGCTTATTTACTCAAAGTTTTACTTTATACTTAAGCCATTTCTTAACTTCAGAATCTAAGATAATATGATACTCGTTTGCCCCAGTAAGTTCCTTATTTGTTGTTTCATTTTATAGATACAGATATCAGTGAATCTGGCCTTTCAGTGAGAAGTACTGGCTCAGCAACTTCCTTGGCTAGTCAGGGAGAGAGAAAGAGAAGAACCCTTCCCCAGCTTCCAAATGAAGAAAAGTCTCTTGAGAGCTCCAGAACAAAGGTTATAGCACAGAGGTCAGAGATAGGAGAAAAGCAAGACACGGAACTTCAGGAGAAAGAAGCACCTACACAGGTATACCAGAAAGATAAACAGGATGCTGAGAGAGCCCTGAGTAAAATGAACAGGGCAGTAAATGGTGAGACTCTTAAAAGTGGTGGAGATAATAAAACCCTGCTTCACTTAGGCAGCTCTTATTCTGGAAAGGAGAAAAGTGAAACTGATAAGGAAGCTTCTTTTGTAAAGCAAACATTAGCTAAAATCCAGCAACAAGAACAAAAGGAACAGGCACAGTGGACACCTACTAAATTATCTTCTTCAAAAAATATTTCAGGTCAGATAGATAGATGTAGGGAGGAACCTTTCAAACAGGAGTCACAACCTCAAGAAAAAATTCCGGGACTTTCTATAAGCAAAGGCGAAAGAGTGATACAAAACGAGAGTAAGCGAAGAAAAGCTGAGGAAATTCTGAAAAGTCAGACTTCAAAGGGAGGAGACAAGAAGGAATCCTCCAAGTCATTAGTGCGGCAAGGAAGCTTCACTATAGAAAAACCTAGCCCCAACATACCCATAGAACTTATTCCCCATATAAATAAACAGGCTTCATCTACATCCTCTTCTTTAGCGTTAACAACTGCCAGCAGAATACGAGAAAGAAGTGATTCTATGGATACTGATTCTAGTTTGGACACAACCCTTATTCTAAAAGACACAGAAGCAGTAATGGCTTTTCTAGAAGCTAAACTGCGTGAAGATAATAAAACTGATGAAGGCCCAGATACTCCCAGTTATAACAGAGACAACTCCATTTCACCTGAATCTGATGTGGACACAGCTAGTACAATCAGCCTGGTTACTGGAGAGACTGAAAGGAAGTCAACCCAAAAGCGAAAGAGTTTCACTAGTCTCTATAAAGATAGGTGTTCCACAGGTTCTCCTTCCAAAGATGTTACAAAGTCATCATCTTCAGGTGCTAGAGAGAAAATTGAAAAGAAAACAAAAAGTCGTTCCACAGACGTAGGTTCTAGGGCAGAGGGTCGTAAATTTGTGCAGTCCAGTGGAAGAATAAGGCAGCCTTCAGTAGATTTAACAGATGATGACCAAACCTCTAGTGTACCTCATTCAGCCATCTCTGATGTTATGTCATCTGATCAGGAAACTTACTCTTGTAAATCTCACGGAAGGACTCCACTTACCTCAGCGGATGAGCATGCACATTCCAAACTGGAAGGAAGTAAAGTAACTAAATCCAAGACTTCTCCTGGAGCACCTGGTTCATCCAGTAAATCAACCACTCTCCCAAGGCCACGACCCACCAGGACTTCCCTCTTGCGCAGAGCCCGACTTGGTGAAGCTTCAGACAGTGAACTTGCCGATGCTGACAAAGCATCTGTGGCTTCTGAAGTGTCCACAACAAGTTCGACATCGAAACCTCCCACAGGAAGGCGTAACATTTCTAGGATTGATTTGTTAGCTCAGCCTCGTAGAACAAGGCTTGGCTCATTATCAGCTCGCAGTGACTCTGAAGCAACAATCTCTAGAAGCAGTGCCTCTTCACGGACCGCAGAAGCCATCATTAGAAGTGGAGCCAGATTAGTACCTTCAGATAAATTTTCTCCTAGAATTAGAGCTAACAGTATCTCTCGACTATCTGACTCCAAGGTCAAAAGTATGACCTCAACACATGGCTCTCCTTCAGGTAAATGGGATCCAGACTTTTTATAATATTAGCATATTTCTTTTATGTTTTGGGACTCCTTTTTAAAAAAATTAAATATTAGTGTTGATTCCCAAAATTTTCATCAGAAAACTCATGCTGTAGAGGGTTTTGTTCCTATAAAAATTACTTTATTTAGCTTAGTAAATGGAAAATTCAGAAGTTATACAAACTTCCAATTAATGTCCTGGTGCAAAATAGTGATTTCAAAATTAGAAGTATATTGAACCGATTTGGGAATTTTAATTGTCTAGTTGGTGAGGTATCTGGATTTGTGTGTCAAAGTTAGATTAGGAATTATTATCTAGTTTATACAATAGAAATTAATAAAAATTAATATTGTGTTTCTAAAGACATGTTTAACTTTTAAACATCTTCACATAATTCTAAGAGTCTGAAGAAAAGCAGTATACCCTTTATTTCTCCTTTCAGAGCTAAATGAAATAATCGGTTTTATCCTTTTTTCCTATTTATTTTGAAACATCTTGTATTTTTTTAAGTTAAATCTGTTTATGGTCGGGGCAGGTGAGAACTGATCCTTAATTTATTGCAGTGAAAGAAGATGGATTTGAGAGACAGTCACTAAGCACGTGGGCGAAACTGGGCTATAGAAATTTAACTGGTTATGAGCATTATCTCATAAGGTGCCGTTATATCATTTAACTAATGAGAGTAATTAGCTGTCATTGATTGTAATAATTACAAAAGCTACTTTCTCCCCACCAGAATTAACTGCTTCTGGCATATTTGTCTGTTTATATACTTCATATTCAAAGCCATAGCCAGTGAGAATACATATGTGATCAAAGAGTACTAAGACAGATATTGGTGTGTATCCTGTAAACATGGTCTCATCACTTCATAATCAGCTTCATATGTGGGTGTGGCTGAAAAGGACAGTTGAGGGGAAACCAGCTGTTAAAAGACTTGAAGATTCATTTTCATCAGTCATCTAAGTGAGCCCTAAGTCTTGAGTGAAGAGTAAAGGGAAAGTTGGTGTGCAATCTTTTTTTTTTAAATTTTGACTTCTATTACAATATAGCCTACAAGACCCAAAACTAGTGGTACTTTGTGAGTGTTATTTTTTTCATTTTTTGTTCCTCCTCTCTCCTCTTCACTGCTGCTTTCCTCCACTCCATTCACATTCCATCTCTCTCCTGGTCTATGGGTGAGGTGATGATGATCATCATGGATGTAAGCTGAAGATAGATGACATACAGTCTTGATTCCAAAAGAATAACATACAGTCTTGATTCCAAAAGAATAGATGACATTTCCCTTATTACTGTTGTCCTCCTTGTTTCTACACTTCAAGCTTTGTTTGGTGGTTCATGGGTTTGTTGCCAAGTATTTTAAAAGTACTCTCACTTGATTTATGTTTCCCCAGTGTTGTTATCTGTTGTTCCATGTGGCTCTGCTTCTTCAGTTCACAGTTCTTTGTGCTGCATTCTATGGTGTGTACTCTTACCAGATTTCTTCTGCCACATTGCTTGTTTCTTCACCTCATGTCTATTTAAGTACATAAAAATGTTTAAGTATTCTCCTGTCTTAACATAAGCTGTGACATAAGTTGTATGTTACCAAGTAGCATGAAACTCTTGGTAACTCTTCCTTTGGTACTAGTTATCTAGCTCTTAACACATGAGTGATCTGATTTTATTCCTCAATATTTACCAGAGGGGCTTATTTGAGATGCAAACCAAATATGATTACTTCAGCAAGTCTAAGAAACAGCTATAAGATGCCATATATATTTTGTTTTCTGCTTCTTTGAATGCAGAACTTGATAAACATCTTTCTATGTCCAAAAAGTACCTTGAATTGCTTAATGAAATTTCCTAGGGCAAACTGAGGTGTGTGATCTTGGCCTTCTCCATACTTACTAGCAGTATATTAAATAATTAGAGTCATGGAATTTAATAGTTCGAAGGGTTATTCAGTTTAGGGAACTAAGACCAAGAGATGGAATAACCTGCCCTGGTCACATAGATATATATAGCAAGAACAGGTTGAGAATCCAAGGCTTTTAATTCCCAACCTATTGCTTTTTTGACCACAACCAGTCTAGCTCTGAGAAATTGTCTCTACTTGTGTGCAAGCTTCCAGAGGAAGCTGTATTTTAACCTATGTTAAAAAAAAAGCTTTTCAAAGAAATATATGTGATAAAAATAGAAGCATGGAAATATCGGATTTAGCAAAATTAGGAGTAAGGTTTCTTTTATGCTTCTTTAATTCTGATGTAGTTTGTTTTTAGGAGTTCAGTTTCCCCCCATACCACCAAAATTTCTTCAATGATCCTTCAGTATGAAGTTATATTAAAATATCCAGATTTATTTTTATACGATACATTTAAAACTTAGTACCCTGAATTATCAAAGTAAAGCAGTTGGTTTTCATTATGTTTTAAGTACACATTCTAAAAATTTTTTAAATCATGTTAACATCTTAGAATTTCTTTAGACCGTTTGCTTTCCCACTTTTATTCTAATCCTCAAAATTTATAGATGGTAGGAGTTAAAAGTTGGGCATGCATGGCTTGAGTTATTTTTTCTTAGGTCAAAGACCAATACAGAACACTGTCAGGGATTTTTTCCCTCAAATGGTCTTATTGCTACTTGCTTATAAATATACATGTAAAATGTGTTTGTGGCTTAATTTCCCACAAAAATATTCTGATACAAGTATGAAGATGCAACGTTTGTTTTCTGAAATGTATTTGTTACATCTGTAGATGTGGATGTGTTTTGATGTCAACAGAATTTTGGTTAACAGTAAAAGAAATCAAAACAGTCACAGATAAATGATCCTAATAACTCTTTTTCCCTTTTTAAATTATTTATACATCATAGATAGTATGTTTTCTTAGTGAATGTAGTAGTTTATTACTTCCACAAGAGGGAGTGTTGCATAATTTTATAACTAAAATAAGTCTTTTTAACTAATGTAGCTAAAATAATTTTCAGGTTAGCTACAAAATGAATTAAGCCCATCTTAAAACTTTTTCTCATTTTATTATGTGTGCTGTCTAGCACTTCATCAACCCAAGAAGCTTCTTAGACATTGGCATTTCAGATACCTTCAATACAAATTTTCAATTTAAGGATTTATCTGAAATGCCTTATTAGTACAAATGTATGAATAAGCCTCATGATATAAAATTACATTTAATTCTCTAAGTGATTTTACCTAAGCATGATGAAATTCAAGAAAAAACTAAAAAAATTTTTCAGCACTGGTAAAAAAAAATCACAAAAACAGTCATTCTGTGAGAAGTCTAGGATGTCTTTTTTTTTTAATTAGTCTAACTTGAAATGTTTTTTTTTTAAACATAAAATATTTATTTTTTGTAAAGCACTTGGAATGAATTTTGCACTCTGGGAGTCCGTAGTCCAGGCTTAAACTTTGATTTAAGCAATGCAAGACCTTTCTGGGCCTGATTTTTATCTATAAATTCAAGAATTTGGACTATCTAATGTCTGAGGTCATTTTTTTCTAAAATTCTATGAAATAAGGCACTGGGGAAAGTTAAAAACATTGTTTCCTGAAGTTTGCTCTGCAGTAGCTAGCAGATTATAGGGATTTTTCTTCAGATAAAATGTACTGATGTTACAGTTTGGGAGCAAAGATTAAGAATGCAAAGGTATTGAGAGAAGTTCTTCGACAAATAACAGGTCAGAGGTCCTGACTTTAAACTCCCTTTCCCAGTCCCTTTTTCACCAGTAGTCATCGTTTCACTTCTCAGTTCTACACGTTGCTGTTACACAAGCCAAGTTTTGTCCAGAGGTTAACTAGAGCTTTGCTTCATAGCACACCGTGTATGATAGGCTTTCCATTGGTAAAGATAACCTTTAATTGTTTGAAGACTTATTAATCATATTTTCATTTTCTGCTATGTCCTACTTATTTTATCTCTCAGTTTCAGGAGAACAAACCTAAATATGTTACCTTTCAGGTTTTAAAATATGCTTTGTTCTTTTGGTTGCTTTTCTTTTTATTTTCCTTCATTCCTCCCTCCCTCCTTCCCTTCCTTCCTTCCATTATTTTTTAACTTTTTATATAATTTTAAAGGTTACTTTTCATTTACAGTTATTACAAAATATTGTCTATATTCCCCATGTTGTATAATAATACATCCTTGAGCCCATCTTATACCCAGTAGTTTGTGCCTCCCACCGGGGCCCCATATTGCCTCTCCCCCTTTACAAGTTATTATTAGAAGCTTCAGTATTCTTACTGGATTCTAGATAGACCTATAAAAATAGGTGGAAAGTTTATGAATTTCATTTGAAAAAGAAGTTTCTCTTTTATTCCTTTCTCCAAAATGTAATGATTCTCTGACCTCAAGACTTTAGACTGTTAAAATTAAATTCTAATGTGGCTCAACTTATATATTGTCACCTGACATTTAGCACTTAGTTCTCACTTTCTCATTCTGCTTTCATGCTCTCTGCCACTCAAGAAATCTATCAGCCGTTGATGCCATTCTCTCTAAATTACCTCTACATTAACTACCTGAGTTCTATAATACCTGCTTATGTTTTCATATCTTCTGCAGTTTATTATAACTCTTTGTTATTGGTTTTGTCTTCTCTCCAATTTTCAGTTTTAGGTGTGGTTATATAGTTTCCACATCAAAAATCAGGAACTTTACTCTAACAAATGATGTTTTTTTATTTATGAATTTCCTTTTATAAATCATATTCTAGGATAGCAAAATAAAGAGCATTTAGCATTTAATGAAATGCCTTTATTAAAAAGTATAGATCTGTTTGCCATATATCTAATTGCCTTGCCATATTTCTATTTTTTAAAAAAAACTTCTTTGTTCTTGTTCCTTAACTTTTCCTAAAATTGTTTTCACGTCTCAGGCTCAGTTCAACTTAAGGAGTTTTCAAATGTCTAGAAATGAGTAAATTTCCACCATGGTAAAAGTAATATTTATGTTAATGAATATAATGTTAAAATCAGAAATTATATTTATTACTCCCTTCAAAACACTCTATGATTAATTACCTGGAGTTCCATATATGTATTTACATACACTTTTACAGAAAGCCGTGAAGTTTCTGCCTATCTTCATTCTCTCAAATAGGAGTTTGAATCCAGACAAATGGGTAGGCTCTGATTTATGATGTAGTCCTGATTACAGATTTCTTTTTCTCTGTTCTTAAAGCAGTACTGGACGCAGTGTGTATCAATTTTGTTTGAGAGCCAACTCAGCCTTACAGAGCCCCAGGCAAAAATGTAGTTAGGGGAGGAAAAGAAAGGAAAGGCATAAAATTCTAGTGGAGTAGTATGAAGGAATTCTAGACTTCACAAACCTACACAGCCTAGAGTCAGTTTCTGTTTTAAAAGAGAGAGAGAGAGAGAGAAAGAAAACTCTTCTAATATTAATAGCAGTTGGAACTTATACCAGGAGCCAAGGTTTTATCACTTGAGCCACCAAAAACATCTCATGCTTTTTACTAGTTTTTTCTAATTTGAGAAAAGGAAATGGTCAGTATCTAGGAATTAATTCATTTATTCAAACATATTTATTAAACATTTGTTAGCCAGACACTCTCCTAAGTGCTAGGTACACGTTAGTGGCTTAAATAGGCATAATTCCTGCCCTTTTGAAGTTTACCATGAATTAGCCATTATCTCCCTGTTTTTTACCACTTTATGCTTCACACTTTATGTTTGATTCTTATATTAACAGTAGTAGTGATCTGTCTGCATTAATTTGTCTTCTGATTTTCAAATGTGTCAGCAAAACCATTTTTTAAATCTTTACTAACCTTAAATAAGAAAGTGATTGCCACTTTCTTTAATGTGACTGTTGTCAGTATCTTCTGTGCCATATATGTCAGTGGTTGTGAGAATAGCTTGTAGGTTTTATTGCCATTGTCTGCTTTCACCATATGCGTTCAGTGTCAAAGCAGCAGTTGTACTAAAGATGCTTTGTTGTGTTTTTACCGTGTAAAAAGATTTTTTCCAATCATAGCATAACAGGATGTTGAGTGACAGAGGTAATGTTTTTTTTTCCTGCCATAAGGCATAATTTCCACAGCAGGAATTATGCATATTTGTATGTTGGGAAAAGAGGGTTTTTACCATCTCCATGTTGAAAGTCCATGTGGCATGAGGAAATCTTTTCCTTTATTTTTATTTTTTTTTGTTGTTGTTGCTATCATTAAAAAAAATCCATATTGTCACTTAAATGAGAAATATTTGCAATTAAATAGTACCCGAGTTAAACATTTATGAATAGAGCTTGCTTAGTTGTTTGTCATTAGTGAATTTTTCATCTGAATGTTTATTCACCATGCTACAGAAAATGTGATCTTTCTATTGTTCTTAATTCCTCATTGTTTTTAATTCACCAAAGTATAGTGTTTCTATCTTTAAGGAGTAGTAGACTTATGGTTTTTGTGAGGTATGTGTACATCAGTTATTGAAAGTTGTGCTGTGTGTGCTCTCATGGTGTTTTTGAAATCATGATTTTTATTTTACCTCTTTTAAAAGATAACATAATAATTCTTTTTTTAATAATTAAACTAATTTAGTAAATTCAAGATGGAGGCGCTTTCCTACTGATTATGCTTCCACCTCAGAAGATGAATTTGGATCAAACCGTAATTCCCCTAAACATACCCGTCTACGTACTTCTCCAGCCCTGAAAACGACTCGATTGCAGAGCTCTGGGTCAGCAATGCCTACTAGTTCTTCATTCAAACACCGGATAAAAGAACAGGAAGACTACATCCGAGATTGGACTGCTCATCGAGAAGAAATAGCCAGGTTGGTTTTAATGGGTTATCTCTAAGAGTTGAAATTGTTTCAACTTGATAACAAGTTTAGCTTTTACTTGGTTTGTACTAATAGTCCAAGGAATGAAATCCACAGATAACTATGAACTTAGTTTTGTTGGTAGTATTACTATCTATCCTTTTTTTTTTCATATGGTATTTTTAATGTGAGTGCTACTTACATATTGTAGAATTAATTTATTTTGGTAAACCGTCCTTTCTTATTTCTAGTAGAGATACTGATGAATTAATATAATTTTTGAAAGGTAGTCAGTATCAGCTCTACATAATTGAGAATTGTGCAGCTAAATTTTTGATTACTTTCCTTTTACCTTCCAAAGAGATAATAGTGTACTTGTTAGAGATGTTGCTAATGTTCTCTGGGGAGAATTAGAGTTAGTCAGATTATTACTCACACTTTGGTGAGTTCATTAGATACAGTCAGTACAATCCTTTAATAATTAAATGAAAATATTATTTTGAATGTTAAATAAATGTATTTATAATAACCTTAAGGTTACATAATAAAAAGTAAAATTCATGCTGTGGATGTGATTTTTAATTGATAACATTGTAGTTGAACATTAAAGAGAGGCTCTACTCAAATGCTATAGTAGTTAAGGGTTTTTTAAGTTTGTAAGTATGCCACATGTTACCTAAACATTTTCACTGTGTACATGCTAAAATCATTTCTGCCTTTAGTTTAAGACCCTAATCTTCAAGTTTTATACTTGACAACATTTATTAAAGAATTTATTTATAATAGTTCATAAATGCTTTTTAAAAAAACTTTTATGATGATTTTATGATGTTCATCTTTTGTTTTCTTTACTCTGTGGACTTCTGTGAATTGTTTTTTTCTGGCTCATTAGTTTAATGTTTAGGTTTTTTGGTTTTTTGGGTTTTTTGTCTTTAATGACTATTCACTTGTGATTGCTTTTAGTTCTTAAAGAACATGCCCTTCTAATCTCATTACGCTGCTTAAACATTGTTTTTTGGCCGTATAAATGACAATAATTATTGAAGCATTATAAACCAGTTCTGATTAGAGTACAGGCATATATGTGCTTTGGGACCGATGAATTATTATGGGCCCACAAAACTGTTAGTGAGAGAATCTTGACACTACATTTTTTCTTGTGGTCACAGCTGGCAACAGCAGGCCTTGCTCTTGTCTCATCATTTTCTCCTTCCCATGCAGAAGTCTCACCACGTGAGCTCAAGGGGTACCTGAGGGAACTAGAGTGTTCTGCTTTTTCTTAGGAGGCTTTGCGTCTCAAGCTCTCTACCCCAAACTAGAACACTAAACACCTTCTTCTGGGCCAAACCCACTTCCCTGCCCCTAAACAGAAAAGAATTATGATACAAAGGGGAAAGTGAATAAAGAACTGTCTGTTATATTTTCACTTAGTTTTATTTTGTTAGTATGTGCATTTTATTACCCTTGTCTATGTGTATTTTATTATCTATAGTAGTACTCTAAAGCTAGGCTATTTAACCTCTAATGATTTCATGCCTTTTTCCTCCAGTTTCTTAGTAGCATTATGCTAATAAAACTTGCTATTGGGATTTAATTTTTCAAGGTATATTTTTCAGCCATACATCTCAAAGCAAGAGAAAGTTCTTTTTGTTTATTAAGAAATTTAAAAAGGCGGGGGGAGGATAGGAAGTATGCAAGGAAAGAAAGTTAATGTTGATATTTAATGTTCCCGTAAGTCGCTGATAAGTTTGCTTAATATGAGGAAATTTATTTTCAAATAACTATGAATCACATACTAAATAGAATGGAGAAATACATAGCTTTATTTCTTTAAATTGGCTATCACTTTCACTTAAGAAAACTCACATGCTGGAGCAATTCCTTTTTTTTTTTTTTTTTTTTTTTTTGCGGTACGTGGGCCTCTCACTGTTGCGTTGCAGAGCACAGGCTCCGGACGCGCAAGCTCAGCGGCCATGGCTCACGGGCCCAGTCGCTCCGCAGCATGTGGATCCTCCCGGACCGGGGCACGAACCTGTGTCCCCTGCATTGGCAGGCGGACTGTCAACCACTGCGCCACCAGGGAAGCCCCTGGAGCAATACTTTTTAAAGAGTAATAGGTAAAGATACTTTTATTTGAAAAGCACAATAGTGATTTTAATTTATTACAAAATGTTTTCTGCTTTGTCATATTCTATTTGTTTAGATATTAGAGCTATATTACTAAACCAGCACTTTGTAAGTCTGTACATAGTAATTATTTACCTTCGTTTAAACTTAAAGCACAAAAATTCCATCTGGAATATAAAGAATATAAGCAAAATATAATATATTTAGTCTTTCAATTTGAAGAGGAAACTTTTTTCCAGGTACCCCCAATACATGTGCTTTCAATAGCGCTTGTCCCAGTTTCTCCATTATAACACAGATACAGATTTGCTTCCCTTGGGAATTTCTTAGATTATACCTTTATGAATTTTAGGGTAAACAAAGCTATAATGCCACCTTTGCAGATTATCAAATATAATACATTTAACCTAAAAATTATACTGGAAGATTATATCATTCTCATTTGAATCACAATGCACTTAAAAGATATTTCAGTGTTTTAGATTCATTATTACACATTCCACTGTAACATTAAATTTTTTAGGAGAGAGTTCTAGTTAACAATATTTTATTTTAAGGTTTAACAACCAGTTCATTATAGATATGTTATAGGAGAGGATTAAATCATAAAGGCAATATAATATTTTATCCTAATGTTGATTGAAGGTATTATTTGCAAAGGTGAGATCCTCTTGCACCTTTACACCTCTACAGTTTTGTTTTGAATCAAGTTTTTGTATGTGTAAGTTCTTTATATATATTGTGTATATGCGTGTAATCCCCGTCCACTCAACAAAGAATTCCTAAGCAACTCCTATGAGCAGAATGTAGTGTTTAGCGTGAGTGAACTGTAAAGATGACTTAGACATGGATGTCCTCAGTTCAGAGTCAGAGGAAAGAAGCAAAAGTGTTGTGTGCAGTTGATACAGGCAGAGTGACAGAAGAGGTTTTAAAAAATACGAAGTTTGTCCAAGTATAAGATGTAAAGGTGTATAGTTATTGGATGACCAAATTGAAGATAATATGGAGCCAGCTAAATAATAGGAGACTTTGAATGCCAGCTACAAAGTGTGCGTATTATTTTATGTATGTTGAAACTTTAAGATTTTTGAAAAGGAAGGTAACTTAAGATCTATATTAAAAGAAAGTAACTCTGAAGGGCATTTTGTAGAATTGTTTGAGAGAGAAGAGAGCCTAGAGATAAACTAGTAATCTATTCTAGAAGTTAATGTGCAAGATATTGAAGACCTGAGACAAGATAGTGTTAGTGAGGGTACAAGTGGAGATATGGACGTGTAACAGTTGACAGCGTTTGATGATTGCCAGCATGACTCCATGGTTGTTCAAATGGATATTGGTAAGAATAAGGAAGACAAAAGACAAGAAGGAAGACAAGCTTCGTTTTGGACATACTGACTTTAAGGTACTTAAGGAACAGCCATGTGAAAGTGTATGGCTCTGCAACATAGGAAGCTGATGAGAGCTAGAATCATCGTTTTGGAAGTCAAAGACAAAATACTTGAAGCTGTGGTCATAGACGATATTGCCAGGAAATGGTGAGTGAACCTAGAATACTGTTGAACTCAGAGGTATAACCTAAATTACAAGGATGCAGTATGGCTGAATGATCAAAATCGTGGACTCTGGGATCAGGCCTTCTATATTGAAACCCAGCTCTACCCACAAGGTCTGTATGACCCTTGACAAGTTAAGTAACTGGGCTCTAGTGATCTCATGCATAAAATGGACGTAACAGTAGTGCCAACTTAAGAGTTGACAGACTGATGCACGTACATGACCTAGTGCTTGACATATAGTAAGCTATCAATAAATGTTATATTTAAGTGGAGTGCAGAGAAAGTGTGGTGTGTGTGTATACTCAAATATGATTATATTTAGAACTTAATTGTGAGCTTTCCGTTTTCTTTATGACTCCAGATGTAATTGGAGTTTCAGAATCAATGCTATATTCTTATAATTTATAAAATATTCTATTAGGCTTACCCTATACAAATAGGAAACCTAAGAATCTCAACCAAGGTTTTGTTCACATTTTCAATCCAGACATTATTTTAAAATGTTCTTTTTTACCTGAGAATAATAACACTGATATGTAAGTGGTCTGTTGTTCTTTTTTAAATATTGAAATGATTGTTAAATAAATGTATCACAGAGCATCCACCTAATGAGTCCTACTCCCTGATTTGATGGCCTCCAAAGTAAAGTCATCTGACACTTCATGTCAAGAGGGAAAAGGCTTTTATTATTACTAAGTCTTTTACATATAATACTTTTATTAGTGAAATTTAAATAAGAATACCTATCAAATACATTTTTAAAAATTTTAAAATAGAACTATGGTTTATATTTTTCAAGCCTAAATAATATTTTCAATTAAAATTACAAATGTATGGTAATCTTAATGATGAAAAACCAAATACTTGTAATTTTAATACATTACTAAAAGCTTTTTTTAATTTTTTTTTTGGTAAGAGTCAGGTTAATTTAGTGGCCAGAATTAAGTGGTATGGGGTTCCTTATAATCTATAAAGTAATGTAATGAAACATCTATGCATAGCAATATATTTTAGTTAAAAAAGTCTTTTAATGGCAATACAGTTAAAGGATATACTATATTTGGGGGTATGTGTGAAAGTGAGCTTTAATAATACTAAAGTATTTTTTATTTTGGAGAAAACACCATAGAGATAAAACTTACATTATCAAGGAATAAGGTACATCTGTTCAGTCAGTTTTAAGCTTTATTGGTTCAAAATAGCTGAAGTCCAGGTCCAGCCTGTGTCTGTTTGTTCTGTTGGGCTAGGCCAGATCCAAATAGCAAGGGTAGAAACAAAACATCTGCCCAGAATAACTGTCAAATGACAGTTATTCTTCAGTTTCTGTATAGTTTTTCAGCATTTCCTAGATATTATGCCTTCATCATATTCTCTGACCTGAGGGTACCTTATACTACCTCTTTGCATGTACTTTGGCTATCTCAAATCTTGCTCATTGAATAAGGGCAGTATTTTCCTGTCAGGTGACTTCACATCATCTTCTTTTAACTTGCAGACTTTGTGTCTGGTGGAGATGGCATGGGGTGGTGTGGTGGTGGTTGTTTCTTTAATTTTTCTCATTTATTTAGGAACTGTTTATTGATGGCCAAGAGTGTGCTAAGACCTTCAAAGTTATCTTACCATTACCTCTTCATTACTTGCTCAGTTTATTTGAAGCATATTCATAAGTTTAGAGACTACACTTAAGTAAATATAACTTATCTGTGGTGCTAAGCTCGCATTTAAACTTAGTTTCATTGAAGAAAATGGGAGGTAACTTTTTAAAAATATATATAATTAAATCCCTACCTCTTTTGATGGCCAGAAATAGATTCTACATACTTTATTCCTCTATTTGGGCCAGCCATTAAATTGCTTTGGCTACCCAAAAGAGCTTCCAATTTCAATTCATTACTCTCCCAACCTAAGCCAGTCTTTTGTGGCTCAGATTACCTATTTCTCCCAGTTCTCCATGCTTTCATTAAATGCCCACAATAGATGTGGATTGCCATAATTCTTTCATTAAGGTTTTTTGTAATATTGCATCAAAATGCCATCAACATATAATAAATATAACTGAGAGTTTCCACCAAAAGAAGAATAAGGTCTTCCTTATCAGTAGGAAACTTGTGAACCTTTCCTGTAGTCTTTAGCTAGGTCAAGTATATGCGTTAATCTTCATGCCTCTTGAGAGTTAAGCTTCTTTGAGTCTTTATTATAAAGTCAGACTCAACATAAGATTTTCTGGAATGACCCTTAATGTCTCTCCTAAAACTAATTTTATATTTTAATCACTCCTGTCATTTAAAAAGTAGACTAAATTATTTCTTAAAAGCTAAGTAGGGCTTCCCTGGTGGAGCAGTGGTTGAGAGTCTGCCTGCCGATGCAGGGGACACGGGTTTGTGCCCCGATCTGGGAGGATCCCACATGCCACGGATCAGCTGGGCCCGTGAGCCATGGCCGCTGAGCCTGCGCGTCCGGAGCCTGTGCTCCGCAACGGGAGAGGCCACAACAGTGAGAGGCCCGCATACCGCCAAAAAAAATCTAAGTAAAGTTACAGTTATAATCTCTTATCCAGTGTTAAAGTAACAAGAGGTTTGATTTGTTATCATTCGTTTCAATGTTAGGATTCTAAAGCTAGTATACTTCTTTAGTAGCTCATCACTTCCTTTTTTCCAGTAATATCAAAGGCAGTCTCATGCTCATGGTTTATATGTATATCCTTTGAAACTCTATTACATATAAAAACTTTTGAAACTTAATATGCTATTAAAAAGATAAAGCAGATATTTTCCTTTTCAGTTAATTTAAAACCTAAAAGACTGTTAATGTTGGCAATTTAAGTCAGTAAAGTCTGATAGTTTGTTTCTATCATGGTTATTAGGTCACACTTGCAAATATTGCATGTTTAATAGGACATACATTTCACAAGGACTCTCATTTTCAATATTTTAAACTTCCAGTATACCCAAAGTGTATTATTAATATATTTTCCCCTGTTTTTAACCCTTCAGTGAAAAATAACCTTTAATTGATTTAAATAAGAAAAGGGACATTACTGAGATAGTTCACCTGAGAAAATCATAAACTTCATAAAGTATGTCCTCATTACCCCACCTTTTTACAAATAATGCATATTCATTTCTACAAAAGTTTTGAAATTGGATTATTGGTTCTGACACTGAGGTAGACAAAATTAGCATAGATGTTATAGAACTTAACCCTGAAACTATATTTCCTTCCTTAAGGACTGTTAGCCTATCCATATTTTGTAATAAAATAAAATTAAATGTGAAAATTATCCATTTTTCTAAATAGAAGGCTTGAGTTTTTATTGGTATTGCAAAGGAAGCAGATGGAAGCAAAACTCCAGATAAAAGGTCTGTTCATTTTAGAATTTCCTCCTTCAGCAGATTTATAGAGGTGGAGATTGAGAATAAGAACAGGGGTTATAAACTTGGAGATCAAAGAAAGAACACAGGATACAAGAGATATAAAGAACTACATTATTGTAAAATATTCTAATAAATGTAATCTAGAAGTATTAGAGAATTAATTTGTAAACCTAGATTGAACAACCATATGAATAGATCCATACTCTCTGTTGAGTCATAAAATTGTTATTTCTGAAGATACTCATAACTTTGGCTTTTTTTCTTGATAATTTAATATGTCTTTTAGAATGCCTAATACTGGTTTTAGTAGGTGCTAAGATTTTTAAGCAATGCAGATCTAAATTAAGTTAATGGTCTATATTATTCAGTCAGTTTTAAGATAGGAATTGCCATGCAAAGAAACAGCTGGTATATATGCAACATACTTGTAAATTAAAAGAAAGCTTTTTGGATGCCTACTAACTGAACAGTATATGTGGTATATACATTAAGAGTTCATTGTAGTACAGTTTTTACTGTATAACATGTTGACATTGCTGTTGTTTGTGTTTTTTCTAATTAATTCATTACTGCTTTCTACAAATATCAGAAGCTTCATCATACAAATGTCTGCATAAAAAACTTCAAAAATAAAATAGATGGTTAGATAAGTAAAAGTTGTCTATTTCTTATCTCATTAAACTGGGTTATTCTGTTTCTCATCCTAGTTCATTTATTTTAGGAAATTACAAGAGTGGAATATTTTATCTAAGGAAACAGTTTACACCCATTCTCAAAAGAATTATATCAACAGTTAACAAGTTTTTAAAAATTAGATGTGGAATGGTAATATGAGATACAGTGTGACATATAGAAAGATCTGGTTACACCACTTACTGTTTGTGACCTTAACCAAAAAATAGTTTCATAACCTCTCCTGAGGCTGATTTTCCTCATCTACAAAACAAGCTGATTAATACCTCTCTTACATGGTGGTTGTAAGAATTAGAGTTGGTGAATATAAAGCTTCTTTATAATGGTTTTGATTATAATATAATGGTAAGTATTGGTTTTGATTATTTGAGAATATAATTCTAAGCTTCTGAAGCCAAGGACCCTGTCTGCTTATTCACCATTGCAGCCCTTAGGGCCTACCACAGTGGCCAGATCAGTAAATATTTATTGGTAGATAAAAAGGAATTGACCACGGATTGCTTCTGTTGGGCCATAAGCTTCAACATAGCTTTTCTTTTTAAATCTGTAGTTAAGTTTTTATGCAGTTACTGCATTCCTTGAAAGTCTTTCAAGCTCACATTTTGCATAAGTTAAAAAACTGTTACTTTGTGCTTTGGATTTTAGAGTTGGGAATCTTAAAACAGGTACTTTACAAATATTGTCATTCCAAAACCTTCCCTGTGGAAGTAGCCAAATAGAGATCATGTGCAGTGGATGCATAACTTAGTTCAGTTATCACCAATAACAATTATTTAATTCTTCAATCCATGTAGCTAAAAATACAAATAAATGGCTTTATGGAAATAAGCTCTAAACCTGGAATCTGGTCCTGTCTTAGCTACTTCTAAGTTGTGTGGTCATGAGCAAGCCAGTAATTTTCTCCGAAAGTGTGTCTTTATTCACAATCAGATAAGTTCTACCTCACAAGCTCTACCTCTACCTTGTGACCCTCAAATGACATATTGTGTACTGTGAAGTATGGTATGTGGTGTAAAGTGCCATGCTGTGTCACAGTTCCTCACCTTGGTACCGTACACCCCTTGGGCCGTCTGGGGAAGCTTAGGGAGCTCTTCTCAGAAGAATGTTTCTAAATGCATAAACGTAAAATACTTAGAATGACAAAGAAATGCAATTATATTGAAATACAGTTATCAAAATATTTTTAAAGGTATATAGTAATATATGGTTCCCTGTTAACATACTAAATGGAATGTTATTGCTGTGGGTTTAATGAACTGCAGTAATTTTGAAATAGTGATGACTAAGTGTTTTGAGGTACTTGTAGCAACTATAATGTGATTACTTTTGCTGACAAAAAGCAGTATTGCTAATACCACTGTTGTTTATTGCTTGTATTTATAATTGAAAGAAATGCTAAGTTTCAGTTAGGAGAGTAGTGAAAATAAAGTTGTAATTGCTTTTCTCATTCAAGTTCATGGACTCCTTGAATTCTGTTCACCACCCCCAAGTTTAATAACTCCTGTATAGTCATTAACATTAACAGTGTATTTTTAAAAGACATATCACTACTTCAGGTGTTTAACATATATTTTTCAAAGTGACAACTTGTAGATGATGTGCAATTTAGTTTTATTAATATTTGGAATTAAAGTTTAAGACTTTGAGTATCAAATAGTTAATAGCATGTCCAAAAATTCTTAAGTTTTGAGTACAAATCTTTAACTAAATATACAACTTATGTAACTGATTCTATCAAAATGATTGTTTCTAGACCTGTTATTTGAAAGTATTAAACTTCTTTTCTAAAATTATTGCCAGGATCAGCCAAGATCTTGCTCTCATTGCTCGGGAAATCAACGATGTAGCAGGAGAGATAGATTCAGTGACTTCATCAGGCACTGCCCCTAGTACCACAGTAAGCACTGCTGCCACCACCCCTGGCTCTGCCATAGACACTAGAGAAGAGGTAGGAGATCTTCATGGAGAAATGCATAAGGTTCTTTCTTTTCTTTATTTCTTTTGCTTTTAGCTTTTTGCTTAGTTTATTTTAGTTATGTCCACCCTTCCTATTTGCATGAAGCTCTGCATTTTCCAACTTTGCTTTAACAAGTTTCTTTTATGTTTTTATAACAAAACTAGTAAAGGCTAACATTTTGTCTACTATTAACATGAAGCTATAAAATGATTTAAAATAAGCACTTTGTAAAATATGAAAATAAACGGTATCTGAAAAGCAAACCCAAATTTGGTAAATGTATAAATAATAAATAGTTGTATAAAGTTTTTGTAAATTTTACATAGCTTCTTAACTAGGAGTTATCTCTAGTAGCAAAGAAAGAGAAAAATTCTACAGTTTTCACGACTTAAAATAATTCTGTTGATGAATATACACATGCATATGTATACACAAAGATTCTTCAGAAATTGAACTAGCAATATACCTACACACACACTCAAATATGTGTATCCAGTTTTGAAACACTCTTGTGAACTCTGCAATGTAAGTTAGCATATATAGACTATTGCCCTTCCAAAACCAGGGCCTCCTGCCCTCCCACTCCAGGGGGCACCATGTACATACATGGCTCAAGAAGGTGCCTTTAACATATAATATAAAAATAACGTAGTCTGGCCATGTTGGCTCTCTTGATTTGGTGCAGAGCTACAAACAAAAGATTGGCATTTTGAAAAATGAATTATAGTTTTATTAGGATAAAGCCACACTAATTTGTTTAATTATCATCTGGCTGTTTTATTCTACAACGTCAGAACTGAGTAGTCGGACAGAAGCTGTATGGCTGCAAAGCCTAAAATATTTATTATCTGGCCCTTTACAGAAAAAAATTTGCCAGCCCCTAATATTGATGATTCATTCCACTACCTTAATTTTATAAAGTAATGTTCTTAATAGTAGCCAAAAATGGCTAGCCTCTTTGACAAATTTAATTCTGGTAAACTGTACTACTAAAATTTTCTTCAGTTGCTTTTTGTCACCTTTATAATCTTATTCTTTAATGGTCATTTTTTTGGTTGTTTTTTTCCCCCTTTATGTGTTGTCTAATTTGGTAAATGATGTTTCATCAACCTGTGTAGAGTTTTGTTACCACAGTGATCAATTGTAATTGTATATAAAAATCATTCTTATTGGTGAAAAACAAAAGAATCCTCTTGGTGGCAAGACATACACAATTCCTCTGGTACACTTTAAATGATGAAGATATTATTTTCACAGCTGTCTAACTAAATTTTACCTAACATGATTGTACCTTCACTCAGACCCAGTAAAATTTTTCAAACATTTCATTGAGTAGACTTCCACTTTTTCCTTTTGGCTTTATTTCTTATTATTGTACTAGAGTTTATTCCTTCTTCAGTAAACCTGAGCTACTTTGTACCGTATGTGTATAATTTGCACTGTAGATGGCAGTATATCATTTGTACTGGAATATGTCATTTCTGTAACATTGCTAAAAGTTTATCTAAGACCAAAAAATACTTTGTGAATTAAAAAAACCTTTTTTCTTTTGTAACCTTAATTATAATTTGCAATTTATTTATCTGTGAAGAAATTTGGCACCTGGATTTGGGGAGAAAAAAAGGAAAAAACAAGATAGGAAACTAAAAGAAAAAGAAAGATTATTTTACACGGGCAAGGCAATGTGAGTAAAATGAACTCCTTGTCCATCTACATGGCTCAGTTTTTTCTATTTACCATCTGTGTTTTCCATTTAGGGGAAACTTTATCCATGGAAGACTCAAATTTAACATAGTTACATATTTTGGATTTTGAAAATAAAATCGATGTAGATGAACATTTGTTTTATAAAACAGACACCTTTGAAGTGCTTATAAAAAGAAAGTAATTGGTTTATTGAAGATTTCATGCTTCTATTACTACCTGAGAATGGAATGACTTCTAATTATAAAAACTATAATGCCAATATCTATGTTTTTCCAAATTACTCTGTGCTCATAAGGATTTGCTTTTGTCCTATTAGTTAGTTGATCGTGTTTTTGATGAAAGCCTCAACTTCCGGAAGATCCCTCCGTTAGTTCATTCTAAAACACCGGAAGGAAACAACTGTCGGTCTAGTGATCCAAGACCTCAACCAACAGAGCCTCCTGATCACTTAACAATTACAAGGCGGAGAACCTGGAGCAGGGATGAAGTGAGTAAACCATAAACTTTAACAAATGGCAGAGGAGGCATGCCCCATTGGTGGGAAAAAGATGAGAATTATTCAATATATAGGGCTGGGAAAAAAAGTGCTTGTCCTTATGGGTAGAATGGAATTTCATCCTGACATCACATCAAATACAAATAATTAACTCCAAATGAATTTAGTTCCTAAAGGTCAAAAGCAGAACTTTAAAATTTTTTAGTAAAATGTAGGTAAATATCTTTCAACATTGCAGTAGGGAATGATTTCTTAAAAGACACAAAAAGTTTTGACTTTAATAAAAGATTGGTAAATTTGAGTATGTTAAAGGACTATGTGAAACATACAGGCAACAAGGGATTAGTATACAGAATATATCAGAACTCCTACAATCAATTTAAAAAGGCAAAAACATCCCAGTAGAAAAATCTGCAAATAACATGCACAGCATTTCACTGAAAGTACCCAAGGCCTATGAAGAGATGTTCAACTTCATGAGTGTTCAGAGAAATACTTTTCAAGAGTACAGTGAGATTATTTTATACTCATTCAATTGGCAACAAATAAAAAAGTCTTAAAATGTTAAATGTTGGAGAAGATGTGGATACATAAGATTTCTTATTGTTGCTAGTGAGGTTAAATTGGTCCAGTCACTTTGGCAAACAGTTTGACATTATTTCCTAAAGTTGAGCATAAACATAGTCCATTATCTAGTAGTTTTGCTGCTAGTGCATACCCTTTCCCATTGAGAGCAAAAGGATATTTATAATAGCGGTGTGGACAGTAACAAAACTTGGAAACAATCTGTGTTTCTTCAGATATATGAAGAAAATTGAATGTATTAACTGGTATGTGCACAAATTGAACAATTTATGGAGTAATCAAGACAAATGAACTACAGCAACATGCCACAATGTGGATGAATTTTAGCAATAAAACATTTAATGAAAAAAGTAATTCTCAAAAGATTGTATATAATGTGTTTTGTCACAAATTAATAAAATAAAAATATATACTTAGGACAGAAATAGATCTAACAAATTATATAAAAAGGAAAGCAAGGGAATGATAAATGGGATTCAGGACATTGTTTACCTTGGGCGGAGGGAGACAGGGAGCTGCGATGGAAAAAACCTAGAGGTAGATTATAGCAGTTAGCTGTTTCTTTATAACAGACCACAAAAATCTCAGTGGCATAAAGCAATAGGCATTTATTTATCACACACCTGTGGGTTAACTGGTGGTACTGCTCAGCTGGACAATTAAAAGTTGTAGGTTGAGTTCAGGTTTGCTCCATGTGTCTCTCTTGTTGCTAGGACCACATCTGTGGATCACTGGATATACGGAACTGGAGGTAAAAGTTAGTGTATAAGAATATATATGTTTGCAGTAGTACAGAGTAGAAAATAATCTACCTGATGGAGAAGCACTGTAGCTAGTTCCATAACTGCAATTATAATACGCTAGATGGTTTTAGAACACACTTTCTTTGTCCTGATAGTTGATAAGTTGTACTTGGTTTCAGGGGAAGGGCCCATTCTCTAATCTTATTCATACTTACTTGTCCTGAGGTCTAGGAAGATAAATTCCTCCAAATGTAATAAAACTATAGAAGTTTATATTTTTAAAGAGAATGGAAACATTTAGATTGATAGTTATCTCATAGTTGATAATCAGAAAAAATTTTAATACATTGTGATACTGAACTCTATGACGTAGAAAAGAGAGATATCCTTTCTATGTTATAATCTACCTTAGACTATCCTGCCCTTTCTCACTCCTTCCTAATTAATATATGTCTTCTACTCTTATTTGGCCTTTTTTCTCAAGGCTCACAAAATACCATTATGCTTATTTAGCCTTTCATTGTCTTTATGTTGCTTTTCACACCCTAAGTTACCTTTTATCCCTCACTAAATTCAAATACTTATCATACTCAAGTTCTGGTTTTCCATGATACTTTCCTTATTAATGCCACCGCTCACTGAACTCCCTTTCATTAGAGTTCGTAAAGCAGTGAATCACAATTAGTACTTATTTACATTGTTTTTATAAAAATATTTAATAATATTTCCTGTATGTTGTTGTTATCTCCCCTACCAGTGTTTAAAGCATCTTAACATCCAAGGCCATATCTTATTTTCTGGGTTTTTTTTTTACAGAGTCTAGATATAGTTCTGACAATGTAAGGAACTGATTTTAGAACCCATATCTAGTCCCAAGTTCAGTCCTTCTTCTAGCATTCCACACTAGCTGTGCCTTTCATGGTTTAGCTCTTGGCAAACTACAGGATGCAGGCCAAATTCAGCCTACCACCTGGTTTTGTAAATAAAGTCTTATTATGACACAGCTGCTTTTGCTATAATGTAGCTGCTTTTGCTATAATGAGATGCATAGTTGTGACAGAGACCATATGGCCCCAGTCTTCACTCTCTGGCCCTTTACAGAAGTTTGCTAACCCTTGGTTTTGCCCATAAAGTTCAACTGGGGTGTTAACACCCCCATCATTAAAACTTACTATTTTGAGTAAATTTTTAAAAATTATCTTTCCCACTGTGGAGAACAAGGATTATAATTTTCTTCATCTCTGTGTGCATATCATTTGGTGAATATTTGCCTACTCTTTAATACTAGGAGACATGCCTTGAGTTTGGCTCAAGTACTCAGTGTAGTTGAAGGTGATATATAATGTTATCATTTTGAATTTAATTCCACCAAAGGGATATCCTAAAACTAGAGCATTATGGGAGGGTTATTAACCAAAGGACTAAATTAATGAAATAAACATCAATTAACAGAATCTTACATGGGAATAAAGTCTCCAAATTCAATCACTGATTGATTTTTTGACTGCACATTATTTGTCCAGCACTGTTTTGATGTCCTCACAACTGAGTGCAGAAGGCAGCCAAGTAAGCAGGTAATTACAATTCACTGGGATAAGTGTAAGAAGGGAAATATAGGATGTGATACTGTGGGAACCCGTAGGAAAGGCACTTGAGAAAATTCAGAGAAGGGTCCTTAGAGATATTGCCGTGCAGTTTAAGTCCTGAAGGATGGAAGAGGTGTTGGACACTCGAAAACTGGGTCTAGTTGAGAGGGCTAGGGGATGATGAGAGATGACAATGGACATACTTCATGGAGGGAATTGAGGAATAGAAAATTCAATACAACACCGTCCCTATACACAAGATTCTGGCTAGCGAAGGGGTCAGACACTGAAAGATAATAAATTACTTACATTTTCCCATTTATGATCATTTGAATAGGAAGCATGAGGGACAGGATCATGATAGTAATTGAAGATTAGATAATATGGATTGTTTTATGAAAGTTATATGATAAAAATAACATGAAAACTTGGCAAGTTATTTAACAAAAAAAACTCCTTTGTTAATATTTACTTTTCTTTCTCAATTTAGTCACACATTACTCTAATTAGATCCTTCATTGATCTTTATTAAAATTAGCATAAATATTGAATGCTCCTAAATGTAGTGAGTTGTGACTAGTATTCTTGGTGGTTATCCACTAGAGCAGTACTATTTTAATGTCTGTTCTTTTCTTTTCATGTTTCAGGTCATGGGAGATAATCTGCTGCTGTCATCCGTCTTTCAGTTTTCTAGGAAGATAAGACAGTCCATAGATAAGACAGCTGGAAAGATCAGGTATTGTTGTATTACTCAAACATCCTTGCTTCTGTTACCATCTTGTTCCACTTTCTGCAAGCCTGCTACCACAGCTTCTGGGAACTCATGAAGTCAATGGTACTGAACCTTACTGCTGCCACTAGCATGTTCTTTCCTTTTTAGATATTATAGCTATATGCTAGACAGCACGAAGGGGACAAAAAGAGAACAGATGTCCCAAATAATCAGCCCCTTGGTAATTGAGAGCTAACAGCTGTAATCACTTAGATTAATTTTATTAATAATCAGAAAAATTTACTCTTCCACAAAATAATAGTAAGTATTTGAAATTAACAGAATTTTAGGGCATCTTTTATGAGACCTCAAACTTTAGGTACAGCTTCCTCATCAGTAAAGAGAACAAAATGAGTACTCTTGCAAGACTCAGAAAATTTATGTAAAAAGGCCGTAGATAGTCAAAAACTAGATTTTCTAATGCCTTTGCTATTTATTTATGTTGAATCACAATAATTTTTTCAGTGTCTGACCCCTTCGCTAGCCAGAATCTTGTGTATAGGGACGGTGTTGTATTGAATTTTCTATTCCTCAATTCCCTCCATGAAGTATGTCCATTGTCATCTCTCATCATCCCCTAGCCCTCTCAACTAGACCCAGTTTTCGAGTGTCCAACACCTCTCCCATCCTTCAGGACTTAAATTGCATGGCAATATCTCTAAGAATCCTTCTCTGAATTTTCTCAAGTGCCTTTCCTACGGGTTCCCACAGTATCACATCCTATATTTCCCTTCTTACACTTATCCCAGTGAATTGTAATTACCTGCTTACTTGGCTGCCTTCTGCACTCAGTTGTGAGGGCATCAAAACAGTGCTGGACAAATAATGTGCAGTCAAAAAATCATTCAATCAGTGATTGAATTTGGAGACTTTATTCCCATATAAGTTTCTGTTAATTGATGTTTATTTCATTAATTTAGTCCTTTGGTTAATAACCCTCCCATAATGCTCTAGTTTTAGGATATCCCTTTGGTGGAATTAAATTCAAAATGATAACAGTTATATCACCTTCAACTACACTGAGTACTTGAGCCAAACTCAAGGCATGTCTCCTAGTATTAAATAGTAGGCATATGATTGGGCCCTAAAGGTTTGTTAATTCATGTGTAATAACTAATTGATTAAGCTGACTTTTTTTTTCCTACAAATTTCAGTTGGGCTTTACGCCAGGAAAGGGAGAGCTTCATTTGTCTCTGGGCATATGCTTGATTAGTAAATCATAGGAGAATGGTTTGTCATGTGAAGGAGAGCTCTCTTACTTGTGGCAGATGATGGGATCAGCAAACTTGGGAGTGATGTAGTCATTAAAGGAACACATACACAATACCCCACCTAAGATGATGTTAGAGCACTAATGACTTAATCACTGAGTGCGATTAAAATGAAAATAATGCACTCATTTATAAGCCCAATCAGAAATTAGAAAATGGTGTTATTTATGAAGAGCCTGCAACTAATGTAATTTCTCTAAATCAGTTATAAACCTGAAAATGTGCACATTTTTAATTTAGAAAGATCCAGTGAAAATATATTGTTATTATACCTTTTACTTCTTTGTAACATGATTTTAATAATAAAAATATTTTTTAAATAATAAAATAAATTCTAATAATAAAAAGGGGTGATTGTACTTAGATGGATTAGAAGTTGTGAATAGTAAAATACAGAGGGTAAAGCAAAATAATGAAATTAAGACAAATCACATGTAGGTGGCAAAGACAGCTGCCTGCTCAAATAAATGAGCTAGAATGTAAGTTCCGTGAGAGTAGGGGTCTTTGTCTAAACATACAGTGACTAGAATGTACAATATTTGTTACTATTTGTTGATGAATGATTATTAAATTATTACTCTCTAGGAAATTAAGCTTCTTTAAAACTCATAGCTATATGTGAAAATTGGTAAGGGTAAACTTATCAATAAAGACATATTGTCTGTAAGTTTTTTATCCCTTCAGTGGCTTAGAACTCTGGGGACATTTGTGTGTGTGTGTGTGAGTTAGGAACCTCAGGTGACAATTCTAAGACATTTTCAGCAAAGGTGAAATATGTGTGGTTTAACAATTTGAAAAAGCACAAGCATTATACTCAGTAACCACCTTCTGACAAAATTCACTGAATTTTCAGTGTGGCTAAGCACAGACTTTTTATATTGTATGAGTCCATTGTAATTCTAAGTTGGTCCATGAAATAGTCATTGTTTTCTTACTTTCACCAATCCTAATGCTGTAAGGACTCTTTTATAGAGCACATAATAATTTCTTATGCCTTAATATCATAGTCATTAGGATAACAGCTCTTAGATAGCTGGCAAGGATGTTTAGTCTTTTGGGTATAGAAATTTTAACAGTAGATCAGAAGAATATTCTTATATAGGATTCTGGAACAATTGTTGCCTTTTTAAGTATGGTTATTTGTAATTGTTGATGTTTCAGACTTGATTAGATGTTTATGAATTTCATGTTTTTAAATAAGTTGAACCTAACACATTGAACTTTGAAGAAATACAAATAAAAATATAATTTAGTTTACTACTTAAATACTGATCAGCTTCTAATAATAATACTTTACTTTCTGGTACAGTGTTGGTTTTTACATAAGGCAGTTAAACTAGATTTCCAAGCCCAATGACGAAATTCAAATGGAAACTAAAAAGGTACCTAGTATTTACAGCTCTCTAAAGCTGCCGAATCATGTCTTCTAGATTGAAGAGAGAAGCATACCACATTTGAAAGACAAGTCAAAATTTTGTGGTCCTTTATTTTATAAATTAAGATACTTGAAATTAATTTTGAACATAAGGATCTTTATTAGCAATTGTTTTTGTCAAAAGGATAGTGTCTTAACTCTTAATAATAGGTTATTATGTACAAATATACTAACAAGAATTAGGATTTTTAAAGAAAAACAGCATAAGTACTCTAGCTTTCAACCTTTGAAATAATGTACATGCTTTGCTCAATCAATATGAAGCCTTTTCCTATTTAAAGAGGTCTTAACAGACACAGTTGTTTATACCTAATTCAACCTGTTTTCATCTTATATTTATACTGCGTATGTTCTATATGAACGAAGTTGTGTTTTTGTTACAAAAGGTAGTTATATGGTTAATTACAAGTATTAGATAAAGTTTTGGGGTTATTCATCTACATTTGTTTTATATTTGGTTTTCAGTAAAGAATAAGTACTAAAGGGTTTATGTGTGTATTCATAACCAGTCAGTTACTTTATTAGTACAGATCTCTCACATAAATGAGTTTATTGGTAATGTTGGCTCAGTATTTAATTCACAGTTCATGTTAACACTTAGTGTTTTTTTTTAATTCTTGTGTAGCTTTGAAAAGATACATTGCTTTTGTATTATCATTAAAAATGTGATGTTTTTAAAATATGAAAAGTAAAATGCTTATTTTTTTATTTATAGAATATTATTTAAAGACAAAGATCGGAATTGGGATGAAATAGAAAGCAAGTTAAGAGCTGAAAGTGAAGTCCCTATTGTGAAAACCTCAAGCATGGTATGATCATTTTTCTTGAATATTAAAACATTTTTTAAAAGTAAGGTTTTGTTTTCAGGGAATGATATGCTTATTTTTAAACTGTTGATTGACATTTATAAAAGAAGATATAAGTGCACAAATTTGGGGAATTTTATGCCTTCAATTGTCTCTCACAGAGATTTAAAATGTTGACTGCTTCAAAGTTGCAGAGGGTATGGAGGAACCTTTTATGTTTCTCACTGTTATACACTCTTGTTCTTGTAATAATTATATGTTATAAATGAGCAATTTTGAAATAGGAGCCAAACTCAAATATAAGTTGACATGAGTCATTTCTATTTACTTAATAGATTGCTTATCTCCTCCTCAAGAATTTTTACAGATTTTTATTGTTCAGGAAGTCATCCTAAAACCGAGGTTGCAGTTTATACATTTTCCAAAGTAAATCCTTAAGCACTTTTACAAAGTTGTTGCAAGAGTGATCAATACAAGTTTTTCAGAATCTTTGCTTATTATTATTATTATTATCTTGAACTTTTCATCTTCTGTCATTATCTCATTGAAAAAAAATCTGTTTCAACATTAAAGATTTTAAAATTTGAATCTTGTTTACTGGATATCATGAATTATTTCATATCCTGTTGCTACAGATGTGGTGCCATGTCAATAATATTAAGGATTCCAAATAAGATTAGTGTGAGGTTCATTGCTTATCAAATCAAATAAAAATGTTTTAATTAAAGTAAGCTAAGTTTTGTCATTGCTTTCCCTACAGGAGATTTCTTCTATCTTACAGGAGCTAAAAAGAGTTGAAAAGCAGCTACAAGGTAAATTTACTACTGATTAAGTGTAAAGAGCTAACAGTTTGGGACAAGTACATTCTAAGTGGTATTTCTAAAATATTATTAAGTATTAGAACACTGTTTGATTAAGTGTAATGATGTATGGATAAAGATATAACGTTCTACATATTCAAATTACTCATAAAAAGAAAGTATTAAAACCAGTATAAATAATTAAAAATATAATAAAGTTAAATTCTAGGCACATAGGCTAGAAGTTATAATTCATAGTATTATATATAGTATCTATTATTTATATATAAATAATAGTATATGAAAAGTATATAAAATATTAAAATGTGTATATGCAGCTGAAAATGCTTATTGACAATTAGCATTGTTTACTTGATTTGATAATTCTTAAATTATATATATGGTATAACCCAAATGAACTTATGTTATAATATAAATAATAATCATTTGGATAAACCACAAGAAATGAGTGCATATTGGACACAGGGACCAGAAGGAGGAGGTAGAGAAGAAAAAGAAAGAGACTGGGGGCCTCCTGAACTTCAACAGGGACATTGTTTTTGGTGTATGTCAGATCTTTAATTATGCATTTATGCCTATGTATGTCTTGACCTAGAAGTCCCCAGTGGTACAACAAGCAGATTCCAGAGTTAGTTGCTAATTCTACTGTCTTTGTTGATTGAATTATCAGAGGCATGATATGTTGGTCCTACTAAGTGATTCTTAACCTTTTTTCAGCCTCAGCACACCTAAGGGTATAGTATAACCCCCATGAGGCAAACTGGCTTGTTTACATGATTTTTAGCTGGTAGGAGGGAGTATGCTTTTAAAAGGACCTCTTAAATAATTCTTGTATCTATGGTGCTTCTTTCTCCCAACTCCCCACTCTACCCAATGCCAAGTTGAAAATCACTGTCCAAGATTTTCCCTTGTCCACGCAAGGATCTTTTGGATTGAAAGCTGGTTTTTATCTGGCCCTTCCCATGAGGTAGCAAGGTCTATTTGGCCTGCTGGGGCTGCCACGGGATATTAGTATCTGGGCTATGAGGGGAACTTTATGGCCCACTGGTACATATATACTTGTACATGGCTAATACCCTAGCACTCTCACCAGGATGAAGGACAACATGCTGTGGTATCATTCAGAGTGTGCTGATATTACTTCGGCCTCCTCAACTTTCAGGTTACTCTGAACCGCATTTTAGCAACCAATCTCCAATTATCTGAGTAATAAATAAGGCCAGGAGTGTTTCTTTAAATCGTAACCAATGTTTTCATCATCCTCTTATATTGATTAAAGCATATTTCAAAAAGATCTTTCCTGAATTCCATATCTCCAAATCCTAGTCCTTCAGCAGGCTCAGATGCCCATAAGTAGCCTACTCAAGGGACCATAGAAAGCTTTTAGGTTTTTATAATCCACAATATAGATCAGCCCCAGAATTCCTGAAAGTGGGGTTTAAAATATAGAATTCAAAGGATTAGCCAAATTTAAGCTCATATAAGCATCAGTAATTGAAATATTATCAAAGTCATAAGCAATATTCATATCCAGATTTAACTGTATCTACAATTTTATCTTTTTCCCTCTATTTCTTTTTTTTCTTTCAGCAATTAATGCTATGATTGACCCAGATGGAACTCTGGAAGCTCTGAACAACATGGGATTTCCCAGTGCTATCTTGCCATCTCCATCAAAACAGAAGTCCAGTCCTGTGAATAACCACAGCAGCCCGGGTCAGACACCGACACTTTGCCAACCAGAAGCTAGGGTTCTTCATCCTGCTGCTGTTTCAGTCTCAGCTGAATTTGAGAATGCTGAATCTGAGGCTGATTTCAGTATACATTTCAATAGGTTCAACCCTGATGGGGAAGAGGAAGATGTTACAGTACATGAATGACTTTCTCTTGCTTGTTAGAAATAATTACCTGTGGAATGACTAGGAATATTGGAAGCAGCATAGTGTTGATTTATACAAAATAAGAACGCTTGGTCAACTACAATCTTGTTATCTCTGTCTTCTTAATTTTATTTATTTTTTATCTATAATGTGGAGTCATAGTAATCCTTTCAAACCATTTAGGTAACCATTTGATGCACATAGAGGAAAAATCAGATTGTGACAGTTTCACATTTTGTGGTTTTATGATTTTCAAATTGAATTAGATAATTGCATCCTTTCCCTTCATAGATCTTTGTTTTTTTTCTTTAAGCCATGCTGTGACCTACAAGCAAACTAAATACCCAACATTTCTGACCCCCATGTATCCTGTGCCAAGCTGCTCCCTGAAATGGACTTCCTCTTCATCTGTACAGATTTGTTAAACACTTATATTTGCTTCTTAAATAATAGGATTTATATTAGTATTCATTACCATTGGATACAATGACATATTACTCTCCACAGTCAAACTGACCTTTCAAAACAGTCCTTCTTGTGTTCTAAAATTTTCCAACATATATGTGATTTATATAACTTTGTTGCTGCATAAATTTTCTTGGGGTTTATGGAGATGAACTATTATGTTTGCACTAAGATTTGCTGGGAGTGGTAGGTGGACATATCTGTATGTCAGTAAGGACTAACCATCTTTTTTTTTTTTTTTGTATATAGGATATTGATAACTGTATTTGTTTTAACCCCACAGTGTTTTACTCCACTTTCAAAAAGATAAATTTGGCACTTTTTACCATTTTTTTTAATGAAATTAAGATTTTGTCTCATTTTAGGGCAAACAATTAGAAGGATTAAACTAGACAGATAGTTTAGGTGGAGTATATTTTTAAAACTAAGAACATGTATATTGGTCCTGTGTTACCAAGTTTATATGTGACAGTTGAAAAAAATTTTCCCTTGAAATGATTTTTGGCATTAGGAAACTTGGAGAACCAGTAGTCATAAGATTAGTGGATAGTTTCATTCCCAAGCGATGAGTTGCTTCTGTGTGTTTCCCTGTAGGACCCAGTAGTAAATCCTGTCTCAGTCGTGTACATTTATAAGGACCCTGCAAGGCGACAACGACCAAGGCTTTGGGCCTGTGCTAAACAGGAAGCTTATGAAAAGTATCTTCTATAAACTTGTTTTTTCTCCTTCCAGTAAGTTCACATTTGGATAAGTTTAAAAAGAAAGTACTTATCTTTATGTTTCCAGAACACTATAATTTGGGTGTATCTTATTAATTCAGTTAAATATTATTAGTAGACCTTGACCCCATCAGTCTATAAAGGTTAAAACTGCAACTTTTGCAACTTTTATGAAATACTCTTTAATATTTCAGCAATAATCCTGTACTACATTTGTTTTTAAGAAAGTAGCTCTGTTCACTTCAAAACTTTACAGGATTTTTAAAAATCCTGTACTGTTGGGCCAGTTAAAGATGCAAAAAAACTGTTTTGTAGAGATGTAAAAACAAAAGTCTGTTGTATAATGGATCTCATATTTTTCTTTAAATTAAAAAAAAAAAAGGGTAAATGGACTGTTTTCCTTGTAAACCTAAATTCCCAATTCTGTCTAATAAAGGAAGACTGAAAAAATGATTTTAAAGAGCGTGAATGGAAAGATACAATTGCTTTGAAGAAATAAGTGAAACATTAAAACAGGGTCAATCCATGTGAAGAAAATACAACAAAGTAATCACCATTGTTTCCTCTTTGTTTAATGTTTGAGTACTGATTATATCAACATGGAAGTAGAAGGTAAGGAGTTGTTTAGGAAAATATTAGCATCTATTCTACTTACATTATCATTTAAGTGTTTACACAGTTTTGTTCAATTACAAACATTTGGCCTTTTACTATGTTATTTTTATTTTGTATGAATACATTATTCTCCTTATTTATTTTTGTTACCTTTATTACTTATGTTATTTTGTTATGCATTTACAGCTCCATTTTTAAATAAAGTGTTTCTGGAACTTTATGCAGTTGATTGTACATTTTATTTCTTCTACCATCTGGATTGCTAATACTTCATCAATTTATATAATAATTGTATATCATTTTCCAAGGTTTAGCAAAAGAAGAAATTCTTCAGTTTTAATTAATATGTGATAACTGTAAAACTTCATACTATTTTGGACTAAAGAAGAAAATATTTTCTTAGCAAATTATAGCAAATTTAATTCTCTTAGCTTAATACGCTAATGTAATAGGTACATGCACAGCCTTTATTTTTCGCTGGCCTGGAGTCATCAGAAAACTTTATGACAGTGATATATTTGGGGAACAAAAAAGAATTTAAAATACATCTTAAATTTAAGAACTATCCATTTGGACTCATTTTCTTTCATCGTATCATTCGTTCCCAAGAGTCTTGAATATTTCCCTGTTAACAATAATAATAATGTTATCATTCAGCATTCTGTTTCCCGGCCTGACCTTTTTAGGCTTTCCATAATGTGGCTCTTTTTTTATGTCAATGTACACCTGGTACAGACTCTCCACCATGAGTTCCTGACAGTCTGGAGCTTCTTCACCATTCTGTGTACTGCTTCTTCCTCCCCTTCCTTCCTGCTTATGCACATTCCTTCCATTCTTCAGAGTCCCACCGACCTCTTCATAAAGCTTCCCTCACTTGACTGGGCCACAGCAAAGGGCTGCGCCACATACTTACTTTTTCCCCTTCCCTTCCCGCATTATATATACACGTGTTTCTTCCTTCTAAATTAATAATCTCTATTTCCTGGGTATACTGTATTTTTAAATGTCTGTGCTGTTTTGCTTCCTTCATCTGGTTTTGCTTGCCATATATGTCTCTGCCTGACAGGATCCTAACTTTTGAAAGGAAACTAGACTTAGAAGCTTAGGCTCCAGACCCATTCCTCACTACCTAAAAATGTGTTTCTATATCTTCTGATCTGCAGAATGAAAGCATCCTGATATCCAAGTCCCTTCTAATCCAAGTGGTCTATGACTGTGAAATGGTTCTCCTTCCTGTTTTTCTTCAGAAAACCTTCTCTGATTTCTTGCCCTACAAAATCTTCTCTTCACTGTGTTCTCATAACCCCTTGTTATAGCCCAGATCATGTTTATTCAACAACTGTGTACTGAGTGCCTAACACATACATAGGCACTGAGGTTACTGTAGGTGAACAGAAGTAAATGATTGCCTTCACAGACCTTATATTCTAGAATAGGGAAACAGATAACAGAAAATAAAAATTAGTTAAATAAGTTGATGATGTCAGAGGGAGGATCACATTCGCCCTTACATCCCAGTGGATTGTTTACATAGCTCTCTCCCAATAGACAGTTTCTTAAAAGTAAGTGCATACTGCTCAACAAATAATTTAATTAAATACTTTTTATTCAGGTTTCTGGGAACATTCTGTGGTCTGACTTCCAACCTCCCCTTTCCCCTTGGTTCCCCTGTTTGGTGTAGTTAGGCCCATAGTCTCTCTCTCTCTCTTTTTAAAAAAATTTTTTTTTTGGAGCATAGTTGATTTACAATGTTGTGTTAGTTTCAGGTGTACAGCAAAGTGAATCATTTTTACATATACCTGCTCTTTTTTTAGATTCTTTTCCCATATAGGCCATTACAGAGTATTCAGTCCCCTGTGCTATATAGTCGGTTCTTATTATCTGTTTTATATATAGTAGGGTGTATATGTCATCCCCAACCTCCCAATTTGTCCCTGCCCCCCTTATCCCCTGGAAACCATAAGTTTGTTTTCTACACCTGTGACTCTACTTCTGTTTTGTAAGTAAGTTCATTAGTACCATTTTTTTTAAGATTCTGCATATAAGCAATATCATGATATTTGTCTTTCTCAGTCTGACTTACTTCACTTAGTATGATAATCTCCAGGTTCATCCACGTTGCTACAAATGGCATTATTTCGTTCTATTTTATGGCTGAGTAATATTCCATTGTATATATGTACCACATCTTCTTTATCCATTCTTCTATTGATGGACATTTAGGTTGTTTCCATGTCCTGGCTATTGTAAATAGTGCTGCTATGAACATTGGGGTGTGTGTATCTGTTTGAATTATGTTTTTCTCCAGGTATATGCCCAGTAGTGGGATTGCTGGGTCGTATGGTAGTTCTATTTTTAGTTTTTTAAGGAACCTCCATACTGTTCTCCATAGAGGCTGTACCAAGTTACATTCCCACCAACAGTGTAAGAGGGTTCCCTTTTCTCCACATCCCCTCTAGCATTTATCGTTTGTAGACTTTTTGAGGATGGCCATTCTGACTGCTGTGAGGTGATATCTCATTGTAGTTTTGATTTGCACTTCTCTAATAATAAGTGATGTTGAGCATCTTTTCATGTCTTTTTTGGCCATGTGTATGTCTTCTTTGGAAAAATGTCTATTTAGACCTTCCACCCATTGTTTGATTGGGTTGTTTATTATTTTGGTATTGATCTGCATGAGCTGTTTGTATATTTTGGAGATTAATCCCTTGTCAGTTGCTTCGTTTGCAAATATTTTCTCCCATTCTGAGGGTTGTCTTTTCATCTTGTTCATGGTTTCCTTTGCTGTGCAAAAGCTTTTAAGTTTAATTAGATCCCATTTGTTTATTTTTGTTTTTTTATTTTCATTACTCCAGGAGGTAGGTCATAAAAGATCTTGCTGCAATTTATGTCGAAGAGTGTTCTGCGTATGTTTTCCTCTTCAGAGTTTTATAGTATCTGATCTTACATTTATGTCATTAATCCATGTTGTTTATTTTTGTGTATGGTGTTACAGAATGTTTTAATTTTATTTTTTACGTGTAGCTGTCCAGTTTTCTCAGCACCGTTTATAGGAGAGACTGTCTGTTCTCCATTGTATAGTCTTGCCTCCTTTGCCATAGATTAGGTGACCGTATGTGCGTGGGTTTATCTCTGGGCTTTCTATCCTGTTCCATTGAACTATATTTCTGTTTTTGTGCCAGTACCATACTGTTTTGATGACTACAGCTTTGTAGTATAGCCTGAAGTCAGGGAGCCTGATTCCTCCAGCTCCATTTTTCTTTCTCCAGATTGCTCTGGCTATTCGTGGTCTTTTGTGTTCCCATACACTTTGTAAAATTTTTTTGTTCTAATTTTGTGAAAAATACCATTGGTAATTTGATAGGGATTGCATTGAATCTGTAGATTGCTTTGGGTAATGTAGTCATTTTCACAGTATTGATTCTTGCAATCCAAGAACATGGTATATGTCTCCATCTGTTTGTGTCATCTTTTATTTCTTTCATCAGTGTCATAGTTTTCTGAGTACAGGTCTTTGCCTCTTTAGGTAGGTTTATTCCTAGGTATTTTATTTTTTGTTGTGATGGTAAATGGGGTTGTTTCCTTAATTTCTCTTTCTGATCTTCCATTGTTGGTGTATAGGAATGCAAGAGGTGTCTGTATATTAATTTTGTATCCTGCAACTTTACCAAATTCATTGATTAGCTCTAGTCATTTTCTAGTAGCATTTTCATACATAGAAAATCCTAAAGATGCTACCAAAAGGCCCATAGTCTGTTGATTCACCTGAAAGTCACTTTCATTATATCACTAACACTGGATTTTAGATAAGGTATGAGGCAGCTTCTCCAGTGCTGTGCTTCTGCTGCCAGTTCCCTGAGGGACCCCACTAAGCAGCTGAATTCTTGCTGAAGTTGCATGCAAGTTCTCGAAGAAATTAGTCCCAGGCACTCTCTCAATTTAGAGAAATCCATGTTTGCTTTATTTGATTGTTGGAATGACCAGAATAATGGAAGTCCAGCAGAGGAATATCTGAATTCTGCAGCTCTCAATTCAGACTTAACATCTTTCTAGCCTTAGTAAGTTCCCTCCTCCCTCCATTCTTCCAAGTGTGGTTTGTTAGCTTCATACCTCCCCTTCTTGCTTCTTTTCCTGCATCTTGACCATAAGGCAAAGCTCCATACTGGCCCCACTTAATTTGTCTAGCACATATCACTACCTGGAACTGATTTTTGTTGAATATTTGGTATCCTTTTTTAGTATCAGTGTACATACTGAAATGTTCAACAAACATTTGTTAATTGATTATGGTCTTTTTAGACTTATTACTATTGTAACTTTATTGCTGCTGCTGCTGCTACTACTACTGCCACTACTACTGTGAGGTCTAACAAACTGAAGTCTGAAAGTTCTTTAAATTTTGAGGCACAGTATAGTTAGATCTCAAGATGTTAGACATCATGTAGTTCAACCACCTCATCCATATTTGAAGTTTGAGGCTGAAACTCAAACTATTTCATTATAAATAAAATAACTAGTGCTGAGTGAGGGATTATTTTTTGCCAGCCAGTATATTACATGCTTACATGCATTATCTCTCTTAATCCTCACAAAAACTATAATAAGCAAGCTGTTATTATTCATATGTTAAAGGAACTGAGGCTTCCTGAGGTTAAGAAGTGTATTCAGCAGCCCCATTGGGATCTTATCAAGAGCTCTTTAACTTGAAAGTCCGAATTCTTTGTAGCCACCCTCCACTGGCTCTCATGCAGCAGACAACTGGTACAGCCAGACAAGCCAGTGCCCTGTTCCCGCTCTTCAGTGCTTTGTCTCAGGACAGTGACCACAGATCTGAAGAGGTCATTGGGTCCTTCCTCTGCTTCTGGGTAGAACTCCTTGAGCTGGGGATCCTAATAAACTTCTCCAGTGGTAACAAGCATAAGCAATGACCAAATATTAAGAATGTCTTCCTTACATGGAACACAAATCCATTGAGAGAGATAATGAACTGTCTCCTAGAAATCTGGATGTTGAGTTCTTCAGGGAGAACCATGTCAAAGTATGACCTGACTCTGCTCTACTGTTGTTTTAAAGAGACAAAATCCAGGGCTGCAAATATAGAATGGCTGTATCTAGTGAGTCCATATCAGACCTGTGACCAGCGAGCTGCCTCTTAAGCTATTCGTTACAATACTTGTCTCTGAGCAGAGCAAATTGGAGAAAAGGAAATAACCTTTGGACTAACAGAGCATGACCTGACACTTGTAAATAAATTATAAGAGGATCTCCTATGCCAGCTATGAGGGTGGGAGATGTTGGATTTTCCCTGATTGAGAAGAATTTGTCAAATTTGAAATGTGTAAAATTTTTTCTTTAAATTATATATATATATATATATATATATATATACATATATAATAGATATATATATATACATAGTATAATGTACATTTATAATATATATTTTAAAATTTTAGATTATATATACGTATGTGTGTGTGTGTGTGGAGAGAGAGAGAGAGAGAGAGAGTCAGTCCCTCTGTGATTTTTTCCATTGTAGTTTTTGCTCCCAAGTGTCTAGAGCTCTGGCCCTACCCATTTCCCACTTAATCACTTGCTTTTCTACTGTGTCTCCTCAGTAATAAATGGAAACCTTCACAGCCAACACTGTCAGCTATTTTTAGACTTTTATGTTCAACATTTGGAAAAATATGTGAACTTTGCCATGTCTGTTTTTCTATTACCAGTCTGTGCCCATGGTTGTAGTCTACAGTCTTCCCTTCAAGAGAAAAACAAATTTACCTTGAATTCTTAATTGCCCTAGAAAATCTCATAATGTAAACAGCATGAGAAAAAGTAACAGAAAAACGGTACAACCACTTTGGAAATACTTTATAAAGTTAAATATACACCTGCTGTATGACCCAGCCATTCCACTGCTACATATTTACCCAAAGGAAATGAAGACACATGTCCACAAAAACACTTGTAATACAATGATCACAGAAGTTATATTTAGGATTTTTGTGTTGTTTTTGTTTTTTTTAACATCTTTATTGGAATATAATTGCTTTACAATGGTGTGTTAGTTTCTGCTTTATAACAAAGTAAATCAGTTATACATATGTCCCCATATCTCTTCCCTCTTGGGTCTCCCTCCCTCCCACCCTTCCTATCCCACCCCTCTAGGTGGACACAAAGCACTGAGCTGATCTCCCTGTACAATGCGGCTGCTTCGCGCTAGCAATCTATTTTACGATTGGTAGTGTATATATGTCCATGCCACTCTCTCACTGTGTCCCAGCTTACCCTTCCCCCTCCCTGTATCCTCAAGTCCATTCTGTAGCAAGTCTGCGTTTTATTCCCATCTTGCCCCTAGGTTCTTCATGACCTTTTTTTTTTCTTTTTTTCTTTTTTTTTACATTCCATATATATGTGTGAGCATATGGTATTTGTTTTTCTCTTTCTGACTTACTTTGTTCTGTATGACAGACTCTAGGTCCATCCACCTCACTGCAAAAAACTCAATTTCGTTTCCTTTTATGGCTGAGTAATATTCTATTGTATATATCTGCCACATCTTCTTTAACCATTCATCTGTTGATGGACACTTAGGTTGCTTCCATGTCCTGGCTATTGTAAATAGAGCTGCAATGAACATTGTGGTACATGACTCTTTTTGAATTATGGTTTTCTCAGGGTATGTGCCCAATAGTGGGATTGGTGGGCCTTATGGTAGTTCTATTTTTTAGTTTTTTAAGGAACCTCCATACTGTTCTCCATAGTGGCTGTATAAATTTACATTCCCACCAACAGTGCAAGAGGGTTCCCTTTTCTCCACACCCTCTCCAGCATTTATTGTTTGTAAATTTTTTGATGATGGCCATTCTGACTGGTGTGAGGTGATATCTCATTGTACTTTTGATTTGCATTTCTCTAATGATTAGTGATGTTGAGCATCCTTTATACCTCTATATCTTCTTTGGAAAAATTTCTATTTAGGTCTTCTGCCCATTTTTGGATTGGGTTGTTTGTTTTTTTGATATTGAGCTGCATGAGCTGCTTGTAAATGTGTAGAGTAATCTTTTGTTAGTTGCTTCATTTGTAAATATTTTCTCCCATTCTGAGGGTTGTCTTTTCATCTTGTTAATGGTTTCCTTTGCTGTGCAAAAGCTTTTAAGTTTCATTAGGTCCCATTTGTTTGGTTGTGTTTTTATTTCCATTTATGTAGGAGGTGGGTCATAAAGGATCTTGCTGTGATTTATGTCATAGAGTGTTCTGCCTATGTTTTCCTCTAAGAGTTTGATAGTTCCTGGCCTTACATTTAGGTCTTTAATCCATTTTGAGTTTATTTTTGTGTATGGTGTTAGGGAGTGTTCTAATTTCATTCTTTTACATGGAGCTGTCCAGTTTTTCCAGCACCACTTATTGAAGAGACTGTCCTTTCACCACTGTACATTCCTGCCTCCTTTATGAAAGATAAGGTGACCATATGTGCGTGGGTTTATCTCTGGGCTTTCTATCCTGTTCCATTGAACTATATTTCTGTTTCTGTGCCAGTACCATACTGTCTTGATTACTGTAGCTTTGTAATATAGTCTGAAGTCAGGGAGCCTGATTCCTCCAGCTCCATTTTTCTTTCTCAGCATTTTCTTTCTCAAAGCCAATTGCCTTGGCTATTTTCTTTTGTGTTTCCATACAAATTGTGAAATTTTTTGTTCTAGTTCTGTGAAAAATGCCATTTGTAGTTTGATAGGGATTTCATTGAATCTGTAGATTGCTGTAGGTAGTATAGTCATTTTCACAATGTTGATTCTTCCAATCCAAGAACATGGTATATCTCTCCATCTGTTTGTATAATCTTTAACTTGTTTCATCAGTGTCTTATAGTTTTCTGCATACAGATCTTTTGTCTCCTTAGGTAGATTTATCCCTAGCTGTTTTATTCTTTTTGTTGCAATGGTAAATGGAAGTGTTTCCTTAATTTCTCTTTCAGATTTTTCATCATTAGTATATAGGAATGCAAGATATTTATGTGCATTAATATTGTATCCTGCTACATTACCAAATTCATTGATTAGCTCTAGTAGTTCTCTGGTAGAGTCTTTAGGATTCTCTGTGTATAGTATTATGTCATCTGCAAACAGTGACAGCTTTACTTCTTTTCTGATTTGTATTCCTTTTATTTCTTTTTCTTCTCTGATTGCTGTGGCTAAAACTTCCAAAACTATGTTGAATAATAGTGGTGAGAGTGGGCAACCTTGTCTTGTTCCTGATCTTAGTGGAAATGCTTTCAGTTTTTCATCATTGAGAATGATGTTGGCTGTGGGTTTGTCAAATATGGCCTTTATTATGTTAAGGAAAGTTCCCTCTATGCCTACTTTCTGCAGGGTTTTTATCATAAATGGGTGTTGAATTTTGTCAAAAGCTCTTGCTGCATCTATTGAGATGACCATATGTTTTTTATCCTTCAATTTGTTAATATGGTGTATAACATTGATTTGCGTATATTGAAGAATCATTCCATTCCTACAGTAAACCCCACTTCATTATGGTGTATGATCCTTTTAATGTGCTTTTGGATTCTGTTTGCTAGTATTTTGTTGAGGATTTTTGCATCTATGTTCATCAGTGATATTGGCCTGTAGTTTTCTTTCTTTGTGAAATCATTATTTGGTTTTGGTATCAGAGTGATGGGGGTCTCATAGAATGAGTTTGGGAGTGTTCCTCCCTCTGCTATACTTGGAGGAGTTTGAGAAGGATAGGTGTTAGCTCTTCTCTAAATGTTTGATAGAATTCGCCTGTGAAGCCATCTGGTCCTGGACTTTTGTTTGTTGGAAGATTTTTAATCACAGTCTCAATTTCAGTGCTTGTGATTGGTCTGTTTATATTTTCTGTTTCTTCCTGGTTCTGTCTCGGAAGGCTGGCTTTTCTAAGAATTTGTCCATTTCTTCTAGGTTGTCCATTTTATTGGCATATAGTTGCTTGTAGTAATCCCTCATGATCCTTTGTATTTCTGCAATGTCAGTTGTTGCTATTCCTTTTTCATTTCTAATTCTATTGATTTGAGTCCTCTTCCTCTGTTTCTTGATGAGTCTGGCTAATGGTTTATCAATTTTAGTTATCTTCTGAAAGAATCAGCTTTTAGTTTTATTGATCTTTGCTATTGTTTCCTTCATTTCTTTTTCATTTATTTCTGATATGATCTTTATGACGTCTTTCCTTTGGCTAACTTTGGGGTTTTTTTGTTCTCCTTTCTCTAATTGCTTTAGGTGTAACATTAGGTTGTTTATTTGAGATGTTTCATGTTTCTTAAGGTAGGATTGTATTGCTATAAAATTCCCTCTTAGAACTACTTTTGCTGCATCCCATAGGTTTTGGGTCATTGTGTTTTCATTGTCATTTGCTTCTAGGTATTTTTTGATTTCCTCTTTTGATTTCTTCAGTGATCTCTTGGTTATTAAGTGGTGTACTGTTTTGCCTCCATGTGCTTTTTTTTTTTTTACAGATTTTTTTCCTGTAATTGATATCTCATCTTATAGCGTTGTGGTTGGAAAAGATACTTGATATGATTTCAATTTTCTTAAATTTACCAAGGCTTGATTTGTGACCCAAAATATGATCTATCCTGGAGAATATTCCATGAGCACTTGAGAAGAAAGTTTATTCTGTTGTTTTTGGATGGAATGTCCTATAAATATCAATTAAGTCCATCTTGTTTAATGTATCATTTAGAGCTTGTGTTTCCTTATTTATTTTCATTTTGGATGATCTGTCCATTGGTGAAAGCGGGGTGTTAAAGTCCCCTACTATGATTATGTTACTGTCAATTTCCCCTTTTATAGCTGTTAACATTTGCCTTATGTATTGAGGTGCTTCTATGTTGGGTGCATAAATATTTACAATTGTTATATCATCTTCTTGGATTGATCCCTTGATCACTATGTAGTGTCCTTCTTTGTCTTTTGTAATAGCCTTTACTTTAAAGTCTATTTTGTCTGATATGAGAATTGCTACTGCAGCTTTCTTTTGATTTCCATTTGCATGGAATATCTTTTTCCATCCCCTCACTTTCAGTCTGTATGTGTCCCATGTCTGAAGTGGGTCTCTTGTAGACAGCATATATATGGGTCTTGTTTTTGTATCCATTCAGCCAGTCTATGTCTTTTGGTTGGAGCATTTAATCCATTTACATTTAAGGTAATTATCGATATGTATGTTCCTATTCCCATTTCCTTAATTGTTTTGGGTTTGTTATTGTAGGTCTTTTCCTTCTCTTATGTATCCTGCCCGGAGAAGTTCCTTAACATTTGTTGTAAATCTGGTTTGGTGGTGCTAAATTCTCTTAGCTTTTGCTTGTATGTAAAGGTTTTAATTTCTCCATCAAATCATAATTAGATCCTTGCTGGGTAGAGTTATCTTGGTTGTAGGAATGTGGGGTGAGCCTGCGGTGGCAGAGGCCAGCATGACGTTGCACCAGCCTAAGGCGCGCCATGTGTTCTCCTGGAGAAGTTGTCCCTCATCACGTCCCTGGGACACTGGCAGTGGCGGGCTGCAGAGGCTCCAGGGAGGGGCGGTGTGGGTCATGACCTGTCCTTCCTTTCACACAGGCTTCTTGGTGGTGGCAGCAGCAGCCTTAGCGTCTCATGCCCGTCTCTGGTGTCCACGCTGATAGCCGCGGCTCGTGCCCATCTCTGGAGCTCCTTTAAGCAACGCTCTTAATCCCCTCTCCTCGTGCACCAGGAAACAAAGAGGGAAGAAAATGTCTCTTGCCTCTTCAGCAGCTCCAGACTTTTCCCTGGACTCCCTCCCGTCTAGCTATGGTGCACTAGCCCCCTTCAGGCTGTGTTCACACAGCCAGTCCTCTCCCTGGGATCCAACTGAAGCCCGAGCCTCAGCTCCCAGCCCCGCCCACCCTGGCGGGTGAGGAGACAAGCCTCTTGGGCTGGTGAGTGCCAGTCGGCACCGATCCTCTGTGCGGGAATCTCCCCCCTTTGCCCTCCTTACACCTGTTGCTGTTCTCTCCTCCGTGGCTCTGAAGCTTCCCCCCTCCACCACCCGCAGTCTCCGCCCTCAAAGGGCCTTCCTAGTGTGTGGAAACCTTTCCTCCTTCACAGCTCCCTCCCACTGGTGCAAGTCCCATCCCTATTCTTTTGTCTCTGTTTTTTCTTTTGCCCTACCCAGGTACGTGGGGAGTTTCTTGCCTTTTGGGAGGTCTGAGGTCTTTTGCCAGTGTTTAGTAGGTATTCTGTAGGAGTTGTTCCACGTGTAGATGTATTTCTGATGTATTTGTGGGGAGGAAGGTGATCTCCACGTCTTACTTCTCCACCATCTTGAAGGTCTCTCCCAGAAGCTATATTTATAATAGCCAGAAACTGGAAACATACTAATGTTCACCAATAGGTAAATAGTGATACTACATTCATAAAATGAGATTCTGTTCAACAATAGAAAGGAACAAACTACTGAAACAATCACAGACCAATTTCAAACTCATGTTGAGCTAAAGAAGCTGACACAAACCGGTACATACTTTATAATTCAATTTATGTGAAATCCTAGAGAAAGCAAAACATCTGTAATACAGAGAACAGATCAGAGCTTGTAATGGGTAGGAGTGGGGGTAAAAGAGGAAATTGACTACAAACAAGCACAAGAGAGTTTTTGGCATGGTGGTAGTTAAAGGGTGAATACATTTGACAAAACTCATCAGACTGTACACTTAAAAAGGTGCTTTTCAATTGTATGTAAATTATTTCTCAAAGTTGATCTATGTTAGAAAGTCATGAATATTTCCCTATAACTTTGGTGCATGTAATTACTTTCTCAAATTGTTTTTTATGCGCATCTCTTTCCTGCCTTCCTACACTGATTCTTAGCTCTCCAACAAGTCCTCATACTAGGACGTGTTGCTGTCACCTCTCCAAATCTGCTGCCACCCACTCTGGGGTCAATCTGGAACTAAGCAACCTGCTAAAACTTTAAGGGTTGGGATTGACTTCTTTAGATAAAAACAATCAACGGTTGTGAAGAAATATGATTGAACTGAAGTCCTTATCATTTAGCTCCTGACAGAAATAAGTGCGCTAAAACTCTGCCCAGCTCAGGTTCTGTGGTTTGTTACCATGTTGGAGAGATCTGCAGCTTCCAGTGAAGAGACACCACACCACCAGCAGAGACAGGCACTGTGCTGGGTATTTGACATACATTCAGTCATTTATTTTTTAAATATTTATTTGATCATCTAGGAATGAATACAATGCTTCCCTTAAGGAGATGAAGACTCAAAGTATACCAGAGGAGACAGACAAATAATTTCAATACAGTTTATGAAAATGTTTTCAGTCCAGATTGCTCTCCTATTTCTAGCACTAGGCTTGAAGACTGACCAAACTGGTGTTGAATAAATTCTTGTTGAATGGATGAGTGGATGGATGGATGGGTGGGTGGATGGGTAGATAAAAAAGGAGCAAGCTGAATTCTAATCTCAATTGTACTTGAACCAGAATTATGCATTTGATTTGAAGGGAGGGGCTTCAAGAAGCCCCACTAAGAGATCCTATTCAAGCCATATGGGCCCTTTTTGTGGGTTTCTTTCTAGATATGTAAATTTCCTGCAGAATCATTAATTTCCTAGGAATTAAGTGGTCCTCTAGGATGCTTACTTGAAGGAGAAGCCAACATTCCTAAAGAACACTAAGCGCTGGCAGTGCTAGGTGAAAGGGCAGATAAAGGGCCAGCAGGAGCCAGGGAGGCAATCTTCACTCACCCACAGCTCACTGAGAATAGTCAAGAGGGAAGGGGAGCTTCATTTTCTTTTGACATTTCTAAGCACATACCCCCAGATCAGACCTCAGGCCTTCAAAGCAGACTGCCGCATTTGCCTGGTAGTCTCTGTGAACACCTTTGTTTTATGCTGTTTTTTCAGAGATGGGATTTATGGAAGTGTTTGCTGTGCCTGCCAACAGTGGAAAACTGGCCAAGACCTGAGTGGGAAATACTTCCACCCAGGTTGCACTACCTGTTTGGAAGCAAATATAAATTTCAGAAAAATAGCCAGAATCCAAGGGTATTGGAGACTGTAGCTTGGATGGGGAAACTGACATTAGTAGCAAGTATCTGTTCTTCTCAAGAGAAATGGTATGTCCTAACCCATTAGATCTCTGAATTTTCCATATTTTACTTCTTAAGAGAAAGAGCTCACTAAAAGTAGTCAGTGTAAGAGAAAATGGGCCAGACAATGGAAAATTATTTGGCCATTAAAAAGAAATGAAGTAATAATACATGCTGCAATATGATTGAACCTTGAAAACATTATGCTAAATGAAAGTAGCCAGTCACAATAGACCATATATTGTATGATTCCATTTATGTGAAATATCCAGAATAGATAAATATAGAGAGACAAAAAGTAGACTAGGGGTTGCCTATGGTTGGAATGGAGGGATGGAAGGATTGGAGAGTTATAGCTAAATGGTACAGAGTTTCTTCTGGGGTGACGAAAATGTTTAAAATTGATTGTGGCAATGGTTGCACAACTGTGTAAATATATTAAAAACCACTCATTGTGTACTTTAAATAGTTGAATTATATCTATTATCTGTATCTATATAAAATAGATATGTGAATAAAGTTATTTCCAAAAAAGAAGAATTAAAAGTGATATTATTACTACTTTCTACTACTATTAGGAGAAGGAGGTGAGGAGGAGGAGAGGAAATGTAAAGTCAGGTGAAGGTGCAACTGATTGCTCTAGAAGTGACAAGTTTTGCACCTATTAGCATTCCTCCTTGCCTATAGATGTCTGTACTCTACATTTTCCTTTGTATTTGTTTTAAAATCTTATTGGTTCCCTCATTAAATAACGAGTTAAATAAAATCTTTGACATGTGTGTGTTCTTTTTAAAAAACAGAAAATGGGATATTTCTTATGAAGATTTTTAGTTTACCAAAACGAGTTGTACTGGGAGAACTGGAAGCCAAGACACACATAAAGAGTCAATACTGTATCAGTCTAAAATGAACAACTATTATGTGCTGACACTGTGCTAGGTCCTTTAGTACTTCATTTAATCTTCACAACAGCCCAGAATTATAGATAAGAATTACTCATCCCATTTTACAGAAAGAGCAGAGGATGAGTCAAATAAGGGCCTCTAGATTACAAAGTAAGTGTGAGTCAGATTTGAACTCAGGTCCAACTGACTTTTTCAATCCTCCTTATTTTCAGTCATGAGGAGACAAAATAGTATAAATGCAGTAGAAAACCACTCAGTGGAATTAGAAATCTGCAACTAAATTTAATGTAGTTTTGGCTTTGGGCAAGTGATTTCAATTCTCACCTCACTTTCATTGTCTGTAAAATGGAGTAGGGAGGTTGACTAGCTGATCTCTGATGTATTTTCCTGCTACATTTGTTTGTATTCTGTGACCTTCAGATACTTCACTCTTTGCTCTCTTCCTCAGATTTGAGGCAGAAACATATTTTGCTGTCTTTACAGTAATCCTGCCTCTCTTCCTGTTCCCTTAATAAATGATTGGCCAGATGCTCACTCTTGCATTCGTATGTTATTCTTCCTTAAGCTGCGTAATATTTTGCTCATTTCACTTTTGCCCACACAAAGATTGCCAGTGACTTGGCCTAGTGATGATGGTACCACTTCCTGGAAAAAAAGCCTAGCATTTACTGAACCCCTTCTATACACCAGGCACTACTGACCAGGGCAGTATTTTGAGAGTTTGTTTTCCATCATATTTCTCCCTTTGGCCACAATTGCTCATAGTCTCTGGGGAGGAGAGAAAGCAAAACTCAACTGTAATTCTCTCTGGCTTTGAGGTTTTAGAGACCAAAGCCCTTACGGGAATACATATGACTTTTAGAGAAGTGAAACAAAGCAGATTCTCAGAATTTAGTTGGAATTCCAAAAGAGAAGGATTTCTTCCATCCTAGAAAATGAGGACCTCTGTCTCCAGAGAGAAGGGGAGAACCCGCTATAGCTTCAGAGCAGTGCCACTGCGAGGCAGCTGCATCCCTGAAGAAAAACTGTGGGATGTGTGTCTGGGCAATTCGGACTGTGGACAGCTTGGAAAGTTCCCCTTGACTTGCTTGCTGCACGGAAGCAGCAGAAGACCAACAGGCCAGGTTCCCAGGACAGTAGGCCTCTCAGGGGTGACTTCTGCGGTCAGCTTGACACAGTGTGGAATTGAAGATGAATCTGGCCTCTGTACCCCAACACCAAATTAAATCTTAGAGACAGAGTTTTGGGTGAAGTAGAAAAGAATAGCTTTATTGCTTTGCCAGACAAAGGGGGCCACAGTGGGCTAATGTCCTCACTGTGTGTCCCGACCTGGAGGGGCGTAGTGAGTTTTATAATAGTGGTTCAAAGAGGGTGTGATCAGATCATGGATATTCTTCTGATTGGTTGGTGATGCAGTAAGTGGGCATCAGCATCATCAACCTTGTGGTTCCAACCAGTCTGGGGTCTACACGCTTGTGGGCAGCATAGAGTTAACTTCTCCCACCAGGTGGGGGTTTCAGTATCTGCAAAACAGCTCAAAGAGAGTGTTATGTATATCCCTTGAGGGGGGAACAAGGACCCTGTTCCAAGGCTGCATTGTTGTTGTTGTTGTTTTTAATTTTTGTTTTATATAGGAGCAAAGTTGATTAACAATGCTGTGTTAGTTTCGGGTGTACAGCAAAGTGAATCAATTATACATATACATGTATCTATTCTTTTTCAAATTATTTTCCTATTTCGGTTATTACAGAGTATTGAGCAGAGTACCCTGTGCTATATAGAAGGTCCCTGTCGGTTATCTATTTTAAATATAGCAGTGTGTACATGTTAATCCCAAACTCCAAATCTATCCCTCCCAACCACACTTCCCCACTGGTAACCATAAGTTCGTTCTCTAAGTCTGTGAGTCTGTTTCTGTTTTGTAAATAATTTCATTAATACCATTTTTTAAAGATTCCACATATAAGCAATATCATATGATATTTGTCTTTCTCTGTCTGACTTACTTCACTTAGTAAAATAATCTCCAAGTCCATCCATGTTGCTGCAAATGGCATTATTTCATTCTTTTTTATGGCTGAATAATATTCCATTGTATATATGTACCACATCTTGTATATATGTATACAAGGTGTGGTACATATATGTATACACATTGTATATATGTACCAAATGTCTGTCAGTGGACATTTAGGTTGTTTCCATGTCCTGGCTATTGTAAATAGTGCTGCTATGAATATTGGGGTGCATGTATCTTTTTGAATTATGGTTTTCTCTGGGTATATGCATAGGAGCAGGATTGCTGAGTCATATGGTAGTTCTATTTGTAGTTTTTTAAGGAACCTCCATACTGTTCTCCATAGTGGCTGTACCAATTTACATTCCCACCAACAGTGCAAGAGGGTTCCCTTTTCTCCACATCCCCTCCAGCATTTATTGTTTGTAGACTTTTTTTTTTTTTTTTTTTTTTTGCGGTACACATGCCTCTCACTGTTGTGGCCTCTCCCGTTGCGGAGCACAGGCTCCAGACAGGCAGGCTCAGCAGCCATGGCTCATGGGCCTAGCCACTCCACGGCATGTGGGATCTTCCCAGACTGGGGCATGAACCCATGTCCCCTGTATCATCAGGTGGACTCTCAACCACTGTGCCACCAGGGAAGCCCTGTTTGTAGACTTTTTGATGTTGGCCATTCTGACTCGTGTGAGGTGATATCTTATTGTAGTTTCGATTTACATTTCTTTACTAATTAGTGATGTTGAGCATCTTTTCATGTGCCTCTTGGCCATCTTTATGTCTTCTTTGGAGAAATGTCTATTTAGGTCTTCTGTCCATGTTCTGATTGGGTTGTTTGCATTTTTTATATTGAGCTGCATAAGCTGTTTGTAAATTTTGGAGACTAATTTTGTTGGTCACATTGTTTTGCCAATATTTTCTCCCATTCTGAGGGTTGTCTTTTCATGTTCTTTATGGTTTCCTTTGCTGTGTAAAAGCTTTTAAGTTTAATTCGGTCCCATTTGTTTATTTTTGGTTTTGTTTCCATTACTCTAGGAGATGGATCGAAGAAGATATTGCTGCAACTTATGCCAAAGAGTGTTCTGCTTGTGTTTTCCTCTAAGAGTTTTATAGTATCTGGTCTTACATTTAGGTCTTTAATCCATGTTGAGTTTATTTTTGTGTATAGTGTTAAAGAATGTTCTAATTTTATTTTTTACATGTAGCTGTCCCATTTTCCCAGCACCATTTATAAAGACTGTCTTTTCTCCATTGTATAGTCTTGTCTCCTTTGTCATAGATTAATTGACCATATGTACGTTGGTTTATCTCTGGGCTTTCTATCCTGTTCCATTGATCTATATTCCCATTTTTGTGCCAGTACCATACTGTTTTGATGACTATAGGTTTGTAGTATAGTTTCACATCAGGGAGTCTGATTCCTCCAGCTCCATTTATCTTTCTCAAGATTACTTTGGCTATTTGGGATTTTTTTGTGTCTCCATCCACATTTTAAGGGTTTTTTTGTTCTAGTTCTGTGAAAAATGTCATTGGTAATTTCTTGACTGTTCTTCCCTTGTCTCCACAACACTACCCGTCCCTAATTAGCAACTGTTTGAACCTGCTCATTGAAACTCAGGGAAGGTCATGGAGGCTGAATGAAGCCTATTTCCTGAAATCAAGAAATAGGGGACACAGAAAGGCTTTTGTGCCTAGGAGCCCCACAGGGTCCTGATCAGTTTCAGAATTCTGTAGACTATCCTTGGTAGGAGCAGAGCCAGGGTTTGAGCCCAGGTCAGTTCCTCTGGGACAGTCCAGACAATTATTAATTTGCCCCTTTCACTCCCCAAAGTGTCTCTATTTATAACAAATTAAATGTACATCCAGTTTTGTCACCCAATAGCCTGGGCGTCACTTCCTTCAGCTTCACTCTCAAAAGCTAGGAGCCAGAGGAGAGAGGTGAGCACCCATCCAGCCTCCACGCTGCTGACCAAGGGCTGGAGGGGTGGCGGTGGCAGCATGTGGCCCCCTCTCCGTGGCCAAGCAGGCTGGGAAAGCCTCGGGAAGCCTGCATCCTTGGGTCAGTCTGTGAAGGATGCAGGAGAGGGTGAAGAGTATTTCTCTTCAGTAGGATCCCTGGGAGGTTGGTGCTTCTGCCATGGGTGGAATACGTTTTGTGGGCCTGAAGCTTAGACTGTTTATGGGGCCATTCTGAAGGCAAGGAACACAAAATTACAAATATAAAATTTGGCACTTAAGTGAATATTTATTTAGAATGAGATGACATTTAGATGACATTTATTTAGAATGAGATGCAACTACTTACAAGTTTCAAAAGCTGTAAAAATGCCACAACATTGTTGTTGAACCCAAGTTCATATGCCTGAGGCGCAGTGAAGCCAAAGAGACTGAAAAGTGGAGTTTGGAACAGAACAAGGTTTATTGCAGGGCCAAGCAAGGAGAACAGAAAAGGCAGCTCATGCTCAAAAAAGCCCCAACTGCTGGATGGTTTTCAGGGAAGAGTTCTTATAGGCAAAATTTGCGGGGAGGGCTGTAGAGTATTTGGCCTTCCTCTGATTGGTTGTTGGTGGGGTAACAGGGTAGGGTTCCAGGAATCTCAGTCATCAGCCTTCAGGTTCCAACCAGTCTGGGGCCTATGTCCTGGCTCAGCCTGAAAGTATCATCCTCCACCTGGGTGGAGGCCTTAGTTCCTGTAGAATGCAGAGATGTGTATCAGATTGTTATGTATATCCCTTGAGGAGGATATGCTTTTCATTTGTTTCCTTTGTTTCCTCATTCCCCTAACTAGTAGCTATTTGAATCTGTGCTTTGGAACTTAGGGAAGGTCTAAGAGGCTGAAACCTTTTTCCTACAAACTAGAAACCAGGGACATGGAAAGGTTTTTGTACCCAGGAGGGCCCTGCAGTGTCCTGCTTGGTTTCAACATCGCCAAATCCAGAAAAAGAAACCTCTATAATATTTTTTTCCTTGCATTTCTGGGCTTTATTCTCTTTGATGGCCTCTACATGTGACGACAGTCTTGTAATATCACTTTCTACCAAGAGAATAGAAAGATATTTGTCTTTCCTCTAGCATGGTTGATCAAGTTTGCTTTTTGATAGTTGGGTGCACAAAACAAGAGACTTCATACATTGGTGGACTTGCTGTTTATAGTATTGCTGTTAAGTTTGTGCCATATAAGCACAGAAATTCTGATGAATTCTATGTTTTTGCTATTCCCATGAAAAAGAAAACCAATTAATGGTACACTTATAATTGTTTATGCTGCATTCACAAACATATTCGTGATAGGAGAGAACTTCAATTTTTGACTAGGCATCAATGAAAACCTCTTTTCCTGCTTATACACGATTATACATCAGATAATGGAAAGGGTGTTTCCATAGACCAGCTTCTAGCTCCACGCATTGAAGACCTTGTTTCTCTCCACTAACCACATACTGCCTGTATGGGGTGCTTTTGGGCACTTTCCTATCATGTCTGCACTATCAGGTTACACCGTGCAGGTTGAGTTCACCTTGCAGGTTGAGTTGGCAGCAGTGGCTGGTAGGAAGGTTTCAAGAGACCATTCCTACACTGGAAAAGGTAGCAACAGCTTAACTGCACCAAGAGATTGTGAACCACATAATTATATGCCACTAAACCCATACAAAATACATCCCCAAATCAAATTTCCTTTATCTGGATCTCATGCCCATGATCATTCTGATGTCACCTGACAGCAAGTTAAATGTTGTCAGAGGGGGATTCATAATGAAAAGAGACAGTAGCCTTAACCAATTGCAAATTTTATACAAAACATATGAACCTGTCCACACATGGCTAAGTCCATCCGGGACTTTGGAAGGGGCTGATGCAAGTGAAGGGCCTTGAAAAACAAGTTTCTTTGGATTCACTGTAAATCAGCTGTGAACTCCCCATGCCTCTCTAGCCAGAGCACTTCAGCCCTCTGGAAATGTATGAGATTTTCTATTCATTCAAGAAGTATTTATTGAACATTACTTATCTCAGGCACTGTGGTTGGCACTGGAGTACAGCATTAAGGACCTGCTGTTCCAAAAGTTCCTGACCTTTTGGAACTTTCTGGGCTACTGCACATTGAAGATAGTTTCCTAGCCCAGCAACAGCCCTGACACATAATTGTCAGAGTTCACAAAGCAATGCAGGGGTTTGTGGAGCTGGAGAGAAACTTCTGCATGTTGGGGCTTCTTGTCTCCTCACCATTCTTCTCCCCCCACCTCCACTCAATCACTCAACAGTTTCTGGGATCAAATCTCACCTTATCTCTAGTCACTGTCTTAAGTTTTCTGCAGGCTACAAGGGTAGGTCCCCTTTGAAAATCTTCAGGGAGGTGAGTGATATATGCATTGACTTGACATGCCTGCATTTTATATTCATAATCTATATCCAGTGGATCAGCAGATACTGTCCCCAGGGTCCTCCTAAACTTAAGTTCTGACTTTCAAGCTATTGCCTCTTATTATATCCTGAGGGAGAGAGGAATCCACAAGAAGATATATTTTAAGATATTTTGTCCTGGCTTTTTAGCTCCAGCAATATCAGCCAGATATAAAATCCTGCTCCCTTTTAGTGTCTAGAAACATTGGATAAAACATAACATTTTTGGGCTTCCCTGGTGGCGCAGTGGTTGAGAGTCCGCCTGCCGATGCAGGGGTACGCGGGTTCGTGCCCTGGTCTGGGAAGATCCCACATGCCGCGGAGCAGCTGGGCCAGTGAGCCATGGCCACTGAGTCTGCGCGTCCGGAGCCTGTGCTCCGCAACGGGAGAGACCACAACAGTGAGAGGCCCGCGTACTGCCAAAAAAAAAACCCAAAAAACAAAAAAACATAACATTTTTCATTTAATTTTAATTTTAAAGCATAACTGAATTCAAAAATTCCCAGGGGCCAGAATTAAAAAGGAAACTGAAATACAGAGCTGATTCTGTGATCTTGCTGAGAGACTGCTGTCACGGCTTCTTGGTGCCCAGAAGGCTTGGGCTTTATTTCATGCAAAGAGAGGAAATGAGCCTTGTAGTGTGCGTGTGTGAGTGGTAGGCGGTCAGAACTGCAATTGTCACATGAGCCACCTCAGGCAAAATGTGACTGGGCATGAGAAAGGGGCAATGTGTGAGGAAGAAAGAGGGTTTTTTTCCAGAAATCTGAGTTCAGATCCTCAGATATATAAATCACAGTGAATCTCAAGCCTGATACATTTTTCTTTAGTACCTGGTTACACTGTAGTGAAATTGTAGAACACAAAAGTCAAAGAGAAAATTTTAGAATTAATTAAAGAGAAAGAGAAAAAATTTTTTTAAACCAAGGACTACAACTAGACTTCTCAACAGCAACAAAAGCTAGAATGCAGGGAACTGATATACTGTTTATGGGTGCATATTTGTTCAGAAGAAGAATAAAAGCATATGTGGAAATGACACATACTAATTTCTGAATCAAGTTATCCCTGAGGATGGAGAGAAGAGGAAGGGGATGGACATTGGGTGGGCCTTTAGCTGGGCTGTAATATTTTATTAAAATGTAACATTTTTGTTTGCTAAAATAATGAGTTCAAAGCAATTAAGATAAAGTATTAATAACTGTCTCATCTTGATGGTATGCCATAGAATTTGTTATCTTTTGTGCTTTTTCGTATGCCTGAATTGTTTCAAGTTTAAAAAAAAAGTGTTTTAAGATATTTTTCCTTGCCCTCTCTTATCTGATTTATGCTTTAAGAATGTCAGTCAGTTAAAAGATTGAAATTGATACTGAATTTCTGGCATGTCTAACAAGGAGAGTAATTCATCAGATTTACTTATCATACACTTGAAGGAGACAGAATGTAAAAAGAATTGACTTGGCACCAAACTGCTCTTCTGAAACTGAGCTAGCATTGCTGAGAAGGGCAAAATCCATTAAGTGCAACACTGGCTCATGCAATTAGACACTGGGGCTTGTGTCCAACATGCAGGCCTCTGTATCTCCTGCCTTCTATCCAGGAAAGTTTATACACAATGGAGATCTGAATACATACTGGAATTACTAAAAAAGATTTTAGAATTTCATTTTTCCGAGTTTGTTTGTTTGTTTTAAATACAATGGTTCTTCCTTCAATGACTTAGCTGTTGTCTTCCCTTAGTTGCAGAGGCTAGACGAGAGGATTTCTCCAGTCTCTTGATAATCTATCACAAGATTACTTAACATAATTGCCTATTTTGTTGCCTTAATTAGCTTCCAGGATTTTCTAATTTTGGCAAGTGTTTCTAGAAGATGGGAGTGAAGGATTAGGGAGAGTGAAACAGGGAAGGAGGGAAAGCTAATAATGAGGCATTCTCAGGTCTTCTCTCTTATAGGGAACTGGGGATTGATTCCACAAGGTAATCAATGTATGACCAAGTCATAATGGTCTTGATAGAGAAAGGAAGTTGTTTGGGGGCATGTTGAGTTGAAAACTGGAAGGTAATTTTATGCTGTTTCCACAATACACTCCCAGGATCCCAAAGGCATAGAAAGAATCAGAATGTGCCTGAGCCAGGGAGGAGAAAGGAGACTAGAATGTGTTGAATATCCACCTGGTGCCAGGCATTGCACGCACAATGTCACACTTCATTCTCCCCAGACTTGGTCAGGTGAACTTACCATTGTATCTTACAGAAATGGAAGCAGAGTCTCATGAAAATGAGCAGCTTGCCCACGTCATGTGGTCCAGTGGAACATTGTTTCTCACTTCCAGGCCTGTGACTCAAAGTGTGTCCCCACTGCTACTGACCACACAGGACCGGCTCTCCGTCTGTGCTCTGCTGCTCCTCAGGGCATGGAGCACGGGGCTCAGCAGTAGCTGGCCTCAGTGTTGTCTGGTCCTGAGGGTCTGGGACCAGACCTGGTGGCCAGCTGGTATGGGACAGCTTCCAACCAAGGTCACAGGGCATTATGTCATTTCTGATTTTATCTGAGTCACCAAAAGATCTTATGTTGCTCAAGGAATTCTACAGGGATTTATCTCAGAATGAAGTAGATTGGAATGAAAAACTATCCTATCAAAGGAAGAAAAAAATTCAATAACTTCAGTGTTGCCAAATTGTAGTTTTTGATACCTTGGGTCTTGAGACTCTGGTATAATTTATTTGGTGTGTTTCATCCCAAAGCAGCCAGCTGGCCTCTTTTATGAGAACACCACCGTGAATCACAGCAGACACAGCAACTGTGAGACCATTTTCTATCCCATGTTTGAGTTTGTGGAGCTCTGCCATGTACATTTATCACTGGAGGCTCATAACAGCCCTGTGGACATGTGTGATTACCCCACTGTACAGATGAGGAGAGACAGAATGTACTAGTGACCTTCCCAAGGTCAGAGAGCTTCTGGTACCAGTGGGCATTCTAAGACACCGGACGGACGATAGAAATGTGAGCCCTGCTTGACCCAGAGTGGAGTGGAACTCTGTCTATGTACCCTGCAGACTTTTCAGATTGAACCTGTTTTAAATTAAACCCAGATTTCCCAGTTTACACTAAACCTGCTCCCCTCTAGCCTTGCCACCTCAGGGCGACTCCATCCTTCCAGTTGCCCAGGCAAATAAACAAACAAACAAAATCACTGGAGTCATCCTTGCCTCTCTTCTTTCTCTCACACCCACATCCAGTGTCCTACAAAATCCTATTGACTTTACCTTGAACATACCCAGAATCTGACCACTTCTCACCACCTCTCCAGCTCTCTCCCGGGCTGAGTCACCTTCACCACTTGCATGGATTCTTGCAGTGACCTCTCAGGTGGTCTCCCTGCTTCTCACTGGCCTCAGTGCAATAGCCAGAGATCTTTTTAAGATATGACATAGGTTGTAAGTCAGATCAGATATTTCTCTGCTCATCACCCAGCACTGGCTCTCATTTCACTCAGCACAAAAGCTCACATTCTTACAGTGACTACAGAGTCTTGTCTGTTTGCTCCGACCCCATTACCTGATCATCTCCACTCCTACTATGCTCTCCTTCCTATTCCACTCCAGCCACACAGACCTCTGTACTGTTCCTCCAGAATCCTGGGCATGTTCTTACTGCAGGGTCTTCACACCAGATGTTCTGTCTCCTTGGAATGCTCTGTCCTCAGATTGCACTTGGCCAGCTCCCTCATTCCTTCAAATCTGTGCTTCTCACTGAAGACTACCCTGAGAGCTCTTTAATACTGCATCATACTCTATACTGTTGCATCTGATCCACTGTACCCTGTTCTACTATTTTTTCTATAATCCTTATTTCCTTCTGTATTATTATATAATATTATAATAGGTAGCAGATAAACTGTATTATTATCCAAATATGTTCTATGATGCTCTCTGGAGAGGATTATACCTCCCCCAGCCCATTGACTTGACTACATGACTTGCTCTGATTAATGACATGTGAGCAGAGGTGCAACATTGTACGAGAAATGCCTGGCACCAGGGGGGTGTTCAACACATTCTAGTCTCCCTTCTCCCCACTGGCTCCACCCCTGGCTCAGGTGCATTCTAGTTCTTTCTCTACCTTTGGGATCCTAAGAGTGTATTGTGGAAACAGCATAAAATTACCTTCCAGTTGTCAAAAGTTTTAGGAACAAGCATGTGGTCTACAATTTTTTTTTAATCCTGTCATGACATTTTTTGCAATTGACTTCTTTCACTTAGCAATAATATTTTTGGAGTCAGTCTTTTTGTTTTTGAGTTCATAATATTGTGTCTTTTCATTGCTACTTCAACAGGCTGGGTCAAAAGGGAAGGAAATGTGCAGCAGAACTGCAGCTAACCAGCAATCGTCAGACAGCATCAGTCAGAAGGGAACCTTTGTCGTGGAAGCCATTAAAATTTTGGAAGAGTTTGTCTCTCCTGACTGACTCACATCTCTTTTGCTCAATGATGTATCACAAGCACCTAGAAAGAATTTAGCATGTAGTTTAATAAATATTTGAATGAATATTGAGGAATGTCATTTAAGGAGTGCTAAGGATATTTTTGATCCCCAAATATTCTTCCCCTCCCTGGTTTCTGAAGGCTGAAACTTTATTACTATACATGTACATTTTAGGTTAAGCATTTTTACTCAAACATTTTAAAAATTATGCTATAATTGATTTTATTAATATTTTTAATACAAATGATGTATTAACACCAATAAGGGCAAAGAAAATACTTGGATTGTGAAAGACACCCTGGTAATTGGAAAAAGAGCTAAAGAGTCATCCACCCTTTGACCAAATGATGTTGAGGTGAATAGCCCTTGTTTTAGAAGCTGGACCATGGAAGAACTGGGCATCTGTTTCTAAAGCCATTATTATACAAATGATTTATTTCTGATCATTGAACTTCTGTCATCTTTAGCACTAATTTTTTTTAGCTTTATATTTTAAAAAGTAGCTTTATGGAGGCATAAATTGCTTAAAATAAAATTCATTAATTTTAAGTGTATGGTGGGATGAGTTTTGGTATTTGTATGCAGTCACATAATCTCTACTGCAGTCAAGGTATTAGAAGAGTTCCACCTGTCTTGGAAGTCCTCTTCCCTAACCCAGCCAAGAGCAACTACCGATCTTCTTTCTGTCTCTATATTTTTGCATTTTCTAGAAGTTCATGTGAGTGTAATCTTACAGTTTGAGTCTGTTGTGTTTGACTTCTTTCATTTAGAAATAATGTTTTTGAGCTCATTCATGGTTTTGAGTAATATTCTGTTCCTTTTTTTTTGCTGAGTAGTATTCCAAAGTATGGATATGCACAATCTATCAGTTCAAAAACTGATGGAGGTACTTCCCTAGTGGTCCAGTGGTAAAGAATCCACCTTCCAATGCAAGGGATGCGGGAAGTTCCTCCCCTCACTTTCAGTCTGTATGTGTCCCTAGGTCTGAAGTAGGTCGCTTGTAGACAGCATATATACAGTTCTTGTTTTTGTATCCATTAAACCAGTCTATGTCTTTTGGTTGGATCATTTAATTCATTTATATTTAAGGGAATTATTGTATGTATGTTCCTATTACCAGTTTCTTAATTGTTTTAGGTTTGTTATTGCAGATCTTTTCCTTCTCTTGTATTTCCTGCCTAGAGAAGTTCCTTTAGCATTTGTTGTAAAGCTGGATTGGTGGTGCTGAGTTCTCTTAGCTTTTGCTTGTCTGTAAAGGTTTTAATATCTCTGTGGCATCTGAAGGAGACCCTTGCTGGGTAGAGTAATCTTGGTTGTAGGTTTTTCCCTTTCATCACTTCAAATATGTCCTGCCATTCCCTTCTGGCTTGTAGAGTTTCTGCTGATAGATCAGCTGTTAACCTTATGGCGATTCCCTTGTATGTTGTTTGTTGCTTTTCCCTTGCTGCTTTTAATATTTTTTCTTTTTTATGTAATTTTTGATAGTTTGATTAATATTTGTCTAGGCATGATTCTCCTTGGATTTATCCTGTATGGGATTTTCTGTGCTTCCTGGACTTCATTGACAATTTCCTTTCCCATATTAGGGAAGTTTTCAACTATAATTTCTTCAAATATTTTCTCTGTCCCCCCTTTTTTTCCCCTCTTTTTCTTCTGGGATCCCTATAGTTCGAATGTTGATTCATTTAATGTTGTCCCAGAGGTCTCTGAGGCTGTCCTCAATTCTTTTTTCTTTATTCTGCTCTGCAGTAGTTATTTCCACTATTTTACCTTCCAGGTCTCTTATCCGTTCTTCTGCCTCAGTTATTCCGCTATTGATTCCTTCTAGAGAATTTTTCATTTCATTTATTGTGTTGTTCATCATTGTTTGTTTGCTCTTTAGTTCTTCTAGGTCCTTGTTAAATGTGTCTTGTATTTTCTCCATTCTATTTCTAAGATTTTGGATCATCTTTACTATCATTACTCTGAATTCTTTTTCAGGTAGACTGCCTAATTCCTCTTCATTTGATTGGTCTGGTAAGTTTTTATCTTGCCCCTTCTTCTGCTGTGTATTTCTCTGTCTTCTTATTTTGCTTAACTTACTGTGTTTGGGGTCTCCTTTTCACAGGCTGCAGGTTTGTAATTCCCATTGTTTTTGGTGTTTGTCCCCAGTGGGTAAGGTTGGTTTAGTGAGTTGTGTAGGTTTCCTGTTGGAGGACACTGGTGCCTTTGTTCTGGTGGATGAGGCTGGATCTTGTCTTTCTGGTAGTCAAGGATGCATCCGGTGGTGTGTTTTGGGGTGTCTGTGAACTTATTATGATTTCAGGCAGCCTCTCTGCTAACGAGTGTGGTTGGTTCCTGTCTTGCCAGTTGTTTGGCACTAGGTGTCCAGCACTGTAGCTTGCTGGTCATTTAGTGCAGCTGGGTTTAGCATTGAGATGGAGATCTCTGGGAGAGCTATCGCCATTTGATATCATGTAGGCCTGGGAAGTCTCTGGTGGTCAAATGTCCTGAAGTCGGCTTTCCCACCTCAGAGACTCAGAACTGGCACCCGGCCAGAGCACCAAGACCCTGTCAGCCACACACCTGCTTTTCCGTTTATGAGGTGGCTTCTCCACTGTGCCAGTCAATCTGGGGGCCAGGCGACTTCACAGCTGCTGGTGCTGCTGCAGTCCTCTGACCATCCTGCTCCTACTCCATAAGAGGAGGTGCCCTGGCAGCCAGAGGGCTCGCTTGGGAAGCTGAGGCAGTAGAGCTAGACTGGGTAGTTTAAACAACAGAAATTTCTTTTCTCACATTTCTGGAGGCTGGGAGTCTGGGATCTGGGTGCCAGTAAGGTTGGGTTACAGTGAGAGCTCTCTTCCTGGTTTACAGATAGCTGCGTTCTACCTTTGTCCTCACATGACACAAGGCTGGAGGGATGGGGACGTGGGGGTAGGGAGAGAGAGCAGCTCTAGTAACTGTCTTTTTTTTATTTAATTTTTTTTATACAGCAGGTTCTTATTAGTCACCATTTTACACACATCAGTGTATACATGTCAAACACAATCTCCCAATTCATCACACCACCCTCCCACCCCCTGCCACTTTCCCCCCTTGGTGTCCACACATTTGTTCTCTACATCTGTGTCTTAATTTCTGCCCTGCAAACTGGTTCACCTGTACCATTTTTCTAGGTTCCACATATATGCATTAATATACGATATTTGTTTTTCTCTTTCTGACCTATATAATGCTGTATGACAGTCTCTAGATCCATCCACGTCTCTACAAATGACCTAATTTCGTTCCTTTTTATGGCTGAGTAATATACCACTGTATATATATACCACATCTTCTTTATCCATTCATCTATCGATGGGTATTTAGGTTGCTTCCATGACCTGGCTATTGTAAATAGTGCTGCAATGAACATTGGGGTGCATGTGTCTTTTTGAACTATGGTTTTCTCTGGGTATATACCCATTAGTGGGATTGCTGGGTTGTATGGTAGTTCTATTTTTGTTTTTTTAAGGAACCTCCGAATTGTTCTCCATAGTGGCTGTATCCATTTACATTCCCACCAAAAGGGTTCCCTTTTCTGCACACTCTCTCCAGGATTTGTTGTTTGTAGATTTTCTGATGATGCTCATTCTAACTGGTACTTTTGATTTACATTTCTCTAATAATTAATGATGTTGAGCAGTTTTTCATGTGCTTCTTGACCATCTGTATATCTCCTTTGGAGAAATGTCTATTTAGGTCTTCTGCCCTTTTTTTTTTTTTTTTTTTTTTTTTTTTGCGGTACATGGGACTCTCACTCTTGTGGCCTATCCAGTTGCGGAGCACAGGCTCTGGACGCGCAGACCCAGTAGCCATGGCTCACGGGCCCAGCCGCTCCGCAGCATGTGGGATCTTCCCAGACCGGGGCACGAACCCGTGTCCCCTGCATCGGCAGGCGGACTCTCAACCACGGCACCACCAGAGAAGCCCTTCTGCCCATTTTTATATTGAGTTGTTGTTTGTTTAATATTGAGCTGCATGCGCTGTTTATACATTTTGGAGATTAATCCTTTGTCTGTCGATTCCTTTGCAAATATATTCTCCCATTTTGAGGGTTGTGTTTTTGTCTTGTTTATGGTTTCCTTTGTTGTCCAAAAACATTTACGTTTCATTAGGTCCCATTTGTTTATTTTTGTTTTTATTTCCATTTCTCTATGTGGTGGATCAAAAAAGATCTTGCTCTGATTTATGTCAAAGAATATTCTTTCTATATTTTCCTCTAAGAGTTTTATAGTGTCTGGTCTTACATTTAGGTCACTAATCCATTTTGAGTTTATTTTTGTGTATGGTGTTAGGGAATGTTCTGATTTCATTCTTTTACATGTAGCTGTCCCCTTTTCTCAGCACCACTTATTGAAGAGACTGTCTTTCCTCCATTGTATATCATTGCCTCCTTCATCATAAATTAGTTGACTATAGGTGCATGGGTTTATCTCTGGGTTTTCTATCTTGTTCCTTTGATCTATGTTTCTGTTTCTGTGCCAGTACCATATTGCCTTGATTCCTGTAGATTTATAGTATAGTCTGAAGTCAGGGAGTCTGATTCCTCCAGCTCCATTTTTTCCCTTAAGATGGCTTTCATTATTTGGAGTCTTTTGTGTCTCCATACAAATTTTAAGATTTTTTTGTTCTAGTTCTATAAAAAAAATGCCATTGGTAATTTGATAGGGATTGCATTGAATCTGTAGATTGCTTTGGGTAGTATAGTCATTTTCACAATATTGATTCTTCCAATCCAAGAACATAGTATATCTCTCTATCTGTTGGTATCATCTTTCATTTCTTTCATCAATGTCTTACACTTTTCTGCATACAGGTCTTTTGTCTCCTTAGGTAGGTTTATTCCTCAGTATTTTATTCTTTTTGTTGGAATGGTAAATGGGAGCTTTTCCTTAATTTCTCTGTCATATTTTTCATCATTAGTGTATAGGAATGCAAGAGATTTTTGTGCATTAATTTTGCATCCTGCAACCTTACAAAATTCATTGATTAGCTCTAGTAGTTTTCTGTTGGCATCTTTAGGATTTTCTATGTGTAGTAACATGTCATCTGCAAACAGTGACAGCTTTACTTCTTCCTTTCCAATTTGTTACCCTTTTATTTCTTTTTCTTCTCTGATTGCCATGGCTAAGACTTCTAAACTATGTTGAATAATAGTGGTTAGAGTGGACATCCTTTTCCTGTTCCTGATCTTAGAGGAAATGCATTCAGTTTTTCACCATTGAGAACAATGTTTTCTGTGGCTTTGTCATATATGGTCTTTATATGTTGAGGTAGATTCTCTCTATGCCCACCTTCTGGAGAGTTTTTATCACAAATGGGTGTTGAAGTGTGTCAAAAGCTTTTTCTGCATCTATTGAGATGATCATATAGTTTTTCTGCTTCAATTTGTTAATATAGTGTATAACATTGATTGATTTGCATGTATTCAAGAATCCTTGCATCCTTGGGATAAACCCACTAGATCATGGTGTATAATCCTTTTAATGTGTTGTTAGATTCTGTTTGCTAGTATTTTGTTGAGGATTTTGCATCTATATTCATCAGTGATATTGCTCTGTAGTTTTCTTTTTTTTTTTGTAGTATCTTTGTCTGGTTTTGCTATCTGAGGGATGGTGGCCGTGTAGAATGAGTTTTGGAGGGTTCCGTCCTCTGCAGATTTTAGGAGGAGTTTGAGAAGGATGGGTGTTAGCTCTTCTCTAATGTTTGATAGAATTCACCTGTGAAGCCATGTAGTCCTGGACTTTTGTTTGTTGGAATGTTTTTAATCACAGTTTCAATTTCATTACTTGTGATTGGTATGTTCATTTTCTATTTCTTCCTGGTTCAGTCTTGGAAGGTTATACCTTTCTAAGAATTTGTCCATTTCTTCCACATTGTCCATTTTATTGGCATAGAGTGGTTTGTAGTAGTCTCTTAGGATGCTTTGTATTTCTCCCATGTCTGTTGTAACTTCTCTTTTTTCATTTCTAATTTTATTGATTTGAGTCATCTCACTCTTTTTTTTCTTGAGTTTGCCTAATGGTTTATCAATTGTGTTTATCCTCTCAAAGAACCAGCTTTTAGTTTTATTGATCTTTGCTATTGATTTCTTTGTTTCTATTTCATTTATTTCTGCTGTGATCTTTATGATTTCTTTCTTTCTGCTAACTTTGGCTTTTGTTTGTCCTTCTTTCTCTAGTTCCTTAGGTGTAAGGTGAGATTGTTTATTTGAGATTTTTCTTTTTTCTTGAGGTAGGCTTGTATGACTATAATCTTCCCTCTTAGAATTGTTTTTGGTGCATCCCATAGGTTTTGGATCATCATGTTTTCATTGTCATTTGTCTCCAGTTATTTTCTGATTTCCTCTTTGATTTCTTCAATGATCGCTTGGTTATTTAGTAACATTGTTTAGCCTCCATGTGTTTGTGTTTTTTACATTCTTTTCCCTGTAATTCATTTCAAATCTCATAGCACTGTGGTCAGAAAAGATGCTTGATGTGATTTCAATTTTCTTAAATTTACTGAGGCTTGATTTGTGACCCAGGATGTGTTCTATCCTGGAGAATGTTCCATGCACACTTGAGAAGAAAGTAATCTGCTGTTTTTGGATGGAGTGTCCTATAAATATCAATTAAATCTATCTGGTCTATTGTGTCATTTAAACCTTGTGTTTCCTTATTAATTTTCTGTTTGGATGATCTGTCCATTGGTATAAGTGAGGTGTTAAAGTCCCCCACTATTATTGTGTTACTGTTGATTTCCTCTTTTATAGCTGTTAGCAGTTGCCTTATGTATTGAGGTGCTCCTATGTTGGGTGCATATATATTTATAATTGTTGTATCTTCTTCTTTGATTGATCCCTTGATCATTATGTAGTGTCCTTCCTTATCTCTTGTAACATTCTTTATTTTAAAGTCTATTTTATCTGATATGAGTATTGTTACCCCAGGTTTCTTTTGATTTCCATTTTCATGGAATATCTTTTTCCATCCCCTCACTTTCAGTCTGAATGTGTCCCTAGGTCTGAAGTCGGTCTCTTGTAGACAGCATATGTATGGGTCTTGTTTTGTATCCATTCAGCAAGCCTGTGTCTTTTGGTTGGAGTATTAATCCATTCACGTTTAACGTAATTATCGATATGTATGTTCCTATTACCATTTTTTGAATTGTTTTGTGTTTGTTTTTTTAGGTCCTTTCCTTCTCTTGTGTTGCCCACTTAGAGAAGTTCCCTTAGCATTCGTTATAGAGCTGGTTTGGTTTTGCTGAATTCTCTTAGATTTTGCTTGTCTGTAAAGCTTTTGATTTTTCCATCAAATCTGAATGAGATTCTTGCCGGGTAGAGTAATCTTGGCTGTAGTTTCTTCCCTTTCATCACTTTAATTATATCATGCCACTCCCTTCTGGCTTGTAGCATTTCTGCTGAGAAATCAGCTGTTAACCTTATGGGAGTTCCCTTGTGTGTTATTTGTCATTTTTCCCTTGCTGCTTTCAATAATTCTTCTTGTCTTTAATTTTTGCCAGCTTGATTACTATGTGTCTTTGCATGTTTCTCCTCGGGTTTATCCTGTATGGGGCTGTCTGCGCTTCCTCGACTTCGGTGGCTATTTCCTTTCCCATGTTAGGGACGTTTTCCACTATAATCTCTTCATATATTTTCTCGGGTCCTTTCTCTCTCTCTTCTCCTCTGGGACCCCTATAATGTGAATGTTGTTGTGTTTAATGTTGCCCCAGAGGTCTCTTAGACTATGTTCATTTCTTTTCATTCTTTTTTCTTTATTCTGTTCCACAGCAGTGAATTCCACCATTCTGTCTTCCAGGTCACTTATCTGTTCTTCTGCCTCAGTTATTCAGCTCTTGATTCCTTCTAGTGTAATTTTCATTTCAGTTATTGTATTGTTCATCTCTGTTTGTTAGTTCTTTAATTCTTCTAAGTCTTTGTTAAACATTTCTTGCATCTTCTTGATCTTTGCCTCCATTTTTTCCCGAGTTCCTTGATCATTTTCACTATCATTATTCTGAATTCTTTTTCTGGAAGGTTGCCTATCTCCACTTCATTTAGTTGTTTTTCTGGGGTTTTATCTTGTTCCTTTATCTGGTACATAACCCTCTGCCTTTTAATCTTGTCTATCTTTCTATGAATGTGGTTTTTGTCCACAGACAGTAGGATTATAGTTCTTCTTGCTTCTGTTGTCTGCCCTCTGTTGGGTGAGACTTTCTAAGAGGCTTGTGCAATTTTCCTTATGGGAGGAACTGGTGGTGGGTAGAGCTGGTTGTTGCTCTGGTGGGCAGAATTCAGTAAAGCTTTAATCTGCTTGTCTGCTGATGGGTGGGGCTGGGTTCCCTCCCTTTTGGTTGTTTGGCCTGAGGCAACCCAGCACTTGTCCCTACCAGCACTCTGGTAGTGATAACTTCAGACTCTGGGAGGGCTCACGCCAAGGAATACTTCCCAGAACTTCTATTGCCAGTGTCCTTGTCATCATGAGGAGCCACAGCCATCCCCCACCTCTGCAGGAGACCCTCCAACACTAGCATGTAGGTCTAGTTCAGTATCTATGGGATCACTGCTCCTTCCCCTGGATCCTGATGCACACACTACTTTATGTGTGCCCTCCAAGAGTGGAGTCTCTGTTTCCCCCAGTCCTGTCGAAATCCTGCAATCAAATTCCGCTAGCTTTAACAGTCTGATTCTTTAGGAATTCCTCCTCCCATTGCCGGACCCCCAGGTTGGGAATCCTGACATGGATCTCAGAACCTTCAGTCCAGTGGGTGAACTTCTCTGGTATATGTGTTCTCCAGTTTGTGGGTCACCCACCCAGCAGTTAAGGGATTTAATTTTATTGTTACTGTGCCCCTCCTACCATCTCATTGTGGCTTCTCCTTTGTCTTTGCATGTGGGGTATCTTTTTTGGTGAGTTCCAGTGTCTTCTGTTGATGATTTTTCAGCAGTTAGTTGTGATTCCAGTGTTCTTGCAAGAGGGAGAGCATATTTTTCTACTCCGCCATCTTGAACCATTCACTCACCCTCGTATCTCTTTTCTTTTCTTTTTTTTGAAATTTATTTTATTTTTTATTCTTGGCTGTATTGGGTCTTCATTGCTGCACACAAGCTTTCTCTAGTTGTGGTGAGTGGGGGCTACTCTTCATTGCAGTGTACGGGCTTCTCATTGGGTTGGCTTCTCTTGTTGCAGATTATGGGGATCTAGGCACACAGGCTTCTGTAGTTTCGGCATGCAGGCTCAGTAGTTGTGGTGCACAGGCTTTGTTACTCCACTGCATGTGATCTTTTCAGACCAGACCTTGAACCCATGTCCCCTGCACTGCCAGGCAGATTCTTAACCACTACACCACCAGGGAAGCCTTCATATCTCTTTCCATGAGGGCACTAATCCCACATAGGAGGCCCATCCTCATGACCTAATGTAACCTTAATAAACTTCCAAAGTCCCAGTACCAAATACTGTCACATTGGGGGTTAGGCTTCAACATATGAATTTGGGAGAGGACACAAGTATTTAGACCATAACAGAGAGCAAGGGTATCTTTCCAAAAGAGACCTGAACTCATCATTCCTTACTTTTGTCTCTTGCTTACAAACCTCCTTGGCTTTCTGCTGCCTATGGGCTAGAGTGTAAACTCTTGAACATGTGTCCTCCACAACTAGATTCTGCTCACTGTTCTTAACCTATACAAATCCCCCAACACAGCCCTTGCCCATGTCACAGTCCACCACCCTCTAAGACTTTCTTTTTTTGCCTCTAAGCCTTTGCACTTGTTGTTTCCTCTGGTTGAGATACCCTTATTTCCTTTCAGTTCTGAAACTTCTCCTACTTATATGCCTTAGGACAGTGAACCAGAAGCACACTTTGAGATGAGAATTCATGTGGAAGGGATTTAATAAGGAAATGCTCCTAGGTGAAAGTATCAGAGATTGATGGAGTCAAGACAGGGAAGGGGAGGGGGCCAAGCCAAGGGGGGCATATCAGGCAGACGCCCATGGAGGATGGCTTCAGTCTGATCTTGCAGGGGACTCTGAATTGTAAGTGATGGCTTGGAGTTGTGCCATCCTTGGGCAAGGATCTGGAATTTCATAATTCTACAGACTCCAGTAGCTATGGACTCCATTAGCTAAGGGTTTCCCTAGGGGTCACTTAAGCTTCCAGGCACTTGGAGCTCCCTGCATATGCAGGCAAATCACCTCCAGTAGTCAGAGGACAGTGCCCTGAAAAAGAGCCAGAGGCATGAGACATTAGATGTAGAAACATGGAAACCAGGAATGAGAGTGTTAAGAGCTCTTTGAGGGGGAAGCTGGAGCACTGACATGTCCCCTACACCAAAGGCTACATCAACTACTTCATCCTTTCTATTTTTATTTTTAGTTAGTTTACAGTTTAAACATTCTGAAAGATACTGCAAGTTCTAAACTTTTAGTGATGCTGCACATACATAACCATGTAATCCACGCCCAGTAAAAGAGCCCCCTTTCAAGGAAGCTTTGCAATGGTACAGTTGTGCAATATGTGTGTTTCTTACTGTAAGAAAACAATTATACATGGCACATTCTTATTCATATATTGTAATGTAAAAATTTACAAACACACCTAATCAAATAAATAATAATAAAGAATTTGAATGGATTTGTTAAGTATCCTAAAACCACAACATAGAATAATCGCCACTTTGATTCACAGGTTATTTACATGATAACATCAGTGTGGGTTCACTGATACAAAGCTCAAAACAGAAGGATTATATCTGTGAAGAATCTGAGATTTTTTTCTTAATAGGCATACTTAATTTTCCCAACATGATAGTCCTTGTGCTGTCATGTATATGTTACAGATTTATTACCTGCATTGCACTTAGATGTTTATTTGATTCTCTTCCTGACTGTGATGTGAGCTTTGCAAGGGCAGAGACTTTGAATGATTTACATTTATACAACTGCTTAACTTTTAAGAGCTAGTTGGTGCTCGAATGTATAGTGAAGGCATGAACTATATTAATGAATTTATTTAAAATACAAAACTCAAGACACATCCATCCTAATTCTTTGTTTTTGTATTCTTGAAAAGGTTTCAAATGTTTTTATTTTCAAAGAAGTAATAAGTTTACACAGGAAACACAGCTTCATTCAGAATCACTAACATTTACTCACTTCTGTAATTCTCACCCTGGTCCCAGGAGTTTAACAACATCAAGTGCCATGAGACTTCCAGTCTCACTTTAGAGACAGCTACTAACACTGATGACTGATTCCCACCTGATCAGACCATTAGCTGTGTCAGGCCACTGCCTCTTCTCCTCTCCTGCCCTCCCTCCTATGGAAAAGTAAAAACCACAGAGGACACTCTTGAGGCCCCCAGGAATATGTCTGATGGATCCCTGGAGTCCTCTGTCATGGTTTTTAATGTTTGTGAAAATGCCAGCTAATATAAATATTTTATTGTCCTAACAATTGCTCTAAATATTTCTGCATTTCCAGGTTGGCTTAGAAAGGTAAAAATTGTTACTGCTTATTAAGTAATTCCCATGTAGGATAGATATTGTCATTGATAGCCCTCATTATAAATGAGAAAATGAGACTCAGAGACAGGAACTGACTTCACCAATGTCACTCAATTATGAAGTGACAGAGTCAAGGTTTGAATACAAACTTTCAACCACTGTGTCAAGAACTGTGAAGGATCTGTGACTTTGCCCTACCTGTAAGCTATGGAGTTAGCCTCCTACAGTTTCATGAATGCTAGCAGAAAATATACGAGACCTGGGTCAGAGGCAAAAAACTATTTCCCAGAGCAACAGGAATAGTCAGAGTATCACCATCTTCTTGAGCTGGCCCCCAAACCCCAATTCCCACAGGGCAATGTACTGAAAACCCAGTGGCACCTGTACACACCTTGGTGACAGAAAAACTCTACACTCCAGACAGTAAACACGGCTGCCCATTGCACTGGAGGGAGACACTATTTCCCATCTAAGGCTGTTTGCTATATGAATACTCTGGGAAAGATAGTCCAGAAGAAAGGCCTCTGCTCTCAGAACATGCAGAAATGTGAGAAACCCATGAAAAACTGTCTCCCAACACTAACGGCCTCACGACTATATCACAGATATGTTTCCTCAAATATTACTTTCATGATGATATGGTTTATGGAGTGCCACCTAATATATCTATTTTACTATGCAAAAATATTTTAAGGGTATGTTAAATGACCAAGAAGTAGAATGTGTGTCTGCTATCTATGGTACTAAAAAGATCATCCAGATGGGTTGGAACAAATTTAAAAATCTCATTCATGGCATGTTTTCTGTGATCAATCTTCAATAAAATCCATAAATTTATTCCTTGAATGCCGATTTTTAATACAGAACCATGATAATCCACATAATAAAAGACAAAATTCCCCAAGAAACAAAAGCCCCAAGACAGTCCCTGAATTCAAAGAATTTAAAAAAAGATTTAAATTCTATAAAAAAGTTGCCACAACACATGATATGATATCAGTTTATAGGATAATGAAGGCTTGTGAGAAAGAGTAGACTTACCAGATTGCAGGAAATTATTACAGGTTAGTTGTGTTTATAGCTAATGAAATGGTAAATGACTTTGATCAGATCATTGAGACAATATCATTTTGATACTACCATTTATGGAACAGTTATCCCTGAACACAGTAAAACCTTTTCAAGGTTGATTCATGTTTTCAGTTGTTGTCACCTCTTGGTAGCAAAGACAGACATATATGCACTGGCTGCTGTATGAAATAATATAAATTGTACCCTCCAGATAGTCACTCATTTAACAAATATAAGTGCCTACTTTGCTCATGGCATGAGATAGGTGCTGATAGTATTCAAACATCAGGAAGGTTCATGACCAGAAGAGTGAATTGACTAGCCAGGGGATAATAAAGCGACAGGCAAGTGCTAGAATGAATAGAAAGAAACATGTGTCTGGTGCACTGTTCAAGATGGGAGCATAGGAAGATCCTGAACTTGCCTCTTCCCACAGACACAACAAATCTACAACCATGTATGGAATAACACCCTCTGAAAGGGATCTGAAAACTGGATAAACAGAGTCTCCATAGCCAAGGGTAAAAGGACAGCATCAAGATGGGCAGCAAAGGCAGACATATGGGTTTGCCAAGGAAAAATCCATACCCCAGCTGTGGCAGTCTGCAATTGGGAGGGATCACAAAGGTATGGATATTTTCCCTGAGGAGTAAGGATTTGAGCTCCACATCAGGCATCCCAACCCCTAGTTCCTGCACAGGAGAGGCAAGACCCCAAAACACCTGGCTTTGAAAACCAATGGACAACATACCCTGGAAAACTATAGAACTGCAGGGAATGGAAAACCTGTTCTTAAAGGGCTTGTGCCAACTCGCTCAAACTGAAAACCATACAGAAACACCGGAATGAAAAGTGCACAGACCATAGGTGAAGGGGATCCACTTACTAATCTTAAAGCATCTTCCAGAGAAACAAGAACAAGCTGAGATGTGCCCTGGGGACTGAGACACTGGTGGGAGTTATTTTTATGATCTCAGGCTACCTTGCTAATAGTGGCTCTGGTGGGACTCATTTTGGAAATCTCCATCTAACATATCAGCACTGGTGAGTGTACCTCACTGAAAGTGCCACAGACCCCTGAACTTCAGCTGGACTTCACTGCCAGATGGGTGATAATTCCACCCACAATTGCCTGGCAGCCACAGTATCCAGGCCCTGCAGCTGTTTTGGGGGCCAGCCCCAGTTATCAGCCTGTCACTGCAGCAGTTATGGCCCCACCACAACAGGAGGAGCATATGCCTCTCACACAGAGGACACCCCTTGAGCACCAGGCTCTGTTGGCCAAGTTGAATTCCACTTCTGAGGCCCACAGGATATCTCCTACATAAAGCCCCTCCTTTAAGACTGATATACAATGGTACAAATGAATTTATTTACAAAACAGAAATACAGTCACAGATGTAGAAAACAAGCTATGGTTACCAAGGGGGAGAGGGGGAAGGATAAATTGGGAGATTGAGATTGACATATACACACTATATAAAATAGATAACTAATAAGAACCTACTGTACAGCACAGGAAACTCTACTCAGTACTTTGTAATGACCCATATAGGAAAAGAATCTAAAAATAGTGGATATATGTATATGTGTAATTGATTCACTTTGTTGTACAGCAGAAATTAACACATTTTAAATCAACTATACTCCAATAAAAATTAATTTTAAAAAGACTGATATACATAATACATAGAAACAAATACAGAGAATTAGGCAAAATGATGGAAGAGTGAAACATGTTCCAATTGAAAGAAAAAGACAAAACCTTAGAAAAAGAAATAAATGAAATGGAAATAAGCAATCTACCTGATAAATAGTTCAAAGTAATGCTCATAAAAATACCACATTCAGGAGAAAAATGCATGAACATAATGAGAATTTAAACAAAGAGATAGAAAATATAAGAAAATAGTAAACAGAAGTTAAAACTAAACTGAAAAATAAATGAGAGGGGTTCAACAGCAGATTGGATGAGGTAGAAGAACGAATCAGCAAAGTGGAAGACAAAGCAATGGAACTCACTCAGATAGAAGAGCAAAATTAAAAAAGAATTTTAAAAAAGGGAAGATACCTTAAGGGACTTTTCAGATAACATCAAGTAGAATAATATTCACATTATAAGGGTCTCAGAAGAAGAAGAAAGAGAGAAAGGGCCAGAAAAATGATTTAAAGAAATAGTGACTGAAAACTTCCCTAATCTGGGAATGGAAACAGAAATCCAGATCCAGGAAAAACAGAGAGTTCTGAATAAGATGAACACAAAGACCCACAACAGGCCACACTATAATTAAAATGGTAAAACTTAAGGAAAAGGAGAGAACACTAAAAGAAGCAAGAGAAAAACAACTTTTTGCATAAAAGGGAACTTCCATAAGGCTATAAGCAGATTTTTCAGCAGAAACTCTACAGGCCAGAAGGGAGTGGCAAAACATATTCAAAGTGCTGAAATGAAAAAAATTTCAACCAAGAATTTTCTACTCAGGAGGTTATCATTTAGAAGGTAAGGAGCAATTAAGAATTTCCCAAGTAAACAAAAGCTAAAAGAATTTAGCAAAACTAAAGAGGCATTAAAAGAAATATTAAAGGGACTCCTTTAAGATGAAAAGAAATGGCAGTAATTAAAAATAAGAAAAAATGCAAAATTAAAAATCTCACTAGGAAAAATAAACATATATTAAAGACAGTGGGTCAATCACTTATAAAGCAAGCATGAAGGTTAAAAGACACAAATAACAAAATTAACTAAAATTACAATAATTACTTAAAGGATACTAAAATATAGATTTGTAAAATGTGTCAGAAAGAGTATAAAATATGGAGGGGGGTATAAGATAAAACTTTGAAATATGTTTAAATTCAAGTTGCTACCAAATTAGACTGATTTTTACATACGATGGTATACTTGAATCACAAGGAATCACAAGTAATCACAAGGAAAAAAATTAAAATAAATACACAAAAGAAAATAAAAGAATGGATTGTTCAGGATGGCAGTGTAGAAGAATGTGCTCTCACTCCCTCCTGCAAGAACACCAGAATCGCAACTAACTGCTGAAAAAGCATTGAGAGGAAGACACTGGAACTCACCAAAAAAGATACCCCACATGCAAAGACAAAGGAGAAGCCACAATGAGATGGTAGGAGGGGCACAGTAACAATAAAATTAAATCCCTTAACTGCTGGGTGGGTGACCCACAAACTGGAGAACACATATACCAGAGAAGTTCACCCACTGGACTGAAGGTTCTGAGATCCATGTCAGGATTCCCAACCTGGGGGTCCGGCAATGGGAGGAGGAATTCCTAAAGAATCAGACTGTTAAAGCTAGCGGAATTTGATTGCAGGATTTCGACAGGACTGGGGGAAACAGAGACTCCACTCTTGGAGGGCACACATAAAGTAGTGTGTGCATCAGGATCCAGGGGAAGGAGCAGTGATCCCATAGATACTGAACTAGACCTACATGCTAGTGTTGGAGGGTCTCCTGCAGAGGTGGGGGATGGCTGTGGCTCCTCATGATGACAAGGACACTGGCAATAGAAGTTCTGGGAAGTATTCCTTGGCGTGAGCCCTCCCAGAGTCTGAAGTTATCACTACCAGAGTGCTGGTAGGGACAAGTGCTGGGTTGCCTCAGGCCAAACAACCAAAAGGGAGGGAACCCAGCCCCACCCATCAGCAGACAAGCAGATTAAAGCTTTACTGAATTCTGCCCACCAGAGCAACAACCAGCTCTACCCACCACCAGTTCCTCCCATAAGGAAAATTGCACAAGCCTCTTAGAAAGTCTCACCCAACAGAGGGCAGACAACAGAAGCAAGAAGAACTATAATCCTACTGTCTGTGGACAAAAACCACATTCATAGAAAGATAGACAAGATTAAAAGGCAGAGGGTTATGTACCAGATAAAGGAACAAGATAAAACCCCAGAAAAACAACTAAATGAAGTGGAGATAGGCAACCTTCCAGAAAAAGAATTCAGAATAATGATAGTGAAAATGATCAAGGAACTCGGGAAAAAATGGAGGCAAAGATCAAGAAGATGCAAGAAATGTTTAACAAAGACTTAGAAGAATTAAAGAACTAACAAACAGAGATGAACAATACAATAACTGAAATGAAAATTACACTAGAAGGAATCAAGAGCTGAATAACTGAGGCAGAAGAACAGATAAGTGACCTGGAAGACAGAATGGTGGAATTCACTGCTGTGGAACAGAATAAAGAAAAAAGAATGAAAAGAAATGAACATAGTCTAAGAGACCTCTGGGGCAACATTAAACACAACAACATTCACATTATAGGGGTCCCAGAGGAGAAGAGAGAGAGAAAGGACCCGAGAAAATATATGAAGAGATTATAGTGGAAAACGTCCCTAACATGGGAAAGGAAATAGCCACCGAAGTCGAGGAAGCGCAGACAGCCCCATACAGGATAAACCCGAGGAGAAACATGCAAAGACACATAGTAATCAAGCTGGCAAAAATTAAAGACAAGAAGAATTATTGAAAGCAGCAAGGGAAAAATGACAAATAACACACAAGGGAACTCCCATAAGGTTAACAGCTGATTTCTCAGCAGAAATGCTACAAGCCAGAAGGGAGTGGCATGATATAATTAAAGTGATGAAAGGGAAGAAACTACAGCCAAGATTACTCTACCCGGCAAGAATCTCATTCAGATTTGATGGAAAAATCAAAAGCTTTACAGACAAGCAAAATCTAAGAGAATTCAGCAAAACCAAACCAGCTCTATAACGAATGCTAAGGGAACTTCTCTAAGTGGGCAACACAAGAGAAGGAAAGGACCTAAAAAAACAAACACAAAACAATTCAAAAAATGGTAATAGGAACATACATATCGATAATTACGTTAAACGTGAATGGATTAATACTCCAACCAAAAGACACAGGCTTGCTGAATGGATACAAAACAAGACCCATACATATGCTGTCTACAAGAGACCGACTTCAGACCTAGGGACACATTCAGACTGAAAGTGAGGGGATGGAAAAAGATATTCCATGAAAATGGAAATCAAAAGAAACCTGGGGTAACAATACTCATATCAGATAAAATAGACTTTAAAATAAAGAATGTTACAAGAGATAAGGAAGGACACTACATAATGATCAAGGGATCAATCAAAGAAGAAGATACAACAATTATAAATATATATGCACCCAACATAGGAGCACCTCAATACATAAGGCAACTGCTAACAGCTATAAAAGAGGAAATCAACAGTAACACAATAATAGTGGGGGACTTTAACACCTCACTTATACCAATGGACAGATCATCCAAACAGAAAATTAATAAGGAAACACAAGGTTTAAATGACACAATAGACCAGATAGATTTAATTGATATTTATAGGACACTCCATCCAAAAACAGCAGATTACTTTCTTCTCAAGTGTGCATGGAACATTCTCCAGGATAGAACACATCCTGGGTCACAAATCAAGCCTCAGTAAATTTAAGAAAATTGAAATCACATCAAGCATCTTTTCTGATCACAACGCTATGAGATTTGAAATGAATTACAGGGAAAAGAATGTAAAAAACACGAATACATGGAGGCTAAACAATATGTTACTAAATAACCAAGCGATCATTGAAGAAATCAAAGAGGAAGTAAAAAAAATACTTGGAGACAAATGACAATGAAAACACGATGATCCAAAACCTATGTGATGCACCAAAAACAATTCTAAGAGGGAAGATTACAGCTATACAAACTTACAACAAGAAAAAAGAAAAATCTCATATAAACAATCTCACCTTACACCTAAGGAACTAGAGAAAGAAGAATAAACAAACCCAAAGTTAGCAGAAGGAAAGAAATCATAAAGGTCAGAGCAGAAATAAATGAAATAGAAACAAAGAAAACAATAGCAAAGATCAATAAAACTAAAAGCTGGTTCTTTGAGAGGATAAACACAATTGATAAACCATTAGGCAAACTCAAGAAAAAAAAGAGTGAGATGACTCAAATCAATAAAATTAGAAATTAAAAAGGAGAAGTTACAACAGACACAGCAGAAATACAAAGCATCCTACGAGCCTACTACAAGCAACTCTATGCCAATAAAATGGACAACCTGGAATAAATGGACAAATTCTTAGAAAGGTATAACCTTCAAAGACTGAACCAGGAAGAAATGGAAAATAGGAACAGACAAATGACAAGTAATGAAATTGAAACTGTGATTAAAAATCTTGCAACAAACAAAAGTCCAGGACCACATGGCTTCACAGGTGAATTCTATCAAACATTTAGAGAAGTGCTGACACCCATCTTTCTTAACCTCTTCCCAAAAATTACAGAGGAAGGAACCCTCTCAAACTCATTCTACGAGGCCACCATCACTTTGATACCAAAACCAGACAAAGATACTACAAAAAAAAAGAAAATTACAGAACAATATCACTGATGAATATAGATGCAAAAATCCTCAACAAAACACTAGCAAACAGAATCCAGCAACACATTAAAAGGATCATACACCATGATCAAATGGGATTTATCCTAAGGATGCAAGGATTCTTCAATATATGCAAATCAAACAATGTGATACACCATATTAACAAACTGAAAAATAAAAACCATATGATCATCTCAATAGATGCAGAAAAAGCTTTTGACAATATTCAACACCGATTTATGATAAAAACTCTCCAGAAAGTGGGCATAGAGAGAACCTACCTCAACATATAAAGGCCACATATGACAAACCCACAGCAAACATCATTCTCAATGTTGAAAAACTGAAAGCATTTCTTCTAACTTCAGGAACAAGAAAAGGATGTCCAATCTCACCACTATTATTCAATATAGTTTTGGAAGTCCTAGCCACAGTAATCAGAGAAGAAAAATAAATAAAAAGAATACAAATTGGAAAAGAAGAAAAAGTAAAGCTGTCACTGTTTGCAGATGACATGATACTATACATAGAGAATCCTAAAGATGCCAACAGAAAACTACTAGAGCTAATCAATGAATTTGGTAAAGTTGCAGGATACAAAATTAATGGACAGAAATCTCTTACACTTGTATACACTAATGATGAAAAATATGAAAGAGAAATTAAGGAAACACTCTCATTTACCATTGCAACAAAAAGAGTAAAATACCTAGGACTAAACCTACATAGGGAGAAAAAAGACCAGTATGCAGAAAACTATAAGACACTGATAAAAGAAATTAAAGATGATACCAACAGTTGGAAAGGTATACCATGTTCTTGGATTGGAAGAATCAATATTGTGAAAATGACTATACTACCAAAGGCAATCTAGATTCAATGCAATCCCTATCAAATTACTAATGGCATTTTTATGGAACTAGAACAAAAATATCATAAAATTTGTATGGAGACACAAAAGATACCAAGTAGCCAAAGCAGCCTTGAGGGGAAAAAAATGGAGCTGGAGGAATCAGACTCCCTGACTTCAGACTATACTACAAAGCTACAGGAATCAAGGCAATATGGTACTGGAACAAAAACAGAAACATAGATCAATGGAACAGGATAGAAACCCCAGAGATAAACCCACACACCTATGGTCAACTAATCTATGATGAAGGAGGCAATGATATACAATGGAGGAAAGACAGTCTCTTCGATAAGTGGTGCTGGGAAAACGAGACAGCTACATGTAAAAGAATGAAATTAGAACATTCCCTAACACCATACACAAAAATAAACTCAAAATGGATTAGAGAGCTAAATGTAAGACCAGACAGTATAAAACTCTTAGAGGAAAAACATATAAAGAACACTCGTTGATATAAATCACGACAAGATCTTTTCTGATCAACCTGCTTGAAAAATGGAAATAAAACAATAATAAACAAATGGGACTTAATGAAACTTAAAAGCTTTAGCACAGCTAAGGAAACCATGAACAAGAGAAAAAGACAACCCTCATAATGGGAGAAAATATTTGCCAACAAATCAATGAACAAAGGATTAATCTCCAAAATATATAAGAAGCTTATGCAGTGCAATATTAAAAAAACAAAGAACCCAATCAAAAAATGGGCATAAGACCTAAATAGACATTTCTCCAATGAAGACATACAGATAGCCAAGAAGCTCATGAAAAGCTGCTCAACATCACTAATTATTAGAGAAATGCAAATCAAATATAGAATGAGGTATCACCTCACACCAGTTCGAATGGGCATCATCAGAAAATCTACAAACAGCAAATGCTGGAGAAGGTATGGAGAAAAGGGAACCCTCTTGCCCTGTTGGTGGGAATGTAAATTGATACAGCCTGTATGGAGAACAGAATGGAGGTTCCTTAAAAAACTAAAAATAGAACTAACATACGACCCAGAAATCCCACTAATGGGCATATATCCAGAGAAAACCATAATTCAAGAAGACACGTGCACCCCAATGTTAATTGCAGCACTATTTACTTTAGCCAGTTCATGGAAGCAACCGAAATGCCCATTGACAGATGACTGGATAAAGAAGATGTCATACATATATACAATGGAATATTAGCCATAAAAAGGAACGAAATTAGGTCATTTGTAGAGACATGGATCTAGAGACTGTCATACAAAGTGAAGTAAGTCAGAAATTGGAAAGCAAATATCATATATTAACGCATATATGTGGAACCTAGAAAAATGGTAGAGGTGAACTGATTTGCAGGGCAGAAACTGTGACACAGATGAAGAGAACAAACATATGGATACCAAGGTGGGAAAGTGGCGGGGGTGGTGGTGGTGGTGTGATGAATTGGGAGATTGTAATTGACATGTATACACTGATGTGTATAAAATGGGTGACTAATAAGAACCTGCTGTATAAAAATATAAATAAAATAAAATTCAAAAAAAATAAAAGAACTTAAACATAGTACTAAAGAAAACCACCAAAATGCAAGGGAAGAGAGAAAAAAAAAGAAAGTAACAGAGAAGATCCACAAAAACAGAAAACGATTTAAAAAATGACAATAAGTACACACCTATCAATAATTACTTTACATGTAAATTAACTAAATTCATCCATCAAAAGACGTAGAGTGGCTAAATGGATTAAAAAAAATTACCCAATCATATGCTGTCTACAAGAAACGTATTTCAGAAGTAAGGACATACACAGAATGGAAGTGAAGGGATAGTAAAAGATATTCCATGCAAATGGAATGAAAAGAAAGCTGGAGTAGCTATACTAATATCAGAGAAAATAGACTTTAAAGCAAAGCCTGTAATAAAAGAAAAAGAAGGACATTACATAATGATAAAGTGGTAACCCAGCAAAATGATATAATATATATAAATGTATATACATCCAACATAGGAGAACCAAAATATAAAGCAAATATTAATGGACTTAGAGGGAGAAATTGAAAGCAATACAATAATAGTAAGGGACTTTAACACCCCTTTAACATCAAAGGATAGATCATCCAGACAAAAAATCAATAAGGAAACAGTGGAATTAAACAATACACTAGGGCCAGATAAACTTAATAAATATATACAGAACATTCCATCCAAATGAAGCAGAATACACATTTTTCTCAAGTGCAGATGAAACATTCTCCAGGATAGATTACATGTTAGTTCACAAATCGTTTCAATTCAAGAAGATTGAAATTATATCAAGCATTTTTCTGACCACAAAGGTATGAAACAAGAAATCAATCACAAGAAATAAATGGGAAAAAGTACAAAAACGTGGAGATTAAACAACATGCTACTGAGTATCCAATGGATCACTGAAGAAATAAAAGTAAGAATTAAAAAATACCTAGAGAAAATGAAAACCGAAATATGACATACGAAGGTCCATGTGATGAAGCAAAAATGGTTCTAGGAAGGAAAGTCATAGTAGTACAGACATACCTCAAAAAACAAGAAAAATCCCAAATAAACAGTCTAACTTAACACCAAAGGAACCAGAAAAAGAAAAAACAATGTGCAAAATTCCTTGAAGGAAAGTAGTAATAAAGATCAGAATGGAAATATATGAAAAAGAGACTAAAAAGATTAGAAAAAATAAATGAAACTAAAACCTGTTTCTTTGAAAAGATAAATAAAATCAAAAGCAACTAGCAAGACTAACCAAGAAAAAAGACAAAGGGCTCAAATAATTAAAATCAGGAATTAAAGAGGAGAAATTACAACTGATATCACAGAAAAACAAAGGATCATAAAAGACTACTATGAACACCACCAAATTGGATAACCTAGAAGAAATAGGTAAATTTCTAAGAAACATAAAGTCTTCCAGATTTACTCATGAAGAAATAGAAAATATTAATAAAGAGATTGAAACTGTAATCAAAAAGCTCCCAACAAACAAAAGCCCAGGTCCAGATAGCTTCATTGGTGACTTCTACAAAACATTCAAGGAAGATTTATTACTTATACTTCTCAAATTCTTCCAAAAGATTGAAGAAGAGGAAAACCTTCCAAACACATTTTATAAAGCCAGCATTACTCTGATACCAAAACCAGACAAGGGTACCACAAAAACAGAAAATTACAGGCCAGTATCCCTGATGAACACAGATGCAAAAAATCCTTGAGAAGATACTAGCAAACTTAATCCAACAACACATTAAAAGGATAATACACCATGATCAACTGAGATTTATTCTGGAGATGCAAGGATGATTCAACTTCCACAAATCAATCAATGTGATACATCACATAATAAAATGAATGGTAAAAATCACATGATCTTCTCAATAGATGCAGAAAAATCATTTGACAAAATTCAACATCAATTTATGACAAAAACTCTAAACAAAGTGGCTATAGAAAGAGAAATTATCTCAACATAATAAGGGCCATATATGACAAACCCACAGCTAATATCATAGTGGTGAAAAGCTGAAAGCTTTTCCTCTAAGATCAGAAATAAGACAAGGCCCACTCTTGACACTTTTACTCAACACAGTATTGGCAGTCCTAGTCACAGCAATTAGGTAAGAAAAAGCAATAAAAGGCATCCGAATCAGAAAGAAGAAGTAAAACTGTCCTAGTTTGCAGATGACATGTTACTATATATAGAAAACCCCAAAGACCCCACCAAAAGACTGTTAGGACTAATAAATGAATCAATAAAATTGCAGTATAGAAAATCAATATAGAGATATCTGCGGCATTTCTATACACTAATAACAAACTCTCCCAAAGAGAAATGAAGAAAACAAACCCATTTATAATTGCATCAAAACAGAATAGAATTCCTAGGAATAAATTTAATCAAGGAAGTGAAAGACCCATGCACTGAAAACTAACAGACACTGACAAAAGAACTTGAAGAAGATACAGAAAATGGAAAGCTATTCCACGCTCATGGATTAGAAGAATTAATATTGTTAAAATGTCCATACTACCCAAAGCAACCAACAAATTGAATGCAATCCCTATTAAAATGGCGTTTTTCACAGAACTAGAACAAAAAATTCTAAAATTTGTATGGAAACACAAAAGACCCCAAATAACCAAAACAATCTTGAGAAAGAGGAACTGAGCTGGAGGTATCATGCTTCCTAATTTCAAACTATACTACAAAACTATAGTAATACAAACAGTATGGTATTGGCAAAAAACAGATACATAGATCAATGAAACAAAATAGAGATCTCAGAAATACACCCACACATATATGGGCAGCTAATCTACAACAAAGGTAAAAAAAATACAATAGATAAAGGACAGTAAGTGGTGTTGGGAAAACTGGACAGCCACATGCAAAAGAATGAATCTAGACTACTATCTTACACCATGCACAAAAATTAACTCAAAATGGATGAAAGACTTGAATGTAAGATCTTAAACCATAAAGTTTCTAGAAGAAAACATAGGGAGTAACCTCACTGACATTGGTCTTAGAAATGTTTTTATGCATCTGATTCCAAAAGCAAGGATAACAAAGCAAAAATAAACAAATGAAGCTACATCAAACTAAAAAGCTTCTGCACAGCAAAGGAAACCATCAACAAAATGAAAGACAACCTACTGAATGGGAGAAGACAGTTGCAAATGATATATCTGATAAGGGGTTGATATACAAAATATACAAAGAACTCATACAACTCAACACTAAAAAAAAAAACCAATTAAAAATGGGCAAAAGATCTGAATAGACATTTTTCCAAAGGTGGCACATGAAAAGATGCTCAATATCACTAATTATCAGGGAAATACAGATCAAAACCACAATAAGATATCACCTCACACTTGTTAGAACGGCTATTATTGAAAAGACAAGGAATGACAAATGTTGGAGAGGATGTGGAGAAAAGGGAGCCCTCATACACTGTTGGTGGGACATACACTCTTTCCGCAGCCACTGTGGAAAACAGAATGGAGTTTCCTCAAAAAATTAAGAAAAGATACTTCCCTGACAGTCCAGTGGTTGAGACTTCGCCTTCCAGTTCAGGGGACATGGGTTCGATCCCTGGTCAGAGAGCTAGGATCCCACATGCCTCACGGCCAAAAAACCAAAACACAAAACAGAAGCGGTATTGTAACAAATTGAATAAAGACTTTAAAAATGGTCACATCAAAAAATCTTTAAAAAAAATTCAGAATAGAACTACTATATGACATAGCTAATTCCACTTCTGGATATCTATTCAAAGAAAACAAAAACACTAATTCAAAAACATATATGTACCCCTATATTCATTGCAGCATTATTATAATAGCCAAGACATGGAAACAACTTTACTGTCCATTGATGGATGAATGGATAAAGAAAGTGCAGTATACGTGTGTGTGTATATATATAGAAAGAAGGAAATCCTGTCATTAGTGACAACATGAATGGACCTCGAAGGTATTATGCTAAGTAATATGTCAGATGGAGAAAGACAAATACTATATGATTTCACTCATATGTGGAGGCTAAACAAAACAAAACAAAAACAAAAATACAAAATAAAACAAAAATAACACTCATAGATACAGATAACAGATTAGTGTTTATGAGATGGGAAGGGGTTTGGGAGTGGGTGAAATAAATAAAGGGAGTCAGTTGTATGGTGATGGATGGTAACCAGACCTGTGGTGTGATCACTCTGTAGCATATATAGATGTTGAATTATAATGCTGCACATCTGAAACATAAACAAAAAGAATAAAAAACAAAACTGTGCCTATAGAAAGGTGTAGAAAAGTGTTCTGGGTATTCATATGATATTTGTATTCACCAAAAACTATAAAAGAATAACTATAAGAATAATTATCATTTATATATTTTAAGAGGATTTTTGGTTTTACAGAAGAATTTGCCATAGGATCCCTCTGCATGGCAGTGTTCCTCAATTGAATTAAAACTTTCATTTGGTCTAATACAATTGAATTTACAAAGCAACTCTTCAGCCATAAATTTACTGGGTAAAAGATGTCACTTTATAACCTTTTTAAATCTGTCCTCAAATTGCATTGAGTTTAATAATTAATGATAAGTAACATTAAAAAGGCAGAATCGGGCTTCCCTGGTGGCACAGTGGTTGAGAGTCCGCCTGATGATGCAGGGGACACGGGTTCGTGCCCCAGTCCGGGAAGATCCCACATGCCGCGGAGTGGCTAGGCCCATGAGCCATGGCTGCTGAGCCTGCATGTCCGGAGCCTGTGCTCCACAACGGGAGAGGCCACAACAGTGAGAGGCCCGTGTACCAAAAAAAAAAAAAAAAAAAAAAAAAGGCAGAACCCCAGGGCTGGAGGGTCACTCAATAAAGAATTCCAGTTACAAAAACAAAACAAAACAAAGCTAAACAAATTCCTCTCCTGTCTGAGAGGAACGGTTAAACATGCAGGCCAAACTTGAACCTTATTCTCTTAAATTTTTTTTAAATTTTTTCATGCTCTGGGATATTGTGGAATGATTTTAAAACAGGCAAGGGAGAAATATAATTACATCAGGTAGCTGGTTTCTAATCAGCCTGTGAACACCAAGTTCCAGATGGCAATGAAGAGTTCTAATTTTGCTATGTGCTGGAATTATTTATTGATGTCTATTAAACAGCCAGCAGCTCCATATTCTGGACTGCACTTCAATACACTTAAATGATTTAGATTTGCATTGTAAACATGCCTGCTGCACTGTGACTGGAGACATTTTTGAAATGACATTTGATTCTGCTTTGCCTTGGCCTATTCACAGGTGGCCAGTCCTTGTTTACAGACATAAACCAGTTTTCAGGTTCTTTCACCTCTCTTCCTGCTGAAGATGTGTTGAAGCTGTGAGAGTTCAGACCAGTCCCATAATAGCACTGGTCTGGTCTGCTGTCTGATCTTTCTCCGGCTTTAGACCCTATTTAACAAAAAGTTCAGAGTGTTATCTCTTAGTGTTAGTGGACCAGAGAAGGGCAAATGGTGAGAGAGGTGGAGGATGAAGGTATGAGGAGGATTCAGAACCTAGATATGGATAGACAAGGGTAGGGCAGCTCACATCATAAGGCCAGAGCTCAGATCCACAGGAGTCAACTGGGCAAGGAGTTGCAGTCAGGGGTCTGGATCCAGGGAGGTGACAAGCATATGGTTCATTAAAAAAAATATTGGTTGAGGACCTACTAAGTGAAAAACAATATCCAGCGTCCAGGTTGCTCAGGTCAAGGCAGGGATCAGGGAACAAGGTAAGATGATGGGAAGAATGGAGCAAAGTAGCTTGTAGAAGTTTAGGAACTGGCCAGAGCTCTGCCAGTAAGAAAACTACGACAGGGTCCATGTAGATTCATGTCAAATTACCCTTTATGTATTTATTTATTTATTTTTAACATGATCACAGGCACCTCCCAGGTAAAGCAGCCCATGTTCCCAGGGGCTTCCCTACTGGGAGATGGGGTGGGGAAGGGGAGGAAGCACAGGATTTATTTCTGGGACTGGGGGAAGGATGGTATTATAAGCCTTAGAAGGTTTTCCTCACCTGGGCCAATCTTTCAATTCTGAAAGAACTGGAGGACAAACTCTAATGAGGCTCAGATACCGTCACTCTTTCAGGCTGGGGCAGGGACCCAGTTTTCTGGCACCCATACAAGTAGGGGGTGGGATCCGTGAGGAGGGAACTAAAAGCTCACTTATGGGACTAGGTGAGAGTTTAACTGGGAGGCGTGATATCTGTGCACAGCAGCCAGGGGGGTCCATGAATTTGTAAACTTCTGGGGCACATCCCCGAGCTGTGGGACTGCCCAAAGCTCTAGTTGGCTTCCCAGCCCATCTGGCACCTCCTCTCATAACTCCTCGTCCCTGGTTTCCCGGCCCTGCAGGACAGGCCAACTGTACGGTGCTCATCGTGGCCACTGGTATGGGTAAGTTCGAGGCTGGCGTCTCCAAGATCCCGCAGACCCGCGAGCCGCGCTGCTGGCCCACAGCCTGGGTGAGAAGCAGCTGATTGTGGCCGTCAGCACCATGGACTGGACCAAGCCTGCCTATAGCACCACACGCTTCCAGGAGATCACCAAGAGGTGAGCACCTACATTGGGAAGATCAACTACAACCTGGCTTCCGTGGCCTTCGCGTCCATCTCGGGCTGTCACAGAGGCAACATGCAGGAGCCCAGCACCAACATGAGCGCAGGGTGCATTCGTTGGCAGGCTGCGCAGGTCCTTGGGTAGGCGTGCCGGGAGCCACGCCCCACAGCTACGCCCTGCTTCCCCTCAGATGCCCTGGTTCAAGGGCTGCAAGGGCAAGAAAAGAAACGTCTCGCTGTGGTTTCCTCTATATCCGCTATATAAAAATTCTATGTATGTACTGAATAAAATTAATAAAAGTTAACTGGCTGTCTTGGTTTCCTCCAAGGAGGAAAGCATGAGGTAAATGGGGGAACTCTAGGTAGATTAACAACTTATTTAAGGACATAGGCTTCCAAGTGTTTATGCCCTGGGTTGCAAACATGATTTACAGTCTTACTTCCTTCTCCTACCCAGGGCTCTATCTCATCCTTCTGTGTCCCTCAAACCTAATCACCTCTGGCAGTCCTCCCCGTGAGGAAGAAGAATTGGTGTGAGATGTGAAAATACATTCACAATGGGATAGGGCAGTATCTAAGTGCCAATAAGTTAGTTCAACTCTGCCTCAAATTACCGTTTAAATGTCCCCAAGAAGCTTGTAGTTTGAGCAGGGGTTCTCAAATAGTGGTCTGTAGATTTATAGCATCCTAATTTTGTGGGGCAAAAAGAGAAGGGGGACATGAAAAATGCAGATTCAGGTGCCCCATCCCAGATACAGTGAATCAGAATCCCTGAGGATTCTGAATTTTCGAAGAAAATAAAATCACTCTCTTCTAATTGTGAGTCTTATGCACATTTTTGAGAACCACAAATTTAAAGGGATCTTTGGGTGAACTTTTGTTGTAAATTAAAAAAATTAAATTAAAAGTATACATATATAGATAAAACATTATTGCTAAAGTTGGAACTAAAACCCATACTTTAATAAGAATTACCATAAGTCTTTCACTAGATTTCTCTGTTGGCACTACGGCAATCGCTGTTTACATTTACGACTACTGGATGCATGAAATAAGGCAGTACCTGAAGTTGGAGTCTGAGAGCCAGGGACTCTGTAATCTCCTCCTGGTCAGAAGTATCTCATTGTGAAGTAACAGAGCCTTCAGGTGAGATTGGACCTTCCTTGAGGGCAAAGACTTATGTTTTCACATATCTCTGAATGCCCTTCTCCTAATCCATCTCTGGAATAGTGTAGGGCCTTAATAAATGATTGCTCAGTTAGCTTTTGCTGCTTAACAAACTACCTCCAAATTCAGTGGTTTAAAACAACTGCCTTGCTTGGGATCTGTGAGCCAGCTTTGGGTGGGCTGATCAGCTGAGTTTGGCTGTAAGATGCAGGTTGGGTCCAGCTCTGCTCCACCTGTCTCTCATCCTCCATTGATTAGCATGTCCTCCTCATGGCAATGGCAGAAGCTCAAGAGGGAAAAGGAAAACAAAAGTAGCCTCTTAAAATTTATACACAGAACTAGCAAACTACCACTATTGTCCCCATTCAATTAGGCAAAGAAAGTTACAGGGGCAAGCCCAAAGTTATGGATGGAGAAAGTTTACATCTTTAGTGGAAAAACTTCAATTCTACATGGCAAAGAGAATAGATTCAAGGAAGGGTGAACAATTGACACCAATAATTCAATCTACCAGAGATAGTGAATGTGAATAAAGCAAATTTTTATACTTCCTAGAGTATAATAAGAATTGGGGACAAGGGGAAGCAAGACAGTTTCAATGTGACACTGAATTACTTGCATTATAGATTCATTAGGAAGCCTAACATAAGACGAATTGTTAGGCTTGATGAAGGGTGTTACTGATAATTCATGACAGTTGACATTCTTTAACAAGCCAAGTATAATAATATTAAGAGCCAACTATAGTTTTAAGCAGAGAGAGGAAAAAAAGATATTCTTTTTCTACACATTTTGCAACTCTCTGGGATTTGCCTGAGCAGTGAAATGCAATGCTATCTTAACTCACATCTTTCCTCTGGAGAATTGAAGTGAAATCCAAGCACTGATGTAGTTATGGCTACAAATGACCGATTTGTGATTTAACACCTGATGAATGTCACTAAAACCTCATTAATCTTCAGTTAGACAGGCATCTTACATGTTACTACACCTTCCTCATCCTGAGAAACCATTAGTCCTTTCTGGGCAAAGGCAATAAAGTCAATAAGCAGAACTCATTGCATATCTTAAGTGCAGGTCTCTCCATAATGGTGCTTATGTGATGGGCTACCTGTGTTTCTTGATTAATGCTGGTTGATGACCTGGGACTATTCCATCATTCAGGGATCCTCATCATGTTCCCATGGCTGCTTTTATCAGCTTGAGCATTTTGAAAATCCCACTCCCTTATTACTTCAGAGGAGTGTTGCAGGGATGAAAAGGATGTGTCTGTCACTGATGAAAGAAATTGAAGATGACAGAAACAAATGGAAAGATATGCTGTGTTCATGGACTGGAGAATTAATATTGTTAAAATGGTAATAATACCCAAGGCAATCTTCAGATTCAATGCAATCCCTATCAAAATACCCTTGGCATTTTCTATAGAACTAGAAAAACTAACTCTAAAATTTATATGGAAACACAAAAGACCTCAAATAGCCAAAACAATTATTGAGAAAGAGGAACAGATCTGGAGGTATCACGCTCCCTGACTCCAGACTACACTGCAAAGCTACAGTCATCAAAACAGTATGGTACTGGCATAAAAGCAGACACATAGATCAATGGAACAGAATAGAAATCCCAGAAATAAACCCCCACACTTATGACTGGCTAATCTGTGATAAAGGAGACAATAATATACAATGGAGAAAAAGACAGTCTCTTCAATAAGTGGTGCTGAGAGAACTGGACAACTACATGTAAAAGAATGAAATTAGAACATTCTCTAGCACCATATACAAAAATAAACTCAAAATGGATTAAAGACCTAAGTGTAAGACTGCAAACCATAAAACTCCCAGAAGAAAACATAGGCAAAACATTCTTTGACATAAAAGTAGCAATATTTTTTCAGATCTGTCTCCTAAGCCAAAAGAAACAAAAGCAAAAATAAACAAATGGGACCTAATTAAAATTAAGATATTTTGCACAGCAAAGGAAACCATTGACAAAGTGAAAAGACAATCTACTGAATGTGAGAAAATACTTGCAAATGCTATGATCAGTAAGGGGTTAATATCCAAAATATAGAAACAGCTTATACAACTCAACATCAAATAAATAAATAAGTAAATAACCTGGTTAAAAAATGGGCAGAAGACCTGAACAGACATTTTTCCAAAGAAGATGTACAGATGGCAAACAGGCACATGAAAAGGTGTTTAACATCATTAATCATCAGAGAAATGCAAATCAAAACCACAGTGAGATATCACCTCACACCTCTCAGAATGGCTATCATCAAAAAGACCACAAATAACAAATGTTGGTGAGGATGTGGAGAAAAGGAACCTTCCTACACTGTTGGTGGGAATGTAAATTGGTAAACTAGAACTACCATATGATCCAGCAATTCCACTCCTGGGTATATATCTGAAGAAAATGAAAACACTAATTTGAAAAGATACATGCATCCCAATGTTCACAGCAGCATTATTTACAATTGCCAGGATAAGGAAGCAACATAAGTGTCCATCAACAGATGAATGGATAAAGAAGGCATGTTTTATACATATGTGTGTATGTATATATATATATACACACACACACACATATGTATGTATATACAATGGAATACTACTCAGCCATGAAAAGAATCACATTTTGCTATTTGTAACAACATGGATGAACTTGGAGAGTATTATGCTTAGTGAAATTAGTCAGACAGAGAAAGACAATACTGTATGATATCAATTATATGCAGAATCTAAAAAATACAACAAACTAGTGAATATAACAAAAAAGAAACAGACTCATAGATATAGAGAACAAACTGATGGTTACCAGAAGGGAGAGGGAAGGGGTGAGGCACAAGATAAGGATAGGGGATTAAGAGGTACAAACTATTATGTATAAAATAAATAAGCTACAAGGATCTATTGTATAGCACAGAGAATACAGCCAATATTTTATAACAACTATAAAAATTGTGAATTGCTATATTGTGCACCTGAAACTTATATAATATTATAAATCAACTATACCTCAATTAAAAAAAGAAAAGGATTTGTCCATTGCTATTACAGGGAACAGGAAATTGGAGCAAAAAATTGAATCCCTAAATTTCCTGGAGATAAGAAATTGAAAATACATATATTCTTGGAGTTTGGAGTTTAGTAGGTAGAACTCCATTTCAGCCTAGTAGTACAAAAACTCCTTTAGGTTCCTTGGATCTCTTGTGAATGCTATGGGCCTTGAATTACCTAATATAGGCTTTTGCTCCATCTTTATGGCTTTTTTGTCTTCCTAACAAGGGGAATCAAAGAGGAAAGTTAAGTGCTAAGTATTGTCAACACTTAGAACTTGAAGCTCTTACTGTTATAGTGTCCCCTTACCCCCTGAACAGAAGTAATTGTGGTGGCAGCAATGCTGGTGTTGGGGTGTGTGTGTATGTGTTTCCTACTTGGTTCCCAGAAATCTTAATCCTAAAGAGAAGTCCCCTACCCCTCTTCTGTTGCCAGCTGCTTTCCACTATGGGCCTATTTCCATCAGGCCCAAAGATTCTGTATTCGCCTTCTCAGACCACCAATGATCACTCTAAAGTTGTATCTGACAGTTGCCTGTTTGAAGTTATCTGGCTCTCACAAATGGAGACCCTTTGCCACTCTGTCTGTGAAGAACTCTGGCTGCCACTCACCAGATTTTAGCCCCATGGAAACACTGAGAAGTCCTAATTAAGCTGTTTCCAGATCTTCCTCTCACCAGGAAAATGACCTTTGGGCCACCCCCAGGAAAGATTTTTTTACCTCTTATTTTGTCATTGAAGTTAATTTTCTGCATGAGGCTAAATTAACCTCAAGAGCTCATGCTTGGAAAATCATCTTTTAGAGGCAGCCAAGATTCAAGTTCATTAACTACCTAATTCCATTCTGGCTGTTTACTGTTTGCCAGCACCTTCCTTGCTGAGAGCAGATACCCTCACCTCTTTCCTGAAACTTCAGGTATCAATGGAGAATTCCTCTAAGAGATGGAATCTTTCTTTGGCATTATTTAGTGGGTTTGTATTCTTGTAAATCTTTATATGCAATATGTGGCCTCTCCACTTGTACCTGACGAATTCATCAGTGTTCTGGAAGGATTTCTAAATATAGAGAAATGTGATTATAGAACAATTTATTGTACAATAAGCTTAGCTAGACTGCCCACAGACATATTTTCGATTATCAGTGCTAACTGGAACCAGCAAGAGGATGGATAATTGAAATTCTCTGCTATCCCACAAATGCTATTTTAGTTGCTGTGATGGTTTTTAATGTGTCAGTTTGGTTGAATCTCATTTCCTGGAAATCTCTTTCCTATTGGTTTCTGGTTAGGATGGACCACTAGACAAATTTTTGAGGCGATTTTGGGGGAGCCAGTGAAGTTGCAGCCATTTTGTAGCTCACATGCCTTGTCACTTATCTTCTGGTTCACCTTGTTAGCATGAGGCAGGGGTCAGGCCTGCAACTGCTTTACCCTCCTCTGGATTCTCCTTCAGCTTCTCCCTGCATGTGTGCTTAGCTCAGTGATGAAGGGTCTTGGCTTCTGCAGGACATCTACATCATTGATGTCAGATGCTACAAGAAATGACAAGGACTTCTGTCTATTTTTGTGGGCTCTAGCTCATGCTTGTGGGTTTCACCTTGTTCTTGCTCTGCACCATTTTACATCCTTCTTCGCTTCCCAACTGCCTGCCTTATGGATCTACATCTTCTATAAAATGTCCTAGTGGTTCTGCTTCTCTGCTTGACCTTGACTGATACAGTGGCTAAGGTGAAATGTCTTCCAACCAAACCATAGCAATTGAGGAGAAGAAGACTATTGAGAAGGAGGAAAAGAAAAGGGTAGCGTTCTGATGCGTAATAAGGTCTGGACAAGAGCAACGGCCTTGGCAGATGGTATGATGCTGACTGTACTTTCCTAAGTTTGGGCTTGGACTTTCTCTTCTAATTCCTGGTTCTTGGGCTACTTTTAAGATTTTTGTCTTTAAAATTTGTTTTAAGCAATTTGATTATGATGTGCCTTGGTGTATTTTTCTTCATGTTATTGTTCTTTGGAGGGTTTGTTCTTTTTAGATCTGTGGGTTTATAGTTTTCATCAAAAAAAAAAATCCAGGAAAATTTTGGTTATTGTTTCTTCAAATGTTTATTCTGTTACTCTAGCTCTCTCACTGTTATTCAGGGATCCTAATCACATTCGGCTGCTTAAAGTTGTCCTGATGGTCTGTTCATTTTTTCTTCCTTGTTTAAGTTCACATAGTTTCTATTGCTGTGTCTTGTGTTGGTTGATCTTTCCTTTTGCAATATCTAATCTGCCATTAATCCCTCCAGTGTATTTTTTCATCTCAGATTTTATAGTTTTAATCTTTAGAAATTTGACCTGGGTCTTTCTTTTTAAAAAATATCTTTTTATAACTTTCATGACTACTTAATATTGTGAAATAAAAGTCATATTTTTATGGCAAGACAAGAGAAATTTAAACAAAAATTCTTCTCTGCCCTTTGTCCTCCTCTCTCCCTGCACTGTGCATTGTGTATCGGCATCATGCATCAACAAAACCTCCCCCATGGGCAGGAATACCTGCTCAGCCATAAAGAGCAACATTCCCCTAACATCAACAAGACAACTCCTTAAAAAATAATATTCTTTCTTGATCTTGTAAAGGTGTCGCATGACCCACCATGATGATGCTTACACCTGGATTATGTAAACTGTCAATAACACGTCATTTGATGTACAGCCCTCTGTCTCAAAAAGACTATATAACTGTGCCTTGACTTCTAACCAGTGGAACAGTTTTCAGAGCTTTCTGAGATGCTCTTCCTGGGTTATAATCCTCAAATTTGTCTCGAATAAAATTTTCCATTTCTTTCTTAGATCAACTGATTAATTTTTTATTGACAATATGCTCCATCTTTCCTCCTTCTCAAATATATGTATAGGTTTAATAACAATTCTATATCCTTTGTCTACAAATTCCATTATTTTTGTCATTTTGGGGTCTACTTTAACAGGTTAATTTTTCCTCCTCATTTTGGGTCATACTTTCCTGCTTCTTTGCATGCCTGATAATTTTTGATTGGATGCTAAACATTCAAATTTTACCTTTTTAAGTGACAGATATTTTTGTATTCCTATAAATATTCTTGAGCTTTGTTCTGGGATATTCAGAAACAGATTGATCCTATTGAGGCTTGCTTTTGTCAGGTGGGACCAGAACAATCTTTTGTCTAGGGCTAATTTTGCTCCTCTTTTAGGCAAACCCCTTCTATTGTCCTATAAATTTAGAGGTTTTTCTACTCTCTGGGGAAATCCAAATTATTTCCAGATTCATGTGAGCCCCTAGTGTTACTGAACCAAAACTTGGGTCTGCTCACGTATGCACAGTAAAGCCAATCTACTGACAATGGGCTGTTATGAAGGAAAGTGCAGCGTTTATTGTAAGGTACCAATACAAGGAGTTCAGATAGCTAATGCTCAAAAAGCCCAAACTCCCCAATGGGTTTCAGTAAAGGAAATTTTAAAGGCAAGGTGAGGGAGGGGTGATCCCAGGGTATGTGATCAGCTCATGCACAATTCTCTGATTGGTTCATGGTGAGGTAACATGGCAGTATCACAGGGGATATCATTATCAATCCTTAGGTTCCTTTAGGCCTGGGGGCTATGTCCTCATGGTCATCAAATAGTTAATGTCTTCCATTTGGTGGGGATTTTAGCACCTGTAAACAACTCAGGAAATGTGCAACAGATACTATTGTCTAGATACTTCAGAGAGGAGCTAAAGCAGAGGATACAGGTGAGGGTCTGTCCCTAGGAAAACCCCATGGGGTCCTGCTCAGTTACACTAGGCTAGTTTTTCCCACATAGGTACTGATTAGTACTCTATTAAAGAATCAAGGGGGAACCCTAGGCAGATCTCTTCAACTCTTTGTCAGTTCAACTCTCTCTTCTTTGGTACTCTGCCCTGTGAACTTCAGCCATCTTGTCCTGCCTTGACTCCCAATTCTGTCTCTTCAAGTCTGGGACACTGCTAGGAACCACTTGGGATCCCTCTTGTTACCGAAAAAAGTTTGTGTGCCTGATGCACAGTGAGACCAAATAAACCAACATGTTAGAGTTTGGAGCAGAGAACGGCTTATTGCAGGGCCATGCAAGGAGAATGGGTAGCTCGTGCTAAAATCCCTGAACTCCCTGATGGTTCTGGGGGAGAAGTTTTTTTTTTTCACTCTTCTCCTCCCTCTCCCGTTTCCCCGCTGCCGTCCACTCGCTCCCCTCTGGCGGCGGTGGCTTCCCCAGGAAGTGCAGGGGGTGGGGGCAGGTGGCAGCTTCGTCTCCTCATGAGCTCGCAGGACCGTGGCAGGGGCCAAGGCTGCATCCCGCGCCACTGCGCCACATTCACTCGAGTGAAAGAGTGCGAGGGGTGGGGAGGGGAGGGAGGGAGAGGAGAGAAAGGAGGAGGAAGGGGGATGGGGCAGAGGGGAGTTATTGCCTCACAGGCCGCGGCGGCAACAGTGCCACCACCCCAGCAGTGAGGGGGGATGGTGGGAGAAGTTTTTATAGACAAAATTTGGGATGAGGGCTGTAGGGTGTGTGACTTTCTTTTGATTGGTTGGTGGAGAGGTAATAGGGTGGTACTCCAGGAATCTTGTGCTCAGCCTGAAGGTGCCATCCTCCACCTGGGTGGGAGCCTTAGTTCCTGCAGAAGAACTCAAAGATATTGTTATGTATATTCCTTGAGGAGGAACCAGGACCCTGCTTTATCACTGCACTATTGTATCTTGACTGTTCCTCCTTTGTTTCTGCATTCCCTCCCTTCCCTGATTAGCAACAGTTTGAATCTGCTCTTTGGAACTCAAGGAAGGTCAAGGAGACTGAATGAAGCCTATTTCTTACAAATAAGAAATGAGGGACATGGAAAGCTTTTTGTACCAGGTAGGGCTCCCATAGGATCCTGATCAGTTTCACCATCTTTGGGCTGCAGTCTGGAAACTGTCCAGGTAGTATGTTGGGGCAATTGTAGGACTCACCTCTTTTCCTGTACTGTCTGATGTGTGATGTATAAAAACCTTTGTTTTGTCTATTTTTAAAGTTGTTTAGGAAGGATAAATCTAGTCTCTGTTAGTGCATCTTGGTTGGAAGTGGAAATCTCAATTTACGTAGGCCAATTTTGAGATAAAGTTTTTTTCTGCTAAGTCTGTTTAACCTAAGAGTATCCTGTCATGCAAGTCAGCTACTAAAAAAATAAAATAAAATACACAAAAGCCCTGTTATCACATACAATTAGTTATATGGGTAACTCATGACTTTTTAACATTTTTACAACCAGAAGAAAACACAAAAATCAATTACATGCGCAGAATGATGTGAGATGACCATTAATGTCCATAGCCTCCAATTTGAAATTTGTTTTTATTATTATTTATATTAATTATTCTGACAAGTCAGTGTAAATGTATATGTCTAAAACACATTTATAGTAATGAGATACTATTTTTATCTGTTATAGAGAGAGATTGTAGCATTTTTCTATAAGAATTCATTTTTAAAGCATACTCCTATGCTTAAAAAAAGGTTAAAAAAACAACTGTCATGCTCTGTCATGGAAACTGTTTCATAGCAAGAGTCATTAAAAAATACAGAGTGGGGTATTTGGGGAACAAGGTATGAGGTAAGCACAGTGATAGAAAAAGGGCATCAACTCAAAATAATGAACAGTATCAAGTCCTAATGCTGTGTCTGGACATAGGCTCATTTCAAAAGCAGCACTGTGTAGGTCCAAGATCTTAATTTTACCGGGTCCCTTATTTCCACACTAGGATTTTCTAAACTGTGTTTCAGATGTTTTCCCAAACACAAGTTTCAGATGTTAATAGGGCAAAAGTGATCCTGGGAATAAATAAGTTTGGAGGAAACTTTGAGAAAGCCTGCATACAATGTCCTATTACTAGACATGTCCAGTATGTACTTATATGAAAGGATCTAACAAGTACTGTTTAATCCAGCATTTTATTAAACAATATTTCCTGAGAGAACAGTGTTATTTCAAAAATCAGTTTGGGGAACTCTGATGTAGATGTTAAAAATATTTATAATGAATGCCATTATATAGTTGGCATTATCATTAGGGTCTTTAAATGTTAAGTGTTTCTGTTGTATTTTGTCATTGTTTTGCTTTGTGAAATATGTAGCCACTAGCTACATGGAGCTATTTAAATTTAAATTAATTAAAATTGAATACAATTCAAAATTCAATTCCTCAGTCATACTAGTTATATTTTAAGTGCTCAGTAGTGCTCATGTGGCAGGAATCTACCTCTAGGTTTGTTTGTTTGTTTGTTTGTTTGTTTTTGGTCTGTTTGTCCAAAGTAAATACCTCATAAATGCAAATCTTCACAAATTTCTAAAACATGCAGTACAGACACTCTTATCTAGAGTTCTCAAATACCTTTGAAAACAACAATTTATTAATCTTCATAAAAGCTTTGTGAAGCACTAACCATAATTCCTTCCTGGAGAGAAGACCTCAGGTGTTGTCATTTAAGGGAAATTTTAGTTGCTGAATTTAACTTAATTGCTCAATTAGTCATTTGTGAAAGTTCCCTGTGATTCTCTGAATGTGCCATAAGCAAAAGCAAAGAATATACAAAACCTGAGACCAAATACTCACCATTTTATGATAGAAAGTGGGGAAGTCACATGTAACTGGGTACCCTAACAGGTACAAGTAGGAATGGGTGTGTGGCATTTGTCCCAATCTTGGGGGGTAAATTGAACTTTGAGCACTTCCCTCAGTGAAGGGAACTTTTCTTGGTCCTTAGTGTTAGAAATTGTCCATATTCCTATTCCAAACATCTGTTCCAGACATGGTAGAAGCGTCAAAACTTTAACACCACACTGTTTAGGTGTGCAAGGAAAAACATAGCTTTTTTAAAAAAATAACAAATCTAATGAATCTTTTACAGGGGTCTCTCCCTGCAGGAGGGATGGGAACAATGATTTTAAATCTGGTAATTGATGGTAACAAAATCTCTTCCAGTTTGGGTGATCTTGTTCAGGTCATACTGGCTTTCAGGTTTCTGTTCTGTCTGTTCCCCTCCAGGAGGTAGTCTGGGTGTGTATTTCTAGGACATCCATAATGGGGAGCAGATGGAGGATCAGGATCCACACATAAGGAAGCCCTGGATCCTTGTTGATCTCTATCTTGAGGGGCTGCTCTGTTATATTCTCTGGCCTTCTGATGATTGAGTGCACCCTCTCAGTTGAGGTACTCAGAATCAGCAAATAAAAATATAGGACATCCAGTTAAATTTCAAATAAACAACAAATAAGACTTAGTATAAGTATGGGACTAAAAAATATTGTAAAAATCATTTGGTATTTATGTGAAATTCAAGCTTAACCAGGCCTCCTGTATTTCATCTGGCAATCCCACAACACTGTGCATCCCCTCGTGGGGTGTGCAGGGAATTCTGGGTCTCTGGCTTACCATGCACAGATGGAGCACCATTCTTCCCCTCCCAGTAACACTCCCTAGCACCTTTGTGAAGCTGAGCTTGGGATTTCCAAGAGAGGCTTCAGTCTCTCCATCCCATGAGCTGGTTTTCTTGGGTGTTTTCATACCTACCTCACTGTTTCCTCAGCTCTATCCACCCATTAGGCTCAATCCAGCTCCCTTTTCCTTTCCCAACTTTACCAGGGGAAAAGGTCCAGGCTCACTTTCTCTGTTCCATCTTCTCCTTCTTCCCAGGACACAAGCTTCAGACACACAGGCTGTCTTTACGGCAGAGTGCCTACTCTCTGTGACACTAGGAAAAAATGATGACCTGGGTGGATCAGGTGTAACTTTTATTATGGGGCAATATGAAACTAGAAACAACCAAGGATGAAAACACCTGGTTTTAAAACAGGATAATGTCATGATTCTCATACAAACATAAAATGAGCACACATCAAAGACTTTAACTCATTAATTAATGAGGGAACCAGAAATTTATTACAAATGGTTCAAAGGAGACTCCGAAGAGCAGACACAATTATAGGCCATTAAGAATGTTGAAATGTATTTGCATTAAGCAAATTAAAAAAAAAAGTGAATTGGCTTCTTCCATAACGGGGGGAGGGAAGCCAATTGAAATCCCTTGGGACAGAATTTGCATTTCTATGGCAGAAATTATTTGATTACTATTAGGTTTCTACAGTTAATTTCCAGCTCCACAGAGTTGAAAAATAACCCAGTCAAAAGCAATGAAAATTGGAGGTAACCCAGATGGATGAGCTAGTTAGGATACTCACTAAATTTCAAAGTCTTTCTCAATAATATTTTATAGTTTAATACTATACTACTACCCTATTACAGGTGTTTTTCCACTTTCTTGTGTCACCTACAGGCCCTAATTTGGCCTTGCCTATGACTGATTGATTTTTCCATGGAGACACACTATTTAAGAAGCTTCCTGGTCATGAAACAGTGAAAATACCATGAATTCTGGAATCAAATATATCTGGATTTGAATCCTGGCCCTCTCAATACTAGCTTCATGACTTTGGGAAAGTCATATTCTTTCTGAGCCTCATTTGTTAAATAAATATAATAAAACCTAATCTAAGTGGTGAAGAAAATCAAATGAGGTAATGTATATGAAGTTCCCAGAACAGTACCTAGAATATAGTGGTGATCAACAAGGTTTTTTGGATAGAACTGTAAAAAGGAGTTGGCTTCTGCACCAGAGTCTTCTTGCTTTTATTCTGTTGAATGATTATCCTTGCTATGTGCCTTCTTGGAACCGAACAGACCTCTGCTGGCTCCCCCCTCCCTCCTCCCCAAGACTGCCCCTCCATGTCTCCTGCTTCTTGTTTGTAGAACAGCTGAAGTCTCCCAGGCCTCCCAGAGTCACAAAGGAGCAGGCTCAAGCAGATAATGGTTAGGACAATAGAGTCACAGACTCAGTATCTGATGCACATTCTCGAATTGTTTTACAGATACTGTAACTGCCAGCAGAGGGGAAAAGGCTGACTGCATGATGACCAGACTGCAACCATGATATAAACTGCTCCATCTTGAGCAGTACTGAATCTATGGCTAGTACAGTTCCAAGAAATGGACTTGAGACAATGGGATTAACACTATTGAAGATAATAATCTATATCTTTGTGGGCATCAAAATAATTCTACCTTGTTCTGCTCATGTATGTAAGTGGGCAACTACAACTGTCAGCAAAGAAACTACAGACCCATGTTGATACCTTCCAGTCTAAGAATACGATGCCTTATGTCAGAATGAAGTTACAGAAGACGGACCTTCGCCCATGATCCCATAGAAATGGAATGATGTTCTGACAGGTGGGGATTTGTAAGCAGCTTTTGGCAGGAAAGAGCTCTCTGCAGGAGGCCCCTTTGTCTTGTCACTAACCTTAAACCAGGCACCCCCATGCCCTGCTCATCTCCGGCCCCAGCACACTTTTCAAATCTTTTGATCACACAAAACCTTGCCTAACTTGTTGGTTCTTTCTCTAGATCAAAGAAATAGAAATAAAATATCAGTAATTAACAGATGACCAGATATCTTCTCTAGCTTCCCCTTCAGTAATCTCGTGAACAAACTGTGTGAACATGACAGCATCTATAGAAAAACCACAAGAAGTTGGCAAGCTTGCACACAAGCCTGCACACAGTGGGAGATGGTGATGACTCTGGCCCCATATCTCAATGATTAACTGAGATTACTTTCCTTTCTCCCTTTAGAAGCTTTCATGGTTGAGCAGAATCTTTGGAGATGGTTTTTGGTGGACACTGAGTCCACAGTCTTCTCAGATTGCCGGCATTCTGATTAAAAGCAACTTTTCTTTCCACTTCTCTGTCTCTCTCTTATTGATGTTTTGAGTGGTGAGCAGCCAGACTCGAGTTCAGTAACACCCTTGCAGTGTTCCCAGAAGTCCGTTGAATGATGGATTTCTACCCCAATGACTTGGAGAGATTAAGAGACTTAGATCAATAAAGTGAATCCTCTCATTTTGTAATGAACTGAGACCCAGAAATTAAACAAGTTGTTCAGGTCACCCAGATGGTAAAAGGGAACATGGCACAGAGGACATGGCAGTGAGTTCAGATTCAGCTCCAGCACTTGCTTGTCTGACTTTGGATAATTTTAACAGTTACCACATATTGACTGCCTGCTATTTGTTAGGTGTTGTGCTGGGCAAGTCACAAGGATTGTCTCATTTCAGCCTCTGATGAGCTTATGACAGTGACCCTATGATATCAATCTGAGATTCATACTCTTATCTCTTTGGCTCTTAAACCAAAAGTACCACACCACCTTTCATTAAATTTCTTGAACTACAGATTTTTTGCCTCCATTTTTCTAGATATTATAAAGAATGTTAAATGTAAACATACTCAACTTCCTTCACTCTCTCCTTCAAACCTGCATCTTCCCATCCTTCCTCCCTCCTTTATTTCTCACACTTTGGACATTGAGGAAGAGCTATCTGTCTTTCTTCCTGGCCAAGATGAATCCCTTTACCTGACTATTGACCATCCTTCTTCTCACTTCCTCCATAACTCTGCACCATCATTCATACCTTCTCTCTCCTGGTCCCTGAAAGTGGTCTTTTCCATTGACTCAAGTCCTTAGCTTGAGAGGGGGAGTAGATCCCTATCTTGGATGGTGATGGGTGCCTGTCCTCAAGTTGCAAAACTACCTCTTGTCATAAAGATATGAGAAGCTTTTTTTCCTTTGTACAAAGACAATTAGCTAACACAGATGATCACCCCAACTATTAGGTAAAGTTAGGATGAACTCTGTGTGTCAAATGGTGCTTTCAAATTCTCTTACTTGAGGACTAGTTACTGTGTATCTTGAGAGCATGCGTTAATGGTTTGTATCTGCCTAGTTATATAAAAAGATGAGATTTATTTCTGTCTTTGCAATCTCTTAGATTGCCGGTAATATGCATCATATTCTGGTTTAATGCTTACTCAATAATAAGTTTATAATAAGTTTTCTTTCCCTATCACCATAGAAGTGAGGATTTCTAAGTCAGGAGATATATATTTTTTTAATTTAAAAGTACTTTATTGCTAAAACACACTAACAATCATCTGAGCTTTCAGCAAGTCATAATCTTTTTGCTGGTGGAGTGTCTTGCCTCGATGTTAATGGCTGCTGACTGATCAGGGTGGTGGTTGCTGAACTTTGGATTGACTGTGCCAAATTTTAAAGATAAGACAACAATGAAGTCTGTGCCTTGATTGACTCTTCCTTTCATGAACAATTTCTCTGTAGCATGCAATGCTGTTTGAAGGAATTTTACCCACAGTATGACTTCTTTCAAAATTGGAGTCAATTCTCCCAAACCCTGCTGCTGCTTTACCAATTAAATTTATGTACAATAATATCCTAAATCCTTGTTGTCATTTTAACAGTCTTCACAACATCTTTACCAGGAGTAGATTCCATCTCAAGAAGTCACTCTCTTTGCTCATCCATAAGCAGCAACTCCTCATACATTAAAATTCTATCATGAGATGGCAGGAATTCAGTCACATCTTGAGTCTTCTCTTCTAATTCTAGCTCTCTTGCTATTTCCATCACGTCTGCGGTTACTTCCTCCACTGAAGTCTTGAACACTTCAAAGTCATCCATGAGGGTTGGAATTAACTTCTTGTAAACTCTTGTTAATGTTGATATTTTGACCTCTTCCCATGAATCATGAATGTTCTTAATGGCATCTAGAATGATGAATTCTTTCCAGAAGGTTTTCAATGTGCTTTGCCCAGATCCATCAGATGAATCACTATCTGTGGTGGTTATAACCTTATGAAAAATATTTCTTAAATAAAAAGACTTAAAAGTTGAAATTATTCCTTGATCCATGGGCTGCAGAATGGATGTTGTGTTCACAGCATGAAAACAATAACAATCTTGTACATCTCTATCAGAGCTCTTGGATTACCAGGTACACTGTCAATGAGCAGTAATGTTTTGAAAGGAATTTTTTTTTCCTGAGCAATAGGTCTGAACAATGGGCTTAAAATATTCAGCAAACCATGTTGCAAACAAATGTGTTGTCATCCAGGCTTTGTTGTTCCATTTATAGAGCACAGAGAGAGTAGATTTAGAATAATCCTTAAGGGCCCTAGGACTTTCAGAATGGTAAACGAGCATTGACTTCAAATGAAAGTCACCAGCTGCATTAACCCCTAACAAGAGAGTCAGCCTGTCCTTTGAAGCTTTGAAGCTAGACATTGACTTCTCCTCTCTAGCTATGAAAATACTAGATGGCATCTTCTTCCTATATAAGGCTGTTTAATCTACATTGAAAATCTGTTGTTTAGTGTAGCCACCTTCACTAATAATTTTAGCTAGATAATATGGATGATGTGCTGCAGTTTCTACTTTGGCACTTGCTGTATCACCTTGTATTTCTATGTTATGGTGACAGCTTCTTTCCTTAAACCTCATGAACCATGCTCTGTTAGCTTCAAACTTTTCTTCTGCAGCTCCCTCACCTCTCTCAGCTGTCACAGAATTAAAGGAAGTCAGGGCCTTGCTCTAGATTAGATTTTGACTTAAGGGAATGTTGTGACTTGTTTGATCTTTTATCTGACCACTAAAACATTATCCATATCAGCAATAAGGCTGTTTTTCTTTCTTATCATTTGTGTGTTAACTGGAGGAGCACTTTTAATTTCCTTCAAGAACTTTCCCTTTGCATTCACAATGCAGCTAACGGTTTGGCACAAGAGGCCTAGTTTTCAGTCTATCTCAGCTAGGAGAAGATTTTGTATTTAATTACATTCACCAGCACATACTTGTGAAGGCTTGCTGTGGGCAACACTTCCCTTTGTTTCTGTGACATCACTCTTGTGTTCCCTCTGGGTTTATGGCTCACTTTAGCTTCTTGTACTGGCTTACCTCCTTTGCCTCATCCCTTAAACAATGTGTCCTCCCAAGTTTCTCCTGAGTTCTAGTTTCTTCTTAATAAGACCAATTTTAGCCATGCTCAACATGTATGCTGTTGAGAGCTAATTTCCCTCTCTAGTCCAGATCTCATTTCCAGACTTGAACTTTGAATTGTTTATTGGACATCATCATGAAGCACCTTTTCCCATTAGCACTTCAAACTCAACATGACAGAGTGGTGGAGGGGACAGAAAGAATCTTGGTTTGCAATAAGAATTTTTGCTCCTATACTAGAGCTGAGTCATGCCCTGACGATTAGCTCTATAACAATGGAAAAGGTATTTCTAACCTCTCTGAGCCTCACTTTCTTCATCTAACAAATGGAAATAATGATAGCATTAGTATGAGTATTACAAGAGATAACATATATGTATAAAGAACTGGCACATAGTAGGCACTTAATCAATTGAAATTGCCATTATTATGTGTTCAAAAATAATAACAAAATAGCTTCCATTTTTCAAATGTAGATTCCGTATCTTTTCCCCCCTTGTCTTGACTAACGGCAATAACATCCTCTTAGTCTCTCAAGCCATAAAGTTGTTGACATCAAACAAATCACCAAGTCTCATGAATTGTGCCTCCTAAATATCTTTCAAATCTGTTGTGTCCTCTAACTTTGCTGTCTCTGGCCTTTATCACCTCTTGCTTAGATAACTACGATTTTTCTACTAGACTCTATGTCACTCCTCCTCCAGCCCATTTTCACATTCAATAAATATCTGATGATGTTGTTGCTAAATAAGTAACCAGAGTGTTCTTTCTAAAATGAAAATTTGGAAAAATATCTATTTAGGTTTTCTTCCCATTGTTTGATTGGGTTTGTGTTTTTGATATTGAGCTGCATGAGCTGCTTGTATATTCTGGATATTAATCCTTTGTCAGTTGCTTCATTATCAAATATTTTCTCCCATTCTGAAGGTTGTCTTTTCATCTTGTTTATGGTTTCCTTTGCTGTGCAAAAGTTTTAAGTTTAATTAGGTCCCATTAGTTTATTTTTGTTTTTATTTTCATTACTCTAGGAGGTGGGTCAAGAAAGATCTTGCTACAATTTATGTCAAAGAGTGTTCTGCCTATGTTTTCCTCTAAGAGTTTTATAGTGTCTGGACTTACATTCAGGTCTTTAACCCATTTTGAATTTATTTTGTGTATGGTGTTAGGGAGTGTTCTAATTTCATTCTTTTACATATAGCTGGCTAACAGACACATGAAAAGATGCTCAACATCACTAATTATTAGAGAAATGCAAATCAAAACTACAATGAGGTATCACTTCACACTGGTCAGAATGGCCATTATCAAAAACTCTACAAACAATAAATGCTGGAGAGGGTGCGGAGAAAAGGGGACCCTCATGTACTGTTGGTGGGAGTGTAAATTGATACAGCCACTATGGAAAACAGTATGGAGGTTCCTTAAAAAACTAAAAATAGAACTATCATATGACCCAGCAATCCCACTATAGGGCATATACCCAGAGAAAAACATAATTCAAAAAATACATGCACCCCAATGTTCATAGCAGCACTGTTTACAATAGTCAGAACATGGAAGCAACCTATATGTCCATCAACAGAGGAATGGATAAAGAAGACGTAGTACATCATATATACAATGGAATATTACTTAGCCTTAAAAAGGAACAAAATTGGGTCATTTGTAGAGACATGGATGGACCTAGAGACTGTCATACAGAGTGAAGTAAGTCAGAAAGAGAAAAACAAATATTGTATATTAATGCATATATGTAGAATCTAGAAAAATGGTATAGATATTCCTATTTGCAAAGCAGAAATAGAGACACAGATGTAGAGAACAAATGTATGGATACCAAGGGGGAAAGAGGGGCGTGGGAGGAATTGGGAGATTGGGATTGACACATATACACTATTGATACTATGTATAAAATAGATAACTAATGAGAATCTAGCACAGGGAACTCTACTTAATGCACTGTGGTGATCTGAATGGGAAGGAATTCCAAACGGGAGGGGATATATGTATATGTATGGCTGATTCATTTTGCTGTACAGTAGAAACTAACACAACATTGTAAATCAACTATACTCCAATAAAAATTAATTTAAAAATTAAAAAGCTTAAAAAATGAAAGTTACTCAACTCTGCTTAAATATCCCTTAATAGTTATCATTTTCTGCAAGATAAAATCTACTCTCTTTTATCTTTTTTTTTTTTTTTTTTTTTTTTTTTTAGTGGTATGCGGGTCTCTCACTGCTGTGGCCTCTCCCGTTGCGGAGCGCAGGCTCTAGACATGTAGGCCCAGCAGCCACGGCTATGGGCCCAGCCGCTCTGCGGCACGTGGGATCCTCCTGGACCGGGGCATGAACCCGTGTCCCCTGCATCGGCAGGCGGACTCTCAACCACTGTGCCACCAGGGAAGCCCAAATCTACTCTCTTTATTCTGGCATATCAAATTCAGCTATAGTCATCCTCTGCCATTCTGAACACATGCCCTGTGCCCAGCCTTGCCAGGATACCTGCCATCCCCTCCCCACACCATGCTGTGTCTTGCCTTAGTATTTGTCCTTCCTTCTGTTGAGAATCCTCTTCTCCACATATATTCTTGTACAGGGAGCTGCTACACATCCTTCCACACTCTGTTCAGATATCACCTCCTATTTTTCATTGACCACCCAAGACAAGGCATCTGTATTAGTTTTCTGTGACCATGATAACAAATTATCACAAACTTAATGGCTTAAAACAATACAAAGTTATTATCTTACAATGTTGGAGGTCACAAGTCAAAATGAGTCTCATTGAACTAAAATCAAATTGTTTTCAGAGTATATTCCTTCTGGAGGCTCTAGGGGAGAATATGTTTCCTTGACTTTTTTTAAGCTTCTGGAGGCTGTCTGTACCCCTTGGCTCATGACCCCCTTCCTCCATCTTCAAGGCAGTCTCGTAACATCTTAAAATCTTTCCCTGATTCTGAAATCTTCCTCCTTTTTCCCTTTTTTTTCTTGTAAAAGTAATTTTCTGTTGAGGTATAATTGATATACAATATATAATTAATTTTAGGTGTACAAGGTAGTGTGTTGACATTTGTATACATTGAGAAATGATCAAACAATAAGTCTATTTACCACTGGTCACCATACAATGTCAATACAATATTATTGGCTATATTCCCCATGCTGTACTTTACATTGCCATGACTTATGTGTTTCATAACTGGAAGTTTGAACTTCTTGACCTCCTTCACCCATTTTGTTCCCCCACCTCCCCTCTAGCAACTTTGAATCTGTTTCCTGTATCTATGAGTCTGGGTTTTGTTTTATTTTGTTTGTTTATTTGTTTTGTTTTATAGACTCCACATATAAGTGAAGTCATGTGGTATTTGTCTTTGTCTGACTTATTTCACTTAGCATAAGACCCTCAAGGTCCAACTATGTTGTTGCAAAAGGCAAGATTTCATTCTTTTGTACAGTTGAATAATCTTCCATTGTATATACGAATACCATATTTTCTTTATAACATTCATCCATCAGTGGACATCTAGGTTCCTTCTATATCTTGTCTATTGAAAATAATGCTGCAATGAACATAGGGGTGCACATATCTTTTTGAATTAGTGTTTTCATTTTCTTTGAATAGATACAGTAGTGAAATTGTTAGATCATACTATAGATCTAATTTTTTAATTGAAGTATAGTTGATTTACAATATTGTGTTAGTTTCAGGTGTACAGCAAAATGATTCAGTTATAACTGTACACCTGAAACTAACAATATTGTAAATCAACTATACGTCAATTAAAAATATATTTTTTTCCAGATTCTTTTCCATTATAAGTTATTACAAGATATTGAATATAGTTCCCTAATAATAGATCTATTTTTAATATTTTGAGGAAACTCCATACTGTTTTCCATAGTGGCTGTGCCAACTTACACACCCACCAACAATGCACAAAGATTCCCTTTTATCTACATCCTTACCAACACTTGTTATTTCTTTCTTGTTTCCTTATCTTTTTGAGAATAGCCATTCTGACAGGTGCAAGGTGATATCTCATTGTGGTTTTGATTTGCATTTCCCAGATGATTAGTGATGTTGAGCATCTTTTCATATGCCTGATGGCCATCTTTATGTCTTCTTTGGAGTAATGTCTGTTCAGATTCTCTGCTCATGTTTTAATCAGATTATTTGGTTTTGGTTGTTGTTATTGAGTTCTTTATATATTGTGGATATTAATCCATTATTGGATATATGATTTGCAAATGGCTTCTTCCATTCAGTAGGTTTCCTTGCTGTGCAGATGCTTTTTAGCTTGATGTCCCATTTGTTTATATTTGCTTGTTTCCCTTACCTTTGGAGTCAGGTCCAAAAAAAAAAAAAAAAACTGTAAAACACATGTCAAGGAGATTATCACCTATGTTTTCTTCTAGGAGTTTTATGGTTTCAGGTCTTACATTCAAATTTTTAATCCATTTTGACTATTTTTATATATGGTGTAAGAGAGTGGTCCATTTTCTTTCTTCTGCTTGTACCTGTCCAGTTTTCTCAATACTATTTATTGAAGACACTGTCACTTCCCCATTGTATATTCTTGCCTCCTTTGGCATAAATTAATTGACTTTATATGCATGGATTTATCTCTGTGCTCTATTCTGTTCTGTTGAGTTTTTTGTCTGTTTTTATGCCAAAATGATACTGTTCTGATTACTATAGCTGTGTAGTATTTTTTGAAATCAAGGAGCATGATTCATCCATCCCTGTTCTTTCTCAAGATTGTTTTGGTTATTTGGGGTCTTCTGTGTTTCAATACAGATTTTAGAGTTATTAGTTCTTGTTCTATGAAAAATGTCATTGGAATTTTGATAGGGATTGAATCAAATTTATAGATTGCTTTTGGTAGTATGGACATTTTAACAATATTATTTCTTCTATTCCATGAGCACAGACTATCTTTCCATTTATTTATGTCTTCTTCAGTTCTTTCATCAATGTCTTTTAGTTTTCAGTGTATAGGTTTTTCATTCCTTGGTTAAATTTATTCCCAAGTTTTAAATTCTTTTTGAAGCAACTGTAAATGGGATTGTTTTCTTCATTTCTCTTTGAAAGAGTTTGTTATTAGTGTATAGAAATGCAACAGATTTTGTATCCTACAACTTTACTGAAATCATTTATTATTTCTGACAGTCTTTGGTGCAGTCTTTGGGGTTTTCTATAGACAGTAACATGTCATCTGCAAATTGTGACAGTTTTACTTTTTCCTTTCCAATATGGATGACTTTTATTTCTTTTTCTTGCCTAAGTGCTGTGGCTAGAACTTTCAATACTGTGTTGAATAAAAGTGGCAAGAGTGGGCCTCCTTGTCTTATTTCTGATCTTAGAGGAAAAGTGTTCAACTTTTTGCTGTTGAGTATGATGTTAGCTGTAGGTTTATCATATATGACCTTTATTATATAGAGGTATGTTCCTTTTATAGGCACATTGTTGAGAATTTTTGTCATAAATAGATATTTAATTTTGCCAATTTTTTCTGCATCTATTGAGATGATCATATCATTTTTTGTTTCATTTTGTTAATGTGATATGTCATATTGATTAATTTGTGGATGTTGAGCCATCTTTTCATCCCTGAAATAAATCTGACTTGATCATTGTGTATGATCCTTTTACTGTGTTTTTGAATTTGGTTTGTTAATATTTTGTTGAGGATTTTTGCATCTATGTTCATCATGGCTATTGGCCTGTAATTTTCCTTTTTTGTTGTGCCCTTGTCTGGTTTTGGTATCAGGGTAATTCTAGACTCATAAAATGAGTTTGGAAGGTTTGCCTCTTCATTTTTTTGGAAGAGTTTGACAAAGATATGTATTAAATCTTCTTTGAATGTTTTGTAGAATTCACCAGTGAAGCCACCTGGTCCTGGACTTTTGTTTATTGGGAGGTTTTATAAATTACTGATTCAATCTCCTAGTAATCTGTCTATTCATATTTTCTATTTGTTAATTATTTTGTCCTGGAAGAATGTAAGTTTCTAGGAATTTATTAAATTCTTCTAGGTTATCCAGTTTGTCAGCATATAATTCATAGTAGTCTGTTATGATTCTTTGTATTTCTGTGGTATCAGTTGTAACTTCTCTTTCATTTTAATTTTATTTATTTCAGCCCTCTCTCTTTTTTTAATAGGTTTGCCAATTTTGTTTATCTTTTCAAAGAACGAACTCTTAGCTTCATTAATCTTTTCTATTGTTCTTTTTTTTAAGTCTCTTTCCATTTCTTTCCATTCCTATCTTTAATATTTCCTTCCTTCTATTAACTTTGGGCTGTGTTTGTTCTTCTTTTTCTAGTTCCTTTAGGTATAACGTTAGATTGTTTGAGATTTCTCTTGTTTCTTGAGGGAGGCCTATGAACTTCCCTCTTAGAAGCACTTTTGCTGCATCTCAAAGATTTTGGTATGTCATATTTCTGTTTCCTTTGTCTCTAGGTATTTTGAAAAATATCTCCTTTGATTTCTTCTATGTCCCAGTAGTTGTTCAGGAACATGTTTAATTTCCATGTATTTGAAGCTTTTTCATGTTTTTGATTTCTGGCTTCATTCCATTGTGGTTGGAAAAATGCTTGATATGATTTCAGTCTTCTTGAATTTATTGAGATTTGCTTTGTGGTCTAACTTTTGGTCTATTCTGTATTCCATGTCCATTTGAGAAGAATGTGTGTTTTTATATATCTATTAAGTCCATCTAGTCTGTGTTGTTTAAGACCAGTCTTTTCTTATTTATTTTCTGCCTGGATGACCTATCCATTTATGTAAGTTGGGTGTTAAAGTCACCTACTCTCATTGTATAGTTGTCAATTTCTTCCTTTAGGTCTGGTAATATTTGCTTTATATTTTTGGTGCTCCTATATTGGGTATGCACCACATATACATTTATAAATGTTATATCTTCTTGCTGGATTGACCCCTTTATCATTATGTAGTGCCCCTCTTTGTCTTTTATTATAGTCTTTGTTTTAAAATCTATTTTCTCTGATATCAGTATAGTTACACCAGCTTTCTCTTCATTTCCATTTGCATAGACTATCTTTTTCCATCCCTTCATTTTCAGTCTGCGTGTGCCCCTACTTCTGAAGTGAGTCTCTTTTAGGCCATAAACAGATTTGTGTTTTTGTTTGTTTGTTTGTTTTTTATCCATTCAACCACTCTATATCTTTTGAGTGGTGAATTTAGTCCATTTACATTTAAAGTAATTACTGTATTATGTACTTAGTGCATTTTTATATTGCTTTCTGGCTGTTTTTGTAGTTCCCCTCTGTTCTTTTCTACTTTTCTTTCTCTCTTCCTGTGAGATTTGATGACTCTCTGTAGTGTTATGTTTAGATTCATTTCTCACATTCTTTGTGTATTTATGATAATTTTTTGCTATGTTGTTACTGTGATGTTCACATATATCCTTCTATGTATATAAGTCTATTTTAAGTTGATGGCAAAATTTAAATTTGAGCACATTTCAAAATTCTACATTTTTACTCCACTGTCCCATGTTTTTTTTAATGTCACATTTTACATTTTTAATTTTATGTATCACTTAACAAATTATTGTACTTTTAGGTTACTTCATAGTACCTTTATAAGTGATTAATCCTCTACCTTTACTATATATTTACCTTTTTCAGTGAGAATTTTACTTTCATTTGTTTTCTTAGTATTATTGGTGCCATTTCTTTTCAGCTTAAAGTAGTCCTTGTTATGTTTCTTTAAGCCTCATTTAGTAGTGATGAACTCCTTTAGCTTTTGCTTGTTTACATAAATTTTTATGTTTCCTTTAATTCTGAATGATAACCTTGCTGGGCAGAGTATTCTTGGTTAGAAAGTTGTCTTTTTTTTTTTTTCCTCTCAGCACTTTGAATATGTCATGCCACACCCTAGTCACTTGCAAAGTTCCTGCTGAGAAATCTGCTGATAGCCTTATGGGGTTTCCCTTGTATATAACAATTTCTTTTTCTCTTCCTGCTTTAAGGTTCTGTCTGTATCTTTAACTCCTGCCATTTTAGTTATAATCTGTCTTGGTATGGATATCATTGCATTTATCTTATTTGAAACTCTCTAGGTTTCCTTTTCTGCCCCTTTCTTTCTCTCTTTTCCTTCTATACCCCTATAATGCAAATGTTATATTCCACTTGATGTTGTCCCATAGGTTCCTTAAGTATCTTTATTTATTAATTATTTTTTCTTTTTTCTGCTCTGTCTGGATGAGTTCTAGCTCACTGATTTACTCTTTTGTTTCATCCACTAGACTCTTAAACCTCTGTACTGTATTTTTTGATTTGGTTATTGTATTCTTTCTCTCTGTGATTGTTGTTTGGTACTTTCTTACATTTTCTATCTCTTTGTTGAAGTTCGCACTGTGTTCATCCATCCTCTCCCAGGTTCAGTGAGCCACTTTATGATATTACTTTTAATTCTATCAGGTTACTTATCTCTGTATCCATAAGGGATTTTTGGAGGTTTCATCTTGTTCTTTCACTTAAAAAAATTTTTTTCATTTTTCTCATTTCACTTGACTCTCTGTGTTTGTTTCTATGTATTAGGCAAAAGGGCTACTTTTCTCCATCTTGAAGGAGTGGCCCTGTGTAGGTGATGAATCTTCTCATTCAACCTTGCCCTAGCTCTTGGTTATCTCTTGAACCTTTATGGTTGTCCAAACTGTCTGACTTATTCTTGATATGTCCCTGTTTTTCAGGATGTGCCATGACCTGCCAGTGTTCCAAGGGGGTGAGAATCTCATTTAGCACCTAATTTCAGGCTGATTGGAAATAAGACCCTTAGGCAGCAGCTTTTAAAGTTTGCAAAAATATACAGTGCTGTGGGGCAGCAATTGTCATCCCTGGTGGCCTCTAGTCCAGGAAAGATATCTGGAGGTGTCCCCTGGGCAACAGTTGCAAGAATTGGGGCTCCAGGTGACTGTATAAGCTGGTAGGCCTTATAGAGCTGTTGTGAGGCCAAAGGGGTGCACACAGATGGTGTCTCTCTGCTTAGGTACCCTGGGAGTGTTGCCTTAGCCACTAGATGTGTGGGAAACTAGAAGCCTGTCCCCCAGGTGAAGCTCCAGGCTAAATAAATAAGCCTTTTTCACAAGAAGACTGTGGTTGTGTTTCAGTCTATTGTCTGTGCAGCACCCTGGGTTGGTAGTCTGCCTAGAACCATCCTTCCAAATGTTACAGTCCCATGGAGGTCAGTAGCACTTTAGGTCACTTGGATGTCAGCCCTACTGGTTTTCTAAGGCAGACCTTTTGGGGACCTCATCTCTCCAGTGCACATCCCAGGGGTTTGGGTGCCTGGTGTGGGGTGCCAAAGCCTTGCTCCTCATGGAGAAGCACTGGACTGGTGAGATACTTCCCAATTCATGTTTCTGCACTGGGGATGGGGTTTTTGCTGTTAGTCTCTGTCTTTCCTACCCATCTTGTGTTGGTCCTTGTATCCTTTGACGTGGAGAAGCAGTTCATCTAATTGTCAGTCTTAAGAGGGAAATGATCCATATATAGCTATAGCTGTAGATTTGGTGTGCTCATGGAAGGAGATGAGTTCAGGATCTTCCTACACTGTCATCTTGGACCCCTGTCCATTTCTTTTTCTTTTTTAAAGAACCACTGTGATTAGATTGGGCCCACTCAAATACTTCAGGATCATCTTCCTATTTGAAGGTCAGTTGATTAGCAAACTTAATTCCATCTGCAACCATAATTTTCCTTCACCATGTAACTTAACATATTCCCAGATTCTGGGGATTAGGAAATGGGAATCTTTGTGGGGAGTATCAAGGAGTCCTTGATACTCCTGTGATATTTTGTGCAAACCTAGCTATAACACTTGTGACATGCACAGCAACCTGAAAATGGCTAGAACAAGAATTGCAGAGACTTAACTTTGCTTCTTATGAGATGTGAAAACTACTTAACGTCTCTCTGCTTCAGTTTCCTCATTTGTGAAATGACGATGATAATAACATCTATTTTATAGAGGTGTTAAGAGAATTAAGCTACATTACTTAAGCACTTTGTAGAATGCTTGGCACAGAATAGTTGCTAAATAAATGTAATACTGTTATATATGATCATATAGCCATAATACATCTGACACCTAGTGAATGCTGAATGTATATGAGTTGCATTCCTTTGCCTTCCTTCCTTCTCAATTTTGTCTGTTTTCTATCAGATAGGAGGTGATAGAAAAGTGGAAGAAAGAAAGAAAATGTCCCGTATGTATTCTGGAATCAAGATCCAAGAAGAATCTTCATCTTAAAACAGCTGTCAGTGTGATGGGCAAGAAAGAGTGTAACTCCACTGTACTGTTTGACTTCACTGGACATCAAGAGTACTACATTCAGGCTCTAATGGGCTGCCAGTAGGGATGATGTGTGTATGAGGACAGGTTAGTAAAACTAAATAAAATGTGGAGAAAGGACATTGTCTTTTGAGTTCTCTGAATGTCTGAATATCCAAAAATGGCAGATTCCATATTTCAAAGTGAACTTAGATTTCCTCAGTAATTTGCAAGTGAGAAATGCTCAGAGTATCTTCAATAGGCCAGGAACAAGTGAAGAGCATGAGAGGAATTTGATTAATTAGTGGGCTATGATGGCCAATGGGTCTCAGAACATTAATTTAGAAAGAATTATCAGGTTAATTCTTTGACATGGAAGTAATGCCAGCCCATAAAGAATGCCCACCCCGTTTTTGCTGACTTTGGAGAGAATTTCCTGGTAGAGTGGTGTCAAGCTTTGAATTCGGACAAAGCTTTCTGCACTTCTGACATGTCTATGTTTCACAGAGAGTGTAACTCTTGCCTGGGATGATAACTTCAGCTCAAAGAAATATCAGAATATGCCTAAGCTAAATTAACTAACTATACCTAAGTCAAAATACCTTTAAAAAATATTGCCATGCATATGAATGTGTGTGCAAAAGTGTATCTGTGTATGTAGATGGGGAGGAAGGTCATTGTGTGTATTTAATTCCTTAGTGTGAAAGATTTGTTTCCTTTTTCTATGGATGTTTTAGTAAAGACTCAACAAGCAACATAAAATGTATGAAATCAAATGACAAAGAAATGTAAGTCAATTCTATGAGGATTCTATGCAGACATCTCTGTGTGACTAGTATATTGCCACTAGCAATTCACAGGATATTATGTTTGTGAAATCAGGTACTTGGTTGAGAATGAGATTTTTTTAAAATTCAGGTGACTGCCATTTAAAAGTTTCTATCAGGGGGAGACATCCAAGAAGGCAGATGAGTAAGATGTGATCACCCTCCTCCCCACAAATAAATAAAAAATACACCTACATGTGGAACAACTCCTATAGAATGCCTACTGAATGCTGGTGGAAGACCTCACACCTCCCAAAAGACAAGAAAATCCCCACGTACTGGGATAGGGCAAAGGAAAAAAGAAAAAACAGAGACAAAATAATAGGGACAGGACCTGCACCTCTGGGAGAGAGCTGTGAAGGACGAAAAGATTCCACACACTAGGGAACCCCTTCACTGGTGGGGATGGGGGGTGGGCGGGGAGGGGAAGCTCCAGAGCCATGGCGGAGAACACAATAACAAGGTGTAGAGGGCAAAGTGGAGAGATTCCCACACAGAGGATTGGTGCTGACCAGGACTCACCAACCTGAGACATTTGTCTGCTCACCCACTGGGGTGGGTGGGGGTTGGGAACTGAGGCCCAGGCTTTGGAGGTCAGACCCGAGGAAAGGACTGGGATTGGCTGCATAAAGACAGCCTGAAAGTGGCTAGTGTGCCAAAGCTAGCCAGGAGGAAGTAAGGGAAAAGGTCTGACATGCCAGAGAGGCAAGAGACCATTCTTTTGGGGTGCACAAGGAGAGGGGATTCCTGCTCCAAGTGCCCACAGAAGGCAGAGCACCACCTAAGCAAGCTCCAGAGAGTCATGAGCCACAGCTGTCAGCTCAGACCCCAGAGACAGGCATGAACTGCTAATGCTGCCACCGCTGCCACCAAAAATCCTGTGTGTAAGTGCAGGTCACTACCCACCCCCACAGGGAGACTGTGCAGCCCATCACTGCCAGGGTCCCGTGATTCAGGAACAACTTCCCCAGGAGAACACATGGCACACCTCAGGCTGCTGCAATGTCACATTGGTCCCTGCTGTCTCAGGTTCACCCCATATGACTAACTACCCCTCCCTCTCCCCAGCCTGAGTGAGCAAGAGAGCCCTAATCAGCTGCTGCTTTAACCCTGTCCTGTCTGGGCGGGGAACAGACACCTGAGGGTGGCGTACATGCAGAGGTGGGGCCCAAACCAAACCTGCACCCCAGGAGCTGTGCAAACAAAGAAGAGAAAGGGAAATTTCTCCATGCAGCTTCAGGAGCAGCGGATTAAATCCCCACAATCAACTTGATGTACCCTGCATCTGTGGAATACCAGAATAGATAACAAATGTTCCAAAAATTGAGGCGATGGACTTTGGGAGCAACTGTAGATTTGGGGTTTGCTTTCTGCATCTGATTTGTTTCTGGTTTTATATTTATCTTAGTTTAGTTTTTCATGCTTGTTATCATTGGTGCATTTGCTTATTGGTTTGGTTGCTCTCTTCCTTTCTTTTTCTATTTTTTACTTTATTTTATTATATTATTATCTTTGTTATTTTATTTTTTTTCCTTTTTTCTCTTGTGACTGTGTATGTGTGACTGTGACTGTGTATGTGTATGTTTCTTTGTGTGATTTTGTCTGTTTAGTTTTGTTTTTACCATTTTTCCTAGGTTTCTGTTCATTTTTTTGTTTGTTTATTTGTTGTTGTTGTTTGTTTTCTTTTTATGAGTGTGTGTGTGTGTGTGTGTCTATGTGTGATTTTGTCTGTTTAGTTTTGCTTTTACCATTTGGTTTGGGGTTCTATCTGCTCATTTTTGTTTTTATTTCTTCCTTTTCTTCTTAGCTGTGTGGATGGCAGGGTCTTGGTGCTCTGGCTGGGTGTCAGGCCTTAGTCTCTGAGGTGGGAGAGCTGAGTCCAGGACACTTGATCACCAGAGACCTCCTGGTCCCACACAATATCAATTGGCAAGAGCTGTCCGGTAGATCTCCATCTCAACACTAAGACCCAGCTCCACAAAATGGGCAGCAAGCTCCAGTGCTGGAAGCCCAATGCCAAACAACTAGCAAGATAGGAACACAACCCCATCCATTAACAGTAAGGCTGCCTAAAGGCATACTAAGCTCACAGACAGCCCAAAACACACCACAGGATGTGACTGTGTCCACCAGAAGGACAATATGAAGCTCCACCAACCAGAACACAGGCATCAGTCCCCTCCACCAGGAAGCCTACACAAGCCACTGAACCAACCTCACCCACTGCGGGCAGACACCAAAAACAACGGGAACTACAAACCTGCAGCCTGCGAAAAGGAGACCCCATTCACAGTAAGTTAAGCAAAATGAGAAGACAGAGAAATACACAGCAGATGGAGGAATAAGGTAAAAACCTACTAGACCTAACAAATGAAGAGGAAATAGACAGTCTACCTGAAAAAGAATTCAGAATAATGATAGTAAAGATGATCCAAAATCTCGGAAATAGAAAGGAAAAATACAAGAAATGTTCAACAAGGACCTAGAAGAACTAAAGAGCAAACAAAAAATGATGAACAACATAATAAATGAAATTAAAAATACTCTAGAAGAAATCAATAGCAGAATAACAGAGGCAGAAGGATGGATAAGTGACCTGGAAGATAAAATAGTAGAAATACCTGCCACAGAGGAGAATAAAGAAATGAATAAAAGAATGAAAAGAATTGAGGACAGTCTCAGAGACCTCTGGGACAACACTAAGTGCACCAACTTTTGAATTATAGAGGTCCCAGAAGAAGAAGAGGAAAAGAAAGGGTCTGAGAAAGTATTTGAAGAGATTATAGTTGAAAACTTCCCTAACATGGAAATAGTCAATCAAGTCCAGGAAGCACAGAGAGTCCAATACAGGATAGATCCAAGGAGAAACACGACAAGACACCTATTAATCAAACTATCAAAAATTAAATACAAAGAAAAAATATTAAAAGCAGCAAGGGAAAAGCAACAAATAACGTACAAGGGAATCCCCATAAGGTTCACAGATAATGTTTCAGCAGAAACTCTGCAAGCCAGAAGGGAGTGGCAAGACATATTTAAAGTGATGAAAGGGAAAAACCTACAACCAAGGTTACTCTACCCAGCAAGGATCTCCTTTAGATTGGACAGAGAAATTAAAACCTTTACAGACAAGCAAAAACTAAGAGAATTCTGCACAACAAAACAAGCTTTACAACAAATGCTAAAGGAACTTCCCTAGGCAGGAAACAGAAGAGGAGGAAAAGATCTATAAGAACAAACCCAAAACAATTAAGAAAATGGTAATAGGAACATACATACTGATAATCACCTTAAATGTAAATGGATTAAATGCGCCAACCAAAAGACACAGACTGGCTGAATGGACACAAAAACAAGAACTGTATATATGCTGTCTACAAGAGGCCCACTTCAGACCTAGGGACACATACAGAGTGAAAGTGAGGGGATGGAAAAAGATATTCCATGCAAATGGAAATCAAAAGAAAGCTGGAGTAGCAATTCTCATATCAGACAAAATAGACTTTAAAATAAAGACTATTACAAGAGAAAAAGAAAGACACTACGTAATGATCAAGGGATCAATCCAAGAAGATATAACAATTGTAAATATTTATGCACCCAACATAGGAGCACCTCAATACATAAGGCAAATGCTAACAGCCATAAAAGGGGAAATTGACAGTAACACAGTCATAGTAGGGGACTTTAACACCCTACTTTCCCCAAAGGACAGATGATCCAAAATAAGTAAGCTAACATAAGCTTTAAATGATACATTAAACAAATTGGACTTAACTGATATTTATAGGACATTCCATCCAGAAATAACACAATACACTCTCTTTTGAAGTGCCCATGGAACATTCTCCAGGATAGATCATATCTTGGGTCAAAAATCAAGCCTTGGTAAATTGTAAAAATTGAAATCATTTCAAGTATCTTTTCCAACCACAACACTATGAGACTAGATATCAATTACAGGGAAAAATCAGTAAAAACTACAAACACATGGAGGCTAAACAACACACTACTAAATAACCAAGAGATCACTGAAGAAATCAAAGAGGAAAATCAAAAAATACCTAGAAACAAATGACAATGAAAACACGACGACCCAAAACCTATGGGATGCAGCAAAAGCAGTTCTAAGAGAGAAGTTTATAGCAATACAATCCTACCTCAAGAAACAAGAAACATCTCAAATAAACAACCTACCCTTACACCTAAAGCAGTTAGAGAAAGAAGAACAAAAAACCCCGAAAGTTAGCAGAAGGAAAGAAATCATAAAGATCATATCAGAAATAAATGAAAAAGAAATGAAGGAAACAATAGCTAAGATCAATAAAACTAAAAGCTGGTTCTTTGAGAAGACACACAAAATTGATAAACCACTAGCCAGACTCATCAAGATAAAAAGAAGACTCAAATCAGTAGAATTAGAAATGAAAAAGGAAAAGTAACAACTGACACTGAAGAAATACAAAGTATCATGAGAGACTACTACAAGCAACTATATTCCAATAAAATGGACAACATGGAAGAAATGGACAAATTCTTAGAAAAGTACAACCTTCCAAGACTGAAGCAGGAAGAAATAGAAAATATGAACAGACTAATCACAAGTATTGAAATTGAAACTGTGTTTAAAAATTTTCCAACAGACAAAAGTCCAGGACCATATTGGTTCACAGGTGAATTCTATCAAACATTTAGAGAAGAGATAAAACCTATCCTTTTCAAACTCTTCCAAAATATAGCAGAGGGAGGAACACTCCCAAACACATTCTATGAGGCCACCATCACCCTGATACCAAAACCAGACAAAGATACTACAAAAAAAAGAAAACTACAGACCAATATCACTGATGAACATCAATGCAAAAATCCCTCCCAAAATACTAGCAAACAGAATCCAACAGCATATTAAAAGGATCATATGCCATGATTAAATGGGGTTTATCCCAAGAGTGCAGGGATTCTTCAATATACACAAATCAATCAATGTGATACACCATATTAACAAACTGAAGGATTAAAACCATATGATAATCTCAATAGATGTAGAAAAAGCTTCTGACAAAATTCAACACCCATTTATGATAAAAACTCTCAAGAAAGTGGGCATAGAGGGAACCTACCTCAACATAATAAAGGCCATATATGACAAACCCACAGCCAACATCATTCTCAATGGTAAAAAACTGAAATCATTTCCTCTAAGATAAGGAACAAGACAAGGGTGCACACTCTCACCACTATTATTCAACATAGTTTTGGAAGTCCTAGCCACAGCAATCAGAGAAGAAAAAGAAATAAAAGGAATACAAATCGGAAAAGAAGTAAAGCTGTCACTGTTTGCAGATGACATGATACTATACATAGAGAATCTAAGGATGCTACCAGAAAACTACTGGAGCTAATCAATGAATTTGGTAAAGTAGCAGGATACAAAATTAATGCACAGAAATCACTTGCATTCCTACACACTAATGATGAAAAATCTGAAAGAGAAATTAATGAAACACTCCCATTTCTCATTGCAACAAAAAGAATAAAATATCTAGGAATAAACCTACCTAAGGAGGCAAAAGATCTGTATGCAGAAAACTATCAGACACTGATGAAAGAAATGAAAGGTGATACAAACAGTTGGACAGATATATCATGTTCTTGGATTTGAAGTATCAACATTGTGAAAACGACTATACTATCCAAAGCAATCTACAGATTCAAACTATCAAACTACTAATGGCATTTTCCACAGAACTAGAAAAAAAATGTTACAGTTTGTATGGAAACACAAAAGACCCTGAATAGCAAAAGCAATCTTGAGAAAGAAAAACAGAGCTGGAGGAATCAGACTCCCTGACTTCAGACTATACTACAAAGCTAGAGTAATCAAGACAGTATGGTACTGGCACAAAAACAAAAATATAGACCAATGGAACAGGATAGAAACCTCAGAGATAAACCCACACACATGTCATCACTTTATCTTTGATAAAGGGGGCAAGAATATACAGTGGAGAAAAGACAGCCTATTCAATAAGTGGCACTGGGAAAACTCGACAGGTACATGTAAAGGAATGAACTTAGAACACTTCCTAATACCAAACACAAAAATAAACTCAAAATGGATTAAAGACCTAAATGTAAGGCCAGACACTACAAAACTCTTAGAGGAAAACATGGGCAGAACACAGTACGACATAAATCACAGAAGGATCCTTTTTGACCCACCTACTAGAGAAATGGAAATAAAAACAAAAATAAACATATGGGACCTAATGAAACTTAAAAGCTTTTGCACAGCAAAGGAAACCATAAACAAGATGAAAGGACAACCCTCAGAACTGGAGAACATATTTGCAAATGAAGCAACTGAGAAAGGATTAATCTCTAAATTATACAAGCAGCTCAATATCAGAAAAACAGAAAATCCAATCAAAAAATGGGTGGAACACCTAAATAGACATTTCTCCAAAGAAGACATACAGATTTCCAACAAATACATGAAAGGGTGCTTAGCATCACTAATCATAGAGAAATGCAAATCAAAACCACAGTGAGGTATCACCTTACACCATTCAGAATAGGCATCATCAAAAAATCTACAAACAATAAATGCTGGAGAGGGTGTGGAGAAAATGGAACCCTCTTGCACTGTTGGTGGGAATGTACTTTGATACAGCCAACATTATGGAGGTTCATTAAAAAACTTAAAATAGAACTACCATGTGACCCAGCGATCCCACTTCTGGAGATATACCCTGAGAAAACCATAATTCAAAATGAGACATGTACCACAATGTTTATTGCAGCAGTGTTTACAATAACCAGGACATGGAAGCAAGCTAAGTGTCCATCGACAGATGAATGGATAAAGAAGATGTGGCACATATATACAAAGAAGTATTACTCAGCCATAAAAAGAAATGAAATTGAGTTATTTGTAGTGAGGTGGATGGACCTAGAGTCTATCATACAGAGTGAAGTAAGTCAGAAAGAGAAAAACAAATACCGTATGCTAACACATATACATGGAATCTAAAAAAGAAAATGGTTCTGGTGAATCTTGGGGCAGGACAGGAATAAAGATGCAGATGTAGAGAATGGACTTGAGGACACGGGGAGGGGGAAGTGTAAGCTGGGATTAAGTGAGAGAGTAGCATTGACATATGTACACTACAAAATGTAAAATAGATAGCTAGTGGGAAGCAACTGCATCACACAGGTAGATCAGCTTGGTGTTTTGTGACCACCTGGAGGGGTGGGAAAGGGAGGTACAAGAGGGAGGGAATATGGGGATATATGCATACATATAGCTTATTCACTTTGTTATACAGCAGAAACTAACACAACATTGTAAAGCAATTATACTCCAATAAAGATGTTAAAAAAAAAAGTAAAAAGTTTCTCTCAGTGTTCTGAACGAAAGCAGGAAAATTCCTTTCACTTTTGAGATAGACTTCTTTTTTAAGAAAGTATGAGTTCTGTTTAGTATCTTTAGCTGGATGTATTCATTTTCTTGGTTACTGATAGTAGAAACCAAGTTTGTGAGCATCAGAAGAAAAAGAATTAGAACAAGTAACTCATGGAATCGATGAAAGCATTGGAGAACTAGGTTCAGAAAATAAATATGCAAGAACTAAGGCAAATTTTCTAGCTGAAAACAGAGATAGGTCATGACACAAGAACACCCTGCCTGGGAAACCACTGCTACCAGTGATCCTGACCACTGCTGCCCCCACTACTCTGGATGGTAGTCACTGGAGGTCACCACTCACCACCAGAATAAGGTCTAATAAAGCTTCCTTTTCATTTGCTCCTGATTCGAAGCTTTGGCAAGGACTACATAATTGTCCAAGATTAGATCATGAACACAACTGACTGCCTATGCCCTGTTTTCCTCTAAGATCCACAGGATGGTGGGTTTCCCAAATATAACAACTCACCAACCAACGAACCAACCAATAAACTTCAAATATCAACTATCTACTACATACAGAATTTTCCCTCAAAGTTTTGTTTTAATCCATGCTATCCCTAATGGCCATGTAATTGATAGTCCAAATCAGGGTCACTCTGAGTGTGAAAGGTGGTGCTGGGATAACATAGGTGTAAACTAGAACTGTCCTGGGAAAACTGAGATAACTGATTGTCCTACCTGTATCTGAACAGTTATTACTTGCCCTTAAGGGTTATGTTTTTGTCTTACCTAAGAATTTGCTCATGGTGCACAGCATGCTGAAATATAGCAAGAAGGTCTGATCTTCTCTTTAATTCAAGATGGGGGAAAAAAACCCGTGATGAAGAATGGAATTGAATTTGTACAGCTCTATATCCACTGCGAGTCATAAAGGTAGAAATGTTGAAGACTGAACCCTCCAGCCTTTGGACCTCTACCGTGTGTTTTTGTGACTGAGTGGTCTGGATCTCAGGACAGTGGGCTTGGATGTACCCTGAATAAAATGGATGTGCTGTTCATCAAAAATCCTGAAGCAGCAAAGGAAGAAGGCCTTGGTAAGAGGTAGGGAAATATATTTTTCTATTCACAGCATGAAATGTCTCATTGGATCTACACTCTAAGGTTTGGAGATTCCTGTTAGTGGTGGGGTGGGAGAAATTGCTTCTGGGAGCTCAGAAGAAACTCCGAGGTCAGATTTCATTATGATGTACCCAGGTGTGGTTTCTATGTACTCATCATGCTTGGGTTTTATAGCCCTTTTTGAATCCATGGCTTGATGATATCTTTCATTTGTTTTGGAAAATTCTCACTTTCTTGGGAAATGATCTCAAACTTACAGAAATTTACAATAACAATACAATAAACTTTTTTCTCTGAACCATTAAGGTTGAGCTGCCGATATGATGCCCTATAACCCTTGAATAGTTTAATGTGTATTACCTGCAAACGAGAACGTTCTATAAAACTATAGTGCAACCATAAAAATCAAGAAATTAACTTTAGCTTACTACTACCATCTAATCCTCAGATTACATTCAAGTTTCATCAGTAGTCCCAATAATGCCTTCTATACCAGAAAGATCAAGTCTAGAACTTTGCATTTAAATTTCATGTCTTTAGTCTCCTTTAGTGTAGGACAACTTTCCATCCATTGTGTTTTTTTCTTGGTTTTCATGACTTTGACCCTTTGGAAGATTACACAAATTACTTTGTAGAATGTCCCTCAGTTTGAGTTTGTCTACTGTTTTCTCATCATTAGATTCAGTGTATGCGTCTTTGGCAGGGGTGTCATACTTTATTTTCTCATTGCATCTTGTCAGATGACTCATGATTTTGACTTAGGGATGATGCTCACATTGACCTCATGATTAAGGTAGTTCTCCCAGTCTTCTCACCTGTAAAGCTGCACTTTCTCTTTAGTAATTAGTATATACTTTGTGGGCAGGTACCTAAAGACTATGTAAATATCTCATTCCCCCTCAAAATTTCAATGTATTCAGTTATTATTTATATTAACATGATGTCATGAATCCCTACTTTGTTCAATGGGTCATAATCTGTTATTGTCATTAACAATGACCCCCCAAAACAAGGTCCTACTGTACTGCACAGAAAACTGTATTCAGTATCCTATGATAAACCATAATGGAAAAGCATATTAAAAAAATACATAGATATGTATAACTGAATCACTTTGCTGTACAGTAGTAATTAACACATTATAAATCAACTATACTTCATTAAAAAAACAAAACAAAACAAAAAACAAAAAACAATGATCCCCCCCAGGTGAGCCAGATCCCTTTAAGGAGACTTCCTGGATGTCCCTCACAACACTTCTGCTTACATGTTATTAGTCAGAACTATTCAAACAACCTCACGCAACAACAGTGGATCCTAGGAAAAACCTTTTATTCCAGGTGTCAATGTTCCCAGCTAAGATCAGTATTCTCTTAGTAGGAAAAATGGAGAGAATGTATATGGGGAGGCAGCTAGTAGCCTCTGCCACTGTGGCTTAAAAAATAAAAATCCATATGAGGATTTCTTGGTGTATTCTGGAATATTATTTCTTAGCAATATTTATGAAAATAGAGAAGATATGTATATTAATCACAATTTTAAGACACTATATCCAGAGGGTTTTGTTTAATAGTTACATATTTTGCAAATAAATAGTACTCCTTTGAAGGTTTGCAAAACAGGGTAAAATGTAAAGAAATGTGCATTGTGTTCCAATTTTCATTATTGATCTGCTTTGTAACATTTGGGAAAGTCACTTGAAATGTCTGCATGACTGTCTCTTTATTGGTAATTGAAAGAATGCCTGTATAAGGAGGTATTGTTAAGTCTAGAAAGTGAGAGAATTTCTAGGGCTAAAGGTATTCTCTCAGTAAACACATAAACACATCATCATTTTTGAGAGGGGCACTAGGCTATGTTTAGTGATGAGTAACTCTGTCAAATTATATAAAATAGATTTAATGCTAGACATTTTTGGGGTAAAGCAGATATTAACTTTTATTGTTAAAGTGTGTTCCCATGCATAGAAATGTCTCATTTTCCTCAACCATTAAATGACTCAATAATCTCTACCTCTCAGAATTATTGTGAGGACTAAATGTGACAGCATATGAAATGCGATTATCACAGTGTCTGGCCCACAGTATGTACCTGATAAGTAGTATTTATTAATTTTACAATAATAATATTTTTATGATTAGAGGGTATCTGTACTTGTTTATGTAAAGGCATATACTAGTGTCAAAACAGGGATGAGGCTTTGGTCACTTATGTTAAGTGATTCACTACTCTGATAAAAATTCACAAAAATGAAACTGTGCTAAATAGCTTTGTTGAAAAAAATATGGTTCCCACCGTACTACTAGTTTTCCTAAATAAGCCAAGCTGAAAGAGGCGTGACAGGGCCCTAGGGCCTATGCTATCATACCTCCTGGCAGCATTTTTCTTACTACCTGAGGATACATTGGATCCCGGGGAGTTCTAGTTCAACATCTACAGAAAATACTGGAAGAAGAGGTACTAGAAAAGTTTATTTTAAAAATCAGTTAAAACCAGGTTCAATTGGAACTCATGTTCTAGCATTTTTAATGTCTTGGTCTTTCCCACTGTTCTTTGTGTAATATTGGAATTCTGGTGTTGATACAAGTCTATAAATCAGAAATACTCCCTTCTGTCTTGATTTCATTGTGGTTAAAATGAGATAAATCTAGTTGAATGAGAGCAATTAGATTATAATAATAGAATTCCTCTTTGGGGGTGCTTCCTCAGTACCTGCGATTTGACCTTACTTAAAAAGAATTTCAGAACTAAAAGTATCGTATGAATAAAAACTGAGAGCACACACTTTTTTTTTTTTTTTTTTTTTTTTTTTTTGCGGTACGCAGCCCTCTCACTGTTGTGGCCTCTCCCACCGCGGAGCACAGGCCCCGGACACGCAGGCCCAGCGGCCATGGCTCACGGGCCCAGCCACTCCGCGGCACGCAGGATCCTCCCGGATTGGGGCACGAACCCGCATCCCCTGCATCGGCAGGCGGCCTCTCAACCACTGCGCCACCAGGGAAGGGAAGCCCCGAGAGAGCACACACTTTTGAAGGTATTTCAATTCCTGTGAAATTTGTAGGCATATTAACCTCCCACAACTGGAGATGTTATAAAGCAAGTACTTAGCATTGCATTATCAAGATGATAATTCTAACAGCACAATGGCATAAAAATATGATACCTGGAAGACAATATACAGCATGTAAGAAATAAAATTTATCTAAAAGTTGTTTATCCTTGGGTGACCAAGCCCTAACATTTGCAGAAGAGTTGCATATAAATGTAGGAGTGAATCGAAGAAGAAGAAAAAAATTAGTTCTTCAAAGAACGTTTTTGGGCAAATGTTGCCACTAAATAGAGAAAAAGCAATTATGACCCTATGAGTCAGTTAAGATGGAATGTTCTAATGAAAGTAACAAACAGAAATCTTCCAGTCTTGAGATCTATCCTTTGCCAGGGTTTTGGGACACAAGTGACTCACTGTCACTATTTTTACTTAAAGGAATACATCTCCCCTGCTCCTCCCCCACCCACCCAAAAAAAACCAAAAAAAAAAAAAAGAAAGAAAGAGAAGAAGAGTCAGACAGAGAGAAATGCAGAAGTAGGAGGGGAAGGAAAGGGCACACCAAAGAGCATAACAGGTTATTTTCTTCGAGATGGGAGAAGTTCATCAGGGAATCCTTCACTGGAGCCTTTATGAAGTCTTCCGCAATGTACAAAGGGTGGGCTGGCACTGCTGATGCACAGTGAGTTTTAAAAGGCAGACACACTTTTACTTAGTTTTATTAATGTTTTTACATTATCTACAGACAATGCCTTCTTGCTTCCATGGGGGCTGACCATTCCCTCAACTCTGTCCTTGGTATGTCCCTGGAGGAGCTTTGAGTTTTATAAAATAAGCCGTTTAAAGTTACACTTACATAAGGGAGATTAGAGAGCAGAGTGGAGTGCAGCTTAATTTCAAAAGGTAATTAATCATGTGGTTTTTAAAGGCCACTGCTTTTCCTGACTTGCTCTTTGTTCTCCATCACCTGCCTTGGATCACTTGTGCTGTCTGTTTTTCAGGCTCTGTATTGCTGAAGTCACTTATGCAGTTCATGATCCATGAAACTGCTTTAGCAATGAAATGACATACCCAATCCAGGGTTCAAAGCAAATTTTTATGTCCCCTCTAGGTCAGAATCCAAACTATAGAAGAAATAGGGATGTAACAATTTTACCAAGTAGTCAAGTCTTCTAAAAGTCTCCCTAGCCAGGTAATTACATAGTCCTCCCCCTATTAAAGAAAATAAAAAAGCACAACATAAAAGATTTTTTCCTAAACATACATGTTTATTATGGAAAATATAGTAAGCCCCAAAGAAGAAAAAACAAGGCAACTATAATTCCACTACTTAGAGCTAACTATTACTACTTTGGGTATATGTATATTTTCAACTCTTTACATAGACTGCATATATCTATACACACACATATATACACACAGAGTACGTTCATATATACGTATATAAATATATATATATATATATATATATACGTATATAGACTGTCTCACAACTTTTTCTCACTGGATAGATTATGAACATTCATCTATGTTATCACCACAGCATTCTTCTTGAAGTCTTAGAATCAGGCATGTTTTCCACAGGCCTTTATTCTGTTGGAAAGATCTATTCTGATTGTAGTTAGGGCCAAGAAAAGAGGTATAAGATGACGTCTAATGTTAAGTGCAGTACTGCTCTGTTTTGTTAGACATTTTGTTCTTTTGAGATGATTAGAAGCAGGATATTTCAAGATATTTGGTCATCTCTATTAACCTCTCCAAGAAGTGACAAAACTCAAAAGTTGTTTATGGAAGGATTGATAGTTTCATGCCTGCATGTCTGTAGCAGAGAAAACATCAGAACAAATTCAGACTTATCTACGTGGTCCTTTGTGCGAAGGACAATCATTTGTTCAAGTTGGACTGCCTAGTGTGTTTAGTATTGGCATCAGGTCTAAGTCAGAATCTTAGAGATGTAAGGAAAATGTTCTTCCAAGTGCAGGAATCTTTTCTACAGCAGGCCCAACAGCAGGTGGCAGCCTAGACTATGATCGAATTTCATAAAGGATGACTCTTCCAATTGCAATCCATGTCACTGATGGATAGTTCTGGAGATCAGGAACTTACTGCTTATGTTAACAAATGTCTGCTTCCCAATAACTCTCCTGCCTGTATCTAATGTCTGCTCTCTGGACTACCACAGATTAGTCTATTCTGCATGAGTCTTCACACTTGCCTTCCTGAGCCTTTTTCACCCTACAGTAAACACCCTGCTTTTTGTAATGGTTGACATACCAGCTGGTTTTCTTAGGATGCCCTCCTTGTATGTTTCTTCTCTCTGAGTCATTCAGATTGAAGGGGATCTCCAAGTTTGTTTTAGTCTGTAGAGGACAGACAGTAGAGGACAGTGGCACTCAGATCTCTGATGATCAAGACCTAGAATATACATCGATAGACCTGAGACTAAACTCACTTTTTGTTTGTTTGTTTGTTTGTTTGTTTGTTTTAGCATCTGTGTTATTCTGTTGGATGAGAGTGAATATGAATGAATGTACAGGTTATTCTCTGTTTGCTTCCCCAACAGATAGATTCTCCACTTTTTCCTCCCTGAAAGATTCCCTAGGAGTCTGAGCTCTACTGAATGTACCTCTCAGGTGGCCCTGCTCTCTAACTTCTGATTGGGCTTGGCCCCAACAGGAACTTTGAGGGTAAGAGCAAGAAGGTATTGAATCATTTTTAAAAAGAACAGGGAATGTGTCTTACCTGTGGCCTCAGCTCCTGCTGGGAATTATGGTGCCAGTCCTTGGGTGATTCACTATTACTAGTTAGTTGCCTTTACCCTGTAAACAGTTCCTCCATTAAACTCTTCTCAGTTAAACTCTTTGACAGTGCCAACATTTTCTGCTGGGACACAGACTGATATAAGGAGCATACAGGCACTAAACTGCTGAGAAATTTTTCAGATGAACTGCACCAGAAAAGATATTCCTGCTTCTGTTTGTGTAGAACTATTTTTTTTTTTAACTCCCAGATATAGGATTCTGAACTTAGCTCTCAGGGAGTTCTCTATGTTGGTGTCAGCCAATCATTTCAGATGGTTGAGATCATTTAAATCTTGATTTTATTAATAATCTTAGCCTTCCTCCTCAACAATTTGCTGTGTACAAATTTTATTACTATGTGATCTCATTCTCTATCCACGGAGAGGCAGTATAGCATTGTGAGGAAAAATCAACTTTGGAGTAGATAGAGTTAGGTTTGAATTACTAACCATGTGACTTTAGAAAAATTACTTAAAATGAGCTTCAATTTCTTCATCTATAAGATAAGCATAATACCTGAAAAATTTGGTGTGAGTTTAACAAAAATGTCTTTAAAGCCCTTATGTCCCTCTTGGCCCATGATAAGCATTCAATAAATGATAGCTTGCATACAGAAATACATGCTATCCCAAAAAGAAATAAGGGAAATAAGAATACCATTCATAAGTATAGAATAGGAGGAGTATGGATTGTGTGCGGGGGTATGGGGTGGGGAGGGGAGTAAACAAGTGAACTGACCCTCAGACTTCCCATAGAGTGGAAAGTAATTTCACTGGGAGCTTCTGTCATCTGAAAAGATGGTTATTTGAACATTTTTTTCTTGGACCTCTGGCTTTGCTTCTCCAGCTCTTTGTTTATTGAGCTCTCTCTGCCTTCTCTCTTCTCTGCCCCAGACATCTCCTCCCTCCCCTAATTCAAAAATTTTCCTGCCTACTGCCAAGATATAGTACTTTATTTATTAATTTGTTCTATGTTTTTGTTTTCTAATATATTGTTTTCTGCTTTCATGTTTACTAATGCATTATTTCTGCTTTCCTAGGAGTAATTTTCACCTTTTACTATTTTTTGTAGAATACTTAATGTATTTATTTTCATTCTGCTCTATTTTTCATACTTAGTGTTTTTATTGTCACTTTTCTAGATATTCTACAAATTTTATTTTGATTGATTGATTGATTTTTTGTGGTACGCGGGCGTCTCACTGTTGTGGCCTCTCCTGTTGTGGAGCACAGGCTCCAGACGCGCAGGCTCAGCGGCCATGGCTCATGGGCCCAGCCGCTCTGCGGCACGTGGGATCTTCCCGGACCGGGTCACAAACCGTGTCCCCTGCATCAGCAGGCGGACTCTCAACTACTGCGCCACCAGGGAAGCCCTTGATTTATTTATTTATTTATTTATTTATTTATTTATTTATTTTTTTTTGCTGTACGCGGGCCTCTCACTGCTGTGGCCTCTCCCGTTGCGGAGCACAGGCTCCGGACACACAGGCTCCGCGGCCATGGCTCGCGGGCCCAGCCGCTCCGCGGCATATGGGATCTTCCGGGATCGGGGCACGAACCCGTGTCCCCTGCATCGGCAGGCGGACTCTCAACCACTGCGCCACCAGGGAAGCCCTTGATTTATTTTTGACAAAAGAATCATTTGAGAAAGCTTTTAAGTTCCCATGTTGTAATTTCTAGTTTTATTGCACTGTGATCAGAGAATATCACTTGTATTTGTAATAGCATTTATACCACATTTATACCTTTTTTAACTTTGCTCAGATTTTTTGCAGGTGGTCTAATGTGTTCGATTCTGTAAATATATCATGGACATATAACAGTTCAGTGTTTACATTTTCTGGTTATAGGCTTTGCTATACAGTTTTAGGCATTTATATTAGGGCTTTATATATTTTCTTTGTTGCCTTCTTTCTTTATCAGGAGATGAGAGGGTAAGGTAAAGTCTCACCATCATTTCTCTTTCCATATCTCTTTGCATTTCCTGAAGTTTTATCTTCATGAAATTTTTATGCATAAAACATTGTACATACAGTTTTTATGCATATATAAAGAGATGTCCTCTCCCCCTTGATTCTGGCTATTATTTTCTTTTTTTTTTCTTTTTTTTTTTTTTGGCCACACTGCGTGGCATGTGGGATCTTAGTTCCCAGACCAGGGATCAAACCCACGCCCCCAGCAGTGGAAGCATGGAGTTTTAACTACTGGACTGCCAGGGAAGTCCTCCCCCTTGATTCTGATTGGTCTGCTGTTAACAGCACAGGTTTAACATTCCAGGGAGAAATCTGATTAAGAGTCAGAAGAATCTCAGCGCTGCTAATAGTGGTTCAGGACCACGGACAGCTATCCCTCTAGGAACCGTCTTCCTCACTTCAGCATCTTAAACACTGTGGGGCTTCCCTGGTGGCGCAGTGGTTGAGAGTCCACCTGCCGATGCAGGGGACACGGGTTCGTGCCTTGGTCTGGGAAGTTCCCACATGCCGCGGAGTGGCTGGGCCCATGCGCCATGGACGCTGAGCCTGCGCATCTGGAGCCTGTGCTCCGCAACAGGAGAGGCCACAACAGTGAGAGGTCCACGTACCGCAAAAAAAACAAACAAAAAAAACCATTGTGAATCACAGAGTTAGAGAAGAGATATGGAGAGTCACCTTAAATTGATAAGTTGATTTCTGGTCTTGCATAAGACTTAACAGAAGGCTGCTGGACTGTGCAAATCCAGAAACTGTTCAAAGTAGGGAAGTCACTCCTATTGTCTTCAATCTTACTACCTCACTGGACAAAATTATTCCTATTGTGAGGGAGACTGTCCTAAGCTGTTTTGGCTGAGGCATGTTTCTAAAAATGCATCCAATTAACTTTTAACTTCCCCTGTTGTGGTTTCTTGCTCACCAAACATTATTCTGATTATAATTCAACATCCCATATAATTCTAGCTGTAGAGAGAAAATATATTAGGTATGACAATGCTAACATTTCAGCCCATGTCAATGCAAACATTTCAGTATAATTTGGTAACTTGGTATCTGGGTTCTATATATTATTTTCTGTGTGCTTAATTAGCATAATGACTTCATTTCCAGAAATACTCATCCTTTCTCAATTGTGGGTAAATCAGCTTTTGCATATATGAGGTTAAGAGTCAGAACTTAAAACTTTATGAATTCACTAAGATATCTCTTGTGATGGTAATCTGCCAACTTGCACTTTTTCATTACTGTGCACTTTCCAAAAAGAGCGTGGACCATGTGTGAGCAAGGGGAGAGGCCTGTGGCACTCCACCAAATTCCCCTCTCCAAGTTCACATTGGCTTATTAACCAATGCTCACAATCACATGAAATTCTGTAACTGCATCTGGGTGCCTGGCATGATGAAATGGTGTGAGATTCAAGCAGCAATACAGATATTCAAACATCTGTTTATTTCCTGGGAGAAGAATTTTAGTTAAAGAAAAGTATCTTTAAACAACTGTTTATATTTGACTAAAGAAAAGCAAGCAAGCACTTAATTTATGGATTTGCTAATTGCTCTTCTCATCTGAGAATACTGGTGTTGAATATACGTCATTAATTTCCAGATTTTGCACTGAATAATCTCAAAGACTAAATGACATTGTGCCTACATGGGTGCCTGAGGAATGACTATAAAAGCAATCCTGGAGCTACTGAGGCTGTCACAGTGGCACTTAGCTGTTTTGTTCGGGCCTAGGGCCACTTTTTTCCCAAATAAAGTAAAATAAACTTGGTTCTTACTTATAACACATACATAAATACACTGAGGTTCATTTATATCCGAATTTTGAAAAACCTGTTACCAGGAAGGCACATCAATGCATTTTTCTTATGCTGATAGTAGTTAAAGGCAGCTCTGCTTTCTTTCTGAAGCATTTTCTTATGCCAGCAATAGGGCACCTCCAGTTTTTATGGAGATCCTTTCTTTATGAAGTCACATGGCTACATTTAGTCAATTTCAGTCAACGATATTTACTAAATGCCACTAGAGCAGAAGTGAACACCAACAGAAAATCATATTTTACGAAGACCGTCACTTCAGTATACTAACCTGCCATGTCATAATAATTGTGAGGTTTCTCTTTTTTGCTGCAATTGGTCTCCTGATTGTGGCTGGAGGAATACAGGTGCCCATGTAGCCTCCTGAGAGAATTTGCATGACCTTTCTAGAAAGGAGGTTCTTGGATAATGAGTACTTTTTAAAAGCTGGAATGAGTCAGCATCAATAGCAGAAGGAAAAAAAATGAGTGTGGACAATCCAAGAAGCCATTTGGCAGGATAAGGGTTCTGAGGGAAACCCCTGGTTTAGGAAACAACTCAGGAGTTGCTTCTGTCGTATGAGGGTGGGATGGTAGGAGATTGGGAATCTTGGGGATTTAGTTGCCTAATTACTTGCCTAAATTCTGGTGCAAGTGGTGAGAAACACTTCAAGGACTTCTGCTTCTGCCACTGTAGAGTATATTTGTCACATTTTGGCCGTGAAGCATCCACACAATTCCTATTAGCACAGCAATATCCCTTTATTAGGAATTCTTCACTGTGGGCAGATTTATTGGTATTGCTGAGAGCATGTGACTTAGTTTTGGCTGCTTGGACATTTTTTTATGGGATTTTGAACAGTGAATGAGATATGGGCAGTCTTGCTCCACAGGTGCAAGTAAACTAGAATATTCCTGGGGGAGCCTATATTTTCTGCTGCCCAGCCCTGAGGGGGAAATCCCTTTTTTCTGACCTGTTCTCCAAGCCTTGTTCTACAACTCTTTGTCACTTCTTTGGGTCTCCCTACTCATACTTTAAAAATAAAATAAATACCTTTTTTTTTTTTTTGCAGTACGTGGGCCTCTCACTGTTGTGGCCTCTCCCGTTGCAGAGCACAGGCTCCAGATGTGCAGGCTCAGCGGCCATGGCTCACAGGCCCAGCCGCTCCACGGCACGTGGGATCTTCCTGGACCGGGTCACGAACCCGTGTCCCCTGCATCGGCAGGTAGACTCTCAACCACTGCACCAGCAGGGAAGCCCGATAAATACCTTTTTGTTAAATCTATCCAGAATACTCACATGGTCCTGACTAACTTCAAGGATGGTGTAGAAGTGCAATCCCACCATGTTTCTGGAAACAGAACCAGCCCTGATCACCACCACAGTACACATGTACCACACTTTTATAGCTTGTCTTATAAGAGGTTACTGATATGCCCAGCTGGAGAGGAAGCTCTTAAGTGGAAAGAAATAGTTGTAAATTTCCTTTAAAAGGTTTACTTTGTAATTCTGCCCTGGTGGGAATGTGGAGTTCTTACTGATGAGCTCTAATTTCCTCAATAAATAAAATGAAAGACTGAGAATTGAGGTTAAAATTTGAATAACATATAGACCAAAGGGAAAAATTTAATGACCTTTTAGATAACTAAGACAAAAACAGTTGTGGCATCAACACAATTCTATTTAATTATGTATTAAATAAATTGCAGGAAAGAGAAAACAAGTTGATAGCCAAGTCAACATATCACTAAATGAGCATTTGGTCTGATTTTTTGCTGAATTGACCAAATAAAGCAGTAGTTTAAGAATCATCTGAACATAGCCATGTTCCTTCAGAAAACAGAACTTGCAGATAGCACTATTCCTGATAATTGGGTCATGTAGTTAGCACTTTCGTGTTTTCAGCCTGTGAAGGAAGAATCTAAAAGGTGACACAAAGCAAGGGGGTCATTAGGAAAATGTAACTTTTTTTTTTACATTTTGGCCACCAGATTGTGAGATCTTAGTTCCCTTACCAGGGATTGAACCCTGGAGTCATGGCAGTGAAAGTGCTGAGTCCTAACCACTGGACCACCAGGGAATTCACTGCCACTAGTCTTTCTTATAGCTTACCATCTGTTCAACGGACAGCCTTGGACTGAACATTCTTATTTTTTATTTCCCATTTTCTTACTACCCGGTCCTGACACACACATCACTCCCTCCACGCCCCCCACCCCAGCTCATGCAGTTTCACTCGTGTTGGCAACTTTGTTTTTATCGGGCAGGGCTTGGTCTATCAACCTACATTCTCTTTAGAGAGACAAAATAAAACCAAACTCATCTCCACCCACTTAGCCCTCGGAATTTTTAACTGCTGTAATATTAAAAAAAAAAAATAAAGGAAGTAATAAATAAAACAAGCTCACTTACTCCCTAAGTCTGTAGTTTGGTGTTAGTCTTTTGCAAAATATGTTTTGAGCCCACTGTGGTGACTACCAGAGGCTTTGGTGAGTCATGCTCAACCCAGTGAGAACAGAAGTGCTGGCACACACCCTGAAGTATGGAGTCCCTATTTGCCCTTCAGAATGGCTGCCTGAACTAATTTATTGCTCAACTTGAAAAGCCATTTTTTTTTATAACTCACTGTGGTTTTATCTTGTTTGTTTCTCCTACTGTCCTGCAAAGGGTACTGAGAAATTACTTTTGTTGATTTCTCATACTGGCAGTGACTAGGGAAATCACCCATTCGTTACTACCTAATGAGGGCAAAACGGACCCATTCTGAAGCCCATTGCCCACCTCCCAGCACACAGACGCCTGTCTCACATTCCCCCTTGTCTCCAGTGAGCAGAGGGCTGCCTTCAGGGGCTGTCTCACATTTGCCTTCACCAATCTTAGGACCATATCATGCCCATGGAAATCTCAATTTCCAGTCAGCAAAGGATTCACATAAAAGTAAGATCACTGAGGTTTTCTTTTCCCTTCACTGGCTGTTTACATTTTCCTGGGGCTTATAAATCTCCCAGTATTTATTACACTTTCTGGTTTGATGTTAGCTTATTTGTGAAACTGTCTGTCATCATGCTTAAAATTGAGGGGGCCCACAATCTTGCCAGGAGACGTAATTCCAACTGTCCTCCCCCCTAGCTTTTGGGCAGCAGGAAACTCTGAGTCACTACAGATGAGCCCCTACAGCATTTAGAATGCTCTTCCACTGTGCCTCCCAGCCACACTGAGCAACTAACAGAACTGTGACCGGTGTTCATTCCTACCCTGAATTTGTTTGCTTGACTTGTCCTTGAGTGTCCTTGGAAGATTTGATCTCTCCTTGTCCACTGGGGCTTGGACACCCCATTCTTGGGGTTGGCTCCAAGTTGACTCTGGCCCTGACTTAGAGCAGATGCTATAGGCCGAGAAACCTACAGCCTTGACAAAACTGGAGATGATGGATGTTTCGTGTTGGGACACAGGAAGGTTGAGAACCTCTAATGAACCTGGACTACTAGTTATAAACCATGTCAGATTCTTTAGAGTGGTTAGCCCTGGGCTATGGAATTAAGAGGGACATTTATTTTCTTTTTTAGATTCAGCTGCACTTTCTGCAATGGACGTGTAATCAACAAAATACATGATGCTATTCAGAAATTGCCCCATTGTCATGTTGCTGGTGTTATTGGGGGTGCTGTTGTATCTGATGAATAAAAACCTAGGCTGGACATTCCAAGCAAAATCAATGGACCTGGTATGTATTCTCACTTCTTAACCCCGGGGAATTTTAAACATAAAAGTATTCCATGTGATCAAATTAACAGGTTCAGAGAATGGATGGGTATTTTGGTTACTGCTTCTCTACCCTTCCTACCAGCTGCCCTGGCTCACAGCACTTTGAGAATGGCACTTATAAAGGAAACCGTGTACTTTCTTGTAAGTGGAGCATTCAGCTCCCTCTTCTCCAGCGACTGACCCTCTCTCTGAGCCAGGCTAGCTGCACTCCTAGGCCTCCTGGATTTCATCAGGGCCAGTGGAGTGGTCAGGTTTCCTGTTGTTTCTCCTCATACCCTTTCGAAGGCATTTAGTTTATGCACATATCACAGATTGCAAAATACAGTCATTTAATCCTCTTATCTTGTCTGCATGTCCCTTTGCATGGGCATGTATTGTGACTTTGCCACTCCATGCATCAAGAGGAGCCTATTTAATGGAATCTGGACAGAACTCGCAACTTGTTTTTTCAGTAAAATATGGAGAAAGCAATGTTGTGGGACTTTAAGGCTGGATTATAAGAGGCCTTGGAACTTCTGCTTTTACTGTCTTCGAATGCTACTCTGATACCACTAACTTACTGGAGGATGAGAGGTCAATGGAAGGGAATCAAGACTCTCAGTCAACTGCCAGTCACATGAATGACACCATCTTGGACCTGACAGTCCAGTAAGCCCTTCAACTGAACACAGTCAAATGAGGGAGCCCAGAAACAATAAATCATGTGTTTAGTTTTGGGGTGGTAATTGCACAGCAATAGATAATTGAAAAGCTCAATGCCTTTTAGAGACTGAAACACCTAAATCGTATTCATGCTAACACATGGTTAGCACAGTGATGGATGTTGGAGTGGTATTGACTGCAGGTAAGGTAAATAGGCAGTGGCCAGAACATGAGGCCTTATAGTCTATGGTCAAGAGTTTAGACTTAATCCTAAGAACAGTTATAGAAGGATTTAGGCAAGAAAGTAATCTGGTCAGATTTTCATTTTATAAAGTTATATTGGCATCCATGTGGAGAATGGATTTAAAGGGGTAAAGACTGGAGGCAGGAAGACCATTTGGGAGGCTATTACTGTAGTTATTAAGAGTTGAAGGTAGGCTGAGGAATGAGGCAAGTGACAAAAAAAGAAAATGGATTCAAAGATTTTAGAGATATCTAAAAGGCAAAATTGGTGGGACTTGATTGGAAGAGGAAACTGGGTGGAGAGTGGTGTCAGGCCTAGAGATGGAGAATTCTGGGGGCAGAGGAAATTAAATTTGGAAGGAAAGATGATGAGTTTGGTTTCTTAAATGTTTGTGGAGGAAGCATTCATATGGAGAATTCTGATGGACAATTTTATATAGAGGACTACATTTAAAGAGGTCAGAAGCAGACTCACAACAAAATTAAAACCACCAGCAATTGTCAGTTTTAAATAAATAGTATTTTCCTTTCTGGTTAAAGGTAGTACACATAGAACTCAGAGAGACAGAATTTTAATTTTTCTGGCTAACCTGTAGAAGAGAACACAACTTATAGAACAGAACATAAACATGGATTTTGAAAATCAACCCTAACACTCCTAAGAGAACAAGAAAGATTCTGTTTCATGATTCATGAGGGGTGACATTTTAGAGTTGATTTCATAAGGGAATTCATTAAGCCAGTATAGAGCCATGCCATTTTAATGCCATGTAATGTTTAAGTACCTTTAGCTTTGATTTTTAAATTAGCAGAAGCAAATAAAGAGAGCTTCACTTTAACTGTGGGAAATTGCACTTCTGTACTTCAAGTGACTTCAAATTTGTCCTGATGTTGCCGTCCAAATTATCCCAGTGCTTACCAAGATAATTGTTAATTTCCTGAGCAGTAAATCCTTACTTTGTCTCAGTTTCTCTCCTACAAGATTGGATAGGAAAATGGGAATAAGACCTACTAATAGGTCTTACTGATAGCCTCTGGAACAGCTACCAGTGTGAGGTGTCAGACAAAATATGTAATAAATTTTTTTTAGTGCCAGAAGAAACTTTAGAGATTGCTTATCTATCCCCCTGCCTCTCACTTTCACTCTCTGTCTGTCTGTCTGTGTCTCTCTCTCACACACACAGACACCTCCCCGACACACATTCAGATGCAGACACAAAGGATATTAATAAAAGCTAGTATTTCTTGAGAAGTTTTTGTATATCAGGCACTGCTTTAAATGGTTCACATATATTAGCTCGTTTAATCCTCAAACCACAATTAAGTAGACACTATTCCTTTTTATTTTACAGATGAGGTAGCAAGGTACAGAGAGGTTAAATAACTTGCTCAAGTTTACCAAGCTAGTAACTGGTGTGGCTGAAACTCAAAGGAGGGCATCTGGCTCTGGAATCAACCCAACCAAAACAGCATAGGTGTTGACAGCACTGCAGGGAGTAAGAAAACATAAAATGAGTTCTACTTGAGTTTCCCACTAACCTTAGCCTCACTCCCAAACAAGCAGAGAGCAGATCAGGAAGGAATTATATGCAGTCCCCCGCTCTGTGCCTCCAGACCAGCCTCCTTCCCCAGACTCGGTGCCAGCTTGTGCCAAGCCCCCAGAGGGCAGTGCCGAGCTATCTACCAGGCAGGCAGCACAAGCAGGGCTGAGAAGGGCCCCATTCTTCCTTCAGACATCTCCCATTTGATTCTCCCTCATTCCATTAAGGTGTTTCTGTACAAACAAGTAGACTGCTCATAAAGCCTTGCCCTGGGCAGCCTACAGCAACCCCACCCTCTTACCCTGTTTTATTTTCCAAGTCTTTATTGTTACCTGACATTATATTATGTTCCTATTTTAACTGTGTCCCCCTACTTGATAAGAAGCCCTATGAGGACAGGTACTGTTCCTGTCCCATCAATTAGAGTTCCAGCACCTACCACAATGCCTGGCATATAGTAGGGGCTCATTAAATATTGAGTGCTGTTGGAGCTCAGGGCAGGCTGCCCACAAATATGCCAAAGTGGCATATTGATTATTTTGAATTAAAGTTACTTGAGAAATAGCCGGTGCAAGAAGAAACTCTGACCCTCCTCTCTGTCCCCACTGAAAGCAGGAACTAAATTTCTCATTTGAAAGGTGCCTCCCTGCACCCGGAGAAAGAGAGGAAAACATTCTTATCACCACAGATAGGGAATTCAGGGGCAGAAGTCTGACAACAAACATTGTTACTTCTTTATGAATTTACTACCCCTAGCTCAACCTCTGTTTAGTTTCTTCACTAATTAAGCACCCAAGACCAAATTCCTTTGTCCTGTCAGTTCCTCACAAATGTATTGTTTATTTGTCTAAAAAGTATAAAAGCTGCCTGCCTTGACTATTTCTATGAGACCTCCATAGGTACCAATTAAATTAGTTTTTTTCTCCTGTTAATCTGTTTTACATCAGTTTAGTTATAAGACCAGCGCAAGACCTCAGGAGGGGTGGGGGGGGATTTCTCCTTCTCAGCAGTGCCTGTTGAAGAGTGTTGAGTTCAGCCTCCCCTGGTCAAGAGGACTGGGGAAAAGAGGTTTTAGCATAAATACAATGAGCATTAAAGAATTCAGCAGTTCTCAGCAAGGCCCTGAGCCAGGGTGTGTACTGAATCTCAAGGCACCACTTACAGCCTGAATTTGTTGATTTGATGCCCATCGTGGAGCAGAAGCCAGTTTAATAAGTCTTTCATTTGTTTCTCACTGGGAAGGAGCTGAGCATGGTTCCGGACTGTGGATTGACCAGAGGAGGGAGAGTTGTGGGAAGACTTGGTGGCTTCCAGGCTCAGCTTTGCCTGGACACCCATGAGGGTTCCAGTCTGCTTTGTGTTCCATCAGCTCTCCTGGGGTGAAGGCCTCACCAGGCTCTCTGAGGAAGGGCTATTCTCTAGAACAAGGGAGAGTCTTTTCCAACAGGGAGAGCTGAACAACATTATAGTCTTTAAGAGCTTAGGGTTTGAACTTACATTAAAAATTAGTTCTGTTGCTTCCCTGTAGTGTGGCCTTGAATGAGTTACTTAACCTCTGTGAGTCTCTCTTCTCATCTGTTTAATGAAAAGAACTATACCTATTTTGTGAGATAGTTCTCAGGACTCAATGAGATAAGTGCTCACTAAACAGTAGTCTATTACAAAAGAATCACCTTATTTCTGAAGTGGGCAATTCAACCTATTTCCAGGAGCTTTCTGGTGTGCTTTCAGACATCTACTGGGATTTTGTGAAAGGGTTGACTGTAAATAGCTTTCATGTTCCAGAATTTTCTTAAACAACAGGTTTTCCCAAAGTGCATTTCATAGACTACTCATTACCAGGATGTTAGTACATATCACAAAAGCAGACAAATATTGCAGCGTTTATGTAGTCTGTAATCAGCTGAGCGACTATTGCAAATATCTAAGAGAAGTATTTCCCAGTTTCCCAAATTCATTAGATCACAGACTTTTCTTTTAATGGAGTGCTTGATAGAACTTACATTCCATGCAAAGTAGTGTGAGAGAAACTGCTTTCAAAAGAAAAAGACTCAGTTCTATATCAGGAAAAATAACTGGCATCTTATTGTATTAAACAATCTAGTCTCATCCAAGAAAATAAGAGCACTGTTTGTCAGTTTTAGTTTAGGTAGTGGGGACAAAGGAAAAAAGACCATTTTGAATGCTCCATACTAAGGCAGCAGGGCAGCTCCAAGTCCTGTCTGGTGGGTCAAGAGTGAAGGGAACACTGATACGAAACAGGACCCTGTGTGGCTCCTGGACACAAAAGCCTTTCTGTGGCCCTCATTTCTTTGATTACAGGAAAGAGTCTTCATTCACCCTCCATGACCTTTCCGGAGGTCCAATGGGTAGGTTCAAGCAGTAGTTAATTAGGAAAGGGTGGGGAGGCGAGGCAAGGGAGGGACAAACAGTCAAGGGAAACAACAGTGCAGCCTTGGGGCAAGGTCCTGGTTCCCCAACAAGGGATACACACAACAATATCTTTGAGCTGTTTTGCAGAGACTGAAACCCTCACCAGGTGGGAGAAGTTAATGGTTAACTGGTTAAGGACAGTATACTGCAAGCACATAGACCCCAGACTGGTTGGAACCACAGGGTTGATGATGCTGACTCCCACTTGCCTCACCACCAACCAGTCAGAAGAATGTCCACCAGCTGATCATGCCCTCTTTGAACCATTATTATAAAAGTTCTCACTACCCCCTCCAGGTTGGGACACAGTTTTGAGGGCATTAGCCCACTGTGGCCCCCTTTGCCTGGCAAAGCAATAAAGCTATTCTCTTCTACTTCACTCAAAACTCTGTCTCCAAGATTTACTTCAGTGTTGGGGTACAGAGGCCAGATTCAGCTTCAGCATGACAATGAAGTGCACTTCTATTGCGAAGACATCCTGAGAAGGATTTGTAAAGTATCTTATAAATGGTCAATATGTTTTAAATTCAAGAGCCACAGATATGGTAACAACTACTCTTCAGGCCTGAAGCTTTAGGGAGAAGCAATTTCATACCTAAGCCACACTGATTTTAAGTGTAGTATTGCAAACCGTTGTCGAAATTACGTAGAGGTTATCAGACAGCAGGTGAGATTCGAATGCCTATCACTTTCCTTGAGCTGAATCTCTGTAATGTTCTTACTTGTAAATTTATTTGGCTTAGAAAGTACATGGACCATTAGTCAAGAACTACCTCTTGGTTTTCAGTTAAGTTCTTCCTTTATTAGAATGGCTTCCAAGTCATTCATTGAGAAACAAAGCCAATTCAAAGGTTTTGTCCATAGGCACAAAATGGATGTTTTAAAAGTGCTGCTGCACAAAGCATTGTTATTTTGCAGACAAGAATTTCTTTTCCTCTTCCCTCTCCTCTCCTAAGTCCTATTTGTTTCAGGCCTGCATGCAAATGCCAGCTCTATAGGCCATACACTGTCGGAAGCACCCTTGGGCCTGAAATAAACTTCACCTCTAAGCCTTGGTTTTCTCACCTGAAAATGGGGATATTTATGCCTGTCTCAGAGGGCTGTTATGAGGATGGAGGGACAAAAAGTGCAGTTAGTGGCCAATGAATAGCATCTGTTATTCTGAGCATCCTTGTAGCTTTGGGCTTCAGACCAGTGAAGAGTGTGAGGTGACATTTTTTGTTTTTTAGTGCAGTGGTTAAAAAGACAATGAAAATATCAGCATTCTTTCCCTAATGAAGTCATAGGTAGATGACCAGACTTTGTAAAGCATAAGATAGGAGCTGCTATGCCTGAAAAGTGGGCTGGGGCGTGGGAGTGGGGAGGGGCTTCACTTGGGGGCAGGGGAGCAATCTGATCACAAGCTGCACTGCCCCTCACAGGCACTTAAGCCTCTGTGGAACAGTATTTGAAAACATGGCTCTAGCAAATCATGTTTGAAAATCAAAGGGTATCTTGGGGCAGGAGCTGACCAATCTTGGAAGAAGGATGTGTTTGCTGCCAGCCGAGCCAGCAGGCCCTGGGTCTGCTCTCTCCAAGCTTGGCCCTGCTTTGCCTGCAGCAAGGCCAGCTCGAGGAGGGCCTGGAGGAGCTGTCTACCCTTTTGTTGTGTCCCATCTACAGATCCCGGGGGAGCTTAGAATTCTCTAGGAGTTTGACTTTACACTCAGGTGGGCCTAATCACAGAGAGATGACATGGGGCTCAGGCAGAACGGCTGAGACTTCTACTGGTTGAGACCCACATCTCCTTCATACATTTCCTATCTTTCTTTGTCCATTCATCCAACAGATATTTATTATCCAGTAATAAGTATTATCCGGATACTAAGCCAGAAGCTGCAGAGAGAAGGTGAACAAGACACTCTCCGGTCCTCCAGGAGCTCTTAACCTAATAGGAGGATACACATATATCCCAGCAAACACCTAATAAATATAGCACATCTCATGAATGCTGCAAATGACATGTGCAGAGTGATGGGAGCATAGAGTGAACAGCCAGTCCAATTTTATGTTATTAAGATGGGCAAAAACAGACACAGAGATTTTTTTTTTTTTTTTTTGCGGTACATGGGCCTCTCACTGTTGTGGCCTCTCCTGTTGTGGAGCACAGGCTCCGGTTGCGCGGGCTCAGCGGCCACGGCTCACGGGCCCAGCCGCTCCGCGGCATGTGGGATCTTCCCGGACCGGGGCACGAACCCGTGTCCCCTGCATCGGCAGGCGGAATCTCAACCACTGTGCCACCAGGGAAGCCCCACAGAGACTTATTGTTAGAAGATCTATGTTATTTCACGCTCATTCTCATTTTCTTTTTCCCTTGTCTCTTGTGTCATCCTTCCCTCAAATCATGATCAAGGAATCTGGAAAGACGGTACACTGAAAGTGGCCCTTTCTGCAAAATTCTTCTTGAGAATGAACATATGCTCTCCTCTTAGAGGCCGATTCTAGTGATAGCCACCATTTATTGACTGTTTATTATCCATTGGATTCTTGCTAAGTCCTTTAGGATTATGTATTATCCTATATATATAAATATATTATGTCATTTAATTTCATAGAATCTTTATGATAATTCCTCAACACAGATATTTTCAAAATAAAGAATAGGGAGACTCAAAGTAATTGAGAAATTTTCTCACACAGCTAGTAAATGGCAGAATCTGGATATGAGCTCAGGTTTGACTGGCCCTAAGTCCTTAGGTTTTGGGATGGATAATTTTATGTGTCAAGTTGCCTGGATTAAGGGATGCCACCTAAAACATTTCTGGGTGGGTCTTTGAGGGTGTTTCTGAAGGAGATTAAAGTTTGATTCAGCAGGCTGAGTAAAGAGAGCCTTCCTCCTCAATGTGGGTGTGGACCATCCAATCCACTGACGGCCCTAATAGAACAAAAAGGCAAAGGAAGGAAAAATTCTCTCTCTTCTTGAGCTGGGATATCCATCTTTTCCTGCCCTCAGACATGGGAGCTCTTGTTCTTGGGCCTTTGGGTTCTAGGACTTATGCCAGTGGCCTTGAAGTTCTCAGGTCTTTGGCCTCGGACTAGGAGTTACACCAGTGGCTCCTTTGATTCTCAGGCCTTCAGATTCAGACTGAATTATACCACCAGCACTTCTGATTCTCCAGTTTGCAGATGGCAGACTGTGGGATTTCTTGACCTCCACAACCTCATGAGCCAATTTCTATAATAAATCCCCTCTTATACATATCTATATACATCCTATTGGTTCTGTTTCTCTGGAGGACTCTAACACAGGTCTTTTCCACGTTACCATTGCCTCTCCCATGCCATTTCTAACCTGCAAAGAGCCTGTATCTCAGAATGAGCATAGAGCTGAGGAGTGGGTTCAGTGGCCATCTGTTTTATGTGCTTTGAAATCAGAAATGACAGATCCATTGAAAATGAGTTGCCTGGATTAAACGATACCTAACTAAATAGGAAAGGACTCTCACGGGAATTAAACCATTCTTCTCCTTTTGCTCTGAGTTCTTTCTGTGGTTCTACCTATTTTGTGTGTTGACCACAAGGTATCCAAATTTACTGAGCTTTTCTTTGTTACTGAACTTGGGACTGGTTGTCATTGCCCTAATCTCATCTCACAGTGCTTCCGTTTCTTATATTTAGCAAATGGAAATGATGCTCCCTCCTCATCAGGGGACTACAGGATCTAGATGATGACTTGCATCAGTAATCCAGAAGGCAACCTAGGAACAGTACTGGTGGCTCTTCATTTGTACTAGAGATGACACTTTTCCCATATAAAGCTCTTAGAAACTGTCACTGTGAATCATGTGCTGATTAAAGATAATGGTGACAATGATAATTCTTTAATTACGCATTATACTTCTCACCTCCTTGGAATCTCAAAAGGATTCATACGTGTCCTTACTCAAAATAGATCCATTAGGGGGCTTCCCTGGTGGCTCAGTGGTTGAGAGTCCGCCTGCACATGCAAGGGACACGGGTTCGTGCCCCGGTCCGGGAGGATCCCACATGCCGCAGAGCGGCTGGGCCCGTGAGCCATGGCCGCTGAGCCTGCGCGTCCAGAGCCTGTGCTCTGCAATGGGAGAGGCCACAACAGTGAGAGGCCCGCGTACGGCAAAAAAAAAAAAAAAAAAAAAAAAAAAAGATCCATTAGTTATACTAAGATAAAAAGGATACTGATAAAGTGCTAGACATTGAGGCTCATAGGGGAGAAAGCCAAATGGACTTAGCCCCATTCACTGTCCTTTTCCCAGAAAAATACCCTTTTTCTTAGAATCCTCTCAATGGTGGTTTCCACATCAGGTGTACAAGAGATAGTGGCGATGAACATACACGATTAGGAGGGTAAGGAGTCTCACCTAGGTGGCTTAGTTGCTTTGTCACACTGGGCGGGGGGAGGCCAACCTGCCCCTGTGAGTGCCAAGAAGCACCAAGGAGTCTGCCCAAGGTATTCTGTCCACTCAGCTCAAACATGTCCTCTGCTGGGCAAATTTGGGAAAGAGGAGTCATTAAACTGGGGCTCTCTCAAGACCAGGCAGTTCTCTTTCAATTGTAGTTTTTTCTCTCTCTTTCTTTACACTCTTCTCTCTATTCCAGCCTATTCATCTTCTTGGAGAAGCTGCTCTACTACCCACAGAGTGGGACCAGTCCTGTGTACCTGATAAGCAATTAGGCATAGCTGACTGGGCCAGGGATGGACATCTGAACTTGAGGGGCAGATACCCTCTTCTGGCCATTGGGAATTGGGAGACTGTTAGGGAGCTGAGCTGGAAGGTTCTGCTGACTCGAGTGATTGGACTGCCATTTTGGAAGAACTTGGAAGCCCCTGAAAAGAAATCAGTCTGCAGAAAGAAAAGAATGGAAAAAGAATCACAGAAAGAACAGAGATTAAGATGGGTAGTGAGGTAGAGGGAGAAGCTGCACAGTGAGATCTTGGGTTCTAAACTTGTTCTGTAAGATTCCCTGTATCCATACAACAGATCCTCCTTTACTTGAGCTAGTTTGAATGTGTTTCTGGTGTTTGAATGGTCTCTGAATAAGACACTGGGTGTTGCCTCAGTCTGACCCTAAAACTCAAATGAGTAAAGATAGCCTCAGAAACACCCTCATGTCTCATGTCTGTGACTCTGGGTAAGAGCGTAACCCAGGCCATGTGACCCCTGTGGATTAGGAGCCACTCTTCATGTGAGTGAGGCTCCATTGGCTGTAAGAAAAAAGAGAGCCATTCCAATAATGAGTTATTTTTTAAAAAGGTTACTTATAACACATAGAAATAAGGAAGGCAGTAATTTTAACTGCCTGGCCCAGGTTAATGGAAGCTAGAGGGTACAGTAGTTCTATTGTCTTTATTGACAACTTCTTGACCCAGAAGAAGTTGTGTCCTTAGAATGGGGCTTCTACAGATCCTCCTTTAAACACCTTGTTTCCAAATCTGAGCTATGGTCTCCTTACTTCTGTTTCCTTCCAATACTAATTTACTTATTCTCTTCCTTCTTATATTAAGGGACTTTTCCCCAATAACTCCCACAAAATTCCCCAGAAAGTGACAATCTGATTGGGCCACTTTGTTCCTGCTTGGGCACAGCATTTGCCCTGAACTATAAAGACCACTGACCATCATGAGATGGCCTACCCTTAAGCCTGGTGCCCAGTCCTGGCCTATTGAACCCATCTGTATTTAGAAAACAGCCACCTGCAGCTTCTCTCTCAGTAAGTTTGTGAGATGGACAGTTTCTATCAGAAGGATCTGATAGTGTCAGCCACCCAGAGCATCACTGTATTTTCATATCCTAGCTTGTGGAGGTCAACTTTGTTAAGAAAAATTATCTGAAACTTGGAAGTAAAAATAGGATGACTGCATGTCTTTGTAATGTCATACTGTACCATTGTCCAAAAAGACCCTAAAGATTTTTTTAATTCTCTACTTTTGTTTGACTTACTATTGAAGGGGAAAAGAATTTGCCACTCCAAAATATGCCTCTTGGGCATAAGAATTATTCTAGGCTGATTATTTTTAAGCAATAGCAGACACAGGAGAAGCTCTGAAAACTGAGTGGAAGTTAGCCTTTTGTAAAAGACATTTCAATTGATAAGGTAAATCTCCATTTGTAAGAGTGGCTCCCTTTCTGTACCAGGTAGAGAAGGATGACTAAACTTTGAGAAACCCTCATCAGTGGAGAAGACACCAACTTAAATCTGCAATAACAACCTTACCCTTGTTTACTGTGCTTTCCCTGGTAGCCTTCCTAACTGGCTTCCCCACCCTAACACCTTCTTTTGTCTTTAGCTGGAGATGGTATTTAAGGTGGTGGCTTGGGCCATTTTAGAAATTTACTTGGTTTTCTTGGGTATTTCCCATGTACAGGAGTTTTATATTCTATTAAACTTCTGTTTTACTCCTATTAATCTTTATTATGGGGCAGTGGGGGGAGTCTCAGCTGAGAACCTAGAAGAGTAGAGGGAAAATTACTTTTCCTCCTCTATGCTATTTACTACTGATTGGTGCTCAGAATCTGTGAAGCTACATGTTAATTTTATTCTGATAGAGATGCAGATGATTTCTTTCCTTTCAGAAGATTTTATTGCCCTATAAGACGTTAACCAATCTGGTCCCTAAATTAGCAAACTTATTCTAACATGCCATTCCTGACGGTCTATATGAATCTTTATTCTTCCAATTCTCCTTTGAAACATTTTTACCATTCTCTGATTCTGTCTTTTATGAAGTAAATAAATCTTTGATACATATTCACCCTGTGTTTATATCATAATCATGTTTTAAGTTTATGAAAATTATACTTTGACCATTCAGCCAGACAGGCTGGGGAAAGTTCTCTGAGAACTGCCAGATGCCAAAAGGATAGAATCAGGCTTTTCTTTGTCATGGCTGACTTGAGGTTCATTCCCAGACAGGAGTGTCCTTGACCAGGGCCTGATGTGGGAGTGAGGAGGGTTCCAATGCTGAGATACGAATATCATGAGGAAGGCTGGGACCGACAGTAGGGGAGACAAAGCAAGAATGATGAGAGTGACTAGAAAAATTAGAATTTTCACTAAATTGGGGAAATGGAAGAGAGTACTGCTGGATAAGAGGATAACACAACAAGCAGAGACAAACTGGGAATGTCCTTTATCCAATAAGCTCTGACTAGAGGCCAATACTCATGTCTTTATTAGTGTTCAGAACTTTACTTAATACTAGTAATAATATTACAGATAATCTATGTAAGTAATTAATTTCTATGTTTTTTTTTTGTTTTTTTGTTTTTTTTTTTGGCGGTACGTGGGCCTCTCACTGTTGTGGCCTCTCCCGTTGCGGAGCACAGGCTCCGGACGCGCAGGCTCAGCGGCCATGGCTCACGGGCCCAGCTGCACCGCGGCATGTGGGATCTTCCCAGACCGGGGCACAAACCCGTGTCCCTTGCATGTGCAGGCGGACTCTCAACCACTGCGCCACCAGGGAAGCCCAATTCCTATGCTTTGATTGCCTAATAGTGTTAGCAGGCTTACATATGATATTGCTGATCTTTACCCCAGTCCTGCTAATTGGTAATATGATGAAGAGAGGGAAACAAAGAAAGTAAATAACTCACCCATGTTTTCTGCACAGTTAGAATTGTTACAGAAAGGATTTAAACCTAAGTGTTTCTAATTCCATGGTCCATGGGCTCACCCTTTCCTTCCTCCCTATCTCCTCCCTCCCTCTCTATGTCAAACATTTATTGAGTACTACCATGTACTAGGCTCTTGGGATATAGCAAGAGACAAAGTCATTGTTCTCAGGGAGTTTACATTCCAGTGGGAGGGACATAGAAAATAATAATTAAAAAATACATCTCCTGTGGCAGCAGGGGCTATGAAGAAGACACAGCTTTCATATTTCTTGTTTGATGCCCATCAGCAGTGCATTTTTCTCATACTACATCCTTCCTCCTTATGCGGTGCTTAAATCTGGCCTGGAGAATCAGGAGGACTTCATAGAAACACCTGCAGTCTCTTTGTCTCAGGGCCTTTGGCAAAGAAAAGCAGACATAGTGGCAGACAAAGCTGCTGGAAGTAGTGGTGCGAGTGGCAGCCAGAAGCTTAATCATGCATTCCAAAGGCAGTGTACGTGATGTCACGTTTCTGGTCCTGGAAGGGAAACTGAGGGCAGCTCCTTGGAAGTCATAATCAGACCCCTATCTGCCACGGAGACACCTACACATTTTCCGAGGTGTGATGGCAGTGATTCGAAAGGGTTCACTCACTCTGACAGGAATCGATAATAATTGTTGCTAAGCTAAAATTCATTCGAAGTAATTGGCATTTATATTATAAGTCAGGATCTCAGCGGAGAGGGCATGATAATAATTAAAATAAGTGTCACACCTGAATAATTAGACCACCTTATGGTTGTGTTGGAGAAGGAAAAACTTGCCTCTACCCTTCTAGGTTCTTCTAGCTGGTCTAAGAATTGAATTAACATCAGACAGGTTAATAGTAGAAAGTCAAATTTAATTTCATACATATGGGAATTCCATATACATGAGAGGTTCAGAGACAGAAAGGCAAAATGAGGTATGTATGCCATCCTGAGTTAAGAAATGGGGTAGGGGTCTGGGGCTTCCAAGGACAGTAGGGTCATTCATAGGACAAGAAGAAGATCAGATGTTTGGTAATTAGATGTTTGCCCTGCCATATATATGGGGTCACCTAGATAACATTTATTTCCATTAATAACTCTTTTCTGGGAAACCCCCCAACTTAAATTATTCTAGGTAGTTAAGGAAGGGGCAGTAATTTCTCTTGAACCTGCTGGGTCTTGATTACCTTTAGTTCAAAACAATCCTCATGCAAAAGTGGCACGTTTGGGGGAAGCTCATTCTGAACCCCTACAATTGTTGTTTTACCTGTTTGTAGGACTTCTGGTTGCAAGGCAGCATCAAAAATGAGAAAGCAAGATCTTGAGACTGTAACAATTCAGAAAAGATAGGATTCCAGAAACTTCTGGGACACTGACATTTGGGAGGCTCTGCCTGGAAAGCACTTGCCTTTTTCTTTTTAAATTTGTTGAGGCCTTTTTTTTTCCCGCATTAATGGGGCCTCTAAATACCAACTTTGTATTTTAACTCCTTCAAGGAATCCTCACCACCCTCCTCTCACCCCTGCCCGATTCTGAGTGTGAAGGAAGAGAAGAGGCCAGGGACTGCTAACCAAAGGCCTGGAGGGAAAGAGAATAGGATGAGATGGACAGTGAGTCTTGAGAGGCCGCACACAGGCCCTTCCAGGAGACCCCTGGTTTTGCACTTCTTTTGGGGACTGGTCTGGATTGCTGAGACTATGGTCTGTGTACTGGCATCTTGGTCAATAGGGCTCAGCTTCCGGGTTGGGCTCCTGTTTCTTAATTTCCTCATGCCTCCCAGTGGCATCACCGGATCCAGCTCTCCTTCTTGTGTTCAGGGGTTACAGCAGGTCATGGATTTGGTGAGGCCAGTTACTCTGGGCTGGCTGCTTCCTAGCCTCTGACGGCTCTGCTAACTCTGGCTTCTCAAACTTGCCTACACATTGGGATCACCTGGAGAGATTAAAAAAAAAAAATCAGGGGTAGATGGGACCAGGCATCAGTAATTTTAAAAATCTCCCCAGGTGATTCTAATACTCAGACAAGCTGGAGAACCACTGTCCTAAGAGTCATAAGAGTGAGCTGGTCTCGATCTCACAGTAGAATGTGCTTATGTTTCTGGGCAGTGAACACATGAACCCATGATGGATCAATAGCATGACATTCTCGGGGAAGAGAGCACCTACTTCTGTGGCATAGCATGTGGCAGCCATATTCTGAATCATGATCTTATTCCCTTTTTACAGAGGAGGAAACTGGGGCTCAGTAAGGATAGGCAAAATTCCCTAGTACACTCAGCTAGAAGGAGCAGAACAATGTGTATGTGCTGAAGACTCTACTGTTAGAGCAGAGGGGAGACCAGGAATGAATTTCACTCTATGTAAGTTGTGGCATGCCAGAGCTAGCACTTCAGGATCTACAAATTAGAGCTTTTCCAAATTTCCACCTTAAAGAGCCAATTCCAAACCTTAAAACAAGTTACATTGGATTTAAGGGCTGAAGTCCAGTAATTCAAGAGTGTTGCACTTGGGCATGGCTCTGATAGGAGGAGAATGGGCCCTGGTAAGGATTATGTTAGGGAAAAACAGGGTGTGTCTTCTGGGGACCACACTATGGATGGTCAAACAGATCCGTGACAGGTAGAGTGAGGTGGGGAAGGACACAGATCAATGAACTGTCTAGCTCAACACATCCCCACTTCCTCAGGCAAATAAAACCACAGGGAGAAACAGACAAGAAGGCTATTCATGTGTTGGTCCACCGTGTGCCTTGATTCTGGAATAGTCTTTCCCATCCAAGTCATGGCTGCAGTCTTCCGAAATTATCCTACCTCTGAAAAAGCCACTCCAGCACATGAATTTTCCATGATGTCTCTCAAAGAGTGGTATCCACACCCCTCATTCAAAGATCCAACACACTCCCCAATTGGATCTTTCTCTACTTTTCTGGTGTTATTTTCACTTACCCTCCACCAACCTTGGGTTTCAGCAAGTTGGATCTAATGGCCATTTTCTGAAAATGCTCTGAGGCTAGTCTCACTGGCCAGAGCACTCTACATGTCCTCCACCCTCAGTGCATGCCCTCCCCCCATAGCTACCCAAGTCCCTGCTTTCCTCAAAGCCCAGTTCACACTCCTCCTGTTTGTTAGTGGTCTTTTCACGGCTTCCAGGTATACTGAAGCCTGCTTTCCTTGGACTCACAAAGCAGAGTTAGTTGCAACCTTGTTTACAGCACTCCACAATCTACCTTCTTTGGGTGTGTGTGTTCTGTCCATCACTAGATGCTCATAAAAATTAGAGCAGAATACATTAAAAAAATCCTTTTATCCCTTATATGAGTAATCGTAATGATAACCTAGCAAGTGCTTAGGTATCTCAAGTTGATTAGTTTACAACTGCTGCATAATGTATTACTGCAATCTTAGTGGCTTAAAACAATACTCATTTATTATCTTACAGTTTTTGTAGGTCAGAAGTTTGGGTAAGGTGTGGGGATGGATTTCTGCTCATGGTCTCAAAGGGCTGAAATCAGGTGTTAGCTGGTCCTTGTCCAAGCTCATTTCCTGTGTTTGTTGCTATTGATAGAATTCATTTCCTGTAGTTGTAGGACTGAGGTCCCCATATTTCTTTCTGGCTGTCAACCAAGGGTTGCTCTCAGCTCTGTAAAAAAAAAAATTAATAAACAGAAACTTCAATTAAATAGAGTCAGGAGACCGGGGGAGCAGCTCTCACACCCTGTGACAGCAGCAGAGCTGAACAGGAAGAAGAAAGACTCCTCTTCTTTCCTGGCATGAACTCAACCAATGAAAAGCCATGGACTCTTTCTTACTGTAGCCCTTCCAACTTCCTTTTCCTCCTAATAAAAGCGTTCTCCTTCCCTTGCCATGAGGGGACTTGCATGTTGGATCACCATAGTTGCAGACCTTGAATTGCAATTCTCTGCTCATTCTGAATGAATCCTTTTTTTTTTTTTTTTTTTCCCGGAGAAATAGCTGGCAGTCTATTTGTTTTAGGCCAAAGTTTTGGTGGCCTATATGGGGGCCAGAGAAGACTCTCGACAGCTCTGGGGTAGGTAAGCAAACAGGTGCCGTTACCCACAGGTTGACCCATATGCTCACTGATTTTTTTCACTGACCCTGGAGTTTGAAGGTAGCTCTTCTCCTGGATCCAAGCTCATGCCCTCTTTGCATCTGAAGCTCTCCAGGCTTTACTTGAGATCTAGTTAAAGGTTTTGTCTTTCTGGTTAAGGGCTTGTTCTGTATGCAAGTACTCATTTGACACTTGGTTTGATTTTGGGATCAGACCATTTACTGAAATTGGCTGAGAAGCCTCTAGCCCATTCCTTTGGGAACAGGGGCTACTTCACTGAAACTGTGCCAGTTCAGCCATCGGCCCATTCATTTGACACAGGGACTGTTCTATGGGACCTAGGTGGAAAGCCTGTGGCCTGGCTCCTCCAGGACCAAGCTGCTCCCTTTTAACTGGCTGGTATTAGGCCTGCTGGCTATTGAGTTGCAAGCTGTTTGAGATATTTGAACTGTTTATGCTGTTTGAATTGCTAGCTGTTTGAGCTGTCAACTGTTGGAGCTGTTTGAAAACTGTTCTTTTACTCTAGAGAAAATCCTATGAGAAACAAGGACCCAGTTATCTAAATATTTTGAGGACTGCCCTCTCCCCTAAAAGGGCCTCCAGCAGATTTTATGTTTAAAAACTGTGGTCCTTCCTCACATGCATTTTTAACTAAATGAACTGACCTGACCGAAAGCAATTTAGAAAATCAATTGCCATTATGGGGAAATTTTGAAACACCCAAGCTTAATTTTCTGAAAGCTGAATTGGACTACAATAGCTCGAAGTTTTCCAGAAAAAAATGGACTGCCTATTTTGACTGGTATTTGAGACTTCCAAACATTATCCAGAGCCTAAAGTGACCTCTTTTTGCAGAATAATATTTTAAGATTGACTGAGGCAAACAAATGATTAAAGAAAGATCAAACAGCTCTTGAAGCCTCAGGCTCTTCTTCTTGGCTTTTTTTTTGTCTCAGGCTCTACCTCAAATGCCATTTTCCTCCTTGCTTTCTATGCTGCCTGCATCTCCCGTATACCCTCAGTTCTCCCACTTTAATTCTCTCACCAAACTTTCCTTTTTCTCTGAAACACTCCCCACACCATTTCCTCTGCACCTGTCCCTTTAGAATTAAGCCTTCTGAGAATCCAAAGAGGCTAAACCCTTAATTTCTTATATACTCTGGACTGAAGCTGAATTGTGAGCCATCGTCAAAGATGTTCCCAAAGTAACCAAAGATCCTCACAGATTTGCTGAGGTATTTAATACAGTTATTCAAACTTATTAATCTGGTTTCTCTGACTTAACATCAGCTAGTTCATATTGTTGTTGGTGAAGGCCAGGATGTTGTTAGATGAAAACCACTAATTGGGAAAATCCTGAAAAGTCTCTAGAATTACAACTGGGAGACCAGCCTGCTAACTTATTATATGGTCAGTCTCAGGCAATTGCTAGGTGAATTCATCAAGCAATTCTTAGGACATTTCTAAAGCCTGTTGATGGGAACAAAATTCAGACTTGCACACAAAAATCTGATGAACATGTTCAGGACTATTACAATCAACTTGATTGTTTTTAAAGAAAATTCTAGTCTTCCTTCAGATGTTGATTCTATCTGGGTAGCTTTTAACTCTTTGCTTATTAATGGGCTGAACTGCAACCTTTCCCTTCTAGTAAAAAGGAGCAGGATGGAACCGGAAACTATGTCTACTCTAGATTTACTTAATCTGGCACACCAGCTCTCTTGTACTCTAGGTGTGTCACCTCAAAGAAAGACCACCAAAATTCTTAATCTTCAACACCAGCAATTGAAAGCCCCTAAACAAAACCAATGCCCTCCTGGTTTCTGCTATTATTACAAGTAGCCAGGATATTGGAAAAGAGATTGTTACAAATTGAAGCACTTTAGGTGTCTTCAGCCCTCTAACTAGCCTTTCCAACATCCTCACAATTCTCAATGATGGGCTCTTCCCAATTCTCCCTCTTTATCAGCTTGGAAAAACATTTCTTCAGAATGGGACGCATCTCTTCCAGTCCTACTTGACACCAGAGCCAATGTCTTAGTGCTCAGTCCCACTATTATAAAACATCCTCTGCCTTGGAGTACTAAAATAGTTCAAATAACGGGGATCTCTGATGAACTTCAAGAGATCCCTGCCTCTGAACCTATTCCCTTTTGTTTAGGCTCTTTGAGAGATACTCGCCCTTTTCTCCTTAGTTCCTCTCTCTCTGTCCATTTCCTAGGCAGAGACTTCTTAGAAAAGCATCGTGTCGGAATTTCTTTCTCCCAAAATGGGAGAATAATTCTAGAATTTGACAGTAGTCATCAAAGTAACCCACCAGGTGAATTAAATGACCTTTGACATCTTTTATTTGTTATTGACATCAATCATTTGTCCCTATTGAATCAGCTACCACTTTCCTTATGGACTAAATCTCCCACTGATGTTGGCAAAGGTCACAGCATGTTTCCCATCAAGATTCAAATAGATCCCCCAAAACCTCTTCCCAGAATGAATCAATATCCTATAAGCAAAGAAACCCTTCAATGCATAAAGCCCATAACAGAATATTATAAGACTCAGTGCCTCATTATCCCTTGTACTAGTCCCTGAATTACTCCCATTTTACCAGTGAGAAAACCTAGACTTTTGTTCAGGACCAATAAATGACATTGTTATTCCTCAACCCCTGTTATTTCTAATCCCCATATGCTGCTAATATCCCACTGGAAGCAAATTCTTTACTGTAATTGATTTATGCAGTGCATTCTTTAGTATTCCAGTTGATGAAGCTAGCCAATACCTTTTTGCCTTCACTTGGGAAGAAAAACAATTCACCTGAACAGTAATGCCTCAGGGTTTTACTGAGGATTCTCCTATTTCTCACAAATCTTGAAGGCTGATCTGGATGATATAAAGTTCCCTAGGGGTTCTACTTTTTTGCAATACGTGGATGATTTGATTTGCTTCTTGCTCTTCTTCTCAAGATTCCTCACAGGAAGACAGCATCCACTTACTAAAGCTTTTAGCCTTAAAGGGACATAAAGTTGCCAAAGAAAAATTGCAGTTTGCCCAAACCCAGGTTTAATATTTAGGGTATCTGATATAGAACAAGGGATACACCTAGATCCAGATTCACGGTGTCCTAAGTTTTCCAAAACTTAAAGCTAAGAGTCAACTGTGAGTTTTTCTTGGGCTAGTTGGTTACTGCTGAAATGGATTCCAAATTTCTCTCTTACAGCAAAACCTCTGTGTTCTTTATTCAACATTAACAGCCCTGACCCAATTTTATAGGAAGAACCAGACAACATAGCCTTCATGGCCATAAAAGAGAGTCTGATGAACCCATCTGCCCTTGGTATCCCAATTATCAGATCCCCCTTTTCCTTTGTATATATGGGAAGGAAGGGAATGCCCTTAGGGTACTCACCCCAAATCATGGGGACCACCACCAACCCATGGGATATTATAGCTAGCAACTGGACCCTGCGGCACAGGGATGGCCTCCTTGCCTTAGAGCCATTGCAGTCACTGCCCTTTTGGTTAAGACCACTGAGAAATTTGTTGTGGGATCCCCTTTAACAATTTTTGTACCTCATGCAGTAGAAGCTCTCCTGAATTCTCATCACAATCAACATTTCTCACCCAGCAGCCTCACCTCCTATGAAATCCTTTTGTTAACTGTCCCTCACATAACTGTTTTATGTTGTAATTCTTAGCCTAACTACTCTTCTCCTCTTCATCACTGATGAAGTTTGTCATGACTGCTTAATGCTGATGGACCACCTCCTGATTCTTTATAATGATCTACAGGAAATTCCATTAGGTAATATTGACTTCTCATGGTTCTTATTTAAAAGGTGACAGTGGCAACTATTATGCTGGGTATGCCATTACAACTTCTTTTGATGTTATTGAGGCAGCATCTTTACCTATGGCTACTTTAGCCCAACATGATTTTATACAGGCTTGTACTTTATCTAAGGACAAAACTGCCAATATTTATACTGATAGTAGATATGCTTTTGGCGTAGTTCATGATTTTGGAATGTTCTTGAAGCAATGTGGCTTTTTTTACTTTCAGTGGGAATAAAATTAAAAATGGTCCCTATGTTTAGGAATTATTGAATGCAATACTTTTACCTGCCACTTTAGCTATTATTAAGATTCTAGGACATTCTAATCTTGATTCTCTGAAAATTAAGGGAAATCACCTTGCTGACATTTTTGCAAGGAATGCTGCCCTTAAAGGGATTAACAGCAGCCAAACATCTGTCATGGTCCAAAGGGATATTTCTCCAAATGATAATTTAGAAAAACTGGCTAGAGAGGCCCAATAATTGGCCTCAGAAAGGATAAACAAGATTGGAAATCCAACAGTTTTTGGTTTGATAAAAAGAGCAAGCTCTGGTTTGGACCATGTAACAACCCAGTCTTACCAGAGACCCTAAAATTCCCACTCCTCACCATTGTACATACATTACACTATCAGTCTAGTGACAAAATGATAGCCTTCATGCATCAATATTGGTGGGGAAACATCAACATGGCTGCAGAAAGTGCCTACCTCATTTGTTCCACTTTTCCAAAGTGCAACCCGGGGAAGACTGTTTGTACTTCTCCTGGATATTTCAAATGCCTGGGCCATTCAAGTTCTGGCAAATGGATTTCATACAACTTCCTCCATCTCATGGATATAAATATGTTTAAGTCATGGTCTGTATGTTTTCACACTGGACTGAAGCCATCTCTTACAGACAGGCTAATACCTCTTCTGTGGCTAAAGGCCTTTTGGAAAACAGTATCCCTACGTGGGGAACTCCTCTCAAACTTCACAGTGATTAAGGAACCCATTTTATGGGCCAGGTACTTTCAGAAGTCTGTGTTGTTTGGCCAGTTTTACAACACTTTCACTGTACTTACCTCCCTCAATCCTCTGGTTTAGTCGGACACAGTAATGGCATTATTAATACTCAACTGGCAAAATTTGTAGAGGCCCTCCAAATGCCTTGGCTAAAAGCATTTTCATTGGTCCTTCTAAATCTCAGGGGTGGCCCTTTTGGAACTCATGAACTCTCACCCATTGAGATAGTCACAGGACGCCCAATATACTTGGCTTCTGATTCTTTTGACCCATAACTAATAAAAGGAGAAATATTCTAATATTGAAAAGGCCTAATCCCTTCTATTAAAATAACCATGTTTTGGTAGAACCATCTTTTCAAAGTGTACCCTTGGGAGATGAAGACCTCAAGCATCACACCTTGCAGTCAGAAGATTTTGTCTATTGGGAAAGATACTTCCAGAAGAACTCTCTTCAAGCTCAGTGGAAAGGTCCCTATCAAATACTGCTATCCAACCCTTGTGCCACCAAACTCCAAGGAATAGACTCTTGGATTCACATGACACACCTAAACAAAGCACAGAAACCTGACTGGACCTACACATTATCTGATGACTTGAAAGTAAAGATTTCCTGGAATTGAAGCAGACAACATCTGATGAGACAGCTTTCCCAATATATCTCGATCAGACTTGTTGGAAGTTTGTTGCCAAAACTTTGATGATGACATAATGCTTCAGATGATCTCTAATTTCTATGATCTTGATAATATTGTGTTGGCCCAAAAGCTTGTTTGGGTCTTTCCATAAGCTGTCATGGAAAACCCCAAATGAACTTTCTGGCCAACCCAGTATATGAAGTTTAGATTAAAAGTGCCCAAGAGTTCTCCCTCTTACCCTTCTTTGTTACTTGAATATGACCTCAATACGTTTCCAATCTGTTCACTTTCCCTTTGACCTGAGACACTATATCCAGGGAAGTTCCATTTGACATTTAGAGACAAAAAGCCACTGAACCCAGAAAACCTGACTCTTGATCAGCAATGCTTTCAGAGAAGGATCTTGATCAAAAGGGGGAAAATGTAAAAAATTTAATAAACAGAAACCTCAATTACATAGAGTTGGGAGACCAGAAAGGGGAGTTCTCATGTCCTATGACACTAGCAGACCCTTACAAGAAGATGAAAGTCTCTTCTTCGTTCCTGGTAAGAACACAGCCAGTGAAAAGCCATGGATTCTTTGCTTATGTATCCCTCCCAACTTCCTTTTTCCCTCTGTAAAAGAGTTCTTCCCTTGTTATGCAGGCACTTACATTTGGCTCACTGTGGTTGCAGACCCCTAATTGCAGTTCTCTGTCGTTCCCAAATAAACACTTTTTTAGCTAGAGAAATAACTGGCAGTCTACTTGTTTTAGGTCAATATCTCTTAAAGGCCACTCTCAGATTCTTGCCACAAAGGCCCATCCATCGTCAAAGCCAGCAGAAGAACGTCTCTTTAATTGAATTGCTCTCAGGTTTTCACAGACTTCTCTGGTCTCTGACCTCTAGGCTCAAATTTAACGGACTCGTGTGATTAGATCAGGCCCACCCAGGATAATCTCTTTTGCCATATGTTTTGCCATAATATATCCTGGGATTGATACATAGGTTCTACCCACACTCAAAAAAGAGGAGATTATATAAGGGTCATTGAAGTCATCTTGGAATTCTGCCTACCACACAAATATTAATCAATAATGCACTAACTAAATCCTATCTTTGGGCCATTGGACTTTGGGTGTGTTTATGGTCGCAAGTCTTTTTGATTCCCTCCTGATATATTTACAATTTTTTGTGTGTGCATACATGTATCCCTTTTTCTGGGAAGAAGATCCATGATTTTCATTAGATTCTCAAACATTCTGGAAGTGTTCACTCATCACAGACACCCACACCAGGTGAATTAAATCAGAGTCACTGCAGATGGTAAATTCTAATGGTAGTCTAAGTGGAAAACCACCAAGTGCAAGGAACACTGGGCTTGGAAGATAAGTGACCTTGGTTTTTATCTCATTACCAGTGTCTCTTGACCATGAGACCTTAGAGAAATCACTCAACTTCTTTGGGTCTTATGTGCAAAGAGGATTATAATAATAAGTGCTGTTTTTAACAGTATTTAGGAGGATGAAAAGTATGTAAAAATGTTTTGCAAACTGTGAAGTGTTAGCATTTACCAATTATCAGTGTGAAGAGACACTAGGTGAGTAGGAGACAATATTTTGAGTGGAAAAGGAAGGTAAAAGTTCACATCTATCAGAGTTCAATATTAGATACTATGTACCTTCCAGAGTCTTCTGCTGTTGGGAACAAGTAAATTGCCATAACCTTTCTGGAAAGCAATTTTCCAATATATATCAGGAGTGTAAAAAATGTCCAAGCAAGTTGACCCCAGGATAACATTTCTAGGGATTTCTTTTAAGCATTTAATTGATTTTTTGTTTAAGGATTTAATGAATGTACAAAGATTATGGTAGTATAAAATTGGAAATAATCTAAGTATTTAACAATAAGGGATTGTTTAATGATAAATGAGATATTATTTAAGTGTTAACATTCTTTTGCATTTAAATATTTGACATGGAAATATGCTTATAGTAAATAGTATGAAAATTAATTTACAAATATGGTTTGTATGATATGTTTGCATTTTTTAAGAGTTCTAGAAGGATTTATACCAAAATATTGACAGTGGTTCAGGGGATGAAATTTTTGGAAGTATTATTATTTCTTTCTTATATTGAATCTGCATTATTTGTTTTTCTTTGGATTTTCCATTTAAAAAGAAAAGTCTGTTAAAAGTACTCAGTGTTGTTAAGGATCAGGGTGACTTCCAACCCTACTGAGTGCAGAATCCATTTCTCTTATCCCAAGGGAAGAGTCAGGAGCACAAATGGGGCTTATCCCGATGCCAGGGGCTGACTCAGAATGATAAAATAATTATCTGCTTTTCTCCCAAAGGCTGGCCATCCTGCCTTCCTCCACTTTCCATCCCCAAGCTGGGCCAGGATATTTTGAGCAAAATGAGTTGTTGAAATCTCTAACATGAAAATTGTCCCTCCTTAAGCTGGGTTCCCTGAACACAGTGTTCTCACTGATCGCCACCCTCTGTGCCCCTTCTTTGTCACAGCTGGGAGGGTGACCTTTCTTGAGACCCAGCTGAAGTAGTGTGGGGTTTGGCATGGGACCCAGGTCTAGGCTACCAGACTACTTAGTTGTGCTGCTTTGTGCATACAATTTAGATGCTCTGAGTTTTGATTTCGTAATCTCTAGTTGCCAGACAAATGGGTTGGTAGGAGCAGCTTAGATGGACCCATGGAAGCATTTGCAAACTTGGACGTGTTCACGTGGCACTTCTGATCAAACCATGATTCCTGCTGATCCAAACTAGTGTGATGTTCCAGCTCTAAAATTGTGGCTCATGACCTGTGGGCTCACTGTGTGCCACAGTCAGCAGGTGAGCTGCTGCTGCCATGCTTGTCTCCACAGTCCTGTTCTAAGCTGTGGCCTAATACTACTCTTCTCCCCTACGTGGCTCTTGCCATTGCCTCACACCAGGACCAGAACCCTGTCTTTTAACTCCCATCCCAGAGTGTAAAGTAATATTTCTCAAAGTGTGTTCCCTGTATCATCTGCCACCAACTTGCCTGGATCCTAGTTAAAAACCGTGTCCTTGGGTCAAATTCCAGACTTATGGATCAGAATTGGCTTTTGGAGTGACTGGGAATCTATGCTGTTATTAAGTTCTTCACGTGATTCTTCTGCACATTAACGTTTGAACACCACTGATCCAGGGCTTGGATACTGAACGTAGACCTCTCAGATGCTGCCTTTCTCTTTGCTTCCCTGGCTGGCCTGGACTCTGGTATCGGGTACTCCCTATTTCTTGGTTTCTGATACTTATCTTGTACTTCCTTGTATGATTAGTGCACTGTTACTTACAAATGAACAAAAACTCAATCCAAAATAATTTAAACAAAAAGAAACTTTATTGTAGAAGTTCAGGAATAGACTGCTTTCAGGCATGGCTTGATCCAGGGGCGCATGCTCTGTTTTTCTCTATCTCCTCACTTGGCTACTCTCTCCTCTTTGTTTCATGCTCAGAAAGAATTGATTCTGTGCTCACAGAATGGCTACAGAGGATCTAGATCTTACAGCCTATCAGATTTTAGCCTGGTGGAAAGTTTAAGTCCAAGATTCTCATCAAAGTCTTACACAGACTCTCTCTGGCTCTGATGGGGTCACCTGTGCATCCTTGAGCCAGCCACACATTTCAGGGGGATGAGTGCCTCTCAGTGACCATGGTTCAGTGGTGGTTAGCTTTCAAAAACATAGACTAAGGTGAGGGTTGGTGGGGGGAATCGGGTGCATTCCCAAATGAAAATTGTAGGCTTTTCTCAGAAGTAAGGTAAATGGTTGCTAAATGACCCCAGGTGCAAATGTCCATTTACTCCTTTTGTGAAATTTGGACTCTCCCCGAAACTGCTGTGACTCAGGCCCACAGCACTCTGTCTGATGATCTGACCTTGTGGGTCAGCTCCTGTATCTGTGATAAGGCACCTGGCTTGTGCAATCCCCATGGCTTCCTCACATCTGTGCCCTGTCCCACTCTAGCCATATCAGCCCTGCCCTTCTGAGTGCCAGCTGTTACAACAGGCCCAGTTTCCTCTACCTCCATTATTACCCATAGCCAAACCCAGAAGCAAAACAGAAATTTCTTTTGAAATCCAAAGTAGAAGATGATCAGCTGGATTCAGACATAACTGAGGGTAAGGGAACCTCTTTTATTAAAGCCCTATCCCTCTGTCAGAGGTGATTTCACTCAAACTCTTAAAAGCTCAGGATAATTCACCCCCCACCAGGCTGCACTGAAAGGGAATAGCCAGCAGGCCTGAAGCACAGGGGTTGATGGCAAGATGAGAGGCTGCCCTTTGTTCCCCAGGAAAGAGCTACAGATTGAGTCCATTCCCCGTCCTGCAGAGGTGACAATGCAGCAGGCTGCCTGGGGGCTGACACTGGGGTTAGACATAAAGAAAAGAATTAAACAAAGAAGGAGCCTTGGCCAGGAGGAGATTTTGTTCTCTGGGCTACACACCACAGCTGGAAGAGACTCCAGTAGCCTGAAGCTTACAGTGCTGTGTGCTCTTTTGGTTCAGGATGGGATTCCAACAGGGGTCAAATCATCTGCATTACACTGTAGGGGGAGAGATTAGAGATTAGCTGCTCACCTTCTCTCACCTTTATTTGGGCTGAGACAAATTTCCAGACAGAGTATACCTACAGGACAGAGGATATTTCCCACTGGGCAAATGTAATTAGATGAGACAAAAACAAAGCTTTGAAGCCCTAATTCAGGGCAACCCCCTAAGTGGTTTATACATATGAACAGCCAGGAAACAGGGGCTGAGGCTGTCCTTGCCAGGCCTGGGCAGAGCTAACCCTGGGAGTGAGAGCTGCACCACTGATCCTGTGCTTAGCTCTAAACCTCCTTCAATTTAGAAGCTGTGGACCCCACACTCTGGAATATGTTTTTGGTGTGTCCAAGGAGGAAGCTCTGTCAGTGCTTGAAACTGGATTGTTTCAACTAACCATTGTGCAGAATGACAGTGAGGAAGGCAAAATATGGATGCTTCCCCCTAAACTTTAGGGCCAAAAGGGATTTTTTGGGGAGGTTAGGTTTATGTACTGTACATTATTTATCTTTTATTTTTTTATTCAAGTATAGCTGATTTACAATATTGTGTTAGTTTCAGGTGTACAGCAAAGTGATGTATTCTTTTTCAGATTCTTTCCATTATAGATCATTACAGAACATTGAATATAGTTCCCTGTGCTATACAGTAGGGCCTTGCTGTTTATCTACTTTATAGATAGTAGTGTGTACCTGTTAATCCCAAACTTCTAATTTACCCCTCCCCCCTTCCCCTTTGGTAACCTTAAGTTTGTTTTCTATGTCTGTGAGTCTATTTCTGTTTTGTAAATAAGTTCATTTATATCATTTTTTTTAGATTCCACATATAAGTGATATCACATGATATTTGTCTTTGTCTGACTTACTTCACTTAGTATGGTAATCTCTAGGTCCATCCACGTTGCTGAAAATGGCATTATTTCATTCATTTACTTTTATTTTTTATTGGAGTATAATTGCTTTACAATGTTGTGTTGGTTCCTGCCATACAGCGAAGTGAATCTGCCATATGTGTGTATACACATCTCCTCCCTCTTGAACCTCCCTTCCCACCCCCATCCCACCCAACTAGGCCATCATAGAGGACCAAGCTGAGCTCCATGTGTATTTCATTCTTTTTTTATGGCTGAGTAATATTCCATTTCATATATATATATATATATATATATATATATATATATATATAATCACATCTTCTTTATCCATTCATCTGTTGATGGACATTTAGGTTGGTTCCATGTCTGGGCTATTGTAATAGTGCTGCTATGAACATAGGGGGCATGTGTCTTTTCAAAATAGAGTTTTCATCTTTTTTGGATATATGCCCAGGAGTGGGATTGCTGGATCATATGGTAACTTTATTTTTAGTTTTTAAAGAAACCTCCATACTGTTTTCCATAGTGACTGCACCAATTTACAACAACAGTGTAGAAGGGTTTCCTTTTCTTCACATCCTCTCCAGCATTTATTATTTGTAGACTTTTTGATGATGGCCATTCTGACCAGTGTGAGGTGATATCTCATTGTAGGTTTTTTTTAAATAAATTATTGGATTGAACTAAACTTTATTATTATTAGTTTTAAATTTATTTATTTATTTATTTATTTTTGGCTGCATTGGGTCTTCATTGCTTTGTGCGGGCTTTCTCTAGTGTGGCGAATGGGGGCTACTCTTCGTTGCAGTGTGTGGCCTTCTTATTGTGGTTGCTTCTCTTGTTGCAGAGCACTGGCTCTAGGTGTGCAGGCTTCAGTAGTTGTGGCACGCGGGCTTTAGAATGCAGCTCAGTAGTTGTGGCACATGGGCTTAGTTGCTCCGCGGCATGTGGGATCTTCCTGGACCAGGGCTCAAACCCATGTCCCCTGCATTGGCAGGCAGATTCTTAAGCACTATGCCACCAGGCAAGTCCCCTTATTGTAGTTTTGATTTGCATTTCTCTAATAATTAACGATGTTGAGCATCTTTTCATGTGCCTGTTGGCCATCTGTATGTCTTCTTTGGAGAAATGTTTACTTAGGTCTTCTCCCCATTTTTTGATTGAATTATTTGTTTTTTTTGATATTGAGTTGTATGAACTGTTTGTATATTTTGGAAATTAAGCCCTTGTTGGTAGGACCTAAAGGAACTTGTTATCAACAGCTGACAGTTTTTCTACTCTCGCTCTGGGATGGAGGAAGTGGGGAGGTGATTGAGCCTAGACCGGAATCTCTCAAGATCCAGGAGATTTTTCCCAGGGACATGTGAGATGGGAGCAGCAGGACCATTGGGAGAAAGGAACTTGCAATGCCGAGATCTGGGGATTTCCCCAGTCTTCCCTGGGTAGGAATGTCCACCCCCAGTTGAAGGACCAATTCAGCAGGAATAGAACCATGGGCAGTAAGGAGGAGGAGGGTCACAGCTCTTCTGGCTAGCCTGCTTTGCTTCCACACTGCTGTTGGTCTCAGATGCTGCCCAGGAACCCACTGGCAGTGCCTTTGATAGCATCCCGTTCTTGGGTGTAGGGCTACAGATTTGCTTTTTACCCAAATCTCTTTGGCTGCTGAAAAATGAAAGAATATCAATGAGGAATATCTTAAAGAGCTGCTTTTGGTCTTCTTGCCAGAGAACCAATATTGGTTGTGAACAATAGGGTTACATCAGGGGTGCAGAAATATGAATTTTTCAATGGTGTTTCAAGGAATACTGGAACCTTATCAAAAGCAACATATCAAATTATTGATTCAATTATTTAAAGTGCATTAGCAAAGGATGCCTATCAGACTCAGACATCTGAGTGTCTAATCCAGTGAAAAGAGTCCAGGCAGGGAGCATATGTTAAAGTTCTTTGCATCTCTATGTGAGCACAGTGTATGATACGTGACACCAATGTTAATTTTTGTTTTGGTTTTGGTTGGGTGATGAGATGAGCAAGGGATTAAAATTCCATGTTTGCTTCCACTGACCTACCCTGCCCATTTGGGGAATAATTTGTTTTCTTGAACACATCATATGACTTCTTTTGTTTTAATCAATAGAACAAAATGGATTTTACAAAACAAACTGAAAAAATTCCAGTGAGCCCAGGCCACAAAGATATTTCCACAAATGTCTGGTCATTGCTGCTCTGTCCCCTCAACTGAGGGTACAAATAGTTCAGATATCCCCAGAAACTCTTTTTTTTTTTTTTTTTTTTGCGGTACGCGGGCCTCTCACTGTTGTGGCCTCTCCCGTTGTGGAACACAGGCTCCGGACGCGCAGGCTCAGCAGCCATAGCTCATGGGCCCAGCCGCTCCGCAGCATGTGGGATCTTCCCAGACCAGGGCACGAACCCGTGTCCCCTGCATCGGCAGGCGGACTCTCAACCACCTTGCCACCAGGGAAGCCTCTCCAGAAACTCTTGCCTACTCAAATAGTACTGCTCAGAAATGAACTAGCACTTTGGCTTAAAGGTAACTGTCTTAAGCTTTTTACATCAAAAACACACAGATCAACATTTAAGTAATTAGGTCAGTCATCAAGATGTTTGGTTTACAGCATGTAAAATAATCATCTCTATTGAGTCTTCAAAGAATTGAGCAGTTGAATGTCATGCCAGCACAGATTTTATTGAATCCTTTTATTAAAGCTTGTGAATTAAAAGGCCCCCAATTTTGAAATGTATGGGGGAGTTGGTCTCATTGTGTTTCCCTTGGGGATTGGGGATGTGGTCCAAGAGAGCAAAGCCTACTCTTAGGAAAATCTTATATTCTGATCCACAAAGGAAGTCCAAGAGAAAAGAGAGAGTGTATTTCCATTTGTTGTCTACAGGGTTATTTGCTTGTATCGCTCTGGAAATGGAATGACTCTGTATGTCTGGGTTATAGTTGATGGAATAATGCATCATTTTATACCATATCTGAGAAATAACTTGAGTCTATAAAAAATAATAAAGTGGGCCAGCTCCTTCTGGGCACATTCTCTGTCTGTCCCTGGGATCCTGCTTCCATTAATATATATGGATAACACCTGGCATTGCTTTATAGTTATGTGCCTGTCAACCCTGTATTATTAATACACCCCTAGGCTTTCATAAGGTGATGAAAACAGTGATGTTATATATCCTGTTGGATGTGTCTTTTAAAAATAAAACACTCTGCTGAATTGTAAGCTGTTTCACAAGGTAGAGGCTGTTTGGGAGGGCCTTCCTAGAATCAGGACTTTGCCAAGGACAGGACTGGCTAGTCTGGTGATTCCTGTGAAACCAAGTTCAGATGACTATGAAATAATCCTGGATTCCAGGGCCAGATCTATGCTGCTGAATTAGTTCTTGCCTGCCCACATTTGTCACTCTTTTACTTTATGACTTGGAGATGAATTTATTTCCTGAATCCTTGGTCCCAAGTTGTGAAAAAAGAATAAACTACCCATCACCAACTTGAATCTTAAAGGAATGGCTGTATTAGGTATTCATTATGTGCCAGCCATTGTTGTCAGCACCATACATGTTTTAACTCATGTCATCCTCACAGAAACCCCAGTGAGGCAGGTCCTCTCACTATTCCTACTTTGCAGGTGGGGGAGGTGAGATACCGAGAGGATAGGTCACTTGCCCCAAAGCACACAGTCAAGGCAAGAGTTCAAGAGCCTGTGCTCCTCACAAGCCACTGCTACTGCCTTTCCTATGGACAGTTGCTTATATGTGCTGGGGGCCTTTGGAGGCACAGGGCCAAGGATGCTTTTTGGGTTACTCTGTTATGTCACATTTCTGTAGCTCTTTCAAATAGCAATTTCATTCATTACAAGAACAAACAAGCAAAAGAATCAAAAAGTAACCCATTGAGAGAGACCCTCTCAAGTCCTCTACTTGTTTCTCACCAGTTAAATTGAGCCTTGGCTGCTTCACACACTGTTGCTGAGCAGAGAACCTTCCAAAGCACTAGTGGTTTACTTTGGTTGAGAAACAGAACAACTTCTCCAAGCTCAGAAAGCTTTCCTCGACCCATGATAGCCCTACCTGATATCTGAAACACAACTAGAAACTCTGAGATCCTAAACAAAATATGAGGGTTGAGTTTGGTAAGGGGTTTTCCCTTTCTCCTTCCTAGGCTGGTCACTCAAGTTCTTACTGCATAAAATCTTTAAGGAGGAGGAATCCCCACAAGGTTATTCAGTCATATTTCTAATCTGAGCATGGAAATCCTGCCTGCAGAGCTAGAGTGCTTACCTGGGTCCAGGTCCTGGGACTACCACTCAGCAGCAGGCTGACTTTTATGAAGTTATTTAACTCCTGTAAGCACTGATTTCCTTATCTATAAAATGAGGATAATATTGGTAACCACCTCTTCATATTCTTAAGAGGAATTATGTAAAGTAGTGCTTAGCATACTGCTGGGAACATAGTAAGCACTCAGTAAATGCACCTATTATTGTTATTAAGGTCATCTCATCTTTGTTCAAAACTTTCAGTGATGAGGAGCTAACTACCTCATAAAGCAACTTGTTGGAAAGCTCTAGTTCAAGGAATCCTACAATTTGATATAAAAGAGAACAATTAGTTCAATCTCATTAGTTCACAAGCAAGAAATCTAAGGCACAGAAGGATTAAATGATTTACCCAAGGGTATACCACTAGTCAAGGGCAGAACCAACACTAGAACTTCAGAGCCCCTGGCATTGACTCCAGTGTCTTTTCCTTTCTTAAATTATGTCAAAGGTTACCTCCCTGTAATTCTTCCCTGTGGGTCCAACTTTCTCCCTGTCATTGGCCCCAGCAATAAATACTGGATCCTTTTAAAACAAGAGGGTTGAAATGAGATTTCACATTGTCCATTATCAGATTTTAATAAATATTAGAATTCTTGTCTTTTTCTTGGCACTTCTAAGTACTCCACAGATAGGTTATAGAACCAGAAATGCTGCCCTTTATAAACATGGCATGGAGCTATTTCTTATTTCCTTTTCACATTTGAGTAAAAAGGGGTCATGACATACAATCATCCTTATTCTCTAAACTGGTCTTATTATGAATACCATTTTATTCATTCTTCAATCTATCCATTTGTTGCTCAAAATGAGTCCTTATTCTTTGCCAGGTACTGTGGATACACAAACAAAAAGACATGCTCTCTTCTCTCCAGATGCTAATGAAAAAGTGGAAGGACAGATCCATGAACAATGGTAACTGGGCAATAATTAATACAGTGGAGACAGGTGCATATGGTTTTCTAGAAGCACAGAGGAAGGAGGTTTAATCTACCTTAGGTCGGGGGTTCAGGTAGGGGTACGTGTGGACCTAGGAAGAGAGTCAGTTGAGGAAGTGATCTGCGGCTCTGCAAAGGTAAGTGGTACCATTACTGTGACAGACAGTGGCTGGTTGTTCAAGAAGCTGTTTCTCCTTCTTCCTGTGCACACCAGCCCTCCTTATGATCAGGAGGCCACGTGACTGAGTTTTAGCCAATAAAATGTAAGCAGAAGTCATAAATGCTACTTCAAGGCTCAGACCACTAATTCTCTGACATGCAACTCTTCGTGTGCTTCCTCCATCTGCAGGCTAGATGCAGACACAGGCAGTGAACTGGAAGGCACATGTTGCAGATGTAGAGCCACAAGATGGAAGGGGCTGGGTCCCTGGTCAGAAGTGAGCCTCCTGCTGATCACATACACGTATTTCAGACTTTATGAATGTGAGAAATAAGTTTCTATTATGTTTAAGCCATTACACATTTTGGGGTTAATTTTTTGTTGTTGAAGCAGTTGGTGTTACTACTATTGCAATTAACTAAACTCAGAATTTGGGATTTATTTACAGCATGTTGAAACCAAACAAACTAGCCAAGCCAGTCTGAAAAAAGTACAGCCGGTAATCCTGGGTTCTTAGTCTACTAGACAATGAGCCAACTTGGGAGCTAGACTCACAATTTGCTCCTCTCTTGGAAAATTCCATTTGAAATAGATTTGGCTCCTTATCCTTGAAGAAATCATTTTAGCTTTGATTGAAATGTTCCTGTTTCCCATAGATAACATGGCTTACTCTACAGCTGGTTGCTGCTGCTAAAAATCTACAGCTTGCTTTTTTTTTCTTTGTAAGCAAAAAGGAAGGAGCAGGAAGCAACTTTACTCCTTATACAGAGAAGGGAAAGAGGACTGGCAGCCTATGTATGAGTATGGAAAAGGCAAAGAAGGAAAAATATTTTGTCTGTTGTCAGTGTGATTTTTCAGGGCTTTTTCCCCAGTTAGCTCGGCTTTCTTTCACATCCCTAACTTGATCTTAATCAGATCACATCATATTTCATTATAATTTTATTGTCACTTCTGACATTTCTGCCACAAAATAACCCACAGACTTCAGTCAAATCAAATAAGGACACAATCAAATAAGGAATAAATTGGAGAATTCTAAAGAAAAAAGAGAGATGTCTGAATATTGACATTTCTCTAGTTCATATATATGCAACACATTTTCTATTCATTCATTTAAGCATCTGTATTAGTTACCTAATGCTAAGTAACAAATTATTCCAAAACTTGGTGTCTTACAACATCAGTCATTTCATTATCTCACTGTTTCTGAAGGTCAGGAATCTGGGAGTGGCTTAGCTGAATGATTCTGGCTCAGGGTCTTTCGTGAAGTTTCAGGCAAGATGTTGGCTGGGGCCTGCATCATGTGAAGGCTTGACTGTGGCCAGAGGATCTGATTCCAAGATCACACACTCACGTGTCTGTTGTCTGGAGGCCTCAGTTCCTAATTATGTGGCCCTTACCATAGGTCTGCTCATGACATGTCAGCTCACTTCACCCAGAGTAAGCGATTCAAGAGAGAGTGAGTGAGGAGGAAGCCATGGTTCCTTTCATGACTTAGTCCCTGAAATCATACACCATCATGTTTGTTTTATTCTTTTAATTAGAAGTGACTGCATAGCACAGGGAGATCAGCTCGGTGGTTTGTGACCACATAGAGGGGTGGGTTAGAGAGGGTGGGAGGGAGGGAGATGCAAGAGGGAAAAGATATGGGAACATATGTATATGTATAACTGATTCACTTTGTTATAAAGCAGAAACTAACACACCATTGTAAAGCAATTATACTCCAATAAAGATGTTAAAAAAAAAAAAAGAAGTGAGTCACTAAATCCAGCCCACACACAAAGGAAGAGGAAGTAAATGCCACCTCTTGAAAGAAAAAGTATCAAACAATTTGTGGATGTATTTTAAAACCACCCCAGCATTTGATAGTTACCTTCTTTGTACCAGCACTCTTTGATGCGCTGAAGATCCAGGAATAAAGAAAATAATGAATACTTCAAAAGAATGTCTGTCATAAACTAGCAACGGATGTTAAGGATCAACTTGGAGACATTTTTCCAACCCCCTTTTCCCACCATAGGCTGTAATATCAGTCAGTCAACAAGTTATATCTGCTGATTGAATGCTTACTAAGTCATGGGCAGTGCAAAGAAGGAAAATATTGTATATGGAATGTCTACTTGATTATACACTAAATATACAGTTTTCTACCCATCTCTCAATCATAAATATAACACGCATATTTAGACATGATTCATACTGCATACCGATTAGCATCAAAGGGACTTCATTCAACCAAAGATTTACAGTTTTTCCACACAAATTGTGTTTTCTGACCAAACATTCTTTTTGATAAGTTTCAGATAGAGTAAGAAGTAGAAAACAAACTAATGAAAGTTAACATAACTTTTGTGATATCAACACATTGAGCCACATGTGACATAATAATAGTAACTACCTAAAAGATTACATACTCACTGTGGTATGGATTAATTCAGGTGGCTCCCTTTAAACTACTCCCTCTTGATAAATGGATAAATGGAGGTGACCTTGGGTAACCTTCAGTGCTCTGACAGGTGCCAATTCTACTTCAGGGAAGCAATGCCTTACAATTCTAAGATCCAATTTTATATCACCCTAGCAGACCTGAGCAAAATGGACTGGCTGTGGCACCCACCGAAGACTCCTAGAATCCCACAGTCAAAGAGGTGGAAAGGGCCTTGGGATGTAAACTAGTCAAACATCTCCATTTTGCCATTGTAGAGACTGAGGCTTAGAGAAGAGAGGGGACTTGCCCTGGATTATCCAGTTGTCGGTGGCAGATGTAAGATTACAAATCAGATTTCCTGGTTTCAATCTTGACTTCTTTCTCTATTGTCCACCTTGCCTCTTGCAGTAGCAGTCCCCCTGGGTGCCTTCTGAGCAGGAGAATGCCATATTTGCAGAGTGAAAGGCAGTTGGCTGTTGTAAGCCTCTGCAACATTCTTATTCTTTACAAATTGCTATCCAAACATTTTGTGGAATGTAATGATAGCCAATATTTTTGAGGACTCACTACTGCCAGGAATTGTTCTTAATCTTATTTAATTCTCACAAAAATCCAGTGAGGTTGTTATTACTATGATTCTATTTTTATAGCCAAGGAATCCAGGCACTGAGAGGGTACGTAACTTGCCCAGGGTTGCTTAGGTAGTGAGTGGCAGAGCTGGTGTTCAAATCTCAGCAATTTGGCTCTAGATCTCATGCCCTTTAGCCCTAGGCTATTATTAATTGCAATTCTGATCACCAACGTTTTTCCTCTTTGTGCTTAAGCTGTTCCTGTTGAGGGGGAAGGTGTCTTCACTTGTGCTATGTCCTAGCCTGGAATCGTTCTGTGTACCCCTAATTAGCCTTTAGGACCCACAACAAGTCCAACATCTTTCAAGAAGTCTTCCTGGATTCCCTCCCTGTTGTGAGGCAATAATTTTTGATCCAGGGTCCTTGCAGTACTCCTCATTTAGCACTTTCCTAGCCCTCACTGCACCAGAAGCTTTCTTCACACACAAGTGGACAATAGCCTGAGGCAATGGCATGAGCACTGGATTAGAAAAAAGAAGGCCTGGGTTCCAGTCCCTGTTGTACCACAACTTGCCTAGTGACCCTGCAAAACCTGTCAAGCCACGTGGGATTTGGAATCTGTAGAAAGCAGTGTTGGCTATCCGGCAATGCCCAGTGACATTATTGATTCAGGTAAGGTTCCTAATATATGATAAAACATTAGGTGAGAAAGTGTCGGGGGGCAGGCTGTCTGTGTGCTTTTACTCTATCACCCCACAGATTACTTCCTGTTTGCAAAGAGAAAGCATACCATTACTCTGGAGAGATCCGAGGCCACCATCTTAACCAAGAGGTCAAACTAAGCATCATTGACTGAGGGAAAAACTAAAATTTATGAGCCTCATGATGTGATGCAATACAAAATGCACACAACACCATCTATGAAGTTTTCTTTCTTTTCTAACAGGCTTACTGAGATGTAATTCACATACCAGATAATTCACCCATTTAAAGTGTCCAGTTGGATGCTTTTTTTATATTTATAGAATTGTACAGCCATCACTGGAATCGAATTTTAGAACATTTTCATCGTCCCCAAAAGAAGCTCTATACCCATTAGCAGTCATTCACATATCCTACTTCTCCTGCCCCCATTCCACTAATCTACTTTATGTTTGTATAGATTGCTTATTCTGGACATTCATATAAATAAAATAACATAACATACGGTCCTTTGTGACTGATTTCTTTCATGTAGTATGTTTTCAAGTTTCATTCACATATCAGTATTCCATTCATTTTATGGTTTAATAATATCCTATTGTATGGAATGAAATGTACTGCATTTTATTTATCTATCAGTTGATGGACACTTGGGTTGTTTCTGTTTTTTGTTTATTATAATATTGCTGCTACGTGTACAAATTTTTATGTGGACATATTTTTTTCAATTCTCTCTCGGCTGTATATCTCAAATTGTAATTGCTGGATCATATGGTATCTCTGTGTTTCATAAAAATATATTTTTTTGAAAAAAAATTTATTTTTCTCTTTTATTCTGTTAATATTGTATATTATTACAATTTTTTTTAAAAAACTTTGTTTTTTAGAGCAGTTTTAGGTTCACAAAACTGAGAGGAATGTCTAGAGATTTCCCATATACCCCTTGCCACCACACATGCATAGTGTTCCCTCTCCCCTCATTAACATACCCACTAGAGTGGTACATTTGCCACAACTGAGGAACCTACACTGACACATCGTAATCACCCAAAGTCCACAGTTTACATTAGGGTTCACTCTTGGTGTTGTACACTCTGTGGGTTTCGGCATGTATCCATTATATGGTGTCATACAGAGTATTTTCACTGCCCTGAAAGTCCTCTGTGCTCCACCTACTCATTCTTCCCTTCCACCCCACACCTTGCCACCACTATTTTTTTTTACTTTCTCCATAATTTTGCCTTTTCCAGAATGTCACATAGTTGAAATAATACAGTATGTAGCCTTTTCAGATTGGCTTTTATCACTTAGTAATATGCATTTAAAGTTCCTCCATGTCTTTTCATGGCTGGATAGTTCATTTCTTCTTAGTGCTGAATAATATTCCATTGTCTGGATACACCACAGTTTATTTATCCAGTCATCTACTGAAAGACATTTTGGTTGTTTCCAGTTTTTGGCAATTATGAATAAAGCATCTATAGACATTCCTGTGTAGGTTTTTGTGTGGACATATATTTTCAACCCCTTTGGTTACCGAGGAGCACAATTGCTGGATTGCATGTTAAGGAGTACATTTAGTTTTATAAGAAACTGCCAAACTGTCTTTCCAAGTGGCCATACAATTTTTCATTCCCACCAGCAATGAATGAGAGTTTCTGTTGCTCCATAACCTCACCAACATTTGGTGTTGTCAGTGTTCTCGATTTTGGCCATTCTAATAGGTATGTAGTGAGACCTTATTATTTTAATTTGCATTTCCCTGATGACATATGAGGAGGAACATCTTTTCATATGTTTATTTGCCATCTGTATATCTTCTTCGGTGTGGTGACTCTTAAGGTCTTTGTACCATTTTTTAATTGGGTTGTTTGTTTTCTTGTTGATTTTTAAGAGTTCTTCGTAGATTTTGGATAACAGTCCTTTGATAGAAGTATCTTTTGCAAATATTTTCTCCCAGTCTCTGGCTTGTCTTCTCATTCTCTTGACATTGTTTTTTTTGTGAAGCAGAAGTTTTTAATTTTAATGAAGTACAGCTTATCAATTATTTCTTCTATGAATCATGGCTTTGGTGTTGTATCTAAAAAGCCATCACCATACCCAAGGTCATCTAGCTTGCTCCTATTATCTTCTAGGAGTTTTATAGTTTTGTGTTTTACATTTAGGTCTAAAATTGATTTTGAGTTAATTTTTTGAAGTATGTAAGGTCTGTGTCTAGATTCATTTTTTTGCATGCAAATATCCAATTGTTCCATCACCATTTGTTGAAAAGACTATATTTGCTCCATGGTATTGTCTTTGTTCCTTTGTCAAAGGTCAGTTGCCTATATTTATGTGGGTCTACTTCTGGGCTCTCTATTCTGTTCCATTGATATATTTGTCTGGTCTATCACCAATAGCACACTGTCTTGATTACTATAGCTTTATAGTAAGTCTTTAAGTTGAGTAGCATTAATCCTCCAATTTTGTTCTTCTCCTTCAATATTGTGTTCATTATTCTTGGGCTTTTGTTTCTCTATATAAACTTTAGAATCAGTTTGTTGATAGCCACTAAATAACTTGTTGTGATTTTGACTGGGATTTCATTGAATCTATAAATCAATTTAGAAAGACCTTACATCTTGAAAATATTGAGTCTTCCTAACCATGAACATGAAATATGTCTCCATTTATTTAGTTTTTCTTTGATTTAATTCATCAGAGATTTGTATACAGATCATACACATTTGCATATAGATCATATACATATTTTGTTAATTTATACTTATTTCTTTTTGGGGGGTAATAATGTAAATAATGTGTTTGTAATTTCAAATTCCACTTGTCCCATTGCTGGTGTATAGGAAAACAACAGACTTTTGTACTTTTGTATATTAACTTTATATCCTGCAACTTTGCTGTAACTGCTTATTAGTTCCAGGAGGGTGTTTTTTTGTTTGTTTGTTTTTGTTAACTCTCTTGGATTTTCTACATAGATAATTATGTCATCTGAAAACAAAGACACTTTTATTTCTTTCTTCCAAGTCTGTATACTTTTTATTCCCTTTTCTTATTTAATTAACTAGGGTTTCTAGCACAACGGTAAAAAGGAATGTTGAGAGTGGCCATTCTTGCCTTGTTCCTAATACACTTAATGTTTTAAGGAACTGCCAGACTGTTTTCCAAAGTGGCTGCACCATCTTACATTCCCATGAGCAATGTATGAAAATATGAAGTTTTGTCAAACATGTTCAGTAAAGCCTTAGGCCTAACTTTCAGTTTACAGGAAACATTGACAGAGAAAAGAGTTAACGGATACCATGAGGAAGCAATCAGAAAAATCCAGAAAGTGAGACATTCTCTAACTGATCTCTTCAAAAATTCAGTGAGTCAATGTCCTTTAAAAAAGAAGGATGATGGAGGCTATTTTAGATTAAAAGATACTAAAGAAACATAACAACCAAATCTAATGTGTAAATCTTAATTAGATCCTGCTTAGAACAACAACAAAAAAATCAGCTCTAAAAGACATTTTTAGGATAAGTTGGGATATTTGAATGGATATTAGATGGTATTAGGGAATTATTGTAAAATTTCTTAGATATGGTATTAATATTGTAGTTAAATAGGAGGAGAATTCTTATTTTTAAGAGATGCAGCTGAATTATTTAGGGACTTTAAGTGTCATGATATCTGCAACTTCTTTCAAGTTGTTCAACAATCTCTCCAATCTCTCCCTCTCTCTCTCTCTCTCTCTCTCTCTCTCTCTCTCACACACACACACACACACACACACACATAAATACACACACACACACAGATAATACAAGTAAGTAATGTAATGGAAGATGTGAGTTTTTAAATACAGGTGATGAATATGTGTATGGGTGCTCACTATATGTTACTGTTTCAGCTTTTGTGACTGTTGACATTTTTCATAATAAAAAGTTGGAAGGAAGACATAAAAGCTCCGGATTTATAATTTTAGCTTTGTCTCTGCAATTAGACTGCAAACTCTGAAGGTCTAGGGCCCAATCTGTACCTGTCTAGCTCCTGTACCAAGCCCAGTGCCCAGAACCTTGAAGGTTTCCAGCAATGATGCCTCAGTACAGATGTCTAATCACTAATCAGGAGACAATGGAGAAACTTGCACAGACTAGGAGTCCCGAAAATGTTGCTGAAGTGGAAGGAGATATGTATGACATCCTTCACTCTTTATAGTTCTAGTTTGGAAAATGAGTGGGTAGTAATTGCAGCCATGTTCCTGATGGCTACCAGCAAAAACCAGCTTTTTAAACTTTGCTCCCAGAGTGGTTAGTGCAAAAGAAAACAGGAACCAACCAGCATCCCAATTAGCATCACTCATGTTGATTGCTGCTACTACCTAAGCCTAAGCAAGTCAGCTAAGTAACATCCTGAAACAAAACATAACCCCTGGGGTAATGAACTCTTAATTGTGGTAAAAGACAGAGATCTTGGGGGAAAGGTTCTTGGCATATATGCACCGTTTGAATACGTAAGGGGCATTTCCAAAACTAGCCCTGGTGAAGGGTGAGTTCCTGGGGATTTTACAAAAACATCAGGGTCACCTGGGCCAACTAAGAGCAATCCTAATCTAATATTCTTCTCAGTTTTCCATTCTTTTCCTGACCCCTATTTGCCAGGAGATGGAAAAGAATTGTCCTCTACCAGTGCAGCTTTCTTCACTTGGAAACAAGAGTCATTTTTTTCTCTACAGTATTGTTTTCAGGATTACGGAGTGAATGCTAGAAATATAACATGTGCCTTAGGATAAACAGAAAAGTAAGTACTTTAACTAGATAAATCTATGTGGCCTTTCCTCGTTCAAAGACAGATAGCACATCTCAAACCTCTTGGAGACACCTAATTTCAGAGGTTTCCTGCAAACTGATAAAATGTCCTGGTTATTCTTTTGTCTCCAAATTGAATCTGTATTTCTCAATGTCTTATCTCTAACCCCTTGTGCTACAAAACTCCTTTCTCATACACTGGGTTCTATTAGTTTTTGGAAAGTGTTGTCACTGTGGACATTGTTGCAAAGCAAGAATGGTCTGTTTTCCTGATACAGAACAGCTTCTTTTTTGTCAGAGAGTCTGACCTCATGCTCTGAGTTCCAAGAACAGTGTTCGTTTACATTTTCTACACCTTTGCTAGTGTATGTTCTGACCCTACATCAGTCCAGCATATATTAAACTTTTGTTTCCAAACATGTGGTCGTCATTGCTGTGTCCACACGTTACCTCTATAAATGACCATAGTCCTGGAATTCACTTAGTTAACAGAATTCAGGCTTTGTAAGGACCATATTAATTCCCATTAAGATTTCTAGGAGTACAAAAACAAGCTCTATTAAATTTCACAAAGGGGAAAGAAAATTGACACAAAAATTAAGTGACTTACCTTTAATAGTATTTCCTAACCTCTAGTAGTATTTCCTAAGATGTGTATCAGAGAAAAGAGGTCAAGGTTCCAACATATTTGGTAAAACTGCACACCAGATCCTTCTTTTTGAAGGCCTCAATGCACGTTAACATATTGAAGGCTTAGGAAGGTCCTGCAGTAAAGAAACTTGTTTAACTTTGTTTAATTCAGTGTTTGCTAAATTTACTGGCCTACAAAATGTCTTTTAAAAATTGTATAACATCAGTTTCTCAGGGAAGGCACTTTGGAAAATTATGACCTATAATTACTATAAAGAAGAATATGTTATTCAAATAAACTATTAAAAATTAGGAGCCAGAGAAAACTGAATATTGATTGAACATTTGATGATATTAATGTTATTAATTTTTTTTTTTTTTTTTTTGCGGTACGTGGGCCTCTCACTGTTGTGGCCTCTCCCATTGCGGAGCACAGGCTCTGGACGCGCAGGCTCAGCGGCCATGGCTCACGGGCCCAGCTGCTCCGTGGCATGTGGAATCTTCCCGGACCGGGGCACGAACCCGTGTCCCCTGCATCGGCAGGCAGACTCTCAACCACTGTGCCACCAGGGAAGCCCAATGTTATTAATTTTTAAATGTGATAATGAGATTCAGTCTGTGGGTTTTTTCTTGACCCCTTATCACGTGCTGAAATACTTACAAATGAAATGCTTTAGTATCTTAAGTTTGCTTAAAAATGATTCAGAGCAGGACAGCTTGGAGTAGGTGACTACATAAACTGACATCAGACATCAGTTGATAACTATCCAAGCTTTTTATTTTAAAGAACATGGTCATGTTTTAAAAAATTCTTTTCTAACATTGGAGATCTGAGTACCTAATTATTGTTTGATGGCATGAAGATGCTTCAGAAAGTATCTCCAAGCAAATTCTAATTTGCAGGATAGAAGTAAGATGGTTATTTCTAAGCAGATGCTAAAGACCTGAACTAGGAGCATTCCCCAGTACCCAGATCAAGTCTGTCACCATGCAATAAGCACTTGCTAATCAATGGATTGACTTGATAGAGGACCCAGGAGTATTCCAATTCCAATGCATTTCACCTATCTACATACTTTATTTTTATGATGGAACTTGCTAGGATCCCAGAATCTTAAGCTAGTCCAAATATTTCATTTGACAAGTTAAGACAAGGAGTTCCAAAGATTGTATCCATCATGGTGAGCTCCAGTGGCTCAGAGGCACAGTAGAGGAAAGATATGGCTTTGGAAGCCTACTTGGGTTTACGTCTATGGATCATCACTTTCTAGCTGTGAGATCTTAAGCAAGTCATTTAGGTTCTTTTGGCTGTTTCTTCACCTGTAAAACTGGAATAGTAACAATAACAATACCTCCTCATAAATCCATTGTGACTCTTAAATTAGATGATCTACTTAATAATTATCAATTATTATTGTCATCACCATCACATAATCTTTCTAGTCACTGGTGGGGATTGCTGATATTCTGAGTAAATCCCAGTCAAGTCCTGTGAGTCCTTGTTTCCCAACAAAGCATGGGAAACAGTTATAAAACTAATGGAAATAGGTAGCTGATAAGCAATCACAACAGTTCAAAAGAGGCAAAAAATGGTTACTTTTGTATCTACATTAGGAAATATGTTTTCTCTTTTTGAACAGATTTTACCACAATTTGTTTAAGTGAGAAAAGCAGGCAATACCACCCTGATCTAGTTTATTAAAATAGAAATTTGCTTAAATCTTAAATATTAAAACTTTGTCAGTGATGTGTTGCTGATACCATTGCTATTATAGGTTATTCTTGTTGTAAATATTTGTAACATTCCTGAAAAATGCATGTGTGGAGTGATTATTTACATTTTGATTTCTACTTTATAACTTTAATAATAACTTCTTTAGTAATTTTAGAAATAAAAAGTCTATTAGTCATTTGACAATTGTTCATTGAAAATGGCTAATGTTTATCATGTTACGTGCCAAACTTTGCATGCTTTATACCTTTCAAGTCTTGAGTCAACCAGTAAGTAAAACTGTTTTATAGATAGGAAATCAAAGCATAGCAAAAGTGAAATAATTCTTTCAGTGGAATCCAGGTCTGCTGTTCTACAAAGCCTTGAGTCTTTGGATCATAACACTCTGCCCTTGCTGCTTATGATCAGGGTGCTTATATTGCTAAAATTTTCTGCATATGTGTGGCAGATTTTCTTTTAAGTCCTAAGAAATCACTGTGACAATCCCAGGGAAATGAAAAAACATGAAGGTTTTAAGCATATGTATATGTTAATTGTCTAAAATCATCTGAACTGATAATTTGAATGCTTAAAGGAATTGTGCAGGAAAATTAAAGATATATGAAGACTAAATGTTCCATGAAAGGAACATTTGGATGCCTAAGCTCCTTATTGCTTAATAACTTTCAACTTCTTTTCCTGAGGTGGTATATTTCTCCTTGGAGAAGGAAGATTTTCATTTACAATCTCTGCTCTCTTAGAGGCTGAAAAATGGTATTCTTGGGTAGACTCTGTGGCTTGTTGGGGTTGTTGTAGTGGCAGTGACATTCTCTTGTGACTTTTCACTTCCTAAGCCAGAGGGCAAGTCCCTGAAGGGCTCCCTTAACATCACTGAGTGCTACTGCTCTGACCACTGCTGAGAGATGGTTCATGAAAAAAGACTAAATGGCTAAATTGGACCATTGCCTACATAGTGAATCACCATGAGAAATGAGTATCTTTAAAGAGATTTCTTTTCAAGGTACCTTGAAAATATATGGGTCAAGTTCTTAACCGTTTATTCTATGCTTTCTTATTAGTGACCAGGTTGTTGGACACATTTCCTAATACAGCCCAAACCCAGGAGTGCTTCCTTGTATAAAAATGTGTGTATCCACCCCCCCAAAAAAAAGGTTCTGAAGGTCCTATGATCCTTCTCTCATGGGGCAGTGGACTTTGCTTTTGTTCCTTTCTTTCCCTTTCTCTTTTCTTTATGATTAAAACAAAGATGCAAAATCAAAAGAAAACCCTGAAAACTAATCAGCTACTCTACTGAAAGCTTCCATTTCACTCAAAAAGGCAAATATAAGCAGATTTGTTTTCCCAGTTTTACCCTGCATCCAGCACATATGGACATAGTTTATTTTCTCAATGTATAAGCAAACCATTCTGTCATAATAAAATGCAAATGGGTGCCCAAGTCCACAGACATGTTTGCCAACCCCAAAGGGAATTTCTCAAGCTGTTTAATCCGGAGGTTGCTTCTGAATTTTAAATACCAGGGAATTTCATTTTTATTACCTTATTAGAATGGTATTATATAATCTTAGCCACTTGTATTCTCTTTACCTCTTTAACCCCATTATTTTCCTGAGCCCACACTCAGATAATGAAAGGAACACTTAGATTAAAAATAAATAAGTATAACTAGTAGTTGTGTTCTGCACGTTATATAATCCCACATTTCATACCTTAGGAGGACAGCTCTTTACTCTTGAAATTCACTGTTGAGAGTCAGGGTCTGCAGAGAGTTAGTGGGAGTTTAAAGTGGTTTATATCTGATGATGGGTTTTTGTCAGAGACTGCTGGGGTAAATTGAAAGCAACTGTTCCGGCCTATCTCAAGGACCCAATTCTCTCCCCAGATGTGAGAAACTAAGATGCACTCAACTAAACTACAGCATGAAAGTATTTGAATCAAATTAAGGTTAGAAAGAGACCAAACCTCTCATCAGTGAACTGCAGTCACACTCATAGTCCTCCAGGTTCTAAGAGAAATCCATTTTTCTCTGGCCCATTGAGGGTCCAAAAACAAAGAGCTCTCAGTCAAGGCAAGGACAGACCTTAGCATTTCTGGTGTTTACTTCTGATCATCTGGAGTCATTGGTTTAAGGCTACATACACTAGGGAGGGGAAGGATTCAGTCATATAAGTAAAGGGAGTAGGTACATTAAAGAGGCAAGAAAAACAATGTTGCAAGGAGTGGTGGGGGAAGAGGAGAGACTCAGCAAGTTCCAAAGCAGAGGTAGGTTGGGATAGAGTCCTAGAAAAATAGGACTTCCTTCATAACACAGGGGGAGAGCTGAGCAATAAACACGAGGCCAAGATAAGAATGAATGAGTCCTGTTTGATTAGCCTCAAAGAATCACCTCTTTGTGGGCTTCCCTGGTGACACAGTGGTTGAGAGTCCGCCTGCCAATGCAGGGGACATGGGTTCGTGCCCCGGTCCAGGAAGATCCCACATGCCGCGAAGCAGCTAAGCCCGTGAGCCATGGCAGCTGGGCCTGCGCGTCCGGAGCCTGTGCTCTGCAAAGGGGGAGGCCACAGCAGTGAGAGGCCCGTGTACCGCAAAAAAAAAAAAAAAAAAAAAGAATCTCCTCTGTGTGAGCATCAGCTGGATCAGGATATAAAGTCTCAAACCAGGAGGCAATCTGCACCCACCTAACTCATTAACGGGAAGGCTTATCTAAAGAGCAATATCCCAGATAAAGCTGATTTGTGTCATTATCCCTTTAGTACCTGCTGAGTGTCTTTAAGGATCAAAAGCATCTTAATGTACTTAACCTGCTGGTCATTAGGGAAGGAGCAAAGAGAGCTGCAGTCGGGACCCTGGAGGCAGAAGCCAGACAGGGAAATGGAGCTCGGCTCAATGCTGTGCCCCTGCTATTACTCTCAGGCCAGCAGATCAGGCCTGTTGGTTAGCCTTAGACCTGAGTTGGGAATAGATCCATAGCTGCCCATGAGCATCAAAAAAAAAAAAAAAAAAAATCCTGGAAAAGAGGTTTGAGCCAGAGCTGTCACTTAAGCAATTTAGTATGTCCAGGGGCCATAGCTACCTTTATTGCCTCAGTTGGCTTGTATGCAGTTCTGGTGTGTGATTAAAGGGAGGATAGGATTAATGTCCTTTTGACAACAATAACCATCCACATAAGAACAGGATGCAGTTTATTTCTTAAGAGTACTATCAACCTGAGTATGATTTGTGGCTGGCTTTCCAACTGAGTTGCAACTTTCAGGAGAAGCCCCCTCCTCCCCCTGGCAACAAATACATTCTTTGCCTTGAGAATTCTAAAACCAGTTTCAACCTTAGACAGCAGCCAGAAGCAAAAAGAAAATCCCTCCTTCTCTGAGACTTTGTGCAGAGAAACATATAAGGGCAGGACCAAGGACAAGGACCATGTTGTGTCCTCCGCTCCATGTCCAGTATCCAGCACCAAGCCTGGCATGTAGTAAATACTCCACAACAATTGATAAATAAATGAGTCTAATAAATGATTGGATGAATGACCATAAATTCTTTAAGCTTTAGCTTCAAGCTTATTTGAAAACGTAATGGTAAAGTTCAATCCAAATAATTATTTTACTTATATTTATCTGCGGAATTTCCTCAAGGGTAAAGAAAAAAATGAGGAGTAATATGGAAAGGGCACAACACCTTTTTGCTATGAAACAGGCCTTAGTTTTTCCAGAAGTTCAAAAGCAGTGGTTCTCAAAAATAATCATTAGAAACCTATGGGTAGATTTAAAAGAATACAGATTCCTTAATAACTCCTAGTTTTAATTAACTGGTTTCAAATGGCCCCCAATTATCTGGATTTAAGAAAACAACCAGCCTAAAATATTCTGTTGATGAGCTAGGTGTTGGAAACCACTGGCCCATTGTGTTCCACCTTCCTCATGAACGTGAGTATGGGCTTAGTGCTGCTTTGGGTTTCTTTGCTTTTTCTGGGAAATTGCACCATTTTAGTATTGACAAGACTAAGGATAAGGGACCAAGTTGATTTTAAAGTGAAAATTGTGAAATAAATGAGATTTGTCTCCAGTGTTCTGCTTCCTCTCTGTTATGGGCTGAATTGTGTCTCCCTCAAACTCATATGTTGAAGTCCTAACCCCAATACCTCAGAATGTGATTGTATTTGGAGATAATGTCTTTAAAGAGGTAAAACAAGTTCATTAGGGTGAGCCCTAACTCAAACTGATTAGTATGCTAATAAAAAGAGGAAATTAGGACATACACACAGGCAGAGGGAAGACCATGTGAGGACACAAAGAGAAGATGGCCACCTACAAGCCAAGAGAGGCCCCAGAAGAAATCAAACTTGCCAGCAACTTGATCTTGAAGTTGTAGCCTCCAGAATCATAAGAAAATAAATTTAGGTTGTTTAAGCCACCCAGTCTGTGATACTTTGTATGGGCAGCCCTAGCAAACTAATACACTCTCCTATCTGCAGCCTCTCTTTACTCCTCACCTTCCCCATCCAGGGGCAGCTTACTCTCTCTGAACTCCCAGGTGTCCTCAGCAGAACTGCTTCATCTGAGCTGTGCCTATTATACAGCACTGCAAGTTCTATATGTGTGTCTTTGATTCAATTCAGAGATCATCTGCCACTCCTGCCCGTGTAACAAGTGCTCTCAAAGGTACCAGGGAGCAGAGAAGATGCTGTTTCAAGGTTCTCACAGCACCCTCTCAGTTGACCTCTCTCTAGGTCAGTCCCACTGGAGTTTGCTAGGTAAATACAATAAGCTTATCAACAAATTTCTATCTGGATTATTATGGATCTTCTAGTCTAAATGCTTTCTCTAAGAATGCACTTCAACTAGGTACTCTTGAGATCAGGAACATTATCTCATTTATTCAACATTTTAAAAAGTAACTGCCATGTAGAAGATGCTCAACAAACCTTATTTTCAGAATCAAAGTGATCATCTTGCTTCCTTTTAGACACTTCTGGAGAGCTCATTACTTACTGACATGGCAATTTCTTTACTTAGCATAATGATTAAGACATATTTAGGACATGTACATTATAGTTAATGTATATTATGAATATAATTTAGATTAAAATTATAAAAAGGAAATAAAAATTTCTTATTTATAGTCTTGGAAAAATCTTCTTTCAATTGGTTTTAGCTCTGGTGTATGAAAATAATTTAATTTCTCTTACATGTAAAACCTATTATTTAGTCATCAGATATCTTTTGGCACCCTATTACATATTAGGTACTGGTATAGAATGGTGAGCAGATGTGGTTCCTGCCCTCATTTAGGTAGTCTGGTAGAAGGGGACAGATGAAAAAAAGATATATATAGTCAACTAAAGAATGTCATCCACCATCTGGTTCTATAAGAATGAAGTCACTAGCCACTGCAGTTACTGTTCAGGGTGGAGAGAAGGAATGAGGCACTCTGTGCTCTGGGAAAAACTGGCAGAACAGGCCTTCAAATAGTTAGATATTTTCAGGAGAAAGTTTTATGAACCCAATTTTTTGCATCTTCTCATACCTAGAAAAGCACTAAGATCATTAACAGAGACATCTGTTCCTCGTGACTAGCAGCAACTGTCTACCGAGATGTGTACTGGATTACACATACTCCCTTCACCAAAATCACATATATACTGACCTCCCCTGTACCTCTTCAGAGAAGTTCCTCAGAGCCATCTAAGAGGCTGTCTCCTGGGCCATGTTCTCATTAGGCCCCAAATAAAACAATGCATAGCTCTCACGTTGTGCACATTTTTTAAATCAACAATATATATAACCAAAGACTGTGATAAATGACATGAAGTGAATGTATAAAAGATGCCATTAAAAAGACCAACAGAGGCATTCTGTTTAGAATGAAGACTCAGAGAAAGGAGTTTTGAAAATGTGAGATTTGATAGATGAGTAGCTGTTAGCCAGGGGAGAGAAGGGAAATAATATTCTGTTAAAGGGAGGAACATGTGTGGAGATGCTGAAGTAGGAAGCTTGTCACACCCAGGAACTAGAAGGCCAATGTGGCTGGGGAGGGGGAGTGCATGGGATTGATCAAGAGGCTGGTGGTGAGTTGTGGGGGAGTTTGCACTGAAATTATCACTAGTATTGTAGAATACTTTTTCTGTTTAATGAACTATAATTCTACCTATTCCTCTCTAGAGGATGTGGTTTCTGGTCCAGGTGTCCTTTCTGAGCCCCTTTGCCAAGCTTGTGCCTGGCTTGAGCTCAGATGGGGCAATCTTTCCAGGATTCCTAAGAATATGTGTATATATCCCTGAGTAGCTAATACTGTATATCCTAAAATCTTTTTTTTTCTTATAGCCTTTTCACATATGCGATGGGATTCTCAAATAATAAAAGCACATTTACAACCATATGAAAATTGATCTTTTTGTACTGTTTGTACCTTATATCTTCCTTTGTTAGTTCTCTGCTCTAATGGAGCTGAATCAGAACTTCACTTTCCACCTAAAATATTATTTTATTATGGCTATATCTTCACTCCCATCCTAGATTGTAAGCTCCTAGGGTCACTATTCAGGGTTGACTCATCCTATGTACCCAGCACAGACATCACCCAAGACTGAGACCTCAGTCTATTTTCCTTGCTCTTTCCAATCACTCAGCACTGCTGCGCAATTGTCACAGGGTGAGTACATGGTAAATGTTAGGACTAACAGTCTAAGTCAGGGAAAAAAAACCCGATTAAGTATATATTTTGGCCTGGGTGGGTTTATTTTACATTATTTTCTGTCTTATTATAAGATATTGAATGGCTTGTGCTACAGGGATCTGGGGAAGTTGTCTTTCTGGTCATGCTTTAGGTTAAAAAAGAAACAGATCAATCGAGAGAGTAATCTGACACTTGGTTTGGGGAATGCCAGAGACCTTGAGTCTTTATAGAACATTGTTAATTAGTAAGTTGCACCTTGCATGGGGTTTAGAGTGTTCTGTAACAGAAATCGCTTTGGTTTACCGTTTTCTTTAGGTATTTTGGAAATTCATCAGTATTGACAGAGTTGCTGTCTTATTTGGGTTACTGAATTACATCTAGTCCATTCTATGGAAGGGGATTATGTCTTATTTAATGTTGTATTCCAGTGCTTGGCACTGTGCCTGGCACATAGAGGTGCTCCCAGATGTTTATTATGGAATTCTAGAATATAGAGATATTTCCTGGAAATGTTTCTGTTTATAGTCTTATGTTGGCCACATTGTAGTGAAGCTTTACATGCATCTCATAACTCTGGGCAATTGTACGGGGTCTTCTCCTCCACATCCTCTGGTGGCATGAAAGGTTTAATCGGGGATCAAGTACCCTGTCCTACACACTCCATGGGGCTAGGAGTTCCTGACCAATTCTGGACTCTTGGAGAACAGAATCTCTTTTGAGCTTATTTTTATAATTATTTGGTACAGTACATAGTAAATGGTCAACATATGTTTGTGGATGGCCATGAATAAATGTATTACCAGAGAAGGAATTGTACCAGTTCCATGACTGTGATCATCAGAGCAGTGAGTGGTCAATTCTGTAGAGATTTGCTCCTTGTTCAGAGTCAGCTTCTGAAGATTCAGTTATCAGTACTGTTGTTAGACACTGATGATAATACTGTCTGGAAAAGACTTGACTTAGAGCATTAAATCAATCTGTCAAAGCGGATCATGTGGCTTCCTGGGGTTGAACTCAATTCTGTTGTTTAGATGGGGACAAATCATGTTCTTTTGCTGGGGGATGCAATTTGAAAGGTTCCTCACTGCCTCAGTGATCTCAGGTAGCCTTGGCTATGCCCAGAATCTGTGGTAGATATCTGGTTGTCTGGCTTTGAATACAAACAAGTTCCTGCAATCCCTAAGGAAAATCTTTATAGGCAAGGCCAGAAAAAGGCATGTTTGTAAGAACTGTCAAAATGCAGTGATTAAAGTGATAGGGAAAGACCTTGACACTCTCCACACACCCAAGAATACCTCCTTTGTGCCACAGAGCATACAATTCTCATCACTTCTCAAAACTGAGAAGTTTAAAGAAGATGACACATTTGCTAGTTTACACAGTAGCAGGGATTATTTTAGAAAATGTACCCATATTTTTTAGAATCCTGTATTAGATTCAGAGAGTAGGCGTCAATAGGGAGGTAGGGTAGGAATCAGGGGCAGAGCTTAGAATTAAAGAAGAGAGGGACAGGAAGAGAGGGAAGAAGAAAATGTGTGTGTGCGTGTGTGTGTGTGACAGAGAGAGAGAGAAAGAGAGACAGAGAGAGGTCATTTTATGCTAAATGCTAAATGCTAAATGGAGCCCACAGGAATCAGAGTACTAAATTTACTTTTGTTCCTACTTCTTTTTTTTGTTGTTAAATCTTAAGTTAATGTGAGGAAGGGCACAAATTAACTTAATATTGCCATTTTAGTTAGCTAAACAAAAACTGGCAAAAAATGTTAGCCTTTTAGGGGCAGAAACTTATTTACTGCTGTATCCCCAGTACCTAGGAAGGTGCTTTGTACCTAGTAGGCCCTGGACAAATGTATATGAATAAAAAATGAATTAACCACTACCAAATATTTACAGAAGAATTAATACCAAGTCTTTACAAACTCTTACAAGAAAAAAAATAAGGGAGAATATTTCCTATCTCATTTTATGAAGCCATTACCATCCTGATGACCAACCAAAGACATCACGAGAAAACTACAGACCAACATCTCTTATGAATACAGATGAAAAATTTCAACAATATACTAGCAAACTGAATCCAGCAACATATACAAAAGATGATACAAATACTGTGATGAAGTGGGATTTATCCTAGGAATACAATGTTGGTTTAAAATTTGAAATTAATGTAATATACCATATCAATAGAATAAATAAAATTCACAGAATTATCCAAACAGAAAGTAATCTGGTAAAATCCAGCACTCTTCAATGATAAAAATACTCTACAAATGTGGAGTAGAAGAGAACTTCCTCAACCTGATAAAGGGCATTTATAAGAAACCCACAGCTAATATTATACTTAATGGTGAAAGATTAGATGCTTTCCCCTTAAGATGAGAGAGAAAAAAAAAAATCAAGGATGTCTGCTCTCACCATTTCTACCCAACATTATCCTGGAGGTTCTAGCCAGTGCAATTTGGCAAGAAAAGGAAATAAAAGGCATCCAGATTGGAAAGGAAGAAGTAAAACTCTCTCTATTTACAGATGATCTGATCTTGTATATAGAAAATTCTAAGGAACCCACTAAAAATCTATTAGAATTAATAAATGAGTTCAACAATGGTTCAGAATTTAAGATCAATATATAAATATTAACCATGTCCTTATACATTTATATTAATCATATTCTTACACATTTGCAATGAACAATCTGAAAATGAAGTGAAATGAATACATTTACAATAACATCAAAAAGAATAAAATACTTAAGAATAAATTTAGCAGAAGAAATGCAAAGTTTATACTCTGGAAACTACAAAATATTGTTGAAAAAAATTAAAGAAGATCTCAGTAAAATGAAAGATATTCCATTTTCATGGATTGGAATGTTGTTAAGATGACAAACCTCTCCAAATTGGTCTACAGGTTCAACACAATCCTTATCAGAATCCCTACTGGCTTCTTTGTAGAAACTGACAAGCTGATTCTAAATTTCATATGAAATTGTAAGGGATCCAAAATAGCCAAAACAGTTTAAAAATAGGAACACAGTAGGAGATTCAGGCTTTCTGATTTCAAAACTTACTATAAACCAGTGGTAATCAAGAGAGTATAGTCCTGGCATAATTATAGGTCTATAGATCAATGGAGTAGAATTGAGAGTCCAGAAATAAACCTATGCATCTATGGTCAATAGATTTTCAACAAAGGTGTGAAGACCATTTAATTAATAATAGTCTTCAACAAATGGTACTGGGATAATTAGATATCCATGTGCCAAAGAATGAAGTTGGACCCCTGCCTCACACTGTTTATAACATTAATTCAAAATGGATCAAATGACTAAATGTAAGAGCTAATTTTATAATACTCTTAGAAAAAAACCAGAGGTAAATCTTCCTGACCTTGGAATTAGCAAGTTTCTTAGTAGACCAAAAGCACAAGCAACCAAAGGGAAAAAAAATAGATAAATGAAATTCATCAAGATTAAAAACTTCTGTGTTCCAAAGAACACTATCAAGAAACTGAAAAGATAGCCAACAGAATGGGAAAAAAATTTTGCAAATCATATATCTGATAAGGGAGTTATGTCAGAATATATAAAAAATTCTTACAAGTCAAGAATAAGAAAAAACTTTCCCAAATAAATAACAGTCAAATAATCTATATAAACATTTCTCCAAAGAGGATATACAAATGGCCAATAGCAAACAAAAAGATGCTTGGCACCATTGGTCATCATGGAAATACAAATCAAAACCACAATGAGACAATGAGATACCACTTCATACCAACAAAGATGGCTATAATTAAAAAGTCAGATAAAAACAAGTGTTGGTGAGGATGTGGAGAAATTGGAACCCTCACAAACTGCTGGTGGGAATGTGAAATGGTATGGCCACTTTGGAAGCATTCTGAAAATTCCTCAAAAAGTTAAACACAGAGTTACCATATAATCCTGCAATTCCAGTTCTATTAGATATATTCCCAAGAGAAATGAAACATGTATCTACATAAAAACACATACATGAATGCTCATAGCAGCATTATTAATAAGTGCTGAAATAGTCAAAAGGTGGGAACAACCCAACTGTCCATGAGCCGATGAATGAATAAACAAAAGTGGTATATCCATACAATGAAATATTATTTGGCCAAAAAGGTACATACAAATTACTAATACATGCTACAGCATGAATGAACATTGAAAACATTGTGCTAAGTGAAAGATATCAGTCATGAAGGACAACATATTATGATTACTCTTATATGAAATGTCCAGAATAGGTCAACTTATAGAGACAAAAAGTAGATTTGTGGTTGCCTGTGGGTCGGGACAATGGAGTGGTGGTGGAATGATAACTAAAGGGTCTGGTTTTCTTTTTGGAGTAACAAAAATGTTCTAAAACTGATTGGGGTGATGGTTGCCCAACTGTAAATATACCAAAAACAATTTAATCGTACACTCTAAATTATATGGTATGTGAATTTTATCTTAATAAAGCTGTTACCAAAAAATGAGAATGAATTAATAACTTGAGAGTTTTGGGATTTGAATAAAGCTTATCACACAAATAGATAAAGAGATAAAGTACATATCCAAGTTTTAAATTAATCAATAAAACCTTTAGAAATCACATAAGTTTTCTCCTTCAGTTAAAAAAAATCAAGTCTATTAGGACTAGATTTGAGTTACTCTAAAGTCCTGAACAACACTCAGATTCTATGGAAATAATATTTAAGGAGGAGCCTCCTTTTAGCCAATGTTGAGAGAAGTAAAACCGCATGATGCATTTAAATACATTTCCAACTGATGAGAGTAAATTTGGATAAAACCGTTAACAAACCTCTTTAATTCATATAAAGCCGAGCTCCCTGGTGGCCCAGGTTTAGCACAGTGTGGCATTCACAGGAACATCAGGCTGACATCCAACAACGATATTTGAAAAGCAATTTAAATATTATGAATAATTTTGCAAAGCATTCTTAATACAGAGAAAGCCTATTGAAATCTCTTTCCTTCTTGCTGTCTTTCTCAGCAACTCATGAACATGACAACCACCCAAATAACTCCCTCTTCTCTTATCTGAACTCATCCCTATTTACCTCCAAAAAACTCTTTCCAATCCTGCCCTGGTTGCTCCTGTTCTTTCCCTCCCATCTCATCTGCTATGTGTAGTCTGTACTCACTGGCCAACAGTTCTCTGTTATCAACAGTGTAAATCTATTCAGCTCATTTTAATAACTTCTAATTTTCCCTTTCACACACCACCCTGTTTCTATGCAAGAAAGTTCACAAAGACAGAATTCACTTTAACAGATAAAAGAGGGTGTGAGGTTATAATGTTATTTTTCTGGTTATGTTGCCTGACCTATTTAAAAATTAGAGGTGACAGATTAAGGCTTGTAGGAAGAGAAAGTGAGCACCACTCTGTGCTTTCTGGAATCTTCTACTTACCAGGGCAGCCAGAACATCAGTTGGAAGTAGGAGAAGGGCGGTTTAGTTCTCTGTGTACTTGGTGGTGACTGTCACCCCAGTTTGAAGGAGAATTGTTTTAAATCTTAGAAAGCATGACTCCTCCATTTACATTAGTCATCTAAGTGGACTGACCCCAAGCCTTTGAGGTCAATAAAATTATAAGGCATATTAAGGATCGAAAAGAATCCACAATGACTCTGTTCTTTACAACAGAATCCCTGAGGATGATGCTTCAACCGCTAACCCGAAGACAGGATGAAAAGGGTTAAGAAATCAATTCCAGTAGCATTCAGACTGCTTTTCAAGTTATTTGCAGTCAGCCAGTCAATGGCATTGATTGAGTGATTGTCCTCTGTGTATCAAGCACCAAATTAGCCTTTAAGTTGCAAGTTCTGCAAAGGGAACTCTTTTCACGCCTTGGCCAAGGTAAGTATATCTTTCTCTACAGACAAACTCTTTCTGGGAGTTTCCTGGCATTCCGGTTACCTCTGCACAACAGTCAGAGGTTGGTGCCCTAATTTCACATAAATAGAGGAGGCAGACTGCATTCCCTAGTCCCCCTGCTTATTCTTCTCTAAGTTGGTAAGAAAATTTCAGTCAAAATTGAATCCGCACTGGGACAGCCTAGGCTGACTTAGAAAGTTCACTGGATTGAAGATAATTTTCTGATCTGCCATCTCTCTCTTATGTTTAAATCTTTCCATCTTGGGATCTTTCTCTGAGAAAGGGCAACAATAGGAATTCTGTACAGATCTGTGGGTATCACTGTTTGAAATGTCAGTTGAGGTCTCTGAGGGAAGATGCCAGGTAAGGTGCAATCAGTTAATGAGTGTAAAGTCATTTAGTGTCAATATATACACTCATTGAGAGAATAACTTTTTAGAGGGGTAAGGAACCAGCTACTCTCATTTGAACTCTTTTTTCTTCTATTTCCTTCTACCAGCCCACTTTTGGCTATTTTTGAATTTGTTAGCACCATTGGATAAAGGTTAAGGGAGAGGAAAAGAACAGCAAATCTTGCTTCATCGTGCTTAGGTGAAATGTTCTGCAGAGTAGAACATGAGACACATGCCAGGGTTCTGAAAGAAGTATCTCTGACTTCTATGCTTCATGTGTATAGATGATGAAGAGCAGTAACAAGCAGCTAGACTGGAGAAGTCTGGCTCCCCACGTGGGTGTGGGCTGCTGTGTGCAAGCTGCCTGGCTTACTTTTCCCAGGGAAACTCTTACATGCTGAGAGGCTCTACTTCTGTCCTGTTTAAGTTGAAATGTGCCTGGCTTGACCTCGGTTGAATTTAGGAAGTATGTGAGATGGAAAGTGATGCTCTGAGCAGGAAGTCTACACCATCACTCTTAGGTTCAAGTCTAGGGATCTTGTTTTCTTGTCAAAATAGACGGCAAAGCCTTATTGGCAATACAGAAGAGACTGTCTTTACACACAGAATTCATACCTGGGGACTGGATATCAAGTTAAATCATTCCTTTGAAACTACTCAGCTGCCTGAACTGGATAATATTCGTAAACTCCAAGCTCAAGGCAGGAGCTGGTAGGTCCCAAATTGCACTTTTCTAACATTCCCACGGATTTCAAACTTGATTGGATGCCATCTAATAATTAATGGCATTGAGTCTTCAGGTCTGAAAAAGCAGGTGCCTTAGGAAGTAAGTAGCTGGGAAAATAAGGCATTCTTTTCGAATGGCTATCAGCAGTTTCTTTGTGAAATGTGCACATTCTAAAATGAGAAGCTTCTTAAATTTTTAAAATAAAAAACATTTTTACTTCTGGCAACTGAAGAAAGTATGCCCCGAATTAGGAGTTTCCTGGGAGAGGTTGCACATTAACTCACTCTCCATTTAGTGGGATATGGGCAGCACAGTAACCATAAAGTACACCAAAAACATTGCCCAGCACCTGATGTTGTCAAGGTGGGCATTATCCCTTCTAATTAGTTTGTGTGTTGGGGGAGAAGGAGGAGGTAGGAAGAAATCATGAAATGATTATAAGCCTTCTAAATGTGTGGCTGTTTACTGTTGTTCAGACATGTGTGGGCTTCCATTGGGGAGGTTGATACAGCAGAGCGAAACCTCAGTGAATTCACAGTTGCCCCAGTATATTTTCCATTCTCACAATCATCAGTAGTTCCTGAAAGTTCTAAAGCAATTTTTAATAAAATGCACTTTTTCTATGGTATTTCAGTTTTCCATTCTGTGCCTAGCACATGACTGCTAAAATTGCTTAATAGCTACTTATTAATGCTAAGAATGAATAAAAATAGTTGACTCTATATACTACTACTTTATTTCTAGATAGCCAACAATTTTATTCTCCACAGTTTTATGATGACTAGTGCCTGGATTCATTGTGGCAGTTGATTATTAATGAATTCTGAAACATTCACTTGGGACATTGCAATGAATAAGGCATAGCCTGTGTCCTCAGGGGCTCACTGCCTAGTGTGGGAGGCAAAGGAATAGACAACTAATATCAAAGCTCTGGAGTAAATGCTGTGGATAGAGTGCTGGTCAAGGGAAAAGGCACAGGAGGTGCTTCCCTGTGACGTTTTTCCCTGTGATTTTTTTTTCCAGCTGAAGGACTGGAACCCTCTGTAGAAAACAGGCATGGGAATACCTGGGTCATCGGGAAGAATATTTCCATATCAAGGGATGTGATGCTAGAGTGTAATGCTTCCTCACCAAGGGCTCAGACCTGAGGACTTGGGGGATTATTGAAGTCATTAATTATTTAGATACATGTCTATTAAACATACTAATCACATGAATTAAGTTCTCTCCCTACTGTACAATCTTCCATCCTCCCCACGCCCAGAACCGTGGGCTGACAAGTTAAATAGCAGGCGCATAATCTACCACTGCATTAGTGATGGATTGTGTCCTGCCAAACAGAAAAGTTATGACTTGCAGCTGTAATGATGTTTTATTTCTTCCATAGTATCCCTATGTCTAAAATGGTACTGCTTTGATCAAGTGCTCACACAAGCTTAGGAGTTAGAATTCCATAAACAGACACCAGAGAAAGGAACTGCTATGTGGAACATCAGTTGGAAAACATCTTGGAAGAGAGATGCCCTGTCAATCAGAGGATTCCCTAGAAGTACTCTTATCCCTTGATTATGGAGGGAAGGTCATTTGGTAATAGTTTTGGTAAGGGTTGTGGGGGTGGACTGTTCAAGGTCACACTCTGGTCCACAGTAGCATGGAGGAAGTGTTTTCAATTGTTCTAAATCTCTTATGTTCAGGTTTCCTTCCATCCCTTCAGAAGCCTCCTTCTGAAACTCAGGGGTACCAAATCCTCCCTCTATATGCTCTTCTCCAGTGATCTTCTCTATATGCCAAGCATAAGCAGGGGATTACTGAGCTGGAACTGACAGCCTCTAACTAAGCTAGACTCTGGGGCAGGTTCTCAAGAGTTTACCATGGTGATGGTGCCAAGGCAGAGGCTGTGAGCCTGGGGAGAAGAGGGGGCTTCGTTGGCCCTGATGCTAAGCAGAGGCTTAGAAATAATTTTGCAAGCAGTTGGGGATACTTGATAGAAGCATTAAGTCAATGGGTAGAGTTGAGGGAGGACAAAGGGCCAGTCTCCACTCACTTTCAAGTATATCTGAAGAGGGTCTACCTCTGTTAAGAGCAGAGAATTTATTTATTTGTTCTTTCAGCAAATGGCAGGCATTATGATGGTTAATTTCAAGTGTCAACTTGACTGGGTCATGGGTTGGTCAAACATCCTGCATGTGTCTGTGAGGGTGTTTCTAGATGAGATTAACATTTGAATAGGTAGACTGAGTAAAGCAAATTTTCCTCCCCAATGTGGGTAGGCCTGATCCAAGCCACTGAAGTCCTGAATAGAATAAAAGCCTAAGTAAGAAAAAATTATTTCTCTCTACCTGATTGTCTTCAAGTTGGGACTTTGGTTTTCTCCTGCTTTTAGACTTGAACTCTGAATGGAACTTACACCATCAGCTCTCCTGCTTCTCAGGTCTTTAGATTTGGACTGGAACTATACCACTGGCTCTCTAGAGTCTTAACTTCTTAGCCTCCATAATGGCCCTTGGTCTAACTGATCTTACATTCCTGTTGGGTGAGACAGATAATAAACAAAGCAAACAAACAAACACAACAAGTGAACAAGAAAGACTGTTATGATCAAGGCTGTGATTCCTACAGAAGAATTCAAACAAAATGGTGTGATAGTAAGTGACTGGATGGCTCTTTTAAGTTGGGTGGTCAGGGAAGGTCTTTCTGAGGAGACGACATTTAAACTGAGTTTTGAGTGACAAAAAGCAGCTTGACAAAAGTCCTCGGAGAAAAGCCTTCCCAACAGAGAGAATAGTAAGCGCAAAGGCCCTGAGGTAGAAACAAGCATGGTATGAGTAACAAAAAGGCCAGCATGATTAGCCCTAGTGAGTAAGAGGCAAGGTGGTAGAAGACAAAATCAAAGATTTGTCAGGTAACAATGGGTTTTGTAAACTGTAAACCAGAGAAAGATTTTGAATATTATTATAATGACAAGCAAAGGCCATTGAAAGGTTGAGTTCCAGGTAGTAATTGGATCTGATTTGGATTTTTAAAAAGATTTCTCTGGTTGCTGTGTAGAGAATGAATCATAGGACTTCCAAAATGATGGTGGGTTCCATTTACCCATTTTCTGCTTCTTCCCAAGTGCCCCACAAAATGACTATAAAGAAATGTAAATAAAGAGTCAAAGCTCACAAATACAATGATAATGGAAGAGGATGTGACAGCAACAGGAATTGGAAGCTAAAACCTGACAGATGAGTGGTATGTGACTTGTCAGGTATAAACTGGCAATGAGGGAAGCAGAGAAAAATCTGATTTACAGTGCAGACAACCCCCTGCCCAAAGACCCTTTTAAGACTTAGGGATCACTATGATCAGGTACCTCTAGAAGGGAGGTCAAAGTGAAGTTACAGAAGCATTGGTCGAAAGTCAGTTTAAGCAGCAAACAGGACTTCAAATTGATTCCCCCTTTCCATGAAGCTTGTGATTGCCCCCCCACCCCGACTCTTACAGGAGACTGGTGATCCATTCTCTGGAGAGGGTAAAATTGAGGGTCTCTGGAATTACTTAGGGACAGTTGTGGTACAAATAAGAGGGAAATTAAATGAAAGTTTACATGCAATATATTGGGACCCCACTGAGTTCCCAGAAAGTTGACACCCAAACTTATATCTCTCAGGTATATGTTGGAAAAGCTCAGGATGGATATTGGGAAAGGATGGATATTGGAAAAGTTCTCTCTGGGGGAATTTTACTAGTTAAAGAAGAGACATAAGATATTGATATGGGAGTTCTCAAGGAAATAGCCCAGATAAATCATCTTGTGGGAAAGTCCCTAGTTTTCTGCATAGTTAAATTCTTGTCTTTGTGCAAAGAGCTTCTAACCAGCTTTTTAGTACCCACTTAAATATTCTCAGACTGCTAAAATCATCAGACATTTGGACTCTATTTTTTTTTTTTTTTTTTTTTTTTTGCGGTATGCGGGCCTCTCACTGTTGTGGCCTCTCCCGTTGCGGAGCACAGGCTCCGGATGCGCAGGCCCAGCGGCCATGGCTCACGGGCCCAGCCGCTCCGCGGTATATGGGATCCTCCCAGACCGGGGCACGAACCCGTATCCCCTGCATCGGCAGGCGGACTCTCAACCACTGCGCCACCAGGGAGGCCCTGGACTCTATTTTTTAATATCATCATACAAAATATAAAAGCCAGAGTCACAAACAAACAAACAAGCAAGGAAAATAAAGTGGCATGGGGAAGATTTCTGTAAAAGGAAGAGAGAATTTAAAATCAAACAAAATTTTCTCTATTATTAATTTTTTAAGAACATATTTTTAAAAGGTATTGCATCCATGGATGAGTAATAGAATGCTATAAGATAAAACATTTGGAAAAAAGATCTTAGGATCTAAAAAAACTAATAACTGTGATAAAAACATAATGCAACAATACAAAAATCAACTCAGTAGAAGGATTGGAGGGAAAAGTTCAGGAAATCTTCCTTGAAATAGAGCAAGCAAAAAGATTAAAAACAGGAGAAAAAGAGAAAAACTTGAGGATCAGAAATCCCAAAACTTAAATAACATGAATTAATAAGAGTCAGGAAAAGTAGAAGGAAGAAAACCATTCATGAAATAATTTCAGAAAATAATCCAGAACTAAAGTACAGAAATCTCCAGGTTGTAAGTTCCCCTTAGATGCCCAAAACTGTGGATGAAAACAGATCAAGACACATCATTGTGAAATATCAAAATACTGAGGAACAAAGAGCGAATCATAAAAGCTTCTGGGGAAGAAAAAATAAAAACATTAAGACAATTATTAACTCCAGAGAAAACCAAAATTTGCCCAAGAAAGAAAGTAACCATGGTACACTGCATGGCTTAGTAGTAAGTAGTGTGCACTGCTTCTCAGGAGGGCTTTGTATCATTTTAGGCATTGTTGTGCAGCAATGTCCTGCCCATTGCAGGACTTTTAGCATACCTGGTTCTCACCCACTAAGTGCCACTGACTGACCCAGCCCCTCCCACCCAACCCCCCTAACACGGACAAACTAAATGCTGCCCCACATTCCAAATTCCCTTTTAAGGGGTATTACTGAGCTACATTGAAAATCACTAGTTTACAGAGTCATAATAATGTAAGTCCTAATTATAAATAAAATCAAAATTGAACTGTGAATACAGAGTGACTACAGGGTGTGTAGACAAAGGAGGGGTGCATACGAGAGCCAAATCTTCATTCTGCACTTTGAAAAGTCAATAGTTAATGCCGGGCCTCCCTGGTGGCGCAGTGGTTGAGAGTCCGCCTGCCGATGCAGGGGATACGGGTTCGTGCCCCGGTCTGGGAGGATCCCATATGCCGCGGAGCGGCTGGGCCCGTGAGCCATGGCCGCTGGGCCTGCGTGTCCGGAGCCTGTGCTCCGCAACGGGAGAGGCCACAACAGTGAGAGGCCCACATACCGCAAAAAAAAAAAAAAAAGAAAAAAAAAAATAGTTAATGCCTAAAACTGACCAATCATGATCTATTTTGAGATTTGAAGGTAAATACAACAGATCAAAATAGTTGAAGGTGGCTTATTCTAAGGGGGAGAAAATGGAAGGTAAAGGGATGATTGAATGCCATTTTTTGTAAGAATACTTGTAGAATTACTTGATTTTTTAAAAGTATGTGCAAGTATAATTTTGATGAAGTTTAAAATGAGTTTGGAGGTAGCAGTGGAGGCATGGAGATAGGAATGTATCTTTGTCTATCTGTCAGTCTATCCATCTATTCGTATATCCATTTTACAGAAGGTGAAAATTAGGCCTAGGAGACTTATAGAAGTTAATAAGCCACAGAGCCAGCAGAGGGAGGAGCCAGAAAGCAGTCTGACTCTAACACCAGAGCCCCTGATCACTCTCCTTTGCTGCCCTAAAAGAGCAAGTGAGAGGAAAAGAGTGAAGGGAGTGGGCAACAGACAAGAGGAACAAATGAGATGTTCTTTGAAGGTTGTTTCTATCTTCTGTGACTCTAGGTGTTGCCCAGGGGGACACTGTGGCAGATGTGATTTATAGAGCTCTCTGTTCACAGACTGCTGTAGGAGGGCAGATGAATGGAGGGAGCCACTCCAGAGCTATTAAGAGAAGAAAGGGAACTAGGACTGAGTATCTGCCTTCAAATGTCACCTTCTCAGAGTGAAAAAAGAGGCCTAAAGAGTTGGACATTTCATATAGCTGATCCCAGGGCACTGTCTCAAACAGGAATGACCTGTGTATTTAGAACATCCACCCTAGTCATTTTCTCTTGTGTAACTTCAGAACCTACCTGTATAGTAATTCTCTGTGAATATATTTGAAAATAATGTCAGCTCCAAAGTAGTTTGGCTTAGATTTTTCAGCTTTTATGTTTTTCTTGGCACAAGGGAAATCTCATTTCTTTCCCTAAATACCCTGTTTCTTATCTCCATTATCTCATTTATCACATCATATTTTATATAGATATTATTGTTATTTTAATCACAACGTAATCTTTTCTCCTTGCAGAAAGTTGGGAAAAAAATAGAAAATTACAAATAAGAAAATAAAAGCCGCCCATAATTCCACCACATAAAGATAGCCACTGCTTGTACCTGGGTGGTGCCATCTCCTCCATACACATGAGAACTTGAGCTTGTGATTAAAACTTTCATCTATGAATCTCCAGCCCCAGGCAGGGCACCTGACACAGCTGACACTCAATAAATGTTTGCTAAAGCTTTAGTTAAGCATCTGGCATTTAAGTAAAAGATATATCTAAAAATATAAAAAGTAGCCAGCTGGTCCACTTGGGAAGAAAGGTGAGGAATCTTTGAAAACTCTATACATCAACTTTAAATCACCAAGAATATTTTCAAGATCCTTCTACTATCTTGCTCCTTTTCCAAAATTTGTTCTCTACAATGGACCAACATTCTCTTCAACTCTCACTGAGCTGTTCTCATAGTCTCATGAACTCCCTGGGCTCATATCCATCTTCATGTCTCCCCCTCTTCTAGAATGCTCTCCCCTCATGCTGTTCTGTTGATCTATAGTTTATCCATCTTCTAGTTCCAGCTCAAGTCCAATCTTCCATCCATGTATCCCTGACTACTTGACTTCATTTATTTCCTTTTCTCCTCTAAATTCTGCAGCCCCTGGAGACTGCAGCTTAGCACTTCTTGTGGTTGACTTGAACCATATACCATAACTGCACCTGGGTTTGCTTTCTTTCTCCTTAGAAGAGGACTAGACACATTACTCGGAACTGTTGCAAATATAGGAATATCCCCTAAGTACAGGCATACCTTGGAGATATTGTGGGTTCAGTTCCAGGCCACTGCAATAAAGCTAATATCACAATAAAGCAAGTCACATTAATTTGTTTGTTTCCTGGTACATATAAAAATTATGTTTATACTATACTGTAGTCTATTAAGTATGCAATAGCATTATGTCTAAAAAATGTACATACCTTAATTAAAAAATGTTTTGTTGCTCAGATGCAATCATCTGAGCATTCAATGAGTCATAATCTCATTGAGGGTGCAGGGTCTTGCCTCAGTGTTGACAGCTGCTGAATAATCACGGTGGTAGCTGCTGAAAGTTGGAGTGGCTGTGGTCATTTCTTAAAATAGGACAACAGTGAAGTTTCCCACACCTATTGACTCTTCCCTTCACAAATGATTTCTCTGTAGCACACAGTGCTCTTTGATAGCATTTTACCCAAAGCAGGACTTCATTCAAAATTGGAGTCAATCCTCTCAAACCCTGCTGCTGCTTTATCAACTGAGTTCATATAATATTCTAGATCCTTTGTTGTCATGTCAACAGTCTTCACAGCACCTTTACCAGGAGTACATTCCATCTCAAGAAACCACTTTCTTTGCCCATTCATAAAAAGCAACTTCTCATTCATTCAAGTGTTATCATGAGATTGCAGCAATTCAACCACATCTTCAGGCTCCACTTCTAATTCTATTTCTCTTGCTCTTTCCACCACATCTGCAGTTACTTCTCCCACTGAAGTCTTGAACCCCTCAAAGTCATCCATGAGGTCTGGAATCAACTTCTTCCAAACTCTTGTTAGTGTTGATATTTTGACTCTTCCCATGACTCTCGAATGTTCTTAATGGCATCTAGAATGGTGAGTCTTTTCCAGAAGGCTTTCAAATGACTTTTCTCAGATCCAGAAGAGGAATCACTGTGGTAGCTGTAGCCTTATGAAATGTATTTATTCAATAATAAGACTTGAAAGTCAAAATGACTCCTTGATCCATGGGCTGCAGAATGGATGTTGTTGTTAGCAGGCATGAAAACAACATTAATCTTGTACATCTCCATCAGAGCTCTTGCATGGCCAGGTGCATTGTCAATGAGCAGAAATATTTTGAAAAGAGTCTTATTTTCTCAGCAGTAGTTCTCAAACAGTGGGCTTAAAATATTCACTAAACCTTCTGTAAACAGATGTGCTGTCATCCAGGCTTTATTTTTCCACTGACAGAGCACAGGCAGAGTAGATTTAGCATAATTCTGGGCCCTAGGATTTTCAGAATGGTAAGTAAGCATTGGCTTCAACTTAAAGTCACCAGCTGTATTAGCCCCTAACAAGAGAGTCATCCTGCCCTTTGAAACTTTGACACCAAGGCATTGACTTCTCCTCTCTAGCTATGAAAATCCTATAGGGCATCTTCTTCCAAGAGAAGGCTGTTTCATCTACATTGAAAATCTGTTGTTAGTGTAGTCACCTCCATTATAATTGTCTTAGCTAGGTCTTCTGGATAACTTGCTATAGCTTCTGCATCAGCAATTGCTGTTATGGAGACAGCTTCTTTCCTTAAACTTCATGAATCAATTCTTAGCTACAAACTTTTCTTCTTCAGCTTCCTCACCTCTCTCAGCCTTCATAGAATTGAAGAGACCCTGCTCTGGATTAGGCTTTGTCTTAAGGTAATGTTGTGGTTGGTTTAATCTTCTATTCAGAGCACTAAAACTTACTCTGTACCAGAATAAGGCTGTTTTGCTTTCTTAGCATTTATGTGTTCACTGAAGTAGCACTTTTAATTTCTTTCAAGAACTTTTCCTTTGCATTCACAACTTGACTAACTGCTTGGCACACAAGGCCTAGCTTTCAGCCTATCTCGGTTTTCTACACGACTTCCTTGTTAAGCATAATCATTTCTAGCTTTTGATTTAAACTGAGAGACATGTGACTCTTCCTTTTGCTTGGAGGCTATTATAGGGTTGTTAAGTGGCTTAATTCCCATACTGTTGTGTCTCAGGGGATAGGGAGGCCCAAGGAGAGGGAGAGATATGGGAACAGCGAGTCATCGGAGCAGTCAGAACACATACAACATATATTGATGAAGTTCATCATTTTATATGGGTGAGGTTTGTGGTGTTGAGAACAATTACAATAGTAGCAGCAAAGATCAGTGATCACAGATCATCATAACAAATATAATGATAATGAAAAAGCTTGAAATATTGCTAGAATTACCAAAATGTGACACAAAAATCTGAAGTGAGCAAATGCTGTTGTAACAATGGTGGCAATAGGCTTGCTGGATGCAGGGTTGCCACAAAACTTCAATTTGTAAAAAACACAGTATCTATCCGCAAAGTGCAATAAAGTGAAGCATAATAAAATGAGGCTGCCTGTAGCTAATTCTAGGCTGGAGAGGTGATTTCTTGGTGATGCTGAGAGTGGGCTATGAAAAGTGCTCTTTCAAAGAAGTGGAGGTCATGATACTGGGCTCTGAGGTGATTTATTATTTTTTTTAATAGAGCTCAAAAGAGACATGAGATAGAGAGTTGTTTTATTTGGAACCTGTGGATTAGCCATAGACTAACAATCATGTGAGTTGAAGAGGGCAGATTACTTCCTGAAATCTCTAAACATGAGAGTTTAATCTCTGCAGTAAACCTGCCTGCACCAGGTACAAAATAAATGGGAAGAAAATGAAATAATACAATCCATCTGAAGAGCCTTGAGCACAGATGTTTCATTAAACTCTCAGAAAATAACAACCCCAGCGACAGCAGATATTCCCTGTTTAGTCTGCGGGCTAGGGAGACTTGCAGAGCAAGAAGGATGAACCCAATCAACCATCTTGACTTTCTCCTGTATATTGCTGCCCTCGTAAAAACCCAGACCTGGCCGCCAGGGAGAAGGCTCACACCACTTCTTCATTTCTCTCTTGCTTTGCAATTTTGCAATTACCCCCCCACAAATGGGTATGTGAATTGAAGGGCAGCACGTGTAAAGGTGCAAACTGAAGCTGAGGTTGCTCCCCAGCTGGTTGTCACTCAGGCTGGTGGAACAGATTCTCTGAGGCACGATCCTGGCAGCCCATTGACAAGAATTTGTGGTGGTTTAAGTTAAGGAGTTATGGTGTGGTCTTCACTTATACTGTCCTCTCTTCCTCCACACTCCTTTTGTGAGATATTTTACCCCCAAAACTAGGTAGATTGCTCTGGGGGCCGATGCTCAGAGTGTGGCACATTGAAAAGCTGCAGTAACATCCCACAGTGGCGACCCCTGACCAGGTGGACAAGATGGTGCCCTGGGCCTTGCTGACCTCAGGCCCTGAGCTGGGAGGCATGCGAAGTTCTCAAAGTATTTCCTGCACCAAATTGGCACCAGAGTAAATGTGGTAAATTCCATTGATTCTACTCGGAGAACACAAATCCTGTTTTCTTTCTGATTTCTTTTTTGTGCATTTAAATTAGATAACAAATTAACTCTTCCTATACAGAGAGTCAGCAGATGACTTATTCATACGATGCCATATCCCCATCTTTGGAAGAAGCTTTCCCAAACTGATTGACTCAAAGACTCAAGCTGGCCTTTCAGCCTGAGGGGTGGAGCTAGAGCAAATACTCACTACTGACATATTTCTCTGAGGCTGTGTTGTGTTTGTGGTTGTTTGAATCCTTTGAATGTCTGCCTCCTTCAATACTTATTTCTTTTTTCTCCCCAACTTTATTGAGGTATAATTGACTTCAATAAATAAAATAAATAAATTTGCATTTCAGGTATACAACATGATGATTTGATACATGTGTACACTGTGAAATGGTTACCACAAGCCAAGGTAATTAACAGAGTCATCACTTTATGTAAGGCTTGTTTGTGGTGAGCACATTTACCATCTACTCTCTTTAGCAAATTTCAAGTATACAATATGGTATTAGTACCTATAGTCATCATGCTGTACATTAGATCCCCAGAACTTATTCATAATACATATTACTTCAGTGCTACTGCAGGGCAATATCCTGGTGGTGGTGGTGGTGTGTTTTGGGTGGAGTGGGGGAAAGCAGGTGACGTATAAAATACCTCTGGCCTTGAGGACCTCAGTTAGTAGAAGAGATTGGACATGCCTACCCAGCTCTTGTGCCAAGCAGAATCCATTTTGTATGGTTAGATAGGAAAAAGTGCTCTGGGGGATCAGAAAGAGAGAGAGTACTGAGGCTTGTGGGGCTAGGAAAAGCTTAGCATGGAAAGAACTGGCATTTGTGCCTGGCTTTGAAGGCTGAGCCAGATTTGAAAGAGGTTTTGGGGGTGGATGTGAACAAACGCAGTCCAAGAAAAGCTCCAAGGTATAAAACCTAGAAGAATCAGTAATTCTATATAGCCAGGGAAGTCGCAAATGGAGTAGTGGGCTAAGAGCATGTACCCCAGAACCAGACAGCTGGGGTTCCAGTTCTGCCTCTGCCACTCCTGCTCTGTAACTTTGAGCAAATTACTTCACTTCTCTCAGCTGAGGTGTCCTCATTTATATGGAAAACCACAGCACTGCCCACAGCATCTCGTAGGTTTTGCCCATTCATGACCAGCTTGGAAACCATCTTGGCTTTGGCCGATGGTGGGTACTCCAGCATCCAATGTCCCTTCTTTCCTCATCGAGTCCCCGGGCTGGACTTGGGCAGTGTTGGGGAGCCCCTTCTCTCCCTGAAACCTCCCCCCACCCCCATCTCTTCTCCTCCATCCACTTCATCCATTTTAGTGTCCCATCTCCCTCTGGTGGTTGCTTCCAGTCTCCATGAGCAGTGTTTCTAGCTTCAGACGCCCTATGTATGAATGGCTGTAGGGCTTTCACATTCTGTAAATTGTAGCATCTGCAAGGCAAGCCAGCTTTTCTCCTGCTGATGTTAGTCAGATCCTCAGCCAATAACATGCCCAGAAGTTCTGGCTATTTACACCAAGTCAGACCTTCCTTCTACTCAGAGGTGAGGAAGGGGAGGAAAGGGGAAGGGTGAAAGGAGCCAGAACTGCATTCTTCCACAGGTATAATAAAGACAATGAAAGTATTTGCCTCATAGGTACTTCCCCAAGATAATATGGAAATAATGTAAGTAAAACCCATGACACAGTGCCAGGCACAGGACAATCTTTCAATAACTATTAGTAGTAGTAGTATTGTATCTATATTCGGGGGCTAGATGACCTGGATAGTTGAGATAAGATGATAAAGTCCTGAGAAGCAGGACTTTTTGCATCTTCTCCCCATAGCATTGCCTCTCTGGGTCTCAGTTTCCTCATCTGTTAAATGGAGGTGATAATAGTAACAGTACATTTACATAGACTGATTCTGAGAGCTTAGAAGAGTGTCAGGCAGAAAACTCTATCTGTGTTTGCTTTATTATTATTATTATTATTAATATTATTATTATTATTATTACCAGAGACTTCCAGGTTTCTGTGTCTCTGTGCAAACATCAATTTGCAAGGAAGAGAATTGAGCTGCCTATATTGAGCCAGGTGTCACTTTGGGTTAAGTTGGGTGAGGCAGAGGTGGGAAGATTATTTGGTACAGACATGGCCCACAGGAACCCATATCATTGTGTTTACAGAGAAGACAGACTTCGCAGGAGCTGCCTACTGCAGTCAGTGGTCCCATTTTACAGATGAGGCAACTAACTAAACATCAGATATGTTAGGTTACATGTTCAAGGTCACATTGAGTCATCAGTGAGACATAGAACTTAGTTTAAAATGTAAATTTCTGTTCCTTTTCAAGCCTACAATCTCTCCATCCACGTTCTACTGTGTTCCCTTTTGTCTCTCTGAGCAGGTGTACCCAGCTACCTTTGAACCAAACATCATGATGTGGCAGGTTCTGCCTGCTGGAAGAAAACGTAAATGATAAATGATAACAAGAAGACAATATTAGGCGAATACTTACTTCACAGTAAACTGAAGAGAGAAAACCTGAAGTTCACTTTCCCATTTTAAATTAGGTTACACAGGCCATTAAGTCAAGATATACTTTTAGATTTTTGGACAGAGTGTACAATAGCCAGAACTTATTGTTGTGTGAAAACCAGACATTCAAGGTTAGATACCAAGCATCAAACTTAAAACTTACCTTATCACCAACATCAGCCTTGCAAGAGAGGATGGAAAGGCTTTTAGGCATTTACCTTGACTTTTTTTCACCATATAATTATCTTCTAGATGCTTTCTGTTTGTAATGAAACTATTTAGTATCTTAAAACCAAAAAAAAAAAAAAAAAAAAAAGACAACATTGTCAGGAAGTAGAAGTTGTCTTGGATTTGGAGCTGATACTGATTATAAGTTTTCTTAATTATGAAAATCATTATCTCAGTGTAACTCTGTCCTTTTAATTAAATAAACACAGTTCATCCAGCCTGAAGGTGTAGCACTGAATAGATTTCAGAGGTGGTGTAGAAAATTCTGCAAGTTCTGCATGTTCATAGATTTTTTAAAAATTCTCAAGTTTGCAATGAATGTTCTTGAATAAGAAATGGCAACAAAATTGCATATATTTACAGATTTTTGCTTCTCTAAGCACCCTTTGCTTTACCAGTAGACTGAATGTTCCTCATGGGCAGGGACCTTGCCTGTTTGCTTATTATTGTAGCCCCAGTGTCTGGCAAAAATTCTCTGCTCAGCCAGTATTTCTCAATGTGAACTGGATTCCAGGAGCTTTGGTTTCTATTTCCATTGTAATCACTATATACAAATAAATAGCCAGATAAGGCAGATATGATTATCAATATTTTGGGAGCATGTAAACTGAGGCAGGAAGAAGTCAACTTACCTGTCTTAAAGTTAAAAAGCCAATAAGTGAAAAAGCAGAGGCTGGAACCCAGGGCTCATATCTCTGAGCCTGTCCTTATTCTACGAGACAGGACAGGAGTTGCAGATGTGGCACCTTGTTCCTATTCCCCACACCTAAGGGGACTGATGTGAATAGTTTTGGAGAATTATTGTCTTTAGCTGCTGTGAAACCCTTGTATGAATGTTCCAATATGAAAATATTTTAAAATTGATAATGAATTAAAAGATATCTGGAGTTGACTTGATATCTTTCTATTTCCCAAAACCAAGCCAAACATTTCCTAAATCCAGAGTAATAACATTCATTATTTCATGTTTTCTTTCTTTTTTAAGAAGTCATCAGGCTCATATTTTGTTTATAACTTCACAATGATGAATAAGCAAGCAACCACATGGTTTCCCCTAATCATTTTATCTATTGAACCAAATTCTGAGACTTATGAAAAATGTGTCTGAACTCCAAACCTTATCATGTTATTTAACAGCAAATGTTTGCCTTCCCTAATCTCCAGAACTTCAAGAAGTCCCAGAATCTTGAATTTTTTAACTTTCATTGTGGAACACATTTCTGATTTTCCTTCCATCTTGATTTATTTCCTTCTCTAATTTCTTTAAGTATGGATTATATTTAAGGTATACTCAAGAACAGTTGTGTGTGGGCTCATACTGGCTTGCTGGAGCTAACTTAAATTTTCAAGAATTTTTGCAAGCTGGTTATTAAATACAGCCATTACTAAAACTTAAATTATTTAAACTTACAATTAAATAACGTGTTAAAAGCAGGTAATAAATATGTAAAACATCACTTTGTAATTACTACCTTTTGCTACTGTTATCTATGCTCTTGGGATTATTGGTCCATTGATGGAATTACTATATAATGGTGTGCTTCTGTCCATATCTTCCCAATTCTGTGTGCAGTGATTAGATTCACATTAGATTGAAGTCGGCCTTGGTGGGAGTATTTTCACCATGGAAATTTGTAAGCTGCACAAGGCAGAGATTTTTTCTCAGTAGAGCCACCTGCTAAACATTACTAGCACAGGTATAGCCACAGGAGAATGACATGGCAGGCTCTGCATCTCTGGTTAACAACTATCTCACCTTGGATGAGATGCCTAGTCTCTCTGAGCTTTAGCTTCCTTGTCTGTAAAATAAATTTGTTGTAAGGATCAAATAATAGTATGCATATAAGCCACTGATCACAATTCTTAGCTTATCACATGGAATGTGCTTTAAAAATATGGCTAACATAATTGTTAATAATGCCAGCCTTCTCTTCTTCCTCTGTGTAGTAGGAAGAGAACATGTCTTTTCAAAGATAGCTGCTGCTGCTTTTGTCATCTACATAAATAGCACAGCAGGTTTTTCCAGTGTTTAAGAATATGCCTTGATGGAGCTTGAAGAAACTTTTATGAGAGGAATGGTGAAGCTCCCTTTGACATAGCCTATTTGGGCAACATTATGTACAAGTTGGAATTGAATTCATCTGCATAGTAAAGAAAGAAGAATTTTGAGATTTGGTGGGCAATCCAGAAAGGAGTGAAAAAGACAGTAGGATATGCAAAGAATTGCAGAGCTCTGAAGAGAGTCTATAGACGGAGGTGGAAGAATGAGCTAGCAATAGGGAACCAGGCAAGGGTTGAAGAACAATCCATCCAGGGAAAAATTTCCTGTGATGGGGGGTGGGATGGAATGTACAACTTTCAAGGTGAAGTTGTTTCTGGTCTTGACTTTCTTTCATTACTGCCACATGTAATAAAAGTATGGAATATTGTGTTAGTGGTGTTTGGGGAGTCAGAAGGGGCCAAATACGTGGGTCATAGAAAATTCAGTGGAAGGAAGTGGTGTTTGGGGAGTCAGAAGGGGCCAAATACATGGGTCATAGAAAATTCAGTGGAAGGAAGTGGTGTTTGGGGAGTCAGAAGGGGCCAAATACGTGGGTCATAGAAAATTCAGTGGAAGGAAAAGGTGTAAGAAGGATGTAATCTGCATCCCTTCATCCCTTATTTCTTGGGAATCTACAGAAATCTGAGTGAGCTCCCTGAATTTTCCACGGTATATGAGATGGAAACTTGAGTCATTTTTCTTAATTATTCAAGGCAGGTTTATAAGACAATTAGGAAGCAGACTTGTGGGTTACAAAGAACAGTCTTAACCCAAGTTCCACACAGATATTGACCCAACGTATATTTTTAGCCCTAATCTCTCTCAAGCTGCAATCTGCCTGTCCAACTGCCTGGTTAGCTTCTCTTCCTGTACCTCAAAGCTAACAGATGAAAATTGAAGTCAGTAACTCCCCGCACAAATGTATTCTTCTGCACTGATAATTTTTTATTGATGGACCATTTCCTTCAAGATGTTTGAAGTAAACAACTATTAGAAATAGCAACATAACAATTCATGTCCCCCAAACCCAATAAACAAATTAAAAGGGTTGCTACTGATGAATGGCCTTCCTTTTTCTCTGAATTATTCTTGACAGTTTTAAAGCATCTGTACCCAAACTATCTCCCACAACTCAAGACTATAATCTCGTAAACCATAAGGTTTCTTCCCATTTTACAGATCAGGAAACCAGTGTTAAGCAGCAGAGAGGAACAATTTATTCACTGTCAATCCACAGGCAGCGGGTCTCTGGTCTTCTTACTGTTGGGCCAGCATTCTCTGGGACAAGTGGCTCCCCACTTGCCTGAGGACCAGCTCTCTCAACTCAAGACCCTTGTTTCCATTGCTCTGTAGCATCAGTTCTTTCATAAAGAGCTCCCCAGGTGGAGTGGAGTCAGTGTTGAGAACTGCTGTCTTAGAACATGACTCTCTGGCCATGGGTGGTCTCCTATATGATATTAGTTGGCTACTGAACATGTACTAGTGATTCTGAACAAAAACAGAGGATCACATTCATTACATTTAAGTTTTATTTATTTCTGCCTGAGCTAGTATGATTACCGCTATGAGAGTTAGTAATGGCTCATATGTATCACTGGCTGAGATGATGTTTCTATTGTTTCCTACAAATCTTTGATGTTTGGGTGCTTTTCTTTCAGCAAGGGAAACTTTAAAGTGAAGAACAGGATGCTTTCACAAAGGGTTTGTTTTATTTTGGGGTAGAAGGGGGAAGAACTAAAACCAACTATGCTGGTGGCCTTGCAGGTGAAGCAAGCGTTTCCTGCTTAAATAAGGGGTTTCCTGAAAAGGCAGTCTGTGATCCTCAATGTACAGAGACTAAGACAAGTGTAGACCCTTGGTGGGGAGCACCTGGAGCTTGGTCAAATGCTGGAATTGAGGGGGTGAGAATGCCTAGCACCTGATACTTATAGTTGTCAGTCAGTACTGATTCCCTCTCCCCTTTCTGTATTTCTACCTGGTAAATATCTATGCTTTCCTCAGTCCCACAGTTAAAACCATCTTCTCTGAAGGGACTTTCTTGACTTACCCATGCTGAATTGATTTCTCCTTCAGTGTGTTCCCGTGGTATCCCTTGGCACCTTCCTCTTTCACATGATGGTGTGTCAGTTTGGCAGTTTCAGTCCATTCCCAGCTAGACTATGGGCTTCTGGTGGGCAGAGATGATTCATCTTCATGGCCCAGGGACTGTCCATGGTCTACCACGTGGCAGGTACCCATAAAATGCTCCTTAGAACAACTTGCTAAATAAATGAAAGGGTCAGCCAAGCAAGGTGGGAGGCGTGGGTAGCAGGAGGGCTTAAAGAAACAGGATCTAAGGAGCTGTGGTATATTGTTCTGGTTAAAACCTCATCTTGAAAGTTGATGTCTTTGAGTTGGGAGGAGAGGGGAAAGCAACTACTTTCAAAATGGCTCTTATGTGCCAATAAAAGCGACTGAAAACAACTTTAAAACACATTCAACATAAGTGCTCATCTGTGGATGTGTTGGACATGACCCTCTTTTATGCTGGAATAGAATGAGAGAGGGTGGGAAGGAACACCGAGCATATCATATCCATTATCCAGAAATGTTTGTCACATAAGTGACACAAATACTTAGGACTAACTTCTCTCATGTGATTATCTCGGGTGATATAACTAATAACACATCTCATCGAAAGATGTGCCCTTTTAAATGACAGGGGCAATAAATTCAGAAATTTAGTCCCCAGGCCAACACACTGCTGCAAAATTAAGTTATCAGCCTCTTGGGCCTTTGGAGTTATCTGTACTTTTCATTTCCTTTTTAAGTACTAGTGATAAAGGTGGGTCAAAAACAAGAACTTAATGGCAAACTTTCAAAGAGCACTTTGACTTAGCCTTCTAAGACTGTGGCAGCCCAGAGTAGTGATTATGTCTTTGAGGGCATGTAGGGGTTAAAATATCCATGTGTGTAATTTAGGAGTGAAGAAAGTAATTTCTTCTTTGGATAAATTCAATTAATTGTCCTGGACCGGGAGAAGGACAGACTGACCGTCTTGAAACAGTTTTGGTATCTGTGGTTTTATATGTGTGTAGAACAGAGAGAGAGAAAAGAGGAGAAAGGAAGGGAGAAAAGGGGAGAAGGAAGGGGAGGAGAGAAGGGGAGAGAGAAAAGGAGAATGAGAGAGAGTGAGGAGAGGAGAGAGAGGCGGGAAGGGAACTGCTGTTCTGTTTTCCTGAAGGATCAAGGGAGGGAACTATACAGGCAGATTTAGACAGATGTTAGGAGTTGTGTAATCCTGGAATTGCTTCCCTGAATGGGCATCTCAGACATGGCTGGTTTATGGATTTCTGTCAAGAGCAGTTGCTTCACAAGAGTGTCCTCAGGCTTTTCTCAGAATTTAGCCAGCCTGAGCAATTTCTCCCCCTTTCATTGGTCAAGCAGGACATTTCTCTTAAGATTCTGATTCTTCAGAGACTGAGAAAGGAGGTTTGCTGAGGCCTCATGTTTTAAGACTTAATAAGTCACTGAAGCTTCTGTTCGAATGAACTTCCAGTCCTTTCTGCAATCACATTGAATTGGAAGGCCCTGGTCCTGGGCAGAGGGATGAAGAGGCAACTGGGCAAGGTCAGCAGGGTTATGGAAGTTGAACTTTACTTCTGGATTTGGCTCTGGGCCTGTGAGCTTCTCAGTCCGGATGTTTGAAGAAGGTGTGAGGTCAGGCCAGGAGGTGCAGGGCTGTGTTGGCAAATTCCTCTGTCCTGAAAGGCTGTGTCAATACCCACTTACAACTTCTAACCAAACTTTATTGTATGGCTTCACTAAGCTACTCCCTGTGTCCACTCACTTGGAAAGGAGAGTACAGGAAATATGAATTAAATTACATTTTCTTTATAGCTGAGTAAGTGTGCTGGATTCCTTTTCAGATTCTTACAGTTACCCCTGCACATTGGAGGAAAAATATACAATGATGTTTTTCAAAGACTAACTTTTTTATCTTAGCTTTCCTCTGGTCTGGATTCTTCTTTTGTTTTGAAATTCATTTTTCAAGTGCTTTTCTGCCATAACCTTCCCCCACCAGCAGCAGTTAGAAGCAGCACACGTGTCGTCTAGACTGTAGAGAGGGTCAAACACTGGAGCTGGGTTTTGAGTACCTGAGATTGAATCTCGGTGCTACCATTAACTAGTAGTATACTAACTAGCAGGATACTTGGGTGAGTCATTTATCTTCTCAAAGCCTTAGTGGTCTCATCTGTAAAATGGGGAAAATGACAATTATGTCACACAACAAGACTGTGTGAAAGTTAAACAAGAAAACATTGTGCTCAAAGTGGGCACCAAGTTAAATGTTGGTTGAATAAGTAAACTTGCAGATGAGTGTGCCTTGAACTTGGTTTAATGACAGAACTAAGGCAAGTCATTATGAATTTCTTCCTGATTGCTGAATTGTTTCTTTACACAGTTGAATTCGGTTGCCCAGAGACCAATTATCTGATTTCTTAATTGAAATACTGATTTTTCTGGATCACTAAGAAATTTCTGTGTGTAAGGTGTATGTATGTATTGTGTGTGTTTATGTTTCCCATATTTCATGGTGGAGAATGGTGTTTTACCATCAGCCAAATAATTTCTATATGGCGAAGAAAACATAATAATTTTTCTGATAGAGACATATATTTCAAGCAATGTAAATTGGGACTGTGTTTCATGATTATGCATTTCCAGCATAATACTTTATACTATAAACTATATTAGAGTACACCATGGCAGCTCCAAAAGAATTAATGGGTAGGGGACTAAAGATGTGTAGAGTAAGAAGCAGTGTCAGATGTGATGTTTCAGGGAGCTTAGGGAGACTAGAAACAGGTGGTTTAATTCTAAAATGCATGAAATGCTTTGTACTTTTCAAGGTCCTCTCACTTATAAGATTTCATTTGGTTCTAACAGTACCTCATGCATATATGTAAGTTAATTGTTGTTGTCCCCATTCTATTGATAATAAAACATACCTAGTAGTTAAGGAAACTGAGCAAGTTTTGTAGAGGAGATAGGATTAAAAACCACATAATCTTATTCCAGAAATGAAAGAATAATTCACACCTGCAAATCAATCAATGTGATATACCACCTAAACAAAATGAAGGATAAAAACCATATGATCATCTCAATAGATGCAAAAAAAGCATTGACAAAACTCAACACCCACTTTTGATAAAAACTCTCAATAAAGTGGGTATAGAAGGAATGCAATTCAACATAATAAAGGCCATGTATGACAAGCACACAGCTAAAATCATACTCAGTGGTGAAAAACTGAAAGCTATCCTTCAAAAATCAGGAGCAAGACAAAGATGCCCACTCTTGCCACTTTTATTCAACATGGAAGTCCTAGCCAGAGCAATTAGGAAAGAAGAAGAAATGAAAGACACCCAAATTGGAAAGGAAGAAATAAAACTGTCACTATATTTGGATGACATGATTTTATATACAGAAGACCCAAAAGACTCCACCAAAAAAATTATTAGAAATAATAAAATAGTAAAGTTGCAAGTTACAAAATCAACATATAAAAATCTGTTGTGTTTCTATATGCTAACAATGAGCTAACATAAAGAGAAATTAAGAAAACAATTCTATTTACAATCATAACAAAAATAATAAAATATCTAGAAATAAATTTAATCAAGGAAGGGAAAGACCTATACACTGAAAACTGTAAGATGTTATTGAAAGAAATTGAAGACACAAATAAATGGAAAGATATTCCATGCTCATGGACTGGAAGAATTAACATTGTTAGAATGTCCTAAATATTACCTAATGCGATCTGGAGATTCAATGCAATCCCTATCAAAATCCCAAGGACATTTTTCACATAAATACAACAAAAAAACTCTGAAATATATGTGGAACCACAAAAGACCCCAAGTAGCCAAAGCAATCCTGAGAAAAAAGAACAAACCTGGGGCTTCCCTGGTGGTGCAGTGGTTGAGAATCTGCCTGCCAATGCAGGGGACATGGGTTCGAGCCCTGGTCTGGGAAGATCCCACATGCCACGGAGCAACTAAGCCCGTACGCCACAGCTACTGAGCCTGCACGTCTGGAGCCTGTGTTCCGCAATAAGAGAGGCCGCGACAGTGAGAGGCCCGTGCACTGCGATGAAGAGTGGCCCCTGCTTGCCATAACTAGAGAAAGCCCTCACACAGAAACGAAGACCCAACGCAGCCAAAAATAAATAAATAAATTTATAAAAAAAAAAAAAAAGAACAAACCTGGAGGTATCATGCTCCCTGATTTCAAACTATTTTGCAAAGCTATAGTAATCAAAACAGCATGCTATTAGCAGAAAAACAGATACATAGATCAATGGAACAGAATTAAGATCCCAGAAATAAACCAACACACACACACACACACATACACACAAGTAGTTTATGACAAAGCAGAAAAGCACATACAATGGATAAAGGATAGTCTCTTCAATAAATGATGTTGGGAAAACTGTACAGCTACATGCAAAAAAATAAATAAAACTATACCATTATCTCACAACACACACACAAATCAACTCAAAATGGATTAAAGACTTGAATGTAAGACTTAAAAGCTTAAAACTCCTAGAAGAAAACATAGGCTATACATTCTTTGACAACAGTCTCAACAGTCTTTTTCTGTTATATCTCCTCAGGCAAGGAAAACAAAAGTAAATATAAACAAATGGGACTACATCAAACTAAAAAGCTTCTGCATAGGAAAGGAAACAATAAACAAAACAAAAAGACAACCTCGTGATTGGTAGAAGATTTTTGAAAATCATATATCTGATAAGGAGGTAATATCCAAAATATATAAAGAACTCATACAACTCAACAATGAAAAAACCGACAACCTGATTAATAAATGGACAGTGGAGCTGAATAAAAAGTTTTCCAGACATTCACAGAAAGATAGGCAAGACGAAAAGGCAGAGAGCTATGTGCCAGATGAAGGAACAAGATAAAACCCAGAAAAACAATGAAATGAAGTGGAGATAGGCAACCTTCCAGAAAAAGAATTCAGAATAATGACAGTGAAGATGATCCAGGACCTCAGAAAAAGAATGGAGGTAAAGATTGAGAAGATGCAAGAAATGTTTAACAAAGACTTAGAAGAATTAAGAACAAACAAACAGAGATGAACAATAAAATAACTGAAATGAAAACTACACTAGAAGGAATCAATAGCAGAATAACTGAAGCAGGAGAACGGATAAGTGACCTGGAAGACAGAGTGGTGGAATTCACTGCTGTGGAACAGAATAAAGAAAAATAAATGAAAAGAAATGAAGACACCTTAAGAGACCTCTGGGACAACATTACAGATAACAACATTCGCATTATAGGGGTCCCAGAAGGAGAAGAGAGAGAGAAAGGACACGACAAAATATTTGAGGAGATTATAATAGAAAACTTCCCTAACATGGTAAAGGAAATAGCCACCCAAGTCCAGGAAGTGCAGAGAGTTCCATACAGGATAAACCCAAGGAGAAACATGCCGAGACACATAGTAATCAAACTGGAAAAATTAAAGACAAAGAAAAATTACTGAAAACAGCAAGGGAAAAATGACAAATAATATACAAGGGAACTCCCATAAGGTTAACAGCTGATTTCTGGGCAGAAACTCTACAAGACAGAAGGGAGTGGCATGATATACTTAAAATGATGAAAGGGAAGAACCTAAAACCAAGATTACTCTACCTGGCAAAGATCTCATTCAGATTCGATGGGGGAAATCAAAAGCTTTACAGACAAGCAAAAGCTAAGAGAATTCAGCACCACCAAACCAGCTCTACAACAAAGGCTAAAGGAACTTCTCTAAGTGGGAAACACAAGAGAAGAAAAGGACCTACAAAAACAAACACAAAACAATTAAGAAAATGGTAATAAAAACATACATATCAATAATTATCTTAAACGTGAATGGATTAAATGCTCCAACCAAAAGAAACAGGCTTGCTGAATGGATACAAAAACAAGACCCATATATATGCTGTCGACAAGAGACCTACTTCAGACCTAGGGACACATACAGACTGAAAGTGAGGGGATGGAAAAAGATATTCCATGAAAATGGAAATCAAAAGAAAACTGGAGTAGCAATACTCATATCAGATAAAATAGACTTTAAAATAAAGAATGTTACAAGAGACAAGGAAGGACACTACATAATGATCAAGTGATCAATCCAAGAAGAAGATGTAACAATTATAAATATATATGCACCCAAAATGGCACCACCTCAATACATAAGGCAACTGCTAACAGCTCTAAAATAGGAAATCGACAGTAACACAATGATAGTGGGGAACTTTAACACGTCACTTACATCAGTTGACAGATCATCCAAAATGAAAATAAATAAGGAAACAGAAGCTTTAAATGACACAATAGACCAGAGAGATTGAATTGATATTTAAAGGACATTCCACCCCAAAACAGCAGATTACACTTCTCAAGTTCACATGGAACATTCTCCAAGAGAGACCACATCTTGGGTCACTAATCAAACTTCAGTAAATTTAAGAAAACTGAAATCATAGTAAGCATCTTTTCTATAGTAAGCATCTTTTCTGACCACAACACTATGAGACTAGAAATGAATTACAGGGAAAAAAACACAAACACATGGAGGGTAAAAAATAGGTTACTAAATAACCAAGAAATCACTGAAGAAATCAAAGAGGAAATAAAAAATACCTAGAGACAAATGACAATGAACACATGATGATCCAAAACCTATGGGATGCAGCAAAAGCAGTCTTAAGAGGGAAGTTTATAGCTATACAAGCCTACATCAAGAAACAAGAAAAATCTCAAAAAAACCATCTAAGCTTACACCTAAAGAAACCAGACAAAGAAGAAAAAATAAAACCCAAAGTTAGCAGAAGGAAAGAAATCATAAAGATCAGAGCAGAAATAAATAACACAGAAACAAAGAAATAAGTAGCAAAGATCAATAAAACTAAAACATGGTTCTTTGAGAAGATAAGCAAAATTGATAAACCATTAGCCAGACTCATCAAGAAAAAGAGGGAGAGGACTCAAATCAATAAAATTAGAAATGAAAAAGGAGAAGTTACAACAGACACCACAAAAATACAAAGCATCCTAAGAGACTACTACAAGCAACTCTATGCCAATAAAATGGACAACCTGGAAGAAATGGACAAATTCTTAGAAAGGTATAACCTTCTAAGGCTGAACCAGGAAGAAATAGAAAATATGAATGGACAAATCACAAGGAATGAAATTGAAACTGTGATTAAAAACCTTGCAACAAACAAAAGTCCACGACCAGATGGCTTCACAGGTGAATTCTATGAAACATTTAGTGAAGAGCTAACACCCATCCTTCTCAAACTCTTCCAAAAATTTGTGGAGGAAGGAACAATCCAAGCTCATTCTATGAGGTCACCATCACCCTGATACCAAAACCAGACAAAGATACTACAAAAGAAGAAAATTACAGGCCAATATCACTGATGAATATAGATGCAAAAATCTTCAACAGAATACTAGCAAACAGAATCCAACAACACATTAAAAGGATCATACACCATGATCAAGTGGGATTTATCCCAGGGACGCAAGGATTCTTCAATATACGCAAATCAATTGATGTGATACACCATATTAACAAAATTGAAGAACAAAAACCATATGATCATCTCAATAGATGCAGAAAAAGCTTTTGACAAAATTCAACACCCGTTTATGATAAAAACTCTCCATAAAGTGGGCATAGGGGAACCTACCTCAACATACTAATGGTCATATACAACAAACCCACAGCCAACATCATTCTCAATGGTGAAAAACTGAAAGCATTTCCTCTAAGATAAGGAACAAGACAAGGATGTCCACTCTCACCACTATTATTCAACATAGTTTTGGAAGTCCTAACCATGGCAATCAGAGAAGAAAAATAAATAAAAGGAATACAAATTGGAAAAGAAGAACTAATACTGTCACTGTTTGCAGATGACATGATACTATAAATAGAGAATCCTAAAGATGCCACCAGAAAACCACTAGAGCTAATCAATGAATTTGGTAAAGTTGCAGGATACAAAATTAATGCACAGAAATCTCTTGCATGCCTATACACTAATGATGAAAAATCTGAAAGAGAAATTATGGAAACACTCCCACTTACCATTGCAACAAAAAGAATAAAATACCTAGGAATAAACCTACCTAGGGAGACAAAAGACCTGTATGCAGAAAACTATAAGACACCAATGAAAGAAATTAAAGATGATACCAACAGATGAAGAGATATACCATGTTCTTGGATTGGAAGAATCAATATTGTGAAAATGACTATACTACCCAAAGCAATCTACAGATTCAATGCAATCCCTATCAAATTACCAATGGCATTTTTTATGGAACTAGAACAAAAAATCTTAAAATTTGTATGGATACACAAAAGACCCCAAATAGCCAAAGCAGTCTTGAGGGAAAAAAACGATCTGGAGGAGTCAGGCTCCCTGGCTTCAGACTGTACTACAAAGCTACAGTAATCAAGACAATATGGCAGTGGCACAAAAACAGAAACATAGATCAATGGAATAAGATAGAAAGCCCAGAGATAAGCCCACGCACCTATGGTCAACTAATCTATGACAAAGGAGGCAAGGATATACAATGGAGAAAAGACAGTCTCTTCAATAAGTGGTTCTGGGAAAACTGGACAGCTACATATAAAAGAATGAAATTAGAACATTCCCTAACACCATACACAAAAATAAACTCAAAATGGATTAGAGACCTAAATGTAAGACCGGACACTTTAAAACTCTTAGAGGAAAACATAGAAAGAACACTCTTTGAAATAAATCACAACAAGATCTTTTTTGATCCACCTCCTAGAGTAATGGAAATAAAAAGAAAACTAAACAAATGGGACCTAATAAAACTTCAAAGCTTTTGCACCACAAAGGAAACTATAAACAAGATGAAAAGACACCCTCAGAATGGGAGAAAATATTTGCAAATGAATCAACAGACAAAGGATTAATCTCCAAAATATATAAACAGCTCATGCAGCTCAATATTAAGAAAACAAACAACCCAATCCAAAAACAGACAGAAGACCTAAATAGACATTTCTCCAAAGAAGACATACAGATGGCCAGGAAGCACATGAAAAGCTGTTCAACGTCAGTAATTATTAGAGAAATGAAAATCAAAGTTACAATGAGGTATCACCTCACCCCAGTTAGAATGGGAATCATCAGAAAATCTACAGACAACAAATGCTGGAGAGGGTGTGGAGAAAAGGGAACCCTCCTGCACTGTAGGTGAGAATGTAAATTGATACAGCCACTGTGGAGAACAGTATGGAGGTTCCTTAAAAAACTAAAAATAGGAATTACCATATGATCCAGCAATCCCACTACTGGGCATATACCCAGAGAAAACCATAATTCAAGGAGACACATGCACCCCAATGTTCATTGAAGCACTGTTTACAATAGCCAGGTCATGGAAGCAACCTAAATGCCCATCGACAGACAGATGGATAAAGAAGATGTGGTACATATATACAATGGAATATTACTCAGCCACAAAAAGGAAGGATATTGGGTCATTTGCTGAGACGTGGATGGATCTAGAGACTGTCATACAGAGTGAAGTAAATCAGAAAGAGAAAAACAAATATCATATATTAATGCATATATGTGGAACCTAGGAAAATGGTACAGATGAACCGGTTTGCAGGGCAGAAATTGAGACACAGATGTAGACAACAAATGTATGGACACCAAGGGGGGAAAGCAGCAGGCGGTTGGGGTGGGTGGTGTGATGAATTGGGCTATTGGGTTTGACATGTATACACTGATGTGTATAAAATTGATGAGTAATAAGAATCTGCTGTTCCAAAAAATAAATACAATAAAATTCAAAAATTAAAAAAAAGATTTTTTTTTCAAAGAAGATACACAGATGGCCAACAGGTACATGAAAAGGTGTTCAACATCATTAATTATTAGGGAAATGAAAATCAAAACCACAATGAGATATTACTTCTCACGTGTTGGACTAGCTATTATCAAAAAGGCAAGAAATAACAAGTTTGGAGAGGATGTAGAGAAAACAGAGCCCTTGTGCACTGTTGGTGGGACTGTAAATTGGTGCAGCCACTGCAGAAAACAGTATGGAGATTCCTCAAAAAATTAAGAATAGAACTACCATATGATCCAGTTTTCCCATTTCTGTGTATTTATCCAAAGAATACAAAAACACTAATTCAAAAACATATATGCACCCCTATGTTCATTGAAGCATTTTTTTTACAACAGCCAAGATATGTAAACAACCTAAGTTCCTATCAACAGATGGATGGAGAAAGAAGATTTTATATATATATATATATACATATATATATACACACACACACACACACACTATATATATATATATATATATATATATATATATATATACACACACACAATAGAATACTATTCAGCCTTAAAAAAGGAAGGAAATCTTGCCATTTGTGAAAACATGGATGGACCTAGAGGGTATTATGCTAAGTAAAATAACTCAGACCTAGAAAGACAAAAAGACAAATACTGTATGATTTCACTCATATGTGGAATATAATAAAAAAGCAAACAAAAAAACAAAATAAATGAACAAACCTAACCAAATCAAAACAAAAAGGTAGATACAGAGAACAGAGTAGTGGTTATCAGAAGGGAAGAGGTGGGGGAGGGGGAGGGCAGAATGGGCAAAAGAGGTCAATTGCAGTGATGATAGATTGAAACTAAACTTTTGGTGGTGAGCATGGTGTAGTGTATACAGAAGTAGAAACGTAATGTTGTACCCATGAAACCTATGTAATGTTATAAACCAATGTTACCTCAATTAAAAAAATACCTAGTCTGACTTAAGTATTCTTTTTCACTAACTGGTCTCCCAGTTTCCACAGAGCAGCAAGAGTGACCTTTGAAAAATGTAAGTCAGATCTTGTCACTTGTCTGCTGATCTGACCAATCCTGAGTCTTTGCAGTGGCTCGCAGTCCCCTGGGTGAGCCAGCCTCTGGCTACCTCTCTCCCTCTTCGCCTTCCATTCTCCCTCTGGCTCACCATCCCCAGCTCATTGGTCTTTCCTCTCCCAACTTGCCAGTGGCTTGCCTGCCTCAGGGCTTTTGAACATCCTGTTTCCTTTGTCTGGAATGCTCTTCCCCCCAGACCCACATATGACGGGCTCCTTCTTACAACTTATGTTTTAGCTCAAATGCCACCTCCTCAGAAAGACCTTCCTTGATGATGCTGTCCAGCAGGGCACGGCCTCTCCACCGTAGTCATCACCTGTAGCAGAGCTTCTCAGCCAGTGTGCCTCAGTATACTGGTGTGTTGCTAGTGGATGAAGGGGGTGCTCAACCCTAAGAAAGTCTGTGGTAGCCAGAGTCCAGGGCTGGTTGCCTTCAGCTATGCACAGCCTCGTGCCTGTCTTCCAGTATTCTGCAGATGCCATCAAGTTTTATGCATATCATCAAGTGAACACACTTGGGAATCACTCCTGGCATCACCCTGTATTATTTTTTTCAAAAGCATTTATGACTATCTGAAATTAACAAATTTGTTTATCTCACCTCCATTCACTAGAATGTAACAGACTTTATTCTGTTCATCCTTGTATATCCTGCAATGTCTAAAATAGCACCTGCTACATAATGCTATTTTATTTGTTAAAAGAATGAGCCCTCTTTATTGTTCAGAAAGCAGTGGCAAGGATAGGAAACTGGGTTAGGATTTGGGGTAAAATTCAAGCACTGAGTAGGTGAAATAATCCAACAGCTGTTGGCAGGATAATAAAATAAATCCTTAATTATTTTAAGCTGCTACTACAAGCCCAGAAATAGAGTAAGTGTAGTTATATAACATTATTCTCCAAAAGAACAAATTCATAGCGAAATCAGCTGATTTGAATATAAGCTAAGTACGAAGCTGTGGAAGGTTCTTCGAAAATCAGTATTTGTAAATTCATAATATTTATTTAATATTTAATATTAAAACCAAACTGCAGAAATTTACTGAGACAATAACTTTCATTTTGGGGAGAATGTAGGAAAATCATGCCACAAAAATAAGCTTCTCTTTTTATTGTGAGTTTCTGCTTCCCATCAATTTCAGCTCTAAGTCAGTAGATAGGTGAATGAAGGTCAAACCTTATAGCATACTGAGCAAAATTATGGCTATAATTTTGACAGCTAACTACTGATTTTCTCTTCTCTGAGAACAAGCACAGAGGTGCAAAAGGAGTCACTATTCTATCTAAAAGGTAAACCTGTGCTAACAGTAACACAAACAGGGTTTCACGGATGAATTTTATGTTTGGCCCACTACACAAATTTTATCATCAAAATGCATACAAAAAGATAATGTCACTTTGGTTTCTACAAGAAAAATCTGTGCAGCAGCTTTACCTTGGTCTCCATGGAAACTGGTAATATATTAAAAATGAAAAGTTAGAACACCTCTCCACTGGCTCTCCCTCTAGGAAGGAATCTCCAGTAACTAAAATACATTAATAGATGCAGCCTCCTGCTGGCCCCTGCCAGACCTCAGGTGACAGAGTTCTTTCCTTTCAAGCATAGGCTTCCATGAAGCAATTACCTTTCTTTTCACTCTTTCAGTCCAGTGAACAAGATAAGAGAAAATCAAAAGCAATCCATTGTATTCCAATGAGTGTGAGCTTAGGGCTTCTCTTCAGACACCCAGAACTGAGCTTCTCTGTCTCCTAGTTTTCTGTTAGGTTATAGTTCTTGATTTTCTTAGAACTGAAAGCAAACATCTTTTGGAAGGTTTTGTTTATAGTTTGGTCTGAGTCAAACTTGGCAGACTGAACTCTCTCTCAACGTTAGGTTTACTGTGGGGGGAAGGTAGTGAATTTCAACATCCCCCCTATCTTGAGCTTCATAGGCATCTTCTGTGACCAAAGAAGGAAGCAGCCCAGGGTAACAGAGTGACGGAATCTGCGTGGCCACTCGGTGGGTGCTAGCTCTGGGAACTTTGTTCCCTTCTCTGGCTGTGATTGGGAAACTTTGCAAGTGGTCCTCCCAAGAGAACACAAAGAAGAATGCTGAATATTGATCTTGCCCCCTCCAAAGAAATCCTCAAAGAGCCTCACCTCATGAACGCATTCAGGCTGGCATCTAATTTTCAGGAATGATAAGGACTCCATAGTAGGAATGGAGGGCTCTCACCATCATTCACAGTGGGTTTTCAAACCATGGAAGCCCGGCCCCTGATATTCAGACAGCACCTCATCCCCTTCCACCCAAACTCCTGCTTGGGTGGAAAGATGTAGATGAAGAGCAGCATCAGGTGGGGCTGCAGATGAACTGTGTTCTCTCTGCCCACAGCATAAACAGTAACACACAACAGAACAAGAAAAAAATGCCCTTGTCCCCGAGTCCTCCCATATCAACACACACACTGGTGCCGTACCACGCACCTGGGAAGCCGGCCCTGCAGGGACTCTAGCCCACAGACTCACTTGTGTTGCTTACTTGATGGGAAAAGAAACAAATCTGCTAATGGTGGTTTTCTGTGGAGAGGAGATAAGTGTCCTAATTAGGAAAGTTTTGAAAATGAGTGATTGAGGCATTATTTGATCTGATTTGGATATTGCTACAGTTTGAAGCCTGAACACATTAAGCAATAGTGAATTAGAGTAACAGGGTAGGCTAGGCAGAAATAAAGAAAATCCTTAATGCGTTTTCTATTGAAATTACCTCTAAATGGCTTCTTAGAAATAGGTCAAGGAAAAAATATATTTATATATTCACTCTCCATCCATCCTTTGTGTCCAGCTTGTTATCCAGAAAGTTTTAATTCTGTGGTTTATTACCATTAGAGCATTAACACAAACAACACTGATATATGTAGATAATGACTTTCAACATGACCGAAACATCTGGAAGTGTAGTGTGCTGGGAATCAGGCTGATTTCTTTGTGGGGATTCTTGTATCTGACTTCAAGTCTTGCTGAAAAATCAGCTCCTCTGTGAAGACTTTTAGGCTCTCCCACCTCCCACCATACATACCTCCCACAGCCTAACAGGTTAAAAAAAACCATTTAAAATAATTATTACTTTTTGTCCTTGCTTCTATTATTGTGGTGGTATAGTGCAGTAGAAAAGGCACAGGGATAAGGAGGCAAGCTGGCCTGCATGTAAAGACCAGCTCTCTGGCATACAAGCCACATGATTTCAGGGCAAGCTGTAACTCTTGCTTTCTTCCACTGTAAAGCAGGGATGATGGTTATACTGACTTGGAATTGTTATAAGATATGATATAATGAAATACAGAATGCGCATTATTCAAGAATAAATGTCCAAGATAATTATGCAGGCATTACTCACCTGCCCTATTGTAATAGCTTCCAATCCTTAGAATTTATGAATGTGTTACCTCACATGGCAAAAGGGATCTTGCAGATGTGATTTAAGTTGAGGATCTTGAAATGGGGAGATTATCCTGGATTATTTGGGTAGGTCTAATGTAATCACATGGTCCTTAAAAATGGAAGAGGGGGACAGAGGAAGGGTCAGAACCATGAGATGTGAGGATTCTACCCACCATTGCTGTCTCTGAAGATGGAGGAAGGGCATAGGGAGCTAAGAAATTCAAGTGGCCTCTAGAAGCCAGAAAAGGAAGAAAATGGATTGCCCCTAGACCTTTCCATAAAGAAATGCAGCACTGCTTACACCCTGATTTTAAGGCAGTGAGACCTGTGTTGATATTTTTACCAACAGAACTATAAGATAATGAATTCTTGTTGTCTCGAGCCACTAAGTTTTGGGTAACTTGTTATAGCAACAGTAGAAAACTAATACACTCACCTTTATATATTTTTCACCTGACAGCCGGAGGGCACTTTTGAAAACCTTGGATGGATCATGATACTTTTCTGCTCAAAACCCTCCAATGGCCTCAGACTCACTCTGAGTGCTCCCTCGCTCTGAGGGTCCTCAGGATCCTACAGTTTGTGGCCCTGTCGCCTCCCTGACCTTAGCTCTATAAATCTTCCCTCTCTTACTCTGGCTGTTCCTACAACATGGCAAGCCCTCTTCTCACCACAGGGCCTTTGCCTCCACTCAGGTTCCCTCTCCCTGAAATCCTCCAGCCTCAGAGTTGGTGTGATCTGGTGGGTAAGCACATGGGCTTGAGCCAGTTTGCCTGGGTTCCAGCCCCTCCTCTGCCACTTGCTAGATAGATACATAGATAGTGTTGGCAAGTTACTTAGCTTTTAGTTAAAAAGTAGTTTTAGTTTAGCGCTTCAGTTTCCTCATCTGCAAAATGAGGATATTCACAGCTCCTATGGCATGTGATTTTCATGAGGCTTTAGGACTGTACCTGCTTCAGCTAGACCCCTCAATAACTGTTTCAGTGCGTCTTTGTGGCTCAATGCCTTTTCCTCTGTCTTGGCTCAGCTTCCTGATTCCTATGATTCTCTGTCATTTGATTGTATTTTTCCTCCCTGCACTCATCACCACTTGACATGTATTTATTTGCTTATTCCCATCGTCTCCCTTACTAGACTGTAAGCTCCATGAGAGCAGGGACTTTCTTTTGTTCACTATTGAATCCTCAGCTCCTGGTACAGTGCATGGCTCCAGTAGGCTCCCAATATTTGTTTGAAAATGGATTTATTCCTGTCGGGAATACAGGAGTGAATCTGAGGTTGAAGCGTGAGACCTCTAAGACTTTTTTTTGTCTCCAAGGTTGAAGATGTTGCTCATGTTCACAGCCCTAAGTCCTGGTTGTTTATTTGATAGCTCAGGCAAAGTTTTGTCATAGGTACTTTCTCATGTCTTTTTAGCTGATGTCTTTCCCATAAGGGCCCTCCAATGGGGCGTCTTGGTTTTTCCATATTCCTACCTCTAGGAAACACATTTTACTTGCCTGAGTCCTTAGGTATCTACTTGGTGCCATGCAATAGTTGATATTCATGCCTTAATAAAACAATTTATATGCAGCGAGGGAGCACGAGGTCCTAATATAACTAAAAATGCCTATGACCCCAAATTACTTCTAAAGATAAAAAGTGTTGACCATGAGGCAGATAGGAGGGAACAGTTTTAAGGGAGACTCCTTAAAATCATGTCACATAAAGAATTGTCATTTATAACTCTTACAGTTGGGTTGTAATTTGTCAGTAGCACTGTAGAAACTGCTAAAAAAAAGGATGTGGCCTATTTGGAGATTTAAGTCCTACAGTGGTATAAGGTCATTTAGAGTAATCTTAAAGAATTTTCTGAATATTGATGGCATCTTGCTGCTACATGCAGACTTGTGCACACAGAAATAGAAGAGCAAGTATTTTTAATTATCTGATTATTCAGGCCATTGATTGAGCTTAAAAAATGAAATGAATGATGGTTTATTTGACTGAATTAAGAGAATCAGCTGGTTGACTTGTATACCAATCAGGGTTTAGGTGCAAGTAATAAACACTCCATGGCTTCTTTTTTCTTTTTTATTGTGGTAAAATATACATAACATAACATTTACCATTTTAACAGTCAACTGTACAATTTCAGTGACATTAAGTATATTCACATTTTTGTGCAACCATCACCACTATCCATTTCCAGAATTTGTTCATCATTTGAAATAGAAACTCTGTACCCATTAAAAAATAACTCCCCATTCATTTCAACCCGAAGGCCTCTCATAACCTTTCTTGTAGAGCAGGTCTAGTACTAACAGACTTAGCTTTCATTTGACTGAGAATGTCTTAATTTCTCCCTCATTTTGGAAGGACAGTTTTGCAGAGATGGACTTCTTGTTTAACAGTTTTCTTCTTTCAGCACTTTAAATATATCAATTTTGCTGCCTTCTGGTCTGAAAGGTTTCTGCTGAGAAATCCAGAGATAGTCTTACTGAGGATCCCTTGTGGGTGATGAGTCACACCACCATCAATTATTTCCCTAATCCCAAGTTCCTTTCTTCTACTCTCCATATTCAAACCAAATCTTCTGGGTTTATCTCTTTCATATTTGTTAAACGTATTCTTGCCTCTCTATCTTCATTGCCATGAACTTAGTTCATCTCTTGTTAGGATTACAATTCTGCTTCCTACCGTGTTTTTCTAAGTATGCTTTTGACTTTCCCTGGTACGTTCTCAGTGTTCCATAAATGTGATCTGAAACACTTATGGCCATGATGTTTAACTATTTAAAGTTGTTCGTTGGTTCCTCATGGCCTTTGGCAAAGTCCAGACTTCTGGCCATGACATTTAAGACTTCCTGCCTCAGTCTCTCTTTGCCCAATTTTCTCAGGCTTACTCCACCATTGGTGATTTCATGAGTGCTGTGGGTATCTTTTGTAACTACATGCCTGAAAAGTACTTTTTTTTCTTCATCTTTGCTTGGATGATTTCTACCCACCACTTAACACTTGGCCTAGGACACACTTCATCTGGAAGTATTATCTCATCATTTTCTCACCACCACAGATTAAATATTTTTCATGTTCTTAGGACATCTTGTATATATTTTTATCGTGCCACTTGGCACTCTGTATTGTACAATCTTTTGTTTTTCTAAGTGTTTTCCTGCTGTACAGTAGGGAATGGACATTTTTTACTTAGTTTCATGTTTTTAATGCCTAACAAAATGTAAGTTCTATAAATCCATGTGGAATGAATAAATGAATGAGTCACCACCATCCTTATTATAGGAAAGCATTTTTTAAAAACTGTCAGAATTCTTCTTATCTTTCTTTAGAGAAAATTTTTAAAGTTTCATTATTATTAATACTTTACGAATACCCAGTAGTGAATGGAAAGAGCTTGGCCAGTTTCTATGTCTTTCAAGAGAAAGAGATGGAATTAATGTACTACAAGTAGTATCTTTTCAGATTTTTTTTCAATGATGTAGCCCATTCCCATGTCTCATTTTAAACAATCCTCTCAGTTGCTATCATTTCTCAAGCAGCCATTTTTATTGTTTTCCATTTTTACATCACCTTCCCAGTCCCTATTACCAACTGGAGACTCTAAAACAGTTATTTTCCCCTCTACTAAGGGAAACCTCACTGTTGGTGCAGGACCATGTTCTTCCAGCACATAATTTGCTATCACATTGAATAACGTTTTATGAATATTTCCACAGGTCAACCTGCACCACTGATTTTCCTTATGACTGGTCTGTCTTTTGATTTTTGTTGTGAGGGCAGTTAATAACATAATGATTCTGGAGTTCAGCCCTGAATATTGCATTATCTCCTATAAAGGGGTCAGTTTAATCCATCAGAGCTGGAGAGTGATCAAAGAAAAGAGTGCTAAATCAAATTAGGTTAAGTGCACTGAGTGAGAGTCATGCAGCACCCCTACAAGCTGACCAGTCATTTCCACAGTTGTCATTTCCTTTGAAGAAAATAAAAATAAGATCCTAGAAAAGTGATACTGTTCAGATAAAGGGGAAAAGTAGCTTAGAATTTCCATGGGACTAACTGCCTGACTGTATTCCTTGGAAGATGTAGAAAACAGGCCACTGCAAAATTTATGCCACACCCTTCTCATTTTTTCCCACTGAGCTCCCTATACTTTAGCTAAGTCGGGCTGCTCATTCTTTCTCAGTCACATCCTGAGCATTCTCACTTTTATACTTCCATATGGTTGCCTTGGAAAACATCCATTAATGTTCTATTTCTCTGAGTCCTTCCCATTCTAAAATAGAGCTTCCTACATGGAAGTTCACTGTTTTTCCATGCAATGATCTCTTCTTGTTTCTATGAGTACAAAGCAGTTTCTTCAATCCTCTCTTCATTATCTACTTTATGTGGAGATTATTTTTTGTATGTTATGCACCTTGTGTCTAGTACCTTGTGTCTAGTAGGTGCTCAGTAAGAGATTGTGGCATGAATGCCGCAAATGTGCATGGTTCCAGCAGCTGTGAGAGCAGCGAAGGAGGCACTCCTCGGTTGTGGGAGAAACAGAGAGCTGGGACCACGGGGATGCATACGAGCATGAGTGATGTTGGGACTGAGGCAGCGGTTCCACAACTAACACATGGAAGAAAAGGTGCTGAGCCAAAGGTGCATTAGAAATGTCAGAGCTTTGACATATTCCTGCCCTTTGGGAGGGAGGGAAAGATGTGAGAAAGAGAGCCAAAGCCAGATGCCTATGTCCTACTCCATTATGTCCTGTTATCTCTTGATGGGAGTTATTCTAGGAAGAAAAAGAATGTGACCCTGAGTCTCAAGGAGGATGAAGAAGCCCAGCAGGATGGAGACTTTTACATTTGTGACGTTGAACACAATGACAAAAATGACCTAAGCTTTTTTATAAGGAACATTTAAATTATTTTGGCACCCCCCCCACCAGGGGTCCACTTGTATTTGGAGAGGGGGCTCAGGTAAAAATAATGTGAGCCATATGCACTCGACTCTCTCCAGGGGCTCAGGGTCTGTGTAACATTTGCTGTTGCTGATGGAAGTTTGATTTGCAAAATCCACTTTCAGCTCCAGTTCCAGTCTTGGGCTCTGGGGTCCAGGGCTGTTTTTCATATCTCAATAATCCTAAAGGAACTTTCATGTTTACCCTTGTCAGACTGCTCAGGCTAACGAAAATATCAGGTGTTTTTTCCTTTAAGTTGGAATTAGATCCATTTAAGGTAGGAACACTCTTATGTTAATTTGAACTTGATCGGTAAAATGTGAGCTAATCTTAAAAATACAATTTCTTTGCTAGATAAGCTCTTTCAAACATGGGTTTTCCATGCTATTGGGACAAAGACTTCAGAGTATTTTCTCTCTTTTGCTCTGTGAGGAGATGGAGGAATACTTTAATTCCCAGCTCTGAAGTATTCTGTATTCCCGTGTGTTGTTACTGTTGAGACACATCTGACCTTCTCTGCTGTTCTCTCATTTTGCCCATCTTCTGCATGCTTAAATAGCTAATTAGCATCAAATTACTTTATTAGGTGCAAGTTTGCCAACAATTTTAGGCTTTTTATAATCTGCTAAAATCATTCATCTAAAGAGACTCTTTCTTATTCTGAAAATTTAAAATACTTCAGAAAGCAATACAATAATCAAAATGTGAAAACTTTTGTAATATGATATTTTCATCACTGCATATATATATATAAGACTATGTTGCTACATTTATTGTTTCTTTTTAGCATTTTAATTCAAATGATGAGGTGGAAAAGAACAAGTCCAGGGAAGAATTGTCATACACAATCCCACAACACTAACATAAAATATTTTCATTTTTGTGTCTTATTCTTTAGGCCTTGTTCATATGCTTTGTAAGTATTTTTTTTGGTACTGTTGAAGGCATTGTATATATGCCATTTTGTTTTTTGTAATTTTTAACTAAAAGCCACATAGTGTCAAAATAATAGTCTACCTAAAACAAAAAGGGTAAGAAGTCAAGAGAACAGCAATAAAAAATGGCATGCTGAGAATTTGGGAGGGTGCTGATAGCAGAAAAAAACAGGGAAGAGAGTAGAGGGAGTCAATACTTATGAATTTTTTGGATGATTTTTAGTTTTTAAGTAACATTTGGTGTATATTTGACAATATAAAAGTATAGATGTAAGCCATAAAGCATAAAAGTACAATGATGACACCACCTAAGTTAGATTTTGATCAAATATTCATTCAGTCCATCCATGTACTCCACTCTGATCCCATCCTACTGCCTACGTCACAAAGAAAATTACTCTCCTGAATTTTGTGTTAAATGTTTCCTTGTTTTTAATCCTATATCAGAAGTGGAGATACTGAGTCATATAGCTTCAGGCATATAACTTAAAGTTATAAAGCTAAAACCATGTAGAATCCAAGACAGAATATAACTTCAAGATCTAAGGAAAAATTATCAAAGAAAATATAAAATAATATAAACAAAAATAAAATACAAAGAAAGTAACAAAAAGGCATTAGAAATATAAAAGAAATGAAAACTATAAAATGAAAACCAAAACTAAATGTAGGGCTTCCCTGGTGGCGCAGTGATTGAGAGTCTGCCTGCCGATGCAGGGGACATGGGTTTGTGCCCCGGTCCGGGAAGATCTCACATGTCGTGGAGCATGGCCGCTGATAACCATGGCCGCTGAGCCTGCGCGTCCAGAGCCTGTGCTCCGCAACGGGAGAGGCCACAACAGTGAGAGGCCTGCGTACCGCAAAAACAAACAAACAAACAAACAAAACCCTAAATGTATCTGTTTTAACAGCAGAAAGGAGTGAACTTACCTGTTGAGAGAAAAAGTCTCTTAGAATGGATTTAAAAATACACATATAGCAATATGCTGTCTAAAAGAGACAAAGCTAAAAGGGAGTGACTCAAAAACTTTGAAAACAATGAACAAAAGTTTGCCAGATAAATACGAAGTAAAGATATTAAACAGTCAGGAAGGTCATTGAAAGTGAGGGTTTTAATCCTCAATGAGGCTATTAAAATAATGAAATTCTAAGAACCAAATAAAAGTTTTGAAATACAAAAAGGAAATATCTTTGGAAATATATGTAAAAATTGATAGTAGCATAATAGTTGTGGCAGATGTTAATATACCCCTCAGTCCTTGATAAACATGTAGACAAAAGAAAATACAGGATACGAATGGTACAATTATTGATACTGATTTTTAAAGATATATATCAATCCTTGTATGTTGCAAACAGAAAATACACATTCTTTTCTACCACTCATTAAATTTTTACAAACATTGACCATATATTAGATAAAACTAGTTCATAATTTCCTCAAAGTAAAAATAATATAGGCTATACACCTTTAATGTAATTAATTGAAATTAGAAATAACAAAAATAGAATTCACATTTCTAATCAAAAACTTAAACAAACTTTTCTAAATAACTCTTGGATCAAAGAAAAAAATAAAAATTGTGATTTCAAAAGTGCTAGAAAATAATGGTAACAAGAATACTGAATAGCAAAACCTATAGATATGACCAAAGGTATAATCAGAAAAAAATACAGAGTCCTGAACATTTTCTTTTTAAAAAAAAGAAAAAGTGGAATTCAATTAATTAAGCACTCAATTCACAAATTTGGAAAAAAGACTGATGCCAAAAACTTGGCCTCTGTGCACGCACTGGTGCCAAATCAAATCTCAGAGACAGAGTTTTGGGTGAAGTAGAAAAGAATAGCTTTATTGCTAGTCATGGAAATCGGGACACAGTGGGCTCCTACCTTTGAAAACTGTGTGTCCCACCCAACCTAGGAGGATTCAGTGAGGAGTTCATATAGCAATGGTTCAAGGGTGGGGTTGCTAACAAGAGGGTGTGCGCAGGGTCTGTGCTCCTTTAATCTGGCCTCAGGTGGTCTCCTGATCTTGATGAGCTTCTCTGGTTCCTTTAATCTGGAGTGAAGAATATGAATACCTTTCATTCATAGGGGGATTTTTAGTTCTATGAAGAGTTCAAATTTTTTTTTTTTTGTAGGAAGAGTGCAAGGGCTGCAACTGACAAGGCCCCCTGGTCCACCTCCCATACCAGGGGTGGTGGAGGACCCGGGCATGGATGCTGTTGGTGGCATGCACGTGCCGCCGCCCTTCCAGTCCTGCTCGCTCCCTGGGAAAGGGGCCAGAGGGGCTGCCCTGTGATGCCCCTCCCCCTCTCAGTCTGCAACGACCTCCCCACTTTCCCCGACCCAGCCTGTGCAAAGATATTGTTATGTGTATCCCTTCAGGCGGAACCAGAACCCTGCCCCAAGGCTGCACTATTGTTTCTCTTCCCTTGTTTCTGCATCCCCTCCCTTCCCTGATTAGCAACTATTTGAATCTGTCCTTTGGGACTCAGGGAAGGTCTTGGAGGCTGGAGTCTATTCCTTACAAACAAGAAATGGGGGACACAGAAAGGCTTCCATGCCCAGGAGCCCCACAGGGTCCGGCTTGGTTTCAAGATTATGTTTACTTTACATAAGTAAAGTAAAAGGAATAAAATAATTTAGATAAATGCAGAAATTAATGAATTAAAAAACAAAGAGACAAGTTCACAGATTTGAGAAATAATCCTAAGAGCAAAAAAAGAGAGAAAACACAAATATACAAAATAGGAATCAGAGAAAAAAATATTGTAGTTATAAAAAAAGAAATAATAATTATAAGAAATATTCTGCTAATAAATTTGGAACTGAATGAGGAGGAAGATTTTTGAGGACACTAGAAATAAGCAAAATTGACTCAAGAATAAATTAAATATGTCAGGGGTCCCCAAGACCAGATTTAGACTGATGATTTGTTGGAAAGAGTCACAGAACTTAGAAAAGCTGTTTATTACAGTGAAAGCGCAGGTTAAAATCAGTAAAGGAAAAAGGATTTCTCATGGAGCCCATGATAACTCATTCAAAAGTTTGTCCTCTCCCAGCAGAGTCACAAACACAAAGCAACATTGTGTGGAAATAAGCTGAGTGTTGCCAACCATGGAAGCTCACTTGAGCCTAGATGTCCAAGGTTTCATGAAGGCTCAGTCACATAGGCCTGAATTGCCTGTGGGACTGACTTTTGCTACTTAGTTTCCAGCTCCTTGAGAGCTCAAATGGATACAGCATGGCCCAGGGCCCCAGGTGAACAAAAATAGGCATTCACCTTAAATCACATTGTTAGCATAAATTGTCTGGCTTGGCCTGAAGATTCAGACATGCAGAGACACTCTTTTCAGGCAGGGTATCTAAAGGACTTAGAGGTTATCTCTGGTGAGCTGGTCAAGGGCTATTGCTAAAGACCTTTGGAATATGAAGGTTTTGGATAACCTAGGACTGCCAAGTTAACCCTTTACTGCACACAAAATAAACCAATTATTGTGAAAAAGATTTTGAAAGTTGTTAATATCTACCATTTCAAAAAGCACTAGGCTTCTAAAGCTTCATAATTAAGTTCCTTCCAACTTTAGAGTATATAATCGCAGTGTGATTCAACCCTTTCTGGAGTCTATAGGAAGAAAGAAATCCTCTTTATTAATATAATTTCAGCATAAAAACATACTACCAAGAACAAATGATGGTTCAGAAAAGAAAGTTACAGATGAATCACACTTTTGGATATTGATGCAAAAATTCTAAACGAAATGTAAACCAGTAGAATCCAGGAATACGTTAAAAGAATAACATACTGTCACCACATGTAGTTCATTCCAAGAATGGAAGTATGGTTCAATACATAGAAATAAATCACTATACTTCACGTATTAATAGTTCAGTGGAGAAAAGAAACTATATTATCCAACAGTTAGCAGAATAATATTTAAGTTCATCATCTAGTTCTGATTTTAAAATAAAGTAAAATAAGAAAGTATTTCCTCACTTCAATTAAAAACATACATCTCAAATTGTTAGACAAGGCCAACCACTATCTGACTTTTATTTAGCTACTAATTCTAGAAGTACTGGCCACTATTATTAGATGAAAGAAATAAAAGTTGAGAAAGAATTTTAAAATTATTATTTGCAGATGACATGACTATATACCAGGAAGAACTAAACCAACTAGAACTTTAGTATAAACTATAAAGGAGCTCAATAATGTGACTGGTTAAAAATTGGATACAAAATGTCAACAGTTTTCTAGTTTTTAGCAACAAAACTAGTTCAAAATTTAAGAAATGACTCCACCTAAAGTAATTCATAAAATATCTGTGAATAAATTTAAATGAGATATATATGAAGAAAACAATAAAACTCCTTCCAGGGATATAAACAAAGATTTAAATAAATGGAGAGACATATCTTCTACTATTTGGAGAAGATTCAATATTTTCATGGTGCATCTTCTCCAAAAATTAATCTAATAAACTTTGATAAATCTCATGCAATCCTAATATAAACTCTAATAGTATTTCTTTTGCTACTCTAAAAAATGATTGAAACATTCATCCTGAAAAATAAATATGTAATAACAGCTATGAAAATTAAAACCAAAAATGTCAGAATGTTACTATTTGAAAAGAAATTAAGTAGTATCTTTCATAATTCTCTTAATGCCATAATATTTAAGAAAAAGGTACTAGTGAAGTCCAGACAGATCTAAGGGATATGTGTCTGGAAAAGATAAAGTACAAAAAGTTATTTTCCATTAACTCCCTGTTCTCTCTTATGCCTGCTTTGAGTCCCAACATGGGTTGCAAATGGCAGCAGCCAATCCCAGGCTCTCCCTGCTGCCTTTGGTGTGGTCTATTGACCAGCTCACTTCCCTGCCACCTTCTCCTTTCATAGGAGGAACTGGAGAATCTATTGTATCATAAGCTTAGATTAGCCAATGAATATGAGACCATTTGTAGTGACATCCTTTTAGTTCCACAGATTATGAAACCAAACCAAAGTAGCAGGTAGAATTATAAGAACAGAGACTTGATGTGAATGTCACCCAGAGAACAGCCTCTGATATCCTTTTTTTTTTTTTTTTTTTGTACTCTGGGGAATTCCAATCCTCTTATGACTGTGCAGAATTAGTAAATCACATCTGATCTGCAAACCAGAAGGAATCTTTTTTGAGATGGATACCGTATTCCTATGTAATAAGTGTTTTTTTATTTTAAAGTAATAAACCTACTTTTGTTTAACTTACACGTGGCTAGAATTGTTGCTGTCATCTTTAGAAAATCATTGAAAGGAAAAATAAACCTAGTTTTAGGGCTTTGAACTGATGCTGTAATGGGATAAGACTCTTGAGAAACTTGGCAGGAGGTGACTATATTTTGTATTTGTTAGGAAGATAAATCACTGGACCAGAGGGTAGGCTATGGCAGGCAGAATTTTACTCTGGCCCTCCAAACTCCCACCCCTTGGTGTGCCACAGTCTCTATAGTTTTCTTGCCTTGAGTGTAGGTGGAGCTAGAGAATGTAATGGGAAATTACTCCCATGATTAGGTTACTAATCAGTTGATGGAGTTAATGAAAAAGGCAGATTATCCTTACTGGGCCTGACCTAACCAGGTGAATCCTTATAAGGCATGGTACTGGGCATCTTCTGAAGTCAGAGAGAGTCAAAGTAGTAGGAACATTCTCTTGCTGGTCTTGACGAGACAAGTTCCTATGAGTCCTACAACCAAAATGAACTGAATTCTACCATCAGTCTGAATGAGCTTGGAAAGGACCCCAAGGTCCAGTAAGAACACAGCCTGACCAACCCTTAGAAACAAGATTGCAGCCTTGTGATGCCTGAGCGGAGAAGCTGGTTGAGTGCCGCTGGGACTTCTGACCTATGGAACTGTGAGATAATCAGTGAGAGCTGTTTTAAGCTGCTGTTTGTGTTAATTTGCTACATAACAGTAGAAAACGAAATACACAGCCTTCTAGTGGAAGAATCTTGGGAAATGGCAGGGGTTTTGTTTGCTTTGTTTTGTTCCTTTTAAAACAGTAAACATAGTTTTATTTTTTTGTGTGTCCCTGTCTGTGTTCTCTTTCCTCTTCCCCCACCCTTCTTTCTCTTCCTTTCTTCCACCTTCTCTTCCTCCCTCTATAAATCTTCCTTTGAAGTTTCTCTTCCTAGTAAGACTTGATCTCTGCTTCTGTTGTGATATATTTCTGTATTATAGCCATGTGCATTTGTAATCAGTGGAGTTGAAAGGGTCATAGAGATGTCATAAAGAGCTCCACCATTAGTAAGCCCAGTGGACTTGAGCAATTTACATAACTCATTTGCAAATGAGAAGATGTCTGAAGGTTCCTACTTGCACAAAGGTTCAACAATTCTATGAACTGCCCATATCTGTGTTCAAAATTGTAGATAATTGTGTTACTGTTTTTGGGGTGTTTTGAAGGGTAACATAAATGGCTACAGTCAATAATTTATCTTGAACAGCTGTCTCCCCTGGAACAGGCTCATGATGTTCCTAAATCACCACAGCCTCATTAGAGAGTTTCACGTAGGTTGTAAGGATTGGGCTTTCATCCCAGGCAAGCTCTGATTTATCTTTCCTATAATATCACTTCAATTTCCTTACCAACAATATAGAAGAAATCTAAAAGAATAGATGCCAAAAAATGAGCAAGAATTCAGTCTTAGAGTGATCCTCCCTTCTGATGATCTCCTTTTAGGAGGTTAGAATTAGCCTCTATAAATTCCACCTATATGTAATCAGCATTACTCTTCTAAGTACTGGGGATTAAAAGATGAATAAATCAGACCTTGAAGTAGCTCACATTCTTTTGGTCAAGTTTGTGTATGACCGTATGACCATGAACAACCGTAAGCAAATCAGATCTTAAAATCATAACAGGAATATAATCAATGTATCATAGGGGTTCAGAAGAGGCAGATTTTAGGGTTGAGAATTTACAGTATTCTTAAACCCCTCCCCACCTTGTGGATATTGAACTGAGAGTTGTTGGAGGAGGGGAGAGAATTTTTGGACACAGCTGTTAGGTTAAGTCACCATCCCTTAGCTACAAGGAAAGTTGAAGTTGGCGCTTCTTCAAGTTGTGTACCTGACACACAAGCAGTTTGAGGGGTAGTGAACATGTGTCTGATTCACCCTGAGAAGTCTAAATACAACCTGCATTACTGATTAGTTGAGGCAAAGTGTTATTAATAGGCCAGACACATCGTACAAGGATGCAGCATGACGTTATCTGATATCGATCATTACATGGGACTCCCTGGAGGGGCCTGGTCTCAGCAGGAAAATGTGGAGATTCTGGATATTTGAGGGTAGAGAAGTGGTTCCCAGTTTTTCTGGTCTCAGTATCTCTTTACACCTTTAAAAATAATTGTGGACCTTGAGGAGGTTTTGTTTATATGGTGTATAGCTATCAATTCTTATTAGAAATTAAACCTGAAAAAAATTAAAATGTTCATTTATAAATTCATTAAAAAAAGCAGCAATATTATATATTAACATAAATAACATTTTTATATGAAAATAACAAGCTTTCAAAAATAAAAAAAATAATTCAGAGCTGTTTTACATTTTTGCAAATCCCTTTAATGTCTGATTTAAGCTGGATTCTGCTTCTGCATTCAACCTGTTGTTGTTCTGCATTCAATGTGCTGTTTTGGTTGAAGTATGGAAAAAAGTTCAACCTTATATAGGTATGTACTAGTTGGAAAAGGGAGGAATATTTGAATAGCCTTTTCAGATAATTATGAATACATCCTATATAACCTCTTTAAAACACATTGTACACTTGTGAGAGAAAGAAAGTGAAAAAGTTAAACCACATCTTAGTATCATGATGAGAATGCTTTTAACCTTGCAGCCTCCCTGAAAGGGTCTCAAGAATCCTCAGGGATCCCTGGACCCGACGTGAGAAGAGCTGTGCTCAAGGAAGGAGTAACCAACCAGCCAGAGCAGCACCACACTTGTCTCCATGGAGAGGCTCTGGGTGACGATGGAGGTCTCTGATAGACACATGGATGAAGTCCCAGAAAATACCATATAGGTAAGAACTTTTCTGTTCCCCTTATCTTTTCTCTGTTGGAAATACAGGTAATCAATGTGGAGGAGGAAGGATGGTAAAAGGGGAAAGAGAAGCACCCAAGCAGACATCCTTCCCCCAGTGGCAGCCTTCCTGCTTGCAGCAGTCCTGAGGTGGGGAAGAAAGCCTGGTTTTAAGACTGACCCTTTTAGCGCTTGCTTCCCTGGTGGTGCAGTGGTTGAGTCCGCCTGCCGATGCAGGGGACACGGATTTGTTCCCTGGTCCGGGAAGATCCCACATGCCGCGGAGCGGCTAGGCCTGTGAGCCATGGCCACTGAGTCTGCGCGTCCGGAGGCTGTGCTCTGCAACGGGAGAGGTCACAAGAGTAAGAGGCCCGTGTGCCGCAAAAAGAAAAAAAAAAAAAAAAAAAAAAATATATATATGTATATGAAGATTGACCCTTTTAATCTAGCATTTTCCAGAGGATCTTTTGTTGCCTAAAGCGATCAGATAAGAAATGATGACTGCCTGAATTTTCTTTCAAGGATGGAGAAGAAAAAGAGCTCCGTAGAATAAATGTAAAGGCATAGTGAGTGGAAATGAAAATAAATTTGCCTGATCAGCATTTTGGTTAAATACCTTTTAAACAAATAATTGCACAAGGAATGTGTATCCCTGACCAGTATTTTGGTTAAATACCTTTTAAACAAATAATTCCACAAGGAATGTGTAATCCCTGTGAAAGAAAATCACAGGTGTTTTAGAGGTAAATAATACTGGCCCCAATCTAGTCTTGGGAAGAGGATCTTTATTGGAGACCACATTGAAAACATGGAATTGGAGTCAGATTGGAGCAGGGTTTGGCTGCCAGTTTGGGCCACTTGTGCTCAGCTTGCTGGGCAGTAAGGGGCAACTAGAGCCACTTGAGAGGAATCTGCTTTTTTTTTTTTTTTGGCCATGAGGCATGCGAGATCTTAGCTCCCCAACCAGGGATCAAACCTGTGCCCCCTGCAGTGGAAGCACGGAGTCTTAACCACTGGATCGCCAGGGAAGTTCCAAGAGAGGAATCTGCTCTAGACAGAGTTGCTTTTCTCCTTTCCATGGAGAGTAGAAGCCATTCATAACCAAGAGAGTCTAACAGGCAGCATGTTTAAAAGCTTTTATCTTTTTCTCCAGAAGTATTTCCGAGACTTTCAAGCATATATAAAATTTGTCTTTCTTCCCTCCTTTCAGGTATTGGGGCTTACTCTCTCCAATTCTGCTCACAGCAAACCTGGCAGGATATGAAAAATGCTGTCAGGAGGAAAATCGACTGTGTGTTGAGTTACACCCTAGGGAAGGCAGACTCTAATCACCTTGGCAGATTGCTTCCTTTCCCTTTTCATTCTCTCTGAATCCACCCTCTCCTCCCCTAGTCCTTGTCCCTGCTTTCTGCTCCCTAGCCCACCCTTTGTTTACCTGCCTTAGCCCAGGAGGTGGAAGGCATGGCAGCCTCATCAGAGCTGCTTCAGGGATCATCAGATCAGAGAAAACAAACAGGCCCAGAGCCAGGCAAGTTAGAGGCTTGTGAGGAAGTCAGGTCATGGTGTGTACTTGCTTCTCCCCATGCCACCCTTAAGGAAGAGATACTCCCTGGTTATGACCGTAAGACTGGTCATCTGACTGATGGGGATAAACTCATCCTGGCTCATTTGCAGAGAAGGGCTCACGTGGAAAGTGCTGCAGCTGAAAATCACCTGAAGAGCTCAGCTTCTGAGGCAGACAAAGCTTCCTTCTTAAACCAGTTTTGTAAAGGATGGGTGGGCAGGAAGGTTTACTAACGGCTGTTACCTTACGCCAGGCATTATATAGAAATCATCTCATTTAGGCCTAAGGAAACTCTAGGAGCTAGATTTTCTTATCCCCATAAGGCAGATAAAAAAAGCAAGGTGCTGAGAGATTGAATGACCTGCCAAACCCACACCACTAGTAAATGATAGAGCTGCAGATTCAATAGAGATAATTTTGGTGCCAGTGGTTGTTCTTATACTGCCCAAATGCACAGTATTTCCCACTGCTTGTTGTCAGTCATTTTATTGTTCTTATTAAGAAGGAACTGCTTAAAGAACAAGAAGATCAGGTCAAGGTTTTCTTAAAGTTTATTATTCTGCTGTTGTTGGGGATATTGCTCTTCATGATTGTTTTAAAATTTGGCAGGTAGTAGAGGAAGAAAAGCTGGGGATGATTATTTTTATAAATTGATTCTGAAAATTATTTTTTCCTTTTAGGAACAAGAGACATCTATGTGTAGAAAAATGAATTTTTTCTCCTTTACTTTTCTCCTTCCCTCCCCCTCCCTTGCTCTCTTTCTTTCTCTTTCTTTCTCTTTCTTCTTTCCTTCTTCCTTCCTTCCTTTCTTTCTTTCTTTTCAGATTTCTCTAAAAATATTTTTGTATTAACTTTGAAAAACTACAGGAAAGTAGGAATAATAATATAATGAATATCCATGTATCTAAAAATTCTTCTTTCTCAATTAAAAAAAAGTTATCTCTAAAAATACTTTTCCCATGCCCTTTCCCTCCTGCTCCCAAAAGGGAGAAATCATCTTCTAACTATAGCTTTGAATAAAGATCTGATTTTAGCTCCTTCATGGTAGACACTTAGTTTCTAGTAAGATGGCTTTTCCTAAAGTTTTGAGCTCTCTTTTTTCTATCTACTTACAGCCCCTTCATTGTGAAACAGGAAAGTTCCTTGGTAGCCATCTTCATAGGGATGTTTCTAGAATTAATGCACTGAGAGAGATGACATTTTGAGCTTCCTTAGAAAAAAAATTAATGTGCAGCCTATTTCTCCTGCTTCAATGTATTTTTAGAAAAAGAGGCTGTCTTATCATTCTCTTACACATACACTCACTAACAGACACCACTCCAGGATTTATTGAAGGATAGAAACTGGAGCATAATTTCTAATTGAATAATGATAATAAGAAAAGATTCAGGGTCATTCTAAAACATGAACATATGAAGAATAATTAACTGATAATAAAAATGATAAAGCCAAGCTAGTTCTTCACTTATCAATCAGCAAGCAAATACAAAGCACTATAACGTTATTTCTTTTATTAACATGCATTTGCCCATTTATTTTTGGCTTTGTAGCTAAATTTTAATTATTTTATATGATGCTACAAAATAACAAGAGCAAAAGTGTCCTAGCTCTACCTTTATTAACTGTGTGACCCTGAGCCAGCAATTTCCCTTTTGTAAGCCTCATTCTCCTCATGTGCATTATGGAGATAATGAGGGTACTCACTTCATCAGACATTGTGAGGATCAAATGAAATCATTCATGCACAGAACCTGGTTCCTAACACATGCTCAGTGAATGGCCACCACTGCTTCTATGCTGATTACAATAGTTTTAGCAGTTGTTTGGAATGACAATTACATCACTCCCAGAAATCCACTGAATGAATTGTGCTTTCTATCCCTGTAACTCTGGAGTATACAGGGTGAGAGGTCCTGGTCCCCAAAGGGGCATACTTTTGCCAAGGGCCGCAGGAAGATTCCCATTGAATTATAAAGTATGGCTGCCACCTGAGGAGTTTAGGCAACTTGTGTCATGGGCAGGAAAGAAGAGGTGTCATTGCCTTCTCCCTGAGCATCCAGAGGAGGTAAACCTGCTGTTGTATAAAGGGGATAGGGAGGAATATGTATGGAACCCAGATGATCCATTTGGGTGCTTCTTGGTACTCTGTTTTACAATTGTGATTATAAATGGACAGACAACAATGCTCAGAAACCTCAGCCTGAGAATTCTTTTTTTTTTCCACAACGAGATTCTTTTTCATTATTTTAGAGAGAAAGTAGGGGGAAAGTCACAAACATTAATAATCCATGTTGCCAAGCTTCTGAGGAGTAAAAATTTCCCAGCTAAGAGGAATATCTCCCTCAGTTTCTGTTTTATTAATATGAATAAAAAACATCTGCTTCTTCCCCAGAAAGTCCTATACTCAGAAAGAAATGACCCAAGTCTTGGAGAACAACCAGTTCAAGTGGAGGGGCTGAAGCTTCCAAACACAGCCACTGTTTTCTGTCGTGCATCTTCATTTCAGTGGTGACATGGCCGCTGCCCAGGGAACCTGTGGCAGGAAGCCCAGGGTGAAGCAACAGCAGATGTTTGTGTGGTGACAGTGGCTCACAGCCCCCAGACCCAAAACTCTGAATGATAGGCTTCTGCCTTCAATGACTGCTATGTAAGATCAGAAGAGATGAAGCTAATGGTGGTGGTAATCTAAAACAGATGGTGAAGGAGGGAGATGATGAGTATCAATTGCAGCCTGAAATCAACTGCATTGGAGTGGAAATAATTCTTCCTACTAACTAATCTTCTTCTTCTAAGTGTCCCCCGAGGAAGAGAGGCCCACTGGAAACTGAGAGGAGATGCTCCTTGATTGTATAAGGAGAAGTGGATCCAAATAGCACCAAAGGCGGACTCTGATAGACACAGAGATGTGCTGCCTATGTCTCCCTTCAAGGTAGGACTTGTTGTGGGGGTGACCAGAAGGCAGCCTCCAGGTGTCTGCTCATTTCAGGGGCTGCCTCAGCATCTGGCTCCAGGGCTCATGACTTCAAGGAGTTTCTGGATGGGCATCACAATTGGATTTCTCCCTGCACAGTCCTGGTTCTTCTCCCTTCCATTCACAGGTGTTGATTCCTTGTGAACATTTTGCACCCAAACTCTTTGTAGCATTTGCTTCTAGATAACTAGACCTATGACAGCTCCTGTTTTAGTTTGGAGCCATGATACTGGCTAATTCCATATACCACCCACCCTCCATTCTTGTTCTGTCCTTTCTAATTTCATTGTATATGATTATATTTCTTACTCATAATCAAGGCTAATTTTTTCTCCTATATCTCTTAGTGCTATTTGTAAGAATCCTATGCAAGGATTCATATATGTATTATAAGTTAAGAAATAGAAATCAATTCTGGCCAAGTAAAGGAAAAGGGAGAGAAAAAGAGAGGAAAATTTGAAAGACTCTGGTACAGCCCACACAATCCAAGGCAAAGATTATCAAGCTGGATCCAGAGAAGGAATGGTCCTGTGAGAGCTTCAGGGTGTTTGTTTAGGAGTAAGAGTTCATAGACCTCTCCCCCGCTCCCAGAGTACTGTCATCAGTACAATTTCCAGCATGATGATTCTTCATTCTAAGTTTCAGATTCACAAGAAAGGTAATATGATTGACCAACCTGTGTCTGCTTCAGATGAGGGAAGACAGGGGAAGCTGTTGGAGGTCCGCAGCTGAGGGGCTGCCCCCATAGAAGAGGAAATCACTGGGGCAACCTTTCCAAGAGCCATTTATTGCTTTTAGTGACAAATCAGCCAGTAGAGAAGATGAGTTTCAATAACTCACTTGGTTGTCAGAACTTTGTTAGCAGAGGTGGAAAAATTATAGGAAGCCTAGCTTGTGTTTCAGTGTTTCTCCTCTATTGAGGCTCTGCCCGCCTCTCTCTTCTCTTCTTGGTTTTGGTAAACTGGGCCACAGTCCTCTGGCTCTTTGGATGCCTAGAGACATTGACTTACTCGGTGACTTCGTGACCACTCATTGTGGAGAACTGGGTTTTCTTCCCCTATCCCTGGGAGGCCAGGCTCTGTCGCATCAGTGAGTGAAGGGCATCTACAGCCATGGGCATCCCCTCCTTAGAGCTCACTGCAGACGTGATTCTGAGAACCTCCAGTCTTCTGTATCAGGTAACTTTGATGGTGGGAAGAACTTTTTCCAGAGGGATCTCTGTGGTTTCAGGAATAATTGCATTTCTGAAGAGAAATTTATGAACTGTGTGTTGTTATAAAACCAAAGCAGGTAACCACAACATATTTCTCTTTTGCCTTAGTGGTTAGAAATATTAGATCCATAATTATTTCCCAAGTGTAGAAATTGGTTCAGCTATGCATTTGCTAACACCAGCTCTTTCCTTTCTCTTCCATGGACTCCTTTTTGCGTTATGTCTAAATGTCCTATTGTGCCTTTGCACTACGTTCAAAAGTGTGAGCTGGCCCAGGTCCTTCTGGAAGCACACAGTATATAAATCTTTAAATAAATAAAGATAAGCCATTTTTCCTCCTCCTACCTCCAAAATAGAAAATAGCCATAATGGCTTATTTCAGAGATAAGGAAACTGAAATATTTTGATGAAAGAGAAGTGACCAAATTGAAGATAACTGCTAGGCCTTCCACAGAATGAGATCAACGTTTATAGATAGCACACAGGCTCTTGACACCAAGAAGGAAAGTTTCAAAACACACAGCCTTTGCCAGAGTTGCCTCTGGAACAAAGAGGAGCTACCATTTTTACCTGACATAAAGGGGTGCCCATGTCTCCTCTCTGTTTTTTTAAATCAGTTGAGCAAAAGGTTTGTTGGTGTATTCACCTCATTGTGTTTGACAGTTAAATCCCTGAAAAGGGGATATTTTTTGGCTAACTATCCACTTTGGCAGAAATTGGTGTTGTATCAATATGTAAATTTTTTTCTGGTAAAAGATTTTCTTTTTTAGACATATAATTTTCAAAGGAAATGTTAATTTGTATTTTCATTCCTTGGACTGTTAACGTATTTGGGTAGTTAACTGGGATAAAGGGGGCGATCATTTCAGGTTGGTTCCATGTGTGGGAAATAAATTTCTGTCCCAGGGTCCCCCTGATGTGCTCCATGGTCATAAAGCTCACCTGTAGTCTTAAGTAACCATCTTGTAAATGACAAGGTATGGGGCTGGGGAGAAAAATTCCCAGTTCTCCACACGTGTGAGCAGTTGACTCCTGAGGGCAGTCCTCCAAAGACCACTGAAGGTGTGAATTGTTAAAAGCAAAACCACATTGAAGCTGAAGCAGGAGGGGAGCGGGATGCACAAAGGCAGTAAAAGGGATCCAAGAGGATCAGGGTGGAATGCTGACATTCATCAGTGTCCACCCCTTTTACTGTCAGATCTACTCACTTATCAACAAATTCATTCCATCCTGCCACAAATCCTCTAAGATGGCATTTGGACATACTGTCGGGAAAATTTTATAAGTGAAGGGTTAATGGGTGTAATAGTTTGCTAGGGCTGCCATAACAAAGTACTACAGACTGGGTGGCTTAAACAAGAGAAATTGATCTTTTCACAGTCTGGAGGCTGGACATCTGCAATCAATGTGTTGGCTGAGTTCGTTCATCTGAGGTTCTCTCCTTGGCTTGCGTATGGCCACCTTCTTGCTGTGTCCTCTGTGTACACATCCCTGGTGTCTCTCTCCTTATAATATCCTCTTCTTATAAGGACACCAGTCCTATTGAATTAGGGCCCATCCTAATGGCCTCATTTTTAACTTAACTACCTCTTTAAAGACCCTAACCCTGAAATACAGTCATATTCTGAGATACTGGTGGTTAAGCCTTTAACATATGAATTTAAGGGGAGGGGAGTGGATACAATTCAGCCCAAAGCAGTAGGACAAGCTACTGCAGTTGGTCTCCTGATGCAATTGTTCACAGTGCTATAACTGATGTGAACCATTCCCCTATCTGCCACCCATTCCAGATCCCCTTCACCGGGGCTAACACGTGTGCTGTTCTAGACAGCTTGCCTAGATCACCTGGCTGGGTGATTTTCATCCTGAGATATCTGAGCCCCTGTTATCATAGCCTTGTCAGGCCATGTTTGCTTTAATTGCCTCTTTACAGTTAAAACTGGAATGAAAACACCAAGATATGTGCTAGTGAATACCTGTGTTCCAATTACAGTCTTCTCTGCCCCATTATGCAGTGGCAGGGTAATTGACCTTACCACTGGTCAATTACCCCTGTTGATATCATACCTTCTTTGCCTGCTGGTCAACCAGCATAAAAAACCCTGAAATGACCAGACAGCAGCTATAAGTTTAAGTATAGAGGGACTTTTACTGTGTCCTATGGTAGGGGTGTTCCTCTTCTGGGAATAAGTTACTCTAGGCCTTCAGAGCCTAAGTTTGTCTCCAGTGGGAAATTAGCAGTGATGGTAGGTGGGGCCACTTCTATTTCTACCCCTTGGTGGCCAAACTTTTGTATTCCACATATGGAGGACACAGAGACATACAAGGGCCACTGGCTCAAGATATGTACTATATCCTGAAGGAGGGTGCATCAATGTCACAAGATGTCACCTACAGGCTAGTGCCTCAGCTGCACCTGATGTGATTGTTCCACCTCTTTACCAGGGCTGGCAGCTTCTGTAGGTACAGTACAGTTTGGTGTAGGACCACTGAATACCATAGGCAGTGATTGTTTTATATCCTTTGCTGACAGGCAGGTCCCTTGGTTTGAGCTGATGTTACACAAGATCCCCTTCAGGTAATTGGACACTGTGGTACCAGATTTGTGTTGACTTGTACTGCTACAGGTTGGATATGCAGTAGTGGTAGTGGCTAGATCAGCTTTGGTGAGAGGGAGTCCATTCATGGCCTCTATCTCTTACCCTGTGGACACACTCTGCATTGGCCCATTTTGCAAACACTGGGGTGGCCAAAGACTGAGGCTTGCTGACATTTACTGGATGAGTCATCCTGTCTGCTTGGTTGTTTAGTGCACCTCCTGTAGTGGATACCCTCTAATTAATGCCCTCTAGTGGGCATTAATGTGCAGCACAAAGAGTCCCTCACTTTATGCCACTACCATAATTCCATCCACATACCTCTTCTCCCCTTGTAATTTTGGTCATTACAAACCTCTGACAAACCAGCTAAGCATTTCCTCAGTAGGCGATAATCTGTGTATATCCTTTCTTTCTCTCAACAAAATGGATGACCACATACATCTCCTAAAGCTCTGCCCACTGGAAGATTTCCTTTCATCATGGTGTTTCAGGCCTATCCTTGAGTGAAACCATAGTGCTGCAGCAATCCTTTTCCAGCTCACACCAACATATCAAGCTGACCCTTCTGTAAACCAGTCCCAGGATTTTTCCATCTCTGACAAGTGGTTGTAGAGAATTCCAGAGTAGGCCACGGGTGAGTTGAGGGAGAAGCACTGGAACAACATGGTAGGGAATGTTGGAACCTAGATGCCTGTTCTGCAAATTACTCATGCCTGATGGTCCTGCTTGTGCCCAATCCAAGATGTACCTCTTCCATTGTACAATGGATCACTGCTGTACCTGCATGACTTTATGATTTGGTCAGTCTGACAGCACCCAGCTCATTATGGGAAGCTCTGTTTGGTTACATGGTCACTTGATCTATGTTCAGAGCTCAATCTCTATGAGGACCCATTAGTCTTCCAGGATATGGCTTTCAAAGTATCTTTCTCCAGAATCCAAGGAATCTGTGCTGAAACTCTCCTATTGGAGATTGCCAGACACCAAATTCAGATCTAATACCGTGGGATCTGCTGGCCCTGTCACGGAGTTCCCTTTGCTCTGAGCTCCATTTGAAACTGTCAGATTTCTGAGTCTATTGATCAATGAGTTAGAGCAGTAGTCTTAAGTTTGGTATATGCTACCTCAAAATTTGGAAAGGTCTATTCATAGCAGTGCTTCTTTTTTAGTGGTAGGAGGTGCAAAATGCAGTACTTATTCTTTATCTTGGAGGAGAGATATCCTGGCATGTCCCAGACCACTCGGCCCCCAAAATCTCATCAATGTATTAGGTCCCTGAGACTTTCTAGGGTGTATTTACTGGCTCTGGATTTTGTGTGTCTTATCAGGAAATCCAGAGTACCTGCATTTTCCTGCCTATCATCAACATAGAGGGCCAGTGTGCTGCTCTGTGAAATGTCTGAACAGTAAAGTTCTCTTTAGACAATATTATAAAGAGAACAAGAGTGTTAACAGCCCTGAGACAAGACTGAATTTATATTGCTGTCCATCTTAGTTTAATATGAACTTCTTCTGTTCCTCCTTCCTGATGGGGTATTGAAAAGAACGAAATTATCAGATCAACAGCCATATACCATGTAAGATGCTGCGTTAATCATGTTCTAGTAAGGATAACATTTCCAGCACAGCAGCTGCAATTGGGACACTTCTCAGTTAGGTATGTGGTAGTCTATTATCATCCACTATCACCCAATTGTTTACTTCAGGGGCCAGACGAGATTCCCCACCACTACAAGCTTTAAGTCTTTGTGAGTGGCACTAATCTCTGCTATTCCACTCAAGAGATAGTAATATTTTTACTTGCAATCTTAGTGGGAGAAGGAGAGGGACAATTTCAGGGGCCTTTTCTTGGCTTTTCCTAATGATAGCTCTTATTTCACAGGTCAAGGAGCTAATGTGAGGTTTCTGCCATACGCGCAGTGTGTCTATCCTTCACAATGCTATGCATTTAGAAACTGGGGAAATTTCCACTGTGGATGACCCAGAGCCAGGACTACTCTCATCATCTGCCCTCTACAGATCTATACCCTAACATGGGGGCTGTGATGGCTCTTTGGATCCCCAGGTGAGGGTCAGAGAAGATGCTTTATATATCAGAATAGGTCCTTCTGGGGGAAAACTGAAGCCCTGGAGGAATCACTGCTGCATAAATAGTCTATGGCATTGCAGGTGAAGTAGCTTTCTACACATGTTCCTGTCCCAAAATGCCCGGGAGCCTGCTCATTGTTCTGCCCCAGTGAGCATAGAACTGGAGCACTGGGAATTCTGGTTCCAATTCACTAGTGCTACACAACTTCTACAGGTAGAAATTAGGGCCGTATTTTCTTTTTTTCTGCAGGCCTCTTTTTGGTGTGGCTAATGTCAGTGTTCACATGAAAGAAAGAGGAGACATCACTGGAATTGGGTTGAGCACTCACAATGTGCAACCCTGGGATTAGATTATTCTGATGGTGAGCTTCCTAGGATGCCTGAGAATTTAACACTGTATACTTCCAAACTTCAAAGCAATTTGAAAACACTTATATTGAGATCTTTCTAGATTATATTAGAAAATGCCCATGTCTGTCCCTGCGGGACATCCTTCAGAGAAAACAAAATGATTACATTCTATTTCCTCTATAACTTGTTTATACCAGCCTTATTTTTTATTATCTCCTTTGGGGTCTTTTTGGCTTTAAGGAACACTAATGAGCTAAAATTTCCAAGCAAAGTTTAATCTGAAGTGTCTACTTCTGTCTGAGCATTTAAAATCCAAGACAAAATTGCTTTCTTGTAATCTTTTCAGACCTGTTTCCTTATCTTTTATATCTTTATAAAACAGCATTCTAAGGTAGAAGAGGGTATGAACAGAAAGTGATTCCAGGAGCAGTATGCTTCTGAAGGACAGGGAAACAAATTATCCTCTAGCAAAGAAAACCTTTGGTTCACACTGAAAGGCCCCCAAACTAGATTTATGTTTCTACCCCCAAAGAGCTTTGTATTAAGCAGATGCCTTGGTCTTGGACTTGTATCTCATGTCCAAAGCAACTTCAGGAAAAGGCCTGTATTTGGAGAGATTTGGGCAGTTCTTTATTGTAGACCAAGAAAAAGGATTGTTTTCAAATCTAGGTGGTTGTTCTGTAAAATGAGCTGTATTGATTAATTGATATAGTTTATCTAACCAATGTATGTTAAGAACCTACTATGCCCCAGATTCTAATAGACACAGGGGACTCACTAGATCAGACAGAAAGATCCCTATCCTCATGGACCATTTATCTCAAGGCGATAGACAAAAGAGCACTAGTAATGATGCCTGGTGAGTGTGATGCCCGTGTTTAAGGGGAGAACAAAGCAAGAGTCCAGCACCAGGGAAGTTTTGACTCATCTGCTTCACAGATGTTTGGGGGTAAACTAGTGGTAAGAAAGCACCTTTTAACTAATTTTGTTGCCCTTTTAATCCCTAAACTCTGTGTCTCCATCCTGTTTCCTCTGGGGGAATGTATGTAAGGTGGAGATCCAACATTGGTAAGAAATGAGACCAAAGGTATAGGAGACGATTGGTGTCCCTTGCACATCTCCATGGGAGATAATATGATTTTGGACTAAACCAGCTTTTGGCTAAAAACAAGACTTTGCAGATATATTTCTTCCTTTTCATCTTCTTCAGAAGAGTTCAAAGTCATTAAAACTTTCTAACTCATAGTCAAGACATTCTCTTAAACTTTGGCCAATTTCTCCTCCCTTCCTTGATTTTAATTTATTTCTCTTATGCCACATTTCTTTCTGGATTTGGCCCTCTTTATGGCTTTCTACAAAGTTTTCCTGTGGCTTTATATTCCTGTGTCTTAGAAATTTTCTTGAATGCTACACTCAACCTCTTTTCTAAGCCTAATTACTCTGTGTTATGGTTTCTTGTTACTAACCCTTTGTCTGGTCTCATGGTTTCTGTTTTCTTGTCCAGTCTTTCTGGATTAATGCTTCTTATTCTTGAGTCTTGCTATAACTTTGCCTCGAGATACCAACTCTGATTCTCTCTTGGGCACATTCTCCAGAGTCCTCAGCCTAGCGCAGTCCTAAGTTCAGCCCCCTCCCAGAACTTCTGCCAAAGTCAGCACCCACAGTTGCCAACTATACCAGAGGGGTTTAGAAAATTTAAGTTGCACTTATTCTCTCAATTCACTGTAAAATAGAAACAGACAAGTTAGTTCACACCAAGCAACATGATTGGAAAAAACATAGCATATAATCTATATCATGAAGATTACCTTTTAATAGGAGCGAATAAGTACTTTAAACCAATGCAATAAATATCTGATAGTTGAATTTAAGATAATATGAGAAACTAATGGAAGGAATATTTTATGCAAGATGGTTATGTTCTTCCAGAATTGGTCTGAGCCTGAAATGTCTCTCCTTTTTAACATATAGTTGAACATAATTTTGAAATTACTTTCTTTTCTATAGTCATGCTGGAGAATTTTCAGCCACCTGTTCACATTTCTAACCACCAGGTCATACTGAGAATTCAGCTATACATTTAGCCATACAAATTAGAGTATCGTGGATGTTGATTCACTGAATTTGATTAAGAGCTATATTTTTGTGATGGGGAAACTGCTTGAGTGAGTATGTGTGTGTGTGTGGATGGAGGTACATTTGTGTGTAACAAGGTGAGGAGAATTATAGGAGCTGGATGTGATAAAAATACTAAGCAGATGCAGCCATACCCCAGAGTATACTCATATTGACTCACCTGCTGTTCTACACCTCTGGGCTCTTGGATGGTCAGGGCTGTACCTTGTCATCTGGTAATTCTCCATCCCCTGGGAAAAGACCTGGCACAAACTCAGAATTCAATAAATGTTTATGGACTGAATGAAGTGGTGGGAATTGTAGAAATGTCATAGAGTCATATGGAACCTGAAAGATCTTTTATTTGCAGATAGAAAAGTGCAGCCAATAGATGTGTGACCCACCATAGTCTGTTGATGGTATATCAGGTATCAAACCTAGATATTCTGACTCTGAGATCAGTACTCTTTGTATTTCTTCACACCGCTCTAGGTCTGAAGAGTTTTTAAAAAGAAGTTTGTAAAATTGTTAATCAGATAACATGTAATATAATGAGGTTTTATTTCTGCTCCTTTGAACTTAAAATTTGCAGATTTTTAAGCCATCGAAACCAAGTGCAATATTTGAAATTACCCATTTTCTTCTAACAAAGATATTTCCTTAGGGAAGAACACAAGAAATAGCGGTGTAGTCTAACTGAAATTGTTTCTGGTAATGTCACATATTGCTTCTTAAGCCCTGAGAGGTGGATTAATAGATCTGGAATGGCATGCCATTAACAATTTTCTGTGACCCACTTTTATATAAAAGATCATGTTTGGGAGTGAAGAAAGAAACAGGTATATATAATTGAATAAATATCTATTAATGGAAAAAGGAGATTTGAACTTATTCATTTTAAAATATATATTAAGGGAATTACAAAACAAAATGAAATGATGTGAAGTGTTCTAAAGAAGAAAGCTGAATATAAATTAAAGTTACCTGAAAGACATTTCATGATTTTTCTGTCCTTGCTCCTGTTTGGTGGAGTGACTTGAAATCATGGTCCAGTAATATTTTTGTTGAAGTAAATGTTATCTTTATGCAGATGTGAAAGGGTGGATATAAGAATGATTAATTGAGTGTGTGTATATGTGTATGTGTGTGTGCATGTGTGTGACTGAGGATTGGAATGAGATTTTATTATCAGGAATCTTCTTTGAAAAATATGTTAATACCTTTAGGAGGAGTATAATGTTGAATTCTGGCCAGAAAATCACTGTGTGACACTGCGAATATAACTACACCCAAAAACATCAATAAATTTGAGGATTTAAATGAAAAACATCCAAGATACTAACCAGAAAACTCAAACATTTGGGCTTTCTATCATTTATTCATTATAGTCTATATAGTCTAGATATTCCCTTAGAGCATTTATTATTGCAGTTAACTAATAACAAATCACCAACCTCTGATCCAAGAATATATATAGAAAATGAAAATGATGGTAAAAACGATTTTTCTAAGGAATATAATGGTTATGGAATTGAATCATTATGTGCACTTATATGCTATTTCTTATCTTCTGATTTATGAATTTTCTAAATTTGTGGGTTGGACTGAAAAATAACTTCATCCTTTTGCTCCAGAATAATTTTTAATGATCTTTGCTTATCAGTAACTTAAAAATGGATCTTCCATTTTTCTACTGATTCTTCCAAATTCTGATGGCAGATGGGGTATAAATGATTTCAGATTCTCAGTACTCAGTGGAATCTGCCAATTAGGCTCCTTTCAAATGCAATTATGCTTTTGTCAAATTTATGGAATGTTTTAAACATGAAGGATGAAGTGATCTAACTTTTATTTTATAGAAAAATTATCTCTCTGATCACTAGGGTTTATGGAGTTGCTGACTACAAAGGTTAGTTGACAAGATACCACTGCTTGATGTAAGAGAGGAATAAAAATTATAATGTGTTCTGTGTGTCAGATAAGACACTGGTTTAAAAAGATTAAAATCATGCCTGGAAATTTGTCTTAATCAGCAATCAATGTTATCCCATTTGATTGAATACATCTGAATAAGTTCATGGGTTCACAAAAAGGAAGAGAAAAAAATGGAACTTCAAGAAAATCATAAACCCTTTCCTTTTTATATCAGGAAACTTAAAGATTGATGTTAAATAACTTGTACAAGATCCTAAACCTAGTAAGTAGCTGGGACAAGAAATTAAGTCTCTTACCTCCAGACTAATTGTCTTCCCACAAATGTTTATTCTTCACTTAAAATAGGATGGTCTCCACATGAACTTCAGTAAACTCCATTCTCTCATTTACATTTGTTTGATATACCTAAGCCTAGGTTTATGGACAGGATGCAAAGAGAAAAAACTCAAAAGGCCAAACTTATCTGACTTGATCTTTCCTTATCAACAGTATTTTAGGCAAGGTCACTGCATAAATAGATCCAGAAGAGACAAGAACTAAAAGATGGCTAGAGGGTAATGCTGGGATGAGAGTGGGGAGATTGAATTAGATTTATGTTTAAAACTGAATAAAGTCTGGGATGACAGCATTCAGATTTTCAGCACTGGACAGCACCCCTACTTAAAAAATAGGTCTTCAGAAAAGCAGTTACCTTACTGAAGCCTGAATTGAAACTTTCTCTTTCTGGAATGCCAAAAAGAAAGATTATTTCCAGGGCAGAGCTTTTATAAGTCTTGATATTTAAGCAAGAATGCAAACTAACACAGTTTAGTAATGTTTTTAACAACACAGATTGAAACAAAAGGAATTCTCTGTTTAATCCAGAGTTAATCAGAACACTAAATTAGCCAAAATACCTTGAGCATCTGGATTAATTAAATTTTTAGCAGAAGAGGAATGCACATAAACTGAATGGGCCATTTGAATGCACAGTGGGATTTAAAGCAGGATGTGTTATGTCCTGAATTTGGAACTGGAAAACAATCTGTCAGGTGCTGAATGTCAGAAAAGTCTTTATCACTGGGGAAGATACTAATGGGGATAAAAGAAGGTACATTTGGTGACATCATGATCATCAGCAAATCTGTTGAGGATCCAAGCACAAAAAACTGTACCTAGTTAATATAAAAAATCAGTGAGTTAGTTATTTTATCTGCATGGAATGAAACAATCAATTTGACTTTCATTTTCAATCTTTTGTTTGAATTAATTGAGATGTTGATGCTAGGTAGATATAACGGAGTTTTATGCCACAACATGTCTGGCACTCCATATCCTAAATTTGTGACCAGGTCTAGGCTTCTTTCTCAGGTTGATTCTAAGCTTCTTTTTTTTTTAATTTTTAAATTAATTTTTATTAGAGTTTAGTTGATTTACAATGTTGTGTTAGTTTCAGGTGTACAACAAAGTGAATCAGTTATACATATACATATATCAACTCTTTTTTAGATTCTTTTCCCATGTAGGCTATTACAGAGTATTGAATAGTTCCTTATGCTATACAGTAAGTCCTTATTAGTTATCTATTTTATATATAGTAGTGTACATGTCAATCCCAATCTCCCAATTTATCTCTGTGTCCCCTTTCCCCCTTGGTAACCATAAGTTTGTTTTCTACATCTGTGACTCTATTTCTGTTTTGTAAACAGGTTCACTTGTACCATTTTTTTAGCTTCCACGTAAGCAATATCATATGATATTTGTCTTTCTCTGTCTGACTCGATGATAAGCTTCTGCACACTAAGTTCACTTTGGGATGAACTATCTACACTTTTCCTCAAACAGTATGAGAAAAAGCCATGACTGCCTCATTACTGAATTATCAAAAGATCTTGGGTCAACACCATTTTTCTTTTAAGGCGTTTGTTAAATAATAACAAAACTCGAGTTTTATGGGTTTTCTTTAAATTCAATTAAATTAAACATTAGGTATTTTATGAAAGAATGAGGGCTATAATGTTTGTTATTAAGCTTGGACATGGAGTTAAAGAAACTAATTCCTTTTAAGCAAAGAACTATGTCATTTGGGCTCTTTCTGCTCCTAGAAAAGTGCTGAGCTAGAAAAATCAAGAGTATATGTATAAAGTATATAAATCATGATGTGCTCAAATGCTTTGGTTGCCTGAATAAATTTTTCCTTTAATCTCCCATCTTTCTTACTGATATGTAAGAGGGCAACAAAAGATAAATTTCATAACAACTGTTTGATTCCCAGACATCTGCCCTGCCTATGCTTCTCTGTCCTGAAAGTTAAAAACGGTCTATCTCATGTAGACTCACAGCAGACCAGCTAAAGGATGGTATTTAAGTCCAGCTCTCTGAACTGGTACCAAGTCTGTGAGGTCAAATCCTGCATTGTGGATGTCTGGCAGCAAATAGCCACCATCATGGAGGGATAAGTGAGTACTGAGTCACCATACTAGCTTCTGGGATTATTACCTTATTGTTTCCAGTGTGTGCTCTGGAGCTAGAGTCTGGGGGAAAGAGCACCAGTTGTTTGCAGCTCTGAATAGGGAATTTATGACAAGACAACTCATATGCAGTATTACTGTCACACATTCCATATTGTAGTCAGTATCTGAAGTCCCATTTTGATCAACTCCCCAAACATACATTAGTGCTGAAACCAGCCAGTTTTTTCTATCTTATTAAAACTGTAAAGGAAAACTCTTTTGTCCCTGACTAAGATTTTTATTACAGAAAGGTAATGAGATTCCTTTACAGCATACCAGGATCAGAATAAATACTTTCAATAAGCACTAAAGCAGTTAGATTAGGGAAGAAAACCTGTAAACATTAATAAAGTTATTAAAAATATTTCCTCCTAAGTACCAAGGAATAGCAGCAATAATAATAGTGGGACAACTCTTACCTGTGGAGATGACTTGGTGTTTACAGTTACTGCTTCAGTAACACCTTCTGATTTGTAACTTCTGATTTGTAACTTCTCTTTTCTCCCATTTTGTGTAGAAAGGACGTGGGGTTAGATGGGGCTGTTAGTTTTGGAAGAATGAATTTGTTAATTCAATTTTCTTAAAAACGATCTATTGAATGATTTGTTTGAAATTGGCAGGAGTAATCTAATTGTATCTGTAATTAAAATTCAGACCCACATATTTTACAACAGCTCTTCTTTCTGCTTTCAGTCCCCTTTTCTGTCTTGACTGCTTGGAAAACTCGTCATATTTCAAAACCCAGTTCAGATGTAACTTCCTCTGAAAAGCCTACATGGACTGCTATATGTAGAGGAGTGCTTCTTATTGGGGTATATTATTTCTTATTCCAGTAAGAATTAGCACTCATAAATGTTGTAACACCTCTTAGGAACTATTTATCATTTGGTAAATGAGATGAAACTCCTCACAGAATTAAAGTTACATGGGAGAAATGTCCAAATATATAGTAATCTTTGGTAGCATCACCTCCCACTTCCCTTGGAGAGTGTATAAGGAATAATTTCCCTGATTCTAGAGTCTTCTATTAGAACAGTGGTTTTTTGCTGAGGGTGATGCTCCCCCCAACACCAGCAATGTCTGGAGACGTTTTTGGTTGTCACAACTTAGGTGGTACTACTGGCATATAGTGGGGAGAAGTCAAGGATGTTGCTAAACACCCTACAATGCACAGATAGTTCCCTTCCCCAACAAAGAATTATCTGACTCAAAATGTCCATAGTACTGAGGTTGAGAAACCCAGATTTATAACAACAATGAGGGTTTCAAATGAAAGGGTTCTGGAGTAGATATTGGGATGCCTCAACCATACACCTTTTAGTAATTGGAGTAAGCTGGTGGGGAGCATGAAACAGAGGACATGTCAAGGAGACTGCTGGCAACTAAAGCCAGGCTTCTTAGGCTGCCATCACCTCCTTAAGTCTTTAGAGTCTGTTTCTCTGCTTTGTAGGTTCTGATTCCATATGTGACCAAGCCAAGTGTTGAAGGGGCTGTGGGTCACTAACTCCAAGATAGATAAACTCATGTGAAATTGATGTATAAACCAGAAGGTCAATATACTACCTTATAACTTGAAATATAATTGTTGAATAGACTAGGTACTAGAACCATCTTATCAGGATAATCTTTCCCTGCAGGTATATTTACAGGAGTAAATGTATAATCAGAAGATTTCTTGCTAAGCATACATTCAGAGAAAGGGGAGTTGGCTGGACCAGTAGCATAGTCTATGAGAGCTTTTTGTCTCTGAGTCTACTGTTAATTGAATACACCTATCAAAAGGACCGAACACTTTTTATTTCCTAATTTTTTAATATAAAAAAATAATTTAAAAATAAAGACTGTATATAAAGGTGTACAATTGATGTTTTGTTATACATATATTGTGAAATTATTACTACAGTCAAGCTAATTAACATATCCATTATCTCACATAGTTACCACTTGTTGTGTGTGCAGAACACTTAAAATCTATTCTCTAGAATGGAGCCTGCATTTCTGCAGAGGTGGAACTCTTGGCTCAGGGTCTCTTCCCTCTGCTGTCACTGAACTGCCCCGGAGCCCAAGAGGAGGGTGGCCTCACTGAGGCTGCAGGCTCTGGAAGGGACCCAGCAGCTGAAGCCACAACAGTCCTGGGGACCGTGGGCCGGCCGTGTGGATGAAAGGCTCTTGGTGCTCCAGCCAGTTGTCAGGGCTGTGCCTCTGAGACGGGAGAGCCAAGTTCAGGACACGGGTCCACAAGAGACCTCCCAGCTCCACGTAATATCAACAGTGAAAATCTCCAAGAGATCTCCATCTCAAAGCCAAGACCCAGCTCCACTCGATGACTAGCAAGCTACAGAGCTGGACACACTATGAAAAACAACTAGCAAGACAGGAACACAACCCCATCCATTAGCTGAGAGGCTGCTTAAAATCATAAGAGGCCACAGACACTCCAAAACACACCACCAGATGTGGACATGTGCAACAGAAAGACACCAGCCTCATCCACCAGAACACAGGCAATAGTCCCCTCCACTAGGAAGCCTACACAACCCACTGAACCAACCTTAGCCACTGGAGACAGACACCAAAAAAAAAAAAAAAATGGAAACTACAAACCTGCAGCCTGCAAAAAGCAGACCCCAAACACAGTAAGTTAAGCAAAATGAGAAAACAGAGAAAAACACAGCAGATGAAGGAGCAAGGAAAAAACTCACCAGACCTAACAAATGAAGAGGAAATAGACAGTCTACCAGAAAAATAATTCAGAATAATGATAGTAAAGATGATCCAAAATCTTGGAAATAGAATGGAGAAAATATAAGAAACATTTAAAAAAGACCTAGAAGAACTAATGAGCAAACAAACAGTGATGAACAACACAATAAATAAATTAAAAATTCTCTAGAAAGGATCAATAGCAGAATAACTGAGGCAGAAGAATGGGTAAGTGACCTGGAAGATAAAATAGGGGAAATAACTACTGCAGAGCAGAATAAAGAAAAAAGAATGAAAAGAAATGAGGACAGTCACAGAGACCTCTGGCCCAACATTAACCACACCAACAATCGAATTGTAGGGGCCCAGAAGAAAAAGAGAAAAAGAAAGGGACTGAGAAAATATTTGAAGAGATTATAGTTGAAAACTTCCCTATTATGGGAAAGAAAATAGTTAACCAAGTCCAGGAAGCACAGAGAGTCCCATGCAGGATAAATCCAAGGAGAAACACGCCAAGACACATATTAATCAAACTGTCAAAAATTAAATACAAAGAAAAAATATTAAAAGATGCAAGGGAAAAACAACAAATAACACACAAGGGAATCCTCATAAGGTTAACAGCTGATCTTTCAGCAGAAATTCTGCAAGCCAGAAGCCAGTGACGGGACATATTTAAAGTGATGAAGGAGAAAAACCTACAACCAAGATTACTCTACCCAGCAAGGATCTCATTCAGATTTGATGGGGAAATTAAAACCTTTACAGACAAGCAAAAGCTAAGAGAATTCAGCACCATCAAACCAGCTTTACAACAAATGCTAAAGGAATTTCTGTAGGCAGGAAACACAAGAAAAGGAAAAGACCTACAATAATAAACCCAAAACAATTAAGAAAATGGTAATAGGAACATACATATTAATCATTATCTTAAATGTAAATGGATTAAATGCTCCAACCAAAAGACATAGACTGGCTGAATGGATACAAAAACAAGACCTGTATATATGCTGTCTACAAGAGACCCACTTCAGACCTAGGGACACACACAGACTGAAAGTGAGGGGGTGGAAAAAGATATTCCATGCAAAAGGAAGTCAAAAGAAAGCTGGGGTAGCAATTCTCCTATCAGACAAAACAGACTTTAGAACAAAGATTATTACAAGAGACAAAGAAGGACACTACATAATGATCAAGGGATCAATCAAAGAAGAAGATATAACAATTGTAAATATTTATGCACCCAACATAGGAGCACCTCAATACATAAATCAAATGCTAACAGCCATAAAAGGGGAAATCGACAGCCACACAATCATAGTAGGGTACTTTAACTCCCCACTTTCACCAACGGACAGATCATCCAAAATGAAAATAAATAAGGAAACACAAGCTTTAAATGATACATTAAAGAAGATGGACTTAATTGATATTTATAGATCATTCCATCCAAAAACAACAGAATACACTTTCTTCTCAAGTGCTCATGGAATATTCTCCAGCATAGATCATATCTTGGGTTAGAAATCAAGCCTTGGTAAATTTTAAAAAATTGAAATCATATCAAGTATTTTTTCTGACCACAACACTATGAGACTATATATCAATTACAGGAAAACAACTGTAAAATATACAAACACATAGAGGCTAAACAATACTCTGCTTAATAACCAAGAGATCACTGAAGAAATCAAAGAGGAAATAAAAAAATACCTAGAAAAACATGATAATGAAAACACAACGACCCAAAACCTATGGGATGCAGCAAAAGCAGTTCTAAGAGGGAACTTTATGGCAATACAATCTTACCTTAAGAAAAAAGAAACATCTCAAATAAACAACCTAACCTTACACCTAAAGCATTTAGAGAAAGAAGAACAAAAAAACCCCAAAGTTAGCAGAAGGAAAGAAATCATAAAGATCAGATCAGAAATAAATGAAAAAGAAATGAAGGAAATGATAGCAAAGATCAATAAAACTAAAAGCTGTTTCTTTGAGAAGATAAATAAAATTGATAAACCATTAGCTAAACTCATCAAGAAAAAGAAGGAGAGGACTCAAATCAATAAAATTAGAAATGAGAAAGGAGAAGTTACAAAAGACACCACAGAAATACAAAGCATTCTAAGAGACTACTACAAGCAACTCTATGCCAATAAAATGGACAACCTGGAAGAAATGGACAAATTCTTAGAAATGCACAACCTTCTGAGACTGAACCAGGAAGAAATAGAAAATATGAACAGACCAACCAAAAGTAATGAAATTGAAACTGTGATTAAAAATCTTCCAACAAACAAAAGCCCAGGACCAGATGGCTTCACAGGCGAATTCTATCAAACCTTTAGAGAAGAGCTAACACCTGTCCTTCTCAAACTCTTCCAAAATAAAGCATAGGGAGGAACACTCCCAAACTCATTCTACGAGGCCACCATCACCCTGATACCAAAACCAGACAAAGATGTCACAAAGAAAGAAAACTACCAGGCAATATCACTGATGAGCATAGATGCAAAAATCCCCAACAAAATACTAGCAAACAGAATCCAACAGCACATTAAAAGGATCATACACCATGATCAAGTGGGGTTTATTCCAGGAGTGCAAGGATTCTTCAATATACACAAATCAATCAACATGATATACCATCTTAACAAATTGAAGGAGAAAAACCATATATGATCATCTCAATAGATGCAAATAAAGCTTTTGACAAAATTCAACACCCATTTATGATAAAAACCCTGCAGAAAGTAGGCATAGAGGGAACTTTCCTCAACATAATAAAGGCCATATATGACAAACCCACAGCCAACATCATCCTCAATGGTGAAAAACTGAAACCATTTCCACTAAGATCAGGAAAAAGACAAGGCTGCCCATTCTCACCACTCTTATTCAACTTAGTTTTGGAAGTTTTAGCCACAGCAATCAGAGAAGAAAAGGAAATGAAAGGAATCCAAATTGGAAAAGAAGAAGTAAAGCTGTCACTGTTTGCAGAAGACATGATACTATACATAGAGAATCCTAAAGATGCTACCAGAAAACTACTAAAGCTAATCAATGAATTTGGTAAAGTAGCAGGCTACAAATTTAATGCACAGAAATCTCTGGCATTCCTGTACAATAATGATGAAAAATCTGAAAGTGAAATCAAAAAAACACTCCCATTTACCATTGCAACAAAAAGAATAAAATATCTAGGAATAAACCTACCTAAGGAGAGAAAAGACCTCTATGCAGAAAATTATAAGACACTGATGAAAGAAATTAAAGATGATACAAATAGTTGGAGAGATATGCCATGTTCTTGGATTGGAAGAATCAACATTGTGAAAATGACTCTACTACCCAAAGCAATTGACAGATTCAATGCAATCCCTGTCAAACTACATTTTTCACAGAACTAGAGCAAAACATTTCACAATTTGTATGGAAACACAAAAGACCACAAATAGCCCAAGCAATGTTGAGAGAGAAAAACGGAGCTGGAGGATTCAGGCTCCCTGACTTTAGACTATACTACAAATCTATTGTAATCAAGACAGTATGGTACTGGCACAAAAACAGAAATATAGATCAATGGAACAGGATAGAAAGCCCAGAGATCAACCCACACACATTTGGTCCCCTTATCTTTGATAAAGGAGGCAGAAATATATGGTCGAGTAAAGACAACCTCTTCAATAAGTGGTGCTGGGAAAACTGGATAGTTACATGTAAAAGAATGAAAGTAGAACACTCCCTAACACCATACACAAAAATAAGCTCAAAAGGGATTAAAGACCTAAATGTTAGGCCAGACACTGTCAAACTCTTAGAGGAAAACATAGGCAGAACACTCTATGACATAAATCACAGCAAGATCCTTTTTGACCCACCTCCTAAGGAGATGGAAATAAAAACAAAAATAAACAAATGGGACCTAATGAAACTTAAAAGATTTTACACAGCAAAGGAAACCATAAACAAGATGAAAAGACAACCCTCAGAATGGGAGAAAATATTTGCAAATGAAGCAACAGACAAAGGATTAATCTCCAAAATTTACAAGCAGCTCATGCAGCTCAATACCAAAAAACAAAGAACCCAGTTCAAAAATGGGCAGAAGACCTAAACAGACATTTCTCCAAAGAAGATATACAGATTGCCAACAAGCACATGAAAGAATGCTCAACATCATTAATCATTAGAGAAATTCAAATCAAAAATACAATGAGATATCATCTCACACTTGTCAGAATGGCCATCTTCAAAAAATCTACAAACAATAAATGCTGGAGAGGGTGTAGAGAAAAGGGAACCCTCTTGCACTGTTGGTGGGAATGTAAACTGATACAGCCACTATGGAGAGAAGTATGGATGTTCTTTAAAAACTAGAAATAGAACTAGCATACAACCTGGCAATCCCACTACTGGGCACATACCCTGAGAAAACCATAATTCAAAAAATATCATGTACCAAAATATTCATTGCCACTCTACAGTAACCAGGACATGGAAGCCACCTAAATGCCCATCAACAGGTGAATGGATGAAGAATATGTGGCACATATATACAATGGAATATTACTCAACCATAAAAAGAAATGAAATTGTTATTTGTAGTGCAGTGGATGGACATAGAGTCTGTCATATGGAGTGAAGTAAGTCAGAAAGAGAAAAACAAATACCATATGCTAACACATATATATGGAATCTAAAAATAAGAAAAAAATGGTCATGAAGAACCTAGGGGCAAGACGGGAATAAAAACAGACCTACTAGAGAATGGACTTGAGGATATGGGGAGGGGGAATGATAATCTGGGGCAAAGCGAGAGAGTGGCATGGACATATATACACTACCAAACATAAAATAGATAGCTAGTGGGAAGCAGCCGCATAGTACAGGGATATCAGCTCAGTGTTTTGTGACCACCTAGGGGTGTGGGATAGGGAGGCTAGGAGGGAGGGAGATGCAAGAAGGAAGAGATATGGAGACATATGTGTAAGTATAACTGATTCACTTTGTTATAAAGCAGAAATTAACACACCATTATAAAGCAATTATACTCCAATAAAAATGTTTAAAAAATCTATTCTCTTAGAAAATTTCAAGTATATGATACAGTACTCTTAGTCACCATGATGAACATTAGACCCCATAATTTACTCATTATTCATAAGTAAAACTTTGGACCCTTTGACCAACATCTCCCCTCTCTACACCCCCTTGCCCCTGATAACTATCATTCTGCTCACTACTTCTTTAGATTCTACATGTACGTTAGATCACACAGCACTTTTCTTTCTGTGTCTGGCTTAATTCACTTGGCATAAGGTCTTTCAGGTTCATCCAAGATCTTGTAAATGGCAGGATTTCCCTCTTTATAGGGCTGAGTGCTATTCCATTGTTCCCTTTTCTCTGCATCCTTTCCAGCATGTGTTATTGATCTCTTTTCTTTTTGGTAGTAGCCATACTAACAAGTGTGAGGTGATATCTCATCGTGGTTTTGATTTGCCTGTCCCTGATAATTACTGATATTGAGCACCTTTATATATATGTGTGTGTGTTGGCCATTTGGATGTCTTCTTTGGAAGAATGTCTATTCGGATTCTTTGCTCATTTTTAAATTGGATTATTTTATTATTGTTGTTGCTGTTGAGTTGTATGAGTTCCTTATGTATTTTGGATATCAACCCCTGTCAGATATCAGGTATATTCTACAAATCTGTAGGTTGTCCCTTCAGTCTGTTGATTGTATCCTTTGCTGTATGAAGCTTTTTAGTTTGACGTTGTCCACTTGTCTGTTTTTGCTTTTGTTGCCTGTGCTTTTGGTGTTATATCCAAAAAAAATCATTTCTAAGACCAGTGTCAAGGAGCTTTTTCCTTGTAATGTCTTCTAGCAGTTTTATGGCCCTCATGGCTTATGTTTAAGTCTTTAATCTGTTTTGAGTTGATTTTTGTTTGCAGTGTAAGATAAGGGTACAATTTCATTCTTATACATGTGGATATCCAGTTTTCCAAACACTATTGTTGAAGAAACTATCCTTTCCCCATTGTATATTCATGGCAACCCTGTTGAAGATTAGTTGTGTCTTTTTCACTTTCGTTCATCAATGTTTCATAGTTTTCAGTGTACAGATCTTTTACCTCCTTGGTTAAGTATTTTATTCTTTTTGATGCTGTTGTAAATGGGATTGTTTTCTTGATTTTCTTTTTGGATGGTTTGTTGGTGGTGAAAAGAAACACTACTGAATTTTTAATGTTGATTTTGTATCCTGCAACTTTACTGAATTTGTTCATTAGTTCTATTTTTTTTTAAATGGAGTCTTTATGGTTTTCTGCATATAGGATCATGTCATCTGAAACAGATAATTTTACTTTTTCCTTTCTGATTTGGAGGCCCTTTGTTTCTTTATCTTGTCTAATTGCCCTGGCTAGGACTTCCAGTAACTATATTAAATAGATGTGACAAGAGTGGGCATTCTTGCATTGTACTGGATCTTAGAGGAAAATGTCTTGGTGTTTCCCAATGATTATGATGTTAATTGTGGGTTTTTCATAAAAAGCCCTGATTGTGTTAAAGTAAGTTCCTTCTATATTGATTTTGTAGAGAATTTTTCTCATGAATAAATGTTGAACTTTGTGAAATGCTTTTTCTACATCTATTGAAATGATCATGTGATTTTTCTCTTACATTACATTAATGTGGTGTACCACATTGATTGATTTGGGGATGTTGGACCAATATTGCACCCCAGGGTTAAATCCCACTTGGTCGTGGTGTATGATCTTTTTTATGTACTGTTGAATTCAGTTTGCTAGTATTTCTTTCATTGAGGATTTTTGCATGTATGCTCATCAGAGACATTGGTCTGTAACTTTTTTTTTTTTTTTTGCAGTGTCTCTGGATTTAGTATCAGAGTAATACTGGCCTCATAAAATGAGTTTGGAAGTATTTCCTCTTCTTCTGTTTCTTGGAAGAATTCAAGCGGGATTAATATTAATATTCTTTGAATATTTGGTATAATTCACCTGTACAGCCATCTGGTCCTGGGCTTTTCTTTCTTGGGAGGTTTTTAATTACTACTTCATTCTCCCTATTGTTCTGTTCAGGCTTTCTAATTCCTGGTAAGTTGTTTGTTCTTAGGAATCTATTTCTTGTAGGTTATACAATTTGTAGGCATACAATTGTTCATAGAAGTCCTATTTCCTTTTTATTTCTTAGGTATCTCCCCTTTACTTCTGATTTTGTTTATTTGAGACTTCTCTCCTTTTTTCTTAGTCTAGCTAAGGGTTTCTCAATTTTTAAAAATTAAAAAAAAACAACTATTAGTTTTATTGATTTTTTCTTTTTTTTATTCTTTGATTTATTTCTGCTCTGATCTTTATTATTTCCTTCCTTTTGCTAACTTCGGGCTTAGTTTCTTCTTCTCTTCTTCTTCCTCCTCCTCCTTCTCCTTTTGGTTCATTGAGCTGTAAAATTAGGTTTCTTATTTGACATCTTTCTTCATTTCCAATGAAGTCATTATAATCGCTATATCTTCCTTTTGAACTGACTTTTTAATCATTATTTGATGACCCTCTTTGTTTCTAGAGACAGTTGTTGACTTAAGTATAGCCATTCTGATTTCTTTTGGTTACCATTTGCATGGCATATATTTGGGGACAGGATACTCTTGATGGATGAGGGAAAGGCTCAATGGATATAACTCTGTGCCCTCCACCCAAGGTGCCACTACACATTTATATTTTCTTTTCTTTGGAGTTTATGATTTCATTAGAGAAAAAATTACTTACAACAAAAACTTTTCTTACAAAGTTAGAAAATTGTCTGTGTAGTCCCATCCCCATCCCTGACACACTGACAAATATTTTCTCTCTGGCTGGTCTTTCACCAAAGCTCTAAACTGAATTCTGCTGTGTTCGCAGTGCTCTTCTTTAGATTGGTCATTCTGGATACAATCATTTACATTTTGACTTACTAAATTTTGCTTTCTATTATGCTTTGAATTTTATCCTCCCAAAAGTCCTTACCTGGTGTCTATGAATGTGACCTTATTTAGAAATAGGATCTTTGCAGATGATCAAGTTAAAATGACCCTCCTAATGACTGTGTCCCTAAATAAAGGGGAAATTTGGGCAAAGAGTCAGACATACTCATAGACAGAACACTATGTGAAGATGAAGGCAAGGATAAAAGTGATGCATCTACAAGCCAATGGATGCCATAGATTGCCAGCAAAACATCAGGAGTTATGTGAGAGGCATGGAACAGATCTTTTCTTCACAGTCCTTAGAAGGAACCAACCTGCCAACACTGATCTTTTCTCAGACTTCTAGCCTCCAGAACTGTGAGACAATAAATTTCTATGTGTAAGCAACCCAGTTGGTGGTACTTTTTTATTGCAGCCCTAAGAAACTACAGAAGCCCATATTTCCACTCTGAGATTAGTCCTAGGCCACTGAGATTGGAATTTTCAGTGTTCCCAGACCTTGTCAATTGCATACTGACAGCTCATCTCTGGGATTATTTTTAGCAAGAGATAATCTCATTTACAAGAGGTGTTTTTTATTAGCTTCACTCTAAGTTAGCAGCCTTGTTTCCAAATTCTTGTGGAGGCATAGGACACATCTCAAAAATCATTCCTTGTACCAACAAAACATCATATGCCAGGTTTTTTGGTTTTGGGGTTTTTATTTGTTGGTTTTGTTTTTTTGTCTCTAAAATTCAAAGCTGAGAGAACCAATGAGAAGACCAAGTGAGAAGTTCTCAGGGCTTCCTAGAAAAAAAAAGAGTTGGGTCAAAATAGGTTCATACTGTAAATAAGGTCATCAGTGTATTTTTTCAGAGGTGGATATTATCATTATCATTCTTGTTGTTAAACATCACAGGAACAGGAGGATCAGAAACTTAATTATCTAATATCTCTGATTTTAAATTGGGGAATGAGTTGGGAAAACAGCAAGCAGTTCAAATAAGTTCAAATAACCAACTTATTTGAAACATATTAATATGTTTCTAATTACTAATTTCCATGCAAAAGTGGTTAAGACCACTGCTGGCATCCTGAGCTAGAGGCTTATATGCCTTGTTTTCTAAGACTCTTAACAGTTTTGCAAGTCATCAGGAGTTTAAAAACAACAGATTGCTACCTCACAAAGGATTTTTAACCCCTTTATGCTGGGGCTCAAAGACTATCACTTGCATGATATTAAACCTAAGTTTCAAAGTACTCCAATCAATTCACAAAAAAACAGCAGCCTCCTATAGATCCCTTCCCAAAGAAACAAATAGCTCCACATTGGACTTCTTCCAAAATTTTCTGTCTTAATGATTGACATTAAATAATTGTCAAATCCATACTCTTCTGACACCATCATGCCCCAAACAAACTGTCATAATCTCTCACTTGCAAGATTGTAATAACATCCTTACTGGTCTCCCTTCATCCCTTTTTGCTCTACTCTGACCCAAGCTCTCCAATACACCACTGCCTGAATAAATCTGATCACATTTTATCTGCCTCTCCACCCCAATTCCACTTAAGATACTTCAGTTTCTTCTATTGATGTAGTCAATAAATTTTTATTGAGCTCATACATTGTCAAGAACTGCAGTGAACAAAGGAAAACACACAGTTCTTGCCCTCATAAGGCTTAGCCTGGAAGGGGAGTGTGGGGATGGAGGAAGAAAGCCATTAATCAAAGAACTATGTAATTTTTTTTATAAAGGTAGAATTACAAAAGTGACACTTGCTAAGGAGAGGTACATGGGCTATTGAAAACTTATATTTGAGAAATTGATCCTACCAGGGAAGGCTTGCTGCAGGAAATGATGATTGAAAGATGAGAATTAACCCAGGAGAAGGGATAGAAGATGTGTGACCCTCCTAGCCAGACTGAGTACTGTATAAAAGACCCTTTGCCTGAGGGAGGAAGGCTTTTTGGAGAAAAAAAGTGTGTCTGGTGCAGGTAGGAAGAAGTATAAAGCTAAGCATTTGGTCATGTGAAGACTTTTGATGTCTATCCTAAGAACAATGGGAAGACAGTGAAAAGTTTAATGAATGAGTGCATGTTGCTTCAAATTGAATAACAGGAATTTGATCATATTTGAATTTTTAAAAGATCTCTCTGCCTATAGGTTTGCAAGTAGACTTGAAGAGCAAGAGACGACGTGGAGGAGAACAATTAGAAGACTATTGAACAAGTCCAGGCAAGAGATGAAAGTCATGTGGATCATGCTGGAGGAGAGGGACGTGGACAGATTTAGTGGGTAAAATTAATGGGACTCCCCACTACTATGAGAAAGCACGTAGGACGGGCATTTTTTCTGTCTTATGACATCATGTAAAGGTTCCCTGGAAATAAATTTATGCTGAGACCCAGGACATAATTAAGGACATATTTTTCAAAAGGAGGTAAGTGTAGCATAAGAAGATAGAAGGTAATAAGTCTCAGGTATCAGTCTGTGAACGTCTAGAGAGCAGCAGAGACCATGCCTTTTAGCTCTGTATCCTCCAAGCCAGCAACTAGCCTATTGCCTGGCACATTCTAAACAATAAATTGTGGTTGAACAAACATGAGTAAACTTATGAACTGGCATTTAAAACTAGTCTGTCTGATACTAAGATTTAAGCTCTTTCCTCTTTGCCATGTTGCTTCAGGCAGTATTTATATATTCTGTCTCTATAATATAGATTAGGAAACTGAAATTCATAGAATTTCAAATCTAAGCAGAAGAAAAGAATGAGTTCATGGAAGATTAAAAAGGAGGTAATTTGGGAAGGATAGGGTTTCATCATACCTGTAGATTTATAAAGTAAGTTAGTATAAGCCGCCAATTTTTTTTCCAGAAGAATTAAAATTTTGGCTCTTAGTTTGTATACTAGAGGCTGATTTTAATTTTTAGATCAAGAGGAGGCTGGAAGACTGTTATTAGTAGTGATTTTTGGTCCAGCATGCTTATAAATCTTCTTCCTAAATGATGGCAAGTAGATGTATATTAGTCAGGATAGGCAAGACTACAGTGTAGTAACAAAATAAACTATACATTTTAGTTTCTTAACAGAGCAAAAAAGTTATTTATTGTTTGTGTCTCAAGGACCCAGGCTGATGAACACATTGAAACCTCAAGAGATGACCTTGTTTGTACCCATACCCATAAGCAGAGAAAATAAGAAAACAAAAGAGTCTGGAGAATTTATGTGCACTAATATATATAACTAATATATGCAGGCAAGGCCTTTGATACCTAACACTTCTGCCCACATCTCACTGCCCAGCTCTGTCCAACTTTGACACAGCTGGAGAGTGTAGTCTCCCATATGTCCAGGAAGGAAATAAAAATTGGTTATTTTATCAACTACAGAGCTTCTAATCTCCTTGTTAAGATGATGTGTTTCCTGCCTATAATGGATCCATTTACTTCTGGCTCCTTGCAAAGTATATCCTTAGAATAAAGAATGAAATGTTCTCTATCTCACTTGCAACTATAATGAAATCAGATAAACTGTTGGTGCCAGGGATGAGAGGAGGTAGCAGACACAGATTTTCTTTTTAGCACCTACATGTGCCAAGCACTATGCTTGGGACTTTACATTGTTGAACTCACATGAGAGGGAAGGAGCTTGATGTTTTGGCTTTTATTCTTTACCAGGGTTGATCTTTTCAGAATCACCTGAATAGTGGCCCTCAAGTATTTGGCATCCACCAACCAATGTAAAGCAAACACAGACCGTCAGTTTAGGTAAATCAATTTAAAAAAATCGTCACAAATTTGAAATATATATAAAGTATTATATTTAAAAATAATAATAAATAAAATTTCACATCAGCAAGTGGGATAGTTTTTTCAACTTTCATCAAAGCAACTCTATTGAGCTTGAGGTCAAATAACTTGAGCCATAGGTCAGAGTTCATGTCAATTTCTTTTCTTTTTTAATTAATTAATTAATTAATTTTTGGCTGCATTGGGTCTTTGTTGCTGCGTGCGGGCTTTCTCTAGTTGCTGCAAGTGGGGGTTACTCTTCGATGTGGTGCGTGGGCTTCTCATTGTGGTGGCTTCTCTTGTGGAGCACAGGCTCTAGGAGCACAGGCTTCAGTAATTGTGGCATTCAGGCTCAGTAGTTGTGGCTCGCGGGCTCTAGAGCACAGGCTCAGCAGGTGTGGCACATGGGCTTAGTTGATCTTCCTGGACCAGGGCTCAAACCCATGTCCCCTGCATTGGCAGGCAGATTCTCAACCACTGTGCCACCAGGGAAGTCCCTCAACTGCCTTTCTTGCTTTTTATTTCTATCAAATTAGAAATGCTGATTCACAGTCATCTAGAATGGTTGCAAGTATTTGGTGGCTCTGTCAGTGCTGTGTATTGGTAACAATGAAACACTGGAAGATTCAAAAGTATGATTTGGGAGATAGTGGAAAATAGATTACTAATGAACTCACTGGTTGCATGCCGTTCAATTTTTTAAATATCCTGTTCAAATATTTTGATATGGTTTTACATTTTATCATGGTCCATGATTAATTTCTTCTTCCAATAAGTAAAAAACAATGTGAAATATTGGGATAGAGTTGAATTCTTAGCAACTGAGTTATTTAATTTATTAGTTAGGCTTCTTATAAATCCTGAGTAAATGCTGATGATACATGAGTCCTGATGTGATATGTACAGGTAGATATTTATGACCCCATGGATATTGCTGAGTTAATGTCTTCAATTAAGCCATGTGAGAACACAAAAATGGTCTTTATTACAATTGCCAAGCCATGAAGAAATCTTTTCTTATTTCTCTCCTCATTTCAGAAACTCACATGAACATAGGTTTTCTCAGCAGTTAGCAAGGTCTTATCCTTACTGAATATTTCTTTACCCAGTATGTTAAAAGATGTACATTAAGGAAAAAACAACTGTTTCAACAGTTTTAATTATTTTCTTCAACACTAAATCAATGACAAGAGGCATATTAGTGATCACCAGGGTTGTTTGTTAATAAAGTGGTATATGGATTGGGATTTAAGGACAACTTCTATTCAGGAAGCTAGGTACTAGTGCTCCATTAGTGAAGATCCCAGCACATATTTTTCCAATCTAAAAATCAAGCCAATAAATCATTGTTACTATTTTTAGTAGCATTAATTTTCAGTAATAAACAGATTAAAGTCTCCTTCTTCCATGTATTATACCTTTGCCAAGTGCTGATCTATGCTTTGCACATTAGTGACATCATTCATTCCCAAAGCAGACTATTTTCTTTTTTTTTAATTTTTAAATTAAATTAAATTTATTTTTTTATACAGCAGCTTCTTATGTCATCAGTTTTATACACATCAGTGTATACATGTCAATCCCAATCGCCCAATTCATCACACCACCACCCTAAACCCCTCTGCTTTCCCTCCTGGTGTCCATACATTTTGTTGTCTATATCTGTGTCTCAATTTCTGCCCTGCAAACTGGTTCATCTGTACCATTTTTCTAGGTTCCACATATATGCATTAATATATGATATTTGTTTTTCTCTTTCTAACTTACTTCACTCTGTATGACAGTCTCTAGATCCATCCATGTCTCAGCAAATGAGCCAGTTTCATTCCTTTTTATGGCTGAGTAACATTCCATTGTATATATGTACCACATCTTCATTATCCATTTGTCTGTTGATGTGCATTTAGGTTGCTTCCATGACCTAGCTATTGTAAACAGTACTGCAATGAACATTGGGGTGCATGTGTCTTTTTGAATTATGGTTTTCTCTGGGTATATGCCCAGTAGTGGGATTGCTGGGTCATATGGTAATCCTATTTTTATTTTTTTAAGGAACCTCCATACTGTTCTCCACAGTGGCTGTATCAATTTACATTCCCACCAACAGGGCAGGAGGGTTCCCTTTTCTCCACACCCTCTGCAGTATTTGTTGTTTGTAGAATTTCTGATGCTGCCCATTCTAACTGGTGTGAGGTGATACCTCATTGTAGTTTTGATTTGCATTTCTCTAATAATTAGTGGTGTTGAGCAGCTTATCATGTGCTTCATGGATATCTGTATGTCTTCTTTGGAGAAATGTCTATTTAGGTCTTCTGCCCATTTTTGGATTGGGCTGTTTGTTTTCTTAATATTGAGCTGCATGAGCTGTTTATATATTTTGGAGATTAATTCTTTCTCCATTGATTCATTTGCAAATATTTTCTCCCATTCTGAGGCTTGTCTTTCCATCTTGTTTATGGTTTCCTTTGCTGTGCAAAAGCTTTTAAGTTTCATTAGTTCCCATTTGTTTATTTTTGTTTTTATTTTCATTACTCTAGGAGGTGGATCAAAAAAGATCTTAATGTGATTTATGTCAAAGAGTGTTCTTCCTATGTTTTTCTCTAAGAGTTTTATAGTGTCCAGGCTTAAAATTAGGTGTCTAATCCATTTTGAGTTTATTTTTGTGTGTGGTGTTAGGGAGTGTTCTAATTTCATTCTTTTACATGTAGCTGTTCAGTTTTCCCAACACAACTTATTGAAGAGACTGTCTTTTCTCCATTGTATACCCTTGCCTCCTTTGTCATAGATTAGTTGACCATAGGTGCATGGGTTTATCTCTGGGCTTTCTATCTTATTCCATTGATTTATATTTCTTTTTGTGCCAGTACCATATTGTCTTGATTACTGTAGCTTTGTATTATAGTCTGAAGTCAAGGAGTCTGATTCTTCCAGCTCCGCTTTTTTCCCTCAAGACTGCTTTAGCTATTCAGGGTCTTTTTTGTCTCTATACAAATTTTAAGATTTTTTTTTCTAGTTCTATAAAAAATGCTATTGGTAATTTGATAAGGATCACATTGAATCTGTAGATTGCTTTGGGTAGTAGAGTCATTTTCACAATGTTGATTCTTCCAATCCAAGAACATGGCATATCTCTCCATCTGTTGGTATCATCTTTAATTTCTTTCATCAGTGACTTATAGTTTTCTGCATACAGGTCTTTTTTCTCCCTAGGTAGGTTTATTCTTAGGTATTTTATTCTTTTTGTTACAATGGTGAATGGGAGTCTTTCCTTAATTTCTCTTTCAGATTTCTTATCATTAGTATATAGGAATGCAAGAGATTTCTGTGCATTAATTTTGTATCTTGCAACTTTACCAAATTCATTGATTAGCTCTAGTAGTTTTCTGGTGGCATGTTTAGGATTCTCTATGTATAGTAGTCATCTGCAAACAGTGACAGTTTTATTTCTTCTTTTCTAATTTGTATTCTTTTCTTTCTTTTTCTTCTCTGATTGCAATGACTAGGAATTCCAAAACTATGTTGAATAATAGTGGTGAGAGTGGACATCCTTTTCTTGTTCCTAAACTTAGAGGAAATGCTTTCAGTTTTTCATCATTGAGAATGATGTTGGCTGTTGTTTGTTGTATATGGCCTTTATTTTGTTGAGGTAGGTTCCCTCTGCGCCCACTTTCTGGAGAGTTTTTATCATAAATGGGTGTTGAATTTTGTCAAAATCTTTCTCTGCATCTATTGAGATGATCATGTGGTTTTTTATTCTTCAATTTGTTAATATGGTGTATAACATTGATTGATTTAGGTATATTGAAGAATCCTTGCATCACTGGGATAAATCGCACTTGATCATGGTGTATGATCCTTTTAATGTGTCTTTGGATTCTGTTTGCTAGTATTTTGTTGAGGATTTTTGCATCTATATTCATCAGAGATATTGGCCTGTAATTTTCTTTTTTTGTAGTATCTTTGTCTGGTTTTGGTTTCAGGGTGATGGTGGCCTCATGAGTTTGGGAGTGTTCCTTCCTCCACAAATTTTTGGATGAGTTTGAGAAAGATGGGTGTTAGCTCTTCTCTAAATGTTTGATAGAATTTACCTGTGAAGCCATCTGGTCCTGGACTTTTGTTTGTTGGAATATTTTAAATCACAGTTTCAATTTCATTGCTTGTGATTGGTCTGTTCATATTTTCTATTTCTTCCTGTTTCAGTCTTGGAATGTTATACCATTGTAATAATTTGTCCATTACTTCCAGGTTGTCTATTTTATTGGCATAGAGTTGCTTTTAGTAGTCTCGTAGGATGTTTTGTATTTCTGTGGTATCTGTTGTAAATTCTCCTTTTTCATTTCTAATTTTATTGATTTCAGCCCTCTCCCTCTTTTTCTTGATGAGTCTGGCTAAAGGTTTATCAATTTTATTTATCTTCTCAAAGAACCAGCTTTTAGTTTTAATGATATTTGCTATTGTTTTCTTTGCTTCTATTTCATTTATTTCTGCTCCGATCTTTATTTATTTCCTTCTGCTACCTTTGGGTTTTGTTTGTTCTTCTTTCTCTAGTTCCTCTAGGTGTAAGGTTAGATTGTTTATTTGAGATTGTCCTTGTTTCTTGATGTAGGCTTGTATAGCTATAAACTTCCATCTTAGAACTGGTTTTCCTGCATCCCATAGGTTTTGGATCATCGTGTTTTCATTGTCATTTGTCTCTAGGTATTTTTTATTTCCTCTGTGACTTCTTCAGTGATCTCTTGGTTATTTAGTAATGTATTGTTTAGCCTCTATATATTTGTGTTTTTTATGTTCTTTTCCCTGTAATTCATTTCTTATATCATAACATTGTGGTCAGAAAAGATACTTGATATGATTTCAATTTTCTTAAATTTACTGAGGCTTGATTTTTGACCCAAGATGTGATCTATCCTGTAGAATGTTCCATGCACACTTGAGAAGAAAGTGTAATCTGCTATTTTTGGGTGGAATGTCCTTTAAATATCAATTCAATCTCTCTGGTCTATTGTGTCATTTAAAGCTTCTTTTTCCTCATTTATTTTCTTTTGGATGATCTGTTCATTGGTGTAAGTGAGGTGTTAAAATCCCCTACTATTATTGTGTTACTGTCCATTTCCTCTTTTAGAGCTGTTAACAGTTGCCTTATGTCTTGAGGTGCTCCTATATTGGGTGCCTATATATTTATAATTGTTATATCTTCTTCTTGGATTCAGTCTTTGATTGTTATGTAGTGCCCTTCCTTGTCTCTTGTAACATTCTTTATTTTAAAATCTATTTTATCTTATATGAGTATTGCTACTCCAGCTTTCTTTTGATTTCCATTTGCATGGAATATCTTTTTCTATCCCTTCACTTGCAGTCTTTATGTTTCCCTAGGTCTGAAATGGGTCTCTTGTAGACGGCATGTATATGGGTTTTGTTTTTGTATTCATTCAGAGAGCCTGTTTCTTTTGGTTGGAGTATTTAATCCAATCAATTTTAAGATAATTATCCATATGTATGTTCCTAAGACCATTTTCTTAATTGTTTTGGGTTTTTTTTTTTTGTAGGTCCTTTTCTTCTTTTGTGTTTCCTACTTAGAGAAGTTCCTTTAACATTTGTTTTAGAGTTGGTTTGGTGTTGCTGAATTCTCTAGCTTTTGCTTGTCTGTAAAGATTTTGATTTCTCCATCAAATCTGAATGAGATCCTTGCTGGGTAGAGTAATCTTGGTTGTAGGTTCTTCCCTTTCATCACTTTAACTATATCATGTCACTGCCTTCTGGCTTGAAGAGTTCCTGCTGAGAAATCAGCTCTTAACCTTATGGGATTTCCCTTGCATGTTATTTGTCATTTTTCCCTTGCTGATTTCAGTAATTTTTCTTTGTCTTTAATTTTTGCCAATTTGATTATTATGTTTCTCGGTGTGTTTCTCCTTGGGTTTATCCTGTAAGGGACTCTCTGTGCTTCCTGCACTTGGGTGGCTATTTCCTTTCCCATGTTAGGGAAATTTTCTATTATAATCTCTTCAAATATTTTCTCAGGTCCTTTCTCTCTCTCTTCTCCTTCTGGGACCCCTATAATGCGAATGTTGTTATCTGTAATGGTGTCCCAGAGGTCTCTTAGGGTGTCTTCATTTCTTTCCATTTATTTTTCTTTATTCTGTTCTGCAGCAGTGAATTCCACCATTCTGTCTTCCAGATCACTTATCCGTTCTTCTGCCTCAGTTATTCTGCTATTGATTCCTTCTAGTGCACTTTTCATTTCAGTTACTGTATTGTTCATCTCTGTTTGTTTGTTCTTTAATTCTTCTAGGTCTTTGTTAAACATTTCTTGCATCTTCTCGATCTTTGCCTCCATTCTCTTTCCAAGGTCCTAGATCATCTTCACTATCATTATTCTGAATTCTTTTTCTGGAAGTTTGCCTATCTCCACTTCATTTAGTTGTTTTTCTTCAGTTTTTTCTTTTCCTTCATCTGGTACATAGCCCTCTGTCTTTTCATCTTGTCTCTCTTTCTGTGAATATGGTTTTTGTTCCACAGGCTGCAGGACTGTAGTTCTTCTTGGTTCTGCTGTCTGCCCTCTGGTTCATGAGATTACCTAAGTGGCTTGTGCAAGTTTTCTGATGGGAGGGACTGGTCGTTGCTAGAGCTGGGTGTTGCTCTGGTGGGCAGAGCTCAGTAAGACTTTAATCTGCTTGTCTGCTGATGGGAGGGGCTGGGTTTCCTCCCTGTTGGTTGTTTGGCCTGAGGTGACCCAGCGCTTGAGCCTGCAGGTTCTTTGGTGGAGCTAATGATGGACTTTGGGGCGTTCACACCAAGGAGTACTTCCCAGAACTTCTGCTGCCAGTGTCCTTGTCCTCATGGTGAGCCGCAGTTACACTCTGCCTCTGCAGAAGACCCTCCAACACTAGCAGGCAGGTCTGATTCAGTCTCCCCTGAGATTACTGCTCCTTCCCCTGGGTCCTGATGCACACACTACTTTGTGTGTGCCCTCCAAGAGTGGATTCTCTGTTTCCCTCAGTCATGTCAGAGTCCTGTAATCAAATCCCAGTAGTCTTCAAAGTCTGATTCTCTAGGAATTCCTCCTCCCGTTGCTGGAACCCCAGGTTTGGAAGCCTGACATGCGGCTCAGAACCTTCACTCCAGTGGGTGGACTTCTGTGGTATAAGTGTTCTCCAGTTTGTGAGTCACCCACCCAGCAGTTATGAGATTTGATTTTATTGTGATTGCACCCCTCCTACAGTCTCACTGTGGCTTCTTCTTTGTCTTTGGATGTGGGGTTTATTTTTTGGTGAGTTCCAGTGTCTTCCTGTCAATGATTGTTCAGCAGTTAGTTGTGATTCTGGTGTTCTTGCAAGAGGGAGTGAGAGCACGTCCTTCTACTCTGTCATCTTGGTTCAGGCTCTCCAAACTATTTTCTTGCACACACCTATGTTAGTGACTATTCCTCCATAACAAAGGCAAATTACTTTGCTTGAAGTTCCATTTCAGAAAGGATTTTCATGTTCTGCATTCACTTTGAGCATTGTTTCATAAACTTTCCTCCTATTTTATAAGATGTTTTGCAATCATGTGTCTTGCCCACTTTTTGCTATCAGGTATGTAACTTTGAATGATGACTTTATGATTTTGGTCTTTACTTTTAATGACTAAACTCATTAATTTTGTACCAAAAAGCATTACTTTGTAGTTGTTCCAGTACAGCTTAATTGGTTTACAAGTTGGCTTTAAATCTTGAACCAATATGATATTGCTTTATTTACTGTAGCTTTATAGTAAGTCTTGAAGTCTGTCAACTTAAATATTCCAACTTCAATTTTCCTTTTCTATATGTTCTTAGCTCTTCTGGATTCTTTGCATTTTCATGTGAATTTTATAATCAGTTTGTCAATTTTAACGAAAAATAAAACTGTTGGAAGTATGATAGGACTTCATTGACTCTGTAGATAAATTTGGGGGAGATTAATATCTTAACAATATTGAGCTTTCCAATCTATTAAAGTGATATATCTCTCCAGATTTCAGCATAGTGATTCAACATTTTTATATGGCTCCTTTGCCTGTGCAGGCTCCAGTGTCCTGAGTGCCGCTACCCCTAAAGCCTCCTCCAGAATCAGACTTTGGTGCCCCAGCCTGAGATGGGAAGCTTCCAGTACTGGCAGGGACTGAGTGCTAAAGAGTGGGGTCAGGAGAGCAGGCCAAGGGAGAGGACCACTGTTGGCTGTGCAGAGACAAACTGAGAGGATGAGTGTGAGGGGCTCTGTGGCAGGGAATGCTCCTAGAGGATGTGTGGTTTGCCTTGGAAATGAGGTGCAACTGTTGAGTGGCATGCAATGGGCAGGGCTGCCATTGAAACCCTCTTCCCCACCCAATGGTCCTTGCCTCTGTGGGCACTAGGAGGGACTCTCACCAGAGCAAGTGCATTCCAGTCTGTTACATCTTCCTACAGGTCTCTGCTGCCACAGGCACTCCCGCATGCCCCAGTTGTGGCTGCTTTATCCCTCCCCAGCCTGAGTAAATAAGTGCCCAAATCAGCCTGAAACCCCCAATCAGCTTCTGCTTTCCCCCCATCTCACCTGGGAAGGGAACAGCTGTCTGAGGGTGGCCCACATGCAGAGGTGGGGCTAAAACCAAAGCTGAGCCCCAGGGGCTGTGTGACTAAGGAAGAGGAATGGAAATCTCTCTGTGCGACTGCACAAGCCACAGATAAAATCCCCGTGATCTGCTTGGTGATCCCAGCATCTGTGGAATATTTGAATGGACAGTGAGTACTCCCACAACTGAGAGCAGTCTAACTTTGGCAGCTGTGGACTTTGGAGGCAAGTACATGCAGGAGTTGGGCCAGGTCAGAGTCTGAGCTGCCCCCACAGTGCACAGAACAGGTCCAGAGACCTATCTAGCGATATTGGAGGGCCTCCTGGGGAAGCAGGGGTTGGCTGTGGCTCACTGGGGGCGGGGGAGGGGCAGCAAGGACAATGACAGCAGAGACCTCAGGAATATATTATTATTAGTGTTATCTTTACTTTGTTTTTCTTTTTCTTTCATTTTGTTCTGCTGTTTTTTATTTTTTACTTCTTTTTTCTTTTTTTACTTTAAAAATATTTTTCTATTTTTACTTTTTGTTGTTTTTTGTTTTTTCTTGTGTGTTTGTTTTCTTTTTCTTTTAGTATGCTTTCTGTTTTTGTTCTGTTTTATTGTTTTCTGTTTTTGTTAATTTTCTTTTTATTGTTTGTTTTTGTTTTGGTGTTCTTTTGTTTGTCAGGTTGTTCTCTTGATTTTTGTTTTCTCTTTTCTTTTCTTTGGTTTTGCTTTTATCATTTGTCTTGGATTTTGTTTGTTTGTTTCTTTTCTTTTCTTCTTTTTTGTTTTTGTCTTGCCATGCTGAGCAGCTTGCAGGATCTTGGTTCCCCAGCCAGGGATTTGTACAGAGCCTCTGGGGTAAGAGCACCAAGTCCAAGACACTGGAATGCCAGAGAATTCCTGCACCAGGGGAATATTAATCTGCATGAGCTCTCCCAGAGGTCTCCATCTCGACACCAAGATCTGGCTCCACTCAACTGCCTGCAGGCTCCAGTGTTGGATGCCCCATGCCAAACAACCAGCAAGACAGGAACACAGCCCCACCCATCAGCAGACAGGCTTCCTAAAGTCATACTAAGCTCACAGATGCCCTAAAACACACCACCTGAGGAAGCCCTAACCATCAGAGGGACAAGACTCAGCTCCACCCACCAGAGTGCAGGCACCAGTCCCTCCCATCAGGAAGCCTACACAAGCCCCTGGACCAACCTCACTGCCAAGGGGTAGACGCCAGAAGCAAGAGGAACTATAACCCTGCAACCTGTGGAAAGGAGACCATAAACATAGTAAGTTAGAAAAATGAGATGACAGAGAAATATGTTACAGAAGAAGGAGCAAGGTAAAACTCCACAAGACCAAATAAATGAAGAGGAAATAGGCAGTCTACCTGAAAAAGACTTCAGAGTAATGATAGATAAGATGTTCCCAGATCTCAGAAATAGAATGGAGGCACAGATCAAGAAGATACAAGAAATGTTTAACAGGGACCTAGAAGAACTAAAGAACAAACAGTGATGAACAACACAATAACAAATGAAAAATACACTAGAAGGAGTCAACAGCAGAATAACTGAGGCAGAAGAATTGATAAGTGAGCTGGAAGATAGAATGGTGGAAATAACTGCCATTGAGAAGAATAAAGAAAAAAGAATGAAAAGAAATGAGGACAGTCTGAGAGACCTCTGGGACAACATTAAATGCACCAACATTCAAATTATAGGGGTACCAGAAGACGAAGAGTAAAAGAAAGGGTTGGAGAAAATATTCAAAGAGATTATAGTTGAAAACTTCCCTAACAAGGGGAAGGAGATAGTCACCTAAGTCCAGGAAGCACAGAGAGTCCCATACAGGATAAACCAAAGAAGAAACACAGTGAGACACATATTAATCAAACTAACAAAAATTAAATACAAAGAAACAATATAAAGAGCAACAAGAGAAAAGCAACAAATAACATACAAGGGAATCCTCATAAGGTTATCAGCTGAGTTTTCAGCAGTAACTCTGCAGGCCAGAAAGGAGTGGTAAGATATATTTAAAGTGAAGAAAGGGAAAAAACCTACCACCAAGATTACTCTACCCAGGAAGGATCTCATTCAGATTTGGTGGAGAAATCAAAAGCTTTACAGACAAGCAAAAGCTAAGAGAACTCAGAACCACAAAATCAGCTTTACAACAAATGCTAGAGGAAATTCTCTAGACAAGAAATACAAGAGAAGAGAAAGACCTACAAAAACAAACCCAAAACAATTAAGAAATGGTAATAGGAGCATATAGGGTGGGCCAAAATTTCATTCACTTTTTTCCGTAAGATGACTCTAGTAGCACTGAGTTGTCTTTAATGTAATTCAAAACCATTTTTTTAGATTCTATGTGACAGCTGCCATATAAGCATGCATTTAAAATAAGAATATCAAAATTAGTTAATTATTATGTAGCCATTTTAATATTGAAGATGGGGAAAAAAGCAACATTTTCAGCATATTATGTCTTATTATTTCAAGAAAGGTAAAAATGCAACTGAAACACACAAAAAGATTTGTGCAGTGTAATGGAGAAGGTGCTGTGACTCATTGAACATGTTGAAAGTAGTTTGTGAAGTTTTATGCTGGGGATTTCTCACTGGACGATGCTCAGTGTTTGGGTAGACCAGTTGAAGTTGATAACAATCAAATCAAAACAATAATTGAGAACAGTAAATGTTATATCACATGGGAGATACCTTACATACTCAAAATCTCCAAATCAAGCATTGAAAATCATTTGCACCAGCTTGGTTATGTGAATCACTTTGATGTTTGGGTTCCATACAAGTTAAAAAAAGCCTTCTTGACCATATTTCCACATGCAATTCTCTACTGAAACATAATGAAAACGTTCTGTTCTTAAAACAATTTGTGACAGGCAATGAAAAGTGGATACTGTACAACAATGTGGAATGGAAGAGATCATGGGACAAGTGAAATGAACAACTACCAACCACGCCAAAAGCCAGTCTTCATCCAAAGAAGATGATGATGTGTATAAGATGGGATTGGAAGGGAGTCCTCTATTAAGAGCTCCTTGTGGAAAACCAAACAATTAATTCCAACAAGTACTGCTCCTAATTAGACCAACTGAAAGTGGCACTTGGCGAAAAAAGTCAAGAATTAGTCAACAGAAAACACATAATCTTCCATCAGGATAATGCAAGACCACATGTTTCTTTGATGACCAAGCAAAAACTGTTACAGCTTGGCTGGGAAGTTCTGATTCATCCACTGTATTTACCATATATTGCACCTTCAAATTTCCATTTATTTCAGTCGTTACAAAGTTCTCTTAATGGAAAAAAATTTCAATTCACTAGAAGAGTGTAAAAGGAACCTGGAAAAATCCTTTGTTCAAAAAGATAAAACGTTTTGGGAAGATGGAATTACGAAGTTGCCTGAAAAATGTCAGAAGGTAGTGGAACCAAAGGGTGAATACGTTGTTCAATAAAGTTCTTGGTGAAAATGAAAACTGTGTCTTTTATTTTTAAATAAAAAACTGAAAGCTCTTTTTGACCGACCCAATACATATGGATAACAACCTTAAATATAAATGGATTAAATGCTCCAAACAAAAGATACAGATTTGCTAAATGGATACAAAACCAAGACCTGTATATATCCTGGCTACAAGAGACCCACTTCAGACCTAGGGACACATACAGACTGAAAGTGAGGGGATGGAAACAGATATTTCATGCAAATGGAAATCATGAGAAAACTAGAGTAGCAATACTCATATCAGACAAAATAGGCTTGAAACTAAAGTCTATTACAAGAGACAAGGAAGGACACTATATAATGATCAAGAGATCAATCCAAGAAGAAGGTATAACAATTGTAAATATTTATACACTCAGCATAGGAGCACCCTAATATGTAAGGCAAAATGTTAACAGCCATAAAAGGGGAAATTGACAGTAACACAATAATAGTGGGGGAATTTTAACATTGCACTCACGTGAATGGACAGTTCAGCCTGACAGAAAATTAATACAGAAACACAAGCCTTAAGTGACACATTAGACCAGATAGATGTAATTGATACTTATAGGACATTTCATCTGAAAGCAACAGAATACACTTTCTTCTCAAGTGCGCATGGAACATTCTCCAGGATAGATCAAATCTTGCATCACAAATCAAGCCTTAGTAAATTTAAGAAAATTTAGATTGTATCAAGCATCTTTTCTGAAGAAAATGTTATGAGATTAGAAATCAATTACAGAAAAAACAAGTGTAAAAGACACAAACACATGGAGGCTAAATGATATGCTACTAAATAACCAATGGATCACTGAAGAAATCAAAGAGGAAATTTAAAAAATACCTAGAAACAAATGATAATGAAAACACAATTACCCACAACCTATGGGATGCAGCAAAAGCAGTTCTAAGAGGGAAGTTTATAGCAGTACAATTCCACCTCAAGAAACAAGGAAAATCTCAAATAAACAACCTAACCTTACATCTAAAACAACTAGAGGAAGAAAAATAAGCAAAACCCAAAGTTAGTAGAAAGAAAGAAATTATAAAGATTGGAGAAGACATAAATGAAATAGAGATGAAGAAAACAAGAGCAAAGATCAATGAAATGAAAATCTGGTTATTTGAGAAGATAAAAAAACTGATAAACTTTTAGCTAGACACATCATGAAAAAAAGGGAGAAGACTCAAATCAATAAAATTAGAAATGAAAAAGGAGAAGGTATAACTGACACCACAGAAATACAAAGGATCATAAGAGACTACTACAAGCAACTATATGCCCCCCCAAAAATGGACAACCTGGAAGAAATGGACAAATTCTTACAAAGGTACAACCTTCAGAGACTGAACCAGGAAGAAACAGAAAATATGAACAGACCAATCACAAGTAATGAAACTGAAACTGTGATTAAAAATCTTCCAACAAACAAAAGTCCAGGACCAGATGGCTTCACAGGCGAATTCTATCAAACATTTAGAGAAGAGCTAACACCTATCCTTCTCAAACTCTTCCAAAATATAGCAGAGGGAGGAACACTCCCAAGCTCATTCTACAAGGACACCATCACCCTGTTACCAAAACCAGACAAAGATATCACAAAGAATGAAAATTACAGACCAATATCACTGATGAACATAGATGCAAAAATCCTCAACAAAATACTAGCAAACTGAATACAACAACATGTTAAAAGGGTCATACACAGTGATCAAGTCAGGTTCATCCCCAGGATGCAAGGATTTTTTCAATATACACAAATCAATGTGATAAACCATATTAATAAATTGAAGAGTAAAATCTATATGATCATCTCAATAGATGCAGAAAAAGCTTTTGACAAAATTCAACACTCATTTATGATTAAAAACTGTCCAGAAAGTGGGCATAGAGGGAAATTACCTCAACATAATAAAGGCCATATATGACAAGCCCACAGCAAACATCATTCTCATTGGTGAAAAACTGAAATCATTTCCTTAAGATCAGGAACAAGACAAGAATGTCCACTCTTGCCACTTTTATTCAACATAGTTTTGGAAGTCCTAGCCACAGCATTCAGAGAAGAAAAAGAAATAAAAGGAATACAAATTGGAAAAGAAGGAGTAAAACTGTCACTGTTTGCAGATTACATGATACTGTACACAGAAAATCCTAAAGATATCACCAAAAAACTACCAGAGCTAATCAATGAATATGGTAAATTTGCAGTATACAAAATTAATGCACAGAAATCTCTTGCATTCCTATACACTAACAATGAATGATCAGAAAGAGAAATTAAGGAAGCTATCCCATTTACTATTGCAACAAAAAGAAAAAAATACCTAAGGATGCAAAAGACCTGTACTCAGAAAACTATAAGACACTCTTGAAAGACGTCAAAGATGACACAAACAGATGGGAAGATATACCATGTTCCTGGGTTGGAAGAAGCAATATTGTGAAAGTGACTATACTACCCAAAGCAGCCTACAGATTCAATGCAATCCCTATCAAATTACCAAGGGCATTTTTCACAGAAGTAGAACAAAAACTTTACAATTTGTATGGAAACACAACAGACCCCAAATAGACAAAGCAATCTTGAGCAGAAAAAACAGCTGGAGGAATCAGGCTCCCTGACTTCAGACTATACTACAAAGTTACAGTCATCAAAACAGTATGATACTGGCACAAAAACAGAAATATAGATCAATGGAACAGGATAGAAAGCCCAGAGCAAAACCGACACACATATGGTCACCTAATCTATGACAAAGCAGGCAAAGATATACAATGTAGAAAAGACAGTCCCTTCAAGAAGTGGTGGTTAGAAAACTGGACAGCTACATGTTAAAAAATGAAATTAGAACACTCCCTAACATCATACAAAAAAAAAAAACTCAAAATGGATTAAAGACCTAAATGTAAGAATGAATACTATAAAAGTCTTAGAGGAAAACATAGGCAGAACACACTTTGACATAAATCGCAGCAGATCTTTTTTGACCCATCTTCTAGAATAATGAAAATAAACAAATGAGACCTAACTAAACTTAAAGGATTTTGCACATCAAAGGAAACCATAAACAAGATGAAAAGACAGCCCTCAGAATGGGAGAAAATATTTGCAAACAAAGCAACTGACAAGGGATTAAACTCCAAAATATACAGACAGCTCATGCAGTTCAATATCAAAAAACAAACAAACAAAAAACCCAATAAAAATATGGGTGGAAGAACTATATAGATATTTCTCCAAAGAAGACATACAGATGACCAACAAACACATGAAAAGATGCTTCACATCACTATTTATTAGATAAATGCAGATCAAAACTACAATGAGATATCACCTCACACCAGTCAGAATGCCCATCATCAAAAAATCCACAAACAATAAATGTCGGAGAGGGTGTGGAGAAAGGGAATCCTCTTACACTGTTGGTGGATGTAAATTGGTATAGCCACTGTAGAGAACAGTATGCAGGTTCCTTAAAAAACTAAGAAGAGAACTGCCATATGACCCAGCAATCCCACTCCTAGGCATATACCTGGAGAAAACAATAATTCAAAACATACATGCACCCCAATATTCATTGCAGCACTATTTCTGTTGACTAAGACATGGAAATAACCTAACTGTCCATCAAAAGAAGAATGGATAAAGAAGATGTAGTGCATATATACAATGAAATATTACTCAACCATAAAAAGGAATGAAATTGTGCAATTTGCAAAGATGTGGATACACCTAGAGACTGTAATATGGAGTGAAGTAAGTCAGAAGGAGAAAAACAAATATCATATAATATCATTTATATGTGGAATCTAGAGAAACGATACAGATGAACTTATTTGCAAAACAAAGATAGAGACACAAGCATAGAGAATGGACGTATGCTTACCAATGGGGAAAAGGGGCTGGGATGAATTTGGAAAACGGGATTGACATATGTACACTACTACGTATAAAATAGATAACTAATGAGAACATACTGTATAGCACAGGGAACTCTGCTCAATTCTCTGTGGTGACCTAAATGGGAAGGAAATCCAAAAAAGAGGGGATATATGTATATGTATAGCTGATTCACTTTGCTGTACAGCAGAAACTAACACAACATTGTAAACCAACTATATACCAATAAAAATTAATTAAAAATTACTATAAAATCCATTTTCTAAAGAAGGGTTTTTTCATATAAAAGGAAGAAATTTGCCATAGATAAGCTATAGCTATATGTAAAATGAATCTCTCCTTATGTTGTTATGTTAACATATTCAATACTGCATGGATCAGTAAACTTAAAATACTGAATTAAGAAGATGATTTTTTTAACCTGGGTGGAGCTAGTTTTTCGAGATGAACTTATTCTTTAGGTGGGTGACCTCACAGAAAAGAAATTCTTCTTTTCTGACTAATTCCTGAGAAATTTTTGAACGTCTTGGCCAGTAATTTACTTAATGTCTTGCTTGAGAATTTTTAGACAGGGTCATAATTTTGTGGGGAGATAAGATAAATGGTAGGTAGTGGTGACAGTCAATATCACATCAACATAAAATTTTTTTATAGATTATATTCCATTTAAAGTTATTATAAAATATTGACTATATTTTCTGTGCTGTACAATATATCCTTGCTGCTTATTTATTTTATACATAGTAGTTTTTGCCTCTTAATTTCCTACCCATGTTCTGCCTTTCCCCTTTCCCTCTCCCCACTGGTAACCACTAGTTTGTTTTCTGTATCTTTGAGTCTGTTTCTGTTTGGTTATATTCATTCTTTTTTTTTTTTTTTTTAGATTCCATATATAACATACAGTATTTGTCTTTCTCTGGCTGGCTTATTTCGCTAAGCATAATGCCCTCTAAGTCCATCCATGTTGTTGCAAATGGTAGAATTTCATTCTTTTTTATGACTGAGTAATATTCCATTGTATACCACATTCTCTCCAGATTTTCCTTAATTTATCTTAACCATATTTTTAGTTTTCAGTGTAGAGGTCTTGCACATATTTTCTTAGATTTATTTCTAGAAAGTTGAAAAATTTTGATGCTATTTAAATTATATTGCTTTAAAATTCAATTTTCCAATTATTTTTTGTTAGTATATAAATATATTAAAAAATCCAATTGATTTCTGTACATTAACTTTGTTAAGTTCACTTATTAATTCAAAGAGAGGTTTTTTGATAGATTCTTTTAGATTTTTACATACAAAATAATGTCATTTACAAGTGAAAACTTTTACTTCTTACTTTCTCTATTAGTTTCCTGTGGCTCCTGTAACAACTTATTACAAACTATGTGGCTTGCAACAACAGAAATATATTGTCTCACAGTTCTGGGGGCTAGAAGTCTGAAATCAAGGTGTTGTCAGGGTCTCACTCTCTCTGGAGGCTCTTGGAAAGAATCTGTTTCTTGCATTTTCCAGCTTCTAGTGGCTGGTTGGCATTCTTTGGCTTGTGTCCACATCATTATATCTCTATCTTTGTCTTCACATCTTCTTCTCCTCTGTGTGTCTATGTTATCTTTCTTTTTCTTTTTCTTTTTTTTCTCTCTTATAAGACACTTGTGATGGCATTTAGGGTCCACCCACATAATCCAGGTTAATCTTTTCATCTTAAAAATCCTTATCATAATTACATCTGCAAAGACTCCTTTTCAAATAAGGCAATATTTTCAAGTTGAAGGATTATAATTTGATATTTTTGGGTGGACATTATTTAAACTATTTCACTTCTGAATTTTTAATTTTTTAATTTGTTTGTCTTGCTTTATTGCATTGTCTCAGAACAATAGTGATAGAGGTTGAGTAGGAGTGATGGTTGTCTTATTCGTGACTATAGGGAGAATGTGTATATTACTTGACTGCTTTGTTAAGTTAATAAGTTTTCCTTCTATTTCAGTTTGCTGAAAGTTATCTTACATGGATTTTGGATCTTATTAACTAACTGTTTTTTGAAAGTACTGAGATGATCATATAATCTTTCTTTTATTAATGAAATGAATTACATTGACTGACTTTCAAGTGTTAAACTAACCTCAAATACCTGGAATGACCCCATTTAGTAATAATTTATTATCAACTTTATATGTTTCTGTATTTGCTTTGCTAATGCTTTGTTCAGAGTTTTTTATTACTGTATAGTTTTGTCTTTTCTGGTCTTAAAATGAAAGTTTTCTATTTTCTGAAAGAGTTTGTGTGAGGTTGGTATTATTTATTTATTAAAAGTTTGGTAGAATTCAACTGTAAAGCCATCTAAGTTTGGAGTTGTGTGTGTGTGTGTGTGTGTGTGTGTGTGTGTGTGTGTGAAAGTTTTTAATAATGGACTTAATATCTTTAACAGGTTTTCTATTTCTTCTTGTGTCAATTATACTTAGTTGTGTTTTAAAGAAAATTTTACATTTCATGTAAGTAGTTAAGTTTATTGGCCTCAAATTGCTAAAATTATATTTTTCTAATATTTGTAAAATTTGTAGAGAATAACATTGTTTAATTATTGATTTTGCTAATTTTATCTTCTCTTTTTTCTTGACCAGCCTTGCTGTTTATCAATTTTATTAGTCTTTTCCAAAAACCAACTTAAAAAAACCTTTATTCCTCTGCTTTCTAATTAATTTCTATTTAATTTTTAATTTCTAATTAATTAAATTAATTTCTAATTAATTTCATTAATTTTGCACTTATGCTTTTTTTTCTTCTATATTTTTTGGGTTTGATTTGTTGGTTTTTCCTCCTTTCTTCTAGTAATAAAAGGTAGATCCATGATTTTAAACTTTACTTCTTTTTAAAGATACTATTTAATCCTATAAATTTACCTCTAAGTACTGACTTTTGATATGTTGAATTTTCATTACCATTTATTTGAGAACATTTTCTCAATTCCACTCTTATTTTTAGGTGTTTTTATTGATTTTTAATTTAATTCCACTTGGTCATAAAATATACTCTGTGTGATTTTCATTCTTTGAAATTTGTTCAGACTACCATTATAGCTTTTTATCATCTATTTAGTTCTATGTTCTGCATATTGTTGAAAAGAATATGTTTTCTACTGTTGTTGGATGTAGTATTTTATAAAATTCAGTTAGGTCAATTTCATTACTTGTTATTTTGAAATCTTCTGTATGCTTACAGATAATTTAGCTACGTTTTCTATGAGTTTTTAAGAGAGGTGAGTTTACATTTCCAACTATAATTTTGAATTTGCCTCTTTCTCTCTACTTGTCAATTTTTGTTTAATATACTTTGAATCTATGTTATTAGGTGCATACAGTTTTAGGATGATAGCTTCATGTCATATCGCTTTATCATTATCACATATCCCTCTTTAATCACCTGTAGAACTTCTTGGCTTAATATGTACTGTGTTATAAGTATAGTCATACCAGTTACCTTTGGCTAATGTTTTGTTTTGTTTTATTTTTTATAGCTATCATTTTTTTAACTTGTTAAAATGGAAATATATTTGACATACAATATTACATAAATTACAGGTGTACAACGTAGTGATTTACAATTTTTAAGAGTTATACTCCATTTCTGGTTATTATGAAATATTGGATATATTCCCTATGTTGTAGAATATATCATTGTAGCTTATTTATTTTATACATAGTAGATTGTACCTCATAGTCTCCTCCCCCAGACTTGCCCCTACCCCCTTCCTTCTTCCCACTGGTAACCACAAGTTTGTTCTCTATGTCTGTAAGTCTGTTTCCTTTTGTTATATTCACTATGTTTTCTTTTTTAGATTCAACATATAAGTGACATCATCAGTATTTGTTTTTATCTGTTTGACTTATTTCATTGAGCATAATTCCCTCCAAGTCCATCCATCCACATTGTTACAAATGGCAAAATTTCATTCTTTTTTATCGCTGAGTAGTATTGATGGACTACTTAGGTTGCTTGATGGACACTTAGGTTGCTTGATGGACACTTAGGTTGATTCCATATCATGACAATTATAAATATCTCATGTGGTAATATCTCATTTAATTTGCATTTCTCTGATGATTAATGATGTTGAGCATCTTTTGTGCTTGTTGGCCATCTGTATGTCTTCTTTAGAAAATGTCTGTTCAGGTCTTCTGCCCATTTTTTAATGGGTTGTTTGCTTTTTTGATGTTGAGTTGTATGAGCTATTTATGTATTTTGTATATTAACCCCTTATTGATCATATCATTAGCAAATATTTTCTCCCATTCAGTAGGCTGTCTTTTCATTTTGTTGATGGTTTCCTTTGCTGTACAAAGGCTTTTAAGTGTAATTAGGTCCCATTTGTTTACTTTTGCTTTTATTGAATATTTCCTTTGGTTTAAGAAACAGATCCAAAAATATATTGATAATTTTATGTCAAAGAGTGTTTTGCCTATGTTCTCTTTTAGGAGTTTTATGGTTTCCAGTCTCACATTTAGGTCTTTAATCAATTTTGAATTTATTTTATATGGTGTGAGAAAATGTTCTAATTTCATTATTTTATATGTAGCTGTCCAATTTTTCCAGCACTACTTATTGAAGGGACAGTCTTTTCCTCCATTGTATATTCTTGCCTCCTTTGTTGTAGGTTAATTTACTTTAAGTATGTGAATATATTTCTGGGCTCTCTATTTTGTTCCATTGATCTATATGTCTGTTTTTGGCTTTGGCTAATGTTTCTAAAGTGTATATTTTCCTATTCTTTTAGTTAAAGGGTATCCTTGTTTTTAAATTAATTAAAAGGTATCTTGTAAACAAAATATAATTGGGTTTTATATTTTTGTCCAGTCTGAAAATTATTGTTTTTTCTTTAGGGTGTTTTTTTCAATTTCAATGTAATCATAATTACATATTATAGTTGTATTTTGGTTTACCACATTGCTATTTGGTTTTTATTTGTCTCATCTGCTCTCTGTACCTTTTTCGCCTCCTTATTCCTTCTTTTGTAATAAGCAAGTGTTTTCTTTTTTAAAAAATATTTATCTTTGTCTCATTTGCAAGCTTTAAATTACATCTTTTTTTTTTTTTTTTTTTTTTTTTTTGCGATATGCAGGCCTCCTACTGTTGTGGCCTCTCCCGTTGCAGAGCACAGGCTCTGGATGTGCAGGCTCAGTGGCCATGGCTCATGGACCCAGCCGCTCCATAGCATGTGGGATCTTCCCGGACCCGGGCACGAACCCGTGTCCCCTGCATCGGCAGGTGGACTCCCAACAACTGTGCCACCAGGGAAGCCCTAAATTACATCTTTTTGTATTACAGTGGCTACTGTGGAATACAACATTCATCTTTGATGTAATTTCGTTAAATTTCAGTTACTACATATACCACTTCCTAAAGAATACAGCATCTTACCACAGTTAAAGTCCACGTATTCTCTCTCTGCCTTTGTGCTCTTACTGTCCTAGTTTACATAAATAAAAGAGGATAAATAATTATCCTTCCAACTATTAACTTGAATACCTCTGAATCTGTATTGCATATCACTGGACTTACCTTTTTCAGAGAACTTATTATAGTCAGCTCAAATCACAACAATCAGTAATTTTGGTGGTGATTTTATTAGTTTGCTAGGACTGTCATAACAAAGTAAGACAGACTTGGTAGCTTAAACAACAGAAATTTATTTCCTTATAATTCTGGAGACTGAAAATCTGAGATCAAGGTGTCAGCAGGGTTGGTTTCTTCTGAGGTCTCTCTCCTTGGCTTGTAGGTGGCTGTCTTCTCCCTATGTCTTCACATGGTCTTCCTTCTGTGCATGTTTGTATCCTGTCTTCTCTTCTTATAAGTACACCAGTCATATTGTATAAGGGCCTATCATGAAGATCTCATTTTAACTTACCTACATAAAGACCTATATCCAAAGACTGTCATATTCTGAGGTACTGGGGTTAGGACTGTAACATATGACTTTTTGGGGGGGCATCATTCAGTCCATAGCAGATTCTCTTTGATTTTGATGGATGGTTTCAAATAATTAAAAAATTCCCATTATGTAATATCTGGAAGTGTAATGCCTTTGACTCAAAGGATTGTGTCCTATTCCTTATTGTAATAAATCAGAATGACAAAAAGAGGTAGTAGTTAGGACCACTATATTCTGACTCCCTACTGCCAGTGTGTGACTCCTAGCTCCACCACTTTCCACCTGTGTGACACTGACAAGGTTTTTCAATTTTCTCATCTGTGAAATGGGGTTAACAATACTTCCTACCTTATAAGATTGGATTATTATAAGGATTAAATGAGATAATATTTGCAAAGCACTTTTAACACTTTCTGACAGAAGTGCAGTATTTACAGTATCTTGAAATACTTCATATAAAGGCCTGCTGATACAAAGGGGCTGCTTGCCGCCTTCACTCTGCCCAGCTCCTCTTTAATTTGTTGGAAGCATTAATGGCTGCATTAAAGCCATAGCAACCCTTCTCTTCATTCTCTAACATCCAACTTCTTCTTCATTATTCTCCAATGTTACTTCTTGGAGTCACCCTCTTGGGAAGCCCCCCTTCCTAGACTGCTGGCCCAGTTCCCTTCTTTGTGCCTTTGCTCTTCCTTATACTTAGCTTTTCTGCTCTGATCCATATTTAAGCCTGTCTCATAATATAATCCAACTCAAACCCTGCTTCTGGATTCAGAAGTGATTCGTGGAACCACTGGGTCACACAGCATAAGTGAGCATGCCTTTGGACTTTGCATCCTTCAGAACTTGTATCAGGCTTATTGCGATATTTATTCCTTTGTTCTGCTCGACACTCAGTTTTATTCTCATATCACTGCCTCTGTTTGATTTCTTTAACTAATTATGAGCCAGTTGAAGAGCCAGTGCTGGCTCACATTCCTTTGGGAAGCTCTGGTTATAAAGCTGCCTCAACTGACTGAGAGTCATTGCTGCGGATCCAGAAGCTGACTTCGTTTTCTCTACCTTTCAGATGATAGAGTTAGCTAAAAACACGTTCCATTCCCCCATGAGAATATTTTTCTTCTTGAAGACAGTGTTTATCATTCTCTTTTGTCTAACTGACAGGTTCATATGAATTAATACATAATTTCTAATGACAAAAAAAAAAGCTTGCCCAAGAAATGCTTGATTTTGTGAACAACAGAGCTTTAATATCCCAATTTTCAAATGCGTTTGCCTTCTCTGAAATACCCCTCTTGTCACTGTATTTTTGCAGGGGATTAAGGGGTAATTTTGTATATGATTAAGGACCCATGTTTCCAAGCCAGACAGCCCAAGTTTGAATCCCAGCACTGTGTGACCTTGAGCAAATTAATTATTCCTTTAAGCTGTGGTGCCTCATTTTCAAAATAGAGATAAATACTACCTACCCCAAAGGGTTGTTTGTGTTTTAAATAAGGTAATGTTCATAAAGTGCTTCATACTCTGTCCATACTGCTAGAAGTTTTCTATAAATGTAAGCTATTACCATTATTACTCAAAGCTTTTACTGACATGCATTCTCTTGCATTTCACAAAAAGAATCATCAGAAATTTTACATGCTTCCTTTCTCCCAACCTCCTGCATTCTTCTGTCCCTCCCTGAGCTTTGAAAGAAATGGTTGAGCAGGAAGGACCTCCCTCCATGCATGTTTCACAGTATTACATCATTGGTTTTTGCAAAGGCCACCTTGCTCCTGGGGAAGTTTTGTGAGCCTCACTCTGGACATGACGTGAGACCTTCAGATGGTTCTGACTCCCTTGATAATTGCATTGCTCCAACATAAGCTAAAGGTCACTTAAAAAGTTTCTTGAGGCTGGGTAGGATTAATGCTCAGTTTGGCAAAAGTTCATCTCAAAATTCTAGGATTTTTAAATGTTTACACAATTGTTAGCCCCCATCTTGCTCTTCCTCACAGATCTGGAGCAAATTTTGATATCTTGCTACACTTCCTTTTCTTAAATATAAAATATAACTCATGTTAGGCAAGAACTGCAATTATATTTATATCAAGGTTGGCAAATAGATTTCTTTTTTCATACCAATTCTTTTGATTGGTAATGGAAAATTGGAGTCCTGTGTTGAAAAAGATTCAGAGGCATTCGTTTCTGGTGGGAAGGAGTATTTGCCCAGTTATTAATATATTTTAGGGATATGAGAATCAACGTGGGATAGTATGCTTGTCTTGTGTTTGCTGAATTTCTACCATTTGTCAAGGCTTGGCTCCTGAATCAGAGTCCTGGGTGGTGAATCAAGTATCAAAATTGCCTTTGTTCTGCTGGACTGTGAAGGCCAAGAGTAATACAGCTGAGCTCACAAGCCTCGTCACATAGACACAACTGAGGTGTCTGTGCTTCAAGCCCAGGGAGATGAGGAAGAGACTGTGACCAATAAAACCAGGTGAAAAATGGCAGACTTTTTCTTAAACAACTTTAAAAAAGTATGCCACAATATGATTTTGGATCAGGTTTTCTCCCTCCTTTCCTTCCTTCCTCCCTCCCTCCCTCCCTCTCTTTTTCCTTTCTTTCTTCCTTCCTTCCTTCCTTCCTTCCTTCCTTCCTTCCTTCCTTCCTTCCTTCTTTCCTTCCTTCCTTTCTTTCCTTCTTTCTTTTTAATTGCATCAGTATAGCATTATTGTTGACCTAGATTCCCTTTCTTTCTTTTTCTGGAGACATGATCTAGATGCTGAGATATTAGCATAGTCAGACATTATATGATTTCTAGGGACAAATAGAACAACTTCTGTGGAGCTCTCCTCACTCCACTTAGGTCCATACACCCAATTCTACGCTGCCAACTGCCCACCTTCCCTCCCATTCGGACATTCTCCTCATTCCCTTGGTCTTTAATATGCTGTGCCAGACTTACCCATGCGTGAATGCCCTCTCACTCTGTCTGGACTCCAACACTCCCTGCCAGGTTGCTCCTAACCTTACTTGGTGTCCCAACCTGCACAGGTGTGGCCCCCTAGTGTGGGCACTCCCCTCACCCCATTCAGGCTCTGACTCCCTATACTAGACTGCTCTACACAGAGGTGACCTTCTCTTCTTACTGGGACACTGATTCCCCATATCACTCCATCCCACCTCACTGACAACTTCCTCCACTTGCCTGGGTTCCAGCACCAGGTATCCCTCCTATATGGTGCCCTTCTCCCCTCACATGGGCTTTGATACCCTACTTTGAGGTACTGTGGTCCATCCCACCCCTGCCAGCCTATATTGCTTTGCCTTCACCAACATCCTGAGAACCGGGTTGTTCAGGAAGGAAAGGGAAGAAAAAGAAAAGAGGAAGCACTTAAAACTTTTTTATTATAATTTACTAAAAATATGTAAAAACAAAAAAAAGTTACAGGTAGAAAACAAATTGATCACAGCATCCAGAGTTATTGTAACCTAGCAGGACCCTAAGGGGCCTTCCCAGGGGCAGACCCCTCCCCCATATCCTCTATTTTAGCTCTTCTCTGAAGTACTGTACCTAGATAAGAGTATCTGATGCACATTTCCTGAGTTGTTTTACAGATGCTAAAACCTCCACCAAACGGAAGACATTAACTACTTGATGACCTTGAGCACATAGCTCCCAGGCCTATTGGAGCCTAAGGACTGATAATACCCCTGTGACACTGCCCAGTTACCTCATCATCAACCGACCAGAGAATTGTGCACGAGCTGATCACAGACCCTGAGACCCCCCTCCCTCACTTTGCTTTTGAAAAATGCCTTTCTGAAATCAATCAGGGAGTTTGGGTGTTTTTGAGGACAAGTTGCCCTGGACTCCTTGCTTGGCACCTGCAATAAACACTGCACTTTTCTTTCACCACAACTCAGTGTCACTGCTCACAGGCGAGTGGACCCAAGTTTGGTTTGGTAACAATATCCCAGGGATAATCCAGTAATGAATATTTTGCTGTATATTCTTTGTTTTTCCTTTTCTGTGTATACATATCTATATCTAAAACTAATCTATATTCCCATCTATATCTATCTATATCTAACTTGTACCTTTCTGAATGTTAAGTATGTTAGTTGTACCTAAACCCAGAAAACAAAAGTGATGTAGAGCAATAGAGAGCAAGATATATTGGTATTTTAAGGCTAAGACTTTATGGCGACAGGACTATTTTCTATAGACAAAGTCTGAAACTCCATTTGGGTTTTTTTTCAAGGATTTGGTTAAAGGATTGGCACAGGAGCTGAGCCAGCCTACCTGTACTCTGTAGAGGCATCCCATCTGTACAAAGGGTATAAAATTATCTTATTTGAAATGCTCTTAAAATGCTTTTAATGTATTTTATTAAGATAAGTAGTCAAGAAATATTTAAATAAAGTAAATGATTTAATGTATTTTTCCTAGTCTTCTGGGGGTAGTACGTATCTCAATAACCCTAAAATCAGCCTTAAAACAAAGAAGTATCAGGATTCTTAAAAAGTATCATAATTTTGAATTTAGCCAAATTTCCATTAGAGTTCAAAACATATAACATGTCTTCTAGGCGAGAAAATGGAAGTGCATAGTAGGGTTTTAAGAATGTTTTACCAGACGTACATCTGTTTTGCTTTTTGTTTCTGTTGGGGGATGTGTGTATGAGTATTTGTAAATATTTAGGTAACTAAAAAAAATATATATATATATATATATATAGGAGAGAAATGTAGTTCCTCTTTCCTAGACTTCTTGATGCTCTTTTGAGTGAGACATATGCTGTTGGTGCTGAGGGAGAAATGGAATTGGATACAGCTCTTTTATAAGCTCTTAGGAGACTAGGCATGAACCAGAATTCTGGGTTCTAACTCCAGAGCTGAGCCTGTAAGGAATGTCGGTCAAAGCACACACCACGAGGATAAATTTCTAATGAAATTTCTGTCCACAACAAAAATGTAAGAGAAGGTTTGTTTCAGAATTGTGAGTGGGGAAAATGATTCATCTGAACTCTTTGAGGAAACTCACACACAGTATCAAGCAATTGCCAACTATAAACAACACAGGATGCTAAAAATAGCCAGCTCTCCATACCCAGCATGGCCCATTCCCTGCAGGCTCTCAGTCAGCAGCGTCAAGGTCTGAGTACATTTCTGGCTTTGAGAGACTCTGGGGGACACTGTTTTTGAATGCTGGTCCACACATTCCCTCCTGGCACCTCGTTATCTAAACCAGTATACCTCTCTCCTTATTAGCTACATAAATATTTGGATTACTAAGTGTCAGAGCCTCATGGCTCTTGTAAATTTGTAACCTTTATGATCCATGAGCATGCTTGAATGGATTACATGGTCAGAGGCCATTGTGGAATTCAGCCTGGTCATCTGGGCATTAGAGAATGATGCTCTATGCCAGAGTGGTGGAGGTAGGAAGTGAGATGAACACTAAGTAGGAGAGACATTGCAAAAGACAGGTACCAAGCCCTATCGATGTCTTGGGCTCCAGGACCTACTGGATTGGCCCCACAAGTCTTCCTTCTGTTTTTCATACTGCATCTCCCTCCTTCAAGAATTAGCTCACGTTTTACCTTAAAATTAAATTATCTCTGCCTCCCATCTGCCAAGCCACTGCTGACCCACTATCTAATTCTCTCTTTGTTTTCATAGTTCTTGCATTTCTAAATGTTCTATGTAGTTGAAGGCTAATTACTCCATAATACTACAAGGAAGTTTAGGGGAAGGACTCTATCTCTTAACTCATGAACTAAACAGCCAGGGCACAACTCACACATTCTGGTTGCCCTACAAGTAATATAAGAATCGTTAACATAACCAGCTTTGTGATTCTTTTCCCCTGAAGATCCAAATTTTAGATAAGTATATTTCTATATTTATAGACATTTTCAAAAGTGATAAAATATTTAGAATATCTAAAAACTTTAAATAAAAAAGACATATCCAAGATTAAAAACATTTTTCTTCTGGAGAAATTCCCATTTCTTTTTCTTCCTCCTCCTCCCCCCTTTAAATTTAAGACGAACAAAGTACATTTAAGGACACATTGCTCCAAACGAAGCTAACTTTTGGACCCCACCCCATCCCATGTCTTAGCGTTATTATGTCCCACCCTGTTCTAAATAAGCCCCCTCCAAGTCTGTGTGATAAATACACATTTTCAAAGAGATATGGAGGAAGTCAGCTCAGGGCCAAGGAGAAACTCTTTTTGAATTCATGTCAGGTTTGACTCTGAGACCTTCAAGTGTCTAGGGAGGAGGGCCTGGATAAAGAAGAAAACAAGAAGGCTGCTGGTTTTCATGTATATATTCCTATTCCTGAAAAAGGAATAAGACTATCTAGAGAATCTGGCTTAAGCAAAAAAGAGAATTTATAGGCTCACATAACTGAATAGGTATAGATTTCAAAAAAAAAAAAAGGTTTGATTTTTGACTCCAAAAATACGGACCAAGACTTCCTTTTTCTCCTTCCATTTCTCAGTTCCACTTGCGACAACACCATACTTCTAGTTAATCAAGCTGACCACCTGGACCCTTTTTCCTCACTTCTTATATCATTTATTCAAAAAATCCCATAGTTCCACCTTAAATATACATACAGGATCCAACCACTTCTTACCATTTCACTGCTACCAGACTTGTATAAGTCACCACCATCTCTTCCCTAGATTATTGCAATAACTTCCTAATTGTTATCCCTGCTTCCAACACTGTCCCCTGAAATCTATTTACAGCACACAGCAGAAAGGTTCTTTTCAAAACCTAAGTTGTATCCTGCTGTCCATCTGTTCAAAGACCTTACGCTGCTTCCCACCTCACTCAAAGCAAAAGAAAATCCTCACATATCTAGTCCTCCCCTCCCTTACTTACTTTACTGTAGCCATGCTGGCTTCCTTATTGTTCCTCGAACATAGCAGGTAGGAGCCTTCCTTAGGACCTGATTGAGTTTGCTCAAGTGATACCTCATTAGTGTGGCCTATTCTGACCACACTGCTTCAAATTGTAACCCCCACTCGTCTTTTTTCCCCAAAGCCCTTAGAACTTTTTGAACTATTTATCTATGTCTATTGATCTATCTATCATCCACCTATATATGATTTTTCCTCTCCCCCACTAGAACTAAGTTCCGTTAAAGCAAGGATTTTTGTTTGTTTTATTCACTGATGCATACCTAGAAGTTAAGACCTAGTAGGTGCTCAGTAATATTTTACCCTATTATATTGTATAAATATATGTAATTTATTTATCCATTTTCCTGTTGATGACCATTTTGTTGTTTCCAAGTTTTTGCTATTGCTGCAGTGAACATGTATATCAATCTTGGTGTAATTTGGATGGGTTTTGCTCGACATTTTCTAGCTTTTGTTGTTACTGAACTCAGGTCTGGTTGTTTGTTACTCAAAAGTCAATACCTGAGAAACAGCTGTTGGTAGAAAGGAAAGTTGCTTTTAATCAGAATGCCAGCAATCTAGGGAGAAAGTGGACTCATGTTCCAAGACCAACTCTGAAGATTTTGCTCAGCCATAAAAGTTTTTAAAGGGGAAGTAATCTCAGTTAATCGTTGAGATAGGGGATCGAACTCATAGCCATCTCCCACGGCATGCAGGCTTGTCGACTCCTTGTGATCTTTCTTTAGATGCTATCTTGTTCACACAGTTTGTTCACGAGATTACTGAAGGGGAAGCTAAGGAAGAGATCTGGTCATCTGTTAATTACTTATTCTTCATTTCTACTTCTTTGATCTATGGAAAGAACCAACAGTGATCCGTGTGATCAAAAGATCACAAGAACCAACATCTTTTGTGTGATCAAAAGATGTGAAAGGGGGCTTCCCTGGTGGCGCAGTGGTTGAGAGTCCGCCTGCCGATGCAGGGAACACGGGTTCGTGCCCCAGTGCGGGAAGATCCCACATGCCGCGGAGCAGTTAGGCCCGTGAGCCATGGCCGCTGAGCCTGCGTGTCCGGAGCCTGTGCTCCGCAACGGGAGAGGCCACAACAGTGAGAGGCCCGCGTACCGCAAAAAAAAAAAAAAAGATGTGAAAGGTGTATTAGGGCCAGTGATGAGTAGAGTATGGGAATTCCTGGTTTAAGATAAGTTACAGTATAGCTTTGCTAAAGTGACAAGACAAGGGGCTTCTCGCTAATGGCAGTTTCCTGCAAAGAACTGCTTACAAATTCCCCCCTGTCAGATATCATTCCATTTCTATGGGATTAAGAATGAAGGTCCATTTTCTGTAATTGCTTCATGCTAAGAAAAGACATCAAGATCTTAGAGTGAAAGATATCAACATGGGTTTGAAGTATCTCTTTGCTGATGGTTTTAGTTGCCTGCTTAAATATACGGGCAGAGCAACCTACAATTATGTTGATACCTACAAAGATACAGATTATTGTTATTTTAGTGTTAATCCCATTCTCTTAAGGCCAGTTCTTGGAATTGTGTTAGCCATAGATTCAGTTCTGCTCAAAATGGAGCAGCTTATGTCATGGTTGCAGTCTGGTCACCATGCAGGTAGTTTTTCCCTCTAGTGGCAGTTATAGTATCTGTAGAACAACTCAGGAATGTGCATCAAACACTGAGTCTGTGACTCTATTGTCCTAATCATTAACTGCTTGAAGCTGCTCTTTCGTGACTCAGGTAGGCCTGGGAAACTTTAGCTTTTTTATAAAGAAGAGACAGAGGAAATAGAAGGGCTTTTGTACCTGGGGGACCCTGCAAGTTTCCAGTTCTTTAGGAAGAAGATTCTGAAGTTGGAGAACTGAATGAAATGATTGGGTAGAGAGAGAAGTTAAACTGAGGTGTAGTTACAAAAGAAGCCTCAGATCTCCAGCTGGGATGGCATCTTCAGGTAGTCCCAAATTGGGGCAAGGAGGCTTAGTTCCTGTACACCTATGTTGGAATAGGCTGCCCCAGGAGGGGATCTATTTATTCTTGGGTGAGGCCATTCCCTTAGTAAGAGCCATTCCCTTCCTGAAAGGAAATTAGTGCCTGGGTCCTAAGAGGCAGGATACAAATGGTGCACCATAGCATCCACAGGCAAATTTTAAGAGAAAATTCTTGGATAGTAGAGTGTGTACCTCCACAATTTTAGTAGGTGTTGATAAATTATTTTCCAAATTGGTTATACCAAGTTCTGCTCCCTTCTGCAGTATATAAGGATTTTTGTTATACTCCCTTTCCATATTTTCTATATCTTGGTTTCCGTGTGCTATTTTCTACATATTTTCTACAGATTTTTCTTGAGGTGTAAAACTTATCTCTTTGGTTATGTCTAACCTGCTTTTTAACTCACTGAGGGTTTTTTCCTTGCTGAGTTTTTATTTTTGTAAGTTTCATCATTTCTTTTAAGATACTTTTTTTTCTTAAAAAACAAATAGTTCCTTTTCTATGGTTTTTATTTCTTGTTTTATTTTTTAATAATATAAAACATTTTTTCCTGTTCAATAGTAAGTAGTTATATATTTTTGAAGTTCAGAGGCAGTACTTTTACTGTTCAGTCTGTTGATTCTCATGCAACCTGTCTTCCCCATGTCTGTAATTATGTAATTATCAGCATGTAATTGTGGGAATCCTGTGCTGCCTATATCCATCCTCCATAAGAATTTTGCATCTGCTTCTGCGAGGAAACCCAGAACCCCATTTCTTTTCTTTTAAAATAGACTTTATTTCTTAGAGCAGTTTTAGTTTCACAGAAAAATTGAGCAGAAAGTACAGAGTTACCATATACTCCCTGCCCCCAAAAAGGCACAGAGCCTCCACTACTATCAACATCCCCCACCAGAATGGTACATTTGTTACAATGAACCTACATCCATATATCATTGTCACCCAAAATCCATAGTTTATGTTAGAGTTCACTCATGGTGCCCATTTCTTTTATAAAAACCTTTTTCTTATGTGTGTGAAAAATTTCAAACATATAAGAAAAATGTGAAATACTATAGCTTCATGTAAGAGTCTCAGTTTCAATTCTATGCCTTGCAGAGGCCCAAAGCCTTCCCACCAATCTCCACAAGGCAGTTAGTATCCAAGCTACTTCTTCCTGAGATTAACACAATGTCTTCACACCAGAGAGCCACTGCCACTTGCTCACCCCTCTCAGCTATGGATTAGAAATATTTTTGTTATATGTTATGCAGCTTATCCAAGTGTTTTGTAACAGAAAGTTTTTGGGTGATCTACTCCACCATATTTTCAGAATGGAAGCCTTTCATAGTTTTCCCACATTTAAATTGCTACTTCTTACAGTTACCAAGCAAGAGCTCATGTGCCTAAGGCACAGAAAGCCAAACTCTGACAGTGGATGTTTGCAGCAAAGCAAGAGTTTATTTTCAGGGTGCCAAGCTAGGAGAATGGGCAGCTCATGCTCAGAAGGCTTGAACTCCCTGATGGTTTTTAGGAAAGGGGTTTTAAAGACAGTGTTAGGGGAGAGGTTCATAGGATGCCTGATCAGCTCATGTACCTTCTTCTGATTGGTTAGTTGGTGGTGAGATAACACAGTGACGATTTGGCTGTCTCAATCATCAACCTTCTGGTCCTAACCAGTCTGGGGTCTACGTGCTTGTGGTCAGCATGTACTCACCATCCTCCACCTGGGTGGGGGGCTTAGTTTCTGCAGGACAACTCAAAGATATGTATCAGATTGTTATCTATATCCCTTCCGGAGGAAGTAGGAGTCCTGTGACTCTATCGTCCTAATCATTAACTTCTTGAGTCTGCTCTTTGGAACTGGGGAAGGCCTAGAAGACTAAAACCTTTTTTCAACAAGCAAGGAAAAGGGGACATGGAGGGACTTTTGTACCCGGGAAGGCCCTGCAGAATCCTGCTTGTTTTCACTGCTTTCTACTCCCCGTCACAGGGTACTGTTTTTCTTCCTGACCCCGGATGTGGGTGTTCCCCAGGATTCCACCTTAGCTCTCTTCTCTTCTTATCCATGTCATGTCTGACACTAAGTTGATTATTCCCAAATTGAAACAGGAGGGAAGCAGGCAGGGCACAACATTTAAAAGAATGACATAGCCTGAGGACATGACATAAACTAATTAGAACCAAAAAGGTCCAAGATGACAGACAAGTTGACTTTCACTGTACCTTGAGCCTCAGTGTACGTTCACTGTAACACACCCACAGGTGCCATGACAGTTCCAAGGCTGACCATAAAGGTCAAAAAATTGACAGTGGCCCAATTCCTGGAAATCCCCACCCTCTTCTCCAAAATAGCTGGAATATTCCTCCCAATCATTAGCCTATGAAATTACCCACCCCTATAAAAACTGACAACCCCATACCCTGGTGCCACTCTTGCCTTCTGAGATGGCCCACACTCTGCCTGTGAAGTGTGTTTCTCTCTAAATAAATCCGCTTCTTACCTATCACTTTGTCTCTCACTGAATTCTTTCTGCAATGAGACATCAAGAACCTGAGCTTCATTAAGTTCTGGGACCAGGTATGTGATCTCAGTTAAAATACTGTGGGTTCAAGTCCCAACCTGGGTTTTGGCTGGGTTCAAGTCCCGGCCCATGTGTTCAAGTCCCAATCTGAGTTGCATGGTTTCAAAATTAGTACTTTTAGTTGATACCTTCTCCTGACCTCCAGACACAGATATCCTACCACTTCCAGGATGTCTCCACCTCCACAGTTACCTATTCATGTGACAAGTTTAAAACTGATTTTATTATTGTTTCCCACCGACTGACTTTATCCTGCAGATTGAACATCTCAAGTCACAGTTCATGGAACAAATACCATGATTCACTAAACTATCTAGATGGGCATATGAATATAGGTTCACAACATCTGAGGGCCTGTCTGTCAGGCTCATCCCCATACAAGGCCACAGACAAGATTTACAGTAGTGTGTATAGAGAGGTCAAACTTACCATAAGTATATGGGTTTACTTCTGGGTTTTCTATTCTGTTCCATTGATCTATATATCTGTTTTTGTGCCAGTATCATACTATTTTGATGACTGTAGTTTTGTAGTATAGTCTGAAGTCAGGGAGCATGATTCCACCAACTGCATTCTTCTTTTTCAAGATTGTTTTGGCTATTTGGGGTCTTTTGAGTTTCCATACAAATTAAAAAAATTTTCTAGTTCTGTGAAAAATGCCATTGGAAATTTGATAGGGATTGCATTGAATCTGTTGATTGCCTTGGGTAGTAAGATCATTTTAACAATATTGATTCTTCCAATCCAAGAACATCGTATATCTTTCCATTTGTCTGTGTGGTCTTCAATTTCTTTCATCAACATTTTATAGTTTTTGGAGCACATGTCTTTTGTCTCCTCAGGTATCTTGATTCCTTTTTGTTGTAATTGCACCCTGGTTCTTTCTGAGAAGACAGCTGGAACAAGGAACCTGTTTAAACTTTTTACTGTGTATAATATCTTTTCTACTCTACTTATGTTGGTAACTGCCCAGCAAAACTGCCAGTTTTCTTGACAAGGTACAGGTAAATTGGCTATGGCACCAAAACCTTCAGTTTATTCAATTCTTCCAAGGTCATCTTAATGCCAAGTTGGGGGATTGGTAATTTCAAGCCCTAACTGAACAGCTTTACAGATGTGACTGACAACCCCCAAAGTCTGAACTTGATCCAGTGTTTTCTAGAGAGAGAGATATACCTCATCTTGTTCCATCTTAGCTCACTTTATGGATTTAATACATATTTTAATGAGTATCTATGATGTGCCAGAAACTGTGTTAGACAGCAAAAATATGGCAGCAAATGACCATGGTTCATGTTCTCAACAGTACAGGGGATGATTTAATCCTCTAATTCTGGGATCATAAAATCAGAACATGCAGATAACATGAGTAGCACTCTGGGGGAGAAGGAGAGGCTGGAGAGAGTAATTCAGCACGCATCGTGCAAGGGGGCTGCCATTATTCATCTCCAGCAAATTGTATCTATGCTAGAAAGTGATATTAGTGTTTCCATAGCTCTAATTTTTCAAAGGAATCTGGATACTTTGCCCATATTTCCTATATATTACCCAAATATTGCTTGTTTTACATTCTCTGTGAGGTGATGTAGAATAAATCATTTTTATGGTAATTATAATAATAATATATAATAAGAATATATAAGAATATATTATTAATTTCCAAATGACCTATCTCTTATCTGTAAAACTAAGTCACATGTTCACTTGCTTCATTTCCTACAGACATCTGTATAAACAGTGAGGAGGAAGGGACTTTTTATGCAAGCAAGGCATGGATGAAGTCATAGCAATATTTTTTACCTCTTGTATTCTTCCTCTCTGAGTTAGGTCTATAGGTTCCTGTCCTCAAGAAGCCAATGTCTTCATTTTAAAACCGTACATCTGATATTCCTCTCCTTCATCAAAAATAATGAAGGTGTACAAGTATTAAAAATAACAATGCCAAATACTTGCTTTCTTGCCTAATTTATTAGAGTTTTTTCCTTTAATCTGGGAGAAAAAATTAAATGGTGGTGGGACATAAGAGACACTAGGAAGCCACTGATTAAATGTGTTAAGGAACACTCTGGGTACAGGAACAACAGGCTTGTATTTAGAGTTGGTCTGCCAAACCACAAAAGGAAATAAGAATAGAGCCATTCTCTAACCACCTAATGTTGGGTTTTGCATTTCACTACAAGTTTTCATGCAGCATCTCTTTTCTAAGGTGCACTTCACTAAATAATGTGATATTAATTAGGTGCAAGTGATAGCCCAGAGAGTGGATTTCCATTTCCTCATTACCAAACAAGTGCTCTCTCCTGTGGGCACTAAGTCATCAGCCCCAATGTATCATTAGTGTCATCATTTTAGCAAATCAGTTCTGGTTTGTAGCTTAAAATTGGCTAAATGGAATGTTCTTTTACATGCAGCCCTGGGAATAATGAGAAGACAATGGGTCTCTTCTTTAGGCAAAATAATAATTAGCAATAAGGAATTGACCAAGTTAAATTGTTTAATGATTTGCCAATACAGTGAGTGACACATTAAAATATCAAGAGTCTAATTCAGGATTGATCTGAATCAAAATGAACAAGAAAACCCCCAACAGAACACCCATTAGCTGTCACTTCTTCCCCTTTTAAGTCCAACCTCAAAGCATTTATTAATCAAAAAACTGACCTACCTGAGACAACAATAATGAAACATTTCTTCTGTTTAAAAAGATGGGTCTTTAGGCAACATCTCAGGACTTCATAGAGTTTGCAAATTTCCCAGATTATTACTAATCCCCCAAATATTTTATCAACAAAGTCCACCCTATGTACACTGGATCATGAGGCAACCTACCTTATCTGGAACACTTGGGAAATTTTAGTTGTAGATTAATTGGTAAAGGAGCTGATTTCCAGATACAATTCTCCAGTTCAGGGTATTCCCTCCACCAGGACCATGAGAACTTTTTACTGGAATAAAAGAGCTGACCACAGAAACCTACTCACGCTGTATCGGAGCATCGGTCTTGGTGTGCATGCAGACATGGCCACTTTATCTTCCACAGAAGAGAGAAAGTGGGCAAAAGAAGCTGTTTTGAAGATTAATAGAATGTATGCCAAATGTTTAAGCTTCCTGGAAGGAGATGCCTTAGGGCAGCTGTCCCTAAGTGCGGTTCACCTTTAGGAACAGCCAGGGAGCCTCTTAAAAATAAATTCCCAGCCCAGTAGTTCTCAAATGTCAATGAGCATAATAATCCCCAGGGGATTTTTATTAAACTTCAGATTCTGGTTCTATAGGTCTGGGCTGGATCCTCAAATTCTGCTCTTCTGAGAAGCTCCCAGGTAATGGTGATGCTGGTAGTCCATGGTTTGAGAATCACTACTGTATGCATTGTTTTTAAATGCAATAATTCTTGTGAAAGTGCTTTATAAATAATAAAACATTACATAAATTCAAATATGATAATACTAATAAACAAGGAATGTGCTTTTAAAATAACTATTTTACAGTCCATCTTATATATACTGTAATATGGGCCTCAACATCTTTCTTTTTATTTTTAATTACTTAGTACTTCTAAATTCAATCTATTAGCAAATTGTGTCAGTGCTACCTGCTCCTTTCACTCAACATCAACTTTGTAAGATATACTCGTATTGTGCATAGCTACATTTCATGCAGCGAAAAATTATGTTTTGATATAAAAACATGAATTTAATTCTCAAAATATCACACCCTATTCAAGAATAAACTCTAGATTAATTTTTAAAAGGTAAATGTGGGAAAAAGCTATTGTAGAATATGGAAGTGTTTATTAAACAAGATGAAAAATCACAAAGATAAATACTGATTGAATTGATCATATAAAATTTTAAACTGTCATCTATAATAAAAAAGTGTTATGAGACAAGTGACAATAGATACTCCATATATAGCAAAAGATTACTACCCAGAATTTATTTTTAAAAATCTTACAAAATTCATGTTATTTTATTTTATTGTAGTATAATTGCTTTACAATGTTGTGTTAGTTCCTGCTGTATAATGAACTGAATCATCTATATGTATACATATATCCCCTCCCTCTTGGATCTCCCCCCCACCCCCCCAACACACCCATCGAGGTCAGAACAGAGCATTGAGCTGAGCTCCCTGTGCTATATAGCAAGTTCCCACTAGGTATCTATTTTACACATGGTAGTGTATTTATGTCAAACCTAATCTCCCAATTGGTCCCAGTCTCCCCTTCCCCCTCTGTGTCCACATGTCCATTCTCTATGTCTACGTCTATATTCCTGCCCTGCAAATAGGTTCATCTGTACCATTTTTCTAGATTCCACATATATGCATTAATATACGATATTTATTTTTCTCTTTCTGGCTTACTTCACTCTGTATGACAGACTCTAGGTCCATCCACATCTCTACAAATGACCCAATTTTGTTCCTTTTTATGGCTGAGTAATATTCCATTGTATATATATATATATATATATATATATATATATATATATATATATGACATCTTCTTTATCCATTCATCTGTCATTGGACATTTAGATTGTTTCTATGTCCTGGCTATTGTAAATAGTGTTGCAATGAACATTGGGGTACATGTGTCCTTTTGAGTTATGGTTTTCTCAGGGTATATCCCCACTAGTGGGATTGCTGGGTCATATGGTAGTTCTATTTTTAGTTTTTTAAGGAAGCTCCATACTGTTCTCCATAGTGGCTGTATAAGTTTACATTCCCACCAACAGTGCAAGAGGGTTCCCCTTCCTCTATACCCTCTCCAGCATTTATTGTTTGTAGATTTTTTGATGATGGACATTATGACTGGTGTAAGACGATATCACATTGCAGTTTTGACTTGCATTTCTCTAACAATTAGTAATGTTGAGCACCTTTTCATGTGCCTCTTGGCCATCTGTATGTCTTCTTTGGAGAAATATTTGTGTAGGTCTTCCACCCATTTTTTAATTGGGTGGTTTGTTTTTTGATATTGAGCTCCATGAGCTGTTTGTATATTTTGGAGATTAATCCTTTGTCCGTTGATTCGTTTGAAAATATTTCTTCCCATTCTGAGGGCTGTCTTTTCATTTTGCTCATGGTTTCCTTTGCTGTGTAAAAGCTTTTAGGTTTCATTAGATCCTATTTGTTTATTTTTGTTTTTATTTTCATTACTCTAGGAGGTGGGTCAAAAAAAATATTGCTGTGGTTTATGTCAAAGAGTGTTCTTCCTATGTTTTCCTCTAAGAGTTTTTTAGTGTCCGGTCTTACACTTAGATCTTTAATCCATTTAGCGTTTATTTTTATGTATGGTGTTAGGGATTGCTCTAATTTCATTCTTTTACATGTAGCTGTCCAGTTTTCCCAGCACCACTTATTCAAGACGTTGTCTTTTCTCCATTGTATGTTCTTGCCTCCTTTGTCATAAATTAGGTGACCATATGTGCATGGGTTTATCTCTGGGCTTTCTATCCTGTTCCATTGATCTATACTTCTGTTTTTGTGCCAGTACCCTACTGTCTTAATGACTATAGCTTTGTAGTATAGTTTGAAGTCAGGGAGCCTGATTCCTCCAGCTCCATTTTTCTTTCTCAGGATTGCTTTAGTTATTTGGCATCTTTTGTGTTTCCATACTAATTGTAAAATATTTTGTTCTAATTCTGTGAAAAATGCGCTTGGTAATTTGATAGGAATTGCATTGAATCTGTAAATTGCTTTGGGTAGTATAGTCATTTTCACAATATTGATTCTTCCAATCCAAGAACATTGTATATCTCTCCATCTGTTTGTGTCATCTTTGATTTCTTTCATCAGTATCCTATATTTTTCTGAGTACAGCTCTATTACATCCTTAGGTATTTCATTCTTTTTGTTGTTATGGTAAATGGGACAGTTTCTTTAATTTCTCTTTCTTATCTTTCCTTGTTATTGTATAGGAATGCAAGAGATTTCTGTGCATTAATTTTGTATCCTGAAACCTTACCAAATTCATTGATTAGTTCTAGAAGTTTTCTGGTGGCATCTTTAGGATTTTCTATGTATAGTGTCATGTCATCTGCAAAAAGTGACAGTTTTACTTCTTCTTTTCCAATTTGGATTACTTTTATTTCTTTTCCTTCTCTGAATGCTGTGGCTAAGACTTCCAAAACTATGTTGAATAAGAGTGGTGAGAGTGGACGTCTTTGTCTTGTTCCTGATCTTAGAGGAAATGCTTTCAGTTTTTCACCATTGGGAATGATGTTTGCTGTGGGTTTCTCATATATGGCCTTTATTATGTTGACGTAGGTTCCCTCTATGCCCATTATCTGGAGAGTTTTTTGTCATAACTTGGTGCTGAATTTTGTCAAAAGCTTTTTCTGCATCTATTGAGATGATCATATGGTTTTATTACTTAATTTGTTAATATGGTGTGTAACATTGATTTGTGTATATTGAAGAATCCTTGTATTCCTGGGATAAATCCCAATAGATCATGGTGTATGATGCTTTTAATGTGTTGTTGGATTTTGTTTGCTAGTATTTTGTTGAGGATTTTTGCATCTATATTCATCAGTGATACTGATCTCTAGTTTTCTTTCTTTTTGATATCTTTGTCTGGTTTTTGGTATCAGGGTGATGGTGGTCTCGTAGAACGAATTTGGGTACGTCCCTTCCTCTACAATTTTTTGGAAACATTGGAGAAGGATAGGTGTTAGCTCTTCTCTAAAAGTTTAATACAATTCACCTGTGAAGCCATCTGGTCATGGGCTTTTGCTTGTTGGGCGATTTTTTTTTCTTTTTTTTTTGGCTGCATTGGGTCTTTGTTGCTGCGCATGGGCTTTCTCTAGTTGTAGTGAGTGGGGGCTACTCTTCGTTGTGGTGCACATGTTTCTCATTGTGGTGGCTTCTCTTGTTGCAGAGCATGGGTTCTAGGGCATGTGGGCTTCTGTAGTTGTGGCTCATGGGCTCTAGAGTGCAGGCTCAGTAGTTGTGGTGCACAGGCTTAGTTGCTCCACAGCAAGTGGGATCTTCCTGGGCCAGGGCTCAAACCTGTGTCCCCTGTATTGGCAGGCAGATTCTTAAGCATTACACCACCAGGGAAGTCCCTGTTGGAAGATTTTTAATTACAGTTTCAATTTCATTAATTGTGATAGGTCTGTTTATATTTTCTAATTCTTCTTGGTTCAGTCTTGGAAAATTGTACCTTTCCAAGAAAATTTGTCCCTTTCTTCGTGGTTGTCCATTTTATTGGCATATAGTTGTTTGTAGTAGTCTTTTATAATCTTTTGTATTTCTGGGGTGTAAGTTGTGATTTCTTCTTTTTCATTTCAAATTTTATTGGTTTGCATCCTCTTCCTTGTTTTCTTGATGAGTCTGGCAAAAGTTTTATCAATTCTGTTTATCTTCTCAAAGAACCAGCTTTTAGTTTTATTGATCTTTGCTATTGTTTTCTTTGTTTCTATTTCATTTATTTCTGCTCTGCTCTTTATGATTACTTTTCTTCTACTGACTTTGAGTTTTCTTTGTTCTTCTTTCTCTAGTTGCTTTAGGTGTAAGGTTAGATTGTTTATTTGAAATTTTTCTTGTTTCTTGAGGTGAGATTGAATGGCTGTAAACTTCCCTCTTAGAACTGCTCTTGCTGTGTCCCATAGGTTTTGGGTTGTTGTGTTTTCATTGTCATTTGTTTCTATGTATTTTTTAAATTTCTTCTTTGGTTTCTTCAGTGATCTCTTGGTTATTTAGCAGCACACTGTTTAGCCTCCATGTATTTGTGTTTTTTACAGTTTTTTTTTCCTATAATTGATTTCTAATCTCATAGTGTTGTGGTCAGAAAATATGCTTGATACAATTAAATTTTCTTAAATTTTCTGAGGCTTGATTTTTGACCCAAGTTGTGATCTATCCTGGAGAATGTTCTGTGTGCACTTGAGAAGAAAATGTATTCTTTCACTTTTGGGTGGAATGTCCTATAAATAACAATTACACCTATCTAGTCTATTGTGTCATTTAAAGCTGTGTTTCTTTATTTATTTTCTGTTTGGATGATCTGTCCATTGGTGCAAGTGGGGTGTTAAAGTCCCCTACTATTATTGTGTTACTGTTGATTTCCCCTTGTATGGTTGTTAACATTTGCCTTATATATTGGGGTGCTGCTATTTTGGGTCCATAAATATTTATAATTGTTATATCTTCTTCTTGGATTGATCCCTTGATCACTATGTCATGTCCTTCCTTATCTCTTGTAACCATATTTATTTTAAAGTCTGTATTATCTGATATGAGTATTGCTACTCCAGCTTTCTTTTGTTTTCCATTTGCATGGTATATCTTTTTTCCACCCTTTCATTTTCAGTCTGTATGTGTCCCTAGGTCTGAAGTGTGTCTCTTGTAGACAGCATATATATGGGTCTAGTTTTTGGATCCATTCAGCCAGTCTGTGTCTTTTTTTAGAGCATTTAATCCATTTACATTCAAGGTAATTATTGATGTGTAAGTTCTTATTACCATTTTATTAATTGCTTTAGGTTTGTTTTTGTGGGTTTTTTTCTTCTCTTATGTTTCCTGCCTAGAGAAGTTCCTTTATCATTTGTTGTAAAGCTGGCTTGGTGGTGCTGAATTGTCTTAACTTTTGCTTGTCTGTAAAGCTTTTGATTTCTCCATCGAGTCTGAATGTGATTCTTGCTGGGTAATCTTGGTTGTAGGTTTTTCTCTTTCATCACTTTAAGTACATCCTGCCACTCCCTTCTTGCCTGCACAGTTTCTGCTGAAAAATCAGCTGATAACCTTATGGAGATTCCTTTGTATGTTATTTTTTGTTTTTCCCTTGATGCTTTTAATATTTTTTTCTATGTATTTAATTTTGTTAGTTTGATTAATATGTGTCTTGGTGTATTTCTCCTAGGGTTTATCTTGTATGGGACTCTCTGTGTTTCTTGGACTTGGGTGAATATTTCCTTTCCCATGTTAGGGAAGTTTTCCACTATAATGTCTTCGAATAGTTTCTCAGACCCTTTCTTTTTCTTTTCTTCTTCTGGGACCCCTAAAAATCAAATGTTGGTGCATTTAGTGTTGTCTCAGTGGTCTCTGAGGTTATCTTCATTCTTTTCATTCTTTCTTCTTTATTCTGCTCCTCAGCTGTTACTTCCACCATTCTTTCAGCTCACTTATTCATTCTTCTGCCTCAGTTATTATGTTGTTGATTCTTTCCAGTGCATTTTTCATTTCAGTTATTATGTTGTTTTTCTCTGTTTGTTTGTTCTTTAGTTCTTGTAGATCTTTTAAAAACATTTCTTGTAATTTCTCAATCCATACCTCCATTCTATTTCCAAGATTCTGTATCATCTTTACTATCATTACTCTGAATTCTTTTTCAGGTAGGTTGCCTATTTCCTCTTCATTTTTTTGGTTTTGTAGGTTTTAACTTGCTCCTTCATTTGTAACATAGTTTTTATCTTTTTTTTTTTCATTGGTGGGATTGTGTTCCTGTCTTACTGGTTGTTTAGCCTGAGTCTTCCAGAACTGGAGTTTGTAGGCTTTTGGGTAGAGTTGGGTCTTTGTGCTGAGACGAGGACCTCCAGGAGACCTCATTCCAATGACTATTCCCTGATGTCTGAGGTTCTCTGTTAGTCCAGTGGATTGGGCTTGGAGCTCCCACTGCAGGAGCTCAGGCCTGAACCCTAGCTTGTGAACCAAGATCTTGCAAGCCGTGTGGGGTGGCAAAAAAATAAATAAATAAATAAAAGGAATAAAAGAACAGAAAAGAGCAGAACAATAACAAAGAGTAAATAATAAAATAAGATTAGAAAACTAACAGATATGTTAGCAAAAATTAAAAAATAAAATATAGATGAAACAACAACTATCAGGTAAAACAGAACCACAAAAGCCAAAATGAGGAGGAAAAAAACAAAGCCGGAAAAGGCCTTAACTGTGGGGGACTGGGCTTAGGCAGAGGTGGGGTTTAGGCAGTGGGTGGGGCCTATGGTTAAGACCCAAAGGGCTGGAATAGGCCCAGGGGCAGGGCCAGGGTTGGGGCTTATGCTCATTGTGGTTGGAGGGACCCAGGAGTGCCTCTGGCTTTGGAAGGCAAAGGACAAGGTCTAGGACCCCAGCAGGCTCCCTGGGCCCAAGTGGGTGAGGGAAACTCTATGTGTGTTCCCCCAATCCTCGATCTTCTGATCCCAGAGGGTTCCTGTCCATTGGCCTCTCTTCTTGATGCCCCTAGGACCCATGTGGCCAGAGAGGGGCCCAGAAAGCAGGGGACCAGAACCGGAAGGCTCACTGGCTTCCCGGGGCTGAGTGGGCAAGGGAAATGCCCTCTGTGCCTTCCCTGGTCCTCGGATCCTGGAGAGCCCCTCCCTGTTCACCTCTCCTCTCCTCCCCTGCCTCTCTCTACACCTCTAGGTCTAACATGGCCTAGGTAGGGCCCCGGAAAATGGAAGACCAGGCCTGGGAGCCCAGCAGGCTTCCTGGGGTCCGAGTAGGTGGGGGAAATGCCCTCCATGCCTCCCCTGATCCTCTGGTCATGAAGGGTCCCACGCACCATCCTCATCTCCTCCTCTTCCCCCCTCCTCCCTCCCTCTCATGCCTCTAGGACCCACGCAGCTGGAGGGGGCCCCAGAGACTGGAGGACCAGGCTCAGGAACCTAGCAAGTTTCCTGAGGCCTGAGCAGATGGGGGAAATGCTCTCCACACCTCCCCTGATCCTCCAATCCTGGAGGGGCCCTCCCAATCCACCCTCTTCTTCTTCCCCCACTTCCTTCCTATGCCCTCAGGACCCACGTGGCCCAGAGGGGGCCTCAGAGGTTGAAGGACCCAGCCCAGGAGCCCACCAGGCTTCCCCAGCCCGATTGGGCAGGGGGAATGCTAGGCGTGCTCCCCCCGATCCTCTGAGTCCCCAAGGGTCCCTCTGGTCATTGGAACCCCTCCCCTCTCACAGCCACCCCTCAGGGGTGCTGGTCCTGTCTGGCTTCCACTTCTCCTCCCCCCTTACTCTCCCCCATGTCCTACTCAGTCACTCAGGGGTTCCTCCCATCTCCTTGGGCATCGAAGTCCCCCACCAGCATCTGGCAGATGCCCTAGTTGTGGGGAGATGTGAACTCTACATCCTCCCACACTGCCATCTTGACTCTGCCTCCCAAAATTCATTTTAAAAATGGTAAATGATGCAATAGAAAAATAGTTTAAGAACAGGCATGTCACATAGGGAAAAAACCTAATTGCTAATAAACAGCCAAAGAGCTCAACCACACTTGGGTAATCAGGGAACATGAGTTAAAACATTAAGCTACGATTTCATACTCATAAGACTGGCAAAAATTTTTAATTCTGACAATACAAAGTGTTGGTAAGAACAACATTATTAATAGAGTGACTATAAATTGGAAATGTCTGTGTTGGAGAGCAATCTGACAATTTCTAGTAAAGGTATGTTCCTTTCTGCATTTCTACTTCTAAATAAGAAGACATGTAAATGATTGTTCATTGAAATATTTGTATTAAAAGAAAGACAGTGACCACTATAATGAGCAATAAAGAGCTTATTTACTTGCCAGATAAGAGAAGACATGCAAGTCAAGAAATTCATTAAATCAGTCTCTAGGGGGAGGGAGTGGGGTAGAAGTTGAGGGCTCCTGGAAGCTATATTAATTATTGTTAACTATAGATTGGCGCTTGCTCTCTGGATAAGGTAAAATGACTATCTATACACAGTTGATTAAAACAAGTAAATGTTGAAGGAGAAAAGCATAGCTTAATATATGAAACCAAGAAGCTGAACTTATTGTTTACTTAAGAAAGGGGAAGTTATGCTGGTCAGGTATAATATCATTAAGCAAAGCAAACTTGATCATCTCATATGTAAGGTTCTTTGGGACATTTACTTTGGGTAGTAATGATTACAGATGCAGGAGGAGGTTGGTGATTATGTTGGTTACAGAGCATATTTTGTGTAGTTATGGAGGACGGAGTGGGTCAACATCAGCCTTTAGAAGCATATTAACTGGAGTGAGTGTGATACTAACTGGCTGCCTTTCAAAGCATGGGGCTGTGTCACTGACGGTTTCAGAGGTGTTCTTGCTGAATTGAGTTGCCATTGATTTAATAGAGGGTTTTAAAATCAATTCTGGTGTTTATTTGTTATGGTGGCTATAGGCCTATCATTGATTGAATAAGTACAGTTAAACCCAATTCTGAAGTTTATTTATTACTTCTAAGAATAAGAGGAGTTTTGTCTTTCTTATTATCAGGAAAGAGATTTTAATGAAGTCACTTAGAGTCTGATAAACCAAGGTCACTCCAAGTTTCTAATCACCAATCTTCTGCTTGTATCATAAACATAATACTGGGATTAAATTTGTACCACAGATCTAAAGCCACAGATAAAGGAAGTTTTAAGTAAAAGACAATCTCCTTCTCCCAGTACTATATTCTAGTTCAGTCAAATTCTGACAGGCACCATTCTCCTCAGCTTCTGTGATTTCTAATTTAATAGAGATGAACGCAGTCTTCTTTGAAAGTTTCTCTGACAAATTTTCTCTAAGAAAAGACAGAAGTTGCTGGAGGAAATATATAAGGAGTATAAATAAACCCTCTCTTTTGTTGACATAATTGGAACATGGAATTTATTCACATATGCAGTTATAAGAAATAATAGAGATCCCATATACAATTTTTACCAGTTTCTCTCAATGGTTAAATTTTGCAAAACTATGGTATAACATCACAGCGATGATATTGATACTGATGTAATCTATATTCATCTGATTCACATTTCCCCAATTTTACCTGTACTCATGAGTGTGTTGATGTATGTGTGTGAACGTATGTATTAGGTATGATCCACTTTTATTACCTGGGTTAAGTTCATGTATCCACCACCATAGTCAAGATACTGAGCACTTCCAACACCACAGGGTTCTCCTGTGTTGATTTTTATAACTAAACTCCCTCCTAACTCCTTTCCCACCTCTTACCCCAGGAAACTGTTAATCTGTTCTCCATTTCTAATGTTTCCCCATTTCAAATATTTATGTAAATGGAATCATACAATATGTAACCTTTGCATATTGGCTTTTTTCACTCAGCATAATTATCTGGAAATTCATTCAGGTTGTTGGTGTGTGTCAATAGTGTGTGCCTTTTTATTGCTGAGTTTCATTGCTGAGTTATTCCACAGATGTACCACAGTTGGCTTAACCATTTTCTGCATTGGCCTGTTTCCAGGTTTTGGCTATTATGAATAAAGCTGCTATGAACATTTGTATAAAGGTTTTGGTATGAAGAGAAATTTTTATTTCTCTGGGATAAGTGTTCATGAACATAATTGATGAGTCATATGGTAATTGCATCTTTAGTTGTATAAGAAGCTGCCAAATGTTTCCCAGAGTGGTGGTACAATTTTCCATTCCCACCAGCAATGGAAGAATTTGTTTCTCTGCATCCTTGCCAGGTTTTGTATAGTCACTATTTTTTATATTAGCTGTTCTAGTATAAGCTAATATTTAGGTGTGGCTAAGCCTAACTTGTGGTTTTAATTTACATTACCATGATGACTAATATTTGAACTTAATTTTACATGCTTATTTTCCATCTGGATATCCTCTTTGGTGAAATGTAGGTTTATGCCTTTTGCCCATTTTCTAACTGGATTTTTTTTTAATATTGAGTTTTGACAGTTCTTTTCATGTTCTAACTGCTTGTCCTTTGATGGATATGGTGGTTTGAAAATATTGTCTCATAGACTGTAGCTTGTCTTTTCATCTTCTTCACATGGGCTTTCACAGATACCAAGTTTTTAGCTTTAATGCAGCCTAATTTGTCTATTTTTTCTTTATGAATCCTCCTTTCAGTGTCAAGTCTCAGAATTCTTCCTAAGCCTAGATCCTAGAAGTTTTCTCCTATTTTTTTCTAAATGTTGTTTTAAAGTTTTATATTTTACATTCAAGTCCAAGATCCATTTTCAGTTCATGTTTATGTAAGGTGTAAGGTTTAGGTCAAGGTTCCTTTATTTTCAAAAGAGTATTTGCCCTATGTATTTACCAACACACACACACACACACACACACACACACACACACACACTAAAACCTTAGACTTAAATAGAGGCTATAATTCAAAGGAGCAAAGCATCAAACAGTTGTTTGTCATTATATTCACAAAATTACCAGATGAATGGCATTTTTCACTTTTCCTCCAGTTTTGAAATCTTATAAACACTGCAATGGGGGAAACATAAAAATCTAATGGAGCATTCTTACCTTCAATTTTTATTTCATACTGAATTAGTCATCATAAACCTACTCAAATGACTGTTGGATTCCCATTGCAAGGCAGAGGGAAAGAAAACAAAAATTTTGGGAAAAAAAGGCATGGCTGGAAGAATGATTGCAAATTTGTAATAAAGTGGCATCATAGAGGATGTGGGTAGGAAGTGATATCAACAGAGGTAGATAGGGAAGATATTTCTGGGTCTCTTCCTTTTTTTCTCTCTCTCTCATTAGTCGACAAAAACCTTCAGTCTCATTTATTTTTTTAAGTTACCTTATTCATCCAAATTATTTCAAAGAACTCATTTGGGTTTTAAAAACAACGTAGGAGGATGACAGATTTAGACTGTAATTGTATTCACAGTTTATCAGGGGCACAGTATTGGAAGTCGGGAAAACAGAGCTAACCTCCCAGCCTCCTACAAAACTGAGGGAAATACTATTTATTAGCTCACAGTTTCAGGACTTACAACTGATTTTTGTTTTTTACAGTTGGGGTTAAAATGCCTCTAAGGTGTGAGTCTTCATTCATCATTAAACAGGAAGTGAATGAATGGAACTCTTCCAGTCAGAAGCAAACAAAGTTGCTTCTAGCTCTAAGGAAGAAGTCACTTAGAAATGTGAGTTGAGGCTTTCTGGAAGTTATCATCACTCCCAAATCTGTCCTCAAACCTTTCTTATAGCCCAATATAACCTCTTTCTTCAACTTATCCCAGCGTAAGAGCACTGGGTCCCAGGGCAGTGTGCTTACAGAGACCCCTAAATCAGTATACACCTCACTTAAGTCAGAAAGTTTGAGCACATTAAAATACGTTGGTGCTCATTAAATCTGAGAGATTTGGTCTCATACAAACAGAGAGTTGAGACACTGTAGGGAAAACTGGTGTCCTAAAAGGGAGGCTAATGAACCTCCAAATATATTTCCTTACTTCAAATTGGGTCTAGGACCAAGCCTGAGGATCAATTTCATTTGCAAACATTTATTAAGCAATGACATCTGCCAGACTTAGCTAAACACTAATACTACAGATGGCTTAAACATAGGCTCTGCCCTCCACAGAGATCTGGATTCAAATCCCTGCTTTGTATATGCAAATAACTTTACCTCTTGGTACAGTTTCCTCACTGGAAAAATTAGGACAGTAGTAAAACGTGCTTCATAGGGATTTGGTGAGGATTAAATATGATATTTTAAATATAGATTCTGACACCAATAGGGGATCAATATGTGGTCAGACACAGCAAAGAAGGATCAAGGAAGTCTCCCCAGAGAAAGTTATGCCTGAATTGAGCCTTGAGCTCTAACACAGATTATGCACATCAATGGCAGAGGGGATGACATTCAGGCATGAGGAATAGCATAAGCCATGCCTCAGATGAGAGGTAAACACAGGGAAATATGAGTGTGGGAAAGAAGGGGGGAGGGGAAACAGAAGTTATAAACATTCAATATGCTTGGAGCAGAGAGGCTGAATGGGAAGTGACAGGAAATGACACAGCACTAGTGGCTGAGCTCATCTCTGGTAGGACAAAGAAGTTTGAACTTTGTCCCTAAAGTCTTGTGGGGTGTCACTAAAGAATTTTAAGAAGGGAGCAACACAATCAAACTTGCTTTTAGAATTGTCACTTAGGCAGCAAGATGGAGAATGAATGAGAACTGTTAAGTCAAAGCAAGTGTTAATTAAGAGACTGGTGGGAGCTCCAGGTGTCCCCAGCTAAGGCACTGGATCTAAAACTTTGTGACTAATCAAAAGTGGAGAGTGAGGCAGATGAAGGCATTTTAAAAGAATCTAGATTGCTAGTTTGGATGACTGGGTGATAGTATGGCCAATTGAAACTAAAGACATAAGATAAATTTGGGACAGGGAAAAGGAGAGGTAACAAATCTAGTTTGGTATATGTTTGGTTGGCAGAACCTCTGAAACATACAAATGAAGCTGTCTAGCAGAAAGTTAAATTTAAGGGTCTGAAGCTTAGGATAGCAATTTAAAAATGTGGGAGTCTGACACCATGCAAGACCACTCCAGGAATGTGCATAGAATGAGAGGGCCACCTGGGAATGCCAATGTAGCAAAAGACAATCACAGAACCTGGAGTACAAGGAGAATGAGAATGGATCTGTTGAGATGGAGATGTTTGTAATCACAAATGAAAACACTTGATATTGATATAGATTTATAGATATGGAAATCTCTACACACATATCTGCAGCAATTTTTAACATCACTCCAGGTTAGGATGAGTGAGGAAGAACCTAAAAGCTGGAAAACTCAGATAACCATGTGATTAAATGTGGTAAATATATGGTATAAATTATCAATTTATTTACTTTCTGGCATTTTAGGAGGTTCTGACCAATGAATATGAAAATTAACTAGATTAATCTACCCAAGATTTTAGGTGAGTAACTCCTAGTGTGTAAGGATTGTGTCTAATTCACACTGCCTGACACTCAATGGAGCATCACATGCAAGGAAGCTGTTATTTCCCACGCCCTGTGTTAATATCTGCAAGTTGTGTCTACTTCAAACCCTACTGCCTTTGTTAAGAGGAGACTCTGGCTGCAAATGCAATGGGTGCTTTTACAATGAGAACCCTCAGAATGGAAGAACGCTCCATAAAGGTATAAGTGGGAGACATGCACTGCCCTTACAATGTAAGTGGGGGGCAGACTGAGAGACTGGGACCACTGAGTGAACAACACAGGGAGCATGGCATTGATGGCTTCTATTATTCCTGGAGAAAAGTTTCCTAAGCCCAAGTGTTTAGGTTTTCCAAAAATCATCTATATGGGATGCAAACACAATAATGATTAAGAATATGAGTTTTGTTATACCATAAACTAATATAATATTGTAAATCAACTATACTTTAATTTAAAAAAGAACATGAATTTCAAAATCAAACAGACTTGGGTTTGAAATCCTTGCTCTACATTTTACAATTTCCTGATTTTTTAATGTTTATGGAGGGCTTGATAGGGACAAGCTACTGGTCAGAATGCTTTGTACTCACTTACTAAATCCTTACAACAAAACTTGAGGGCAAGCCTGAGACACAGACGATTAAGTAAATTGCTTGTGCTCACACACAGAGTAAGTGTGCAGGGATTTAACTCTGGGTAGTCTAATCCAGATCCAGCACTCTTAGCCACTACATCTTTCTGACAGGCTATTCGTGGGACAGGGGAAGTCACATTCTCTCTGAGGCTCCACTTTCTCATATCTAAAGTGAGCTTACCTCAGACAGTTATATTGAACACAAATGAAATAATATCTGTAAAACACTTAGCGCAGTGCCTAGAAGATAGCAAGTACTCAATAGATCATAGTTTTACTTAATTTTATTAATATTTCTTTTTAAAAAGGAGCATTCTGTATTGAGAGCAGAAAGCTAAGGCAAACAATACAAAACCAGGTCAGATTCAACCCTCTGCCTCAACTCTGGTGAGGACAGGCATGCTTGGTACTTGACATCTCAATACCTCACGATTTCAGCTTTATAGGTGTTCATGTTCCCATCCCCAAACACCTTGTTTTATCCATCTGGTGACAGATTAGCAAAGTGTGAATGATCTATAACAGAATTAGAGCTATGAACTAGAAGCAAAAGTAGGAAATAAGTTGCTAAATTGTGAAAAGCATTCAGATGATCTAATATGCTATTCACTGTAGCACTGTTGAGAAAAATGTTGCATTGTTGGCTTATCTTTCCTCTTTTTTTTGAGACAGAATGCCTTGCCCAATGCTACACATTTTTTTTACTCTATTTCAGATTACCTTTCCCAGGTGGCAGTGAGGATTAGGCTTAATTTAACTCCACAAGCAATTAAAAGCCCCTACATGGCAGCAATGTGCTAGACAGAGAAAAAGAAAAACACTAGATCACCAGTGTCCCTGTTTCTGAATCATGAATGTGAAGGTAGAGAGCCCCAATCCAAGGATCAAATAGGGGCTGAGGCTACATGAGTCTGAGAATGAGAGCAATGCTGAGGAAGAGTATTCCTGCCAGTGTGTACTGACTGTAGTCAGATAGGCTGTTATCTGACTCTGAAGCTAATTTCCCCAGGTAAGAAGAGGCAGCTCTGTGTGTGGAAAGCCCAGATTCTGGGACTAACTTGTTCCTGATCTTAGAGGAAATACTTTCAGTTTTTTACCATTGAGAATGATGTTTGCTTTGGGTTTGTCGTATATGGCCTTTATTATGTTAACGTATGTTCCCTCTATGCCCACTTTCTGGAGAGTTTTTATCATAAATTGGTGTTGAATTTTGTCAAAAGCTTTTTCTGCATCTCTTGAGATGATCATATGGTTTTTATTCTTCAATTTGTTAATATGGTGTGTCACATTGATTGACGCATATATTAAAGAATCCTTGCAACAAGGACCTACTATATAGCACAGAGAACTATATTTAATGTCTTATAATAACCCATAATGGAAAAGAATCTGAAAAAGGATATATATATATATCTATATATATATATCTATAACTGAATCACTTTGCTATATACCTGAAGCTAACACAATGTTGTAAATTAACTATACTTCAATCTTAAAAAATGGTTAGATAAAGGATTTAAGATGTAACATCAGCGTATGTTTTTCCTCTGTGGAAGGAGCATTACTTGCAGCATTTAAATATACAGAACCTAATACCAAAATATAAGTTATATGTTGTGGAATGAGTTTATATTGACTTTTGAAAATCTCTTCTTTTCTTCCCCTTATATTTATGTGAATTTCATATCCCACAACCAAGCCAAAAATGCATTACTTTGCTTTCCAAAATGGATTGACCTAATATTTGATTTTAATTATAAAATGTGCTTATTATAAAATGTATAATTTAAAAGTATAAAGAAATAATTTTAAATGACCATATAAACTTTAGCCTAATGTAGTTCTGAAGAGCCGAGACTCTGGTGTCAAACTGCCTGGGTTCAAACCCTGGTTCTACCACCGCTGGCTCTATGATCCTGTGCAGGTCACAGAGCCTGTCTGTGTCTCAGTGAGCTTATCTGTAAAATGAGGATAATGATGCACATCTCGGAGGGCTGTTATAAGAATTATATGAGTAAACATTTGTAAAGTACTTGTCAGTGTCTGCCATATAGTAAATTAGATGTTTTTGTTAAATAAATGAGATATCCAGAAAAGTGAGTTAAAATTTTTGTTTATAAAATTCCAGACTTTTTCTATGTACACACAGATGCAATTTATACAAACACATTTTAAATGAATAGGCTTGTTTCCAAAGATTTTGTCTTATGTTTTGCCTTTTGGTGAGTTTATGTATAAAAATTTTTACCCATGATAATTTTATAATAATTTAAAACATCATTTTTTTAAATTTTGTATTATGGAATATTTCATTAAGGAATTTTAAAGTGCCTATGTAAAGAATAAAATAATATACCAAAGTTTAAAATTTTTTCAATAAATGTCCTACCCATATTTGGTAAGGTTTATTCCAAATTACCTTTATGTTGCTATTGTAAATGGTACACTAAAAGTTACATTTTCTAACTGATTATTGTTGTGTTATGGAAATGTAATACATTTTTAAAATTCATCTTCTATCCCACTCCTTGCCAAATTCTGTTATTAACTATGGGTTTCTTTTTGATTTTTAGAGTTTTCTGATCTGTAAATATAGTTTTGTGTCTTTCTTGTCTTAATACCTTTTTTTAAAAAAGTTTTTGTTTTATTTTCTCCCTAAGCAGGAATGTTCATAAGGGCTCATTTCAGTTCTTATTCATCTTTTTTTTCAAATTGAGAAATAATCAACATGCAACATTGTGTAAGTTTGAGGTGTACAACATGCTGATTTGGCACATTTTTTTTTTTATTTTATAAATTTATTTATTTTTGGCCTCATTGGGTCTTCGTTGCTGTGCACGGGCTTTCTCTAGTTGCGGTGGGTAGGGGCTACTCTTCGTTGCAGTGTGCAGGCTTCTCATGGCGGTGGCTTCTCTTGTAGCAGAGCACAGGCTCTAGGCTCACGGCCTTCAGTAGTTGTGGCTCCCGGGCTTAGTTGTTCCACTGTATGTGGGATCTTCCTGGACCAGGGCTCGAACCCGTGTCCCCTTCATTGGCAGGTGGATTCTTAACCACTGCACCACCAGAGAAGCCCTTGGCACATTTATATATTGTGATATGATTACTACAGTAATGTTAGTTAACATCTATATCATGTCACATAAATATCATTTCTTTTTTGTGTTGAGAATAGTTAAGATTTAGTCTCTTAGTAACTTTGAAGTTTATAATACAGTATTGTTTATTATAATCACTATGTTGTGCATTGGATCTCCATAACTTATTTATCTACTAGTTATAAGTTTTCAGCCTTAAAACCACATCTCCCCAATTCCCCCAGCCCCAGCTTCTGGTAACCATCATTCTACTCTCTGTTTTTACAAGTTCAGTTTCTTAAGATTCCACATATGAGTGATATTATACAGTATTTGTTCTTCTCTGTCTGACTTATCTCACTTAGCATAGTGTTTTCAAGGTCCACCCATGTTGTCACAAATGGCAAGATCTCCATTCTCATGGCTGAATAGTATTCCACTGTATATATGTATCACATCTTTATCCATTCATCTGCTGATGGACACTTAGATTATTTACATATCTTGGCTATTGTGAATAATGCTGTAATGAACGTGGGTGTGCAGATATCCTTTTGAGATACTGATTTCCATTCCTTCAGTAGTGGAGTTGCTGGATCATATGGTAGTTCAATTTTAAATCTTTTCAAGGAACTGCCATACTGTTTTCCACAGTGGCTGCACCAATTTACATTCCCACCAACAGTGCACGAGGGGTCCCTTTTCTTCACAAGCCTGCCAGTATTTGTTATCTCTTGTCTCTTTGATAAAAGCCAACCTAACAGGTGTGATATAATATCTCATCTTATGTCTTTGTGTGGGTGTCATTGGCCTACAACTTTTCTTTTATGTAAAAATCTTGTTTTGATTATGTGTTAAAGATATATACCTGCACTACAAGATGAGTTGCAGAATATTCTCTCCTTTTGGCTTTCTCTGGAATTTTTTTAAACTTTGGTCTTAGCCATCTCTGTAATCTGTTTTACCTTACTATTGTGGCTCTCTCTCATATTAGTGCACATTGTTCTAACATGTTCTTTTTGATGGAGGCATAGTGGTCCATTGATGGGTTGTGCTATAATTTATATAACCAATTCCCAATGAGGGGCATTTCAGCTAAATTCAATTTTTTAAAATATTATAAACAAGTGTACATTATTCCATGTTTAACTTGTTCTTGTTCTTCTACTTTAGATGGTGATTTCTAAAAAAATGAGTTTATTTCACTTTCATCTCTTTCCACTTAGTTAATAATGTGGCTTTATTTTGGTAGCTTCCCCTCAGGGACCTCTGATATATCATTCTGATTCTGAAGGTCATAGAGGCAGATCATGCACAGAAACACAATTCCTGAATTTCTGATCAAACAGCCTCTAAACTAGGGGAAATAGGATGTACCTAAAGTCATTTATAACCTAGTATTCAAGTACTAATCTATAGTATTATCTTAACTTATAACATCCTAACAGCCTCCACTGTTATTGTTATCCCTGAATGTCTACTGATTATTTCTCACTTTCTAAGCTCTGTTCTAAATTATAGTATCATTACCTAATCATAATATTTTTGCTATTCTTTTCCTTTCTTTTTTCATATCTATCTATCTATCTATCTATTTATCTATCTATCTATCTATCTACTATCCACCTATCCCTCCATGCTATTTTGTTTAACAGGATGGGGAAAGATATAAAGAAGTGGAAAAAAAAGAAAAAAAATTTCTCCTACATATTCCAAAATCCTACTGATGAGAAAGTTCTTTAGGTTAAGGGACATTCAGTTTTAAAATGAGAAAACTTCTGGTAACTTAAAAGTTATTACTTATTTCCACATTGAGGTGAATTAATTGCTAAGTGCAATTCTTTCTCAGATTATTCAAGGCTAGCATCATTGAAAGACTGAAAATCTGGTTGAGAGGAATAAGAAAGATCTTTGGAGCATGTGTACTACCTAGCCTAGGAAGGGTCTTTGAGACTATTGATGCACTCAGATTTGTACATTGTTAGAGCTTGGAGGGTAAGGAGGAGAGGGAATAACAGGGAGGAAAGAGAATTCTAAAATACAAACCTGAACGTCTCCAAAACTTTCCTGGGGTCAGCCCTGAACATTCCATTAAATCCCTGAAATCTTTTTCTGCCCTTGGTATAATAGCAGCTAAAGCTACCAAGTAATGCCTCAAATCTAGTGTATTTCTAAGTAGACCTGAAGAACAAGAAAGAGTCTAATTTAGGAAGGAGGGATAGGTGAAGTGGCTCTGAAAATGTAAGGTGAATGTGACGGGTACATTTGTCAAAACCAAACATTCCAGAAAAATCACTCAAACTCAACTCAGAGGAGCAGCAGACCCCAATCTTTATGTACTTCAAGGTTGGGATGGAAGTCATTTGTGGTAAGGGGAAAGGATCCAGAGGATTTATTGTAGGTTAAATAAATACAACACAGAAGCCTAGTCATTTTCCTTAGAAAATATCTCTTGAGCTCCGAGCCAAATATCCTCTTTGAACTTTAGGGTTTTGCTTTCTAGTTACAAATTGAGTTTATCAAAGTGATGTTGGAAAGAGAAAATACAGCAGGGAGCGCCATCAGAAAAGTTTTGTACATTTTATTGTTTAAGGCCTGAATATCTGTTGGTTGTGACTGAAAAATAAGTAGTCACAATGTTAAAAATAGCTACTTTTTTTTTTTTCTTCTTTTGCAGTACACGGGCCTCTCACTGTTGTGGCCTCTCCCATTGCGGAGCACAGGCTCCGGACGCTCAAGCTCAGCAACCATGGTTCACGGGCCCAGCCGCTCCATGGCATGTGGGATCTTCCCAGACCGGGGCACAAACCCGTGGCCCCTGCATTGGCAGGCGGACTCTCAACTGCTGCGCCACCAGGGAAGCCCAAAAATAGCTACTATTTTAAACCACATTATTATGCTTATCCAACATTTATGAATCTCAGGTCACTGCCAATACTGTGCCCTAGGAAAAGTGTCCAGCACACAGATCATCCTGGAGGTCAAAGGGCAGGTATTAAATAGGTGAAAAATCCAATTCTGCTGGACTAAGCCCACTTGGATATAAAAGCCAAAAAATTTATGAGCTTCTCATACTTTCAAATTAAGCAAAATAAACTAGCTCACTTTTTAATTTTATAGGGATGAAATGTAAGCCAAAAGAACATATTTGGAGAGCAGCATACTGGAATAAGTTATGCTATGGAGAACTGTTGAGCTAAAAAGCATCAAAAAACAAAACAAAACAAAACCCATACTTTTTAATGCATTACCGGGCTTACAAGAAATTAAAGAAATCTCTGAAGCTCCCTACTTCCCCCATCAAAAAATCAGTTAACTAGAGAAGTGAGGGATAAGCAGTAAATGAATATAAATGGTAAAGTTTCTGAGGGCAAATTTCAGTATCAGCACCATGATTGAGAGACTAATCTTTGTACCAATGGCAACATGTGGGAGCTTGGCCAGGAGGCCCCACATTTATCTTGGGACCATGAACGGGCCTGAAATAGGTCAGTGGTATCTCACTGGAGCTGGGCAGAAGAAAACACAAATCCTTTTGGAGAAAATGCTTCCAAGATTCCCATGGATAGAGATTAACCAAATATTAGCTCACAATCACTCATCAACAAATACACAGGGAAACAGAATAAACAGAACATAAAATATTTAGATCTCAAAGACTTTGGACATCAAAACTAACAAATGCAGAATATAAAATAATTATGTATAAAATGTTTAATGCAATAAAAGAAAGGATTATAAAAATAAACAAAAGACTTTATACAAAAATGTTCTTCATTTTACATTAAAAATGGAATTATTTCTATAACTCATGTCCTTCATATATATATGCCCAAGATTTGTTTTTTTAATAGTTGCAAGATATACATTGTAAAGAGAGTACATAAAAAATATATATGTAGAGTTTAAAGACCAATAATAAAATGAACAGCATGTGCCCAACAGTCATGCCAGAAAATGAATTATCACACCCTAGGTGCTCTCTGTGTGCCTTCTCCAATCACATTATACTCCACAACTGTCAGAAGTAGTTGCTAATCTGAATTTTGTTCCCTGGTTCTTCTTCACTGTTATCAGACATTTTTGTACCCATATACAAATACTGATTAATTCTTGGAATTATAGAATTAGAATCATACCTATGTATTCTTCTATGACTGTTTAAAATTATGTCTTAAAAATTTATCTGTATTGATTTTTGTAGCTGTAATTTACTTACTTTCATTGTTATATATTATTCAGATTATAGATGTAGTTATTTATTTATTTCAACCTACAATTGATGAGCATTTAGAGTGATTCCTAATTTTTGCTGCAAAAATTCTACTAAAAATACCTGTATATGTTTCCCTGATGAATACCTACAGGAATTTTTCATATATGTATATATGTATATATACATATATACATATATATATATATATATATAATAAAAATTGCTGTGTCACAGGGTATGATACATGCCAAGTACAGGTCAGTATGGTGGAGTTTTTACTTCATGTTGTCTTTATACTAGGACCTTCATTCCAGAACTTTCACCACCTGGAAATTTACTTTCAACCTGGAAGATAAAGAACGGTGGAAAATTGTGCTTTGGCTCTTAAATTCTAGCATCTGGAAATAACACATATCAAGTCTGCTCACATTTCATTGGTTTAAAGCAAGTTACATTATCACACCTAGTTTCATAAGAGCAGAGAATCCAACTGTTTGGTTAGAAAATAACAGGAAATCTCTTCTCCTAAATAATAAGAGCTCTAATGTCTACTATAGTCCACCATTCTAGACACCAAATATTTGGTTCACTCTCCTTCCCCCTCGCACAATACATAAATGCCCTTCCCAAGGAAGTCAATTCAAGAGTCCTAACCAGTCATGGCACTGAGCTCAAAGTTCATGACTTCTGGATAATGGGCAACTCTGTCTATATGTGGGTTTTGAGGAGGTGAATGGTGTTATTGAATTGTGTTCCCGTAAAAACATATGTTGGCGTCCTAACTTCTGGGGCCCGTGAATGTAACCTTACTTGGAAATAGGATCTTTACATATGTAATCAAATTAAGATGAGGTCATACTGGATTAAGGTGGGCCCTAAACCAATACGACTGGTGTCTCTATAAGAAAAGGAGAAGAGACAGATGTGAGAGGTGAGTGCTATGTGACAACAGAAACAGAAGCTGAAGTGTTGCTGCAAAAGCCAAGGGGAGTTCAGGATCACTGGCAAACCACCAGAAGCTATGAAGAGACAAAGAAGGGTCCTCCCCCCACAGGTTTCACAGAGAACGTGACTCTGCTGACACCTTCGCTTCACACATCTGTTGTCCAGAACTGTGAGGCAATGAACATCTACTGTTTTGAGCCACTCAGTTTGTGATATTTTGTTATGGCAGCCCTAGGAAACTAATATGCGTGGGTCATAAACATTTGTTTCTACATTAGGTCAGGTATATTTCCTCTTGAACTAAAAACCTGTCAACTAAAAAGATATGTTATTGATTACCCTCTTTCCCCAACACATATATACCCATTGTACGGTGCTGGGACAGGGCCACAGTAGGGGGCTGTGCCCTGTATAAGGGGTGAAGAGGAACTGAACGTGTGGCCAGAGGAGTGGTATGTGGTAGATATCGCCACCTCCACTGATACCCAGTGTCCCTGTCCTTCCAGGTGCATTTTAGGGTTGTCCTTCCTGGTCTCTTTGAAGTCAGGCATAGTCATGTGACTGGGTCTAGCAGATGGGTTTGGGTAGAAATCATGTGTTTTTAGTTATTGGCTCAAGACTTTCCAGCCATCATGGAAACACTTTTTGAGATAAAGCTGCCTTCTAGACTGACTCTGATGATCAGAGTTTGCTTATCTCCACATTGGAAATGCAAGTAAATCCTTGCTACTTTAAGCCACTAAGATCTGGGGTTTGTCACCGCAGCATAATCTAGCTGATCCTGACACATAGTACAAGCATCTAACTCAGTGGTCTATCCTTCTAAATATTGTATTCTATTATAATAAGGTAAAAGAAATAAGTACCTGAATTCAATTTCTAGTATTCCACAAACACTTTATTCTTCAGACTGAAAGTGTTTTGTGTCATGACTCCCTATCTAATTTTCTGTTCAATTCTTTGAGCTCCATTGTTATTATTATCACTTGCACTCATTCACGTATTTATTAAATGCCAACTCTATACCAGCCCTGTTTTAGGTATTAGCAATTAAAGAAAAAAAGACACAGTTTCTGACCTGAAGTAACTCATAGTCTAAAGGGGTAGACAAACATGTAAGCTACTTATCCAATTACAGTGTAAGAAATTCTACCTAAATCTTTTTACTGTTTGGTGCACGTGGGGGATTGGTCATGCCTGCTATGAGCTGCCTTTGGGAGGAGAATCCTGGTGTGGGTCACCAAAGACCCCAATCTTAAGTGGAAAATAAGGGAGGGGTCATAACATCTGATTCATTAGTCTGTAGAGAGCCTAGTCTTTGGAGAACCTATGTTAGAAAGAAAAGACAGATGTGAGAATCTGGAAATCAAAAGTCTGAGTGTAGGAGAGGGGCAGGAGAAGGATGAAAGAAGTGGGAGGCCAGATTTGGAAGCAAGAGCAAGGCCTATGCTGTGGAAGAGGCTGGGTGAGGTTATGTGTGGGGAGTGGGACTGCAGACTGGCAGAGGTGATTAAAGGGACCAAGGGGGCTCCACACTTTCACGAAGTGTTATGAAAACTGAGAGGAGGTGACATTTGAATTGCTTTTGAAGGATGACTAGGAGTTTCTCAATAATCAAACAAACAGGATTTATTGCCAGGTGATAAGGAACATTAACAATCATTTTGGGCAGTGGAAAGTGACATGAAATATTCCCTGGGACTAAAGTAGAGTTCATGGGGTTAGGATGGGGGGAGCTAGGGCTCCAGACAATTGTAAAAAAAACTTCGTACCCAAGGGTGAAGAGCTTGGATTTGATTTCAGAGACAGCAGGAAGCCAATGCAGGAACATAGTGTAATCAAGCTATTATTTTGGATGGGGTGATTTTGCAGCCTCAGAGAGAACGAGCTGGTGGGAGGGTAGCAGGACAGCTGGACAGAAGGACCATGCAGTGGTCCAGACAAGAGAGAGTGAGAGGCTGGATCGAGACAGTGACAACAGGAAAGCAGAGGAGAGGCCAGAAAATAAAGACATTTCTAAGGTTGAAGGGTGGGATTTGCTGCCTGACTGGATTCAGGGAAAAAAAAAGATATAGGTAAATTATGCAGACAGTGACTTCAAAAGATGGTGATGAAAACCAGGGCTGGCTGGGAGGGACCTCAGTTCCAAGTCCAGTGCTGCAACAAACTGGCTGTTGGACCAGGAAAACAACTTTACCTCCTGAGTTTCCTTATGAAAGGAAGGGGTTAACCGGAAAATCTCAAGTTTCTTCCAGCTTGAATATTCTATTATTCAAGCTATTTCCCCCTTCATAATACTTAGTTCTAAAACCAGTGATACATGAAACTCCTGCAAGTTTTCTCTGAAGTAAACTTAGAAAAATGTATCTTGTGTTACCTTTAAGAACCTAAGGTTCAACATTTATTGAAAATATTATGAGGCAAATGTTGAGGTAGGTGAATAGCCTATCTAATTTAACCTTGATAAAACAGTGCATCAGAAACAGACTCAGAGGGAGGAGATGAGGGGAACTCAGAGATAAGCCCCCAAATTTGAATTGAACAGCTTAAAAATTGAAAACATTTTTTCTCACTTGCTATATTTGTTAAAAGTTCATGAGTTCTAGAAATACTGAACTTCAATTCTTGAGCAAAACATGAAATTAACCCAATTGATTTTTTAAAATTTATTTATTTTATTTATTTTATTTTTGGCTGCATTTGATCTTTGTTGCTCCGCGGGCTTTCTCTAGTTGCGGCGAGAGGGGTTTATTCTTCATTGCGGTGCGCTGGCTTCTCATTGTGGTGGCTTCTCTTGTGGAGAATGGCTTCTAGGTGCACAGCTTCGGTAGTTGTGGCATGTGGGCTTCAGTAGTTGTGGCTTGTGGGCTCTAGAGCGCAGGCTCAGTAGTTGTGGTGCAAGGGCTTATTTGTTCTGCGGCTTGTGGGATCTCCCCGGACCAGGATTCGAACCCATGTTCCCTGCATTGGTAGGCTGATTCTTAACCACTGTGCCAGCAGGGAAGCCCACCCAATTGATTTTTTTTTTTTTTAAGATGTTGGGGGTAGGAGTTTATTAATTAATTTATTTATTTTTGCTGTGTTGGGTCTTCGTTTCTGTGCGAGGGCTTTCTCTAGTTGTGGCAAGCGGGGGCCACTCTTCATCGTGGTGCGCGGGCCTCTCACTATCGCGGCCTCTCTTGTTGCAGAGCACAGGCTCCAGATGCGCAGGCTCAATAGTTGTGGCTCATGGGCCTAGTTGCTCCGCGGCATGTGGGATCTTCCCAGACCAGGGCTCGAACCCATGTCCCCTGCATTAGCAGGCAGACTCCCAACCACTGCGCCACCAGGGAAGCCCCCCAATTGATTTTTAAGCTATTTGGTCATTCATATCTTCTCAATCATTAAGAAAACTTCTGGAAGTTTCTATTTCTTTGCAGTGAATAGTTTATAAGATCTTTGGATATAACCTCCATTTCCTGAGGTAAGTTCCAGAATACAATACAGTAAAAATGGTCACAAGCCACACATTTAATGGAAATTATTAACAACAAAAAAATTCGGCCATTTCCCTCTACACTGCCAACAGACCTCTTGATGAATGTTTTATGTTAATGTGCAAATGTTCTTTTTGGCCTGCCTGAATTTAGTGAAGCAGCTGGAAAATATTTCATCTCACACTTCACATATTTTATGCCAATGATATTGAATAATAAAATATGCTTCCCAGCATCTTGAATAATAACTCCATTTATTCATGAGGCAACTAATTTTGTAAACTTCATGTAATTTAGGTTTTTCTGATCTGATGTAAGATTTTCCAAGAAAGAGGAAGAATGTAGAGTAAATGGAATCTATTGTTTTTTATTTTTATAAGTGTAATATTAAATCCAAATATGCCACACAGACTCTTAAAACTGAAAAACTGGATGTTTTGCTCATAGGCTTTTAGGCTTTAGGCTTTAATATCCCTAAAATCGACAATAGACTTATGTCAGTGGTGGAAGACAAATAGGTAATGACTTCTGGAGAAATACCATTTTACCTTCAGTTGTGGAAGAATGCATTTTGAAGCTTCTAGTGTTATGACAGCCTTTAGGGATGCTAAAGGAGAAAGAGGCAAAAATTGTGGGGCAGGTCTCCTGCAGCTCTGAGAAGAGGCAGAGAGAGAACCTGTAATTACCATCTAGAAGTCACTGGGCTGGGAGCTAACCACTTTTGGTTTGGCCTGGAGTTTGGTTAGGGGTAGGTAAGGGATGGTAGGATATGGACTTGAGAATGGTATATTGGTAGCTGATAAAAGTGAGGTAAATGAAAAGATTGTTTATATTCATTTATTAATCCACTTATTCATCCATCCATTTATTCATTCAATAAATATTTATTGAGATGTAGTATGTTCTAGGCATTGCTGGGGATAGAGCAGTGAACAATACAGACAAAAACATTTACCTTCAAGGAGCTTATCTTTTAGTGAAGGAAGCTAGACAGTAAACAAAGAAGCAAAAGATATACCTGTCAGAATGTGATAAGAGTTGTGGAGAAAAATAAATCAGAAAGGGGGGATAAAAAGCGTTGATGGTGATCTAATGCTATTTTAAATAGAGTGTTAGGGAAGGTCTCACTGGTAAGATGACATTTAAGAAGTAAGGGAGGTGGGCTTCCCTGGTGGCGCAGTGGTTGAGAGTCTGCCTACCGATGCAGGAAACATGGGTTCGCGCCCCGGTCCGGGAAGATCCCACATGCCGCGGAGCGGCTGGGCCAGTGAGCCATGGCCGCTGAGCCTGCGTGTCCAGAGCCTGTGCTCTGCAACAGGAGAGACCGCAGCAGTGAGAGGCCCGCGTACCGCAAAAAAAAAAAAAAAAAAAAAAGAAGTAAGGGAGGTGAGGGAGAGCCTGCCATTTGGGAAGAGGGGATATTCTTGGAAAAGAGCTTCACCCAAGATGGAGGAAAAAGGCCTTGGGGCAGGAGGGTTCTGGCTTGCTCATGGAAGCAGGTGGGAGTGGACCCAAAGAAGACTGTAGGAAAGGAAGTCCACACATTGTGTGAAGTTCTGGGGGTTGTCCAGAGCATGATGTGCCTTGTAGATGTTTACTCTGCCTGACATAGAAGCTGCTGCAGAGTGTTCAGCTGAAGAGCAATATGATATGATGTGGATTTTCAAATAATCACTTTGGCTGCTATGCTGTGAGTAGACTGTGGGTGGAGGTGGGGGCAAGGGCAAAATCAAGGATACAGATTTTTTTTCCTGTGGATCTTTCAATTGTCAGGAGAGGTCAGTGGCTTGAATCTCGGTGAAAGTAGTAGAGACGGGAAGTGGTTGGATTCTAAGTGTACTTTGAAGGTAGAACCAACAGGATTTACTGATAGATTGGACAGGTATTACAAGAGAAAGAGAGGAGCCAGAAGTGTCTAAAATAATTTTGTCTGATCAACTAGAAGGATGACACTGTGAGACTGGGAAGATTGTGGGAGGCGCGAGGTCAGGAGTTTCTTTCTGAACATGTTAAATCTGGAATGTTTACTACGTGGAGGGAAAACAAACAAAATATGATCTCCCCCAGATTTTAGTGTGCATTATTTAGGAATACAGATACATATGATAAAAGTTGACAAAATAAAATAAAATGATACACACAAAATTTAAGGAAGTGGCTTCTTCTCCATTTGGGGGAGAAAGGGCCGAGTGATAGTACAGAGAAGGAACACATAGGTTAATGCAATGAAGTTGGTGATGTTCCAGTTTTCAAGTGGAGTAGAAGGTTCATTGGTGGTCATTTTTCAATGTTTCATAACTTGCATATATTTTGGATTAATGAAATATTACATGATAAATTATTAAAAAGAGGATGAGAAGAATTGGAAACAGGGAGTCTAGACAACTATTTTGGGGGTCGTTTCTGTGACAAGGAACAGAGAAATATAGTTGAAGTGGAGTTAAGATAGGGTGTTTTTAAAATTGAATAATAAACAAAAGGATGTGCACATGCTGATGGGAATGATCCAGGTGAGAGGGAAACATTGATGGTACAGGAGGGAAAGTGTATCCGTGCTTCAGAGATGTCCTTGAGTAGGTGAGAGAGTGTGCGGGGTTGCTGCCTGCTGCTTGTTGATTTGATGGAGTTCCTGTCATATTCTAGATATAAATTCATTGCTTTTACATGTTGAGGATACCTTCTCCTGTTCCATCATTAGTCCTTAGCATTCTTCATTGAACAGAAATGTCTTTTTTTTGAACATTTTGCCTGTGGTATAGTTTTTGAATTTTGTTTAAAAAAGTGCTTTTGTGCCTCTAAGTCATATATATAGTCTCCTGTGATATTAAACTTATAACTTCACCTTTCAATCTTAGACTTTTAAGCCTTCTAGCATCTGCCCTTATTTGTAGCATTAGGTAGTCATCCAACTTCGAATTCTCAAAACCAAAAGCAGATTTTTCCAGCACAATCTACTAAACAATTCACCCTCTCCCCCATCAGGTGGTGGAGAAACAACTGTTTGCAAGGGTTCCCCTTGCACAGTCGTTTTCTCCAATTGCCTTTTCATGTTTAGTGTGTCTTGGCTTCTGCCTTCCTTATTAGAAGCTTTTACTCAAATGTCTGGTGAATCTCTGCTGTGTGCCCATACATTTTAAGACTGGAAGCTCTGTGTGTAGGGGATGATTGCCTGATTGTAGGTGCCTCATAAGACGGTTGGTGGTTTGGGTCACCGGGCCATCCTCCATGTCCGCATCTGAAAATCTTTTCACTTAGGGCATCAGATTCTCCCAAGAAGTCTCTTCGAGTATCCTGTCTGGAGGATATCAATCAGCTGCTTGCTTTCAGAAAAGGGGAGGAAAAGTGCAGGGGAGGTGTTGAGGGGGGGTTTCCAAATAGAATATGCAGAATTTTCACATAATCCCCCATTTTTATTGGGGAACCCCAACATACACCACACCTGCATGTCCCTAAGCCCAGAGACTCAGTTTTACACTATCAGAGATTAAATGTCCGGTCATTTTTCTGGGTTCAGGGAGGGGCCCCAGGTTAGTCTGACTAACCAGAGTTGGGGGGATACACATGGTTCTAGATTTTTGCAGAAACACTGGCCCAGTCTTCGTGCTTCAGACTCACAGTCACCGCATGCTAGATGTACTCTGAGCTGCCAATTTCTGAGACCGCGGAGCTTGTGGAGGAAATCCTGCGGCTTCTTTGCTTGTTCCTCTTCAGCTTTCTTGTGACTTCTAAAAGTCACCACCATTCATCCATCTGTTTCCCAGCTTCCAGATTTTAGTGTGCTTTCTTCTCCTTTTCTATGTCCTTTTGTGGGGCTAGAGAACTTCAGCTTCCTGCTGTCGGTCTTTTTTGGGGAAAAGCCATTTCTGCTTCCCTCAGAGATTAGGCATCTGGGCTGAGGCTTCTCAGCTGAGTGCCTGACCTACTTGATATTTATGTGAAATGCCACGCTCACTGATGAGAGGAACTCACTTCACCTGGCTGTGGTGAACAACAGAACAAAACGAGGAGTGTCCCAGAGACACTGACCAGCTGCAGGAATCCCCACTTCCTGCCACTCGGCCTCCTCTGCTCTCATTCTCCCTCTCAGTCCCATAAAAGTGCTTTTGTCTGATGCAAACTGAGCAGACTCTCTCCAGATTGAACCTTGGAGAAGGTGGAGAATGTTATAAGGTCCAAATGTCTTGTTCTTAAAGGGACACAATCCCTGGACCCTATAAAATAAAGAACCCAGGAAACCCAGCTGTGCGGCAAGAGGCTGTATGCTTACACTGGTGTGCAGAGCTCTCTAATGGGTGCAGACCTGTGCGTCAAGGCAGCTGCTTGGAAAACAAAAGGCCTTTGTCCCCTGCTTGTATGGCTGCATCCAGCTTGCTGGCTGGGAAATAGATGGCCGGCCATGTGTTTTGTGCTTTTTCTTGAGAAGGCAAAACTGGGATATTGGGGTCCCTGTTAAGAGGAAGGCTGTCCTCCCTGATTTTGTGTTGAGGCTCTAGCAACATCCTGCTTTGGAGGATGAGATGATTTCTAGGTTTGTATCATTTTTCTTCCAAAGAGCTCTGAAACATATCCACACATGTATTTAAATCCCACTCCAACCCCCACCCCCCAGTTTGTAAATACAGAACCAGAGATTTAATCAACATGCCCACTATAAAGCCACAAGTCAGAGACAGATTCTGGAACAATGTTCAGGCCCTTTGTCTTAGCTGACTCTTCCAGAGACCCTGGTTTTTCTAGGAAGATTGTGTAAATGAGCAGAAAATTTTCAAAATGCTCTAACCATTTCTTGGCATTTTCAATGTTTTTTTTTTTTTTTTTTTTATTAAACTTCCTGACTGGAGGCCATGGTGATAGATTTCTAGGATTTCTTCTTATTAAAAAATTTATAAATTTTTAAAGTTAAAAGTATCTTTATTTAAAAAGTTTGTAACTTTTTAAAGTTAAAAAGGCACTGAGTATTTCATAGGCAAAACTGACACTGAATAGGCTTTAAAGTTAGAATATAATCTGTCTGAAGGGACAGTTTGGATGATGAATTAATAATGAACAAATGATATTAAGTTCCTAGGATAGAACTGGATCCACTGCATGTGCACAAGGAAAGCTGTCCAAGGTGAATTAATCAACTGCCTATGATCACACACAGAATTCTCATGAGTTCACTTCTTTCCAACAGTCATAACAAACAAAACACCTAAATACTCTATCAAAGATGCCTTAAAAATGTGATAGACACAGTACAGTCATTGTAAAGTGCCTCAGATTAATATCATATTTCACAAAATGAGAGTTGGGCTAATCAAGGCCTAAAGAGGGCCCGTAGCCTTGGTGGTGATAAGTTCTAATCACATACTTCAAACCTCTGATTTTTCTAAACTACTGTTTAATTATGTTAAGTTTTTTTCCTGATCAAAGATGACCTTCGAAGCTGGGTGTTCGCCACTGTATTTCTCAGGTCAGAAAATATCAGGAAAAAATGAAGGTTGATTTAATTGCCACCATGTTGCAGATTGAACCATTATTCACAATTTTCCCCTCTCCTGTAGTGTGGTTCTACTTTCACACAACATTGGCCCTATGGAGGCCAGAGTGTACCCTGGTCTTTGAGCTCAACCACGTGATTCACTTTGGCCAAAGGAATGGTTGAGTTTGCTCTCTTGCTTCTCTGCCATTGTCATGGGAAGAACACATCTCAATAGCCCAGTAGCCCCAGGAGAATAAAAGGCACATACAGCAGAGCTGCCCCAGCCAATCTTTAGACAAATGACCAAGAAACAAATTCTTATTTCTATTTGTTGCTGAGCTTTGGGATAGTGTTTTATGGAGAATTATTGTGGTTATAACTAAAAGAGCTACTCAATATTTTCTATTACTTACCAAACAAGAACAGCAAAGGACAAAAGTTTTTGTTATTATTATCATCATTTTATAGTAGATAGAACATCTTATTACTAAAAATCAGAAAGAACATATTTTATAGTAAAGGACATCCCTTTAAGCTGAAATATTTAAATCTATGAAAAGCAAATTACAGAATTCTCATTTTCCTCATTTTTTAATGGTACCTGTGAAAATGTCATCATTGACTATGGCAGTTCGAGGAATAACTAGAAGGAGTCTTCACATAAGAGAAGGGTCTAGGCATGGGTTCCCCAGAAGATTTACCTCATCTCCTCAGCTATGCATGAGTCAAAGTTCCTGCATATTCGTTTCCTGTATTTCAGGGTACGATTTTGGTGTAATACAACTTTAATAAAAATCGCCTTTCTTTAACTCTTCAAAAGGCAAGCAACACTACTTGCATTGAAAGTGTGCTGTTTTGAGAGGCTGAAATAGCCTGATGGAGGTCCTACAAGGGGGGATGTGAGTGCATCTAAAAGGAACAAGTTGTTTCCTGGCTTCATTTGGTGGTTTTGGCTGCTGACATCCAGTGTGTTTCTGACCACTGGTCCTCAATGAAAGCCACCTGATCAGCATGGCTCAGGCAGTGTGAGGTTTGATTTGTTTTCCCCACGTTACTTTCCTTTATTTTTAGCACCACTGTTCCCAAAGAAAATAATCATCAGAAAGACTGAATATCAAATCGCTAGTTGCACAATACAAATTATAGCCCAAGAGAAAGAATTTGCCTATTTTTCTTGTTATGAAACATGAAACTGGCTATTCACACAGGAAATCATGGTCTAAGGACAACAAAAAACCAAAGGAAATTCAAATGGAAAACCTTTCCCAGGTAGGTGGAGAGCTAATTGAGGCCTCTACACTAGAGCAAAACCCAAACCTATTGATTTCCTCCAATTCTGCTGCTCATATCCTGTTAATTTAGCCAAGCTCTTGGGCGAGCCACCAGTTCCATGGCCAATCAGGCAGCTACTAGATGCAGCTGTGCTGGGTTCTGCATTTCAAAGTCCTCAGATTCTTTTGGTTCTTTTTTTTTTTTTTAAAGCAAACTCTATATACACATACAAATGAATGCATGTAAAAATGGTGAAAACTGAAAAACTGAATAAGGTCTGTAGTTTAGTAGTGTACCAGAATCAATTTCCTGGTTGTGATATTATATGTAGTGTTATCAGATTTGGTGAATAAAAATACAGAACATTGAGTTGAATTTGAATTTCAGATAAATGACAAATTATATTAGGACATACACTAAAAAATTATTTGTTATTTATCTGGAATTCAAATTTAACCAAATATCCTAATCCTAATCCTAACTAGACTATGGTTAATTATAATGTCAATGTTAGGAGAAGTTGGATGAAGAAGACTCAGGACTCTATGAACTATTTTTACAATTTCCTATAAATCCATAATTATTTTATACTAAAGTTAAAAAATGATATTCTCCTCTATCTACCATACATATAAAAATATAAGCATCCCCAGATAACCTTTGAATGAAATGGATTTTCTACCTTGGTAGTTTATACATTATTCATTGAGCTACAGGTGGTTAGAAGAGGCTAGATACATTCCTCTCAGTTGTGGGAAAAAGAAATTAAGACAATTGGCAAAGATAAATTGTGTGTGACATTCATCCACCTATTCTTTTAATGTCTTAAATGCCCCGCATCTGCTGGCAGTTGGATAGAAAATAACATTTTCACTCTGTGTTTGGAGGTGAGCTCTCTCTAATGTTCTACATCCTTGATGACAAACTATCATGGCTACCAAAGTGATTTGGATAAACTCCATGGCCAAAGATCAGGTTAAACAGAAATTAGGAGCTGACTTTCTAATTCTTATCCTAGAAAAATTACTTTAAGACTATTAAATATGTTAGGATGCACTGAAGATCAGTATCATCAAATTTCTGAATTCTAAGGTGACACTCCAAGAGAATATACATTGTCCTCCTGGTTGGGCATTTGGTCCTGAATGCATCATAGTCTCTTAGGCTAATGAGGTCTAAGGCTGCCTTTTATTCCTATGATTTAAAGCCAAGACAAGGAATCTGAATCCTTGGCTCCTTTTTTATGAAGCCATTTACTAGTCATAATGGTGCAAACGTCAGCACTCAAAATGTAGGTGGACCGACCACAATGCTATGAGATTAGAAATCAATTACAGGAAAAAAAATTGTAAACAACACAAACACATGAAATCCAAACAATAACACTACTAAATAACCAAGTAATCACTGAAGAAATAAAAGAGGAAATCAAAAAATACCTAGAGACAAATGACAATGAAAACACGATGACCCAAAACCTATGGGACACAGCAAAAGCAGTTCTAAGAGGGAAGTTTATAGCTATACAATCCTATCTCAAGAAACAAGAAAAGTCTCAAATGATCTAACCTTACACCTAAAGGAACTAGAGAAAGAAAAACAAAAAAACCCCAAAGTTAGTAGAAGGAAATAAATCATAAAGGTCAGAGCAGGTATAAATGAAATAGAAACAAAGAAAATGGTAGCAAAGGTCAATAAAACTAAAAGCTGGTTCTTGAGAAGATAAACAAAATTGATAAACCTTTAGCCAGACTCATCCAGAAGAAGAGGGAGAGGACTCAAATAAAAAAAAATTAGAAATGAGGCTGCCCTGGTGGCGCAGTGGTTGAGATGCAGGGGATGCCGATGCAGGGGACACGGATTCATGCCCTGGTCCAGGAGGATCCCACATGCCGCGGAGTGGCTGGGTCCGTGAGCCATGGCTGCTGAGCCTGCACATCCACAGACTGTGCTCCACAACGGGAGAGGCCACAACAATGAGAGGTTGGTATACTGCAAAAAAATAATAATAATAAAATAAAATAAAATTAGAAATGAAAAAGAAGTTACAATGGACACGGCAGAAATACAAAGCATCCTATGAGACTACTAAAAACAACTCTATGCCAATAAAATGGACAATCTGGAAGAAATGGACAAATTCTTAGAAATATATAACCTTCCATGACTGAACCAGGAAGAAATAGTAAATATGAACAGACAAATCAAAAGTAATGAAATTGAAATTGTGATTTAAAATAATCCAAAAAACAAAAGTTCAGGACCAGATGGCTTCACAGGTGAATTCTATCAAACATTTAGAGAAGAGCTGACACTCATCCTTCTCAAAGTCTTCCAAAAAATTGCAGAGGAATGAATACTCCCAAACTCATTCTACAAAGCCTCCATCACCCTGATACCAAAACCAGACAAAGATATTACAAAAAAGGAAAATTATAGACCAATATCACTGATGAACATAGACTCAAAAATCCTCAGCGAAATACTAGCAAACCATGTCTAAGAACACATTAAAAGGATCATACACCATGATCAAGTGGGATTTATCCCAAGGATGCAAGGATTCTTCAACATAAGCAAATCAATAAGTGTGATACACCACATTAACAAATTAAAGAATAAAACTCTATAATCCTCTCAATAGATGCAGAAAAAGCTTTTCACAAAATTCAACACCAATTTATGATGAAAACTCTCCAGAAAGTTTGCATAGAGAGACCTAACTCAACATAATAAGAGCCATGTCTGACAAACCCACAGCAAACATCATTCTCAGTGTTGAAAAACTGAAAACATTTCCTCTAAGATCAGGAACAAGACAAAGATGTCCACTCTCACCACTTTTATTCAACATAGTTTTGGAAGTTTTAACCATGGCAACAGAGAAGAAAAAGAAATTTTAAAAATCCAAATTGGAAAAGAAGAAGTAAAACTGTCACTGTTTGAAGATGACATGATACTATACATAGAAAATCCTAAAGATGCCACCAGAAAATTAGTAAAGCTAATCAATGAATTTGGTAAAGTGACAGGATACAAGATTAATGCACAGAAAACTCTTGGATTCCTACACACTAACAATGAAAGATCAGAAAGAGAAATTAAGGAAACAATCCCACTTACCATCACAAAAAAAGAATAAAATACCTAGGAATAAACCTACCTAAGGAGGTAAAGGACCTATACTCAGAAAACTACAAGACAGTGATGAAAGAAATCAAAGATGACACAAACAGATGGAGAGATATACAATTTTCTTGGATTAGAAGAAACAATATTGGGGAAATTACTATACTACACAAAGCAATTTACAGGTTCAATGCAATCCTTATCAAATTTTCAATGGCATTTTTCACAGAAATAGAACAAAAAATCTTAAAATTTGTATGGAGACACAAGAGATGCTGAATAGCCAAAACAATCTTGAGGAAAAAAAAGTGGAACTTGAGGAATCAGACTCCCTGGCTTGAGACTATACTAAAAAGCTGCAGACATCAAAACAGTATGGTATTGGCAAAAAAAAGAAATATAGATCAATGTAACAGGATAAAAATTCCAGAGATAAACTGACACACCTATGGTCAACTAATCTATGACAAAGGAGGCAAGGATATACAATGGAGAAAAGGCAGTCTGTTCAATAAGTGGTGCTGGGAAAACTGGACAGTTACATGTAAAAGAATGAAATTAGAACACTCCCTAACACCATACACAAAAATAAACTCAAAATTGATTAAAGACCTAAATGTAAGATGCGGCACTATAAAAGTCTTAGAGGAAAACATAGGAAGAACACTCTTTTTTTTTTTGTGATACATTGACCTCTCACTGTAGTGGCCTCTCCCATTGCAGAGCACAGGCTCCGGAAGCACAGGCTCAGCGGTCATGGTTCATGGGCCTAGCCGCTCTGCGGCATGTGGGATCTTCCCGGACCAGGGCACGAACCTGTGTCCCTGCATTGGCAGGCGGACTCTCAATTACTGCACCACCAGGGAAGCCCAGGAAGAACACTGTTTGACATAAACCACAGCAAGATCTTTTTTGACCCACCTCCTAGAGTAAAAGAAGTAAAAACAAAACTAAACAAATGTGACCTAATTAAACTTAAAATTTTGCACAGAAAAGGAAATCATAAACAAGAGGAAAAGACAACCCACAGAATGGCATAAAATATTTGCAAATGAAACCACAGACAGAGGATTAATCTCCAAAATATATAAACAGATCATGGAGCTCAATATCAAAAAAAAAAACAAAAACAAACACAAAAAACCCAATCAAGAAATGGGCAGAAGATCTAAATAAACATTTCTCCAAAGAATACATACAGATGGCCAAGAGACACATGAAAAGATGCTCAACATCACTAATTGTTAGAGAAATGCAAATCAAAACTACAACGAGGTATCACCTCACATCATTTAGAATGGGCATCCTCAAAAAATCTACAAACAATAAATGCTGGAGAGGGTGTGGAGAAAAGGGAACCCTCTTACACTGTTGGTGGGAATGTAAATTGATTGAATGTAAATTGACAGCCACTATGGATTACAGTATGGAGGTTCCTCAAAAAACTAAAAATCGACCATATGACCCAACAATCCCACTCCTAGTCATATACCCAGAGAACACCATAATTCAAAAAGACACACGCACCCCAATGTTCATTGCAGCACTATTTGCAATAGCCAGGTCATGGAAGCCACCTAAATGTCCATCGACAGATGAATGGATAAAGAAGATGTGGTACATATATACATGGAATATTAGTCATAAAAAGGAATGAAGTTGGGTCATTTGCAGAGATGTGGAGGGACCTAGAGACTGTGATACAGAGTGAAGTCAGAAAGAGAAAAACAAATATCATATATTAACACATTATATGTGGAATCTAGAAAAATGGTACAGATGAACCTGTTTGTAAGGCAGAAATAGAGACACAGATATAGAGGACAAATGTATGGACACCAAGGGAGGAAGTGGGGGAGGGTGGGATGAATTGGGAGATTGGGATTCACATATACACACTAATATGTATAAAATAGATAACAAATGAACACCTGCTGTATGGCACAGGGAACTCCACTTTGCTGTACAGTAGAAACTATCACAGCATTGTAAAACTGCTATACCTCAACAACAAAAAAAATATGTGTATCAAACCATCACATCATACACCCTAAGCTTACACAGCATTATATGTCAATTATATCTCAATAAAACTGGAAAAAGAAAAGAAAAGTGAGGGGATAAATGGGTCAGATTTGGAAAAAGAGGACTGAAAATTCTTGTCCAAAACAGCACCCTTTGAACAACCCCTTCAACATTTTCCTATCCTAGTGTTCAAAGATGATATTCAAATATTAAACAAACAAGACTAATGAATGCCTGATAAACCTCTAATACTGTTTGTCCTGCATTTTTAATCTGCATTTTCTATGATCATGTCTTTAGAGGACAATTTTATGGTATTTTTTTCAAGAGAATAGACAGTTCAGTATTTTCTCTTGCATACCTAACTACAAAAATTTTTAAATAATGCTTATAGTTTAGAAATGGTTCAGCTTCACAACTCACTATTGACAATGTCTTGCTAATTTTTTAGAATTATATTCAAATTTGGAAAAATCCTATAAAATTACTTTCATATATGAATAGCCAGATTTTGGGGACTTTTGACTCTCTTATTCAGTGACTGCTCCTAAGTGCTCTAAATTGGTGACACTCACTGACCAGGTATCCAAGTATTTATGTCATGATGTTGGTGAGTTGCCCAGAGTGCTTTAGTAGTATCCCTGGGAATCAGCCACATCAGATAAGTTCTAGTAAGAAAACTTACCTATACATGGAAGTAACTGCAAAGTACATAAATATATTCTATTAAAAGTAAATTGAAATATGTCTAATTCAACTTTTTATAATGTTTGCTAAATTGATATGAAAATCGTTGTCATTTTAATTTGTATCTTGAGTCCTTGTGAGGCTACTTTTTATCCCCATTGATTTTTTTGGCATTTTCATTCTTTTATTGTGAATTTCCAATTTATATCCTTTGCCTGTTTTTCTCTTAAAGTTCTCTCTTTTTTCTATTGCTTTGTAAGACTTTAAAAATATATATTTGTACTATTGGGGTATGATGTACATTCCAGTTGTTGATTTATCTATATTTTTATTTTCACATTCTTTCTAACATACTTGTTAATTCCCTACTCTAATTTTATTTTTTTTATTTCATTATTGTTCTTTTTTTTTTTGCCACCCCACGCAGCTTGTGGAATCATGATTTGTGAGCACGGGGTGAGGCAGAGGCTCCTGCAGTGAGATCTCCTAGTCCAAACCACTGCACTAACAGAGAACCTCAGACCCCAAGGAATATTCATCTGAGTGAGGTCTCACAGAATTCCTCATCTCAGAACCAAGACCAAGCTCTACTCAATAACCTATAAACTCCAGTGTTGGAAGCCTCAGGCCAAACAATCAGTAAAAGAGGAACACAATCCCACTCATAAAAAAAAAGATAATAAGATGGTAAAAAATATGGCACAGATGAAGGAGCAAGGTAAAAATCTACAAGACCAAATAAATGAAGAGGAAATAGGCAATCTACCTGAAAAAGAATTCATAGTAATGATAGGAAAGATGATCCAGATTCTCGGAAATAGAATGGAAGCATGGATTGACAAAATACAAGAAATGTTTAACAAAGATCTAGAAGAACTAAAGAACAAACAAATAGAGATGAACAAACCAATAACTAAAATGAAAAATACACTAGAAGGAATCAATAACAGAATAACGGAGGCAGAAGAATGAATAACTGAGCTGGAAGACAAAATGGTGGAAATAACTGCTTGGAAGCAGAATAAAGAAAAAAGAATGAAAAGAATTGAAAACAATCTCAGAGACTTCTGGGACAACACTAAATGCACCAACATTCGAATTATAGGGGTCCCAGAAGAAGAAGAGAAAAAGAATGGGTCTGAGAAAATACTTGGAGAGATCAGAGTGAAAAACTTCCCTAACATGGGAAAGGAAATAGTCACCAAGTCCAGGAAGCACAGAGAGTCCCATACAGGATAAAGCCTAAGAAAAATGTACCAGCACACATATTAATCAAACTAACAAAAACTAAATTAAAAAAATATTAAAAGTAGCAAGGGTAAAACAAAAAATAACATACAAAGGAATCCCCATAAGATTATCAGCTGATTTCTCAGCAGAAACTCTATGGGCAAGAAGGGAGTGGCAGGATATACTTAATGTAATGAAAGAGAAAAATCTACAACCAAGATTACTGTACCCAGCAAGGACCCCTCTCAGATTCAATGGAGAAGTCAAAAGTTTTTCAGACAAACAAAAAATAAGAGAATTCAGCACCACCAGACCAGCTTCACAATGAACGCTAAAGGAACTTACTTAGGCTGGAAACACAAGAGAAGGAAAAGACTCACAAAAAAACCCAAAACAATTAAGAAAATGGTAATACGAACATACATATTGATAATAACCTTGAATATAAATGGATTAACTGCCCCAACCAAAAGACACAGACTGGCTGAATGGATACAAAAACAAGACTGATATATATGCTGTCTACAAGAGACCCACTTCAGACCTAGGGACACATACAGACTGAAAGTGAGGGGATGGAGAAAGATATTCCATGCAAATGGAAACAAAAAGAAAGCTGGAGTAGCAATACCTGCGTCAGATAAAATAGACTTTAAAACAAAGACTGCTACAAGACATAAGGAGGGACACTACACAATGATCAAAGCATCAATCCAAGAAGAAGATATAACAATTATAAATGTTTATGCACCCAACATAGGAGGATTTCAATACATAAGGCAAATGCTAACAACCATGAAAGGAGAAATCGATAGTAACACAATCATAGTAGGGGACTTTAGCACCCCACTTACACCAGTGGAAAGATCATCCAAACAGAAAACAAAAAAGGAAACACAAGCTTTAAATGACACAATAGACCAGAGATATCTAATAGATATTTATAGAACATTCCACCAAAAAGTGGCAGAAAACACTTTCTTCTCAAGTGCACATGGAACATTCTCCAGGATAGATCACATCATGGGTCACAAATCAAACCTCAGAAAATTTAAGAAAATTGTAATTGTATCAAGCATCTTTTCTGAACACAACGCTATGAGATTGGAAATCAATTACAGGAAAAAAAACTGTAAAAAACACAAATACATAGAGGCTAAACAGTGTGCTACTAAATAGCCAAGATATCACTGAAGAAATCAAAGAAGAAATAAAAAAATACATAGAAACAAATGACAACAAAAACACGATGACCCAAAACCTATAGGACACAGCAAAAGCAGTTCTAAGAGGGAAGTTTACAGCAATTCAATCTCACCTCAAGAAACAAGAAAACTCTCAAATAAACAATCTAACCCTACACTTAAAACAACTAGAGAAAGAAGAACAAAGAAAACCCAAAGTCAGTAGAAGGAAAGAAATCATAAAGATCAGAGCAAAAATAAATGAAATAGAAACAAAGAAAACAATAGCAAAGATCAATAAAACTAAAAGCTGGTTCTTTGAGAAGATAAACAAAATTGATAAGCCTTTTGCCAGACTCATCAAGAAAAAAAGGAAGAGGATGCAAATCAATAAAATTAGAAATGAAAAAGGAGAAATCAAAACTGACACTTCAGAAATACAAAGGATTATAAGAAACTACTAGAAACAACTATATGCCAATAAAATGGACAACCACGAAGAAATGGACAAATTCTTGGAAAGGTACAATTTTCCAAGACTGAACCAGGAAGAATAAGAAAACAAATAGACCTATCACAAGTAATGAAATTGAAACCATAACTTAAAATCTTCCAACAAACAAAAGTCCAGGACCAGATGGCTTCACAGGTGAATTCTATCAAACATTTAGAGAAGAGTTAACACCCATCCTTCTCAAACTCTTCCAAAAATTTGCAGAGGATGAAACACTCCCAAATTCATTCTATGAAGCCACCATCACCCTGATACCAAAACCAGAAAAAGATATCACAAAAAAAGAAAATTATAGACCGATATCATTGATGACCATAGATGCAAAAATCCTCAACAAAATACTATCAAACAGAATCCAACATAGTAAAAGGATAGCATAGTAAAAGGATCATACACCACGATCAAATGGGATTTATCCCAGGAATGCAAGGATACTTCAATCAATGCAAATCAATCAATGTGATACAACACATTAATAAATTAAGGAATAAAAACCATATGATCATCTCAAGAGATGCAGAAAAAGCTTCTGACAAAATTCAATTCCCATTTATGATAAAAACTCTCCAGAAAATGGACATAGAGGGAACCTAACTCAACATAATAAAGGCCATATATGACAAATCCACAGCAAGCATCATACTCAGTGGTGAAAACCTGAAAGCATTTCCACTAGGATCAGGAAGAAGACAAAGATGTCCACTCTCACCACTCTTATTCACCACAGTTTTGGAAGTCCTAGCCACAGCAAGCAGAGAAGGAAAAAAAAATAAAAGGAATACAAATTGGAAAAGAAGAAGTAAAACTGTCACTATTTGCCAATGACATGATACTATACATAGAAAATCCTAAAGATGCCAGAAGAAAACTACTAGAAATAATCAATGAATTTGGTAAGGTAGGATACAAAATTAATATAAAATTGGCAGGATACAAAATTAATGCACAGAAATCTCTGGCATTCCTATACACCAACAAGAAAAAATCCAAAAGAGAAAGTAAGGAAACATTCCCATTTACCATTGCAACAAAAAGAATGAAATACCTAGGAATAAACCTGCCTAAGGAGGCGAAAGACTTGTACTCAGAAAAGTATAAAGCACTGATGAAAGAAATCAAAGATGACATAAACAGATGGAGAAATATACCATGTTCTTGGATTGGAAGAATCAATATTGTGAAAATGCCTATACTCCTAAAGCAATCTACAGATTCAATGCAATCCCTATCAAACTACCAATGGCATTCTTCACAGAATTAGAACAAAAAATCTTACAATTTGTATGGAAACACAAAAGACCCCGAATAGCAAAATCAATCTTCAGAAAGAAAAACGGAGTTGGAGGAATGAGGCTCCCCAACTTCAAACTATACCACAAAGCTACAGTAATCAAGACCGTATGGTACTGGCACAAAAACAGACATATCGATCAATGGTACAGAGTAGAATGCCCAGAGATAAACCCACACACATATGGGCACCTGATTTATGACAAAGGGGGCTAGAACATACAATGGAGAAAAGACAGCCTCTTCAATAAGTGGTGCTGGGAAAACTTGGCAGCTACATGTAAAAGAATGAAATTAGAACACTACCTAACACCATACACAAAAGTAAACTCCAAATGGATTAAAGACTTAAATGTAAGAACAGACACCATAAAACTTTTAGAGGAAAACATAGGAGAAACACTCTTTGACATAAACCACAGCAAGATCTTTTTTAACCCACCTCCCAAAGTAACAGAAATAAAACAAAAATAAACAAATGGGACTTAATTAAACTTAAAATCTTTTGCACAGCAAAGGAAACCATAAGCTCAATGAAAAGACAACCCTCAGAATGGGAGAAAATATTTGCAAATGAAACCACAGACAAAGGATTAATCTCCAAAATATACAAACAGCTTATGGAGCTCAATATCAAAAAAACAAACAATCCAGTTAAAAAAATGGGCAGAAGACCTAAATAGACATTTCACCAAAGACATACAGATAGCCAAGAGACACATGAAAAGATGCTCAACATCACTAATTATTAGAGAAATGCAAATCAAAACTACAATGAGGTATCACCTCATGCTGGTCAGAATGGCCATTATCAAAAAAGCTAGAAACAAAAAATCCTGGAAAGTGTTGGGTGAAAAGGACCCTCCTACATTCCCATCATGTTGGTGGGAATGTAAATTGATACAACCACTATGGAAAACAGTATGGAGTTTCCTTAAAAAACTAAAAATAGAACCACCATATGACCCAGCAATCCCACTACTGGGCATATACCCTGAGAAAACCATAATTCAAAAAGAGACATGCACCACAATGTTCATTGCAGCACTATTTGCAATAGCCAGGACATTGAACCAACCTAAATGTTCATTGACAGATGAACGGATAAAGAAGATGTGGCACATATGTACAATGGAATATTACTCAGCCATAAAAAGAAACGAAATTGAGTTATTTGTAGTGAGGTGGATGGACCTAGAGTCTGTCATACAGAGGGAAGGAAGTCAGAAGGAGAAAAACAAATAACATATGCTAACGCATATGTATGGAATCTAAAAAAAAAAAAAAATGGTACCGATGAACCTAGTTGCAGGGCAGGAATAAAGAGGTATACATAGAGAATGGATGTGATAACATGGGGTGGGAGGGCGAAGCTGGGGCAAAGTGAGAATAGCATTGACATATGTACACTACCAAATGTAAAATAGTTGGCTGGTGGGAAGCAGCAGCATAGCACAGGGAGATTAGCTAGGTGCTTTGCGATGACCAGAGGGGTGGGATATGGAGGATGGGAGGGAGGCTCAAGAGGGAGGGGATATGGGGACATGTGTATGCATATGGCTGATTCGCTTTGTTGTGCACCAGAAATTAACATGGTATTGTGAAACAATTATACTCCAATAAAGATCTATTAAAATATATATTAATGATAGTAACTTTTATATTTTGTATATGTTACAGATAGTTTTCTGTTTGAATATTAATCTTGTTTATGATGTTCTCTGCTGTATAAGAAAAAATTTTTATAATTAAATCTATAAATATTTTATGGGTTCTACTTTTGGCTTCATTCTGAGTCCTTCTCTATTTCAAGATTGTAACAAAATTGACCAAATAATAATAGTAACAATGAGATAACAATAAAACAATAATTGTAATAATTATAACTGGTATATCTTTTTATTTAGCATACATTATTTGCCAGAGATTGCACTAGACACTGGTCTTATATGATTATATTGAATTCTCTTTAGTCCAGCAACCTAGGTGTTGTCAATTTCAACAAAAAAATCCCTGTAGAAATTTGTTTTACGTTAAAAATTGTCTTCACATCGAATATCATGTTCTTTCTCTTCATTTATTTAGACGTTTTTTTATGCTGTAAGGTAAAATTTTACAGTTTCCTTTATACTAATCTGGCTCATCTTATATGGAGAGTTTTTTTTTGTATTATGAATGAGATCTTAAAAATTATACTTCTAGTTGGTTATTATTATTATCTTGTAAAACTTTTGATTTTTATATATAGATCCTATATCTGGCCACTTTGATTGACTTTCTTTCTTGTTCTAATAATTTTCCAGTAGATTATCTTACAGTTTCTTGGTGGACTGGCACGGAGTTAGAAAATTTATATTACCCTGCAGCTTACATTAAAGAGAAAAATGTAATTTCTTTATCTTGCCCATAATTTTCCTACTTGCTAGTTAGCAGCAAAAGTATTTAACTAAAAGTTCAGTCTAATTTAGTCCAACCTAGTAATTTAAGTAGTCTTAAATGGTGGCCTGTGAAAGTTAAATGTCAATTCTTCATGCTGTACCTATCTTCAATTTGCTTTGATGTGTTCAAATCCTATCATGGTATGGGACAACCTAAGAAGTGAACTCCTCTCAGAGTGCCAAATGGGGAGCAAGAGACAAGAGAACCAACTTTATCCTCATCTGTCTTATGCATCTTTCCCTTATCTGTCTCATGCATCTTTCCCTTTCCTTGTCCGGAGGGGAAGAATGGGACGATGTTTGCTGACTTTGCTTTCTTGAATCCCTTTCCTCTCCCAGGCCAAAGAAAAGATTCTTTGAAATTTGCCCTCCATCACTGTTGTTTGTCATGGCTTTGTAGTCATAGGAAGACATGGCATTTTTCTGCCCAAAAGAACCCTAATCCTACTAACATGTTAGAAGCTAAATATTACTGCATAATTTCTTTTTGTATGATAAAATTATAATTTCTATCCCTACATGCCCCTCATCAATTAGGGTAAAGATTAGGTAGCAAATGATTTCCAAAACACTCTTCTATTGAAAAGGTCATTATAATAATAGCAAATAATTTTGCCTCTATTTATTTATTCTTCTTAGTGCACTAGCCAGGGTCCATAGAACAATGTTGAATAATAAGATTGATAGAAACCTTGCCTTATCCTGACTTTCATGAAGTTTATGTTTCACCATCATGTATGATGTTTTCTGGCAGATATACTTAAGTTGAGAAAAATTCTTTCTATTTTTAGTTTACTAATAATTTTCTTGTTAAATTAGGAATAAGCATTGTATTTTAGTAAGTGCTTTTGGGGGTCTTCTATTTATATCTCATAGTTCTGTACTATTAATCTATCCAGGTAATTGAATTGCATTTCTAAATATTATATTTCTAATTGTTCCAGATGAATTTCTCTGGTGGCAAACAATGAAAAATAGTCATTTAATAGTAATTTAAAAAGGATGTATTGGAAATATAGTGAAGGTATTTTGCAGAAGCACCGTAGAAGCTGAATGATTAAAGCTCAAAAAGGACAGGAATTGGGACTATGTCAAGAGCAACAGAAAGTAGTAGATCATTTTTCTACTATGGCACCATTGTATAATTTATCCTGACTGCCTTTGTTGCCTTTTGACTTTTTTCAACAACCTGATTTCAAGCAGAGAGAATTCTGATTGGTCAGGCTTAGGTCACATGTCAAGTCCATTGTTGAGCAGGAGTTGTTGTGTGCTCTTTTGGAAGGGGGGAAGAACAATCCCTTAAAGAAAGTGCCACTATTACCAAAATGTTAGTTGTTGGTGGTGAGAAAGAAATGTGTTAGCCAGGAAAAACACTGCCATAATACATGCTGGATTGGATTGTCAATTTAAAAAATAATTTTTGCATCTTTGTTGTTCATATACATTTGCATCTTTATGCTGAATTAGTTTTATTGTTTTTGTGCTGTTTGAAGCTTTCTACCCTTTGAAATATATTTTGAAAAATTTAATTAATAGCAAAAACTTTTTTTCTAGATTTCTTGATAGAATTTGCCTGGGTCTAGTATATTATTATCATTGGTTAATTTATAATTTATTCTATGAATAATGATATTTTTAGGTTTTCTTGTATCTTCATTAAGTTTTGACTAAATTATCCTTTCATGGAAAATTTCCAATTCATGCAGATTGTCAATATATATTGTTATAAACTTTTATCTAATATTTTCCCATGCTTTAAAATTTTCTTCCTACTTGTAGTTCAGGCATTTTCTCCATTTTTAATCCTGCTTTTTTTTTTCTTTCTTTCTTCCTAGACAGACTTTTCATAAGCTTTTTTATTTATTGGTCTTTTAAAAGAAACTGCTTTTGCTTTTAACTATGTGTTTTTTAATTAAATGAGTTAATTTATCTCTCATGCTATCTTCATCAATCCTCTCCTTCTACTTTCTTGAAGGGTTATTTTGTTGCTCACTTTCTAGATTTTTGAGTTGAATACCAATTTATTCATTTTTATTACATTTCCTTAAAAATAATTTTATGATCATAATTATTCCTATGAATAGTTCTTTTGCTGCTTTTCATAGGATTTTCTAGAGTCCATAATTTATACTTTTATTTCTGATTTGTTTAGATAGTGTTTAAAAATTTCAAAGTGTATGACTTTTTCCCCCTAAACTTTTCTATTATTGAATTTTAGTGTCATTGCTCAGCAGTCAATGAATCTGGCCTATGTTTGTTCTACTTTTGAAATTTATTTAGATGTGTACATTGAGGTATAAGAGTAACCAAATAACACAGGCAGAGACAGCCAAAACATAATCCCCCAGTTATTATTATGGCTGAAAGACTTTAAAGAAAATGCATGTCTAATTGCTATTTGTTTTCATTTTGTTTCTGTTTTGCCAGGGTGTACCATGTTGTTCATACTTACCCCAGCCCATTAACTCAAGTCTTTTGGAAAGCACACTATGCACACACGGATTTGAGTTGATGGCAGTTTGGGCCACGAAATGATTTGGGCAATAGCCTGTGGTAGTGGCTGGTATATCAATGTGGCACAGAAGAGAAACTGCACATGCAAGAGGCATACAGTGGGGCTGAGATGAAGCAGTTAGAGAGAGCTGGGAGGGGTGGTATATTACTCAGGTTTCTCCAGAACAGCAGAACCAATATGATATTGACACATGAGAGATTTATTTTAAGTAATTGACTCACATGACTGGGGCTGGTGAATCTGAAATCTGCAGGGCCAGTCAGAGGATGAAGACCCAGGGAGGAGTTCATGTTTCAGTTTGAGTTTCAGGGTCATCTGGAGGCAGAATTTCCTCTTCTTCAGGGGACCTGGCAGTTTTTTTCCCTTAAGGCCTTCTGTTGGTTGAATGATACCCACTCATATGATGAGGGATAATCTGCTTTACTCAAAGTCTGCTGATTTCATTGTTAATCTCATCTGAAAATACCTTCACAGAGACATCTAGACTAGTATTTGACCAACTTTTGGGCACCATGGCCTAGCCAAGTAAAATTAACCATCACAAGTCCACCCCTTGTCACTTTGGCACCCAAATATATCTCCTTAAACTATATTTAATTGCCAAGTAAAGACAATAACAAGGCCATACTTCCTCCTAACATGATACAACTATTCTACATTCAACAGAAAAGGCACTAAACCTTTTCCCAAAAGAGGATGCCAAGTCCTTGGTGATGTTACCTCTCCTCTTTGATATCCTGTGGTGCATAGAAGTACCTGGGAGCAAATCTTCCACTCAGTCTTCCACCTTTCCCAAATCTTGCAGATATTGGAAGTGATGCCAGCTTTAAGCCATGTTTTCCTTGGAAATAAAGGACAACATCCCCAGGAGCTGACTCCTGACCTTCACAGACTTTGCCTCTTCCACAGTTTTGCTAAGAACCAGCCATGCTCTGGCCATTCATTGTACCTATATCCTAGGTCAAGGTCTGGAAAAGAGTGGAAAAATTAGGAACATCTCAAGCCTCTCCAGGATTGGTTGAATTCTTTTGATATAATTCTTCTCATTTATAGCATGTCATAAAATAGTACTAATCACAGAATCTTAGAGTTGGAAGGGCTCTTATAGGTCACCCAGTCTTTTGTTTGATAAGCCCTGGTCTATCCCTAGGATTTCATGGAGAAGATTTGATGTGAAGGGGTTTTTCTGTCCTAAGAATATTTGAGAAGCTCTTAGTCTAATCCAACCCTTCTGGTTCCTGGATCTTCTCTTCTTTTTTCAATCAAATGGTCAGGGTCTTTTGGGAAGGAGTTCATATCCTCCCTAGGCAGCAGGTTCCTTTTTTGTATTACTTTTTATGATCACTCTATAACTTAACCAATTACAGGCATTACTTCTTTTTTGACTACTCAAATAAAGTAGAACCTTAGCATTCATAGATTTAACATCAGCAATTTCCATTTTTAATTTCTATCAGCATGGTCCTCGAACGTTGATGAAATGGCCTAACTCATAATTAGAACACCAACTTGCGTGATGTTTTCCTCTAGGCTTGTCTGTAGAATTGAGTCACTTAGCTAGTAAGTCGACCTATCCAGAAAATCAGCATTCACTTGATTTTTTTCTCCTCTTTATGTTCATAGTAACTCTCATGAAAGGAGTAATAGCCTTATAAAAATGACTTTGATCCTATATTTATTAAGTATAAAGGATTGAACCAAATAACTTAAAATTTTTAACAATTTGTTGTTAAATTTTTCAGGAAAATATATGCTCTAGTGGTATTTATGCATTTAGGATATTTGAAGGCCTTGGGAAATATTCCTAATGAATGCCAATTGTCTACCGTGTAATCTGTTTCTACAGGGCATTTCTCCAAAGAGCTCTGAGCACTAATTTAGCATTTCTTTATTACTGGGAAGGAGGTGGGAAGGGAGATATATATTGAAGCCCAAAAAGATTTTGACATGTTGAAAATTAAGTAACATTTTAAAAGGAAACTAAAAGAATAGTACCTGGATTAACATTAGCAGGGAGCAAGCCAGTGGCATGCTATGACCAATGTGTGCTGCAATTCTTTTGATGGAAATCCCCAAGATGAATATCTGTGCCCAAAATTTACATGATGGAAACTTTAAATTTAGTAACTCTTCTTCACAAAATGAATCTATTTATATTATTTTATTTATACTCCCCTTTGCTCCAGAACTGATTTGAGTTGGCTTATAAGGCTATTGAATTGATAATACAGTATGAGTAAAAAGGTAGCAATAGTGTAGGTGACTTTCTAAAAATCTGTTTTATAAGTAAAAAGGAAAATGCATTCAAAAAGACTACCAAAGGATATCGTGTATATCAGGGGTCAGCAAACAATGGTCCATGGGCCAAATCTGGCCCTATTTATGTATAGTATACAGGTAAGAAAGGTTTTTATATTTTTTAGTGGTTTTAAATGAAAAATAAACCCAAACAAAAGAATAATAATATGTCTGAGCATGTAAATGATATAAAATTTAAATTTCAGTGTCCATAAACAAAGTTTTATTGGAATACAGCCATGTTCAATCATTTACATATTGTCTATGGCTGTTGTCATGCTAAAATGCCAGAGTTGAGTAGTTAAGACAGAGACTGGATGACATGCAAAGCCTAAAATATTTACTATCTGGTTTTTTATAAATAAAACTTTGCTGACCCCTAATGCAGATCATTTAGAAGTATCTTTTGCATGAGGAGGACTAAGATTAAGGAGGGCGTTGATGACCATATGATCCCTGCCTATCCCTGTAACAACTTAACTGTGTTCTGAGTCATTGTGATGGAATGACAGCAACATGGCATCAGAGTTTATTTGTTTCATTCAAGGAAGGGACCAAGAAATTAGTGGGACAAGGGCCATGTGCAGTCGGTTCTGAAGCTTCAGAGTGTCTATTGAGGTGCAGCAATGCAATTAGCTCAGAGAACTTTACCTGGAGTGTCATGGAAGGCCTGGAGCACATGTAGGGAGAACAAAGAACAGAAGAAAGAGATATGGATTGGAGAAAGGAAGTGTAGGATGAGGAAGAAAAGAGGTGAATATTGAAAGGAATCATTGAATCTGGCTAAATTTTCTTACTCACCTCTGCATTATTAGTGGAAAAGGAGGTTAGAAGAAGCAAGAAGAAAATATGCAATATTTAAAAAGTATTATTCTGTTTCAGTCAATATTGGTTTATAACAGTTTATTTCAGTCAATTTCTGTTTAGACTGACCTATTCAAATGATGAAATGTCATGTAGTCAGTTACGTTCACCATAATTTGGGAGATAATAATAGAGTGTTGAAAATGTTTCATGATATTGAGATTAGAGATTCTGAACAGCTCAAACATTGGCTAGCTAGTAATTGCTACTCCAACCCTCACTTCCTGCCCCACTTCATCCACCCCAGCTGCAGCTCCCTTGTCTTAGGGGTTACACTTAAGGAATAGCAACCAAATAAGAAGCAAGTTGCTAAGCCAGCACCCAATATTTCTGGTGATGACTGGTAAAAGCTGGGTTAGAGGATGATGTTTAAGCTGTGGCCTAAGTATTTATTACCTTCATTGCCCTAATAGAAATTGGGATCTTACTACCTTCAGGTTTGCATAGTAGAGGAAGCTGTTACACAGCCAGCAGTCAGGCATGCATGCAGGCTATACCATCCATAAGTTAAGAGCATGTTTCAAGTTTATGAACCCATAGCCTCATCAGAAAAAGAAGTTCAAAGAAGAGTCAGAAGAGATAATCTCTTGACCTACCCTATTGGTTCAGAGCTCAGAGTGGCTGTTAACGACATATGACACCATTCACTAGTGAAGGGGCCATATCAATGACTTGGAGGATGGCTAAGTAAAGCAGTGAGAAAGTAGTACCATGTTCTTTATAATAATTATTCCCTAATATTTTTTGTCTGTAAAATAAAGATGGACTAAGTGATTTCTAAGGCAACTTCTTGCTTTAAAATTCTATATTCATAACTTCTACAAATGAAGAAACTATTTCAAATTCTATCTCTTAATGTTCTGATGAATCTTTTCCAAAAATGTTGCTGATTAAATGCTTGAAACAGACAAATGTGACCCCAAATTATCTCATAAGTCTTACTCTAATGAGTTCAGAAATAGCATACTTCACACCGACTTAATGATGCTGACATGTTGAAATATTTGCAATTCAAAACTTCAAGCTATTGATTTAAAATAGATTTCATGGTTCCAGTCCAAGATGGCAACATTGGAGTCTCCTTAACTCCCCTCCTCCCATGGACACACCAAATCTACACTGCACACAGAGCAATTTCCTCTGAAAGAAATCCAGAAACTATACATTGACTCCTATACATTGGGCAAATGAGAAAATACCCACATAGAAATGGGCAAGAAAGACTGAGACACACTCTCTCTATAAACCATGCCCCAGGCAAGATGCCATATAATCAGGAGGGAACTCCCACTCCCAGCTTTTCCCTGAGGGGCAAAGGGTTTAAACCTCACATCTAGCACCCCAACTTTTAAGACTCCCACCTGAGGAGTCTTCTAACACCTATCTCTAAAAGCCAATGGGACTCACATCTACAAGACCCACAAAATTATATCAAACAAAGAAATAGTTTTTAACTGGCTCATAAGGACTCACCATGGCTATGCCCCAGGACTTAGCACAGAGGGAGCAGGCACAAAATGCCCATCTCCCAGTCTTTCCTTGAAAGATGCCTATTTGCATACTTTAAAAGCTGGTGCCTGAGTCAAGCTTCTAATTTAGCACACATCTAGGGGCTGACTGTGATCCTCAGAGACAGGGGAAGCCAGCAGACAACACCTCAGCATTCTCCCTCTAGCCCACTGCAAATTGCCAATATCTGTCTAGAAGGAGATTTTACACATGAGTACTTAAACTTTTGCAGCTGCCACCCAAAAGATGGTCCCCTGGATCACCTAGCCTTGAGGGCAATGGAGCTTGCTTTCACAAGTCCCTCAAGACTTTAGCAAGTAAAAAATCTGTTCTTAATGGGAAAAGAAACATCCCTCTGCCCTGTAGCTGTCCAATGCAGAGGGAACAGGCCAAAATGCTCACTTCCCAATTTCTCCCTGGAAGGGCCCTAGCCACAGACTCTCCCAGCTGTCACCTGACAGTCTGCTTCCAGTTATCCTACATCTAGGTGTTAACTTCAGTTCTCCCCTTTGGAACACTGACAGGTCTGGACATACCTTCAACTACTGGGAGCCACTTAGAATAAACAAGGTGTCTTAGACAAAACTTCAAAGGTTTAAAAGTCAACCAAGAGCTTGCACCAGGATGGTGGATAATGTTCATCACCTACATGAGACCATTAAGTCAAGACTGGGGAAGGTGGTTGTATTATCTAACACACAGGAACTATTATAACACAGGAGTAAAGAATAATGGAGAAACAGAGGAATATGTTCCAAAAAAAAAAAGAACAAGATAAAACTTCAGAAATAGACATTAATGAAACAGAGATAAGAGATGTACCCTATAAAGAGAGCAAATTAATCGTCACAAAGAGGCTCACTCAAGTCAGGAGAACAATGCATGAAAAAAGTGAGAACTTCAAAAAAGAGATAAAATATATTAGAAAGTACCAAACAGAAACCAGAGAGCTGAAGAATACAATAAATGCACCAAAAAATTCAAAAGAGGAGTTCAACATTAGACTAGTTAATCAGATCAATTGGAGATAAGGACCAGTTTATAGCAATAAATACCTATATCAAGAAAAAAGAATGATCTCAAAAAAAAAACCCTAAATTTGTGCCTTAAGGAACTATAAAAAGAATACTAAACTAAGCCCAAAGTTAACAAAAGGAAAGAAAGAAATAACAAATATCAAACACAAATAAATGAAATAGAGACTAAAAAGACAATAGAAGAGACTGATGAAAGTAAGAGATGATTTTTAAAACAACAAACAAAATAGACAAAATTTTAGCTAGACTTGCCAAGGAAAAAAGAGGACTCAAACAAATAAAATTAGAAATTTGGGCTTCCCTGGTGGCGCAGTGGTTGAGAGTCCACCTGCTGATGCAGGGGACACGTGTTTGTGCCCTAGTCCAGGAGTATCCCACATGCCATGAAGCAGCTGGGCCTGTGAGCCACGGCCGTTGAGCCTGCGCATCCCGAGCCTGTGCTCCGCAACAGGAGAGGCAACAACAGTGAGAGGCCTGCGTACCGCAAATAAAATAAAATAAAATAAAATTAGAAATTTATTTTTAGAAGACATTACGACTGATACCACACAAATACAAAGGATTTTAAGAGACCACTATGAACAATTATACACCCACAACTTGGTTAACCTAGAAAAAATGGATAAATTCCTAGAAATATACAACCTACCAAGACTGAATTATGAAGATATAGAAAATCTGAACAGATGATCAAGACTAGTAAGAAGATGAATCAGTAATCAAAAACCTCCCAACAAACAAAGTCTAGTACATGATGGCTTCACTGGTTAATCCTATCAAACCATATCAAAATATTAATAAAATTCTTTTCAAACTCTTCCAAAAAATACAGAAGGGGGAATACTTCCAAACTCATTTTATCAGTATAAGGCTAGCATTAACCTGCTCCCAAAACAAGAAAAGAATACCAAAAGAAAAGAAAATTACAGGCCAATATACCTGATGAACATAGATGCAAAAATCCTCAGCAAAATATTAGCAAACTGAATCTAACAATATATTAGAAGGATCATACACCATGATCAAGTGGGATTTATCCCTTGTATGCAAGAATGCTTCAGTGCCCACAAATTATCAACATGATAAACCACATTAAAAAAATGAAGGATAAAAATCATATGAGCATCTCACTACATGCAGAAAAAACATTTGACAAAATTCAACAACGATTCATGCTAAATACTCTCAACAAAGTAGGTATAGCAGAACACAACTCAACATAATAAAGGCTGTATATATGAAAAGCTCACAGCTAATATCATACCAACTTTGAAAAGCTTAAAGCTTTTTCTTTAAGATCAGGGATAAGACAAGAATACCCACTATTCAACATCCTATAGGAAGTCCTAGTCAGAGCAATTAGATAAGGAAAAGAAAAAAAATATCCAAACTGGAAAGCAAGAAGTAAAACTGCATCAACTTTCAGAAGACATGGTATAATCTGTGGAAAACCCTCAAGACGCCACTGAAAAATGATTAGACTAATAAACAAATTTAGTAAAATTTCAAGATACAAAATCAATACACAAAAATACTTGCATTTCCATACACTAACAATGAACTATCAGGAAAAAAAAATTAAGAAAACATTTATAATTGTTTACAATTACAATTTACAAGTGTATTGTAACATTTACAAGTGTATCAAAAGAATAAATTTAACCAAGGAGGTGAAAGACCTATACATCGAAAACTATAAGATATTGATGAAAAAAATGGAGTAACACACAAAGAAATAAAAAGATATTTTTTAAAAAAAATTTTATTGGAGTATAGTTGATTTACAATGTTGTGTTAGTTTCTGATGTCCAGCAAAGTGAATCAGTTATACATATACATATATCTACTCTTTTTTTTTTTTTTAGGGTTGGAACTTTCTTTTTTTAAAATTTTTTCTTATTAGTTTCTGCTTTATAACAAAGTGAATCAGTCATTATCTACTCTTTTTTAGATAATTTTTCCATACAGTCCATCACAGAGTATTGAGTAGAGTTCCCAGTGCTATACAGTAGGTCATAATTGTTATCTATTTTACATATAGTAGTGTGTATATATCAATCCCAATCTCCCAATTTATATCTCCCATCCCCCTTACACCCTGATTGCCGTAAGTTTGTTTTCTACATGTATAACTCTATTTCTGTTTTGTAGATAAGTTCATTTGTACCCTTTTTTTTTAAACATCTTTATTGGAGTATAATTGCTTTACAGTGGTGTCTTAGTTTCTGCTTTATAACAAAGTGAATCAGTTATACATATACATATGTCCCCATATCTCTTCCCTCTTGCATCTCCCTCCCTCCCACCCTTCCTATCCCACCCCTCTAGGTGGTCACAAAGCACCGAGCTGATCTCCCTGTGCTATGCGGCTGCTTCCCACTAGCTATTTATTTTACATTTGGTAGTGTATATATGTCCATGCCACTCTCTCACTTTGTCCCAGCTTACTCTTCCCCCTCCCCATATCCTCAAGTCCTTTCTTTAGTAGGTCTTGTGTCTTTATCCGTGTCTTACTCCTAGGTTCTTCAGAACTTTTATTTTATATTCCATATATGTGTGTTAGCATATGGTATTTGTTTTTCTCTTTCTGACGTGCTTCACTCTGTATGACAGACTCTAGGTCCGTCCAACTCACTACAAATAACTCAATTTTGTTTCTTTTTATGGCTGAGTAATATTCCATTGTATATATGTGCCACACATTTGTATCCTTTTTTTAGATTCCACATATAAGCGATACCATATGATATTTGTCTTTCTGTCTCTGTCTTACTTCACTCAGTATGACAATCTCTAGATCCATGTATGTTACTGCAAATGGCATTATTTTGTTCTTTTTTATGGCTGAGTAATATTCCATTGTATACATGTACCACATTTTCTTTATCCATTCCTCTGTAGTGGACATTTAGTTTGCTTCTATGTCCTGGCTATTGTAAATAGTGCTGCAATGAACTTTGTGGTGCATGAATATTTTCGAATTATGGTATTCTCTGTATATATGCCCAGGAGTGGGGTTGCTAGATCATATGGTAGATCTATTTTTAGTTTTTTAAGAAACCTTCATACTGTTGTCCATAGTGGCTGTACCAACTTACATTCCCACCAACAGTGTGAGGTTCCCTTTTCTCCACACCCTCTCCAGAATTTATTGTTTGTAGATATTTTGATGATGGCAATTCAGACTGGTGTGAGGTGATGCCTCATTGTAGTTTTGATTTGCATTTCTCTAATAATTAGTGATGGTGAGAATCTTTTAATGTGATTTTTAGCCATCTGTATGTCTTCTTTGGAGAAATGTCTATATAGATCTTCCACCCGTTTTTTTTATTGGATTGTTTGTTTTTTTGATATTGAGCTGTGTGAGCTGTTTGTATATTTTGGATATTAATGCCTTTTCAGTTGTTTTGTATGCAAATACTTTCTCCAATTCTGAGGGTTGTCTTTTCATTTTGTTTATTGCTTCTGTTGCTGTGCAGAAGCTTTTAACTTAATTAGATCCCATTTGTTTATTTTTGTTTTTATATTCATTATTCTATGAGGCAGATCAAAAAAGATCGTGCTGCAATTTATGTCAAAGAATGTTCTGCCTATGCTTTCCTCTAAGAGTTTTATAGTGTCTGGTCTTACATTTAGGTCTTTAACTCATTTTGAGCTTATTTTTGTGTATGGTGTTAAGGAGTGTTCTAATTTCATTCTTTCACATGTAGCTGTCCAGTTTTCCCATCACCACTTATTGAACAGACTGTTTATTTTCCATTGTATATCCTTGCCTCCTTTGTCATAGATGAGGTGACAATAACCCACCCCATAGGTGTGTGGGTTTATCTCTAGACTTTCTATCTTGTTCCATTGATCTGTATTTCTGTTTTTGTGCCAGTACCATACTTTTTTGATGACTGTAGCTTTGTAGTATATTGTGAAGTCAGGGAGCCTGATTCCTCCAGCTATGTTTTTCTTTTTCAAGATTGCTTTAGCTATTCAGGGTCTTTTGTGTTTCCATACAAATTTTAAAATTCTTTGTTCTAATTCTGTGAAAAATGCCCTTGGTAATTTGATGGGGATCGCATTGAATCTGTAGATTGCTTTGGGTAATATAGTCATTTTCACAATATTGATTCTTCCAATCCAAGAACATGGTATATCTCTCCATCTGTTTTTGTCAACTTTTATTTCTTTCCTCGGAATCTTATAGTTTTCTGAGTACAGGTCTTTTACATTTTCAGGTAGCTTTATTCATAGGTATTTTATTCTTTTTAATTCAATGGTAAATGGGACTGTTTCCTTGATTTCTCTTTCTGATCTTTCATTGTTACTGTGTTGGAATGCAAGGGATTTCTGTGTATTCACTGGATCCTGCAACTTTACCAAATTCGTTGTTGAGCTCTAGTAGTTTTCTGGTAACATCTTTAGGATTTTCTATGTATAGTATTATGTCATTTTCAAACAGTGACAGTTTTACTTCTTCTTTTCCAATTTGGAGTCCTTTTATTTCTTTTTCTTATTTGACTGCCATGGCCAGGACTTCCAAAGCTATGGTGAATAATAGTGGTGAGAGTGGACATCCTTGAGTTGTTCCTGATCTTAGAGGAAATGCTTTCAGTTTTTCACCATCGAGAATGATGTTTGCTGTGGATTTGTCATTTATGACTTTTATTATGTTGAAATATGTTCCCTCTATGCCCACTTTCTGGAGAGTTTTTATCATAAATGGGTGTTGACTTTTGTCAAAAGTTTTTCTGCATCTACTGAGATGATCATATGGTTTTTATTCTTCAATTTGTTGATGTGGTGTATCACACTGATTCATTTGTGGATATTGTGCAATTCTTGCAACCTGGGATAAATCCCACTTGATCATGGTGTATGATCCTTTTAATGTGTTGTTGGATTCAGTTTGCTAGTATTTTGTTGAGGATTTTTGCATCTATGTTCATAAGTGATAATGGCCTGTACTTTTCTTTTTTTGTGTGATATCTTTGTCTGGTTTTGCTATCAGGGTGATGGTGGCCTTGTAGAATGAGCTTGGGGATGTTCTTTCCTCTGCAGTTTTTTGAAAGAGTTTCAGAAGGGTAGGTGTTAATTCTTCTCTAAATGTTTGATAGAATTTGCCTGTGAAGCCATCTGGTCCTTTTGTCTGTTGGAAGATTTTTAATCACAGTTTCAGTTTCAGCACTTTTGATTGGTCTGTTCATATTTTCTGTTTCTTCCTGGTTCAGTCTTTGAAGGTTGTAACTTTCTAAAAATTTGCCCATTTCTTCTAGGTTGTCCATCTTATTGGCATATAGTTGCCTGTAGTAGTCTGTTATGATCCTTTGTATTTCTGTAGTGTTCATTGTAACTTCTCCTTTTTCACTTCTTATTTTATTGATTTGAGTCCACTCCCTCTTTTTCTTGATGAGTCTGGTTAAAAGTTTATCAATTTTGTTTATCTTTTCAAAGAACCAGATTTTAGTTTTTTTTTTTTTTTTGATCTTTGCTCTTGTTTTCTTTGTCTCTATTTCATTTATGTCTGCTCTGATCTTTATGATTTCTTTCCTTCTACTAACTTTGGATTTTGTTTGTTCTTCATTCTCTAGTTGCTTTAGGTGTAAGTTTAGGTTGTTTAGTTGAGATTTTTCTTGTTTCTTGAGGTAGGATTGTCTTGCTATAAACTTCCTTCTTAGAACTGCTTTTGCTGTGCTCCATAGGTTTTGGGTCATCGTGTTTTCATTGTCATTTGTTTCTAGGTATTAATAGTTTTTTTATTGCCTCTTTGATTTCTTCAGTGATCCATTGGTTATTTCATAACATAATGTTTTGCCTACATGTGTTTGTGTTTTTTACAGTTTTTTTCCTGTAATTTATTTCTAATCTCATAATGTTGTGGTCAGAAAAGAGGTTTGATATGATTTCATTTTTTAAAAATTTACCAAGGCTTTATTTGTGACCCAAGATGTGATCTATCCTGGAGAATATTTCATGTGCACTTGAGAAGAAAGTGTATTCTGCTGCTTTCAGATGGAATGTCCTATAAATATCAATTACATCTACCTGATCTAATATGTCATTTAAGGCTTGTGTTTCCTTATTAATTTTCCTTCTGTGTGATATGTCCATTGGTGTAAGTGGGATGTTGAAATCCCCCATCTTATTGTGTTACTGTTGATTTCCCCTTTTAAGGCTGTTAACATTTGCCTTATATATTGAGGTGCTCCTATATTGGGTGCATATATATATATATATATATATATATATATATATATATATACACATATATATATATATATGATTGTTATACGTGCTTCTTGGGTTGATCCATTGATCATTAAGTAGTTCTTTCCTTGTTTCTTGTAACAGTCTTTATTTAAAGTCTATTTTGTCTGAGATGAGTACTGCTGCTCCAGTTTTCTTTTGACTTCCATTTGCATTGAATACTTTTTTCCATCCCTCACTTTCAGTCTGTATGTGTCCTTAGGTCTGAAGTGGGTCTCTTGTATACACTGTCTATATGGGTCATGTTTTTGTATCCATTCAGCCAGTCTTTGTCTTTTGGTTGGAGCATTTAATCCATTTACATTTAAGATAATTATTGATATGTGTGTTCCTATTTCAATTTTCTTAATTTTGGGGGGTTTGTTTTTGTCGGTCTCTTTTCTTCCCTTCCTGTTTTGTTCTCTTCTCATGTGGTTTGATGACCATCTTTAGTGTTGTGTTTGGTTACTTTTCCCTTTTGTGTGTGCATCTATTGTAGTTTTTTGGTTTTCATTTTCCAAGAGGTTTGGATAAAAACAGTGTTTACACACACACACACACACGGTTGTTTAAGTTGCCCTTCTCTTAATTTCAAATGCAATTCTCATTTCCTGATCTTGTACTCTCCTCTTCTCATGGTTGCTAGTTTTGATATACATTTGTGTATGGATGCCTGGAGACCCTTCCAGGCCCAACATCATGACCCACCTGAGAGGCACTGGGGACAGTCTGCGACTCCACTACCCATTGAAACCACACACCCCCCAACGTGGAGCACAGGGGTAGGTAGACCAGTGTGGGATAATGGTTGTGCTATGGGAGGGGCAGCCCAGACCCCCCAGTTACATGGCAAACCCCTTGGGTGTGGGCGCCAGAAGGGGGGAGAGCACAGTGACCAGTCTTGCTCCCTCAGCCCCAGGATTTGGTGGGCTCTGCTGCCGGGGTGCTGTAACACTTGGAGGGTGGGCCCATCACAGTCCCTCAACACCCTTTGGAAAGAGGGAGAGGAGAAGATATGGCCCCCAAACCACCTTTCCTGCCAGCTTTGCCAATCATCCCAGAGCCAGTTGAGGCATACCACCTTGGTGGAAATGCACTAAAAAGATATTCTGTGCTCCTGGACTGGAAAAATTACTACTGTTAAAATTTCCCTACTTCCAAAAGAAATCTACAGATTCAAAGCAATGTATACCAAAATTATAAATGACATTTTTTCACAGAAATAGAAAAAATAATCCTAATATTTGTATGGAGCCACAAAACATTCTGAACAGCCAAAATAATCTTGAGAAAGAAGAACAAAGCTGGAGGCATTACACTTCCTGATTTCAAACTATATTACAAAGCTACAGTAATTAATATAGTATGTTATTGGCATAAAAACAGACACATAGATCAATGGAATAGAACAGAGTCCAGAAGTAAACCCATGCTTATATGGTCAATTAATTTATGACAAAGGAGTCAAGAATATAAAACGGGGAGAGAATAGTCTCTTCAATAAACAGTGTCTGGAAAACTCGACAGACTTCCCTGGTGGCACAGTGGTTAAGAATCTGCCTGCCAATGCAGGGGACACAGGTTTGATCCCTGGTCCAGGAAGATCCCCCATGCCGCAGAGCAACTAAGCTCATGTGCCACAACTACTGAGCCTGCTCTCTAGAGCCCATGGGCCACAACTACTGAAGCTCGCACATCTAAAGCCTGTGTTCCACAACAAGAGAAGCCACTGCAATGAGAAGCTCATGCACAAAAACAAAGAGTAACCCCTGCTTGCCACAACTAGAGAAAGCCCGTGCACAACAAGGAAGACCCAACACAGCTGAAAATAAATAAGTAAATAAATAAATTTATATAAAAACAAAACAGGGATTTAAATAAAAGAAACAACTTGACAGCTACACGCAGAAAGGAAGCTGCATCAATATCTGCTTCTGGACCAGAACTGAAAACACTTGGGATAGATTTTCTTAGTTTAGTAGATGTTGTAGAAGCACGGGCTCCTTGATCATCCTAGGTGTACTCTCTGTAGACTTTGGTTCATTAGAAAGAGGGTGGGACATGAATTGAGAAGATTTCAGTTTCCACCTGGCCTCCACTTATTACAAGTGATATGTCTTGGGCAAGTCACATGCCCTCTGATTATATTTCCTTATTTGAAAATTGAGAATTTATATGATACAGTCCCTATTTCCCAGGGATTATGTAAGGCAATAAGTTAACATTTATTAAGCATACACTATTCTCCAGTTTGTGGGCTAAATGTTTTATCTACAGTAGTTAATTTCATTGAGAGCTTGGACTCACACTCAAGACTGTACTAAATATTTATTGTGTCTATTATGTGCAAAATATTTGGATTCAGTGGTAAATAAGATAGATATGTCCCTGCCCTCCAGGAATCACATTCTGTCAGGAGCCAGACATTAAGCAACACACTTACAGAAATAATTGTTCCATGACAAATATTCTAAGTGCCATGAAGGCAAAGTACAGAGTCCTATGAGGGATAAAGAAGGGAATGTGACTTATGGTGAAAATTCAGGAAAGGCTTCCTTGGAAAGAGACACAGAACCTATTCTGGAGGAGGATTAGAAATAAGGCAAATTGGTGGAAGGTTTTCAAAGATGAGGTTTCCACATATGAAAAATCACAAATGTTAGGAATAAAAATGAAATTCTTCTCATTCTAAGAAGAAGGAAGGATTGTAAAGATCTGTGTTTGGAAGGGGAGGCAGGAATGTTTTAAATTGCTTATTTCTCCTGTTTTCCCAAGCATGTACATGTATACATTCTTCTCCACATAAGTGAGAAAATTGGGCTGAGTTGAATAACCTTTAACTGTAATTACTTTTATCAACAAGCTGAAATTCATCAATCCTAGCCAATTCTGTCCTGCCAAATTCCCACTGAAGTTGAACTAATAGATGATCTGAGAAATAAACACCTTGTACCATTTCTCCACACAGTTGGAAGTCTGTCATTTTGTAAAATTGGAAGATATCTAGGACCAGTGTTCTCCTCAATTCTACCTTACTCATGAGGTCAGGGCCCAGGAAACGTCTTTGTCAGAAAATATACTATAACTGCCATTTTGCAATTTTCATCATCAGCAAACGTCCATGGTTGGCTTGTACAAAATTACAGTCTCAGCCAAAAAAAAAAAAGATGGTAAAAATGTATTGAAGCTAAGTGGGAAGTCAACCAAAATACCAATATTCTTCACTTGTTGATGGTTTTATTGCCAGATTGGAGAGAAAATAACTAACTTGAATTTTTTCTGAGGGTTAAAAACTTCTCTAGGGCACATAATGTCTTTAAGACACTTGGTATCAAATCCTTTCAAATGACTTTCCCCTAGTCTTCAATATCTAATAAACAACTTCATATATCTAATTTTACCTTCTCAGAGGTAAAGCTGTTACCTTCTTAATACTATCTTTTAGCTCTTTAACATACAGATCTGTATCAGTGGCAAACTAGAGAATGACAAATAACAGCTTTAACTTGAGAACTTGAACTTTATCTTTGGCAATAAATACTGTCAGTTGTTTTCCTGAAGTCCCTGGCTTACCTTGTTTATTTTAAATAAATAGTCCTTAAATATCCAAGTCTGATTGTCAGTTATTCTTTCAAGTAAAAATTGTGTTCAGTGAGAAAAGTGGGTAGATCGGCTCACAATGAGAGCAATTGCACTAGTGCTTTTATGCAAGACAACCATGAAATTTCACTGTGCATCAGAAGTACTTTACGTATAGTTCCCATTTCATCACAGAAAATATTAAAAAGACATGTTTTCATGAGTTAATAAAATTAACACATTTTTACTGCTTCTTTGTGGATATCCTTAAGGGACACCGACCTTTCTTTTTCTGTGTGTGCTTGGTAGTGAAGAACAGTGACTGCTAGGATGGTGTGGAGCCACCACCTTGATTCATCCTAAGACACCAGCAGTTTTACCCACCTTAGTGCAAACGTCAGCATAGTGGAAAAGGTGAATATATTATAGTATTACTATAAAAATAGTTTTGAACTCACAGACCTCCTGAAGGATTGTGGGGATCACTAGGCATCCATGAACCACACTTTGAGAAGTGCTGTTACAAGATGTAATTGTTTCCATCTTTTTTAGAAATTCAATCTCATTTCTATTCTTTTTGGATAATTAGAAGGTTTTAGAATTTGGTTATTTATTTGCCAAATACCTAATTCCTAGGAATTCTAGATCCTTTGCCTTTCCATATAATTTTAGAATCAACTTGTTGATGTCTATAATAAATCCCTCTGGGATTTTCATTTTGCAATTTTGGAATCGCATAATATCTGTAGACTAATGTGGGGAGAATGTGTCTTCCAATTATTTGTATGGTTTATATCTTCATTTATTTAGGTCTTCATTGTTTCCTTTCATTATTGTTTTGTAGTTTTTAGCACAAAGATCCTCTCCAGATTTTGCTAGACTTATAACCTAAGTTGTAGTTGTTGGCAGTGGTGTTGGTGATGGTCCTCTTCCTGCTCTTCCCCCTCCTTCTTCTTTTCCATCTCCTCTTCCTTCTTTTTGGTGCTATGAAAATGGTACTTTAAAAAATTCCAATTCTTGCTCTTCACTATTGATAAATAAGAAGGCAATAGACTTTTTTATCTTGATCTTGCATCCTGTGACTTTGCTGAGCTCACTTGAATTCAGCACTAACTCTAAGTCATTTTGTGAATTTCTTGGGATTTTCTACACATTTTGTAAATAGAAACAATATTGTTTCTTCCTTTTCCAATATTGCTGCCTTTTAAAAAATTTTCTTGTCTTGTTGCATTTCTATTATAATGATGAATAGGGTTGGTGAGAAAGGATATTTTTGCCTTGTTCTTTATCTTAGGGTGAAAGCATTCAATCTCTTACCATTTAGTATGATGTTAGCTATAGGTTTTTGTAGTTGCCTTTTATCACATTAAGAACATTATCTTCTATTCCTGGATTGTTGAGAGTTTCTATCATTAATGGATGCTGAATTTTGTCAAATGCTTTTTTGTTTCTTTTGAAACAGTCAAATAATATTTTTTCCTTTTAATTTATAATATAGTGAATTATTTTTAACTGTAAGGCCAACCTTGTACTATTTCTGGATAAACCTATTTGGTCATGATGTCTTATCTTTTTATATGCCTTTGGATTCCATTTCCTAAACTTTTGTTTAGAGAATTTAAATCCACGTATTTAAGGATGCTGCTCTGTAGTTTTCAAACCTAAAATATCAAGGTATCAAAGTATCAGGTATCAGTGTAATGCTGACCTCATGAAATGAATTGGAGTGTTTTGTCTTCTAATTTCTGGAAGAGACTATGTAGAGTAGGTGTTTTTTTCTAAAATTTTTTGTAGAATTTACCAGTGAAACCAGCTTGGCCTGGAATTTATTTGTTAGTATATTTTAAATCACAAATTTACTTGGAAAAATAGATTTAGGACTGTTCAGGTTATTTCCTTGTAATTTTGGTAGTTTTTATCTTTCAAAGAATTGGCTCACTTTATCTAAATTGTTGAATTTATGAGAATAGACTTGTTAGTAGTATTATCTTTTATTCCTTTAAATGTGTGCAGGGTCTGTAGCTATGTTCCTTTTTGAATTCCAAATGTTTGAAGATTTTCCAGATATCTTTCTGATTAATTTATTGTTTAGTCCCAGTCTGGTGTGAGACCATACTTAGCCAAATTTCTATACTTTTACATTTTTTTAAGGTATATGACTCAGAACATGGTCAATCTTGGTGAATTTCCCATGTGTACTTGAAAAGAATATGTATGCTGCTATAGTTGGGTAAATTGTTCTATAAATGTCAATTAGGTCAAGGTGGTTGATAATGCTGCTCAAGTCTTCTTTATCCTTACTGATTTTGTATTAGTTTGTTCTATCAGTTATTGAGGGAGGTATATGAACTCTCCAAGTGTAATTGTGAATTTTTCTTTCTATTTTGCCTTACCAGTTCTTGCTTTATGTACTTTGATACTTTCTTGTTAGATGTATGTACCTTTAGGATTGATACATGTTGTTAGAGAATTGACCTCTATTGTTATGTATTGTTTCTCCTTATACCTGGAAATGTTTCTTGCTCTGAAGTCTACTTTCTCTATTTATATAGCTCTTCCAACTTTATTTGTTTAGGGTTTTATGTTACATATTTTTCCATCCTTTTAGTTTTCACCTATCTATGTCTTTATATCTTAAGTGAGGTTCTTGTAAATAGCATATAGTTGAGTCATGCTTTTAAAAAAATCCAATATGACAGTCTTTCGATCAGTGTCTTTTAATTGGCTTGTGTAGACTATTTATATTTAATATATTTATATGGTTGAATTATAAAATATACCATCTTGCTAGATTTTTTGTTCCATCATATATATATATATATTATCCTTTCCTTGTGTTAATTGAGAATTCTCTATGATTACATTTAAAATAAGATAAAGTGTTAGTTATACTTCCTGTTAAAGTATTTTCAGAGTTTGGCATAAAACTTACAATTTACAATCAGAATCTACCTTTAAATATTGCTGTACTGTTTCACATGTAGTTTAAGGATCCTACACCAACAAATTCCCAATTTCTTTCTCCTATCTTTTGTACTATTTTTGTCATACACTTTGTTTTTGTATATGGTCTGAAAACACAATATATTTCTTTTTATTGAAGTATAGTTGATTTACAATATTGTGTTAGTTTTAGGTGTACAGCGAAGTGATTCAGTTATATATATATTCAAATTATTTTCCTTTGTAGACTATTACTATTATAGATATTTAATATAGTTCTCTGTGCTATACAGTAAATCCTTGTTGCTTATCTAGTTTATGTATAGTAGTTTATATCTGTTAATCCCATACAACTAATTTATCCCTTCCCCCTCTCCCTTCCTCTTTGATAACCAACCATAAGTCTGTTTTCTATGCCTGTGAGTCTGTTTTTGTTTTGTAAATAAGTTCATTTGTACTATTTTTTAGATAGCATTTATAAAAGTGATACATATAATGTTTTTCTTTGTCTGACTTACTTCACTTAGTATAATATTCTCTAGGTCTACCCACATTGCTGCAAATGGCAATATTTTATTCTTTTTTATGGCTGAATAATATTTCATCATATCTATATCTGTATCTATATCTATATCACATCTTCTTAAACCAGTAACATGTTGATGGGCACTTGGGTTGTTTCCATTTTTGGCTTTTGTAAACAGTGCTGCTATGAACATTGGGGTGCATGTGTTTTTCTGAATTAGATAAAAACACAATATATTTCTACTATTATTGTTTTAGACAGTCAGTTATCTTTTGGAGCAAAAAGTATGAAAAATAAATTTTATTTTTAAATTAATTTATTTAATTTCTGACACATTGTTTTCTATAAATTTAAATTTTTATGTGGTATCATCTGCCTGAAGAACTTCTCTTAACATTTTACTTTTTTTTTATTCTTTTCCCGGATTTATTGAAATATAATTAAGAAAATTATATATATTTAAGGTATACAACATGATGGTTTCATATACATATACATTATAAAATGATTATAACAATCAAGTTAACACATCCACCAACTCACATAGTTTCTTTTCTTGTCACGGTGGTGATGGTGAATACTTAAGATCTACTCTCTAGCAAATTCCAAATACACAAGACAGTGTTATAAACTACAGTCACCATGAGGTATATTAGATCTCCAGAATTATTCATCTTATAACTGAAAGTTTGTATCCTTTGACCAACATCTTATTTTCCTAACATCCCAGTGTTTGGTAACCACCATTCTATTTTCTGTTTCTATGAATTTTTTTTTATTATTTTTTATTTTAAGTTTCCACATGTAAGTGATACCATACAGTATTTGTCTTTCTCTGTTTGACTTATTTCACTTAATATAGTGCCCTCCACATTCATCCATGTTGTGGCAAGTGGCAGGATTTCCTTCTTTTAATCTCTGAATAATAACATCTTTATCCATTCATCTGTCGATGGACACTTCAGTTATTTCCATGTCTTGGCTATTGTTAATAATGCTGCAATGAACATGTGGGTGAAGATATCTCTTCAAGATACAGATTTCATTTCCTTTCGATATATACCTAGTAATGAAATTGCTGAATTATACAGTAGTTCTAATCTTAATTTTTTGAGGAAACTCCACATTATTTTCCATAGTGGCTGCACCAACATACATTTCACCAATAGCGCACATGGGTCACAATGTCTGCATAGTTACATCTAGTGAAAGTTGGGTACAACAGATTCTTTTGGGCATAGTGCAGCAAGGGTTGTGGAAAGAACTCAAGATTAGAAAGATAGACAATTGGGTCCTATCCTGGCTTTTCCTCAATTGAGTGGGTGACTTGAGGCAAGTTCCTTTACTTCCCTTGGCCTCAGTCATCTCATCTGGAAAAGGAGACAAATAAACTAGATGGGTGGTTTTAAAAGCATTATTTGATAGTGGGGCCTCTTTTAAACAATGACTTCTTACATTGTAAATAGCTAAAATTGGAGTCCCTGAGGTCACTCCGTGGAACTTTGAAACTTGCAAAATGACAACATCAACAATAGTAATAATTTAAAGGCTGACCTTTGATTATCCACTCGACAAATGCTTACTGGGAAAATAAAACAACTTGGGAAAAGGCAAGTAAGCAGGTCATTATGAATTGTGAGAAATATCAGGAATAGTGAACTTTCCACTCTGGAATATTCTAAGACACATCAAGAGGGGTTGTGAGATAAAAAGCTGAGAAAAGCAGTTGGGGCCTTGTGGTTGAGGGCCTGAGATGTCAGGAAGGTTTGTGCTTTGTTCATTGAGCAATGCAAAGGTCAGAACCAGGCTTTGGGTAAAATCTCAAATGGAAAGTAAGTTCCTTAACAGCACAAACTTTGTTCAGCTTACCATTGTTTTCTCAGAACCTACAATTATGAATAGGTCATATACTCATAGTAGGTCAATATTTGCTCATTAAGAATTTGTCAAGTGGATAAACATTTTAACATTCTTTTAACCTTTTTTGTGGTAAAGATCTGATGGCAATGAACTTTCTCAATTTTTATTTGCCTGAAGGAAAATATCTTTATTCATCTTTTATTTTTGAAAGGTACTTTCTCTACATATAGAATACTGGGTCAACAGGTTACTTTTTCCCCTTTTAGCACTTTAAAGGTACTGCTCCATTGTCTTGTGATTTGTATGGTTTCAGACAAGATCTGTTGTAATTCTTATCTTTGTTACTTTCTATGCAATAGTCCTTTTTCTTTGCCTGACTTCAAGAATTTCTCTTTATCTTTTGTTATTAGAACTTTGAATATGATGTGTGTAGTGTTTTAGAATCTTTGTGTGCACTGAGCTTCTTGGATCTGTGGTTTAATGTCTGTCACTATTTTTAGTTTTGTTTACAATTCTAGCTTTCTTCTTCTTATCAGTTTTCTGATGTGTCTTCCCATCTAAGCAAGTGCACATGTTCTGTCTCTCCCTGAAGGCACCTATCTTTCTTTACAGATCAGACTAGTTGGTAACCTCTGACTCGTGATGGATTTAAGAAGTCATGACTTATAGCTTGTCAGGCTTCTTGCTTTGTTTTAGTTTTAAGGATGAGGGAAACATTATTTCCAGTTCACTACACCCCAAGCAGAACTAAATCATAAGTCCCCTAATCAATGGAACCAATTTCACAAAGAAATAAGTAATGCAATGAGCTGATGCACACAGGCTTCATGAATCTTACCAGGTACTTATTTCCTATAAGCAACTGGCCTTAGTGAAAATAGACTGACTTGCTGAAATCTCAGTAGACACTGGCCAAGAGACTCTTTTTCATGTTGAGGAACTGTTCTCCAAGTTGCAGTATGCTCAATTTTGGTGGCCAATATATTGTCTGATTTCTTCCATAGTCAGAATACAAGTGTTGCCCAACCAAATGTTGAAAATAAATTATAGAGGCATCTTATACTATTTTTGAGATGCCTTATTCACTCACTTTCTTTCTTTACTTTCTTTTCCTATGCAACTTGGATCTCTTCTGGTTTAGAGATCTTAGTTTCTAAAGGGTAAATGCTGTCTTATGGGCTATCACAAATATTCCATAAGTTCAATGTTAAAAATTGCTACCTTTCCATTTAGAGGTCCTTACACCACATCATGAATATGGAACAGAGAGTGTTACTATATTAATGCACTGATTCATCCAAATTACCAATGGGAAACAGGGTTATTCCTATACAATGGCAGGAAGGAGAACATGTCAGGAGAAGAAGTGATCCTCTGGGGCAATTCTTGGTATTATCATGTCTCAAGGAAAAGTTAGTTGAAGTTAATAGCAATACACAGACAAGACTATCAAGGGTCTCTGAAATTCTGGGAATTAAGTGTTGGGTCTCCCTACCAAGTATAGACACCTGGCCTCTTTTTGTGCTGGCTGAGGAACTTAGAACATAGAATAGAGAAAGAAAATCAATTAAATCAACTACAGCCTTGTGAACAGCTGCAGAAATAAGGATATAACACTGATGTATACTTTATCTCTAGCTGTGCCATTTATGTATTCTAGATTAACTAATTTTATTATTATTTCCTGTCCCTTTCCTCCACTTTTAAAGCATAGGGTATGCTGTGATGATTTACTTTATAATGTAGTTTATACATTACACAATATCAAGATGAATCCTGCATGTTTTATTGGTTAGTGGGACTCCTGAATACAGAATTAGGGGTAGTCAGTGGGGGTGGATCATAACATCTGAGCCTCCAGATTTGTGGTTAAAAGGTTAGGGGCAGAGATAGTAAGGTTCACCATATATCCCTGTGCTCCCCTTCATTTCCAAGTCTTCTTCCAACTGAGTCTGTCCTGTGTGATCAGTTCTAGCTAATGATCAATGTGTGGGAGCAACATGGGTTGCTTTTGGACTAAGGCAGTTTATAACTGTGTGCCTCTTTCTGTGTGTTCTTCCTCCACTACTGAAATCTTGTGTGCAAGGTGATATAGCCACAAAAGAAGGCTGAGCAATCTTTGTATTACTTTTGTGAGTGAGAAATAATCTTTATTGTGTTAAATCACGGAAAGTTTGAAGTTATTGTTATTATATATAGCCTATTTTATGATGATTAAGATTGTAGCATTGATGTGTATACGTATTGCAAACACATATACACACAGATATATATAAAGTTATGTTTTAGGATATAATTAGACTCATACTCTTCATAGAGTTTCATCTTGACTCTTCACTTACCTTGATCTTCTTCGGTATTTAAATAGGAAGTCGTGAGCAGTCCTACTGTGTATTGCTTATTTGCTACCATGTTAATGTAGAAATCTCCATCTCTTTGCTATGGTTTATGTGTGTGTGTGTGTGTGTGTGTGTGTGTGTGTATTTATCTCCATAACACATACATATATGTATGTGGAGATAGATAGAAGTAGATATCAATATCAATATAGATATGGGTCTCAAGTGCTTTTTTTTTTTACTGGGAGCAACAATTCGGAGATCAGAACAAGACAACATAGAGATTTTTTTCACTGTTATCAATGAGGCCCTTGGTTTCTGAAGCAAAATACAAGTAATGCTATCTCTCACCTTGAATCAGCATGATCCAAGAGACCAACTCAAATAACCCATATAAAGACAGAGACACAAGTGGCCTGAATGCCAGTGTGCTGTAAAGTGCCTAAGAATAATAGCAAGTGTTTAACATTATAGTCCTTTTTATTAAGATTTTTCATATACAAAATAAAATGCTGATTATAGGCACAGTGACTTTTTTCTGATTAATAACATGGAGGACTTTTACCTTTCTTATCTGTTTTCTCTGTAGGAAGTTTAAAACAGGATGAAAAAAGTTATTGTGTGTTTCTGTTGAAAGATCATGAAGCTGGTACAGTTCTAAAATACTTTGCTGGTTACCTCATTTGCAAAATGAGAACAGTTGGATCTGGTAATCTCTGAGGTTCTTTTCTGCTCTAAAATTCTGTGATTCTGCTATTGAAAAATGCAATTTTCAGAAAGCATATCCAAAGTTAATTTAATTTGTGGTCACCTTTATGATGTTTAGATTTTTCCAAGTGATGTATTAGAACATATTACCCTCTGAAGAAGAGAATCAGCTGCAAGGGTATGGGAGATAAGAGGGTGGTGTAACCATCATTTATCTTTGCTAATGGTATCTGGATGAAAATCTTCCACGTGGCAGCAGAGGTACTTTTGAAGTCCACTAGACTTGGCTCCCAGGGTTACAGGGATCCTGCTGAAAGGCCTGCTTCACTAGAAACATTTCTTCCCAGCCCTACCCCAGATTGCCTCTGTACTCCATGGCTGTTATCTATTACATTGGGGAGTGCTCTGTTAGGCTATTATCTTCATTGGTAACAACAATAATAACAACAGTCAAGGACCTGTTATTTGGTCCTGCCCTAAATAAAATTGGAAAGTCAGGGAAATCAGTTATTCTCCCTGCAGTCATTCCTTTGCCAGTCATTTTCTCCACTTTTATGCTCTGAGATTGAGGACTGTCCCTCCAATCGTGGAAAGGTCTGACAAACTCATCCTTATTATAAGAAACTCAGTGTAGAGTCTCTGAAAAGATATTTTAAAATAGACCTAATGAGAAAAGATAGACTCCAACACAAACAAATTAGACCCTAATGCTGTAATTTTATACACAAGGATAGGAAAGGAGGGGTAAGGCTTCCAGCAATCCTCATCTTTTAAAGCAAGGAGACTTTATTTGACCTGCTTCAGGCTGACTCTTCTTCTTGAATCTAATTACATGTAGCTTAATCTCTGAGCAAATTCCTTAGGCCACTCACTACTTCCAAGTACTTTCTTCCATCTCTGAAGACTTCGTGTATGCCAGATGCATTGCTAAGCAGACCAACTCTCATGGATGAGATTTTGTGAACCTGGGTTAATGTCTTTTCCCTGCTTTGACTCATGTATTAATGACCAACAATCATTTTCAACCCTGGCAAAGAGGCTGATAAAATGAGTCCTCTGTCTTAATAACTGTTCTCTTTATCTTGGCAAAATCTACCATCCAGGAACCAAACCTCATCCAAAACCTAGGTGCTCTCCTCTCAGGATACCCCTCCTGGACAGAGCAGGCCTTGCAATCAAGTGTTTGCACCCTATCTCGTTAGAGTTGTGTGAAGTTCTTATACATAGTTGGGTATGGGGGACTTAATATAAAATAAAAATCCTAAAACCCAGCAGCAGAACCATACCATCTCCTGCTCTTAACCAGTCGAGGTAAAACCAGAGAAGAATAGAATTTGATTAGTTGTCTGATGCAGACTATTTCATATACATAGACAACAAATAGGCAACATTTTAGTGGGGAAAAAAATAAAACAAAGGCATGAGCTTTGGAGCCAGAAAATCATGGTTTGAATTCAGTGATTAAGTGGCCTCAAATAATTAACTTTACCTCCTTCAATATCTATTTACTCATCAGTTAGAGCAAGAACGAGAGTCATAATAATGCTGGTAAATAGGATAACATCCACCTCATATTGCATTTGTGTGAATTAATTACAAGGAATAAAAAATGCCTGATATTATGCCCATGTATGACAAAACAAATCAGCTTCCTTTTCTTCCTCCTAACACTTTTGTCCTACCCTTGTTTTCTTAAGACAAAATGGGATCAGAGTTTTATCTCTCAGCAGACATCTTTTATAACTGCCATCTTCCAATGGATTAACAAGATATTTATTAAGCACATGTTATGTAAAAAGTAGTCTTCTATGTCATGTGGAAAATACAAGGAAATATGAGCTTGAACTCAAGGTATTTGCACATAATGTAAACATATTAAACAGCTTAATTTCATAGGAAGACACCATTTATAAAAATTCTCTGAATTAAAGATAGGAACAGTCTGTGATATTAAAGCCCCCAGGAGGTCTGACCTCATTTCAAAGTGGTAAAATAAGGAAAACATGCTTCATCCTTCTGCATTTGGACAAAAACATATTTTTCTCCATGATAAAAATGTCCAAGGTTGGATGGGCTTATGTATATGCAGAATCAATTGACATATGAGGCAACCATTTCGCTGGAAAAATGAACAACTTACTCTTTCCTACCACTGATTCTGTACATTGCATGGCTTCCATAGCTGCCAAGAAACTCTACATTGGTCATTCGTGCCTTCCTCCAAGTCTTGTGGGCTGTCAGATTGGGTTATGGCCTGGGTTTCTGGCTAATGGCAGAATGATGATAATTATGCAATCCAGGTTTAATGTGAATGGAAGAGTTGGGGTAAATTTTAGTTAACTTTTCCTCAAGAAATACACAGATTCAAATATTTTAAATTAGGTTTATGCTAAATTCAGTATATTTTAAATGGTAGGTAATCTTTTTAAATGATTACGTGCTTGACTAAGAATGGGTGAGATTTAGAAAGCCTGCCTGCTCATCCACAGAGGATGTGTGAAGCATGTATGAGGAAATTGAAACTCAGTAGTCCTTGCAAACTCCACTGGGTTCTACTGCTTGAGTGCTCTTCCTTATGTGGGCTGCTGTGTAGCCTTGTTATAACTCCCTCCATGTCAATCTTGGAGCAAGGTCATTTATAAAAAGATGTCTTTTGTAGACAAATTTTATTTTACGATGAAAAAGTTTTCCTTTCAGAGAAAGTCACTTCTGAGCTCATAATTCTCAAGTGATGCTGGAATTTTAACATAAATATTGGGTTTCTTTTTAGAGCAGCCACATCCTTAGCACAAAGAATTAAGTGGCAATGGATTTACTGTTAATGAACATAGCAAAATAAAAGTCCAAATTACAGACTAACTTCAGAATCAATCTTCTTTTCATTGTATTATGAAATATTTGATGAAAAAAGATATGGTATGGATATATACACAAGTGAAAATTTGCCAATCTGTAAACTTAAGATTTGAGATTTGTGTATTGTACTATATGTAAGTTATACCCAGAAAGTAATCAGCATGGAATGTAATAAATATCCCAATTATAAAACATTATGATTTAACAAAGAGTTGTATTCTTATCACCCAACTTGAGCTACAACATTATCAATACTGTGGAGGGTCTTTTCCTTGTTCTACATAAATGTATCCCTTTCTCTGCCTTTCTAGGACTATCTGTCTAGAGAACTCTAAGTCAACTGTTTACTTTTATTTTTTTATATTTTAACACACATGTAATTATACCAAATGGCATCATTTACTTTTGTCTGGTTTTGAACTTCATGTAAATTACATCAAGCTGTTTCTACTCTCCAACAACTTACTTTTTTTACCCTCAACACTATGTTTTCTAGATTTATCCATGTTGATTTGTAGAGCTGTTATACCAGGACTCAGAGAAAATGGAGTATTTCTATGCCACATTAGGGTAAAGAGCTTAGGCTGCTTGTGGCCAGAGAGTACTTCACCTAGTGTCTTTAGCATTCCTTGACCTTGTGCGGAAGCCCCAAGTACTTTGTATGTATATATGGTGTGTGTGTGTGTTGTATGCATGATTTTTTTGTTGAAAGTTTTCTAGCCTTATAAAGTGAGTTGTGTATTACTCCCTCTTTTTAAATACTAAGGCAGAGTTTCTGAAATACTGGAACTATCTCTTTATCAACTATTTGATAGAATTTAGTTTTGCTGCACAACTACTTGACCATAAGACAATTTTACCATAAAAGATAAACTCATGAAAATAAAATAAAAGAGAGACATTAAAAAGGACATAATGAAACATGAAAAATTAATTTTAAAGAAATTTCATTGTGAAAAATGAAAATTCAAAAAATGTCTGAACACATTAAAGATGTTTGTAGACTCATGGTTATAGTTGTATCCTTGTATATGTTAGAGAAATCAATAATACTTCCTTTTCCAAAGATGATCATTAGGATTCAGGATCTAATGTCAGATGCTATATAAAAAAAATATGCTGAAAAACTCTTCAGATTTCCCTGGAAGTAAAACGAACAGATGAGAGATGCTGCTGTTTCTTATCAATACATATAACATTATGTAACTGGCAGTACATATCTGGACTACGTTGAAATGTTCCATTACATACACCACAGCCCTTGTATTTTACCAAATCATCTAAGTCAGATTCTATGCCAAATACCAAAATTCTTTCTCCATCATGTTCTCCACTATCAAGTAAAAAAAAAAAAATCACCCTTTTCAAGAAATTTATACTTGTCAGTAATCATGCAACCATTTCTTTGGGGGAAGATAGGAGGAACTTGATTTCTTTTGTCTTCAACTTCTAATTATTACATGATAAATTTGGGAAAGATGACATGAGAAAACAAGCCATTGTATCTAAATTAGCCAAAGAATCGATCATAAATGCCCTCAAAGGCTGTTATGAATTATTAGCTGCTTCTTTTATATTTGCCTAGCTTGGTTTCAAGGGGTAGAGATGACCATGCTCACCAAATAATTTTCAAACACTGATAGGTTATCATTTTCTAGTTATGAAACCAAAACTGTCAATCAACCAGCCATTTTATCTTTTATGGCAAATATCCTTACAACCAATTAGTTTTGTGGCAAAACTGCTTGCTGCAGATTCTTATGGCTAAAATACTTAGAACTAGCTCTATACTGTATCTCCCTTTCCATGCCTAGAATTTTTACTGTGTCTTCTTCCTTTTTTATTTTTCCTTTTTACTACAGATTTAGCGATTTTATTAGTCATCAAATTATTTTTGTTCCTTCTTTTATTTTTATTTTCTATTTCATAGTGTCTGCTCTTATCCTTAGTAATTTCTTCATTTCTTCCAGGTTCTTGGGTTATTTCCTAATATTTTAAGATGAATGCTCACGAATTTTCAGCCTTTCTCCTTCTCTGTTATGAGCTTGTAAAGCTATAAATTTCTATGTAATGCCTTATCTGTGTAAAAGGAAAAATCTCCCCAGTTTTTTTCCCTCTTAGAAAAACTCAGTTCCTCCCTACTGGTTCAAACTCAGTCTTTCACCTGTGTGTCTGTTACTACCACACTCATACAGAACACTTCACTTCTGACATTTCTGGTCCCCATATGTAGGGAGTTTTCTCCACACTAAGCAATTCTCTGTGACACCAGCTGAACTTCTCACAATTTAATTCAATTTTAACATTACTTACCTGGAGGTGGTGCCTCATAAGACAGCCTCCCACCTCACTTCACATGCCAATCACAAGTGGTAGTTCCCCAGGTTATCCATAATTTCTGTACGACTTGGCTATAAATTGGAGGGTTCCATGATTCCCTTTTCAGGTTCTTGAATTTGTTAGAGGAGCTCATAGAACTCAGGGAAACATTTCCTTACATTTATAAGTTTACTCTGAAAGGATATGATAAAAGATATATATGAACATCCAGAAGGGAGAGATATGTAGGGCATGTATGTGGAAAGAGGCATGGGGCTTCCAAGCCCTCTCTGGGCCCATTACTTTCCCAGCATTTCCATGTGTCCATCAACATAGAAGTTCTGCAAACCTTTGGAATTTTGTGGAGGCTTCATCATGTAGGCCTGATCCATTATTGACTCCATTTTCAGCTCTTCTCCCTCTTCATGAGAAAGGGGGTAGGAAGGCTGAAAATTCCAAGCTTCTAATAATGACTTGGTCTTTCTGGTGACCAGTTCTCATCCAGGAGCCATACAGGAGCCCACCCAGAGTTGCTTCATTAGAACAAAAGACACCCTAACACAAGGAGATTCCAAGGGTTTCAAAACCCTTGTGTCAGGAAACAGGATCAAAGACCAAATATTAGAACAAAATGCTAATATTAAAACAAGATGCTAATAGAGCTCTTCTCACTTAGGAAATTATAAGAGTTTTAGTAGTTTTGTGCCAGGGACTGCTGGCAGAGACCAATACAAATTTTCTATTATTTCATAATCTGCATCTCACATGTCTTTATATGTGATTTAGTTGTAAAATTAGAAATTTTACTCAGATGTCTTCTTTGACTTATAAAAGTGATTTAAAAGTGCATTTTAAAAAATGTCAAAACGTATGGGAAAACTTTAAAGTTATCTTTTATTATTCACTTCTAAGTTGATTATATTATGGTCAGAGAATTTAGTCTATATTATGCAAATTTTAAAAAATGCCTTGACTTTTTTTTTAAACATCTTTATTAGAGTATCATTGCTTTACAATGGTGTGTCAGTTTCTGCTTCATAACAAACTGAATGTTATACATATACATATGTCCCCATATCTCTTCCCTCTTGCATCTCCCTCTCTCCAACCCTCCCTATCCCACCCCTCTAGGTGGTCAAAGCACTGAGCTGATCTCCCTGTGCCACGTGGCTGTTTCCCACTAGCTATCTATTTTACGTTTGGTAGTGTATATATGTCCATGCCACTCTCTCACTTTGTCCCAGCTTACCCTTCCCCCTCCACGTATCCTCAAGTCCATTCTCTAGTAGATCTGCATCATTATTCTGGTCTGGCCCCTAGGTTCTTCTGACCATTTTCTTTTATTTCTTTTATTTCTTTTTCTTTTTTTTTTTAGATTCCATATATATGTGTTAGCATAGGGTATTTGTTTTTCTCTTTCTGACATAATTCACTCTGTATGACAGTCTCTAGGTCCATCAACCTCACTACAAATAACTCAGTTTCGCTCCTTTTTATGGCTGAGTAATATTCCATTGTATATATTTGCCACTTCTTCTTTATCCATTCATCTGTTGATGGACATTTAGGTTGCGTCCATGTCCTGGCTATTGTAAATAGAGCTGCAATGAACATTTTGGTACATGTCTCTTTTTGAATTATGGTTTTCTCCAGTATATGCCCAGTAGTGGGATTGCTAGATCATATGGTAATTCTATTGTTAGGTTTTTAAGGAACCTCCATACTGCTCTCCATAGTGGCTGTATCAATTTACATTCCCACTAACAGTGCCACTGTTTTCCTTTTCTCCACACCCTCTCCAGCATTTATTGTTTCTAGATTTCTAGATTTCTTCATTCTGACTGGTGTGAGATGATATCTCATTGTAGTTTTGATTTGCATTTCTCTAATGATTAATGATGTTGAGCATACTTTCATGTGTTTGTTGGCAATCTGTATATCTTCTTTGGAGAAATATCTATTTATGTCTTCTGTCCATTTTTTCAATTAGACTGTTTGTTTTTTTGATATTGAGCTACATGAGTTGCTTGTATGTTTTGGAGATTAATCCTTTGTCAGTTGCTTCATTTGCAAATATTTTCTCCCATTCTGAGGGTTGTCTTTTCGTCTTGTTTATGGTTTCCTTTGCTGTGCAAAAGCTTTTAAGTTTCATTAGGGCCCATTTGTTTATTTTTGTTTTTATTTCCATTTCTCTAGGAGGTGGGTTAAAAAGGACCTTGCTGTGATTTATGTCATAGAGTGTTCTGTATATGTTTTCCTCTTAACAGTTTTATAGTGTTTGTCCTTACATTTAGGTCTTTAATCCATTTTGAGTTTATTTTTGTGTATGGTGTTAGGGAGTGTTCTAATTTCATTCTTTTACATGTAGCTGTTCTGTTTTCCCAGCACCACTTATTGAAGAGGCCGTCTTTTCTCCATTGTACATTCTTGCCTCCTTTATCAAAGATGTGGTGACCATATGTGTGTGGGTTTATCTCTGGGCTTTCTATCCTTTTCCATTGATCTATATTTCTGTTTTTGGGCCAGTACCATATTGTCTTGATTACTGTACCTTTGTAGTATAGTCTGAAGTCAGGGAGCCTGATTCCTCCAGCTCCACTTTTCCTTCTCAAGATTGCTGTGGCGATTCGGATATTTTGCGTTTCCATACAAATTGTGAAATACTTTGTTCTAGTTCTGTGAAAAATGCCATTGGTAGTTTGATAGGGCTTGCATTGAATCTGCAGGTTGCTTTGGGTAGTAGAGTCATTTTCACAATGTTGATTCTTCCAATCTAAGAGCATGGTATATCTCTCCATCTATTTGTATCATCTTTAATTTCTTTCATCAGTTTCTTATAATTTTCTGCGTACAGGTCTTTTGTCTCCTTAGGTAGGTTTATTCTTAGATATTTTATTCTTTTTGTTGCAATGGTAAATGGGAGTCTTTCTTAATTTCACTCTCAGATTTTTCATCATTAGTGTATAGGAATGCAAGAGATTTCTGTGCAATAATTTTGTATCCTGCTACTTTACCAAATTCATTGATTAGCTCTAGTAGCTTTCTGGTAGCATCTTTAGGATTCTCTATGTATAATATCATGTCATCTGCAAACAGTGACAGCTTTACTTCTGCTTTACCAATTTGGATTCCTTTTATTTCTTGTTCTCTTCTGACTGCTGTGGCGAAAACTTCCAAAATTATGTTGACTAATAGCGGTGAGAGTGGGCAGCCTTATCTTGATCCTGATCTTAGTGGAAATGGTTTTAGTTTTTCACTATTGAGGACGATGTTGGCTGTGGCTTTGTCATATATGGCCTTTATTATGTTGAGGAAAGCTCCCTCTATGCCTGCTTTCTGGAGGCTTTTTATCATAAATTGGTGTTGAATTTTGTCGAAAGCTTTCTCTGCATCTATTGAAATGATCATATGGTTTTTCTCCTTCAATTTGTTAATATGGTGTATCACATTGGTTGATTTGCATATATTGAAGAATCCTTGCATTCCTGGGATAAACCCCACTTGATCATAATGTATGATCCTTTAATGTGCTGTTGGATTCTGTTTGCTAGTATTTTGTTGAGGATTTTTGCATCTAAGTTCATCAGTGACATTGACCTGTAGTTTTCTTTCTTTGTGACATCTTTGTCTGGTTTGGGTATCAGAGTGATGTTGGCCCCATAGAATGAGTTTGAGAGTGTTCCTCCCTCTTCTATATTCTGCAAGAGTTTGAGAAGAATAGGTGTTATCTCTTCTGTAAATGTTTGATAGAATTTGCCTGTGAAGCCATCTGGTCCTGGGCTTTTGTTTGTTGGAAGATATATAATCACAGTTTCAATTTCAGTGCTTGTGATTGGTCTGTTCATATTTTCTATTTCTTCCTGGTTCAGTCTCACAAGGTTATGCATGTCTAAGAATTTGTCCATTTCTTCTAGGTTGTCCATTTAATTGGCATATAGCTGCTTGTAGTAATTTCTCATGATCCTTTGTATTTCTGCAGTGTTCAGTTGTTACTTCTCCTTTTTCATTACTAATTCTATTGATTTGAGTCTTCTCCCTTTTTTTCTTGATGAGTCTGGCTAATGATTTATCAATATTTTTTATGTTCTCAAAGAACCAGCTTTTAGTTTTATTGATCTTTGCTATAGTTTCCTTCATTTCTTTTTCATGTATTTCTGATCTGATCTTTATGATTTCTTTCCTTCTGCTAACTTTGGGGTTTTTTTTGTTCTTCTTTCTCTAATTGCTTTACATGTAAGGTTAGGTTGTCTATTTGAGATGTTTTTTGTTTCTTAAGGTAGCCTTGTATAGCTATAAACTTCCCTCCTAGAACTGCTTTTGCTGCATCCCATAGGTTTTGGGTCATTGTGTTTTCATTGTCATTTGTTTTTAGGTTTTTTTTAATTTCCTCTTTGATTTCTTCAGTGATCTCTTGGTTATTAAGTAGTGTGTTGTTTAGCCTCCATGTGTTTGCATTTCTTACAGATTTTTCCTGTAATTGATATCTAGTCTCATACCATTGTGGTTGGAAGAGATACTTGATACGATTTCAATTTTCTTAAATTTACCAAGGCTTGATTTGTGAATCAAGATATGATCTATCCTGGAGAATGTTCTATGAGCACTTGATAAGAATGTGTATTCTGTTGTTTTTGGTTGGAATGTCCTATAATTATCAATTAAGTCCATCTTGTTTAATGTATCATTTAAAACTTGTGTTTCCTTATTTATTTTCATTTTGGATGATCTGTCCATTGGTGAAAGTGGGGAGTTAAAGTCCCTACTATGATTGTGTCACTGTCAATTTCCCCTTTTATGACTGTTAATATTTACCTTATGTATTGAGGTCCTCCTATGTTGGGTGCATAAATATTTAAACTTGTTTTATCTTCTTCTTGGGTTGATCCCTTGATCATTAAGTAGTGTCCTTCTTTGTCTCTTGTAATGGTCTTTGTTTTAAAGTCTATTTTGTCTGATAGGAGAATGCTACTCCAGCATTCTTTTGATTTCCATTTGCATGGAATATCTTTTTCCATCCCCTCACTTGCAGTCTGTATGTGTCCCTAGGTCTGAAGTCATTCTCTTCTAGACATCATACATATGGTTATTGTTTTTGTATCCCTTTAGCCAGTCTATGTCTTGTGGTTGGAGCATTTAATCCATTTACATTTAAGGTAATTATCGATATGTATGTTCCTATGACCATTTTATTAATTGTTTTGGGTTTATTATTGTAGGTCTTTTCCTTGTCTTGTGTTTACTGCCTACAGAAGTTCCTTTAGCATTTGTTGTAAAGCTCGTTTGGTGGTGCTGAATTCTTTTAGCTTTTGCTTTTCTCTAAAGGTTTTAATTTCTCCATCCAATCTGAATGAGGTCCTTGCTGGGTAGAGTAATCTTGGTTGTAGGTTTTTCTCTTTCATCACTTTCAATATGTCCTGTCCCTCCCTTCTGGCTTGCAGAGTTTCTGCAGAAAGATCAGCTGTTAACGTTATGGGGATTCCCTTATGTGTTATTCGTTGCTTTTCCCTTGCTGCTTTTAATATTTGGTCTTTTTATGTAATTTTTGATAGTTTGATTAGTATGTGGCTTGGCGTGTTTCTCCTTGGATTTTTCATCTATGGGACTCTCTGTGCTTCCTGGACTGGATTAACTATTTCATTTCCCATATTAGGGATGTTTTCAACTATAATCTCTTCAAATATTTTCTCTGTCCCTTTCTTTTTTCTCTTCTTCTTCTGAGACCCCTATAATTAGAATGTTGGTGCATTTAACGTTGCCCCAGAGGTCTCTGAGACTGTCCTCAATTCTTTTCATTCTTTTTTCTTTATTCTGCTCTGCAGTAGTTATTTACCCTATTTTATCTTGCAGGTCACTTACCCATTCTTCTGCCTCAGTTATTCTGCTATTGATCCCTTCTAGAGAAATTTTAATTTATTTATTGTGTTTTTCATCACTGTTTGTTTGCTCTTTAGTTCTTCTAGGTCCTTGTTAAACGTTTCTTGTATTTTCTCCATTCTATTTCCAAGATTGTGGATCATCTTTACTATCATTACCCTGAATTCTTTTTCAGGTAGACTGTGTATGTCCTCTTCATTTGTTATGTCTGGTGGGTTTTTGCCTTGCTCCTTCATCTGCTGTGTGATTCTCTGTCTTCTCATTTTGCTTAACTTACTGTGTTTGGGGTCTCCTTTTCACAGGCTGCAGGTTCGTAGTTTCCATTGTTTTTGGTATGTGTCCCCAGTGGTTAAGGTTGGTTAAGTGGATTGTGTGGGCTTCCTGGTGGAGGGGACTAGTGCCTGTGTTCTGGTGGATGAGGCGGGATCTTGTCTTTCTGGTGGACAGGTCCACATCTGGTGGTGTGTTTTGGGGGGTCTTTGGCCTTATTATGATTTTAGACAGCCTCTCTGCTAATGGATGTAGTTGTGTTCCTGTCTTGCTAGTTGTTTGGCATAGGGTGTCCTGCACTGCCGCTTGCTGGTTGTTGAGTGGAGCTGGGTCTTGGCATTGAGATGGAAGTCTCTGGGAGATTTTTGCCATTTGATATTACGTGGAGGTGGGAGGCCTCTTGTAGAGCAGTGTCCTGAACTTGGCTCTCCCACCTCAGTGGCACAGCCCTGACACAGAAGCATACACATACACACTCACAAAAAGAGAAAAAGGGGAAAAATATATATATATCTTTGTTCCCAAAATCCATCTCCTCAATTTGGGATGATTCTTTGTCTCTTCAGGTATTCTGCAGATGCAGGGTACATCGAGTTGACTGTGGAGGTTTAATCCGCTGCTCCTGAGGCTGCTGGGAGAAATTTCACTTTCTCTTCTTTGTTCACACAGCTCCCGGGGTTTAGCTTTGCATCTGGCCCCGCCTCTTTTTGTAGATCACTTGAGGGCGTCTGTTCTTTGCTCAGACAGGATAGAGTTAAAGGAGCACCTGCTTCTGGGGTTCTGGCTCACTCAGGCTGGTGTGAAGGAGGGGTATGGATGCGGGGCGAGCCTGCAGTGGTAGAGGCTGGCGTGACATTGCACCAGCCTGAGGTGCACAGTGTGTTCTCCGGGGGAAGTTTTCCCTGGATCCTGGGACCCTGGCAGTGGCGGGCTACACAGGCTCCCGGGAGGGGAGGTGTGGAGAGTGACCTGTGCTTCCACACAGGCTTCTTGTTGGCTGCAGCAGCAGCCTTAGCATCTCATGCCCATCTCTGGGGTCCACGCTGGTAGTGGCGTCTGGCGCCTGTCTCTGGAGCTCCTTTAAGTGGAGCTCTTAATCCCCTCTCCTTGTGCACCAGGAAACAAAGAGGCAAGAAATGGTCTCTTCTCTCTTCAGTATCTCCAGACTTTTTCCCGGACTCCCTCCCGGCTAGCCATGGCACACTAGCCCCTTCAGGCTGTGTTCATGCTGCCAACACCAGTCCTCTCCCTGGGATCTAAGCTCCGAAGTCCGAGACTCAGCTCCCAGCCCCCGCCCACCCCAGCGGGTGAGCAGATAAGCCTCTTGGGCTGGTGAGTGCTGGTCGGCACCAATCCTCCATGCAGGAATCTCTCCACTCTGCCCTCCGCACCCCTGTGGCTGTGCTCTCCTCCTTGGCTCGGAAGCTCCCCCACTCCGCCACCCACAGTCTCCACCCATGAAGGGGCTTCCTAGTGTGTGGACACCTTTCCTTCTTCACGGCTCCCTCCCACTGGTGCAGGTCCTGTCCCTATTCTTTTGTCTATGTTTTTTCTTTTGCCCTACCCAGGTAAGTGAGGAGTTTCTTGCCTTTTGGGAGGTCTGAGGTCTTCTGCCAGCATTCAGTAGGTGTTCTGTAGGAGTTGTTCCACATGTAGATGTATTTCTGATGTATTTGTTGGAAGGAAGGTGATCTCTGCATCTTACTCTTCTGTCATCTTGAAGCTCCTCCCCCAAGACTTCTTTTATAGCTTGGTATGCAGATACTGTTCCTAAAAGTTATATGTATGCTTGAAGACAATGTGTATTATTCACCTCTTTGAGGAAGGATTCTATATATGTTTATTAAACCAGTAATTGTGTTTTCATATATGTATTGATGTTTTTCTTTCCTTTATTGGTCAGAGTTGTGTTAAAATTACCCACTTTGATGGGTGAATTTTTCAGTGCCTCCTATTTTTGTCAATTTTTGTTTAAAAGTTTTGAAACTATATTATTAATTGGATAAAGTTGTAGGATAGTTATAGTTTCCTGAGGAATTAATCCTTCTGTCACATGAACCTCTATCTATAATAAGATTTTTTCCTTAATATTTATCTTATTTGATACTAATATAGCTACATTTATTCTCTTTTGCTTGGTGTATCTTTCTCTTTTTTACTTTTAAATATATATTACATTATATATATTTGAATATATATCTCATCCATCCATCAGCCAGACCCAACAACAGTTAAGTCATGTCAATATTGTTTCATCTATAACTCCATCTACATCTGTCATGCCTCCCTCCCCCTAGATTAGTTTGAAGTAAATCTCAGGTATATTATCATTTCATTTGTAAATATTCAATGTGTGTTCTTTAAAAATATGGACAAAGACAGTCTCTTCAGCAAGTGGTGCTGGGAAAGTTGGACAGCTGCATGTAAATCAATGAAGTTAGAATACACCCTCACACCATGCACAAAAATAAGCTCAAAGTGACTTAAATATAAGACATGACACCATGAAACTCCTAGAAAAGATCATAGGCAAAACACTCTCTGACATAAATCATAATAATGTTTTCTTAGGTCAGTTTCCCAAGGCAATAGAAATAAAAATAAAAATAAACAAATGGGACCTAATAAAACTTACAAGCTTTAGCACAACAAAGAAAACCAAAACCAAAAGACAACCTATGGAGTGGGAGAAAATATTTGCAAATGATGTGACCAACAAGGCCTTAATTTCCAAAATATACAAACAGCACACACAACTCAACAAAAAAAAAAACAAACAACCCAATCACAAAATGGGCAGAAGACCTAAGTAAACATTTATCTGAAGAAGACATATGGATGGCCAGTAGACACATGAAAAGATGCTCAACGTCACTAATTATTAGAGAAATGCAAGTCAAAACTACAATGAGGTACCATCTCACACTAGTCAGAAAGGCCATTATTAACAAATGCTGGAGAGAGTGTGGAGAAAAGGGAACCATTTTACACTGTTGGTGGGAATGTAAATTGGTGCAGCCAATATGGAAAACAGTATGGAGTTTCCTCAGAAAACTAAAAACAGAATTATCATATGATCCAGCAATCCCACTCTTGGGTATATCCCCAGACAAAACTATAATTCAACAACATACATGCACCTCTATGTTCATAGGAGCATTATTTACAACAGCCAAGACATGGCAACAACCTAAATGTCCATCAACAGATGAATGGATAATGAAGATGTCATACATGTGTATATATATATATATATATATATATATATACACACATATATATATGTATACACACACACACACACATAATGGAATATTACTCCGCTATCAAAAATAATGAAATAATGCCATTTGCAACAACATGGATGGACTTAGAGATTGTCATACTAAGTGAAGTGAGTCAGAAAGAGAAAGACAAATACCACATGATATCATTTACATGTGGAATCTAAAGTATGATACAAATCAAGTCTAGAAAACAAAAACAGACTCACAAATATAGAGAACAAACTTGTGGTTGCCAAAGGTGTTAGGGGAGGGAAGGATTGGGAGTTTTTGATTAGCAGAGTAAACTATTATATATAGGATGGATAGACAACAAGGTCCTACTGTATAGCACAGGGAACTATATTCAATATCCTGTGACAAACCATAATGGAAAAGAATATGATAAATAATATATATATATTTATAACTGAGTCACTTTGCTGTACAGAAGAAATTAACACAACATTGTAAATCAACTATACTTCAATAAAATTAAAAACAAAAAAACAGAAAAATAACATGACACTTTAAAAGACATAACAATATCATTACTACACTTAAAAAATTAAAATTAATTTCTTAACATCATCAAATATCCATCATTGTTCAAATATCCCTTGTTGTCTCATCTTTTTAAATGCTTAGTTTGAACTTAAATCCAAACAAGATCCTTTTATTGCAATAGCTTAATGTCTCTCATGTCTCTTTTAATCTAAGATGTCTGCTCCCAACTTCTCTCTTTCTTTCCATGGATTTTATTTATTGAAAACTGTCTTGTTTGTCCTATACACTTTCCCATATTCTGGATTTTGATTATTGCAACCTTGTGAAATATTTTAGTTCATTCCTCTGTATGCTTTGTCCTGATATTTATTTTCCTATCATTTTATTTAGAACCTTTATATATACAGTCTTATGTTCTAGGGTTGGCACTTTTAAACATGATATATCTGAGTTTTATAGCCCAATCATGATTATTATTACTATTTTTTTTAAGGGTGACTTGGAGCTCAACTTTCTTTTTTTTTTAAATTTATTTATTTATTTTTGGCTGTGTTGGGTCTTCATTTCTGTGCGAGCGCTTTCTCTAGTTGCGGCAAGCGGGGGCCACTCTTCATCGTGGTGCACGGGCCTCTCACTATTGTGGCCTCTCTTGCTGTGGAGTACAGGCTCCAGACTCACAGGCTCAGTAGTTGTGGCTCACGGGCTTCATTGCTCCGTGGCAAGTGGGATCTTCCCAGACCAGGTCTCGAACCCGTGTCCCCCTGCATTGACAGGCAGATTCTCAACCACTGCTCCACCAGGGAAGTCTGACAATCATTGTTATATGTCCCAGAGCCACAACAGTACATACGACAAAATCCCCGACCTCAGACAAAACAGGGGAGATAGAGGATTACCAAATATACAAGTAAGCATATAATATATCAAGTGGTGATCAGTGCTATGAAAGAAAATGAGAAAATAAAGTCGTAGGGAGAGAAAGTGGAGTGCTATTTTAAAAAGAAAGATGAAGGAAGGCCTATCTTAGATGACCTTTAAGCAGAGATCTGGATGAGTAGGGAGTGAGCCGTGAGGATATGTGGAGATAAGCATTCCAGGGAGAAGAAACAGCAAGGGCAAACTCCATGAGTCAGGCTGCTCTTTCCTGTTTAATGCAAAGAAGAAAGACTATTATTGCTGGACTGTGGTGAACAGGGTAGTGGAAGATGAGGCCAGGGTTTCGGTTTTATTTCTAATTGCTTGGGAAGCCATTTGTATTTTATGCATGGGAGTGGCATGCCATTCTGGCTTCTATGTGAGGTGGGTAAGAGCAGGAGCAGGAATACATTAGGATGTTATTGCAGATGTCTGAGAGTGGAAATGATGGGGACTTGAATTTATAGTGATGGAGATGTGAGAAGTGGATAAATAAATTTTGGAATTGTTGTTGACAGCACTTGCTGATAGATTGCTGTGGGGTGTGAAGGAAAAGTGAAATCGAGGAGGATTCTGGTTTCAGTTTTTTGCCTGAGTGAATGGTGGTGTCATTCTCTGAGACAGGAAAGACTAGAAGACTTGAAGTTGTATGTGTGCTTGTGTTGGGGTGGGGTGGGGAAACAGTGATTGTAGTGGAGAATCAGCAGCTGTTTTTGACATGTTAATTGTGAAATGGCATTTAAATTTGAAAGTGAAGATGTCTAATGGACAGTTGGTGTTAGGGTCTGAATGTTTGGGCAGGCCATCACCAGAACCTGACCATTCTGGCACCCTGAGCTTGGACTTCCCAGCCTCCAGAACTGTGAGAAATAAATTTCTATTGTTTTTAAACTACCCTGTCTGTGGCAATTTGTTATAGCAGCCCTAACAGACTAAGAGAGTTGGAAGCACAATTCTGTAACTGAGATAGAAGTCAGACAGAGTGCAGTGCAGAGCTGAGACACGTTGGGGCCTGAGGCTGAAGGAAAAATCAGGAATACAGATTGGTCTTTATTTAGCAATCGGTGTTGATATTTTATTCACAATGCACCTGGGGGGACATTCATTTTGTTTTTAATAAATATTGCATTAAAATATTATTTATCATTATTACTGAGTTTTTTTTATATCCTTTACAGTGCCTCCCTTGCCTCATCCTAGTCCTGTCTCTTCAGGATTCAATACCACTTTGAAGTATTAAAACTAAATGACAGAGGGAACATGAGTAGAGAAGTCAGGAAGAGAGTACTCAGCAAAAGAGACAGTGGAGTCAGCAACCAGTGAGTTGGGAAGAAAACAGGGAGAGGAGGTCACGGGAGGTTCAATGTGCTTCATGTTCAACGAGGCGTGAGCCGTCAGCTGGGATGCTGAGGAGAGAGCCAGTGAGCTGACCACAGGGAACTGACTGACTAGGGACTTTGTTTGTGTCGAGCTCTTGGGTGACATGCAAAGTTCAGCCAGAGAGTTGGGATGGGCTGAGGAGATATTAGAAGGTGAAGAATACAAGCGTCATCAACAATTTCAAGGAGTTTCCTTCTCAAAGGGATCAGAAAAGTAAGAGTGGTAGCTAGAGGGGGAAATAGGGTGCATAGAGGGCTTTTTCTTTAAAGATGGGTCATGTGAAGGTAAGAGTGACCTGGTTACAAGAAGACCCCTATGGGACAGGAGTGAGAGGGGGAGGTTTGTCAGAGCAGCGTCCTGGGGCAGATGGAGGTGTGTGTGCTGAGCACACGTCGGGGAGTTGGCCTGGAAAGGAATAGGATGTTTGCTCCTCTGGGACACGAACAAAGAGAGAATATGAGGCTGCAGACAAGGTGGCTCACCGGTTAGTTGAGAATATGAGGCTCTTGAGGTGTGATTGCCTCTGTGCTCTCGAACACCTCTGAGGCGAGTCATCAGCTGGGAAGTGAGGGGAAGGGCCTGGGAGATTTGAAGAGAAAAGAAAACATGTGAACTGCTCATCTTGGAGAGTGAGAAAGTGGGTTTCTATGGGCAGGGTAGCAGGCTTGTCTTTTATCCAGCCACTTTACAGATCACATCAAATTCGATAATTTTTCTGCTCTACTTCTGGGTTTTCCAGATAAATAACATATCATCTCTGCAAATAATAAAAATTTACCATTTTCTCTTCTCTGTTTCATGCCTTGTGACCTTAGAGAGAACTTCTAGAGGAAGGTGATGGTGGACATCTTTGCTTTCCTTTTCATTTTAATAGGTTTACCTTAATCTTATATTGCTAATTATGATGTTATCTCTTATTTGGAAGTACATTTTCTTTATCAAGAGATACTAATATCATTCCAGGGCGATTTATTAAAAAGTTTCACTAGAAATAATTGTTGAATGTCCATTAATTTCTGATCATTACATAAAAGCTCTTTCTTTCCTTGTTTTAAAGATTTAATGTGTTTCAGACTCCAGTGTGTGACTTCTCTTTCTTTCTCATGTTTCCCAGCTTTAATTCTATCATAATTTAGACTTACTTAATATCTTTTTAGAGTCTTCTCTTAAATGTTCCTATAGCACCCCATTCCAGCCCCTATCATAGCATCTACCACATTGTCCTATTAATTTATCTATCTTTCTTGATAGACTTAAAACTACCTCAAGGACTTGTTTTATTTACCATCATATCATCAACTCCTAGTGCAATAATGTTTGTTGAATGAATTAACGTTGTAGTCATCTGTGTGTTAGTTTTCTTTATCATCAATCCTCCAATTATACTTGCCCTAACTTGTAGGCAGGGAATGTGCTTTTATCATTATTAACAATAATAACCACCACTGTAACAAATGCATTGTATTTATCATCTCATTTAATCATTATAAAAATTATATAGAAATAAGTACTATTATTATCCCCATTTTTTAGAGAAAATGGAGACCTAAAAAGGCTAAGTTGTCCAATATCGGTATGACCCAGAATCAACTATGTATGCTTTTGACTACTATATTCTTTTGCATTCTTTTATTTATACCCACATCTCCCTCTTTATTGTGTTCTCTGCAATTTTTGAGACTGTAACTTAGGCCAAGTGGGAAAATGCTAATTAGATGGTAAGATGGGCACCTGTTTTGTGGGAACTCTAAGTCATTGAGATACAGTTAATGATATGGACATTTGCTGGATCAAAAAGTCTGCAGTACATTTTGTTCTCATTTCTTCTTAAACAAATCTTTCTCTTTCCTATATTGTGTGTTATTTACCCTTCCATCTTGGTCTTGATGTTGTCCAGCTCAAACAAGTGTTTTCCTTAAAGAGTCTTAGATAAAGCATTTGCCTATACTTCTTTTCTCCTGTAAATGTACATGTTGATGTCACAATTTGCTGCAATGTGCTTGGTATTACTCTGTGGGATTGTTACTAAACTGGATAATAATTTTGTAATACTTAACATTTATTGAACATTTACTCTGAGCAAGGAACTGGGCTAAGATCTGTCATGGATTGTCTCATTTCTTTTTAAAAACAATCCTATGAACTAAATACTACAACAGTCAACCTTCCTTAGATGAGTAACCTGAGACATGCAGTGAATAGATCATTTGTCCAATACTATAGAGCCAGTAAGTCACAGAGTCTGAATTAAACTCACAAAATCTGAGTTCTTCAGCACATTCTACTACCTCCCTTGTTATAACCAGTCCCTATTATCATTGGAAAAATTTGTGTTCTAGATGCAGTTATGGAAAATTTGGGATTCACACATTTTTATGTGTTTCTCATATTATTTAATCCCTCTAAAATTTTGTACACCCATTCATAATAGCCTGAGGTGGCCAATATTGATAACTCCAGGGTTCATGCTTTCCAGCAGTGACAACACCTGTTTATTTCTTTCAAACTCTGCTGGCATGCAGCTTTCTTCTTTTAGATACTATTAAGTCAGCACTCTGTACCACACAATTTTCTTAAATTGACCTGGCCCTTCTGATAACCTGACAGTTTGTTTGATGTATATACTTGGAGTCAGAAAAAAATATTTCCCAAATTCATCTGGCAGAGAGTGAAAAGCTGCTTGTCTTCTGTCTTCTCAATGGCATTCACCATCAACAATAAGCCCAACAAGGCAGAAGAAACACAGGTCTGGTAAATGTTTCATGACATCTGAATACAGAGGGAGGAAATTACTTCATAGAGAGGAAAGCATCTGCCTTTAACTGTCAACAGAATCTCAGACTGGACAATATTTCAATGCTCTTCTGAGATATTTTGGCTTCTGTTCAGTATCTTTTAAGTGGTTTTCCAGTGGTGATTGTCCTCTCCACCATAGATGAATGATTTAATATTTTCCCATCCATGGAAACTTGGTCAACTTTCTTAGCCTTTCCAGGTATTGTACTGAATTTTTTTCTCTCCAGCCCTGAAGAAATTTGTGTGCTCCAATAACCAAGGATCTTATTTCCAAAGACGTTGGCCAACTAGGGTTTGTCATGGAATAAGTGAGCCAGTCAGTAAGTGTGTCAATGCCCTCCTGTTCCCCTCTTCTTGGAATGCTTTCTTCACCACCTGAGCCCCAAGTGATCATATCCTTTTATGGGCACTCTCATATTTATTTCCTCTCAGTGGTTCCCATATGTCCTTTTTTGGACAGACTCTTTCAGAATCACCTTGGTCACTTATGAAAACTGTAGGTTGTCAGGTCAACATCCCAGATCTACAGAATCAGATTCTCTAAGTTTGGCCCAAGAATTTATATTTTTAATAGACCCTCCAGGTGAGTTATTTTGATATAAAGCATCCTGCTCTCTGACTGCTACCACTTAACCACTCTGCCCAGATGCTCTAGAATCCCGTTCCCAGACATCTCTCAAGCACGGGGACCTCCAGTCCACTGACACCACCACTTTTCCCCATATCTCCCTCCTCACATCCTCACTTCATATCATGCCCTGTAAGACAACACAGCTTGCAACATCAATTCCTGACACCTTTCATCTCTCCCATGTCTCTTTCTCCCTCCAAGTAGAAAATGGGAATTTTTTTCTTGGAAAAATTCCAGTTCTAATTTTGAATAAGTATCTTCCTACCCTGTATGTGCACCTGAGCAGCTAAATATTTCAGAAGAAAACCACAAAACCAGGCTGATTGGCCAAGCTTTAATTTATTATCATATGTTTCATAAATATATTCAATGCTGCCAGAAAATCCTAGCATCCCTTCTCCATCCAACTATTTCATACATCTTTTTTTTCTCTCTCTAAGTCTCTAAGCCTCTCTCTCAATTCTCAAAATAGAAGCACTCAAATGAGAATTCTGCATCTTGCCACCAAATAGTCCAGCAACCCACCAGCATCTGTGCCCTCATGCTTTGCTTTCATACCCACTGCACTGGAAGATGCATCCTGCTTCTATCTAAAGCCGACTCCTCCATTTGTACTTTGGATCCCATTTACCCTTCCATTCTCAAGAATTTTATTCTACAATTTACCCCACAGTCCGTCTTCTGCATTATTATATCTTTCCTTTCTTCTTGATCATTTCTATCAGTAGATAAACATGTCTTCATATCTTCTATTTAAAAAAAAAAGACTTCTTTGAATCCATGTGTTTCTCTACTTACTACCCATTTTTCTGCTCATTTTACAGTAAAAGCTTTTGTGAGATTTGACTGTCAGCTATCTTATCTTTTCATAGCCCTGTCTCATTTCATTCTAATAGAGCTGTTGATCCCAACGACCACTTCATTGAAATTTCATTTAATGAGGTATCTAATAAATTCCACCTTAACAGACTCCACTGTTAAATCTCTGTTCTTCCCTTTACTCTATATCTAATTTGACTTGGGTGATATAGTCGATTACAATCATCTTCTTTAAAATACCCTCTTCTTTAAGCTCCACAGTTTTCTGGTTTTCCTTCTGTCACAGTTGTTTCACAGGAGGTTCTCTTTCTCCCTATTAGTCTCCTTCATCAAAAATCTAGGAGTCATCTTTGATTCCATTATTTTCTTCATGCCCAATGTCTGACCTATCAGCTAGTCTGGTGAGCATTATTTCAACAAATAGCCTGAATCCAATAACTTCTCACCATTCATATTGCTACAATCCTAGGTCAAGTCACTATTCTCTCTCACCTGGCCTGCTGAAATAAACCTGTTTCCTGCACTTCCTTCTAGTCTTCACCCCTTCAAATCAATCTCCACAAAGCAACCATTGTGACCTTGTTAAAGCATAAGTCTAATACTATCATTTCCTTATCTCATTAAAATCTTTCTTTGGCTCTCCATTTCAATTAGTTAAGAATATAAACACCTCATCATGTTCTATAGGGCTCTATGTTTACTCATCATTCAACAAAATGCATCTATGAGCCAGATACTCTTTTAGGTATCGGAAGAACATTACTGAACAAAATTAAGATCCTTCCTTTATGAGGCTCACATTCTAATGGGGAAGGCAGGTGATAAAAAAAATTGATAAATAAACTATATGAGCTATCAGATGGTGATAAATGCTCTGCAAATAAATAAAGCAGGGAGGTGGGAAGAGACTTCAGGCAGATATTGGTGGCACAATTTTAAATATGGTAATAGACAAAGACCTCACTGAGAAGGTGGGATAATAACCTCTGCAGAATTTCCAGAAGAGGAGAGGGGAGAGCCATGGACTGTCTGAGAGGAAGAGAACCCCAGACAGAGGAATATTCAATGAAAGAATCCTGCTGTGGAAGTAAGCCTGTGGTGGGGTCAAGAAATGACCAGAAGGCCAGTGTCCTCTAGTAAGGAGAGTGAGCAAGGGGGCAGTTGTAAGACATAAGTCAGAGTTGTAACCCAGAAGTGAGAGATAGAAAATGTGGGGCATTGTCAGTCATGCTGAGAACACTGGCTTTTAACCTGAGTGAGATGGAAAGGTATTAGAAGATTCTGAGCAGAAATGACTAATATTTTAACAGGATCACTGTGGGGTCTCTATGTAAAGAACAGACTGAAGGATAGATTCTAGGAGATCAATTAGCAGATTGCTGCAATAATCCCCCTGAGAGATGCTGGTGGCTCAGATAAAGGTAGAAGCAGTGGAGCTGGTGAGACCTAATCAGATGCTGGGTACATTTTGAAGGTGGAGTCATAGGGATTTGGTTACAGATTGAATGAGGGATATAAGAGAAAGCAAGGAGTCAAAGATAACTCCAACATTTGTGGTTTAATTGTAATCAACTGTAATGAGGAAGATGCAGAAAGAGCAGTTGATAAGGGAAGAGCAGCAGTTGAATTTCAATTGTGTAATTTCAGGGATACATAAATGTCTAACTCTTTTATTAAACCATAGTCCCAGTGACACCTTGGTTGCAGCCTTTGTGGGGCCCTGTAGCAGGAGACTCAACTAAGGTGTGCCTAGACTCATGACTCACAGGAATTGTGAAATTATAAATGGTGTTGTTTTAAGCCACCAAATTTTGGTAATATTGTTACACAGCAGTAGATAACTAATACGGTGAGAGTGTGCTGTGATTGGTTTGGATGCCAAAGTATTCCATTGTTTTAAAGGGTGATATTTCTAGTACATTCAAAATATGATTTTATTTATCAAAATTAAATTTAAAATTTATTCAATAACATACATTATAAGGTGAGGTTACTTGTCTTAAGAGCTAAACCTTAGGATTTTAAGAGCTTTTAAAAATATTTTTCTTTGGAAATTTCTATTTTATCTGTATTTCCAAAGTGCTTTTTGTAAGTACTGGTTCTTTAATCTGGCATATCTCATACTGATTCAGTCGAGGATAGCTAAAAACAGAAGGATGAAAGTGATATACAGTCCTGGAGAATTAATTTTATCTGACAATTTGGGGAAATGAAGATTTGAATTCTTATGACATTGAAATATTTTGTAAAATGAATGTGCAGGTAAATTCAGCATACTGCAAATTATATATGTTGGACAATTCAAGGGGAGCAAGTGAGTGGAAAATTTGGTTGTTTTGAAATCTCAGGAAATCTAGTGCTCTTAACCCTCCTAGTAACAAAAGAGCTATGAGGACAAATGTAGTTTGGTTCATGCAGCATGCTGTGTATTGTCAGAGAGGAGGTGGTACAGTATCAGCATTCTCAGAGATACTGGAGGCTGGCACAGTAGGTTTGAATTTTGCTTATTTGTTTGTCTTAATGCACTTTTCACCATACCAACAAATGATTTTTAAGCATACAATTAGACCAAAAAGCCATTAGCTACCATAAATCAGTATGTTTTGCCTTGATTTCAATTAACCATTTAGTTAACATTTCACTGATTTTGCAAATACCATAAGGTCTTCATCCTCCCAAATTTAACTTTTTTCACACATTTGTGGCAATATTTATCTTCTAAAAGAGAAATAGCTTACAAAATTATATTTTTTAATGGGAACATTCAATTATGGCTAAAAGCAGGAAGTTAGAGGCATTAGTTTGAATACAGAGGGAATGACCAAGATCATACTGGGTCAGGTATCATCAGAGGAGCTCCCCATTGTTCATCTGACAGTGCAAATGAGAAGCACCCCTGAACCACTCCTGGAGAATCAATGGTCATGGTGGCAGTTGATACAAAAGTTTTTCATTTTTGTAAAGATGCAAAGAAGACTAAGCCATGTAAGAACCTATTGCACTGATGGCATCAAATCCATAATATCGGGTGAGCCAAAACGTGCCTTCTTTTTTTAAGTAAAAATAAAAAACACATTTTTCATTTTCACCAAGAACTTTATTGAACAATATATTCACCCTTTTGTTCCACTACCTTCTGCCATTTTTCCGGCAACTTCATAATTCCGTCTTCCCAAAACTTTTATCTTTTTTTAGCAAAAAACTGTTCCAGGTGCCTTTTACAGTATTCCAGGGAATTGAAATTTTTTCCATTAAGAGAAATTTGTAAAGACCAAAATAAATGGAAATCCGAAGGTGTAATGTCTGATGAATACGGCAGGTGAATCAGAACTTCCCAACCAAGCTGTAACAGTGTTTGGCTGGTCATCAAAGAAACATGCAGTCTTGCGTTATCCTGATGGAAGATAACACGTTTTCTGTTGACTAATTCTGGATGCTTTTCCTCGAGTGCTGCTTTCAGTTGGTCTATTTGGGAGCAGTACCGGTTGGAATTAATTGTTTGGTTTTCTGGGGGAGCTCATAATAGAGGACTCCATTCTGATCCCACCATACACACAACATCACCTTCTTTGAATGTAAACCAGCCTTTGGTGTGGCTGGTGATGGTTCATTTCACTTGCCTCATGATCTCTGCTGTTCCACATTATTGTACAGTATCCAATTTTCATTGCCCATCACAATTTGTCTTAAAAACGGAACGTTTTCATTAGGTTTAAACAGAGAATCTCATGCGGAAATACGGTCAGGAAGGTTTTTCTCGCTTAACTTATGTGGAACCCAAATATCAAAGCGATTAACATAACCAAGCTGGTGCAAATGATTTTCAACGTTTGATTTGGATATTTTGAGTATGTCAACTATCTCCCACGTGGTATAACATTGATTGTTCTCAGTTAATATCTCAATTTGATCGCTATCAACTTCAATTGATCTACCAGACTGTGGAGCATAGTCCAGCAAGAAATCTCCAGCACAAAACTTGCAAACCACTTTTGACATGTTCAATAAGTCATAGCACCTTCTCCATACACTGAACAAATCGTTTTTTTGCGTTTTGGTTGCGTTTTTACCTTTCTTGAAATAATAAAGCTTGATATGCTGAAAATGTTGCTTTTTTTCTTCCATCTTCAATATTAAAATGGCTAAACAAAAATTCACCGATTTTGATGTCTTTTTAAAAATGCATGCTGATATGACAGCTGTCACATATAATCTAACAAAATTATTTTGAATGAAGTTCAAGACAACTAAGTGATACTAGACCATCTATGGAAAAATACTAATGAACCATCTGGACAACACAATATAAAAATTTATGATGTTAATTTAGAATAAAATACCTGTAACTGAATATGACAGATGTTGGTTAGACCATCCAATGAGAAGTAGCATTAAATAAACATTTTTTAAGTGTTTTGAAGCTTCCAATAAAGTCAGTTGCAGCACTTATGTCTAGGTTCCACTTACCTAAAAGGAGACCATTGGATGAAACCTTGAATCTGTTTTGGGTCTAAAGTAGCTACCTAGCTTAAATGAGGCAATTATTAAGTGACACCTTCTATGATACACTTTAATGTGCTCAGCAGACATACTGAAACAGCTGGCTGGAGATTAGAGTTGACCTTGTTCCTTCCATTATAGATAGCTGAAGGTGTGGGAATGAATAATACGCTTGTTCTATTGGTCAGAGATTACCATATTTATAGTTATGTTGTCCTTGAAGGTGTTAATTTGAAAAGGACTTTTGGCAAAATAACTGGTGAAGACATTCCCAACAAGATGTATGAGGTATTTAGCAGGCACTGTATCAATTACACAAAAAAATGCTTGGCCATGTGCACAGATGGAATAAATCTGGAAAGGCAAAGCTGAGAAGAGGAATGCCTCACACCAAGACTGTTAGTATACCCAGGAAAAGACCAGCATCCACTGGATCTTTTACCAAGATGCCGCACCTCAGAAACTGCCACTTTCTCAGAGTGTTCAATGGGGGTGGAGGACATAAAATTGTGACTTTTCTAAAAAGTCATAAATTGCTTAAAATTCTCATCTTTTAAAAATGAACTTGTCAGAAAACCAGAATGTCTCTGAAAGCTGGCTGTACTGCAAATATGTAAGCTGGCTGAGCCAAGGGAAAGTGTTTGTCAGAATTTATTTTTCCCAAATGGACCTCAGGGCTGCAATATTGGTGAGTCATCAGCCTGTTTCACATTAGATGGCTATCTTTAATTAACCCATAAACCACTTTTATGTTATTTATTTTAAAATACTTTAAATAATGTTATGAACACCTATGAACTCACCACCAGTTAAAAAACTAGAACCTTATTAATGACCTACATCTACCAATGAGTTTTTCTCTGTTCTGTTGCCTTGCCTCCTTCCCAACATCCTGAATTTGAGGGTTATTGAGTGCCTGCTTTAAAAAATATGCACACATGCATTGTTTCAGGTAGCTATAGTTCATTTTCACTACAATATAATATTTCATTGTGTGAACATACCAGATAAGATAAACCCATTTTTTGGGGATGTAATATCTCCTTTATACACTACTGGATTAAGTTTGTTAGTACATACTCATGTGTTCAATGTGCCAGTGATTTTCTTTTTTAGGCTGTTCCTGTCCAATTTTGGTATCAAAGTTATACTGGCCTAATGGAAGCAGTTGGAAGTTTTTAATTAAACTTTTTGTTTTGGGCTTCCCTGGTGGCGCAGTGGTTGAGAGTCCCTCTGCCAATGCAGGGGACATGGGTTCGTGCCCCTGTCCGGGAAGATCTCACATGCCGCAGAGCGGCTAGGCCCATGAGGCATGGCTGCTGAGCCTGCACGTCCGGAGCCTGTGCTCCACAACGGGAGAGGCCACAACAGTGAGAGGTCCGCATACTGCAAAACAAACAAACAAACAAACAAAAAAACTTTTTGTTTTGAGAACATTGTAAATTCACATGTAGTTATTAGAAACAGAGAGCTCTCGTATACTCTTTGTGCTTTCCCTAAATTGTAACATTTTGCAAAACTAAAGCACATTATCACACCAAGATATTCATATTGACACAGTAAAATACAGAATAGTTTCATCACCAAAGGGGTTCCTTATTTTGTCCTTTTATAGCCACAGCTTTCCTACTACACCCTTCCCCCAACATCAACCTCTGGCTATCACTAATCTCTTTTTCATTTTTATGATTTTATCATTTCAAATGTGTAATATATGGAATTACATGGTATGTAGCCTTTTGAAATTGGATATTTTTAACTCATAATTCTCTGGAGATTCATCCAAGTTGCTGTGTATGTCAATGGTTCATTTCTTTTTACTGCTAAGTAATATTCCACAGTATGGGTGTATCACACTTTGTTTAACCATCACCAATTGAAAGACATCTGGGTTGTTTCCAGTTTTTCACTATTATGAATAAAGCTACTATAAACGTGTGTACAGGTTTTTGTGTGAACATAGTTTTCATTTCTCTGGGTTAAATACCCAGGAGTGCAATTGCTGGGTCATGTGGTAGTTGCATATTAAGTTTTTTAAAACTGCTAAAATGTTTTCCAGAGTGGTTGCAACATTTTGCATTCTTATGAGCAGTAAGTGAGTAATACAGCTTCTCTACATCTTTGATGGCATTTTGTGTTGTTATTATTCTGAATTTTAGTTGCTGTGATAGGTGTGTAGTGATATTTCATGGTGGTTTTAGTTTGCATTTTGCTAATGGTTACTAATATTGAATATCTTTTTATGTGATTATTTGCCATCTGTATATCCTCTTGAGTGAAATGTCTGTTCATGTCTTTTGCCCATTTCCTAATTGGATTGTTTCTATTTTTACTATTGCTTTGAAAGTTCTTTATATATTGTAAATATTAATCATTTGTTGGGTATGTGGTCTGGAAATATTTTCTCCCAGTGTGCAGTTGTTTTTTCATCAGTTTAACAGGACCTTTTGCGAAACAAAGTTTTACTAAAGTTTAGGTTTGATGAAGTGTAGTTAATCAATTTTTCCTTTTATGGATCATGCTTTTGGTGTCAAGTTCAAGACCTCTTTGCCTAGCCCTAGGTCCTGAAGATTTCTCATGAAATTTTTTCTAAAATTTTCATATTTTAAAAATTTAGATTTAAGTCCATGATCCATTTTCAGTTACTTTTGTGGTAGCTGTGAGGTTTAAAGTTCTTTTTTTTTTTCCTTATGTATATCCAATTGCTCCAGCACTGTTTGTTGAAAAGATTATATTTCTTTCCATTGAATGGCTTAATTTCTGGCCTCTGTTTTCAGTTTCATTCAAATATGTGTCTATCCCTCTGCCAATATACAAAGTCTTCATTAACGTAGCTATATAACAAGTCTGGAAATTGGCTACATGCTTTTTCCCACTTATTTTTCAAAAGAAAAAGAACAAGTTATTCTAGTTCCTTTACTTTTCCATATAAATTTTAGTATAATCTTTTTATAACTACAGAACATCTTGCTCGGATTTTGATGGGTACTTATTTATCTATTTATTTATGCTACATTTGGGAAATATACAGTCATTATTTCTTTGAGTACTTTTTCAGTCCTGCCCCATTTCTTCTCTCTTTCCTAGATACTACTGATAAAATAGTTAGATCTTTTTTTATATTTCTGCAGATCTCTCATGCTCTGTTCATTTTTTCAGTTTATTTTCCTCTTTCATTCAGATTAGGTAATATCTATCTTTCTGTCTTCAAGTTCACAGATCCTTTTCTCTCTTTTCTCCATTCTGCTGCTGAAATCAACTGTTTGGGTTTTTTATATCAGTTATTGTATTCTTTAGTTTAAAAATATTTATTTGATTCTTCTTTGTATTCTATATTTCTTTGCTGAAACTTTCTATTTTTTCATTTGTTTCAAGAATTTTGTAATTGCTTGCTAAAGCATTTTCATGATGGCTGTTTTAAAATCCTGTCAGATAATTCTAACATTTCTCCACTGACATCATGGTGGGGTGATTTTGTTACTGCCTTGAGATGATAAAAGTGTAACTCCATACTTGACCTTCTCTGACACTACCCTGAAGGCAGTTACAGCTTCATGAAAGTAGAAGTCTAGGCTCCTCCCTTGACCTTTGATGATGTGGGTGAGGATGGGGCCACAGTTTTTTTCTGTGGCTTTGGCTGGAATAGAGCAGTTATTGTCTAAAGTTTTTGTCTTCATAGACTGCAACTTTCCTGATCTTTTAGCTATAGAGGGCAAGCCTTTGTTTGGGTTATTTTGTGTGAGTCCATTGGCATTTCCAAGTTTTCAACCCCAAATATGAAATGTTTGAGGCAAACAAACAAAAAATAAAAAAACAACCCTAGGGAACTCACCACTATATTATTCCTTGGATACTGAGATCCCTAGCAAGTCTGTCTCAGAATATTCTTATGTTTATTTTGAATATACTGTCCAGGGATTCTAGTTGTACTTAGCAAAAGGCATACAAAAAAGTACATTAATTCCATCTTCTTTTAAAAAAACTGATTTCTATTCTTTAAAAAAAAACTGGAAGAGAACACATCTCATTTTATTCTATGAGTATTATTTATTCATTATTATACATTCATTACTTAGAATGAATATTACTCATTGTAGTATTTTCCTGATACTGAAACCATATAAAGACATCACAAGCAAAGAAAACTAGAGATCAGTATCTCTCATGAATATAGATGCAGAAATCCTCAGTAAAATACTATCAAACCAAATCCAGAAATATATAAAAATGATTATACACCATGACCAAGTCGATTTATCCTGGCAATACAAGGTTGTTTCAACATATGGAAATCTATCACTGTAATAGAAAATATAAACCGAAAAAAAAAGGTAAAGCCACATAATCATTTTAATAGACACAGAGAAAGCATTTGACAAAAGCAAACACCTTTTTATGAGAATACCCCTCAAAATATGAGAAATAGAAGGGGACTTTTCTCACCTGATAAAGAACCTCTATGAAAATTCAGAGAACATCTTACTTAATGGTAAAAGACTAAAAGCTTTCCCTCTAACATCAGGAATAAGACAATTATTTTCACTTAAATCCATTATTGCTATTTCTAGTCAACATTTTACTGGAGGTTCTAGCCAGCACATTTTGGCAATAAAATGAAATAAAAGACCTCCAGATTGGAAAGGAGAAAGTAAAACTCTCTTTATTTGTGGAAAACATGATTATGTATGTAAAAAATCCTAATGAATCCCTAAAAGCAATTAGAGCAAATAAACAAGTTCAGCAGGGTTGTGGGTATAAAATCTATACAAAAGACAATTGTGTTTCTATAAACTAGAAAGGAACAATCCAAAAGTTAAATAAGAAAACAGTTCCACACACAATAGTATCAAACTAATAAAATACATAGGAATAAATTCAAGAAAAGAATTCAAGAATAAATTCAAGAAATATTTGAACACTGAAAAGTGTAAAACATCATTGAAAGAAAATACCTAAATAAATGGAAGGACAGTTATTTATTTATTGTGTTTATGTATTGGAAGATTTAATATTGTCAGGATGGCAATATTCCCCAAATTTTGACTATCAAAATCCTGTTTTTCTTTCTTTGCAGAAATTGGCAAGCTGATCTTAAAAGTCATATGAAATGCAAGGGATCCAAAATAACCAAAGCAATCTTGAAAAATAAGAACAAAGCTGGAAGACTCACACTTCCTGATACCATAATTTATTACAAAACTATAGTAATCAAGGCTGTTGCTACTGTTATAAGGAGAAACATGTAGCTCAGTGGAACAGAATTGAGAGTTCAGAAATAAACCCATATATCCATGGTTAATTGGTCTTCAGCAATGTACCAAGACAATTGGGGAAACAATAGTTTTTTCAACAAATGGTACTGGAACTATTGCATCTCCAAATATAAAAGAATGAATTTGGACTTCTTCACACTATATTAAAAAACTAACTCAAAATGAATCAAAAATCTAAATGTAAAAACTAAAACTGTATAAATTTTAGAAGAAAAGACGTGTGTAAATCTTTGATCCCTTGGATTGGGCGATTATTTCTTAGTCATGACACCAAAGGCATAAGCAACCAAAGGAAAAAATAGATAAATTGGACTTCATCAAAATTTAAAACTTTTGTACTACAAAGGACACCACTGATAATGTGAAAAGACAATGCACAGAATGGGAGAAAATATTTGAAACTCAATCCTGATAAGAATTTAGTATCCAGAGTATGTAAAGAGCACTTACAACTCAGTGATAAAAAGACAAATAATCAAATTTTAAAAAGGACAAAGGAGTTGAATAGACATTTCTCCAAGGAAGATATATAAATAACCAGTAAGCACATAAAGAGTTTCAACATTATTAGTCTGTAGGGAAACACAAATAAAAACCACAATGAAGTACACCTCACAACCACTTTTATGGTATGTGAATTATAGTTCCTAATAATTGAATGGAAAAAAAAATTGGCGTCTATATATTCCCCCTGTTAAATATTGGCATATTCTCACATCCTTTGATTTCCATCCTTCTCCTTGGTTTAAATAGATTGTCTAGACTTTTAATTTGGAATTTTCTATGGACACATATTTTTATTTTCTCAAGTCTTAGTCCAATCCCCCATATGTGTATTTCCTTAAGGGTAATGCATACTGGGGAAGGACTCAAGGCCAAGCCTAATTTGTGAGTGTGTGTCATCTCTGGTTAGTTCAAGGAGAAAGCTCCCTATGAGTGAGAACTATTAACACCAGAAGAACTCAAATTATCCCCACCTTCACCCTCACACCTCCATGCAACTCCTAAAGTCACCTTTAAAGTCCCAGGGAGATATGCACTGGAAGGAATAATCTCCTTAGCTTGAATCAATGAACTGTGGGGCTTTCAAGTAGAGTAGGTGAAAGAGTGGCTCGCGGCCAATTGGACCCAAACTGTTGTCATTGCCTCTTCACTCCAGAGGGATTTTTAAAGGAGAAAATGAACTAATTGATCTTGATATTTATGTGATTGTGAATTCTCAAAATCTGTGATACCAAGTCAGAGATGTTTTAACCATTATGCAGATTTAGGGCTTTTGAATGCAGCCCAATTTTCCAAATTTGATAGATCCACTACCACAATATGTTTCATTATTTAACCAAGGATCCTTGAAGAAATTTGTTTCTTTTCCCTGATGGTAATTGAAAATGTTATTTTTATGTTAAACTACCTGGATATATTGTGAAATAGAATGCAAAAATTAAGAATTTTGACAATAAAACACCTAACTTGCAGTCCATCACATCAGTATAAACTGAGATCAGACCAATGGAAATCACTTTCTCTCTGTCTAAAAGAATATTTTTAGTAAAAATGCTTGAGAAACATGATTCTAGTTCAATAATCTACCATCCCTTACTTGACACTATAAATTAGGGCGAGTGATATCATGTTTAAATAAGATTTTAAGCTCCTGTGCACTAACTCCTGAAAACCACATTGTAGTTTTGGAAACACACTGTAGTTTTGCTTAATGTAAACTTGATGTTCTTTCACAATTTTACAGTTCACGTTTAAAAATGATCAAGTTTCCTCATTTACAGTGGCCACTTGATGACATTCCCAATGCAATCTTTGGCACAAGGGTTTCCTTGAAGAATTCATTTTGGTTTCCAAATGTGGGAAAATTTCATAATGCAGTTGACAGTGTGATTTTTTAATAGGTCCAATCCCTCTAACAGCACTTAGAAATAGTAGTACTAATATTTGGCTTGATCACATAACATTGAGAAGTGTTATTGTAGGAGGCAAATAGCATAGAAATTGAAATGGGGTTTTGACATATTTTTCAAGGAGGGGCTAAAGGGAGGAGGTTTGGTGGCAGGCATCTCTGGAGAACACAACTGACCAAAATGAAAAATGATTCTTCAACTTCCCCATTGGTTACACATTGTATTTCTCCTGCAAATACCAAGTTTAATAAAACATACCTCCTGAATCTAAAATACGTTGAAGGGGGAATAACAATCACCAACTTCTGCCTGCTTAAGTGTTTACTCTAATAAAGGCATTGCCTGCACAGCTGTTCAGTTTTATAATTTCTCATGGTGACTAGTCCTCATTTCCATCTTTGAAATATTTTTTTAAAATCTTGGAGAGAACATTTAGTTTTTAAACTGAGCAGATTAGTGATAATCTTATTAGCAATCTGGATGGTAATTTTCCTTTAGTAGGTGGCTTCTCTGTGAATCTTTGGAAATTTTATTATTCATTGCTCCTAAAATTTCTGCTCAAAAATTTCTTACCTAAATAGAAAATCTCTGTCATGCATGCTATTGTAAATTTTGGCTCCTAAAGGAACTGGCAGCCTTAATCGATACCCTGAGAGTGATGAGGTGGAATGTATAGGTCAGTTTTGGACACAGTAATGCTTCATAACAAACCACTCCAAAATACAACAAAAAGTACCTATTTCTAGCTCATGAATATATGAATCAACTTGCCTGGGCTCAGCTGGGCTTGACTCAAGGCCATGGGTTCAATTTAGATCTGCTCCAAGCATCTCATTTTTTTAGGACAGGTGGACTAAACCTTGAGGCATGTTCTTCTGGTGGTAATGACAGAGGGCAAGAGCACAAGCCTAATCATGCTAGTACATCAGGTCATATCCCCCTGCCCAAAGCAGACATACTGCCAAACCCAAGTCATGGGCAGGGAAGTACATTCTGCCCCTAGTGGGAGGAGCTGTGAAAACATATGGCAACAGGCATAGTTACAGAAAAGGCTGAAGTCTACCACAGGCAGCTTTTCTTAGAATGTGTCAAATTATAATAAAATAAAATATAAAATTTCTTACCATGAAGTTATAGCATATGTGCACACTTTTCTTTTCCTAAATACCTAGATAAACTTATCTGTTGGAGTGTAGTGGTGATTTTCATCTATTCCCTCATTTAAATATTTTTGGAGCCTCAGAAACCCCTTTTAAAGCAATTTTATGTAGAAACTCAATTTAGGAAATGGATAATGGTGGAGCTGCTCCAGTGGAAGGGCAGAGAGAAGGGGAAGTTAGGGATATGGGTGCCAGGTCAAATATGGGTGCCCAGCTAAATTTGAATTTCAGATAAATAATGAAAAATTTTTTAGTATAAGTATGTCCAACAGTGTCCTTTTCTTTTTATTTCCTTTTTATTCTTTTCTTTTTCCTTCCTCCTCTGCTTCCTTCCTTCCTTCCTAACCTCCTTGCTTTCTTTTTGCTAAATCTGGCAACGCTGGTTGAGAGCAACATGCAATTTCTCCCCCTCCGCCTCCTCCTTTACTACCTCTCTACTAAAATCCTCCTTGATGCCCCAGGCCTGCTTGAACAAGGCCATCCTTCTCTCCTGCTCTGTGCTGTAGGATCAGCAGGTTTCTAGACCCAAATCTGTGTTCCCAGGGCTCCTCAATGGGAAACACGGTTCAAGAGTGCCTCCATCCCACAGTGCCTCCTAGTCTTTTCCTGGGTTCTTTAGGAAAAAGTCATCGAGGAGTAAAACTAAAACTGGGCTGAAGAATGAGCATAGAAAAACAAACCAGAGACAGATTGGAACTCTCTCAGTAGTCACCGATGCTAGAATGTGGATCAAGTGCTGAAAAAATAAGCTACATAAATTTTCTGGAAAAAGAGTTCCAGTGCTTAAAAAAATTAAAGGAAGGAATGATTGACAATCCCAGGCCATTATAGTTTCTGACCAGTGTAGTGACTGATTCCTCATTGAGCACCTGAAACATTCATTTTTACTCAAGGCAGAGTTACGACTGTCTCCCTCACCTCCGTCTGCCAACACCCAGTCCTCCCCACTGGAGCAATTCCACCATAACGCATCTCATATACTGATCTTCCTCAACCTATGATGCGGTTAAAACCTGATTAACCCATCCTAAGTTAAAAAATATCATGTCAAAAATACATTTAATACACATAACCTACTGAACATCATGGCTTAGCCTAGCTATTCCTTAAATGTGCTCAGAACACTTACATTAGCCTCCAGTTCATCAAAATCATCTAACACAGAGCCTATTTTACAGTAAAGTGTTGATTATCTCATATAATTTATTGAATACTGTAGTGAAAGTGAAAAATAGAATGGTTGTATGGGTACAGAATGGTTTTAAGTGTATCAGTTGTTTATCCCTGTGATCACATGTCTGACTGGGAGAGAGGATTACAGGACATAGCTCCTACCCAGGAAAAGATAAAAATTCAAGATTTGAAGTACAATTTCTACTGAATGTGTATCACTTTTGCACCAATGTAAAGTCAAAAATGGTAAGTCAAACCATCATAAGCCTGGGACCATCTGTGTTGAGGTTCTGAATAAACCATTTGAGAGGATCATGGGTTCTTGGTGGACAAAGTAAGCACTCTTCTTGCTTTTCAGAAGCCTGGCCTCTTGACCCTCTGACCATGATGTTTTTGCAGAACAATGAGCACCTTATGTTTAAACAAAGTCAGCACTGATAAAACTGATGTGATTGATTTTCTTCCTTAGTTAGGGATTTTAATTGTGGAGAGTCAGGGGAAAACTTCAGGCCACAGTGAAATGAAACTTGCTTTAGATCTGTGTCTCTGAAGATCATAAACAGATGGGCACAGAAGAGTCTAAAGACTGTTGTATTAAATATTGCTCCTTTAACAGTATGCCAGGCTTCCTGAAGATTTTAATGAGTAAGAAATGTCTAATCTACTTGCTGACATCAGCAGTGAGCTCAGAAGTTCTGAAAAAAGCTACCTAGGAGCAATTTAACAACAGCCATTACTTTTGTTGGTGTAAATTTCCATATTCAAAAGAAGTCTGGAGGGTAGAAGTCTCTGGAAAACTTGATGAAGGCTTTGCTGCAGTTAGTTCTGGTGTGTGTGTGGTGGGGGACAAGAAGAGATGGGGGAGCTTTGGATTTCCTCCCTCATTTTCATTCTTTTCAGGGGCAGGCTGAAGCCACAGGCACCAGCATGCTCTTTGGTCCCCATCTATCCATCCAGAAGATAAATAATGCACTGGTTTTATTCATTTACTTTAAAAAGTAACTGCAAAAAAAAGAAGCAAAAATCATTTTCATGTCTCAGAAGTGACAGAAAACTCTATATGCTTTGGAGATAAAACCTTGCACAATAAATGGAAACATTTGAGCAGAGTAAGGAGACTGTAATGAGAAACCAGAATATTAAACACAATAAGATGCAATCTACAGTGATTGTAGGTTAAAGTGGTCATTGTCACTTTAAATGTGCATTGAAAGAAACCCAAGATGTTTGTTCTCCTCAGAGTCATGCCCTTTAAGACCAGAAGATTTTATTTTGTTTTATTTCTTTATTTTAGGAGCAGCAGCAATCTGGTGCTGTCATTAAGACTGGCAGAACTGGGTTCTCCTTCTGTTTTGTAGAGGACCATAAAACATCCAGAGCCATCGGCATGCAATTCATGTAACCCTGTTAGATGGCCCTGATACCATTTTCTAGGAGAAAAGAAGTTATGACCATGCCTGCCAAGGGACTTAACGTGAAGGAGATTCAGGAGCTCCTATTGCATATGCATTTAAGAGTCATAGTCACAACATAAAGGTTGTAAACCTTTCATTCTCTTGCAAAGTACACAACATATTTGATGCTTCTAGTTATCATAAGAACAGCAAGACAGTAAGATAAATCAGTGCCATCAGCAAGATGAAAAACTCTCATAAATGTATGAAAAAGCCATGTGGAAGGAATGAGAGACCAGTTGGGCTTTTAACTTATTGTTTATAATAGCACAGCTCCTAGTATATTAAGGATGCTGTCCTGAATCTTTTTGTGTTTTGTCTAACATTTATTTTTTTCCAGTTCTACTGAGATATAATTGACATTCATCACTGCATAAATTTAAAGCATAAGCATAATGGTTTGACTTACATGTTTTGTAAGATGATGACCACAGTAAGTTTGGTTAGCATCCACCATCACACATAGATACATCAAAAAGAGAAAGCAAAAAAGAAAATAAATCGTCCTTGTGATGAGAACTATCAGGATCTACTCTCTAAAGTTCATACATATCATACAGTAGTGTTAATTATAGTCATCATATTGCACATTACATTCCTGGTACTAATTTATCTTCTAACTAGAAATTTGTACCTCTTGACCACCTTTCTCCAATCCTTCCACCCCCAACACTGCCTTTGGTAACCACAAATCTGATCTCTTTTTCTATATTTTTTGTTTATTTGCTTTTTGTTTTTAAGATTCCACATATAAGTGAGCTCATACAGTATTTGTCTTTCTCTAACTTATTTTACTTAGCATCGTGCCTTCGAGGTCCATTGATGTTGTCACAAATAGCAGGATTTCCTAGTTTTCTATGGCTGAATAATATTCCATTGTATATATACACCACAGCTTCTTTATCCATTCATCCACTGATGGACTCTTAGGTTGTATCCATGTCCTGGCTATTGTAAATAATGTTGCCATGAACACAGGGCTGCAGATATCTCTTTTAGTTAATGTTTTTATTTCCTTTGGATATATTCCCAGAAGTGGAATTGCTGGATCATATTGTAGTTCTATTTTGAATGTTTGAAGGGTCCTCCATATTGTTTTCACATTGTTTGTACCAGTGTACAATCCCACCAACAGTTCACAAGTGTTCCTTTTTCTCCACATCCTCACCAGCATTTGTTATCTCTTATCTTTTTAACGATGGTGATCCTAACAGTTATGAGATGATATCTCACTGTGGTTTTGATTTACATTTCCCTAACAACTAGTGATGTTGAACATCTTTTCATGTACTTACTGGCTTTTTGTGCATCTTCTTTGGAAAAATGTCTATTCAATTCTTTTGCTCATTTTAACTGGATTATTTGGGGGTTTGCTGTTGAGTTGTAGGAGTTCTTTATATACTTTTGATATTAACCCTTATTAGATATATAGTTTGCAAATATTTTTTCCCATTGAGTAGGTTGACTTCATTCACTCATTGCTCTGTTGTGCAGAAGCTTTTCAGCTTGATGTAGTCCCACTTGCTTATTTTTGCTTTTGTTGTCTTGTGCTTTAGGTATCATACCCCCCCCAAAAAAAAAAGAAAGAAAGAAATCATTGCCAAGACCCATGTCAAGGATTGTGAAGGTTTTAAAAGCAGAATAGATATGCTTTCACACTTGATCACTCATTGAAGATGCTAATGATGAGGTCAAAGTGAGGAAAACAACTCATCTATATTGCTCACTTTCTGGGCATACATTATTTAATATAAATTTACCCATAAGTACTTTTACACCACACCACCTTTTTCTAGAATATGTTTTGCTCCAAGGCCTCCAGCTATTAAATGGACAGGCTTGGACTTCAACCCAGTTTGTCTGAGTATAAATTCCACTACATGGTCACAAAGATAAGAATGGCCTTAATCTCCATTTACATGACCAGTTTGTCAAAGACTCCATAAAACATGGTAAGAAGACTTACCTAGGTACAATTTCTTTTTAAAATCTTCAGTGCATGGCAGAATTATGTGTTAATTGTGACCACATGTGTATTTTTTTCACATGTATATTTTTCAAGTTACACTTTACTCATTCTCTTTTGACTCTGAAGAAAAGAAATAGTTCTTCCAAAATTAATAATTTATAGAGTTTTACTAAATATGAAATATTCTGAAATCCACTGGGAAAAGCTCCATGCTAGGTATCGGGAGAACCAGGTTCTGAGCCTTGACTTGCAATTATCCAACAGGCAGCTTTAACAAACAGTTCCTCTTCTATAATTCCCTCATCTGTAAAATGAGGACAATAAGTGGAATCCAGTGGAACCCCAGGTCAGTGTGTCCAGGTGCAGATGAGGAGGCAAGGTGAGGGGCAGGGGCAGTGTACATAGTGGGTGGGAGTCCCATGAGCTTGCTGGATGCAGCCTGTTTTGGGAAGGCCCTTTGAAAGCTCATGGGCCTTCCCTACTGACTTAAGTAAGACTTTCCTCTGAGCAAGCTTTGAGGGAACACTGCCAATTGCAGTTATGGAAAATGTAATTAGAAGCAGCATTCTGTTCCTCCTGGCTCCTTGTGGGAAGTTACCCCTCTGTAACATATCTTCCTAATGATTATTCTTCCTAATATTTATTCTCTGAAAGTCCAGTTGATCAAGGTTGCCCTGAATTCTCATGGTAACCTGATTTTTTCTGTACTAATTGTTGGGGAAGGGAAGAGGTGCCCAAATCCTACTAGATATGGCCTGGCTTATTACTAAATATGTTTCTCCCCCCACAGAAAAAGGTTCTCAAGTTAAAAGATTGTTCTGTGTGTTTGTGCATATTTTCTTGTGTGTGTGTGTGAGAGAGAGAGAGGCTGAGAACAAGAGTGAGAGGAAAAGACTGAGAATGAACGAGCCTTGAGAGAGTCCATTCTATGGCCTGGGTTCAAACAAAAGATCACCAGAAATAACTGGAAACAATTGGGAGTAAAGCAGAACATCCTGGTTCTCCAAGGATGGTTCTATACTTACAGATTTGTCTCTGAATACAGAAGTAGTGAGATAAGAAGCATGATTTAACATATGACTGAATGAGACTCTCTAAAACAGCATTGTCCAATAGTATGCTCTGTGGTGATGGAAATGTCCACTACAGTAACCCTCAGCCACATATGGTTACTGAGTTCTTGAAATGTGGCTTATGACTGAGGAAGTAAATTTTTCAAATTTAACTCATATTAACTTAAATTTAAATATAAAGGGCCACAAAGATCTTGTGACAACTATATTGAACAGCACAAATTCAAAGGGACAAATTTAGGACAAAAATGCCCTCCTATATGATCCCTTCCTACAGTTACTTTGCCAGATGACCTCTGCACAGTCAGTGTCCATCTGCCCTCAACTTTCTCCAGTGTATTCTGAGAGGAATTCTAGTCTGAAATTCATTCTATTTTAGGAACTTAAGTAAGAGTAGAAGGCTGGGAAGAGAAACTTGAAAAATTACCATTGCATCTTAGACTTTTAATTCCTTTTTCTCTCCCCTACTATTAAAAAACACATTAAAAACCTACCACAGAGTAAATTGTGAGCATTTTGGTCTGAAATTATCTGCTCCAAATTGTTGTGGCCATGGAACATATTTTGTTTTATACTCAGCACCTAAAGAGATTTTCCTAAAACATAAACCTGATCTAGTTAAAACCCTTTGCAGGTTTTCCCAAGGCTCTCAGGAAAAAGCTCTTCCCTCTCAGCATTCTATGTTCTACTTACACCCAACTGTCTGCCTTCTCACACAGGGCTACCTTTCAGGACTTTGACTATTCCATATGTTGCCACCTCAGCCAGCAAGACTTTTTCCTGTTCCTCCAATCATTCTCCTCTTTGATGATTCAACTCCTTTCATCCCTAGCCATGTAAAAGTCACACCTGTTGTCACCTTCCTGGAGCCCCTGGGAGATAGTGGAGCACAGTGGTTCAGAGCACAGATTCTGCAGTCCAGACTGCCATTAAGCATATTACTGGCATTTGCCTTCAGGCTACTACTTTTCCTTTGTGCTCCAGTGGTACCCCCAGCTGTGACCTTATAATAACACCTCCAAAACTGTGTTATAATAATCTGTTTTCTTGTCTGTATCCTGCACTAATCTAGAGGGTATTAAACTGCAGGTCATAAGATCAACTTAGTGGGTTGTTACTGGTATTGAAAAATGAGTAGAATAGAATAGAAAATAATAGTATTCATTTTATGGCTCGTTAGTATTGTCTTGTGAAATTGTGATTATTTTCATACACATATCTAACTACATATGTGTATGTGTATTGAGTAATGATATAAAATTGTATCTTTTTGTTAATTGGGGTTAATAAAGGTTTTAAAAAACATTGCACTAGACTAAAATTTCTATGACATATGGTCAGAGCCTGATTCATGGTTGTATCTGTAGTACCTAACATGAGGTTTGAACTACTGACCACAATACATTCTTATTGAAGTAGTTGAGGGCACCAGAGGCCAGAGCAAGGGGTGGGCTGCCAGCAAGCATCAGAACCAGGAGCTTTGTTTACTAGTCCAGCCCAGGTAAGCACTAATATAAGACCAGGTGTGGAAACCATGTTAGTGGCATTCATGATGTGGGTCAGTGGATACAGATGGACTGAACAGTGTTCAAAGTGAGCCCTGAGGGTGAAGTCAAGGTAATTCAGGCCAGGTTGGTGATAGAGATTCACATCTGGCAGAGACCTTGAAGAAAGTAAAAACCTATGATTTGAGTTTTGAAACTCAGGGTCTGCCTTGTCATTTCTAACCATACCTTGTCCAAGAGATCACACAGCTCTCCCTCCTTTCTCTCCCATCCTTCTGCTCTTTTCTGTACTCTTAGTGTCACTCTCTTTCTAAGCCAATCCTGAGTTAGGCCCAGTGGCTTGCAGGAGTCCTGAGTTATTTCCCGAACTCCATTCTTTGTCAATAACACATAAGACTCATTTTCCAAAGCCCACTGTTGTTCTTTTCCCAGGTTAGTCTCTTCAAGTCCTGTCTTCATGTGCTGGCCCCAAGACAATTCCTTACTGCCTTCTTGTCTTTTATTGGCCAAGAGAGACTTTTCACTAGAACCTCGAAATATGGCAGTGAGGAGGCAAAGAAGGAGAAGGTTCAGCCTGGGAGTATGGCAATATCATTTCCTAAGGTGATTGAGTGCAGCCACAGAAATGCACTAATGGCCATGGCTGCTGATTCCAGGAGAGGGGCTTTCTGCAGCAAATATACACTCTTGACCTTTTCTTTCTTCTGGAAACATTTATTCAGGAAAGAACTCCAGGAGTTTTCCCTTATGTCCATCCCAGTACTGGTTGAGTACACTGGCAGGTGGGCTCTTCCTGGGACACTGGCTAAGCTGGCTTTTGCTGTGGGGCCTGCAGACAAACTCCAGTTTCTCTGGTTGTTAATACAGAAAAAAAAAAGTGGAAACAAAGATCAGGGCTAAGTTTCTAAAATCTTCTCAAGACATCACAAGTGCCCTCCTAGCTCCTACTATGCATAGGATTTGTGCTACGTATGATCCCAAATAACAGGTAATCCTCACATCATGGTCATTGAAACCTAGAGTAAGCTAGTTTGCTGCTCTTTTGGGTGTGGGTTTGTGGCTACCTTATGCATCCACAATGAAAGAGATGGGAACTGCTGTTTCCTGAGCACTTGCTCTGTGCCAGGTATTATACTTGGCAAGCAATATAACTTGGTTCTCTTTTTCTCTTTTTCTTTCTCCATGCTATCTACCTTTCCAGTCCCTTTCTCTCTCCTAGACTGGGATGAACAACAGTGTCCACTAGACAGATGCAAAGCTGTAATATAAAGCACAAATGCTCAATCTCAGAAGAATGAAAGTGAAATGTTTCTTTTCTAACTACTGATGGTGATGAATTTCAAACTAAAAGTGTAGAACACACTTATTTTTTTTTCCTGGATGAAATCTTACCTGTAATAGTAAAACAATTAAAAAGAAAAAACAATTAACAGAGATGATATTTTGGTTGAAGGGATTTGTGAGTGGATCCTAAATCCCCAACCCTCAAGGCCTCCAGTCATGTCCCCTTGGCTCTTGAAGGCTTTAGGGATATTCAGTGTAGCACAAAAGCAAGCAATAGCATCTACCTCTACCAGGGAGATTCTCTCTGTACAGAATGTTTTTCACTTTTTACATGCATCATTCCTTTGCTATTCATGACATCATGAGATTTATTATTATTATTAGTTGCAGTATTAATAGTATTATTATCATCCCTGTTCTGCAGAAGAGTTTCCTCTTCTGAGACTTAAAATGTTTAAACATCTTCCTCAGGTGATAGAACCTGCATTTAACTTTGGATAGCCTGACTCTGAAGCCAACATTCTTAACCTTTATTCATTGATTCATTCATTGAACAAATATTTATTGAGCATCTTCTCTAGGTCAGGCATACTCTAAGTAAAGAAAACAAGCAAAAATCTCCACCTGGTGGAGTTGACAGTTTAATTGAGGGGAGTGGGTAAGAAGAATATAGAAAGTAAATAAAATAAGTATATAAGAAATAGTATGTTAAACAGTGATAAGTGCTCTGAAGGACAATAAAATGGAAATCATAAAGAATATTGGGGGAGGTGCTTAAAATTTTATATAGGGTCAGCAGATTTCTTCACCAAGCAAGTGATAACTATGATATTTTAGCTAAATTTGAAAAACCCAACCCTGAGTAGAACAAAGACAGATACTGTTAAATCAGAAGTTATTAAATTATATTATTTAAATGAGATAAATGGTAAAATGAATAAGAACTTGAAAACAAGTCGTTTAATGGGTAAACCTTAAAAGCAGTAGGAGTTCTCCATTCATGTGACTTATGATACATTTAAAAATGGACTCCCTATCTTGGCATCTTTGTCTAGAGAATGGAAATTCTTTACTACAGATGAAAAATTGCTCATGGACATGTGTCCAGGGTGTTCTGCAGAAGCTTTGGGCATGCAGAATTCCATTTGTTAGTAGCAACCAGTCAGGGTGTGCTCATTTTGACAGTGACTGCTGGCTTTGATTAGGAAGGATTTCCTTGCTCGTTTTAGCTGAACATTGACGCTTTCTGTTCCTTCACAGTTTTCTTGGCAGCTGTTCTATTGCAAATCCAGGCAAGATATGATAAATTTAACACTGATTAAAAACTAAATCCTTGAGCTGTAAGATGGGTTAAGGTACAATTGGTTGGCACAACTGTTTCCTTCCCACTTAGGGAAATGGCTTACTAGGAAAGCCTGAAGCAAAACATACAACTGGATCTCAATTATAATTGAGATCTTAATTATACCCATGAACTTAGGCATTTATTTGCTCTCTAAAGAAAGTCTGGCTTCTTTGTGCCACCACCTTATGTTGCTTGTAAGTGACATGTAGGGAAACTTACAATAACAGATCACAAAGTCATCAGCAAAAAGAGAAGCAAGACCTAAATTTGTGCCTGGCTGTCAGGCTGACTATGAGGTTACAGTTTTGTAAGCAAAAGGGGTAACAGTAATCAATTAGAAAACTTCCTGGAAGTGATGATTGAATTATTAGTCACAGCAGGCCTTCCATGTGGGCAAAATAGAGCCTCCCACGCAGCCAAGTTCAGCAGGCAATTACGGAACAACTCCCATGTGCCAGGCCCTACACAGGGTGCTGAGTTTACAGTGATGAATGGTGAGTGCAGGGTAATTATAGGGTGACTTGAGCATGTGCTTCAAAATGTCAACTTCATTGGATGGACACAGATGTTGCAATATCTGTCACTGGTGCAATTTTTTGAACTAGAACATTTTCTCCTGAAGTCCTTATCAAATGTAAATGTATACTCTGGAAAAGAGCAAGGTATTAACAGGTATTAACCTATGTTAGCAAAGCTTAGCCTTCTGACAGAGTGAGAGAGCATTTGTTTATTCACGAGTGATTCCTTTGTCTGGATATCTATTGAATGCCTACTATGTGCGAGGAATTGTTTGAACAAAACAGACAAAAATTTTTTTTGGTGAGAAGAAAAAGAAACAAATGACCAAATATTTAGATGTGTCAGATAATGAAAAATAAGGCAGGGTAGAGGGATAGTGAGGGATAGAGTCAGGCATGACCTCTTTTACACAGGGCTATCAGGAAAGAGCTTTTTAATAAGCTGGCATAGGAACAAAGACTGAAAGTCAGTGAGGGAGAGAAACAGGCAGCAATTTGGGCAGAAGGACCAGGGAGAGTCAAGGCCCTGAGAATATGGCAAGGAGTTCAGTGTGGTTGGAGTGGAAAGGTCCAGGGAAGAGTAGTAGCAGAGATTTGACAGGTGAGAGAGAGAAGATCATGAAGGAAATGTACCAGCAGATTTAGATGGGAGAGTGGACCCTGATGCAAGTAGCCTATGGGCACTAGATAGAAGAGGGGAGAGACTTAACGGGAGGCTGAATTAAAAAGAAAAGCAGAAATGGAAAAGAGAAATCAAAGTGTCCAAAGAAAATTTCTCCTCTCATATTTTTCTATCCAGGTCTGGTCCCTGGCTACACATCATTATCTCCCGTAATGATACACACTATATCTTGTCCATGAGCTGAGTCACAGCTGGGCCCAAATCAGTCTGCTTTTGCTGCTGTCTCCCTCTGCGTCCCTTCTCCTGGACCAGCTCCTTGCAAAACCAACCAAACCAGTCTGAGAGTCAGAGACATGGTTTCTAGTCCAAGGTCTGACATTAGCAACCATTTAACTTTGGGTATTTCCTTAGTTTACACGTGAGGGACCTCAGGGTCAGAGAGATGAACGTCAGATATAACTTCCTAGAATGCATAAGCACTTGGTCTGGATACAATTTCACTTTTATTCATACATTTAGTTTTGCCCTAATTTTCATCATGCATTGATGTCTCTGAACTCTCCTTTTAACACCCCACAGGTCCTAATGTTTAGTAAACACCCAGTAGAGACTTCAACAGAAACTTAAGGAATCCTAGTTTATAGACAAGGTACCTGGGTTACATGGAAACCTATGTCCCCAGATTTAGTGATATTCCTATTCTAGCTCCCTACAAATCACCTGGGAGCTTGGTTAAATGCAATTTTCCAGAGAATATTCACAGGTTTTAATTTTTTTATTTTTTATTAGAGTATAATTGCTTTATAATGGTGTGTTAGTTTCTGCTGTCCAATGAAGTGAATCAGCTTATATATATATATATATATATATATATATAGACATATATAGACACATATGTCCCTTCCCCTCCCTCTTGGGCCTCCCTCCCACCCCACCTCAATCCCATTCATCTAGGTCATCACAGAGCATCGAGTTGAGCTCCCTGTGCTGTAGAGCAGGTTCCCACTAGCTATCTATCTTACCCATGGTAGTGTACATATGTCAATCCTAATCTCCCAGTTCATCCCACCTTCCCCTTCCCCACCAGTGTCCACATGTCTGTTCTCTACATCTGCGTCTCTATTCCTGCCCTGCAAATAGGTTAATCTGTACCATTTTTCTAGATTCCACATATATGCATTAAGATACGATATTTGTTTTTCTCTTTCTGACTCACTTCACTCTGTATGACAGACTCTAAGTCCATCCATTTTTCTACAAATGACCCAATTTCATTCCTTTTTATGGCTGAGTAATATTCCATTGCATACATGTACCACATCTTCTTTATCCATTCATCTGTCTTTGGACATTTATGTTGCTTCCATGTCCTGGCTATTGTAAATAGTGCTGTGATGAAAATTGGGGTACATGTGTCTTTTTGAATTATGGTTTTCTCAGGGTATATGCCCAGTAGTGGGATTTCTGGGTCATATGGTAGTTCTATTTTTAGTTTTTTAAGGAAACTCCATACTGTCCTCCACAGTGGCTGTATCAGTTTACATTCCCACCAACAGTGCAAGAGGGTTCCCTTTTCTCCACACCCTCTCCAGCATTTATTGTTTGTAGTTTTTTGATGATGTCCATTCTGATCAGTGTGGGGTGATATCTCTTTGTAGTTTTGATTTGAATTTCTCTAACAGTTACTGATGTTGAGCACCGTTTCATGTGCCTCTTGGACATCTGTATGTCTTCTTTGGAGAAATATCTATTTAGGTCTTCTGCCCATTTTTTGATTGGGTTGTTTGGTTTTTTTGGTATTGAACTGCATGGGCTGTTTGTATATTTTGGAGATTAATCTTGCATCAGTTGCTTTGTTTGCAAATATTGTCTCCCATTTTGAGGGTTGTCTTTTCATCTTGTTTATGGTTTCCTTTGCTGTGCAGAAGATTTTAAGTTTAATTAGGTCACATTTTTTTATTTTTGTTTTTATTTTCATTACTTTAGGAGGTGGGTCAAAAGAGATCTTGCTGTGATTTATGTCAAAGAATGTTTTTTCCTATGTCTTCCTCTAAGAATTTTATAGTGTCTTTAATCCATTTTGAGTTTATTACATTTAGGTCTTTAATCCATTTTGAGTTTATTTTTGTGTATGGTGTTAGGGAGTGTTCTAATTTCATTCTATTACATGTAGTTAGTTGTCCAGTTTTCCCAGCACCACTTATTGAAGAGACTGTCTTATCTCCATTGTATATTCTTACCTCCTTTGTCATAGGTTAGGTGGCCATAGGTGCATGAGTTTATCTCTGGGCTTTCTATCCTGTTCCATTGATCTATATTTCTGTTTTTGTGCCAGTACCATACTGTCTTGATTACTGTAGCTTTGTACTATTGTCTGAAGTTGGGGACCCTGATTCTTCCAGCTCCGTTTTTCTTGTCTTGTGTTTCCTGCCTAGAGAAGTTCCTTCAGTATTTGTTGTAAAGCTGGTTTGGTGGTACTGAATCCTCTTAACTTATTATTGTCTGTAAAGCTTTTGATTTCTCTGTTGAATCTGAGTGAGATCCTTGCTGGGTAGAGTAACCTTGGTTGTAGGTTTTTCTCTTTCATCACTTTAACTATGTCCTGTCACTCCCTTCTGGCCTGCAGAGTTTCTGCTGAAAAATTAGCTGATAACCTTATGGGGATTCCCTTGTATGTTATTTGTTGCTTTTCCCTTGTTGCTTTTAATATTTTTTCTTTGAATTTAATTTTTGTTAGTTTGATTAATATCTGTCTTGGAGTGGTTCTCCTTGGGTTTACCCTGTATGGGACTCTCTGTTCTTCCTGGACTTAGGTGACTATTTCCTTTCCCATTTTAGGGAAGTTTTTGACTATAATTTTTCAAATAATTTCTCAGACCTTTCTCTTTCTCTTTCTCTTCTAGTACCCCAATAATTCGAATGCTGTTGTGTTTAATGTTGTCCCAGAGGTCTCTGAGGCTGTCCTCATTTCTTCTCATTCTTTTATTTTTATTCTGCTCCTTGACAGTTATTGCCACCATTCGATTTCCAGCTCACTTATTCGTTCTTCTTCTTCAGTTATTCTGCTATTGATGCCTTCTAGTGTATTTTTCATTTCAGTTATTGTGATGTTCATCACTGTTTGTTCTTTAATTCTTTGAGGTCCTTGTTAAATATTTCTTGCATTTTCTCAATCTGTGTCTCCATTCTATTTCTGAGATTTTGGATCATCTTTACTATCATTACTCTGAATTATTTTCCAGATAGGTTGTCTCTTTCCTCTTCATTTATTTGGTCTTGTAGGTTTTTACCTTGCTGCTTCGTTTGTAACATATTTTTTGCTGTCTCATTTTTTTGATGGGTGGAGCTCTGTTCTTGTCCTTCTGGTTGTTTTGCCTGAGGCGTCCAGCACTGGAGTTTGCAGGCAGTTGGGTGAAACCAGTTCTTGGTGACAAAATGAGGACCTCCAGGAGAGCTCACACTGATTAATACTCCCTTAGGTCTGAGGTTCTCTGTTGGTCCAGCAGTTTGGACTTGGCACTCCCACCACAGGAGCTCAGGTCCAACCCCCTGTCTGGGAACCAATACCCCACAAGCCACATGGTATAGCTAAAAAAAAAAAAAAAAAAGCAACAAAGAGGAGCAGAACAATAACAAAGAATAAAAAATAAAATAAAATTAGAAAAATAAAAATATATTTAAAAAAATAAAAATAACAATGAAACAAGAACAACAAAGCAAAACTGAACCACAACAGCAAACAAACAAACAAACAAAAGGCTGGAAAAGGTCTTGGCAGCAGGGGTGGGGAGGATGGTGCTCAGGCCCAGGAACCTTGTGACTGGAAGAGGCCCAGGGGAGTGGCTTAGGCTTAGGACCCACATAGCCAGAGGGGCCCCAGAGGGCAGAGATTCAGGCCCAGGTCCCCAGCAGTTTTACCAGGGCCTGAGCATGTGGGGGAGATGCTGACCTTGCTCCCCTCTGATCCTTGGATCCCCCAAAGCTCTCACCCCATCCCTGCTGATTCCCTCACCATGAGTGGCCCCTTCCAAGCATGGAAACCCCTCCCTTCTCCCAGCCTCCCCTCAGGGGTGCTGGTCTCATCCTGCCTCCACTTTTCCTCCCCCCCTTTTACCCCTGACATCCTACCTGGTCACGTGGGGATTCCTTCTGTCCCCTTAGGTGTCTGAGATCCCCCACCAGTGCCTGGTATGTGCCCTAGTTGTGAGGAGACATGAATTCTGCATCCTCCTACTCCACCATCTTGATTCCACCCCCCATGAACAGGTTTTAGATTTAATAAGTTTGGAGTGAGGCACAGTGTGCTATCATTCTAATAAGAATCCCAGGGGATTCTGAATCAGGTGGTAATGTGCCATTCTTTGAGAAACACTGGGATGTGTATTAGCAATAATTGTAATGTCAGGAGTGGTGCAGGTGTTGATAATGATGGAGATTAGTGGAAGTAGAAATATAACAGTAGTTCTGATGGTGATGATAGTAGTGATGGTGAAAGTGATGGCATTGGTGAAGGTGGTGGAGATGATGGAATTGGTTCCAGTTAGTAGAAGTATCAATATTAATGGTAGTGCTGGTGATGGTGATTGTGGCAGCAGAGGTGGTAATGATTAACCTAAGGTGCAGTGCTACTGCTGCTGTTGCTTTGTTTCCCTGGAGACTCATTAGACCTGATGGTGTGGAGTTCACTATATCCACTGCAGTTCAACTTCTGTTTCTCTAAGTACATGAGCCTCCAATGGCTACACCTCTTCTTGAAATATATCTCTCTAAATCTGATATATAAATTGAACTCCAGGGTTTTTCTTCCAAATGACTATGGACATAATGTCTTACATCCAACTAAATAACTCACGTGTATCATGTGTTAGGCATTATACTGGATTTCTTCATTAAATATTTAACACATGACTATGAAACAGATGCTATCACTACACCTTATTTGAAGATGAGAACGTTGAGGGTTAGAGAATTCATTAACAGCTAGTAAGTTAGACTTAAACTGGAGACCCTTTGGTAGATTCTGGAGTTTGTGAGGCATTAAGCTACTCAGTCAGCTTCTATGTTCCCAGGACATGATGGAAACTTACAAAAATGTTTGAATGAATGAATAAAGCAATATGACAGTTTCAGTGAACCAGGTAAAATCGATTACTTAATTTGAATTAAACTCCTTTCAGTCTACCAAAAAGTGAAGTAACACTAAAATCTTTAAGTTATGGCAAGTATTAGTTTCCAGCATCTAGCCCAGTACCTGGCATACATTTAACATCCTCATCAAACAATGAATTTATTTATTTATTTATTTATTTATTTACATCTTTATTGGAGTATAATTCCTTTACAATGGTGTGTTAGTTTCTGCTTTATAACAAAGTGAATCAGTTATACATATACATATGTTCCCATATCTCTTCCCTCTTGCATCTCCCTCCCTCCCACCCTCCCTATCCTACCCCTCTAGATGGTCACAAAGCACCGAGCTGATCTCCCTGTGCTATGCAGCTTCTTCCCACTAGCTATCTATTTTACGTTTAGTAGTGTATATATGTCCATGCCACTCTCTCGCTTTTTCACAGCTTACACTTCCATCTCCCCAACAATGAATTTATTAAACAACAATGTTTAATGTTTAATGATGAAGCTTATTAAACAATGAATGAAACATTTTTCTTAAAGAATTTGGTGAATAACTAATGGTTAAAATATTCACATATAATTATTCAAAGAGTATTTGACTTTGTATATATTGCTTTAAATTGTAGTATTCTTTGATAAAGCAGTTTTATAAGCTTCAGTGAAAGAACTTCCTCTGTAAGACATATCAGGATACACATGAGAAAGGACGAAGTTGTCCTTTGAACATGATCTTTCATCAGGACTAGTGGAATGGAGAGCAGAAGCCAGAAGAACCACGATCCTGCAGCTTTCAAAACAAAAACCAAAATCACAGAAAGATAGACAAAATGAAAAGGCAAAAGACTGTCTCAGATGAAGAAACAAGATAAAACCCCAGAAAAAACAACAAAATGAAGTGGAGATAGGCAATTTTCCAGAAAAAGAATTCAGAATAATGATAGTGAAGATGATCCAGGACCTCAGAAAAAGAATGGAGGCAAGGATTGAGAAGATGCAAGAAACATTTAACAAAGACCTAGAAAAATTAAAGAACAAACAAACAGAGATGAACAATACAATAACTGAAATGAAAAATACGCTGGAAGGAATCAATAGCAGAATAACTGAGGCAGGAGAATGGATAAGTTACCTGGAAGACAGAATGGTGGAAATCACTGCAACAGAACAGAATAAAGAAAAAAGAATGAAAAGAAATGAAGACAGCCTAAGATACCTCTGGGACAAAATTAAACACACCAACATTCACATTATAGGGGTCCCAAAAGGAAAACAGAGAGAGAAAAGACCCGAGAAAATATTTGAAGAGTTATACTCAAAAACTTCCCTAACATGGAAAAGGAAATAGCCACCCAAGTCCAGGAAGCACAGAGTGCCAGGCAGGATAAACCCATGGAGAAACATGCCGAGACACATAGTAATCAAATTGAAGAAAATTAAAGACAAAGAAAAATTGTTAAAAACAACAAGGGAATAAAGACAAATAACATACAAGGGAACTCACATAAGGTTAACAGCTGATTTCTCAGCAGAAAATCTGCAAGCCAGAAGGGAGTGGCACGACAAATTTAAAGTGATGAAAGGGAAGAACCTACAACCCAGGATACTCTACCTGGCTAGGATCTCATTCAGATTTGATGGAGAAATCAAAAGTTTTATGAACAAGCAAAAGCTATAAAAATTCAGCACCACCAAGCCCTCTTTACAACAAATGCTATAGAAACCTCTGTAAGTGGGAAACACAAGAGAAGGAAATGACCTACAAAATCAAACCCAAACAATGAAGAAAATGGTAATAGGGACATGCATATTGATAGTTACCTTAAATGTGACTGGATTAAATGCTCCAACCAAAAGACACAGACTGGCTGAATGGATACAAAAACAAGACCCGTATATATGCTCTCTACAAGAGACCCACTTCAGACCTAGGAACATGTACAGGCTGAAAATGAGGGGATGAAAAATGCTATTCCATGCAAATGGAAATCAAAAGAAACCTGGAGTAGCAATACTTCTAGATAAAATAAACTTCAAGATAGACTTCAAAATAAAGACTGTTACACAAGAAAAGGAAGGACACTACATAGTGATCAAAGGATGAATCCAAGAAGAAGATATAACAAATAAATATGTATATGCCCCCAAGATAAGAACACCACAATACATAAGGCAAATGCTAACAGCTATAAAAGAGGAAACTGACAATAACACAATAATAGTGGGGGACTTTAACACCTCACTTACACCAATGGCCATATCATCCATACAGAAAATTAATAAGGAAACACAAACTTTAAATTACACAATATTGATATTTATAGGATATTGATATTTATAGGACATTCCATCTGAATTGATATTTATAGGACATTCCATCTGAATACAGCAGATTACACTTTCTTCTCAAGTGCATACGGAACATTCTCCAGGATAGATCACATCTTGGGTCACAGATCAAGCCTTGGTAAATTTAAGAAAATTGAAATCACACCAAGCATCTTTTCTGACCACAACACTATGAGATTAGAAATAAATTACAGGAAAAAAAGAAATGCAAAAAACAAAAACACATGGAAGCTAAACCATACGCAACTAAATAACCAAGAGATTATTGAAGAAATCAAAGAGGAAATTAAAAAATACCCAGAGACAAATGACAATGAAAACATGATGATCCAAAACCTATGGGATGCAACAAAACAGTTCCGAGAGGGAATTTTACAGCAATACAATCCTACCTCAAGAAACAAGAAAAATCACAAATAAACAATCTAACATTACACCTAAAGGATCTAGGAAAAGAAAAACAAACAAAACACAAAGTTAGTGGAAGGAAAGAAATCATAAAGATCAGAGTAGAAATAAATGAAATAGAAACAAGAAAACAGTAGCAAATATCAATAAAACTAAAAGCTGGTTCTTTGAGAAGATAAACAAAATTGATAAACCTTTAGCCAGACTCATCAAGAAAAAGAGGGAGAGGACTCAGGTCAATAAAATTAGAAATGAAAAAAAAGTTAAAATGGACACCGCAGAAATACAAAGCATCCTAAGAGACTACTACAAGCAACACTATGCCAATAAAATGGACAATCTGGAAGAAATGGACAAAAGGTGTAACCTTGCAAGACTGAACCAGGAAAAAATAGAAAATATGAACAGACCAATCACAAGTAGTGAAATTGAAACTGTGATTAAAGATCATCCAAAAAACAAAAGTCCAGGACCAGATGGCTTCACAGGTGAATTCTATCAAACATTTACAGAAGAGCTGACACTTATCTTTCTCAAAGTCTTCCAAAAAATTGCAGAGGAAGGAGCACTCCCAAACACATTCTACAAGGAGGCCACCAACCCTGATACAAAAACCAAAGATACTACAAAAAAAAGACAATTACAGACCAATATCACTGATGAATGTAGATACAAAAATCCTCAAGAACATACTAGCAAACACAGTCCAACAATATATTAAAAGTATCATACAACATGATTACGTGAGATTTATCCCAGGAATGCAAGGATTCTTCAATACACACAAATCAATCCATGTGATACATCATATTAACAAATCTTTTTGAATTTTACTTTCTTTTATTTTTTTATATAACAGTTTCTTATTAGTTATCTATTTAATACATATTAGTGTAATTATATGTCAATCTTAATCTCCCAACTGAAGAATAAAAACCATATAATAATCTCAATAGATACAGAAAAAGCTTTTGACAAGATTAAACACCGATTTATGGTAAAACCTCTGCAGGAAGTGGGCATAGAGGGAACCTATCTCAATGTGATAAAGGCCATATATGACAAACCCACAGCAAACATCATTATCAATGGTGAAAAACTGAAAGCATTCCCTCTAAGATCAGAAACAAGACAAAGATGTCCATTCTTGCCCCTGTTATTCAATATAGCTTTGGAAGTCCTAACCACAGCAATCAAAGAAAAAGAAGTAAAAGGAATCAAAAATTGCAAAGAAGTAAAACGGTCACTGTTGGCAGATGACATGATACTATACATAGAGAATCCTAAAGATGCCACCAGAAAACTACTAGACCTAATTAATGAATTTGGTAAAGTTGCAGGATACAAAGTTAATGCACAGAAATCTCCTGCATTCCTGTACACTAACAGCGAAAGATCAGAAAGAGAAATTAAGGAAACAATCCCATTCACCATTGCAACAAAAAGAATAAAATACCTAGGAATAAACCTACCTAAGAAGATAAAAGACCTGTATTCAGAAAACTATAAGACACTGATGAAAGAAATCAAAGATGACACAAACAATTGGAGAGATATACCATGTTATTGGACTGGAAGAATCAATATTGTGAAAATGACTATACTACCCAAAGTTATCTACATATTCAATGCAATCCCTATCAAATTACCAATGGCATTTTTTACAGAACTAGAACAAAAAAATCTTAAAATTTGTATGGAGACACAAAAGACCCCAAATATCCAAAGCAACATAGATTAAAAAAATCAAAACAAAACAGAGTTGGAGGAATCAGACTCCCTGACTTCAGACAATACTACAAAGCTACAGTCATCAAAACAGTATGGTACTGGCACAAAAACAGAAATAGAGATCAATGGAACAGGATAGAAAGCCCAGAGATAAACCCATGCACCTATCTTCACCTAATCTATTACAAAGGAGACAAGAATATGCAATGGAGAAAAGACAGTCTCTTCAATAAATGGTGCTGGGAAAACTCGACAGCTACATGTAAAAGAATGAAATTAGAACACTCCCTAACACGATACACAAAAATAAACTCAAAATGGATTAGAGACCTAAATGTAAGACCAGACACTATAAAACTCTTAGAGGAAAACATAGAAAGAACACTCTTTGAAATAAATTACAGCAAGATCTTTTTTGATCCACCTCCTAGAGTAATGGAAATAAAAACAAAAATAAACAAATGGGACCTAATGAAACTTCAAAGCTTTTGCACCACAAAGGAAACCATAAACAAGATGAAAAGACAACCCTCAGAATGGAAGAAAATATTTGCAAATGAATCAATGGACAAAGGATTAATCTCCCAAATACATAAACAGCTCATACAGCTCAATATCAAAAAAGTAAACAACCCAATAAAGACATGGGCAGAAGACCTAAATAGATATTTCTCCAAAGAAGATATACAGAAGGCCAAGAGACACATGGAAAGGTGCTCAATATCACTAATTGTTAGAGAAATGCAAGTCAAAACTGCAATGAGATATCACCTCACACCATTCAGAATGGCCATCATCAAAAAAAAAAATCTAAAAAAAAATAAATGCTGGAAAGGGTATGGAGAAAAGGGAACCCTCTTGCACTATTGGTGGGAATGTAAATTGATACAGCCACTATGGTGAATCGTATGGAGGTTCCTTTAAAACCTAAGAATAGAGTTACCATATGACCCAGCAATCCCACTAGTGGTCATATATACGGAGCAAACCTTAGTTCAAAACCATACATGCACCCCAATGTTCATTGCAGTGCTATTTACAATAGCCAGGTCATGGAAGCAACCTAAATGTCCATCGACAGATGAAAGAATAATGAAGATGTCGTACATATATGCAATGGAATATTACTCATCCATAAAATGGAACAAAACTGGGTCATTTGTAGAGACGTGGATGGACCAGAGTGAAATAAGTCAGAAAGAGAAAAACAAATATCATGTATTAACAAGTATATGTGGAATCTAGAAATATGGTACAGATGAACTGGTTTGCAAGGCAGAAATAAAGACACAGATTTAGAGAACAAATGTATGGACAGTAAGGTAGTAAAGGGGGGTGGTGAACTGGGAGACAGGTAGGCATACAACAGTAATATGTATAAAAAGATAACTAATAAGAACCTGCTGTATAGCATAGGAAACTCTACCTCACTTCACTGTACAGTAGAAACAGATACATCATTATAAAACAACTATACCTCAGTAAAATTTAAAAAAAGACATACAAAATAAATTACAAATGGATCAAAAAAAAAGAAAAAAAGGACTAGTGGAACGGGAATGAGACATTACCTACCCTGGTATCTGGCAGTAATGGAGAAGGTGGCACCTTCTCCTTGACACTTTAAATGCCATTATGAAGAGGTCAGTCATAATTTGCAATCAGAATGAAGATTTGCAATGCAACTGATGGAGGAAAGCCTTAGGCTTAAGTTTGCCCTGAGAGGAAAGTGGCTAGAAAATGTCCCTTCTGAGAGCAGGTTGGAGATTGGCGGGGTTGAGGTAGGGGTGTGTGTAGAGAAAGGAACATTATAGGAACAAGGGCATGGTTGTGGTAGTGTCCTGACATCCTTTTCCCTCTCACACTTTTTACTATTCCTCTTTAGGCTTCATTTTTGCTCCAAGAGAAGTCTATTTGCTCAAGAATAAACAGCTTCCTTGTTGGGATGAATGGACCAGTGTTGGTTCCACTGATCTTCACCTGGATGAATGATCCATGCCATAGACTGAGGGCTCTACCTCTTGCTGTGTGATGCTCTTAGAATTATACCCTCTTAGTTTTACAGTCTTAATGTTGTCCAGAGTCCTCAGCTTTCCCTACTCATTTCCTCATAGCTTCCCCTTGAGTCCAAAAACTTCGCTTTTTAGCTAGAAATTTTAGAAAGCAAGCAAGCAAGAAAGCTTCGCTGTAGAAAGAGGTGCCTCAGAGAAAAGCAATCACAGTCTTTGATTGTAAAAGAGCACTCTTAAAGGAATTATGTTTAAATATTCCAACCCCGTCTCCTTTTTTTTTTTTTTTTTTTTTTTTTTGCGGTATGCGGGCCTCTCACTGTTGTGGCCTCTCCCGTTGCGGAGCACAGGCTCCGGACGCGCAGGCCCAGCGGCCATGGCTCACGGGCCCAGCCGCTCCGCGGCATATGGGATCCTCCCATACCGGGGCACGAACCCGTATCCCCTGCATCGGCAGGCGGACTCTCAACCACTGCGCCACCAGGGAGGCCCCCCGTCTCCTTTTGTCTTTCCTACGAGAAGGTTTTTTGATCAATAACAGAAGTATGAGAGGCCTAGCTAGCGAGAGTCTTGTCTCTACTTCAGCTCCATGGCCCAGAGAGGCAAACAGCTGCTTTACTTTCAGCTCTGCTTTGGTCTGTTATAACATTTCAAGGAAATTTTCCACTAACTCCAAAGTGTTCAGGTCTGCAAGCCAGTTAAGAAAATGTAATCTGGACTTAATGCATAGCTGTCACCTTGCTCTAGAGATATATTCTTGAGGGGTTTCACAGTGCCAGTCACACAGTAAATTTCCCAGGGACCTGGCTGGGATGTACAGTAAAGAGCTGGGCAGGGAACTTCGTACAAATTTGAAAACTCTTTGTGCAGGAAAAGATGTTGTGACATTCATGAATAGCTAGTGATCTCTATTTTGTGTTCTCTGTAGGGAAAGTGATGATAATGAGCTTGATTCTCTCTTAGTGTCTGTGGCTCAAGTATCATTTTCTACCTACGTGTTCATTCATCAAACATTTACTGTGTGTCTTCTCTGTTCCAGCTTTCTATTAGGTTGACAGTGTAAAAGTGTGAATAAGAAAAAGTCCCTGCTTTTTAGGGGTATTACTTATAATCAGGAAAGTCCTGCTATACCATTTAAGTACAATAATAGAGCTATGGTCTGGTGTTAGCTAATCCTGACTGTTGGTTATCTAGGGAATATTGGCTTCATCACTCTTCCTCTTTCTCCAGTTTTATACATGTGGACCCCCAAAGACGTCCTCCCCTCTTCAGAGTCTCAAACAAATTCTCCTCCTGGTTTTATGCTAAGGAGTCCTACTATGCTCTCTATAGTTTGGGAGCCAGCTGACACCAGGCCTTCAGAAATTCTGGGCCTTGGATTCAAAAGTACATCTGAGTCAAGGGAAGGTTGTGATTAGCTCCTCTTACAGGTCATGAAAGTCTTCACACAGAACAATGACTGATCTGGGTCTTGAAGAATCAGTAAGAGCTTTGCAGATGTCAAGTGCTGTGCCTGAGAAGCACAGATCCCATTCTCCACAGAAGCAGTGATACATCACCACATTTTCCTCAGACCCTGGTGTTAAGACCAATTCCTAATGCTTTTGGTTTCTCTGCCACAAACAAAGCTTTCTCTTCTCTGAGCACCTCATTACTGTTTAATTTCATAGCAGGCATTTCTTGAGTGGTATTATGGGAATGAAGATGTGATTAAAGAGAGAATGTGTGTGTATTAAAGAGACAGAGTTCTGTATTATATGGTGACAGGTGTAAGTAAATTAATGCGAGTATTCTGCTTTCCAGTGTAGAATGTAGGCAAATAAACTTGATGATCTGTTACCTTTATAACAAAACAAAATAAAACAAAACAAAGGAGAGGGAAGTTTCACGAAGAGCCTTGCAGTGCTCCTAAACATCAGGCTAACTCAGCCCTTAAAATCTCAGCCAGCTGGGTAGATATAACATAGGAGACCATAGTGGTTGAAGCACCAATTATAAATCAGGTGGTTCTGGCTCACATATTAAAAACATGATTTCAGCCAGTTACTTCCTTATATGCAGTTAAATTCATACAGTTAGTAAACAAGAAGGGCTATGAACATTTAACATCTTGATAATACTGACCTTTGACATTTTAATAGTGAGATGATCTTTCTGGAGGGCAATTTGGCAATATGTATTTGGTGTGTTTTAAAAGTTTGGATTCTTTGACTCAGCACTTCTACTTCCAAGAACATATGTTTAGAAAATAGTCAAAGATTTGAATTAGAAAAGTAAGACAAGATATTTATAAAATAAAAAGCTAAGTATTTTTCATAACAGCAAAAATAACAAACATCTAAAATGAACAATCAGAGTGGGTTAAACAAACAATGGATATCCATACGGTCAAATATTATATAGTCCTGAAAAACTTTTTAAGTAAAATTATAAAAATAGAAATATAACATTCATGCAGAAGAGTGCATAAACCATAAGTGCATCCACAAAGTTTTACAAAATGAGCACAATCATGTAACCCCACACAGATCAAGAAATAGAACATTATCAGCACCCCAGAAGTCTCTCATGCCCCCTCTTGATCATTACACCTCCAAAGGCAATCACTATCCTGACTCCTATGCATTATAGATTAGGTTTGCATACTTTTAAAATTTATATGTATATAATTATTCAGTATATACTCTATTGTGTGTCTTCTTTTGCTCAAATAAACTATTTATGAGTTTTCTCCATGTTGTAATGTGTCATTGTTGCATTTTATTCTATTATGTAAATATACCACGCTATATTTATGTATTCTATTTTTGATGGACATTTGGGTTGTTTCTGGTTTTTAAATTACTACAAATAATGTTGCTATGAATATTCATTCTCAAATATGTTTGTGGTGCCCATGTGTATTTATTTCTGTTGGTGTGTACCTAGGAGTAAAATTGCTGGGGTATGGCATGTATTTGTTAAGCTTTAGTTGATAGTGCCGAATTATCTAAACTTAGACTTTCTCAAGCAGTGTCTGAGAATTTCAATTATATTATATCCTTGTCAATACATATTGCCAGACTTTTTAATTACAACAATTCTGGTGTGATTATGGTGGTGTTGAAAAGGTGCAGGACCCTGTGGGTCTCCTGGGCAAGGAAACCATTTGAACAGTTGCTAATATGGGAAGGGAGGAGCAGTCAAGAAATAATAGTGCAGCCTTGGGGCAGGTCCTCGTTCTGCCTCAAGAGATACACATAACAATATCTTTGAGCTCTTTACAGAATTAAAACCCCCAACTAATGGAAAGTGTTAGCATTCTTCATTCCAGAGAAGCTCATCAAGAGACCACCTGAGGCCAGATTTAAGGAGGGCAGGCCCTGCACACACCCTAATCCTTATCAGCAACCCCACCCTTGTACCATTGCTATAAAATTCCTCACCAAACTGCTCCTAGGTTGGGACACACAGTTTTGAGAGGCACGAGACTGCTGTGTCCCTTTTTCCCTGGCAAAGCAATAAGGCTATTCTTTTCTACTTTGCCCAAAACTCTGTCTCTGAGACTCATTTCAGCACTGGTGCACAGAGGCCGAGTTTTCAGCATCAGTGTCTCATGTGGTTTTATTTTGTATTTCTTAATGACTAAAGAGGTTAAGGTATTTTCTTATATTTATTGAACATTTTATCCTTTTGGGGGTGTAAATTTGGCATCAAATTTTGCACCTAACATGGGGTTAACTCAGAGAAAGCCCCACAGTGTCCCCTGGCTTGATTGGATGCTCTGAGGTTTTCTCCCCACCAGCCTCATTGAAGAGAGTGGAGGGTTGGAGAATTCCTTTAGTGGCCAGATCGCCTGAGACCCTTGCCTGGAAAGGCTGAACCCCAGTCATACCCCATGCACTATCCCAGCAGTTGGAACTCCGGAGCAAGAGTAGATAGTGGAAGAGGGACTACCATAGCAGCTGCTGAGGCCATCTTTGCCTTGAGGACATTCCTCTCTTCCTCCTGCTTGGACCACACTGGGCTTACTACTCTGAGGAATTATTTTGGGGAAGGAGAAAAGTAGTGTCTGGGACATCACTACTCCTCAGCTAGCATGTGGTAAGTCCCCCATGATACATTCCAAGGCCCCTTTGGCCCTTTCTATTTGGGGGAACCTTGGTTCCCATTTGGGGGATTTTTAATTCTGGGAAATCCCATTTGGAAGGCTCACTGCTTGGATAGAGGTCATGGGCTAAGTTGGGACTTGAAGACCTATTTGAGCCTTGTGATGTTGGTTTCTGGTTTCTGTTTGGTTTTTGGTTCCTTCAGTTTGAGGCTTCCATTACTGATAGAACATGTGGGTGTTCTAGCAATCAAACATGGGAAGTGCTTCTTCTTCAATTCCATCTGATAACAACCTGAGGAAAATCCTGGCAGACTGGTTGACATATAGTTATAAACCTATGACAAAAAAAAAAAAAAAAAAAAAGAAATTCTATTGTAATTCTGTTTGGCCAATATAATATATATTCTTAAAAATAAGGAGAGGTGGCCTTTGTATGGTAACTTAAATTATTATCTTCAGCTAGAATTGTATTGTCACAGGAATAGATATGTTGGGAATTCTTTCCACTGCATCTGGGCTAGCCACTCTGGGCTCCCTGAGAGAACAACTCTGGGTTTGTTCTTTTTCAAGATCTGAGCCAGTCTGTTTGGAAGCCTCAGTCTGGGCGTGGAAGTGGAATTTTTAGACTATACCACCTCTGATTTTCTGTCTGTGTGACCATAGCTTATCTGTCATTTGTGTTTTTGTGTGTATTGTTTGAGGGTAAGCCACTCTGGCTTAGCTCAGGATGGGAAAATTCTAGCTGCTCATTGTGAGCCACTTTGAGTTCTCTGTCTGGGAGTAGAATTGGAATCTTTGCACTATACCTGGTCTGGTATTTTGTTGTGGGACTATGTTTGTTGTTTGCATGTATGTGTGTCAGTACTTGTATTGACTGGCTGAGAAGTCTTTGGTGAATAACAGGGTTCATGTGTAATGACACCAGAGTATCCTTCCTTATTACATTGGTCTTCACCTGTGGTGGAGCATTGGTTGGGATTTTCCCTTTTGTACTAGCCTTGTTATGGGTTACCAGAGCTCTGTTCCATCTCGTAGCTGCCCCTAGGTTATTTTTACAAAATTGGGAGACCTTCAGCTTTGCTCCCATGTAAAGGAATTGGTATTTTTCTCCCCCTGTGCCTGGGCCCTCAGGAACACTTATCTTATCTAGACCATCTCTTGTTCCTGAGACTGAATGAAAAAGGGAAGAAAGAAGACCTTTTTAAACTCAAGCAGAAAAATTGAGATCTCTGGTTCTGTCTTTATGTAAAAGTTAACTTGTAAATGAGCTCTATTTAATTGACTTAGAAGTAAGCTCTTGAAAATTAAATCTAAATATTTAGAAAATTGGCCAGGATGAATTTCAGATCAGGGACATATTCAGTATTGAATAAATATCTGTTATTGAAGCTAGCTTTGATTAATATACACATGTCTTTAGAGTCATCAATGTTAAGTACAATACTTCTACTGTACCTAGGTTTATTAGAGATCAAATAAGACCTTATATCTGTTGCAAATTTGTCAACCAAGAAACTAATTCATGTGAAAAAAAAACTTTTAAAGAAAGTAAATGTAAATGATAAGAACTTTCAGGTAAACGCTACAGGATTAATTAAGTTTTGGGAATTTCTACTTGAGGATGATCTCTCCAGATATTTGGTAACATGAAATTTTAGAGTTCTGTTAAATTAAATTAAATGATGGAACTTTGTTGAATAGCTAGGTTATTTCCAAATAAAATAAGATACTGAGACATCAAAAAGAGAAACCTAAGGTATTAGGACTATTAACAAATACATTTGGTGACGCTCTAAGATATTCTCTATAAGAAAGCACATGTTTTTAGAAATTATTGGTATTTAGGTTTACGAATATATAGAATGCTAATGTAGAAGACTGTTCATGGTTGCTTGAGGACAGTAGGATATGTGATTTCAGTAAAGAAGGTACATTTTTTTAAAGGGAAAAACAAAGTCATTTTGCCTAGAGCTGTTTTTTTCTGAATGGGAAAAGAAAATAAGGGACAAAATAATACGGATACAGAGGTAATGGAAAGTTTGTGAAAAGGGGACACTGAGAAAAGTGTTGTACATGATCAGGATTTTCTAAGATTGGATTAAATTTAGCTGGGTAAATAGATTTTGTTGGGAGTGTGCGAGGGCAAGGCTGGATTTGGTTTCTCCCTCTAAAGTTTTCTTGGAATACTGCTTTTGATAACTTGTGAGTTCCTTTGCCTTTAAGTGATCTGTATTTGCCTTTGAAATCTTTTCACTTTGATTAAATAAATAAATTTTTTTGGAAGATTCTAAAAGTTCTTCTGACCTCCAGCCAACTTTGAGATGCTTCAAAGGAAACTTGAGGCATCTTAGACAAATACTAAATTAACAAGTTGAATTACTTGGGAAACATTGTCAAGTGAGTAATTCCTAAAAATTTAGTATGTCCTGGTAAAAAATGTTGTCAGTCATATTTCTAGTTATTTTAAAATGTTGCATGTTGCAGGAGTAACTGTTTATTTTGTCAAAAACATGGCAATTATATCTTTGTGACTTTTTAAGTCTTTCTATCATTTATAGACAGTTATTGTTGAAGTCACTCTGGCTTATAAATGGTTTAACTTAAATTTTACTGGACAAAGTGGCCTGTTCTGTGGCATTTCAGACATGCATTGGTACATCTGCTTTGGTCATTGAAGAGGGGAATGCATTCAAAAGTCAAAATTTGAGTAATTATGGTTCAGACATCCAAGGTAAAACTAAATGACCATTGTGGATGTGATTTCAGACACAGTCCAGTATTGTTGAGAGCTTGAATTTTCTGAGCTATGCCAGACTCATAATGCCACTAGCCATTCTCAAAACAATATCTGCTGGTAGCTGCAACCTTATGTTTTCAAGGTCTCCTCTCATAACTTTAAAATTTTTAGGCAATGAAATTAGATCAGATATTAACAGAAAGATAAGACATATGTGTAGTAGCCAATAGCTCCTGTTATGTATTGAGTTGGACAAAGTTCATTCGGTTTTTCCATAACATCAGAAAAACCTAAACAAACTTTTTGGCCAACTCAATATATGTTAAGTCTACATCAAAAGTTAAAATCTACTTAGGTAAAATTAGACAACTGGCTACAGCAAGTCTCCCTGAAGTCCCAGTTCCAGATTTGGTTTCAGGCTTGTTCTTCTGAGTTCCTCAGGGAATGAGATCTATTTTATCTATTAAAGTTCCAGTTTTCACTCCTCCTACTTCTAGCTGGATCTGTTGCACCAAAATGGTGGACCAAGTGATTGAGATCTTAATCATACAGGACTAGAACTCAGGACTTGGAACTCAAATATTTCTAATTCTGTATCCATTCTCCAAAATTTAGGCAGGACTATGCCCCATTCCAGCAGGAAGTAGCCAGAGTGGTCATCGGCCTGTTCCCTGAAAGATTTGGGGAAAAATAAAACAGAAGTGGGCATTAAAACCAAGTCCCCCTAAAACTGAGTTCCTCTGTCAAGTTTATGATTAACATCTCTATACAAAATGATCATTACCTTTCTTGTCCAACATATATGCTCTCCTAAAGATTGAGGAGTACCAGAGAAAAGTGGGAAGTGAAACTGAGCAGGACCCTCTGGGGCTCCTAGGCATGGAGGTCTTTTGAACAGTTGCTAATCAGGGAAGGGAGGGGATGCAGAGACAAGGAAGGAGCAGTCAAGAAACAATATAGTGTGGCCTTGAGGCAGGTCCTCGTTCTGCCTCAAGGGATACACATAACAATATCTTTGAGCTCTTTACAGAATTAGAACCCCCAACTAATGGAAGATGTTAGCATTCTTCATTCCAGAGAAGCTTATCAAGAGACCACCTGAGGCCAGATTAAAGGAGTGCAGGCCCTGTACACACCATAATCCTTATCAGCAACCCCACTGTTGAACCATTGCTATAAAACTCCTCACCAAACCCTCCTGGGTTGGGACACACAGTTTTGAGAGGCACGAGACTGCTGTGTCCCTTTCTGCCTGGCAAAGTAATAAAGCTGTTCTTTTCTACTTCACCCAAAACTCTGTCTCTGAGACTCATTTCAGCACTGGTGCACAGAGGCCGAGTTTTCAGCATCAGTGTCTCATGTGGTTTTAGTTTGTATTTCTTAATGACTAAAGAGGTTAAGATATTTTCTTATATTTATTGACCATTTTATCCTTTTGGGGGTGTTAAAGTTCCTGTCTTTTGTTTCCCCCATTCTTATTAGGTTGACACTTACTCTTATTGAAATTTAAGAATTCCATGTATATTCTGGAAATGACTATTTTACTGTGTGTGTGTGTGTTGAAAATGTCTCCTCCAGTTGTGTGGCTTGCCTTTTCACTGTTTTAATTGTATCACTTGATAAACAGAAGTTTTTAATTTTAATAAAGTTCAATTTCTCCATATTTTATGGTGAATATAATTTTCCTGTCTACTATTTGTCCACCCCAAGGTCAAGACAATATATATAATTTTCTAGAAGTTTTGTTTTATCTTATATTGTTATATATACAATCTTCCTATAAATGATATTTGTACATAGGGTGAGGTAGAGACCAATAACCAGTTTTTTTAAAAAAATCTGTATGTCCAATTGACCAAGCACCAATTATTGAAAATATTATTCATTCTCTACTACATCAGTGACACCTTGTCATATGTCAGGTACACTTATATGTGTGGGCTGGTTTCCGGACTCTCATCTCTACCATGGTCCATTGTCTAGCATTGTGGTCCATGTTACACTGTGCTCCCTTCTACATTCTTGGGGTTTAATTTGTTTACTTTTTCTAGTTTCTTGAGAGAGGTATTTAGAAGATTAACTTTTCCTTTTTTCTAATGTATGGGTCTGAGGCTATAAATGTCTTTTTAAGCACAACTTTATCTATATCTATACTTCACAAGTGTTATTCTTTTTTTAAAAAAAGTTATACATAAAAATTCACCCTTCTTGTGTGCAATTTGATGAGTTTTGACTCATATATAATCACTCTATATATGTATAGATCACTCTAACCACCACCAAAACCAACATACAGAGTATTTCCATCACCTCAAAAGGTTTCTTTATGCCTTTTGTAGTCAGCTCCCATTTCCCACTTCAGGCCCTCTCAACCACTGATCTGCTTCATGTCCCTCTGGCTCTGACTTTCCAGAATGTCATATAAATGGAATCACACAATGTATAGCCTTTTGTGTTTGGCTGTTTTTCATTTAGCATTTAAGATTGATTCTTGTTACTCCATGTTTAAATACTTTGTTTCTTTTTATTGTATGGACTTGTTTGTCCACATATGGATAAACACACTCTTCCTAGGCAGCTTTTAGTATCTCATTGTGGATTTAGTTTGCTTGTCTCTCATAACTAATTAATACTGAGTGTCTTAACACATGCTTATTTTCCACATGCATATCTTCATTATTGACATGTCTGTTCAATATTTTGACCTTATTTTTACTGGGTTCTTTGACTTCCTAAGAAGATTTCTTCATATGTTTTCAATACATATTTTAATTAGAGATATGTATTGCAAATATCTTCCCCCAATTTATGGCTTTTCTTTTTATTAAATAGTATCTTTCAAAGATACTTTTCTTTCATGGATGGTGCTCCTTGTGTCTTACCTAAAAAAATCTTTGCCTAACACAAGGTCACAAAGATTTTATCCTGTGATTTCTGGTAAACGTTTTATAGTTGTAGGTTTTATACTTAAGTCTACAATCCATTTTATTTTTATATATGGTATGAAGAGACTGTAGAGATCTGTATATTTCTGTATTCTGTATTCTATTCCACTGATATCTATGTCTATCCTTAGGCCAATACCTATTGTCTTGATTATTTAGATATATAAAATCTTTAATTCAGCTCATGCAATTTTTTCTTAATTTTTTATTTTTCCAAAGTTGTTTTGGGTATTCTAGGTCTTTTGTTTTTCCATATGCATTTTAGAATTGCTTGTCAATTTCTATCCAAAAAGCCTACTGGGATTTTGACTGGGACTGTATTGAATCTATACATCAATGTAGAAAAAACTGACATCTCAATGTTATTGAGTCTTCTGACCCATTAACAAGATATATCACTCCATTATTTTGGTCTTCTTTAAATTCTCTCAGCAATGTTTTGTAGTTTCAGAATGCAAAGATTTGTGCATATATTTTGTTGTATATATCCCTAAGCATTTCATGCTTTTATGGAATTGTAAATAGTACTTTTTATTTCAATCTCCAGTCGTTCATTGCTAGTATATAGAAATAAAATTAATTGATGTGTAGCACTCTTGTATCATGCAACTTTGTTAAATTTGCCTACTGGTTCCAGTAGATTTTCTGTAGAGTCTTGTAGAATTATCTACAAATCATATCAGGTACTAATATTTTATTTCTTTTCAAAACTGTATTCCTTTTATGTCTTGCATCACTGCACATGTTAGGACCTCCAGTAAATACTGAAGTGTTGATATCAGACAAATTTGTCTTATTCTTGATATTATGTGGAAGGGATGTATTCAGTTTTCATTAAGTATAAGGTTAGCTTTAGGTTTCTGCACATGGCTTCTTGACAACATTCCCTTCTAATCTTAATTTTCTCTTAGTTTTTCTAATGAATGGATGTTGAATCTTGTCAAATGCTTTTTCTGCATTGAGATGATTATATATGTTTTTATTTTTTTAATTTTATTTTGTAGATATAATGTATTACAGTGATTGGTTTTTGAACGTTGAACCAGTCCTGAATTCCTGGGATAAACCAAAGGAGGTTTTTCTCTCCTTTTACATTCCTAGCTTTGACTTGCTAATATTTTGTTAATGACTTTTACATACATGGTGATAAAGAACATTGATGTGTATTATTTATTTTTTTGTAATGTCTTTGTATGGTTTTAGTATTAGGGTAATGCTGGTTTCATAAAAATTTAGGAAAGTCTTCCCTCCTCTACAATTTTCTGAGCTCTTCCAAAGGTGAAGTAAGTGATGTGTCCTGTCTCCTGGAATGGCTCACCTTCTCTGGAAGTCAGAATACTCTATTGCCTTAAGACCTTAGCTCTCTGAAAGATTTTTTAAAAGTTATATCTTTGTACATTAGCTGGATTTTTAAATTGTTAATATGGGAGCTATGTGTCTTTGTCACTTTCTAAGTGTTAAGCAGAGGCAGAATTCTTCCATCCCAGGGTTTGTGTGTTGTACATTCTTTATCATTTAGTTCAAATATGTTATGGTTTTCATTACAACTTCTGCATTAATCTGATTATTGGTCACATTATTAATCTAATAGATTATTAATTTCCAAGTATTTTATTTGAAGATTTTCTATTATCTCACTATTAGTGATTTCCAGTTTAAGTATACTATGGTCACAGGACTTTGCTGTATAGAACAACATGATCTATTTTGGTAAATATTTCCTGTAATGCTTCTTTTGCTAATATGCTACAAAAAACATACTCTTTAGTTGTTGGGTTCAGTCTTTTATGTGTGTGAATTATGCCAATAAAAAGATAATTTTGTTCAGATCCTCTGTATACTTATTGATGTTTTGTCTGCTTGCCTTAGCAGTAACAGAAAGGGGTGCATTACAATCTCTATCATTGTGAATTTGTTTCTCCTTTTACTTACGTGAGGTTTCATTTATGTATTCTGAGGCAATGTTATAGGTACATAAAATATAGAATCATTATATATTACTATTATGTTAACTTTTTATCATTATGAGATGCCCCTGTTATTTCTAGTAATACTCTTAAAGTCTTCTTCCTTGTTTTCTTGTGGTTAGTGTTTGTATGGTAAATCTTTCTCCATCCTTTTAATTTTAACTTCTCTCTGTCTTGAATTTAAGATGTATCTCTTATAAGCAATGTAGACTTTTATTATTCAGTCTGATAGTCTTCCACTTAGAATAGGTAGTCTATTTATATTTTATGTAATTACTTACAGAGCTGTGTTTGTATCTACCAAATCACTATTTGTTTTCTATTTGACTGATTTGTTTTTCTTTCCCTTTTTATTCTTTTCTTTTAAAGCTTCTTTGTGTTAATAGTTTTTAAAATTATCATTCCATTTTCTTTTAGTGGTTATCCTAAAGATTTAAACATGCATCCTTTGTTAATTTAATCTACTATAAATTAACACTTTTACCATTTCTCAAACAGTGCAAAAACTGAGATAGTTTAATTTTATTTATTGTCCTCTTTTTTTTAAACTATTTTTGTCATCATTTTATTTCTACATATATTTAGAATTCTACAAAATATTACTATTATTCCCCTTTACAGTCAGTATTAAATTATACTTATCTACACCTTTACCACATCTGTGATCTTTATTTCTTTCTGAATTTCTGTATTTCAATATAGGATCATTTTTTTTTACTTCTGCCTGAAAACTTTCCTCTAGTATTTATTTAAATATAAGTTCACTCACAACACAGTTTCTCAGTTTTTGTTTGCCTAAGACTGTCTTTATTTCACCTTAAGTTATCCAGAATATTTCTCTGGATACCAAATTTTACAAAGGCAGTGTGTTTCCTTCATTCCTTCAAAGATATTCTCTTCTTGATTCCACAATTTTTTTGAGAATTCAGTTTCAATATTATTATTGTCCTCTGTAGAAATATAGGCATTTTTCTGACTGATTTAAAATTTTCTTATTTTCCTTAGTTTCAGCAGTATTATTATAAAATGCTCTGATCTTGTTTACTCTTATTTATGCTTCTTAGCATTTGTAATGTTACCTAAATCTGTGGTTTGGTGTATTTCATCCATTTTTAAGACTTCTCAGCAATTATCTCTTGGATTTTTCTTCACTCATTCTATTTCTACCCACATTCTAGGAATCCACTTATGTGCATATTTTCTTTTCACACTGTCTCATATTTCTTGTATTTTTTTCTGTATTTTCCATCTTTTCTCTGTGTGCTTCAGGTTTCATATTTTCTACTGTCCTATCTTTCAGAAGACTAATCCCCCCTCCTACTATGTCCAATCACTGATAAACATATTTATTGTATTCTTATGTATTTATTGTATTCTTATTTTTTTCTATTATAGAATTTTCACTGAATTCTTTTTTTATAGTTTTCAGTTATTTTCTGAAGCTCCATATCTTGTCATCTAATTTGCTGAGCATATTCATCAAAATTATTTAAAAATCTATCCTGATGACTTCATGTGTTTTCTTCATAGTTTTTATTTACTTGGTCCAATCTTCTGATACATGGTAATGTTTTAATGTTGCAACATTGCATATAAACAATTATAGAGATTCTGGCTACTTTATTTTTGGAATAGAAATTAATTTTCTTCTGGCAGGCAGAGTCAGGCCACATTACTTTGACTATTTGGGTAGTCTGAGACTGGTTCATAATCTTTGTGATGGATGGTCTTTTACTTGTTTGCCTTTTCTCCTAAGATCTGACTCTTCCTTGGTCTCAACTAAAGGCCTAAGTTGTTTACTGGGACCTCCTCTTCCTGGGATTTCTGAACTCCAATTTTTATTTCACCAGCACCATGAGAATGTACTTAGTCCTTGATGTTTATATTAGCCACTTCCTGGTTGGCTTTTTGGAAAACCTCACTCTCATGACTTACAACTTAAGAAATGACATATGATTTGAGGGGGAAAGCAGTGCAGAGTGCTGGAATTATTTCAGTGTAGTTTTCTTTCTTCATCTTTCTTTTATTTTGACACCTGAAGCTCTGGAACATAGTAAATTTTTGTTTCCCATCTTTCTATTTGGCCTATATGCCCTGAAGTGCTTACAAATAGCAAATGCCTCAAGAGGCAAATCAGGGGAAATATTGATCTTACAACATTTCATTTCCCCTCTCTCTGGAATACTGACCCCTCAAGGCCTGTCTGTCTTGGTAGCTCTCCAAAACCTTTATGCTGTTGTGTTTCTGATATTTTATCCAGCTTTTATAATTGCTTTCTTCAAAAGATTAATTTGATATAACCTACTCCATTACAGCCTGAAGAAATTCCTAAAAATCCATGATTTAAAATATTTCATCATATAAGACTGTGTTCCCAGTATATTAATTTTAAAAGATATTATATTAAATGATTCACAATTTTGTTTTTTAAATATAAGAAATGAATGATATATACATGGTACATATATACTAAATACAAAATTAAGATTATACATATATACATGCATATGAAAGGAATATATCATAGTGTTGATTCCAGTTTCATTATACATGCTTTTCAATATTTTCTAGGTTTTCTGCAATACTTTACTTTAGCACTAAGAAAAAGACCTTTTATTTTTAAAATAAATACTTTAGCAAAGTATATTTAAGAACCTAACAGAAAGTTAGGCTACTAAACATTTTTATTCTCAGAAGATGGTCTGGGGCCAGGAAAGGTTTTATTTGGACTAGGCTAAAGACAATTGGCTGACTCCTAGGGGAGAGGTCAGCTTTCAGTATCTTATGCTACTGGCATGGAAGTAGACTGTATATGTAAGCAGTGTGGAAGGAGAATAAAGGTCATATTGGTCTTTTCAGCAACTTTGGTTTGAGCTTAAGTCAGACAAAATGGAACTTCCTTTAATTGTTCTTTATTGAGCTATGCCATTACCTTGGCCTCTCCTGTCTGGGAGCAGACCTGGGCATTGTTTTCCATCCTGTAAATTTACTACCTCTCAGGGATGGGTCAGTGTCCTGGGGGAAATAACTGTAGTTTAGTCTATGTATTTTTTCCCTTTTATGGGGGAAAGGCGGAACATTACTGTACCACAATATCTGAAACATGGGAACATTTTGGAATTGTCTAACCTCTCAGAAGCATTTAACCCATGAAAATCATTCTCATTCTAAAGTATTTCTCCAGTAGAATAGTTCCCCATGCCTTAGTTAGAGTGGTGCTCTCTGCTTTCATTATTCTAAATTAAGTTGGTACTAACCCCATAGAATTACTCCATCTCTTCCCTATAGCTAACTTTAACTTATCTTTCTTTGGTGGTAAATGCAACACAGCATAGCACAGTGGTTAAACTCCCAGGTGTGGGCCAGATATACTGGGTTCAAACCCCAGCTCATGTATTATTCATCAAAAAATATATTTTTTAGTTTCTAATTTGAGTTGGACTCTGTTTGGGAAAGTGAAGAAATACCATGCACAAGCAGTGTTATCTTAGAAAATTCCCTAACCCTTATGTGGCTCAGTTAGAAAAGTAAGAGGGACTTACATTAGACTAACAGTATGTAGTTTGCAATTTCACATACATTATCTCTTTTGACTCTGTTGTCAAGGCAGGTCTTATTATCTCAATTCTTCTTAAAGAAAAAAAAAAGATATAGGCCAATTTTAGAAGTTTTAACTATATCTAGTTCTCCCTACAAATTTTACAGAAAATAGAAGTGAATCCATATTCCCTCATAAAGTTAACAATAATGATGGGAATAGAACCAGATCTTAACTGCGTTCGATAAAATGCACACTAATCCTCTCTCTCTCTTCTTTTTAGCATTACAAATAGAGAGATGCTAAAGCAGAAATAATCACATTCCTTTTGATTTTGAATCAAAAGGAATTTTGAATTTGAATAATCAAATTAAATTTTATTTTGAATTTGAATAATCAAATTCCTTTTAACCTGATTTAGATTTAGGGGAAAACTGTCTAGGAGGTCAAACATTTAGCCTTTCCCCTCCATTCTTCCTACCTTAATTTCATCTGAATCAGAAGTTCTGGTCTCTAGTTCAGTATCCTTTTTACCTTATAGCTCAGTTTATAGGAATATTTCATCTGAAGACTTTCACTGACCAAGGTAAGGAACCCCAGGGAAAGGTGAAAGTGAGAAGAATTCCAGCTCCTTTCTGAAACAGCAGTACTTTGTCACCCCGCTTTTACCAGTTTAAAATTGAGCTAAGTGTCATGTCCTAAATAGTTCTCTTTACCTTTCATTCATCAGTTACTTGCAGACGCTTATAATTTAAGGGAATATTTACTCATCTGTGTATCTCTGACAGAATCCAGGGAAGTTTATGTTGTTTTCACAGGAGTAAATGTTAGAACGTTGAACTTGAAGTTTAATTTCATGTTGGCAGATTCTTATGAGGAGAGCTCTCTTATGGTCATGTCACCTTTGAGAGGATCTTATATCTCAAGCTTTGCTTCCACCCTAAATCTATTCATTTCCTGTCTGGACTGCAGTGCAAGACATATGAATAAGAAAGATACACTTAATTAGATGACTATGTTCACCAACGAATGTCAGGGGAAAACACCAACAGAGAAATTAATTTTCAACTTTTGTTGAAGTATTAAGTGGTTCACTTAAAAGGAACTTTTAAAAAATGATTGCTAAATAAACACTGTTTTTTTTGGATTACATTAGTTCTAACAGCATTTTATTTCAGATTTTAAATGGTTAAAAATCAAAGGGGAAAATCCTAAGGACTAGAGGAAAGGAAGAAAAAGGAGCTCTTGAATGAAATTTGAGAAAAGATGAGAAATGAGGACCTGATAGGTTGTTCTGAATGTGAAAACCCACACATGATTTGATGTTCAAGATATCCAGATTGGAATGTTTGTGAATAGTGTTGTGAAGGAAGACAGAGAAGTGCACAAAAGAGCATTCATTTGTACATCTGTAATTCAGGAGAAGTCTATCCCTCTCCTTAGGTGTGCACATGTGTGTGAATTTGCTGGGCAGTGCATATGTGATGCACGTCAGCATTAGCATTTACTGATTTCTCATTGTGTCTCAGACTCTGTGCTGGCTTCCATATATGCACTTTCCTATTTAGTTCCCATAAGTACCCTATGGTACAGGCACTTTTATTATCTTCATTTTACAGACCAGTTAAGCTGTTAAGAAATTAGGGTAAAGTCATACCATTAGCAAGTGGCAAAACTTGGAGTCTGCATGTATTTATGTGTATGTGTATGTGTGAGCATGTATTTCTAATGTTTTAGCCTGTTAAATACATAACATTGCATCATGTTGGGAGAATTTGTCACAGATGTTCTGAAAAGGAGTGAAATATGAGTTCAAGGAAAATGAGGATTTTAGGGCAAGTAAAATGACTAGGAGCAGCCAAAGTTGTCAGAAAGGATTTACATATGAATGTCTAAGCAGAGGGTTAACATGGGGTTAAAGGACGAAACAAATAGAAGGGAAGGTGCAAATATTGGGCCTTCTAGACACTTTTTCATTAATTCAAAATCAGGTTAAACAAAAAAAACCATTAATTATTTCTATTTTAACTTATTTCTACTTACAATGCTGAAAAAAGAACATAAATGCATATAATATTATAAAGCAATTAAGATTTAAATCTCATATATACCTTAGAGATATTTCAGGACCATCTTCAGTGATTTTCTACTTATCTCCAGGACTATCACAAAAGCCTCAAAACAGGGCCAAAAGCCAAGAAGAAAAAGTATATTTATCATATAGAAACTGTGATAAAGTAGAAAAAGACCTATATTTGGTGTCTGAAGACCTGAGTTCAGTGACTAGATATACTTGTGTGACTAGAATATTCCCTCGAATTCCTTACAGGATTGAAACCTCCAATGGAACAACTTTGCCTACTGTTTTCTCAGCTGGAGGCTGTTTTCCTATCTTTTTTTAAAATTTAGAACTTTACATTGTTTTAGTTGAAGTATAGTAGATTTACAATGTTGTTAGTTTTAAGTGTATGGCAGTGATTCAGTTATACATACATATATATTTTTTCAGATTCTTTTCCCTTATGGGTTATTACAAAATACTGAGTATAGTCTCTTGTGCTATACAGTAGGTCCTTTTTGGTTATCTATTTTATATATAGTAGTGTGTATATGTCATTTCCAAACTCCTAATTTATCCCTCCCCCCAACCTTTACTCTTTGGTAACCACAAGTTTGTTTTCTATGTCTGTGGGTCTATTTCTGTTTTGTATATAAGTTCACTTGTCTCATTTTTTTTTTTTAAGATTCCACAGGTAAGCAATATGATATGATATTTTTCTTTCTCTGTCTGACTTACTTCATTAGTATGATAATCTCTAGGTCCATCCATGTTGCTGCATATGGCATTATTTCATTCTTTGCTATGGCTTAGTAGTACTCCATTGTATAAATATAACACATCTTCTTTATTCTTTCATTTGTTGATGGACATTTATGTTGCTCACATGTCTTGGCTACTATAAATAGTGTTGCAATGAACATTGCAGTGCCTGTACCTTTTCAAATTATAGTTTTCTCTGCATGTATGCCCAGGAGTTGGATTGGAAGATCATATGGTAGCTCTATTTTTAGTTTTCTAAGGAACCTCCATACAGTCCTCCATAATGACTGTACAAATTTACTTTCCCACCAACAGTGTAGGAGTGTTCATTTTCCCCCACACCCTCTCCAGCATTTATTATTTGTAGACTTTTTGATGAAGGGCATTCTGACCAGTGTGAGGTGATACCTCATTGTGGTTTGATTTGCATTTCCCTAATAATTAGTGATGTTGAGCATTTTTCATGTGCCTGTATGTTTTCTTTGGAGAAATGTCTGTTTAGTTCTTCTGCCCATTTTTTGATTGGGTTGTTTGTTTTTTTAAATATTGAGTTATATGAGCTGATTGTATATTTTGGAGATTAATCCCTTGTTGGTCGCTTGATTTGCAAATATTTTCTCTCATTCTGTAGGCTGTTTTTCATTTTGTTTATGGTTTCCTTTGCTGTGCAAAAGCTTTTAAGTTTAATTAGGTCCCAACTGTTTATTTTTATTTTTATTTCCATTACTCTAGGAGAGAGATCCAAAAAGATATAACAGCCATTTATGTCAATGAGTGTTCTGTCTATGTTTTTCTCTAGGGGTTTTAAATTATCCGAACTTATATTTAGGTCTTTAATCCATTTTGAGTTTCTTTTTGTGTATGGTTTTAGAGAAGGTTCTAGTTGCATTCTTTTACATGTAGCTTTACAGTTTTCTCAGCACCAGTAATTGAAGGGACTGTCTTTTCTCCATTGTATATTCTTGCCTCTTTTTTCATAGATAAATTGACCATAAGTGCGTGTGTTTATTGCTGGGCTTTCTCTCCTGTTCCATTGATCTATATTTCTGTTTTTGTGCCAGTACCATACTGTTTTGATGACTGTAGCTTTGTAGTGTAGTCTGAAGTCAGGAAGCCTGATTCCTCCAGCTCTGTTTTTCTTTCTCAAGATTGCTTTGGCTATTCGGGGTCTTTTGTGTTTCCATACAAATTGTGAAATTTTTTGTTCTAGTTCTGTGAAAAGTGTCATTGGTAGTTTGATAGGTATTGCATTGAATCTGTAGATTGCTTTGGGTAGTAGAGTCATTTTCACAATGTTGATTCTTCCAATCCAAGAACATGATATTTCTCTCCATCTGTTTGTATCATCTTTAATTTCTTTTATCAGTGTCTTATAGTTTTCTGCATACAGGTCTTTTGTCTCCACTCATTCTACGAGCCCACCATCACCCTGATACCAAAACCAGACAAAGATGTCACAAAGAAAGAAAACTACAGGCCAATATCACTGTTGAACATAGATGCAAAAATCCTCAACAAAATACTAGCAAACAGAATCCTACAGTACATTAAAAGGATCATACACCATGATCAAGTGGGTTTTTTTCACCTGTTTCTCCTATTATGAAAAAAATGGAGTAAAGAGCTAACAAGGCTGGTAAATATGAGAAAAGGACCATATCACAATAGCTTAGTTTTAGTCCAAAGTTTTAGTCTTATGTATTGTGGCGTGAGCTGTCATTCCAGTGCCTCTACTCTAGATAACTAATCTGAGGTTCAGAGCAGTTAATGAATTTCCTTAGGTCACAGAACTCCTTAGTGGTGTTACCCAGACTACACTGAGGTTTTCTGATTTAGACCACAATGCTGACATGTAGACTCATTCATGTGTACTGAACTGCAAAACCAAGTGTTTGTCTTTTTTTAGACACATATAATCAGGTGGATTTGTACACAGTGTGTTACTCTGTTGTTCTTTTTAAATGACTATTGATTCTCAAAATCTATTCCTAGAGGAAGAATCAATCTACACACGAGGTAGCATACACATGCTAATGAACTTGCCTCTTGGTAGGCAAAGTTTCAGTAGAGGAAGTTTCCAGGTTAACTACGTGCTTCAGGGACTTGCTAAGGATTAATAAACACATGACTGAGCTGTGGGAGTGTCTGTAGATACAGGCATTTGCTGACTGTTAGACATTTCCCTCTTGGGTTTGTTTCTAAGGGGAGTGAACCATAAGTGTGGTCTTGATTAATTCGTTTGAATTCACTGTGTATTTATATCCAAATTTTATTCAAAGATTGAATTTTAGAAAATATGAATATATTTGAAAAAACAAGAGATTCTATGTTGGGGTTCAATTCCAAATTTATGAATCTTGAAACAAGATCTAAAGATTCTGGTGATTTCTCTTGTCCTTTGTATGTGAGTCCCTGGAGTAAGAGGACTTGCTGAAAGGTTTTTTGTTGGAAGAAATCCAAGAGCTGATTGATTCGGTTTCACTCTTCATGTATCAGAACCATAGGAAGCAAAGAAATGGAGGTATAGCCAGAGCTTTTGTCTTAATAAACATAGACAGAAGCAAAAATACATAATTTTAAAACATGCTGAGTGAAGAGAAAGGTAGTTTTATAGCTAAGCTATAGCTATTTAATGTAACAAAGTGACACCAGATAATTAAAGGTGCTAGGTTACTAGGATTTCCTAGCAGTAACCTATCACTTATATGGAAAAGTTTTGACTCCATAGAGATGGCTGGGCTCAGGAAGGAAAGAAATGAACATAAAAAAAGGTGCTTGTTTCATGGGAATCAGAGAGTCCACAGTGGGTCCAGACCACCTATCAAGTCACTGTGGAGAAATTCTCTTCCTCTGGATAATGCACATTTCTGCATCAATTTCACCTTTCCTGGAAAAAAAGTTTCTGATCCTTTTAGATTAGATCCTTTTAAAAACTTGTTTCCCATAGAAATTTGTCTTTATCTCTTCAGATTATTTATCATACTGTGTTGAAATTATATATTTCCTTTCTGACTCTCCTCTAGAGACCAAATACTGATTCTTATTTTCTATCGTGTCTTTAGCATTGCACATAACAGATATTCCAAAAATATTTTTGGATGCAATAAATGCATGAATAAGAAATACATACATACACACACACACACACATCAAGAACACATAACACTGAGAGGGGAATCAAATGTATAGTTAAGAACAGTGGACACCATGAGTGTTCAGATGATGTTGGTAATGCTTAAGGTTGGGTGTTCTGAGAAGCCTGGGAGAAGGAATCAGAGCCATTGATGGAACTTGAAAGATTACCTGTAAAAGATTTGATACTGATTAAGCAAGAGGAGGAAAGCCTCAGGTCAGAGTGGGAACTGGGGATAAATCAATCCCGAACCTCTGTACTTGGTTGTACCTATTGGTTCCATTCCTTGGAGTGTTAACTTTTACTCTAAGTTTCTTTCTCATCTCTCCTGTTATGTGTTACCCACACAGACAGCATAAGCTCTTTTGAATTTTCCTAGAAGCATTTGCTAGGCCATCACAATCACATTCTTCCACTGTGTGTTCCTGGTTCTAACTGCAACTTTTGTCCCAAAGAGTATTTTATTCATCTCACCAATTAATTGACTTTATATCATTTTGAAACAATGTTTCAAATGTTTAAATGTTTTTAAATTAAATATTTCAATGTTTAAAATGCTTTCTCCACCTATACTACTTAGATTTGCTTTGCTCAATTATCCTCATTAATAACTGTATTGCTCATGGAAGATATATTGCTGATAGCATAGAAGAATGCTGTAAATAAAACTTAATTATCAGTGCATTCTTTCCGCCTCTACATTGTTACTGAGTAGAGAGAGAAATCTAAAAATAAATGATGAAGATGATGCTTGTTAATAAGTAACTGTTCCAGTAGTTTAAATGTCCCTCCCTCTGGAGGCTGTGAAAGAAGCAGAATGCCTCTGCCTGTTCTCTATGCACACACCAGGTGTGTACCTGGCTCACCAGCAGGAGGTGGAAAATAAAAACTTATTTCTACCCCAAAAAGGGATTTGATTTTGAATGAAAGGTATTCTTGTACACATTCCTGAGATAAAGTTGGAGATGTGGGTGCAGGGAAGCTACAGAGTGGTAATACGGACTCTACCCCCTGCATTAAGAGAAACTCTTACCTCTTTGAGGGAATGAATCAGTATAATAAACAAATCAGGGCAGAATCCTAGGCAATTAGTTGCTAGGGCTATACCATAGAGTGTATTAATTAGTATATGCTTTTATTTCTTTTCCCTTTCTATTGGCTAAGCTTAATATAGTAGCACATATGATTATGTAAAACAATTAATGACCATATTCTGGCTAATTTTTAAGCATCAGCAAGTGGAGGGGGAAATGAAAAGATGAAGATCTGAACATGTTCCATTTGTGCTCCTGGGTCACAACTAGGGGCCCAGAAGGAGGTGAGAATGAGAAGAGTTTGGGAATGAACTAAAATCAGCTCTCCCTGAACAACATGAGAGACAAGGATCGAGGAGAATCCATGTCTAGGTCCTGGTGTTACTTGGGACTGGGATCCTGAGTAGTAAACTGGACTTGACTTCTCTACGGCTTTTGTCTATAATTATCTCCTGGCTTCAAAGAGGTGTAGTAAACATAATATTCAGCAAAACTTTAGGAACTAAGGTATATGAAAATCAGGTGGAGTTGTTACTAATATGGCATCCACTCAAGAGCTAACCATTTAAGGTTTGAAATAAGTTCAGTTGAGGCAAAATCCAGTTTTTGTATGAAAGCCAACAAATCTTGGCAATTAAGTTCAGAAGAAGCAAATACTTTTTTTTCAAACGTGATAGCTCATTTATTAATGTATTGATTTAAGTCAAAACATAAATAATTCTAAGTGTGTGTCTCTTGAGGCAAAGGAAACTTTTTATTTTAAAATTTTCGTTCATTCCATAACATCTTCTTTGTATTGCTCATTTGAGGCTTACCCTTTATCTACAAGTGTTTTATTTATTTACATTTTTAAGTAAACAGAGCAGAAAAGACTTCCCATGAGGGAGAAAAACAGGCCCACAGCATTAAGCAGGCATGTCTGAGAGATGAGCTCTATCGCACTTGCTTTGAATCCACTGACTTGACCTTGAGCTCCGGCTCCAACCCAGGACCCTATCTGCTTTCACTTTGCCCCTTGCAGGTAACCACCAGATTCATGCCAGACAATGTCATTATATGCCCTGGTAAGAGTTTATAACAGATGGACCATTTCTCATTATGTACTATTGCTGTGATCCAATGAGTATAAAGTAATGAGTTGATGCTGCTCAAAGGTGCACCTGGAACCCCTCCTTCCTGATGAACTCCTGAGCTCAGCAATTTTCTCTGAGGTGGAGCATATCCAGATGGCAGCTTCTAAATAACCAAGACCAGCACCTGAATCAGCCCTGTTTTATGCTCCAAATGCTTGATGCCAGGACGTATCTGTCAGACACTGTGGTGAGACCACTCAGCAGCTGTTGGCCTGGGCCTTCTGAGATTTGACCTGCTGGGTTTTGGGACATGAAAGAGGACAAGGATAGAATTTGGCTTTGTGTAACTCAAGGGAAAAAATTCTGCTTACCTCAGACTTGGAAGGAGTGTAGAGGTTATTTTAAGGGGTTCAACTGAACTTAGAGAGTGCAAATTAAATAACTGGGCCCACAGCTGTTTTTCCCAAACAAGCTTTCACTCACATAATCACCTCATACTGGTCTCTGAGGACCTCCTAGATTTGGCTTGAAAAGATTGAAATGTTTTAGCTACCACAGGAGTGAGACGCCTAACCCTATTGGCAATACAAGTGAATGGATCCAACTCAGCAAAGACACGGAGCTCCATGCCTGGCTCTGTGTTCTGGGAATCTCTCATGTTGTGCTGAGGACAAAGATGTGGTAGATTATGAAACGAGGTGACCAGTGCTGTGACTGGGTCAGCAAAGGGACTAGCCTACCTCAAGGAGTTCAGAAGGAGATTGTAATCCAAGCTGGCTTTGAAAAAAAAGCTTCCAGAGAAATGTGACCTGTGAACCGGGCCTGGAAGAAGAGAGACAATTGAAGGAAAGGCAAGTAGGCAGAGGGATGAGGCTGTGCACAGGCATAGGGGTGAGAAGGCTTAGGCTTGCACAACAAACCAAGCTCACCAGATGTTAAGAGTATGCTAAGACCACTTCCTCTCTGATCCCATTGCCTCTGAAGGCTGATGGCTTGAGAGGCTGACAGCATGGAAGGTGTGTACTGGGTTGGTTTTAGAACACACTTTCTCTCTAAGGTAAAGTCTCTTTAGTCTTGTGATTCTACTATTTTTTGCAACCTTGAGTATTTCTGCATCTTGGACATAAATACCAAGCCATATGTGTTCCATGCAAGGTAAATCTGGGGGTCCATGGTAATTTAGAATAAAGCTTTGGGCTCTTTGATATGTTTGGTCTGGGTAGACGTATAGAGAAAAGAGCGTTTCAGGAGATGTCAGAAGATTAGAATTTAAATCCTGGCTCTGACAATTGCCAGCATTTAATTTTTCCAGTGTGCTTAACATCTGTAAAATGGACTTAATAATATCCAGTCTATCGTTCTCATAGATAATAATGAAATCAAAATGAAATGATCTATCTCAAAGTGTTTGAGATGAGGCAAAGAAAATAAAGTATTTTAAAATTTTATTTATTATTAGTTTTATTTATTATTAATTACACTTTTAAGGAGAACAATGTGGGTTTTGATTCACTATAAAATCTTGTTTTAAAAATTTGTTATATAGCAATCTGAAGATGTTATCATTAGTTTGCTTTATTTCATTGGTCAGTATTAAATGTTGGAAAAGATATCCCACAGATTCCTAGATTCAAATGAAAGCTGGGCATTGTTGGATTAATGTACTAAATCATGATATTTATTTTCAATAAAGTTCTCTAATTATTTCCATGTTTTTCTTGAAATTCACTTAACAAATTTCCATTTTTCTGGGCATCAATCACCATTCAAGCAAACTAATTGGAAGGTACTACATTATATTTCCTACAAATAAAATTAAAACTCACTTGGAAGATTGTTTTTAACAAGTTGGAAAATTTGGATTCCTAGTTTAAGTGAGCAGAAATGAGAAGCCTAGTGAATGACATGCATTGTTTTAGGTAACAACATTTTGAAACAATGGATATATTTCCAAACATCAGTTTTACAAGTGTGCTTACCATCTCACAAGTTTTTTGTCTTGAAATTTAGTAGTTTTCACTCATTTCTCTAAAGTCATCTTTATAATGAAGGGAAAAATTAACTGCATTTGTATTGTTGGGAGTTTTTGTTAGGAAACATGCTGCTAACTTTTCATCACACAACAGTTAAACATTTTAAATACTTGTGTTTGATAGAAAGAAGAATGTGCAACTCATTATTGCTAGTGTAAATTCATATATAAAATAGTAGCAAGGCTTAACTTCATATAATTTGGGATATTATCTATATATACAACTTTCATCATTTTGTCCTGAGCCCTAATGAATCATAAGCATTGTGCATATCCTACTTTAGAACCACTGTTCTAATAGTTGAGGAAGTGCAACTTTCCCTACCTGTTGGGAAGCCAAGAAATTGTTACTGATAAGATGGCATGCAGTGGAAAGTTTGGGTCCTGGCTTCTTCCTTTGTTGAGTAAAGTATATGTCACAGAAGGTGATGGGTACTCAACCTCCCCTCTCCAACCTGTGTTTATCTCACCGGTCACTGAACCACCCAAACTCTAGTCTCCAATGAGGTCACTTCCTTCTTACCTGTTTACCACTCTTACTTTTATGCTGCCTCCACACATTTCCCAGTGCTCTATGAAGTTTCTCGAGACCTCAATGGTTTTCAAAAGCCATCAGGCTCATGAGACTACTCTTAAAATTCAGTGTTAGTTAGGAGCAGAGACATACAATTTTGTGATTCTGAGTCTCTACATCTGTAAAGAGGATTCAACTATATTCCAAAGGTCCCTTCTATCTTTAAGAATCTTTCTCTGTTTTCTACTCTCCCTGAACAAAGATGTATGACTTATAGTTAACTTGAATGCTTGCACTAGCTCCTCTATATTCTCAATTTAAATATTTTTTTTACTGCATTGTAAGTTAATTCATGTTAAAACTCTTTGCTGGAAATATGTATTGAAGACTATAGGAAACCTATGATCTTTCATTAAATATTCTCAACTACCTTCTCAGATTTGAAACAGAGTTAATCTATGCGATTCTTGTGCTGCATGACATTTAAATACATTCAAACCCATTGTTATTGATCTTGCTTATCATTTATATAACATTTAATATTTACAAACTGGCATTGCAATTATATGAATGCACAGAATTATAACAGCTATTAACATGAATTACTCCTTAGGTTTTGGCAGAAAAAGGATTTAATAACAATAATAAAATATGATAATAACAATGGCAATAATAACAGATTGCTTTGGCTTTGAATCATATTCTTTGGGGTGGAAGTGGATGCATTCATTACAGCTACTGTTTATTGTATTGACAGAAAAGAAAGTGTGCTTCCAGGAAACATAAAAAATAAATAACAAATATTTGTTGGGTTTCTGCTGCAAGGCATCATACCAGGTACATGTAAATGTTTGCTCAAATAGTAGGTTAGGGAGTTGGAATATTCAGGCCAGTAGGATGTATCACTTATCCACGGTATGAGTTTCAGTACTGACCTGAGTACTTGGGCCTCTGTATACAGACTTGAACCTCTCCAGATGAAGTTTTAAATCTAACCTTCTGAATGGTCTTCCAAGATTATGATAATTCAGGATTAGGGTAGAGAACCCCTGCTGTTTTGGCTGAAATTATAGAAATTAGAAGATGACTTAGGTCCTTGAAAGTACATGAATGAATGTGATCAGAATTTACTCCTTCTTTTAGTACTGATATCCCTGTATCCAGGGAAACATTTCAATCCCATGCAAACTGAGATGGTTAAATCACTTCAGGTCTAGTTGAGTTTTTGAGAATAAGAGGTAAGGGTGAATTTTATTAAACACCTAACAGCTTCTAGTAAACCAGCTTAGATTTCACCAGGTCCAGCAGAAATTATGTGTCTTGCAAATACTTTCATTTCCCTTCTTGCCCACCATCATGTTCACCAAGCAAAACCTCAATCCTGGTTGAGCACAACAACCACACACTTGTACCTGAGTACCCGAAGGTTGCTGGAGACGATCACATAAACTTTCTCACTCTTCTTACTGTAAATCTCAAATGGATATCTATATTTCCATTTGATTTTTGTAATTCTTTACTTTCTCACTCTTTCAGAAGCCTGAAGCACACCTTCCTCTCTATCTCCCCCCATCAACACCCATTCTCACCCCACTGTCAACTGATGACTGATTATAATCTACTGAAGAAAAGTGGATGGAATTTTATGTCAATAATCTCATCTTCTCCCTGTACAATATAACAGTCTACCTGGCTCTGTGTGAAACTCTGTCTTCTCTGTTGTTATAATGTAAAATACATCTCTGCTCCTAGGTTCAACCCTTACACTTTTGCTCTGATCCCGTGCTTTCTTTCCAACTCAAGAAATTTCCTCTTGCAATTTATTTCTCTATTATTTCATCATTTTCTCCCTTTCGACTGGCTTGTTCACACCAGCATTCAAAGACTAATAAACAACTAACTCTACAAACTTTTATTTTCCCATCTCTCAACTCACCCCTTTGGTATCAGTCCCCCCAAGTCTCTTGAAATGCTCTTACTAAGATTACTAGTGATTTCCCTGTTGCCAAATCCAATAATCAAATTTTCCCCGATCTTATTTGACCTCTCAATAATATTTGACACAGTTGTACCTCCTGTCTTCTTGAAACATTTTTTGTAGATATTGTAAACAGCACATTTTTTTGTATTCCTTCCTACTGTGGTGATGCCCCTTCTCAGTTTCCTTTGCTGGCTTTCCTTTGGGGTGATTTCTAAACATTGCAATGCTCTAAGGTTCAGCGTTGGGCCCTCTTCTTTATGTATACTCTCTCCCTATGTGATCGAACCTTGACCTATGTCTTTGAATACCTCCCATAGGCAAGTGCTCCCACATTTGTATCTGTTGGCCTTGATCTTCAACTAATTCAAAAAAAAAAAAAAGAATTTCCAATTGAATGTTTAATAAGAACCTCAAAACTAACAGTTAAAAAAATAAGTTTTTGATGTTTCCCTGCAAAGTAAATCCTCTCAGTAAATGGCAATGTCATCTATCTAGTAGCTAGAGCTAAAATACCTAGGAATAAACCATAATCCCATTCTTTCTTTTACTGTACCATCATCTAATTCATAAACAAGTCAGGTCTGTCTCAAAATATAGCCTGACCTCAAGTGCTGACCATCTTTAATATCTCAGCCTAGGTTCAAACCACCATCATCTTTTGCCTGAATGATCATAACAGCCCCAACTCAATTTTCTATTCTCACTCTTGGCCCCGTTATAGTCTAGTCTCCATAAAGCTTCCTGAATTATATATAGATAGGTAGTTAGATAGGTAGATAGATAGATATACATAGATTGATTTATATTTATATATCTATATTTTATCTAATTCATATTATTTCCCCTGCTTAAAAATCCTCAATGGTTCCAATAGTAATATGAACAAACTCCAGACTTCTTTCCACAAGAAGGAGAACACATCTATGATTTATCTCTTCCCTTTTTTCTGTTCACTCCACTCAAACCACACTTTCTTTTGAACTTTGAACACTTCATACTTATATCTATCTCAGAGCTTTTGTTGTCCTTCCATATAAAATTCTCTACTCCCAAATTGGAGTGTGTTTACTTTTTTCATATTATGTAGATCTCTGCTCAAGTATTGCCACTTGAAAGAGGACATTTTGGACCACCTGTTTTCATTGTGATTTTAATATGCATTTCTTTGATGGGCACTGATATTGAGCATCTCTTCATGTGCTTATTAGTCAATTAGTCATTTGTATATTTTCTTTAGTGAAGGGTCTGTTCAATATTTTCCCAATTTTATTGGCTTAATTATATTATTGAGTTGTAGAGCTTCCTTATATAGTCTTGAAACAAATTTTTGTTTGTTATGTGTATGCAAATATTTTCTCATGGTCTGTGGCTTGTTTTTTTTATCATTTTATTAATGTGACTTTCAAAGAGGGGAAGATTCTTATTTTGGTGAGGTCCAATCAATATTTTTTAAAGGATCATGTATTTCGGGTTTTACCAGTTTCACTGAGATATAATTGACAAATAACATATGTTATGAGGACATTAACATAGTATAAATTTAAAGTGTACAACATGTTGATTTGATACACTGATACATTGAAAAATGATTAGCTAACACGTGCATCACATCAAAAATTAACATTTCTTTCTGTAGTGAGAACAATTAAGATCTCTTTTACAAACTTTCAGGTATATAATACAGTATCATTAACTATAAATACTATGCTGTACATTAGATCCCCAGAACTTATTTGTACTATAACTGGAAGTTTGTAGTTTTTGACCAACGTCTCTCCTATTATCTCACCTCCCAACCCCTGGTGGCCATAATTTCTGTTTCTGTAGGTTTGGCTTTGTAGGTTCCACATATAAGTGATATCATACAGTATTTATCTTTCTCTAACGTTGTTCATCTAGCTTAATGCCCTCAAAGTCCATCCATGTGATTACAAATGGAAGAATTTCCTTCTCTCTCATGGCTGAATAATATCCCATGGGATATATATACCACATCTTTTTTATCCATTCATCCATTGAAGGACACTTAGGTTGTTCCCATATCTTTGATATTGTGAATTATAAGGCAATGAACATAAGACTGAAGGTATCTCTTTGATATTCCATTTTCATTTCCTATGGATATATACACAGTTGTGGGACTATTGGATCATATGATACTATTATTTTTAAAATTTTTGTAACCTCCATACTGTTTTCCATAGTGGCTGCACCAATTTACATTCCCACCAACAGTCCACCAGGGTTCCTTTTTCTCCACATATGTACCAGCATTTGTTATTTCTTGTCTTTGTGATAATAGCCATTCTAACAGGTTTGAGGTGACATTACATTGTGGTCTTGATCTGTATTTCCCTGATGATTAGTGATGTTGAACGTCTTTTCATGTGTCTGTTGGTCATCTGTATGTCTTCTTTTGAGAAAAACCACTTAGTTTCTCTGCCGATTTTTTTTTTAATGACTAGTTTTTTTTAAACATGTTTATTGGAGTATAATTGCTTTACATTGTTGTATTAGTTGCTGCTGTATAAAAAAGTGAATCAGCTATACGTATACATATATCTCCATATCCCCTCCCACCCTCCCTATCCCACCCCTCTAGGTGGTCACAAAGCAGCAAGCTGATCTACCTGTGCTATGCAGCTGCCTCCCACTAGCTATATAATTTATGTTTGGTAGTATATATAGGTCAATGTTATTCTCTCACTTCGTCCCAGCTTACCCTTCGCCTTCCCCGTGTCCTCAAGTCCATTCTCTATGTCTGTGTCTTTATTCCTGTCCTGCCCCTAGGTTCATCAAAACCATTTTGTTTTTCTTTGTTTTTTTTTTTTAGATTCCATATATATCTGTTAGCATACGGTATTTGATTTTCTCTTTCTGACTTACTTCACCATGTATGACAGACTCTAAGTCCATCCACCTCACTACAAATAATTCAGTTTCATTTCTTTTTATGACTGAGTAATATTCCATTGTATATATGTGCCACATCTTCTTTATCCATTCATCTGTTGATGGACACTTAGGTTCCTTTCATGTCTTGGGTATTGTAAAGAGTGTTGCAATGAACATTGTGATACATGACTCTTTTTCAATTATGGCTTTCTCAGGGTATATGCCAAGTAGTAGGATTGCTGGGTCATATTGTAGTTGTATTTTTAGTTTTAAAAGGAACCTCCATACTGTTCTCCATAGAGGCTATCAATTTACATTACCACCAATAGTGCAAGAGGGTTCCCTTTTCTCCACACCCTCTCCAGCACTTACTGTTTGTAGATTTTTTGATGATGGCCATTCTGACCTCTGTGAGGTGATACCTCCTTGTAGTTTTAATTTATTTCATCAGTGTCTTATAGTTTTCTGCATATAGTTTTCTGTCTTTTGTCTCCTTAGGTAGGTTTATTCCTAGGTATTTTATTCTTTCTGTTGCAGTGGTAAATGGGAGTGTTTCCTTAATTTCTCTCTCAGATTTTTCATCATAAATGTATAGGAATGCAAGAGATTTCTGTGCATTAATTTTGTATCCCGCTACTTTACAAAATTCATTGATTAGCTCTAGTAGTTTTCTGGTAGCACTTTTAGGATTCTCTGTGTATAGTATCATGTCATCTGCAAGCAGTGGCAGTTTTACTTCTTTTCTGATTTGGATTCCTTTTATTTATTTTTCTTCTCTGATTGTGGTGGTTACAACTTTCAAAACTATGTTGAATAATAGTGGTGACCGTGGGCAACCTTGTCTTGTTCCTGATCTTTGTGGAAACGGTTTTAGTTTTTCACCATTAAGAACGATATTGGCTGTGGGTTTGTCATATATGGCCTTTATTATGTTGAGGTAACTTTCCTCTATGCCTACTTTTGGAGGGTTTTTATCATAAATGGGTGTTGAGTTTTGTCGAAAGCTTTTTCTGCATTTATTGAGATTATTATATGGATTTTATCCTTCAATTTGTTAATATGGTGTATCACATTCATTGACTTGAGTATATTGAAGAATTCTTGCATTTCTAGGATAAACGTTACCTGATCATGCTGTATGATCCATTTAATGTGCTGTTGGATTTTGTTTGCTAGTATTTTGTTGAGGATTTTTGTATCTATGTTCATCAGTGATATTGGCCTGTAGATTTCTTTTTTTGTGACATCTTTGTCTGGTTTTGGTATCATGGTGATGGTGGCCTCATAGAATGTGTTTGGGAGTGTTCCTCCCTCTGCTATATTTTGGAAGAGTTTGAGAAGGATGGGTGTTAGCTCTTCTCTGAATGTGTCATAGAATTTGCCTGTGAAGCCATATGGTCTTAGACTTTTGTTTTTTGGAAGATTTTAAATTACAGTTTCAATTTCATTACTTATGTTAGGTCGGTTTATATTTTCTCATTTTACCGGGTTCAGCCTTGCAAAATTGTACCTTTCCAAGAATTTGTCCATTTCTTTGAGGTTGTCCATTTTATTCACATACTGTTGTTTGCAGTAATCTCTTATAATCCTTGTATTTCTACGGTGTCAGATGTAATTTCTCCTTTTTCATTTCTACTTTTATTGATTTGCATCCTCTCCTTTATTTCCCTAATGAGTCTGACTAACGGTTTATCAATTTTGTTTATCTTCTCAAAAAACCACCTTTTAATTTTATTGATCTTTGCTATTGTTTTCTTTGTTTCTATTTCACTTATTTCTGCTCTGATCTTTATAGTATCTTTCCTTCTACTGACTTTGTGTTTCCTTTGTTCTTCTTTCTCTCTTTGCTTTGAGTGTAAGGTTAGATGTTTTTCTTTGAGATTTTTCTTGTTTCTTGAGGTGAGATTGTATTGCTATAAACTTCCCTTTTAGAACTGCTTTTGCTGCATCCCATAGGTTTTGGGTTGTCGTGTTTTCATTGTCACTTGTTTCTATGTATGTTTTTATTTCCTCTTTGACTTCTTCCATGATCTCTTGGTTATTTAATAGCATATTGATTAGCCTCCATGTGTTTGTGTTTTTTACAGTTTTTTTTCCTGTAATTGATTTCTAATCTCATAGTGTTGCTGTCAGAAAAGATGCTTGATATGATTTCAATTTTCTTAAATTTTCCAAGGCTTGATTTGTGACCCAACATATGGTCTATCCTAGAGAATGTTCCATGTGCACTTGAGAAGAAAATGTATTCTGCCACTTTCGAGTGGAATGTCCAAGAAATATCAATTACATCTATCTGGTCTGTTTTGTCATTTAAAGCTTGTGTTTCCTTATTTAATTTCTGTTTGGGTGATCCATCCATTGGTGTAAGTGAGGTGTTAAAGTCCCCTACTATTATTGTGTTACTGTTGATTTCCCCTTTTATGGTTGTTAGCATTTGTCGTATATATTGAAGTGCTCCTATTGGGTGCATAAATATTTATAATTGTTACATCTTTTTCTTGGATTGATCCTTTGATCACTGTGTAGTGTCCTTCCTTATATCTTGTAGAAGTCTTTATTTTAAAGTCTATTTTATCTGATATAAGTATTGCTACTGAAGCTTTCTTTTGATATCCATTTGCATGGAGTATCTTTTTCCATCCCTTCACTTTCAATCTGTATGTGTCCCTTGGTCTGAAGTGGGTCTCTTGTAGACAGCATATATATATATATATATATATATATATATGGGTCTTGTTTTGTTTCCATTTACCCCATCTGTGTCTTTAGTTTGGAGCATTTAATCCATTTACATTCAAGGTTATTATCAACATGTATGTTCCTATTCCATTTTCTTAATTGTTTTGGGTTTGTTTTTGTGGGTCCTTTCTTCTCTTGTGTTGCCCGGTTAGAGAAGTTCCTTTAGCATTTGTTGTAAAGTTGGTTTGATGGTGCTGAATTCTCTTAGGTTTTGCTTGTCCATAAAACTTTTGATTTCTCCATCAAATTTGAATGAGAGTAATCTTGGGTAGAGTAATCTTGGTTGTAGGTTTTTCCCTTTCATCACTTTAAGTACATCCTGCCACTCCCTTCTGGCCTGCAGAGTTTCAGCTGATAACCTTATGGGGATTCCCTTGTATGTTATCTGTTGCTTTTCCCTTTCTGCTTTTAATATTTTTCTTTGAATTTAATTTTTGTTAGATTGATTAATATGTGCCTTGGTGTGTTTCTCCTATGATTTATCTTCTTTGGTACTCTCTATGATTCCTGGACTTGGGTGACTATTTCCTTTCCCATGTTAGGGAAGTTTTCCACTATAATCTCTTCAAATATTTTCTCAGACACTTTCTTTTTCTCTTCTTCTTTGACCCCTATAATTCAAATGTTGGTACATTTAATATTGTCCCAGAGGTCTCTGAGATTGTCTTCAATTTTCTTCATTCTTTTTTCTTTATTCTGCTCCTCAGCGGTTATCTTCACAATTCTGTCTTCCAGCTCACTTATTCGTTCTTCTGCTTCAGTTATTCTGTTATTGATTCCTTCTAGTGTATCTTTTATTTCAGTTATTGTCTTGTTCATCTCTCTTTTTTGTTCTTCATTTCTTCTGGATCTTTGTTAAAGATGTCTTGTATTTTCTCAATCTGTGCTTCCACTGCATTTCTGAGATTCTGTATCATCTTTATTGTCATTACTCTGAATTCTTTTTCAGGTAGGTTGCCTATTTCCTCTTCATTTATTTGGTCTTGTATGTTTTTACCTTCCTCCTTCATCTATGACATAATTTTTCATCATCCTACTTTTTTTTTTTTTTTTTTGATGGCTGGGATTGTGTTCCTGTGTTTACTTCTTGTTTGGCCTGAAGTTTTCAGCACTGAAATTTGTAGGCTGTTGGGTAGAGCCTTGTCTTGGTGCTGAGATGAGGACCTCTGAGTGACCTCACTCCAATGAATATTCCCTAGAGTCTGAGGTTCTCTATTAGTCCCGTGGTTTGGACTCAGATCGCCTACCACAGGAGCTCAGGCCCAAACCCCGGCTCATGAACCATGATCCTGGTCACTGAGGGTTTCCTCCCATCTCCTTAAGTGTTGAGGTCCCCCACCAGCATCCAGCAGGTGCCCTAGTTGTGGGGAGATGTGAACTCCATGTCCTCCCACCTGCAAGGAAGTTAACAGTATACCATATACATTTTAGAAGTAACTTATCTTTCTGCAATAATAGCCTGTTAAGAGGTCAGTCTTAGCAGTGGGATTATACTAGAACTATACATGTATTTAATTCTGTCATTCTTTTCCATGAAATGGTATATCCCTACAATTTATTTAGTTCTTCTTTAATTTCTTCTAGCAATAGATTATAGTTTTCTGTGTACATGTCTTAAACATATTTTATTAAATTTAACTGTAAGTTTTTTTGTTTGTTTGTTTTGGTTTTTTTTTGCAGTATGCAGGTCTCTCACTGTTGTGGCCTCTCCCATTGCAGAACACAGGCTCCAGACATGCAGGCTCAGTGGCCATGGCTCATGGGCCCAGCCATTCCATGGCATGTGGGATCTTCCTGGACCGGGGCATGAACACGTGTCCCCTGCATTGGCAGGTGGACTCTCAACCACCGTGCAACCAGGGAAGCCCTTTGTATTTTTTGATATTTGTAAGTGGCATTAAATGTAATTTTTATTCTGCTTCTTGCTAGTGTATAGAAATACAACTGATTTTTCTATGTGACCTTGTTTCTTGGGATCTTGTTAAATTCACTTATTTGTTCTAGTAGCTTTTTCACTGATTCTTCTACAAAAAAGACAGAAGACTTCAGTTTCTCATCTGGCATGTATGAAGCTTGGAAGTTGTCACTCAATCCTAACTAGTACTAAAACGTTGAATAGACTAAAAATCAAGTCTTCTTAGATCCATCAGAGAATTGAGATTACAGGGCAAACTGCTGCATCCCAAATTGGAGAGACAGTTAGGCAAATGCAGAGAATCACTACTTATTGGAGCAGAATGCCATAAAGAGGAACCCCCACAGGAACTAGTACTGAGGCAGGAAGACCTAAACTGTAATTGATTACTTTCTGGAGGCTCAGTGTGGACCAGTCTGAGAGTTAAAAATTCTGGGGAGGGGGGATACAAGTCTTATGGGAACCCCACACTTTTGTGAGTTTTATATCCAGGAGCTCTACCAGGTTCTCACGATCCAGATTGGAGAATAATTCCTCATACTTCTGGTTAGAGGAGCAGAAAGTAACCTTTTTGAAATACACCAGAGGGTTGTATTCTTCATAACAAGGCCTTCCTTAAAGAGAATCTATTTTATCAGAACATAACTTATGGGGTTTTCATCACAACCTAACTGACCTGAGGGAAGGGAAAATCCCAACTCCAGCCCCCTCTAATTGTACTGCCCCCCCAAGGGGGAAGGGGGAAAAATAATAAGCACTGATGAAGGTCATAACCCAGGGGCACAGATTCACTGAAGGATGGAAACCTAATCATAGGACCATAGAATGCTTCCCCACTCCCCCCATATCTTACCACCACATTATTGTTACTTTTATCCTACAGTTCATGCCTGGCCCTTTTTAATAAAAAAAATTACAAGGCTTACTAAGGGCAAGAAAACACAGTTTGAAGAGACACAGCAAACATATGAACCAAATTCAGATATGTCACACCTGTTAGAATTATCAACTCTAAATTTAAAACAACTATGATTAATAGTCTAAGGGCTCCAAAGGGAAAAGTAGAAAACATGCAAGAACAAATGAATAATGTAAACAGAGAGATGGAAATTCTAAGAAAGAATAAAAAGAAGGCTAAAAACATTTTTTAAATTGTAACTGAAATGAAGGAGACATGGGCTCAGTAGCTTAGACATGGCTACGGTACAATTCTCATTCACCATTGAGAATTTTGCTCAAATTAATATTAGACACCAAACAAAATATCTAGGAAGCTCAGAGAATATCAAGCAGGATTAATGTTCCCCAAATTCCATGAAGGCATATCATATTCAAAGTACAGAAAATCAAAGATAGTAAAAAAAATCTTGAAAGAAGCTGGGACGGGGAGGGGGTTGGTATCTTATGTAAAGAGTAGCAAAGATTAAAAATCACATTTGATTTCACTTGAAACTATGCAAGCAAAAAATTGCAAAGTGAAATATTTGAAGAGTTGAGAGAAAAATTATCAACCTCTAATTATGTTTCTCAGAAATTAACTTTCAGAAGTGAATGAATTTAAATTAAATGAATTAAAGAATTAAAATGAATTAAAGAATTTAAATGTTAAAAGAGGTTCAGAAGGAAACATATAGTTAGAATCTTGGATCTACATAAAGAAAAAACGCATTAGGGAAGTAATAAGTGAAGGTAATATAAAACGTTTTATTTTTCTTACTCTTAATTGATCTAACAGATAATAGTTTTAAAATAATAATAGCAACAATGTATTCAATGATTATAGTTTATGTATAAGTGAAATGAATGACGGCAGTGATACATGAGACAGGAGGAAGGAATTAGGAATACTTTGTTATTAGAAGGTACTTGCACTACCTATGAATTTGAAGAGCCTTTCGGGTCACACTTGCTGCCTGACCCTCTTATGTCTGCTCCTCTATCTATTCTCAGTGAATACATAGATACATACACTAGTAAAATTTCCCTCCTTTGTATCTTTGTATTTTTAGCTTTCCAGACTTAAAAGAGAAACTTTATGCTCTGCATGCATTTAAAGAGGGAAGAAACAGTTTAGTTCTCAACTGAATTATACAGGAATTTCCTGATTTTACAACAAACTCAGATTTATAAGTTTATAAGGCATATCTTCATCCAAATTGAGGGTCTTGACTCTTCTCATTGTAGCAAGTAATGAGGCCAAGCCTCATACCATGTGTACTGCCCCTAACCTCGGAGAAACCTATCTTTGCAGTATTTTCCTTTTCTAACTCTGTTCAAACAACTAGAATTCATTTATACAGATTAATGTTCTTCTTGGCCCTTCTTCCAGGGATAGTCACTTGGGAAGACTGCCTTTTTTGTATTCCCTTATTTCCCAAAAGTATTAAAGCAATTTAAGCTGTAGGAACAAAACTAAAATGAGAGCTTTTGAAAACAAGCCACCAATGCCCTAGTTTAACTATATTTATATCCTTCCTCAGTGTCTCATTCTAAATTTTGTCACTCCTGGTTAGAGTAATTCAATAATTGCCCAACATCAAAAATTAATAAATTATTCATGTAAAAACTTAATTTCTTATAAATATACCATTTGCCTCTCACCATAGAAAATTCTTAAAATGGAGATCAAGAAAGTACACAGAGGATTGGGATTGGTGTACACTTCTATTCTTACAGCTTTAATTTTCTTATTTTTAATTAATCTAAAAATAGCAAGTACAGTACAAATAACTTTTGCCCCTGCACCATTTGAGAGTAAGTTGTCAGCATCATTCCCATCACTGCTGTCTAATTTAGCATGTATACCTTACAAACTAGAGCTTTCTTTTATATAACCACAATAAACTGTCAACATTAGAAAATTAACAAACACCATTCAGGTTCTGGCAATTGTCTGAATAATCAAAGGTGATCCAGACTCACATTATACTTTCCCTGCGCCCGCCCTGGTCCTAAAATTTATAGATCCCCGGATCCCTTTAGTGAAGAATGGCACTTAGAAGCCAAGCATTGTTTTCTATGTTTGCTCATTGCTCTTGCTGTGTTGCTGTTCTCGGGTCCTCTCAGGAGACAAGTAAGATGTTCACACATCAAGACACATTTACATCTATATTTATTTCTGTACAGATGGCCCCCAACTTACAGTGGTTCAACTTACATTTTTTTAACTTTACAATGTTGCAAAAGTGATACACATTCAATAGAAACCATATTTTGAATTTTGATCTTCCCCCCAGGAGACTGATACTCTCTCCTGGCGCTGGGCAGCCACAGTGATCCACATAATCACAAGGGTAAACAAATATACACTTACAACCATTCTGTACCCAGACAACCATTCTGTTCTTCACTTTCAGTATGATATTCAATAAATACATGAGATACTCAACATTTTGTTATAAAATAGGCTTTGTGTTAGGTGATTTTTGCCCAACTGTAGGATAATGTAATTGTTCTGAGCATGTTGAAGGTAGGCTAGCCTAAGCTATGTCGTTTGGTAGGTTAGGTGTGTTAAATGCATTTTCAACTTACAGTATTTTCAACTTATAATTGATTTATTGGACATAACCCCATTGTGTCAAGAAACATGATGAATTCATATCAATACCTCCATTTTCAATCTAACACTTGAGTTTATTCTTGTTTTCTCCCTTTCCATATTTGAAACTCCCTTCTCTAATGATGAGAAATCTGGCTTCCATTACCCTTAACGTACTTACTTATTTGATCAATCTCCCATGTGTAATCAAACTCTCATAACCACCACCCCTCCTCTCATGTTCATGCTTTCCTCACTCTGCTTAAGTTCTAACAACTTGTTACATGCTTTTTTCTGCCTTCCTTCACCCTGTTTGTCCTTTAACACCCCATCCTAGGATGCTTTTTCTTATGGGTGCCCTGCTCACCCTACTTGTTGCTAAAATTTTGAAGATGGTTCCCCAAGAGATTCCTGTGCTTTGGATCCTTCAAACAAGTTCCCTGGGCTTTCAAATGATCTTCAAAGCTCATTGGTTTGACATGAAAAAAATAGGCAGGCAGTAGCAGCAATTAATTCAACAAGAGTTGTGTCAGGTTTAAAGTGTGCTTCTTTATGGAAGGAGGAACTATGATATAGTAAATCATTCTCTTTTTCTGCTGTTAAATAAAACCAAGGACTTTGAACTCTCTTGTTCTCAGGAACAAATGTTGCTAATAGTTCCTTTTGTGACTTCCTACACAGCTGTCCTGATGCACTGTTAAATCCAAGAGGAAAGAGCCAGGAGAGATGATTGGGAAAGGTGGCAAGGGTTGACCCCCTGCATAGGCCACAATACACCAAGGAGAGGTGAAGGGGTGTTGGAAAGGGAAAGGTTATTTTGTTTCTGGTAACATCAGCAGGAGTTCATGGTTTTTTATTCACAGTGGAATTCTATATATTAAAAAGGTTCTGAGCACAGTTTCACCTCCAATTGTTTCTATCAGTTTGAATTTGCAGTCTCTCCCACTTCTAAGGACATGAAGTCAGTGTTACCTTTTGGAGAAAAGCTTCTGTAGATTACTGAAGCAGAAGAAGGGTAGTTTCTTGATACAACCTATGATGTTAGTGAGAGCAGTGTCTTGGTGCTTGTTCAGTGAAACGGCTTCATCACATTTAGCTTTAGGTACTGCCATGATGATGTTTACATTATAAATTTCATTTATCAGCATGTCACCATAATATTTAGAGACAACCTCTGGAAAAATTTCTTATAGTACTTCGAGTGAGGTATGGTTGATCTGGAAGATATTGTTTAGATCAGGGAGAGCACATGTTTCTCATGGTAGATTTCTGGAGACATTGCTTGGAGAAATTCTAATAATTCTTCTTTAGACTTATATCTTTCTGTGGCATGCAATTCATGTGTGTGTGTATGTGTGTGTGTGTATTTAGCTTGCCAGAGAGTTTTACAAACTCCTCACCTTAGGTCTTTCCAGAATTGATAAATTCTGCCTCTTTCTTGAGGGTCTGCCATTAGGGAAGGGGGTTGAAATCAAACAACCTCTTCTAATTGGAAAAGAAAAAAAAATTTACTGTTATTTTCCCTCAAGAGTAAAATGCTGGAATCAAAATTCATACAAAACTTAAGGCATTTTCCCTCTTTTTCCCAACCTTCCCTCTCAACCTCTCCAGAGAAATTTGATTTTCATATTATATTTCTATCCTTGTGCAAGTATCAATGAGGCCACAAGGTAAGAACACCAAATGGAATTGTTCAAATTGTCCACATTGCTCCTTTTCATCTTTTTCTTGTGCTCCATTATGCCATTGCCCCAGATGAGAAGGTCGATGTGATAGATAAAATGTAAAACCAAAGTGGTCTACTGATGTGATGTTGCCAGTAAGAGCACAGTGGCCTTGCGTAAGCCTCTAAAGCAACTCTTCATGTCCTTGTATGCTGTGGGATACAACAAGCCATGGATAGGGGATGTGAGATCCCTTCACAAATGAAACTCTCTCTGGGTCCCTGCCACTGTCCTCACTTTGAACCTGGGGGACAAGAAGCTAGGGGAGGATAGAACACATAGTTGCTGGACATCAGACTTCCCTGTTATTAAAGAGAGAAAAGGCAACATAATTTAAAACTCTCTCCCTTGATTTGTGTCACCATTTTAAGGGCATCTGCATTTGTTGTATTGTAAGAGATGTCCTAGAGACTGTTGCCAGTGTAGTTCCCCCTGATCTATACTAATGGACCAGACTATTAAACTTTCTTGTTCTTACTTTTTCTCTCAATTTCCTGGCTCATTCTTCACTGTCAGGAAGTTAGATAACACATCTTGCTATTAGTCTACTCTTCTTTAACAGACACATTCTCTTCTAATTTGTTTTGGGGAAATAATGTAAATGAAACCAGTTTTTAGACATGAATATAAAATGAACTTGGAAAGCATACATGTTTAGCTAATAAACCTTAGCACATGAAATTACATATGCTCATAAGGTTTTAACATCTATCTTCATGTTAAGCTACATTTAAGAAAAGGTTATTTGAGGACTGATCTCCAGATATTATACTGGATTTTTATTATTAGAATTTTATAAACTTGACTTTAAAACAGAGTTACTCTCAATCAAAACACACACTATTACACTCTTTTGTTCATAGTTCAATTGCAAACATCCTGTAGACTAATAGGATGTTTACAAAATCATTGAAAGGTCTAGAGGAGCTAGCTGAGCTTCCAGGAAAAACTCAGCCACTGGAACTATTCTGCTTATGTCACAAGTAGGAAAGAAAGCTGCTACTGCTACTGCAGATTGCAAACCACCCTGTTTCCAGCACAACCCAGGCCAGTGAACAGATGCCCCACATGCAGTGGGTATTGCTCCACATCAAGTTTCATACCACAGATGAATGAAATCAGTTACATCCCGCCCTTTAGCTGCAAGAGAGGCTGGGAATTGTAGTTTTAATTTTCCAGCATCAACATCACAGGAGGTAAGAATAGGAAGGATTTGGAACATGTGTTGAGAAGCCAATTCAAAGACTGCCTCCTTACATCTAATAATCTTATCACACAATTTTATTTAAGCAAATAAATATTTATCACAAAAGAACTGTAAAAAGAAAATCCAAACAATGTGCTAATGGTTTATGTCTGATAAAATCTTTATTTTCTGATATTTTTATGTGTGTCTGTGTGAGTGTGTATATACATGTATGTGTATATATATATGTATATCTGTGTATATATATGTAATGTGACAGATAAAAGGTAAAATCAAAGTGGTAGGGAGGACTTTTAAGGTGGCAGAGGAGTAAGACATGGAGATCACCTTCCTCCCCGCAAATACATCAAAAATACATTTACATGTGGAACAACTTCTACAGAACACTTGCTGAATGCTGGCAGAAGACCTCAGACATCCAGAAAGGCAAGAAAATCCCTACATACCAGGGTAGGTCAAAAGAATAAAGGAAAAAAGAGACAAAAAGAATAGGGACAGGACCTGCACATCTGGGAGGGAGCTGTGAAGGAGGAAATGTTTCCACACACTAGGAAGGCCCTTCACTGGCAGAGACAGGGGGTGTGTTGGGGGGAAGCTGCAGAGCCATGGAGGAAAGCACAGCAACAGGGGTGCAGAGAGCAAAGTGGAGAGACTCCTGCACAGAGGATCAGTGCCGACCAGCACTCACCAGCCTGAGAGGCTTGTCTGCTCACCTGCCCGGGCAAGTGGGGACTGGGAGCTGAGGCTTCAGCTTCGGAGGTCGGATGCCAGGGAGAGGGCTGGGGTTGGCTGCATGAACACAGCCTGTAGGAGGATACTGTGCCACAGCTAGCTGGGAGGGAGTCCAGGAAAATCTCTGGACCTGCCTAAGAAGCAAGAGAACATTGTTTTGGGGTGCATGAGGAGAGGAGATTCAGAACAAAGACTAAATGAGCTTCAGAGACTGGCACGAGACGTGGCTATCAGCACTGACACCAGAGACAGGCATGAAACGCTAATGCTGTTGCTTCAGCTACCAAGAATCCTGTGTGCAAGCACAGGTCACTAACCATATCTCCCCTCCCGGGAGACTGGGAAGCCCCCCACTGCCAGGGTCCCGTGATCCAGGGACATCTTCCTTGGGAGAACTCAAGGTATGCCTCAGCCTATTGTAACATCATGGGGGCCTCTGCTGCCGCAGGCTCACCCTGCATTCCATACCCCTCCTACCCCCATGACCTGAGTCATGAGCCAGAGCCTGCCCCTAATCAGCCGCTCCTTTAACCTCGTCCTGTATGGACGAAGAACAGACAGCACAGGGCGACCTACATACAGAAGCAGGGCCAAATCCAACACAGAACCCCAGGAGCTGTGAGAACAAAGAAGAGAAAGGGAAATTTCTCTTTGAGGCTCAGAAGCAGTGGATTAAATCTCCACAATCAACTGGATGTACCCTGCATTTGTGGAATACCAGAATAGATGACAAACCATCCCAAAATTGAGGCAGCAGACTTTGGAAGGAACAGTAGACTCAGGGTTTTCTGTATGTGGCTGACTAGTTTCTGATTTATATGTTTACCTCAGTTTAGTTGCTGGTGCTTGTTATCATTGGTGGATTTGTTTGGGTGCTCTCTTCTTTTATTTTTAATTACATTTTTTAGTTTTTATTTTAATAATATTTTTTAAATTTTTTATTTCAATAACTTTATTTATTTTATTTTATTTTTTCCTTCTTTCTTTTTTCTTCTCCCTTTTCTTCTGAGCTGTGTGGCTGACAGGGTTTCGGTACTCCGGCTGGGTGTCAGGCATGAGCCTCAGAGGTGGGAGAGCCAACTTCAGGACATTGGACCAGCAGAGACCTCCAGGCCCCATGTTACATCAATCGGCAAGAATTCGCCCAGAGATCTCCATCTCAATGCTAAGACCCAGCTCCACTCAATGACCAGGAATCTCCAGTGCTGGACACCCCATGCTAAACAACGAGCAAGACAGGAACATACCCCATCCATTAGCAGAGAGGCTGCCTAAAATCATAATAAGTTCAGAGACACACCAAAACACAACACCAGACTTGGTGCTGCCCACCAAAAAGACAAGATACAGCCTCATCCACCAGAACACAGGCACAAGTCTCCTCTACCAGGAAGCCTACACAACACACTGAACCAACTTTACCCACTGGGGCAGGCACCAAAAACAATGGAAACTACAAACCTAGAGCCTGCAAAAGAGAGACCCCAAACACAGTAAGTTAAGCAAAATGAGAAGACAGAGAAACACACAGCAGATGAAGAAGCAAGGTAAAAACCCACCAGACCAAATTAATGAAGAGGAAATAGGCAGTCTACCTGAAAAAGAATTCATAGTAATGATAGTAAAGATGATCCAACATCTTGGAAATAGAATGGAGAAAATACAAGAAACGTTTAACAAACACCTAGAAGAACTAAAAAGCAAACAAACAATGATGGACAACACAATAAATGAAATTTAAAATTCTCTAGAAGTAATCAATAGCAGAATAACCAAGGCAGAAGAACGGATAAGTGATCTGGAAGATAAAATAGTGGAAATAACTACAACAGAGCAGAATAAAGAAAAAAGAATGCAAAAAATTGAAGACAGTCTCAGAGACCTCTGGGACAATATTAAACACACTAACATTTGAATTATAGGGGTCCCAGAAGAAGAAGAGAAAAAAAAAAAAGAGGCTGAGAAAATGTTTGAAGATATTATAGTTGAAATCTTCCTTAATATAGGAAAGGAAATAGTCAATCAGTTCCAGGAAGCGCAGAGTCCCATACAGGATAAATCCAAGGAGAAACACACCAAGACACGTATTAGTCACACTATCAAAAATTAAATACAAAGAAAAAATATTGAAAGCAGCAAGGGAAACACAACAAATAATATACAATGGAATCCCTTTAAGGTTAACAGCTGATCTTTCAGCAGAAACTCTGCAAGCCAGAAGGGAGTGGCAGGACATATTGGAAGTGATAAAAGGGAAAAACCTACAACCAAGATTACTCTACTCAGCAAGGATGCCATTCAGAATCAATGGAGAAATTAAAAACTTTAGAAACAAGCAAAAGCTAAGAGGATTTAGCACCACCAAACCAGCTGTACAACAAATGCCAAAGGAACTTCTCTAGGCAGGAAACACAAGAGAAGGAAAAGACTTATAATAACAAGCCCAAAACAATTAAGAAAATGGTAATAGGATTGTACTGATTTAAAAAATCAATACATATTGATAATTACCTTAACTGTAAATGGATAAAATATTCCAACCAAAAAACATAGACTGGCTGAATGGATACAAAAACAAGACCAGTATATATGCTGTGTACAAGAGACCCACTTCAGACCTAGGGACACATACAGACTGAAAGTGAGGGGATGGAAAAAGATATACCCTAAGAAAACCATAATACAAAAAGAGACATGTACCACAATTTTCATTGCAGCACTGTATACAATAGCCAGGACATGGAAGCAAGGTAAGTGTCCATCAACAGATGAATGGATGAAGAAGATGTGGCACATATATGCAATGGAATATTACTCAGCCATAAAAACAAATGGAACTGAGTTATTTGTAGTGAAGTGGATGGACCTAGAGTCTGTCATGAAGAATGAAGTAAGTCAGAAAGAGAAAAACAAATACCATATGCTAACACATATAAATGCAATCTAAAGAAAAATAAATGGTTCTGAAGAACCTAGGAGCAAAACAGGAATACAGACACAGATGTAGAGAATGGACTGAGGACACGGGGAAGGGGAATAGTAAGCTGGGAAGAAGTGAGAGAGTGGCACTGAAATATATACACTACCAAATGTAAAAGAGATAGCTAGTGGGAAAGAGCTGCATAGCACAGGGAGAGCAGCTTGGTGCTTTGTGACCACCTAGAGGGCTGGGAGAGGGAGGAAGGGAGGAAGATGCAAGAGGGAGGGGATATGGGGATATATGTATACTTATAGCTGATTCACTTTAGTGAGTTAGTTAGTTTCAGCAGAAACTAACACAACAACATAAAACAATTAAACTCCAATAAACATGTTAAAATAAATAAATACGTAAATAAATAAATAAATAAATAAATAAATAAATAAATAAATAAAAGTGGCAGAGTGACATATATATAAAGTGGCAGAGAGTCATGTGGTACCAAACATAATCGCCTAGGGATGGACAGGCGTTTTTCAGGCTATATGCTAGGTACTGACTATACAAAGACAAGCAATTTCATCCACATCCTTGAAGGAATTCATATAAGAGGAAGATAGTCATGAACAAATAATTATAAGACAACAAGATAAATATTATGTTGGAAAAATACAACTTCAAAATTTTCATGAAAATATCCTTGAACTGCAGAGAAGGAAAGAATGGGGGTTTTGCTTACAATGACCCTCTGTAAAGAATGAAATTATTTGTTATTTCAAATTTTATCTTTAAAATTCATGTGAATTTGGGGTTTATTTTATATTTGTAATTCAATATATGCATATGTTTTTAATAACTTGCCATCATGAAAATAATGTTATTTACCCTTTGGACTCACAAAAATATTTTTGCAATGAATCTATTATTACCAGAAAATAGGAGTCAATTGAAGGGGGCTGACTGGATCAGGATATTCCTTTTTCTGCATTGATGTCAGAATATTTCTAAAATCTGGGCCCACTAAGATAAATGCCTATTAATGGCAATATTTTAAAGGATTTTTATGAGCATCATCACATTATGAGTTAACCTTTATTGTTATGATTAATAATTAACTCATTTACCTTTCTCAGGCTCTTCTTTTTTGGATTTTTTTTAAACATCTTTATTGGAGTATAATTATTTTACAATGGTGTGTTAGTTTCTGCATTATAACAAAGTGAATCTGTTATACATATACTTATGCTTCCATTTCTCTTCCCTCTTGCATCACCCTCCTTTCCACCCTCCCTATTCCCCCCCTTCTAGGTGGTCACAAAGCACCGAATTGATCTCCTTGTGCTATGTGGCTGCTTCCCACTAGCTATCTATTTTACGTTTGGTAGTGTATATACGTCCATGCCACTATCTCACTTTGTCACAGCTTACCCTTCCCGCTCCCCATATCCTCAAGTCCATTCTCTAGTAGGTCTGTGTCTTTATTCCTGTCTTACCCCTAGGTTCTTCATGACATTTTTTTGTGGGTTTTTTTTGTTGTTGTTTTTTCTTAGATTCCATATATATGTGTTTGCAAACGGTATTTGATTTTCTCTTCCTGACTTAGTTCACTCTGTATGACAGACTCTAGGTCCATCCACCTTACTACAAATAACTCAATTTCATTTCCTTTTATGGCTGAGTAATATTCCATTGTATATATGTGCCACATCTTCTTTATCCATTCATCCGATGATGGACACTTAGGTTGATTCCATCTCCTGGATATTGTAAATAGAGCTGCAATGAACATTTTGGTATATGACCCTTTTTGAATTATGGTTTTCTCAGGGTATAGGCCCAGTAGTGGGATTGCTGGGTCATATGGTAGTTCTATTTGTAGTTTTTTAAGGAACCTCCATACTGTTCTCCATAGTAGGTGTATCAATATACATTCCCACCAGCAGTGCAAGAGTGCTCCCTTTTCTCCACACCCTCTCCAGCATTTATTGTTTCTAGATTTTTTGATGATGGCCATTCTGACAGGTGTGAGATGATATCTCATTGTAGTTTTGATTTGCATTTCTCTAATGATTAATGATGTTGAGCATTCTTCATGTGTTTGTTGGAAAACTGTATATCTTCTTTGTAGAAATGTCTATTTAGGTCTTCTGCCCATTTTTGGATTGGGTTGTTTGTTTTTTTGTTATTGAGCTGCATGAGCTGCTTGTAAATTTTGGAAATTAATCCTTTGTCAGTTACTTCATTTGCAAATATTTTCTTCCAGCCTGAGGGTTGTCTATTGGTATTGTTTATGGTTTTCTTTGCTGTGCAAAAGCTTTGAAGTTTCATTAGGTCCCATTTGTTTATTTTTGTTTTTATTTCCACTTCTCTAGGAGGTGGGTCAAAAAGGATCTTGCTTGATTTATGTCATAGAGTGTTCTGCCTATGTTTTCCTCTAAGAGTTTGATAGTGTCTGACCTTACATTTATGTCTTTAATCCATTTTGAGCTTATTTTTGTGTATGGTGTTAGGGAGTGTTCTAATCTCATACTTTTACATGTACCTGTCCAGTTTTCCCAGCACCATTTATTGAAGTGGCTGTCTTTTCTCCACTGTATATTCTTGCCTTCTTTATCAAATATAAGGTGACCATACGTACATGGGTTTATCTCTGGGCTTTCTATCCTGTTCTATTTATCTATACTTCTGTTTTTTGTGCCAGTACCATATTGTCTTGATTACTGTAGCTTTGTAGCATAGTCTGAAGTCATGGAGCCTGATTCCTCCAGCTCCATTTTTTGTTATCAAGATTGTTTTGGCTATTCGGGATCTTCTGTGTTTCCATACAAACTGTGAAAATTTTTGTTCTAGTTCTGTGAAAAATTTAAGTGGTAGTTTAATTGGGATTGCATTGAATCTGTCAATTGTTTTGGGTAGAAGAATCATTTTCACAATGTTGATTCTTCCAATCCAAAAACATGGTATATTTCTCCATCTATTTGTGTCATCTTTAATTTCTTTCATCAGTGTCATAATTTTCTGTATGCAGATCTTTTATCTCCTTAGGTAGGTTTATTCCTAGATATTTTATTCTTTTTATTGCAATGGTAAATGGGACTGTTTTCTTAATATCACTTTCAGATTTTTTATCATTATTGTATAGGAATGCAAGAGATTTCTGTGCATTAATTTTGTATCCTGCTACTTTACCAAATTCATTGATTAGCTCTAGTAGCTTTCTGGTAGCATCTTTAGGATTCTCTATGTATAGTATGTCATGTGCAAACAGTGACAGCTTTACTTCTTCTTTTCCAATTTGGATTCCTTTTATTTCTTTTTCTTCTCTGATTGCTGTGGCTAAAACTTCCAAAACTATGTTGAATAATAGTGGTGAGAGTGGGCAACCTTGTTTTGTTCTGATCTTAGTGGAAATGATTTCCGTTTTTCACCCTTGAGGACGATGTTGGCTGTGGGTTTGTCATATATGGCCTTTAATATGTTGAGGAAAGTTCCCTCTATGCCTACTTTCTGGAGGATTTTTATCATAAATCGTTGATGAATTTTGTCAAAAGATATCTCTGCATCTATTGAGATGATCATATGGTTTTTCTCCTTCAATTTGTTAATATGGTGTATCACATTGTTTGATTTGTGTATATTGAAGAATCCCTGCATTCCTGGAATAAACCCCACTTGATCATGGTGTATGATCCTTTGAATGTGCTGTTGGATTCTGTTTGTTAGTATTTTGTTGAGGATTTTTGCATCTATGTTCATCAGTGATATTGGCCTGTAGTTTTCTTTCTTTGTGAAATCTTTCTCTGGTTTTGGTATCAGGGTGATGGTGGCCTCGTAGAATGAGTTTGGGTGTGTTCCTCCATCTGCTACATTTAGGAAGAGTTTGAGAATGATAGGAGTTAGCTCTTCTCTAAATGTTTGATAGAATTCGCCTGTGAAGCCGTCTGGTCCTGGGCTTTTGTTTGTTGGAAGATTTTTAATCACAGTTTCAATTTCAGTGCTTGTGATTGGTCTGTTCATAGTTTCTTTTTCTTCCTGGCTCAGTCTTGGCAACTTGTGCATTTCTAAGAATTTGTCCATTTCTTCCAGGTTGTCCATTTTATTGGCATAGAGTTTCTGGTAGTAATCTCTCATGATCTTTTGTATTTCTGCAGTGTCAGTTTTTACTTCTCCTTTTTCATTTCTAATTCTATTGATTTGAGTCTTCTCCCTTTTTTTCTTGATGAGTCTGGCTAATGGTTCATCAATTTTGTTTATCTTCTCAAAGAACCAGCTTTTAATTTTATTGACCTTTGCTCTCGTTCCCTTCATTTCTTTTTCATTTATTTCTGATCTGATCTTTATGATTCTTTCCTTCTGCTAACTTTGGGTTTTTGTTGTTGTTGTTGTTGTTCTTCCTCTAATTGCTTTAGGTGCAAGGTTAGGTTATTTATTTGAGATGTTTCCTGTTTCTTAAGGTAGGATTGTATTGCTATAAACTTCCATCTTAGAACTGCTTTTGCTGCACTCCAGAGATTTTGGGATGTCATGTCTCCATTGTCATTTGTTTCTAGGTATTTTTTGATTTCCTCTTTTATTTCTTCAGTGATCCCTTCGCTATTAAGTAGTGTATTGCTTAGCCTCCATGTGTTTGTATTTTTTACAAATCTTTTCCTGTAATTGTTATCTAGTCTCATAGCATTGTGGTCGGAAAAGATACTTGATACGATTTCAGTTCACAAAGGCTTGGTTTGTGATCCAAGATATGATCTATCCTGGAGAATGTTCCATGAGCACTTGAGAAAATGTGTATTCTGTTGTTTTTAGATGGAATGTCCTATAATTATCAATTAAGTCCATCTTGTTTAATGTATCATTTAAAGCTTGTGTTTCCTTATTTATTTTCATTTTGGATGATCTGTCCATTAGTGAAAGTGGGATGTTAAAATCCCTTACTATGAATGTGTTACTGTCCATTTCCCCTTTTATGGCTGTTAGCATTTGCCTTATGTATTGTGGTGCTCCTATGTTGGGTGCATAAATATTTATAATTGCTATATATTCTTCTTGGATCAATCCCTTGATCACTGTATAGTGTCCTTCTTTGTCTCTTGTAATAGTCTTTATTTTAAAGTCTATCTTGTGTGATATGAGAATTGCTACTCCAGCTTTCTTTTGATTTCCATTTGCATAGAATATCTTTTTTCCATCCCCTCACCTTCAGTCCGTATGTGTCCCTAAGTCTGAAGTGGGTCTCTTGTAGACAGCATATATATGGGTCTCATTTTTATATCCATTCAGCCAGTGTGTGTCTTTTGGTGGGAGCATTTAATCCATTTACAGTTAAGGTTCTTTTTGATATGTATGTTTCTATTCCCATTTTCTTAACTATTTTGGGTTTGTTATTGTACATCTTTTCCTTCTCTTGTGTTTTTTGCCTAGAGAAATTCCTTTAGCATTTTTTTTAAAGCTGGTTTGGTGGTGCGGAATTCTCTTAGCTTTTGCTCATCTGTAAAGTCTTTAATTTCCCCATCAAATCTGGACCTGATCCTTGCTGGGTAGAGTAATCTTGGTTGCAGGTTTTTCTCCAACATCACTTTAAATATGTCCTGCCACTCCCCTCTGGTTTGCAGAGTTTCTGCTGAAAGATCAGCTGTTAACCTTATGGGGATTCCCTTGTGTGTTATTTGTTGTTTTTCCTTTGCTGCTTTTTATGTTTTCTTTGTAGTTAATTTTTGATAGTTTGATTAATATGTGTCTTGGTGTGTTTCTCCTTGGATTTATCCTGTATGGGACTCTCTTTGCTTCCTGGACTTGATTAACTATTTCCTTTCCCATATTAGGGAAGTTTTCAAGTTTTATAATCTCTTCAAATATTTTCTCAGCCCCTTTCTTTTTCTCTTCTTCTTCTGGGACCCCTATAATTTGAATGTTGGTGCATTTAGTGTTGTCCCAGAGGTCTCTGAGACTGTCCTCAGTTCTTTTCATTCTTTTTTCTTTATTCTGCTCTGCAGTAGTTATTTCCACTATTTTATCTTCCAGGTCACTTATCTGTTCTTGTTCCTCAGTTATTCTGCTATTGATCCCTTCTAGAGTCTTTTTAATTTCATTTATTGTGCTGTTCATCATTGCTTCTTTCCTCTTTAGTTCTTCTAGGTCCTTGTTAAAAGTTTCCTGCACTTTGTCTATTCTATCTCCAAGATTTTGGATCATCTTTACTATCATTCTGAATTCTTTTTCAGGTAGACTGCCTATTTCCTCTTCATTTGTTACGTCTGGTGGGTTTTTATCTTGCTCCTTCTTCTGCTGTGTGTTTTTCTGTCTTTTCATTTTGCTTATCTTACTGTGTTTGGGGTCTCCTTTTCGCAGGCTGCAGGTTCGTAGTTCCCATTGTTTTTGATGTCTGTCCCCAGTGGCTTAAGATTTGTTCAGTGGGTTGTGTAGATTTCATGGTGGAGGGGACTAGTGCCTGTGTTCTGGTGGATGAGGTTCAATCTTGTCTTTCTGGTAGGTAGGTCAACATCTGGCGGTGTGTTTTGGCATTTCTGTGGCCTTATTATGATTTTATGCAGCCTTTGTGCTAATGGATGTGGTTGTGTTCCTGTCTTGCTAGTTGTTTGGCATAGGGACTCCAGGACTGTAGCTTGTTGGTCGTTGAGTGAAGCTGGGTGTTGGTGTTGAGATGGAGTTCCCTGGGAGATTTTTGCTGTTTGACATTACGTGCATCTGGGAGGTCTCTTGTGGACCAGTGTCCTGACGTTGGTCTCCCAACTCAGTGGCACAGTAGGTACTCCTGTTTGGAGCACCAATTGCCTTTCATCCACATGGCTCAGAATAAAAGGGAGAAAAAGTAGAAAGAAAGAAAGAAAGAGGATAAAATAAAAATAAAAGTAAAATAAAATAAAGTTATTAAATAAAAAATAGTTATTAAGAAAAAAATTTTAAGTAAAAAAAAAAAAAAAGGACGGACAGAACCCTTGGACAAATGGTGAAAGCAAAGCTATACAGACAAAATTTCACACAGAAGCATACACGTACACACTAAGAAAAAGAGGAAAATTGGAAAAAATAATATATCTTTCTCTCAAAGTCCACCTCCTCAATTTGGGATGATTCATTGTCTATTCAGGTATTCCACTGATGCAGGGTACATCAAGTTGATTGTGGAGATTTAATCCATTGCTCCTGAGGCTGCTGGGAGAAATTTCCCTTTCTCTTCTTTGCTTGCACAGCTCCCAGGGTTCAGCTTTGGATTTGGCCCCACCTCTGCATGTAAGTCACCTGAGGGCGTCTGTTCTTCACTCAGACAGGACGGGGTTAAAGGAGCAGCTGATTCGGGGGCTCTGGCTCACTCAGGCTGGGGGGATGGAGGGGTACAGAGTGAGCCTGAGGTGGCAGAGGCTGGCATGACATTGCACCAGCCTGAGGCGCACCATGCTTTCTCATGGGGAAGTAGTTCCTGGATCTCTGGACTCTGGCAGTGGCGGGCTGCACAGGCTCCTGGGAGGGGAGGTGTGGATAGTGACCTGTGCTCTCACACAGGTTTCTTGGTGGTGGCAGCAGCAGCGTTAGCATCTCATGACTGTCTCTGGGGTCTGCACTTTTAGCCGCAGCTCGCGCCCGTCTCTGGAGCTCCTTTAAACAGCGCTCTTAATCCCCTTTCCTGGCACACCAGGAAACAAAGAGGAAAGAAAAAGTCTCTTGCCTCTTCGGCAGGTCCAGACTTTTTCCCGGACTCCCTCCCAGCTAGCCATGGTTCACTAACCCCTTCAGGCTGTGTTCACGATGCCACTCCTCTCTCTGCGATCTGACCAAAGCCCGAGCCTCAGCTCCCAGCACCCGCCCACCCCGGCGGGTGAACAGACAAGCTTCTCGGGCTGCTGAGTGCTGGTTGGCACCGATCCTCTGTGCGGGAATCTCTCCGCTTTGCCCTCCGCACCCCTGTTGCTGCTCTCTCCTCTGTGGATCTGAAGATTCCCCCCCTCCGCAACCCACGGTCTCCACCCGTGAAGGGGCTTCATAGTGTGTGGAAACCTTTCCTCCTTCACAGCTCCCTCCCACTGGTGCAGGTCCCATCCCTATTCTTCTGTCTCTGTTTTTTTCTTTTTTCTTTTGCCCTACCCAGGTACGTGGGGAGTTTCTTGCCTTTTGGGAGGTCTGAGTTCTTCTGCCAGCATTCAGTGGTTGTTCTATAGGAGCAGTTCCACGTGTAGATGTATTTCTGCTGTATCTGTGGGCAGGAGGGTGATCTCTATGTCTTACTCTTCCGCCATCTTCCTCAACTCCAGGATTTTTATTTTTTATTTTTTGTATTTTATTTTATTTTTTATACAGTAGGTTCTCATTAGTTATCCATTTTATACATATTAGTGTATATATGTCAATCCCAATCTCCCAATTCATCACACCACCCGCACAACCTCCCCCCTGCCACGTTCCCCCCTTGGTGTCTATACGTTTGTTCTCTACATCTGACTCTCAATTTCTGCCCTGCAAACTGGTTCATCTGTATTATTTTTCTAGGTTCCACATATATGCATTAATATACGATATTTGTTTTTCTCTTTCTGAATTACTTCACTCTGTAGGACAGTCTCTAATTCCATCCACGTCTCTACAAATGACCCAATTTCATTCCTTTTTATGGCTGAGTAATATTCCATTGTATATATGTACCACATCTTCTTGATCCATTCATCTGTTGATGGGCATTTAGGTTGCTTCCATGACCTGCCTATTGTAAATAGTGCTGCAATGAACATTGGGGTGCATGTGTTTTTTTGAATTAAGGTTTTCTCTGGGTATATGCCCAGTAGTGGGATTGCTAGATCATATGGTAATTCTATTGTTAGGTTTTTAAGGAACCTCCATACTGCTCTCCATAGTGGCTGTATCAATTTACATTCCCACCAACAGTGCAAGAGGGTTCCCTTTTCTCAACACCCTCTCCAGCATTTGTTGTTTGTAGATTTTCTGATGATGCCCGTTCTGACTGTTGTGAGGTGATACCTCTTTGTAGTTTTGATTTGCATTTCTCTAATAATTAGTGATGTTGAGCAGCTTTTCATGTGTTTCTTGACCATCTGTATGTCTTCTTTGGAGAAATGTCTATTTAGGCCTTCTGAACATTTTTGCATTGGGTTGTTTTTTTTTTTTTAATATTGAGCTGTATGAGCTGTTTTTATATTTTGGAGATTAATCCTTTGTTTATTCATTTGCAAATATTTTCTCCCATTCTAAGGGTTATCTTCTCATCTTTTTTGGAGTTTCCTTTGCTGTGCAAAAGCTTTTAAGTTTCATTAGGTCCTATTTGTTTATTTTTGTTTTTATTTCCATTACTTTAGGAGGTGGATCAAAAAAGATCTTGTTGTGATTTATGTCATAGTGTGTTCTTCCTATGTTTTCCTCTAAGAGTTTTATAGTGTGTGGTCTTGCATTTAGGTCTTCATTCCATTTTGGTTTTATTTTTGTGTATGGTGTTAGGGAGCATTCTAATTTCATTCTTTTACATGTAGTTGTCCAGTTTTCCCAGCACCACTTATTGAAGAGGCTGTCTTTTCTCCACTGTATATCCTTGCCTCCTTTTTCATAGATTAGTTGACCATAGGTGCATGGGTTTATCTCTGGGCTTTCTATCCTGTTCCATTGATCTATATTTCTGTTTTTGTGCCAGTACCATATTGTCTTGATGACTGTAGATTTGTCATATGCTTTGAAGTCAGGGAGTCTGATTCCTCTATCTCCATTTTCTTCCCTCAACACTGCTTTGGCTATTCGGGATCTTTTGTGTCTCCATAAAATTTTAAGATAATTTTTTCTAGTTCTGTAAAAAAAATTGCCATTGGTAATTTAATAGGGATTGCATTAATCTGTAGATTGCTTTGGGTAGTATAGTCATTTTCACAATATTAATTCTTTCAACCCAAGAAAATGTTATATCTCTCCATCTGTTGGTATTGTGTTTCATTTCTTTCAAGAGTCTCTTATAGTTTTCTGCATACTGGTCCTTTGTCTCCTTAGGTAGGTTTATTCCTAGGTATTTTGTTGTTGTTGTTGTTGCAATGGTAAATGGGAATGTTTTCTTAATTTTTCTTTCAGATAATTCATCGTTAGTGTGTAGGAATGCAAGACATTTCTATGCATCAATTTTGTGTCCTGCAACTTTACCAAATTCATTGATTAGCTCTAGGAGTTTTCTGGTGGGATCTTTAGTATTCTCTATGGATAGTATCATGTCATCTGCAAACAGTGATAGTTTTACATTTTCCTTTCCAATTTGTATTCCTTTTATTTCTTTTTCTTCTCTGATTGACGTGGATAGGACGTCCAAAACTATGTTGAATAATAGTGGTGAGAGTGGACAACCTTGTCTTGTTCCTGATCATAGAGGGAATGCTTTCAGTTTTTCACCATTGAGAATGATATTTGCTGTGGGTTTGTCATAGATGGCCTTTATTATATTGAGGTAGGTTCCCTCTATGCCCACTTTCTGGAGAGTTTTTTATCATAAATGAGTGTTGAATTTTGTCAAAATCTTTTTCTGCATCTATTGAGATGATCATATGGTTTTTCTTTTTCAGTTGTTAATATGGTGTATGACATTCATTGATTTGCATATATTGAAGAATCCTTGCATCCCTGGGGTAAATCCTACTTGATCATGGTGTATGATCCTTTTATTTTGTTGTTGGATTCTGTTTGCTAGTATTTTGTTCAGGATTTTTGCATCTATATTCATAAGTGATGTAGGTCGGTAATTTTCTTTTTTTTGTAGTATCTCCGCTTTTGGTATCAGGGTGATGGTGGCCTCATAGAATGAGATTGGGAGTGTTCCTCCCTCTGCAATTTTTTGGAAGAGTTTGAGAAGGATGGGTGTTAGCTCTTCTCTAAATGTTTGATAGAATTCACCTGTGAAGCCATCTGGTCCTGGACTTCAGTTTGTTGGAAGATTTTAAATTACAGTTTCAATTTCATTACTTGTGTTTAGTCTGTTCATATTTTCTATTTCTTCCTGGTTCAGCCTTGGAAGGTTATAGCTTTCTAAGAATTTATCCATTTCTTCCAAGTTGTCCATTTTTTTTGGCATAGAGTTGCATGTAGTAGTCTCTTAGGATGCTTTATATTTCTGCAGTGTCTGTTGTAACTTCTCCTTTTTCATTTCTAATTGTATCGATTTGCGTCCTCTCCCTCTTTTTCTTGATAAGTCTGGCTAATGGTTTATCAATTTTGTTTATCTTCTCAGAGAACCAGCTTTTAGTTTTATTGATCTTTGCTATTTTTTTGTTTCTATTTCATTTAGTTCTGCTGTGATCTTTATGATTTCTTTCCTTCTGCTAACTTTGGGTTTCGTTTGTTGTTCTTTCTCTAGGTCCTTTAGGTGGAAGGTTAGATTGTTTATTTGAGATGTCTGTTGTTTCTTGAGTTAGGAATGAATTGCTATAAACTTCTCTCTTTGAACTGCTTTTGTTGCATCTCATAGGTTTTCGATCATCATGTTTTCATTGTCATTTGTCTCTAGACATTTTTTAATTTCCTCTTTGATTTCTTCAGTGGTCTCTTGGTTATTTAGTAATGTATTGTTTAGCCTCCATGTGTTTGTGTTTTTTCCTTTTTTTCCCCTGTAATTGATTTCTAATCTCATAGCATTGTGGTCAGAAAAGATACTTGATATAATTTCAATTTTCTTAAATTTACTGTGGCTTGATTTTTGATCCAAGATGTGATCTATCCTGTAGAATGTTCCGTGCACACTTGAGAGGAAATTGTAATTTGTTGTTTTAGGATGGAATGTCCTATAAATATCAATTAAATCTATGTGATCTATTGTGTCATTTAAAGTTTGTGTTTCCTTATTAATTTTCTGTTTGGATGATCTCTCCATTGGTGTAAATGAGGTGTTAAAGTCCCCCAGTATTATTGTGTTACTGTCAATTTCCCTTTTATAGTTGTTAGCAGTTGCCTTATGTATTGAGGTGCTCCTATGTTGGGTGCATATATATTTATAATTGTTATATCTTCTTCTTGGTCTGATCCCTTGATCATTGTGTAGTGTCCTTCCTTGTCTCTTATAACATTTTTTATTTTAAAGCCTATTTTATCTGAGTATTGTCACTCCAGCTTTCTTTTGATTTCCATTTGCATGGAATATCTTTTTCCATTCCCTCACTTGCAGTCTGTATGTGTCCCTAGGTCTGACGTGGGTCTCTTGTAGACAGCATATATATGGGTCTTGTTTTTTTATCCTTTCAGCGAGCCTGTGTCTTTTGGTTGGAACATTTAATCCATTCAAGTTTAAGGTAATTATCAATGTGTATGTTCCTCTGACGATTTTCTTAATTGTTTTGGGTTTGTTTTTGTAGGTCCTTCTCTTCTCTTGTGTTTCCCACTTAGAGAAGTTCCTTTAGCATTTGTTGTAGAGCTGGTTTGGTGGTGCTGAATTCTCTTAGCTTTTGCTCGTCTGTAAAGCTTTTGATTTCTCCATCGAATCTGAATGAGATCCTTGTTGGGTAGAGTAGTCTTGGTTGTAGGTTCTTCCCTTTCATCACTTTAAATATGTCATACCACTCCCTTCTGTTATGTAGAGTTTCTGCCCTGAAATCAGCTGTTAACCTTATGGGAGTTCCCTTCTATATTATTTGTCATTTTTCCCTTGCTGCTTTCAATAATTTTTCTTTGTCTTTAATTTTTGCCAATGTGATTACTATGTGTCTCAGCATGTTTCTCCTTGGGTTTATCCTGTATGCTTCTCTCTGAGATTCCTGGACTTGGGTGGCTATTTCCTCTCCCATGTTAGGGAAGTTTTCCACTATAATCTTTTCAGTTATTTTCTTGGTTCCTTTATCTCTCTCTTCTCCTTCTGTAACCCCTATAATGCAAATGTTGTTGTGTTTAATATTGTCCCAGGGGTCTCTTAGGCTGTCTTTCATTTGTTTTCATTCTTTTTTCTTTATTGCCTTCCACAGCATTGAATTACAACATTCTGTCTTCCAGGTCACTTATCCATTCTTCTACCTCAGTTATTCTGCTACTAATTCTTTCTAGTGAATTTTTCATTTCAGTAATTGTATTGTTCATCTCAGTTTATTTGTTCATTATTTCTTCTAGGTCTTTGTTAAACATTTCTTGCATCTTCTCAATCTTTGCCTCCAGTCTTTTTCCAAGGCTCTGGATCATCTTCACTATCATTATTCTGAATTCTTTTTCTGGAAGGTTGCCTATCTCCACTTCATTTATTTTTTTTTCTGCAGTTTTACCTTGTTCCTTCATCTGGTACATAGCCATCTGCCTTTTCATTTCATCTATCTTTCTGTGAATGTGGTTTTAGTTCCACAGGCTGCAGGATTGTTGTTCTTCTTGCTTCTGCTGTTTCTCTCTAGTGGATGTGGTTATCTAAGAGGCTTGTGCAAGTTTCCTGATGGGAGGGACTGGTGGTGAGTAAAGCTGGTTGTTGCCCTGCTGGGCTGAGTTCCGTCTGGAATTTTTTCTCATGAAGAAACATAACAGTGAAAGCTTGAGTACATAAACTCTGAGTAGCATCTTCTTCTAGATAAGTCAGCATTCATCCATATAACAGTAGTGTTCTGTAGCAGGATGGGCACAGGAGGGGTGCATGGGTGTTGTCAATCCTTTGGGAGGCATATATATATATATATATATATATATATATTATAAAAGTATATATATATAATAAAAGTATATATATATATATATATATATATATATATAGAGAGAGAGAGAGAGAGAGAGAGACTTTTATAATGGAATTCTGCCTATATATATATATATATATATATATATATTAGCACTGAAATTACCTAGAACTGCTGGAACATGTGGTGATAATAAAAAGCAGACAATTTCCTACAGAGAATGCTTTCATATATTGCCTGTCCCCAGGACAGATGGCTCCTACTTCCCTGTTCAAGTAGTCACTACTATAGTGTGTGGGCAAATCTTCAAGTCATTTCCTATTATATTGTGTTTTGGTTACAAGATGATTATTCAGTGCACTTTTTTATGTTATAAAATTTATCATTTTGACCACCTCATTGAACATATGTAAACAGCTTGTAAACATCATCTTTATAAACATAGGGAACAAAGAAACCAATAATTGAGCCAGCTCATTACATTGATGTCTTCATTCAAATATAATATAAGCAACTGGGTTAAACTTTCTTTTCAACCAACTTTTTACAAAGTGGAATTATTATAATATGTACTAGAGTATAGGTGCATCAAAAATGTTTAAGAGATTTTGAAAAGTCTCCAAGTCTTCAAGTCAAATTGACATTGAAGGAAGGTATTCTATGTGATCATAGGGCTACCACCTACCCCACTACTGGGCATCCCTGGGAGTGAAGATGCTATTCTTGAGAATTGCATTATCAGAGATAGATAACAAATGCTTTGACAGCTTGTACAAAACAGACACTCTCTGTGCCTGGGAATGGGGTTTTGGGGAAGAAGGAGGTGTCCCATGGTGCTGACCGAAAGGCAATATTTGAACCCATTAATAATGGGTAGTTGGGATGAAATGGTATGAAGGTGGGACAAAGAGCCCCCAAGACTAGAAGAATGTATAAACACAAGAAAGAAACTTACTGCAGAATCACTTTGACACTGAAGGTATAGTGCCATTCAGGCAGTGTGAGATAAATCACTACAATAAATCTCTGCTGTCACTTGCAAAACTTGAGACTGATATTTCAGATATTTCCCTAAACTTATTTTTAGAAAGTTAATTGAAATTGAACAGAAATAGACAAACCAGGTGATGCATTTCCTCTCAGCTTTCTAAAGGATTATTTTTGGTCATTTTGCATGGAGATAAAATAATACTGAGCATAAATAAGTACAATGGGAGAACAAAATGGAATTCTGCCTAGAAATTATAAAGATGGAAAGTTCTTCAGAAAGCTTCATAAAGAAGACCTTTGATCCAGGCCTAAAAGTATGATGGATGAATAAAAATGTCTGTTCACTCAGTCTGGGAGTCTGCCTGGATGGATTCAAACTGTGAATCATCACCTTGCACACCAGATACTTTATCTGTGGCCTACCATGGCTTTCAGAGATAAGGAACAGGGAGCCAGAAAAGTCAGTCCCTATGGTGGATTCACATAACCTTCCATCACTTACATTGGGCTTGTCTTTGGCATATGCTACTGTTGGTGGCAGTACATACATGGATCTCTCAGAATTGAGTGCTGTCCATTCCTTTCCCACTAACAAGCAACTAAACACACATTTAAAAAAAAGAAAGAAAACCAAAGTTTCAAACAGTCCTTTGTCCTGGTATATGGACTCCAAACTACGAAGCAAGAGAAGGGTAGTGAAAATATGCTATGGTCACACTTCAGTCTATCTACCAGCCCCACCCTGAATGTAAGCCTGGAACTTCCCTCCCCAGACCTTGAGGGCATCCTTCACAGCTTCCATTGTTTATTATGCTCCGTGTTTTCCATTGCTCCTGTTGCTCCAGTCTTTGTAATCCCCTCCATGTCAGGAGCTTTTCCCCAGCATTCATTTGGTCTTAGAAATCTTCAGGTCCCCAGTGTAGGGGTGAGTAAGAGCTCACGTTCCCTTCTCTATGCTCAGAGAGTGAAGGGGAGTCTGAGGGCTAGGCTGGGGAGAGTGAGTGTGTCCAGGTGGCCTTTGGCTCTCCTTCACTTCCATCCTTTTTCATTTGTTTCTTTGGTCAGCAACAGAGCATAATGAATCACATGAGGGAATAATAATATTATAACCTATTTTATAGGTCATCATGTGAGGGGTAAAGGGTTTATTACATATAAAAGCAGTTAGGGCAGTGCCTGGCACATACTTTGTGCTCAGGAAGTGTCAGCTATAATCACTGTCAGTTCTCTACTTGGCACTCCAAGTACCCAAGATGAGATAGCCTTCACTGGGTGCTGCAAGTCCACCAGTAACTCTGCCACCTTCTAGGGCACTACTGTCCCTCACATACTGAACTCTAAGAGCTTCCAAAACTGCAGTTTCTGGTGAAGGTGACCTTGAAGTTCTAGGTTGGAAACTCAAGGTATAAAACCCAAGGGTTTTTTCCATTTATTTTGATTAGTAACTCTGCTTATAATAGAGACAACATAGCCTGTGTTTATTTTCTTGTACACATACCAGAATTTCATTTCCAAGTCCATAACTATATGCTAGAATGGTGGATTCTTGTTGTATCAGTTAGGATAAACTAGTTTGTGCTGTGGTAAGAAACAACCTCCAAACTTGGGTGGATTAATTTTCTCTCATGTTTCAAATGCAGATTTGCAGGGAGCTCTGCTTCTGTCTCCTCATTCCAGGACTAATGTTTTCAGAGCAGCCATCATCTCAAATATTACAGTTGCTATGACAAAGGGAGAGAGTTTCAGAGGACCTTGCACTGGCAATTAAATACTCTGTTCTGAAAGCAACACTCATCACTTCCACTCATAGCTTATTTGCCAGATCAGTCACATGAACCTACCAAGGTAGCCAAGAGTTGCATCCACACATGTTCTCTGAGAGCAGAGAGCCAGCCATATTTGTTGAACATCACTAATGACTGCTATGCTGGATACAGGCTTAAGTCTAAGTAATGAATACTGAGAAGAATAAGTCCAGTATTGAACATGATTTAAAGAAAAACAAGCAAACCCTTGGACAGAATTTTTAGAGAAAAGGAGAAAAAGGCTGAGACAAAACCATGAGATTAGAAAATATATAGGGAAAGAGGAAGATCCCAGAACCAAGAAAATTTCCTACCACCACATAGGGTTTCTCAATATTTGTTGAATGAAAGATTTCTTTGTAAAAAGTATTTTCTTACAGAGAAATTCACATAATTGAATATTATATCTAGAATGGTACATGCCTACTACACAGTAGTTGCTGTGTTGTATGCATATGTTATATTGTATTGAATTGTATATGTTGGATTAATGAATGAATAAAGATAGAGAACATGTGAGTAGAGATGAAAGGGGAGAAAGAAGAGATACTGGAAAGGAAACACACAATACATCCAAACAAGAAAAGAAAGTGGACAAATGATCAAGCATGTAAGTATAAAAATTTACAAAAATGTAAGACCTACTAGTATTATACTTCAACTAAGTTAACATTTGTTCTGCAAAAGACAGAGCATCTGACTGTAAATTCTTGGTTGAACTTGGTCACAGTTACATCTCTCAACTTACAGGAGATTGTACAGAAGTTTCTATTCCATACTTAAGTTCCTTTTTTATTCATCAAATGTATTAGTAATTTAGAAATTTAAAAAATAATAACCTTAGGAAAAGTATCCCTGAAGTTCATTTACCAACAGGTTGTAAACACTAGACACAAATAATCATGTATTCTATGCCTAAAATGAGATGGAATGGATGAAGATCTGTGTTATCACACAGCAAGGCCCATAGGAGAACTGAAAGCAGGAGATAAAGAAAAGTAATAGCACTGTGAAGTTTGTAAGCAGTGAGGCAGAAAATCAGGACCATTCATACCTAAGAACCTGAGTTTCCTCTATAACACAGGAGAAAAGCACAAGAATTTGGCCAGAGATGCACTCCAGGGTTGATGCTGGGAGACGGAAGTGGGGGCTTGAGAAGGTGGTGAGGCTGGGAGTATTGCCAGAGAGTTGGAAGTAGCAGCTGAATAGGGAACTATAAAAAGATTGCCAGAGACTATTAGGAGCCCAGATGAGGCTGGTGTCCAAGACTTCATAATAGGTCTACTGTATACATGATTGGTTGTAACACAAATAACATTCTTACACAAAAAGACACAGGAATGTCAAGCCAAGACATCTTAAATATTGACTGTTTTGCTGGGAACTCAGTAATGCAAATGATGAAGATAGAAGTGTTTCCTGTCAATTGGTCAAATTAAAAGAGCAAATTACAGAATGTTTAGCCTGTTTTGCAAGGATGTTTTGTTAAGGTCCCCTGTGGCTCCATTTGCAAACTACCAGCAATCCTGTACATCTCTGGAATAACTAGGAACCAAGACAACAGGAAGAGCCCTGTGGGCTTACAGAAGATAAACAGAAAGATGTCCCTGGCTCTAGGGCTCCAGCAGGAGAAGGACAGGGAATTGAATGCAAGAAATTGGAGCCATTTCAGGGTCACACTACTGCAGCTATTGAATTCTCTTTCCTTTTTTGTGTGACATTACATGTATGTAATTATTATCTGAGTCTTGAAGCCCAACATTCACAGATTTGCAAATTCTCCTTTCTCTCCTTCCTGGCTGGTCTGCTCTCTCTGTTCACCTCATTGTTTTTTTCTATTACCTACTTTTCCCCCTTCATCCCTCCCTCTCTCCTTCCTTTATCTTCCTAACCTTAGATGGCAAAAATTTGTACTGGGAGCCCAGCTGCTATACAACGTTGCCGACTCCTATGCAGTGTTGAAGTACACAGAGTAATTATTATTGGCCTTGACAGGTGAGTTATATCGAAAGTCTCACTAATTACAGGTGCTGCTATGTCCCGAGTTCTTTTTATGGCTCTCCTATCTGTCACACAGACATGCATCCACCTTGTAAAACCTTCCAACTTCACTGCTAGTGTGGCTTTTTATCTGTGTAGCCCACCCCTACTCCCACTACCATACTAGCTAGTAAGTGTGCAGTTGACAGGTGGGATGGAATAGTCTTTAGGTGACTTTCACCCCTAAATATTAATATTAAAGAAAAACAACTGGATTGAGAAAATCCATGGGGAGTCCTCTATGTTAATATTTTACTAACTTTTGATGTTCAGATCCGAAATATGTAGTATCTAGAATATAATTTAAAAAATAAATATTTTCAAGTTTGGAGGAAGGTAAAGTCACAAAGATGAATTTAACAGGAATCTTTTTGCCTATAAATATAAAAAGAAGACACTCTGATTGCACTATGGTACCAAGATAATTCAGGTTAAATTTGAAAAATCAACCCAAACCTCCCAAGCACTGATGCTTAAAACAAAGAGTGAGAAGCATACTCATAAAAACACAGACAAATGTGGAGAGGAGACAAGACAGCAGAGTAGGAGAACATAACCTCACCCCTTTCTTATGGAAAAACCAGAATCACAACTAACTGCTGTACAATGACCAAAAAAAAAAAAAAAATACTGGAACCTACCAAAAAAGGTACCCTACAATCAAAGACAAAGAAGATGCCACAACGAGCTGGTAGGAGGGGTGAAATCATGATAAAATGAAATCCCATACATGCCAGGTGGGCAACCCACAAACTGGAAAACTATTATACCACAGAAGTTCTCTCACAGGAGTGAAAGTTCTGAGCCCCATGACAGGCTCCCCAGCCTGAGGGCCTGGTAATGGGAGGAGGAGCCCCCAGAGAATCTGGCATTGAAGGCCAGCAGGGTTTGACTGCAGGAATTCCACAGGACTGGGGGAAACAGAAACTCCACTCCTGGAGGACACACACAGGGTGTCATGTGCACCAGGACCCAGGGAAAAAAGCAGTGACCCCCTAAGAGACTGGAACAGATTTACCTGCTAGTGTTGGAGGGTCTTCTTCAGAGGTGGGGGATCACTATGGCTTGCTGCAGGGACAGGGACATTGGCAGTGGCAGTTCTGGTGAGTGCTCATTGGCGTGGGCCCTCTTGGAGTACACCATTTTGTTATGAAGACCTGACCACAACCAACAACTTATAGCTCTAGTGCTGGGGCGTCTCAGGCCAGACAAACAACGGGGCAGGAACACAGACCTATCCATGAGCAGACAAGCTGCTTAAAGTCTTCTTGAATAAACAGCTGCCTGATAAAGACACTCCCAGACATGGCCCTGCCCACCAGAGGAACAAGACCCAGTCTCACACACCAGTGGGCAGGTACAAGTCCCTCCCCCCAGGAAGCCTGCTCAAACCTCTTAGCCTCATCCAAAAGGGGGCAGACAGACTTCCCTGGTGGCACAGTGGTTAAGAATCCACCTGCCAATTCAGGGGACATGAGTTCGAGCCCTTGTCTGGGAAGATCTGACATGTTATGGAGCAACTAAGCTGGTGCACTACAACTACTGACCTTGAGTGCCACATGCTACTGAAGCCTGCATGCCTCAAGCCCATGCTCCACAACAAGAGAAGGCACTACAATGAGAAGCCTGTGCACCACAGTGAGTAGATCCTACTCACTGCAACCAGAGAAAGCCTGTATGCGCAATGAAGGACCAATGCAGCCAAAAATAAATAAATAGATTAATTAATTTAAAAAGGGGAGCAGACAACAGAAGCAAGAAGAAATAAAACCTACAGCCTGTGGAATGGAAACTGCAATAACAGAAAGTTAGACAAAATGAGATGGAAGAGAAATATGTCCCAGATGAAGGAACAAGATAAAACCCCAGAAAAACAACTAAGTGAAGTGGAGATGGGAATCTATCAAAAAAAGAATTCAGAGTAATGATGGTGAAGATGATCCAAGATCACAGGAAAAGAATGGAGGCAGAGATTGAGAATATATAAAAAAATGTTTAACAAAGACATAGAAGAACTAAAGAACAAACAAAGATGAACAATATAATAACTGAAATGAAAAAATACACTACAAAGAATCAATAGCAAAATAACTGAGGCAGAAGAACGGATAAGTGAGCTGGAAGACAGAATGGTGGAAATCACTGTCACAGAACAGAATAAAGAAAAAAGAATGAAAATAAATGAGGACAGTGTAAGAGACCTCTGGGACAACATTAAATGAACCAACATTCACATGAAAGGGGTCCCAGAAGGAGAAGAGAAAGAGAAGAGACCTGATAAAATATTTGAAGAGATAACAGCTGAAAACATACCTAAGAAGGGAAAGGAAATAGTCACGCAAATCCAGGAAGCACAGAGAGTCCCAGGCAGGATAAACCTAAGGAGGAACATGCCAAGACACATAGTAATCAAATTGACAAAAACGAAGGCAAAGAAAAATTATTAAAAGCAACAAGGGAAAAGCAACAAAGAACATACAAAGGAACTTCCATAAAGTTATCAGCTGATATCTCAGCAAAACTCTGCAGGCCAGAAGAGAGTGGCATGATATATTTAAAGTGATGAAAGGGAAGAACCTACAACCAAGAATACTCTACCTAACAAGGCTTTCATTCAGATTTGATGGAGAAATCAAAAGCTTCACAGACAAGCAAAAACTAAGAAAATTCAGCAAATCCAGACCGGCTTTGCAATAAATATTGAAGGAACTACTCTAACTAAAAAGAAAATGCTACTACCAGAAACAAGAAAATTACAAATGGAAAAGCTCACTGGTAAAGACAAACATAAAGTAAAGGTAGGAAGTCATCTGCACACAAATAAGATATCAAAACCAGCAACTGTGAGAAGAGAGCACAAATGCAGGATGTTGGAAATGCATTTGAAATTAAAAGTTCAGCAACTTAAAACAATCTTATTTATGTATATACTGCTATATCAAAACCTCATGGTAACTGCAAACCAAAAATCTACAGTAGATACACACACACACACAAAGAATAGGAATCCAGACACAACACTAAAGGTAGTCATCAAATCACAAGAGAAGAGAACAAAAGACAAAAGGAATAAAAAAAACACTACAAAAACAAACCAAGAATAATTAACAAAATGGCAATAAGAACATACATATTGATAACTACCTTAACTGTAAATGAATTAAATGCTCCAAACAAAAGAGATAGACTGGCTGAATGGTTACAAAAAACAAGACCTGTATATGTGCTGTCTACAAGAGACCCACTTCAGATCTAAGGACACATACAGACTGAAAATGAGGGGAGAGCAAAATGTATTTTCATGCAAATGAAAATCAAAAGAAAGCTGGAGTAGCAATACTGAAAAAATAGACTTTAAAATAAAGACTGTTCCATGAGATAAAGAAGGACACTACATAACAATCAAGGGATCAATCCAAGAAGAAGATATAACAATTGTAAGTATATATGCACAAAATATAGGAGCACTTCAATACATAAGGCAAAATGCTAACAGCCATAGAAGGGGAAATTGACAATAACACAATAATAGTGGGGGACTTTAACACCCCACATTCATCAATGGACAGATCATCTAGACAGAAAATCAATAAGGGAACACAGGCCTTAAATGACACATTAGACCAGATGGACCTAATTGATATTTATAGAACATCCATCCAAAACAGCAGAATACACCTTCTTCTAAACTGTACATGGATCATTCTCCAAGATTGACCACATGCTGGGCCACAAGGAGAGCCTCAGTAAATTTGAGAAAATTGAAATCATATCAATCATCCTTTCTGATCACAGCACTATGAGATTATAAATAAACCACAAGAAAAAAAACTATAAAAAACACAAACACATGGAGGCTAAACAATATGCTACTAAAAATCGATGGATCACTGAAGAAGTTAAAGAAGTAATTTAAAAAATACATAGAGACAAATGAAAATGAAAGAACAATTATCCAAGACCCATGGGATGCAGCAAAAGCAGTTCTAAGAGGGAAGTTGATAACAATAAAATCTTACCTCAGGAAACAAGAAAAATCTCAAATAAACAACCTAACCCTACACCTAAATCAACTGGAGAAAGAAGAAAATACAAAATTTAAAGTTAGTAGAAGGAAAGAATCATAAAAATCAGAGCAGAAATAAATGAAATAGAGACAAAGAAAAACAATAGCAAAGATTAAAAAAATGAAACCTGGTTCTTTGAAAAGATAAACAAAGTTGATAAACCTTTAGCCAGATTCATCAAGCAAAAAAGGGAGAGGGCTGAAATCAATAAAATTTGAAATGAAAAAGTAGAAGTTACAACTGACACCACAGAAATACAAAGAATCATAAGAAACTAGTGCCAGTTACTATATGCCAATAAAATGGACAACCTAGAAGAAAGGGGCAAATTCTTAAAAAGGTACAATCGCTGAAGACTGAACCAGGAAGAAACAGAAAATATGAACAGAACAACCACAAGCACTGAAATTGAAACTGTGATTTAACAACTCCCAACAAAAAAAAGTCCAAGACCTGATGGCTTCACGGTCGAATACTACTAAACATTTAGAGAAGAGCTTACACCTATTGTTCTGAAACTGTTCCAAAACATTGCAGAGGAAGGAAAACTCCCAAACTCATTCTATGAGGTCCCCATCACCCTGATACCAAAACCAGACAAGATACTACAAAGAAAGAAAATTACAGGCCAATATCACTGATGAATATAGATGCAAAAGTTCTCAACAAAATACTAGCAATCCAAATCCAACAGTACTTTAAAAAGATCTTACACCATGATCAAGTGGGATTTATCCCAGAGATACAAGGATTTTACAACATCTGCAATTCAATTATTGTGATACACCACATCAACAAGTTGAAGAATAAAATGCTGGAGAGGGTGTGGAAAAAGGGAACACTCTTGCACTGTTGGAAGGAATGTAAATTGATACAGCTACTGTGGAGAACGGTATGGAGGTTCCTTAAAAAACTAAAAATAGAACTACCATATGACCCAGTAATCCCACTACTGGGCATATACCTGAGAAAACCAAATTCTAAAGGACACATGTACCCCAATGTTCATTGCAGCACTATTTACAATAGCCAGGACATGGAAGCAACCTTAATGCCCATTGACAGATGAAAGGGTAAAGAAGATGTGGTACATATATACAGTGAAATATTACTCAGTCATAAAAAGGAACGAATTGGGCCATTTGTAAAGATGTGGATGGACCAAGACTCTGTCATACAGAATGAAGTGAGCCAGAAAGAGAAAAACAAATATGATATAGTAACACATATGTATGGAACCTTGAAAAATGGTACAGATGAACCTATTTGAAGGGCAGGAATAGAGATATAGATGTAGAGAATGAACATGTGGACACATGGGTGGGGGAAAGCAGAGGTTGGGACGAATTGTGACATTAGGTTTGACATTAATACACTACCATGTGTAAAATAGATAGCTAGTGGGAACCTGCTGTAAAGCTCAGGAGGCTCAGCTCAGTCCTCCGTGATGACATAGATGAGTGGGTTGGGGGGGTGGAAGGGAGGTCCAAGAAGGAGGGGATATAGGTATACATATAGCTGATTCACTTCATTGTTCAACAGAAACTAATACAAAATTGTAAAGCAATCATACTCCAATTAAAAATAAAACGCATGATCATCTCAATAGATGCAGAAAAAGCTTTTGACGAAATTCAACACCAATTTATAATAAAAAACTCTCCAGAAACCTGGCTTAGATGGAGCATACCTCAACGTAATAAAGGCCATATATGACAAAGATACAGCTAACATCATTCTTAAATGTGAAAAGCTGAAAACATTTCCTCTAAGATCAGGAACAAGACAAGGATGTCCATTCTCACCACTCTTATTCAACATAGTGTGGAGGTTCTAGTCACAACAATCAGAGAAGAAAAAGAAATAAAGGGAATCCAAATTGGAAAGTAAGAAGTTAAACCATCATTACTTGCAGAGGACCTGAATCTATATATAGAATATCCTAAAGATGCTACCAGAAAACTACTAGAGCTCATCAATGAATCTGGTAAAGTGGCAGGATACAAAATTAATACACAGAGATATGTGGCATTTCTATACACAAACAACTAAACATCAGAAAGAGAAATTCAAGAAACAATGCCTTTACCATCACATCAAAAAGAATAAAATACCTAGGAATGAACCTATCTAAGGAGACAAAAGACCTATACTCCCAAATCTGTAAGATGCTGATGAAAGAAATAAAACACAAACAGATGGAAAGATAAACCATGTTCCTGGATTGGAAGAATCAATATTGTCAAAACAACAAAACTACCCATGGCAATGAACAGATTCAATGCAATCCCTATCAAATTACCAATGGCATTTTTCACAGAACTCGAACAAAAACTTTTAAATCTGTATGGAGACACAAAGACTTCGAATAGACAAAGCAATCTTGAGAAAGAAAAATGGAGCTGGAGGAATCAGACTCCCTGAGTTTATACTACAAAGCTATAGTCATCAAAATATAATGTTACTGGCACAAAACTAGAAATATAGATCAATGGAACAGGATAGAAAGCCCAGAAATAAACCCACACACCTAAGGTCAATTAATCTACAACAAAGGAGGCAAGACTATACAATGGTAGAAAGAGAGTCTCTTCAACAAATGATGCTGTGAAAACTGGACTGCTACATGTAAAAAAATAAAACTAGATCATTCTTTAACACCATACACAAAAATAAGCTCAAAATGGATTAAAGACCTAAATGTGAGACTGGACACTATAAAACTCCTAGAGGACTATAAAACTCCTAGAGGAAAACATAGGCAGAACACTCTCTGACATAAATCACAACTATATCATTTTTGATCTGTCTCCCAGAACAATGGAAACACAAACAAACAAACAAAAACCAAATGGGAACTAATTAAACTAAAAAGTTTTTGCACAGGAAAGGGAACTATAATCAAAATGAAAAGAAAACACACAGATTAGGAGAAAATATTTGCAAATGATGTGACTGACAAGGGATTAGTCTCCAAAATTTACAAACAGCACATGAGGCTTAATATCCTCAAAACAAACAACCCAATCAAAAAATGGGCAGAAGATCTAAAGAGATATTTCTCCATGAAGACATAGAGATGTACAAGAGGCACATGAAAAGATGTTCAACATCTCTAATTATTAGACAATTGCAAATCAAAGCTACAATGAAATATCACCTCACACAAGTCCAAACGGTTATACTCAAAAACACAAAAAATAGAGCAGAAGCAAGAAGAACTACAATCCTGCAGCCTGCAGAATGAAAACCACAATCACAGACAAAATGAAAAGCCAGAGGACTATTTACCAGATGAAGAAACAAGATGAAACCCCAGAAAAACAACTAAATGAAATGGAGATAGGAAACCTTCCAGAAAAAGAATTCCGAATACTGATAGTGAAGATGACCCAGGACATCAGAAAAAGAATGGAGGTAAGGATCGAGAAGATACAAGAAATGTTTAACAAAGACCTAGAAGAATTAAAATACAAACACCTAGAAGAATTAAAGCAAACAAACAGACATGAACAATACAATAACTGAAATGAAAAATACACTAGAAAGAATCAATAGCAAAATAACTGAGGCAAAGGAATGGATAAGTGACCTGGAAGACAAATTGGGGGAAATCATTTGCTGTGGAATAGAATAAAGAAAAAGAATGAAAATAAATGAAGACAACATAATACACCCCTGGGAAAACATTAAATGCACAAACATTTGCATTATAAGAGTCCCGGAAGAAGAAGAGAGAGAGAAAGGACCCGAGAAAATATTTGAAGAGATTATAGTCAAAAACTTCCTTAACATGTGAAAGGAAATACCTACCCAAGTCCAGGAAGTGCAGAGAGTCCCAGGCAGGATACACCCAAGGAGAAACACACCAAGATGCATAATAATCAAACTGACAAAAATTAAAGACAAAAAATTATTAAAAACAACAAGAGAAAAAAGACAAATAACATACAAGGGAACTACCATAAGGTTAATAGCAGAAACTCTGCAGATTTCTCAGCAGAAACTCTGCAAGCCAGAAGGGAGTGGCACAATATATTTAAAGTGATGAAGGGAAAGAACCTAAAACCAAGAATGCTCTACCCAGCAAGGATCTCATTCAGATTTGCTGGAGAAATCAACAGCTCTACAGACATGCAAAAGCTAAGGGAATTCAGCACCACCAAACCAGGTCTACAACAAATGCTAAAGGAACTTCTCTAAGTGCGAAACACAAGAGAAGAAAAGGACCTACGAAAACAAACCAAAAACAATTTAGAAATGGTAATAGGAGCATACATATTGATAAATAACTTAAATGTGAAAGAATAAATGCTCCAACCAAAAGACACAGACTGGCTGAATGGATTAAAAAAAACAAAAAAACAAAAACAAGACCCGTATATATGCTGTCTAAAGGAGACCCACTTCAGACTTAGGGACACATACAGACTGAAAGTGAGGAGATTGAAACAGATATCCCATGCAAATGGAAATCAAAAGAAACTTGGAGTAGCTATACCCATATCAGGTAAAATAGACTTTAAAATAAAGAATGTTACAAGAGACAAGGAAAGACACTACAAAATGATCAAGGATCAATCCAAGAAGAAGTATAACAATTATAAATATATATGCACCCAACATATTGGTACCTAAATTCATATGGCAAGTGCTAACAGCTTTAAAAGTGGAAATTGACATCAACACAATAATAGTGGAGGACTTAAACACCTCACTTACACTAATGGAAAGAATATCCAGACAGAAAATAAATAAGAAAACACAAGCTTTAAAAGACACAATAGACCAGAGAGATTTAATCGATATTTATAGGACATTCCATCTGAAATCAGAAAGTGCTGTACTTCTCAAGTGCACACAGAACATTCTCCAGGGTGGATCATAACTTGGGTCACAAATCAACCCTCAGTAAATGTAAGAAAAATGAAATCATATCAAGCATCTTTTCTGGTCACAACGGTATGAGATGAGAAAGGAATTACAGGGGGGAAAAATGTAAAGACACAAACACATGGAGGCTAAACCTTACACTACTAAATAACCAAGTGATCACTGAGGAAATCAAAAAATAACTAGAGACAAATGACAGTGATCACATGATCTAAAATGTATGGGATGCAGCAAAAGCAGTTCCAAGAGGAAGTTTATAGCAATACAAGCCTACTTCAAGAAACAAGAAAAATCTCAAATAAGCAATCTAACCTTACATGTAAAGGAACTAGGGAAAGAAGAAGGAACAAAACCCAAAGTTAGTAGAAGCAAAGAAATCATAAAGATCAGAACAGAAATAAATGAAATAGAAATGAAGAAAACAATCGCAAAGATCAATAAAACTAAAAGCTGTTTCTTATAGAAGATAAGCAAAATTGATAAACCTTTAGCCAGACTCATTAAGAAAAAGAGGGAGAGGACTCAAATCAATAAAATTAGAAGTGAAAAAGAACTTACAACAGACACTGCAGAAATACAAAGGATCATAAGAGATTATTACAAGCAACCATATGCCAATAAAATGGGCAACCTGGAAGAAATGGACAAATTCTTAGAAAGGTGTAACCTTCCAAGACTGAACCAGGAAGAAATAGAAAATATGAACAGACACATCACAAGTATTGAAATTGAAACTGTAATGAAAAATCTTCCAACAAATAGAAGTCCAGGACCAGATGGCTTCGCAGGTTAATTCTATCAAACATTTAGAGAAGAGCTAACACCCATCCTTCTCAAACTCTTCCAAAATTTTGCAGAGGAAGGAACATCCCCCAACTCATTCTATGAGTCCATCATCACCCTGATACCAAAACCAGAAAAAGATACTACAAAAAAAGAAATACAGACCAAAACCACTGATGAATATAGATGCAAAAATCCTCAAGAAAATACTAGCAAAGAAAGTCCAAAAGCACATTAAAATGATCTTACACCATGATCAAGTGGGATTTATCCATGGATGCAAGGATTCTTCAATATACACAAATCAATCAATGTGATATGCCATATTAAAAGATTGAAAAATAAGAACCATATGATCATTTCCATAGATGCAGAAAAAGCTTTTGACAAAATTCAAAACCCATTTATGCTGAAAAATCTCCAGAAAGTAGACAGAGAGGGAATATACCTCAACATAATAAAGGCAATATATGACACAGAGCAAACATCATTCTAAATAGTGAAAAACTGAAAGCATTTCCTCTAAGATCAGGAACAAGATAAGGATGTCCACTCTCACCACTTTTATTCAACATATTTTGGAAGTCCTAGCCATGGCAATCAGAGAAGGAAAAGAAACAAAAAGAATACAAATTGGAAAAGAAGAAGTAAAACTGTCACTGTTTGCAGATGAATGATACTATACATAGAAAATCTTAAAGATTACACCAGAAATCTATTAGAGTTAATCAATGAATTTGGCGAAGTTGCAAGACACAAAATTAATGCACAGAAATCTCTTGCATTCCTATATACTAACAATGAAATATCACAAAGAGAAAGTAAGGAAACAATCCCATTCAACACTGCAACAATAAAAATAAAATACCCAGGAATAAACCTACCTAAGGAGGTAAAACACCTGTACTCAGAAAACTAAAGACACTGATGAAAGAAATCAAAGATGACACAAAGAGATGGAGCAATATAACATGTTCTTGTGTTGGAAGAATCCATATTGTGAAAATGACTATACTACCCAAGGCAATGTACAGATTCAATGCAATCCCTATCACATTATGAGTGGCATTTTTTGCAAAACCAGAACAAAAAAAATCTTAAAATTTGTATGGAGACACAAAAGACCCTGAATAGCCAAAGCAATTTTAAGGAAAAAAAAAAAAAAAAAACGGAGCTGGAGGATTCTGACTCCCTGATTTCAGACTCTACTATAAAGCTACAGTAATCAAGACAATATGGTACTGGCACAAAAACAGGAATATAGATCAATGGAACAGGATAGAAAGCCCAGAGATTAACCTACACACTTATGGTCAACTAATCTATGACAAAGGAGGCAAGGATATACCATGGAGGAAAGACAGTCTCTTCAATAAGTGGTGCCGGGAAAACTGGACAGCTACATGTAAAAGAATGAAATTAGAACACTCCCTAACACCATACACAAAAATGAGCTCAAAATGGATTAAAGATTTAAATGTAAGACCAGACACTATAAAACTCTTAGAGGAAAACATAGGAAGAACACTCTTTGACATAAACCACAGCAAGATCTTTTTTGACCCATCTCCTAGAGAAAGGGAAATAAAAACAAACAAATGGAACCTAATGAAACTTAAAAGCATTTACACAGTAAAGGAAACTACAAACAAGACAAAAAGATAACCTTTAGAATGGGAAAAATTATTTGCAAATGAATCAACAGACAAAGGATTAATCTCCATAATGTATAAACAGCTCATGCAGCTCAGTATCAAATAAACAAACAAACTGATTCAAAAGTCGGTGGAAGACCTAAATAGACATTTTTCAAAGAAGACATACAGATGTCTAAGAGACACATGAAAAGATGCTCAATGTCACTAATTAATAGAAAACTGCAAATCAAAGCTACAATGAGGTATCATTTCACATCTGTTAGAATGGGCATCATCAGAAAATCTACAAACAATAAATTCTGGAGAGAGTGTGGAGAAAAGAGAACCCTCTTGTACTGTTGGTGGGAATTTAAATTGATACAGCCACTATGGAGAACATTATGGAGGTTCCTTAATAAACTAAAAATAAAACTACCATGTGACCCAGCAATCCCACTTCTGGGCATATACCCAGAGAAAACCATAATTCAAAAAATCACATGTACCCCAATGTTCATTGCAATGTTATTTACAATAGCCAGGTCATGGAAACAACCTAAATGTCCATCAACAGATTAATAGATAAAGAAGATGTGGTACACATATACAATGGAATATTACTCAGCCATAAAAAGGAAGGAAACCGGGTCATTTGTAGAGATGTGGATAGACCTAGAGACTGTCATACAGAGTGAAGTAAGTCAGAAAGAGAAAAACAAATATCATATAGTAACACATATGTGTGAAACCTAGAAAAATTGTACAGATAAACTGGTTTTCAAGGCAGAAATAGAGACACAGATGTAGAGAACAAACATATGGGCACCAAGAGGGGAAAGCAGGGTGGGGGGATGAGATGGGAGATTGGGGTTGACATACATACACTAATATGTATAAAATAGATAACTAATAAAAAAAACTCTAAACTTAAAATAAACAAACAATAAATGATGGCGAGGGTGTGGAGAAAAGGGAAGCCTCCTACTGATGGGAATGTAAATTGGTACCACCACTGTGGAGAACATTATGGAGGTTACTTTAAAAACTAAAAATAGAGCTACCATATGATCCAACAATCCCACTCCTGGGCATATATCTGGAGAAAAACATGGTCTGAAAGAATACATGCACCCCAGTATTCATTGCAGCACTGTTTTCAATAGTCAAGATATGGAAGCAATTTTAAATGTTCATTGACAGAGGGACAGATAAAGAAGATGTAGTACATATATACAATGGAATATTACTCAGTCTGTATAAAGAATGAAATAATGCCATTTGCAGCAACATGGATGGACCTAGAGATTGTCATACTGAGTGAAGTAAGTCAGACAGAAAAAGAGAAATATCATATGATATCACCTGTATGCAGAATCTAAAAAGAAATTATACAAATGAACTTATTTATAAAACAGAAAGACTCTCAGACTTAGAGAATGAACTAGATGTTACTGGGGGGAAGGATGGGGCGAAGGGATAGTTAGGGATTTGGGGATCAACATGTACACACTGCTAAAGTTAAAATGGATAACCATCAAGGACTTACTGTATAGCACAGGGAACTCTGCTCAATGTTATGTGGCAGCCTGATGGAGGGGAGTATGGGGGAGAATGGATACAAGTACATGTATGGCTGAGTCCATTTGCTGTGTACCTGAAACTAGCACAACATTATTAATCGGTTCTACTCCATTATAAAATAAAAAGGATTTTTTAAAAAAAACCCTATGGGACAGAGCAAAAGCATTTCTAAGAGGGACATTGATAGCAATGCAATCTTACCTCAGGAAACAAGAAAAATCTCAAATAAACAACCTAACCTTATAACTAAAGTAACTACAGAAAGAAGAACAAACAAAACCCAAAGTTAGTAGAAAGAAAGAAATCATAAAGATCAGAGCAGAAATAAATTAAATAGAAACAATGAAAAACAACAGCAAAATCAATGAAACTAAAAGCTGGTTCTTTGAAAAGGTAAACAAAGTTGATAAACATTTAGCCAGACTCATCAGGAAAAAGAAAGAGAGGACTCAAATCAATAAAATTAGAAATGAAAAAGTAGAAGTTACAACAGACACCATAAAAATACAAAGGATCATAAGACTACTATAAGCAACTATAGGTCAATAAAATGTACAACTTAGAAGAAATGGACAAATTCTTAGAAATTTACAGTCTTCCAAGGCTGAATCAGGAAGAAATAGAAAATATGAACAGACCAGTCACAAGCACTGAAATTGAAATTGTGATTTAAAAAAAAAAAATCCCAACAAACAAAAGTCCAGGACCAGATGCCAACACATTTGAATTCTACCAAATATTTAGAGAAGACTTAACACCTATCTTTCTGAAACTATTCAAAAGAAAATCCCAGAGTAACACCTTCATACTCATTCTATGAGTCCCCCATCACCCTGATACCAAAACCAGACAAAGATACCACAAAAAAAGAAAATTACATGCCAATATCACTGATGAGCATAGATACAAAAATCCTCAACAAAATACTAGCAAACCCAGTCCAACAATACATTAAAAGGATCATATACCATAATCAAGTGCAATTTATCCCAGGGATGCAAGAATTTTTCAATATCCACAAATCAATCAGTGTGATACACCACATCAACAAACTGAAGAATAAAAACCATTTGATCATCTCAATAGATCTGGAAAAAGCTTTTGACAAAATTCAATACCCATTTATGATTAAAACTCTCTAGAAAGTGGGCATAGAGGGAACATACCTCAAGATAATAAAGGTCATATATGACAAACCCAAAACAAACATCATACTTAAATTTTAAATGGTGAAAGCATTTCTTCTAAGATCAGGAACAGGATAAGGATGTCCACTCTCACTACATTTATTCAATGTAATTTTGGAAGTCTTAGCCATGGCAATGAGAGAAGAAAAAGAAATAAAAGGAATACAAATTGGAAAATAAGAAGTTAAATTGTCATTGTCTACAGATGACATGATGCTATACATAGAAAATCCTAAAGACACTACCAGAAAACTACTAGAGCTCACCAATGAATTTGGCAAAGTTGTAGGGTACAAAAAAAATACAAAGAAATTTGTTGCATTTCTGTACACTAACAACAAAAGATCAGAAAGAGAAATTAAAGAAACAATCCCATTTAACATCACGTCAAAAAGAATAAAATATCTAGGAATAAACCTACCTAAGGAGGCAAAAATCTATACTCCGAAAACTATAAGATGCTGATGAAAGAATTCAAAGTTGACACAAACAAATCAAAAGATCTATCATGTTCTTGGATTGGAAGAATAAATATTGTCAAAATGCCTATAGTACCCAAGGCAATGTACAGATTCACTGCAATCCCTATCAAATTACCAATGGCATTTTTCACAGAACTAGAACAAAATATTTTTTAATTTGTATAGAGACACAAAAGACCTCGAATAGCCAAAGCAATCTTGAGAAAAAAAAAAACAACGAGCTGGAGGAATCAGGCTTCCTGACTTCAGACTACATTACAGAGCTACAGTCATCAAAACAGTGTGGTCCTGGCACAAAAACAGAAATATACATAAATGGTATAGGATAGAAAGCCCAGAGACAAACCCATGCACCTATGGTCAATTAATTTATGACAAAGGAGACAAGACTATACAGTGGAGCAAGACAATCTCTTCAATAAATGGTGCTGGGAAAACTGGACTGCTGTATTTAAAAAATAAAATTAGCACATTCTTTAACACCATACACAGAAATAAACTAAAAATGGATTAAATGCCTAAATGTGACATTGAATACTATAAAAACTCTCAGAGGAAAACATAGGCTGACATAAATTGCAGCAATATCTTTTTCGAACTGTCTCCCAGAATAATGGAATTGCAAACAAAAATAAACAAATGGAACTTAAACTCAAACGCTTTTGCACAGGAAAGGAAACCATAAAAAAAATGAAATGATAACCCACAGAATGGGAGAAAATCTTTGCAAAAATGCGACATACAAGGGATTAATCTCCAAAGTTTACAAACAGCTCATGTGGCTCAATATCAAAAAAACAAACAACCTAATCAAAAAAAGTGAACAGAAGACTGAAAAAGACATTTCTCCAAAGAAGACATACAGATGGCCAAGAGGCACAATGAAAAAATGCTCAACATCACTAATTATTAGAGAAATGCAACTCAAAACTACAATGAGATATCACCTCACAGCAGTCAAAATGGCCATCATCCAAAAGTCTACAAACAATAAATGTTGAAGAGGTGTGGAGAAAAAAGAACCCTCCTACACTGTTGGTGGGAATGTAAATTGGTACAGCCACTGTGGAGAACTGTAGGGAGGTTCCTTAAGAAACTAAAAATAGAACTACCATATGACCCAGCAATCCCAATGATGGGCATATATCCAGATAAAAACATGGTTCGAAAGGATACATGCACCCTGATGTTCATTGCAATGCTGTATACAATAGCCAAGATATGGAAGCAACCTAAATGTCAATCAACAGATAAATGGATAAAGAAGATGTGGTACATACATATTACTCAGCCATTAAAAATAATTAAATAATACCATTTGCAGCAACATGGATGGACCTAGAGATTATCATACTAAGTGAAGTAAGTCAGACAGAGAAAGACAAGTATCATGTAATATCGCTTATAGGCAGAATCTTTAAAAAATGATACAAACGAACTTATTTACAAAACAGAAACAGACTTAGAGGAGAAAATTATGGTTACTGGGGGAAAGTTTGGAGAGAGGGACAGATTGGGAGTTTGGGATTGACATGTACATACTGTTATATTTAAAATAGATAACCAACAAGAACCTACTGTATAGCACAGGAAACTCTTCTCAATACACAGTAATAACTTAAATGGGAAAAGAATTTGAAAAATAATATGTATTTTTACACTTGTTAAGTATAAAATGTATATGTATAACTGAATCTCTCTGCTGTACACCTGAAACTAACACATTGTTGATCAACTATACTTCAATATAAAACAGAAATTTAAAAAAACACAGACAAATGTAAGGACCATGACTGATAAATTAAGTATCATTTTAATATTATGATAATTAAGTTTTTGTTTAGGTTCAAAATATGCATGAATGTGTAGACACTCTGATACTTCTAATATTTGATGAGTGAAAAACCACAGACAATTCTCCCTATGTGGGAATAAAACAAAGGAAGTCTTAATTTGACATTGTATCTATAACACATTCTGACACCTTAAATTGAAGCATAGCCTGAAAAGCTAGCCATATGGCTCCCAAGGTCCCCCCAACACTAAGATTCTTTGACGTGAGAAGCATCTTTACAGAAGGGGGAGGAAGAAGTGTTTGATCTGAGTATCTGGGAGAAGATAGGTCTGTGAGATTTTCCTGAAAGACCTATCATCTCTTTGTGTTGGAGGATTGATTTAAAGATATCAGAAATCTACAGAGGATTTCCTATTTTCAGTTATATGTCTGACATGATTATTCAGTAGCAACTGTGAGGATTTTAAAAAGCATTATAGACCCTCCTATGATTTATTTATCCTATCTGTACATCCACCCATTTCTTATCAAAGGGAGACTCAACCTCACCAGCATCATTTAAGAAATTTTGTCAATTTTATCTCAATAAAACTGGGGGAAAAAGACTTTCCTTTTGCCCAGAATAGTTCACTTATTCATTATGCTTTTATGGTTAATGATAAATGTGGTTTTTCAGCTATATGAATGCTTTCTTTTCTGTTTTAAAGAGGATTCAATTGAAATAAGTACTAAAAGGAAAAACTACTGTCTTTTCTCTACACACTGAATACATCTGATACCAATCATATGGGGGTATTTCCCCCAAAACTGACAAATTTTCTTACAGCTGCTGGACATCATACAATTCAATTCAGTTCTGACACTATCTACACTATCTATGTAACCTGAGGGATCTACCTAAGATCCCTCAGGTTAAAGGGCTCAGTCTCACAAGGCTGTCCCCCCCACCTTACTTCAGATACCAACTGCAAGTTCCAGGTTATCACCTATGTTCTACCAACTTGCTATAAATTGGACAGTCCCACGACACCCCTCCCTTCTTAGGTTCAGTAATTGCTACAATGGCTTACAGAACTCAGGAAAGCACTTTACTTACTATTACAAATTTACTATAAGGATATTATAAAGAATACAAATAAATAGTCAGATCAATACATAGATAAGGTGAGGTGAAGAAGCGTCCACAGAGCAGAAGCTTCCATCCCCACAGAGTATGGGGTGCACTGCCTTCCTGGCACGTAGATGTGTTCACCAACCCAGAAGCTCTCCAAACCCCATACTTTAGGGATTTTTACATAGGCTTCATCATGTAAGCATGATTGACAATTAATCTTCAATCCTCTCTTCTTCCCAGAGGATAGGGGAATGAGTTGGGGCTAAAAGTTCCAAGCTTCTAATCATGGCTTGATGTTTCTGGTGACCAAACCCCATCCTCAAGCTATCCAGGAGCCCATCAAGTGTTGCCTCGTTAGAACAAAAGACACTCTCATCACTAGGAAATTCCAAGAGATTTAGTTGCTGGGGTTATAGACCTGAGAAGGCTCCCAGGTCCTTGAGAAAGACATTCCTGGGTCATAAACCTGACAAATTGGGGCATATTTCAAAAGAGTTTATATACATTTCAAAGAGAGGAGAAAAATACTTACCATGGCAACTTTTCTAAGAAAAAGGTGAGGGGGAATCCCTTTCCTTATTTTCAACAGGGAGAATTAAGCCTCTTAATTTGTATTTATCCTTACAAAATGAAGATATCTTTACCATCTAGACTATATTTTATTCTAGAAGGTAAGCGTATCTGTTGCCTCAATTACTAGCGTCAATATCTCTAAATGTTATTTAATATTGGGGGTTTAACTATAAAACAATATTGGGAAAAGTTCAAATGCATTATCATTTACTTTTATTAAAAACAACAATGATTTGCCTTGATGAACATCAGCCTCTGTGTGTGTGTGTGTGTGTGTGTGTGTAACTATGTAAACATTCATTAATGAACCTTTAACTCTCTTCCAGGATCAAGCCAGGATTTTCAGAGCAGCTAAAATAGTGTTGCAAAGAAACAGATTAAATTAGAGGAGGTATGTGAAATTCACTCTCATTTTATCTTTCAACATGAGATTAATGACAGTACAAAAATGTTATCCTAATTGAGCCAAAAATTCTTTGGTTAGTTAACTTAATGATAATTCCAGTTCACTTTTCATGTGTAGTCAAACCACGGAGTACTCAGAAAATATTAATTGATTATGAGATTAATCATTCCTGTGGGTTCAATTCACTTGCTACTAACCCCTCTCCTTCCCCAAGATACTGAAGAGTAAGAGATTCTGTTTCTTCCCTTTTCACCAAGCATCTGAGATGGAGCCCCAAGAGATCCATCTTAAGCACCACAAACTGAAAACAATGATGAAATAAAGATCTTGCTGCCCTACAGTAAAGATTTTTTCTCTGTACCATTGTCTATTTCTCAGGTGTAAAACGGATTAGGTTGCACTAATTTTGAGTGTTTCTTGTATATAAATGGCATGCACTCAAGCATTAGAAGAATTCCCAGAATTTCTGAGTTCTAAGGATTTTATCCACATAGATCCATCCACTGATCTCATCAATAACCTGGCCAAAAGATTCTAGTCCTCCCATAGAGATGCCTATCACTGAATGCCATATGTGCTAGGCATTGTTCCTGGGGTTTATAGACATTATCTCATGTTGTCCTCACAGAAATCTTATAAGTAGATTTTCACAGATGAGAAAATTGAGGCTCAGGTGTTAAGCAATTTGCCCTAAGTCACATAGCTTATAAACAGAGGATGGAAATTAAACACAGATCAATCCAACTTCAAAGCACATGCTTGATAAGGCATTTCTCTTCCATAAAAAGCAAAGACCAATTAAAATCAGTTTAAATACTAGTTTAGGTTCTTAAGCCAGGACCACCTTAAGGAAATTTCAAATCATTAAATATTAACATAAGCAAAGGATTAGCTCCTTTAAGGCCAAATGAGAGCTGCAGATAATTAAAGATGATTTATTGTCTGCAAGTTTTCCAGTTTTTAATTTGTGACTTTAGAGGTTTCCTCCTTCAGGCAATATTGGTGGGCAGCTTATCATGTGGGCAGCATCTTCTAATCACAACTACTCTGAGTCACAGTTCACAACCTACTTTGTAAATATTAAAGAATGGAGAGTGAGGGCATTTCACTTTTATGAACAAATGTCTCTTGGGTGATGGAATGTTGTCATTTTTTTTAAAGTGAGAATAACAACCTGTTAGCTTGTCTAACTTTCCACTAAGTGAGTTTTAAAAGAAATGAAAAAGGAAGGTGTTTTCTTTCTCAGTGTAAATGTGTTTGATTTAAGTTAGAATAGGTCTATGCCCAGTTAAATAATCGGAAACCAGACCTAAACATTATGTCAGCAAATCCCGTCTGGTTCTTCTCATAGGGGAGTAGACTGGCCCACTGCCAGAGCAGCTGTGTGGACAAAAAGAACCCCAGTGCCAGCTTTTTGTTCCTTAGCAAAACTTTAGTAGAAAACATTCATTACCCTGTGGTAAGTTCACAACAAAATACAGACAGCACAACAGAGCAGCAGGGCTCTGCATAGAAACTGAATGTAGTCATGTTTTAAGAGACATCCAAAAGGACTGAAATGCAGAAACTAATATCTCCCATGTTAAAGTTCTTTTTTAAGTGGAAAATCTAAGTGACATGACAGAGATTTCAGAAATCAGAAATATTCTTCACAGAAAATATGTTCTTTATAATGTTTATTGATAAGACTGAAACAACTGAGATAAATGTAGAACAAGTTGATCAAAGTAATTAAAGTGTTTCTTAATAATACATACTGATTAACTAAATCTAGATGCTATCTTAATTAACTATGAATAGGATTCTTGTGCACTCAGGGAATACACTGAGACCAATGTTTCCCATCACTATTTATTGACACTATGCCATGTAAATATGCTCTTAAAGTGTCCGATCAGAGTTGTCTGTTTTTTTTCAGTCAGGTTTCATCTGGAAAGCCAATATGGATACATATAGTACAAAACCCAAAAAGTTAAAACAGGAGATGTGTCATGATTTTTATCAGCTTCTAAAAAAATTCATAATTCTAATAAGTTTAAAAACCACATTATATAGATGTTTATGTGTAAATATAGAAAGTCAATTAAAACAAAGGACCAGTGAAGGCTCCAGGTTTACTGGACTGTTGGAATCATAAATTCAGAAGAGAAAAACTATTATTTATTCGGGAATATAATTTTTACTCTTTAGTCTCAGACAATGCTCTTAGTACACTGCACCATATGTAGTGATGACTAATTAGAAAAACTGTGAAGAAAAAAATACTGTGACATGTGAAAATAAGTGTATTTGAGAGTAATAATCAGGTCCAAATCAGGGAGGTACATAAAATCCCTGCATCATGATGAAACTTGGACAATTCCATATAAGTATTATTTGATTTGTATCCCCTTTAGCCCCTAAAAACAGTCACCTTAAGATGGCTGCTTCATCTCTAATCAAGGAACAATATTACATCTTATCTGAGCCAATTTGCCTGCTGAGAATTTAGAAGCTCCTGCATGACTCATTCTGTATAAAATCATTTGATTTTTGCTCACTGTAGATAATTGGTTCTTGGCACCAGAACTTAAACTATTTACAGTCCAAGTCTGTTAAAATGATGCTGAGATTTAGCTTAAACAAACAGAATCAAAGTCAAGGGTGTGTTTTCTTAATGCTTTGGTTGTACGTGCCATAATTATATTTTAAGATGCTGGCAAAGATCTGTGATAGAAATGGAAATGAGAAACTCCAAATTCTAATCTAATGATACATTTGATATGGTCTGCACAGAAAGAAGGGAGAAAACTGAGAGTCAGAGAGGAGTCTTTCTTCTTTGGGGAGGCATCAAAAAGGGTGAGACTTTTCCTGTGAGCTAGTGGTACATGGTGTAATATGAGGGCACACAAACGCCAAAATCACACTTTAGACATTAAGATGTCAAAGACTCCCTAAACATGAAAAATGATTTAGGAGGCAACACACTAAACAGCTATGCTATAACAATGTAGCATATTTTATTGACCTCAGTGATCTAATAAAGAACTCTAGCAACTGGGAGAAAAAGACCTTGGACAGTGGATATATGGCACAGGAGGGTGGAAGTGACAATTTTTTCAACTGAGAAGTGAGTGTAAAAATAACTATTATATAATAACTAATACTTATTGAATGCTAATATATGCCAAGGATTGTTCTAAATTATGAAGACTAGATAAATTAATACATATAAAAAACTTATGCCCTGACCGGCATGTATAAATGATCAATATATTATTATTATTAAATTATTAGTGCTATTATTAGAAGAAATCTTGGAAGTTCTTATTGCCTTGTGCATTTTGAAGTCAAATGTAATAATTATTGAGGTTTCAGGTTCAATAACAATGAATTATTTGAATTAATCCTTCTAAAAATAATTATGTGTAATTTCATATAGCAAACAATCATCAACATCTTAAAGTGCTTATAAACTTTGGAGAGTTTAAAAGACACAGGAGAATTCCCAGACTAATTAATTTTTGGATGAAATCCTATAAGTGGGAAATAAGCAGAATATTGAAGCCTCAAAGCTGCACATGCCCTGAGTGCATTTGCTGATGCAAGAAATATGGGATCTGGCTCCTGGAGTATGCAGACAAGGGAAGAAGCCAAGGCCCAGAGATTACCAAAGATAAAGGGACTAGAATCCCTCAGAGTAAGGGAAAACCAGATATAAATCACACCCTATCCCCAGAGGACAGCAGATAAGGTCATGTTGGGGCTGTGCAAAGTAGAAGACGAGGGAAAAGAAAAGAAATGAACAATTTTGAGTTGTGTGGCTTCAGGTCTCTGTCCTCTTGGAGTTGTATAAAACAATAATAATAATGTATAATTAAAAGACAGCAATAAAAATAAGATAGATTATGAACGTCAGTTATAAATAACATAAGGTGAGAGGAAGGTAAAAAAAATTAAAACATTCTAATGGACTCGCATTATCTCAAAGGAGAGTAAATGTCTGGATTAATTTTAGATTTAGATAAATAAGTAAGAATATTGATACTTCTAGGGTAACCACTAAAATAATTAAAACAGGATAAAACTTCCAAACTGGTGGAAGTAAAAATCAAAAGATAAAACATGCTTAGTCAATCCAAAAAAGGCAAGAAATGATAGTTAAATAAACACCAAACATATGGAACAAATAGAAAATCTGAAATAGAATAGCAAACTAAATCCAAATATATTGGTCATTAATTATATGTAAACATAATGTTGAAGTAAAACATTATTCTTGTCAATATTTTAAAACAAAGCACAACATAATAAAATTTGACAATATTCTATCTATAAAAAAAAGACAGGGCCTCCCTGGTGGCGCAGTGGTTGAGAGTCCGCCTGCCGATGCAGGGGATACGGGTTCGCGCCCTGGTCCGGGAGGATCCCATATGCCACGGAGCGGCTGGGCCCGTGAGCCATGGCCGCTGAGCCTGCGCATCTGGAGCCTGTGCTCCGCAACGGGAGAGGCCACAACAGTGAGAGGCCCGCGTACCGCAAAAAAAAAAAAAAAAAAAAAAAAAAAAAGACATACTAAAACAGATACATTCAGAAAGGTTAAATGTAAAAACATAGAAATTACACTAATGAAGAATCTGTGAAACTAAACTTGAAGTCAAAGAACATTCCTACTGATAAAGAGGTTCACTTCAGAAAGGTAAAAGTTTCCATTTACCATGAAGATATAATGGTTTAAACTCATAAACAGCAAATAATATACCTTCAAAATAGACAAAGAAAAATTACCAGAACTAAAAAACAAGAAGTAAATAAATCTACAACCACAGTAGTAGATTAAAGTACACATCTTCTACTACTTTTTAGTATAGACAGGAAACAGATTACTAATTTATAGAATATTTGAACTACATTATTAATACACTGGCCTAATAGACATATGTTAAACATTGCAGCATGCCAGCATGAGAGCCTAATGCTCTTTTTGGAATCTGGATTTTGATTTTTCTAACAGTCAATAGTAGATTTTCATATAATAAACATATATAATTTGCATATAGTCACAGAACACGTAGAAAATAATAATATTTGCTCTTTTTTTTTCCATCTACCTCAAGCCCTGCTCAATTTCTCCATGGGTTGAGGAGATCAGTATCTCAAAGCACCATTAACTAATTAAGGTTTTACCAGTGTACATGGCTCAGTTGGAAAGCTGCAGCATAGAGGATTCTTGGGGGCTTTGAGTGTGGGAGAGTTCAGGGCTTTATGCCAGGGAGTGGTCATAAGTTTACCAAAAATTCATATCCTGTGCTCCATCCGGAAAACCCTAAAATGAGTTGCTGGGCTGTAATCCCTCTTTGTATCTCTCTTTTTGTGGTAACCAGACTCCAATATGGCCTCAGTGATGCTTCTCTCCTGATGCTTACTCCCCTGTGTAAGTTCCTCCCACAAAAATAAGGCTGACCTATATAACCAAAGGATATTGCAGTAACAATGAGGTGTGACCTCTGAGGCTGCTGCACCTTTCACTGTGCTCTCTTTGGAATTATTCACCTGGGAAAGCCAGCCAACATGTTGTGAGGACACTCCAGCAACCCCATGGGGATGTCCACATGGTAAATATTTGAGGCCTTCCACCAACAGCCAGCACTAACTTTTCATCCATGCATGGGAACCAGCTTGAGAGCAGACACCCAATTCCAGTCCAATTTTCAGATGTCTACAGCACCAGTTCATATCTTGACCACAAGTTGATGGTAAATCCTGAGCCAGAACAACCTGGCAAAGACACGCCCAAATTCCTGAACCAAAAAACCTGCAAGGAAATATTTTTGTCATTTTAAGCTTCTAAACCTTGATATAATTTGCTACACATCAATAGATAATTAATGCCAAGTAAAACATGACCCTTTCTCAGCTACCCAATCAAATTTCATGGTCTAATATTTCATGTGGATTCAAAATCACATCAGAAAGTCTGAAAGTTGTATTGGATTCTCTCAAATTTCCTTTGGGCATGAGCAGAAATGTCCCAGAATGATTGGTGGAGATTGTATCAGGCAGATCCATGGAGAAGGGGTGACCTCTGCCTTTCCAATGACCTCCACATGAGGACTGGCATTGTCTTGCCTCAGCACTGTTTCCTAGATGAAGTGATTATTATGTAACCACTACAGCATCTGAGTTGTCATAGTAATGGGCATGTTTGGTTACCAGGTTTGAAGTAAGAGTGTCCATCTGAGGTGGGTGGAGGAAGGTCTGGAAAAACCTGCAGAGGGTTCTGGGGGCTGGAGTTGTGTGGGTGGGTGGAGCAGAAAAATCTAAGGGTAAGTTCAGTCTATGACTTAGGGCACCAAGTGTCCAGAGCAGAAAGCCTGACCTGTTGTCTGGTCCTTGGAGAGAGAGTGGATCAGAAACTTGACATGAGGGGAGCAGAACAAGGAGCACAGAACAGGGGTAGATGAGACACGAAGAGGGTCAGGTTCTTCCCATGAATGGGGCTAACCCTGAAGATCATCTGTAGTGAGCACCAACAGAGCCTCTCAGATATCCAATGAGGCCTGGACTATTTTTGTTTTTTGAGGCTTCTAGGAGAGAACAAAGAAAAAGTTAAAGTTAAGAAAAGCTAAAATAGGGTTATGAAGTAACAATGTATTTCAAATAATTATATTTACCAAACTAGTATTTTAACAAAAAATTAACGCAATGTATGTGATACTTGTAAGATGATTATAGGTTTTGTTTTAAAATAATGGTTGGAGGAGTGGCCAAGAGGGCCACTGAGCTCAACTCCTCCCACAGGGACACCTAAATTACAACTATCTACAGAGCAACTACTGTTGAGAAAGACCTGAAGACTGGCAGAAAATATCTTATACAACTTTATATAGAAGAAACCACAAGACTGGTAGGAGAGGCAGGGACACAGTATAGTCAAGACCTATACCCAAGTGTGGGCAACCCACAAGTCAGAGGATACTTACAATTGCAGAGGTTGTCCCCAAGAAGCAAGGGATCTGTATCCCACGTTGGACTCTGCACTGGGAAGATAAGCCTCTGGAACATTTGGCTGTGAAGGCCAACAGGACTTACTTTGGGGAGAGCCAGCATGCTATAGAAAATAGAGACTCCACTCCTAAGGGTGCATGTAAAATCTCATACCCTCCAAGCCCAGGGCAGAAGCAATAATTTGAAAGGAGCCTGAGCCAGAACTGCCTGCTGGTCTTGGAGAGCTTTCCAGAGAGGCAGGAGGCAACTAGAGCTCACACTGCGGACATAGACTCTGTGTCAGCCATTTCTGGGAACTCTTCTACAAGGAGGACACTGGTGTTAGAAAGCACCATTTTGGAGTCTGCTGTCTAATTTATTAGCAATGAGACCTGGCCCCACCCATTAGGCTGTGGACAACGGTACTGGATACCCCTGACCAAACAGCTAGTTGCTTGTGGATGCAGCCCCACCACCCACAGGCTGACTGCCACTAGAGAGCCCAGGACCCAGCCCTGCCCACCAATATGGAGAACTAGCCCCAGGACACCCTGGATCCTGCAGTCAGAGAACCAGGGACCCAGCTCCACCCACCAGTGAGTAGACACCAGCCCTGGGACTACCTGGGCCCTAGTGACCCACACACTAGAGAGATGGCACTAGTCCCAGGACCCCTAGGACCTTGCAGCCAGAGACCCTGGGACCCTGCTCCATCCATCAGAGGGCCCAGGATCCAGCCTCACCCAGCAGTGGGGAAGGCACCAGGGTACCCAGGATCCTATAGCCAGAGACCATGGCACTAGCCCCAGGACCATCTGTGGCCATACCTCACTAACCAGTAGGCTGACATCAGCTTTGAAAACCCTGGGCCTTGCAGTCAGAGAACCCAGGACATAGCTCCACCAACCAATTAGCCAATACTATCCCCAGGACCAGACCTTACACACCAGTGAGCAGGCCCCAGCCCTGAGATAACTGAGGCCTCAGCCACCCCTGCCAGTGGGTTGTTACCAGCTCCAGGACCACTGCAGCCCCACAACCTTCTGTGTTGAATCCATCCTACCCACCAGTAGGGCAGCACCAGCTCTGGGACACCTCAGGCCCCTCAGACAACCACCTGGGTTAGAGCCCCCATACACCACCAGGCCACCACAAGCTTTGGGACACACCAGACACCACAGCCAACCATGTCAGTAAATGGCCTCACACACCAGCGGGCTGGCACTAGATCCAGGACCTCCACAATCACCTACCCTGGAACCCTGCTCTGTCCACAAGTAGGCCAGCACAAGACCCAGGCAGCCTTGGGGCTCAGCAGCCAGCTACTTCATGACCTGTACCTGCCCACCAGTGCACAGCAGACTCCATACAAGGCAGGGCCTGGCAACCAACTGGACTGGGAGTCAGCCACACCTACAAGACCACCCACAATAGTGAGCCCACTACAACAGAAGGGTACATGCAGCCCACATAGGGGATATCACTAAAGCATATAGCTCTAGTTACCAGAGGGGAGTGCACCGCTGGGATGCATAGATGTCTCCTATAAAAGGCCACTTCCCCAAGACTGGGAAACATAATCAACTTATGAAATACATAGAAAGAAATATAGCAAATTAGGTAAAATGAGGTAACAGAGGAATATTTTCCAAACAAAGGAACAAGATAATACCCAAGAAAAAGAACTAAGTGAAATGGACATAAGCAATCTAACCAATAAATAGTTCAAGGCAATGATAATAAAGATGCTCAAAGAACTTGGGAGAAGAAAGTATAAACAGATTGAGAAGTTAGAAGTTTTTAACAAGAGTTAGAGAATATAAAGAAGAACCAAAGAGAGCTGAAGAATACACTAACTGAAATTAAAACTACATTAGAATAAATCAACAATAGATTAGGTGATACAGAAGAATGGGTCAGTGAACTGAAAGAGTAGTGGAAATCACTGAAGATGAATAGAAAAAAGAAAAAGAATTTTAAAATTGAGTATGTTTAAGACACCTGAGTGACAACACCATGCATGCTATTATTCACACTATAGGAATACCAGAAGAAGAAGAGAGTGAGAATGGGGCAGAGAACATAGTTGAAGACATAATAGCTGAAAACTTCCCTAACCTGGGAAAGGAATAGACATCCATGTCCAGGAAGCACAGAGAGTCCCAAACATGATCAACCCAAAGAGGACCACATTAAAACACTTGTAATTAAAATATCAAAAATTAAGAGAAACTATTAAAAGCAGAAAAGGAAAAACAACAAGTTACATACAAAGGAACATCCTTAAGGCTATCAGCTAACTTTTCAGCAGAACCTCTGCATTCCAGAAGGGACTAACACGATATATTTAAAGTGATGAAAGGAAAAAAGCTACAGCCAAGAATACTTTACCTGACAAGTCTTTCATTCATATTTGCAGGAGAGATCAAATGTTTTACAGATAAGCAAAAGCTAAAAAGAGTTCACACCACAAAATAAGCTTTACAAGAAATGTTAAAGGGACTTCTCTAAGTGGAAAAGAAAAGACCACAATTAGAAATATGAATATTATGAAAGGGAAAATCTCATTGGTAAAGGCAAATATACAGTAAAATTAGTATCAACCATGTATAATGCTAGTAGGAACATTAAAAGAGAAAAGTAGTAAAATTATCTACATCTACAATAACTAATTAAGGGATACACAAAACAAAAAGATGTAAAATATGAGGTCAAAAACAGTGAATGTAGGGGAAGGAGTGAAAATGCAGGGTTGTTAAAATGTGTTTGAACTTAAGAGATCAACAATTTAAAATAATCATATATATTATATATATTTTTATATTAATCTTACATATTATAATTTATACACATATATATAATATATATAAGCCTCATGGTAACCACAAGTCAAAAATCTATAATAAATACACACACAAAAGAGAAAGGAATCCAAACATAACACTAAAGATAATCATCAAATCACAAGGGAAGAGAGCAAAAGAAAAAGAAAGGAACAATATAACTATAAAACAACACCAAAACAATTAATAAAATAGCAATAAGTACATACCTTTTGATAATTATTTTAAATGTAAATGGACTAAATATTCCAGTCAATAGATACAAAAACAAAACCCACATATATGCTACCTACAAAAGACTCATTTCATATCTAAAGACACACACAGTCTGGAAAAAGGTATTCCATGCAAATGGAAATCAAAACAAAGCTGGGGTAGCCATAGTTATATCAGACAAAATAGACTTTAAAACAAAGACTGTAACAATAGACAAAGAAGGATGTTACATAATGATCAGGGTATCAATACAAGAAGAAGATGTAACAACTGTAAATGTATATGCATCCAACATATGACCACCTAAATACATAAAGCAAATATCAACAGACATAAAGGGAGAAATTGACAGTAGCACAGTAATAGTAGGGGACTTTAACACCCTACTTACATCAAAGGACAGATCATCTGGATAGAAAATTAATAAGGAATTACTGGCGTTAAATGAGACATTAGACAAAATGGACATAATAGGTATATGTATAGAGAACATCCCATCCAAAGTTAGCAAAATACATATTATTTCAACTGCACATGGAACATTCTCCAGGATAGATCACATGTCAGGCCACAAAACAAGTCTCAATAAATTTAAGAAAATTGAAATCATATTAAGCACCTTTTCCAACTACAACTCTATGAGACTAGAAATGAACTACAAGAAAAAAATTGCAAAAACAAATAACATGTGGAGGCTTAACAATATGCTACTAAACAACCAATGGGTCACAAATGAAAACAAAGTTCAATGATCCAAAATCTATGGGGTGCAGCAAAAGCAGTTCTAAGAGGAAAGTTTATAGTGACACAAGCCTACCCTAAAAAAAACCTTAGGGTTTACAAATCAGAAACAATTCATTACCTTTCCTGGGTCACCTCACACAACACCTCCCATCCCCTGTCTTTCTAAATGGAATTTATGACAGGTTTAAATTTTTAAAGTTTTACAAGGAAATACACAACTATAAACATTCTTCTTGCATTCTCATCTATTCCAAATAGATGACAGCAAATCCTTGATTCTGAAGGCATAATGGAATTAGCTGTTTCTTGTTTAATTCTAAGTTCTAAGAGAGTCCTAAGAGCTTACTATGTCCATGGTGAGCTATTAACAGGACTTTTGCTAGTTAGCTCACAGAAATGAAAAGGAGTTCTGTTTGAAAAACTTGAGAATTTTTCTGCAGATCTAAATTTTCTAAGAATTGATAACACCGAAGAGAAAAACAATGGTAATTTGTTTTTAAATTTTAAAACAATGTTATTGTCACTTCACATCATTTTGAATAATGCAATGAATCTCTTTGAGTCTCAAATTCCTTTGTAGGCATTAAATATCTAGGAACAAGGAAAGGAAGTACATGAGGTGTTCTGAGTTCATAGGGTTGTTCTAAGGAGTAAATGATATGATGTTGACAGCTATGTGTAAAAGAATGAAATTAGAACACTCCTTAATACCGTGCACAAGAACAAACTCAAAGTAGATTAAAGACCCAAATGTAAGGCTGAATACTACAAAACTCTTAGAGGAAAACATAGGCAGAACACTCTCCGATGTAAATCACAGGAAGATCTTTTTTGATCTTTTTATTACTCCTAGAGTAATAAAAATTAAAAACAAAAATAAACAAATGGGACCTAATTACACGTGAAAGCTTTTGCACAGCAAAGGAAATAATAAACAAAACAAAAGGACAACACACAGAATTGGAGTAAATATTTGCAAATGAAATGACCAACAAGGGATTAATCTCCAAAATATATAAACAGGTCATGCAGCTCAATGACAAAAAAACAAAGCCAATCAAAAAATGGGCAGAAGATCTAAACAGACATTTCTCCAAAGAAGACATACAGATGGCAAGAGGCATATGAAAAGATGCTCAACATCAGTAATTATTAGGGAAATGCAAATCAAAACTACAATGAGGTGTCACCTCACAACAGTCACAATGGCCATTATCAAAAAATTCAGAAACAATAAATTCCAGAAAGGGTGTGGAGAAAAGGGAACCTCGGTGGGAATGTAAATTGGTACAGCCACTATGGAGAACAGTACAGAGGTTCCTTAAAAAACTAAAAATAGAGCTATCATATGCTCCAGCCATCCCACTCTTGGACATATATCCAGAGAAAACCATAGTTAGAAGAGATACATGCACCACAATGTTCACTGCAGCACTAACAAGCTTATGGTTACCAGGGGGAAAGGGAGGCAGGAATAAATTAGTAGATTGGGATTAACAGATACACACTACTATATATAAAATAGATAACTAATAAGGACCTACTGTATAGCACAGCTAACTCTACTCAATACTCTGTAATGACCTATATGGGAAAAGAATCTTAAAAAGAGTGGATATATGTATATGTATAACTGATTCACTTTGCTGTACAGCAGAAGGTAACACAACATTGTAAATCAACTATACTCCAATAAAAATTATAAATAAATAAAGATGATGCTTGTTGAGCACTAAGCACAGTGCCTGACAGAGAGCTAAACTAAATCAATGTTAGTGACCATTACTGTTTTATCCAAAGCAAGGATGACCAAGCTGAAATCTCTTTGTAACTTGCAACAACTTGTATGTGCCTGCCCTCTGGAGGTACACATATTTAGTCAAATCTCTCTTCCACAAGTTACCCCTTCAGATGTGTCTCCCTGCACTGTATCGTCTCCAGTGAGGGGACCACATTTTCTCCAATAATTCACTGATCAGACACTCTGCTAGGTCCTGAGAGCACAAAGGTGAATGAAAGCAGTCTCTACTCATAGAAGTCCAAAAGAGTGGTCTGACATGAGGCTGTTGATTCAGGACACTGAACAGAGGGAAGTACATGTTGTCAGGGAAAGCGTATGGAAGGGTACCTGAGCTAGACTGGAGGGACCCGGGAAACATTCCTCTGGGGAGAGGATCACTGAGTGGGGTATTGAGAGGGGAGCAGGAGCGAGCTGTGGGGCACACGTCTTAGGCAGACATGGTTACATGTGCAAAAACCTGGAGACAGTAGTCTGTGTTTTATGAGTGAAGATGTGGCAAAGATAAGACAGTAGAGCTAAGAATATGGATAAAGAACTTGCATGCTAGGCTGCACAGGAGCTATGAATGGGGAGTTACTGAAGGGATTGAAGCAGGGGAGCAGAGTGATCTGACCTGACAGGGGGCTTAGAAACACTACTTGGGCTTCAGTGTGGAGAATGGGTTGAGGGGGCTGGCTTGGAAGCAGACAGCCTAGTTTAGAGATAGCATCCACATGAAAATAAGAAGTCTTTTCCTAAAGTGGTGGTAGTGAGGCTGGAGAAAAGCGGCATCTTTTCTCATATATCTTTTTCTAGATGAAGGCTGTGCTGACCATCTATTTACCATGCAAACTGCTTCCTCCTCTCATACTCCCAGTCCTCCTAACCCTGCTCTATTTCCTCCTCAGAACTATGATCACCTCTTACTTATTATGTAATTTATTTATTTTACATTTTGTCCTCCCTTCACTAGAATATTAGGTGATTACTTTGGATAGGTATGTTGCCAGTTTATTTCACTTGTGTGTCCCAAGCACCCAGAAGAGTCCTAGGCACATTATAGACACTTAATTTATATGAATTAACATCATTTCATTAAATGAATGTATGAAGACTTAGGACAAAACTTATAAATTTGGGAGGTTTCCCAAAAGTTGAAAGATGTCAACAAAGAAGAAGGATGATATATCAAGTAAATTGGTACAGCCACTGTGGAAGACAGTATACAGGTTTCTCAAAAAACTAAAAATAGAACTATTGTATGACCTGGAAATTCCATGCCTGGGTATATATCCAAAAAAAAAAAAAAACCCACTAATTCAAAAAGATACATGCACCCCAATGTTCATAGCAGCATTATTTACAATTTCCAAGATATGGCAGCAACCTAAGTGTCCATCAACAGATGAATGGATAAAGAAGATGTGATACACATACACACACACACACACACACACAAATGAGTACTTCTCAGCCATTAAAAAAGGAATGAAATGTTGCCATTTGCAACAACATGGAGGGTATTATGCTAAGTGAAATAAGTCAGACAGAGAAAGACAAATGCTACATATGACATCACTTATATGTGGAATCTAAAAAAATACAACAAACTAGTGAATATAACTAAAAAGAAGAAGACTCACAGATATAGAGAACAAACTAGTGGTTACCAGTGGGGAGAGGGAAGGGGAAGGGGCAATATAGGGGTAGAGAATTAAGAGGTACAAACTATTATGTATAAAATAAGCTACAAGGATATAGTGTACAACCCAGGGAATATAGCAAATATTTTATAATAACTATAAATGGAGTTAAACCTTTAAAAATTTTTAATCACTATATTATACATCACTAACTTATATTATACATCAACTATACTTCAATAAAAAAGAACCTCAAAAAAAGGATAAACCTTAAATCGTAAGTTTTTACCTGATAGGCCCTTTGATATTTGGGACTTGGGAGAATAAGCAGCAACCTCTTGAGAGGGAGATTAGTAAGTGCTGAGGGAAAATGTTATTTTGAGTCCTAATGGTGAAAAAGAATACCACAAGGAAGATGAGGATGTAGGAGAGGTTGTTTACCACGGATGGGAATTCCAACACTCTGGGGTGGTCCCCAAGAAACAGTACTTTTATATCTCCCATGTGATTCTAAGGCACAGCCCAGCATGTGTGTGATGACCTTCAGACCAAACCCTGGCCACCACACCACATCAAGGAAGACCAGGATCTCAGGGCAATTGTGTGATCAGACACAACAAAGCAAAATGTAGCAGTAACAACCACCACAACTAAAACCATGAAAAACAACCTAACAAATATAGCAATATACAAAACCCACTAGTCTCACATTCAACATTTACCTCTGCATTGTCCCGGTAAAATGTGGGGCTCAGGTACAGACCTGCACAGTTCCCTGGGGTTCTCTTGGAGATAGACCATATGACCAGCCCTACTCCCCTAGGCTAGATTGGAGTTGGGGCCATTTCTATATACTTCTATATCTCCCTGTATATCCCCTATCAAAACCCTTGTCACATGTAAAAGAAATCATTTCTTGTTTAGTATATAACTTCTCAACATACTAACCATGACCTCCTTGAGACAAGGACTCTCCTGTTTGTTCACTGCCATATACCCAGGACTCAGCAAATGACTGGCACATAGAAGAAATTCAGTATATGTTGAATTAATGAAAAGATGAATAATGGGTGGGTGGAAGCTTCCATCGATCACTCTTCCTGCTTTCAGAAGTACTATCATCAGGGTCAGAGAGACACTGAGCCTCCTAAGGATGGAGATAGCCACTGTCACCAGTCCTTGGCCTCAGAGAAGTGCTCTGTGAATCTTTCTTGAGTGACACCATATCATGTACACAGTAAATGTAAGCCAGCCTTTAGGGTGGAAGGAGTGTGACTCAGTTCTGTGCCCCCAAATACCTAACACAGTGTGTTATGCATAGTGTATAATCAGCAAATAGTCATTGAATAGACAGATGAATGTTTTTCCACATAAAAGTATGTATATGCATCATAACCTAAAGAAAGCCACAGACAAAGAAACCACAAAGCAGACGTCTCTAATGGTGGAAATTCAGACACTGTGCCACCTGAGAGGCAGATAGACTCTAGAGGGCAAATGAGGCTTTCTGAGGGCCTTTGAGCTTGTTCATTCGAAAATTTTTTGAGTTTGTTCATTCCACAAATATTTATTGAGGGCTTGCTACATACCAGGGCCTCTGTGGGCACCTAGGATATATCAAATGAGCAAGACAAAGATTTATGCCCTTCTAGAGGTTACCTTTTACAGGATACAATAGCAGTAGATAGTTAAATTATATATCTACAAGTTAAGTTATATGTCTAGCAGTTAAATTATATAGTGCGTTTAAAGGGCATAAATTCTCTAGAGAACATAGAAGTAGAACCAGTGAAGGGGCTCAGGAGTGCGGGGCATGGAACAGTGTGGGGTGTTGCAGTGCTTAATTCAGTGGTCAGTGTGTCTATATGAGACTGCAGACTCTGTCTAGGAGGACCACGTCAACCTGAGTAGCTGGATTTGCTCAAGGAGAGCTTGTATATGTTTCAAAAATGTAGCTTGAATCTATAGAACCAAAACATACATTCCAAACTGAAGAGAAAGGCAGATGATAAAGAACTTCAAAGGGTTTTAGTGAGCTCTTTTACAAATGCTTAAGGAAGTAGAGCAGAGCAGGAAGAAAGGGTAATTTATTTGATTTGATGCATTCTTGCTATACATTTTAATGTGCATTTTGGGTAACTAGAGGTTGACTTCACTATGAGTGATATTCATTGCCATCAAATGAATGATTTGGAAACAGACCATACTTAATAACATATGTTTTTGTTAAGAGCCAGGGCATGGACTGAGCAGGATGGGCCAAGGTCTGTTTTCCCTGAAGCAGTGTATGGTGCTTCTCCCTTTCAACCACCAGCAATGAGAGAAGCATTTCAGGCCTGTGGCCAGCTGCTACAGAACTGCAAGATATAGACTGAGGCCAATCATGACCCACAATTTCCCCTTGCCTTCCTCTAGAAACGACTGTCTGGCATTGACCTTAATGGAAAATTATTGAACTGGAGGAGAATGCACTAGCTTTAGTTAGTGGAAATAGGTTTTAATTCAGTGAAGACAGTGGGAGATTCTGACAAGATAAAGAAGGTGCTGCAGGGTGATTACCTGTCTGTGAGCTCAAAAGTGAGTGTTCCCTTTTGAGGCTATACTGTGAAGTCACCATAGCTGGTTACCAGGCTTTAGTCCCGTTACTTATGTTAGGAGAAAAGCCACATGTAAATGAAGAAAATAATAGTTAGTAGCTATGTTCTAACCAGATGAACATTGGAAGAAGGTTTGTTGGGAGTTTGGAATAAATGTATACAATAGAAGAAGCTCAAGATCATTTAGACTTTGTCTTGAGTTGTAAATAAAGGGGATTGTATTGTACTGCTAGATCAAGACATTCCCTGGTACTGTGATTCTTTTGTTCTTCCTGCAGATGTGGTCATAGAATAGATAAACCAAGTGTTCAAGGAATCACATTGCATCAACTATCCTAGTGGAGTCTACATCTCCACAGAAGAAAACTCATGGAAGATAGTAGAACTCACTCTCCTGGTATAGTGGCTTTTTGTTAAATGGTTTATGTTTCTTAGAGTTGTAGCCACTTAGAACCTTAATAATGCTTATTGGCCTTTGCTACTTCCAAGGAGGGTGAGCTGGAGGAAATAAGTAAGGATAGATTGAGGAGGGAGTCAAGAGTAACCAAATCTTCCTATTTCACTTCTCTATGATATAACGACTTGAATAAAAATTTAGAGCATAAGGCAAAGTTAATGAAAATAGATTTTAGATATTTCAGTAAAATAAGAATGAAAACTCTATGTAGTAACTATGGGCATGTCAAAGAAATGGGTATATTAAGATGAAATCTGCAGCTCCATAGACAATTTTTTGTTTTTCTTGAATTTTCAAGATAAATATGACGCAGCAAGAAATGAGCTTAATTCTGTAAACTTACCCTCCCCTTTTCGTTATTTATTATTTATGCATACTAATAGTATTTTAAAATATACAACTTATATACATACATAGATTCTGAAAACAATCAAAAACTATAGGAAAGCAAAATAAGAAAATAAATATTACTCATAATTCTACCACTCAGAGTTGAACACTTCCATTTTTTTTTTTTTTTTTTTTTTCTTTTTTGCGGTATGTGGGCCTCTCACTGTTGTGGCCTCTCCCGTTGCGGAGCACAGGCTCCGGATGCACAGGCCCAGCGGCCATGGCTCACGGGCCCAGCTGCTCCGCGGCATATGGGATCCTCCCAGACCGGGGCACGAACCCGTATCCCCTGCATCGGCAGGCGGACTCTCAACCACTGCGCCACCAGGGAGGCCCGAACACTTCCATTTTGATGTATATATTTCTGGACTCTTTTTTCAATAATCCTACCTTAACACATATATTATTTTATAACCTTGACAACTGTAAAACAAATGATAAATTCTTTCCCTGTATGTCTATATCATATGGTGTTTGATCATTTAAAATAGGTACTTCTGAAAGACACTATACTTAAAAACTAAAGAGAGATAAATGAAAGTAACCATTAAAAAGACAGCTATTATTTGACTAAAACTTTTCATAATATTTTTAGAAGTAAACATAGGAGAAAATCTTTGTGATATCATCTTAGGCAAAGTTTTCTTAAGCAAGATACAAAAAGCATAAATCAAACCAAACAACAACAACAAAAAGAACTTCATCAAAATTGAGAACTTCTGCAAAACAGATATCTGACAAAGGGCTTTTATCCAAAATATATTTTAAAAGCCACTCAATTACAGGAAGACAAACAACCTCTCTACGCCACCAAGAAATGAATAAAATATTTGAACAGACATTTCACACAAGAAGATATATACATAGCCATGAAGTACATGAAACATCATTAGTCATCAGAGATATGCAAATTAAAACAACCATGCCCTCACTAGAATAATCAAAGTCAAAAATACTGAGCACACCAAGTATTGATAAGGACGTGGAGCAACTTGAATTCTCAACACTGCTGCTGAGAATGTAAAATGGTGTTGCACTTTGGGAAAGAATTTGGCAATATTTTACAAAGTTAAGCATACACTGATCATACAACAGCAATCTCACTCACTCCTAGGTATTTATCCAAGAGAAATGAAAATATATGTTCTCAAAAAAGACTTGTACATGATTGTTCATAGTATCATTATTCATCATAGCCAGAAAATGAAAATAATCTGAATGTTTATCATGGTAAACAAGTTATGGAATGAGTATTCCATACAGCAAAGGTATAAGATGTTAAACACACAGCAACATGAACTAACCTAAAAATTTTTGTGCTGAGTGAAAGAAATGAAACACAAAAAGTATCTTATGTGATTGTATTTATATGAGATACTAGAAATGCAGGTCACTGAGGGCTTAGGGAAAGGGCTTGTGGAAGGGGATGGTGGTTACATGACTGTGTACAAAATGTACGCTTAAAAAGAATGAATTTTATTGTATATTAGTTATGCCTGAATAAGCTGGAAAAAAGTGAATAGATATGTGAAAATTACTATAAAGAAAAGAGCTATTGTTTGGATGCCCTGACATGCCAAAGTCACAGAATCAAGAGGTTTCATCAACTTTTCCCCTCAGTATCAATATCACCTGATTGATATGACTTTCAGAAAAGATACTTCTTTGCTTTAATCAGTCGTATTGATTTGGCTTTTGGATTTATGTAGCCAATATTCTATGGAGCACTCAAGCTTAATCCATAAAATCTGAACCTTGTCTATTTTTAATATTCTTGAAGTGCAAATAACAAAAGAAATGGAGGTGGAAATAAAAGAGTGAGGATGTGCAATAAACATTACAAGATCAAAGGAGTTCATAACAGTAAGCAAAAGTGCAAACAACTCAGCAACTATCTCATAGTTGAAGACTTTATGAGGCACTATATGCCTCAAAGATGTACCAATTGCTACTTACATAATGTGTACAAATATGTGATTCAATTCAACCAACATCTATGAAGTCTTTACAAAAAACTAGAACTTTGGCTAGTTCAAAAGTGCTGGACCTTTAGCTAGGGGTTCAAAGACATATGATCCTTGTCTTCCAAAAACCTAGTGAAGAAACAAGTGCTCTGACAAATATCTACAATTCAAAGATATTATAACAAAGTTATACAAAAAATACAATGGCAACCAGACATAGGAGTAATCAATTCTGCCTAGGAATTTCTATGATGGCTTCACAAATATGACATTTGAGCTGGAGTTTTTCAGAAAAGTAGGAAGGGAATTCCATGTAGAGGGAACAGCAAGAGCAAAAGAACAAGGATATGAATATATATAGTAGATTCATCCTACGTGGAAAATTCAGATGAGAATGTCAGAGAGGAGATAATGGTAAGATATAAGGATGGCAAGGGTCAAGCAGAGAAGGGTCATACTGAGTGTTTTTTATTTTCTTCTACTTGAATGGAGAGCTAAAATAGGTCTTCAACCATGGTATAGTAGCTACTTTGTGTTCCCTTTACTGAATCAGCACTCCAGCTGCTGTACGTGTTGGCTGCTGAATGCTAACAACTGCCTCTCTTTGGAAAATTGTCTTCAGCTGACAAGTCACTTTGGCTTGGAAGTTACTCCTCCTCCCCTACCAATGTCTCAGGCAATCCACAGCCAAAGATGGAGTTAACTGAAGATACAAGAGGCTAACCCCTTTACCTTAAGAGGGAACAACTCTGTGCTGTGATTTATGCTTATGAGCCCTTCCCCTGTGGATGGGACCAAGGCTAGACTTCATCTGACAACACACCCTTCTCCCTTTCCTATCTTCTTCGCTCCCTCCCTTACAAGTTTTTACTGAGAGGACCCTTCAGTAAGTCACAAGCACCTCACCTCCTCTTCCAGGCTCCAATTCTATAAAGAACCTGACTAGAGGCACCAGGGAATGAGGTGATCAGGTTTATGTTTTAGAAGGAGATCTCAGGAGTGTGGAAGTTGGGCAAATTTTAGCAGAGGGGAAGGTTCAAGGTTCATTTGGGCAATTTTGAGGGCCAGCATCCGGGCATCAACTGTATGGGGACAAGGAAAGGGGGAAGTGATTCCATTATCTCCTGGGTCAAGAAATGTTTGAATAAGGGAAAAAAGTGTAGGGTGACCCTCAATTTTTGAGGGCAATTAGGTGGATGATGATATATCATTTACTTACCTGCACAGTGAAAGAAAGGAAAGACATCTGGGAGGCAAGATGTAGACAGAATTGACCTTGTTACACCTTAAATTTGAGGTATCTAATGGGGCTTCCAGGAGATAATATCCAGTTAATAGTGTGAAATAAGTTTCCAGAGCTCAAGAGAGAGGGCTTGGATAGGAAAGCGGATGTGGGATCCACCAATATTCAATTAGTCATTGAAGCTATAACTACAGTTGAGGAAAAGTGAGCCATGGACCATTTCTGGTGAACTAACACTTGAGAAGCTACTGGAAGAAGAGAAACCATCTGAAGAGTTAATGAAGGACTCCAAGGGGAGAGAGGAGAATCTGAAAAAAAAGAGATAATGTCCAAACAAGAAAAAATATATTTCTGAAAAGAATAATCAGAGATATTAAGGACCATGAATAGTTGAAGGAGATGAGTACTGTACTTAGAAGAAGCCAACTTATTTGGTAACATGGAGGCTCTAAATTACTGTCACAGAACTATTTCAATCTGTGGTGAGGACAGAGCTAACTAGCATTGAGTTGAGGAGTGAATGGGAATTGAGATTGAAGAGGCCAGAAGCTTGCAACACAATGATTTACCCTGTAGTTTCGTTCTCCATACTAAACAGAGTTATTTTTATTCCTCACTCATAGCCAGTTTTCTGTTTGGGCTGTGGAGGAGAATTGTGCAACTGTCAGAAAGCAGAAGCATCTCTGAAGTGCGAGGTACGAGAGGCTTAAAAATTTTTTTAAACTGTGAAAAAGTAAGATCTTAGTTAGTCAGCCAACCTTCCTGCCCACACACAACTTTGCAACAGCAACTCAAAAGTTCCCTGGAAAAGCCCTCGGAGTCCCAACCCACTTCAGGCATGCAGATCCCATGCTGTGATCCTGGTGGAGTCCTGGAGATACTGCACTCCAACACCAGGAACTAAAGTTCACAGGCACCCCAGTACATGAAAAGTGCATTTCCCTTTTCCCTTGGAATTGTGACATTCATGGGAGGATAGAGAAGAATGAAGAGAAAGGGTTCAGATAAAGCTGCACTTCCAAAACTGTTTCTTATTTTAAATACTTTTATGTTTCTGTCTTATAAAAATCTTTCTATTCAGTATTTCTTTCTTTGTGTTTGGTTACTTCATGCTGTTTTTCTCATTTCTGCTCCCACCTCTACAACATATGCCTAAGTTTTAATGTAGAGGAAAAAGCTCAAACTCAGGAGAGAGTCTGCATTGGAAATAGGCTTTAAGATAGGATACTCTGCTGAATCTAGGTTATGTGCCTACTCAGATTTGCTCAACTCCACTGGTTGACCACTTGCTCAATGAAGAGCTCTGACTGCTGCCACCTAGCCTAGCCTCTTAGCATTTTAGGCTTTTTTTTCAGCTTCCCTCGGGGATGAGGTCCAGGAGAGGCAAAGTCTCCATCTCACCTGACCTCACCCAGCGAGGCAGACTATGGCTCCCCCAACAACTTCTAGATACAAAGAAATAACTACACTAGTTTTTCTAGCAGCTATTCTGAAGGGCCAGGCAACACAACCTAAAAGTGCAGGAGGGTCAACATCCCATGGGACAAACTTTGATCAGTAAGAACTAGGACATGGGGAGAAGCCAGCCTCTTCCTCCCACCCTCCATCAGAGTGAAGTGAGGCATGGTGTTTCTGCCCAACCTCTCTGGAAGACATTCTACCTAGTCAAGCCCCAGCTGTGTTTCTTGTGAAGATGTGGCCAGCTCGGTAGGGCAACACCTTGAATATGCTTTTCCCTCTTTCTTGGATTACATCCCTTTTTCCCTCTCACTGATGGCCCTGGAAATGCACCTTCCAGTAAAGCCTTGGTAAGTAAGCTTCATCTCAGCCTTTGTTTGCTATGGAACCCAGGTTAAGCCAGAGACCTAAACTTAGAAGAGAGAACTCTTTATAAAACTTAGAATTGAAAGGGTCTTTAAAGACAATCAAGCTCAAACTCCCACCCAGCAGAGGAAACTTTCTTTCACATGTTTGGGCATGTCTAATAGAGGGATTATTTCCTGGAGAGTCCATTCATTCCATTATGGAGAACACAGTCTATGGAAATTTCTTTCTTACATTAGGACAAAAATCTGCTTGTTTTTTGTACCTTCTGCCTATTAGTTCTAGAGTTGACTTCTACTTGGGTGTCAGGCTTTAAAGAAAAGCATGATCCCAGAGCTACCCATTTGAAAATACTAATTGTGAAAAAGGACACATGGAAATTACTCTGAATTCAATGAAAACATATACAAGTAAGGAAACTTGTTTTAATCATTTCCTTCCTATTACAAAATATATAGGTGGTATAACCAAAATAAATTAGATTACCTAACTCTTTCCCCAGTTAACAAAGTGCCAAGCAGGTGCTGGTTATGTCTTGCCAATTTGCATCAGCTTCCTTAAAGTTCTAAATGAAATTTAAGTTGAATAAAAGGAGGTCAAGCTGTTACATAATGCTTCTCTAGAGATTGTACATCAAACCTGGTTGGTCACTGAAGTACCCCAGTCATTTTCTAGAGATGCCCTGTTCCTCCCCTACATTCTCATTCATATTCTACCTGTCTTTATCATGACACTCACCTCACGGTGCTAGGACTCTTTGTTTTTGTCTATCCCTCTCTCATTAGACTATGGCTCTTCAAAAGTGAGAATTGTCTTCTTCATATTTCTAGTCAACCCCCTGCCTCTGATCCCCATGATAAAGCCAACCATCCTCTACATAGCAGGCTTCAAGTGTGTGATGCCTGGATTAATTAATATTCCTTTTTCCTAATCCCTAAATTAAGAATATAATTCTTAAGCAGGTAGGCCTGCTTCTCTGTCAAGTTAGGGTAATTGTTACTGAATGAGTGAGATAAAAAAACTGAAAATTACTATTTTTTCTAGACTAGTAAAAAGAAATGTAAAGCATAAATATTTTGACATTCCCAGTGGTATTTTGGGTAAGTGGCTTGAACTAAATTTGTGGAAGTAATGTTACTTCTTAATTTTCCTCTTTTTAATCTTAGTTCTGTGCCTCTTTTTCATTTTCTTGACAATGAAGTTCTTCTTCTTCAAACAGAGCTCCTTGATTCTTTCCCCAGCACCCTAAAGAAGGCCTCAGGGCCAGAACTTTTGTGTCACACTGTAACACATTACCTGTGTAAACTGTGCTTTTTAGAAATAGCAGCCCAGCAATGCAGGCACAATGATACTTTTATTTTCAAAATTGTTTATTTTGACATGTTTCTCAGAACTAAAGTTTGGCATATTTATCATTTTCCTCCTATTTCTTGCAAACACTAAAGTGGTAAAGGATTGGCACCCCATTTGTCAAAAAGCTAGCTTAATTTAAGACTGTGGTCTGTGACCTCAGAATAAAGTTAAGGTACTGACCTACACCGACATGACTTTCTCCTGACTAGCAAGAGGACACCTACTCAGTATGAGTGTTAGGTGTTCCTGAGGAAAGTTCACTCTCTCCATACAGAATCATGTTTTGGTAGCTCAATTTTCTCACTGATAAAAGCAATAAGCATTCTTTTTTTAAAAAAATAATTTTTACTGGAGTATAGTTGTTTTACAATATTGTATCTACTGCACAGCAAAATGAATCAGCCATACATATACATATATCCCCTCCATTTAGGACACCACAGTGCATTAAGTAGAGTTCCCTGTGCTATACAGTATGTTTCCATCAGTTGTCTATTTCAAACATAGTATCAATAGTGTACATGTGTCAATCCCAAAATGTACAAAATTACCTGAGAAGGTTAATTTAGGTTATTCCCAGCCACTAATACCTCTGTTCTATTTACTTCATCAAATTGATTAGGCTGTAATGCAGTGGGCCCGAAGGAGAAGATTTTGATGGGGCAGGGGGAGGAAATGTCAACATTCTCTCTTGAGCCTGGGATAATTTTAAGTAAGTAAAGCCTAATAGAACACTACAGTAGGGGCTTGTGGTTGTAAAACGACAGAAGGTAGCAGGATCCAGGAGCTCTGAAGGGAAGCTTGGGGCCTCTGAAGGAATTTCATATTAAGCCCGCTTCACAATTTTGCCCAGAGCTTGTCCTTCCTGAAAACAACAGCAGCGACCCCACCACATTGCTTAAAAACAAACATCAGGAAGTAAGGACTAGAATAGGGAGAGCTAAGTGCAATATTGCTTTCAATTTAAATCTCTAGTCTATTTCTGTTCATTAGATAGGGTGATTGTTAGAGCTGCCTGGCATACCTTGGAAACAAAACAACACACACACACACAACATGAAAAGAAACTCGCTCAAATCATATACTTAATATTGCCATCTGCAGTGGATAGTCTTATTTACTCTGGAGTTAGTTGGGGTAAAGCAATAGCTTCCCATGACTGGATAGATTGTGGTTTCAATGGAAAAAAAAAATGTCACCTGCCATAAACAAAGTAAACAAAGGATGTTACAGCCATCAAGCCACTATAGCCACTTCTGACAGTGAGCCCTGAGGGAACTCAGGATGGAGATAAACGAGCTGCCCACTGCCAAGCCCTCAGCCGCCACCCCCAGTGTTGCTCCCTGAGAGGACTCAGGATGGGAAAGAATGGGGATACTGGCCCTAGGTAGCTAAGGTGCAACGTTATCAAAGGAATGATTTCAGTGAGCCCAGACTCTTGCATCTTCCCATACACAGAGAAGCACTAAATTTCTTAACTTGAAATATCCGGCCTTTTTTTTTTTTTTTTTTTTTTTTTTTTGCAGTAGGCGGGCCTTTCACTGCTGTGGCCTCTCCCGTTGTGGAGCACAGGCTCCGGACGCGCAGGCTCAGCGGCATGGCTCACGGGCCCAGCCGCTCCGCGGCATGTGGGATCTTCCCGGACCGGGGCACGAACCCGCGTCCCCTGCATTGGCAGGCAGACTGCCAACCACTGCGCCACCAGGGAAGCCCTGGTTTTCTTTAATTAATGGTAATCTGTTGAAGTTCCAACTACCTGGTCTTTGTTGCAAAAACTCCTATGTATCCTGGCTCCTCCCTTACCTTTTTGGAGTATCTCAGCTATCTGGGAGGCTGTGTCCTAGGCTTAAGCCCTTAGTTTTGTCCACCAAATAAAACATAATTCTCAACTTTTAGGTTGTGATTTTTTTTTTCAGTTGACAACAGCCACGAAGCAAAGGTATAATTTAGCCATCGATTTAGTTTAACATCTGCTCCTCAAAACAAATTCTTCACGTCTTTGAATAAGACAGTAGACACCATAGACAGCACTGTTAACAATCAAGTGGAAAAAAAATCCCTAACCAGCTTTCTGCCTTTTATATAGATCATCAGAAGACTCTCTATAGTAGTTCTTGATACTATTTAGGATTATTCTAAAGAGTTCTAACATAATTGCAGAGTTGACTGCAATCAGTGTTCATTAGAGGTACAACGTTTTAAGTGATAAAACTGGGACATACATACCATAAGAATCATGATGGTCCTACTGTGGATTCTTCAATGTCTTCATCATCATTATCATCATCAACAATAATAACAACAATGTATTTGAGTGTCATGACACTTAGGACACCGATAGTCACTTGGGCTATAAAAAATAATAATAAAAGTATTAATATCCCACTTTAAAAAGAATGTACCCAGAGGAACATATTTATAGGTAATTAACTAGAATGGATATCTGTATATGTATGTATGTGTACATATATACATACATATATATTTGGGTTTTTTATTTCTTAAATCATGGACTTGTTCTCAGGATTAAATTTAAAAATTCACTTAAAACACTTTGTGCCTGTCATACAGTATTCAATAAATGCTTATTTCCCCCTGCCTTCCCCCCACCATAAGCATCACTGAAGGAACTGGAGCAGTTTAATCAGGAGAAGGGAATGAATAGACAGATTTTCCCATCCAGTTGTAACCAAGCAGAGTCCTATGGGGCCTACCCTGACAGACCCCCCCTCCCACATATCCTCTGCTTTAACTCCTCTTGGAAATACCTGGATAACAGTATCTGATGTACTTTTCTTGAGTTGTTCTGCAGATGCTAAAACTTTCACCAAATGGAAGGAATTAACTATCTGATGACCATGAGCACATAGCCCCCAGACCTATACTGGAACCTGAAGATTGATAGTGTGACACTGCTCTGTTACCTCACCATCAACCAATCAGAGAATTGTGCATGAGCTGGTCTCATACCCTGTGACTCCCCTTCTTTACCTTGCCTTTAAAAATTATTTCCTGAGAACCATTGGGGAGTTCAGGTATTTTGAGCACTAGCTGCCCTGGATTCCTTGCTTTGGCACCCTGCAATAAACGCTGCAGTTTCGTTCACCAAAACCCAGTGTCAGTAGATTGGCTTTACTGCGTCTGGGAGAGTGAACCCAAGTTTGGTTCAGTAACACAAATATGGCCTTCTTCAAGATGCCACAGTCTTTTCTTGGGGGGGAGGTGGTTAATTTATAGGTATCCTGGGCCACTGAGATGGAAGCAACAGTAGGATGTTTAGATGATTCTCAGCAACATCTTGGGCAATGGTGTGGAACATCTCCTAGCCATGCACACACATCTGTCAATGGGAGATCCTCACCTCATAGGAACCAAAAGTAGCTCCTTATTGTGGGTGGTGTGTAAGGGAGGTTCATTCAATGGCAATGAGTGGACTTCAAGTATTAACTCGACCTTTCTATAGCCAGAGTCAGTCCCTCATGGTGTTCTGCTGGCACTCAATACTGTCTTCATTTCTCTCTATGTGGTCCCCCTAAGTTCTGATTCTCTTATTGCTGCCCCCTCCAAACTCCTCCAAGAATATGTGCCATCACCATATCATTTTCCCATCAAATACTTATGGTATAAACTCCGTTTCATGATCCTTTCAGAGCATCCTATTTTGAATTTCAAGAATCAATTCTGGAGGTCAGAAAAACAGAACAATAACTTTGAATTTACTTTTTCATTCCAGCTTTAACAATGATGATTCTCCTCAAGGTTACACATCTTCCTCTGCTTGACTGAGAGGGTAGGAAAAGGAAGGGTGAAAAAGAACATATCCATAATGATGAATAATTCAGGGACTATGTGGCTATTAAAATTGCTCCCAAACTGAACATTCTATGGTTATACAACACAAGCCAGGTTCACAATCCTTCTGAAGTGACAGAACGTATGTAAAGAGCTAACAACATAGGGAACAGCAAACATGAAGTCCTGGACAAATGGCTTAAACAAAAATTCAGACAAGCTGGAAGGTAGGAGACACCAATGTGAGCTAGGGCAATCTCTTGTATTTGGTAAGGTTTTCACATAATAGAAGATCACTTGGATTTATACTTAATTCTATTTCTGCCACAGAAGGAGACAAATAAGAGATATTGAATAATTAAGGGGACTCTGACATGAAATGAACCTTGGAAGCTGGTATGTATGAGTTCCGGGCATGACTAATCTCAGCCATTTCATGCTGGATTCAGTTTCCTACCCTCATCTAAACCCACTTGCCTAGGATCCTGACAACTTTCATGGAGCTTGTCTTACCCTTCTACCTGTCAGTCTCTGTCTAAAAATCTCTCTTGAAAAGACAGATCCTGTAATTCATAAAACTGAGGCCCACCCACTTGTAATATCACCGTCCACCTAGAACCTTTCACTGATATGACCAACTTGGATTAAGCACACCCTCCTTGCCACTAACCATTGCACTGCACATGGTTCCACTAGTGCTGTCTCTTCCACAGGCCAGGTCTTAACAATTCCTGGTTGGGAGTTCCTTACTTCTTAGAGCCCAGCTTTCTCCTCTTCCCTATCAGTTCAAAAGGTGAGTCATTAGCTTGACTTATGACCAAATATTTTTACTGGCAAAAAATTGGAATTATTAGGGGATTCGTGATGAGAAATGTTAGTTCTATACCCCATAGTTAAGTACTCTGCATGAAGCATGTGCTGAATGAAGAAAAGAATTTATAAATATTCATCCAAAGATATTAAGCAGATAATAAGGAAATATTATAAATAACTGCACTATAATTACCTTGACCACTTATATGAAATAGACATATATCTTGAAAGAAATAAACTACCAAAACTCACTAAAGAAGAAACAGCATAGCACAGGGAGATCAGCTCGGTGCTTTGTGACCACCTAGAGGGGTAGGATAGGGAGGATGGGAGAGAGGGAGACAGAAGAGGGAAGAGATATGGGAACATATGTATATGTATAACTGATTCACTTTGTTATAAAGCAGAAACTAACATGCCATTGTAAAGCAATTATACTCCAATAAAGATGTAAAAAAAAAAAAGAAACAGATACTTATGCCATAAGTATTGTATGAGAAAATGAGATAGTGATGGCACATATTTAATTTCTGAATAGCCCTATATTTTTAAAGAAATTGAATTTTTAATGAAAAACATTTCCACATAGAAAACTTCAGACCTAGGAGGCTTCAAATAGTGAAATATATCACACATTTAAGGTAGCTATAATGCCAATTTAACACAAATTCTTCCAGAAAATAGAAGAGAATTAATAATTCCCAACACATTCTATTGGTCCAGTGTTACCGTGCTACCAAAACCCAGAAAACAATATTATAAACAGACAAAACCAAAGACCAATATCCCTCATGAAAATACATGCAAAAATTATTAACAAAATATATATACTAAAATTATCAATATATTATATATATATAGTCATAGTGATCAAAGGAAGTAGTTCTAGGAATGTAAGGTTGGTTTAACATACAAAAAAAAAATCATTGCAGTTCACTATGTTAACAGAATAAAAGAAAAAATATATGACCACCTAAATAGATCTAAAGAAGTATTCAATAAAATCCAATCCTACTCATGTTAAACCCTCTCAGCCAATTAAGAATAGATGGAAACTTCCTCAAACTGATAGCAAACATCTATAAAAAACTTAACATCATACTTAATGGTGAGAGAATGAATGCTTTCCCCTTAAGATAAGAAACCTGGCAAGGACTTCCACTCTTTCCACTTCTATTCAACAATGGTTGGAAGAACTAGCTAGTACAAGAAGGCAAGAAAAGGAAACAAAGAAATTAATGATGAAAAGGAAAAAGTAAAACTGTATTTATTTGCAGATGACAAAAGCATGTACATATAAAATCCTAGAGAATCTACATAAAATCTACCAAAACAAATATGTGAATTTATTAAGGTTGCAGAATACAAGGTCCCCAAGCAAAAATAAATAATATTTCTATGTAATAACTATAAACACTTAGAAGTGGAAAATTTTAAAATATCATCTACAGTAACATTAAAAAACAAAAAGTACTTAGGGTAAAATTTAACAAAAATATGTGTAAGGCCTTCATAGTGAAAACTAAAAAACATTGCTGAGAGAAATTAAATAAGATAGATATACCACGGTTATGGATAGGATGATTCAGTAATGTTAAGATATCATTTCTCTCCAAAGTGATCTATAGATTCAATGCAATCAAAATAAAAATCTCAGCAGGCATCTCTGTAGGAATTGCCTAGCTGATTCTAAAATGCATATGAATATAAAAAAGATCTAGAGTAGTCCTAAATTTTTTAAGACCAAAGTTGGACACTTATACTACCTGATTTCAAGACTCACTGTAAAGTGACAATGATGAAGATTGTGTGATACTGGTATATGGATAGTAGAACAGTAGAAAATCAAGAAATAGACTCTATTTATAAAGCCAATTGGTTTTGGACAAAGACGTCAAGGTGATTCAATTGGGAAGGGACAGTTTTTTCAAGAAATAGTGCTGGAAAAATTAGATATACATATGGAAAATAAAAGAGAGAACTTTCAACCCTTACCTCACTTTACATAGAAAAATGGACCACAGACCTATGTATAAGATAAAGCTATAAAACATCTAGAAGAAAGCAAAGGAAAATGTAAAATCTTTGTGATTTTAAGTTAGGTAAGGTTTTTCTTAAGGAGGACACAAAAAGTATGAACCATAAAAGAAAAAATATTGATGTACTGAACTTTATAAAATTTAAAAACACCTCCTCTTCAAAAGGCACTCTTAAGAAAATGAAAAGGCAAGCTTAAGATGGGGTGAATATATTATTTATACATATATCTGCCAACTTATATAAGTCAATAATAATAATTTGAATAATTCAATTTAAAATGAACAAAATATATTAGTAGACACTTCCTGAAAGCAAATAGACTCATGAAGAGATGCTTAGTGAATACGGACATGCAAATTAAAATCACAATAAGATACAATCAGCCACTTTGGAAAATATTTAAGGAGTGAGGGAAAAAGGAAAGGAGAGAAGGAGGGAAGGAGGGTAAGAAGGAAGAAAGGGAAGAAAAGGAAGGAAGGAAGGAAAGAAGGAAGGAAGGGAGGGAGGAAAGAAGGAAAGGAACAGCTCTATCTACTTAAAGCACAGGTTGGAGTCCTGAAGCCCTACCCATTCAGGTCCCTTCATTCCACATTCTCTTACTAACTTTCACCTCTGAGCCCCATTCAAGCAACATCTGGGATTTGAAAACTATTGCTTCAGAACAACTCTCTCAGCTCAGGAGCAATCTTTAGAATATGGGAAGAGAGCGATCAAGCCATTTGAATTTTGCTTTAATATTTAATTTCTAGTTCTTCTTAATCTAAACTCCTAGAAAGCCTGAAAGTGAAATACCTTCACTATTCTGTCTACTATAGCTAAGTACTCTAAATCCCTGTGAATAAAACACCTACATAACATATCAAAGTTAACACAACTTACCAAAGCTTGCTCATCCCATACGTCTACTAAATTAACTTCACTAGATGACACTAGATGAGGCCATTCATGGCTTGAGACTTGCTTTTACTTCTCAACTGTCCATTACTTGAATGTATAATAACTAATTAAGTTCCTTTCTCAGAGTACAGCTCCAGGGATATGTAGGTAACTCTGCAAAGTCATGGGAAACATTTATAACCATCATTACTGAACCCAAGGTATAAAAAGCTAAAAATGGAAACAATCATACAGTGAAACGTGAGGAAGAAAACACTGACCAATTAACTCTGTGTATGAAAGCTGAAGGAGTTCTTATCATGCAAGAAAATTAAGCCTGCTGTGTTCAACTCGTTAAAATACTGACAAGTAAAATATTCCCCACCCCACATTATAGCAAATAAATCTTTGCTAAAATTCCAGATGAACAAGGGATATTGCCTTTATACAAGTAAAGTATTATTAACCTCTGTTTGTCCAAAGCTCTGTGGTAGATCTGAAGTGGCAATAAAACTGATGTATCTACCACTCATTTTATTTTCCACAACAAAGTGTTCCATAGCAACAAGGCACTGAACTGAGAACAAAAGACAATGGTTTTATTTTCTTCTCTCCAACCTATTCTCACCATGAGAATAATCTTGGGCAAGTCATTGAACACTGGCCTTTGGCAGTCTTATATGCAAAATGAGGTTATTAGACTAGATAAACTCTCCCATTGCTGTTCGTACTAGAAACATCTAAAATGCTACCAACGTTGACCCCACCCATGACCACCTTCTCTTTGACACCTGTTTCATTGCATTTTATAAATGGGAAAGATTGTGAAAGGATGACGGGGAAAAGAAGTGGAAGATGAAGTGAAGCCTATGCAGGTTTAAAATCAGCAAAAAAATTGGAAGAATAACTGGCTTCATTTCATTCCTTCTCCCTTCCTGCCACAGGTCATATTCAGATCCATAAGAAACATAGAAAAAGTGTCTAAGGCAGAAGTCATTACCTCCCCACCAGCAGATGGCCTCCTATATAAAATGTATGAAATGGAGAAAGGAAACCCAGGGAAGTTGTCCCCACATTGCTCATATTTTACTGTCACATTCTGGAAAAGGAGAAGTCAGGAGGAAGGAACTAAGAAAGAGCCCAGCAATGCGGATGCCTTAGAACTCAGCTCCTCAGGGTGAGATAAAGACTTCCCAAACTGGGAAGTGTAGGATATTTTATTGCAAGCAGACTGGAGTTTCATTGACTCTTCGAATAATCATGGGTAAGACTATTCTGTATATCCTGATTTTGCTTCCTATATATCAAGAGAAAATACTAAAATTTTTATTCAGAAAATATTAATTGAATATCTGCTCTGACCTAGGCACATGGACATTGGTCTTAAGGAGCTCACAGTCTAGTGAGGGTGACAGATATGCACATAAACAACTAAGCACTAAGACAGCCAGTAACAAGAATTAAGTTAGAGGCACAGCAAAGCACTGAGAGCCAGAGGAAGGAGAGACTATTTAGCATAGCCTTTCTCTTTCTCCTTTCTGTGACAGGATAACTTTTCCCCATTATCTGCTGGATTTTCTGGTATGAAATATGTCTTTTTCAGATTTTGGGTCATTTGTCTTTCTCTTTCAATACCTAGTCATTGGCAAACAGCCTGTTGATGATCAATAAAGACTGAACTGACTGACTGTCATTTCTGATCACAGATGACATTGGATGAATCTTACAGGGAATGTGATGGACAGTGAGAGAATGGAAATCCCTTTCCACCAAAGTTTCAATCAGGTTCTGTTCTCCAGCAGCTGTCATCACTCTTATGCAAGTCATGTCCTCTTCCTGATTCGTGGTCAGTATCTGTGCTCCCTGGGCATCAGACTTTTCTTATCATTTCAGAAGCAGGCCCTGATACATATGAAAATACATTAAAACCTTCTCAGAAAAATAATTAGCTACCCTTTGGGTGAGGGTGGCTTTTGGATATAGGGAGAAGAAAGGGTGGAGGAGAATATATACAGAAAAAGTGATTTTCAAACTTTTTGTGTGTTTCTATTTAGCTCAGGTTTTATAACCATGAAGTTATCACTAATGTGCAATCCTTCCCTTAATAAAAAACATTACCACTGTCCTGCCCTCAGTGGAAAAGGGGCAAATTTTGAGAAGTCCTTCTCATTCACTATTGCCTCTGATAAGTGTTTGAATTTAATCAACCTGGATTGGAGTCACAGGTGTCATTAACAATGGGTCACTTTCTTTGTCTGAACCTGTTTCCTTTTGTGTATCAGTTTTCAGCCATAAAATGAGGATGATAATTTCATCTATGTCATAGGGTTATTAGGAAGATTCAAGGAAATAATCTATTTATAACACTAGGAACAATAACCTGGTCCATAGAAAACACTTAGAAAATATTAAATTTTGTTATAGAATACACTTTTACTGTGTGTTCAAAGGCCATGGGAACACCTTGTTTCTACTCTTAGATGATACTGATCTTTATCCTCAAAAAATATTTGAGCTATTAAACTATGGGCTTTGGGGACATTTAAAGCATAATAATCTTTATGGGAGTACTTTTTTCTGCTACTTACAAGCTGCATGATTTGGGGCTTTCTGCAAAGTGAGTATAATAATATCTACCCCATAGATATTAGTTGGGAGGATTAAGTGAGCTAATGTACACAACTTCCTTATCAAGATACTTAAATAAGTTGGTTGACCATGGCTCCTGCTTTGCCAAGGAAGATGGTTCTTTTCATTGTCCCTGTAGATGAATTGCTCTTCAGCAGCCAAGATATACATACCTTATAGCAATATCCTCATTGGCTGAGGCTCCTGGGATTGTGAGCAAGCATCTGACTCAAAGCACCCAGAAATTAACTTGGTGTAAAAGAAACATGCCTAAGAAAGATGGTTTGAACCAATCAAGTACTTGCTTTTGGAAATTTTAATTTGGAAAATACCAAGAGATTTAACTGTCAGCAGTGGAATAACAGAATTGGGAGAGATAACGAGATATAGTCCAGATAATGAGGGAACATGACAAAATTAAATTATGAATACCACAAGCTATGATCAAGGGAAACAATACATGAAATACAAACCAAAGAGGCCAGCAAGAGAAGACTAGAAAAAAACATTTGAAAGTATTTGAGCTTCTTTAATGGTGGAATACTTGAGAGAAGATTCTCAGCATTTTGCTACTGAGCTCCTTAGAGCATCCTCTTTCTGAGACTGTGTCACAGTTTGGTTTCCATCCTTGGCTCCCAAGCAGCCCTCTCATCCCTTATCTACAGTAGTCCTTCTCTTCTCACCCTTCCTTTCTTGAGCTAATCTGTGTATCTCTATTCCTTGAGGCTGAAAGAGTCTAACTGAAACAGAGGCATATGGGAGACCTTCAATAAGCAATGTCTATTATTATTAACTTGGAAATGCATGAAGCACTGTGAACCCACAACTAGAAGATATGGTGAAACAAATGAAGGGCAACTCCATGAGACTGTGTTTAAATCTAAGTTTAAGAGTTAGGAACACTCAAGACTCCAAGGTGGGTAGGATGAAACCTCAGGAAAACAGTATTAGAAATAAGATTTGTGGGCAAAGACTGTTGCCTGCCATCAAGCCATCAGCCACTGCAGCTTCCCCCCACCCCAATGGTGCACGCTGAGGGAAATACAGGAAGGAGAAAAACAGGATACTGGCACTAGGTAGTTAAGATGCATACCAAAGGAATGATTTCATTGAGCCCAGACTCTTGCATCTTCCCCTATGTAGAAAGGCACTAAAATCATTAACTTGAGTTGTCTGATTTTTGTGATTAGCAGTAATCTTTTGATGTTCGACTACATGTTTGTGTTCTTTTTTTTTTTTAACAAAAACTCCTATATATATATTCCTGGCTCCTCCCTTACCTCTTTGGAAGAGTCCCTCAGAGCTATCTGAGAGGCTGCCATCTCAGGCTTTAGTCCTCAATAAAGCCATCAAACAAAACACAATTCTCAACTTTTAGGTTGTGCATTTTTTTCAGTAGACAGTCTGTAATTTCTTAATTATAGCAACACAAATTATGAATTACCCTGTTTGGACAAAGAGCATAAGAACAGAAGGTTTGGCTGGTCAGCATAGAAGAATAAAATACAAAAGCCTTATCCTGGCAGTGTTTATTCAGTACCACCTAGAAAGAGCGACAATAAATCCTGGATACATGAATTTTTCAGTCACTGGGGAAATGCACTCCGTAATGGAGCAGAGGTGATTCTCCGGAAATCACCAGAACCAGGAAAATAGCCCTTAAGGCTATCCATTTCTTTTGCTCCAATTTCTCGCTCTCAAAGCAATCTTTTGATTGTTGTTTTGGCTTTCTATGTATTCTGACATTATAAGATGATATCAGGATGGAAGACATGTGCATTCATATCACAGAAAAAGAAAACTTTCTTCTGTAAATTAATACATAGCTTGTTTAGACTTTGACCAGGATCAACCACATCCACTGCACGGATGAGGCAGAGAGACAAGGTTTTCGGGGTAAACTCAATAAGAAATTGCCCTTGTGAGCAATATGTTGGTAGAAGTCTTATAACCCTGTATGGTATAATAGAAATATATATGGTCTTTGTTCAGACAATGAAGTCTGAAAGAACAGATTGAATTGAATAGCCTAGCCAAGAAGCCTCTGTATCAGGGAAAGAAAAGCTGTGGGTTTGATGGTGTGATACAATAAAATATAAACATCTGGTTTTTGTCCCTTGTTCCTGGCATAGAGTTCCTAAAACTGTTGGAATTTCCTGAGTGATGAGTGTCTTTTGTAAGGCAATGAGATGACTCCTGGCTGGGACCCCTAGATTGCTTCAGGGTGGGGCTGGTAACCAGAAAGACCAAGCCATGATTAGAGGGTTAGAACTTTTCACCCCATCTCCTGACCTCCAAGGAAAGGAGAAGAGCTGGAGATTGAGTTAAATTACCAATGGCCAGTGATTTAATAATCATGTCTACATAATGAAACCTCTGTAAAAATCCCTAAACCATGAGGTTTGGGAAGTTCCTGGGTTGTTGAACATATGGAGGTGCTGGGAAGGTGGTGTGCCCTGAGAGGGCATAGAAGTCATGTGCCCGCCATTCCATGCCCTGCTCTATTTATCTCTTCCATTTGGTTATTCTTGAGTTGTATTCTTTACAATAAATCGGTGTTAAAAAACAAAAACCAACCAAATAAATTTTAAAGATCTAACTGACTTTATTGAATGATTCATGATTGGACAAGCATCCTATTTAGCAAGTAGATGGGAGCTCCAAAGGGCTACAGAAAGGAAAAGGTTTTTAAAAACAGAACATAAAAAGAAAAAAGGATTACTTCAGATTAGGTTCTGTGAGCTATTCTAGCAAATTATCAAACCTGAGAGGGGAGTCATAGAACACCCCCCCCAAACTTGTAGTTTGTTGGACAGAAGAGTGGGTAGACTGGGAAACCCATTTGCAGCTGGCATTTGAAGTAGGGGCAGTCCTGTTGGACTGAGCTCTTTAACTCATGGGATCTGACACTAGTTTCATTTAGATAGTGTCAAGATTGAATCGTTGGACATCCAGTTGGTAACAAAGAATTGGAGAATTGGTTGTTGGTGAGGAAGGAATACCACAGACTTTATTATGTCTCTCTGTCCCCACTTTTTAACTTTTAACACTTGGTTATTGAATAGACTTTATTTGACTCCTAGTCTAATGAAATGTGTTGGGTAAATGTAAGTATGTGTTTGGGGAGGAAAGTTTCTGTCCATAGTCTCAGCCATACAAAATTTTCTCCTCTAGAAGAATGCAAGACAGTTTCATGATCTTGGGAATTAGTGGCTGTTGAATATGAATTTGGTAATGCACATCATTGCTAGATGCTGCCATTCTTCAGTAGCTACAAGTGTATAGAGAGAGAGTAAGAAAGAATTAACTTATTAAAGAGAAAAATGTTAATAACACCACCATACTTGTATGATATATTATAATTTACAAAGAGCCTTATGTACACTAATTTTATTTTTACAATTCTGTGAATTATGCCTATATTAGAGTGGGAAAGTGAAAGTTTAGGTCATAAAGCTGTTAAAAGATAAGCTGAGGCATATTAAAATTTTTAAGAGTTTATTTGGGCATAAATTGATTCAGGGCTTCCCTGGTGGCGCAGTGGTTGAGAGCCCGCCTGCCGATGCAGGGGACACGGGTTTGTGCCCCAGTCCGGGAAGATCCCACATGCCGCGGAGCGGCTGGGCCCGTGAGCCATGGCTGTTGAGCCTGCGCGTCCAGAGCCTGTGCTCCGCAACGGGAGAGGCCACAACAGCGCGAGGCCCACGTACCGCAAAAAAAAAAAAAAAAAAAAAAAATTGATTCAAATTGGGCAGCACCAAACCAGAAGTGGTTCAGGGCACTCAGCTAACAGGAGCTCAGGGAAAGACTTTTAAAGAGAAAAGGCAGAAACAAAGCAAGGAAATTATTTGACTAGCTATAGTTTAAGTGGTTGTCTTATTTGGGAAAGCCTCATTGATTGTCTGTAATTGGTTGTTCCAGGGTTTCTCATAAACTTGAGGCATTATAAACTTAGGTTTGAGTTTGCATACACAGGCTGCTAACACAGTAAAGCCACCTCAGTTTAATGGCCTCCTTGTTTAATTAACATAACAAAGCTAATAAACTGTAGATCCATCATTCAAACCCATTTTTTTACACAACAGCTCTAATATTTTCTTCCAGTAGGGGACAGAAACCCCAAAGAAATCATGAATTAGAGTAGCCCACATAAACCAAGAAAGGGGCATCATCTGTGCAGAAGTGTTGGGGGACATTCCTGAGCATGAGTGAGTGGCACTGTGTGGGTGAAAGACTTCACTCTAGGGCTGATCAAAGAACAGAATAGGGCTCAGGGTCCACCCATGTGCATGAAAAGACAAATTTCCAGGGAATATTGCTGCAATGTAGCTACTCCAACACTCCTCTTCCTCAGTCTTGAAGCAATCTAGATATCATTGGAAATGGAAAATGTGCAGTGTGCAGATTAAGAAAACGTAATCTCTCCAGTTAATCTTGGTTGAATACGTGGATATTGAAAAGGCATATAAAAATATTTCTCCCTTTGATAGAAGATAGAATGTTTTCAAGAGGTTATAAGATACATAAATATAAAGAACTATAGAATGTATATATGGAAATTCCTCTGCTCCTTCCAAAGCCCATTGATGTATTCCTATGCCTTCAACCATCGATTTATCCTTATCCAGAATTCTTCTTTTCACACTTAATCTCCCTTCTACATTCTAAAATAATGCCATTAGCTTCTATTTTTTTATTTCTATTTTTTATGTTTTAATAAATAAACAGATACTATTTATTGAGGGATTACTATATTCTAAGCACTGTGCTAAGTGTTTTTTATATATTTTCTCAATTTCTTTTCCCAAACTCTATGAAGGAACCATTATTATTGTCCAACTGGCAAATGAGGAAACTGAGGCTTGGTGAGAATGAGAAGATCTGACTCCAGGTTGTCGCTCTGCAAAGCCTGTCCCCTGACTGTGAAGCTATACAGCCTCCACCTCCAGCTCTTTTCACTCCTGTAAATACACTGCCCCTTCCCTCTCTCAGAAATCTCCCCCTGTCTGTACTTCCTTCCTTTCCCTGACTCTCTTCCTTTGGAAATCCATTGCTTCTTTATGCTCGGGAACTAGCCTGGAACTCTAATTCTAAGTCTTAAGGAGCTCAGTTGAGGCACTTCCAGCTCAGATCTCTACCCCTCTCTTTGATCCTATCCCTTTAACACACCTCTCTCGATTGGAATGTCCCCTAATAAGTTTAAAACGGACATGTCCAAAATGATGCTCATTACTAATTCCTCCTTTCTAATTTCCCCATCACTGGATGACACTCCAATTTGCTGCGCTTCAAACCTGGGAATGGTCCAGGACCCACAGTCGACCTGCAGTAACCTGGTGGCTTCCTTCTCTGCATGCAAATCATTAGACTGTCCAGAAACGTGGCAGAGGCAGAGAAACACAGCTTTTCCCAACACCTTTCTATCTCTGCTGACTCCCACGTGATTTAATGACCCAAGTGTCCTCCACCGATTAAGCTTCTCTTCTGCAGTCTGCAGATTGCCCTCCTGCAGCCTTTTCTGGGGTGGCAGTTTCTTCTTTCATTCATCCCCATTTATACAACACTTTCTGTGACCAGCATTGGATAATTTATTACAAACGTGTGGTAGCAGCCTTACTGTTTACGTTCTGCATTTTGATTATTGCGCTATGGTTACCATTTCAGCTACCAGCTTTGCCCAGGAAAAGATGGACAGCAGTACAGGCACAGGGAGTGGCACGGCCTCGGCTCCGCGCTGCAGGCTCCTTCTGCATTGCGCTCACGCCCCAGCCACTAACTGCGTAAGACAGAGATTCCCTCTTCAAATATTTCCACATCTCTGTGCTCAGCAGAGTAACGTTTTGATTTGTCAGGGCTGCTTCTGCCGCATGGCCGCTCTGGGGACATTAGGCATTCTCATCACACTGGCGACGTTTCCAGTTCAGTGTGCCGGTCACGGGTCCCTTTCCGAATGCAGTACAAGGCCCAGGTGTGGCCGCTCATATGGCAAAGGCTCCTGAAAGCACTAGTTCACTGAAAAATGTTCACACACGCACGAGTGCTAGGAGGTGGGTGTCATTATAAATTCCCATTTCCTCAGATGCTCCGTTTATTGAGACCTTGAGAGAAACATGAAAAGCACTTTATCTTTCAGAAGGTTCTCAAGAAATGCACTTGCACCGAATATTCACCCAGAAGGGAAAGAAGAAATCTTGCAAAATTGCACTCTCTCAAATGCAAATGAAGTTAAATCCCTTGAGTAAATTAAAATACTATATGCTGTATATGTAAAAACAAAGAGATCTTACTTTGTGTTAACCAAAATTTACAGTTCTCCACAATCTCTAGTGTCCTCTTAAGCATTTTAAGGCCCCTCAGTTACGTGTTTTAAGTTGCTTCAAACATCTCCATTTGCTTGAAACTAAGCGTTCACATGAAAGGACTTTGGACAAATGCTTCTCCCTCCCCTCTTATCTTCAAATTATCCTGCACTCCTAGGTTCCTAATGATAAAACCTGCTTTTCCCACAGATAATTCAGGATCTGATCTACTTCTTATGCACCTCACCTTGATGCCATCTGAACATTCGTGTATGAACTTTAGGAAACTGCTCTGACCTCCCTCAGAATCAGGAAGATGCATGCATGTATGCATGAATGAGCAAACAGGCAAGCATAAACACAAATGTCAACAAGAGTGTAACTGAATTCAGTAGATAGTATTTTCATTTTTCAAGAAGAGGACAGAGCAATCCCTGAAAAGCAAAAGTAAAAGATGAAGTAAGTGTTCTTGATGTGTGCTTGTTCAAAACTATTCAGAAGTCATTTCCTCTGCAGTTAATAACCTTGTGCATACATTATTTCTCTTTTTGGCCAGCATGACTGGGGAAGATTCCTTGAAATAGGATTGCTGAGTCAGAAGGCAAATGGATATAATTTTTGCTACATATTGCCTAATTCCTATTATGTGTGGTAACAGTTTAAACCTAATCACTCAGAGACTTAACATAAAGATGTTTTTGTTTTGTAGTTCAAGTTTCAGGTTTAAAATATATCAGCGGGAGTTGGGTATGCTGAGCTGTGTCATCACTCAGGGACCCAGGCTGATGGGTGCTGTGTGCTCTGTGCTTCTGCCATCTCAACACTCAAGTTTCACCAGATGGGCAAGAGAGCTCATGGAGAACTCAGCCAGTCTTCTGAGTTGAGTCTTCTGTCATTTGTCCATGAAGTGACATTGACCAGAACTTGTCACATGAACCTACTTGATATCAGAGGGTGAGAATTTGGAAGACAATGGATCCCAGATATTTGTGAACCAGTTGTTACTCACATTTGAACTTTGAGGTCATGTACCTAAGATTTTGCTACACAGATGCTCATCAAAGAGCGGTTTATAATAGAAAGAAAGGAGGGAAGGGGAGGAGGAAGAGAGGGAAAGAAGAAAAGAAGATAAAAAGGAAAAGATTTAGATGTCTAACAGTTAGAGAAGCGTTAAATATATTGCAGATTGTGCATGCAAAGGAAAAACTGAGTGATGATTCAGGGCATAAACTCTTGGAGTTAGAGTGTGCAGGTACCTTGTTTCTCTTACTTTCTAGATATGGGTACTTGGATATATTACTTAAGCTAGACTTTGATTTCTTTAACTGTATAATGAGGATCATAATAATACTGAACTTTTAAGGTTGTTATGAGGATTAAATTTTGAAAAGATAATTTAAAATGCTTAGTACATGGCTGGCTCTAGAAAACATTTTATTTTTTTCAGCCATTAAATCATGCATAAAAATATATACTGACATAGAAAGCTATTCACATTATTATTTTGAATGAAGAAGAAGCTTCAAAACTCTTTGCTTGGTATAATAAAGGTTTGTTATTTAAAAATCACTAATATATGCATAGAAAAATCTGGAAGGTACAACAAAATGCAGACAATGATAACCTTCAATGTATGCTTTTCTGGATTTTTGTATAATAAAATACAATTCTATCAGGAAAAGATAACAATTAAACTTAGATTAGATGTACAGCATGAGCAAAATCGCTTATAGATGAGTCTTTACTTGTCCTACAGTTTTATGTTCCTGTAGCTCATCAGGGAGACTGAAACTATGTCTTCAGTTACACATAAAAATGAGAAATTCTGTGTTCAAGAAACCAGCCTTCCATGCAAGCAAATGTACATACTGCTCATGCCAGGAGGCCATTGGCAAGTCTCATGGATTATTTCAAAAGGAAAAAAATGTACTTGTAAGGCAGAATTGCATCCATTTTTCTTTTTTAATTGCAATGTCATTCTGGAACTCTACTGCCCCTTCTTTCTACCAACACCTTCTCTGAACAGCTGCTTCAGACACTTCCCATCACTATATGGTACTGTCTTCAGAGAATTTTCTTCTTCTAAGGAATCTAAGAGAAAAATATTTCGGCCGTCTGTGGGGCATTAGTGTTTCAATTGTCCTGTGACTGCCACTACTAATTAAGAGGTTATAACTCCATGTTCATGCCAACAAATGCGATTTCAGGTTTAACTTTAAAATCTTTCTCTGTAGAATGGTGGGTTCTGAAATTTTTATAAGTAAAATGAGATGCACTTTTATCTTTACAAAAACATACACTAACTGCCCACATAGGCAATGTTAGTATTTTCATTGAATGCAGATTATCTAGTACTTGATATGCTTACCACTAATAATGACTTGATTCTCAATAGCTAAAATAAATGTCAGTCAACTCTGCACATTTTTCAGAATATCATTTGCTATATGAGATAATGAGTAAAAAGACGAAGCTCTTTTACCATTTTGAAAAAGGGGTTTATCCATAGAATTTTACAGATATTTCAATTCACCAACTCTAGCGTCCCTATTAGGTTATCATAATATTCTCTATATGAAATCAATAATATAGCATTTATTATCCATTGGGAAAATTCACATGCTAACTTCTATTTGTTACTCATCTTTTCTGTAGATGTCTTCTTCACTGTCTTGTAAGTACTGACACAAGGGCATTTCTTCTTCTCATTATCACCATCTACTAAGAAACATATTTTTTGGTGATCAAAAAATTATCCACTGTTCATGAGAAAGTCAGTCCACATTTTAGAATTTCAAGATTGGAAAGAATCACGTGAACAATCCATTAGTTCTAGTTTTCAAGTCTGAAATAAAATTATCTTCATTTTTTTTTATAATATGGTATAGCAAAAAGGACACTGAACTGAAAGTCAGTCTCCAACACTGTAAGAAACTAGCTATGTGATCTTAGGGAGGTTGTCTGATATCTCTGTGTCTTAGGTTTCCTCATCATTAAAATTGGAGAAGTTGTAAAAAAAAAAAAAAAAGACCACTAGGATTCTTCCCATTTTTAGAGTTCTATTGTTCTCTGTGCATTTGTGTTCTCAAAGATCAGCTCTGAAAACTAAGTTTTCAAAGTTTGCATAGTAAAATCTGATCTTTACTGATATAAACCCACTCATAGTCTAGTTATTCCACTTATGATTAATATGTTTTACTGCAAAAATATTAATGTGTTAAATTATGGCAGCTGCCTAAGACACTACTGTGATTGTTACAGAATATATGGTAAATGTACCACATTACTTTTCTAAAATAAGGAAAATTCTGAATTCCAAAATGTATTCAGACTCAGGATTTGGATAAGGGATGAAGACTTGATTATCACTCTTCTAAAGTTGAGGAAACTGAAGGACAGAGAAGTTAGTTGACTTGTCCAAGGTTACACAGGTGGCAGAGTAAGGTTCAAAGTCAGTCAGTATGACTCTAACTGCTTTTCAAGGCCATATTAGTATTTTTAACCATAATACAACTACTATTGCTACTACTACTACTAATACTACTACAAAGATGACAAAAACAATTACTTCTATTTTTAAATATATTCTCAGCACTTAATACAACCTTCATTCATTAAAACTCTGTTTACTGAATTATGTTCAAGCTTTCATGCTAGCTACTGGAGAAGCAGTCCCAGTTCTCAAAGTGTACAATCAAGTGGTAGGGGGAAAATAATAAATGAGCAGATAATAATAATAATCAAATAATTACTGATTTTGGTAAATGTTATCAAGAAAATAAACAGAGTGATAGAGAATATTAAGTTGAACAAGCTAATTTAGTTAGGTCTGGTTTCCCCATGAGGAAGTCATATTTCACTGAAAAGTAAAAGATAAGTTAGAACAAGCCATTCAAAGAGCCAGGGATGAATGGAAACAAAAATAAGCTCCCTGAATTGGGAAAAACTGATAAACCTAATGAGGTTGAAGAAGTTATGCTAACTACGAACAGAACTTAGATTTCATTCTAAGCTTCATGGGAAGCCACTGGAAAGATTTCAAGTGGGAAGTGGCATAATTATATATTTAAAAGATCACTCTAGCTCTTCCTTTTCCATTAATGGCAGACTAGGTAATTTAGACAAACTACTTGAACTACAAGTAAACCAAACCTTCACATTTATCCTAGTCCTTAAATTTTTCTTACAAATAAAATTCCAATAACTATACCTAAGACACAACAAAACATAACCAGGCACATTAAAACACACACACACACACACACACACACACACACACATTTTTAAACTATACTTACTATGTTCTTGTTTAGGTAGAATATTTTAGCCAAGAACTAAAAACAATAAAAAGTGATATGGATTTGAAAAAGAATCAAATAGAAACTTTGAAATTAAAAAATATAGTAACAGAAATTAAAAATGATGAGTGGGTTTAACTGCAGATTACAATCCATACATGGCTAGGGAGAGACTAGGCTGGAAGTTGGGTCAGAGGAAGATACCCAGAATGACTCATAAGGAGACAAAAAGAATTCACACACACACACACACACACACACACACACACACACACGACAGAGAGACAGAGACAGAGACAGAGAGAATGCAGTAATAATGGTATAATATATACAAAATAGTACTTCTTGAAAGAAATAAGACAAAGAATTGAGGAGAGGAAATATTTGAGAAAATTTTCCAAAATTATTGAAAGGCAAAGGACCCAGTAAGCTCCTAGCAAGATAAACACACACACACACACACACAATCTAGACACATCACAGTAAAACTAAACAAAGTTAACAACAAAGTTAAGGAGAAAATGTAAAAAACACCCAGAGAAAAAAATTCAGATTTCACAAAAAAGAGTAAAAACTGTCACCTGACATCTCAACTAAAGAAATTGAATTGGTACAGCCACTATGGAGAACAGTATGGAGGTTCCTTAAAAAACTACAAATAGAACTACCATATGACCCAGCAATCCCACTACTGGGTATATACCCTGAGAAAACCATAATTCAAAAAGAGTCAAGTACCAAAATGTTCATTGCAGCTCTATTTACAATAGCCCAGAGATGGAAACAACCTAAGTGTCCATCATCGGATGAATGGATAAAGAAGATGTGGCACATATATACAATGGAATATTACTCAGCCACAAAAAGAAACGAAATTGAGCTATTTGTAATGAGGTGGATAGACCTAGAGTCTGTCATACAGAGTGAAGTAAGTCAGAAAGAGAAAGACAAATACCATATACTAACACATATATATGGAATTTAAGACAAAAAATGTCATGAAGAACCTAGGGGTAAGACAGGAATAAAGACACAGACCTACTAGAGAATGGACTTGAGGATATGGGGAGGGGGAAGAGTAAGCTGTGACAAAGCGAGAGAGAGGCATGGACATATATACACTACCAAACGTAAGGTAGATAGCTAGTTGGAAGCAGCAGCATAGCACAGGGAGATCAGCTCAGTGCTTTGTGACCACCTGGATGGGTGGGATAGGGAAGGTGGGAGGGAGGGAGACACAAGAGGTAGGAGATATGGGAACATACGTATATGTATAACTGATTCACTTTGTTATAAAGCAGAAAGTAACACACCATTGTAAAGCAATTATACTCCAATAAAGATGTAAAAAAAAAAAGATAATGAACTGAGATCTTCAAAATGGTGGGAGAAAATAACTGCTAACTTAAGAGATATAACTACAGATCATGCAGTCACTGAAAAATAGTAAGAGGATACTATGAACAACTTTATGCCAATACATTAAGGACTTAAATTGAAAGTAACAAATATGCATATTAAAGCACCAACTTAATAGAAGTGACATAAAAGGAAATAGAAAATCTGTGTTCCTATCATGATTAAAGACATTGCACCCATAACTGAAATTTGGTCCAAATCATTTCACTGCGGAATTCTGCCAAACATTTCAGGATCAACTAATACCAATAATATATAAACTCTCCCAGAAAATATTTTAAAAGAGAACACTCCCAAACCTGTATTTTGAAGCCAGCAGAACTTTGTTTCTAAAACCCAACAAGGACATTAAAAAAATTCCAAAAAATTTTAATTCATGAATAAAATGGAAAAAATCAGCAAACAGAATTTAATAACATTTAAAAAGGATGAAACATAACCAAATTGTGTTTATTCTGTCAATGCACATGTTTTTGACATTAGAAAATCAATATAATTATATACATTGACAGACTAAAGGAGGACTATACAACTATCTTATCAGATACAAATAAAGTAAAAACTTCCACTTTGTTTTTCACAAAATCCTCATTTTTAACAAACTAGGAATAGAAGAAATGTTTCCTTATCTGATACAGGATATCTTAATGGTGATATCAAAAACATCCCCTTTAAGATCAGGAAGAAAACAGTAGTACCCACGATTAGCACTACTATTTTACAATATACTGGAATCCCATGCAGTATATCAAGAAAAAGAAATAAACATGAATAAAGATAAAGAAGAAAGAAAAAAAATCGTGTAGTAAGGAATTTGTCTTCCAAAGAGAGGTCTGGCCTTTGCCCAGACTCTTGAGAGGTAAGCTCTAAACACTTAGACTTTCCTGAGTGCTAGAGTGTCATTGTTATTCCTGGTGAGCTCCTCAGATACCACATGATAATTTGTGCTAATGTGATGATTCTTGATGGGCCCTTTGGGCCATGTAATGTCAGCTCAGTCTCTGGGGAGGGGAGGCTGGAGATTGAGTTCAACCACATGGGAATGATTCAATCAATCATGCCTACGCAATGAAGCCTCAACAAAAGTTCTGGACACAGAAGCTCAGGTGAGCTTCCCTGGTTGGCAAGAATACTCTGTACATGTTGCTACTCATATGGCCAGGAGGAGGTAATGCCATCAATGGCTCCACAGGGCTCTCCTGACAGCCAGAAGCTTTACACCTTCCCAGACCTTCACCCATTGTGTCTTTTCCTTTGAATGTTTCTAATTTGTATCCTTAACCTTAATAAGTATGACTGTCAGTAGAATAGCTTTCAGTGAGTTTTGAGTCTTTCTACAAATTTTCAAACCTGTAGCTGGTTTTAGGAAACTCCTGAACTTTTACTAGGTGTCAGAGATCTTGGCCAGACTTAGCAGTCTGGAGGGCTCCTTAGACTTAACCTCGAGTTAGACTAACTCCATATATTATTCACAAATGATATGACTGGGCACATAGAAAAAATATAAAAACTGACAAATTGTTAAATTAGTGAGTTTAGCAAAATTTATGGGTTCATGGTCAATATAAAACTCAATTGTATTAGTACTATCAACAAATATAAAATTTTAAAATATTTTCAAGAACATTGAAAATATCATATACCTACAAGTAAATTTTACAAAAGTTGGACAAACTTTCTACGTAGAAAACTATAAATGTTTTTAAGGTAAAAATTTAAATGACCTGATTAAATTGAGAGATACACCACCTGCCTTGATTGAAATCTCAGTATTTTAGAGACATTAATTATCCATAAATTAACCTATAAACTCAATGTTATCCCAACTAATATTTCAAGTTTCTTTGTATAACTTGATCAACAAATATGAAAGTACATGGGGAAATACACAGCCAAGCATAAACTAAACCGAAGAACAACAGTATGAGAGAAATTGTTCCACTAGATAGCAATGTTCTTTAAAAGTGGGGCAATCTCTTATTGTTGTATGGATAGACAAATAAAATAATAGAAAAGGGCAGAAGGCCCAAACACAAGGTCACTTAATATATTGACACTTGATTTATGACAAATGCAGGATGGCAGAGCAGTTGAGAGATAATAACTCTCTTTAATAAATGGTGCTGAAACAATCATCCATCTAGACCTCTACTTCACTCTAAAAATCAGTTCCAGAACCAAGGGTGAAAAGCAAAACAATAAAATTTTTGGAGAATAATATAGGAGAACATCTTTAGAATCTCATGATAAAGAGATATTGTTAAACAAAAGTACTAAACATAATGGGAAAAATTAACTGAATACATTAAAATAAGGTAGTTCTATTAATCAAAATTAATCATTAAGAAAGAGAAATGGCAAGCTACTGAATGAGAAAAAACTTTTGCAAAATATATGACCAACTAAATGGCTAATATCCTGAACATATAAACAATTACAATTTAATAAGAAAAGTCAGACATCTAATAGAAAATTTGACAAGAGATTTGAATAGAACTTCCTAAAAGAGGATGTTCAAATAGCCAACAGTCATATGATAAGATGTCAACCTTATTAATATCAAGAAAATGTGAATTAAAACCACCATGAGATGACAGAAATTGCAAAAAGAAAATGGATGGAAATAACACATTGTTGGCAAAGATGTAGCATAACTGGGCCTGTCATCCACTGCCAAAAGGAGGCTAAATGGGTACAATCACTTTGGAAATAGTCTGACATTATCTGCTAGAGCTAAATATACACTCCATCCAGCAATTCACCCCTACGTATACACCCAAAAGACATAGAGGCACATTAAACTCCATGCAGGAGTGCGCTGGAACCAGCTTGCACCAGTTCAAGAGAGCTGTTGATGTGCAGCTCTCTCCGGTGCCACATTCAGTGACATTGGTAGCTTGAAATTGGCCATGGTGGAAGTATTTACACGATGGAAATAGGCAAACTCTACAATCAGGGCTTTCCTCCCTGGAGAGCCAGTTGTTAAATATTTACCAACATACTACTGACTTCAGGAAAGTTCTTACAAATTCTTACTGACTTACAAAAATGTTCTTAGAAGCATTATTTATAATATGCCAAAACAGAAATCATCCAAGTGCCATTCAAGGGTAGCATGCATAAGTAGTTTGTAAATATTAATACAATGCAATACAATTAAATGAACAAATTAGAACTACACACAGCAACATGGACAACTCTCTCAAACATAATATTGAACAGCAACAATAATAAAACAGCCAAACACTTTGAAAAACACAATAGTATTTCTATAGTATGATTCCATTTATATAAAGTTCAAAATTAATTAAAGCTGAACTATAGTTTACAGGAATGTAAATTAAGGAGATAAAAGTCTGAAGAAAACAAGGAAGTCATAACCATGGATATTGGAAGAGTAGTTGAATCAGGGGTGAAAAAGGGGGCTGTGGTTAGGAATGGGCAGCGGGTGGAAAGAAGGGTGTGCCTCTGTGATGCAGACAATGGTCTATCTCTTGACCTTGGCTGTGGTTACATTTCATTATATATTTCATATATATGGTTATATTTCATTAAGCTGAATATTTGGTTTTCAGATAATTGTATATAAGGGTCTGTGGTCAGTAATAGCACCTACCTCCCAGGATGAGGTTAAATATTGATAATACATGAAAAGCTCTTTCATGCTTGGAATATAGTAACATGCTTAGAATATAGTAAGCACAGACTAGCAACTGGTAGTGGTAGTACACAACAAGAATTTAAAGTGGAATCTGTTCAAAGAAATGGTAATCTTGGAACAAAGAAGTTAGAATGTCATTCCAATTGGGTATTAAAATAATAAAACATATATTTAATATTTATTTAAGTCACCTTCTTTTTTCTTAAATATAGACAAAGTCCAGTGCTGTGAGCTGGTTGTACCAAAGTGGATAAGACATAGACCCTGCCTTTGAAGCTAAATTCTAGCAAAAAAGATAATTCATTCACTCATTTATTCATTAAACAAACATTTGTTTGATCTCTACTATGTGCCAGGTACTAGAGACATAAGTAACCTTTTCAGGGAGTATACATACAATCCTGGAAACGCATACTTAAATAATCACATTAGAATATAAATGCTATTCCAGAAATAGGTGCACAATGCAATTGAGAAAAGAAGTAGCTATGATGCACCTGCTATGTAAATAGAGTGCTGGAAACTCTGAATTAACTCATTCTACCACTAAACCACACTCGTGGTAGTTAGAGAAATTAAACATCTAAAAATTACACTTTTCAGACTCCTTTTCAACAAGGATTCTGAATGTTAATTAGACTCTCAATTAAATGCATTCATGAGATGTGGAAGGAAGAATTGGGTGGGACCATCTTTTGCAATTATTGGCCCTTTCTGCTGGTATGACCATGAGATCAAGGAAGTGGAAGGTTTCCCTAGAGCAGTGTCCCTGTGTGCATTCTCCAGTTTCCTGGATGTCAGGAAGTCATGGAAGCAGCAACAGTTTCAAGATCTGGTTCCTTAATCCCTGGATTGGATTTAGGTGTCCATTCTCCATCTCCCTACTACATGAGAAACAGTTGAGGTGGTAGCAGCCTCTTACTGCCAGCACAGCTCCAGGGATGTCCTCAGAGTAGCATCCCCTCTAGTAGGACAGTCCTGAAGACCCAGATGGAATCAGTTCATTTCTACTTCCCTATATTTAATCTCTTTCTTCTTCACATAACTTCTCTTTTCTGCATTGTCATGAATACTACAAATGGAAGAGTTTTCATTCACTAAACTTCATTGGAATAAGGAAGTTAATACGCTTCTCATTGTAACTGCCACCAAGATAATGTCTATTGTTCTAACCACCATTACTCCTTAGGAAATACTATCTATGGGAGTCAGCTCTACAAGCACACTATCAAAAGTGAAAACAGCACATGGAAACACATATTTTCCCAAGAACATTCCTTAATAATATTTAGTATATAGAAATAGAGCTTTCTGATCACAAAGAATACATTTTCCTTTGTTGAAGTTGAATAGTGATGTGTGCCAGATATGTCAAAATGCTCATGCTGTGTATTTTACTTCTTGTAAATTCCTGACATCAAAGACAAACATGGCTTAAACAAACAGGTGAAAAAGAGGGTGATATATTTTCAAAAATGCGACATTAAATAGATTAAAAAAATAAGGACACACACACACAGATATCCCATCACTATTTGTTTATTCAAGAAATTCCAAGCATTACCTTGGAAATTTTCCTAGAAGAACTCTGTTTCTTGAATTCCCAAGAGCTGAGAATAAAGTGAATTGGCAACACAACTCTCTGAAGAAAATGGTCCCTCTGAGCATAGTAAGAAACCATCCAGGTAGAATTCATTCTTAAGCCTTCTAATCAGGGAAAAACATATTTCACCAGCTAACAAGATACTGGTTGTCTTACATTCTCCACAGAGCTTCCTTCGATGTGGAAAGTCCCTTTAATATCTATTTTTCTTCTTCCCTCCTGTGCCCCTTGGGCAGGATTTAAGAGAGAAGAACAAAGCACAGAGCTTATAGGCTCTCAAAGAATGTGTCTTAAGTTGATTGTTAGCTGTGACCAAAAACACAAGCCAGTCAGTCACCAGCTTCTCCAAAAGGACATTGCTCAATGTCACGGTGTCAGCACTTCGGGTGCATTGCATTCATTAATTCTCACAGAAACCCTACAAAGTGGATTCTATTGCTATTCCCAGTTTTCAGGTAAGGAAACATGGGCTCAGAAAGTGACTTTTGCTCAATGTCACATATCCTAAAGGTGAGAGCCAGGAGTATAAACCAGGGTGGACCTCTTTTCAGATCACGATGCTCACTGTGGGTGTAGTGCACCACTGATGTGACTTTTCATTACACTGTGTGTGTCTAGATGTGTTGCTACAGCCTGTGTTCAACTGTTCTCACAGTTTCCACATACCTCCTAAAAACTCTGGAGTAGCTGGGAACCATGGACTGCCATTCCTGCTAGAATGCATTTTTTGGCAGAACAAGGTCAAGGCCCCAGCTCATTGGCTTGTTTGTTTCTTTTAGAAATTTGGGTTATGGGGACAGGTATAGATATGAGGCAGAACACCTGCATTGCTTCCTAGGGTGTGCTTTTTTGGCCTGTGACACCTTGAGGAGGGGAATGGAACATAGAACTAGGCATTACTGTGGAACTGTGATAGGAAACTCCAATAAATTCCAAAAGGGAAAAATCACAGTGCAAATGAAGAGTTAATAGTAAAGGCTAATCAGGTATGTCAATGAACCCTATTTTGTTAAAGCTCTACTTCCCTTTCCTGTGGACACACAAAAGGTGCTAACTCCAAAATTCCAAAATATGCTGTGGAGAGAATTTTAATCATCTAGTGAGTTGCATCAAATACCTTAAGTCAAATTAAGGCTTTCCAAGGAGCTGCATGATTGTAGCTCATGAGGTACACCCAACTACCCTAACATCAGGGGATGGCCTATCAATCCAAGCATGCTCCAAGCAAACAACTCTTGTTAGCTCTGCATCCACCACATATTGGCACTGTTCCCAAGGTGAGCCACCATGAGGTAGAGCAGTCTTTTATTGAAATATAGGCAAAACAAAGATTCAAGAAGGTCACTCAAGGCCTATTGTGATGCTTTTCCAAACTGAAATATACACACTAGAATTGTAGAATAACTGTTTTAAACACCTCCCAGAATTTAGTGAGATTAAGGGCAAAGCATGGTGAGCTCTGAGTCCAACATTTGTATCCAGGTGAAATTAGTATGATGGGATGAAGCTCCTAAAGGTCCAGAGTTACAGGTGCTGAGGGATTCAGCAGTGTTATGACTCTCTAGATTACATGTTTTCATCTATTATTAGCCACCCCAAAACAGCCTGAATTCCCTAACTGTTCAGCAGGCTTCTCCCTCTTCCTGGCTGATATATAGGATTATTTGCATCTTGTGTTGCTAGAAGTGGAGGAAGAACCCAAGTGCCAGGCAGCTGAGCTTTCATTTGTGGGCAGGGATACCAGAAGCCCGGCATCCTAGCATTTCCTAGAACAAAGATTGAGGGTGCAGCAGCAAGCCATCTCTCCTATGAGTTTTCCCTTCATCCCCTGTGAGGCACACAATGGACTACTATGGAGTGTTGGGACTGGGCTTCAATTAGGATTGTGTGAGAGTAGGTTTGAGGAGGTTATCTTAACCTAAAATTTGGGCTAAAACTGTACACCTTGGTGACAGTCGTGTTGCACTGTTTTACTTGTTCCCAGTCATGGTTCCCAGTCATTTTGGTTGGCCAAAAATGAAACGTCCAAAATTATGACAAGGCTAATTGGCCTTTATCTTTCTGTGAGTTCCTTCAAGAACTCAAAGAGCAACAGCAACTATAAAAGGAGTCCTGACCCCCAAAATACATAAGTATTTCAACCCTGAAGGGGAAAAGGAGTCATTAAAGATACACCTAGTAGAGAACACAGATTCAGGGCAGAGCAGCCCCACCCAGTGGGCTGAGCCCTTGGCACTTGCTCTTGTGCACAAATGCCCCAGCCTTCAGTCCTTTCTCTACCACTGCCTCATAAACCATGCCCTATGCACTACTGCAGCAGAGCAGATCCCAGACGATCACTTGTCTTAGCGGTGATGCTGGGGGTATAAATGTCACTGCTATAGTGTGACTTAGAGCCTCTGCCTTCACCAGTCAGGCAACTCTACCTCCTCCTCCCAGTCAAGAAGATATCCAGAGGAGCCACTTTGAGGGAGTCTGTCCCTATCTGTATGTCATCCAGTCACCAGAGAGCTGGTAGCTGTCATCAGTTCATCAGAGTAGAAAAAAGTTGACTTGAAGTCAGATTTGAGTTTAAGCTCACCTCTAACACTTCATCTAGGACCTTGGGAAATTATAATTACTTAGTGGACGTCCATGAGGTTGCTTTCCATCACTACCTTCTCCTGGGCACTTGCACCCCCATACTGGCCCCCTGCACCCACATGGCTGCATGGAGCTGCCATGTTCTTACATGATGTCTGCCCTCTGTCTACAGGTGAGTGGAATGGGGGTGGAGGTGTGGGGGGGTGGCACTTGATGCCAGATCAGGGACCCAGAGAGTTAAGTTCTTATTCTATTCAGTGGCAGAGGATATAGAACTTAGCGCCATCATATTTGCCACCATATGAAGGAAAACAATCTGTAATAAGAAAGAATGAAAATGACATCCAGAGAAAAGTTGGGAGAAAAGATGGAGTGATATCTCATCTGCCTTCATATTGCTGATTGTAGTTTTTAAGGTTCAACTGCATCCCTGCTATTCCTACAGTTTGGTTAAGATAAAAAATAAATAAATAATTTGGGTTAGAATTTGGTCACTTGAAGCTAAGAATCCTGACAAATTAAAATAAAATCTTTATTGAGCATTCACTTTTTTCAGGCATGGTTGGGTATTTTACATGTACCTATTATCTTACATGATATTAACAAGAAACATTGCAAACTATAAACCATAATCCTTATTTTGCTTATAGGACACTGAGGTCTAGAAAAGTTAGTAACGCATCCAGTGTCACAAATTAATAACTAACTGTCAGGCTGTGCTGGGATGTGAACACAAGTCTGTCTAATGCCTGGTCCATGCTTCTTCTACCACGATGCCTCACTGAGATGATTATTTTTTTCTTCTAAAAAAACTTGAAAAATCAATAAGTTCTTCACAGAATTTTTGAGAACCAAATGATATGATGTGTGCAAAACCTCTTTGAAAACTTTAAAAGGAATGTACAAATATTAAATGTTATTACTGCTTCAGATAATACCAGACTAGGTTTTTTACTGCAAATTTAAATAAAAATTATGTTGTTTGAGAGTAGCAGTCATACTCTGGGCAAACCTAGAAACATCTTTACTGAAGATGTGTCAGTAGTTCCAGATTTGAAATGACTTTGTTACTACCTGCTTCTCCCAATTAATAGCTTTTGTCAGGTGTGAAGATGTCAGTGTGTCAGTGTTACTCCGCTGTCCCTAGTGCCTTCCTCCCTGGCCTCCTGGGTCTCATTTTCTCTCTTCTTGTACCCACTCATGGATTTACAGCCTGCTCTGTGATGTACTCAACGCCCAAATATCCTAATATGATGGCACTGTCATGAACAATTCTAAATTCTGAGTCGCTACGAGAGTGGATTCTGGAGTCAGTCAGACCTGTTCTAAATTTTGCATCATCTCTTATAAAGCTGTGGCTCTGGGACTTGTTACTCAATCCCTCCGTGTTATTAGGAAGTAATGCATATTACAGGCACGGGCTAAATGTTTCTTGTGGTTGTGGTACCAGTATAACTAGTATTTGTGATCATTCTTTCATGTTTTGTATTACTCTCTCTCTCCCCTGATGACTTCTTTGTACTCTGTCATTTCTCCTGAAATTTCTCTTCCCCTGCTCTGCATTCTCTGGTCTGCATTACATTCCCTCTCCTGTTTACTTTCTTCCTTCTCTGGATCCACCCTTAGGGTACTTGCACAAAACTGTGCTTTCTTGCTCTTCTGTATGTCCTGCTGCTGTTTACTCTAAACCTGTAACTCTCTCCTATGTCTCTTGAACTCCGTGTAGTGCTTCAGACCTCAGTTAAAACTCAACGCACTGAATTCTGATGTTTGGAATTTAGTTATTGTGGATTCACTTCACAATGTGGGAGGCTATTTAATTCGTATTTATTTGCAACAGCAATATGGTGGGATGTTCATCTGAATGGGGATTGGCATTGAAAGTCATGGTTTCAATGCCCAGATCAGCCACTAACTGGGTGTGTAGAGTCTGCAAATCAATGAGAGATAATGATCCTATTAACTTTTATAAGGATTAACTGAGATAAAGTGTGTTAAAAATTCTTCATATACTAGGAGAGCACCACACATAAATTAGTTATTATTGTCTTAAAATAAACCATTATTTTGGAGAAAAGGAAACAATTCTAGGAGGAGCCATCAGAAAGGTCATTCCTCTAAGAAACAAAACTAACACATGCTCTTCCTCATAGTGCTTCCCATGACCTAATTGTCAAGTGTTCTACAATTCACAGTAAAGCCACCGTATTTTCTACTTCAAAGAATGTGAACAGCCTCTTCCTGGGCTTTAACCCTTTTCCACTCACCTGCTTTTCTGAGATTATTCATCTAAAGTCTTTACTAAACCATTACATTTGCACCTCTCTCTTTGTGGAACTAATGGGCAGAAAAATCCATATAATTTATAATCATCTAATTTGGAATTTGTAATAATTATGAGTAATGCTTAGTTTACCTTTGCTCTAGTTTACCTTTATAGTTTATAGCTTTCTTATATAGTTTACCTTTGCTCTATGAGGAACAATGTTTTCTTAAAAATAATTACATAATAAATATTTCCTAGTTATAGTTTAAAATATGTAAATGAAATAATTAGTTTTGCATATTTTTCAAGGTAACTTGGAAACATGTTTCTATAATAACTGCTGGTACTATGTGAAAAGGATGCTTCTAAATGCTTTATATAAATTCACTTACCTAAAAATAATTGACATGATGATTTCAAAACATTCTTATCTAGTCATTTAATTGTAAGAGAAGTTTATCCAGGCAAGAAATTTATCCAGGCAATAAAAAGAAACCTACAACTAGCCACATCATGGCCTAACTACTGAAAAGCAAAGATAAAGAAAATGTCTTGAAATCACCCAGAGAAACAACAATGTGAATGACTGCTGACTTCTGATAAGAAACAATGGAAGACAGAGACAGGGGGATGACATCTTTCCATACAAAGAAAAAAATTTTTCAACCCAGAATTCTATGTCCAACAAAATATTTTTCAAAATGAAGGTGATCATTGCTGTGAGAATGAAAAATGATGCAGCCACTTGGGAAGACAGTTTGGCAGTTTCCTACAAACTAAACATACTCTTACCATATGATCCAGGAATCTCACTCCTTGGTATATACCAAAAGATCTTATGGAAAAACCCAAATGAACATTTTGGCTTTTCGGACAACCCCAATATGTCCACACAAAAATGTACACATGGATATTTATCGTAGTATAACTCATATTTGTCAAAGCTTGAAAGCAACCAAAATATGAATGGCACAACAGTGCTACATACAGACAATGGAATATTATTTAATGATAAAAAGAAATGAGCTGTCAAGAAGCCACAAGTAGACAAAGAGGAATCTTAAATGCATATTGCTAAGTGAAAGAAGCTAATCTGGAAAGGAAATATATATATATATATATATATATATATAGAGAGAGAGAGAGAGAGAGAGAGAGAGAGAGAGAGAGAGAGAGAGACACAAATAGAAAGAGATTTATTATAAGGAATTATGACTCATACAACTATGGAGGCTAACAAGTTCCAAGAGCTGCATTCAGCAAGCTGGAGACCCAGGAGAGATGATAATATAAGTTCCAGTCCAAGTCCAAGTCCAAAGGCAGGAGAAGACCAAAGTCACAGCTCAAAGACAGGGAACAGAGAGAGCAAATTCTCCTTCACTCAGTCTTTTTGTTCTATTCAGACCTTCAATGAATTAGATGACGCCTACCCACACTGGGGAGGGCAATCTGCTTCATTTGGTCTATCAAATTAAATGTTAATTTCATCCAGAAACATCCTCACAAACACACCCAGAATAATGTCTAAACAAATATCTGGGCAACCCATGGCCCAGTCAGGTTGACATATAAAATTAACCATCACATTGTATGATTCCAATTGGATGACATTCTGGGAAAGTCAAAATTATAGAGAGAGTAAAAAGATCAGGATTGTCAGGGGTTCAGGAGGATGGAGAGAGGAGCAAAGAGGTAGAGCACAGGATACTTTTAGGGCAGTGAAACTATTTTACATGGTACTATAATTTTGGACAGATGTCATTATACAATTGTCAAAACCCTTAGACCGAAGAACAAAGAATGAACTCTAGTGTAAACTGTGGACTTTAATTAAGAATACTGTATCAATATTGGCTCAACTATAACAAATGTATTGAACTAATGTAAGATGTTAACAACAGGTGAGGGGAAGGAGGAGGGGGTTTATGGGAACTCCCATTACTTTCTTCTCAATTTTTCTATAAACCTAGAACTGCTCTAAAAATTCAAAGTATTAATGTAGAAACAAAATGACGATGGAATAAAACATTCTAAGATTAAAGAAGTTAAAATAAAGTTCTTCAGGCTGAATAGAAATGGCACCAAATAGAAACTCAAATGGAAGGAATGAAGAGTACTAAAATTCATAAACATGGGGTAAATGTAAAAGACTATATTTTTTTCTTAAGTTCTCTTCCTAATCACCTCTATTTGTCAACATAATGTTGCCCTGAGGCTAGTTAATGTGAATATGAGAGAAAGATGCAAATTAATTTTTTAAAATAGTTAATAATTTATATTTTTAATAATTAAAATATCTTTTATCCCAATTAAGTTGAATTTATGGGAGAATGGATTACAGAATATGCGTGAAGCCTAAAACAAAAAAAAAATTAGATGTTAAAATATCTGCTCTTCATTTGAGTTTGATTAATTCAGCCTGACCAATTCTGACAGACATAGGGGTGAGCCACTCAGACCTTCTGCAAAAGAGGAACTGTTGAAAAGATCACAATGTGCTAACACCTCCTAAAGCAGTGCCTTTGGGATCCACTACAACATTCAAGCTAAGGACATGAGAACACGTTATCCTGGGCAGAGACTGCCAGTGACAGAGGAGGAGGGGGTGGCAGGGAGCAGATAACGTAGGGTCTTGTAGGCCACAGAAAGGACTTTGGATTTTACTCTGTATGAGATGCACAACCAGGGGAAGTTTGTGAAGAGGTGAGAGATGATCTAACTTACACTTTAACAGCATCTCTTTGGCTGCTATGTTGAGAATGGAGTGTGAATAGGCAAGGCAGATCATCCTCAAGACCTCTGTTCTGGCAATTTCTTCTGCTGAATGCTCATCCTCCAGACATCAGCATCTCTGATCCCCATTTTTTTTGAGGAACTGATTCCAGAGTTGTTCATATTTCCAATGAAGGTGCACTCTGCCTCCCTTTGATTTCCTTTTATTTGGGATGTGGCACTTGGAGTGTGTCCTCACCTATCAGTTCAGCGATGTATTAGAAAGTCTCTGCTCCACATACACCTAGCTGTTATGTGGGCAGTGGCACTGCTTCAGAATCTACTGTACTCCTAGAAGCAAAATCCCCCTGAAATTTTTTCTTTCCAAATTTAGCTACTGAAATAAATCATGAGAGGCAGAACCTAAGGCATAAATAGCCAGGGCCAATCAGGAAATTGGAATTGGATAAACAAGCCAAGATTGGGAATTGGAGAGGTGCTCAGGTAAGCATTTACCCGGCTTGATGCAGATAATAAAACAGAAGACTGGAGAGGAGAGGAGTTCAGAGTGCAGCTCCTGGAGCCAGAATTGTGGAATCCAAAATTACAGGCTGTGTAGAGCCCAGGACAAGTCCCTTAACCTATCTGCGTTTCAGTGTCTTTATCTGTAAACTTGAGGTGATAATAGTAGTAAATCCTAGGGGAGGAGAGGATTAAGTGAAATGGTTTCGAGTACTTTCAAGAATTAGCACAGTGACACAGACAGTGCAACGGATATTAATCTCTAATTATCTGTTCCCTTTTAACATGTAAAATGTGTTCCCTCTTGTTTTATATGGTAGTGCTCAGATTTTATACTTAAGTAAATTTCATTAATTTCTTTCTTATATATGAATATTATGCATATAATAATATGTTAATAGCTATATTTTTCCTGCCTTTCCTTAAAGCAATAGATCTTCCTTTATCAAAGAGCAACTGATATCTCTTTATAGGGACAGCAGAGCATGTGGAAGACTAGGTACCTGGGTGTTTTATTGGGGTCAGAGAAAAGGCTCATGGGCTATGCCTGCTGCACTACCCAAGAGTCTTCCCTTCATTTTGGTGTGTTAGCCTGCATGCCAAGATGGGATTAAATGTGCAGGGATGCGATTAGGTGTAATGTCGGTGTGAAGGAAAACGGAGTCAGAGAAGCTGGGAGAATTATCAGTCTGATCCCGAGTGAAGTGAAAAGGAGGAAGGCAGGGAGGTAGAAGCGCCCTGACTGTTGCCTTGCTGTCTGAGGAAGGCTCAGCAAAGCCTTGGGAAGCAATAAAGCCAAAGTCAGTCATCAGAGGCGTCCCTTGTCTCTGGTCGAGTGTTTCTCCCTCTGAGTTGAGGTTCTGGAGAGCTCAGGCATTGGCTGGGAGCATCCGGTGGTGGGGGTGTGACTCCCAGATGATGTCAACCGAGGCTTGTGAGGAGCTTCTCCTGGCTGCCACCTGAGCAGGGGGACGAGCAGGGAAACAGGCAGCAGAACTACCTCACGCGGAGCACTGATGCAGTCTGTTTGTGTGTGTGTGTGTGTTTAACATGTTTATTGGAGTATAGTTGCTTTACAGTGGTGTGTTAGTTTCTGATTTATAACAAAGTGAATCAGCTATAATATACATACATCCCCATATCCCCTCCCTCTTGCGTCTCCCTCCCACCCTCCTTATCCCACCCCTCTAGGTGGTCACAAAGCACCGAGCTGATCTCCCTGTGCTATGCGGCTGCTTCCCACTAGCTATCTATTTTACGTTTGGGAGTGTATATATGTCCATGCCACTCTCTCACTCTGTCACAGCTTACCCTTCCCCATCCTGTGGTGCATCTGTGCACCCAAGTTTGTTATTCCTGTTTATCCTTGTTTTAAGTAGGAGATTTAATTCTCAAGCTTAATAGTTTTCATCCTCTAGTGTGGTGTGTTATTCTAGTAAGGTGGTAACTGATCCATAGAACTTAACAAAATGTTCTGTGCTTGAGGGACTTTTTGTGATTTATTAAGTCCTTGAACCGGTTCATTTATTTCACAGTCATGCATCAAATGCCTCCTGTGTGTAAGCACAAATAAGACACTGCAGATCCTGCCCTCAAGACAGACAAAATGTTCTGTACGTTTTGTCATGTCCACGATTTCTCTCCTAGAGTGGGATTGGCTGGGACCCTGAAGATGAATCCCTCTCAAGGGAAGCTTGAAAGACTGTAGCATTATACATTATATATATTTAAGAATTTTTTTAAAATTCCCGCACATGTAAAGATATGATTTTTTTTTTTCTTACAGAAACATCTTAGAGGTGAGAATAGATTGACTGCTCTGAGCTTCCTCAACCTCAGGGGCCCTCCTCCAGCTTCTTCTCTGGAAGGAATCAGCTTCTCTGGATGTGGATTTCATTTGCTGAAAGATTTGGTATGACTTTGCAGTAACATTTATATCCCTCTTGTCAAGTCTTGTGCTGCCTGATTGAAACTCTGATCATTTTGATCAATTTTAGCCTTTATTTATTCGGTGTACTCTGGTAATGGAATTAATTATTTCTGGGACCCCAATTTCCAGGACTGGAAGCACAATTGATGGGTACTACCTGGAGTCATGGAGCAGTAGTGTTGTTTTCCCATGGGCCATTCCTCTAGGGATGTGTTTGTCAACAACGATGGAAATTTCTCTACCAGATTTATATACGAGCGATCCCTAGTAGTGCAGAAAGTAGCAAGTATGTAAATCTTGGGAAAATTTTACGTATATCTCTACCCTGAAGGCTTTAATATCCTTAACCCTTCCAGCTTACTAATGGTATCGCTCCTAGAGGGAAAACTTGAATTATGCTTTCAGACCTCATAATGTTGGTAAAGCAGGGGATGTGGTTACCAATTTTGAATCTGGTAATCAAGGTCCTACAAACCTAGATTACATTTGATACCAAAAGGGGTTTATTTTTCTTAGATTTAGACATCAAGGCCACCTACTCTGAACATTATTGGACATTTGACTAGAAGTACAGATGAAGTCAAGAACCCGAGGAAGATTTTCTTCCTCTAAGCAGGTCCTACATTAGTCGTTCTAAGTGATGAACTTTAACCCTTGACAAATTGCTTATCACCATAAAGTCCATCTATGGATATACTCACCACTGATTAGAGCCACAATGTGGTCAAACCAATTATCTTAAGGGGCATTTCTCTGCCCCACCCCCTTTATAAGGCCTTTTTTTTTTAGCTTCTAGACATTCCATTTATATTATGTGTGAGAGTCCTTTGTCATAAATTGAAGTCTGAAACTTTGGGGCTTCCATGTTCATTAGAAGCAGGTTGCTTTAGGTGAGACTGATTCTCCATTAATTATAATTATACTTTGTATTTCCTTACGGGGGTCATATATGATAATTGACAGTTTTAGTCAACCTTTGCTCAGTGGACAGGAGTTGGTTATATGCTCTATATGGGCTCAGTTATGGATGCCTGCCTCTAAATATTTACAGATAGATTCAGGATCACTAGGAATGGCTCTGATAAATCTAATAACACTTTCAGAGACAAGCATAAGAAGAAAGTCCCAGGAGAGAGAGAGGCCAGCAGCATGGCAGCAGATCAGAGACAGAGGAGAAAAGCTAGTCAAGGAAACATTTCCAGAAGGGAAGGGGATACCTGAGAAAATTTCCAGAAGTGCAATGTCTGGAGTTTAAGTAGTCTCCTGGCCTGGGCTGTGCTCTTTTTACACCACTTCCCCATTTCCTAGGTGAGATCCCCCCAAACATGAAGGAAAGTTCCAGCCAGTACAGCCTTGTGTCAGAGGGTGGTGAGGAGTTAAGGGACAGGCAGTAAAAGGAGGTGTGGTCTTCTCTGCATCACACTACCAGCACTCCAAATTATCTCTTATATGCCAGGGAGTCCTGAAGCAGAAGAAACCTCAAGGATGGTGACTCAACCTCTCCTTAGGCAGTACCAGAAGATGTTAAGCCTGGAAGGGACCATTTGGGCCAGCCCAGCCTCTCATATATATGGAAGGTCTTAGAGGCAGGGGGCCTTTAGTTAGACCTGAGCTAAATCAGTTGTCAATTTTAAGCTCTGGAAGATGCTGGTGGTGTCCCCTCCATGTCTACAGCTACCAGAGCTCTGTTTGCTCAGGACCCATTCCTCACCTATGCTCCTCTGGAGAAACTGGGCTCAGAGGTATCAAGGATTATTCATTTGTACTCCACCCATTCCCTTTTCAATACCGCCTTACCTCCCCCACTCACATCTCTAAGGCCTGAAGGAAATCAGCATTGTAAATTTAAGGACCTACCTATGAAACTGCACTCCTTCAAAGGGGATTCCAACCCAGCCGCACCTCAGGTTGGGACTTGAACCCATAATCCCTGACTTAGGAGGGGTCTCGAACCCACTGTCTTTTCATTGAAACCACTCACCTGGTCTCAGGACTTTCTGAAGCTCAGGTTCTTTTGTCCTGATGCAAAAAAGAATTCAGTGTGAGGCAAAGTGATAGGCAAAGAGTGAGTTTATTAGCATCATGAGAGATACAAGTGGGCTGGCAGGGGGACGCAGCCCCAGGAACAAAGAGGGCTCCATTTTTATAATCAAAGAAAAAGTAGGAAGGGGAGAAGACCACCTCCTTCCTCATTCTTGGGTGGATGTCAAGGCTCACATCATTAGTTCCTCCTTTAACCCTAGATGGTCTAATAGGGACTGTCATAGTGCTATTTAAATCATATATGTATTAGCACAAGCGTGAGAACATATACTAAAATATGGTAATTCATTTCAGATTTTGGTATAATGTCCCTGTTCCCCTAGTTTTGTCACCTTTCACTGATATTCCTGTCTTGGCTACATGCAGGAATGCAGTTTTTTTCAAGGTCTGTTATCTTCTAGACCTCCCAAGACCAAATGCAGGTCTTGTATCCATTTTTCTGTGGTAGTGGCCTAAGTAAGTCTGCTAAGTTTCTGATTGTCGCTTAGCTACTAGATGTTCTGGGCATTTTCTGGTTGGTGTCTAGCTTATGGTGATGTCCTGAAATTCCTCTCTATCTTCCCCTAGTGAGATTTCTAGCTGTGTAACTATCTTATTCTATCCCTAGTACCTATTCCCCTCAAATCCTACTTGTTCACTGATTCCTGATATTTCTAGGTGAGGGATAACAAATATTTATTAGGTAGCTGTTGAAATCTACAATTTGACAAAATAACTTAAAATGATGGTGCCTGTTGAGATATCACGTGGATCTTGAGGTGAATTTGGACATGGATCAACAGCCATGACTGACTGATGTCAGGTAATTTTCATCTTTCTGGGGCAATGAGTTAGGAAGTAAGGCCTTAAGGTCCATAAGGTTGTCTTGGCAGAGGAAGATGGCATGAAAGGGAGCTGGTGGCCACTGAAAACATAAGGAAAAAGGAGCCAATACCAGACATTGGCTTCTTTTCATAGGGGAAATTGAAGTGATTAAGGAAAGAACCAGGACCCTAAACACAAAGAAATGTCTACTAGGGAAGTGGAAACACTGAGCACCCTCCCTGGGCCTCTTGATTTTACCCTTGCTCTCCACTGGCATACATCGGTGGAGGCTCCACTGGGAGGAATTTTTGTCCTGGAGCAGAACATTGACCAGATAATGGAGGAACTCTGCTCTATATGATTTTTTTTTCTTTTTTTAAAGAAAGTACCTCTCTTTTATTTTTCTAAAATAAAAATTTGGAAGAAGTCTTTTCCCAGAATTCTAAGTTTCCTCCTCTTTTTTTCTTGCTCTCTCCCTTTTCAATACTATTTTGCCATGTGGAATTTGTTTATATTTTTTAACAGAGACCATTCAATAGAGTAGTATAAATGAATAAATACATTTGTAAAAATGCAATCTGTTTTTTTCTAGTATTACTTAACGTGACTGATAAAAGTAAATACACATAGCACAAGGAATATAGTCAATATTATTGTAATAACTTTGTATGAAGGCAGATGGTGAGTAGACTTATCACAGTCATCATTTTGTAATGTATTTAAATGTTGAATCACTATATTGTACATCCTAAACCAATTCAACATCACAGGTCAACTACATTTCAATTAAAAAATAAAATTAGTTGAAAACCAAAGTAAATACATACGTACATACATACACATGCACATCCAGTTGACTCTTGGACAACACAGGGGTTAAGGCCGCCAACTCCCATACATCTGAAAATCCACATAACTTCACAGTTGACCCTACATATAGGTGGTTCCATATACAAAGAATCAACCAACCGCCCATCTTGTAGTACTGTAGTACGTATTCATCGAAAAAAATCCATGTATGCGTGGATCCCCACTGTTCAACCCATGTTGTTTAAATGTCAACTGTACTTGCTATTCTTTTGAAACTCCCCTCCCTTGGAATCAGCCTTTATGTTGTCCCTGATCATCTTACTCTGTGTCCTTCTCTGATCATCTTTTTTATGGACATCTTCATGTTGGGAATGGTCATGGTGAATGTGAGAATAAAAATGACACTGAGTATTTATATATCATTTTATATTTTATTAAGTGTTTTGCACATATCACCACTTCTACAAATATTTATCAAACAGTAATCACAGATACCATATGGATGCATATATATTGAAGTTTATTCATTTTCTTTTTTCAAAATTTTTCTTCTAACAAAAAGTGACTCTTGTTTATGTCATCACTTTTTATCTTTCCTGCAACCTGGAGATATTTACTTATACTGATAAATATTATGAGGTTTGAAAAGGATTTTTCACTTACCTGAAGTCACATGGATAATTTTATGAATAGTAAGGATGAAGCTAAGCTCTTCATATGCATTGTTTCTGTTTACCCTCACAATGTTCCTCTGAAGATCTGATTTTTTAAAGCCAGCTTTATTACAAAGCACCTTTGTTATCAGGGACTTGAGTTACCCTCATTTCCTCACTTTCTTTATCAATAGTCTAAGCTTCACATAGCAGAAACAGTCTTTGACCTTGGTGTCTATCACCAAAGCTTAGACCAGGCTTGCCATCTATTTTTGTAAATCAAGTTTTATTAGAACACAGTCACACCCATTCATTTCCTACTGTCTATGGCTGCAAGACAGAGTTAAATACTTGCACCCCAGGTTCTGTGGCTCACTAAGCTTGAAATATTTACTATCTGGCCCTTTTCGGAAAACATTTGTAGATCCTTGGCTTACAGCGATGCTAGGGCCGATAGGAACCTGGTTTAGTAACTGAGCTATTAATAATGTATTTCTCCTATCTACCTACACTTTCCTCAACTCATCCTTAATATAAAATATACACACTTATATTCATCCATTGATCAATTTTACTTCTTCCCCTTCTTTTTACTCAGGAAGGTGAGAGTTATTTTCAGACAGATGTTTATATAGCTATTTTTTATAAATGAAGATTGTTGAACAATATTTATAACAAAGGTAGTATTCTGAATTTATTTCTTCCTCAGAACCAACTGTAAGCTGGGACTTACAGAAACTTCAGTGGAGTTGAATTTCTGATGTGTATGGCTGCGGATAGAGAAGATTCTCTGAGGAAGGGAGATTATAAAATTTTATGAATATTTTTCCCACCACTTTTGAGATTTCACCTCACAATAAGATGCTTTTCTGCAATTTATCAGAAGGAGCTGAATCTGAATGAAAAAGGAGTGGGAGCTGCTAGTCTTTCCTTCACCTTATTATAAGTTTTCCTCCCCCAGGTCCTCCCATGTTCTCTCCAACATCACAACCCATGCTGAGGTCTAGTTGTGCTGAACTCTAATCCAAACACTTTATGAACACTGCACTGCTTAACCCTTACAACACCTGGGATTTATTTGTTTTATATTTAATATATTTACATATGTGTGTGTGTATATATAGATAGATAGATAGAGAGAGAGAGAGAGAGAGGGAGAGAGCGAGATTTATTCATTTATTTATTTAGGTTATAGATGAGGAAACAAAAGTTCCTCAAAACTTATAGAGCTGGTGAATGACAACGCCATAATGCACAGGAGGAATGGGTGTTTAACCCATGACATATACAGCCTGAAATCTTCCAGCCATGTGCAGGACTACTTGAAATGATGCCTCACAGGAAGGTTAGTGGTCACACCAAACTCTTACATCATTTTAGCATTTTAGGTCTTGCTTTTGTTCATTTTGATCAGTGAGGTATCTTATTTATTTATTTAATTTTTTTTTTCAAATTCTATCCTTTTAAAATTTTTATTTATTTTTAATTTTAACGTATACAGTGTGATGATTTAACATATATACACATTGTGAAATGATACCACAATGCAGTTCATTAATATATCCATCACCTCACATAATTACCATTTTGTGTGTGTGTGTGATAAGAACACTTGAAATCCACTCTCAGTGACTATACAATAGAGTATTATTAACTATAATCACCATGCTGTACATTAGATTCCCAGAACTTATTCATCTTATAACTGATCAATACATTTTCCCACCCCATACCCTGCAGCTCCTGGAAACTACTGTTCTACTCTCTAATTAATTGAGTCTGGCTTTTTAAAATTCCACATATAAGTGAGATCATATAGCATTTTGTCTTTCTGTGTCTAGCTTAATTCACTTAGGATAGTCCTCTGGCTTCATCTATGTCATCACAAATGGCAGGATTTCCTTTGTATGGCTGAAGAGTATTCTATTGTGTGTGTATGTGTGTGTGTGTGTGTGTGTGTACCACATTTTCTTCGTTCATTCATTCATTCATTCATGGACACTTAGGTAGTGCACAGCAAAGGAAATCATCAGCAAAATGTAAAGACAATATATAAGATACAAATAAGATACCTCACTGATCAAAATATATGGAATAGGAGAAAATATTTGCCAAACATATATCAAAAATATAAAAGAACTCATACAACTCAACAGCCAAAAAAAATCCAATTAAAAATAGGCAGAGAAACTGAATAGACAGTTTTACAAAGAAGACATATGAATGGCCAACAGGTATATGAAAAAGTGCTCAACCTCAATAATCATCAAGGAAATACAAATCAAAATCATAATGAGATATCACCTGATATCTCTTAGAATATCTATTATCAAAAAGATAATAGGTAACAAGTGATGGTTAGGATGTGGAGAAAAGGGAACTCTTGTGCATAGTTGGAGGCAATGTAAATTGGTGCAGCCACCATGGAAAACATATTATAGAGGTTCCTCAAAAAGTTAAAAATAGAACTACCATATGATCCAGCAATTCCACTTCTGGGTATATACCCAAAAGGAGTGAAATCAGGATCTCTAAGAGATATGTGCATTCCAATGCTTATTGCAGCATTACTCATAACAGCCAAGATGGGTAAGGTACCTTAGAAATCACCTAGTCCAACCTTCCACACATCAAAGGGATCCCCTCTGTAAACAGTCCAAGATACAGAGTACATGATCTGATAAGCCCATCTACTCCAGTGCAAGTCTCATTATCCATTATAACATTTGTAGCAAGTTTTATTATTTTTATAGGCACTATTACTTCACAAACTTAGTCTCATTTAATAATCACTACATTCTTGTGAGGAAGGTAGGGCAGTGATTACTTTATCCATCTAGTAAGTGTAAATTGCAGAAATCCTTGAGTACTGATTCCAAAACTAGCACCCTGGGCCCCACACCACTCTCCCTCATTCTTTTCTCTATTCCCTGCCTTCTGCTTTCTTACTTCAGATGAATTATGTTTCTGTCTAAAGCCAAACTTCCCTTTGGGCTTTAGATCCCCTTCTCTCTCACCCACTCAAGGCCATCATTCCAGCTGGTCTCCCCTTTCTCTCCTCCATTATTGATTTCCCCCCTCTACTGGAGCACTGTAGTCAGCATACAAATATGCTGCTCTATTTGTAAACATTAAAAAAATTCCTCACTAGGTCCCATGTCTTGCTCCAGCTACTTTCTACTTTCCTTATTCTCTTTTTCAACAAAACACCAATGATCATTGTTACTCATTCTTTTTCCTTTCATAATTTTTTAAACATTAAAAAAAATAAAAGTATAATGTACATAAAGGCAAATATTTTTTCAAATGTATTTACCTAGGTAGCCAATCAAGATATGGAACATTTCCATCACTCTTGAAAATTCTCCTGTGCAACTTTCCAGTTAGCCTTTCTCCTAGGGGCAACTATGACTCTGATTTCTATCACCATATATTCCTTCCACCTATTATTGAATTTCTTATGTAAGAAATTACATGATATGAGCTCTTTTGTGTATGATTTCTCTGCCCAATGCAATGTGTTTGGGATTCATCCACATTATTGCATGAATCAGTAGTATGTGACTTTTTTTATTGCTGAGTAGTATTCATAATTTTTTAAATCCATTCTCCTACTGGTGGATATTCTTTCCAGGTTTTCACTAATGTGAATAAACTTTCTATGAATAGTTATATATAAATATTTTTGTGGACATATGTTTTCATTTCTCTTGGAAGTATATACCTAGGAGTGGAATTGGCTGATCATAGAATAGGTACATGTTTAACACTATCAGAAAGTGTCAAACCATTATCCAAAGTGGTTGTAACATTTTATATGCATACATTCCCAGTTAATCTATTTTTTTAAAAAGTGGTGTTTTGTGGGCATGTAATAATACCTAATTTTCATTTTAATCTTTATTTCACTGATGCCTAATGATATTGAGCATCTTCTCATGTGCTTATGGCCATTGTATGTCTTCTTTTGTGAAATATCTGTTAATTTTTTTGCTGATTTTTAAAAGATTGAATTGTTTGTCTTATTATTGAACAATATGATGTGTTATTTTTCAAGTGCTACATGACAGATTACTTATTGCATAAACAACATTCATTTATTATCTCACAGTTTCTGTGGATCAGGAAGTTGAGAATGGCTTAACTGGGTCCTCTGCCCAGGACAAGATTGCAGTCAAGGTGATGACAAGGACTAGTTTCTCATATGGAGCTTGGTGTCCTCTTCCAGGCTCATTCTGGTTATTGGCACAATTCATTTCTTGAGAAGACCTTCAAGATGGCAGAGGAGTAAGAAGGGGAGATCAGCTTCCTCTCCACAAATACATCAAAAATACATCTACATGTGGAACAACACCTACAGAACACCTACTGAATGCTGGCAGAAGACCTCAGACTTCCCAAAAGACAAGAAAATCCCCACATACCTGGGTAGGGCAAAAGAAAAAACAGAGACAAAAGAATAGGGACAGGACCTGCGCCTCTGAAAGGGAGCTGTGAAGGAGGAAAGGTTTCCACACACTAGGAAGCCCCTTCACTGGTGGGGACAGGAGCCGCTGGTGGGGAAGCTTTGGAGCCACAAAAGAAAGCACAGCAACAGGGTGCAGAGGGCAAAGCAGAGAGATTCCCGTACAGAGGATTGGTGCCAACCAGCACCCACCAGCCTGAGATGCTTGTCTGCTCAGCTGCCGGGGTGAATGGGGGCTGGGAGCTGAGGCTTGGGCTTCGGAGGTCAGACCCCAGGGAGAGGACTGGGGTTGGCTGCATGAAGACAGCCTGAAGGGGACTAGTGTGCCACAGCTAGCCGGGAGGGAGTCCAGGAAAAAGTCTGGACTTGCCGGAGAGGCAAGAGACCATTGTTCTGGGGTGCATGAGGAGAGGGGCTTCCTGCTCTGTGTGCACACAGAAGGCAGAGCACCGCCTAAGCGAGCTCCAGAGACGGGCACGGGCTGAGGCTATCATCTTGGACCTCAGAGGTGTGCATGGACCGCTACTGCTGCCGCTGCTGCCACCAAGAATCCGATGTACAAGCGCAGGCCACTACCCACACTGCCTCCTCCCACCCCGAAGCCTGTTCAGCATTCCACTTCCAGGGTCCCGTGATCCAGAGTCAACCTCCCCAGGAGAACACACAGTGTGCCTCAGGCTGTTGCAATGTCACACTGGCCTCCACTGCCACAGGCACACGCTGCATTCCAATTATGACTACCGTACCCCTCCCTATCCCCAGCCTCAGTGACCAAGAGAGCCCTAAGCAGCCGCTGCTTTAACTCCCTACTGTCTGGGCAGGGAACAGAGATGCCTGAGGGAAGCCTACATGCAGGGGCAGGGCCAAAACCAAAGCTGAACCCCAGGAGCTGTGTAAACAAAGAAGAGAAAGGAAAATTTCTCTGTGCAGCCTCAGGAGCAGCAGATTAAATCCTTGCAATCGGCTTGATAAACCCTGCAATTGTGGAATACCTGAATAAACAATGTTCCCAAAATTGAGGCAGTGGACTCTGGGAACAACTTTAGACTTGGGATTTGGTTTCTGCATTTGATTTGTTTCTGGTTTTATGTTTATCTTAGTTTAGTTTTTAGTTCCTGTTTTCAATGGTAGGTTTGTTTATTGGTTTGGTTGCTCTTTTCCTTTATTTTTGTTCCTCTTTTTGTGAGTGAGTGTGTGTGTGTGTGTTTCTTTGTGGATTTTGTCTGTTTAGTTTTGTTTTAACCATTTGTCCTGGAGTTCTGTCTGTTCATTTCGGGGGGGGGGTGCGTTTTCTTTTTCTTACTTTTCTTCCATGCAACGTGGCTGGCAGAGACTTTGTGATCCAGTCAGGTGTCGGGCCTGAGCCTCCAATGTGGAAGAGAAAAGTCCAGGACACTGGACAACCAGAGAACTCCCAGCCCCATGTAATATTAATTGGCAACAGCTCTCCCAGAGATCTCCATCTCAAAACTAAGACCCAGCTCCACCCAATGGCCAGCAAGCTCCAGTGCTGGATGCCCCATGCCAAACAACAAGCAAGACAGGAACACAAGCCCACCCATTAACAAAGGGGCTATCTAAGGTCATACAAAGTTCACAGACATCCCAAAACAAACCACCGGATGTGGCCCTGCCCAAAAGAGGGACAAGACTCAGCCCCACCAACCAGAACACAGGCACCAGTCTCCATCACCAGAAAGCCTACAAGAGCCACTGAACCAACCTCACCCACTGGGGGAAGACACCAAAAATAAGAGGAACTACGAACCTGCAGGCTGCAAAAAGGAGACCCCAAACACAGTAAGTTAAGCAAAAGGAGAAGACAGAGGAATATACATCAGATGAAGGAGCAAGGTAAAAACCCACCAGACCAAACAAATGAAGAGAAAATAGGCAGTCTACCTGAAAAAGTATTCAGAATAGTGATAGTAAAGATAATCCAAAATCTCAGAAATAGAATGGAGAAAATACAAGAAATGTTTAACAAGGACCTAGGAAAAGTAAAGAGCATACAAACAATGAATAATGACACAGTAAATGAAATTAAAAATCCTCTAGAAGAAGTCAAGAGCAGAATAACTGAGGCATAAGAATAGATAAGTGACCTAGAAGATAGAATAAAGGAAATAACTGCCACAGAGCAGAATAATGAAAATAGAATGAAAAAAATTAAGGACAGTTTCAGAGACATCTGGAACAACATTAAATGCACCAACATTCAAATTATAGGGGTCCAAGAATAAGAAGAGAAAAGGAAAGTGTCTGAGAAAATATTTGAAGAGATTATAGTTGAAAACTTCCCTAACATGGGAAAGGAAATAGCTACTCAAGTCCAGGAAGTGCAGAGAGTCCCATACAGTATAAATCCAAGGAGAAACATGCTAAGACACATATTAATCAAACTACCAAAAGTTAAATACAAAGAAAAAATATTAAAAGCAGCAAGGGAAAGACAACAGATAACATACAAGGGAATCCCAATAAGGTTAACAGCTGATTTTTCAGCAGAAACTCTGCAAGCCAGAAAGGAGTGGCAGGACATATTTAAAGTGATGAAAGGGAAAAACCTACAACCAAGATTACTCTACCCAGCAAGGATCTCATTCAGATTCGACACAGAAATAAAAATCTTCACAGACAAGGAAAAGTTAAGAGAATTCAGTACCACTAAACCGGCTTTACAACAAATGCTAAAGGAACTTCTCTAGGTGGAGAACACAAGAGAAGGAAAAGACCTACAAAAACAAACACAAAACCTTATGAAAAAGGTAATAGGGACATACGTATTGATAATTACCTTTAATGTAAATGGATTAAATGCTCCAACCAAAAGACACAGACTGGCTGAATGGATGCAAAACAAGACCTGTATATATGTTGTTTACAAGAGACCCACTTCAGACCTAGGGACACATACAGAGTGAAAGTGAGGGGATGGAAAATGATATTCCATGCAAATGGAAAGCAAAAGAAAGCTGGAGTAGCAATTATCATATCAGACAAAATAGACTTTAAAACAAAGACTATTACAAGAGACAAAGAAGGACACTACATAATGATCAAGGGATCAATCCAAGATGAATTGTAAATATTTATGCACTGAACACAGGAGCACCTCAATACATAAGGCAAATGTCTTGGCTATTGTAAATAGTGCTTCAGTGAACATTGGGGATATGTATCTTTCCAATTTATGGTTTTCTCCAGATATATGCCCAGGAGTGGGATTGCAGGATCATATGGTAGCTCTATTTTTAGCCACTGTTCTTCATAGTGGCTGTACCAATTTACATTCCCACTAACAGTGTAGGAGGGTTCCTTTCTCTCTATACCCTCTTCAGCATTTATTATTTGTAGAATTTTTAATGACACCATTCTGACAATTGTGAGGTGATACCTCATTGTAGTTTGATTTGCATTTCTCTAAAAATTAGCAGTATTGAGCACCTTTTCATGTGCCATTTGGCCATCTGTATGTCTTCTTTGGAGAAATGTCTATTTAGATATTCTCTCCATTTTTCAATTGTGTTCTTTGCTTTTTTGATATAGAGCTATATGACCGGTTTGTATATTTTGGAGATTAATCTCTTGTCAGTCCCTTCAATGCAAATATTTTCTCCCATTCTGTAGGTTGGCTTTTTATCTTGTTTATGGTTTCCTTTGCTGTGAAAAAGCTTCTAAGATTAATTAGGTCCCATTTGTTTATTTTTGTTTTCATTTCCATTATTCTAGGAGAAGGATCCGAAAAGATATTGTTGCGATTTATGTTAAAGTGTCCTGCCAATGTTTTCCTCTAGGAGTATCCAGTCTTACATTTAGGTCTTTAACCCATTTTGAATTTTGTGTGTGTGTGTGTGTGGTGTTAGAGAATGTTCTAATTACATTCTTCTACATGTAGCTGTCCAGTTTTCCCAGCACCACTTACTGAAGTGACTGTCTTTTCTCCACTGTATATTCTTGCCTCCTTTATCAAAGACAAGGTGACCATATGTGCGGGAGTTTATCTCTGGGCTTTCTATCCTGTTCCATTGATCCATATTTCTGTTTTTGTGCCAGTACCATACTGTTTTGATAATTGTAGCTTTGTAGTATAGTCTGAAGTTAGGAAGCCTGATTCCTACAGATTCATTGTTCCTTCTCAGAATTGCTTTGGCTCTCCAGGGTCTTTCGTGTCTCCACAGAAATTTTAAAATTTTGGGTTCTATTTCTGTGAAAAATGCCATTGATAGTTTAATAGAGATTGCATTGAATCTGTACATTGCCTTGAGTAGTATAGTCATTTTGACAGCATTGATTCTTCTAATCCAAGAACATGGTATATCTTTCTGTCTGTTTGTATCATCTTCAATTTCTTTCAACAGCCTCATAGTTTTGAGAGTACAGGTCTTTTGCCTCCCTAAGTAGGTTTATTCCTAGGTATTTTATTCTTTTTGATGCAGTTGTAAATGGGATTGTTTCCTTAATTTCTCTTTCTGAACTTTTTTGGTTAGTGTATAGAAATGCAACAGATTTCTGTGTATTAATTTTGTATCCTCCAACTTTACTGAATTGATTGATGAGCCCTAGTAGTTTTCTGGTATCATTTTTAGGATTTTCTATGCATAGCATAATGTCATCTGCAAACAGTGACAGTTTTACTTCTTTTTCAATTTGAATCATTTTTATTTGTTTTTCTTCTCTGGTGGCTGTTGCTAGGATTTCTTCCATACATATGTTGAAGAAATGTGGTGAGAGTGGACATCCTTGTCTTGCTCCTGATCTTAGAGGAAATGCTTTCAGCTATTCACCATTGAGTATAATGTTAGCTGTGGGTTTGTCATATATGGCCTTTATTATATTGAGGTAGGTTACCTCTCTGACCATTTTCTGGAGAATTTTTATCATAAATGGATGTTGAATTTTATCAAATGCTTTTTCTGCATCTATTGAGATGATATATGGTTTTTATTCTTCAATTTGTTGATGTGGTGTATCACACTCATTGATTTGGGGATATTGAAAAATTCTTGCATCCTTGGGATAGACCCTAATTGATCATGGTGTATGATCCTTTTAATGTGTTGTTGGATTTAGTTTGATAGTTTTTTGTCAAGGTTTTTTGGGTCTATATTCATCAATGATATTGGCTGGTAATATTCTGTTTGTGTGGTATCTTTGTCTGGTTTGGGTATCACAGTGATGGCCTCATAGAATGAGTTGGGGAGTGTTCCTTCCTCTGCCATTTTTGGGAATAGTTTCAGAAGGATAGAAATTAACTGTTCTCTAAATGTTTGATAAAATTTGTCTGTGAAGCCATCTGGTCCTGAACTTTTGTTTGTTGGGAGTATTTTGATCAAAGATTCAATTTCAATACTCGTAATTGGTATGATCATATCTTCTATTTATTCCTGACTCAGTCATAGGAAATCATACCATTTTAAGAATTTGTCCATTTGTTCTAAGTTGTACATTTTATTGGCATATAGTTGCCTGTAGTAGTCTCTTATGGCCTTTTGTATTTCTGTGGTGACAGTTGTAAATTCTTTTTCATTTTTAATTATATTGATTTGAGTCTTCTCCCCTTTTTTTATTTTTCTTGATGAGTCTGGCTAAAGGTTTATCAATTTTGTTTATGTTTTCAAGAAACAGTTTTAGTTTCATTGGTCTTTTCTATTGTTTACTCTTTTTAAATTTAATTTATTTTTTTATACAGCAGGTTCTTATTAGTTGTCCACATTATATGTATTAGTGTATATATGTCAATCCGAATCACCCAAATCATCACACCACCACCACCCTCCTCCACTTTGCCCCCTTGCTGTCCATACGTTTGTTCTGTACATCCATGTCTTAATTTCTGCCCTGCAAACTGGTTCATCAGTACCATTTTTCGAGGTTCCACATACATGCGTTAATATACGATATTAGTTTTTCTCCTTCTGACTTATTTCACTCTGTATGACAGTCTCTAGATCTATCCACATCTCTACAAATGATTCAATTTCATTGCTTTTTATGGCTGAGTAACATTCCATTGTATATATGTAACACATCTTCTATATCCATTCATCTGTCGATGGGCATTTAGGTTGCTTCCATGTCCTGGCTATTCTAAATAGTTCTGCAATGAACATTGGGGTGCATGTGTTTTTTTCAATTATGGTATTCTTTGGGTATATGCCCAGTAGTGGAATTGTTGGGTCATGTGGAAATTCTATTTTTAGGTTTTAAGGAACCTCCTTACTGTTCTCCACAGTGGCTGTATCAATTTACATTCCCACCAACAGTGCAAGAGGGTCCCCTTTTCTCCACACCCTCTCCAGCATTTGTTGTTTGTAGATTTTCTGATGATGCCCATTCTAACTGCTGTGAGGTGATACCTCACTGTAGTTTTGATTTGCATTTCTCTAATAATTAGTGATGTTGAGCAGCTTTTCATGTGCTTCTTGGCCATCTCTATGTCTTCTTTGAAGAAATGTTTATTTCGGTCTTCTGCCCATTTTTGGACTGGATTGTTTGCTTTTTTAATATTGAGCTGCATGAGCTGTTTTTATATTTTGGAGATTAATCCTTTGTCCATTGATTTGTTTGCAAATATTTTCTCCCATTCTGAGGGTTGTCTTTTCATCTTGTTTGTAGTTTCCTTTGTTGTGCAAAGGCTTTTAAGTTTCACTAGGTCCCATTTGTTTATGTTTGTTTGTATTTCCATTACTCTAGGAGGTGGATCAAAGAAGATCTTGCTGTGATTTATGTCAAAGAGTGTTCTTCCTATGTTTTCCTCTAAGAGTTTTATAGTGTCCAGTCTTACATTTAGGTCTCTAATCCACTTTGAGTTTATTTTTGTGTATGGTGTTAGGGAGTGCTCTAATTTCATTCTTTTACATGTAGCTGTCCAGTTTTCCCAGCACCACTTATTGAAGAGACTGTCTTTTCTCGATGGTATATCCTTGCCTCCTTTCTCATAGATTAGTTGACCATAGGTGGGTGGGTTTATCTCTGGGCTTTCTATCCTGTTCCATTGATCTATATTTCTGTTTTTGTGTCAGTACATATTGTCTTGATTACTGTAGCTTTGTAGTATATTCTGAAGTCAGGGAGTCTGATTCCTCCAGCTCCGTTTTTTTCCTTCAAGACTGCTTTGGCTATTCAAGGTCTTTTGTGTCTCCATACAAATTTTAAGATTTTTTTTGTTCTAGTTCTGTAAAAAATGTCATTGGTAATTTGATAAGGATTGCATTGAATCTGTAGATTGCTTTGGGTAGTATAGTCATTTTCACAATATTGATTCTTCCAATTCAAGAACATGATATATCTCTCCATCAGTTTTTATCATCTTTAATTTCTTTCATCAGTGTCTTACAGTTTCTGCATACAGGTCTTTTGTCTCCTTAGGTAGGTTTATTCCTAGGTATTTTATTCTTTTTGTTGCAATGGTAAATGAGAGTGTTTCCTTAATTTCTCTTTCAGATTTTTCATTGTTAGTGTATAGGAATGCAAGATATTTCTGTGCATTAGTTTTGTATCCTGCAACTTTACCAAATTCATTGATTACCTCTAGTAGTTTTCTGGCAGCATCTTTAGGATTATCTATGTATAGTATCATGTCATCTGCAAACAGTGACAGTTTTACTTCTTCTTTTCCAATTTGTATCCCTCTTATTTCTTTCTCTTCTCCAACTGCTGTGTCTAGGACCTCCAAAACTATGTTGAATAATAGTGGTGAGAGTGGACATACTTATCTTGTTCCTGATCTAAAAGGAAATGCTTTCAGTTTTTCACCATTGAGAATGATGTTTGCTGTGGGTTTGTCGAATATGGCCTTTATTATGTTGAGGTAGGTTCCCTCTATGCCCACTTTCTGTAGAGTTTTTTATCATAAATGGGTGTTGAATTTTGTCAGAAGCTCTTTTTGCATCTATTGAAATGATTATATGGTTTTTCTTCTTCAATTTATTAATATGGTGTATCATATCAATTGATTTGCATATATTGAAGAATCCTTGCATCCCTGGGATAAATCCCTTTTGATCATGGTGTATGATCCTTTTAATGTGTTGTTGAATTTTGTTTGCTAGTATTTTGCTGAGGATTTTTGCATCTATATTCATCAGTGATATTGGTCTGTAATTTTCTTTTCTTGTAGTATCTTTGTCTGGTTTTGGTATCATGGTGATGGTGGCCACATAGAATAGGTTTGGGAGTTTTCCTTCCTCTGCAATTTTTTGGAAGAATTTGAGAAGGATGGGTGTTAACTCTTCTCTAAATGTTTGATAGAATTCACCTGTGAAGCCATTTGGTCCTGGACACTTGTTTGTTGGAAGATTTTTAATGACAGTTTCAATTTCATTCCTTGTGATTGGTCTATTCATATTTTCTATTTCTTCCTGGTTCAAGCTTATAAGGTTATACCTTTCTAAGAAGTTTTCCATTTCTTCCAGGTTGTCCATTTTATTGGCATACAGTTGCTTATAGTAGTCTCTTAGGATACTTTGTATTTCTGTGGTGTCTGTTGTAACTTCTCCTTCATTTCTAATTTTATTGATAGGAGTCCTCTCCCTCTTTTTCTTGATGTATCTGGCTAATAGTTTATCAATTTTGTTTATCTTCTCAAAGAACCAGCATTTAGTTTTATTGATCTTTGCTATTGTCTTCTTTGTTTCTATTTCATTTATTTCTGCTCTGATCTTTAAGATTCCTTTCCTTCTACTAACTTTGGGTTTTGTTTGTTCTTCTTTCTCTAGTTCTTTTAGGTGTAAGGTTATGTTGTTCTTGAGGTAGAATTGTATTGATATAAACTTCCCTCTTAGAACTGCTTTTGCTGCATACCATAGGTTTTGGATCATCGTGTTTTCATTGTCATTTGTCTCTCGGTATTTTTTTTTTATTTCCTCTTTGATTTCTTCAGTGATCTCTTGGTTATTTAGTAACCTATTGTTTAGCCTCCATGTGTTTGTGTTTTTTACATTTTTTCCCCCTGTAATTGATATCTAATCTAATAGCGTTGTGGTCAGAAAAGATGCTTGATATGATTTCAATTTTCTTAAATTCACTGAGGCTTGATATGTGACCCAAGATGTGACCTATCCTGCAGAATGTTCTGTGTGCAGTTGAGAAGAAAGTGTAATCTGCTTTTTTTGGCTGGAATGTCCCATAAATATCAATTAAATCTATCTGGTCTATTGTGTCATTTAAAGCTTGTGTTTCCTTATTAATTTTCTGTTTGTATGCTCTGTCCAATGGTGTAAGTGAGGTGTTAAAGTCCCCCACTATTACTGTGTTACTGTCGATTTCCTCTTTTATAGCTGTTAGCCATTGCCCTATGTATTGACTTGCTCCTATGTTGGGTGCATATATATTTATAACTGTTATATCTTCTTCTTGGACTGATCTTTTGATCATTATGTAGTGTCCTTCCTTGTCTCTTGTAGCATTTTTTATTTTAAAGTATATTTTGTCTCATATGAGAATTGTTACTCCAGCTTTCTTTTGATTTCCATTTGCATGGAATATCTTTTTCCATCCCCTCACTTTCAGTCTGAATGTGTCCCTAGGTCTGAAGTGGGTCTCTTGTAGACAGCATATATATGGGTCTTGTTTTTGTATCCATTCACCAAGCCTGTGTCTTTTGGTTGGAGCATTTAATCCATTCATGTTTAAGGTAATTATCGATATGTATGTTCCTATGACCTTTTTCTTAATTGTTTTGGGTTTGTTTTGTAGGTCCTTTTCTTCTCTTGTGTTTCCCACTTAGAGAAGTTCCTTTAGCATTTGTTGTAGAGCTGGTTTGGTGGTGCTGAATTCTCTTAGCTTTTGCTTGTCTGTAAAGCTTTCGATTTCTTCATCGAATGTGAATGAGATCCTTGCCGGGTAGAGTAATCTTGGTTGTAGGTTCTTCCCTTTCATTACTTTACGTATCATGCCACTCCCTTCTCGCTTGTAGAGTTTCTGCTGAGAAATCAGCTGTTAACCTTATGGGAGTTCCCTTGTATGTTATTTATCATTTTTCCCTTGTTGCTTTCAGTAATTTTTCTTTGTCTTTAATTTTTGTCAGGTTGATTACTGTGTGTCTTGGCATGTTTCTCTTTGGGTTTATCCTGTATGGGACTCTCTATGCTTCCTGGACTTCAGTGGCTCTTTCTTTTACCATGTTAGGGAAGTTTTCAACTATAATCTCTTCAAATATTTTCTTGGGTGTTTTCTTTCTCTCTTTTCCTTCTGGGACCCCTATAATGTGAATGTTGTTGAGTTTAATGTTGTCCCAGTTCTCTCTTAGGCTGTCTTCATTTTTTTTTTCATTCCTTTTTCTTTATTGTGTTCCGCAGCAGTGTATCCCACCATTCTTTCTTCCAGGTCACTTATCCTTTCTTCTGCCTGAGTTTTTCTGCTATTGATTCCTTCTAGTGTAGTTTTCATTTCAATTATTGTATTGTTAATTTCTGTTTATTTGTTCTTTAATTCTTCTAGGTCTTTGTTAAACATTTCTTGCATCTTCTCGATCTTTGCCTCCATTCTTTTTCTGAGGTCCTGGGTCATCTTCACTTCATTATTCTGAATTCTTTCTCTGGAAGATTGCCTATCTCCACTTCATTTAGCTGTTTTTCATGGGTTTTATCTTGTTCCTTCATCTGGTACATAGCCCTCTGCCTTTTCATCCTGTGTATCTTTCTGTGAATGTGGTTTTTGCTCCACAGGCTGCAGGATTGTAGTTCTTATTGCTTCTGCTGTCTTCTCTCTTGTGGATGAGGCTATCTAAGAAGCTTGTGCAAGTTTCCTGATGGGAGGGACTGGTGGTCAGTAGAGCTCTGGTGGACAGAACTCAGTAAAATTTTAATCAGCTTGTCTTCTGATGGATGGGGCTCCGTTCCCTCCCTGTTGGTTGTTTGGCGTAAGGCAACCCAACACTGGAGCCTACCTGAGCTCTTTAGTGGGGCTAATGGTGGACTCTGGGATGGCTCATGCCAAGGTGTACTTCCTAGAACTTCTGCTGCCAGTGTCCTTGTCCTCACAGGGAGCCACGGCCACCCTCCGTCTCTCCAGGAGACCCTCCAACACAAGCAGGTAGGTCTGGTTCAGTCTCCTATGGGGTCACTGCTCCTTCCACTTGCTCCTGTTGCACACACTACTTTGTGCGTGCCCTCCAAGAGATGAGTCTCTATTTCCCCCTGTCCTGTGGAAGTTCTTCAATGAAATCCCACTTGCCTTCAAAGTCTGATTCTCTGGGTATTCTTCCTCCCGTTTTCAGACACCCAGGTTCAGCAGCCTTATGTGGGTTTCAGAATCTTCACTCCAGTGGCTGGACTTCTGTGGTATAATTGTTCTCCAGTTTGTGAGTCACCCACTCAGTGGGTATGCAATTTGACTTTATTGTGATTGTGCCCCTCCTACCATCTTATTGTGGCTTCTCCTTTGTCTTTGGATGTGGCGTATCTTTTTTGGTGAGTTTCAGTGTCTTCCTGTTAATGATTGTTCAGCAGTTAGTTGTTATTCCAGTGCTCTCCCAAGAGGGAGTCTATTTGAAACCTTCTGCTGCACTTTCTCATATTCCATTTTCTTTGACTTTACTCTCTGATGATATCTTCACTTCCAACTGGCACAGATGAGGCAGCCTCATAGTCTGCGATGCGGCGCTGTACCAGGACAGGCATGAGCTGAATGTAAGCAGCCATGAGTCAGTGATTGGAATGGATCAGCTTCCCAGCATAGCTGTGCAGACAAGCCTCCTCCTCAGCATCCAGAGCTCAGTGGTGCAAACTGGGCATGCAGCACTGTAAGCAGAGTTCCATCATCCGATTGTAGACCAACAGGAAGTCCCACAGGTTTCTCAGCTGCTGCTGCTGCTGTTGCTTCTGCTGCTCCATCACCTCTATTGTTTTCTTAGTCTCTTATTTATTTCTTCTCTTATCTTTATGATTTCTTTCTACTAAATTTGTGGGGTTCTTTTTCTTTGTCTAGTTACTTTAAGTGTAAGGTTAAATTTTGTTTTGTTTTGTTTTGTTTTTTGAGATATTCCTTTTTTCCTAAGATAAAATTGTATTGCTATAAGCTTCCCACTTAGAACTACTTTTGCTACACTCCATAGGTCTTAGATCATCCTGTTTTCATTTTCATTTGTCTCTAGGTATTTTTTGATTTCCTCTTTTATTTATTTTTTATTCAACAAATTTCCATTTGTTGTTTAGTAATGCATTGTTTAACCTCCACATGTTTCTGGGGTTTTTTGTAGTTTTTTTTTCTTGTAGTTGATTTCTAATTTCATAGCATTGTGGTCTGAAAAGATCCTTGGTATGATTTCAATTTTCTTAAATTTTCATAGGCTTGGTTTGTGGCCTAGCATGTGATCTATTCTGGAGAATGTTCCATGTGCACTTGAAAAGATTGTGTATTCTGCTGCCTTCAGATGGAATGCTCTATAGTTATCAATTAAATTCATCTGATCTAATATGTCATTTAAGGCATGTGTTTCCTTATTGATTTTCTGTCTGGATTATTTGTCCATTGATGTAAATGGAGTGTTAAAGCTCCCACTATTGTTGTTTTACTGTCAATTTCTCCTTTTACAGCTCTTAGCATTTTATAGCATATATAAATTAGGATGCACCTCTGTTGGGTGTACATATATTTACAATTATTATACCTCTTCTTGATCATTATGTAGTGTCCTTCCTTATCTCTTGTAACAGTCTTTAGTTTAAAGTCTACTTTGTCTGATATGGGTGTTGTTACCCTTGCTTTCTTTTTTTTTTTTTTTTTTTTTTTTTTTTTCTTTTTGCGGTATGCGGGCCTCTCACTGCTGTGGCCTCTCCCGTTGCGGAGCACAGGCTCTGGACGCGCAGGCCCAGCGGCCATGGCTCACGGGCCCAGCCGCTCCGCGGCATATGGGATCCTCCCAGACCGGGGCACGAACCCGTATCCCCTGCATCGGCAGGCGGACTCTCAACCACTGCGCCACCAGGGAGGCCCTCCCTTGCTTTCTTTTGATTTCCATTTGCATCGAATACCCTTTTCCATCCCCTCACATTCAGTGTGTATGTGTTCCTAGATCTGAAGTAGGGCTCTTGTAGACAGCATATGTACAGATCTTGTTTCTGTATCCATTCCACCAGTCTATGTCTTTTGGTTGGAGAATTTAATCCATTTACATTTAAGGTAATTATCAAAATGTGTGTTCTTATTGCCATTTTCTTAATAGTTTTGGATTTGTTTTTGTAGGTCTTTTCTTCCTCTCCTCTTTTGTTCTCTTCTCTTGTGATTTGATGGCTGTCTTTAGTGTTGTGTTTGGATTCCTTTTTCTTTTTTGTGTGTATATCTATTATAGAATTTTCATTTGCATTTGCCATGAGGTTTTGATATAGCAGTCTGTATATATACATGATTGTTTTAAGTTGCTGATCTCTTAATTTCAAATGCATTTCAAATATCCTGCATTTGTACTCTCCTCCTCTCACAATTAATAGTTTTGATTTCATATTTGCGTGTGGATGATATCCTACCTTTACTGTATAATTCCCTTTACTGGTGAGCTTTCCCATTTCATAATTTTCTTGTTTCTAGTTGTGGTCTTTTTTTTTTTTTCCACTTAGAGAATTTCCTTTGGCAGTTGTTGTAATGCTAGTTTGGTGGTGCTGAATTCTTCTATTTTTTGCCTTTAAAACTTTGATTTGTCCATCAAATCTGAACAAGAGCATTGCTGGGTAGAGTATTCTTGGTTGTAGGTTTTTTCCCTTTCATCACTTTAAGTATATTGTGCCACTCTTTTCTGGCCTTCAGGAAAAGAAATTAGCTGATAGTCTTATGGGGATTTCCCTGTGTGTTATTTGTTCCTTTTCCCTTGTTGATTTTAATATTTTCTCTTTGTCTTTAATTTTTGTCAGTTTGATCAATATTTGTCTCAGCATGTTCTGCCTTGGGTTAATTCTGTATGGGACTCTCTGTGCTTCCTGGACTTGGGTGACTCTTTCCATTTCCATGTTAGGGAAGTTTTCAGCTATTATCTCTTCAAATACTTTCTCTCCCTTTCTCTCCCTCTTCTCCTTCTGGGACCCTTATAATGCAAATGTTGGTGGGTTTCCCATTGTCCCAGAGGTCTCTTAAACTGTCCTCATTTCTTTACGTTCTTTTTACTTTATCCTGTTTCATGGCAGCACTGATCCATTATTCTGCCTTGTTTATTCTTCTATTGATTCCTTCTTGGGTATTTTTCATTTCAGTTATTTTATTATTCAACTCTCTTTGGTTGTTCTTTATATTTTCTATCTCCTTGCTTTAAAATTCTTGTAACTTCTTGCTCTGTGCATCCATTCTTTTCCTGAGTTCTTGGATCATCTTTACAATCATTACTCAGAACTCTTTCTCAAGTAAATTGCTTATCTCCACTTCACTTAGTTGATCTTGTGGGGTTTTATCTTGTTCCTTTGTCTGGAACATATTCCTTGATGTCTCATTTTGTTTAAATTTCTATTTGTATTTTTATGTATGTAGTAGCTCAGTTACATTTTTCAACCTTGAAGAAGTCGCCTTCAGTAGAGGATGTCCAATGTATCCCAGCAGTACACTCCACTCTCGTCACCCAAGGGCCAGGGACCAACTGGTTCCAAAGTAGGTTCTGACCTGTGTTTGCAGACTCAGTTCTGCAGGCTGCAGGACTGTAGTTTCCTTCCCTCTGGTGTCTGCCCCCTGGTGGATGAAACAGGTCTAGAGGCTTGTCTACTTTGGTTGATTTCTTCTATTGCTTCCTGTTTTCAATTTCATTGATTTCAGTTCTAATTTCTATTATTTCTTTTCTTCTACTTAATTTGTATTTAATTTTCTCTTTTTTTTCTATTTCCCTAAGGCAAAATCTTTGATTGTTAATTTTAGTGGCTTCTTTTCTACTACAAGCATTCAATGCTATAACTCTCCCTCTAATCACTGCTTTCATTGCATGGCACAAATTTTGATAAGCTGTGCTTAGGTTTTCATTTAGTCACAATATTTTTTAAACTCTCTTGAGATTTATTTTTTTGACACATGTGCTATTTAGAAGTGTGTTGTGTAATCCCCGAGTATTTTGGGATTTTCTTCTTGTTGTTTTTCTGTTACTGATTTCTAATTTAACTTCATCATGGTCTGAGAAAGAATGTGATGTATACCCTTTTAATATGTTAAAGTATATTTTACAGTCCAGAATTTGGTCCATCTTGGGGAATGTTCCATGTAAATTAAAGAAAAATATGTATTCTGTTGTTGGATGAAGTGTACATGCCAATTATATCCACTCAATTAATGGTGTTGTTGAGGTCTATCATGTCCTTATAGATTTTCTATCTGCTTTGTCTATCCATTTCTGATACAGGGGTATTGAAGACTCCAGCTACAATGTGGGCTCATCTATTTTTTCTTGATATATTCTCAAGCCCAGATATTTTTACCTCAGTGGTGTCCAGTTGACTTAGGAAGCCTATTAAAAGCATTCTTTCTTTCTGTTGCTGTGTTTTTTATCTCTAGGATTTCTTTTTTAGTTCTTTCTTATCATTTCCTTCTCTCTACTTACACTGCTGACCCATTCTTTTCTTTTTCTTTTTTCTTTTTTTTTGGGCTGGGCCATGCAGCATGTAGGATTTTATTTCCCCAACCAGAGATCAAACCCATGCCCCCTGCAGTGGAAGCACAGAGTCTTAACCACTGGACTGCCAGGGAATTCCCACCCATCCATTCTTGTATGTGTTCTACTTTATCCATTAGAGACTTTAGCATATTAATCATAGCTGTTTTAAATTCCTGGTCCAATAATTCCAACAGTCCTGTCATCTCTGGTTCAGACGCTTGATCTGTCTCTTCAAATTTTGTCTTTTGCATTTTATTATGTCTTATAAATTTTTTCTTGATAGCTGAACATGACACACCAAGTAAAATTAACTGCTGTAAATAGGCCTTTAGTAATGTGGTAGTGAGCTGTGTGGGGAAGGGATGAATTGTAGAGTCCTGTGATTAGGTATCAGTCTTTTGGTGAGCTTGTGCCCCTGGACTGTGAACTTCACAAATGTTTCTCAGTTTTTCCTCTTCCCCCTTGGGTGGGACAGTATATAGAGGACTGGAATTGGGTATTTCCCTTCCCCAGTTCAGTAGGATCTGATAATATCCTAGGTTCTGGTTAACTAGTTTCCCCTAGGACAGGACTTGTTAAGAAGAACAGTGTGCTCTGTGGTATCTCAAAATGTTTCCTTTTCTCTTCCCCCTGCTGGAAGCATGAGGAGATTTTTCTCCTATGTTTACTACAGGAAACTGGTCCAGTTCCTGGAGGTTAATTTTGCAATATTGTAGGGAACCTCTATGACAGGGTCATCCTGGAGTTTTTAACTCTTAGAGGACACACACTGAGCTTCCAGCAATTTTTAATTGCAGTTCAGGTTTTCCTATCCAGGCACTGGTTCTTATGGCAGTTTCTGCTTGTGAGTCTCTGCTCAGTAAACCATGATTTCCTGTATTTGCCTGTCCATCTCTCCAATCTTAGACACATTGTTTGCCCCGTGTCCTTCTTCTCTTAAGGATCTAAGAAGAGTTGCTGATTTTTCATTCAGTCTGTTTAGCTTTTTACCTGTTGTTAGGGCAGTGTTTTCACTTCCAAGCTCCTTACATGTGGAACTTGAAACTCCTTCAAGTCTTTGACTAAATATTATTTTATTAGACAGGACTTTTCTGACTATCTTATGTAAATAGTAACACCACCTGCAATCCCCATTCACTTGCCTTCCCCCTTTCTGCTTTATTTTTCTCCATACCAGTAATTCCTTTGTGATGTATGATATACTTACTTAATCATTCATAATTATGCTCAATTATGGCAAGAGTTCTGCTTACCACTACATCCTCAGTGTCTAGAAGAGTGCCCAACATATAATAGGGGTTCAAGAAATATTTCCTTAATAGATGAATGAATGAGTTAGAGTCCTGCTTTGATCTTTGCTATTATATTCTGCAACTCAGCCTCTTACTTATTCCCTTTAAGTGCTATGAAACTTTGAGAGGTAATGATATTATTTGAGGGAAACATTTCCCATATTGTTCTCATTGATTTTCTTTTTCCTAGAAGTCAGTGGTTAGGATCTGAGGCAGAGATATGACTGTGAATATGCTTTTGCCTCCCTGTCCCTTACCTCTATCTTTGATGCCCCTCTAATCTAGTCTTTTACATTAGAGCTTTGCTCCCTTGGCAACTTTCAATCTTCCACTTCTCTGTCTAAAGCCACGTAGGTCCCAGGAGAGTAGCACAAAACCTTCTCGGCAGGTGCTATGTCATTAATAGAATGATAACCACACACTTTTCTGGTATCTGTGCAAGTTCTATTGTAAAAATGAACCTAGAAGTAATGTGTAGCTGGTAATATGTATCAGAAATTAAAATTGAATGAAATTATGCCTTTGTTCTACAAGGTACTATGGAGATAAAAATAAACATAACAAATCTCATGATAATATGTACAATAAAAATACCCAATATATAAAAACTGCTGTTAGTTCCCTTTCTACTATCTCCACACTGAAGTAGCAAGAACACTAACTTGGCAGTCAGAAGACATGGACCCTATCTTTTGATCTCTGATAGATGTCATTGATCAGCTATGTGACCTTAGATATGTCTCTCTCAGTTGTTCAGGCTAATATCGTTGACTTCATTTTTAACTCTTCTCTTTCTCTAATAACTTAATACAATCCATTAGGAAATCTTGTGCATCTAACTTCAAATTATACCCAGGATTGAAACACCAGCTTCACTGGTATTACCCTGGATCAAGCTACTGTCCTCTCTTCTCTGGGCTTCTGTTTTCTCCTTTCCAAACTTAGACAACTCCTGAAATCACCTCCACCTCTAGTATTATCAAGTCTATGGATTTTGTGACTGAGAGGTTTTGGAAACTTTGGTGCACTATCCCCAAGAAAAGAATGTATGTCATTTTTTGCTACCACAATAAAAGTGAGCATGTGGGCAGCTTTTATCCTAACAACAAGGGAGGAATTTCCACTCATAATATATCCAGAGAATCCAGACCCAGGAACCAGGACATGTGGAAATTGGTAAGGCCTGCTGATCAGTTGCCATCTGAGATGTTTTTACTCACAACACTTCTGACACAAAATGTGTGGGTTGTTTTTCACACAAATAACCAGTTCTCCAATTCACTGGACACCAACTAGGTGTCCTATAATTCACCTCTCTGTTCTGACACTAGATACCTGGAGTTAGGGCAGACCCCATAGATTAAGGACTCAGTCTTACAAGACTGCCCCCACATAAGACAACAGTCTCAAGTATTCAGTGCCCAAGCCACCCACACTTCTCTCCAACTTGGCTACAAATTTGGGAGTTCCACAGCCCTGCCTTTTCAGGTTCAATAATTTGCTAGAATGACTCACAGAACTGAGGAAAACACCTTACTTACAATTAGAGGTTTATTATAAAGGATATGATTCAAGAACAGCCAAATGTAAGTGACACTTAAAGCAAGGTAGTGTGGGGGAGGGAGGGACCAAGAGTTGCCATGCCTTCCCTGGACATGTCACCCTTTCAGCACCTGGATCCATTCACCAACCAGGAAGCGCTCTGACATCTGTTGTTTAGGGTTATTTATGGAGGCTCCATTACAGAGGCATGATTGACTAAATCATTTGACACCAGCAATTAACTCAAGCTCCAGCCTTTCTCTGTTTCCAGAAGATTGGGGGGATGGGACTGAAATTCCAACCCTCTAATATGGCTTGCTCTTTCTATTGGGGACAAGCCCCAAACATGAAGCTACCCGGATCCACAGCCCCAGTCACCTCATTAGCATACAAAAGATAGTATTATCACTCCAGAGGAGTTTTAGGAGCTGTGTGCCAGAAACCAGGGACAAAAAAACATTTATTTTTTGTTGTATCACATCACTAAACCCACAACTTCTCTTTGCCTCGTACAGAGAATTCCTGGCTAGGCTATTCAATTCAATCTGTTCTTTCAGACTTCATTGTCTCTTTGGGACAAACTGGAGCCAAATTAAAATTTTAAAAAATAATAAGCGTATGTATAGTCATCTTTTTCTAAAAAGCATGATTTTATTAATACAATAAGAAGCCAAATATTGTTGTAAAGATGAGCTTCACATAATCAGAGGCAGAAACACAAAATCTTACCCTGATATATAGGTCAGTCTTACACCTTCAAATAAAGCTGCAAATGTAAGCAGCTCTTTGCAGGAAACTGTCTTCAGCAGGAAGCCTCTTTATTCTTGTCACTTTAACAAAGCTACATTGTAACTAAATTTTAAATCAGGAGCCCCCATGCTCTACTCATGTTCAGCCTAAGCACACCATTCAAATCTTTTGATCACAAATACCTTGCCTAACCTGTTGGTTCTTTCCATACATCAAAGAAGTAGAAATGAAGAATAAGTAAATGACAGATGACAAGATCCTTTCCCTAGCTTCTCCTTCAGTAATCTCATGAACAAACTATGTGAACAAGATAGCATCTAAAAAAAATCACAAAAAGTTGACAAGCTTGCACACAGTGGGAGATGGTGACTAGTATGAACCCTTATCTCAATGATTATGTGAGCTTACTTTCCCTTTTCCCTTTAAAAACTTTCATGGCCAAGCAGAATCTTCAGAGTTGGTTTGGGGGGACATGAGTCCACCTTCTCCCCAGATTGCCAGCTTTTCTGATTAAAGCTAATTTCCTTTCTACCAACACTTGCCTCTCAAGTACTAATTTTTGAGTGGCAAGCATCTGGACCTGAGTTCAGTAACACAAATGGTCTGAGACTGATATGTTTATTTTGAAAGTTAGCTGGCTTTATTAGTTAAAGATCTTTTGGTTGTGTATCAATCAGAATAACTTAATTTATGCTACACTAGCAAACTACCTCAAAATCATAGTGGCTTGTAATAACAAAGTTTTATTTCTTGTTCACATTACACATCCTTCTTGAATCAGCTGGGATACCTCATACCAGGGCCCAGACTGACCATTTCAATAGATGTCAGTCTCCATTTTGGAGGGAAAGAGCTCTGAATGCCATGAGCTTTGTCCTGGAATAAAATGCTCTGTGCTGGAAGTGACACCTGTAACCACAGCATACAGCACATTGTCTAGAACTAGTCATGTGGTACTCCTCAATCAGAAAGGCAGGAGTGAGGAAGTATAATCCTTTTGTGTGTCCAGCGCTGGAAGATTTGATGAACAGCATTATCAAGTACATACATGTTTCAAGGGACAGAAGCACAGTGTAAACTACTTAAGCAGAAAGAAAAATCAGTTTTTAAAGGATCTCAGAAACCACTAGAACCAGAGAAGAAAACAAAACTCTCTCTTCAACTCTCTCTTGCCTCTTTTTTGTGCATATCCATTCCTCTTTTCCTCTCCATACTCTGGCTTCTTCTAATTCTCAGGGACATACAAGCAAGGTGGCTGGCATCAGATCACTAGCTTTATATCTTATCATTTGGATACTCTATTAAAACTGGCTTCTTATTTCCATACCAGGTGAAATACCCTGATTGTTCATGCCTGTGTCAAATGCTCACAAATGGTGTAAATAATTCTTCTGTGTATCAGGGTCAAAAGCAAGAAGATTCTTCTGTGTGTCAGGGTCAAAACAGCTTCCTTGTGAATGTGAGCAGTAACAGTTCTTAGAGGAAGAGGTTGTTTGGCAGACAATACATAAATAAATAAGTTGTGTTTCCTACAAGATTCTTTGTGCATAAGACAGTGCAAAAAAAGTCCCTTTGAGCTTTCCCTGTGGGTTTAAGGAATGAATATAAGGGGGGGGATGTTATTTAAAAATTGATATTTGAATAGCTAGTTTTTGTTCAGTTCTTCGTAATATCTGAAGTTGAAGATTTCTATATTTACTACAAAGAGGCTTGAGTGAGACCTGCCCTAATATTTAGCACCTGCATGTTTGTGTATATAAATTCTATAAGGGCAATAACCACATCTGCATCATCAGATCTTCACATATTTTTTTAAAAAGATACAATAGAACTTTAAGGAAAGAAGAATCTGGAGCAAAATATCACATCATTTTGAGTAAAGCTCAGCAGAGTGAAACAATAATTTAAAATTTGATTTGCCAATAATAGGACCTGAAAAATGCATACAGCAAAATGTGAACAAAATTACAAAGCAAAGCTATAATAACTAAAACAGTATGGTATTGACATAAAAACACACACATAGGTCAATGAAACAGAATAGAGAGTCCAGAAATAAACCTACACATATATAGTCAATTAAGTTACAACAAAGGTGCCAAGCACATACAATGAGAAAAGGACTGCCTCTTCAATAAATAGTGTTAAGGCAACTGAACAGCCACAAGCGAAAGAATGAAACTGAAGCACTATCTCACACTATACAAAAAAATTAATTCAAAATGAAATAAAATCTTGAACATAAGACCTGAAACCATAAAATTCTTAGAGGGAAACATAGATGACAATCTCCTTGACACTGGTCTTTGTCCTGATTTTTTTTAATTAGATACCAAAAGCAAAGGCAACAAAAATGAAAATAACCAAACATAATAACCAAACAAAAATAACCAACTGACTGCATCAAACTGAAATGCTTCTGCATGGGCTTCCCTGGTGGCGCAGTGGTTGAGAGTCCACCTGCTGATGCAGGGGACACGGGTTCGTGCCCCGGTCTGGGAAGATCCCACATGTCACGGAGCAGCTGGGCCCGTGAGCCATGGCAGCTGAGCCTGCGTGTCCAGAGCCTGTGCTCTGCAACAGGAGAGGCCACAACAGTGAGAGGCCCACGTACCGCAAAAAAAATAAAAATAAAAATAAATAAAATAAAATAAAATAAAATAAAATGCTTCTGCACAACAAAGGGACCCATCAACAAAATAAAAAGACAATGTACTGATTGGAAGAACATATTTCTATATAAATATATGTGTGTATGTATGTATATATATATATTTAAAATAAGGTATTAATATCCAAAATATATTTTAAAACTTACACAGTTCAATAGCAAAAACCCAACAGTCTGATTAAAAATTAATAGAGGGGGCTTCTCTGGTGGCGCAGTTGTTGAGAGTCTGCCTGCCGATGCAGGGGACATGGGTTCGTGCCCCAGTCCAGGAAGATCCCACATGCTGCGGAGAGGCTAGGCCCGTGAGCCAGGGCCACTGAGCCTGCACGTCCGGAGCCTGTGCTCTGCAATGGGAGAGGCCACAACAGTGAGAGGCCCACGTACCAAAAAAAAAAAAAAAAAAAAAAAAAATTAATAGAGGATCTGAATAGATATTTTTCTCAAGAAGACATACACATAGCCAAAAGATACATGAAAGGTACTCAACACCACTAATCATCAGGAAAATGCAAATCAAAACCACAATGTGATATCACCTCAGACCTGTTAGAATGGCTATTACTAAAAAGACAAGAAATAGCATGTGGAGAAAAGGAGCCCTACAACACTGTTGGTGGGAATGTAAATTGGTACTGCTACTATGGAAGAGTCTCAAAGAACTAAAAGTAGAACTACCATATGATCCAGCAATTCCAATTCTAGGTATATATCCAAAGGAAATGAAAACTCTAATTTGAAAAAATATCTTCACCACCCCATGTTAATTGCAACATTATTTACAATAGCCAAGACATGGGAGCAACAGAAGTATCCATTGATGGATAACTAAAGAAGATGTAGTACATGTGTACAATGATTATTCAGCCATAAAAAGAAAGAAATCTTGTTATTTGTGATAACATGGATGGACCTTGAGGGCACTATGCTAAGTGAAATAAGATAGAGAAAGATAAATACTATATGATCTCACTTATATGCAAAATCTAAAACAAACAAACAAAAACGGAACTCATAGATGCAGAGAACAGATTGGTGGTTGCCAGAGGCAAGGGAGTGGGAGATGGAGGGTGAATTGGGTGAAGGAGGTCAAAAGATACAAACTTCCAGTTATAAAATAAATAAGTCATGGGGATGTAACATACAACATGGGGACTATGGTTAGAAATACTGTATTGCTTATTTGAAAGTTGGTAAGAGAGTAGATCTTAAAATCCTTATCACAAGAAAAAAAATTGTGTAGCTACATATAGATGTTAACTAGATATATTGTGGTGACCATTTTGCAGTATATAAAAATATCAAATCATTATGCTGTACACCTGAAACTAATATACTATTATATGTCAATTATACCTCAATTTTAAAATATTGTTATGAACTGAAAAAAATATAAGAAAAAATATGAAAATCCACCATCACATCGAATATTTTTAACCCATTATTTTCATTAATTGATAAAACAAGCAGACCAAAAATCAGTAAAAATATGAGAATATTTAAATGATAGATTAAGAAACTGGATTTAACATACATAGATAGATTTTGCACTGCAAAATTGCTGAATATACATTCTTTTTAAACACACAGAGAATATTTATAAAAGTTATTCATATATTAGACCTTAAATTTAATGTCTCAACAAATTTCAAAGAACTGAAATAAATCCCTCCAACATCTCATTACAAGGGAATCAAATCAGAAATAAATTACAGAAGTAAAAGCCCCACATTTTCACAACAAAGACGTACACTTATAGTACACTGGCCAAAGAAAAAAATTCATAATGCAAATAAGATTACATTTAAAAGTAAAAAATAATGAAAGTACTGTTACCAATTTCTGAAGGATGTAGGTAAAGCAGTATGAAAAAAAGAAATGCATGGCCTTAGATTCTTATGATACGAAGGGAGAAGGGATAAAAGTAATGAGATAATCATTCAACTCAAGGAGTTAGGGAAAAAATAGAAAAATCAAAGTTAAACATAAGTAAGGAAATAATAAAGATAAATGCAGAAAGTAATAAAATAGAAAATCAAATTAAATTCAATAAACATGACAAAGTTAAAAGTTGATTCTTTAAAAACAACCCAAGGTAACTCTAATCAAAAATGAGGGAGAACTCACAAATAAATAGTATTTGGAGTGAAAGGTGGTACATAATTATAGATGTTGCAAATATTAAAATGATGGAAGAGGATATTATGAACAATTTTATGCCAGTATATTTAAATGAAATGGAGAAAGCTTAGAAAAATACAAAACAGGCACAAAAGAAATAAAGACTTTACAATATCTGTAATATTTAAATAAATTGAATTAGTAGTCAAAAATCTGCCCACAAAGAAACATCCACCACTATATGAATTTGCCAGTGAGCTCTACAACTAAAAAGATGATAATTCCAATCTTGCACAAACTTTTCTGGAAAATAGCAAAACAAGAAAACATTCCCCAACTCATTTAATGAGTCTGGACTAATCTCAATACCAAAACCAAGTGTGAACAAATATGAGAAAGAGAAATTACAGGCCAATCTTATTATGAAGACAGATGAAAAGAATCATCATAATAAATGAGCACACTAAATCCAGCAATGTATAAAATGCATTATATAATGTAATGACATTTAATTTATCATAGTAATGTAAGGTTTATTTATTAACAATAATAAATAAATCTAAATCACCACATTATTTAGCTAAAGGAAAATAAAGGAATCTCAATAAATGCAGAAAGCTTGGTAGAGAATATTCACATCCACTCATGATTTAAAATACTTTCAAAAACTGTGAAGAAGTGGGAAATTTCTTAATGAGATAAAAGGTACATAAAAAAACATGCAGAAGGCATCACATCTAATGATAAAGCATTGATAGCATTCCCATTGGAACTACACTGGAGGTTCTAGTCAGTCAGTGCAGTTGGGGAAAAAGAAAAATAAGACATAAAATTCAGAAATGTTATGCTTATGAACAAATCACCCCAAATAATCTGTAAACAAAATTATTAGAATTAATTTAAAATTTGGCAAATTTATTGATACACAATCAATATACAAAAATACATTGCATTTCTATATGCTAGTAATAAATAGAAAATAAATAGAAGATATTATTTACAGTAGCAATAAAAGGTATGAAGTAACCATGGATAAGTCTAATAAAACGTGTGCCTCACATAAAGACAAAATTGTAACACTTTATTAGATGTCTAAAGTAAATAAATATGCCATGGTTTTATATAGGAAGCCAATATTTTAAAGATGGCTCCTCATATGGGTGTATAAATTCAATGCGATGTCACTCAATCAAAACACCAAAAGGTGTTTCACTGTAGTTCTTTTTGTCCTGAGAATATATCATCAGTCAGCATACAGTCAGAATAGTGGTTTAAAAGTTATTTGGATTACTACTTTTTTCTGTGTATTAAAAATTGATACATTTAGGTTCATTTGTTTCTGTTGACATGAAATTGTAGTTTTTTTATTATTTTTATTTCTTATTGAAATATGTTAAATTTCTTGAATATGTAACATACTAACATGGTTTGAAATTAAAAAAATACATTAAAAGATGTATACTAAAAGTTTTCTTTCTTCCACCTGCAGCACTTCCTACTCACCCTCTGGATAACTAATTTCACTACTGGTTTATCTTTGTGTTTCCTTTTGCCATGTTATGCAGATATGAACTAAAAAGAAACAAATCTCTAATACAGAGGACTGAGGAAAGAAATTGTGATAGACTCATACAATGGAACATTACAAGCAGTGCAAATGAAAAGAAGGCAGCAAGACACATGAGCATGGATGATTCCCAGAAACATAATAAGGAAGGAATAAGCAAGTTTCAGTGAAACTAAGCAATATTTGTTTAAGGATACACAGACAGGTAAAACAACCATAGAGTCAAGCACTAGGATGACAATGGCAGAAGTCGGGGTAATGATTGTCTTGGAGTTGGAGAAGAAATGCAGTCTGCTGGGGAATAGAAGTGGTCAAAGTTCTGTCTGCTAATGTGGATAATGGTTATACAGGTGATTGCTTTATTTTTATTATTTAAATACACATATACATTGTATATAGTCTTCTCTGTATATGACAAGTTAAAAAAGCTAAAGTTTTGTAAGTTAAAAAAGAATTATAACCTAAATATAACATTTTGACTCAAAAAGTAGATTATGTTTTCTTACTAAAAATTAAACTTCAACGGTTAGTGTTTTTATAGTCTTTTCCACTATGATCATCTCTGCAAATTATATTTATTGACTATTAACTCCTGGTTCAGTGTGAAACTTACCTATATTAAGTTGACAAGAAGGAAAATAAAAAGTGTATTTATGTCTCCTTGCTGTCCACAGGGAAGATAACGAGGCCTGGGTTCTCTTCAGTTGTGGGATAAAGGGAATAATCAGAGTGTTGGATAAGGTTGCAAATTTTTCACCATGACATTTAGGACCTGGCTAGCCTCATTATTTCCACCAATATACCCAAGAAGGGGTGGAAAGATAAGAGAAGGAAAAAAAGTCTCCTTTGTAATTTCAATTCATAGGCTAACAAATTCACTTTCATGGAAATAAACCTAGAGATATTTCATACAAAGTAAGTGAGCAATCTATCATTGTTATAACACTGGGATGTGGTTTTCAATCTCAGTGACTTATATCATCTATGAGTCATATTCCAGAAAATTTCCCTGCTGGCCCTGAGTCAGCTTGAGTACGTAAATGATTTGATTAGCAGGAGGAGGAATCCTAAACTCAGAACAGTATGACTTAAATGGTAACACAATCACCTGGAGTAGGTGACCCTAGGACTTTTGGGGATCTATTGCTCATGACATAAGTACAAAAGGGATCAGACACAGGAGCCCATTCCATTATCAAATGATGATCAGTGCCTGGAGATGTAGCCTCCACTGACTCAGCCTCCACTGATCACATTGGCATGGGAGTGGGGGCAGCTTTTACTGCAGAGTCACTCTGGCTCCCCCACTGAGCTTCCTTGTGGAGCTTAATGCAGCCTTTGCCTTTGTACTCATAGTAGCCTCCTTTAATGCTGAGAGAGGGTAGATGAAAGGACAAAGCACTTCATAAATGCATGGTAGGTATAGGATTGGAGGTAATGACCTCTTATTAAAAATTCCTCAAATTTTATTCTCCTATGCACCCCTCTACTCTTTCAAATTTTCAAAGGAATTTTATACCAGTTAATTTCTACTTTGACATTCACAACAACCTTGGTCTCAGTAGGTTCTCATGTAAATGTAAGAGACGGACTAGGGTATACTGAAAACAGGAGACTTGTATTTGGAGTCCTTGCAGCAAAAAGAGAAAAATTTAAGCATATGGTTGATTATGGCTCTAAAAATGGACTTGACTAACTTTTTGCAAAAACCTGTATCTAATAGTTTCAGTTTTGGGTTCTAGATATCTAGAAGCTAAAATTTTGCAAGGATGTCTCCTTCCTCTCCACCTCCCTCCCTCCTCTTTTTATATGATAAGCATGACCAGAGCTGTTACAGAAGTAGATTTGTTCCCTTTCCTTAAAGTAAAGATCTTTTGACAAAGAGAAAATCAGATCATACTACTGCAGAATCCTCCTTGAACCCTAACACCAGCTAATTCTGGCATCTTTTTTTTTTTTTTCTTTTTTTTGCGGTACACGGGCATCTCACTGTTGTGGCCTCTCCCGTTGTGGAGCACAGGCTCCGGACGCGCAGGCTCAGTGGCCATGGCTCACGGGCCCAGCCGCTCCACGGCATGTGGGATCTTCCTGGACCGGGTCACGAACCCATGTCCCCTGCATCGGCAGGCGGGCTCTCAACCACTGCGGCACCAGGGAAGCCTCTGGCATCATATTTTATCCATGGGGTCAGTGTGCCCTTGGTTCTTCTGGAATGCAGCACTGTGTCACATTGATATACCTGTTCTTTCACTCATTAACTAGCCCTCCTTAAGCAGATTACTTGGTTCTCTGAACCTCATTCCTACATCTGCAAAATAAAGAAAATAATAGCTAACTGGGAAGATTCTCATGAGTATTAAATAAGAAGATGGAGGTGAGAATTTTTCTCATGATAGACCTTTAACAAATAGTTACTTTTAGTAGCTATTATTGTCTCCACCTAATCTTTGGTGTAACTGTGCCATGGAAACACCCTCTATAAAGTAGGTGGAGAAGGTTGAAGGATAATGGAGAGTCAGAAGTTGGTGAACAAGCACGGTGTTTGGAGTTTGGAGTATGTGGGTCTCAGAGTTTTCATCTACAATAAGCTTAGAGAGGGAATGGGCTAGATTTTCAAAGCTTTTCTCTAAGGTCAAGAGAGGTCAAACTGCTTCTCAATTTTTTTTTTCATCCCTAACCCAGGCAATGGGCTGGCCTTTACTGGTCTTTCTGACCCCTCCATTCTACCAGAGAATATTCATACCCTCACAGAAAGGGAGAAGTAATATGTGGTAGAGTCAGGATCTGAACTCAGAGTTTCAGATATTCTTTACTTTCCACCACGGTTGTCAGTATTAAGGAAAGTGGAAGGTAGGAGGTTGTCACTTTCTGTCTTTTCAATAATTAGGATAAATGAAAGAGCCAAGGAACAGAACACAAAACACCCATCATTAGTTCGTGAACATTCTAGAGTTGGCAATGAATATATGTATGTACATATAGATGTATGTGCATGCACATATGTGTGTCTGTGAAATGAATGTGTGTTTTGTATGCATCTATATATCCCTTGCATATCTATCTATCTCTATATATCTCTATATGTATAGAGATAGATAGATAGATATAGATAAATAGACATATATCCCTTGCAAGGGATATATAGATACATACAAAACACACATATTCATTTCACACATACACATATGTGCAGCACCACATAAAGGCCACTACTTTTGTAAATTCCATTCATATTGATATTGATTTCAAGTTTACATTTCCTTGCTCCTCAAAGCAAATTCTCTTACTAAAGACATGATAGTTATGTTTTAGAGAGTAAGGAAATACTCTAGAAGAATTTTTAAACTTATATATATTTTCATTCATGATAAGGAATTATAATCAATTAAAGAAAATGTGGAAACAGCAAAAGAAAAATGAATCACTTTGAATTTCAGTGCTCTAACACAATGACCATTAGTATTTTGATCTCATTCATTCCAGTCACTTTCCTTAGGAAATTGTCTCTTCAATAGTCTTTTCTTTACACCCCTCGGTTAAAATATGTTAAATCAATAAAATATCTCAATAATCTAACTGACAGTATTAACCATTACTTCCTCTCCCAGTAGATTTTAAAGTCCTTTAAGGCAGGAACCATGTGTTATTCAACTTTCTATTTCTGATTTTTCTATTCTCCCCAAGGCCTACCATACTGCCTTGTACCCAGCAAGTATGCAATGAGTCTTGCTGAATCATATTTTGCATGAAAATTGTAGGAGACTTAAGAAGCCCTGGGAATAAAGATTCAAGTGTCAAAGGAAAGATGGGTTTTAAGTTGAAGACATAGTAATAAAGCATTTACACTATTCCCAGGAGACCAGCCTGGTTCCAAATATGCACTCAACATTGGGATTTCCATTTTCTCTCAGGTAAGAGCATTCCAATTTATTGGATCCATTCACAACTTGAGCAGATGCCTGTCATTCAAATCAAATTGGCTTACAGCAATGCCCTTATGCAAGAGGAACATGCAAAGTAGATTTTTATTAACAAATGTACCTGCTCAGTCTCCAAAGGAAGTGGCAGAACTGCTTTTCACATGATAAAGAGGATTAAATAAATGAAGAACTGCAGTTAATCTCTGAGTTTGCCCTGATTGTTCTGGAGTGCTCTTTTCAAAAATAAAATTTGAAGGTCTTGACTTCACTGGAGTTTTTCACTGCAACTTATTTAATCTTCAAAAGGAGTTCTAAATGTGGATGAAGTGTGTGTGTGTGTGTGTGTGTGTCTGTGTCTGTGTGTGACTGTGTGTGTGTATGACAGACTGTCCTACTTTGGTCTAAAGCTTTTGAATATTATAATAATCATAATGCAAAATAACATGAAATTTTAATAGAATCTTGGTATCTTGGATTCAGTTATCTCGCTGATTCCTCCTTCCAGTCTTTAAATCTGCGTTGTGGTGGTCTCTCAACCTGTGTTTGAAGGTTTTCAGTCTTGGGGAATTTACTACGTCCTCCCGCAAAAAATCCATCTTTGAATGTGGAAACTTCTGAAGACCTTCTCCCTGTACCTTCTACTCACTGATATTACTTCTAAGAGAGAAAGTTAATGAGTTATGATTGCCCATTAAAGTCCACTTGAAGTGGGACCTGTTTCCTACATCTCCAGAACCACCTATATGCCCAGGCTGGCCCAGGAGACTTAGATACTGGAGCTTAGCAGAGGGAGTGGCAGATACACATTTGGAAATTGTCAGAGGTAAAGAAAATAGATTTTGCATGGAAGGATGGCAGAAGTATTTTAAAAACCCTATAAAACTGTGATGATATAAGAGAACTGGGTGGGGTGAACTGGGGTATGTGTACGCAGGATGTGGGGAAGGGAATTACAGGACAGAGAGGAAGTAAATTCCAAGCCAAAGGGGCTCTGGAAACCAAGGAGGGACCACAGAACATGAACAGGAAAAAGACTTTGAATTCAAATTTGAATGCCCTAGATTTTTTACTGGATCCTCAACCTCATTACCCTACTCATCCCTTACTCTTCTGGAGCACCAAGGTGGGGGGACAGGGAAATGAGCCATCCTCAGTGAGTTAGCTGTCCAGAGAAACCTTCTAAAAGGAATGCTAACCACAGTTGTTGTTTATAATGAAGTGTTAAGGTTTTTACCTACATCATCTATTTTAATCCCCAAAGCACCCTCTTAGTTATTCTCATTTTACAGATGAGGAAACTGAGGCAGAAGAGGTAAGTAACTTGTTGAAAGTAAAGCAAATTAGTGACAGGGCCAGGATGCAAACAAGATCACTTGACCCCGGAGCCCATGATCCAACCTTCACACCACACACTTGCCTGTATGCTGGAGCCACATAGCCATAAACAAGTGCTGGTGGAGGTGACGGTGGCAATAGGTGTAAGGTGTGTGTGTGTGTGTGTGTGTGTGTTCAGTATCTTCTGCTTAGCCTGCAACTAAGATGGCCCAGAGACTATCTAAAATCAGAGAACAAACTCAACTAAAATAACTGAGTTCATGAGGGAAATAGAAAGAGATGAACATTTGTTGAGAATCAACTTGATACCAAGCAGAATGCTAGAAGCTTAAGATAATAATAAACCACATAATGGATATAATAAGCTAAATAATAAACAAACTGTCTTTTGAAGACTAAAAATAGTAAGAGAAACTATAGCAGAAAATTTTTATTGAATTTAATGCTACTTAGACCCGACTCTAATTCCATGTGCTTAGTATATTTATTAAATTAATAATAGATGGATAAAGATCTCCAAAATAAGGTAAACAAGAAGCTTAAATTAGCACTGTTTATGAGCACCCAACAGGATTCTATGCTAGTGGGACAAGGGATATAAAATGAATATGACACAGCCTTCTCCCCTCACACACACACACCAGGCAAGATATATACCAGAATCTACAGACAAGATGGAATATGCTAAGCATCATACATGAGTAGACAACTGAGGAAAAAAGAAAAAAATGCAGGTTTTATATAAAGGAGGGGAATAGATGAGAGCCATTTCACTGTCCTTGAATATCAAGGCTCAGCTTTGCAAAATTGAAAAAAAAAAAACCTTTGTTCTTGTACATAAAGCAAATCCCAAACTACCTACTATAATGACTAATGATCCCTGAGCTGTGGACATGCTTTGGGATACGTCTGTGAAGACACACTTCTTGCACTTGTTTGCAGTGGGATTTACATAAGGGAGGAGAACTGCTTGTTAAGCTTCAGACAAAGAGGTTGTGTGACATCAGGTTTTCCTTTACTGATAACTGCCTCTAGGTCAAATAAACCTTGATTGTGGGTCCCCCGTGGCCTCCATACCATCACCTGCCCTCAACCTTCATTATATCTCTCTCCAAGGGCAATTTGTTTAACTCTTGGAAGCCAAATACAATTGTAGTGTTTTTTTTTTTTTCTTTTCCTCTTTACAGATAATTCTTAAAGCACTGGTGTACTCCAATTTATCTGTTTTGGCCATTTCATCCCAAGATTCTGATCTTTTGTCTCTATTATTTCCAAATGTCTTCAGGTTTTTGTGTAAGAAACTTAAAAGATTAGAGTCCAGGGGCATTGCTGAAGACTGTTAAAGTGTTATATGCTAACAGGATAAAGGTGCATCTGTGAGTCTCTGAGTTTATTTTCAGAGAAAATGGAAGTGATAAAAACAAAGGTAAAAACAGTATGGAGCTAAATGAGCAATATTGTGACAGAGGGTCTTGAGAAAAGGCATCTTGTTTCACACAGGGATAGAACCCCAGTGTGCAGTGCCTGAGGTCAGCTCTCAGGAAGCAAAGGTGACACTGGTTACAACAGTCACATTTCCTCCTCTCTTTTACTGATTCCCCTGCATAGGGACAGGCAAGGTAAATGCTATAGCCACTTAACCTCCCTATCAACAGAATATCCCAGAGAGTGTCTTGTTCTGTTTTGCATTTTCATCAGAAGCAAATCTTCCAGCCAGATAAACAACATGATGGTTTTCAGTTATATCCTTGCAAAACATAAACTAACATATTGATGAAATAGGACTGTTGCATTGTAATGAAGTAGGAAAATGAGCCATATTTGTCTCTTTTTTTCTTTTCCTGTGTACAGTGGTGTCTGGTGAATGTTTAACAACCAGCTCTTGAACCAGGGAGATGATGGTAGGGAGAGTCCATATTTGCTGTTTTCCATAGTGTAAATACTCCCATCATTGCTGATTTTGAGTTACCAGCCTGAAGTCACTGAACATGGATTTGGGAGGAGATGTGCACAACTACCCCTCAGGCCTGTAGGTGCCAGCTCTAGCCTGACACTGCCTATACACCAAACCTATAGAATAAGACTCTACAAGTAAAATTTAGCCCTGAAGTTAGAACTCCAATATTCTTCATGATTGGGTCCTGACCTGGAGAACTATTACATTCAAACTAAGATAAATGTTATTACTATGATATCATCATAGTGAGTATTGAATTTTTGATATATATTTCCTGTCCAAGTGGACCAGAACACTATGAATGACTAAAAACTAAGTACTACAATTTAAAGCTGACTTCACACTGCTTATATTCACACATTGCTCTGTGCTTTCCTGGCATGTCATAAAATTAGATGCTTTGTGTAGGTTCTTCTGGTAAATGATGGTAATTTCGTAGGTGTCATTTGTATTCCCAGAGGGACTCTGAGAAGGAAGTAATATAACCTAGCAGGGAATCCCTTTTGAAGTATTTTTACTAGAGGATTTTTCTTGAGTCTCTTAAATTAACTTCATTCCTTTTTTGCCTGAATAGTCTACCCATGGACTTAAAATTGCTTCACCAAGAGGTCTGCAAAAAGAGATGAGAAGACAGGCAGAGGCAAATAAAAAGAAATGACTTATAAATGAAAAGAAAGGAGATCTTTGAAAATTATTCTAAGTTCTAAGTTATGAGACATAAAGGAAACAATGTAAATCTTGGGGTTTAAAATCCACAGGTTTCTAGATTTTTTCCAATAATACAAGAAAAAAAAAGAGGACGGGAAGGGGGATGGAAGGAGGAAGGGAGGGAGGAAGGAAGGGAGGAAGAAAGGAAGGAGGGAAGGAAAGAAGGAAGGAAGGAAGGAGGGAAAGAAAGAAGGAAGGAAGGAAGGAAAGGAGGGAGGGAGGAAGGAAGGAAGAAAGGAAGGAAGGAGGGAAGGAAGGAAGGAAAGGAGGGAGGGAGGGAGAGAGGAAGGGAGGAAGAAAGGAAGGAGGGAAGGAAGGAAGGAAGGAAAGAAAGAGAACTTATCTCTCGTGTGATAAGCTTGTACCAGGCATATGGTCTTTGTTGCTTTTTCCTTTTATCCTTAAGCAGCCTTCCTTTACCCTGAGCTATTTCTAGGAAGAAAGAGAATACATCACTCCCTTTGGTCAGCATAATGTAATGTAAAACATATTATGATATCAATCATGAAATTCTGTCTGCCCTTCTTATCATTTTCTCTCTTCTTCCTCCTCCTGCATGTTTTACCTTCTATAGAGAATAGGATATACACCTGTAACTTATCTTCACATTGAGTCAAAATTTATGCAACTGTTTAGAGCAGAGGTATTGCAATCTCTACCAATCCCACCAGCTGTGAACTTTTCCTTTCCTCCCTGTTTCAACATGGTAGATCTCATGATGATTGTAATACTTGAGTGATAAAATGTTCCAATTTTACCACCTGGAATCATTTATTTGACTATCATAGAGAGTGATTTCCCCCACTTCTTCTTTGTGCTAGGAGAATAGGCAGAAGATGGAATCTGTTTTTCTGTGACTTCTAGATGGTGGTTTTACTTGAATGTGGTCAGTACCTGTGACTATCATTGCTCTTTGGTTTTAACTTTTGAGAACTAGGGGTATTTGGCAAGTGCAAACCACCTAATTGTTTCTTGACCCTGCTGATTTGATAGTCTGGGTTGGTTGCACATAGCTTCTTCTTATTTGCCATTTGTTATTTCCTGCTAGCCAAGGAGATGAATGGATCAAGAAATATCTGTGCATATGTAAGCAAGGCTGATGTAACAAAACTAAAGCATCGGTGAATGGGTCGACACTTCCTGCTGATGGATGAGAGAAAAGTCACAGTAGGAGAGAGACTGGGTTTCCTCTGCTCAGGTTTGGATTCTTTGGGACTCTTAGTTGAACGGGGTCAGTGGCAATCAGATATTTTTTCCTGTGGCACATGGTGGAGCTAGTTGCCCCTACATACTCTGCCCAATAACACATTTGTTGTTATTGGGGATGGGGTTTCTAGCATATTTATGGAGCTGCCCAATTATGCATTGTGGAGTGATATGTAAAAGTCATTTTAAAACCTAAAGTACTACTCCAATGTATGGTATTATTATCCACACTATTTCTAATGGTGATTATAATACAATATGTCTTGTATTTCACTTAGGGACTTTTATTTTTTAAATTTTATTGAAATATAGTTGACTTACAGTGTTGTGTTTAATTTCTGCTGCACAGCGAAGTGACTCAGTTATGCATATATAGATATTCTTTTCATATTCTTTTCCATTATGGTTTACCGCAGGATATTGAATAGAGATCCCTGCGCTATACAGTAGGACCTTGTTGTTTGTCAATCCTATGTATACCAGTTTGCATCTGCTAATTCCAAACTCCCAATTCTTCCCTCCCCCACCCCCTTCCCCCTTGGCAACCACAAGTCTGTTCTCCATGTTTATGAGTCTCTTTCTGTTTTGTAGATATGTTCATTTGTGTTGTATTTTAGATTCCGCATACAAATGATATCACATAGTATTTGTCTTTCTCTTTCTGAATTACTTCACTTTGTATGATAATCTCTAGGTCCATCCATGTTGCTGCAAATGGCATTATTTCATTCTATATTTAATGGCTGAGAAATATTCCTCTGTGTGTGTGTGTGTGTACATATATACCACATCTTCTTTATCCATTCATCTGTCAATGGATATTTAGGTTGTTTCCATGTCTTGGCTATTGTAAATAGTGCTGCTATGGACATAGAGGTGCATGGATCTTTTCAAATTATTGTTTTGTCTGGGTATATGTCCAGGAGTAGGATTATTGGATCATATGGCAACTCTACTTTCAGTTTTTAGATGAATCTCTATACTGGCTGCACCATAGTGTTTTTCCATAGTGACTGCACCAACTTACATTCCCAACAACAGTGTAAGAGGGTTCCATTTTCTCCATACCCTCTCCAGCATTTATTATTTGTAGGCTTTTAAATGATGGCCACTATGACCAGTGTAAGGTGGTACCTCACTGTGGTTTTGATTTGCATTTCTCTAATAATTAGTGATGATGAGCATCTTTTCATGTGCCTATTGACCACCTGTATGTTTCCTTTCCTTGAAGAAATGTTTATTTAGGTATTCTGCCCATTATTTTGATTGAATTGTTTTGTTTTTTGTTATTGAATTGTAGGAGCTGTTTGTATATTTTGGAAATTAAGCCCTTCTTATTCGCATCATTTACAATTATTTTTTCCCAGTCCGTAGGATATCTTTTCATTTGTTTATAGTTTCCTTTGCTGTGCAAAAGCTTATAAGTTTTATTAGGTCCCATTTGTTTATTTTTGCTTTTGATTAGGTCCCATTTTTTTGTTTTTGCTTTTATTTCTATTGCCTTGGGAGACTGACCTAAGAAAACATTGGTACGATTTATGTCAGAGAATGTTTTGCCTATGTTCTCTTCTAGGAGTTTTATGGTGTCTGGTCTTATATTTAAGTCTTTAAACCATTTTGTGTTAGTGTTGTGTATGGACTGAGGGTGTGTTCTAGATTCATTTATTTACATGCAGCTGTCCAAATTTCCCAGCACTACTTGCTGAAGAGACTGTCTTTTCTCCATTGTATATTCTTGCCTCCTTTGTCGAAGATTAATTGTCTATAGGTGTGTGGGTTTATTTCTGGACTCTCTATTCTGTTCCATTGATCCATATGTCTGTTTTTGTGCTAATACCATGTTGTTTTGATTACTGTAGCTTTGTAGTATTGTCTGAAGTCTGGAAGGGTGATGTCTCCTGCTTTGTTCCTTTTCCTCAGGATTGCTTTGGCAATTCTCGGTCTTTTATGGTTCCATATAAATTTTAGGATTATTTGTTCTAGTTCTGTGAAAAATGTCATGGGTAATTTGATAAGGATTGTTTTAAATCTGTAGATTGCTTTGGGTAGTATGGCTATTTTAACAATATTAATTCTTCCAATCCAAGAGCATGGGATATCTTTCCATTTCCTTGAATCATCTTCATTTTCCTTTATTAAAGTTTAGTAGTTCTCAGCATATAAGTCTTTCACCTCCTTGGTGAGGTTTATTCCTAAGTACTTTAATTTTTTTGATGTGATTTTTAAAGTAATTTTTTGTTTACATTCCTTTCTGCTATTTCATTGTTAGTGTAAAGAAATGCAACCAATTTCATTATGTTAATTTTATATCCTGCTACCTTGCTGAATTAGTTTAGCAGTTCTCGTCATTTTTGTGTGGAGTCTTTAGGATTTTCTGTATATAGTTCTATGTCATCTTCATATAATGACAATTTTATCTCTTCCCTACCTGTTTTAATACATTTTATTTGTTTTTCTTGTCTGATTGTTGTGTATAGGATTTCCAATATCATGTTGAAGAGAAGTGGTGAGAGTGGGCATCCTTGTCTTGTTCCAGATTTTAGCGGGAAGGCTTTCAGCTTTTTACCATTGAGTATTATATTGGCTGTGGGTTTGTCATAAATAACTTTTATTATGTTGAGATATATTCCCCTACACCCACTTTTGTAAGGATCTTTATCATGAATGGTTGTTGAATTTTATTGATGCTTTTTCTGAATCTATTGAGATGATCATGGGGTTTTTATCTTTTCTTTTATTGATGTGGTGTATCACATTGATTGATCGGTGTATATTGAATCATCCTTGTGATCCCGAATGATTCCAGCTTGGTCATGGTGTATCTTTTTTATGTGTTGTTGGATTCAGTTTGCTAATATTTTGTTGAGAATTTTTCCATCTATATTCATCAAAGATATTGGCTTGTAATTTTCTTTTCTGGTAGTGTCTTTTGGTTGTGATTTTCCCTTTCCTATAGATCCTTACTTCTTTTATATTTAGAGAAGACCTTTCAATATTTTCTTTAGGATAGGTTTAGTATTGTTTTATTTTTTAAGCTTTTGCTTGTCTGAGAAATTCTTTCTCTCTCCTTCTATTCTAAATGATAATCTTGCTGGGTAAGAGTATCCTAGGTTGCAGATTTTTCACTTTCAGGACCTTGAATATATCTTCACACTTCCTTCTGGCTTGCAACATTTCTGTAGAGAAAGTAGCTGATAGCCTTATGGGGGTTCCCTTGTAATTAACTCTTCATTTTTCTCTTGGTGACTTTAGAACCCTCTCTATTTTTTTTTTTTTTTTTTTTTTTTTTTTTTTGTGTGTGTGGTACACGGGCCTCTCACTGTTGTGGCCTCTCCCGTTGTGGAGCACAGGCTCTGGACGTGCAGGCTCAGCAGCCATGGCTCACGGGCCTAGCTGTTCTGTGGCTTGTGGGATCTTCCCGGACCAGGGCATGAACCCGTGTCCCCTGCATCAGCAGGCGGACTCTCACCACTGCACCACCAGGGAAGCCCCAGAACACTCTCTTTAACTTTTGCAGTTTTTATTATAATATGTCTTGGTGTAGGTCTGTTTGGGTTTAACTTGTTTGGGACCCTCTGTGCTTCCTGTACCTGGATATCTGTTTCCTTCCTTAGGTTTGGGAAGTTTCAGCCATAATTTCTTCAAATACATTTTCAACCCCCTTTTCTCTTTCTTTTCCTTCTGGGAATCCCTATTATGTGTAGATTGGCACGCTTTATATTATCCCATAGGTCTCTTATATTGCTTTCATTTTTATTTTTTCATTTGGCTTTCTGTTCTGATTGGGTGATTTCCATTATTCTATCTTTCAGATCAGTTATTTGTCTTTCTGCATTATTCATTGCCTTTAGTTCAGCTTTCATCACTACAAATGAATCTTCTAGTTTTTCTTGGTTCCTCTTTATGGTTTCTAGTTTCTTTTATAATAATCTGCATTTCTGTTGATAGCCTTTCTTAATTCCTTCAGTATTTTCATTATCTCCTTTTTGAACTTGGTATCGATTAGACTGAAGAGGTCTGTTTCATTGTTCTTTCAGGAGAATTCTTTTGATCTTTTAATTGGGAGTGGTTCTTCTGGTTCCTCGTTTTACTTATATTTCTCTTGCTCTATGAGTTTAGGAGAAACAATTATCTACTGTGGTATTGGAGGGCTAGTTTTATGTGAGAATGTCCCTATGTAGCCTGAATGGGTTTAATATTTTTCGTGTAAAGGCTATTTTTAGTATGGATGCCTGCCACCTCTTTCCTCAGTGAATGTTGGCCATTATCCCCTTGATAAGAGGTGTGACTGGTGTTGTGGTGACCAGACCCTGCACTGGATGTTGAGCAGGGCCTCCTCTTTGCTCCGTGGTTGTCACTGTCCTGTTAGGGGCAGGATCTGCTCCTTAGTTGTTACAGTAGAAGCCCCCAGATCTGTTTCTGAGCTGAGGTGTGAGGTAGGCAGGATTGGAGTGCTCCCACTTGGAGAGGAGCCACTGAGTATTCATCCACTGGAGTTGTTCACTGATGAGTGTGGTCTGTTGAGTCACCTTTCACCCATTGTGCGAGCTCACAAAATACACTCTTGTTGGCACTATCCTTGGCCCCACCTCAACCGTGGGAATGCCGGCAATTGGCCCTGTTGCCTCTCAGGTGTCATTTTCACAAGGTTACCAGCACAGATCCACTGAAGTCAGGTGCCAGGTCACAGTAGTCCTGCACCTGGATCCATTTTGGGAGCTATAGAGGCAGTTCAGACCCTAGCCCAGCCCAGTCCCCATGTGCATGCACCCACAAAGCCCACAGCTGCTAAGGCCAGACCAGTCATTGAGGGCACCTATTGTCCTTTTGGATGTCCCACAGGTGTTGAATTTACAAAGCCGGCAGGGGAGGTGTAAATACGTGGCTCACGCAGCCACAGGGAGAGATTTCAGCCCTGCTTCTGAAGTCGCATGGCCCCTGGGGCTCAGCTGTGGTTTCAGCCCTGCCTCTTCATGTGGGCAACCCATTGGCATCTGCTCCTGGGGCCTGATGAGGTGGTGGTTGGCACCGAAGCCTGCCTATGAGGCAGCTGAGGTGCACTCTCCCAGAGACTGTGGAGGTGGGAGAAAGAGGCTGTAATGGCAGTCCCACCTCTCCCTTCCCAAGTCACTTAACTATGATGCTTCCCTTCTATGGCAAGCCCTGGCTTCTTCCACAAACACCCCTGGTTGCAGCTGTACCAGACTCCAGCCCCTTTGGGCTGTGTCCATGCAGCCAACAGCATCTCTCTCTCTAGGTCTGTCCTCTAAGCTCCGAGTTTCAGCACCTAGTGTCCACCCTCATCAGTAGATGCACATTTCAGGCTGGGATGCGCAGAGTGGTAGCATGTACCATCTGTGTAGGTCTCTCTCTGTTCTGCCTGTCACAAACCAGTTGTTGCTCTCTCCTCTTTAGCCTCTGAAATTCCTTTTCTGTTCCAGATGATCTCCCTGCTGGTGAGGGGGCTTCCCAGGGTGCAGGAACATTTCTTCTTTTTCAGGTCCCTCCCAGGGGCACAGGTCTTGTCCTGCTTCCTCTTTTTTTTCTTTATTTTCCTTTCATCCTACCAGTTACATGGAGATCTTTCTTGTCCTTTCAGTTGTTTGAGGACTTCTGCTGGTGTTCAGTAGGTGTTCTGTGAGAATTGTTCCATTTTTAGATGTATTTTTGATGTATTTGTGGGAAGAGGTAATTTCACTTCCCACTACTCTACCATCTTGATTCTCCCCCTTAAGGACTTTTCTAATATATAGAAGATGTTGCCCCAAATCCTCCTTGACTTTACACCTGCCTAAGCCAGAAGACTGGGGGCAATGTCTCAGGTGTTTTTAACACACTGATTCACAATGTGAGAATTGAACTGATTCTCTGCTAAGTCCCAGAGGAATTATTAGAATTGAATGGAGACTATAAAAACTCAGGTACTTTTTAGTAATAGCAATAAGCTCTTGGTATTCAAAGCTATTTAAGCTCCTACCAGTTATTGGATTGACACTCCTTTTAGTATATTTTAAGATTTATATTTCTGAACAGGGTTATGATGTTGGTTATACTGCACTGGTATGGACTGTGTAACCTTGTGAAAATTGGTTGTCACAGCCAGGGAAAGTACAGAGCAGACCTTAACTCTTCTCAAAATGCAGAGTGAAAGCATGGCCCAGATGGTTGGGGGCAAATCATCAAGTGAAAAGAACACATAAGTATCTTTGCTCAGGGATATTGCTCAGGCTCTTTGTCTTCAAAGTGTGACATGTGAAAATAAAGGGAGTGTTATTTTGAAAGGATAGAAATGTAGAAGTACTCAGTGTATGGATTATATGGTACCCATCCTAGGCACATCCCTGTTCATCTTATTGCAGAATAGATGGGCTCTCTGTCTCTGTCTGCCTCACCATAGGGGATGCCTGCATGGATGTCACCTTTTGTATGGCATCACACAAGATTTCTGGGATCAAGCATTTCATGGCTAGAAAATAGAAGCATTCCTTGGTGGATGCAAATGAAAAGTGAGAATACAACCAGGTTCATTCCCAGAGGAGACATTGGAGGAGAATGGAGCTGGACTTATATGGTAGCATACATATTTTTGCCACATAAAGTCCAAGCTCCTCATTTTGTTAAGCTGAAAACATCACTATCAAAACATTTGGACATAATTTGTTAGAAAAATAGACACTGAAATTTTTTTTTTCTGTATTGATTCATAAATGGGTCATAAAAATGTGACATTATTAGAGATACACTAAATAAAGATTAGATAGGAATTAATTCCCAAACTCAGTACTAAGTCCAGTAGTTGGTTGGAGTGTGATGCTTGCAGGAACTTCTGTTAGGTCTGTGCTTAAGCAGTTTGGGACAATTTTTGACAGCTGGGGTTCAGTCTAAGTTAAATAAGTGATGACACGGTACTACATTCAGCATGGAGCACTTGGGTCATGCCTTATCATTTATTTTGTCAAGATCCTATTGGTCATGACATATAACATTAGTTTTGGTAGGGACAGCACTTGGGAGAAAAATCTGCTTGTTGGGGATGTATTTTCCCTAGTTACTCACCATGTTATCTGCCTTCCTTCCCTCCTTCCTATGGATGACCTTTAAATACTCCTCCTTGCATTAGAACCAAAGAGGGTTTTCAGGCCCTGGGCAGAAAAGTGAAAGGCAGTCTAATGAGACTGCATGCTAAAGGTTGTCTGAATGTCTCCGAATATCAACAAAGATACTGATTAAGAATAATGCCAAAGGGAGTTCCCTGGTTGCCTAATGGTTAGGATTCGCACTTTCACTGCAGAGGCCCGGGTTCGATCTCTGTTCAGGGAACCATCCTGCATGCTACACAGTGTGGCCAAAACACAAAATAAATAAATGAATAAATAAATAAATAAAAATAAAGAATTTTAAAAAAGAGTAATGCCATAGAGGCCAAGGACTCCTAAGGTGCTAGACCAGCCTTGCAACAGCCAACTTCAAAAATGATTCTTCTAGATTAGCCCATCATTTTAGCCCGTATTTCTAAACTAGACTTGAAAAGGCAGAAAATTCATTAACAGGTTAAAGAAGCCAGGTGGTGAAGATTTATCAGGGAAGGGATGTTTTCTCCAGCCACCTCAAGCCAAGTGAGGGGTCTTCAGAGAACCAGTTTGGGAACTTGAGGGGTGATCCCTGGGGCTTGGGGGACAATGGACCTAGTACCCAATCCCTTCCTGGGAAAGTCTACAAATGGAAGGTCATGTCTTCCTCTTGAAGGACACAACGTCAGGGCTGCACTGAAAAGTCCTACATGTCTGGAGTGGAAGGACAAGGATGTATGATTTTATGAGCTAACGGTAGAGGTTTTTCTGGCATTTGTCATCTTTGAACGCTCTGCCCAAGAAGCCAGCTTGGGAGGTGAAATGACCCAGCAGAGAATGGACCTGAGGAAGCCAGGATGGAAGGGGGCTCAAAGGGAAGTTTTAAGCAGCTCCCCTGAGTGTTCATCACCGACATAAGAACTGCAGGAGAGAGATCCTTAGTGACAAGAAGACCTTCAAAAAACCCTCCAAATTTCACCCATGAGAGGAAAACAATCAGCATTGGTATCTGCTACACACAAGGAACATCAGGGCCAGATAACCATCTGGCCAGGAAGATGTTCCTTCCCTCTTACCATTGCTCCCTGTAGTGGAAGCTGTGGTATGCCATAGAGACCCTCTTCAGAGAAGAAAGGCTTATTCCCTCAGCTTTCAGGAGTGCTACCTGAAGATGGCCCTCAGCTGTCAGTTTTCTTTGGGGACTACCTCAGCCAAAGAAAGCTGCCTTGTCCAAGGCCACAGCTCTTTCCAGGGTGGTAGCCCATACAAAGACTGATCAACATGGGGTACAAATGAATTACCAGCCCCTTATTCCAACTCAGGCCAAGTTGAAGGGCCACCCCAGCTCCAGAGCTCCCCATTGGGTCATTTGAAGCCTTTGTTGGGATTGATCGGCCTCTCCCTTTGCCCCCTCCCTTCCACAGATGTTAATCCCCAAGGCTGTCCTTGCACAATAATCTCCATTTTAGAGTCTGCGTCCTGGGGAACCCAACCTGCAACATTCTTTATTCTAATGCCTGACCTGGAGAGGCCACAAGCAGTGGTTACCAAGTGGTAGAGGAGGTGGAGCAGCCTCCCTACCCAAGTGCAGGTTTCCAGGGAGAGCAGAAGAACTGTCAACTGCATGCAAAACTGGAGTACTGTGATTCTTAGACTGAATCTTCCTAAAATTAAAAAAAATGATAAAAATAAACTATGAAACATGTTAGAAGTGTCCTCTATGAGCAAGGAAAGAACGGTTCCACAGCCTGAGTTTAACAGGGAGAAAGTGCACAGATGCTTTCTACTCATTTAATGATTACAGTAGAATACATGTTAGGAACCCTGGGTTGGATTCCAAGTTCTGTCACTTACTTTTATGTGACCTTGAGCACTTCACTTAACCTCTTGAAGCCACAGTTTCTAGAATATGAAATGGAGGTAGTAGTAAATTACTGTGAGGATTAAATGAGAATGTATACAAAGGTCTTAGCACAGTGCCTGGCATGGAGTAAACATTCAAACTTGCTCCCTTCCTTATGTATCCAGAAAAAACAAAAAAACTAATCCTAAAAGATACATGCACCCAATGTTCACAGCAGCACTATTTACAATTGCCAAGACACTTAAGTGTCCATCTGTTGATGAATGGCTTAAGAACATGTGGTATATATATATACATATGGTGTATATATAATATATATATATGTGGTGTATACACATACACAATGGACTAGTATTCAGCCATAAAAATAATGAAATATTGCCATTTGCAGCAACTTGGCTGGACCTAGAGAATGTTATGCTTAGTGAAATAAGTCAGACAGAAAGACAAATACCATGTGACATCACTTATATGTGGAATCTAAAAAATATTACAAATTAATGTCTATACAAAATGGAAACAGACTCACAGGCATAGAAAACAAACTTATGGTTAGCAAGGGTGGGGGAGGGACAAATTAGGGGCATGAGATGAACAGATACACACTATTATACGTAAAATAGATAAGCAACAAGGATTTACTATATAGCACAGAGAATTATACCCAATAACTTGTAATAGCCTATTATGGAATACAATCTGCAAACCAACCAACCAACCAACCAACCCTGCTTCACTATGCTGTCCACCTGAAACAAATACAATATTGTAAATTAACTATACTTCAAAAACAACACCTTGCTCCCCTCCTGAATAAAGAGCTCCTGTGGTTTTAGAAAGATCCAGGCAAGTATCTTTTGGGATAGGAAGGGTGTGGAAAGTGATGTCTCAGGTTGGGCTCTGTCTCTTCTCACATATGAAGAGTGTGACAGGGTGAATCATAAAGAGAGTTTATATAAATCACATACCATTTTATTTCTCATAATAAAATCATAAATAGAAGCGATGATTCTTTGTAACTCCAGCTGGCTTGTTGCAATTTTGTCTTTTTCTGAACTGTTTCATGACAATTTACATTCGACTTACTAGACCCACTAATCAGCAAAATCAGTTTCCCTTCTGTGTTGACTATGCAGGTTCTTACCTAGCTGCTGATACCTGATTTTGTTAACTTGTTTCTTATCCTCCCCCCTTTTCTATCTGAGTTCCTGGTCTGGAGATGTGTGAGTCCTTTTGTCTCTCGTGCACACTAAGGGACTCCTTGGCCAGGTTTTCTAGTTATAACTTGTTCCTTCCCCGCTGGGTTCACCGGGCTTCCTATTCCTTTGCTGGAATTTATAGCCTCCCTCATCCATCACTTGCAGGTAGATGAACACTGTGATGTCTGACGAGTGTAAGCCAGGGAGCTTTCTTCTTAGAGAACCTAGAAGTTTTGATTGCGTTTCTCTCAAACTGTATATATTGGCTTTGAGATTCTCTGTCAAGACTTTGGGAAGTGTACATATTCAGGAGTAACTGAGGATTTTAGGAAATACTTTACCATAATTCATTTTTTTCTGTCTACAAAATTCTAGTTGAACAATCTTTTGGAAAAATCCTAAGTATACTAATGGTTTATTATAGTAGAATTATAGTTTATGCATCTATATCTGTAAAATAAATAAATGGGTAACAGTAACAGGATTAAAAGGGAGGAAACTGCATGCACCTGTTGCTATGATGTTAAGTGTAACATATTTCTTACAAATCCATTCCCAGTAAAGAGGCTGAAGCCTGCAGAGCTTACCTCTTCATTCTGAAGCTGGGAGTACAACCGAATTATAACCCTCAGTCCAGGTATGTGTCAGATTCAGCTGGTGAGCTTTCAGAAGATATCCTGAACATGCACCTATTCCACAGTCAACACCTTAGCTACATCAGATAAATTAGTATCTCTCTTCTAATCAGACCTTTTTATTTTAGGTTTAACTCTGTTAAACGACAGTAAGAACCAGCTTCCTATCTACAACCTACTGGATTTTCCAAACCAAGGTTTCCAAACCTTCTCATCCAAGATATATACCCCAAACTCTGGGAATGTTTATTCTTCAACAGCATAAAAACTCTGGGAATGTGTATTTTTCAATGCCTCATTGGAAACTACTGATTTAGTATTTTATTTCTTGACATTTGATCATTTCTTAACATTTGATTATAATCTCATGTTACCTGTGGTTTCATTAGAGTTTGTCTATTTTTAAGATTGTAAGTTCATTTACATTAGGGTTTATGATTTCTCCAAATTTTTTTTTTTTTTTTTTTTTGCAGTACGAGGGCCTCTCACTGTTGTGGCCTCTCCTGTTGCGGAGCACAGGCTCTGGACACGCAGGCTCAGCGGCCATGGCTCACGGGCCCAGCCGCTCCATGGCATGTGGGATCTTCCCGGACCGGGGCACGAACCCGTGTCCCCTGCATTGGCAGGCGGACTCTCAACCACTGCGCCACCAGGGAAGCCCGATTTCTCCAAATTTTGAATTCTCATGGTAGTTACCAAACTCTAAGTACAGACTAGAAATTCAATACATGTTTGTCAAGTTGAAATTCTGAGTTCAATTCAGCAAAGCTAAACTCTATCTCCCTGCTAAGATCATCTGAATGTGTAACCACATTTTCTTTTTAGAATCTTATTTTTTAACTTTTTTAAACATCTTTATTGGAGTATAATTGCTTTACAATGGTGTGTTAGTTGCTGACGTATAACAAAGTGAATCAGCTATACATATACCTATATCCCCATATCTCCTCCTTCTTGCATCTCCCTCCCACCCTCCCTATCCCACCTCTTTAGGTGGACACAAAACACCCAGCTTATCTCCCTGTGCTATGAGGCTACTTCCCACTAGCTATCTATTTTACATTTGGTAGTATATATATGTCCATGTCACTCTCTCACTTCGTCCCATCTTACCCTTCCCCCTCCTGTGTCCTCAAGTCCATTGTCTATGTCTGCGTCTTTATTCCTGTCCTGCCCCTAGGTTCTTCATAACCATTTTTTTTAAGATTCCATATATATGTGTTAGCATACGGTATTTGTTTTCTCTCCCTGACTTACTTCGCTCTATATGACAGACTCTAGGTCCATCCACCTCACTGCAAATAACTTAATTTCATTTCTTTTTATGGCTGAGTAATATTCCATTGTATATATGTGCCACATCTTCTTTAACCATTCATCTGTTGATAGACACTTACGTTGCTTCCAAGCCCTGGCTGCTGTAAATAGAGCTGCAATGAACATTGTGGTACATGACTCTTTTTGAATTATGGTTTTCTCAGGGTATATGCCCAGTAGTGGGATCGCTGGGTCATATGGTGGTTCTATTTTTAGTTTTTTAAGGAACCTCCATACTGTTTTGGGTCATTTTCTCCAGTTCATCCTTCTCCTGGTTCCCATGCACCTGTAGCTGTGTTATAACATTCACCTGTCTGCTTCTCCAACCAGATGAAGCTTAACTAATTTTTAACATTGTTTTGTTTTATCTTGTGTCTCCATGGCCTAGTACACATAAATTGCTAAAAGGAATGAAATTTTGGAAAGAACTGGGGTGACTTGAGCATAACTAGAATAGAAATGTTCAAAGAGGGAAATGAAAGATATTTAATGTGTACTGTCCATCTTTGTATATCACTTTAATAGTTTTTGCAACTTGAAACCAATCCATCAGACTGACATGTTGACAGGCAGTCTTGGTTCATGACAGATTAACTAATTCTTCATCTATTATTTATTCTCTGCCTACATTTAACAAAGTTATTTGCAAAAAAACAAAGATTAGAAAGATAACATCATTAAAACAAGGGCAAAGAACTAGAACCACATAATAAGGAGTGGAAGAAGGACATCAGGGCTTAGAAAACCTGGGAGAAGGACATCAGGGGCTTAGAAAACCTAAGACCAACAAATGCTCCAGCAACTGAGCATAAAATTTAGCTCCAAGCTTTATGAATTTCATTGTTGGGTACTGAATATGTTACATTTTACCTTCAAAAGATATTGCATAATGTACAGAAGCTATCAACAGTGAACTTGGACAAGCATTGAGATGGTACACATCAGCATATATTTGTTTAAGTGATTTACTACAGAAAAAAACTACTCTAATTTCCAGGAATACTGAATATCTACGAAGCCAGTAAATTCCTTTTTAGCACAGATGAACAAGTGGGGGATGTCAGAGGTGTCTAAATACTTTTATGACCTTTACTAATTCTATATTATTGATGTCAATAACAATGGGTTCCTAAAAAGAACAAAAAGTAAAAGAAAGCTATGATCACTACCAGGGTAGAATAAAAATATAAGAAACCACACAAAGTACATTCTTTATGGGTGCCCAGATTCAGTAAATATACATCATTCTCACATTACTTTATTTAAGGTTAGATTTTAGTTTTGAGATTCTAGGAATGAGTGAGAATTATGGTGTAACTTACATTATGATCAGATATTTCCTTTTTTACTGTTGAGTTGGACATACTTTATACTGGATACCATAAGAGACATATAAAAGACTGTCCCAGGTACTTATAATTGAATTTAGACTGTCAGGGTGATTTTAAAATGTTAATTCACTGGTCAATCGCTGTAGGCATGAAGGCCAAATGAAGTGGCAATTTAAGCAATTGTCTGATTGATTTAATCCATCCACACTATGAATTAGGATAATTCAGACTTTTTTTCCTCCCAGAAGCTTTTAGTTGTACTAAGCACCCAGTTAATCTTTTCAACTATTCTCTTTACTTTTTTCTCAGGATAGACATTGGCTAATTCTTTGTGACACAGCCAATCACACGTGTTGATATGATTTATCTGTCCAGTGCTCACTGCAAAGGCCAACTCTGTGATTAAACCATAGCAACTTGACAGATCCAATTAGGCAAAGCATTTTGATTAAGTCTCACTATAGGTTTGTTTTCAACTGAGTTGGCAATAGAACCAATGTTTTTAACCCTCAGAAATATCACAGAGGTATCTGATTTGGTTCTTCTTGTGTGAATAAGATGTGAGCCTCTAACAGTATAAACTCATTCTACTAGGGTCTCATCCTGGAGGCTAGTCAACTTCTCCCACTACTCACCAGCTTCTTTCCAGCTCACTATGGGGCTCTCAGCTCAGCAGAGATGCCAGGAGCCCAAGCAAGACCAGACAGGTTTGTGTTGTGAGACGGTATTGAGAGTTGAGCCACCCTTGAGTTTCAGCCATAGTGTTGTCTCTTGTTAGCTGTGTCTCTTGGGCAAGTTAATCTTCCTGAGTCTTTGTTTCCTCATCTGACACATGGGAATGGTTATATTTACTTTGCAGGGTTTTTGTGAGAAACAAATGATATAATACATTTGATGACAGTGACCAGCAAAGTAGGCACTGAAAAAAAAATGAGAACTATTAGTCTAAAGTAAGTTTGTATGCAGATAAATACACTTTGTTAATAATTTAACTTAACATTTAAAAAATCCTCATTGTCACTTTATAACTAATCAATAACAACTACATGGCTAATTACATGGGGGTGGGTTGGGGGGGAGGAGAATAGGTGGAGCACTGAGGATTTTTAGGGCCTTGAAAATATTCTGTGACACTATAATGATGGATAATGTCTTTATACATTTGTCCAAACTCATAGAATGTACAATACCAAGAGCAAACCCTAAGGTAACTTTGGACTTTGGGTGATTTCGATGTATCAATGTAGGTTCATCAGCTGTAACAAATGTACCATTCTGGTGAGTGATGTTGATAATGAGGGAGGCTGTACATGTGCAGAGCAGGTAGATATGGGAAATTTCTGTGTTTTCCCCTAAATTTTGCTAAGAACCTAAAACTGCTCTAAAAAATAAAGTTTTTTTTAAAAAAAGTGACGCAGTCTTAAGCTGCTGGATCAACTTGACAATAAAGAATAGAGTATCTCTGGGGTCAATGTTTTAATATGATTTTTCATAGTGTGAGGGTAATTAGTGAGGACATAATGCACACTACCAAGGAAGGTCTAATTATTGAAATGATTTTTTCCATCAGTAATAAACCTTTAATAAAACCTGGTAATACTTAGTAAAAATAAACACATAAAAAATAAAACGTTAAGTACTAAGGAGTACTCACTTGAGATATTTTGATCTTATGTGGTTAAAAAAAATCCTTTATTTAGAGTCAGTGAACACAGCTTGTAGACCAGATTCTGATTTATTAGATACATGGCTTTGAGCAGGTCATTTAATCTCCATGAGCTTCAGTTTCCTCCTTTCAAAAAACGGAGATGTTAGCAATTACCAAGACTACTTTCAGATAATTTTTCCATGAAGTAAGCATGATAAAGGGAATGAAAACATGCTACAAATGTAAATATTATGGAAATGTAACATATTATTATTGTTATGAAAGGCTTAATAAAATACTCTATTACTTCTTGATAATTTCAGCCTACTCTAGCCTTAATTCAGACAATGTTAACAATTTCTGGCCAATGGTATCTAAATCTAAGTTTGAAATCAATAGATGTTGATGGCTCACATATGTTTTACTTGAAAATTCTATACAGTTTGAAAGTATTATGTAAAATACCAGTAGTGACTTTACCAATACCAAATATTTATAGAATAAATATAAATATTAATGAGATGCAAATTTGTTGCTGAGTGCAGTCTATGATTAATTAGAAGCAATCAAGTTTAATTGATAAACTGCCAATGAAAATGAATAACATAAAGAACATTCCTGTGCCTTAATGTTCTAATAACAATAACATAGTACTCTATACTTTATACAGTGTTTTCTTATGTATTATATAATTTTATCCCTGTAGCAATCATTTGAGGTAGTAATGATTAATCTCCATTTATTAGATAAACTTGAAGTCTATTGAAATCAAACGAAAACCATTTAGCACTGTAAAGGATCAGGTGTGGTCCCAGTTCCCAAAGAAGCTAAGGTACTAATAGGATAGATAATCATAACATCTATGCTGCCTTAAGAACATATAAGAGCTATGAAAATGTATAGGAAAAAGTGCTATGGGAGTTAATTACAAATTCAATATTTATACATTTCAATAATATTTTTTAGTGTAAGATCATCATATTGTAATTGGCCATCTTCAGAAATATTGTCTTCTCTACAACAGTTTGAATTGAGTTCAGTTTCATGTAAAATTCTCTTTTGAAGGTCCACCAGGAAATTCCATATGAATGTCATAATCAATGAATTTGGACAGGGATCCAAGAGAGAAAAAAACTGTGAATATGATTGCACCCAGGTTTATTTAAAATTGTTGAATCCATTTTGATGTCTGGCACTGTATACTAAATAGATTAAATATGAAACAGTACAAAATCTATGCTTTGCCTGATATTTTTGATCATAAAAAATTATCTATTAATTGATTATAATGCTCAGTTCAGTAGTTGGCCTGTAACACATATACTACCAGTCTATTCCTTTAAAAAATAATGATAGTAGTATCTACAGTGTTTTCCCCTAAAAAGGTATAGTGAAGAAAAAAATCTATTCAATATGAAAACCTGACTTGATATGGAAACCATTTGTTTAAATTCTACTACAGTGGAACATTTCATTAGTACTCTGAATTGGAAATCTGTCACTTGCCAAGGTTTGGCTATATCACATGACCTACAGTGTAATCTTATAGAGCAAAAAGCAGAGGTAGCCTTTGCAGAAGGGCTGGTTTTTCTAACACCAATATTACAAAAGATATATAAATATATGTATATATATATACTTGTAACCATTTAAATTGTATGTTTATACTTCAAAAAGCAAAAGCAGTGAAAGCTAAATTGTAGTAGCAAAATATGAGAGACAAGACAGCGGAATGTATAGCATTAGCAGCCTTTTAATCATGGTTCAGATCCTTGCTTTGAAGTGTGATTCATGCCTGAGTCTCAGTTCCTTCCCTCACCAGGAAAATGGGGTGAATAACCTGTGTCTTGCAAAATAACTGTGAGATTTAGAGACAACCCACAGACTGGGGTACACATTACACAATGCAATTCAGCTCCTAAGAAAACCGATTTAGAATAACCAAGAATTGTGTGTGTTGTTTATATGTAGTTGCTTCATCCTCAAATTGACTGCTCATAGGATTCTATTTCAACTATTACTACAATACCATCCTCTCATATGGAGACTCTAAAGGGGTATGCTACACAATGCTTGCCCTCACAGAACTTCATCAAATTCCAACCCAGAAAGTCTTTCTTTGAAACTATAATGCAAGGTGGACAGTTCTGGGGAACAGTTCTGCCAAGGGCTAGAGAGTTCAGTTTACCATCTGTGGCTCCCTTTAAACACTCCAGTACACTTCACTAGCTTTCAAACATTTAACAAGCTTTTAAATGGACCTGAGAAATCTTTAACACTAGTTGTTATTCAGCTTTTTGGAAAACCAAAGAATGCTTTGAAAAACGTTGATTTCAAAAATAGAAAAAGATAGAGATTTAAGATTTAATTATTAGTATGCCGCCTTATTTCTAAAAAATCGTCGAGGCAGCCTGTCTTAAGTCTGGGCCTGGGAGGGAAAGCCCGGGTAAAAAGCTTTGGGGATGTAAAACCTGGCCCTGGGAGCCCCGAACCAAGAAGAGAACCGCACGGCTCTCGGGCCCCAGAGCCTTCAGAACGGAGTGGAGGCGGAGTATTTGCAGAAGGGGTCCGGAATCGCCCTCCCAGGAGCCGAGGGGCGAGGCTGCTGGGAGCTACGCTCCGCCGCTGGGCTACCGCACCGGGAGGGTCTGCATCACTACACCCTCCAAAGGAAAGCGTGCCAGGCTCAAGAAGACACTCGTCCTTGGGGCCATTTTCTGGGGTTGCTGGACACCCTCTGTTCGGATTCCCCCAGGGTGGGACAAATGGGCTCCTGAGGCTGGAAGTTACTGAACTTTGAGAAAGAGGGGAGGCAGAGGTCGGGGGCGGCGAGTGGGGGAAAGGCGGGGTGATGCCAAGGAGGGAGGGGGCGCGGAGACAGCGCCGACTTCTCCAGCTGCTCTTCGCTTTCAAGTAAAAATGCGAGGGGAAGACTCGGAGCCCGGCTGAGGGAAGGCTGCGGAAGGCAGGTCCGCCGCCCGGCCGCCGCTGGCCTAGACGCGTGGGGAGGGGCGGCGGGCGGATTCGCAGCCCTCTGCCTCCTCACTGCGCCAACCTGCAGGCGCGCGCAGCCCCTCCCCCCTCCCGCCGTCCCCTCCCCCTCCCCCGCCCCCTCCCGCCGCACTCAGCCGGGGGCTGGCATGCTGAGCGCCCGCCCGGGACCGCAGCCGCCCGCACCTCGCGCCTAACCCTAGCTCGCGGCCTCCCTCCTGCCCCATCTTTCTCCTCTCCCTCCTCCCTTCCTTTCCTTCTCCTCCCCCTCCCTCCCCGCCAGCTTCACCCCGCCCTGCCCGCGCTCGGCTCCCCGCGCCCTGCCCGCGCCCGCTCGCTCCTCCCTCAGCCCCGGCCGGCTTCTCGCACGCCCATCCCGAGCTCGCTGCGCGCCGGCCGCCGCCTGGTCATGTCAGGATGGAGATCCGGCAGCACGAGTGGCTCTCGGCCTCCCCCCACGAGGGCTTTGAGCAGATGAGGCTGAAAAGCCGCCCCAAGGAGCCCTCGCCGAGCCTGACCCGAGTGGGCGCGAACTTCTACAGCAGCGTCAAGCAGCAGGACTACAGCGCCAGCGTCTGGCTCCGGAGGAAAGACAAGCTGGAGCACGTAAGCGCGGCTCGCTCCCCCGACCGCGGCCCTGCACCTGCCACACGCGCGCCCCGGGGCCGGGCGCGGGGACCCCGCCGGCGGCCCGGCTTGGGGCCGGGGTGTCCGGGTCCTGCGCCCGCCCGGGGCCTCTCCAGCACTTTCCTGCCGGGAAGGAGCGGGCTGCGGGGAGGAGAGGGGAGGGGAGGGGAGGGGAGGGGCGGGGCGGGGTTGTTCCCTTCCGCACTGCCTGGCCGCGCACACCTCGACCTCTCCGGGCTTCCACTGCGGGGGGGTCGTTCGCAGTGCGTTTGTGAGCAAAAAGGGGAACTGCCCCAGCGTGGCTCCAAGGAGCCGGCGTTGCAAGGTAGTGGCCTTTAGAGGGGCGTTTGCTCGCGTCTTTGGGGCTATTTTACCCGGTCCAGAACTAACATTAACAAATCCGTAAAGTTGTCGCCGCTGGCATCCAGCCTGTGTCCGCGCACGATCCATTCGAGTTTTCTGCAGCGTATCCTCTGGGATGAGCAGGTGGCGGTCCTCTCGACTTGCGCCCCGCTAGGGAGGGGTTTGCACATTGCAAGGGGAAACAGAGAAAGGAAGAGCAGATCTCCCTGCTCCTGGGACTCGCCGCTGGAGGGTGGGGGCTGGCGATCGGGGACCCCCCTCTCCCAAAGAGTGCGTGTTTCGCCGGAAACGTTATTGGCGCTGGGGCCGAGCCCCTAGGGCTCGCCATTAAGGAGAGAAAAAGTCCCTGTAAAACGGCGTTTAGTGGATTCACAGTGTCAAATCTGACCCATCAGCATCTCCTTAACCAAATGTTAACATGAAACTAAGAGAGTTATCTCGAGGGCAGCACAGCTGGCTACAGAGAAAATGCCGTTTCTTTCCGCGGAGCTGCATAATCCAAATTGAGTCTGTTAATGGAATGTGGAGGTTTCCTTGTATTTGGGTCACATCACCAATTATGATAGAAAGAACTTCTGGAACTCACACATCTACCGCCGCAAGGACCTACCCCTCCCCCGACTCCCCCCCCCCCCAACTCCGCGCGCTTCTCTTCTCTTGGGCATTTCAGCAGCAACTAGCTTCCCAGGAGGAAGAGGGCAAAGGAGTATTCCTCTTACCCAGTCTGAAAGGAAGGTCTTTGCCTTTTCTGTTAGGGCCTGATCAAGTCTGAAAGCGCAGGTTTAAAGATTTGAATTGGGGTGCATGCTGTCTTGTGTGTAGAGACAATTTCCTAATATCAAATGGATGCCTCAGATCCTTAAGACCATGGAAGTAACTGAAGGAGATTTCTAGGATGCAAGTTGTTTGAAAGGCAGCAGTATCTGTTTAAAAATGCAAGCTCCAGAATTAGCGAAGGAACCTGTGGTTATTAAAGAGGGGCAAATAGCATCTTCCTGTAATTTGGATCCTGATGTCATTTTATTAGTACTAGGGAGAATGGTCTACCCTTAGGATGGTGATAGAGTATGTCTTCATTTCAGTGTCACTCTGATATGTGTTCATTTGCAGCTTGTGCTTTTAGCCGGTCTAGTTCCTTTATTTTCTTACTGAAAATCAATACTGCCACCTTTTACGACTATGTCTCCTTGAGTCACAGACATTGCACACATTATACTTAAATGTGTGCTTTTAGATTTTCACTGAAAGTATTAAGTCATACAGGGTGGGCCACGGCAGCCTCACCTTTGTGGATGAGTATAGGATGCTCAGTGCCTGCTGAGGGTTTAGAGACCAAGGAAAGTGAGATCTGGTTGTTTGCACATAAGAATCTATGCTTTCTTCTTCACTCAGATGCTACAAAATACAACCTTGTACTTATTTTTTGAAAAATTACCTCTTTTGTTATTTAAATCAAAGTAACAGTTTTGTTTGCTTTCTCAAATACATATCATGAAACATGTATTCTGTTCTGATATTTTCCTGTACACTTGCTTTCAGTTAGAAAGGGGGCTTTGCTTCCAGTGAAATTTTTTTTGGGATATTCTCTTGCCCCTTTGAAACATCTACAAACATTTTAGTGAAATAATATTTATGAAAGTTCTATGAAAAATTAAATTAGCATAACAATGTAATTTTATATTCATTCAAGCTCATCTGTCCTATGTTGTCTACACTACGATGTTTCAAGTAGTTTGATGTTAATTTCTAATTAGATATATGAAATCTAAAAACCCATAACAAATATAACCCAGTATGTTATTGCCACACAAAGCATGAAAATGTAATGTTGACTTTATGATAGACAACATTCTGAACATATGTGACACCTTCAGATTTAGATGTTGCAGAGATTAGGATGAGTGTATCATGTGAAATTCAAAGGTGATAGATGGTAGTTTGACCCCTTTGATCTGTCTAATCAAATGGATGACTGCCATTTTTATTATGTTAAAAAATGAATAATTATAATGGAGATCATATGCATGAGAACAGCCTCCTATTGTTTTGCTCATGCTTTAAAAGCCAATCCAGTATTAAGGCCATAAATAAATTATGGCTTCAAATGGTACGCATATTCAGTCATCCCAATAAACGGAGTTTGGACTCTGTCCAGACTTCAGAGGCATTGCTTAATCTGAAAGTCAATAACACAATGTAAAGTGACAGCTAGAGAATATATTTCCACTCAATTTGCTAAAAATGAGAATAGTTTACCTCTCCTTTTCTAGTTTAAAGGCTACAGGACTAATCCCAGATTGGACAAGAGAAAAATGACAGAAATTGAATGATTAAGGATTGGAATACATTCAACCCATCTTTAAATTTGATTCCTGTTGTTGGTTGGTTGATACTTAAGATGAATACCCATTAAGAAATAAATGTATGTGAGGGAATTCTCCCGTTCTTAAGTCATGATTAGAAGATACAAGGAAATTATGTTTATACCATGAATTCTAGATTTTGAACTCTACTTGTAAATTTCAGGAAAAAGTAAAATTTCTGGGCCCTGCGTAGAATGTTGTCTTATTAGCTGCAAATAGTGTCTTGGTTCTTAGAATCTTTTGCCTCCTGTTCTGCCTCATAACGCCTATGGCTTTAGAAAGCATTAGGTTTGGGAAACAATGGAAGTCTTATTCTCTGTAGGATCCCATGTTTACTTTAGGTATAATGTAAAAGTGAAGGTTATGATCTAGCAAAGAAGAGGAGCATGGGGCCACTTTTTCAACTCTAACCCACTCTGCTCTGTCAACCCTCCCTGGGGCTGGATCACTTTGAGAGTCACCATTTAATACAGTTTGGCTATCCCAGAGGAGGGTGTAACATTAGGCTGGTGTCCTTTGGTGGTATATGCCTTGACTGACTTTTTTTTTTTTTCCCACAAAGTTAGAGAGTTGCAGTGACTACTCTGCTAAGTCACTTGGTCTGATGCCAGTTGTGTGTGTAGAAGTTCCTGATGCTCTTTATGGAGATGGGGATGTCTTATTTTCTCTCCTGCTTGTTCAGTTAGCTTTTGCCACAGTGTGGTTAAGAGTGGGGCTCTGGTTAGATAGACCTGGGCAAAGGACCCACAGTCACCAGGATGTACATTCACAGTCCTCCATAAGGAGTTGCAGGTTTACTGGGTGATTCATGGAGACAGTCCATGCCTATACTCCAGTGATGCACAGTCCCCTTATGGCAGGGGCTCAGTAAGTACTACAAAAGAAATTTTTTTTCACTCTTCTCACCTGTGCATGTTGGCAGGTGTCTTAGTTTGATCTGCTATAACAGACTGGGTGGATTTTAAACATTTATTTCTCACAGTTCTGGAAGTTGGGAAGTCCAAGATCAAGGCACAGGCAGATTTGGTGTCTGGTAGGGCCTGCTTCCTGGTTCATAGATAGTCATCTTTTTGCTGAGTCCTCACGTGGTGGTGGTGGTGGTGGTGGTGATGATGGGGGAGCTCTCTGAAGACTATCTTTTTCATGTGGACTCCAGACTTATTACCTGATCACCTCCCAAAGGCCCCGCCTCCAAATGCCAGCATATTGAGGATTGGGTTTCAACACGTGAATTCGGCTGGGGTGGAGGGGGGCATAAGCATCCAGATATCCAATCCATAGCAGCAGGGTATTTTCCACATCTTAGTTGCCTGGCCTGCTGGGAGCTCCATCCTGATACTTGTTTTCATGATTGTCAAATCAGCTGAAGGGAAGCTGGTGAATCATGTAACGCCTTTCAGTACTTCTACCCAGAAGTGGTGCATCTATTTGACTCATGATAGTTGGCCAAAGAAAGTTTCCTGGCCAAGGCTTTCTTGAAAGGGGGTGAGGAAGGTACATTCAACCAAGACCCAAAAGAAGGAGAAAGAGAACATCCATGACTAGCTCATAAGGATGACCATGAGACATAAAGCTCTTAGCACAGCATATGGCCCGTGCTCAATGCTCAACACACAATATCTATAGGTATAATTGCTGCTCAGGTGTTGCCTGGCTGAGCCTGCACCCTCCACCCAAAGAGCTTCCAGATTTCATATTTGAGATCAGCCTGCCTGAATTATAGTTCTGGACCCAGAAGTGTATGAGTCCTTTTGTCAGCAAGGCCAGCTCACCATTCCTGGCCTGTTAAGTTGCCTCTTTGCCTGGCTTCTGGTCCATTTTCTGGGGGCTTCTTTCCTGGGCCAGTGGGCCCCTGTTGGTTCCCTGCCTGGCCATTCTGAGGCTGACTCTTGTTCTCACTCTCTCTGTGGGCTTTGCTAGTGGAGACCAACTCCTTGCCCCGTCCCCAACTTCTGCTTTCCTCCCCAGCTTTGCTCTGGTGGTGATATTTATTTGCATGGTGGCTCAGAAAGCCTATTTAAAATGGAAAGGGAAAGCAGAAGAGAGAAACTGTAAAGAGTAGAAGACAGAATCCTTAATGTTCACACTTGTAGTGAGCCCTAGTGTGTTGCTTGGTTTAGTAACTGCCTCACTAAAAAAAAAATGTCTAAGTGTGAATTTTCAAACTTAAATAGAGTTTATGTTACCAGTGAATAGTAGATAAATGCCAAGTGCACACTTGCCTCCTGGAATAAATTATTCACATGATGAGCAAAGAAGAATACATGGATTGGAGCAAACTTGGTCACCGTGGTCTAGGCTCATATTATGTAATGTTATTTATGTCCCACAGAGCACATTCGTGAAAGTAATTATACTCCACAGAGCAGATCAGTAAAGCACCAAAAGACAAAGTTCAACCTAAGGGAATGCATCTTTAAAATGTATCATTAAAAATCAACCAACTAACCAGCGAAACAAACAAATGAACAAGGAGAAAATATCCTTTTTTATGTTTATGTATTTTTGGCCAGACTGGATAATTTTAGTCTGGCAAACATTTAAGCACATTAACATTTACCAGGATTATTTACTGTGACTTTAGATAAACAGAATAGGCTGAGGCAGAATTCTCTGCCTCTCTAACCCATGCGTCAAGAAATGAAAGTCTAGATGTCTCTTGAGTGTGTTCTAATGCATCTCAGTGTTGTGTCCATTATTGTATTTGCCATTACTTTAGGTGGTATATATTTATTCTACTAATGGACTGTAGGTTGACACTTCAGTTTGTTTTGAAGAAACTTTGACTTCTTTGAACTCTGTTGGGTATGGCTTATTGAGTTATTTTAACATAATCACTGTCAGTGATATATTAAATATATTTAACTTGAGAAGCTCAAGACTACTGAACCTAAGATTCCTTTTTCTTCCCTTCTTCCATGTAATAGCCACTACCTATTTCCTCTGGCTCCTTTCTCTGAAAGTTTTCACTTCTGCTCACAGATTTCTGTATCTGTCTCAGGTTTAAACCTATGTAACAGTTTCCAGTTCTTCTGTTCTGGCTCTAAAGATCAAGAAATCTGATGAATCTTTTGAATTTCTGGAACAAGGCTGTAACTATAATATGTTATGTTCTTGTACTGAATTGACTGGTAGATGGCATAGTTAGGCAGAGGTAGAATTTGTGGTAAAGTAGCAACCCAGAGATGTTGCTTCAAGTGTATGTGTTGGGGACATTTAAAATTACTGATTGTCTCAAATTCATACCTACATAAATTGTGCTGTGAGAGTACAGCATAAATGTTGAGTTACAGTTGAAATGCTACACAGTGGTTGTGAAGAGACAGACCTTTTTACCAAAAACGTATGTTTAAATTTTTCTCAGAAACAGAGACAAAAGAGCCCAGTTTCTAAAATCAAAAATCAAGCTATTAAGCAGGGCTTATGAAGCAGAATGAAGAACATGGCAAACTTTCCCAGGTAGACTTATGTACATTGGAAAATCTCACTGATGCCTAACATATGAAGTGGGCCCAAGCTGGACTACCTGACTGGGTATCATGGGACTGGATGTTATGGCAATTGGGTGATAAATATGGTTTTTTATCCTCTAGAGTAGATGGTGAAACTTGTGAACATATTCTTTTTCTGAATTCAGCTATAATTGTGCTCCTGCCAATAAGTTGTTAGGGCTATTACAGGTATAACGAGGAATTAAATTGAGAAGATGGAACTCACTGAAGTAAAGAAAGCACTAACTGACACACTCATCATCAACAGATATTTATTGAGAGTGACTTTTATGTGAAAGACACTTTGTTAGGAGATTATGAGAACTTTCATTCAACAAGCCTTTATGTGATGTATACTGTGTTCCAAATAGTAGAGAGTATACAAAGACCAAAGCAAGTCTTTGCCCTCTCTCAAGATGCTTACAATTTTATAAATATAGTTATAATATGATTACTGTTATGAATAATACAGAAAAACGCAAAGTAGTGTAAAACCCTGTCTTCAAAGGACATGTTTAGACAAGGATGAAATAGGTAATGAATCCTGTCGTATATTGATTACATATTATAACAAAGTTAAATTTATTCCAGTAATACAAAGTTGATATAAAATTCAAAAGTCAATGTAATTTATCACATTAACAGAATGAAAGTAAACCCATATCTCAATAAATGAAGTAAAAGTGTTTGATGAAATTCTATACTTAGGCATGATAAAATTCTCAACAAACTGGAAATAAAAGGAAACTTCATTATTCTGATAAAGAGTTTCTTTAAGAAGAATCATAGTTAATGGTGAAATATTTTAAAATATCTACCTGGATAGTGAGGCATAGATGTCCATCATCATCACTTCTGTTCACCATTGTACAGGAGGTCATAACCAATGCAGTAAGGCAAGAGTAAGAATTCAAAGGAAGTAGTAAAATTGTCATTAACAGATGATATTATTTTGTACATCTGAACAAAATAAACTACAGATAACACTTAATGAATTAATAATGTCACTGGATTTATCATAGCCACTGGATACAAAGTTACTATACAAAATCAAATTATGAAAAACAATTCAAAATAAAACTAAAAACTGTTACCATCTACATTAACATAAAAATATCAAATACTTAAGGAGATTGATAAGACTTCATTTTAATTTTCTCCCAGATTGATCTATAGAGTAGATACAATTCCAGTTAAAATCCCAACAAGTTTGTATATGTTGAAAAGTGATTCTAAAATTTGTATGAAAATGCAAAAGGCCAAGAATACAGAAGACAATCTTGATGAAGAACAACTTAGTCGACTGTTTCCAGATAGCAAATCTAGATTAATTAAAGCAACGTGGTATTGGTGTAAGGATAATTGAATAGATCAATCAACAGAAAGTGCAGAAACAGACCTGTGTATATGTTATTATTGACAGGTTCTTGATTTATGACAAAAGTGACAGGCACAGAAGTGCACTGGGAAAAAGACGGTCTTTTAAAAAAATGGTGTTGAGTCAGTTGTATATCTGTATTAAAAAAATGTGGTTTCTCTTTCACACTATACACAAAGGTGGTCAAAGAAAGCTTCACCCTAGGCAAAGTTTTGTACTGGGTCTTAGGAGCCTAGGAAGAAGAGCTGCTGGATATAGGACTGGCCTGAACCAAGGCTTTTGAGTGGAATCTGGTCAACAAAAAGCCTGTTTGGAAGACCAGTGGGTGAACAAGTATGACTAGAGGACAGGGTTTGTTTAAGTGAGTGTTGAGTGTGAAAACACCCACAGCAGTAGATTAGGACAAGACCACGGAGGGCTTGAGGATTTGAATTGTAATAATGCTGATGATGTTCAGCTTTATTCTGTAAGCAAACAGGAGGTATTTCAGTAGGCACTTCAGTTAGCAAGTCTGGGTTTCAGAAAACCTGCTGGTGGCTTGCAGTGTTGAGGAAGAAGAGCCTGGCTTGCTGGCGGGACCAGTGTAAATTCTCTTTTAGTGGTAGGGATAGGAAGTAACAAAAGAGTGTGGTGAAAAGTAGAAAAATCGAGGAACAGATGTAAGAAATATTGTGAAATGATAGTTCATGGGGGGAGTTCCTTGGTGGTCTAGTGGTTAGAATTTGGTACTTTCACTACTGTGGCCCGGGTTCAATCTCGGTTGGGGAACTGAGATCCCACAAGCTGTGCCACATGCCCCCCCCCCCACAAAAAAAACCCTGCTACTCCAGTAAACACACGAATGAAACAGCCTTATTAAAAAAAAAAAAAAGAGTTCATGGGACTTGGTGCTTGACTGGATGTGGGGAGTCTGAGAAAGCTCATCCATTCAGCAAATATTTATCGAGTGCCAGCATGTCCCAGGAATTGTGATTGGCGTGATGGGTACAAGGAGGAACAGGGAAAATTCCAGAAATGCCTTGAGAGTTGGAATTCTTCCTTACTCATCTTTGTATCTTGGACACAGCCATTGTTATTGTCTTGATCCATATTATCAATATTATTATGATCATAATTAACAAACAGTCTAATTTCTGCTCTCTGCAAGGAGCTGAGCTTAAGGCTTGAGAAAATTCAAATGTCTGTGATTGGGCCTTTGACATCAGGTTGCATATGGTCTAGTTCTCCAGAACTCAGCTTAAACGTTTTCACTCCTAAACCTAAAGTCTGGTTAAATACCCCTTTTATGTGGTCCCATAACATCATGGGCAAGCATCTGTTATAGCACTTAATACACTGTTTTTTAAAAATTGCCTGATTGTCTATCTTTTGACCTCATTGGAAAGCTTGAGGACAACAGTGGTTTCTTATTTATAACAATGTACCCTTAATGCCCAGCACAGTGCCTGGTAGACATCCAATATTGACTGACTTGACTGTTGAAACAATGAATGAATGAATATGTGCTAGGGAGGCAGGACTTATACACAAGTGAAAGAACGAGGTGACATACACTACTTATGCTACTTGACAGACAAATGCTAAGATGTTAAATGCAACAAGAGTTCAGTGGAAAGAAACACCAGAAGCTCCATGAGAAACTCCTGAAAAGGGTTGTGATTAAATGTCAGCTGGAGAAGATAACAGACAAGGCTGTATCTAAACCATCTGTAGTTTGTTTGAGATTCTATCCAGTTTTTTTAAGACCTGGGAAGTGAGAGTTTTAGGGCCACTTTAGTGACCTATTCCAATATCTAATGCTATTGTTTACATGAATTATTTTTTTTTTAGTTTTTATTTCTATATGTCTTTGTTTTTATTAGTCAAGAAGAATATTAATTTAAAAATTTTTCACAAATAATTTAGTCTAACTTTTTGCCATGTCTAAATCTGCTGGTTCATTATTTGGCCTCTGCCCTGTTCTGGCTGAATGCACTTGATCAGGGACTGTGAGATACTCTACAGCAGGGAATGTGTCAAAACTGCCAAAATCCCTTTAAAGACCTTCCACTCTTGATTATTAAGAATCTTCTACTATGACTTCCTGACTTGTCTGTTTCCAAACTTTTTCATTCCCTAAGTTCTTCTTGCTGCAATCCATGACTTGTGCACACGTTGCTTAAAGCCTGTCCTGTAAGATTCCTAATACATCTTTTTTTTGAAAAATAAACTTTTATTTTGGAATAACTTTAGATTTATGGAAAAGTTGTAGAGATAGTAAAGGCTTTTCCTATACATACCTCACCCCAGTTTCAGTTTCCCTTAGTGTTAAATTCCAAACTCCAGACTTCATTAGAATTTCACCAGTTTTTAATGTCCTTTTTCTGTTCTAAGATCCAATCTAAGATAACACATTGCATTTAGTTGTCCTGTGTCCTTAGTCAGCCTCTGGTCTGTGATAGTTTCTCAGGTTTTCTTCATTTTTTTATGGCCTTGACAGTTTTTGTTTTCAGCCTAATTGAGGTATTATTGACTAATAAAATTGTAAGATATTTAAAGATTTCCTGCCATTGAGTTAATGAAAACATCCATCACCTCATATATTTATTTTTTTTCTTGTGTGTGTGAGAACATTTAAGTTCTATTCTGTAAGCAAAATTCAATTATATCACAGTGTTATCACTGGTAATCACTATGTTTATATTGATCTTCAGACCTTATTCATCTTATAACTGAAAGTTTACACTTTTACCAACCTTTTCATATTTTCCCCATTCTGCAGGCCCTGGCAACCACTTTTCTACTCTCTGAGTATATGAGTTTGAGTGGTTTTTTTTTTTTTTAGATTTTACATATAAGTGATATCATGCAGTATTTGTCTTTCTCTGGCTTACCTTACTTAGCATAATTCCCTCAAGTTCCTCCATATTGTTGCAAATGAAAGGATTTCCTTTTTACTCATGGCTGAATAATATTCTATATATTTGTATATCGCATCTTATTCATTCATCTGCTTATGGATGCTTAGGTTCTTTTCACATCATGAGTATTGGAATTAATGCTGCAGTGATCATGGAAGTGCAGATATCTCTTCAGTATCCTGTTTTCATTTCCTTTGGGTAAATACTCAGAAGTGGGATTGCTAGATCATACAGTAGTTGCATTTTTAATTTTTTGAGGAGTTTGCATACTGTTTCCCATAGAGGCGGTACCAATTTATATTCCCACCAATAGTGCTGTAGTGTTTCCTTTTCTCCATATGTTTACTAGCACTTGTTATTTGTCTTTTTTATTATAGTCATTCTAACAGGTGTTAGGTGATATCCCATTCTGGTTTTAATCTGCATTTCCCTGATGATTAGTGATGTTGAGCATATTTTCATTTACCTGTTGTCCATCTCTATGTCTTCTTAGGAAAAATGTCTATTCAGATACTCTGCCCATTTTTTAAAGAGTTGTTTGTTCTTTGCTGTTGAGTTGTATGAATTCTTTGGTTATTAACTCTTTATCAGACATATGATTTGCAGATATTTTCTCCCATTTGGTAGGTTACTTTTTCATTTTGTTGATGGTTTCCTTGCTGTGCAGAAGCTTTTTAGTTTGATGTAGTCCCACTTGTTTATTTCTGCTTTTGATGCCTTTGCCTTTGATGTCAAATCGAAAACATTATCACCAAGACAGATGTCGTGGCACTTACAGCCTATGTTTTCTTCTAGAAGTTTTATGATTTCAGGTCTTGCATTCAAATCTTTAATCCATTTTCAATTATTTTTGTGTATAGTGGTCCAGTTTCATTCTTTTGCATGTGACTGGCCAGTTTCCCTAACACCATTTATTGGAAGAGACCGTACTTTCCCCGGTGTACAGTCTTGGCTTCTTTGTCTTAAATTAATGGACCACATATGCATGGGTTTATTTCTGGGCTCTCTATTCTGTTCTGTTGATCTATGTGTCTGTTTTTATGCCAACACCATACTGTTTTGGTTAGTATAGCTTTGTAAAATAGTTTGAAATCAGGGAGTGTGCTCTTTCTCAAATTGTTTTGGCTATTTGGGGTCTTCTGTGGTTCCTCATGCATTTTAGGATTCTTCTCTTTGAAAAATGCTATTGGAATTCTGATAGGGATTGCTTTGAATCTGTAGATTTCTTTGGGTTGAGTGGACGTTTTAACAATGTTAATTCTTCCAATCTATGAGCATGGAATAGCTTCCCATTTACTTGTGTCTTCTTCAATTTCTTTCAACAGTGTCTTATAGTTTTCAGTGTATAGGTGTTTCACCTCCTTGGTTAAATTTATTCCTAGGTATTTTATTCTTTTGGCTGTGATTATAAATGAGATTGTTTTCTTAATTTCTCTTTCTGTTAGCTCATTGTTACTGTATATAAACAACAGATTTTTGTTTGTTGATTTTGTACCCTGCAACTTAACTGTATTTGTTTATTTCTAACAGTTTATTGGTGGAGTCCTTATAGTTTTCTATATATGATATCATGTCATCTGCAGATAGAGACAATTTTATTTCTTCCTTTCCAATTTAGATGCCTTTTATTTCTTTTTTCTGCCTAATTGCTGTGACTAGGACTTCCAATACTGTTTTGAATAAAAGTGCTGAGGGTGGCCATCCTTGTTTTTCTTCCTGTTCCTGCTCTTAGAAGAAAGAGCAATTCTAATTTTATTTATTTTAGTTCTCTACCTTTTTTCTTGGTAAATCTGCCTAAAGGTTTGTCTATTTTGTTTATCTTTTCAAAAAAACAGCTCTTAGTTTCTATTGTCTTTTTAGTGTCTATTTCATTTGTGTCCATTCTGTTATTTGTTATCTCCTTTCTTCTATTAACTTTGGATTCAGTTCCTTGTCTAGTTCCTTGAGGAGTAAAGTTAGGTTGTTTATTTGATATCTTTCTTCTTTCTTAATATAGACATTTACTGTTATGAACTTCCTTCTAAAACTGCTTTTGCTGCTTCACGTAAGCTTTGACATGTTGTATTTCCTTTTCATGTGTCTCAATATAGTTTGATTTCCTTTTTTCAAAAAAATTATTTTATATTGGAGCATAGTTGATTAACAATGTTGTGTTAGTTTCAAGTGTATAGCAATGTGATTCAGTTTTACATGTATCTATTCTTTTTCAAATTCTTTTCCCATTTAGGTTATTACAGAATACTGAGCAGTGTTCCCTGTGTTATACAGTGGGTCCTTGTTGGTTATCTATTTTAAATATAGTAGTGAGGGCTTCCCTGGTGGCGCAGTGGTTGAGAATCCACCTGCCGATGGAGGGGACATGGGTTCGTGCCCCGGTCTGGGAAGATCCCACGTGCCGCGGAGCGGCTAGGCCCGTGAGCCATGGCCGCTGAGCCTGCGCGTCCGGAGCCTGTGCTCCGCAATGGGAGAGGCCACAACAGTGAGAGGCCCGCGTACCACAAAAAAAAAAAAAAAAAAAAAAATAGTAGTGAGTACATGTCAATCCCGAACTCCCAATCTATCCTTCCCCCCCCACCAACCTTCCTCCTTGGTAACCATAACTTCCTTCTCTAAGTCTGTGAGTCTATTTCTGTTTTGTAAATAAGTTCATTTGTATCATTTTTTTTTTAGATCCTGCATATAAGCGATGTCATATGATATTTGTCTTCCTCTGTCTGACTTGCTTCACTTAGTATGATAATCTCCAAGTCTGTCCATGTTGCTGCAGATGGCATTATTTCATTCTTTTTAAAAGCTGAGTAATATTCCATTGTGTATATGTACCACATCTTCATCCATTCATCTTTCGATGGCTATTGTAAACAGCACTGCAATGAATATTGGGGTTCATGTATCCTTTTAAACCATCTTTTTCTCTGGATATATGCCCAGGAGTGGGATTGCTGGATCATATGGTAGCTCTATTTTTAGTTTTTTAAGGAACCTCCATACTGTTCTCCATAGTGGCTGTACCAATTTACATTGCCACCAACAGTGTAGGGGGGTTCCTTTTTCTCCACACCTCTTCAACATTTATTGTTTGTAGACTTTTGGATGATGGCCATTCTAACTGGTGATGTCTCATTGTAGTTTTGATTTGCATTTCTCCAGTAATTAGTGATGTTGAGCATCTTTTCGTGTGCCTCTTGGCCGTCTGTATGTCTTCTTTGGAGAAATACCTATTTAGGTCTTCTGCCCATTTTTTTATTGTTTTTTTTGTTTTTTGTTTTTTTTTCTTTTTTTTGAGCCACATGAGCTGTTTGTAAATTCTGGAGACTAATCCACTATCAGTCACATCTCTTGCAGAATATTTTCTCCCATTCTGTGGGTTGTCTTTCGTTTTGTCTGTGGTTTCCTTTGCTTTGAAAACACTTTTGCATTTAATTAGGTTCCATTTGTTTATTTTTGTTTTTATTTCCATTACTCTAGGAAGTGGATTAAAGAAGATATTGCTGCGATTTATGTCAAAGAGGGTTCTATGTTTTCCTTTAAGAGTTTTATAGTATCTGGTGTTACTTTTAGATCTGTAATCCATCTGTAATCCATTTGGAGTTTATTTTGTGTATGGTGTTAAAGAATGTTCTAATTTCATTTTTTCATATGTGGCTGTCCAGTTTTCACAGCATCATTTATTGAAGAGACTATTTTTCCTCAATTATATAGTCTTGCCTCCTTTATTGTAGATTAATTGGCCATAGGTGCCTGAGTTTATTTTGGGGCCTTCTATCCTATTACATTGATCTATATTTCTGTTTTTGTGCCAGTAGCATATTGTCTTGATTACTGTACCTTTGTAGTATAGTCTGAAATCAGGGAGTCTGATTCCTGCAGCTCTGTTTTTTTCCCTCAAGACTGCTTTGGCTATTCAGTGTCTTTTGTGTCCCCATACAAATTTTAAGATTTCTTCTTCTAGTTTGGTAAAAAATGCCATTGGTAATTTGATAGGGATTGCATTGAATCTGTACATTGCCTTGGGCAGTCTAGTCATTTTCACAATATTGATTCTTCCAATCCAAGAACATGGTATATCTCTCCATCTGTTTGTATCATCTTTAATTTCTTTCAGCAGTGTCTTATAGTTTGCTGCATACAGGCCTCTTGTCTCCCTAGGTAGATTTATTCCTAGGTATTTTATTCTTTATGTTGCAGTGGTAAATGGGAGTGTTTTCTTAATTTCTCTTTCAGATTTTTCATCATTAGTGTATAGGAATGCAAGAGATTTCTGTGCATTAATTTTGTATCGTGCAACTTTACCAAATTCATTGATTACCTCTAGTAGTTTTCTGGTGGCATCTTTAGGATTATCTATGTATAGTATCATGTCATCTGCAAACAGTGACAGTTTTACTTCTTCTCTTCCAATTTGTGTTCTTTTTATTTCTTTTTCTTCTCTGATTGCCATGGCTAGGACTTCCAAAACTATGTTGAATAATAGTGGTGAGAGTGGACATCCTTGCCTTGTTCCTGATCTTAAAGGAAATGCTTTCAGTTTTTCACCATTGAGAACGATGTTTGCTGTGGGTTTGTCATATATGGCCTTTGTTATGTTGAGGTAGGTTCCCTCTGTGCCCACTTTCTGGAGAGTTTTTATCATAAATGGGTGTTGAATTTTGTCAAAAGCTTTTTCTGCATCTATTGAGATGATCATATGGTTTTTCTTCTTCAGTTTGTTAATATGGTGTATCAGATTGATAGATTTGCATATATTGAAGAATCCTTGCATCCCTGGGATTAATCCCACTTGTTCCTAGTGTGTGATCTTTTAAATGTGTTGTTGGATTCTGTTTGCTAGTATTTTGTTGAGGACTTTTGCAACTATGTTCATTAGTGATACTGGTCTGTAATTTTCTTTTTCTGTAGTATCTTTGTCTGGTTTAGGTATCAAGGTGAAGGTGGCCTCGTAGAATGAATTTGGGAGTGTTCCTTCCTCTGCAGTTTTTTGGAAGCGACTGAGAAGGATTGGTGTTAGCCCTTCTCTAAATGTTTGATAGAATTCACCTGTGGTTACTGTGATGTTGGGCATATATATGATTCTTAGTAAAGATTTCTTAAACTTAGTTAAAAAATTTTTTTTACTGTAAATACAGAAGTTAAGATGATGGATTTCTTTTATAGTCACTAAAGAGGAACTATGTCTTTTATATTTGTCTTGGAAAATACTTCTCCATAGTGTTCATAAAATACTATATTCCTGGGAAAAGAAAAAAAAAGAATTCACCTGTGAAGCCATCTGGTCCTGGACTTTTATTTGTTAGAAGATTTTTAATCACAGTTTCATTACTTGTGATTGGTCTGTTCATATTACCTATTTCTTCCTGGTTCAGTCTTGGAAGGTTTTACCTTTCTATGAATTTGTACATTTCTTCCAGCTTGTCCATTTTATCAGCATATATTTGCTTGTAGTAGTTTCTTATGATCCTGTGTGTTTCTGTGGTGTCTGTTGTGACTTCTCCTTTTTCATTTCTAATTTTATTGATTTGAGTCCTCTCCCTCTTTTTCTTGATGAGTCTGGCTAAAGGTGTATCAATATTAGTTATCTTCTCAAAGAAGCACCTTTTAATTTTATTGGTCTTTGCTATTGTTTTTTGTTTCTATATAATTTATTTCTGCTCTGATCTTTATGATTTCTTTCCTTCTACTAACTTTGGGTTTTGTTTGTTCTTCTTTCTCTAGTTCCTTTAGGTGTAAGGTTAGATTGTTTATTCGAGAGTTTTCTTGTTTCTCTATGTAGGATTATATTGCTATAAACTTCCCTCTTAGAACTGCTTTTGCTGCATTCCATACATTTTGGATCCTTGTGTTTTCATTGTAATTTGTCTCTAGGTATTTTTTGATTTCCTCTTTGATTTCTTCAGTGATCTGTTGGTTATTTAATTACATATTGTTTAGCCTCCATGTGTTTGTGTTTTTTACATTTTTTCCCCTGTAATTTATTTCTAATCTCATAGTGTTGTGGTTGGAAAAGATGCTTGATATGATTTTAATTTTCTTAAATTTACCAAGGCTTGCTTTGTGGCCCAGCATATTGTCAGTCCTGGTGAATGTTCCAAGTGCCCCTGAGAGGAATATGTGTACTGCTGCTTTTGGATGGAATGCTCTATACATATCCATTGTCTAGTCTAATGTGTCATTTAAAGCCTGTGTTTCCTTACTGATATTCTATCTGGATAATCTGTCCATTGATGAAAGTAGGGCTTTAAAGTCCCCCACTATTATTGTGTTACTGTTTATTTCTCCTTCTATGGCTGTTAGTATTTGCCTTATATATTGTGGTGCTCCTCTGTTGCATGCATACATATTTACAATTGCTATATCTTCTACTTGGATTAATCCCTTGATCATTATATACTGTCCTTCTTTGTTTCTTATAACAGTCTTTATTTTGAAGTCTATTTTATATGATATGAGTATTGCTATTCTAGCTTTCTTTTGATTTCCATTTGCATGGAATACCTTTTTCCATCCCCTCACTTTCAGTCTGTATGTGTCCCTAGATCTGAAGTGGGTCTTTTGCAGACAGAATATATACGGGTGTTGATTTTATATCCATTCCACCAGCCTGTGTCTTTTGGTTGGAGCATTTAATCCATTTACATTTAAGGTAATTATTGATATGTATATTCCTATTGCCAGTTTCTTAATTGTTTTGGATTTTTTTTGCAGGTCTTTTATCTTCCCTTCCTCTTTTGTTTTCTTTTCTTGTGATTTGATGTCTAACTTTAATATTGTTTGTGGATTTCTTTTCCTTTTTTATGTGTGTATCTATTTTAGATTTTTGATTTGCGGTTACCAAGAGTTTTTGATATAGCAGTCTATCAAAGATTGTTCTAAGTTGCTGGTCTTTTAATTTTGAATGCATTTCCAATATCCTGCCTTTGTGCTCTTTTCTTCTCAGAATTGCTTGTTTTGACATCATATTTTTGTTCAGACAGTTTCCTACATTTACTTTATGTTTACCTTTACCAATGAGCTTTCCCATTTTTAATTTTCTTGTTTCTAGTTGCCTTTCCTTTTCCGTTAGAGAAGTTCCTTTAGTATTTGTTGCAAAGCTGGCCTGGTGGTGCTGAATCTTCTTAGCTTTTGTTTGTCTGTAAAGCTTTTGATTTCTCTGTTGAATCTGAATGAAGGCCTTATTGTGTAGAGTATTCTTGGTAGTAGCTTCTTCCCTTTTATCGGTTTAAATATATCATGCCACTCCCTTATGGCCTGGAGAGTTTCTGCTGAGAAATCACTGATAACCTTATGGCAGTTCCCTTCTATGTTATTTGTTGTTTTCCCTTGTTGCTTTTAATAATCTTTCTGTGTCTTTAATTTTTGTCAGTTTGATTACTATGTGTCTTGATGTATTCCTCCTTGCGTCTGTCCTACCTGGGACTCTCTGTGCCTCCTGGACATGGGTGACTGGCTCCTTTCCCGTGTTAGGGAAGTTTTCAGCTATTATTTCTTCATATATTTTCTCAGGTCCTTTATCTCTGTCTTCTCCTTCTGGGACCCCTATAATGCGAATGTTGGTGCATTTAATGTTGTCCCAGAGGTCTCTTAGACTATCCTCATTTCTTTACATTCTTTTTTCTTTATTGTGTTCTGTGGCAGTGATTTCCACAATTCTGTCTTCCAGCTCAGTTATCTGTTCTTCTGCCTCAGTTACTCTACTATTGATTTCTTGTAGCTGTAGAAGAAAAAAACTGTATTTTTCATTTCAGGTAGTTTATTGTTCCTCTCTGTTTGTTCTTTATTTCTCCCAGGTCTTTCTTAAACATTTCTTGTATGTTCTCAATCTGTGCCTCCATTCTTTTTCTGAGATCTTGGATTATCTCCACTATCATTACTCTGAATTCTTTTTCCTGTAGTTTGCGTATCTCCACTTCACTTAGTTATTTTTCTGGGGTTTTATCTTGTTCCTTCACCTGGGACATATTCCTCTGTTGTCTCATCTTGTCTAAATTTCTATGATAGTGGTTTCTGTTCTGCAGGCTACAGCCTTGTTGTTCTTCTTGCTTCTGCTGTGTGTGCTCTGGTGGATGAGGCTGTCTAAGAAGCTTTTTCAGGCTTCCTCATGAGAGGGACTGGTAGCTGCCCACTGCTGGGTAGAGCTCTGTGTTGTCCCTCTTGTGGGCAGAGCTGTGCTCAGGAAGACTTTAAGCAGCCTTTCTGCTGGTGGGTGGGGGTGTGTTCCCTCCCTTTTGGTTGTTTGGCCTGCAGCATCCCAATAGTGGAGCCTACAGGCTGTTGGGTGGGGCTACGTCTTGGGGGGAGTTGGTAGCTTCTAGGAGGGCTCATGTTAATGAGTACTCATCAGAGCTTCAGCTGCCATTGTCTTTTTCCCCATAGTGAGCCGTAGCAGCGCCCCCGTCTCTGCCGGAGACCCTCCAATACTAGCATATATGTCTGGCCCAGTCTCTTATGAGGTCACTGGTTTTCTCCCTGGGTCCTACTGTGCACTAGATCTTGTGTGCACCCTCCAGTAGTGGAGTTTCTGTTTACCCCAGTCCTGTGAAATTCCTGCAATCAAACCCCACTGGCCTTCAAAGCCAGATTCTCTGGGGGCTCCTCCTCCTGCTTCCAGACCCCCAGACTAAGAAGCCTGATGTGGGGCTCAGGACTTTCACCCCTGTTGGAGAACTTCTGTGGTATAATTATTTTCCAGTTTGTGGTCACCCATCCAGTGGGTATGGGATTTGATTTTATCTTGATTGCAACCTTCCTATTGTGTTGTTATGGCTTCTTCTTTGTCTTTGGGTGTAGGTTATCTTTTTTTAGTAGGTTCCAGCATTAATTTTTTTTTGTCTGTGGTTGTTCAGCAGTTAGTTGTTAATTTGGTGTTTTTGTAAAAAGGAGTTAGCTTACCTCCTTCTACTCTGCCATCTTGCTGGCCTCTCAGGGATCTACTTAAAACAACTGCCTCTGCAATGCCTGTGTGCATTTCCATTTCACTGAGAGGGCTATGGCAACAATCTTAAACAGAAAAATGAGAAACCTTGAGGGGCTCTTGCCTTATCCATTGTTCATGTTCAGCAGTGGCTGCCAGTCCCCCTCAGCTCCCAGGACTCCACCTAGAACCTCCAGGAACATTAGGCCCCTGTGGGCAGTGGCTGAGGCACCTGGCCATGGGGAGTGCCACCTGTTATGCCTGCCAGTTGCTGGACCCACCATGTTCTCTTATTTCCTTTTTGATTTCTTCTTTGACCCATTGGTTATTCAGTGCCTTTTAAAAATCTTCACATATTTGTGAATTTTCCTACTTTTTCCCTGTAATCAACTTCTAGTTTCATACCATTGTGGTTGGAAAAGATGCTTGATATTTCAGTCTTAAGTTTATTAAGACTAGTTTTTTAGTCCAAAGTATTATTTATCCTGGAGAATGTACATGTGCACTTGAGAAGAATGTATATCTACTAATGTTTGATGGAATGTTCTGTAAATGTCTGTTAAGTCCATCTGCTCTGGTGCATAGTTTAAATTAAATAATTCCTTAATAACTTTCTGTCTGGATGATCTGTCCATTTTTGAAAGTGAGATATTAAAGTCCCTTAATATTATTGTTTGGCTTTCCCCTCAGGTCTGTAAGTATTTGCTTTATATATTTAGGTGCTCCTATGCTGGGTTTGGAAATATTTACAAATGTTACACTCTCTTATTGGATTAACCCCTTTATCATTATATAATGACTTTTTTTTGCTTCTTATTACAATCTTTGGCTGAAAATTTACTTTTATATAAATATAGCCACCCCTGCTTTCTTTCAGTTTCTATTTGCATGGAATATGTTTTTCCATACCTTTACCTTCACCCTGTGTTTGTCCATACATCTGAAGTGAGTCTCTAGGCAGTATATCTCTTGCTTTTTGTATCCATTTAGTCACTCCGTGTCTTTTCATTGGATAATTTATTCCATTTACATGTAAAGTATTATTGATAGATATGGATTTACTGGTGTAATTTTATTAATTGTTTTCTGGTTGTTTTAAATTTCTTTCCTTCTTTTGCTTCTTCACTTGTGATTTATTCATTTTCAGTAATGGTAATGCTTAGATTTCTTTTTTGTGATCTTTGTGTATCTATTATATGTTTCTGCTTTGTGATTACTGTGAGGCATATATGAAATATCTTATATTTATAATAGTCTATTTTAAACTGATTTCAGCTTAAGTTTGAACTCATACTAAAGCTCTGTGTTTTTACTTCCCCTGCAAGTTTCGTGTTTTTGATGCCACTATTTGCTTTTTTAATCTTATGTATCCATTAATAAATTTTTGTAATTATAGTTCCTTTTGTTCTTTAACTTTTACTACTTTTGTTCTTTAACTTTCATATTAGATTAAGAAATGATTTATCCTCCACTATTACAATAAAGAGTATTCTGAGTTTAACTATATTTACTTTTACCATTGAGTTTTATACTTTCATATATCTTCCTATTACTAATTACTGTGTTTTTGTTTCAGCTTGTAATGAAGGTTCATTAAACATTTCTTGTATATTTGATCTAGTGGTGATAAACTTCTTAACTTTTGCTTGCCTGGAAAACTCTTTTTCTCTCCTTCAGTTCTGAAGGGCAGCTTTGGTAGCATATTGCTTAGTTGGCAGTTTTTTAGAACTTGAGCACTTTGAATACATCATGGCACTCACTTCTGGCCTGCAAAGTTTCTGCTGAAAAATCTGTTAATAATAGTATTTTGGTGGTTCCATTGTATGTAACAAGTTGCTTTTCTCTTGTTTCTTTTAAAGTTCTTTTCTTGTCTTTTACTTTTGACAACTTATTTATAATGTGTTCTGGTGTGTATCTCCTTGGATCCATTTTATTTGGAACTCTCTGGGTTTCCTGGATCTGGATGTCTGTTTTTTTCCCCCAGGTTAGGGGAGTTTTGCCATTATTTATTTGAATAAGTTTTCTGCCCCTTCTTCTCTTTCTTTTCCTTTTGAGACCCTAGAATGTTAATATTGGTCTGCTTGATGGTGTTCTATAAGTACCTTAAACTAACTTCACTTTTTTTCATTCTTTTTCTGTTTGCTCCTCTGATTGGGTGAATTTTACTATCCTACCTTCAAATTCGCTGAATTTTTCTGCTGCTTCTCTAGTCTGTTGTTGAACCACTCTATTGAGGTTTTTGGTACAGTTAACTTATTTTTCAGCTCTGTGATTTCTGTTTGGTTCTTATGTTTTCTATTTCTTTGTTGAAATTCTCATTTCGTTTATGTGTTGTTCTCCTGACCTCAGTGAGCAGCTTTATGAGCAGTATTTTGAACTTTGTCATATAAATCACTTATCTCTTTTTTATTGTGGTCTGTTTCTGGCATTTTACTTTGCCCTTTTGTTTGGAATCTGTTTTTCTGTTTCTTCATTTTCCTTGACTCTCTGTTGGTTTCTGTGCTTTAGGTAAAACAACCACCTCTCCCAGTCTTGAAAGAGTGGTCTCATGTAGGAGATGAACCTTGTCATTCAGCCCTAACTCTTGGTTGTCTCTCTAACCTTTGAGATTTTCCAAACTGCCTTCTTTGTTCTTAGTGGATCCCTAGTAGTTAAGGGCATGCTAAGATTTGTCAGTGTCCCAAAGGGGAAGATCTCTGGGAACACTTAGATGCAAGTTGATTGGAGGCCAGACCTTCAGTCAGAAGCTTTTAAATATGAAAATAGACTTCTTTCTGGGAAAGACTTGGAGATGGACATTAATCTCTGCCGTCTCTGTGTTGAGCCTTGGGAAAATAGCTGGTTAAGGATGATATCTTTGTTTGCTATAGTTCTGTTGAACCTTCAAATGCAAGCCATGCTGGCCACCTGAGCCAGATGTTCAAGGGGTACATTCCCTGGGCAACAGCCACAAAAGCCAGTGTGCCAGATGTGTGCACAAACTCCTTTCAGGGAGACATCAGTGACCTGGAGTGGGGTAGAGGAAGAATGTGAAAATGGTGCCACCAACCTCCCAGGTCTCCAGAGAGGATTGCAGTTGGCCCCTAGATGTGTGTTAAACTAGAACCTAACTCTCAGACTGCAGCTTTGAAGATACAAAAATTGGTCTCTTTCAGGGAAAGACTGGAAGATAGGTATTTTTCTCTGCTGCCTCTGCTCTGAGCCCTAGCCATAGTGAGTTCTCATGAGCCTGTTAAAAACTGCTTTTGTGCTTGCTATAGCCTTGTGAGTCTCGTGGATGCAAGCCCTGTTGGCTTTCAGAGCTAGGTGTTTTGGGAGCTTGTTCCTCTGGTGTAAGTCTTAGAAGTTGGGGTGGTAGATGCTGGATCCAAACCCTTCACTCCTCAGTTGAAGCTAGGAGTTGTGAGTTTCCTCCTGATTGATCAGTGTGTCTCAACCTTTCTTACCATTTCATAGTGGTTTTTATCTCATTTGCCCAGTGTGAAGGAGTTGCTCAGCTGTTTCTGGATTCTTTCAAAAGCAATTGTTCCATGTGTAGCTACAGATTTGGTGTGACAATTGGAGGAGGTGAGTTCAGGAGCCTCATATGTTGCCATCTAGGACTGGAACCCATGACCTTGACAGATTTAAGGAGCACTGCTCAGTTCTTTTGTAGAATGTCCCTCACTCTGGGTTTGTTTGATTTTTTTTTCTTGAACAGACTGATTATGGGTTTTTAGAAAGAATACTTCAGAGGTGAAATGCCTTTCTCATCATATCAAGGGGCATATGTTATCCACATGACATTACTGATAACATTAATCTTGATCACTTGGTTAAGATAGTGATTTCCTGGCTTCTCCACTGTAAAGTTATTGTTTTCCCCTTTCCACGCACTAATATTTGTAAGTGAGGCATTAAATGCCAGATCCCCATACTCAGCAACTCCTAGACTAAGGAGTAGCTGCATTTATTATTTGGAATTCTTCTGTAAGGAAGATGTATCTCTTCTCCCCCAATATTTATTGTTTGGTCACTTATTTTATCAGTAGATCTGTTGGATATTTATTTTATACTGTGGGTAGAATCCAATTCTATGTTTTTTATTTTATTCCATAAATTGTTCCTGCTTTGGCTCTTGGGAGCTCTTTAAGTTTGTCTCCTGTGTCCCTTGGAAATGTCCCTATCTTTATATTTTTTGAGTACTTCCCTTCTGGTACTACAAAATGCTACAAGCTTATCTTGTATTTTTCCTGTCTCTTCCTAATACATTCTTTAAGATATTTTTTCATATATACGTTTAAAAAGGAGATGTTTCATTTTTAGTTCCAACTAAGTCCACTCTAAAAAGGCTCTAATAAGAGAAATACTTAGTAGTTTTATATATAAGCGAAAGTTCAAGACGCATATTTTGATAAAGATGAACATCATCATTTGAAATTTTCATCAAAGTCCTGAAATATCTTATTTATAACCCCACCCATAAATTCTCATTCAGATGATAGAAAGAAATCTTACACTAAGCAAATGATAGGGCATGCTGAGTGGTACAGTGACTTTATGTCATATCCTAATATTGTGTGTGATGTGTATGTGTGTATGCATGTGCACACACACACACACCTCTTTGTGTATACAGATATTCTCATTCTTTCTTTTTTCCAAGGTCAGTGGTCTGTTGTTGGAGAATCAAGTTCTACACTTGGGCATCAATAACTCCTTTCCCTGGTTTCCAATTTGGCATTATTTTTCCAACTTGTTTTTTCATGCTTAGATACTTGACCTGTGTGTTGAAAAGGGGTCTTCCATTGTCAGCCGTCGTGGTTCCCGATTTTCTGAGCCAAGATAAAATCTTCTGAGATTTTAAATTCACTTTGAAAATTTACTTGGAATCTTTTCAACATCAGCCCACTCACACTAAAAAAACATCTCTAAGCAGAACCAAGAAAAGAATGGGCAAAAAGAAAAGGAAATATGGTGAGATAGGCATTGAAATGCTTGGTAATTGTAGCACTCCAAGGCAGACACACTTTTGGTGTGGTATCTCAGGAGTGTGAGAGTGTGAAGCATGTACCTTTGTCTTTGGAGCCTCCCATCTCTCATTTCAAGGTGAGTCTTGCTCACTCTAGTCAGCCTGCATACCTGTGCTGCTCCTGACAAGCCACCAAGTAATTCCACTTTCTCATCCTTCTAAGTTCCTATTTACACCACAAATGTAGGCATATTGGTTGCTTATTCATAAGGGTATCCTTGAAACCCCCAAATGAAATTATCATTATGGTTATAGCTTTTTCACTCTAGAAAATATTACGAAAAAATGGAGTAACGGCAAGATAACAATTTCTAGGGCTTTGCTGAAAGTAGTTTGTGAAAGAAGTGCTTTACCATCACTTTGCCCATTTTCTTTAACAAAGACAAAGATGACTAGGGAGACCATATATCTTCTGAGTGTAAAGGAGGAAGAAAGAAAAGTAGTTGCTCAGGGGCCATGTGGAGCAGATGCAAATGAATTGGCATTAATACTGATGGAGCATCAACAATGAGCAGTGTTCAGGCAGGCGTTCAAAAGAGGCAAGCCCTTACTCGCTATGACTTTTATATAGTTGTCTTATTATATTAGGATAACTTTTTCTATTTAGATACTTCACTTTACCTAATTTTATATTGGGTTTAGAAAAACTGTCACAGAACTGGCATTCAGTTCAAGGAAAGAAAGTTGGTAGGTCTGGGTAGAATATCATGTGTTGAGGGGTTAGTAAGGCAAAAATGTTTGCAGATTGAGATAAACTACTGGGGCTGGAAAATGTATTCACCTTAATTTAGTCTTTTATCTCTTTCCTTTTTGTAAAAATGGCAGATGCTTCTCGAAGGCACAGAGCATGTGAAAATCTTGCCAAAGTGGCAATTTTTAAAGGGTCTCTGTGCTTCTGATTGGGAGCTTCAAATGATACATTTGGTTATTTTCATTTGTTCACATAATAAAAGGTTTGTGAGAATGAACCTATATTTCCTTTGCTTAGAAACCTACTATTGGTAACAAAACATTTGAATATAATTGCTGGTCACCAGTTAAAGGAAATGGATTAAAAAATTCTTCATTGATAAGATTACTAAAAAGGAAAGTTAAGTGACTTTTATGGAGAGAGAATAATGACTCCTTATATTCATTCATTAAATTTAATTCCCACTACAATAAGTAGACCAGTATCTAACCTAGCACCTATTCTGGATCTCTTGCTTCCATGTTTCTGCACTAACACGCAAGAAGATAAATGGGCTTTAGGATAACACTGTTGGGTGGTTGGTTGTTTTATTAATCCCGAAAGACATTTCCTTTTTGGTATGAGCAGAGTAGGTTTCTAGTTACATTTAGAACTCTCTTGTTTCAGCCACTGGACTTGTTTGAAAGAGAAAGAGACATTAATATGATCTTTGCCAGATACAATTCCAAGTAGTTGTCCGATCTGAGGAAGTTATTGGGTGAATGGATTTATTGTTGCATTAACATTTATTTCTATAACTTGGGGTCGGTATCAACAAGGTAGGGACAATCACATGGATAATTTAACATTTTATTCACTGTCACCATGTCTATAGTGAAAGGACTATCATTCTAACAAGGAAGGGTATTTCTAGTACAGCACCTCCCTAAAAAGAGCTTGGGGTTACAGCAAAGTTGTGTTAAAATGTAGAGGCTGGATGGCTAACTGGCCTTCTACAAAACACCCACAGTTAAGAGTTGTGTCTCAAAAGTTTATAAATTACCACAAAAAATTGAATTTTAGGGTTGCTTGTGAAAAATTTAGACCAAATATATTAAATCCCTAAATGCCAACGTCTTGCTGTTCTTACAGCTTTTCTTAATCAGAAGCAACATTTTGAGTTTTAAGACTATGGTAATCAGGGATAAAAAGAATTTTAGACATTAGCTTTGCTAAAAGCTCACTCTTCTAAGTAGCTTGACTGTCTGAGGAGAGATAATGAACTCCAGAGGCAGACTTTTCTATCTGGGAAATGGTGCCCTTGCCAAGGGTACTACTATTTTCTGCTGCCCGCAAAGCCACTGGATCCACCGCTTACCCCTGATGTAGCCCCCATTGAGGTGATCTTTGTACTGTGATGCTGCTCTGCTGTTCTCAAAGACAATTCCAGATACTGAAGCTGGTGCTGCATTGAGCCTGGCAGTGCCTGACTTAATATACCAACTTCCTGGAAGCTGACTTATGTCATTTCACTAAAGCTACTCTGGTAAGTGGCAAAGACTCTCTTCATCCCAGTATTGTGCTCCACACTGAGCCCTTGTTTCAAAGTAGTGCTGCTTTATGATTCCAGTGCCTTTGAGATGTTCTGTGGAAATATCAACGTTACTCTTACTGCCCCCTTCTCTCCCTAGTACCCTATTACTTCATGGAGACGAAGCCTTAAAGTAGAACTGAGGGACAGAAAGTGTGTCTTTCTCACAATTGCCCCTCTTCTCCAGTGCCCAGGGTATATCCTGATTTCTTATTCTTCATTTTAAGATGAATTCCTTCCTGGGAAGCTCATTGGTCCTCCTGCTCCAGCCCTTGGCCCTTCCCTAGTATGTACAAATTCTACAGTCTGCCTGAGCTCAGTCCTAAAGCTCCCTCAGGCCACTGTCTGAGAATTTTATTTTCTTCCTTAAAGTTAAATCTTAATTGGGCAACAGATGTGAATGGCTCAGTAAAGTGAGATTTCCCAGTCAAATTGTTCTTACACCCAGGGTTCTCCAAAGAGAGAACAGATAGCATTTAATTTAGATTTAATATCTGTATACAGTGAGAAGTTAGAGGATTATTAACTTACCAAAGAAAAGCTTCAAACCACCGGAGGTTGTTCCCAGCATTAAAATTCTATATGTAAATGCTTGCACCATATTTGCTGTTTACCAGTTGATTCTAGTGCTCCAGAACTTTATTATTTTTGTATGAATGGTAACAGCATCTCTCATGAGTTCTTGAGGAAAAATGGGAACTTTTATACTGTCTCAAGCAAGTGCTATATGTTTGTTTTCCATTTTTTTAAGTCTCTTTACTACTTTTCATTTTTAACTCTTACACTTCTGTTTGTACTGCTTTTATTATGCCATCATTCTGTTTAGTGTACTGGTAGCAGAAGGCTGAGAAAGGTAATGATTTCTCAGCAGACTGGTTGGTGTGTGGGTGTGGAAGTGATTGGGCTGTATAACCATAAGAAAATACCCTCACGCATCACCTTATCTTTCATCTTGAAGTCAGATGATGCCATTTTAAATTCACAGCTCAGTTAGTAGGTAACTCTTTCTCTTGTCCATTACATGGAACCATAGGATCCAAAGAGATAACGCCCCAGAACCTTTCCATGATGTCTGCGGAATACAATACAATCATAAGTGTATGAAGAAAATGTGCCCTTCACAGCTTCCCATAGAAATGCATCTTAATACAGAAAGCTCCTCTGATGACTAATTAAATCTTCTTGTTACAAATAAACCCATTTCCCCATTGTTCTTTCCTCCTCAGTACAGAATGAAAAGTATTGACTAACTCAGTAGTTTTTCTTAATGGGGAAAAGCATCAAAATATCAGTTTAATTTCATATTAAATGTTAATTCTACAAATTTTAAGTCATATACATCACTCTGTATTTCAGCAGAATTATGATTTGTAAGAAAAATTTAAAAATTTATAATAATTAGAAAAATGAGTTTTAAAAAAGTCTATATGAAAAATTGAAACATAAGGAAAATCATATTTCACCTAGGGAAAAAGATGTTTTCCCCAAGTATTCAAATGGCTATTTTAGAGAGATAAATTTCTAAAGTGGAGGTCAATAAACATATGCTAAAAAGTAAACTTAAGCTATAACCTTGTTTTGGGTGAGAGTTTAGAATTTATTTTTAGATGTTACAGTATAAGAAGTACTTTTATAGATGGAGACAGTAATTGCAAAAGAACACCATGCTGATAATTGCCCTGCAGTTACAGATTCAGTTTGTCTAGTTTAAAAATGAATTGAAGAACTTCCTTGCGCTACTCTAGAATGAGGAATCCGAAGTGGACCCTATGGATTGCAGAAAACTAGAGGTTGGTTTCTCATGCTTGTTGGAGTTTAACAGGCTCTTGAATGATACTAGTTGACCCCCATATTTGCCCACTTAAAAAACAATTTTTAAAAAAATTTTATTGGAGTATAGTTGCTTTACTGTGTTGTGTTAGTTTCTACTGTACAGTAAAGTGAATCAGCTATATGTATACATATATCCCCTCTTCTTTGGATTTCCTTCCCATTTAGGTCACCACAGAGCATTAAGTAGAGTAACCTGTTCTCATTAGTTATCTATTTTATACATAGTAGTGTATATATGTCAATCCCATTCTCCTGATTCACCCGCCCCCATCCTCCTTGGTATTCATGTTTTTTATTTACATCTGTGTCTCTATTTCTGCTTTGTAAATAAGATCATCTATACCAATTTTTTCAGATTCCATATATATGTGTTAATATACGATATTTGTTTTTCTCTTTCTGACTTCACTCTGTATGACAGTCTCTAGGTCCATTTGCATCTCTACAAATGACACAATTTCATTCCTTTTTACGGCTGAGTAATATTCCATTGTATATGTTTGCCACATCTTCTTTTCCATTCCTCTGTTGATGGACATTCAGTTTGTTTCCATGTCCTGGCTATTGTAAATAGTGCTGCAATGAACATTGGGGTGCATGTGTCTTTTTGAACTATGGTTTTCTCTGGGTAGATGCCCAGTAGTGGAATTGCTGGTTCAAAATTGATATGTTGAAGACAAATCAACTGGCTGCTTTTGACAGAACTTTTTTAAAGACTGGAGTAATTATAACAATACATTTTGAGAGACACTCTGGACTACAGTTGGTTTGAACTTCTTCTTTAAGGCAATTAGACCTTCCTCCTCTTCCCACATTGATTTGTTTAACCTCTGTTTACCCTACATCAGAAAGGCCTACATAAAATTACTTTGTGTAGTTTTCTTTTGTGAGAGAAGAAATGGCAAGCATGTAATATTTTAAAGAATGGAAACAAAACACAAAACTAGAAAACACATGCTTATTTAGTCTGTATCACTTATGATGAGTTCAACCTTAAGTAAGAGAATACATAAGTCAGAATGTCTTAAATAGTAAGGAAGTTTATTATCTCACATAAACAATTTGAAGGGCTGAATAATTCAGCAGCCCAACAACATGGTCAAGGTCCCTGGGCTCTTTTCCCTATTTTTGCTCTGAATCCCCAATGTCTGACTTCTGTCTCAGGTTATAAAATGCCATCAACAGTTTCAGGAATCATATCCTCATAAAAAATATTCAAAGGCCAGAAGAGAGCAATGTCTGTATGTCCCTTTTTAAGAGCAGTGAAATATTTCTCAAAAGTTCTTTCCCCATTGAGCTTACCATCATGTGTTGTTGGCCTGGGGCTTCTCCTAAACCAGTCACTGGCAGGGGAAATGGAAAGCTTCCCATCCTAAGGCTGGGTGATCTGGGTTTCCTTGAAGCACTTGCCTGCTCTACAACTGATCAAAACTGGGGGCGTCTTTCTCAGTAAGATGGAGGAAGAGAGGGGAGTGGTTATTGGGTGGGCAGTTAGACCTGTCACACAGCCCTTTATCCTACATCTCCATTTTAAATTTGCATAAGTCAGGAGATACACATGCTCACACACATGCACGTACTCACAAACATACAGTTATATATGATTTAACGAGTCATTTTTAATTTTTTTGAGACTTGACTGAAATAATTAAGAAGTCCAAGAAGGACTGTTTTGTCATCCTCTAATTATTTGAAAATTAACAGTCTTGTTAATGGTAATCAGAGTAGATATTTGGTTTTAGAATTCTATTCTGTTACTGTTCTGCATAAACAGACTCTATTTAAAACGTTTTACGTGAAATCCTTGAAAGGAGCAATATATGTGCTTAGTTATTGATTAGATTTGGGGAGTACTCAAGAGAACTAGCCCTGGACTGCTCAGCTTCCTCTGTTAGGTAACTTCCTAGATGGTGGCCACAAACTTTGTAAGCCCAGGGGCAAACACAGAGTTTGAGGGGAAAGATAATGTTATGTTTTGAATATGTTAAATTTGAGGGTCTTGTGAAGCTGGAGTTAACTAGTGGAGAGTTAGATGTATGTCTGAAACTCAGGGAGACGTCTGGGTAGCAGAGATAGACTTAGGAGTCATTAGTAATTGGTGGTAGCTACAATCATGAGAGTAGATGAGATTGGCAAGTAACCTGTGCCTTAGTATCTTAGACTATTTCCAGGTTTCTATCCTGCCCCTCTTTTATTTGATATTTTCAAAGTTAATATATCTTAATTTTAAATTGAATAAATAAGAATTAGGAAAGTAAATCTTTTTTACTTCTTTTCCCCTCACCATATTATACATTCCAAAGCTCAAAAGAAGTTCTATTTGGATTTTTCCTTGCTTTATTCTGAAGCCTTTCATATCTTTGAATTCCATCAAGAAGTACTTGGTCCCATGGCATATGCAAATGGGTTTGGTTTTAATTCTTTTTCTTTATTAACATTGATAAAGAAGAATTTACAGTGTTTGTGCCAATGAAACAGAGATAGATGTCTGCCATAAAGTAGACAGAACTATAAATATGGCAAACTAAGGAGGAAGGAGGATGAAGGTCTTATGAAAACCTGTGGGGTTTATAATAATAGTAATAATAATAATAACACATTAAAATAATATGAGTTATTATTATGCCTAATATGGCACAGAGGAGAAGTGTGCAGCATACTCAGAGATAATCCAGTCCAACTGCTTTGCCCTCTGATTTGGGATTTCTGAGCAAGCTGGTGGTGAGTGAGGGAATTTAGGAGGTTCAGACATGGTACGGTATAATTTTGAATCCCTTGGTAAGTAAGTGATTCTTTCTTAAATCCTCTTGTAATTTGGCTGATTTAGTGAAGGAAAATCTCAGTTCAGTGCTAATGAATCTTAAACAACTCTCTACTACTAAAGCTATTTTATGGTAAGACAGAGAGAAAGAGAGGCAGGCAGACACACACACACACACACACACACACACACACACACCCATAGCCATATTCATCTTCCATTTACAGTACTGATACAAAATTTCTTTTCCTTTTTACATAAATATATTTCAGTTAAAAGAAGCGAGTTGACTTAAAGAAAAATATAAAATAGCAACACTATAGGTGGTATGTGTATGTGGCCCCAAGTAACTGTCCCTAATCTTCCAGACGGCTTGCCAGATAAAGATTCTACAGCAACCATCTCTTGAATGGAGTCCAGCTCATGGACTCTTCATAGTTTATCCTCCACCTGACCTACCTTATTACTGATGACATCCTAGTCTACTACCTCAGCTTTAGATGTCCAAGACTCCTGGGCTGTCAACCTTTGCTCATTCTTTTGTACCTCCTTCTCCTGACCTGCTCACTGCAGGAGTTAGATTCCAAATCCCACATACATGACTAAGCCCTATATAGTGCCTTAGCCTCTGCCTGCACCAACCCTCAGAACTTTTTTGCTTTTATGAAATTTCTATTGCATCTTTGATCACTTTCACTCCCATTGTTTCAGGTATTTTTATGTAACCACCAAGTTATAGCATAAGTTTCTTGATGACAGAGATAGTATTTTATACTTGCCTATGGATACTGTGCATAAAGTATTATGCCTCTGAGTTTAGGGTGGTTTATTGCATAGCTATAGATAACTGGAACATTTACTTAAAAAGAGGTCATAAATCTTCATAATTCATCCCCTGTGTAGCCCATCTTACTGCCACTTACATTACACTAAAACAAATAAACCACCCCCCCAAAAGCAAACAGACCAAAATATAAAGAAAAGGAGAAAATCTTAAAAAAAAGAGAAAAGGGGCAGAAAGAAAAGGCCAAAGATACAATGATATAGATATAGATGTAGATATAGAAGCATAGATAAATATAGATAACTATAAAGATGTAGGTATAGATAGATAGAGCCTCAGGTACATTATTAGCATAACTCTTTATTAGTAGATTTTCTTTCCAAATTCTTTATAACATCAAATCCACATAGTTAAGCCCTTTGCTGCAATTATTATTATTCTTGCTAATTTTTGTTTCTCCATGGAACCTACTTGCTGTGTATTAGAGCCTGAGAAAAGAAGCAAGTATGTCCAAACTTTTCCCTTAATTGACTTCTCTCAGATATTACTGTGCAGTAAACACATGAAAATGGCTCATTTCACTAACAGTCAAATAGATACAAGTCAAAAGAATAGTAAAACTTTTAACTTTTGGGGGACAGTAAATTGTAAAAACTTTTTTGTCTAATAATTTGGCAACATACATCAAAAGAATTAAGTTAATATGCTTTCACCCAGAATATTTTCTTTAATAAATTAATTTTAAGGAAACTGTTATATATGCATGAAAATTTTCTTTTAGGATGTTTATCACAACATTCATTCTTTCAGTCATTTAGTCAACAGATACTTATTGACATTATGGTTCTGAAACCAATTTGATGTGTTGGTTCTTTCCTCGCTAAGCAATCTCCGACATTCACTGGCTGGGTGTCCTACAATTCAACTCAATCATAACACCATCTACCTAGAGATAATGTCAGATCCTACAGGTTAAGGGCTCAGTTGCACAAGAATGTCCCTCTCATTTCAGATGCCAAAAGTCTGCTTCTGACTGACTGGCTGCTGTAAGGAGGTTCTCACCCTCCTTGGGGTTTGATTAATTTACTCGAGCCTCTCACAACTCAAGGAAACTTTTTACTTACTAGATCACTGGTTTATTATAAAAGGATACAAGTCAGGAACAGCCAGATGGAGGAGACACATAGGGCAAGGTATGGGGAAAGGACTTGGAGTTTCCATTGCTCACTGGGCACGCCACTCTCCCCAAATCACCACCAACCTGGAAGCTCTCCAGACCCTGTCTTTTGGGGTTTATATTGAGGCTTCATTACATAGGCTTGATTGATTAAATCATTAGCCATTGGTGATTGATTCAGCCTTCAGCCCCTCCCCTCCCCAGAGGTGGGGGGTGGTGGTAGGACTGAAAGTTCCAGCCCTCAAATCACAAGGTTGACTCCTCTGGCAACCAGCCACCACCCTTAGTTGATTTCCAAAAGTAAGCTCATTAATATAACAAAAGACACCTTTACTACTTTCATCACAGGAAATTCCAAAGGTTTTAGGAGCTCTGTTCCAGGATTGGGGATGAGATCAAATATATACACTCAGCCCTCTGTATCCACCGGTTCCAAGTCTGCAGTCCACCAACCTCAGCTGGAAAATATTTTTTGAAAAATTCTGAAAAGTTTCAAAAAGCAAAGCTTGAATAGTTGCCACATCCTGGCAACTATTTACACAGCATTTATGTTGTATTAGATTTTATAAATAATCTAGAGATGATTTAAAGTATATGGGGAGATATAGGTTATATGCAAATGCTAAGTCACTTTATGTAAGAGACTTGAGCATCTATGGACTCTGGTATCTTTGGGGCTAGAGGGGTGTGTTGTTGGTGGTGGTGGTCCTGGAACCAATCCCCCTTGGATACCGAGGGACAACTGTATTTCTTATTATAAGGCACAATATCACAGCCATCTACCCTATGCCAGACCGAGTTCTTGGCCTTGAAAGTCCTCCAATGAAGAGGACACAGTTGTGGTTGTACTGGGCTTCACTTCTGGTGTAGGAATAGGGTATAAATCCGTCCACGTATATAATACTTTAAAAATTATAAGTGTAATAAAAGTAAACAGGGAACAGTTGTGGAGAGTGAGAGCTGTTTTAATTAGGGGCATCAGGGAAAGCCTCTCTAAGGTGTCATTTTAGCAGTGTTAATTTTAATAGAAAAACAATAACAAAGGGCCCAAGGAAACTTTGAGGGAGGTGTTAGATGTGTCTGTTACCTTGATTGTGGTGATGGCATCATAGGTGTTTGTAATATGTGCAGTTCTTTGTATATCAATAATACCTCAAGAAAGCTGTTTAAAAATCCCCCACAAAACCCTTAACTATCCCAAAATACAGACTGTTGAATGAAGTTTGAACATCCAAATGAGGGAATTCCATACAACAATTGAAATAGTAATGATATTCAAATTTTTTCATGAATTTCAAGTGAGAAAAGAAGTTAAAACTATTTGCAATACATGTTGTATAACCTGTATGTTTATAAAAGAGGACTATAAACCACATAGATAGAATGAAAGATAAGGATGATATAGTACAAAATATTAACTGATTATTTCCGAGTAGTGGGATTATGAATAATTTTCATTCTTACTTTTGTTTTTCTGTTTTTCCTAAAAGCTCTATAGTCAACATGCATTGTCTCATAAAAAGGCATTAAGAAAAATTTAAAAACCTATTTTCAAACTGCTTTCCCTCTGCCCCTGTTATATTCCTTTGCTATCTACCATGAGGGCAGGAATCCTCTTCCTGTCCCAGTACCTGGCATAGTGTCTGGCACATGGTATATGGGTACTTTATAAATAATTATTGAATGAATAAATAAGTACATAAAGACATGAAAGAAAGCAGAGAGTTACATTTGTTGAGCACCTCTTATGTGCCAGGTATAATGCTAGGTGCCTTAAATATGTTATTTTTAATTTTTATTTTTTTAACTTCTTAATTGGAGTATAATTGCTTTACAATGGTGTGTTAGTTTCTTCTGTATAACAGTGAATCAGCTATATATATACATATATCCCCATATGCCCTCCCTCTTGCGTCTCCCACCCTCCCTATCCCACCCCTCTAGGTGGACACAAAGCACCAAGCTGATCTCCCTGTGCTATGAGGCTGCTTCCCACTAGCTATCTATTTACATTTGGTAGTGTATATATGTCCATGCCACTCTCTCACTTCATCCCAGCTTACCCTTCCCCCTCCCCTTGTCCTCAAGTCCATTCTCTAATATGTTATTTTAATTAATTTCTATAGCAATGGTGTGAAGGAACAATGGAGCTGTTTTTCATGACTAGAACCAGAGGCTTAGAGAAGGTAAACATCTAGACTGTGGAGAACTGGTATTCAAACCCAGATGAGTCTCCACTTTATTGCCTCTCACTTTCCATCCCCTTGCCCCCCATCTCCCCACACAGAGGATATGGCCCATAAATAAAGACAATTTAGAGGAAGTGAAAAGTCTTTTTAGGTAGGTGCTTTGTGTCTGAAAGGTCATTGTCTCCTTTATTAGCAAGAGTATAAGCAAGAAAGAATGAGGTCCAACTGGACTTTAATAAAATATTAAGATATTATTAACAGTTTTTAAAAATATGGGGACAACATTAGGTAAGACTATCTGACAGAAATGACAGAACCCTGGATTTTGTGGAATTGGTAGGTCTGGGTTTTAGTCCCAGCTCAGTTTCCTCATCTGTGATTCCTTTATGCATTAGATATAGTTTTGGCTGCATGAAACAGAGTTCCCAAAACTGTTGTTAAAAACATAGAGCTGGGCTTCCCTGGTGGCACAGTGGTTGAGAGTCTGCCGGCTGATGCAGGGGACACAGGTTTGTGCCCCGGTCCGGGAGGATCCCACATGCCACAGAGTGGCTGGGCCCGTGAGCCATGGCTGCTGAGCCTGTGCATCCGGAGCCTGTGCTCTGCAACAGGAGAGGCCACAACAGTGAGAGGCCCGTGTACCGCAAAACAAAACAAAACAAAACAAAACCCATAGAGCTTCATTTTCCTCTTACGTGAAAGTCCAGTCACAGGCAGCTCTTTGGCTTGTGTGAAGGCTCTACAGCCCCCTGGGACCCAGTCCCCTCCCAGTTTTCTGCCCTGATTCCCCTCCTTCTTAGAGTCTAAGGGGGAGTACCTACCTTCCCACCCACTTTCCCAGCCTTGGGATGGAGGAGTGGGGAGAAGGGGCATCCTCCCCTCCTCTTTAAGGACATAACATAGAAGTTGCACCATCACATTTCCGTATACTGCACATTTCCACATGTCATTCCTAGCTGCAAGGGAAGCTGACACAGGTAACCCTTATTCTGGGCAGCCATTTGAACAGCTAACATTTAGGGGTTCTCTGAGACAACAGATATTGCAGGATACTTAGAAATCTATGCCACAGTCTTTTAATGGCTGTTCTAGCATTCTGTGATTCTTTAGGTATCCCTAAAAATACCACTTTTATAAATTATTTTGATGTGTGTGTTGTATGTATGGGGAAAAAATGAAAAAGAATTTAAATGATGATATTGGTAATTTTTAAACTGCCATTTCACTTAGTCCTCTTTTTTTTTTTTTTTTTTTTTTTTGCTGTAACGCGGGCCTCTCACTGCTGTGGCCTCTCCCGTTGCGGAGCACAGGCTCCGGACACACAGGCTCCGCGGCCATGGCTCGCGGGCCCAGCCGCTCCACGGCATGTGGGATCTTCCGGGATCGGGGCACGAACCCGTGTCCCCTGCATCGGCAGGCGGACTCTCAACCACTGCGCCACCAGGGAAGCCCCACACTTAGTCCTCTTATAGAAACAATCTCTCAAAGTCTGATGAAATGAAAGAAAGTGATATCCAGAAATGCTTCTTAAAAACTGCCAGTAGGAACGTAATTGAGTGATGTTTGGTAAGGCTGCAGTAGAAGCTATTAAATCCTTACCTTGTATGACATTAAATAACAAAAAACTCCATTTAAAAATTTTTTTGAAAAGGGTGTCAATCTATGCCTACTGAAGTTGAACTGCCTTTTTCAAGACTAATTGTATGGAGTATTATTTTCTTCAAAGCTGCCTTCCATCCTAGGAGAGGAAAAATTCAAGCAAGACAGTTTTTTTTTTTTTTTTTTTTTCCCCTGGCTTTATCTCCCTCTTGCAATTTAAAGGAGAATTAAGCTTATTTTAGTTCTCTGACTTCTTTTGCCCATTGCAAAAATTTTTTAGTTGGAATGTAATCCAGTGTTTTGAGTTATTATTGTAGTTTGCAAAGTATCCCTTGGCTATGCAACAGAGATATTAAAGAAAGAACTGCTTTCCCTTCAATGATAATTGCAAAAACAAAATGTAATATTCAAATGTAAATACTGAAAATAATTTCTTTAGTTTACATTATACCAATATGATGTCAAAAATTAATGGGGTTATTAAGATTATATAATTAATCATAAAACATGACAAAATGTGGAAGCTTAGGACCTCCTGCTAATGTTTCATCTGTAGTTTATAATAATACATTAAGTAACCATAGGGACCTGATTAAAAATAATGTATGTGGTACTTCTGTAGTTTCTAGTTGAATAAATCATCAAAATAATGTTGATGTAAATAGTGTTCTTTACGTCACAAGCCTTAACCCTAGATGAGGTTAAAGCCTCAGATGTATTTGATTTTAAACCAATGATTGTTAGAGATTGAGAATCATGCTAGTCACAGTCTATCCTCTAGGCCTCTTCTCTTCTGGTTAACATCTCATTTTTTTCCCTCACTCATTTATTCATTCAGCAATTTCCCTTGAACACTAATATGTCCGTAACAAATTATGTTAAGATATGCTAAAGTAAAAATAACATCTCAGTAATATTGAAAATATTATTTCCCTTCTAAGAAGGATTGCTGTATCTGTATGTATTTCTCCCGAGGATATTGCTTATAGCTTATATCTTCACTGCTGTTTTCATTCATGAACTTGTTTGAAATCTAGTTCTTCTAAAATTTTTCTTTTTCTGTGCCTGGAAAAAAAAAAAAAATCAATGGACGCCCCCTGCTGGAGGAAGTGGTGTTAGTAGCTAAGACCTCCTCACTGGGCCTGAGTGCTGGATGCTGGTGAACAAGCATTTACTGAGCACCTGCTGAGATCACAGTCAGAGACTGGAGCAGGGTTTGCATATTAGATAGTAAAGATAATGGTGCCTGCTTCAGAGTAAGAGACAAAATCCAGTTTGTATAATTTCCTGCTATATATGGGTTTTAGTTGAGGCAGAAGTGTCTGCTTGACTTGGTGAATGACTTGGTTTGTGAGTGTTAGCATTTTGTAAGTAAGAGGGAATAACAGCACCATTTCCTGCTGCCTTTTAGGAATGTGGTCACTTAGAGGACAGTACAGGCTCCCACTTTCGAGGGGGCACTGGAACATGATTAAGGGAAAGAAAACTACATAGGACAAAACAGAAGTGTTCATGGGCAACCCAGGAGTGTGGCAAGGGACTGACAAAAAAGGGCTGACAAGGGCGCACATCATCCTGGGCCTTTCTTCACACTTCCAGCTTAACAGAGTTGTGAAGTAAAACACAGCTCAGGAGGAGTTAATGGAGCAAAGATAAAAGATCAGAGGACTAAAAATAAGGAAGGCAAGGAAGGGCAACTTGTATTTATTTACCCATAAAGGCAAAAAAAGTTTTAAGTAAATTTATGGTTGTGTTAGCTGATTTTCAAATAGTCCAATGAAAGGAATGTTTGCAGAAGGGAAAAAAGAAGACTTTGAGACATAATGAGATTATTACATAAGAACCCCTATAAAGATATAATTGGTGATGATGGGGTGATGTTTTTTTTCGGCTATTGAGATTCCATGGATGAGAGAGCCAGAAATGAGTTTGGGACGGTTTATAGTCATTTTGGAACATAAAATAAACCTTGGCTGAGGGGTAAGGTAGCATGCACCCAACAGCTCCAAATCACAGCCATTTCTGTTACATAAAGCCTGGTTCAGAGATGACATGCTGGCTAGAGATGTGGAGGTGTGTGGTCCAGGGTTCACTCAGTGATTAGGTAATTCTGGTGATTGGGACAGACTCGAGGCATGGAGAGGGGATGGCAAAAGTGGTGGGGATCCATGTCCAGGGAGATGGGGGTGAACCATCTCCTTAAAGCTTGTGACCTGCAAGCAGAAGGAAGCTGCTGCAGATCTGCATGTGGCAGGCAACTAAGGCAGATCTGTGGAACATTTAAATAGGGCTGTTACATGCCTAAGTGTGCCTCGTGTACAGAACAGGGGCTCTACAGGGCACAGGGCAGAAATAACATCCTGCATAACCTGTAGAAAGGGTATGGGAGTGCCGTTTGGCCAGAGTAAAAACTGGGAAGAGAAGTCAGGAAGGACTTTAGAATCTAGAGAGAGAAGCAGGGATGGGTACCAATGCAAGGGCAAATGTAATTATCAGCTATGATGAGAGATGAGAGGTTTTTCTGAGATACTTGAGCTCACTCTTAAGGACCACATTTTAAGTTAGAATAACTCATTTCTTGAGTCCCTTTTGGCAGAGCTTAACTATGAGAAGAGACTTCTGTAGTCGAGAATGCTAAGAAGGAAGCCATGGGGGATATTATTTAAAAGACTTAGCACTGAGTGCTGCTCCAAGGGCTGGTTCCAAGGAGATGATGCCCTGCTTTGCACTGTAGGTAGGAGCTCCTCCGTGCCATGAGGGTAGGATGAGAATGAACAGTCTGTAACTATCCTGTGCTGGAGGCCCCAGAGGGAGTGTGTGTGGGGGTGAGAGCAGCAAGTTCTGGGCTCCCCTGTGGCCCATCCTGGCAGCTCCCTAGGCCAGCTTTCTCAGACAGGCCCATCCTCTCTCTGTCTACCTCTGGTGGCCATGTGGGAGCCTCAGGCCTTAGAGGTGGGGAAGGGAGTCTAACTTCTCTTACCTGGCTTCTGTCAGTCCTTTCTGCCTAAGGTTTCTTCTTTGTTCTGGACCTGCCCATCCCACTATCTGAATATTTCCCTCTGACCCTTAAAACTGACACTGCCCAGAAATGTGACCCTATGCTCACCTCTCTCCTTCTGTTCCAACCTTTGCATGTTGATGCCTGAACCAAAGTAGGGTTTGCTATATGTCCTCCGCACTTTTGACTTTGGATTTGAACTTCAGGAAAAGGGCCCAACTGCTTTATCCCTGTGGAGTTCCCCAACTTTTCCCTAGTCAAGTCCATAGATTGCTCTTCTCTCCATTTCAGGAAGAGACCAGGGTCAAGACATGTATGACAGTAATGGTAAACTGACCAAGTAAGATGTTCTGAATAAAATTTAGGAAAATTGCTAACATTTTTGAATCCTAAAAATAAAAGTGAGGTATTCTAAGATAGTAAGAATTGAAGAAGTATTTCTAACTTGTTTTTCTAGTGAGCTTGACCTAGAAATCTATATAGATCAGGTTTGTTTCTTGTTTTTTTCTTTTGTCATATATATAGTGTTATGGACTGGATCGTTGTTTCCCTTCCAAAATTCATATGTTGAAATCCTAACCCCAAATATAATGGTATTAGAAGGTGGAGCCTTTGGGGGTGATTAGGTCATGAGGGTGGAGCCTGCATGAATGGGATTACTCTCTCTCTAAACATGAGAGAGATGATCCAACCTATGGTATTCTGTTAAAGCAGCCCAAACTGACTAAGGCACATGGTAAACATGTAGATTGTCTTGCAAATTCATCAGATAGATTGAATTACTATACTATGTATACTGTCACTATACTGTGTGTTCATGTTGGTGGCTGAGTAGGAGAGACCAAGTAACAGAGGAGAGTGGGGGTATTCATAGAATTCTCAGCTATACGCCTTGACGGTAGATACCCTCATAAGATACTATACAGTATATTGAAAATCAGTAGACTGTGAGATAATAAGAAATAAACTTGCTGAGCTTGATATGTTGATTACACAGATAAAATCAATAGTGCCTAGCAAAGAGATGGTGAATTTCAAGCCTATGATAACTGTTTAGAGTTCTTGTGCTCCAAAGTCTATAAAATTTTGGTAACCGCAACTCAGTATGAATGGAGTGGAAAGGGAAAGTATAAATAAGCCAGATATTAAGAATGTGCATGGAAGTTTACTCCAACCGTTTCATGGAGACAAAGTCTGGTTAACAGCAAGGGAAGCCTTGGGTCACCAAAGGATGTTCTGAAGTAAATTTTCAGGGTGGAAACCATAGAATGAGGTCTTACAAAACCCTTAAGGCAGAGTTTCAGGAGAAATAATGAGGCTACATAAAACTAGCAAATGAGATCAGAGGAGATTGAGAGCAAAATAAAACAATGGGCTATCTAGAGATTTTTTTGTGGAATAGAGCCCAATTCATGAAATGATTTAAATAGCTGAAGTGTTTAGATATAATACAGGATTACTACTTATTAAAATTTTCTACTATTTTATGAGCCCAGTGGAGCTAGACCATATCCAATGTTTGTCTTCTCAAGGTTTGACAATCTTTGGAGTTTTATTTATTTTATTAAGCAGGTCAGTGTGTGCATATATATCTCTATATATCTATACCTATATCTGTCTGTCTGTCTGTCTATCTATCTATAAATAATATGGAAAAGAGGAGGGAGGGTATTTTGAATTTTCTCATTTAGAATCATGATTAACAACTAAGAGGAAAATTTTAAATTTTTAGGAGACATGAAAAGATTAATGAGTGTGAATTTGGAAGGTCTAATACAGAAAAAGAAGGTACTATATGCAAGCATACTGAACTAAAATATGAAAATGAAAGAATATGAACGATAAGGAAGATACTAGGAAATTTTAAGCATGCACAGTTACCAGTGAGAATTAGGAATATAATTTAGATCCATTTAGCCTGAAGAATCTCTTAGCCAAGGTCAAGGAAATAAAATGTTTCTGAAGGTAAGAGATTGCCATGTCCCAAAGGTATTTACAGGGGGATGGTCCAAAGCCTGGTGTACAGGAAGCTCTCGTTAAGCCTTGTTACTCAAAGTTTGGTCCACAGCATCACAGCACAAGCATCCCCTGGGCTCTTGGACCTCAGGTGCCTCCTTCCAATTTACTGAATAAGGGTCTGCAGTCACCAGGATTGCAGGGTGATTTGAGAACACGTTGAGTTTGAGAAGCATTGTTCCTAAGGGCATTAAATAGCAGTAGGTTTGGTGGGCAGCTTTGGAGGATATTGAGATCCTCAAGATTAATGAGGAGATGAGCAGTGAAAAGATTCTATAAAGCAGATGTGTGTTCTAGGCAAAGAGTTACTGCATTTGAGGCATTGCCATGTAGTCCCAATATTGGATATTTTAGAAATAAAGTTAAAGCAATAAATGAGCTGTTTGATCCAGCCAGTGAGGAACTTAGGCTATTAAAGAGAAGAAAAACATGTATTATTAAGAGAAAGTATAACTGTACAAAATTGAAGGTCATAGATAATAATTTTATATTCAGGTTATAGTTTTGAAATTTTACATTTAAAAGATAAGAAAATTTATATGTACACACATAATTGCAATACAAGACAAAATGTACTTGGTTTATGTTAGCAAAGCAATGGTCTCTAACGAGCCATGAAACAGCTTGCTGATTTTGCCTTTCTGGGTTTATTACAAATGGATACATAAAAGCCTTGAAGTAAGAAGTGAAATTCTGGGAACAGATGGTACAGGATCACCGATAAGACCCAGGCCTAACCAGAGACTGTTTCTGGGGCCATGCTTCTCGTTTGTCAGTGGTGGGCATCCGAACTCACGGATGTCACACTTCCCTCGTGCAGAGGAAGGTGCAGATGCTTCTCCTTGCAGAGGTGAGCTCAGTCATTAGAGTGAATCCCTTAAAACATACTGGATCAGAGGTCTCTCAATTACCGTAATACCAGATTTAGGTGGAAACTTTCTCTGTTTTAGTCAAAAATCTGGTGACAGAAACTTCATCCTCTACATCGCAACTTAAATATTCTGTCTTGAGAAAGTCTGTCTTTGCATATTACCAGTGCATTCTCTACACGCACTTCTGCAGAAATTGTTTCTTCATCTCCCCTCTCTTCTATGCTTGGTGAAATCCTATGAAATTCTGCTGATTCTTTTAGTAGTTCCTTGTAAGTAGTAAGTAGTTCTGTAAGTAGTTCCTTGACTGCTCTTCACTCCAAACTCCCACAGCTAACTAGCCTTCCTCTCCCTCCTTCCTTCCCTTCCTTTCTTTCTTCTTACAGTGCTGTGGGTATTGTTTTTTTTTTTTTTTTTTTTTTAATTAATTAATTTATTTATTTTTAGCTGTGTTGGGTCTTCGTTTCTGTGCGAGGGCTTTCTCTAGTTATGGCAAGTGGGGACCACTCTTCATTGCGGTGCACAGGCCTCTCACTGTCGCGGCCTCTCTTGTTGCGGAGCACAGGCTCCAGACGTGCAGGCTCAGCAGTTGTGGCTCACGGGCCCAGCTGCTCCACGGCATGTGGGATCTTCCCAGACCAGGGCTCGAACCAGTGTCCCCTGCATTGGCAGGCAGATTCTCAACCACTGCGCCACCAGGGAAGCCCTATTGTTTTTAATATAACATTTTTATTATAAAAGGAATAATACTCAATATTAGAGAATGGAAATACAGAAACATATTAAGAAGGAAATAAAAAGTACCTACAGTCTCATTTTCTAAAGCAATCATTACTAATATTTCATTGCAACTTATGTCTAATCCTCTCTGTCTCTGTCTTTCTCCCCCTCTTTCCTTCCCTCCCTCTCCTTATCCCTTTCCTCCTTCTCTCCTTCCTTTTCTCTAATTGAAACTTCTCTGTTTTTTTCTCTCTAGTTTTTAAAAAATCAAATATATTCAGATATGATTTATATTCAACAAAATGCACCCATTGCACAGCTAGGTGTGTTTTGACAGGTGTATATGCTGTTATAACTAATGCCTCAGTCAAGATATATAATATCTTCATTACCCCAAGAAGTGATGAGTGATGGACCCATTCATGCTCCTCTGAAATATACCCCCTCTCAGTTCCCTGCCACAGATAACCACTGATCAGGTTTCTTCCACTTAAGATTAGTTTTGCCTGTTTTAGGGCTTTGAATAAATGGAATCATGCAGCATGTATTCTTTTGTGCCTGGCTTCTTTCACTCAGCGTGATATTTTTGAAATAGATCTGTATTGACACAGACATCAGTAGTTTATTACTTTTGTTTTTCAAAAATGTTTACTTCACAAATATTTTACTGCTTTCATATTCTTAGTGCTATTGTTATTGGAATTCATTTTTGAATTTTTATCATTAACAATATTAAATTTTTTTATCAACAAACTTTACTTTTTAGGTCAGTTTTAGGTTTACAGAAGAATCAAGCTGAAAGTACAGAACATTCCCATGTAGATTTGACCCTTGAACTATGTGGGCATTAGGGGTGCTGACCCCTGAGCAGTAGAAAATCTGCCTATAATTTTACAGTTGGCCCTCTGTATTCCAGTTCCACATCTGTGGATTTAACCAGCAGTGGATCATGTAGAACAGTAGTATATTTAGTGAAAAACATCTGCATATAAGTGGACCTGCACAGTTCAAACCTGTGTCGTTGAAAGGTCAACTGTAGTCCCTTACCCTCCCCAACACATTTTTCTTGATTATTAACATCTGTTAGGTTGGTACGTTTATAATAAGTGATGAGTCAATAATGACACAGTATTATTTACTAAGTTCATAGTTTACATTAGGATTCTCTCATTGTGTTGAACATTCCATGGGTTTTGGCAAATGTATAATGACATGTATCCACCATTACAAAACTGCATACAGGGCTTCCCTGGTGGCGCAGTGGTTGAGAATCTGCCTGCCAATGCAGGGGACACGGGTTCGAGCCCTGGTCTGGGAAGATCCCACATGCCGCGGAGCAACTAGGCCCGTGAGCCACAACTACTGAGCCTGCGCGTCTGGAGCCTGTGCTCCGCAACAAGAGAGGCCGCGATAGTGAGAGGCCCGCGCACCGTGATGAAGAGTGGCCCCCACCTGCCGCAACTAGAGAAAGCCCTCGCACAGAAACGAAGACCCAACACAGCCAAAAATAAATAAATAAATAAATAAATAAGACCACATATTAAAAAATAAATAAAGTCTAAAAAAAAAAAAAAACTGCATACAGTAGTTTCACTAAATATTTGCTATGCTCCATCTATTCATTCCTACTCCCCTGCCCTCCCACTGAGCCCCTGGCAACCACTGATCTTTTTACTGTCTAGATAGATAGTTTTGCCTTTACCAGATGTCTTATACAGTAGTTGGAATCATACAGTATGCAGCCTTTTCAGTCTGCCTTCTTTCACTTAGCAATATGTGTTTAAGGTGCCTCCATGTCATTTTGCAGCATGACAGATCATTTCATTTTAGTGTTGAATAATATTCCATTGTATGGATGTACCAGCTTGTTTATCCATTCATCTATTGAAGGACATCTTGGTTGCTTTTGAGTTTGGGCAATGATAAATAAAGCTGCCATGAACATCTTTATACAGGTTTTTGTGTGGACATATGTTTTTGACTCATTTGGGCAAATTACATGTGGTGTAATTGATGGATTGTATGGTGAGAGAATGTTTAGTTTTGTAAGTAACTGTCAAACTGTCTTCCAAAGTGGCTGTTCCATTTTGCATTCCCACCAGCATTGAATTAAAGTTATTGCTGCTTTAAATCTTCATTGGTATCTGGTATTGGTATTTTCATTCTTTTCGATTTTAGCCATTTTAAGGGATATGCATTGGTATTTTATTGTTTTAATGTGCACTTCCTTGATGACATATGATATTGAGCATCTTTTTTTGTTTGTTTGTTTGATTTTTTGTGGTATGCGGGCCTCTCACTGTTGTGGCCTTTCCCGTTGCGGAGCACAGGCTCCGGACGCGCAGGCTTAGCGGCCATGGCTCACAGGTCCAGCCGCTCCACGGCATGTGGTATCTTCCCGGACCAGGGCACGAACCTGTGTCCCCTGCATTGGCAGGCGGACTCTCAACCACTGCGCCACCAGGGAAGCCCTGAGCATCTTTTTATATGCTTATTTGCCATCTGTAGATCTTCTTTGGTGAAGTGGGTAAGGGGTCTGTTCAGATCTTTTTCTCATTAAAAAAAAATCAAAGTATAATTGAACTACAACACCATGTTAGTTCCAGGTGCACAACAGAGTGATTCGATATTTCTATCTATTACAAAATCATTACCACAAAAATCTAGTTACTATCTGTCACCATACAAAGTTATTACAATATTATTGACTATATTCCTTATGCTGTACATTTCATCCCGGTGACTCATTTATTTTGTAACTGAAAGTTTGTACCTCTTAATCTCCCTCACCTATTTCACTCATGCCCCCACTGCCCTACCCTCTGGCAACTACCTGTTTGTTCTCTGTGTCTATGAGTCTGTTTATGTTTTGTTGTGTTTGTTCATTTGTTTTGTTTTTCAGATTCCATGTATAAGTGAAATCATATGGTAATTGTCTTTTTCTGTCTGTCTTATTTCACTTTGCGTAAAACCATCTAGGTCCATCCAAGTTGTTGCAAATGGCAAGATTTCATGATTTCATTCTTTTTATGGCTTATATATATATATATCACATAAAATAACTTCTTTATTCATCTGTTGCTGGACACATAGGTTGCTTCCATATCTTGGCTATTGTAAATAATGCTGCAGTGAACATAGGGGTGCATATATCTTTTTGAATTAGTGTTTTTTTTTTCCTTTGGAAAAATACCCAGAAGTGGAATTGCTGGGTAGTATGGTAGTTCTATTTTTAATTTTTGAGGAGCTTCCATACCATTTTCCATAGTGACTGTACCAACTTACAATCCTACCAACAGTGCACAGGGTTCCCTTTTCTCTACATCTTAGCCAATACCTGTTATCATCTGTCTTTTTGATAATAGCCATCCTAACAGCTTTGAGGTGATATCATGGTGGTTTTGATTTGCATTTCGCTGATCATTAGTGAGGTTGAGCATCTTTTTATGTGTCTGTTGGCCATCTGTATGTCTTCTTTGGAAAAATGTCTATTCAGGTATTTTGCCCATTTTTGAATTGGGTTGTTTGTTTTCTTGATGTTTAGTCTTATGAGATGTTTGTATATTTTGGATATTAATTCCTTATCATATATGTATTTTGCAAATATCTTCTCCTGTTCAATAGACTGCATTTTTGTTTTGTTAATAGTTTTCTTTGCTATGCAAAGTTTTTGAGTTTGATGTAGTCCCATTTGTTTATTTTTGCTTTTGTTACCCATGCCTGAGGAGCCAGGTCCAAAAAAAATTTCTAAGACCAATGTCAAAGAACGTAATGCCTATGTTTTCTTCCAGGAGTTTTATGGTTTCATGTCTTAAATTTAAGTCTTTAATCTATTTTGAGTTAATTTTTGTATATGGTGCGAAAAAATAGTCCAGTTTGATTCTTTTGCATGTAGCTGTTCAGTTTCCCCAGCACCATTTATTGAAGAGGGTTTCTTTTCCCCATTGTATATTGTGCCTCTTTTTTTCATAGATAAATTGAACACATGGGTTTATTTCTGGGTTCTGTATTCTGTTCCATTCATCTATGTATTTTTTGTGGTGTCAGTGCCTACTGTTTTGATTCCTGTAGCTTTGTAGTATAGTTTGAAATAAGGGCTCATAATACCTCCAGCTTTATTCTTCTGTCTCAAGATTGTTTTGGCTGTTCAGGGTCTTTTGTGCTTCCATACAAATTTTAGAATTATTTGTTCTAGTTCAGTGAAAAGTGCCATTGATATTTTGAAAGGCATTGCCTTGAATCTGTAGAGTGTATGGTCATTTTAACAGTATTAATTTTTCCAATCCATGAACATGGTATAGTTTTCCATTTGTTTGTGTCATCTTCAATTTCTTTCTTCAGTGTCTTATAGTTTTCCAAGTATAGGTCATTTACCTCCTTGTTTACATTTGTTCCTAGGTATTTTCTGATGCAATTGTAAATAGGATTGTTTTCTTAATTCCTCTGATAGGTCATTGTTAGTGTATAGGAATGCAACAGATTTCTGTATATTAATTTTGTATCCTGCAACTTTACTGATTCATGGATGATTTCTAACAGTTTTTTTATGGCATCTTTAGGGTTTTCTATGTATAGTATCATGGTATCTGCAAACAGTGATGGTTCTACTTCTTCCTTTCCAAATGTGAATTTCTTTTGTATTTTTTCCTTGTCTGATTGCTGTGGTTACAGTTTCCAATACTGTGTTGAATAGAAGTGGTGAGAGTGGTCATTCTCGTCTTGTTCCTAATTGTGGAGGAAATGATTTTAGGTTTTCACCGTTTACTATTATTATGTTAGCTGTGGGCTTGTCATATATGGCTTTTATGATGTTGAGTTATGTTCCTTGTATACCCAGTTTGTTGAGAGTTTTTATCATAAATGAATGTTGAATTTTATCAAAAGCTTTTTCCACATCTATTGAGATAATTGTATGCTTTTCAGTCTTCAATGTGTTAATGTGGTGTATCACATTGATTGATTTGTGGATATTGAACCATCCTTGCATCCCTGGGATAAATTCCACTTGATCATGGAGTATGATCCTTTTAAAGTATTGTTCAATTTGTTTGCTAATATTCTGTTGAGAATTTTGCATCTGTGTCAGTGATATATTGGCCTGTTATTTTCTTGTTTTGTGGTGTCTTTGTCTGATTTCAGTATCATGGTGTTGTTGGCTTCATAATATGCGTTTGGAAGCACTTCTTTTTCTTCAGTTTTTTGGAATAGTTTCAAAAGGATAGGTGTTAACTTTTCTCTAAATTCTTGGTAGAATTCACTTGTGAAGTCATGTGGTCCTGAACTTTTGTTTATCGGGATTTAAAAAATTACTGATTCAATTTAATTACTGGTAATTGGTGTGTTCACATTTTCTGTTTCTCCCTGATTCAGTCTTGAGTGATTGTGCATATCTAGGAATATATTCACTTCTTCTAGCTTGTGCATTTTATTGGCATATAATTACTTGTAGTAATCTCTTCTGATCCTTTGTATTTCTGTGGTATTTGTTGTAAATTCTCCTTCATTTTTGATTTTATTTATTTGGGCTCTCACCTTTTTTTCCTGGTGAGTCTGGTTAAAGGTTTATCCATTTCATTTATCTTTTCAGAGAAACAGCTTTTAGTTTCATTGCTCTTGTCTATTGTTTTTTAGTCTCTATTTCATTTATTTCTGTTCTGATCTTTATGATTTCTTACCTTCTACTGACTTTGGGTTTGGTTTGTTCTTCTTTTTCTAGTTGTAGGTGTAAAGTTAGGTTATTTGATTGTTTTGTTTGTTTGTTTCCTGAGGTAGACTTGTAACAGTATAAACTTCTCTCTTAGAACTGTTTTTGTTGTTTCCCACAGATTGTGGATCATTGTGTTTCTATTTTGTTCTGTTTTCTTTTTGATTTCCTCTTTGATTTCTGCAATCCCCCTTTGGCTGTCCAGTAGTATATTGTTTAGCCTCCACGTTTGTCTTTTTTGCAGTTTTTATCTGGTAGTTGATTTCTAGTCATAGTATTGTCAGAAAGGTCAGAAAAGTTGCTTGATATGATTTTAATCTTCTTAAATTTACTAAGACTTGTTTTGTGGCCTAGCATGTGATCTGCTGGAGAATATTCAATGTACACATGAAAAGAATGTATGTTCTGCTGCTTTTGGATGGAATATTTTATATATATCTATTAAATCCACCTGATCTAGTGAGTCATTTAAAGCCAGTATTTCTTTATGATTTTCTGTTCTTTGATGTAAATGGGATGTTTAATTATCCTACTAGTTTTGTGTTTTGTGTTTCTGTCAGTTTCTCCCTTTATGTCTGTTAATATTTGCTGTATGTTTTTAGGTTCTATGTTAGGTGCGTATATATTTTAATTGTTATAACTTCTTGTTGGATTAATCCTTTATCATTATGTTGTGTCCTTTGTCTCTTGTTGCAGTCTTTGTTTTAAAGTTATTTTGTATGATGTAAATATTGCTACCCCAACTTTCTTTTTGTTTTCATTTGTAAGGAATAAGTTTTTCCATCCCCTCATTTTCTATCTGTGTGTGTCTCTATGTCTGATGTAAGTCTCTTTTAGGAAGCATATATTTGGATCTTGTTTTTCTATCCATTTATCCACTCTATGTCTTTTGATTGTAACATTTATTCTTTACTAAATGACTTTACATTTAAGTATTTATTTGTAGGTATGTACTTACTGCCATTTTGTTAATTGCTTTTGTGTTGTTTTTTTCCCCTTCTTCCTTTGCTCTCTTTTCTTGTGATTTAATGACTATCTTTAGTGTTATATTTAGATTCCTTTTTTTTTTTTAATGTGTGTGTATCTGTTATACGTTCTTGGTTTGTGGTTACCAGAGGTTCATATATGACAACATATATATATATATATATATATATATATATATATATATATATGAATGTAATAGATATATATCTATATTCATATGTATATAAATTTTTAAGTTGCTGATCTAAGTTTGAATGCCTTCTGACAATCCTGCATTTTTCTCCCTCTCCACCATTTAATGTTTTTTGACGTCATATTTTGCATCACTTTGTTTTTTGTACCCCTTAACTATTTTTTGTGGAAACAAATGATTTTACTGCTTTTGTCTTTTAACCTTCTTACTAGTTTTATAAGTGGTTGATCTACTGCTATAAAGGCAGTGTATTTGCCTTTACTAATGAGAGTTTTTCTTTCACAATTTTCATATTTGTAGTTGTGGACTTTTCCCCTTAGAAAAGTCCTTTTAACATTTCTTGTAAAGCCAGTTTAGTGTTGTTGAACTCTTTTAGCTTTTGCTTATCAGTAAAATTCTTTATTTCTTCTTCCAATCTGAATGATAGCCTTGTAGTTTTTTTTCTTTTTTTTTTTCCTTTAATCACTTTAAATATACCATGCAACTCCCTTCTGGCCTGCAAAGTTTCTGCTAAAAAGTAAACTGATAATGTTATGGGAGTTCCCTTGCATGTAACTGATTGCTTTTCTCTCGCTGCTTTTAAGATTCTCTATCTTTAATTTTTGCCATTTTAATGGTGATGTTTCTTGGTGTGGATCTCTTTGAGTTCATCTTGTTTGGGACTCTCATTGCTTCCTGGACCTAGATATCTGTTTCTCTTTTCATGTTAGGGAAGTTTTTGGCTATTATGTCTTCACATATGTTCTCTGCTCCCTTTTCTCTCTCTTCTCCTTCTCAGACCCCTATAATGTGAATGTTAGTATGCTTGATATTGTTTGAGAGATCTTTTAACGATCCTTATTTTTAAATTATTTTTTCTGTTCTGCTTCACTGATTTCTACTACTTTGTCTTCCTGTTCACAGATTTGTTCCTCTGTGTTATCTAAACCACTCTTGATTCCTTATAGTGTATTTTTTCCAGTTAGTTTATTCTTCAGCTCCGTTTTGTTGTTCTTTATACTTTCTCTTTGTTAAACTTCTCAGTGTGTTCATCTGTTCTTCTCCTGAGTACATTAAGTACCTCTGTGTTCATTACCTTGATCCTGTTATTGGATAGATTGTTCATTGTTCATCTCAGCTTCACTTAGTTCTTCTTTTGTGGTTTTATCTTGGTCCTTTCTTTGGTACATATTCCTTTGTCACCTCATTTTGTCTAATTCTCTGTTTTTATTTCTATGTATTAGGTAGTTAAGTTATATTTCCTCATCTTGGAGTAGTGGCATTGCATGGGAGGCGTACTTTGGGGCATAGCAGCACATTACCCTCTGTTTTCTGACACTCCCACTCAGAACATTCCCACACTCATCAGAGGTATGTACTCTAGGGGTGTACCCTACGTGGGCTGCATGGGCCCTTCTTTAGTTGTGGGGCTGACTACTGTGGGGGTGCTGGCAGGTGGGGCTGGCCCCAGCCCTATTGGCTTCCAGACTCTTTCACTCATGCATAGGCTGCCCGCCCATGGAGTCAGGTCCCTGGGCAGCTGGTTGGGGGGTCTAGGATGGCTGGTGCTGATTGCCTGGTGGATACATAAGTGCCCAGCACTAATAGGCTAGAGGGAGGGCTAGAGGGAGGACTCCAAAGTGATACTTTCCAGCACCAGTGTCCTTGTGGCAGAATGAGCTCTGAAAGCCTTCTTAAGACAAAGCTTTCTTCTGGGAACTGGGTTTAGGGAACCCATCAATGTGATTAGTGGAAATGCTCTGGCTGCCCTTGAATATCTCCAGACCCACTATTCTCTGTCATGTTCCATTTGGCAATGTGCCTAGATATAATGGCATTCTACAGGGTTGCTTTATAAATATATGCTGTGAAATGTGCTTTAAAGAACATATTCTTAATATAGAGCTTCTGCATGGTAAATGTTCCCAGGCCTCACCAGCTATGGATACCAGTAAGGACACCTTTGCATTTAAAACTCAATATCCAGAGCTTTATACTCTCCACTTATATGACAGAAGGAACTCAGACCACGTTTTAACATTCCCCATATCTTTTGGTAGAACTATGAACTTGGGGTACAGCTCATATGCTTTTACAGATCCTTCCAAGATTGCTGTCCGCTAACTCCAGGCTATTCTTAATGTTCCACCTGGGCTACTATTTGTACCCACACCATTCTTTGCTTGTCCTAAACCTGATAACCTTGAACATTGGCTAACGCTGCCATTTGCCATTCTCTTGACCACCAGTTAATGCTGTACCTGCACTGTTGCCCCGCCTGGATTGTCCATAAAGCTCTGCTGCTTGAACTCTGCCCCTACTGCCAAGCCCCTCACTGCTGAGCTGCTATTATTCCTCTCCAGGATGCCATTTTACTTTTCTGCTCAACTGTGGGTAGAGCTTAGCACTCCAGGGAGATATTGGTGAATAATATATACTTCCCCAAAGTTATTGGGAAATTTTTCCCCTGCTCTGCTCCTTCTTCTTGTTTTAGAATGGTCCTGTACCACGTTGTTAGGTCAAAACGTTGTGCGGAATATAGGAGGGCAGGTTTATTGAACTGCAACTTCCCCTGCTCTCTCCGTGACATACACATGATTGGTAAGAAGCACCATGTTCATATGGTTCAGCCAACAACTATCATGTAGTACCTGGACCAGCACTGCAGCACTGCCCTTCTTTCTATGGCCCTGATTAGAATGTCTTTCTCAGGGATTCCTCATTCTTTCCTTAGAGTATTTCTTTTCTTGCTCCTCCCACATATAGCACACCAAGTTTTCATACATGCCTATATTTGTGTGAACCTCCTTAATAGATGTGTTTGAACTCTCTTCCCAGAGAATGCACGCCATTCAGCAGAGGAAAAGAGATTTGCATGAGGAGAGACCCGGAGGTATAAAAGAAGTATCTTAATTACAGTTTTGGTCTGACCTTGATGTCTGCCATACTATGATATTTTAGATGAAGTATCATGTAAATTATTAGCCATTTATGGAAGTGTTTTGAGCTCTTAAAAGGCAGATCTTAGTCCTGACTGATTAAATGTCCTTTTAAGAGGAATGTCTTTTTTAATGATCATAGGATATCAGTCCTAGAAGGTATCTTTAAAATTAATGAATCCTGGTATTAGTCTTTCCTTATTCTGAGCTGGAATGCAGTAATCCTGGGAAAGATGACTATGATTTCTTTTCTACCTGCCAGCTTTTCACATACTTGTAGACAGTCCTCAAGCCCCTCAGGTTTTCTCTTTTCCTTACCAGCACCCCCGTATAGGGTATGAATATTAGTTTCCTAGCACTGCCATAACAAATTGCCACAGGCTGAGTCACTTAAACAACAGAAATTTATTTTCTGACAGTTCAGAAGCCTGGAAGTTCAAGATCAAGGTGCTGGCAGGGTTAGTTTTCTCTGAAGGCCATAAGGGAAAGACGTGTTGCAGGCCTCTCTCCTTGGCTTGCAGACAGGCCCCCTCTTATGGCCTCTTCACATGATGGTCCCTCTGTGTATGCATGCCCTTGACCTCTGGTGTCTCTTCCTCTTCCTTTAAGGACTCCAGTCCTATTCATTAGGGTCCCACCCTAATGGCACTGTTTTAACTTAATCACTTCTTTAAAGACCTTATCTTCAAATGGGGTTACATTCTGAGATACTAGGGTTAGGATTCCAACATATGAATTTTGAGAGCCCAATTAAGCCCATAATAGTATGGTTATAGTCTCCTTGCTGTTTTTTTGTTTACTCTCTGAGGATGCTCCAGTGAACTTTCTTGGGCAGGATACCTTGGTGAACAAGGATAGGTAATCTTGGTTATAGGTTTATTTGAAAAATTGTTGGTAGCTATTTACATTTGCTCTCAATGTGAAGCATTTCTTTTCATCCTTTCTTGATCTTCCTTTTCCTTCTCTTTTCTCTCTCTCCTTTCTTTCTTTTTCTTGTGTGTGTGTGCTTCCCTAACTGTCACTTGGGCTTGATGGTGGGTCTCTCTTATTTGATACCCAGTGGAGATAACTTGGAGGCTCTAGCTTTTCAATTCAACCTATATTTCTTGAGCACTGTTTTTTTCTACTCACTGTGTTAGGCGTGAGGGACATAGGAATGACTAAGCAACAGCTGTGCCCTGAGAGCTCATAAATTATGGGACAATGCACATATAAATATTAATAATGCAGTGTGTTAAGTGCAGTAATAGAAGCCTGAGAAAATTACAGAGGTAGCACAGAGAAGGTAGCAGTGAATCTGGGCAGGCAGAGAAGACTTTACAAAGAAGGTGATTTCGGGTTTGGGTTTTGAAACATGATTTGGAATTGGTCAGATGGATGCAGTGGGAACTATATGATGTATTTCAAGAACAGCAGTATATATGGATATAAATCAAAGATGAGGAGTAGCAGAAGTGATGATATTGCAGAGAAAGGAAGGAGCCAGATCAGGCTTATGCCATGCTTTCACTGAAGGATTTTAAGCAGAGGAATAACCTAACCATGTTCTGTATTTGCAAGATAGCTCTTGTGATGAGGCAGACATGGGTGTAGAGGAAAACAGGGAGACCAGTTGAGACTCCATTGCAGTATTTTATTTTTTAATTGTTTAGACTTCTTTTATTATTTTTAATTTTTATGTTTTTATTGAAGTATAGTTAATTTATGATATTGTGTTAGTTTCAGGTGTACAGCAAAGTGTGTGTGTGTGTGTGTGTGTATGTATATATTCTTTTTCAGATTCTTTTCCGTTATAGGTTATTACAAGATATTGAATATAGTTCCCTATGCTATACAGGAGGTCCTTTGTTTCTGTCTATTTTATATATGGTAATGTTTATCTGTCTTTGTCTGACTTACTTCACTTAGTACGATACTCTCTAGGTTCATCCATGTTGCTGCAAATGGCAATATTTCAGTCTTATGGCTGAGTAATGTTCCACTGTGTATATACATACTACAACTTCTTTATCTGTTGATGGACACTTAGTTTGCTTCCATGTCTTGGCTATTGTAAACAGTGCTGCTATGAACATAAGGGTGCATGTAACTTTTTAAATTAGAGTTTCTGTTTTTTCCAGATATATATCCTGGAGTGGAATTGCTGGATCATATGGTTACTCTATTTTCAGTTTTTTAAGGAACCTCCATATTGTTTTCCATAGTGTTTGCATCAGTTAGCATTCCCACCAACAGTGTAGGAGGGTTCCATTTTCTCCACACCTTCTCCAGCATTTATTATTTGTAGACATTTTGATGATGGCCATTTTGACTGATGTGAGGTGATACCTCATTGTAGTTTTGATTTACATTTCTCTAATTATTAGTAATGTTGAACATCTTTTTGTGTGCCTGTGGGCCACCTGTATGTCTTCTTCGGAGAAATGTCTATTTAGATCTCCTGCCCATTTTTTGATTGGGTTATTATTTTGATATTGTTCTGTGTGAGCTGTTTGTATATTTTGGAAAGCAAGCTCTTGTTGGTCACATCATTAGCAGATATTTTCTCCCAGTCTGTAGGTTCTCTTTTCTTTTTGTTTATGGTTTTCTTTGCTGTGCAAAAGCTCATAAGTTTAATTAGGTTGCATTTGTTTATTTTTTGTTTTTGTATCTTTTGAATTGGGGGAATGACCTAAGAAAACATTGCTCTGATTTATGTCAGAGAATGTCTTGCCTATGTTTTCTTCTAGTTTTATGGTATCATGTCTGATATGTAGGTCTTTAAACCATTTTGAATTTATTTTTGTATATGGTATGAGTGTGTGTTCTAATGTCATTGATTTACATGAGGCTGTCCAACTTTCCCAACACCACTTGCTGAAGAGACTGTCTTTTCTCCATTGTATTTTTGTGCCTCCTTTGTTGAAGATTAATTGAACATAGGTGTGGTGGTTTATTTCTGGACTCTGTTCTGTTTATCCATATGCCTGTTTTTGTGCCAATATCACACTATTTTTCTTACTTTAGCTTTGTAACATTGTCTGAAGTCTGAGGGGGTTATGCTTCCAGCTTTGTTCTTTCTCTTCACAATTGCTTTGGCAATTCTGGATCTTTTTTGCTTCCATATAAAGTTTAGGATTATTTGTTCAAGTTCTGTGAAAAATGTCATGGGTAATTTGATAGGGATCACATTAAATCTGTGGATTGCTTTGGTAATATGGGCATTTTAACAATATTGATTCTTCCAATTCAGGAGCATGGGCTATCTTTCCATTTCTTTGGATCATCTTCAGTTTCCTTTATTAATGCTTTGTAATTTTCAGCATATAAGTATTTCACCTCCTTGGTGATGTTTATTCCTAAGTATTTAATTTTTTTTTGGATGTGATTTTTAAAAGAGATTTTTTTTTACTTTCTCTTTCTGATATTTCATTGTTAGTGTAAAGAAAGGCAACAGATTTCTGTATGTTAATCTTGTTTTCTGATACCTTGATGAATTTATTTATCAGTTCCAATAGTTTTTTATGGAGTCTTTGGGATTTTCTATATACAGTATCATGTCATCTTCATGTAATGACAGTTTTACCTCTTTCCTTCCAATTTTGATATTTTATTTCTTTTTCTCGTCTGATTACTATGGCTAGGACTTCCAACACTATGTTGCATAGAGGTGGTGAGAGTGGGCATCTTTACCTTGTTCCAGAATTTAATGGGAAGGCTTTCAGCTCTCACTGAGTGTTATGTTGGCTGTGGGTTTGTCATAGAAAGCTTTTATCATGCTGTGATACGTTCACTCTATACTCATTTTGGCAAGAGTTTTTATTATGAATGGATGTTGAATTTTATCAACTGCTTTTTAGGCATCTATTGAAATGATCATGTGGTTATTGGCTTTTCTTTTGTTGATGTGTTGTATCACATTGACTGATTTGCGAATGTTGAACCGTCCTTGTGACTCTGGGATGAATTCAACTTGATCATCGTGTATGATCTTTTTAATGTTTTTTCTGATGTGGTTTGCTAATTTTTGTTGAGGATTTTTGCATCCATATTCATCAAAAATCTTGGCCTGTAATTTTTTTTGGTATTGTCTTTGCTTGGTTTTGGTATCAGGGTGATAGTGGCTTCATAGAATGACTTCAGGAGTGTTTCCTCCTCTTTAGTCTTTAGTCTTTTGGAAAAGTTTGAGAAAGACTGAGAATTGTTATAAGTTTTGTTTTGTTTTGTGTTTTGGTAGAATTTCCCAGTGAAGCCATCTACTCCTGGACTTTTGTTTGCAGGGAGTTTTTGTTTGTTTGTTTGTTTTTTCTACATACTCTATTTCACTTCTAGTGATTGGTGTGTTCAAATTATCTATTTCTTTTTCATTCAGTTTTGGTGGTCTGTATATTTCTAGAAAGTTGTCCATTTCTTCTAGGTTGTCCAATTTGTTGACATATAATTGTTCATAGTATTCTCTTACGGTTTTTGAATTTGTCCAGTATCAGTTGTTATTTCTCCTCTTTCATTTCTCATTTTGTTTATTTGGGTCCTCTCTGTTTTTCTCTTGGTGAGCCTGGACAGAGGATTGTCAATTTTGCTTATCCTTTCAAAAGAAACAGCTTTTGTGTTTTTTAGATTTTTTTTTGTATTTTTAATATCTCTATTTTATTTATTTCCTCTCTGATCTTTATTATCTCCTTCCTCTGCTGACTTTAGGTTTGTTTGTTCTTCTTTTTCTAATTCTTTCAGATGGTGGGTTAGATTGTTTATTTGAGATTTTTCTTGTTTCTTAAAGAAGGCCTGTATCGCTATGAACATCCCTCTTAGGACAGCTTTTGCTGCTTCCCATAGATTTCTGTATGGTTGTGTTTTCATTGTTATTTGTCTCAAGGTATTTTTAAATTTCCTCTTTGATTTCATGATTGACCCATTGGTTTTGTAGTAGCATGTTGTTTAGTCCATGTATTCATTTTTTTTTTCTCATTTCTTTTCCTGTGGTTGATTTCTAGGTTCATGCACTTGTGGTCAGAAAAGATGCTTGAAATAATTTCTATCCTCTTAAATTTAGTGAGACTTGTTTTGTGTCCTACTATGTCATCTATCCTAGAGAATGTTCCATGTGCCCTTGTAAAGAATGTGTACTCTGGGTTTTTTGGGTGTAGTGTCCTGAAAATATAAATTAAATCTCATGGTTCTATTGTATCATTTAGGATCTCTGTTGCCTTATTGATTGTTTTTATGGAAGATCTGTCCATTGATGTCAGTGGGGTATTAAATTTTCCTACTATTATTATATTCCCATCAGTTTCTTCCTTTATGTCTGTTAGTATTTGTTTTGTGTTTTTAGGTGCTCCTATAGTGGGTGCATATATGTTAACGAGTATAATATCTTCTTTTGTTGATCTTTTTATCATTATGTAGTGGCCTTCTTTATCTTTCTTTATGGCCTTGTTTTAAAGTCTATTTTGTCTGATATGAGTATTGCTACCCCAGCTTTCTTGTCATTTTCATTTTCATGAAATAGCTTCTAACATCTCCTCATGTTCAATCTATATGTGTTCTTTGCCCTAAAGTGTGTGTCTTGTAGGCAGCATATCACAGGTTCTTGTTTTATTATTTAATCTGTCACTCTGTATCTTTTGATTGGAGCATTTAGTCCATTGACATTTAAGGTAATTATGATAGGTATGTATTTACTGCCATTTTAAAGCCTGTTTTCCAGTTGATTTTGTGTTTTTTCTTTGTTCCTTTATTTCTATTATTGTTTTTCATTTTCTAGTTTGATGGTTTTCTTTTGTATTATGCTTGAGTTTTCTTCTTTTGGTTTTTGTGAGTCTATTGTATGTTTTTGATTTGTGGTTACCCTGGTTTTCAAGTATGGTAACTCATTACTGTCTCTACTTGCTTTAGACTGGTAGTCATATAAGCTCAAACACATTCTAAAAAATCTACATTTTCTTACTCCTCTCCCCCATATTTTACGATTTTGATGTGCTATTTTACATCTTCATGTTTATCCTTCTGTTGTTCATTACAGTTATAATAGCTTTCACAAAATTTTCTCTTTTTTTTATTGTTGAATGTTGATTTACAATGTTGTGTTAGTTTCTGCTGTATACCAGGGTGATTCAGTTATACATATGTATACATTCTTTTTTTATATTCTTTTCCCTAATGGTTTTTCACAAGATATTGAATGTAGCTCCCTGTGCTATACAGTAGGACCTTATTGTTTATCTATTCTGTATATAATAGTTTGCATCTGCTAACCACAAACTCCCAATCCATCTGTCCACCATGCACTTGGCAACCACAAGTCTGTTCTCTATGTCTGTGAGTCTGTTTCTTTTTTTTTTTTTCTAGATAGGTTCATTTGTGTCATATTTTAGATTCCGCATATAGGTGATACCATATTGTATTTTCTTTCTCTTTCTGACTTTTTTCACTTAGTATGAGAAACTCTAATTCCATCCATGTTGCTGCAAGTGGCATTTATTTCATTCATTTTTATGGCTAAGTAATAGTCCATTGTATATACATACCACATCCTTTTTATCCATTCATCTGTCGAGGGACATTTAGGTTGTTTCTATGTCTTGGCTATTATGAATAGTGCTGCTATGAACATAGGGGTATGTGTATCTTTTTGAATTAATTTTGTCTGGGTATATGTCCAGGAGTTGTATTGCTGGATCATATGGCAGCTCTAATTTTAGTTTTCCACAGTGGCTGCACCAACTTACATACCCATAAACAGTATAAGAGGGTTCCCCTTTTCTCCACACCCTCTCCAGCATTTATTGTTTGTAGACTTTTAAATCATGGCCATTCTGACTGGTGGGATGTGGTACCTCATTGTAGTTTTTATTTGCATTTCTCTAATAATTACGAATATTGAGGATCTTTTCATGTGCCTATTGGCCATCTGTATGTTTTCTTTGGAGAAATGTCTTTTTAGGTATTCTGTCTATTTTTCGATTGGGCTGTTTTTTTTATTGTTGTTGTTGTTGTTGTTGAGTTGTATGAACTGTTTGTATATTTTGGAAATTAAGCCCTTGTCAGTTGTGTCATTTATAATTATTTTCTCTCAGTCTGTAGGTTGTCTTTTCATTTTGTTTATGGTTTCCTATGCCGTACAGAAGTTTGTAAGTTGGAATAGGTCCCATTGTGCTTTTATTTCTATTGCCTTGGGAAACTGACTTAAGAAATCATTGGTAGGATTTATGTCAGAGAATGTTTGCCTATGTTTTCTTCCAGGATTTTTATGGTATCACATCTTATATTTAAGTTGTTAAGCCATTTTGAGTTTATTTTTGTGTCTAGTGTGAGGGCCTGTTCTAACTTCATTGATTTACAAGTTGCTGTCCAACTTTCCCAACACCACTTGCTGAAGAGACTGTCTTTTCTCCGTTGTATATTCTTGCCTCCTTTGTCAAAGATTAATTGACCATTGGTGTGTGGGTTTATTTCTGGGTTCTCAGTTCTGTTCTATTGATCCATATGTCTGTTTTTGTGCCAATACCATGCTATTTTGATAACTGTAGGTTTGTAGTATTGTTTGAAGTTTGGAAGGGTTATGCCTGCCTCATGCTTTGTTCTTTTTCCTCAGGAATGCTTTGGCAATTCTGGGTCTTTTATGGGTCCATATAAATTTTAGGATTATTTGTTCTAGTTTTGTGGAAAAGGTCATGGGTAATTTGATAGGGATCACATTAAATCTGTAGATTGCTTTGGGTAGTGTGGAAATTTTAACAATATTAATTTTTCCAATCCAACACCATGGGATATGTTTTCATTTTTTTGAATCATCTTCAGTTTCCTTTGTTAATGGTTTATAGTTCTCTGCATAGAAGTCTTTCACCTCCTTGATGATGTTTATTCCTAAGTATTTTATTTTTTTGGATGTGATTTTATAAGGGATTTTTTTTTTTTAGATTCCCTTTCTGGTATTTCATTTTTAGCATAAAGTAATATAGCTGACCTCTGTATGCTAATCTTGTATTCTGTTACCTTGCTGAGTTTATCAGTTGTAGTAGTTTTTGTGTGCTTTAGGGTTTTCTATATATAGTATTTAATTATTTTTTAAGTCTGTATACTGTAATTAAGAGATCTAAAGTACTGTTTTGTATTTGCTTTTCCTATTGTGATTTCCCCTTTTTATAGATTCTTGTTTTTTTTTTTTTTTCTATTTAGAGAAGACCTTTCAATATTTCTTTTAGGATAGGTTTAGTATTCCTGTGTTCTTTTAGTTTTTGCTTGTCTGAGAAATTCTTTATCTCTCCTTCTATTCTAAAATCTTGCTTGGTGTAGTATCCTAGGTTGCAGGTTTTTCCCTTTCAGGACTTTGAATATATCTTGCCACTCCCTTCTGTCGTGCAAAGTTTCTGTAGATAAATCAGCAGATAGCCTTATGGGAGTTCCCTTGTATTTTACTCTTTCTTTTTCTCTTGCTGCCATTAGAATCCTCCCTTTATATTTAACTTTTGCCATTTTTTATTATAATATGTTTTTGTCTAGCTCTGTTTGTGTTCATCTTGTTTGGTACCCTCTGTACTTCCTGTACCTGGATATCTGTTTCCTTTTTTAGGTTTGGGGAATTTTCAGCCATAATTTCTTCAAATACACTTTCAGTCCACTTTTCTCTTTCTTCTTCCAGGATCCCTATTATGCTTAGATTGGCACACTTTATATTATCCCACATCTATTGCTTTCTTTTTTTTTTTTTATTTGTCATTCTTTCTGCTATTCTGATTGGGTGACTTCTATTATTCTATCTTCCAAATAAGTTATTTGTTCTTCTGTATTATTTACTTTGCTATTTAATGCCTTTAGCTCAGTTTTCATTTTGGCAGTTGAGTTGTCTAATTTTGATTGGCTCCTCTTTATAGTTTCTAGTTCTTTATTACAGTGATCTGCATTTCTATTGATAGCCTTTCTTAATTCCTTCAGCATTTTTATTACCTCCTTTTTGAACTTGGGGTCTGGAAGGCTGGAGAGGTCTGTTTCATTGCTTGTTCTTTCAGGGGATTTCTCTTGTTCTTTTAATTGGAAGTAGTTCCTCTCTTTTTTCATTTTACTTATATTTCTCTGATTTTATGAATTTAAGGGAAACAGTTATCTACTGTGGTCTTAAAGGGCTGTATTTATGTGGGGGCATTCCTGTGTAGCCTGCTTTGAGTCCAATATTTTTGGTTTCAGGGCTCTTTTTGGTATGGATGCCTTCCATGTCTTTCCTCAGGGTGTGTTAGTCATTATCCCCTTGATAGGGGTGAGATTGGTGTTGTGGTGACCAGAGCCTCCACTGGATATCAGGCAGAGCCTTCTCTTTGCTCTGTGGTTGTCACAGCCCTGTTGGGGGCAGGGTCTGCTCCCCAGTTGTTGAAATAGAAGCCCCCTGATCTGTTTCTGAGCTGTGGTGTGAGATGGGTGGGACTGGAGCACTGCTGCTGGGAAAGAGCCACAGTATATTACTCCCCAGGAGCTGTCCACTGGGATGTGCACCATGTGACATCATCTGTCACCCATTTCGCACAGTCAGGAAATATAGTGTTGTTGGCATTGCACTCGGCTGTTCTTCTGCTGTTGGGGCATCTGTAATTGGCTCATATTTCAGCCCTGCTTCCACATGTGTGCATCTATAAAGCCTGCTGCTGCTAGCACTGAACCCACCTCAGCTGTGGGAGTGTGAGTAATCAACTTGGATGCCCCCCAGGCACTGTGCTTACAAAGCCGCTAGGGTAGATCTGCTGAAGTCACACACCTGCTTGGAGTTGGCTCAGATTTCTGCCCTGCCTCTGTGTGTGGGCAACCGCTAAAGATTGTAGTGGTGGAGCTGCACCCACTGTGTGCACCCTGAGAATGAGGCCTATATGGCAGGGCACTTCCCTCCCTTTGCCCTTGTTGACAGTGGGGCTCCTATTGAGGACCTGGGCTCCATCCTGTGCACACCCCCAGGTGTGGCTCTACACTCCAGGCCCTTCAGACTTGGCTTCCAAGAAGCCAAGCCAAGTCCTATTCTGGGGTCTGTCAGCTGAAGCCTAAGTTTCAGCACCCAGTCCTGCCCACACCAGCAGGTGCTCATCTCAGGTTGGGAAGTGCATCGAGGTGGCCAGGACTATTTGTGCTGGTCTCTCTCTATTCTGCTTGCTGCAAGTTGGCTGCTGCACTCTCTTCTGAGCCTCTGAAGCTCCCTGTCTGTCCTGGCTGATCTCCCAGCTGGTGAAAGGTGTTTCCAGGTGAGGAAAGCTTTCTTCTTCCACAACTCCCTCCCAGGGTTGCAGGATTTGTCCAGATTCTTTTTTTTTTTTGTCCTTTCGTCCTACTGGTTATGTGGTAATCTTTCTTGCAGCTTTGGTTGTATGAGATCTTCTGCCATCATTCCTTTGGTATTCTGTGAAAATTGTTCCACATGTAGATGTATTTCTTATGTATTTGTGGGAGGAGGTAACCTCCACATCCTTCTATTGCACCATCTTCATCTCTGCCTCTCCACTGCAGTATTTTAGATAAGGGATAATGAGAAGATAAATGAAAACAATGACAGTGGGACTTGAGAGAGAGGGACACACTTGAAGACTCTTTAAGAAGTAATTTTGGAGGGACTTAATATGGGGCAGTGATGGGGAGCAATTTGGGTTCATGACTTGAGTCCTAGGAATGTGGTGGTACGATGAACTGAGCATGGGAGATAGAGGAGGAGCATCTTTAGGGATGATGATGAATTCTTTCTTACACATGTGGACTATAGGTCTCTGTAGTAATCCAGTGGAGATGGCCAGTGGCAGTGGAATGAGAGAGTAAGGCTTGTGTGTCTCTTTGATTTCTCAGCTCTGACTTACTTTCCTGAAGGTGCTAATTCTAGGAAAGCATCTTCCTGAAATTAATTCTGTAATGCCTAAATAATAAAGCTATTTTCACATGGTTTAACAGTTTATTTGGTGCTGAGTTTATTTGTATTTGTAACTCGACATGCTTACAGGTAGTTATACTCCATAAAATTATTGTCTTGGGAAATGGAATGTCCCGCAGTAGTTAAAACTTATTTAAAAAAAACAAACAGCACTCATTAGTTTCTATAGTTGCCTCTTTCAAGTTCTTACTGTTTTGTGGATGCGTTTCTCAGCACTTTGATGAAATACTAGCTCAATGTATCCCTGTACATCCTTTTAATGCACACAAGTAACCTTCTATATTCTTCCCTTGATGTTTCCAGGAAGATTATAGACATTCTTGCTGGCATCCTAATTACTAGAGCTAATCTATGGATTTTAGTAACAGTCCGTTATGTATACACTTTGGGAGATTATTTTACCTCCGGGGAGAAAAACTTTTACGTGATTTTTATTTTTTTCAGTAGATCCCATGCTATATTATAGAACATACCTGTACTCTTATTTGATAATACTGGAATAACAAAGCAAATTATTTTTTTCTAGTAGCATTAGTATTATAGGTAGATGTGTAGCACCAATCTTTTACACTATTTGTATGTGCTGTGCCCTGTCTTATCTTCACACTGGCCTTGTGTAAGGGAATCAGTACCATTCCCATTTGGAAATTGAACCAAAGTAAAATGGTTGAGTTTTACTCAAGGACATAGTGCAAATCTGTGTTGAAACAAAGTCCAGACTACAGTTTCTTTGTCTTCCCAATTCTATGTTTATCTACTTGTTTTAAACTCCTCTACCATTTTTGCTTATTTTTAACCCCAAAGAATGATATCTTACTCTTTAAATTTAGACCTGGGAATTCTGACAGCATGGAGATGTACTGCTAATTGAAATATCATTTGGGGGCTCTTATTAAACATCATGGTTCTCCTGAATGCTAATATCCAATTTTAGACTTATATGTTAGCTTATACTTGAACATTCTGATTTTTTAAAAAATATTCCCTTCTCTTTTCTCATAAGATCTCAAAGAATTTGGAGATTAATAAAATAAAATAAAATAAAATTCTCTCTCTTCTCTTTGAATTTCTTTTAAAATATTTTTAAAAACTCAAATGATTCTACTGTTTTGTTTAAAAATTAGTCAGACCTGAACTTTTATCTTGGGTACATCTAAGTTGTTTGTTTGATGGGCTCCATAATCTGAAATCCGTACATGCTTGGAACATATGAATTTCATAAAGTGGAGATTTTAAAGAGAAAAAATAAAGTGTTTTAGGCATAAAAATATGTATAATTTATTTAATTTTATTTTTATAAAAAATATAGGTTTAGTCATTTGATCAAATAAAAATCACTGATAGATTCTATTCTAGCTAAAAGGATTGCTGAATTTAACAAACTAAACCAGTCTCTAATTGAGAATATCCATAGAGAGCTTCATATTTTGGCTGTAGGTTTACACAGCTGAAAACAGTACTCCGTTCTAATTCCAACAGCCTGTGAATAACTGGACTTTTGCACAGTGAGACGTACCCAGATCACCATGTGTAGTTTGGCCACTGAGCTGGACATTGCAGGATAGTTCTAGGATTCATCTCCAACCTCACAGGGATGAAGAGCAGGGGTCACCTTCTGCTCTGTCAGCCCCCTTGACATTGAACCAGATGTCTGGTCATTCAGATACATCCAAAGACATCTAAGCAAACAAAGTTAGCTCCTGTGAATATCTTTGGAAACTGTGATGTTATTGAGCCCATACATCTTCAGTTTATCAAAATCCATTATGCACTCAGTGCCAAGCAGTTCAGCAGTGGGAAATGAGTGCAGACTCCATATTCCATTTTCTGCTCTATGAACACATCTCATTTAAGTATGAACATCTGTTCTTCCATGAACAAGTAAGCAGTGCTCTCATTTCTTTTTCTATTGTTTTAAGTTCAGTGTGCTTAGATATTTTTGCAACACCAGGGAGAATACACAATCTTGTGGGTTGTTGATTTCCATGAAGCTGGTCTGTCAGAGTCCTTTAATTTTAAAAAAAAGATGATCTGTGGAAGCAGTTATGTGACTGATTTCAACAAGTTTCCATCACTTTACTAGTTTAATTAAAGCAAATTGTTTTAAAATCTTCCACTAACTGGGATGGCTCAGGGTAAGAACATGAAGAAAAATCATAATTTTAGTTTTTCTCTAGCCCATTATGTAACAAAATTGATTGGTTTCAAAGTCAGAACACATTTTTTTCCCCTAATGAATGTTGCCACCAAAACAGTCATAGTTTATATAAAACTCTGTTTGAGACATCCAATGAGTGTCATTGTTTATTGTGTCTGAGTAGCATTTATGGTGCTAGGTACAGAAGAATGACTGAACCTGGAAGTTCCTGTAGGGTAGGGGATATATTTTATATCTACTTTGTTTAGGAATGAACTTCCTTGGCTCCAAGTTTAATTACAGTTAGGGGCCTTCACCTCCTTCACTTCCTGTTGTCTATAAGTGACTAGAGGCTTGATTGAATCATCTGCAACTGCCTGGATCTGAGGAAGCTCCCCTGTAAAGTGAGAAGAGTAAAAGATATCCTAGAGTGACCAGCATCTTTTTCCCTGAAATAATTGCTTGCATTCTGCAATAGAAAAAGGAAATGGGCTGGAGCAGACTTGGAGGGACTTTCATATTGAGGACAGAACAAAGAGAGGTGTAAAGAGTAAATGCTTCTGGGTAGGTGAGGTGGCAGACGGACCCCTGGGGGATGCCAGCAGTCTGGGAAACCGGCATCCGGGTAAGCCTAAGGAGATGAAAAGTTGAGAGCCCAGGCCAGCTCTACCAAGGAGCCCTTGAATCAGTTGAGGCCTATTAGGGATGGTGCCCAGACTCCTACACTGCCCTAAGAATCACTGTGGCTTGGAAGGGGACCTGCACTGCTGTCAGTGCCAGGGGCTTGGCCACAGTGGCTTAGACAAAGACTGGTGGTAAAGGAACCTGCTAACCTCAAAGGAAGTGCTTGAGTCTGGCACTAGCACTGCAACATAGGAGAAAGTAGGATTGGTCTCCTGAGCAACCTGGACATGGAAAGAGAAGAGAAGGACAGAAGGGGAAGACAGATTTCCTACTCAGTGAGTAAATGGAGGTAGAGGTGAGTTTTAATTTGGAAAGCAAAAGACTATAACCTAATTTTATCCGTAGCTAAGTTAGCAAAGCCAATCATGTCAGTTACATGTGGCAAATGAGAACATTTGCCTCTGCTTAATCACTACCAATAATATCAGTGTTATTAATAGTAGTAATGATAAATATTATTTTTAGTATTAATAATTCTATACCTATTACATGGCCAGACTCTATTATAGATGCTTACAGATGCTTTCCTCAATTCTTATGACTCTGCATGGTAGATATCATGATTCTTGTTCTTCGGAGGCTTGGATGCTGGGAGAGATTAACCAAAGCCACCCAACTAAATACATGAATGCTCCACAATTCAAAGCCAGGCCAGTCCAATTCTATAGCATCTCCTGGATTTTTCTGGCAGCCATCTTACTTTCTTTTTCTAATGCATCACGTTGGATCAATACAGTATTTACCACAGACGAAAATGATCTTCATGGGCAGATTTTGAGCTATAGCCTCAAATAAACTTTGTCATCTCTTTACTATGCTGGCAGTTTTGCTTTGGGAAAGAAACTGAAATTTCATGTGACTGTTCTCACCCCTTTGCCTCTGGACAGGAGCTTGTTGTGATTGTGTAGCAGCTGCTCTAAGTGTTGGCTGGGGATTCCAGCAGGATCAGTGCCTGTTCTCTGGGGCAAGGTGTGTGGGGGTAGAGAGCTTCCACAAACCCATAAGAAAAGGCAACTCAGTAGGATAATGGGCCAAAATGTGAGAAGACAAAATTCAGAGACCCACAAATACAAATAAATACTTAAAACGTTGTTCAGACTCAAAAGTGTTCATGGCCATGCAAATTAAAGCAACATCATGATTTGTTTTGTGTTTATCAGCTTATCAATAGTGAAAAATGACGGATACCATCTAGGGTCAGTAAGGAGCAAGAAAACAGCACTGTTTGGGAGAATATAGGTAGACTGAGCTTCTTTAGAAGTCAGCTAGGCATTACCTACCAAATTTTAAATGCCTGTATAAGCAATCCCACTTATAGAAGTAAATCTTTAGGAAATACTGATATACATTTTAAGGATATTTATTGTGGCATTGTTTAAAATAGCAAGTAAACAAACAATCTAAATACCAATTTCCAGAGAGATTGTTAATCAGTTTGTAGCCTAGTCATTCTAGTCTGGTGGTGAAGGCCATTTGCTTTGGAAGTAGATTTCCTGAGTTTGAATTCTAGTGCCACCTCTTAACTGGCTCTATGACCTTGAGCAACTTATTTATCATGTCTATGTCTCAGTTTTCTCATCTGTAAAGGGGATAATAAATAGTACCTATTAATGGTACTAATGGGGTACCATTAGTGATTATGTTCAGACAGCTACAGTGCTTAAAGTCTGACACATAGTAAGCATTACAGAAATGGTTTATTTTATATGCCTCTAAAGTACTTGAATTTTATTTACTGTAAACTTGTATTAATTTTGTGATGAAAAATAAGGATATCATACATATCTGGTCAGCATATTATGAGCATATTGTGTAGAGCTTGTATGTTTATTAGATATTGAGCTAATTATAATACTGTAAAGGTTATCTAGTAGTTCCAGGCATAGCTTAAAAATTGCTGTGTTTAAAATTTAGTTAAGTTAGAGCCTACTAAAAATGCCTAAAATCAGTCAATCACTATGAAAACTCAACCATTTGGGTATGTGAGTTGTTCTGGAACTCAGAATACTTTGGCTCAGTGAAAAGACCTTATTATGAAAATAACAGATTTTCATTTCTTCTCTAATTTTATAACCCTTGGCAATACAATCTTTGTTTTGCTGTGAAACATTTGAAAAGGAAATGAGTGTACACACCAAGTTTTATTTTCTAAAATAAATGCATTTAAATGTTGCCTAGAGATTCTAGTATGCTGCAACATCAGGATATCACCTGGAAGGGAGATGGTAGGGGAGTGTGGGAGAGGGGCTTGCCTGAGATCTCTAGACTTAAGCATGGGTGCCTAAATCACAGACATGCTGAGGCAACAGCCTTAAAATTCTCTGAAAAAGGATATTTTGGGAAGGTCTTTCTTTGGGGATGCTTTGGAGCCTGGCTCGGCCAGTACTTGTGATGTCCATAGACGCATACCACCTGGTGGGCCCTGGAGGTAACTTCAGTGAGTGGCCATAGGACACAGTTCTGTTCCAACTTGGATTGTCCCCTGTCATCACACAGTGTGGAGGTGGTCAAGTTAATGAAGATCATATTTCTGTATTCAAAATTCTGCTGGTTCCTTTCTCCAGTGATAAGAGATGAATGGGGCAGTTGCCAGATGACTGTATTTAGTTAAGAAAGGACGTTGTTACAGAATTTAGTTAAGAAAGGACATTGTTACAGAAATTCTAATATGACTACTTTTATTCTTTTAGAAATAACAAAGGAATTCTTTGCTATAAAAACCATAAAGGGTTTTCTTCTTACTTGCCTTTAAAATTTTGAGAAATTTAAGCAGTACAGAAAAAGGTGCGCAGAATCCTATAACCATACACACAGAATATCCAGAATTGAGAAGTGTTAACATTTTGTAATACTGAACACAGTCATTATTTTTAACTAAAAGAAAGAAAACATTCCATGTGTGGTATTGGCACAAAGACAGAGATGTAGATCAATGGAACAGAATTGAGGGTTCAGAATTAATCTTCAACAAAGGAGGCAAGAATATACAATGGAGAAAAAGCAGTTTCATCAGCAAGTGGTGTTGGGAAAACTGCATCATGTAAATCAATGATGTTAGAACACTCCCTCATACCGTATACAAAAATAAACTCAAAATGGTTTAAAGGCCTAAATATCAGACATGATACTATAAAACTCACAGAACAGAACATAGGCAAAACATTCTCTAAAATAAATCATAGCAATATTTTCTTAGCTCAGTGTCTGAAGGCAAAAGAAATAAAAGGAAATATAAGCAAATGGACCTAATTAAACTTACAAGCTTTTGCACAGCAAAGGAAACCATAAACAACAAAAAAAGAACCTACAGACTGGGAAAAAACATCTGCTAATGATGTGACAGACAAAAGCTTAATTTCCAAAATATACAAACATCTCATACAGCTCAATATCAAAAAAAAGCCCAATCAAAAAATGGACAGAAGATCTAAATAGACATTTCTCCAAAGAAGACATGCAGATGGCCAAAAGGCACATGAAAAGGTGCTCAACATCGCTAATTATTAGAGAAATGTAAATCAAAACTACAATGAGGTATCACCTCACATCAGTTAGAATGGCCATCATCAAAAAGTCTATGAATAAGAAATAAAAGAATTGAGGAACAGACCAAGAAGATACAGAAATATTTAATAAAAAGAAGATTTAAAGAAAAACCAAACAGAGATGAACAATACAATGACTGAAATGAAAAATACACTAGAAGGAATCAATAGTGGAATAAATGAGGCAGAAGAAGGAATAATTGAGCTGGAAGACAGACTGGTGGAAATCACTGCTGCTGAACAGAATAAGGAAAAAAGAATGAAAAGAAATGAGGATAGTCTAAGAGATCTCTGTGACAACGTTAAATGCACCAACATTCACATTATAGGAGTCCCAGAAGGAGAAGAGAGAGAAAAAACACCTGAGAAAATATATGAAGAGCTAATAGCTGAAAACTTACCTAACACTGGAAAGGAAATGCTCAAGTCCAGGAAGCTCAGAGTCCCATACAGGATAAACCCAAGGAGGAACATGCCAAAGCACATATTAATCAAATTGACAAAAATTAAAGACAGATAAATTATTAAAAGCAATAAGGGAAAAGCAACAAATAACATACAAGGGAATCCCCATAAGGTTTTCAGCTGATTTCTCAGCAGAAACTCTGCAGGCCATAAGGGAGTGGCATGATCTTCTTAAAGTGTAGAAAGGGGAAAACCTACAACCAAGAACACTCTACCCAGCAAGGCTCTTGTTCAGATTCGATGGAGAAATCAAAAGCTTTAAAGACAAGCAAAAGCTAAGAGAATTCAGCACAACCAAATCAGCTTTACAACAAATGCTAAAGGAAATTCTCTAGGCAGAAAAGAAAAAGCCACAACTAGAAACAAGAAAATTATGAATGCGAAAGCTTACCAGTAAAGACAAACATACAGGTAAGGCAGAAAATCACCTACACACAACTTTGATACAAAACCAACGTTCGTGAGAAGAGGAGAGTACAAATGCACGATATTGGAAATACATTTGAAATTAAGAGACCAGCAACTTGAAACAATTTTGTATAAATATAGACTTCTATATCAAAACATCATGGTAACTGATAACCAAAAATCTGCAATAGATACACACACAAAAAAAATAGAAATACAAATAAAAACACTAGATATAATCGTTAAAATCACAAGAGAAGAGAACATAAGAGGAAGGGAAAAAAAAGACCTACAAAAGCAAATCCAAACCAATTAGCAAAATGGCAATAAGAACATACATATCTATAATTACCTTAAATGTAAATGAAGTAAATGCTCCAAGTGAAAGACATAGACTGGCTGAATGGATACCAAAAAAAAAAAAAAAAAAAAACCTGTATACTATCTACAAGAGACCCAATTCAGATCTAGGGACACATACAGACTAAAAGTGAGGGGATGGAAAAAGCTATTCCATGCAAATGGAAATCAGAAGAAAGCTGAAGTAGCAATTCTCATATCAGACAAAATAGACTTTAAAATAAAACTGTTACAAGAGAGAAAGAAGGACACTACATAATGATCCAGGGATCAATCCAAGAGGAAGATATGCCAATTGTAAATATATATGCACTTAACATAGGAGCACCTGAATATATAAGGCAAATACTAACAGCCATAAAAGGAGAAATCACCAGTAACACAATAATAGTGGGGGACTTTAACACCCCACTTACATCAATGGACAGATCATCCAGACAGAAAATCAATAAGGAAACACAGGCATTAAATGATGTATTAGACCAGATGGACTTAATTGATATTTATAGAGCATTCCATCCAAAAGCAGCAGAATACACATTCTTTTCAAGTGCACATGGAACATTCAAGTGCACATAGAACATTGGTACAATTGCTGTGGAGAACAGTATGGAGGTTCCTTAAAGAAGTAAAAATAGAACTACCATATGATCCAGCAATCCCACTCCTGGGCATATATCTTGAGCAAACCATAATTTGAAAAGATACATGCACCCCAGTGTTCATTGCAGCACTATTTACAATAGCCAATATATGGGAACAACCTACATGTCCATTGGGAGAAGAATGGATAAAGAAAATGTTGTACATTTATAAATAGAATATACTCAGCCATAGAAAAAAATGAAATAATGCCATTCGCAGCAACATGGATGGACCTAGAGATTATCATACTAAGTGAAGTAAGTCAGGGAAAGACAAATATTATCTGATGTCACTTATATGTGGAATCTAAGAAAATGATATAAATGAACTTATTTATAAAACAGAAAGACTCACAGACATAGAAGACAAACTTATGGTTACCAAAGGGGAAAGGTGGGGGGAGGGGTAAATTAGGAGATTGGGATTAACATATACACCCTACTATATATAAAATAGATAATCAACAAGGACCTACTGTATAGCACAGGGAACTCTAGTCAATATTCTGTAATAACCTATATGGGAAAAGAATCTAAAAAAGAATGGATATATGTATTTGTATAACTAAATTACTGTACACCCGAAACTAACACAACATTGTAAATCAACTATACTCCAATATAAAATAAAAAAATTAAAATAATCTTTCATTCCTGTTTACAATTGAATAATATTTCCTTGAATGCATAGACCACATTTTGTTTTTCCATTCATCCATTGGCAGACATTTGGGTTGTTTCTGCCTTTTGGCTATTGTGATAGTATTGCAATGAATATTAACTTACAGGTATTTGTTTGAATATCCATTTTTACTTTTGAGTATATTCCTATGAGTGGAACTACTTGGTTATATGATAGTTCTATGTTTAACTTTTTGAGGAACTGTCAAACTCTTTTTCCAAAGTGGCTGCACCATTTTACATTCCCATGAGCAATATGTGAGGGTTTCAGTTTCTCCATATTCTTGCCACATTTGTTTTTTTTTCTATTATTTAAAAACTTTTTTTTTTTAAATTATAGCCATTCCCCTGAGTGTGCTTCCACAGTTTTTGGTATACAAGAATAGAGTTGCTATGAGAGACATGAGAAAGGCTGTGGGTTAAACAGGTTAGGATGGAATGATTATTGTTCAGTTTGGACAGGTTGAATTTGAGATGTCTCTTAGACATCCAAGTGGCATTGCTGAATAGACATTGGATAGATAAGTCTGGAGTTAGAAAATGAGGTTTGGGCTGGAGATATAATTTGGGAGTCATTGCATTTAATTGCTACTTAAAGCTATGGGACTAGAATATAGACAGAGAAGAAAACCAAGGATTGAGCCCAAAGACACTCCAAAATTAAGAAGTTGGGTAGAAGAGGAGGAGCATAAAAGTAGGCAAAGAAGGAACAATCAGTGAGGTAGGCAGAAAATCAAGAGAGTTAGATGTACTTAAAGGCCAGGTGAGAAAAGTTCATAAAGGATGTGGATGATTAACTGTGTGAAAGGTTCCAAAGCGCAAGTATTCTTAGAACTGAGACTTGGGTATTAGATTTGGCAATGTGGAGTCATTTCCAGTTTGAATGACAGCAGTGTCAGGAGAGTGGTGGGGAATGGAGACAGTCAATATAGATAATGCTTCTCAAGTTTTGTTGTAGGAAGTAAAAAATGACACAATGGCTGGTGGGAAAAATGGGGAGAAGGGAAGGTCTTTTTTCTTTCTTTTTAAGGTAGGAGAGATAATAGGATTTTGTATGCTGATGGAACTAAGTCAGTATAGAGCAAAAAACTGATTTTTTAAAGAAGAAGGGGCAATTACTTAAGAGATGTCCATCGACCTGAGGGGCTGGGATATAGTATACAAACAGGGAGTTTAGACAGCAGCATAGCTAGTTCATCCTTGGTAATAGGTGGGAAGGCAGGTTCCATGTATTCAGATAAAGGAAGGTGGGAAAATAAGGCAGTGGGATCTGTGGAAGTGAAGTGAGAACAAAGGTAATAAGCTGAGAGTGGGAATAAGGAAAACTATGTTGGTAATTTGAAGAAAATGTTAAATAGCCTATTGGGATGGTGGATGAATAAATGGACTAGAGATGAGAATGATTTCTTGTGAATGTTTGGGATCCACTTGTGATGCAGCCATGAATTTGAAGTTAGTTTTTCTCTGGCCATGCTGGCTACACAGGTACAGGAGTGGGGAGTGGATGAGAGCTAGAGGACCAGTGAGCATAACAAAGCAGGAGAAGGGCAAGGAAATAGAGAGTGATTTTACTGATTGGTTTTGATTTTAAGCTGGATATGCATGAAAGAGAAAACATCAAGGGCTTAGATATAGTGACACAGTACTATGATCAATGGATTGCTGATCCTAGGAGGGGTAAAAAATCATTGAAGTCGAGAGTGAGAGGAAAAGATAAAGGCTTGTGGGCAGAGAGTGGGATGCATTAAATTGAGATTATGAAACGTTTGCAGCTAGTGGTAATGACATGGGAGTGAATGGCTGAGGCAGATTATTGAAACGGGTGGTTCTAGGAAATGAGACACCAGAGTACTGGAAAGATCATTCACATATATTTTTTCTTTTTCAAGATTAAGACACAAGTAGTGATGGAGATGTTCCATCACAGTGAGAAAGAAGGAGAAGAACTGACCTGGGGCTCCATAGATAATGGTGACGCTTAGTATTGAGTGATCTAGTCTGATGACATAAGATTCACAGCTGGGGTGTTTTGGGGGGAGAAGAGAGAAAGAATGAATGGTCTCAGAGTGGCAGTGAGGAGCAGGGAGGATATCTACTTCCATCTCCTTATCCAGTGGTACGAGGACAAAGGGAGAAATACAACTTTCCATTGAAAGGACTGGAGGGAAAGCAGTGGTCCCAGGGAAAGCCAAAGTCTATTGAGGCAAGGAGGTGAGGAAAAGGTTGAGGAATAGATAACATGATAATATAATACAGGAAATATTGTATAGTAGATAATATGGATATTATAGTAAGCAATATTATGCCTAAACTATAGTGATGTTTTGTGTATATACAGATTTTAAAAAAGGCAGGGTAGTACTCAAAATCAAATTTTTCTTACATGATCACAGTTCCCTTCCTTATGATCCTTGGTATTTCTGTGGTGTCTGTTGTAATGTCTTCTTTTTCATTTCTGGTTTTATTGATTTGGGCCCTCTCCCTTTTTTTCTTGATGAGTCAGGCTAAAAGTTTATCAATTTTATCTTTTCAAAGATCTAGCTTTTAGTTTCATTGATATTTTCTACTGTTTTTTAGTCTCTATTTCATTTATTTCTGCTCTGATCTTTATTTTTCTTTCCTTCTACTAACTTTGGGTTTTGTTTGTTCTTCTTTCTCTAGTTGCTTAGGTGTAAGTTTATGTTGTTTATTTGAGATTTTTCTTGTTTCCTGAGGTAAGTTTGTACCACTATAAACTTTACTCTTAGAACTGCTTTTGCTGCCTTCCATAGGCTTTGGATCATCATTTTTCATTTTCATTTGTCTCTAGATAGTTTTTGATTTACTATTTGATTTCTTCAGTGATGCATTTGTTGTTTAGTAACATATTGTTTAGCCTCCACGTGTTTGTGTTTTTTGCAGTTTTTATTTTCTTGTAGCTGTTTTCTGATCTCCTAGCGTTGTGGTCGGAAAAGATGCTTGATATGATTTCAATTTTCTTAAATTTACTGAGGCTTGTTTTGTGGCTAGCATGTCATCTATCTTGGAGAATGTTCCATATGCACTTGGAGAATGTTCCAATATCTTGGAGAATATTCTGTGTTTAGATGAAATGTTCTCTCTATATATAAGTAAAGTACATTCAGTCTAATGTGTTATTTAAGGTCTGTGTTTCCTTACTGATTTTGTGTTTGGATGGTCTGCCCATTGACGTAAGTGGGGTGTTAAAATCCCCTACTATTATTGTGTTACTGTTGGTTTCTCCTTTTCTGTCTGTTAGTATTTGTCTTATATCAATACATTGAGGTGCTCCTATGTTGGGTGCAAGATATTAGTATATCTTCTTGGATTAACCTCTTGATCATTATTGTAGTGTCCTGCTTTGTCTCTTAAGTCTATTTTGTCTTATATAAGTAAGTATTGTTACTCTGGCTTTCATTTGATTTCCATTTGCATGGACTACCTTTTTCTGTCCCCTTACTTTCAGTCTGTATGTGTTTCTAGATCTGAAGTGAGTTTCTTGTAGGCAGCATATATATGGGTCTTGTTTTGGTATCCATTCAGCCAGTTTGTGTCTTTTGGTTGGAACATTTAGTCCATTTATATTTAAGGTAACTATCGATATGTATGTTCTTATTGCCATTTTGTTAGCTGTTTTGGATTTGTTTTTTACATCTTTTTTTCCCCTCCTTTTGTTCTCTTGTGATTTGATGACTGTCTTTAGGCTATGTTTTGATTTCTTTTTCTTTTTTGTTTGTAAAACTATAATAGATTTTTGGTTTGCAGTTACCATGAGGTTTTTATATAGCAGTCTATATATATATATATATACACACACACACACATATACATATATATATATATATTCTTTCATGTTGCTGATCTCTTAATTTCAAATGCATTTTTAGAAACCCTGCATTTGTACTCTCCTTCCCTCACAACTACTGTTTTTGATATCTTATTTTACATCTATCTATCTATCTATCTATCTATCTATCTATCTATATATATATATATATATATATTTCGTGGCACGCAGGCCTTTCACTGCTGTGGCCTCTCCTGCCCCGGACGCGCAGGCCCAGTGGCCATGGCTCATGGGCCCAGCTGCTCCATGGCATGTGGGATCCTCCCAGACTGGGACACGAACCCGTGTCCCCTGCATGTGGGATCTTCCCGGACCGGGGCACAAACCCACGTCCCCTGCCTCAGTAGGCGTACTCCCAACCACCGCACCACCAGGGAAGCGCCCCATCTAATTGTTTTATATATTTCTTAACTGCTTATTGTGGATGCAGATTATTTTAGTACTTTTGTTTTTTAACCTCTCTACTAGCTTTGTGTGTGGATGACTTCCTACCTTTACTGTATGTTTGCCTTAACCAGTGATCTTTTTCATTTCATAATTTCTTGTTTCTAGTTGTGGCCTTTTCTTTTTCACCTAGAGAAGTTCCTTTCGCATTTGTTGTAAAGCTGGTTTGTGGTGCTAAATTCTTTTAGCTTTGGCTTGTCTGTAAAGCTTTTGATTTCTCTATCAAATCTTAATGAGAGCCTTGCTGAGTAGAATATTCTTGGTTGTAGGTTTTCCCCTTTCATCACTTTAAATGTATTGTGCCACTCCCTTCTGGTCTGATGAGTTTCTGCTGAAAAATCAGCTTGATAGCCTATGGGAGTTCCCTTGTACAATATTTGTTGCTTTTCCCTTTCTGCTTTTGAGATCCTCTCTTTATCTTTAATTATTGTCATTTTCATTACATTAGTATGTATGTTTCCACCCAGTTTGTTGTTTGGTCAGAGGCATCTCAGCTTTGGCACCTACAGGCTGTTGGTTGGGCCAACTCTTGGTGCCAAGACGTCAGCCTCCAGGAGAGCTCATGCAGTTGAATGCTCCCCAGTATATCTGCCGCCAGTGTCTGTGTCCCCAGGGTGAGCCACAGCTGCCCCCTACTTCCCCAGGAGACTCTCTAAGACCAGCAGGTAGGTCTGTCCCAAGCTCCTATCAAATTACTGTTTTTGCCCTGAGTCCTGGTGCATTGAGATTTTGTTTGCACCCTTTAAGAGTGTGAAGTTTCTATTTCCCCCAGTCCTGTGGGGCTCCTGCAATTAAGCCCTGCTGGCTATCAAAGCCAGATACTGTGGAGACTCGTCTTTACAGTGCTGGGCTCCAGTGCTGGGGAGCCTGACATGGGGCTCAGAATTCTCACTCCTGTGGAAAAATCTCTGCAATATAATCATTCTCCTGTTTGTGGGTTGCTCACCTGTAGGGTATGGGATTTGATTATATCTTGAGTCCATCCTTCCTACTCGTTTTGTTGCGGTTCCTCTTTATATCTTTGGTTGTAGAAGATCTTTTCTGGTGCGTTCCAGTCTTTTTCATTGATGGTTATTCTGCAGACAGTTGTAATTTTGATGTGCTTGTGAGAGGAGGTGAGCTCAGGGTCTTTCTGCTCCACTATCTTGGTCACTCTCTCCCTGTAGTTCTCTTCCTACACATATGACCTATAACTTAGAGAGTCAACAGCTGCATACTAAAATAATCTCCAACAGAAAGCCAGCACATAAAAGGCTTTGTTGAATAAATGAATATAAATATCATCATGTCAGTTTGAGATCAAAAGGAATATGGCAGAGGCTTAAAATTTCTAAAGGAATGTTCTGTTCCCCCCGAGGATTATGTTACTCCATTTAACAAATATTTATTGAGAAGTGAGTATCTGCTGCATCCTGGTATTGAACAGGACAGATAAGGTCCCATCTTTAACAGAGCTTAAATTTAAATGGGTACAACTCATGAGCATAAAACTAGATTTTTGAATGAAGAGACTTATGCATGATTGAGATGTTTTTCCATTAAGTGCCCAAAGATTATTTAAAATTTTATTCAGAAGTGGGCTCATTTTTATTTACACATAATGAGACCTTTTTGCAGCCCCACCACAACTAAGGGACACAGGTTTTGTGTGTGTGTGTGTGTGCGTGTGTACACAAAGGAGAAAAGAATCACATATCTATCATCTCTCCCCTCTTCTTGCCCTCCTTCCCTCCATCAAATTTGAAAGCCTAGAGTGTTGAGTACAGAATTATTGAAAATTTTAAATTTACCTTAACCTTCTTCTGTAATTTACTAATCCTTTTTCTATAGATGAAAGAATACCATTTGGATAAGTGAATGGAATACATTTATTTAAAGATACAGAAAGAATAAGCAAGAGTTTTCTAGGTATCTTTTATGGTTTTCATTATAGATATGTCTTTTTTCTGCATTGCTAGGGACATTATTTTTTTCCCATTCAAATGCATATGCAGCAGAAATTAGAGAGGAAATACCTTGGATACAGTGGCTAGTAGGGATTTGGTAAAGTGAAGGGCACAGGCTTCTCTGAGGGGACTGCAGCTCTTTGACTCCAGGTCAATGTTATATAGGGTGGGGATGCAGGCCCAGAGGGGCCAGATCTTCTCATTTTTCAAATGAAATCAGAAAACTAGATTTTTAATGAGTTCCCATTTTTTTAAATGTTGGAAACTGATTCTATCATGTTTACAGTGAAGCCAAGGAAAATATTCATTCTACAGGTAGGCAGTTTGAGATCTCTGATACAGACCGTCACCAAACCAATGATACCATTTATAATGTTTTGTGACTGCCATGGTCACTTCAGACTGTAGTTCCAAAGATGCAGACTTACTTGTGGATTTGTACCCTCATTGTGCAGATGTTCCAGTCTTCCCCATTTTATATTTGCTCTGTTTAGGGCCCTCTAGGGCAGCACTGTCCAATAGAATGTTCTACAATGATAGAACTGTTCAGTATGTGTGCTCTCTGATACAGGAGCCACTAGCCACATGGGACTGTTGAGCACGGGGAATGAGGCTAGTGTGAATAAGAAACTGAATTTAAAATTTTATTTTATTTTAATTAATTTAAACTTAAACTTAAATAGCCATATGTGGCCAGTGGCTACCAAGCCATACCTCCTGGTCTCTGCACAACTCTCATCCTCACAGAAACCCAACTAAGAGTTACTGAATTGATTGACCCAAATCCAGATAAACCTTTGACTCACAAAGTGTAGTAAGGAGAGAAGGGAGCAAACCCACCCCGACAGTGGCGGCGCCAGGGCAAAATTTCATACACCTAAATGTGTGAAACATAAATCAAGCTAAGTAAAATGTATTCCTCTCACCTCAACATGTATTCCTTTTGTTAGGGCCTAGAAGACCAGCTTCACAGAATACTTGGACTCCTAGGGCTTCTGCCCTGGAGCATAATGGTATGAGGAAAGCTAGCCCTTCTGTCCCCAGCCCCAGTGCACCCTGCATAACAAGTGGCCTGACCAGCAAACCTGGGTAGAGTGGAACTTTACATAACCAGTGATCAAAGACTATATATTTTGAGCACTTCTGCTATTCCTATGGCATGTTCCACCTTTCCTCCCTTTTGGCTATAGCTGCATTTAACTTTAATACATTGTACACAGCTTTGTGGAATAGCAATATAAAATAAAATCCTGTGTTGATTTGGGCATAGACCTTCCCTCTGAGACAAACTCTATGATCTGACTGATCCCTTTTGGAACCCCTTGTAAGCTCCTACCCCATCACCTACAAATTGAGGGATAATCACTTTTCTAAATGGGTTTGTCCCGAATTCTTTAGAGGTAAAATATAACTGAACTTGGCTGCTTCTTTTAAAGAGTATTTAAGAGCTGAAACAAGGAATGGGTACAGATGTGACTTTGGCCAAAGGTTAATAAGGAGAGTTCACCTCATCAAGCTACCTATTTACCATCTTCATTAAACTGCCTATTGCATCACTAAGTCATCTTCAGCACTATGCCTCAGAAGACTTTTCTTGGGGCAGTCATTTATGCCAAAACAATCAAGGAGTGGAAGATACATTACAGATTGCTTTTAATACATGTATAAGTCAATCTAATGAGTTCTGTGTGATTAAAGTCGGCTAGAACATCAGATATCTTAATGCGTAGGATGTGTATATGGATTATCCTCATCTAAATAACATCTTACAAATGATTTATAAATTCTGGTATTAGGGTAATAAAAAAGAGTTGTACTGTATGCATGTTTGCGTGTGTGTGTGAAAAAGTTGAGCAGGTTCAGTTGGAGGACAGCTTTGGAAACTTTAAGATCACATTCTTTTCTAATTGGAGGCATTTATTCAGTGTTGTAGCTGGTATGTGGTAATGAAAGTTATTTTGTTACCATTCAGAGAAGACTGGAGAACTCTGCCCTTATTATGCTGCAGCTCCCTCCTGTGGTGAAAAAGGAGAACAGGACCATAACCTGTGACAGTTGAAGAAAAGAAATAGAACTGTAAAGGGTAAACTGAGACGGCCTCCACCCAGTTGTCTCTATAATTCAGGATTGCTAGGAAACAGGCTCCATGTCTTTTACTAGATAGCTTACATCCCACAAAGGATTCTGATATATGATTGCTGCTGCCCTCCCCGAGGACACTCACATTTTATTGCTGTCACCTTAATTTTCTCCTTACTGTATCCATTTTTCATGGTTAGAAGCTATCTTGTATGATTTCATATCTCATAAATAATCCCATAATTGAAATTAATGTAAACATGTTACTGCCAAAATGTGTTTTTCCCTATGTAACTGTTTTCATAATATAAATACTTGGCAATCTTTGGGTGGTTTTAAGAAGTGATGGTTTCTTTTTCTCAGGGCCTTGACCTAATTTTCCTCTGCCAACATCAATTTCAGTCTATTGAAACTGAGACCTCTGAAACATTATTAGAAACTGAAAGGCATCCCTAGATGCTCTATGATTCTTCGACTGAGTGGGTTTGCTTGAGATTAAATTTGAAAGCACCATCTTGCCCATGCTATTATTTCTAAGGGATTCTGTAATCACTGGTCTATGCTGAACTTTCCTTTAGCTCTGCCGCCTGAATGGGCTGCAGCTTTGGGGCTGGGCAAGGGTGGGTAGGTGAGGCTAAACTCATTCAATAACAGAGCAAAACATTGAGGCAATACAGGAAGATGGGGCTTCGGGTTAAACCTGGAGATGGGAGAAAGAGGGAAAGATAAGTGGTTCCCAATAGTTCTAGGTACTTTCACCATAGGCATCTTTGCCGCAGACATTTTCACTGCATAACTAATTGGCAGTAAGGCAATTTTTTTAAATTTTATTTTTAATTTATTTTTTTAAATTAGTTTCTGCTTTATAACAAAGTGAATCAGTCATACATATACATCTGTTCCCATATCCTCTTGCATCTCCCTCCCTCACACCCTCCCTATCCCACCCCTCCAGGCGGTCACAAAGCACCAAGTTGATCTCCCTGTGCTATGCGGCTGCTTCCCACTATCTATCTACCTTACGTTTGGTACTGTATATATGTCCATGCCTCTCTCGCTTTGTCACAGCTTACCCTTCCCCCTCCCCATGTCCTCAAGTCCATTCTCAAGTAGGTCTGTGTCTTTATTCCTGTTTTACCCCTAGATTCTTCATGACCTTTTTTTTCCTTAAATTCCATATATATGTGTTAGCATACAGTATTTGTCTTTCTCTTTCTGACTTACTTCACTCTGTATGACAGACTCTAGATCTATCCACCTCATTACAAATAGCTCAATTTTGTTTCTTTTTATGGCTGAGTAATATTCCATTGTATATGTGTAGGTTCAACTCTGTGCCTTTGAGACTCTCAGCTTCTTTCTCCTCTAGTGTAGTGTATTTCAAAATAAGAAACCAACTCCCAGGGTGAATCATCATCATCTGTCAGCTCATTAAAGCCATCAATAACTGGAGGAATTGTTAACATTTCAACCAGTTGAAACCAGATTGTAAACCTTTCATGGCAAAATTGTCTTAAGCTATGCAGAAAAATGCTTGCGACAAAGATGCTTACAACAAAATTACCGAAAGAGGTACCACATTTCTCTCTGTTCTTTTGAGAGGGTTGGTGGGTGTAATTCTGCTGCTGTGGAATAATTAGGAGTCTGCTGTTTCTTTTCCTCTGGATTCTCACGCACAGGGGAGCCCTGGATTGTGGTAGCAGGGAATGGGTGTCACAGTAGCTGTAGGAAGCTTCCAGTCTCTACTGGCTACTGTTTTGGATGCCAAATAAACTTTTTATTAATGCAGGGCCAACATGTAAAAATACTGAGTAGACGAGTAAATGAGCATTCTTTGGAAGGAGAAACTGCCTCGCTGGGCTTCTCAAATACATTTTAAATAACTTTTAAAGGTGCAATAAATGTCTCACTAGAAGGATAAAATGGATTTGCTCTGTAAGAAAACAAAAAATATGACCTATTTGTACATATTTGGAAAATAATTTCTCTTTGCTTACACTCTTTCAGGTTCAAAGGGGTGTGGGCAGCTCTCCACTGGGCCTTTTTGCCCCTGGGTCTGAGACTCTTTATTGCTGTACCTGAATACTCTAGCTGTTAGGGGGGTTTGTGGGAGGATGGGGTGATTCAAGAGGAAAGGACTGGCTTTTTGGATGTTTACACTTTTAAATAAAAATATACAAACTACAGTTTTTTAGAAAGATGTCAATTCTTTTCTGCCTCTCACTCTCCAGAAATTTCTGACATTTTTGCTGATGGTGTCTGGGGCTGTGTATCAATGAGGTAGCTGTGGTTCACTGATTCAGTTTGTTCTGACAAAAATCAAGCTCAAAAATCAAGCTAAGTCTAACAATTTTGATTAGCACAAGTGTCTAAACAATTCTTAATGTCAATAGAAACCTGACTTAGTCAACAGGCAGACAATTATTTATAAATCCTTCTTCATATTCTCTTGTGGTTTCTGCCAAATGGTAATTTATTTGAGAAAAAGTCCATTTTTCTTAGGGAAAAATCATGCCAATACACTCACTGCAGGAGAATCACTGATTCTAGTTAGGTTTGTGCAGGGCTCTGACACAAACATAAGGATGGTCCACACCAACATTTAATGGCCTCCAGACTTCAGCTTACTATTCAGTTCTTTCAGGAGAACCAGAGGAGATGGCACAAACAGTGAAGACCTAGTAGGAGCAATGAGCTCCTTTGCAGACCTGGAGTGTGCAAAGGCCCGGAAGCATGAGCAAGCACAGCGACTAAAGCAGACTGTACTTGCAGGGATGTGGTGGGAGAGGAAACTTTTAAGGGGCCCATTCATGAAGGACATTAAATGCCATGGTGAGTAGCCTTAGTTTCATCTTCTAGTCAGTGAGATGCCATTCATAAATTTTATACAGGAATAGCATGTTTATCATCTGGTTAAATGGTAAGATATACCTAAAAATAAAAAATAAAATAAAAACAATGATATCCAAGAAGTGTCAGAAGACAGTATATGATTACATATTAAAATGGTTGGGACAGAGGTGAGTGCCAGTCATGGGGCAGAGAAATTGCTCTGGGTTGTAGCCATCAGGGGAGTCTTCTTGATGGAGGAAGGAATGACACTACATCTTGAAGAACACAGACAAGAAAAGGGAGTTACTTTATTACTGCCAGAGTAGGGGGTTTCTATTGTTTACAAAGACAAAAGCTAGTGGAAAAAGGAGGGCAAGGACTCTTTCATTGGTCACACTTCAGTTGATGTCAACACTTCAGTCCATCTGAGGACAGTGTAATTGGGCACAGAGCAGTGAATGGTTGGAGAAGTTTGGTGGAGTGTTCTAGGAAGAGGACCTAGAGATGGGGTCATGAGCTGAGACACTCAAATTAGGCAGCATTGGCTCCTTCCTGTCTGAGGGCAAGTGTCTGACATTCCAGAGCTCCAGAGCAGTTCTTTAAGGGTTTATATGAATTCAGTAGGTATCTAGAACTACTGTGTGCAAAGATTGAGCTACATCTTGGCCACTGAAGTGGACTCTGTTGTCTCACCTGGGTGCCTGACTTGCCTGCCATATCTGCTTCTCTGTTCTAAATGACTATTGCCTACAGGGAAGGGAATTGTGAATAGCTTTCTTGGACTCTGTTGATTCACAGTGACTTCTTGATGCTGTCAGACCTAATAAAGGCCATGTACTCTTCTAACAAATCAGAACCCTTAGCTATCAGCATGAATTTTATTCCTTGGGTTGAATTTTCTCTAGAACAAGTATTTAACTTTGCTGGAAGTTGGTCATGTTAGGGGGCATGAACCTTTCTGATGAGAGGAAAAGCAGCCATGAAAGGAACCCAGCCTAAGCCTACAACACATCAGGCTCCAAGCAAAAGGAACTTTACCAATCTGTGAGGTTCTGCCAACACTTCCAACGATTATGGAAAGTTACTAATTCAGCCAATAAATATCCTACGGTGGAGTGGATGCCATACTAGGGGTAAAGAAGTGAACAAAACTAACATGGAAACTGCCTACTGGAGTTTACAGTAAGTGAGGGAAGGAAAGGCAGTTAAACAATTTGGCGATTGACAGATGTTTTGGCTCATGGGCACTGCTGTTTTAAAGAGTCCTGGCCTGAGCTTCAGTTGAGGTCTTGCCTCTGCTATGTGCTACTTGTGTGAATAACTTCTTCTGAGATAAAATTTTTAAGAAGTAAAATGTTGTCAAAATGTAGGAGAAGCAAGAGCCTAATAGTTTAGTATGATTGAGCAAGCCAGCTAGTTTTGAAGTGTCTTAGCAGATAGGGTCCCTGCCTTTGAAGAACTTCTAGTTTATTCTTCAAGATAAGGCTATGCTCCATAGATTCCTTTGATAGAACTTCTCTTTCTGCCTCTTTGTATTTGACCGTGCTATGCCAAATGGTTTAGAGCAGACTTCGGACCTGTGGTTGTTCCTCAGAGCACTTTGCAGACTCTCACCACTTATCAGAATGCTGTAACACTGAACTGCTTGCCAGCACTGTCCCTCCACCTTCCTCCTCATCTAGGCAGGATTCTCCTCTCTGATTGGAATAGCAGCCGTTTCTAGTCAGGTTTGAGGTGTGTAGAAGTCTGCACAGTGCCTGCATCCCCTGGGTCAGCTTGAGCTCTTGATATAATTTCATTCCACTAGCAACAAAACCCAACCCAGTTTAAAAGGAAAAAGAGAGAAATGTAATTGAATGTAGTAGCCCTTGGTATTTGCTCAAATGCTAAATGAGGGTCCCCTGTTTTTAAGAGCATTTTCTAGGGGAAGTTCTGGAATTGCAAGCTCCAGCCCTTTCTCTGTGCGCTTGGTTTGGTTGATTTCCAAAGCATCAAGGCTAGCAATTGAAGGACTGAAATATAATTGGTGGCGATACATTCGCACCACATGAGACATTCTCAGCCTCCAAAGGATCCAGTGCCTGGGGGAGCAGCACACCAGCAACAGCTCCTGGCTTCCGGGAGTCCGAAGGGAAGGAAGATTGGATCACAATGGTAAGAAACTCTAGAGTTTTTGGCAGATCTAGTTTGCTACCTGGGAAAGAATATTTAGCATGTGCTGTTGAAAATGGCTGTTGGTAGCATGAGACTGACTGAACAGTCTCTTGAGGTCTGGGGCATTGTCGGTTTTTCAGTAGAAGGTCAGGAACACCTTTGCTACCAGCACACTGATTTTTGAAAAATAATTTCTTTTGTGTCAGGAGTAATGCTGCCTTGTAATTAATAAGGACTGCTCTGCCAGGGAAGGACAGTCCCCACGGTGACCTCAAATGCAGCCCTGATCAATGCAGTCTCTGAATTGTACTTTTTCCTCTGAATGTAATTGTAATTTCCAGAAGACTGCTTCAAAGAAATAATTGCCTGTTTTCTTGATATTTTCATGTGAGGGTACAAACCCATTCATACTGAAGCAGCTTTCTTTTCTGACTAGTGAATTGTCACAGTTCTGTGAGCTTTACTGTTGGTTAGAGGCATTTGCACATTAAACATTAGTAGAGCAAACTTCTAAGAGATTTTTTTTTTTTCATTTTAAAGTTATCATATGCAGGCAGTGACAGCAGGAGCCCACGTTTAAAAGAAAGTGTTCTGTGACTTTGGAAGAAGTTTGTTTGATTCACTCAAGCAAAGCCAGTGTTGCCAGGGTTAGGGACACCTTAATGGAAATGAGGCCTCAGCATTAGAAGTTGCCATGGAAATGACTGTGCTTAGTGCAGGTCTCTGCTCTCTGTGTGCCTTCTCCAACTGCTGCTTCTCCATCACACACGATACAAGGGGGAAGAGCTGGTGTAACAAGGAAGCCACTAAACTTTTCTTTAAGGAATTCAGGGATGAAGGACATTGGTAATAATATGATTATATAACATTTGGGAGAAAATAAAACCTATTACTATATAGAGAGAATGCCTGAAATACACTTATTTGACTGCACAGCTGATGTGTGGGAAATGATTATTCTGTTTATAATCCAGATGAATGAAGAAAGTGCTGATGAAAGGAATGTGGGAAGTTTTAGAAGTAAGTCTGCCTTTCTAACAATTCAGAAAAGGGGAAACTGGAAGCTGGATTTATAAGAATATTTCATTTCTCTTTCTGCTCTCATCATCCATCCTAGATCACTTACTCATTAGCAAACCGACCCCAGAAATAAAGCTGCAAAGATGAGGATCAGATTTTCCCTTCCTTAATTAAAATCTGGTACCATTTGTCATCTCATCCATTTTAGAAGCTTTCCTATCCTGTGAAGAAAACTTCACATCAGAGACTTACCTATTTCTCCTAGACCAGCAGGATGGCTAAAAATCAACGTATCCAGCAGGAGGATTAAATAGGGCTCCTTAGTGCTTGGTAATATTTTGCCTGGATTCTTGGGGCATAATAATTCTGTTCTTCTCTTTAATTAGCCTGAGAACATTCCTTTAAGGATTAAAAAGGAAGGGACTACAATGCAGATAGAGTCCCTTGCCAACAGGCTTTAAGTGTGGGCATAAACGTAAGCATAGTGATGACTGTGAACGGTATTCAGGGAGAAAACTGTGTACGGTATTCAGCCAGGGGCTGAGATCACTTAAATGTAATAGCATAACCTGATGAAAGCATACAGACCTCTGAAGGAGCGAACTTTTCTTTGGAGTCGGGGTAAGGGACGGTGGCAACAAAGAGAGTGACTGCAGACTGTTGGCATGTTTGCATGCAGGCCATCCTCTGGTTATTTTGATTAATTATTATTTAGAGAGTTGGAAAAATTACCCAATTGTACATTAAAATAAATGCTTTGGTCTAACTGAACTCTTTTTAACTGCAAACACTAACATGGTAACATTTTTGTAGGGAAGGCATCCTAACTGGCCAGCTTTTGCAAAGGGAACAGTATTTCACCTTTCCTTTTAGTGAGAGCTCTGTGCAGAGAACAGTCGATTGAAAAACCAGTCTTTGATTGTAAGGATAGTGTGAATCTATAGATTAGATTTTCATTAAGTCCCTTCTATGACGAAAGGAAACCAGTCTTGTTTCTCATCATGCACATGTGATCAGTTCTCTTACTTATCCAAGAGAAAAGACACTCACTGTGTGAAAAACCTTCTCCTTGACCTCGTTAGAATCTGGAACATGTCAGGGCTTGCTGGGTGTTATACCAAATAAGTCAGCCTGGCTTGGGCCCTGGACTCTAATTGATTTTTTTTTGTTTGTTTTATTTACAAATTTAAAGGAAATGCAAATAATTAAATCCATTTTACATAAGTTTTAAGTTATTTGAAAGCAAAAGAAATATATGGATGCAAATAATATTTTATAAATATTGAGGGCATATGTTCTGTGTTCCAAGTATTTTGAGCACTTTAATAATCCTCAGCCTTCCTTTTAAGCAGGTGTTATTATTATCCCCATTGTACTGACATAGGGCACAGAGAAGTTATGTACATTCCTAAGGACATACGGCTAGTAAGGGGTAGTGCCAGGGTGGGAACAAATTCAGGGCCCTTATTTCTTAAACTACCTCATCATACAGCCTTCCAAGATAGAGAGGAAGGGGAACCAGAGCAAACCTTCAATGACCCACTCTGTAAAACTACAAAAAATCTTGGACGTTTCTCTTTCCTCCTCATAGCCAATCTGCTCCCAAGATAGGTCTGTTCTTCCCACTCCATTGTCACTTGTTTGGTTTCCTGTTCTTTTCATGCCAACATAATTCATATCTTTTCTTCCCACTCTGGCTGATTTGCCTTAAACAATTCCCTTAAACTGGGAGATAGTCTAATGTTATGGAAAGAGCGTTAAAAGGTATTCAGACCTAGAATTAAATTTCTGTTAGCCACACATTAGTTGTGTGATTTTGGATTTTTTTTTTTTTTTTTTTTTTTTTGCGGTACGTGGGCCTCTCACTGTTGTGGCCCCTCCCGTTGCGGAGCACAGGATCCGGACGCACAGGCTCAGCGGTCATGGCTCACGGACCCAGCCGCTCTGTGGCATGTGGGATCTTCCCAGACCGGGGCACGAACCCGTGTCCCCTGCATCGGCAGGCGGACTCTCAACCACTGCACCATCAGGGAAGCCCGATTTTGGACTTTTTAAACACATTCTTTAATAGTTTATATTTTTATCTATAAAGTGCGAATGATTCTTACCTCCATTTTGTCATTGTGATAATTACATTAATATGTTTCTATAAAGTAAGATGTTTGATTAGTCTGGAGACCATGCAGAGAGACAAATTAGAAGGAAGCTTTTGAAATTATCTTGGTACAGGATTTAAAATAAGATGGTGGGGAGAAAGTGAAAAAAAAAGGAGGAGATAATGTGAAAGAGAACTTCACATGCACTGGCCACTGATTGATGTGAAATATGAAAAAGAAAAGCAAAGACCCTCACACTTGAAGCAAGTAGCTCAAGAAAAGTGAATAAACTACACTGGCTGCAATTCCTACCTTACCTGGCATGGTACCTTGTACATAGTAGGTTCTGTGTGTTGTTGAATGAATAAAGGCATATATCAAGGAAGAAGAAGTCTGAGAGTCAAATATATAACAGTTGACTGCTATAGCCTGTTACCCAAAGTCCAATAAGGTATTCAGAAGTGAGTGACAAGGCATTGTGTTCTGGGAAGAATATAGAGGCTGAAGATACAAAGTGGTATTTTGATTATGTTCCTCAGGAGAAAAAGGTGGCTTCAGAGGATTAGAGGAGGTTATCTGCACCTACAGCCATCTGTTCACAGATTCTAGAAGTTTGAAGGTGACATGAAAAGGACAGATGGGATATAACTCGAAATTACTAATAGTTACAGTGGTATTTTCTTGATAATTGATAACCGGTCGTCACATTGATAAGGTGAATGGGAAGGAAGATGTGGAGGATGAGTAGATATAAAACCGCTTCTCAGAAAAATCAAACACATATAATAAAGGTCTAAATAATTTTATTAATTAGGATGGGTAAGATACTGATTGAAAGGGATATTGTGCTGACGAGTTTTGGGGAATTGAATGTGTTGGTTAGCTTTGAGTTTCTCCTTGAGGATGGTGTCAAGAGCATTAGAAATTGCACGTATCAACAGTATAATGAAGGTAAATGGTCTCTCTCATTCATTTGTCTGTGGTCTTCTGTGAGCTACACTTGATAGCTAAAGGAATTGCAAAGCTGAAAATAAGCAAATATGAACTCAGTTCAAATTTTCATCCTGTTGATCAGCCTCAGGGGTACAGAAGATTCATGATGGATGCTGGACAGTTTCCATTTGGTGAGAAGACAGAAGAGCAAGTTTCTATGGGATGATGGGTTAAATACCATTGGAGTTGTTGCTGATTAAGCCTAATGTTAATTGTAAAATCAATGTGATGGTTGGAAGACCTAGAGTAAGAAAACTAATTAGCTGGATAACCTATAAATTAAATAGGTTCAAGATGGACAAAGTCTCTGGGGAGATAGATGCTCAGAGGCTTGCAGGAAAAATGGTATAGTTTAGGTTTTTAGCCTTAACTGCAACTTTAAATGACCTCCTGTAAATGTGGACACAGAAGTAACATCAAACTCCTTCTCAGCTTCCAGGGGAGCTTTTGATAGTCCAAGTTCATTCTCTCTTCCCTTTCATTTTCTTGCTCCAATACTCCTCATCCATGAACATTCCTGGGTACCCATTAGTGTTTGTCTTTGTCACTCATCTTTTAATTCCCATTTTATTGTTTGGATTTAGCAGTGCCATGTGTGGATAATCTTCCCAGACATCCTGGACCCCTAAGAACTCGGCTATAAACATCTGCTTATTGGTTCTGTGAAGGGACCAGACTCCCCAAAATCCACCACCCTGAGTCAGCCCCCCTTGTTGTGGCCCCACCCTTGCAGGGCAGTCATATCTATTTGGAGAAATTTGGTGTTTGCATTCTGAAATTTACTGTATTTGGATTTATAGCTTGCGTTACAAAAGTGCTTGGATTAATTCCCTCATTTATTTAGTTGCTGTGTTTACTTTGGTTTCAAAAGTGACATCAAAATATAGTAAAACATGTATAGAAATGTTTTAAGAAATGGATAAAATAAAGGGAAAGGGGGAAATTATACCTGTATATACTTAATAAATCTTACTTTATAACTAGCAGTTATGCTGCATCTATATCACTTTAATGTTTCTGACTGACTGTGGTTGATTAATCAGTTCATAGAAAGTATGGCTCATTGGCTGAGGGGTTCTGTCATAGCAAGGGCAGGCTATATTGTAATATGTTGCTACACCTAAGATTTCTCCAATTTGTGTTCACTTACCATGAAGATTCTTTGCAAAACTATGTTTGTAACTTATGTTTAATAACATTGAAGAAAATGAAGACCATTTCCCCATTCTAGGACTTACAATTTCCTCTTAAGTTTGTGTGAAAGAGCATTAACAAATAACAGATAAATTTTTTAAGATACTGAAAATTAAAGACTGCATGAAAATGGACTTAATTGGTTCTAGGATTATATATGTTTCCTCTCCTTGACCTTCTCCTTCATTTGCTTGTAGTACTGATTTACTTAATCAAGGACTTTTAAGTAAAAATTTTTACTCAAGATGCAAACTGAAAAAGTATGTAAATCACAAATTTGCAGCTCACATTTTTGCAAAATGAACACAGTCTTATTATCAGCACCTAGTTCAAAGAGTGGAACATCACTGGCACCCGAAGCCCCCTTCATGAGGCATCTCATGATCTTGACTTATAACCCCCCAAATTCAGTTGTATTTATTTTTAAGCTTTTATATACCCTCCTTCATTTTTTTAAAAAAAGCAAATAATCCTATTTATATAATATTATATCAATAGATCTCTGTGCATGAGTAGAGATATAGAGGAATATGCTCACCACATTAACAGTTGTGCAATTTGGGGTATATTTTCAAACTTTCTTCTTTATTCTTTTCCTCATTTGAACAATGTTCTTTATAAACATGAGTGTGTGCCATTTAAAAAAAATATGTCAGCAACTTTTTAAAGGAACTATGATGCTTCACAGTAAGTCTTTGGAATCTTTTATGATGGACATTGGCCAGGTCATTTTCCAAATCACCTGGAGGCCAAGTCCCTGTGCTGTTTTGAGCCTTTAGTGGGGAAGAGTTCTGTGGTCCCATCAGAGGTTCTCTGAATGTCAAAAGAGATGGCAGACAAGATCCTTCATTCTTACTTCATACTGAAGTTTAAGGCTGAGCTACTAAAAGTACTAGAAACAGTTGTATAAAGCAGAGATAAATTACAAATAGCAAATAGTAAAATATGTTACAAGTTATTTATCTGTAGATCTTTGTAAGAAATAAGTCTAATCGGAAATAATATTCTTTCTAGGACTTTCATATTAAGATATAATTGATGCTTCAACTTTAGCAGAGGATCAATTATAAAGCGTTGCCAAGTACAAGTAAGTGTAAGCTCCTTTGGGCCCCTAGTAGAAGATGGGTCTGATAGCTCCCCTGCCTTGGATGGCCAACCATGTCTTCTGGGAAAATGATGTCTGCCTGACTCAGTGTTTCTCAATTACTTCATATTACTATTACTTTCACATGTGTCAAAGCAGTATACTCTTATGCCTTCTAAAGTCAGGAAATATACGTTCTTTTTTTTATCTTAAGGGAAGACAGAAGAGAGCTGATGACTATAAATCTAAAGGTAGCCTGACATAGACCTGAGGAAACTAAGACAAACTGAGTAAATCCAACTAATTGTTTTGTTTGTTTGTTTTATTCTGATTACAAAAGGCACAGATAGCAATTGTAGAAGATGTATAACATGCTGAAAATAAAGGAAGAAAAGATCATTCAAGAATAATGCCTATTGGTTTTATATATATGATTGTAGCCTTTGTTCTTGTATAAATATCACACTCGTATGCATATATACACCACACACATACATTGTTTACTAAAGACAGTAGGTTAAGTCTTCTTTCATTTAGTCACAATATCCTGCATATTGCTTCATAGTACTTATCACTATTTTAATTTATGTATTTATTTATTTCTACTATTTGGTTAATGTTTACCTCCCCAACAGACTGTGAACACCCATGAGTAGGAACTGTGTCTCCTATCATAATCTTGATTGTTAGAAGAGTGCGTGGCACATTAAATATTTGTTGAAAGAACAAAAAATGAATATTATTTTATTTATATGTATAATTAAACATTCACTTATGAGTTTTATTCATAAACGTGCTGTTTGGTCTTGAATTTTTTGCTTAATTTATTGTGGCCATCATTCCATGCCAATACATTTAACTCTCTGTCATCTTTTTAATGGACATGGATGTTATTTCCAATTTTCCTGCAAAATTTATTGTTTATAGTGATGCTGAGTGAGCATTTTTGTACATTCAAGTTGAAGCAATTGCCAGTCCGTTTCTTTTGCTCTTTCACTCATACAGCATCAAGGGGGTAAATGATCTAATTTTAGAAGTGTTAAGTAAAGTAATGGATGGAGCGGTGGGAGGAAGCAGAGAGGGAGAGGTGGGAGAGTGTTTTCAGAAAGAATGTAGTGTTCTTTGCTTAGTCTGTGGGTTGAGAAGAGAGCTGGAAGTAAAGGAAGAGAAGCATGTGAATGAGTCCAGCAAGGCAATATCTCAGCTCCCTTGAGCTAAAATCTCTGTGACTCTGAAGTATGAGAGCTAGGCAGAGGCCTCCCAATTCACTTTTGCTTTTCATGTTGTCCCCTTATAATTGGTCAAATATATAGACTTTGAAAAATGGCTTATAGTCTGTGCTTGATCAGATTTATTATACAATCAGCCCTAGGTAAATAATCCTCACTCTTTAATCATTCTACATCAAGCACTAATGGTTTAGGAACAGCACTTGGGTGGGCAGCGCGTGCCCCACCTGGGACACTAAGGTGTTATTTCTGCCCACCCATTCAGGACAACAGAATTGGCTGGACTCAATTCTTGGGACCAGTGAACTGCTTTCAAGCTTCCAGATGCTTGGTACAACCAACCTTCATTTCCTTCCTCTAGGGTGACTTAAAATCACACTATTGCCTAAAGATGGATGAATAAAAATGTTACTTTTAAAAGATAAAAATCCTTTTTTGAAAGCTCCTTTCAAGTAATTGGGGATTGACTAGTTATTCTCAAATTGGACTGTATTCTGAACTGCTTTTGCTAGCCAGTATCTGGAAACAGGCTCCATTTAGCTCCTGTTTCTAAGTGTTTGGTGTGTACAACCACTACTCACATTGGTATTTAAAAGATTTAAATATATACAAACACACCCAATACTGGGCCCAGCACCCAGTAGGTATTCAGGATCTAATTGTGAATTGGAGTCACCTGAACTGAACCTTGGTCAGTGGAGCACTTTTAGCTACTGTGGCTTGCACTATCCCTGCTTTTCTTTCAATACATGGAATATTACTCAGCCATAAAAAGGAATGAAATTGTGCCATTTGCAGAGACGTGGATGGACCTAGAGAATGTCATACAGAGTGAATTAAGTCAGAAAGAGAAAAACAAATATCGTATAATATCACTTATATGTGGAATCTAGAAAAATGGTAGAGATGAACTTATTTGCAAAGCAGAAATAGAGTCATAGATATAGAGAACAAACTTATGGTTACCAAGCAGGGAAGGGTGGTGGGATGAATTGGGAGATTGGGACTGACATATATACGCTACTATGTACAAAATAGATAACTAGTGAGACCCTACAGTATAGCACTGAGAACTCTATATTCAGTGCTCTGTGGTGACCTAAATGGGAAGGAAATCTAAAAAAGAGTGGATATATGTGTATGTATGACTGATTCACTTTGCTGTACAGCAAGAAACTAGCACAACGTTGTAAAGCAACTGTACTCCAATAAAAATTAATTAAAAAATACTTGTGGGGCTTCCCTGGTGGCGCAGTGGTTGAAAGTCCGCCTGCCGATGCATGGGACACGGGTTCGTGCCCCGGTCCGGGAGGATCCCACATGCCATGGAGCGGCTGGGCCCGTGAGCCATGGCTGCTGAGCCTGCGCGTCCGGAGTCTGTGCTCCGCAACGGGAGAGGCCACAACAGTGAGAGGCCCGCGTACCGCAAAAAAAAAAAAAAAAAAAAAAAAACCAAAAAAATTTGTGGAGCAGGAGGATTTTGTTTTGTTATCAAACATTTATTTAGCATTTATTGCAGGCATGACCTTATTCCAGGAAACTGGAGTTTGAGAAAAACTCCTAATTTTGTGGAGTTTGTAATCTACGGGAAGACAAGGCAAATGTATAGATTAAAACCTACAACCCATGCGCATGCTTCACAGTCAATTGGATGGTCAGATGGAGCAGTCAGCATTTAGAAGAAAAAGTCTTTCTTTGTTGTGGTAGGAAAAGCCTGCCTTTGTTCCCTCGTTGCTTCTTTCACTTTCATCTGCTCTTCAACAGTTTTTTATGGACTGCCAGCTGCTGCTCACCGGACTCTGTGCTTTCCTTTTTCCTGGGAACACAACTCATCTACATTTCCCTGCTTTCCCTGCTATTAGGTGTGGCCATGTGAGTGAGATCCGCCCAATTGCATGTGAGCAGAAACGATGTGGGCTACTTCCAAACCTGCCCATTAAAAACTTCCCATGTGTGTGCCTCCATGATTTTTCCCATTCTGCTGGCTGAACATTAATGTCTAGGTTTACTAGAAAGCCACATGTTGAAAATGGCAAAGATGCTGTCAACCTGGGTCTCAGAATGACCCTATTGAGCAAAGGCCCCTTTCCCTTCCCCACATACACTGACTTGGACTCTACGTGAGTAAGAAATACACTTTGATTGTATTTGAGCCATTCTACATTTTGGTCTATTTTTTAGAACAGTTAGCAGTGAGCTAGTCTAATTTAATCAAGTTTCTACTAGGTTTTAGGCCCTATATACCAGGTAGTGGGGATACAGTGGTGACCAAGGCAGATAAGATCCCTGCCCCCTGCTTAGTTTCTGATGAGGGAGATAAACAGTAAACATGTAAACAAAGAAACCAGAACTTTACGTATGGAAATATGAGCTATGAAGGAAATTAGCAGGGTGATAAGAATATCACACTGGAGAGGGGACTACTGACTATAAACTGGGCTTTGAATGAATGTGTAGCTCTTAGCTCTAAATAGGGATTGATGTTTAATTTCTGAAAGTGGGAAAATGACTATCAATTAAAGGAGGGTATAGGAAAATCATAGAAACCATGACAGCACCGCAGACTTCCTTCTAAACCTATTCCCACTGCCTCCATGGGTGGTAAGGAATTCCCTAAAGAATTCCAAAAAAATTCTGAAGACATACTGCTCTGATTAGTTGAAGACTATCAAAGCATTAGGCAGGATGGGTCCTTAAGTTTTCTTAAATCTCCCAGAAGCAGAGAAGGTTTGTACTTAGTGGCACCAGGTGACTTCACATTGATTCTGTGCCTTTTGATGCCTCTAAGGATCAAAAGAAAAATATCATTGACTTATCCAAGGGACTTCAATATTATTGATATTATTTTTCAGTTTAAGTTAGCCCTTTCGATGCCGGAAGTTGGAGTGGAGAAAGGCGGTTCTTTTTCCTCATCTCAATATCCCTCACAACATGGTAACACCAGCACTTTGGCATTTTGTTGAAATTATAAGCTTATCGGTGTTATAGGTTTAGAGTCTTAATCATGGATTTTTTTCTTTTTTGTATCCAAGACACAGAAACATACTCAAGCTGACTTAAAGAAGATTTTGTTACGAGCAACCAAGGGACCCTAAAACCCTAGCAGGAAGTACAGCCATGCTTCCTGTGATGCTGGACCTTATTGTAGAGAGAAATCAGGTGGCTTCTTCCCTTTTACTCTCTGGCCACATCTCTGCTTCAGAATGTCTACTCCATTCTCCCATTAATTTCTGAAGTCTCGTTTATGAGCTCATTCATTAATATATCAATATATAAGACTGCCTCTTCACTGCATACGTTTCCAAATGGCAGCCTCAGCTCAGTGCCTGAGGTGTCTGTACCCCGATCCCAAATTTCCAGTTGTAAGCATCAAAAGGCACACCCCCAAGCCTTCAGTTGTGGACCCTGATTCAAGCAGCCACATCCAGAGGGCAGGTTGTATGGCCCAACTTGCACTTGACGTAGGCCATGTGAAGAGTGTCAGAGAAGGGACAGCATCAGTACAAATAAGAATAATATGCCAGCCACCTTCCATGCTGAGACTAGCATTTGCACACCCCATTCTTCCCATACACTCTATTCTAAAGATACTTTCCTAATCCTACTAATGCCCAAACAACCATAAATATTGCCACACCCTCTCTGACTAGAGATTATGCCAGTGGACCACACATACCTAGTGCATCCAGAGAATTTGGTAGGTTTTTTTTTTAATATCTTTATTGGAGTATAATTGCTTTACAATGTTGCATTAGTTTTTGCTGTATAACAAGGTGAAGTGAATCAGCTATATGTATACATATATCCCCTTATTCCCTCCCTCTTGGGTTCCCTCCCACCCTCCCTATCTGACCCCTCTAGATGGCCACAAAGCACCGAGCTGATCTCCCTGTGCTATGCAGGTGCTTCACACTAGCTGTCTATTTTATTTGGTAGTGTATATATGTCAGTGCTACTCTTTCACTACATCCCAGCTTACCTCCCCCCCGGCCCGTGTCCTCAAGTCCGTTCTCTATGACTGCATCTTTATTCCTGTCCTGCCCCTAGGTTCTTCAGAACCATTTTTTTTTTTTTTAGATTCCTTATATATGTGTTAGCATACAGTATTTATTTTTCTCTTTCTGACTTATTTCACTCTGTAGGTCCATCCACCTCATTACAAATAACTCAATTTCATTTCTTTTTATGGCTAAGTAATATTCCATTGTGTATATGTGCTACATCTTCTTTATCCACTCCTCTGTTGATGGACACTTAGGTTGCTTCCGTGTCCTGGCTATTGTAAATAGTGCTGCAATGAACATAATGGTACATGACTCTTTTTGAATTATGGTTTTCTCAGGGTGTATAGCCAGTAGTGGGATTGCTGGGTCATATGGTAGTTCGATTTTTAGTTTTTTAAGGAACCTCTATGCTGTTCTCCACAGTGGCTGTATCAATTTACATTCCCACCAACAGTGCAAGAGGGTTCCCTTTTCTCCACACCCTCTTCAGCATTTATTGTTTGTAGATTTTTTGATAATGGCCATTCTGACTGGTGTGAGGTGATACCTCATTGTGGTTTTGATTTGCATTTCTCTATTGATTAGTGCTGTTGAGCATTTTTTCATGTGTTTCTTGGCAATCTGTATATATTCTTTGGAGAACTGTCTATTTAGGTCTTCCACCCATTTTTGGATTGGGTTGTTTGTTTTTTTGATATTGAGCTGCATGAGCTGCTTGTAAATTTTGAAGGTTAATCCTTTGTCAGTTGCTTCATTTGCAAATATTTTCTCCCATTCTGAGGGCTGTCTTTTCGTCTTGTTTATGGTTTCCTTTGCTGTGCAAAAGCTTATAAGTTTCATTAGGTCCCATTTGTTTATTTTTGTTTTTATTTCCATTTCTCTAGGAGGTGGGTCAAAAAGAATCTTGCTGTGATTTATGTCATAGAGTGCTCTGCCTATGTTTTCCTCTAAGAGTTTGATAGTGTCTGGCCTTAATTTAGGTCTTTAATCCATGTTGAGTTTATTTTTGTGTATGGTATTAGGAAGTGTTCTATTTTCATTCTTTTACATGTAGCTGTCCAGTTTTCCCAGCACCACTTATTGAAGAGGCTGTCTTTTCTCCATTGTATATTCTTGCGTCTTTTATCAAAGATAAAGTGACCATATGTGTGTGAGTTTATCTCTGGGCTTTCTATCCTGTTCCATTGATCTATATTTCTGTTTTTGTTACAGTACCATACTGTCTTGATTACTGTAGCTTTGTAGTACAGTCTGAAGTCCAGGAGCCTGATTCCTCTAGCTCCATTTTTCTTTCTCAGGATTGCTTTGGCTATTCGGGGTCTGTTTTGTTTCCATACAAATTGTGAATTTTTTTGTTCTAGTTCTGTGAAAAATGCCATTGGTAGTTTGATAGGGATTGCATTGAATCTGTAGATTGCTTTGGGTAGTAGAGTCATTTTCACAATGTTGATTCTTCCAAACCAAGAACATGGTATATCTCTCCATCTGTTTGTATCATCTTTGATTTCTTTCATTAGTGTCTTATACTTTTCTGCATACAGGTCTTTTTTCTCCTTAGGTAGGTTTATTCCTAGGTATTTTATTCTTTTTGTTACAGTAGTAAATGGGAGGGTTTCCTTAGTTTCTCTTTCAGATTTTTCTTCATTAGTGTATAGGAATGCAAGATATTTCTGTGCATTAATTTTGTATTCTGCTACTTTACCAAATTCATTGATTAGTTCTAGTAGTTTTCTGGTTAACATCTTTAGGATTCTCTATGTAAAGTATCATGTCATCTTCAAACAATGACAGTTTTACTTCTTCTTTTCCGATTTGGATTCGTTTTATTTCTTTTTCTTCTCTTTTGGTCATGGCCAAAACTATGTGGAATAATAGTGGTGATAGTGGGCACCCTTGTCTTGTTCCTGATCTTAGAGGATATGGTTTCAGTTTTTCACCACTGAGTTCGATGTTGGCTGTGGGTTTGTCATATATGGCCTGTATTATGTTGAGGTAGGTTCCCTCTATGCCCACTTTATGGAGAGTTTTTATCATAAATTGGTGTTGTGTTTAGTCAAAAGCTTTTTCTTCATCTATTGAGATTATCATATGTTTTTTATCCTTCAATATGTTAATATGGTGTATCACATTGATTGATTTGCATACATTGAAGAATCCTTTCATTCCTGGGATAAACCCAACTTGATCATGTTGTGTGATCCTTTTAATGTGCTGTTGGATTCTGTTTGCTAATATTTTGTTGAGGAATTTTGCCTCTGTATTCATCAGTAATATTGGCCTGTAGTTTTCTTTTTTTATGTGACATCTTTGTCTGGTTTTGGTATCAGGGTGATGGGGGCCTCATAGAATGAGTTTGGGAGTATTCCTCCCTCTGCTCTATTTTGGAGGAGTTTGAGCAGTATAGGTGTTAGCTCTTCTCAAATGTTTGATAGAATTCACCTGTGAAGCCATCTGGTCCTGAGCTTCTGTTTGTTGGAAAATTTTTAATCACAGTTTCAATTTCAGTGCTTGTGATTGGTCTGTTTAAATTTTCTGTTTCTTCCTGGTTCAGTCTGGGAAGGTTGTGCTTTTCTAAGAATTTGTCCATTTCTTCCAGGTTGTCCATTTTATTGGCATATAGTGTTTTGTAGTAATCTCTCATGATCCTTTGTATTTCTGCAGTGTCAGTTCTTACTTCTTCTTCTCATTTCTAATTCTGTTGATTTGAATCTTCTTTTTTTTCTTGATGAGTCTGGCTAATGGTTCATCAATTTTGTTTATCTTCTCAAAGAACCAGCTTTTAGTTTTATTGATCTTTGCTATTGTTTCCTTCATTTCTTTTTGATTTATTTCTGACCTGATCTTTATGATTTCTTTCCTTCTGCTAACTTTGGGGTTTTGTTTTTTTTGTTGTTGTTCTTCTTCTTTCTGTAATTGCTTTAGGTGTAAGGTTAGTTTGTTTATTTGAGATTTGTCTTGTTTCTTGATGTAGGACTTTAGTGCTATAAACTTCCCTCTTATAACTGCTTTTGCTGCATCCCATAGGTTTTGGCTGGTCATGTTTTCATTGTCATTTGTTTCTAGCTGTTTTTTTTTTTTTTTTTTTTCCGTACGCGGGCCTCTCACTGTTGTGGCCTCTCCCGTTGCGGAGCACAGGCTCCGGACGCGCAGGCTCAGTGGCCATGGCTCACGGGCCCAGCCGCTCCGCGGCATATGGGATCCTCCCAGACCGGGGCACGAACCCGTATCCCCTGCATCGGCAGGCGGACTCCCAACCACTGCGCCACCAGGGAGGCCCTCTAGCTGTTTTTTGATTTCCTCTTTGATTTCTTCAGTGATATCCTGGTTATTTATCCTGGTTATTCAGTGATATCCATATTGTTTAGCCTCCATGTGTTTGTATTTTTTACATTTTTTCCTGTAATTGATATGTAGTCTCATAGCATTGTGGATGGAAAATATACTTGATACGATTTCAATTTTCTTAAATTTACTGAGGCTTGATTTGTGACCCAGGATATGTTCTATCCTGGAGAATGTTCCATGAACACTGGAGAAGTAAGTGTACTCTGTTGTTTTGGGATTGAATGTCCTATAAATATCAATTAAATCCATATGGTCTAATATTTCATTTAAAGCTTGTGTTTCCTTACTCATTTTCATTTTGAGTGATCTGTCCATTGGTGAAAGGGGGGTGTTAAATTCCCCTACTATGATTGTGTTACTGTCGATTTCCCCTTTTATGGCTGTTAGTATTTGTATTGAGCACCTCAATACCTTATGTATTGAGGTGCTCCTATGTTGGATGCCTAAATATTTACAATTGTTATATCTTCTTCTTGGATTGATCCCTTGATCATTATGTAGTGTCGTCCTTTGTCTCTTGTAATAGTCTTTATTTTAAAGTCTATTTTGTCTCTTATGAGAATTGCTATTCCAGATTTGTGTTGATTTCCATTTGCATGGAATTTCTTTTTCTGTCCCCTCACTTTCAGTCTGTATGTGTCCCTAGGTCTGAAGTGGGTGTCTTGTAGACACCCACTTTTTGTTTTTGTATCTGTTCAACCAGTCTTTGTCTTTTGGTTGGAGTATTTAATCCATTTACATTTAGGGTAATTATTGATATGTATGTTCCTATAACCATTTTCCTTATTGTTTTGGGTTGTTTTTATAGGTCTTTTCCTTCTCCTGTGTTTCCTGCCTAGAGAAGTTCCTTTAGCATTTGCTGTAGACCTGGTTTGGTGGTGCTAAATTCTCTTAATTTTTGCTTGTCTGTAAAAGTTTTAATTTCTCTGTCAAATCTAAATGAGATCCTTGTTGGGTTGAGTAATCTTGCTTGTAGGTTTTTCCCTTTCATCACTTTAAATATGTCCTGCCACTCCTTTGTGGCTTGCAGAGTTTCTGCTGAAAGATCAGCTGTTAACCTTATGGGGATTCCCTTGTATGTTATTTGTTGCTTTTCCCTTGCTGCTTTTAATATTTTTATTTTGTATTTAATTTTTGATAGTTTGATTAATAGGTATCTTGGCATGTTTCTCCTTGGATTTATCCTGTATGGCACTCTCTGTGCTTCCTGGACTTGATTCACTATTTCCTTTCTCATGTTAGGGAAGTTTTCAACTATAATCTCTTCAAATATTTTCTCAGACCCTTTCTTTTTCTCTTCTTCTTCTAGGACCCCTATAATTCGAATGTTGCTGCGTTTAATGTTGTCCCAGAGGTCTCTGAGACTGTCCTCAATTCTTTTAATTTGTTTTTCTTTATTCTACTCTGCAGCATTTATTTCCACTATTTTATATTCCAGGTTACTTATCCGTTCTTCTGCCTTAGTTATTCTGCTACTGATTCCTTATAGAGAATTTTTAATTTCATTTATTGTTGTGTTCATCATTGTTTGTTTTCTCTTTTGTTCTTCTGAGTCCTTTTTAAATGTTTCTTGTATTTTCTCCATTCTATTGCCAAGATTTTGTATATCTTTATTATCATTACTGTGAATTCTTTCTCAGGCGGACTGCCTATTTCCTCTTCATTTGTTTGGTCTGGTGGGTTTTTACCTTGCTCCTTCATCTGCTGCATATTTCTCTGTGTTCTCATTTTGCTTAACTTACTGTGTTTGGGGTTTTCTTTTTGCAGGCTTCAGGTTCATAGTTCCCATTGTTTTTGGTGTCTGCCCCCAGTGGGTGAGGTTCATTCAGTGGCTTGTGTAGGATTCCTGGTGGAGAGGACTGGTGCCTGTGTTCTATTGGGTGGGGCTGGATCTTGTCCTTCTGGTGGGCTGGTCCACATCCGGTTATGTGGTTTGGGGTGTCTGTGAACTTAGTATGACTTTACACAGCCTCTCTAGTAATGAATGGGGTTGGGTTCCTGTCTTGTTAGTTGTTTGGCCTAGGGCATCCAGCACTGGAGCTTGTTGGCCGTTGGGTGGAGCTGTTTCTTTGTGTTGAGGTGGAGATCTCTTGGGAGAGCTCTTGCCAATTGATATTACGTGCAGCTGGGAGGTCCCTGGTGGTCCGATATCCTGGACTTGGCTCTCTCATGTCGGAGGCTCAGGCCTGACATCTGGCTGGAGCACCAAGACCCTGTCAGCCACACAGCTCGGAAGAAAAGGAAAAGAAAAAGGAAAAAAACAAAAAACAATAAAGTAAAAAAAAAAAAAAAGAGCAACCAAACCAATAAACAAATCCACCAATTATAACAAGCACTAAAAACTAAACTAAGATAAACATAAAAATCAGAAACAAAACATTGCAGAAAGCAAACCCCAAGTCTACAGTTGCTCCCACCTCAATTTGGGGAACATTCATTGTCTATTCAGGTATTCCACAAATGCAGCGTTCATCAAGTTGATTGTGGAGATTTAATCTGCTGCTTCTGAGTCTGCATGGAGAAATTTCCTTTTCTCTTCTTTGTCCACACAGCTCCTGGGGTTCAGCTTTCGTTTTGGCCTTGCCTCTGTGTGTAGGTCGCCCTTAGGTGTCTGCTCCCTGCCCAGACAAGAGAGGTTAAAGCAGCAGCTGATTAAGTCTTTCTTGCTTACTCAGGACAGGGAGAGGGATGGGTGCGGTAGTCATAATTAGATTGTGGGGTGAGCCTGCGGCAACAGAGGTCAGCGTAACATTGCAACAGCCTGAGGTGCGCTGAGTGTTCTCCCGTGGAAGTTGTCCCTGGATCTTGGGACCCTGGCAATGGCATGCTGCACAGGCCCCCGAGGGGGTTGGGTTGTTGTTAGTGACCTGTGCTTGCACACAGGATTCTTGGTGGCAGTGGCAGCAGCGTTATCATTTCATGCCCATCTTTGGGGTCTGAGCTGATAGACGAGCTTGTGCCCAACTCTTGAGCTTGCTTTGGTGGTGCTGTGCCTTCTGTGGCACACGGGGAAGGAATCTGGGGGCTTTTTAAAAAGTTCTATAGACTCTATAATCAAGGGTATCTAAGAGTGCTCCAAAACTCTTGTAATCCTCCTCACTATTCTGTAATCAATGGACTAAATGATAACTTAAACTCCCCTAAAATGTAAAAAAAAAATGTAAAACAAACAAGAAAAAAGGGAAGGGGAGAAACAAGTGCAATTTAAAAGTTTTTTCATTTTCTTTTTTCTTTTATTGAAGTATAGTTGATGGACAACATTATAGAAGTTACAGGTTTACAGTGTTATGAGTCACAATTTTTAAAGGTTATACTCCATTTATAGTTATTATAAAATACTGGCTATATTCCCCACATTGTAAAGTATATCCTTGTAGCTTATTTTATACCTAATGTTTGTACCTCTTAATCCTCTACCCTTATATTGCTCCTCCCCCTTCCCTCTCCCCATTGGTAACTGTTAGTTTGTTCTCTATATCTGTAAGTCTGCTTCTTTCTTGTTGTATTCACTAGTTTGTTATATTTTTTAGATTCAACATAGAGGGAACATACCTCAACATAACAAAGGCCATATATGACAAACCTGCAGCTAACATCATACTCAAAGGTGAAAAGTTGAAAGCATTTCCTCTAAGATCGGGAAAAAGACAAGGATGCCCATTCTTGCCACTTTTATTCAACATAGTTTTGGAAGTCCTAGCCACAGCCAGCAGAGAAGAAAACAAATAAATAAATAAAAGGAATCCAAATAGGAAAGTAAGTAAAACTGTCACTTTCTGCAGATGACATGATGCTACACATAGAAAATTCTAAAGACACCACCAAAAAACTACTAGAACTCATCAATGACTTTGGTAAAGTTGCAGGATACAAAATTAATAAACAGAAATCTGTTGTATTTCTATACCCTAAAAATGAACTATCAGAAAGAAATTATGGAAACAATCCCATTTACCATCAAATCAAAAAATCTTCCCTTTTCAAAATGAAAAGAGAGGGCTTCCCTGGTGGCGCAATGGTTGAGAGTCCGCCTGCCGATGCAGGGGACACGGGTTCGTGCCCCGGTCCGGGAAGATCCTACATGCCGCAGAGCGGCTGGGCCCGTGAGCCATGGCCACTGGGCCTGCATGTCCGGAGCCTGTGCTCCGCAACGGGAGAGGCCACAACAGTGAGAGGCCCGCGTACGGCAAAAAAAAAAAAGAAAAAAAAAATGAAAAGAGAGATAACATTCCTTCGTGGTAGCACCATTTATCGGTTAATGAGTCCAGAGTTTACACAGCAGCACAGTGGTTAGGGCATGGACTCTGGATTTGAATACCAGCTCTGCCAATCACATGTGTGACCTTGAGTAAGTTGCTTAACTTCTCAGTGCCTCAGTTTCTTCATAATCATAACTACCTCAGAGAGGAGTAAGTACTTATATAGATGTTTCTAAACTAAATTCTTACAGAATGGAGAGGAGGGTAAGTGATGAGGATGAGTAAATCATAAGATCATGGGTTCTTTGAGCCAGTTCCTTGGCAGGGGGTCAGAGATGGGTGGTTAGAAAATCTTAAGCACTTCAATTTCTGTCCACTGGGAAGATTACATTAAGAGGTTTTTCTCCAGTGTTCTTCTTTGCCATCTCTGAGAAGGGGCACTGGGGGAGATTTCTCCATGCATGGTTGTGCCCTAAGTCATATTTATTCTTAGGCCTGAGAACTGCTCATGAAGCTAGGACTCTGAATCTTTGGGTATAATAACCTTGCGAATAATAACAACAACCCTTGTGAATAATAATCTTGTGAACCTTGTGTATAATAATAACCCCATGTGTATAATTTTAAAAAATGGTTTTTGTCCCTGGTTCCTGACACAGAGCTCCTAATACCCTTGGGATTTCCTGAGTGATAAAAGTGTCTTTTGTTAACGTACCTGAGGTTATGCTAATAAGAAGACTCAAGGCAAGTCCTTGAGATAGCTTCAGGATAGGGCCTGATTACCAGAAAGACCAAGCATTAGATTAGAGGGTTAGAACTTTCAGACTAATGATTGACTTCAGTCACCAATGACCAATGCTTTAATCAATCGTACCTATGTTATGAAGCTTTGACTAAAAACTCTGAAACAATGAGGCTAAGGCAGGCTAAGGGATCTTCTGGATTGGTAAACACATCTATGTGCTGGGAGGGTGGCATGCCCTGAGAGAGCATGAAGACTCTGCACCTCCCCCTGCAATACCTTGCCCTAAGCATCTTTTCCATTTGGCTGGTGCTGAGCTGTATCCTTTATAATAAAACTGTCATTATAAGTATAGTGCTTTTTTGAGTTTTGTGAGTTCTGAGAATTATTGAATGGAGGTGGGAGAAAGGGGTTTGTGGGCACCTCCTATCGGTAGTAGATCAAGCAGAAGTGCAGGTGGCCTAGGGACCCCGTTTGATTGGCATCTGAAGTGGCGGCAGTCCTTTGGGACTGAGCCCTTAACCTGTGGGGTTTGTACTAACTCCAGGTAGTTAGTGTCAGAATTGAACTGAATTATAAGATACCCAGCTGGTGTTGGAATGACATATTTGAATTGTTGGAAAATGACCTAGCATCTTGTTTGAGGCAAGCCTAGAATTGATCTCCAGACTTAAAGTGTGTGTCTTATGTCCTACTGGTCACTTGATAGGAGTGGCATGTGTGCGACATGCAAATATAATACTATATCCACCCTAATTAATTAGATTTAACCATGTGTGTAATCTGTGCTGTCACTGATCTTCCTCTAGCCCCAGCTAATTGTGCTCACTGTAAACACAGAATTTTGAAATAGTAGAGATCTTACAGATAGTCTAGTACCTGCACTTCATGAGGACCCTTAAATCCCAGCAGGTCAAATGACTAGTCTAAGGTCACATATAGCCTTCTAGCCATGGGGTTCAATTTTCAGGACTCCTAGTTTAGTATCCTGATATCTCATTCTCTTGCTTTGTCCAGTCATATGTTTTCTGGTGCCTTAGCTTTGTAACTCAGTGAGTTTTGTTCTTTTAATTCCTGGACAAAATTTTAGAAAATTTCTTAAAATCAATATTAAATGTAATAGAAGTCATGTGGTGGTTAGTAGAATGTGGTGCAAACTCCTGATGATCCAAACTATAAGAAATACTTTTTTCAAAAGTAGGGCAGTGACAAGATATGTTGTGAATGAGGACTGAAAAGGAATGGTACCTGAGCCTGTACCCAAATCCCCAAACCCCCAAGGTGGACATGTTCTAAAATCTTGGGTCAGTAAACATTAAACCTCTTTATAATTAGCTCACATTTATAGGCTGATTATCTTCAGTGTTACTTTATTCTCTTTGTTTTCTTTTGAATAAAAAGCCTTTTCTGTCTTTGCATTTGACCTGTTGTCTTTAATAATTAACATGGTTTCATTGTAAAAGTATTTTTATAAGAAGGGGAGTCCTTAAGTAGAAAGGTCGGAAGAATAATTACATATTAAAACAGTTGCTCATGGAGATCTTGATAGGAAATGACCTTACCAGTGAAACATTTATGACGGACAGTGTGGACTTGGGAGGCAACAATATGGAAATTGTAATTCATCCTTTAACAAGGCCAAAGGATTGACTGTAAGTGTTTCAAAGCAGAAAGAGTGCTATTCATCTGATTAGAGGATGGAAAATAATCCCTAAGAAAGAAATTTTAAAGTAAATGGAATTATTTTACTTAGAGAATGGAAGAGCATGGGGCAATTTAACGTGTTTGAGTGTATGAAGGACTTATAGCAGAAGCTGGTGACTAACAAGTTTTAATTCCTACTGTGAACACAAAGAGTAGATGGGGTTTTAAACTGCATTGGGATTTGGGTAGGATACAAAGATACTTTTCTGACAAGGAAAGCCATTAGATACTCTAACGGGTTTTGAATGTTGTCAGTCATGACATTTATTAAGGTTCACTGTGCATAGATCATTGCACTTATTAATGGAACGTTTTTTGTTGTTGTTTTTGGTTTTTGGTTTTTCTTCTCTACTACTTCTTAAAAATAGGTCATAGCCCCACCTTTCTGGGTTGGCTTCTATGAGGTTTTACCTTAAGGCGTGGAGTAGTGGTAAATGATTTCTCTAAGTAACTTCAATCTTTTGCTTCCCATGTCAAGGGTAGAAAAGGTCTAAAAACAAATCAGTCAGTTTTCATTACTTGTGACAGTTATGGCCTAAAAAGTCACCATAAACACTGAATTAGTGAAGACTAACCTGTTACTTCTAGAGGAAACGCAGCATTAGATTCCTACAAACCTCTGGTCACAAGATTTTCTTCAGTCAGTCAATACATAACCTTGGCCTATGTGTGTTTCTATTTAAAGACACTTTATTTAATATATATTGCTGACTCTTTAACTTTGAACTCCCAGCCAAGACACTATAACTCATGCCTGAACCAAGCTTATCTAACACACGTATTTTCTCTATAAGTCACATTACAACCTTCTTACACTTAGGAACACCAGAAAGTACTTCAGTGCTGTGCTTAGGAGGCATGTTATTTAAAAAAATTTTTTTTGAGCATTTTATTTTTTATTTATTTAACTTAAAAAAAGTCTTTATTGGAGTATAGTTGCTTTACAATGTTGTGTTAGTTTCTTCTCTACAACAAAGTGAATCAGCTATATGTATACATATATCCCCATATCCCTTCCCTCTTGAGCCTCCCTTCCACCCTCCCTATCCCACCCCTCTAGGTTGTCACAAAGTATTGAGCTGATCTCCCTGTGCTATGCAGCAGCTTCTTGGGGGGCATTTTAAAGAGAAATCACCAAGAAAAAGCACAAAACAAAAAACACGTGACACTGAATAGACCACCAAGTGGACACTTTATAGTATGAAAGCAGAAACATGAAGACAGCTCATCTGGGAAAACATGTGTTGACTGAGTTAAGGTTTTCATCACTCTGTGGTTTACCACGAAGGCAAGAATTGATTTTAGTGTTACAAATACATTTTAGCAAGTAGGCAAATTTACAAATATGGAATCTGTGAATAACGAGGACCAACTGTGTATTCTGACTTTTTCACAAAGCATTGATCTTCATTTAAATTTAATATAAAAAGTTCCCTATTATGCAGCTGTTTAAAGTGTTCAGGCAAAGTCTGAGTAGAATATATGAAACATAAATATTTTAATAAATTCGTGTTTTAGAACACCATCCACATGCTGACAACTCCCACATCTCTCTCCCTATCTCCAACCTCTCCATTACTTCCAGACTCATGTATCCTATGGCCTCCTTGACATTTCCACTTGGAGGTCTCACAGGCATATCAAACCTGCCATGTCTAAAATCAGTGTTTTGATTGCTTCTCCTTCCCCAGTGTGGCTCTTCCCATAGCCTTCTCATTTCAATAAACAGAAACTTTATCTTTTCAGTAACTCTCAGGACTCAGGCTAGAACTCTCAGTGTCATCCTTGGCACGTCTCTTTTTTCCCACTCTCCACATCTGGTTCATCAGCATCTTCTGACAGCTCAATATTCACAAGGCATCCAGAATCTGACCACCATCCACTGTTTCCACTGCTCCACCCTGGTCCCTGCCAGCATCACCTTTTGCCTGGACTATTGCTATAGTCTCCTAACTGGTCTTGTTTCTAGCCTTGCTGCCTGAAACTTCTCAGCATAGCAGTCAGAATAATCATTCTGAAATGTATGTCTAGCATGTCACTCCAGACTCGCTGGTGACTTTCCATCTCACTCAGAGTAAAAGCCCAATATTTGACCAAGGGCTACAACAGTCTGCATAATCTGGCTCTCTTCCTCATTCTGTGACCTCATTTCCTATCACTCTCTCCCTTGCTTACTGTGTGATGACCATGGTGACCTCTTTGCTGCTCCTCAGTTGTGATCATCACACACCTGTCTCAGGACCTTTGCATGTACTCTTCCTGCTGTCTGAAGAGTTATTCCTCTGATAACCACATTATCTTCTCTTTAGGTCACTACTGAAATGTCATCACTCAAAGCAAGCCTTTCTCTTCCCCATCACAACACTGTTACTCTGTCCCCTTACCCTGCTTTATTTAAAAAAAAATAATACATCTGATGTAATATATATTTATTAGACATTTATTTTTTTGGCATAATTCCTTCTGCTAAACATAAGCTTCCTCAGAGCAAGGACATTAGTTTATTCACTGCTGGTCCAACTGCCTGGATCAGTGCCTTGCAAATAGTGGGGTATCCAGTAGATATTTATGGAATAAATAAGTGAAAGAATAAATATAGAATAATATCCTCAATATATTAACTGGAAAATGCAACATGCTGCCAATATGTTTAGATTGCTCTATTTGTGTAAAAAGAGGAGGCAACACAAACACGTACATACCTCTATCCTAGGATTAGAGATGAATTTCCGAGGGCACACAAAAGTCTGGTAAAAATGGTTGCTTCAGAGAATGAGAACTCCATCAGGGGTGAGAGGAGGAGACGTACTTTTCACTACATATTGTATGTTTTATACAGTGTGCATGCAATATCTTCCCCCAAAGCAAACCAACTAAAAAAATGAGAAAATTTTACTTAAAAACCCGCTATTAAGCCTAAGCCTTATTTTGGGGAGGAATCTGAATTTCAGGAAACTAGTATGTGCTGTTCCATTCCTGAAAAACAAGGGTACTCACACAGTTCCTTTTTGCTTTTTCTCTCTGCTGCTTTGTGGTTGTTTTTTGTTTGTTTGTTTGTTTTTTTGTTTTTTGGCGCGGTACACGGGCCTCTCACTGTTGTGGCCTCTCCAGTTGTGGAGCACAGGCTCCGGATGCGCAGGCTCAGCAGCCATGACCCATGGGCCCAGCCGTTCCGCGGCATGTGGGATCCTCCCGGACCGGGACACAAACCCGCGTCCCCTGCATTGGCAGGCGGACTCTCAACCACTGCACCACCAGGGAAGCCCCATGTTTTGTGTATTTTTGATAGCATCTCTTTATTAGTAGAAAAAGGACTGACGTTTTTGAGTCATTTTGCTCCTTGCCATCTGCCACAGAATCTTTGACATGGGGATGAGATAGGCACAGTGTCAAACTGGCAACATTTAGAGTGTGATTTTTTAATCTGAAAAATTCCAAGGCTGTATCTGTCTTATTTTAAGACACCACATTTTCCTGTTGAAAAGTCTGCCTTTTGTCTCTTTGGCTTTTACCCCCTGTGGCTGTTCCCCTATGGTTTTCCATTTGGATTTCCTGCACCACAAATCTAATTGGGAAAAATGGACAGAAATGCCCAGGAGGGTGGCCTTCATCAGCCCTGTCCTTTGCTGTGGCGCTCCATGGTGCCTACTCATGGGACCCCACCTGAAACACTCCATGCCCGCTAGTCTTTATGCCAGGGTGAGTTTTCCTAGGCTCATCTTGGAAAAAGAGGAGAATTTCATTTGCTCCTTTGTGGCTGTACTGAAACCTGCATGTCTTGTTGGATGAAGGTCTCAGAGGTCTATCAGTGGTCTTAAGCTTTGGCTTTGGACAACATATTTCTAAAATACACCTCCACTTATGAGCACTGAGCTGGGGCACAGGCCACACAGAGATGTGGGGGGAAGGCTCCTCCTTTGTTATTAAGTGGCTCCTTAGACTTCACGAGGAATCCTCTCAATTGGCAGCTTCCATTGGACCTTGTCTTCTAATGAGCTAATTTTCTGCTTTGATTTCCAGTAGGAATCAATAGCTTACCTCTGATATTTATTCTTGGTAGTGTCAGTATTTGCCACTAATGTTATTCCCTTTCCTTCCTTCTGTCTTGCCCAAAAGTCACTGATGTCTTTGGAATTGTATATAGGGTGGATGAATTGAGAAAATATGACACAAAAAAATATTATGGGGCTTCCCTGGTGGTGCAGTGGTTGAGAGTCCACCTGCCGATGCAGGGGACACGGGTTCATGCCCCAGTCCGGGAAGATCCCACATGCCATGGAGCGGCTGGGCCCGTGATCCATGGCTGCTGAGCCTGTGCGTCCGGAGCCTGTGCTCCACAACAGGAGAGGCCACAACAGTGAGAGGGTCACATACAGCAAAAAAAAAAAAAAAAAAAAAAATTATGATATAAGGTTACCACCATAGTTCCCCATAGTTCCTTACCTAACAGTAAGTGGTGCCCAATAAATGTTTATTGGTTGTGAGGCAGTATAATTATAGCATGTTAGTTTTATCACTTTTACTGTTCCATGAATCCCCACTTTCCACTTCTATATTCTTCCTTCATGTTGCTGGTGACATGGGATCATTTCATTTTAGCTCATGGCAAGCATAGCAAGTGGTTTCTTGGATTTGCTTGTAGGATTCCTGTGACCATCACAGGAAAGTCACATTCCTGTGACTTCCCTCTGAGTATGGGATGAGGGTACTTACATGAGCCTAAGCAGCTGCTGGTACAGAGAGCTTCTCTGTGCCTTCTAACTTGAAACTCCTCTGACTTTATGATCTTCTAACACAGTTATGATGTCATGGTCTGATCTTCACTGGTACAGAGTGAAAAAGGGGATACCTAAGATACCTGGCTTTCTAGTACTATTGGAACCAAAATTAACACAGCTGAAAGAATAAAGGTTATCTCCAAAATAAGCAGATGCTTGACTCTTCAGATATATGTGACTTGCATTTCTATTACCCTTGACAAGTTAAATCCATCTGTTAGACTGGTGACAGCCAGAGTTGATCTGTGTTGTTCTTCTTCTGGTGTTTGTTTTCTCTTAAAGTAACTAAAACAAAAGAAATAAACCATGAATGAGAAATAGAGCAGGATCATGGCACACTATGAGCAGAGGCCTCATGAACCACACAGTTCATTGTTTGAGATCCAAGTGAGAGTGAAATATGAAGAGCTTTTGGGGGTGGGTGACGTGGATAAAAGATTTAATAACCATGTGGAATTGACTTACCGCTTATCATAATTCCCTAGAAAAGATCATTGAAGGGATCCTCTCTTCTCCTTTAAAAGTGATCATGGCTACACAAACCTTTAACAAATGTCTGTGTTCTTCACAGTCTATGGGATGATTTAGACTTGTTTTATGTAGCAACTTTTAAATCAAAACTGCATTTCTTGGAGTCATGTAGAAATACTTAGGGCTTAGACGTGAGGTTTGTGGTCAGTTTAAGGCACAACAGGGAAGAAAGGGCCAGAGAAAATGCAGGATCCAAGTACAAGATCTGCCTCATGAGGCAGAACAGGTAATGAGGAATGAGCACAGAGACCCAACTTCAGAGGCACATTCTGGAGCTGCTGTGGGACAGACAGGGGGGCACAGGGCTTATGGGTCCAGCCGTTTCAGAGTTCATCTAGATCCAACTATTGGTTAGAGCACAATGGTGGGGAACCCAGCAGCAAACTCAGGACAAGAAGGTTAGACATGTGCCTGTGAGTGACTACTATCACCAGGCTTTGGCTCCTGGGCAGTTTAGGACAGGGACTCTGTTGTAGCAAAGGACAGAGAGTCTACACAGAGAAACCAGCCAGCAACAGGAGTGGGAAGTAAGTGGGGTGTGTGTGGTGAACACGTGGATGATTTGTGTTCATTTCTAGGTGTTATGGACTGAATGTTTTTATCCCCCCAAATTCATATATTGAAGCCCTCATCTCCAATGTAATGGTATTTGGAGGTGGGATCTTTGGGAGGTAATTAGGCCAGGAGGATGTGCCCCCATGATGGGTTTATGGTCCTTATAAGAAGAAGATGAGACCAGAGCTTGTGCTCCCTGCTCCACCCTGCCCCTGTCATGGGGGGACACAGTGAGAAGGTGGCTGGCTGCAGTCAGGAGAGCCCTAACCAGGACTCAGATCAGCCAGTACCTTGATCTGGGACTTCCCAACCTCCAGAACTATGAGAAAATTAATTTCTGTTGTTTAAACCACTCTGTGGTGTTTTGTTATTACAGCCTGAGCAGACTAAAATATGGGGATGCCATGTACTGGGCCCGAAGTCCATTCAGGAGACTGGAGGAACTATAATATATGGGATTACAGTGTCGTTCCTGGATTTCCAGTCCCTAAGAGACTCATGAAGCCTAAAGTGGTAAAGAGAGTACTAAAATATTGTCTAGGCAGCTGGGCCTGAGCCATAGCTGATGCTTTACATGGTCAGGCTGGGGAGTGGAGAACAGGAAGTCTGTGTGTCTTTGTGTGTTGAAGGTGGTGGGGAAGTAGGGGTGGGAGGATAAATTGGTTAAAAAAAAAACTACTTAAAAATGTAAAAATTTTACATTTAAGTAAAAAGTACTTTAAAACTCTAAGGAATTCTGAATTTTCCTTAGAAAGAAAATTGTATTAATATCATAAATATTTCACTCATTATTGCATCTATAAATTTATTTGGTCAGAGGAAGAGTGTGGCCAATGAACATTTTAATCCATAAGTTCAGATTTCTGCTTTTACTTTATGACTAAATCCCCATGGTGATTTAAACATGCAGAAGTAGTGGTTGATCTTGAATATAGAAAGGAAACAATGATTTAGATGCTATTGGGAATGTACTCATGATAATTAGAAATGGTAATCAGTAAGAAAACCAATGAAAATATTTCATACAATTTCCTGGGATTGTTGCTGGTATCTGGAGACATGTTGATAAATGGATGAAGAACATTTCCCTCCTTGTTTACAGTCCCTGCAGTTAAACTTAGGCCGCTGGTTTGCTTTTCTGTGGGTTAAATGATTTCAGGAAAGCTTGTGGTCTCACTCCTGAGTTATATGCAACATTTTCTGCCAAACTGAAATTAAACTGCTTTTGGCAGACTTAAGTGTTGGATCAGCACCAAAGGAAATTCCATTTGGCTTTGAGAGTTATTTGAACTTCTTCAAGATCAAGTTTTCCTTTTCATTTTAATATTACTGTGATATCTTATTTCTCATTGGATGACTTGTTCATCAGTGAGGTCATTCACCTTTGAACTGTAGCTTGGTGTTCACAGAGCCATGGCATCATAAGGCTTGCAGGGACTGTGAAATGTCATCCAGGCTGGCAGGACCATATCCATCTTCAGAGGAGAGTGGCTGCCTATGCCTGAGACAATGAGTACCTTTGCCTGGAAGCCTCGATATCCATCACAGAAGAGTATGACTGCCACCCTGACTAAACTGGCAGTTCTGTCATTTTTGTCATACTGAAACATTCCTCAGCGGTTGTACCAGCATATTTTTATCATTGTAGCTTCTTCTTCTCTGCTCTTTTTCCTCCTTGCCACCTCTAAAACTGGCACAATTAAAATTAGTACAATTAAAGGTTTATTCCCCAAGTTTTTTCCCAGTGTAGAACTATAGTATAAGATTATAAAGTACTGGGAAAATAAGGGATAGGAAACTTTAGGTTATGGGAGCAGCTGCTTAGGTTAAATATGACTTTTAATTTACAGACAACCTTGCAGCTGAGAGCTGAACTGATTGAGGCCATGTGTTATGCTTCTGAATATTAAAGATAATCTGACATTTTGCACAGATAGATTTGCCTGATTAACCATTTTAAGGAGTTTCTAAACTAAGGCAGAAGCGCCCATCTCCTTTTCTAACCACTGTTCACTGGTAACTCTGTACCTAGTAAAATAATTTTTTGTTTTAGAATAAATATTGGAAGAGTAGTTGAGCTACTTTTCTATCCAGAGAGTAAACATGTCCTCATATAGAACAAAACTGTGATACTCTGCAATTGGTTTATAAGCCAAGCCAAAATAGGAAGTGGTTTTGGCTTTCATTTCTGTCATCTACCAGATTTCAGCAAAGTGCATTTTCATTTTTTTTTTTAATGCTTACTGTGTCAAACAGTCTAAAATAGTTGTTTCTTGGAGGAGGTTTTTGTGACACCCTACTTTTCTCTAGCAGTCTGCTAGAATTCAGTATATCTGCTTAAAATGGAGACAATAAGCTGATAAAAAAGAATATCACAGAAAGGTATTTGGAAGTCTCTGAATCTTTTTTAGGATAAAATTTCTACCATTTTAGCGCTAGAGAAGTTTATATGGATTTAGCTCTGTTTTTAGTCTGATTGCAATTATTTTCTTCCCTCGTCCTCTCATCTTTAAACTCATACTTCTGTTATCTAGACTGGAGGAAAACTATTTATCAAGAACATTGAAGACTGTCTGTTAACTAGATCTGCTCATTAAAATGGGGAAAAGAATGGGAAAAAAGACAACTGTCCATTTCTGGTTGGGAGAGGCAAAGTCTCTGCTGTCTATTGATTCTAGTAGGCAGCATCAAACAGTTTTGTCAACTAATCATCAGTCTGCTTGGAATGATGCACAGACTGGTCTAGGAATAAATATGTTAAAAAAGAAAGCAATTAGTTTTCCATATGGGACGATGGACTTTCAGCTTTGTAAAATTTCCAGGAGTGTAAGATCTGCTGGATTCAAAAGTATTAAGGTGAAGTAGAAAACCTTTCATGTTCCCATCTGCCATCATTGTGATTTTCACTTTTCATATAGTTACCATGGTATGAAAGTAGTTATTTAATCACTGTAGAATGAACCTTTTCAAGATTTCTATGCCTGTTAATACATATGATGAATGATAGTTGGGATAGCTTAGAAGACATGATGCTTTCCACCAGTGAAAGTATGAAGAAAGGTACCAAGGTGACAGTATTACTTGGTAATGTTAATAATTTTGTTAGTAGTAAAAATATTAATGTTGACAATATCCTCTGGAATTAAGCTCTAGAAATTTTCTGTGGTATCCTTGAGACTTTTGATACCCCAAATAGATGACTTAATATACTGGGTATTAATTCTTATTTGTAATTAGGTGTTTTTTTCTTTAACATCTTTATTGGAGTATAATTGCTTTACAATGGTGTGTTAGTTTCTGCTTTATGCCAAAGTGAATCAGTTATACATATACCTATGTTCCCATATCTCTTCCCTCTTGCATCTCCCTCCCTCCCACCCTCCTTATCCCACCACTCTAGGTGGTCACAGAGCACCGAGCTGATCGACCTGGGCTATGCGGCTGCTTCCCACTAGCTATCTATTTTATGTTTGGTAGTGTATATATGTCCATGCCACTCTCTCACTTTTTCACAGATTACCCTTCCACCTCCCCATGTCCTCAAGTCCATTCTCTAGTAGGTCTGTGTCTTTATTCCCATCTTGCCCCTAGGTTCTTCACGACCATTTTTTTCCCTTTAGATTCCATATATACGTGTTAGCATACAGTATTTGTTTTTCTATTTCTGACTTATTTCACTCTTTATGACAGACTCTAGGTCCATCCACCTCACTACAAATAACTAAATTTAGTTTCTTTTTATGGCTGAGTAATATTCCATTGTATATATGTGCCACATCTTCTTTATCCATTCATCTGGTGATGGACACTTAGGTTGCTTCCATGTCCTGGCTATTGTAAATAGAGCTGCAATGAACATTTTGGTACATCACTCTTTTTAAATTATAGTTTTCTCAGGGTATATGACCAGTAGTGGGATTGCTGGGTTGTATAATAGTTCTATTTTTAGCTTTTTAAGGAACCTCAATACTGTTCTCCATAGTGTCTGTATCAATTTACATTCCCACCAACAGTGCAAGAGGGTTCCCTTTTCTCCACACCCTCTCCAGCATTTATTGTTTGTAGATTTTTTGATGATGGCCATTCTGACCGGTGTCAGATGATATCTCATTGTAGTTTTGATTTCCATTCCTTTAATGATTAATTATGTTGAGCATTCTTTCATGTGTTTGTTGGCAATCTGTATATCTTCTTTGGGGAAATGTCTGTTTAGGTCTTCTGCCCATTTTTGGATTGGGTTGTTTGTTTTTTTGGTATTAAGCTGCATGAGTTGCTTGTATGTTTTGGAGATTAATCTTTTGTCAGTTGCTTCATTTGCAAATATTTTCTCCCATTCTGAGGGTTGTTTTTTCGTCTTGTTTATGGTTTCCTTTGCTATGCAAAAGCTTTGAAGTTTCACTAGGCCCCATTTGTTTATTTTTATTTCCATTTCTCTAGGAGGTGGGTCAAAAAGGATCTTGCTGTGATTTATGCCATAGAGTGTTCTGCCTATGTTTTCCTCTAGAGGAAAACATTTAGGTCTTTAATCCATTTTGAGTTTATTTTTGTGTATGGTGTTAGGGAGTGTTCTAATTTCATACTTTTACATGTACATGTCCAGTTTTCCCAGCATCACTTATTGAAGAGGCTGTCTTTTCTCCACTGTATATTCTTGCCTCCTTTATCAAAGATAAGGTGACCATATGTGCGGGAGTTTATCTCTGGGCTTTCTATCCTGTTCCATTGATATATATTTCTGTTTTTGTTCCAGTACCATACTGTCTTGATTACTGTAGCCTTGTAGTAGTGTCTGAAGTCAGGAAGCCTGGTTCCTCCTGATTCATTTTTCGTTCTGAAGATTGCTTTGGCTATTCAGGGTCTTTTGTGTTTCCATACAAATTGTGAAATTTTTTCTTCTAGTAGTGTGAAAAATGCCAGTGGTAGGTAGATAGGGATTGCATTGAATCTGTACATTACTTTGGGTAGTAGAGTCATTTTCACAATGTTGATTCTTCCAATCCAAGAACATGGTATATCTCTCCATCTATTTGTATCATCTTTAATTTATTTCATCAGTGTCTTATAATTCTCTGCATACAGGTGTTTCGTCTTCTTAGGTGGGTTTATTCCTAGATATTTTATTCTTTTTGTTTCAGTGGTAAATGGGAGGGTTTCCTTAGTTTCTCTCTCAGATTTTTCTTTGTTACTGTGTAGGAATGCAAGATATTTCTGTGCATTAATTTTGTATCCTGCTACTTTACCAAATTCATTGTTAGCTCCAGTAGTTTTCTGGTAGCATCTTTAGGATTCTCTATGTATAATATCATGTCATATGCAAACAGGGACAGCTTTACTTCTTCTTTTCTGTTTTGGATTCCTTTTATTTCTATTTTCTTCATTTACTGCTGTGGTTAAAACTTCCAAAACTATATCGAATAAGAGTGGTGAGAGTAGGCAATCTTGTCTTGTTCGTGATCTTAGTGGAAATGGTTTCAGTTTTTCACCATTGAGGACGATGTTGGCTGTGGGTTTGTCATATATGTCCTTTATTATGCTGAGGAAAGTTCCCTCTATGCCTACTTTCTGCAGGGTTTTTATCATAAATGGGTGTTGAATTTTGTTGAAAGCTGTCTCTGCATCTATTGAGATGATCATATGTTTTTTCTCCTTCAATTTGTTAATATGGTGTATCACATTGATTGATTTGCATATGTTGAAGAATCCTTGCATTCCTGGGATAAACCCCATTTGATCATGGTGTATGATCCTTTTAATGTGTTTTTGGATTTTTTTTTGCTAGTATTTTGTTGAGGATTTTTGCATCTCTGTTCATCAGTGATATTGGCCTGTAGTTTTCTTTCTTTGTGACATCTTTGTCTGGTTTTGGTATCAGGGTGATGTTGGCCTCGTAGAATGAGTTTGGGAGTGTTCCTCCCTCTACTTTATTTTGGAAGAGTTTGAGAAGGACACAGGTGTTAGCTCGTCTCTAAATGTTTGATAGAATTCGGCTGTGAAGCCATCTCGTCCTGGGCTTTTGTTTGTTGGAAGATTTTTAATCACAGTTTCAATTTCAGTGCTTGTGATTGGTCTGCTCATATTTTGTATTTGTTCCTGGTTCCGTCTCGGAAGGTTGTGCATTTCTAAGAATTTGTCCATTTCTTCCAGGTTGTCCATTTTATTGGCATATAGCTGCTTGTAGTAATCTCTCATGATCTTTTGTATTTCTGCAGTGTCAGTTGTTACTTCTTTTTGATTTCTAATTCTATTGATTTGAGTCTTCTCCCTTTTTTTCTTGATGAGTCTGGCTAATGGTTTGTCAATTTTGTTTATCTTCTCAAAGAACCAGCTTTTAGTGCTATTGATCTTTGCTATCGTTTCCTTCATTTCTTTTTCATTTATTTCTGATCTGATCTTTATGATTTCTTTCCTTTTGCTAAATTTGTTTTTTTGTTGTTGTTGCTCTTCTTTCTGTAATTTCTTTAGGTGTAAGGATACGTCTCATTTGAGATGTTTATGTTTCTTAAGGTAGGATTGTATTGCTATAAACTTCCCTCTTAGAACTGCTTTTGCTGCATCCCATAGGTTTTGGGTTGTCCTGTTTTCATTGTCATTTGTTTCTAGGTAATTTTTGATTTCCTCTTTGATTTCTTCAGTGTTCTCTTAGTTATTAAGTAGTATATTGTTTATCCTCCCTGAGTTTGTATTTTTTACCGATGTTTTCCTGTAATTGATATCTAGTCTCATAGTGTTGTGGTCAGAAAAGATACTGGATACGATTTCAATTTTCTTAAATTTACCAAGACTTGATTTGTGACCCAAGATATGATCTATCCTGGAGAGTGTTCCATGAGAACTTGAGAAGAATGTGTATTCTGTTGTTTTGGATGCAACGTCCTATAAATATCAATTAAATCCGTCTTGTTTAATGTAGCATTTAAAGCTTGTGTTTTCTTATTTATTTTCATTTTGGATAATCTGTCCATTGGTGAAAGTGGGGTGTTAAAGTCCCGTACTATGGTTGTGTTCCAGTCAATTTCCCCTTTTATGGCTGTTAGTATTTGCCTTATGTATTGATGTGCTCCTATGTTGGGTGCGTACATATTTACAATTGTTATATCTTCTTAGATCGATCGCTTAATCATTATGTATGTAGTGTCCTTCTTTGTCTCTTTTAATAGTCTTTATTTTAAAGTCATTGTGTCTGATATGAGAATTGTTACCCCAGCTTTCTTTTGATTTCCATTTGCATGGAATTTCTTTTTCCATCCCCTCACTTTCAGTCTGTATGTGTCCCTAGGTCTGAAGTGGATCTCTTGTAGACAGCATATATACGGGTCTTGTTTTTGTATCCATTCAGCCAGTCTTTGTCTTTTGGTTGGAGCATTTAGTCCATTTATATTTAAGGTAATTATTGATATGTATATTCCTATTCCCATTTTCTTAATTGTTTTGGGTTTGTTATTTTAGGTCTTTTCTTTCTCTTGTGTTTCCTGCCTAGAGAAGTTCCTTTAGCATTTGTTGTAAAGCTGGTTTGGTGGTGCTGAATTCTGTTAGCTTTTGCTTGTCTGTAAAAGTTTTAATTTCTCTATCAAATCTGAATGAGATCCTTGCTGTGTAGAGTAATCCTGGTTGTAGGTATTTCTCCTTCATCACTTTAAATATGTCTGGCCACACCCTTCTGGCTTGCAGAGTTTCTGCTGAAAGTTCAGCTGTTAACCTGATTGGGATTCCCTCATGTGTTATTTGTTGTTTTTCCCTTGCTGCTTTTAATATTTTTTTCTTTGCATTTAATATTTGATGGTTTGATTAATATGTGTCTTGGTTTGTTTCTCCTTGGATTTATCCTGTAAGGGGCTCTCTGTGCTTCCTGGACTTGATTAACTATTTCCTTTCCCATATTAGGGAAGTTTTCAACTAAAATCTCTTCAAATATTTTCTCAGTCCCTTTCTTTTTCTCTTCTTCTTCTGGGACCCCTGTAATTTGAATGTTGGTGTGTTTAATGTTGTCCCAGTGGGGTCTGAGACTGTCCTCAATTCTTTTTATTCTTTTTTCTTTATTCTGCTCTGCAGCAGTTATTTCCACTATTTTATCTTCCAGGTCACTTATCTGTTTTTCTGCCTCATTTATTCTGCTATTCATCCCTTCTAGAGAATTTTAAATTTCATTTATTGTGTTGTTCATCACTGTTTGTTTGCTCTTTAGTTCTTCTAGGTCCTTGTTAAACTTTTCTTGTATTTTCTCCATTTTATTTCCAAGATTTTGGATCATCTTTACTATCATTATTCTGAATTCTTTTTCAGGTAGACTCCCTATTTTCTCTTCATTTTTTAGGTTTTGTGGGGTTTTGCCTTGCTCCTTCATCTGCTGTGTGTTTCTCTATCTTCTCATTTTGCTTAATTTACTGTGTTTGGGGTCTCCTTTTTGCAGGCTGCAGGTTCGTAGTTCCCATTGTTTTTGGTCTCTGTCCCAGTGGCTAAGGTTGGTTCAGTGGGTTGTGTAGGCTTCCTGATGGAGGGGACTAGTGCCTGTGTTCTGGTGGATGAGGCTGGATCTTGTCTTTCTGGTGGACAGGTCCACGTCTGGTGGTGTGTTTTGGGGTGTCTGTGGCCTTATTATGATATTAGGCAGCCTCTCTGCTAATGGTTGGGGTTGTATTCCTGTCTTGCTAGTTGTTTGGCATAGGGTGTCCAGCACTGTAGCTTGCTGGTCTTTGAGTGAAGCTGGGTCTTGGCATTGAGATGGATATCTCTGGGAGATGTTCGCCGTTTGATATTACTTGGAGCTGGGAGGTCTCTTGTGGAACAGTGTCCTGAACTTGGCTCCCCCACCTCAGAGGCACAGCCCTGACGCCTGGCTGGAGCACCAAGAGCCTTTCATCCACACAGCTCTGAATAAAAGGGAGAAAAAGAAAGAAGAAGAAAGAAAGAAAGAGATAAAGAAAGAGAAAGAAAGAATGGGAGCAAGGGAGGAAGAAAGAAAGGAAGAAAGAGAGTAAAGATAAATAAAATAAAATAAAATAAAATTGTTATTAAAATAAAAAATAATTAAGAAAATTTTTTTTAAAGTAAACAAACAAACAAACAAAAAACTAAGAAAAAAAATGGACAGACAGACCCCTAGGACAAGTGGTAAAAGCAAAGCTATACAGGCAAAATCACACACACAAGCATTCACATACACACTCACAAAAAGATAAAAAGGGAAAAAATATATATATATATCTTTGCTCCTATATTCCACCTCCTCAATTTGTGATGATTCTTTGTCTATTCAGGTATTCCACAGATGCAGGGTACATCAGGTTGATAGTGGAGGTTTAATCCTCTGCTACTGAGGCTGCTGGGAGAAATGTCCCTTTCTCTTCTTTGTTCGCACAGCTCCTGGGGTTCAGCTTTGGATTTGGCCCCCCCTCTGCCTGAGGTCGCCTGAGGGCGTCTGTTCTTCGCTCAGAGAGGACGGGGTTAAAGGAGCAGCTGATTCAGGGGCTCTGGCTCACTTAGGTTGTGGGGAGGGAGGGGTACAGATGCGAGCCTCCGGCAGAGGCCATTATGACGTTGCACCAGCCTGAGGTGCGTCGTGCGTTCTCCCGGGGAAGTTGTCCCTGGATCACAGGACCCTGGCAGTGGTGGGCTTCACAGGAGGGGCAGTGTGGAGAGTGACCTGCGCTTGCACACAGGCTTCTTGGTGGCCACCACAGCAGCCTTAGCGTCCCATGCCCGTCTCTGGTGTCCACACTGATAGCCGCAGCTTGCGCCCATCTCTGGAGCTCCTTTAAGCGGCGCTCTTAATCCCCTCTCCTCTTGCACCAGGAAATAAAGAGTCAAGAAAAAGTCTCTTGCCTCTTCCACATCTCCAGACCTTTTCCCAGACTCCCTCACAGCTAGCCGTGGCGCACTAGCCCCCTTCAGGCTGTGTTCATGCAGCCAACCCCAGTCATCTCCCTGGGATCTGGGATCCGACCTCTGAAGCCCAAGCCTCAACTCCCAGCCCCTGCCTGCTCTGGCGGGTGAGCAGACAAACGTCTTTTGCTGGTGAATGCTGGTCAGCACTGATCCTGTGTGCGGGAATCTCTCTGCTTTACCCTCTCTGCACCCCTGTTGCTGAGCTCTCCTCAGTGGCTCTAGAGTGTTCCCCCTCCTCCACCCTCAGTCTCTGCCCGTGAAGGGGCTTCCTAGTGTGTGGAATCGTTTCCTCCTTCACAGTTCCCTCCCACTGGTGCAGGTCCCGTCCCTATTCTTTTGTCTCTGTTTTTTTCTTTTTTCTTTTGCCTTGCCCAGGTATGTGGAGAGTTTCTTGCCTTTTGGGAGGTCTGAGGTCTTCTGCCAGCGTTCAGTAGGTGTTGTGTAGGAGCTGTTCCACATGTAGATGTATTTCTGATGTATTTGTGGGGAGGGAGGTGATCTCCGTGTCTTACTCTTCCACCATCTTGAAGCTCCCCCCTGTAATTATGTGTTAATTAAAGAAATTCTAGCTCTTGTAACAGACAAAAGTCAAAATCTCAGTGATTTAAAGAGTAGAAGTTTAGTTCCTTTTTTCTTCCTGAAGTTAATTTATTATCATGCTGAAATATGATGTAAATTTTTTTAAAAATTTATTATATTGAACCAATTACAGATTCACAGAAAAGTTTATTTCTTGCTTAACTGAAGTTCAAGGTGAGTTTCCTGATTGGCAAGTAGCTTCCCTCTGAGCAGTGATTCAAGGACCCAGGCTCTTTCCATCTTGTTGCTCTGTCTCCTCTAACATATTGTTTCCAAGGTACTTAAACTGCATCAAGCCCTGGAAGGGTAAAAAGCAAGGCTGGTCATGCAGGGAAAGTGGTGCATCCCCGTCAGTTCTCTTCACATCCCATTGGCTAGAACTCAGGCACGTGGGCACAACTAACTACCTCTTCTGCTTGGGAAATGTATCCAAATGGTGTTCCCAAGCAGAAGAGGAAATAGGTTTGGTCAACAGTTAGTCTCTGCCCTCATAATCCAAGAATAGATCTGTGTAAGCTACAAAAATGTATGTGTTTTGTTGTTTTCCTTAATTGCATTTCATTAGTTTTAAATGGAATAGATTTGCCTACATTTAGTTATTTTAAAATATTAAACATCTTGCTATGTGAAGTTTTTATTCCTATAGAGATCAAAAAAAGAGATGTCTGTGAACTGCTATACCAATATCCTGAAGCAATAAGCTTATTCTATAACTTTTGAAAAGTTATTAGCAATTCTAGTCTCTAAACTAAGGCAATGCAGTGGGTCTAAGAGAGGGTTCCCAATTTGAGAGAAATTTCTCTGGTGAAAATTCAGGATTTCATGTCCCAGTGGATTTGAAGTGTCAGGGAGCAAGAAGAGTCCAGGGTCATTCTGAATTTTTCCCATGAATGAGCAGACATTTGGAATAAGTTTTGGAAAAAGAGAAGGTGGGATAATGACCTCAGGTTTACACATGAAATTTGAGGTGACTGGAGGAGATGTTCTGGAAACATTTGGAAATTAAATCTGTAATTCATGGTAGAGAAGTGTCCTGGGTCATCTGAATACCAGGTCTTTGAACTCATGGGATAAGCTCAGTTCACCCAGGAAAAAGTGAGAAGAGGACTGTGCTGTCAATGATGGAAGTGGAAGAAGAAACAATTTCACTTGTGTGATAGAGTACCTTTTTCTGGCTCCATTTAATCGATATTTGTTGAACTCTTGTTACGTACTGGGCACTCTGCTAGGCCGTGGGGGTGGAGCCGCAAACATGACAGTGTCCTCCTCATGGAACCTAGCATTCTAAGAAATAGTAGGAATGTCAGTGTGTGAGGGCTGGATTTCTGATAAGGCATTTACATACAGTGTATTGTTGATATAATCACCTGGTGAGATGGCTAATGGGTTTATTTCCACTTTATAGTTTAGGAAACTGAGGAACAAATAGTCTAAATGACTTGTCCAAGGTCACCCGTTAGTGTTGAGTGTCTGAGTTTAAAGTGTTGTAGGGTACATCTGGTCACTCAGACATTTTGCCATGCTATCCCTCCCAGGTCTGAAGAGGGCAGATATGTCCTCCCTTCCTGCCCTTCAATCCCACACCACTTTTTTTTTTTTTTTTTTTTTTTTTTTTGCGGTACGCAGGCCTCTCACTGTTGTGGAGCACAGGCTCTGGACGCGCAGGCTCAGTGGCCATGGCTCAAGGGTCCAGCCGCGCCACGGCATGTGGGATCTTCCCGGACTGGGGCACGAACCCATGTCCCCTGCATCGGCAGGCAGACTCTCAACCACTGTGCCACCAGGGAAGCCCCCACACTACTTTTATCTCTGTACTCCATATCACCTTCAAGCTCATCACATGGCTCTTCTCCTCTAGAACACATTTTTCATCTCTGGTTTTTCTGATACATTTGCACTTATTGTCTGCCATGTACAGCCACTCTTTGTTTTTCTACTTTCTTAGTTTTGATTTGCTGTTGATGAATATTTTAGCCTTTCACAGATACTCTTGGTTACTAATTGTTTTGAAATGTTTTATCTGCCTTTGTAGATTGTCACCTTATTTTGGACACAAACTTCAGCTTTTACTTCTCTTTGCCCAAAGTGCTTAGTACAGAAAGGCAGAAACTGGAGTAATTTTTTTATTCTGAGATTGTCTATAGCCAACATTATACCCCCAAAACGGTATTCTCAGTCCTGTTCTATGGATGCCAGGTGTCCAACTATTATCTGTCATTACAGAAACATTTCCAAGAATGTAAGGTAATTTTCAGAAAACCTCAATTCCAGTTTTCCTGAATAAATTACACTATTACCTGGTGAAATACCGAGGTTACTATTTAAAGAAAATTATATATTATTAATTTGTACTATAAATTATATATATTATATATAATTTATGTATTATATAAATTTATATTTCTCTGTTTGGAGTACCCTGTGAAAATCCTGCCATTACTAGGAAATTTACCTTATAATAATTTTCAATGCTTATCCACATTTATAAATTTTTTTTTTTATTTTGTCTAGTCATGAGCTGCATATTCTCTTCCCTGTCACAGGAAGATGAACCTGACACATGGAATGCACCAGCCAAGCGTTTCTTGCCATGAATTTGGCAGTTTGCTTTGTAGCAGATGTTCTCTTTCTATGCATGCTCTTTCTCTCCTACCTTCCTTCTCCATGGAAAATATGTAGGGAGCAGAACATGTATATTTAGTGCTTTCCATTTATCTGGGACAGGACTTGTGCCTTGCATGAAAACTAAGTGTCTCTAGCAAAAAGGGACAGACTTTCCCCTAAGAATACTTAGGAAGCTGACCGAAAAATGAGGACCTTCTAGAACCAGCCTGAATTAGAATAGGGTGTGAGAATCTGTTGATGGTGAAGCTTTTGAATCAGTTACTTTGCATCCCCTCTCTTTAGTTGAATTTGATTGCACTTTTAAAGACAGGATAGGGTATGCTTTAGGAAAATGTGGTATCACCCAAATCCAAACTGTTAAAGCACTCGCTGAAGAAAATATTTGCATTTCATTAGGATTCTTCATTTTCTCAGAAGATGTGTCTTGTTTTCCTTAAAGCTGAAATCCTTTAACACATTCTGAATATATTTAAATTTACTGAAAGCAACATCAACAAAATTATGTACAAATGACCTTTGAGGAAACTTGCAATTGAGTGACACTGAATCCTCCAGATCATTGCCTTCTAGAAGCTTCCCCCAGAGTTTGCAGAAGTCCTCCCAGATTACATTTACATAGTATGCAGGGAATGCATGATTGTTTATATTTCCTCACTCCTTGCCCTGTGATCTCTTACATCCTGTGGTCAGGCCTGGCCATGTGATTTGCTTCAGCAAATGGAACCTCAGTAGTGTGTGTCATAGAAGCATTAATTGTGATTACCAAGTTTAGATCAGCCTCCAGTGCCCCTGTACTTTTTGCCATATGAAGCCTTATCTGGACAGCATATGTTCTTTCAACCTTGATCCCAGAATCAGAAGATGCTTGTAGTAGACCCAAACCCAGGCTGCAGCCTGAAACACCAGTTATTTACTTGTTTTTTTTCAATAAATTTTTAGGACATGCCTAGGCATTGGTGTTATAATAAAGAGCAAAAACGCATGGTCATTATTCACATTCAGGTTAAAATTAAGTAATTTAAAATCTCTTCTTTAATACTAAAATAACTATGAATAAATTATAGAATCAAAATTGACATGCATTTTTTTAAAGATCAAGTATTAGAATGCTGAGAACTTTCACAGTTCTGATGGTCCACATCATAATAAACCACTGAGATATATACCATTATGATCATTTTGGCACAGAAGCACTGACTGGAAGATGTAAGTATGAGATGAGGCCCAGGAAAGCAGAAGTAGAAAGATAGGGAAATTGGAGAATTCAAATGTATATGTCACTCCTTCCAATGCTGAAATAGTTATACTTACATAGGAGAAGAAATTATAAAATGAGTTAAAGTTTCCATCCAGTTGCATCATAAGAAGTAGGTGCAGAAGTAAACTTTAGGGGAGTATTATTAGGATATGTATGCTTAAAGATATTATTTTTAGTATCTAAAGAAAGTTTAGTAATGACATAGGAGTAGAAAGTTGCATAACATCAGAACTCTATAACCTGGTTGTGGAGTTTGGGGCTGCAAGAGACTTTGACCACGAGAAATCATCCCAGGAAATGATTGTATGTAACATGTTGACTGAAGTCTCAGTGCATGGGTATGGATCCTGACTCTAGTGCTTAGTAATTATAAGAGGTTGGTCAAGTAACTTAATCTTATTCGATCTCAGTTTTCTCATCCATATGATGTGTCCACTCATAAAGGCTTTGTGGACATTAATGCGATAATGCACATAAGCCGTTTGAAATGGTGCCTGGCTCATTGCAAGTGATCAATATAATATTCGCAACTATTGTAGAAGCGCTAGAAGATCTTTCTGCAGTAGGAGTCCTAGATTTAATAAAGTTTAGTGAAGAGTTTTGTAAGAGTCCCTGAAACAGTCTGCTATCTGGGTTGGGGCTCCCTGAGCAAATGACACCTTTTAATGGTACTTTATTTTGTTGTGAGAACCCTTAAAGTAGTTGAAGCCTATAAGCCTTGGGTAAAAATCTGGCTGATGCAATTCTGTTCTGATACAGTGGTGTGAACTGAGGCACCAGTGCTGTGTTTGAAACGTAGGAGTGTGGTTAGCTTTTCACTTTATATTTTTAAAGGGATGATGAAATATTTTGTACTTGGGCAGCCTGAGCTCTGTATTTCTGGCTGCTTGTAATAAAATTCAGGACCCCACTCAACTTGCACTGTGAAATGGCTTGTTCCTAAGATAGCTTGAGACCACGAGTCATTCACCTTTATCCTTTCCATGACTTTTATGTCCTCTATGTCCTTCTTCAGGGCATGAGGAAAGTCCCACAGGCTTTGAGAATACCCCAGCCACCCATCTTCACAGTGCACATGAGCCAAACCCTGCCTGGAGGGGTGAGGTTCTAATTAATCTCTTTGGTTATAGGGTGTCCCTTTCTTCCCCCCTGTATCTCAGGACCATAGGTGGTGGCATTAAAGCTTGCCTGAGTGGTACCTCTGCTGTGGTACCCACATGTTTGTGTGAAGTCTCACTCATTGAAAGGAAGGAGGACCTGCATCAAGTTCCATCTAGGGAACTAAAATACTGGTTCTTAAGATAATATCCAGATCACAGTGAATCTTTTTATTTGGAGACAATTCCAGCTTGGTGCTGGTTTTGCCACATGACTCTGGGATTAAGAACACCTCCATGGATCCTCAGTCAAGAGCATGTGGCCATAGCATCAGACACAGCATGGGTTTTGCTGGATGGAGGGCACTACAGGGTGTGATGTGGGGTAAATGTTTAAAGAGCGTCACGTTCAGTTGTCAATGACCAAGAAAGACCTCACAGTTGTCAGTTAACACTTTACTCAATATATCAACAGCATTTGAATTTGATATGGTAAATCACCCTCTCCTCCGCAAAGCACTGTCTTTCCTGAGTTTTCAAGATACCTCACTCACCTGGCTTTTATGTGGTCTCCTTTGCTGACTCATCTCATATTGCTGACAGCAAAATACTGAAGTGCCCCAGAGTACATTCTTTTTCTCTCAATGCTCATTGCCTCCGTGATCCCATCCAAAATCTTCTCTGTAAATGCTGTTCACACACTGATGACTCTGACATTTACATCTTTAGCTTAGACCTTGTCCTGAACTTCAGATTCACATCCAACTGTCTATTTGATGCTTGATTTGTATGTCTAATGGGTGTCTCAGCCCTAACACATCCAGGACAAAACTCCTAATCTTCTTCCTCAAATTAGGTTTTCCTGTAGTAATTCCCATCTCTTTAATGGCATTTCCATCCTTCCAGTTTCTCGGGCCAAAAATTTAGAGTTATTCTTGATTGTGTTTATCTCAAATTATAGATTTAAGTCTGTAAACAAATACTATAGAATCTATTTTCAAAATATCAATATATTCAGAATCTGACCATTTTCACCACTTCCAGTGCTACATCTCAACATGAATAAGCTGCATCCCGTTTCTCCTCTGTACTGTGGCAAAAGCTCTTTGTGTCTGCCCTTGTCCCCCAAGGCTGTTCTCACCAAGTGTCCTTTTGAGTGGTGACTAGTTTAGACCACGTCATTCTTCTACCAACAGTCCTTCAGTGGTTGGTTTCTCATTTCCCTCAGAGTAAAGCTGAAGTTCTTAATAATGGCCTCCAGGATGTGGCCTCTCATTACCTTGCTGATCTTTTTCCTAATGCTCCTTCTCTTGTTCCACCCCTCATTTCCCGCCCCCTCACCCCAACTGGCCTCCTTCTTCCACAAAAATGCCAGAAATATTCCCACAACCTATAGTTTATGCCTTCCCTCTGCCTTGAATGTTACTCCTCCAGATTAACACCATGGCTAACTTCCTCACCTGCTTGAGGTCTTTACACCTGTGTTACATCTTAGTGAGCTTTGCAAAGCCATCATTTTTTTTTTAACATCTTTATTGGAGTATAATTCCTTTACAATGGTGTGTTAGTCTCTGCTTTATAACAAAGTGAATCAGTTATACATACATATATATATATATATATCCATATCTCTTCTGTCTTGCGTCTCCTTCCCTCCCACTCTCTCTCCCACCTCTCTAGGTGGTCACAAATCACCTAGCTGATCTCCCTGTGCTATGCGACTGCTTCCCACTAGCTATCTGTTTTACATTTGGTAGTGTATATATGTCCACGCCACTCTCTCACTTTGTCCCAGCTTACCCTTCCCCCTCCCCATATCCTCAAGGCCATTCTCTATTAGGTCTGCGTCTTTATTCCCGTCTTGCTCCTAGGTTCTTCACGACCATTTTTCTTTTTTTTTTTTTTAGCTTCCATATATATGTGTTAGCATATGGTATTCGTTTTTCTCTTTCTGACTGACTTCACTCTGTATGACAGACTCTAGGTCCATACACCTCACTACAAATAACTCAATTTCGTTTCTTTTTATGGCTAAGTAATATTCCATTGTATATATGTGCTACATCTTCTTTATCCACTCCTCTGTCGATGGACACTTAGGTTGCTTCCGTGTCCTGGCTATTGTAAATAGTGCTGCAATGAACATAATGGTACATGACTCTTTTTGAATTATGGTTTTCTCAGGGTGTATAGCCAGTAGTGGGATTGCTGGGTCATATGGTAGTTTGATTTTTAGTTTTTTAAGGAACCTCTATGCTGTTCTCCACAGTGGCTGTATCAATTTACATTCCCACCAACAGTGCAAGAGGGTTCCCTTTTCTCCACACCCTTTCCAGCATTTATTGTTTGTAGATTTTTTGATGATGGCCATTCTGACTGGTGTGAGATGATATCTCATTGTAGTTTTGATTTGCATTTCTCTAATGATTAGTGATGTTGAGCATTCTTTCATGTGCTTGTTGGAAATCTGTAAAGCTTCTTAGGAGAAATGTCTATTTAGGTCTTCTGCCCATTTTTGGATTGGGTTGTTTGTTTTTTTGTTATTGAGCTGCATGAGCTGCTTGTAAATTTTGGAGATTAATCCTTTGTCAGTTGCTTCATTTGCAAATATATCTCCCATTCCGAGGGCTGTCTTTTCATTTTGTTTATGGTTTCCTTTGCTGTGCAAAAGCTTATAAGTTTCATTAGGTCCTATTTGTTTATTTTTGTTTTTATTTCCATTTCTCTAGGAGGTGTGTCAAAAAGGATCTTGCTGTGACTTATGCCATAGAGTGTTCTGCCTATGTTTCCCTCTAAGAGTTTGATAGTATCTGGCCTTACATTTAGGTCTTTAATCCATTTTGAGTTTATTTTTGTGTATGGTGTTAGGGAGTGTTCTAATTTCATACTTTTACATATACCTGTCCAGTTTTCCCAGCACCAATTATTGAAGAGGCTGTCTTTTCTCCACTGTATATTCTTGCCTCCTTTATGAAAGATAAGGTGACCATATGTGCATGGGTGTATCTCTGGGCTCTCTATCCTGTTCCATTGATCTATATTTCTGTTTTTGTACCAGTACCATACTGTCTTGATTACTGTAGCTTTGTAGTAGAGTCTGAAGTCAGGGAGCCTGATTGCTCCAGCTCCGTTTTTCTTTCTCAAGATTGCTTTGGCTGTTCGGGGTCTTTTGTGTTTCCATACAAATTATGAAGTGTTTTCTTCTAGTTCTGTGAAAAATGCCACTGGTAGTTTGGTAGGGACTGCATTGAATCTGTAGATTGCTTTGCGCAGTAGAGTCATTTTCACAATTTTGATTCTTCCAATCCAAGAACATGGTATATCCCTCCATCTATTTGTATCACCTTTAATTACTTTCATCAGTATCTTATAATTTTCTGCATACAGCTCTTTGTCTCCTTAGGAAGGTTTATTCCTAGATATTTTATTCTTTTTGTTGCAATGGAAAACAGGAGTGTTTTCTTAATTTCACTTTCAGATTTTTCATCATTAGAGTGTAAGAATACTAGAGATTTCTGTGCATTAATTTTGTGTTCTGATACTTTGCCAAATTCATTGATTAGCTCTAGTTGTTTTCTGGTAGTATCTTTAGGATTCTCTATGTATAGTATCATGTCATCTGCAAACAGTGACAGCCTTACTTCTTCTTTTCTGGTAGTATCTTTAGGATTCTCTATGTATAGTATCATGTCATCTGCAAACAGTGACAGCCTTACTTCTTCTTTGCTGATTTGGATTCCTTTTATTTCTGTTTTCTTCTCTGATTGCTGTGGCTGAAACTTCCAAAACTATGTTGAATAATAGTGCTGAGAGTGGGCAATGTTGTCTTGTTCCTGATCTTAGTTGAAATGGTTTAAATTTTTCACCATTTAGGACGATGTTGGCTGTGCGTTTGTCATATATGGCCTTTATAATGTTGAGGTAAGTTCCCTCTGTGCCTACTTTCTGGAGGGTTTTTATCATAAATGGGTGTTGAATTTTGTCAAAAGATTTCTCTGTATCTATTGAGATGATCATATGGTTTTTCTCCTTCAATATGTAATTTGGTGTATCACATTGATAGATTTGTGTATATTGAAGAATCCTTGTGCTCCTGGGATAAACCCCATTTGATCATGGTGTATGATCCTTTCAAAGTGCTGTTAGATTCTGTTTGCTAGATTTTGTTGAGGATTTTTGCATCTATGTTCATCAGTGATATTGGCCTGTAGTTTTCTTTCTTTGTGACATCTTTGTCTGGTTTTGGTATCAAGGTGATGGTGGCCCCTTATAATGAGTTTGGAAGTGTTCCTCCCTCTACTTTATTTTGGAAGAGTTTGAGAAGGATAGGTGTTATCTCTTTTCTAAATGTTTGATAGAATTCGGCTGTGAAGCCATCTGGTCCTGGGCTTTTGTTTGTTGGAAGATTTTTAATCACAGTTTCAATTTCAGTGCTTGTGATTGGTCTGTTCATATTTTGTATTTGTTCCTGGTTCCGTCTCGGAAGGTTGTGCATTTCTAAGAATTTGTCCATTTCTTCCAGGTTGTCCATTTTATTGGCATATAGCTGCTTGTAGTAATCTCTCATGATCTTTGTATTTCTGCAGTGTCAGTTGTTACTTCTCCTTTTTGATTTCTAATTCTATTGATTTGAGTCTTCTCCCTTTTTTTCTTGATGAGTCTGGCTAATGGTTTGTCAATTTTGTTTATCTTCTCAAAGAATCCGTTTTTAGTGTTATTGATCTTTGCTATCGTTTCCTTCATTTCTTTTTAATTTATTTCTGATCTGATCTTAATGATTTCTTTCCTTTTGCTAAATTTGTTTTTTTTGTTGTTGTTCTTCTTCCTGTAATTGCTTTAGGTGTAAGGATAGGTTGTTTATTTCAGATGTTTCTTGTTTCTTAAGGTAGGATTGTATTGCTATAAACTTCCCTCTTAGAACTGCTTTTGCTTCATCCGTTAGGTTTTGAGTCATCGTGTTTTCATTGTCATTTGTTTCTAGGTATTTTTTGATTTGCTCTTTGATAATTTCAGTGATCTCTTGGTTATTAATTAGTGTATTGTTTAGCCTCCATGTATTTGTATTTTTTACTGATTTTTCCCTGTAATTGATATCTAGTCTCATAGCGTTGTGGTCAGAAAAGATACTTCATATGGTTTCAGTTTTCTTAAATTTACCAAGGCTTGATTTGTGACTCAAGATATGATCTATCCTGGAGAGTGTTCCATGAGAACTTGAGAAGAATGTGTATTCTGTTGTTTTTGGATTGAATGTCCTATAAATATCAATTAAGTCCATCTTTTTTAATGTATTATTTAAAGGTTGTGTTTCCTTATTTATTTTCATTTTGGATGATCTGTCCATTGGTGAAAGTGGGTGTTAAAGTCCCCTACTATGATTGTGTTACTGTCGATTTCCCCTTTTCCGGCTGTTAGTATTTACCTTATGTATTGAGGTGCTCCTATGTTGGGTGCCTAAATATTTACAATTGTTATATCTTCCTCTTGGATTGATCCCTTGATCTTTATGTAGTGTCTTTCTTTGTCTCCTGTAATAGTCTTTATTTTAAAGTCTATTTTGTCTGATAGGAGAATTGCTACTCCAGCTTCCTTTTGATTTCCATTTGCATGGGATATCTTTTTCCATCCCCTCACTTTCAGTCTGTATGTGTCCCTAGGTCTGAAGTAGGTCCCTTGTAGACAGCATATATACAGGTGTTGTTTTTGTATCCATTCAGCCAGTGTATGTCTTTTCATTGGAGCCTTTAATCCATTTACACTTAAGGTAATTATTGATAGGTATGTTCCTATTACCATTTTCTTAATTATTTTGGGTTTGTTATTGTAGGTCTTTTTCTTCTCTTGTGTTTCTTGCCTAGAGAAGTCCCTTTAACATTTGTTGTAAACCTGGGTTGGTTGCTGAATTCTCTTAGCTTTTTCTTGTTTGTAAAGGTTTTAATTTCTCCAAATGTGAATGAGATCCTTGCTGGGTAGTGTAATCTTGGTTTTAGGTTTTTCCCCTTCATCACTTTAAATATGTCCTGCCACTCCCTTCTGGCTTGCAGAGTTTCTGCTGAAAGATCAGCTGTTAACCTTATGGGGATTCCCTTGTACGTTATTTGTTGTTTTTCCCTTGCTGCTTTTTATATTTTTTCTTTGTATTTAATTTTTGATGGTTTGATTAATATGTGTCTTGGTGTGTTTCTCCTTTGTTTATCCTGTATGGCACTCTCTGTGCTTCCTGGACTTGATTAACTATTTCCTTTCCCATATTAGGTAAATTTTCAACTAAAATGTCTCCAAGTATTTTCTCAGTCCCTTTCTTTTTCTCTTCTTCTTCTGGGACCCCTATATTTCGAATGTTTGCTTGTTAAAGTTGTCCCAGAGGTCTCTGAGATTGTCCTCAATTCTTTTCATTCTTTTTTCTTTATTCTGCTCTGCAGTAGTTATTTCCACTCTTTCGTCTTCCAGGTCACTTATACATTCTTGTACCTCAGTTATTCTGCTAATGATCCCTTCTAGAGAATTTTTAATTTTGTTTATTTTGTTGTTCATCACTGTTTGTTTGCTGTTTAGTTCTTCTAGTTCCTTGTTAAACGTTTCTTGTATTTTCTGCATTCTATTTCCAAGATTTTGGATCATCTTTAGTATCATTACTCTGAATTCTTTTTTAGGTAGATTGCCTATTTCCTCTTCATTTGTTAGGTCTGGTGGGTTTTTGCCTTGCTCCTTCATCTGCCGTGTGTTTCTCTGTCTTCTCATTTTGCTTAACTTACTGTGTTTGGGGTCTCCTTTTCCCAGGCTGCAGGTTCGTAGCTCCCGTTGTTTTTGGTGTCTGCCCCCAGTCGCTAAGGTTGTTTCAGTGGGTTGTGTAGGCTTCCTGGTGGAGGGGACTAGTGCCTGTGTTCTGGTGGATGAGGCTGGATCTTGTCTTTCTGGTTTACAGGTCTGGTGGTGTGTTTTGGGGTGTTTGTGGCCTTATTATGATTTTAGGCAGCCTCTCTGCTAATGGTGGGTTTGTGTTCATGTCTTGCTAGTTTTTTGGCATAGGGTATCCAGCACTGTAGCTTGCTGGTCTTTGAGTGGAGCTGGGTCTTATAATTGAGATGGAGATCTCTGGGAGATATTCACTGTTGATATTACTTAATGCTGGGGGGTCTCTTGTGGACCAATGTCCTGAACTTGTTGCCTGGTCATGTTGTAAAATTACAACTCTTCCCTCTGGTTGCACTTACAGCCATATGAAATATTATGTATTTTATTGACTTTTGATAATTGTCTTTCTCATCTCTCATATGAAGGGAGCAGAAACGTTTGCTTGTTTTGTTTGCTGCTATATGTATATCCACTGCCTGACATATAACAGTGGCTTCAATAAGTGTTTATTGAATGAACGAATGGATGGATGAATGAATGAATATACAGTTGATCCTTGAACAATGTGGGAGTCAGGGGCACGGCCCCCCCCCATGCAGTCAAGAATCTGCATATAACTTAAAGTTAGCCCTCCATTATCTGCATTTCTCTGTATCCGTGTTTATGTGTTCACAGATTCAACCAACTGTGGATCGTGTAGTACTGTAGTGTTTATTATTGAAGAAAAAATCCACATATAAGTAGACCCATGCAGTTCAAACCCATGTCCTTCAAGGGTCAAATATACATGAGTGCTACCTTGATGTGAAGTTGATGTGTACTAATGGGACTGACATTTTGGCTTCAAAAGCAAACCGTTCACCAGAGAAATTATCAGGAGAATCTATTGAATCAATGCCTTTGTCCACAAATGGAATTTTTGTGTTTGTACAGTAAAACAGTGGTGTTTTTAAAAAAATAAATTGGTTCACTTAATTCAGCAGAGGGTGTTTAGTTTCAGGGTTGCCAAAGCTGTAGCTTATTAAGGGTCCTTTTAGGAAGCTATTCCCTAGAAATGAAAGGGGATACATTATTGACTTGTTTCAACTTGTTAAATAAAGGTGTAAATTACCTTGTCTAAATAGATTCAGATTTGTCTCTAGCTCAAGAATAATTTAATGATATCGATCTTATTAACCCATCAGAAAAAGTAAAATAGCAGTTTACAACCAGTCAGTGGCCAAGAACCAAGAAGTTGCTCTTTTCAGCAGAAGGTAGAGTAACTATTTCTGATAGGGTAATTATATTTATTTTTCCATCCTTTATGGTTCATGTTATTACTTGAATTGTTTGACTTCTTGCAGTTTCAACTGTACTGATCTTAGACTCATGAAACTAAGAGATCCTAGCCTTCCTTCAGCTTTCTTATAGGAAGATCTATTTACATAATCTGTGTCAGGTAACATTACCTGAATCCTTTTCTTAATACACCTATAGGAAATTATACTTCCTCCATGTGTTGTGGTCTTATTTCCTTTCTTTTCTTTTCTTTTCTTTTTTTAACATTTTATATAGAAAATTTCAAACATATACCAAAGTATATGATAGATAGAAAAGTATATTGAAAGAGTATAATGAAACCTTCACATATGTAAATAGGATCTGTCTTTATCTTACACTGAGAATCTCAGTTCTCCATAATACTAGGAATGATATAATTAGAATATTACATAATTACTTGTTTGCTCTGTCCGACAAATATACCCTAAGCAGTCTCAGGAAACAACAATACAGTTCCTAAAGTTTAAGAGCTGCAACTCTACTTGTCCTTAGGACGCATCCTTCTAGAGGTGCACAGACAAAAACAGAGTAATTGTGGTTTGTAATAGTCATTCATAGTGTAGTCATACAAGTGTATACACATGTAGGTTAATTTCTTTTGGTTTATTTTAATTGTTTAGGCATTACTTTTTAAAATTTAATTTTGCTTTACAATTATGTAAATATTTCCATGGATCCTAAGTCAAATTCACTAAACAAGGTATTTTCAAAGAAGTCTTAACTTCTAGTCTTGACCACTCTATCCTGGAACTTTCCTCTCCCATAAGTAACTTTAAGTTTATGGTTTATTCTTACATTTTTTTAATTCTTTTTTTATAGCTGCATTATGTTTGATGAGATGGCTGTGGTCAATAATTTTGATTAAAGAGAGGGTATATCCATTGGGTGAATGTTCCAAAATTGAATGGACTAGTTCTCTGCTGATGGACTTCCCAGTCTTTTGCTGAGTCCATACTACATTCATATTTTCGTATTTTCTTACCAGTGAATCTTTGGCATGTTCCTAGAAGAGGGATTACTAAATCCCTACTAAAGAGTTGAAAGGCTAAATGCATATGTAAATTTTGTTGGATGCTGCCAAATTCTCCTCTATAGGAATTGTACCATTTTTCATTCCCGCCAGCAGCAATAGGAATGACTGCTCTCTCAGCCTCACCAAGAGAGTATGTCACCGAATGTCGAGATTTTTACCAGTCCAATAGGTGAAAAAACTGTATACCTCAGGGTAGTTCTAATTTCAATTTCTATTATGTTGAGTGCAACTCAACATAATGTTTTTTTCCACGTGGTGAGGAGACACTTGCATTTCTTTGCTCATGAACTATGTTTTCACCAGCCTGTTTTTCTATAAGGTGATTAGACTTTTTCCTTTTTTATTTCATTAATCTTTCAACTGTGATACAATTAGCAAATATTTTCCCTATTTGTCATTTGTCTGTTTACTTGGCTTATGATACCTTTTACCAACAATAGTGTATTATTATTATTTTATGTAGTTAAAATTCATCTATCATTTTCCTATTCCTCTGGATTTTGAGTTACTATTAGAAAAGTTGTTCCTACTCCCAGATTATAAGGGATTCACACATATTTTCATCCAGTTCTTACATGGTTTATTTACAACAAAATTTTTGATATATTTGGAATTTATACTAGTGTATCCAGTAAGGAAAAGAACCAATTTAAAAATTTTGCTATGTAACTTTCTTGTTATTCCAGTAAAACTTATTATAAAGACTTTTCCTTTCCCCAAACTGGTCTGAGATGCAGCCTTTATTGTACCCTAAATTTGCATTTGTAATTTAGTAGTCCTTTCCAATGCTTATTAACTGAAAATTATTCACATACTTGACCTATATTATTTTTGCTTCCATATGAGTCTTTTCTCTGGGAAAAGTGGAGGAAGATGTGGCTACAATTATCAATCTGGAATTTTTCCATAGGAATGAAGGTCAGAATCCAATTGCTCTTTAGATTTAATAATCTCAAATTTTAACCTTATGTTCTAAAATTTCATTCTTCTCTAGCTGCAACCTTTAAACAATTGTAAATTTAACCCTTTTACATTTCCTAGATCATATTTACTTGTTAATCTTAACTCCCTTTTCCTCATTTCTCACATTTAAACAGCATGCAGTTGTATATTTTTGCCTCCTAATTATTTCTCAAAACCTTCCCATCCTTTCCTTTCTTACTTCCAGTGCTGTAGTTGCTACCCCAAGACTGTCTCATTTGGACAATTTTAATAGCTTTACTCCTACTTACAATCCTGTTCCCCTCAGCTTCTCCTTCTTCACAGCTACCAAAGATATCTGTTTCAAATAGCAACCTGACTCACCCTCCCTCCAGTTAATACCCTATAATCTGTAGGACAAAATCCTGTTTCCTTAACAAGTCTTAAAAGACCTGCCTGTTCACTCTCCTACCTCATTCTCTGCCGTTTGTCCCTCATGAGTTAGACTTCAGTGGTCTCATACCACTTGTAGGCTATCAGGTGCTCCAAATTGCTTCAGATTACTTCAAACCTCCCTCCTTTGATCAGGCTAGGCTCTTTGCCTGGAATGCCTGCCTCTTCCTATATCCCCACCCTAAGGCATCACTTCTTCCACATGGCTTTCCCTTCCCTGACAACCTTCCCCCACTCCAACCCTGCCCCCACAGTCTCACATTTTATTAAAATTATATTGATTAAGTTATCTTTCATTTTACTCTAAGTCTTGTGAGTGGGAATTAATCTTCATGAATATTGGTCTTCAATGAACAATAGTGATAATACTAATTATTATTTTATTAAATTATATTATTAACATTAATATTAATTGTACAGTAACATTTATTGTATTGTATAGTGTACAGAGTGGTTTATATGTCTATTCCACTACTAGATTATAAACATCTTGAAAGATGGAACCTTATCTCACTTGTCTATGTACCCCTAAACCTAGATGGAGTCTGTTACATGGAAGAGGACCTCAAGAAGTGAGATTTGTTGAGTTAAAGAAAAATAGAGATCATGATGACAAAAGCCCTGTAGAACATAATTTTGGAGAAATAATTGAAATAACTGAGAATGCCAACAGAAAAAAAGAGCATTTCCAAGATGGGGTTAAAAACGGTGGTCACAGACAGCAGGTGTGGGCTTCCAGAGAGCGGAACAGTGCAGGGAAGTGACAGAAGGGTAGATCCCAGCTTAATATAGAGTAAGAGCTCTTTTGGGGACTCAGAGGGCTCATTTGTTAGGCGTTTCAGAAAAGGCTGGGCAAAAATCCCAATAAGAAATCACTACACACCCATTAGAATGTCTAAAATAAAAAGTAGTGAAAACAAAATATCCATGTGAGCATGCAGATAAACTTGATCACTCTACATTGCCAGTGGGAATGTAAAATGCTTCAGTCTTTCTAGAAAACAGTTTGATAGTTTCTTATGAACTAAACATGTAGTTACCATATGACCAGCAATTGCATACTTAGTCTTTATCCCAGAAAAAGGAAGATTAATATTACCATGAAAACCTATATACTGCAGAGGAACCAAGATGGTGGAGTAAAAGGACGTGCTCTCATTCCCTCTTGTGAGAACACCAGAATCACAGCTAGCTGCTGGACAATCATTGACAGGAAGACACTGGAACTCACCAAAAAAGATACCCCACATCCAAAGACAAAGGAGAAGCCACAATGAGACTGTAGGAGGGGCGCAATCACAGTAAAATCCAATCCCATATCTAATGGGTGGATGACTCACAGACTGGAGAACACTTATACCACAGAAGTCCACCCACTGGAGTGAAGGTTCTGAGCCCCACATCAGGCTTCCCAACCTGGGGGTCCAGCAAAAGGAGGAGGAATTCCTAGAGAATCAGACTTTGAAGCCTAGTGGGAAGTGATTGCAGGACTTTGACAGGACTGAGGGAAACAGAGACTCCACTCTTGGAGGGCACACACAAAGTAGTGTGCACATCGGGACCCAGGGGAAGGAAAAGTGAACCCAGGGGAGACTGAACCAGACCTACCTGCTAGTATTGGAGGGTCTCCTTCAGAGGCGGGGCAGGGGGGGCTATGGCTCATCATGGGGACAAGGACACTGACAGCAGAAGTTCTGGGAAGTACTCCTTGGCATGAGCCCACCCAGAGTCTGTCATTAGCCCCAACACAGAGCCCAGGTAGGCTCCAGTGTTGGGTTGCCTCAGGCCAAACAACCAACAGGCAAGGAACCCAGACCCACCCATCAACAGTCAAGTGGATTAAAGTTTTACTGAGCTCTGCCCACCAGATGAACAATCAGCTCTACCCACCACCAGTCCCTCCCATCAAGCCTCGTAGATAGCCTCATCCACCAGAGGGCAGACAGCAGAAGCAAGAACTACAATCCTGCAGCCTGTGGAACAAAAACCACTTTCACAGAAAGATAGACAAGATGAAAAGGCAGAGGGCTATGTACCAGATGAAGGAACAAGATAAAACCCCAGAAAAACAACTAAATGAAGTGGAGATAGGCAACCTTCCAGAAAAAGAATTCAGAATAATGATAGTGAAGATGATCCAGGACTTCAGAAAAAGAATGGAGGTAAAGATCGAAAAGATGCAACAAATGTTTAACAAAGACCTAGAAGAATTAAAGAACAAACAGAGATGAACAATACAATAACTAAAATGAAAACTACACTAGAAGAAATCAGTAGCAGAATAACTGAGGCAGAAGAACGGATAAGTGACCTGGAAGACAGAATGGTGGAATTCACTGCTGTGGAACAGAATAAAGAATAAAGAATGAAAAGAAATGAAGACAGCCTAAGAGACCTCTGGGACAACATTAAACGCACCAACATTCGCATTATAGGGGTCCCAGAAGAAGAGAGAGAGAAAGGACCAGAGAAAATATTTGAAGAGATTATAGTCAAAAACTTTCCTAACATGGTAAGGAAATAGTCATCCAAGTCCAGGAAGTGCAGTGAGTCCCATACAGGATAAACCCAAGGAGAAACATGCCGAAACACATAGTAATCAAATTAGCAAAAATTAAAGACAAAGAAAAATTATTAAAAGCAGCAAGGGAAAAACAACAAATAACATGCAAGGGAACTCCCATAAGGTTAACAGCTGATTTTTCAGCAGAAACTCTACAAGCCAGAAGGGAGTGGCATGTTATATTTAAAGTGATGAAAGGGAAGAATCTACAACCAAGATTACTCTACTCGGCAAGGATCCCATTCAGATTTCCTGGAGAAATCAAAAGCTTTACAGACAAGCAAAAGCTTAGAGAATTCAGCACCACCAAACCAGCTTTACAGCAAATGCTAAAGGAATTTCTCTAAGTGGGAAACACAAGAGAAGAGAAGGATCTACAAAAACAAACCCAAAACAATTAAGAAAATGGTAATAGGAACACACATATCAATAATTACCTTAAAGGTGAATGAGTTAAATGCTCCAACCAAAAGATACAGGCTTGCTGAATGGATACAAAAACAAGACCCATATATATGCTGTCGACAAGAGACCCACTTCAGACCTAGGGAGACCTACAGACTGAAAGTGGGGGGATGGAAAAAGATATTCCATGCAAATGGAAATCAAATGAAAGCTGGAGTAGCTATACTCATATCACATAAAATAGACTTTAAGATAAAGAATGTTATAAGAGGCAAGGAAGGACACTACATAATGATCAAGGGGTCAATCCAAGAAGAAGGTATAACAACTATAAATATATACGCACCCAACATAGGAGCACCTCAATACATAAGGCAACTGCTAAAAGCTATAAAACAGGAAATCGACAGTAACACAATAATACTGGGGGACTTTAACACCGCACTTATGTCAATGGACAGGTCATCGAAAATGAAAATAAATAAGGAAACACAGGCTTTAAATGACACAATAGACCAGATAGATTTAATTGATATTTATAGGACATTCCATCCAAAGACAGCAGATTACACTTTCTTCTCAAGTGCGCATGGAATATTCTCCAGGATAGATCACATCTTGGGTTGCAAATCAAGCCTCAGTAAATTTAAGAAAATTGAAATCATATCAAGCATCTTTTCTGGCCACAACTCTATGAGATTAAAAATGAATTACAGGGAAAAAAACGTAAAAAACACAAACACATGGGGGCTAAACAATACGTTACTAAACAACCAAGAGATCACTGAAGAAATCAAAGAGGAAATCAAAAAATACCTAGAGACAAATGACAATGAAAACAGGATGATCCAAAACCTATGGGATGCAGCAAAAGCAGTTCTAAGAGGGAAGTTTATAGCTATACAAGCCTACCTCAAGAACCAAGAAAAATCTCAAGTAAACAATCTAACCTTACACCTAAAGTAACTAGAGAAAGAAGAACAAACAAAACCCAAGGTTAGCAGAAGGAAAGAAATAAAGATCAGAGCAGAAATAAATGAAATACAAACAAAGAAAACAATAGCAAAGATCAATAAAACTAAAAGGTGGTTCTCTGAGAAGATAAACAAAATTGATAAACCATTAGCCAGACTCATCAAGAAAAAGAGGGAGAAGACTCAAATCAATACAATTGGAAATGAAAAAGGAGAAGTTACAACAGACACTGCAGAAATACAAAGCATCCTAAGAGACTAGTAAAAACAACTCTATGCCAATAAAATGGACAACCTGGAAGAATTGAAGAAATTCTTAGAAAGGTATAACCTTACAAGACTTAACCAAGAAGAAACAGAAAATATGAGCAGACCAATCACAAGTAATGAAATTGAAACTATGATTAAAAGTCTTCCAACAAACAAAAGTCCAGGACCAGGTGGCTTCACAGGTGAATTCTATCAAACATTTAGAGAAGAGCTAACACCCATCCTTCTCAAACTCTTCCAAAAAATTGCAGAGGAGCGAACACTCCCAAACTCATTCTATGAGGCCACTATCACCCTGATACGAAAGCCAGACAAAGATACTACCAAAAAAGAAAATTACAGGCCAATATCACTGTTGAATATAGATGCAAAAATCCTCAACACAGTACTAGCAAACAAAATCCAACAACACATTAAAAGGACCATACACCATGATCAAATGGGATTTATCCCAGGGATGCAAGGATTCTTCAATATACACAAATCAATCAATGTGATACACCATATTAACAAATTGAAGAATAAAAACTGCATGATCATCTCAATAGATGCAGAAAAAGCTTTTGACAAAAGTCAACACTCATTTGTGATTAAAAACTCTCCAGAAAGTCAGTGTAGTGGGAACCTACCTCAACATAATAAAGGCCATATACGACAAACCCACAACAAACATCATTCTTAATGGTGAAAAACTGAAACATTTCCTCTAAGATCAGGAACAAGACAAGGATGTCCACTCTCACCACTGTTATTCAACATAGTTTTAGAAGTCGTGGCTACGACAATCAGAGAAGAAAAAGAAATATAAGGAATACAAATTGGAAAAGAAGAAGTAAAACTGTCACTGTTGGCAGATGACATGATACTATACACAGAGAATCCTAAAAATGCCACCAGAAAACTACTAGAGCTAATCAATGAATTTGGTGCAGTTGCAGGATACAAAATTAGGGCACAGAAATCTCTGGCATTCCTATATACTAATGATGAAAAATCTGAAAGAGAAATTATGGAAACACTCCCATTTACCATTACAACAAAAAGAATAAAATACCTAGGAATAAACCTACCTAGGGAAACAAAAGACCTGTATGCAGAAAACTATAAGACACTGATGAAAGCAATTAAAGATTATATCAACAGATGGAGAGATATACCATGTTCTTGAATTGGAAGAATCAATATTGTGAAAATGACTATACTACCCAAAGCAATATACAGATTCAATGAAATCCCTATCAAATTACCAATGGCATTTTTTATGGAACTAGAACAAATCATCTTAAAATTTGTATGGAGACACAAAAGACCCCAAATAGCCAAAGCCGTATTGAGGAAAAAAAACAGAACTGGAGGAATCAGACTCCCTGACTTCAGACTACACTACAAAGCTACAGTAATCAAGACAATGTGGTACTGGCACAAAAACAGAAACATAGATCAATGGAACAAGATAGAAAGCCCAGAGATAATCCCACACACCTATGGTCAAGTAATCTATGACAAAGGAGGCAAAGATAGACAATGGAGAAAAGACAGTCTCTTCAATAAGTGGTGCTGGGAAAACTGGACAGCTACATGTAAAAGAATGAAATTAGAACACTCCCTAACACCACACAGAAAAATAAACTCCAAATGGATTCAAGACCTAAATGTAAGACCAGACACTAAAACTCTTAGAGGAAAACATAGGAAGAACACTCTTTGACATAAATCACAGGAAAATCTTTTTTGATCCACCTCCTATAGTAATGGAAATAAAACTAAACAAATGGGACCTTATGAAACTTCAAAGCTTTTGCACAGCAAAGGAAACCATAAACAAGACGAAAAGACAACCCTCAGAATGGGAGAAAATATTCGCAAACAAATCAACAGACAAAGGATTAATCTCCAAAATATATAAAGAGCTCATGCAGCTCAATATTAAAGAAACAAACAATCCAATCCAAAAACGGGCAGAAGACTAAATAGACATTTCTGCAAAGAAGACATACAGATGGCCAAGAAGCACATGAAAAGCTGCTCAACATCACTAAGTATTAGAGAAATGCAGATCAAAAGTGCAATGAGGTATCACCTCACACCAGTTAGAATGGGCATCATCAGAAAATCTACAAACAACAAATGCTGGAGAGGGTGTGGAGAAAAGGGAACCCTCTTGCACTGTTGGTGGGAATGTAAATTGATACAGCCACTATGGAGAACTGTATGGAGGTTCCTTTAAAAATTAAAAATAGAATTACTGTATGATCCAGCAATCCCACTACTGGGCATATACCCAGAGAAAACCATCATTCAAAAAGACACATGCACCCCAATGTTCATTGCAGCACTATTTACAATAGCCAGGTCATGGAAGCAACCTAAATGCCCATCGATAGACGAACGGATAAAGAAATTGTGGTACATATATACAATGGAATGTTACTCAGTCATAAAAAGGAATGAAATTTAGTCATTTGTTGAGATGTGGATGGACCTAGAGACTGTCATACAGAGTGAAGTAAGTCAGAAAGAGAAAAACAAATATCGTATATTAACGCATGTATGTGGAACCTAGAAAAATGGTACAGATGAACCGGTTTTCAGGGCAGAAGTTGAGATACAGATGTAATGAACAAATGTATGGACACCAAGGGTGGAAAACCACAGTGGGGTGGGGGTGGTGGTGTGCTGAATTGGGCGATTGGGATTGACATGTATACCCTGATGTGTATAAAATTGATGACTAATAAGAAACTGCAGTATAAAAAAACAAACACACAAATGAAAAAACAACTAATACTAAACTTTCTTTGGGTTATTTGTATGGAAATATGTTAATATAAATGTTTCAGACATTACATGAAATTTCTAAAAATCTTATATGTTCTGGTATAATGTTATAAGTCATAATTCTAATTATTACTTTAAAATGTATATCTCAGAAATAACTAAATTTCCTTGTCAATTTCATTATTATGAACTTTCATCAAATCTTTAACCATGGTCATTTTTAAGTCTTTTTTCATTTACAGACAGTTCTGGGTGTACTCTGATGCTTTCGCAAAAATGTTCCTATTAAAGTGTTTCATCTTCAAGGAATTCATGGAAAAGACTCTGGCAAGTACAGGTTTCTGGTAAATGACTATACTGCTGAACTGAATGAATAAGCATTTTCAGAAGTCTAATGGAAAACTGATCAACTCATAAAAGTGCTAACAAAAGATCAAGATGAAAAAAATTAATTACATGGGACTGAGTGAACTGATGAGGATGATTATAATTTTTGTGACTTTCTGTTTGAATTAAACGATAAAAACAAACAAAAAACCTATACACTAAGGTTTATAACAGCTTTATATGTAAGAGTTAAGAACTTCAATCAGCCCAAAAGGGATGAATTGTTAAATAAATTATGGTACATTTATACCATTTATATTACTCAGGGTTCTCTAGAGAAACAGAACCAATACAAGAGATTTATTATAAAAATTGGCTTTTGTGATTGTGGAGAAGTTTCAAGATCTTAAACTGGCAAACTGGAGACCCAGGAGAGCTGAAGGTATAGTTCCATTCTGAAAACTTTAGGCTTGAGACCCAAGAAGAGCAGATGATTTAGTTGTTCATTTCAAGTCCAGAGGCAGGAAAAGACCATTGTCCCAACTCAAGCAGTCAGACAAGAGAAGCTCCTTCTTACTTGACCTTTTTGTTCTATTTAAATCTTCAAATGATTGGGTGAGGCCTACCCACATGGGGATGACAATCTGCTTTAATCATTCTATGGATTCAAATGTTTTCATCCAGAAATACCCTCACAGACACACCTAGAATAACATTTGACCAAATGTCTTGGCACCCCGCAGCCCAGTGCAGTTGATACATAACCATCAGACCATGGAATACTATTCAACAATAAAAAGAAACATACTTGCTATATACAGCAACCTGGAAAAATCTTGAGGTAAATATTCTGAGAGAAAAAAAGCCAATCCCAAAAGGTTACATACTTCATGATCCCATTTATGTAATATTTTTGAAATGACAAAATTAGGAAGTGTTACATATCTTGACTGTGATGATAGATATATGAATCTACAAAAGTGATAAAATTGTAACACACACACACACACACAGGAGTACAAGTAAAACTGGGGAAATCTGAACCTGATTGGTGGATTGTTTTAATGTTAGTGCTGGTATCTTGGTTGTGATATTATACTATAATTTTATAAGATGATACCAGTGGGGGAAACTGGGCAAAGTGTACCAGGAATGTCTCTGTATTATTTCTGACATCTGCATGAAAATCTACAATTATCTCAATAAAAATTTCAATTAAAACATTACAAATAGTCTAAATTATCCAGTAAAAACCCTAAAATAATTCATAAATTGCATTATTATGAATTGATGCTCCACATTAAGAGCTGAAATTCATCCTCTCATTAAATCACAATGCTGAAAGGAGAAGAAAACTGCAACTGGGCAGTCCCTTCTCAGGGATTCTTTGGGGAGAGCTCATGGATAGATTAGAGTTGGGTGTGTGACCCTCACTTATCCTTCCATTTGAAGAACCTATTATTTTATGATTCTTTACGTTAATTGTAATCTATTTCTCTTACCTGTCAAAGTTTCCTTAATCTTTATTTTGTCTGCCAAAATGCTGGTCTGCCTCATTTCCGTCTTGGGGTAATTTGCATCCTTCAATGGCCTTTTAAAAATTTTGGTTTTTAGGTTATTGATAAAAATAGCATTGGGCACAGAACAAAACACTGTGAATAATCCAACTCTGATCCATAGATTTTCATTCCCTGCTAGTCAGTGGTGTTTGACCACCTGAGACATACAGCAGGGGATCATAGGCTCAGCATTGAAGAGGACATTAGGAGTCCTTGGTACAGGCCCTTACCAAATACCTGTAACAGGCCAGGCATCTGAGCCAGGTGTTTATAATTTACTGATGACTATTTAGTAGGATTAATTTGTCTCCTTATATTATGAGTGAAATAAATTGTTTTAAAATAACAATTTAAAAATCTTTAAACAGTTTTCCAAATTTCTTTTCTTCCATCATGTCAATTAGTTGTATCTTTCTTTCCTTTGAGATATGATATGAGGCACAAAACAGTATTTCTAGGGTTTTGGAAATGATGACATAATATTACAAATAATATATTTCAGAAAGCGAGTGGCGTTTTTTCTGGGGTCTTTCCAAGCAGACCTATTTATATAGTTGCAGTTCCCCTTGGGTGCTAAGTTTGGGACGATTCTTACAGGACCTTGGATAACCCTCAGCTGCCTGTTTGTTTCTCCATTAGGTACCTCAGTCAGGTACTTAACTGTGCGTCCTGAAAGTGCTGTTTCAGCTTTGCTTCTCTGCCAGATGCTTTCAGCTTCTGCTTGCACCAATAAGTGATACAAACAATTTTTTCCTAATGTGATAAACAAGAATGTGAAACTTCTTCCTCTCCGATTACTGCTGGGATTTGCCATCATCTTAAATGAAATGGACCCCAAGAATCATCTAGTTCAATTTCCTGCCCCGCCCCTAATTTAAAATTGTATGAGGACTCATATTTTTTCCGAGTATTTATTGTACTTGATGTGTAGAAAACTGCTGAGATAAGTGAGAGATGAAAAAACAGGCACGAGAAGGTTGTTTTACCAAAGACAATAGCTAGTAGTAACAAAGCTGGGTCTGGAACCCCTGGCTAGAACTTCCCTACATGTAAGCCTTGGCTGAAATGTACTTTTCCTAAAATTTTCAAAGAATGGAAACACCATTGTTTTTCCTGACAAGTCTCCATAATAATTAATATTTCTTTCTCCAAAATTTGAGAGGAAAATACTCTCAACTTTAGGACTTAATTCATCCTTTACTCCACCTTCTCTGAAACCTGGTTGAGGACAATTCCACATCCTCCACCAAGACACATTAATCCTCTTCTAGTAAAAACAGCAGGGTTTTTAACTTCCACACAACTTATGTCTTTAAATAAATTTACAAGATGTTAGTCATTGGAGAATGTTTATTTTTAAACGTTTTGATCTTTAAAATAAATTGTGAAGATCCATTATACTCTGAAATACTCTTAGCTCTTAAAGGAATTAAGAATAGCTATATGTACTGATGTAGAAGAATCTCAAAGAATTATTAAATAAAGCAAAAAATATGTAAGGTTTAATTCCATTTTGTTTTTAAAGAAAACCAAAACTATGTATTTACATGGGTGCATAGGTGTAGAAAAATACATGGAAATCTCTATAGAAATATAGCAAACTGTTAGCTGTGATTATCTCTGGAGAGAGGAGTAGTGATGGGGTAGGAGGAATTTTGGTATAGATTATATGTTAGTCTATATTTGAGAACTGTATTTAAAAATAGAAATGTATGATATACTACTTGAGAAATTAAAAACAATCATTGTAGAACCAGAAAGTAGGCAAAAATCTCTAAATCCACTAACAGCAGAAGCCCAGCAAGTACACATACCTTCTGTTAAATGCCTTTTCCAATTTAGAAGTTCTCTTATAATCCACTAATGGTTAACCGAAGGGTCTTTGATTTGTTAGCAAACCAGAAGAGTTTCTCAGTCTTTTCTTTTTCTAATCCCAGTTCAATAACTTTGGTTAAATTTTGTAAAAGAAAATTTATTTTTAGGTTCTGTTAAGTCCTCAACTTGGAAATAGTGTGCAACACAGTTCTGGGAGGAAGTTAAGTCTTTGTCCAAGATCTTGATGTAACTGAGTGTCTCTCTCAGAACTCATGTCACAGCTGGTTTCTCGGAACCTTTCCCAGCTTTTTCTAACTTTTTTTTTTCTCAAAATCTTCCTTGGCAGTCAGGAAGAAACCTGGACCACAGATGGTTAGTTTATTATACTTAACAACCACCTTGTGCCAAATCAGCACCTAGGGGCCACAGAATTGCTGGTTGTGCATGTGAAGTAAATTTTTCATTAGCCTTTGGGAAATATTGGTTATTTTACATAACTGGAATTACAGTGGGAGACATTTCTTAGCGGGGCAGTACTGCTGTCACCTCTTCCAGTGGAGACATGGATGCAATTGAAAGTTTGGTATAGGCGAGTTTCTTCATTTAGTTATCCTTTATACTGTAATTATGGAGCAACGCCTACATACCAGCACCTGTGCTGGGTCCTAGGTGTCCAGGATATACGAGATGTGGCACCTGGCCACAAGTCGCTTACTGTTCTGACCAGGCATCAAACACCTCCAGGAGAGTGTGATTGTACAGAGAGGAGGCCTACAAGCACAGCAGATAGGTGTGTACATCATGCTTGAAACTCAAGGTAGGGCTGTTAGGAATGTGGAACTTGATCTGGTTTTTGGAAGATCAGTAGGAAAAAGCAGTGCAAGGATTGCATTTTTGACATAAGAAATACAGTTGCACCCAAGAAATGGCAAACATTTGGTTGAATCATGAAATTGTAAAATTGCTGAGGTTTTTTAGGTCAAAATTGTCAAATACTGGCAATTTCATTGGTGCAACCTAACAGTTCTTTATGACTAGAGCAAAGGGGTTTGGGATGAGATAGCAGGAGGTGAGTTGGGAGTGATGGGCAGGACCAGATGTGGAAGAGCTTTCTGTGACTAGTGAAGGCAGGGTTTCTCAACCTCAGCACTAGTGACATTTTGTGCCAGATAAATCTTTGTTGGGGGAGATTGTTCTGTGCATTGTAAGATGTTTAGCAGCATCCCTGGTGCATACTCCCCACTAGATGCCAGTAGCCTCCACCCCTGGTTGTACAACCGAAATTGCCTCAGACATTATCAAGTGTCCCCTGGAGATAAAACTGCCCCAGCTGGGAAACACTGAGATAGGGATTTTGAACATAACCTTGAAAACCATGGGAAAGCATTGACACTGTTCATTGAGAATATCAGATTTACTCTGACAGAAAGCAGGGAACAGAGAGGAGACATGAATCCTTCTGGAGCTATTGCAATAAACAGACAAAGATGTGATGGAAAAAGGGGAGAGATGCAGAGGTATCAAGAAGGATGGAGATCTCACAGGTTTGGAAACAGTTATGTGAATGTGTGTGTGTGAATGTGTGGGGTTTGGAGAGGTGAGTAAAAGGAAGGATTTTATCCTGATGCCACAACAGAAAGTGAGAGGGTGAGAGGGTAAAAAGAGTAATGGCTGGCAGTAATTAGGAGGACAAAAGTGGCACGATCAGTGACCTGATCGCATAAGGAAATTGTATGTGAGGTTGGAGAGGTAACGGATGACAGTGTTCATGAGGAAGATCAGGAATGCCAACTTCAGTGCTGCTACCCCCTCCCTACCCATGTCTGGTGGAGTGTGAACTGTCACCATGTAGAAACCAACTCCATATGTTCATAGATAATTTTTGACATGATTAGACTCTGCATATTTGATTGGAGTTGGAAAAGATTAGTTTTCCTAGTACCTTGCATATGCCATGCTCTTTCCCATCAAAGGCCGTCTCCTGGACTAATCTTTCCAGGTGGTAAGCTCTTCCCACCTCTCTTTATCTACCCTTTTTCTTAAAGTCTTAAAAATAATTTCATCAGAAAAAAACCCCAGGATCTCTCCGCACACCCCAGGACTAGATTACGTCTCCCTGTGTATTCTTTCATAGCATCTGATACTTCTTGCAGTATTTTGCAGTGTTAAGGATTTATTTACCTCTTCATAATCATTTGTTTACTGTCTCTTCCCTCTAGACTCTATGCTCCCTAAAGGTAGGAGCCTGTTTATCTTGCCCCTACTCTATCTCCAACATCTAGCATAGTGCCTGCCATTTATAGGCATTCAAGAAAGAGATTTGACCAACTCTCCCAATTCTGTTATTTTTCAGAAGCCACGTGAGGTTGGAGACACTAGATTCCACATCTGGAATGTGACTTTCATATATATATATATATATATATATATATATATATATATATATATAACAAGCAGAATTGGAAGGAACCTCACGTTCATCTAATTCAAACTCCCACTGAGGAGAAGGAGAAAGGAGGAACATCTGGGTCTTATGCCCACCCATGGGCTTCTGGACGTGTAGGATGCCTCTCAGACTGGCCCACTCAAGGATCATGGGGAGAAGCATGAACCCACTGCCTCTCGTCTCCCTGGGTGCAGAGCTGACCCTGGGGCGTCACTCCCCCTTGCTTCTGGCTTGTGCCTTTGTGCTACAGGGTGGACTCTCAGGGCAGAAAGCAGAAGATACCTGGTGTGCTTGAGGGGAGATGCTGTCAGTGGGAAGGGAGTCAAAGGGAGTCAAAAAACACGGAGACCTGGCCTCAACAGCCACCACTAGTCAGGCACTGACAGCAGGTGGGCCAGGGCTCTGGGAGAGTGCAGGGAATCATCTTCAACCCACCCTGGCAAATGTCCGTCTGACCCCAGAACTGTCAGGTACAGCAGCAAGCCAAAGGTATTGTCTCATTTGCCCTAAAGGAGAGATTGAACATCTTTCAGAAAGAGAAGCCTACCTCTACATGTCTTCTGTTCCTCAGTCTGGTGCTAGAGGGTTGGGTTGGTAAGATGAGGGGAGGTTTCCAAAAGACACTGTGTAGAAATTGTAGGGAAAAGGAGGCTTCAATTTTCTCTCCTGAGTTTGTATTCGTCACAGTGTAATTTATTACTATTGGAAAGTACTTGTAGCTTCTGGCATAATTTATGGATCTTAAAGGACTCCACCTCCATTTGCTAATCATAGTGTAGCTTTACTGCTTCAAGCAACAGGGGTTATAGTCATCCCCACAATTTCCAGTCTTCCCTATATTCATTGATTACTATATGCAATGCTATTTTTCACTTTTAAGGGAAACTTCCTCTTGTAAATGTTCATATTAGAAGGAAAAAATAAACTTGGACATTAAAGAGCAAAATGTGCTGGTTTATGGGGAAAGATTATCTCATGTATGGGCATGGTAAATAAAAATATATCTTTAATAGACACATTAAATCCATATTTTAGAATAGTACCACCAAAATATATATTTTTCTCTATAGCCAGCTATATAATAAATTCATGCTATAAAGTTTCAATAAATCAGTGTTAGATAAAATAGGCCACTGTGTAATTTGTCTAATTATTCACATTTTAAATTATTTTCTTTGTGTCATATAGGTAGAGGTACCTTGAAACCTATAATCATTTTCCTTATAACACTTTATTTTTTCATCTTTTAATGATGCATAAGACATCTTTTACAATGCACAAGACAGCACAAATTTAAAAACCAGCTCTTTGGATAACTTTTGGTTTATTCAGTGAAGATCAATGTGGTGAAGATTTGTGCAAAATACATATCCATATTCTGTTTTTATTATAAGAGTTATAAAATTATGAGTAATCCTATTTGTTCCATTTAATCTCAAGTTTATATAAATTATATCCTACACTTATCCTGTCACAAACATAATTGACTAACCTTGCTCCTGAAATGCATTCTATACCATTCTCTCAGCATGCGTGAACTTGAAGTCTGCTAGTCATTTTCTCAGCAACATTAATAGCAGAGAAATTACTAAAACATTGGAAAAGAACAGAAGTACAACATAGGCTAAAGCCTATGTTGAGAATATTCTAAGTGGAAAACAAATACGTTCTTTTCCCTTGACCTTGGAACATGACTCTCATTCATTCATTCATTCATTCAGCCAACAAATGTTTATTAAACACCCCTAGGAACTGCCAGGAACTGCTCTAGCTATAGAAGATACAGTGGTGAACAGAAGAGGAAGGGTCTCATAGGTCCTAATGGGACCTAATGAGCAGAAGGTTGGAATGGGCTAGACAGTAATAAACTTTCAAGTCAATAACAGCCCTGGAGGGAGTAAATCAGGTCAGCGATACAGATCACATGGCTTCTCCTTTTTGGAAAGGACTGTTAAGGGTGACTTCTCTGAGGTGGTGACACTGCAGAAGCAATAAGGATGACATGCCAGGGTCGAAAAGGACAGCATTTCAGACTGAGATGATAGGAGGTGTTAACGGCTGGAGGAGGTAACATAATGTCAAGACCCAGGAAGCCAGAGAATCTTTAGGTGGGGAAACTTGACAGAATGTGGGGCTGAAGATCCTGCAGAGGCTGGATCATGCTGCCTCTCACAGGCCAAAATAAAAGAGTCTGGGTTTTATCCTAAGTGTAATGAGATGTCTGTGGAGGGAGGGAGCGGTCAACATGATTCTATTTCTGGTTGCACAAGACCACTCTGGCTGTTGTGGGTGGACATTAGATTGAAAGGGGCAAGAATAGATGCAGAGGGTTGTTGTAGCTGTCTGAGCAAGAGGTGAGGGTGGTTTGGATGAGGCTGCCAGTGGTGGGGGGCAGAAACACAGACTAAATTTGGAATACATTTTGGAGATATTGCTGATGGGATTCAATGATGTAATCAGTGTGGGTGGAAGAGACAGAGAGGAATCAAGGATGAACCCCAGGTTTGGAGCTCCAGAAGGATAAATGCTGATGCCATTACCTTAGATGGTGACAGTGAGGAGAAGAGTAGGGGCTTTAGGGTGAGGGTATTGAGAATCATGCTTTGCTTGTGTACTTGAGATGGTTATTAGACATGGGAGTGGCGATGTTGGGTGGACAAAGATAACAGTTTGGGACTCAGAGGAGGAGGCAGGGCCAGAAATAAAAAGTTAGGCATCATAAACATAAAGATGATAGTTAAACGTACAGGGTTGGCTCTCTTCACTCTACTCTTACTTAGTAGCTTCTGCTAACTCCAGAATTTCCTCTGCTCCCTGAATGTGAGTTCCAACTAGCTCATGCTTTGGCTGGGTCTTTCTTCCCTGTACTACATACAGAAAAGGCTTATGCACAGGAAACGTATTTGACAGGAAGCTATTGGGAGGCTGGAAGGCATCCTGGTGCTGGGGAAAGATCCTTGGACTTGGAATCAGAGAACGCTGGCTTCAGGCTCATGATGAACCACTCTTGCCTCAAGCTTCAAGTTCCTTATCTGAAAAATAGGGTAATTCAACTCATACGATGACTTGAGATTTTTGTGTATAATTGCATGGATATAAATACACTCAGTATTTAGTAGGTGCTTTATAAATGTAGTTAAAACTGAATTTTAATCTCCTTATCCAGAGTGTAGAGATTATGCACTTAACTCCACAACTGAGACCTGTTGACAAGCTTGTTTTTCGTTAGAGGCAGGTACCATGAGTTTCTTCATTTTGTTCTACATTGAGCTTCAATATTTAGGCATTTAGTATTTATTGGACAAACCATAATAATCAATGTGGATTTAAAAAAAAATATTTTAACCACCATTACCTAGCCCACCAAGGCAACAGTTAAAACTAACTAATCAAGAAAAATTCTTTCTGTTTCATGATTATTAAATAAAATGTTTTTGAGATAAAATATAGCTTCATTCCCTAGTAGTATGGTTTCTACTTCTAGGAAAGAATGAATAGGCTTGGCTAATTTTTTATACCCTTCATTTTCTTAATTGTGTCTCATGTTTTTGTCTATGATGCATTTAATTTGGAAACATTCCCAAGACATGTACAAGTGAGTGTCAACATCTTTTTCAAACACAAATTGGATTTGATAATGTTTATTTTGGATGCATGCAATTTAGTTATTTCTTTTCTACTTTTCTATTCTTTTCTACTTCTTTTCTATTTCTTTTCTAAATTCTTTCTACTCATGCTGAGAAAACCTCCAGAACAGTGACATTTATTATAGCTTTTCTCAATCAATTATAAAATATTTATTGAGCCCCTACTATGTGTAGAACACAGTGCTAAGCATGTGAGGAATGTAAATAAGAATCATGTACAGTGTTGTTCTCCAGCTTGTAAATTAATTATTGAGAGAAGGTTTAGCTATGTGAGAAAGGAAAATTCTCTCAGAAACTTCAAACTGGGAGGAACCTTAGGATGCTGTCACTCCAAATCTTGTTCAATGCACATGCCCCTTCTATAGCTTCTGCAAATAGTGTCATCTCCCTTGGTTGATCCCTGTTAGTGAGAGGGCTCACCACCTCCCTCAGTTTGCTGTTGGAATTTTGGACAATTTTGAATTATGTCCTGAAATTGTATGGAGATCTTCTCTGTGGCTTCCATCTGATCTTTCTGTCATATGCCATGCCTACAAAAATTTGAAGATCTCTACATGACCTTATGTTTTAATAACTTGCATTTGTGAAGTGTTGGAAGTTTGCAAAGTTAAGTAACTAAGCTCAAGATCACACAGCTTGTATAACAAAAGTTTAAAACAAAGTTGAAACTCCAAAAATATATGTCATTTCTACCAAACAATGGCATCTATGGTTGCAATACAAGAAATTCCAGAAAGCATTTAGTGATTGATAGCTAAACAAATTGTGTAAAGAGAATATGGAGCAAGACATCAGTATATGCTAGAGGTGGGTGAGGTTTCGTGGAAGAAGATAGCACATTCTTTCTTGCCACCAGCTGAGTGATCACACTGGAGGTGTTTTCAACAAGAGGTTAGTATCTTCAGCAGAAACAGCTTGTTTGTATTGTGAAACACTTCCTGGGTTTTGATTGAGCAATGAGAAGCTTACCTGGAGAAACACAGCCCTTAAGAGTTTAGTATATATGAGCTGCATTAATAAGTCTATGGAAATGGAATGTTAATTTTTCCCTTGGCCCACGTATAATAATCGGTACTGCAGGGTTGAACATGCAAATGCTATATTGCTGGGTCCTTTCTGCACCTCTATAAATACATAAGAAGTTTTCAGCAGGTCTTTTCTCTCTACATCTTATTTGAACTTTCTTCATATGGCCTTGATTTGCCCCCAGAAACAGGGGTAAATCCATGTAATCTTTGCTTTCTGCAGTAAGTAGGGAGGTACTAATTTTAGAAAATACATTTCCAAATGTTTTCTCAGGAAAGGTGCTTAAGTTTAAATATATCTAGTATTGGGACTTTTTCTTTGAAGCCATGACTTGAGGTGAACATCTGAAGCATTGGCTGACACAATTCTTAATGTGTTTATTCTAACTTTTAGTAAATATTTGTGTACATTCCTGCTCTAGTCTAAGAACTCTGCAAGATGTTGAGGATACAAAACAAACAAACAAACAAACAAAGACATGTCAAGAAGGTCATGGAAATATTTATAGAAAAGGTGATGTTAGAATGGCCTTAAATGATCTAGGTTTAGATCTTTACCTAGGGAACATATTGTCGTGGAAAGACTTCCCATCTCCTAAGCCTTAACCCTACCTATTAGTAGAATCACTATTCTCTAATTCCTACTGAAACAGAGCACATATCATGGGGGAATTGCTAGTCTTAGTACTTATTGGCCTTGATGTTCATAGTTTCTTAATCTATCAGACATGTTCTACAGCTTTCTATTTCATGTTTCTTCTATAATAATGGTGATCGGTAATACCACTGGGGATAATAAAAAGTGATTAGATTATAGATGTGGTTTGAAGTTAGAGCAAACAGGATTTGACCAATTGCAGTGCAAGGGAAAAAAGAAGAGAAGTCAAGGGTGGTTCAAGCAATGGAAGGATGGAGTTGCCTTCAACTTGTATGACTATTGTATGTTATGTTTGAGGTATCTATAAGATATCCATTTGACTGTTTGGGTCTAGAGTTTGTGGGCAAAGGTCCAGCTGTGTTCAGGTAGAGATACAAATGTCAGAATTATCGGGGTTCAATGGTATTTAAATGATGAGACCATCAGTGGAGCCAAGAAAAGAAGTCCAAAGGTTGATTCTTGGGTGTACTCAAACATTTAGAAATGTGAATGATGAGTAAGAACTAATAAAAGAGACTAAGAAGCAGGGGTCAGACAGGAAGGAAATCAAGAGAGTTCTGTCTTCAAAGCTAAAGACAAAATTTTCAAGGAGGGAAAGTGATGCTGTTGGCAGGTCAGCCTAAGTAAAGAACTGATTGCTGGTTTGTCAACATGGAAGTTGTTGATAACCTTGACAAGGGAATTTTCTTTGGAGTGGTAGGAATTGAAGATAGTGAATACAAAGATTTTGAAGTACTCTCTGTGAACGGGGAAAGAGTAATGAGATGGCAGCTAGAAGAGAAAGTGAAGTCAGGAGGGTGTTTCTTTTATAAACATTTGCCCCGTATATACATTTCTGTTATTAACTGTCCAGCACCCAACTACTTTCCCCCATCCATTACAAATTTGTGAGTTATACTTATTTTAATAACATTTCCTCCTACCCAACCAGTCCACCCTGCTTGCTGTGCAAACCATACTTAATATCCTTTTTCTGGGTTCCCAGGTTACATCTCTTTACATTCTGTGGTCCTGTTAACTATAGTTGTCCTTATTTTTTTATCACCTTAAAGTTTTGATACTACTTCTTCCTTTCTTTTCTAGCTTTTTAAGCCCTAACATATCTTCAGCAGTACAGATTGTTTACTAATAGTCAACTTCCCATTCAGCCATATCTCTGTTGACCCTTGGGCTTATCCCCTTCATCTTGTTACTTAATTCTCTAATGATTCCTCAGAAAAAATAGCAAGTAACTATTTATTATGACAAAGTTCAATATGAATCTCCATCTTGTCTACAGTTCTGGCTAATGTCTGGTTGTATTTAGCATGTACTCAGTGAAGAAGAAGTGGAATTCATTTATTAAACAGAAAACAAACAAATGTCCTATAGGAGAAGGGAAATAAGATATAGTATCTAAATGCCAAGTTGAACATAATGAAAGCTAATTGTTGCCTATGAAGTGAAACTTTTAAAATTAATTTTGAGTTATATAAATGAAAACCCATTTCTCAGATATTTTTGTTTTGAAAATACTTTAATAAAAATACATTTTTATTGCTAACTTTGTACATGTGTTTAATTTCTTCATTGTAAACATCTAATTAAGTAGAGAAAATATAAGCAAAATGTCCCCCAAATTTATGTTTTCAGACTTCTCTGACAGAACTCTTAATTACCAATACCCCCTAAGTGACTTCCTGTTTCTCTCCCTGCCTCACTTCCCTCCCTTTCACCTACCATGGCCTCCAGCCCTACAAGGAGAAGGTCAGGTCAGGGAGAGCCCTTTAAATAGCAGGTCACCTAGACTGTTCTGAACCCATGAGGCACTGAGAGAGGCCATCTGCTGGTCCCAGTCAGACCCCAAATCTGGTCTCCCACTGAATGACAATGTTGCCATCAACCAGGTGAGACACTGAGGTCCTCACTGCAGATGGAGCTCTTTGCTCAGTGCTGAGCAGCAGAAGCCGTGGTCAGCACAATCAGGGAACTTTGCAGGCTTACGTTCATTTTTAAATGATATGTTTTAGTATTGTATTTCCCTGTGTAGCATGCTTTCTGACAGCAAGACAGATTTCTCCCTAACCTCCCCAAACATTCCCCAAGGCAGAGCCTCTGATTACTATTTGCTTCATTTGTATTAAACTTCCCTTTTCATAAGGTGGATGCCCTATTTCTAGGACAAACAAATGTGAGTAGGTTCTGGGAAACCCTGTGGAAATCTTTGGTTAGATTGCTTCTTGGTTATTGGTTACCTTCACGTGTGGTTAAAAGAATGCAAACCTTTCTACAATGAACTTTTTGACGTCTACCCTCCTCCTATAATCCAAACTTCCTTTCTGAGCAATACTTTCCTTTTATTGTTCCCCTAACTTTAGTTATCTCCCATACCTAATATTTCAAAATCAATTTTAAAAATTCCCCACTTGTCCATTTTAAAAAATCTGTATTACTTCGCTGCATTATAGTAATAACTGAAATAATGATCACCCTATTACAATAAACCCCCATACTAAACTGTAAAAAAAGTCTACTGCCAAGACCCTTCTTCTTCTATAAGGTGATATGACTGTAACCAGGCATAAATACTATAGCCAGAGCCGTGACCTTTGTCTACCATGGAAACTTCGACCTCATTCTTTGCTTGTCATTCTAGATACTGCCATGTTTCCTTGTCATTTCTCAGTGTCTTACAGGAGGCAAGGATATCATCTGTTGTTAGGAAGAACCTAATCTTCCTGCAGGCTCATCGGGTATACTCTGGTTGGTCTGACTGAGGACTGATTTTGTGGCAGATTGTATCTTGAAATGCAGAAACTTTGTACTTTCACTGTGAAAGCACCAACATGGTATCAGATATTTTTATTCTGTTACTTCATTACTCAGCTGTGAACACATCATCTCTATCATTTTCAACCTTTCAGTAATTGGAATAAACAATTACATCAGGGTCATTTTGACCTTGGCATCAAATAACTAATGCTCTGCAGGGTTTTGCTCAGGGAATTGTTTTAAAAATATATTCTTTCATTTGCCAACAGAGTAAAAGTTGAATCTAAGAATTGAGTTAGTGTTGAAAGAACAAGTTCAAGTAGAGGACAAGGAAAGAAATAGGTTTTTAGTATATTTATCCTTGTTTCTCTCTGCCTAACTCCAGCTTAAGTGGTACCATGCTAAGGTTTTTCAGTTGGCCAAGGTCGGTCTATCCTTATTTGGGCAGGTTACTCTAAGCAGGAACTTCAATAATTTGTATCATCATTCCTTGTAGAGTGCATCAAACCTTTTATACACTCCAGCAATAGTATACAGCAGATGCTAAGAGCATCCTGCAGAACACCAAACTTGTACCAGAGATGAGATTATATAGCTTCCGTAGCTCATAAAATAGAAGGGTAACCTACATTCAGGGTTATTAAGTTCCACATAAATTCATGGAGCTATTAAAGGGATGCTTATGTATATTAGGGGCCACTGTTTATCTTAACCTTCCATGAAAAACACTGCAGAGGGGCCTTGGGAATGGATGTCTATTATTCAGGCCAGTTTGGCCTGAGTCTTACATCATTTTATATTATCCAAGGAAGGGCATTAAAAATCTAAGTGGCATATTTATTCTCAGTCTTCTGTTTAGATACAGATCAGAAAATCTTGAACAGATTATTTTTTTTCTCAAAGAGTATTTGAGGGATTTTTAAATTATAGCACAGTGAGGTATTGCTCAATATTTTGGGATTTTATTAGACATTGTTTTAGATGCCATGTGTTACTATGGTAGTATCATAAATAATATCTAAACAGGGTCCTTTGGAAGAGATATACAGACTTACTATATTGATGACCCAACTTATGAAACTGTTGATGTATATAATTAAAACCTATGGAGAGTGTAAGTAATTATACAATGTGCATGAAATTGCAAATGCTCTTTTTTATTAAGTAGAAAATTAGCCACAGTGTTGAGAATTTAAAGTTTGTGAATAAGTATATTTTCACCCTTTAAAAAATATTCATTTACTTACAAGATTAGGACATTAGTGACTACTAAAAATTCAAAACTGTTGAAACTGAATTGAAAATTCAGTTTCTCAGAATTTCTTTTTTTCCCAGACTCATGTCATTATCCCTTGTGCCCTCAGCCTCATTTGGAGGCCCTATCTAACACCCCAACTTCTTAATGACTTTTAATAATAATTTATTCCATTCCATCTCAGTCACCCATTCCCATGATTACACTTTAGATTTTATTATTAGTGGGAACAACATTACCTGTGATACCCCGCATTCTGTATATTCTGCTTGCTATCTTTTCAGCTTATTTACAGTACCTCAATAATTCTTAGATCCCATGATGGCCTACACTGCTTTTTTAAATTATCCATTACCCACTTCAGTCTTCTCTTCCTACCTTGCCCAACCTTGATTCATGGTGCATCCTTATATTTATATCCTTGACTGAGTCCTAAACCTGGCAGAAGCCCCCTCAGCATCTTCTAAGGTGGAAGTAGCTGGAGAAAATATCACAGCCCTGCTGATCTATTTTATTTTAAGTTCATGATCACACGGGATTAAAAGGTACTCATTACAGTACAGCAATCCTACTGCACTTTCCTACAGCATTGACTTGCCTACTCACTGGAAAGGCCTTTGCTTTCCTTCCTCTTTTAAACCTCTCTCCCATTCTGCAGTCGCTCTACCTCTTCGGCTCCTGTCTTTGTCTGCTACTTCCCTGAAGGAGAAGCCATCAGATCAGAGCTGTACTTCCACCATCAAATCGAAAACACTGTCTACCTCTGTGACAATATATTCTGTTGCCCCTCCTGAAATGTCCCTGATCTGACTCAGGGCAACCCCTACATTTGTGCTTTGGTTCCTGTTCACTCTTGCAGTCATTGCCTTTTCCTCCTGCATTATCAATATTTCCCCTTCTGCAGGATCTTTTGTGCAGTAAATAAACATGCTAGCAAACAAGCAAACAAACCAATCTCTACTCTCTCACCCCATCAGATACTGTCCTTATATACTCTTTTTTTTTTTACAACAAAAATTTGTAAATGGGTTTTCTTTGATTTTTATTGCCACCTAACTCCCATTGGCAGTTTTTTTGACACTTTATACCATGTTTTCTTTTGTTTATTGTGATATATATTGAATACAATATATAATATATATGTTCTGTTTAAAGAATAACTTGAACACTCATATACACACCACCCAGCTTAAAAAATGGAACGTTCTAGTATAGGTGTCTCTCCAATCATATCCCTTCTCACCCTACCTCCTTCCACCTCCCAACCACCATCCTGAATTCTGTTCTTCTAGACTCTCAGTTTCCTGCACCAGTACCACACTGTCTTAATCACTTTACCCTTATTAGAAATCTTAATATCCAGTAGGGCACATCTCACGTTGTTAATTTCCTTCATCAGGAGAGTCTTAGTTATTTCTAATCCTTTAAAATTTTACATTCAAATTGAGAATTAATTTATAAAGTTATACACATACTCAACTCTGCTGGGATTTTGACTGACATTGTATCAAATATATAGGTCCTCCTATTTATGAACATGTGCATCTCTATTCAGTTAGTTTTTTTATCTTTCAAATGTTTATTGTGAAATTATTCAAAAGTAGTAAATACTCATATACTCACCACCCAAATTCAATAATTGTTAACATTTGCTACATCTGTTATGAATATAACTGTCCTTCCTGAAAAATTGGGATAAATGCTTAATATTTTCCCATTGGTTATCAGTTTTCAGAGTAAGGAATTAGTGTAACAATCTCTTCCAGCAATGACAAATTAGTTTAACTGAACCCATTTGAAAATACATTGCAGACAATATGTGGATTTCACCTCTAACCACTTCCCTTAAAAATAAGGAATTCTCTACAGAACATAATACCATATCTGTTCTATATCATCAGGAAGCACATACCCCACTGCTACTCTAATATTATCCAGTATTCAGTCTATATTCAAACCCCTCAGTTGTCTCCAAATTGTATTACAGAGCTTTTCTTTCCTAACAAATATCCAGCTGAGGACCATGTATCATTTCTTATTAGTATGTCTTTTTAACCTATTATATTCTAGAGAAGTTATGACACATTTATTTTCAAGGCATTGACTTCTCCAGGTCAGATGTGTTGCAGAATGTTTTGTCTTGTGAATTTGTCTGAATATCATCTTGTGATCCTGTGAATGCCCTTTGCCTTGTTTCTCCCCCTGTAAATTGAAGTCCACTGGCTGACATGACTCTGATTAGGTACCTTTGGTCAGCAGACGTCATAGGTGGCGCTGTGTGTTCTTTCCAGTGCATTACATCAGGTGGTGCTTGCAGCAAAGTTGTCCCACTGTTAGTATGTTAACATGGGTCAGTTGGTTAAGTGATCACCAAATTTTTCCATGGTAAGAGTACGCTTTTCCCCTTAATGTGAGCAATCACCTTAACCCCTAAAGGTGTTTCCCCTCAAAAATAAGATTTGTTGTAGATTTGGTAGTACTAAATCCCAGTACTTCAGAATGTGACCTTATTTGAAAACAGTCTTTACAGAGGTAATCAAGTTAAAATGAAGTCTTTAGGGTAGGCCCTAATCTAGCATGACTGGTGTCCTTATACAAAGAGGAAATTTGGACACAGAGACAGTCACACATAGAGGGAAGATTATGTGAAGACACACACGTAGAGATGGCCATCTATGAGAGAGAGGGGAGAGAGACCTGGAACAAACCCTTCCCTCAGAGGGAGCATGGTGCTGCCTACACCTTGAATTCAGATTTCTAACCTCCAGAACTGTGAGACAATAAACGTCCGTTGTTTAAGCCACCCCAGCTTGTGGTGCTTTGCTACCTCAGCTCTAGAAAACAAATGCAATGATATTTGATACCATGAAAATCTCTCAATGACCATCATTTTCTCATTCTAGCATTTCTTCTACATTTATTATTTTGATAGTCTCCTGTTAAAAGTTTTCCCTCATCATCTGGACATAAACTACTATTCCTCCTAAAAAGTTAGGGTAAATGCTTGTTTTTTCCCTTTATTAATTTTTGGAGTAAGGAATTGATTTGGTCAGTGAGAACCTCTTAAGATGATTCTTGGGTTCTTTTTTTTCAGTTTTTTTTCAGAAATAATTGACATACATCACTCTATATGTTTAAGGCATACAACATGATGGTTTGATTAACATACATAGTGAAATAATTAGCAATTAGGTTCAGCTAACATCCATCCATGTTCTCATATGCATACAGTAAAAAAGAAAAAGAAAAAAAGAGTAAAGGAAAAAAGAATTTTCTCCTTGTGATGAGAACTCTTAGGATTTACTCTAACAACTTTCCTGTATATGTACATCAGTGTTAACTAACAACGTTGTATATTACATCCCTAGTACTTATTTATCTTATAACTGAAGTTTGTAGCTTTTCACCATCTTCCTCCAATTCCCCCTTCTCCCACTCCCTGCATCTGGTAATCACAAATCTGACCTATTTTTCTATGAGTTTGTTTTTTAAAGATACTACATATAAAATGAGATGATACAGTATTTATATTTCTCTGACTTATTTCACTTAGCATAATGCCTTCAGGGTCCATTTATGTTGTTGCATATGGTAAGATTTCCTCATTTTTTATGGCTGAATATTCACATACAGTGAATATTCCATTATATATGTATACCACAACTTCTTTCTTCATCTATCTTGCACACTTAGGTTGTTTCCATTTCTTGGCTATTGTAAGTAATGCTGCTATGAACATGAGGGTGTAGATATCTTTTCAGGTTAGTGTTTTTGTTACCTTTGGATATGTTCTTCAAAGTGAAATTGGTGGATATGGTAGTTCTATTTTTAATTTTTTGAGGATCCTCCATACTGTTTTCCATAGTGGCTGTACCAACTTACAGTCCCACCAAGAGTACACAAGCATTTCCTTTTCTCCACATCTATGCCACCGTTTGTTATGGTGATAGACATTCTTATAGGCCAGAGGTGATATCTCATTTTAGTTTGCATTTCCCTAATGACTAGTGATGCTGAGCATCTTTTCATGTACCTGTTGGCCTTTCATATATCTTCTTTGGAGAAATGTCTATTCAGGTCCTTTGCCCATTATTTAATTGTGTTGTTTGGTTTTTCTGCTATTGAGGTTTATGAGTGGTATTTAATGTGTTTTAGATATTAACCCCTTATCAGATATATGGTTTGCAAATGTTTTTTTCCCATTCCAGAGATTGTCTTTTCACTTTGTTGATGGTTTCTTTTGCTGTACAGAGCTTTTTAGTTTGATGTAGTCCCACTTATTTATTTTTGATTTGTGCATTACATATCATATCCAAAAAAATTATTACGACTCACATCAAGGATCTTTGTTCCTATGTTTTTAAAGAGATTCATGGTTTGGGGTCTTACATTTAAGTCTTTAATCCATTTCAAGTTAATTTTTGTGAGTGGTATAAGATATAAGTTCAATTTCATTCTTTTACATGTGAATATCCAATTTTTCTAGCACCATTTATTGAGGAGACTGGTTTCTTCATTGAGTATTCTTGGCTGCCTTGTCAAATATTACTTGAATGTATATGCTTGGGTTTATTTCTGGGCTCTTGATTCTATTCCATTTGTCCTTTTGTCTGTTTTCATGCCAGTACCATTCTGTTTTGATGACTATGGCTGTATAGTATAGCTTGAAATAAGGATGTATAATACCTTCTCCTTTCTTCTTTTTTCTCAGGATTTCTTTGGCTATTCAGGGTCTTTTGGCTTTTGGTAGTATTAACATTTTAACAATATTCTTCCAAGCCATGAACACAAAATACCTTTCCATTCGTGTCTTCCTTGATTTCTTTCATCAGTGTCTTATAGTTTTCAGCATAGAGAGCTTTCATTCCTTAGATATATTTATTCCTAAGTATTTCATTGTTCTTGATGTTATTGTGAATGAAATGCATTCATTTTTTTCAAAAATTTCATTGTTAGAGTATAGAAATACTACTGACTTTTGTAAGTTAATTTTGTATCCTGCAATGTTACTGAATTCATTGATTAGATCTAGCTTTTTTTTTCTTTTTTTGGTTGAGTCTTTAGTATTTTCTATATGTAAAATCATGTTGTTTACAAATCGAGACAATTTTACTTCTTCCTTTCCAAGTTTGATACCTTTTATTTCTTTTCCTTGCCTGATTGCTATAGCTAAGACTTCCAGTACTATGTTAAATAGGAGTGGTAGGAGTGGACATCCTATCTTGTTCCTGATCTTAGAGAAAAAGCTTTCAGCCTTTCACCATTTATGTTAGCTGTGGGCTTGTCACATATGGCCTTTATTATGTTGAGGTATGTTACTTCTATGCCTACTTTGTTAAGAGTTGTTTTTTTTTTTTAATTTCATGAATGGATGTTGAATTTTATCAAATGCTTTTTATGCATCCACTGAGATGATCATGTGATTCTTTTCTTTCATCCTAATAATGTGATGTTTGATTTGCATGTGTTGAACCATCCTTGCATCCCAGGGAAAAAATCCTACTTGATCATAGTGAATGAGTCTTTTAATGTGCTGCTGAATTTTGTTTGCTAGTATTTTATTGAGAAATTTTGCATCTGTTTCATTAAGGATATTGGCTTTAGTTTTTGTTTCTGGTAGTGTCCTTTTCTTGTGTTGGTATCAGGATAATGCTGGCCTCATAAAATGAGTTTGAGAGTGTCCCCATCTCTTTGATTTTCTGGAAGCATTTGAGAAGGACTGGTGTTAATTCTTCTTTAAATGTTGGTGAAATTCACCAGTGAAGCCATCTGGACCTGGGCTTTTCTTTGCTGGGAGATTTTGATTCTACCTCCTTACCAGTAATTGGTCTATTCAGATTTTTTTTATTTTTCTGTTTCTTCCTGATTCAGTTTTTATAAGTTTTGTTTCTAAGAATTTTTCCATTTCTTCAATGTTGTTCAGTTTTTTGTGGTATAGTTGAATTTTTTTGTGGTATCAATTGTAATGTCTCCTTTTTTATTTATAATTTTGCTGATTTGTGCCCCTTTTTTTTTTCTTGTTTAGTCCATATACACCAACCCTTATATAAGGATTTGCCAATTTTGTTCATCTTTCAAAGAACCAATGCTTAGTTTGGTTAATCTTTTCTGTTGGTTTTCTGTTCTCTATTTCATTTATTTCTACTTTAATCTTTATTATTTCCTTTCTTCTGCTAACTTTGAGCTCAGTTTTTTCTTTTTCTAATTCCTTAAGTCATAAAGTTAGGTTACTTGTTTGATATCATTCTTTCTTCTTAATGCAGGCATTTATTGCTATGAACTTTTGCTTCATTCCATAAGTTCTGATATGTTGTGTTTCCAATTCTGCTTGTTTCAAGAAAATTTCCTTTTAAATTTTTTGATCCATTGATCCATTGATTTTTCAGGAGCGTGTTGTTTAATTTTCATGTGTTTGTGAATTTACCAGTTTTCATCTTATCATTGATTTCTAGTTTTATGCCTTTATGGTCAGAGAAAATACTTAGTATGATTTCAGTTTTCTTTAATTTGCTAAGAGTTGTTTTGAGACCTAATGGTCTATTCTAGAAAATGGTCCATGTGCACTTGAGAAGAATGTGTACTCTGCTGTTGTTGTATAGAATGTTCCTTATATGCCTGTTAGGTCCATTTGGTCTGTGGTGTTCAAATCAGCAGTTTCCTTATTGATTCTCTGTCTAGATGATCTATTTATTGTTGAGAGTGGGTTAAAGTCCCCAGCTATTACCCAGCTATTATTGTATTACTGTTTATTTCTCCTTTTAGTCATTTTTGCTTCATATATTTAGGTGCTCTGATGTTGGAGACATAAAATTTACAATTGTTATATCTTCTTGATGTATTGACCCCTTTATTATTATAATGACCTTCTTTGTCTCTTTTTACCATTTTAAGTTTAAGGTCTATTTTGTTTGATGTAAATATAACTATTCTTACTTTTTTTTTTTTTTTTTTTGGTGGGGGGGTTACCATTTGCTTGTTCCTCTTACTGGGTAATTTTCAGTGTCCTAGCCTCCAGGTCACTGATTCTTTCTTATGCATTTGAATTCATATTTGAGACTCTTGAGACTCTTTTATATTCTTGAGTTCAGTGATTGTATTTTTCAACTACAGGATTTTTGGGTTTTATTTATGATCGTTATTTCCCTGTCAAATTTCTCATCTAGTTCATTTCCTGTTTTCCTAATTTTGGTTAGTTGTCTGTCTGTGAATTCTTGTAGTTCACCAAATTTACTTAAGATGATTATTCTGAATTTTTTGTCTGACAATTCACAGATCTCCATTTCTTAAATGTCAATTATTGGAGCTTTATTTGTTTCCTATGGTGGTATCATATTTATGTGATATTTTGTGATTCCTTATGTTTGTATCTACATATTTGAATAATTGGGCTCCTTTTCCAGACTACAGGTTTGCTTTGGCCGAGACAGTTCTTAACCAGTAAGCTCAGTTTGGGTTTCTGGGTGTGTCTGCTGGTAATGTCTTTGGGCATTAGGGGCCTGCTGTATATTGGGGCAAGGGCAACTATGCAAGGTGTGAGGACAAAGATGAGAGCAGTGGTGTGCTACTGGCTGACAACAGATGGGCAGGGTTGCTAGCTTGGTTTCCTACCCAAGTGAGGCTGCTGGATGGGCTCCATGATTGCCTGAATTCTTCGGTCAGGCTTACTAGATGGTTGGGACTGTGTACTAGGTACTGTATTCAGTAGAAGATGGAGTTGTGAATTAGCTTCCATTCCCTGGCAGGGCAGCAGGTTGTGTCCCAGGGTCACTGCTCATTGTTTGGGAGCCCGAATCAGGCTTGAGTGTGCACTAAATTCTCTGGCCAGGTGAGGCCATTGGTTTTGCTCTGCAGATGGGAGAAGCCATGGGCTCTGCTTTCTGTTCAAGTATCACTGTATTTGGGCTGTTGGATGGGCTATGCATCTTCCTGTGTCCTCTCATTAGGTCTCCTGTTTGGACTGGCTGAAGGCTGTATTCAGCAATGAAGGGGGCTATGAATTAGATTCTTGGTCTGGGCACAGTGGGAGAAGCAGCTCTAAAACCAGTCAGAGCTCTTTGTTTGTTGTATTAACTCAAGCTGACCCACACCCAAAGTTCCCTGGCCAAACAACACCACTGGCTTTGCTCTGCAAACCACTGGCTCTGTCTGCCCTTCTCTCGGCTCGAGAGCCACTGGGCCATGCAGCTTTCAGGAGTTGTTGCCAGCCCTTCTGGTCAGATGGGACCAGAAGACACTCTCCACAGTGGGTGGGGCTATGTCTCAGCTCCCTTGCCTGGATGAGAAGGGGAGGGAGAGCTCCAGGCTTCCCTCATTTTTCTAAAATAGCTGTCCAACTGGGAGTGGCCAGGAGCTACCCTCAGCCTTGGCTATGAATTAATCTCCCTGCCTGTGTATAGCAGAGGAAGCCTCCATGCTGGATACTGGCTTGCTCTGGGAGCAGACAACTCTGTCTGCTCACCTGTCAGCTCAAGTGCCACTGGTCCCCACAGCTTCCAGGAGTTGTCACCAGCCCTTTTGGTCAGATGGGACTGGACAACTCTCTCTAGCAGTTGGGCCTGTGATTCAGCACATCATCTAGGCATGGTCAAACTGAGCTCTAGGACTGGCAAGACTCCTTGTTTGAGGATCTGAATCAGGTGTATCTGTGCCCCACCTAGTTCCCTGGTCAGAGTGTGCCCCAACTTGATTCTGTGGATGAGCAAATCTGCTGGTTGGGATTACTACTGGGGAACTGCAGGTATGAACTCAGTCTGCTAAGATCTGTGTGCTGGTTGTTACAAGCCTCTCCCCACTTCTCTGTCACAGTCATATTTCCAGTGGTTGAGCCCTGCAGATTTCCCTGTGGTGCACGATGAGTGGGTGCCCCCACAAAGCAACCCACAATTCTGGGGGGGTATCAGTTGTCCCCCCTGGGTTCACTTTTCCCACAGGAGGAACAAGAAACTCAGAGGAGACCTCCATGCATTGTGCTGTACTACCCTGGGAGAGGAACAATGCAGTCAACATGTAGCCTCTTCTCTTACCTTCTGTTGCAGTCTCTCTTGGTCTCTGTGATGCAGGGTGTGCTTCAGGCTCACCTTCATGTCCTAGGATTCTCTCAGGAGTCTTGAATAGTTGTTAGTTGTTCTTCTGAGGGGGAGCAAAGTCAGGAATGACCTATGTAACCATCTTGGTGACATCACTCCAGTTCTTGGGTTCTTTAGCATGCCACCATTGCTCATTGAAGGCTTCCTTGCTTTGGCACAGCAGTACATCCCAGGCTCACCATGTTCTTTGTCTGTCTCATACCTGTAATCAGCCATTTGTCCAAGATACTATGGGATGTGTTTGTTTTATGCCCTTTCATTGGATAAACCAGGAAGTGTGTTATTTTCAAAACTTATAAGTTCATTTTAATATTTCCATATCAAATATAACGTTACAAAAATTTTTCTTCACTTATTTTGTTTTGTACTTCTCTTTTCTCGTATAACAAAAATCTTGGTTCTCACTAAAATTAACATATTTTCTTATTTACTTATTCTTACAATATATGTGAGATAGTTTCAGAATTACAATATTATGCCTCTATCCATTATTCACCTTCTTCTCATACAAAAAAATTAGCATATCATATGAAATGTATAGCCCATTGCTTTTTTACATGGTACGATATGTCTTGGAGATCTCTCCAAATCAGTACAGAGAAATCTTTTTTTATTTTTAAAGCTGCATAGTATTAGTGTGAATATATCATTATTTATTTCATCAGTCTGCTACTACTAGGTTTTTTTCCCTTTGATATTTTATTACTGAAAAGGAATGTGAGAATAATCCACGTGTGTTATTATTGTTTTTGTGTGTGTGTGTGTGTGTGTGTGTGAAGGCATATTTTCAAGGTAGATTCCTAGAGGGAATATTTCTGGGTCAAAAGGTAACTAATGGGCTTTCCTGGTGGCGCAGTGGTTGAGAGTCTGCCTGCTGATGCAGGGGACAAGGGTTCGTGCCCTGGTCTGGGAAGATCCCACATGCTGCAGAGCGGCTAGGCCTGTGAACCATGGCCGCTGAGCCTGCACGTCCAGAGCCTGTGCTCTGCAATGGGAAAGGCCACAACAGTGAGAGGCCCATGTACCACAAAAAAAAAAAAAAAAAAAGGTAACTAACATTTTTCTTTCTATACTTTAAATTCTTTTTAAGAAAAAAGAGTGTTAAAGAAAAACAGGTTGTAGCAACAGAACTGGCTATTCAAACAGACAAGGCAGTCGCCATTGTTTGCTTAGATTATTTATACTGGAGACAGGGATCTCAGAGAGGACATTGGAGGGTTAAACACTTCAAAGTAGCAATTTCAAGCCACTTGGAGGGCATGGTCTAAAAGACTGAGAGATTGGATTTAGCCAGTGGATGAAATCCTTTGATATCCTGGTGTTTGATGAAGCAGAAAGACCTTTGGACATGCAATTTGAAGTGGATATAAATACCATTTTAGAGATTTTGCCAAAGCAAAGGGAACAGATCTTTCCCAGCCATTCAGGACCCAGGAATGGAGAATCTGGGATCTACTTTGGACCTCTGTGAAGGGGGCTGCAGCCGACAGCATTGGAGATCCCCACCCATGTACAGTTTCTCCCTTACTATCCGGTATGTGTAGGAGAAGAGAAGATAATTTAATGGTGCATTTTCTTCAAAATCAGAACCAGGAAAGCCATTTTGTTATAGTTTAATAGTTGCAGCTGGTTGGAATATTGTGGAAAGATCCTGGAGTACCTGGAAAGGTTGTAAAGGTAATATATAATACAAGCACACCTTCTAGAAATTGCAAAGTGGAATTTTAAGTTCACTGATGTGGTGGCTCAGGAAATAGCCATTCCTGAGGTAAACTGGTTTTGCAGTGGATTCCACTAGCAGTGCAAATGCTTTTGTGATACACCCTTGTGGCTGGATAGCCCAATACGACAGAGGAAGCCAAACACTGGGATTTTTACTTTCTAGGAAGAGTCATACATCAGGTTCCTTGTATTTTAACAAACAAGCAAACAAAAAAAAAATTGCATGAAAGAAACCTCAGAAAAACACAGTGGATCTGTTCTATAGCCCTGACAGTCCATTACCCTAGAAGACAGGGGGAATGAAAGCTTTTTGTATCATACATTTAAGACTATGCAAAGCATGAATGCAACTTCTTCTTCAAATTAAAGAATCTTACATTTTCTAGGCTTGGCAAGGTTTTTCCCTCCTAAGGTTGCCCAAAATGCTAGAACTAAGAGGAAAGTAGTCTGCAGGTTTTATGTTTATGAAAATGATACAGTTTCCATTTAAAGATAAAACTGTACAAAAGCAGAGGCAGAAACTTTTGGAGTAGTATAGAGAAGAAAATATATAAAAAAGGAAAGTAGAAAAAATTTATAAAAATAAAACTTGGGCAAAGCAGAATCTCCAAAACAGGAAAAGATGGGAAAAAAGTAAGTGAAAAACAAGGAAAAGGGAGAAAGAGGTTTTGACATCAACTATCAGGACATAGGTCAACTTCTTAAAGATACAAAAGATTTGAAAGTTTAAAAGAGACATAGAATTAGTGAAGGGAAAAAATTGAGAAGAGCTTGCTAAGAAGTGGCAAAAGAAAATTCAAGGTAAAAGTTGTGGGACTCTCAAGACTGAGAGAGAATTGCTGATTCCGTTTCAGCAGCTGCTTTATGTGAGGGAAAGAAAAGTGCTAGAGAACAATGTGCTAGACCCAAATCTGGTAGACAGCTGACATTCATTTCCACTGAAAATCAAAACTCCTCTGAAGAAGCTAATTCTGCCCTGAAAGCTATCACTTAAGACCTATGAGAAATTTTACACCTGTGAATATTTTGATAAAGACATCAGTCCTTGAAGAAATTTAATTGAAGAGCTATAAAATCTATTTGAATGTAATTAATAAATGTCAATATTTCTTTTAATGGAACATATATGATTAAGGATATTATTTTTCCTGTGGATGAATTATGTCTATTTTTAATATAAAGACACTAATATGTAATAAATATTTTATGAACCATTTTATATGTTTTCTATCAGGAAAGTTTCTTCTGATAACTAGTTGTCCTTATTGCCAGAAAGACAGTGTTCATTCACTTTTCAACCCCCTCCAACCATCCTTACTACAATAGTAAAGTGCTTTTATCCAAGTTCCCCAGTTTCCATGGAACCAAGTCCTTTAAGCACTTCCCTTTCTTGACTTACTGGACATGTCAGCAACTTTTGACATAGTCAGATGTTTCCTCCTACTTTAAACACTTTCTTTTCTTAGTTTCCAGGACACTGTCATCTCCTGAGTACATTCCTGTGTCACAGCTCCCCCTTCTATCTTTTTCTCGCTGACTCATTCTCCTCTGACATATTCTCAGTGTTAGAGAGCACAGAGCTGTAGGGCTTGGCCTAGGGCACTCTTTTCATTTTTATCTTTATTCTTTTCCTTGGCCATCTCTTTTATCTCCACGATATTAAATGCCACTTTCAATGCTGCTGCTGCTGTCAGTCTGTATATCTTTAGTCCTAACCCTTCCTCTGATCTCCAGACTCATATATTCATCTGCTTACTTGGCATTGTACCTTGGATATTAACAAGAATCTTCAATTAAATTCCAAAATACAACTCTTGATAACTTCCACCTCACTACAAACTTCTGTCTGTGTTTTCTTATCTCTGTAAAAGTCCCCACCATTAGTTGCTCAAGTCCAACCCTGGGCATCATCCATCAGTCCTTTTTTCCCCTCACCCCACCCACAGTAACCAGCCAAAAACCCACACTTCTCCAGCTCTAACTCCAAAACATGTTTTGGATTCTTCCACTAATTTTTATATTCTTAAATCATTTGTTGGGGAGTTGAGGAAGATAGCAGAACAGTAAGATGCAGAGATCATCTTCCTCCCCACAGATACATCAGAAATACATCTACACATGGAACTGCTCCTATAGAACATGCACTGAATGCTGGCAGAAGACCTCAGACCTCCCAAAAGGCAAGAAGCTCCCCACATACCTGGGTAGGGCAAAAGAAAAAAGAATAAACAGAGACAAAAGAATAAGGATGGGACCTGCACAAGTGAGAGGGAGCTGTGAAGGAGGAAAGGTTTCCACACACTAGGAAGCCCCTTCACGGGCGGAGACTACGGGTGGTGGAGGGGGGAGTTTCAGAGCCAGGGAGGAGAGTGCAGCAACAGGGGTGCAGAGGGCAAAACAGAGAGATTCCCACACAGAGGATCAGTGCTGACCAACACTCACCAGCCCGAGAGGCTTGTCTGCTCACCCGACGGGGTGGCAGGGGATGGGAGCTGAGGCTCTGGCTTTGGTCAGATAGCAGGGAGAGGACTGGGGTTGACGGCGTGAACACAGCCTGAAGGCATTAGTGCACCGCTGCTAGCCGGGAAGGAGTCTGGAAAAAAGTCTGGAGCTGCCGAAGAGGCAAGAGACTTTTTCTTCCCTCTTTGTTTCCTGGTACGCGAGGAGAGGGGATTAAGAGCACTGCTTAAAGGAGCCATAGAGATGGGTGCGAGCTGCGGCTATCAGCGTGGACCCCAGAGACTGGCATGAGATGCTAAGGCTGCTGCTGCAGCCACCAAAAAGCCTGTGTGTGAGCGCAGGTCACTATCCACACCTTCCCTCCTGGGAGCCTGTGCAGCCCGCCACTGCCAGGGTCCCGTGATCCACAGACAACTTCCCTGGGAGAACGCACGGCGTGCCTCAGGCTGGTGCAACATCACGCTGGCTTCTGCCGCCGCAGGCTCACACTGCATCTGTACCCCTCCGTACCCCCGGCCTGAGTGAGCCAGAGCCCCCGAATCAGCTGCTCCTATAACCCAGTCCTGTCTGAGCGAAGAACAGATGCCCTCAACTGACCTACACGCAGAGGCAGGGCCAAACCCAAAGCTGAACCCCAGGAGCTGTGTGAACAAAGAAGAGAAAGGGAAATCTTTCCCAGCAGCCTCAGAAGCAGAGGGTCAAATCTCCACAATCAACTTGATGTACCCTGCATCTGTGAAATACCTGAATAGAAAATGAATCATCCCAAATTGAGGAGGTGGACTTTGAGAGCAAGATATATTATTTTTTCCCCTTTTCCTCTTTTTGTGAGTGTGTATGTGTATGCTTCTGTGTGAGATTTTGTCTGTATAGCTTTGCTTTCACTATTTGTACTAGGGTTCTGTCTGTCCTTTTTTTCTTTTACTTAAAATTTTTTTTTCTTAATAATTATTTTCTATTTTTTTATTTTAATAACTTTATTTTATATTTATTTTATCCTCTTCCTTCCATCCTCCCTTCCTTCCTTCCTTTCTTTCTCTTCCATTCTTTCTTTCTTTTCTTAGTTTGTTTTTCTTTCTTTCTTTCTTTCTTTCTTTCTCCCTTCCTTCATTTCTTTGTTTCTTTCTTTCTTTTCTTCCTTCCTTCCTTCATTTCTTTGTTTCTTTCTTTCTTTTCTTCCTTCCTTCCTTCATTTCTTTCTTTCTTTCTTTCTTCCTTCTTTCTACTTTTTCTCCCTTTTTTTCTGAGTCATGTGGATGAAAGGCTCTTAGTGCTCCAGACAGGAGTCAGTGCTGTGCCTCTGAAGTGGGAGAGCCAACTTCAGGGCACTGGTCCATGAAAGACCTCCCAGCTCCATGTAATATCAAATGGCAAAAATCTCCCAGAGATCTCCTTCTCAACACCAAGAACCAGCTTCACTCAACGACCAGCAAGCTACAGTGCTGGACACCCTATGCCAAACACCTAGCAAGACAGGAACACAACCTCACCTATTACAGAGGCTGCCTAAAATCATATTAAGTCCACAAATACCCCAAAACACCACCAGACGTGGACCTGCCCACCAAAAAGACAAGATCCAGCCTTATCCACCAGAACACAGTCACTAGTCTCCTCCACCAGGAAGCCTACACAACCAACTGAACCAACCTTAGCCACTGGGGACAGACACCAAAAACAATGGGAACTATGAACCTGCAGCCTGCAAAAAGGAGACCCCAAACACAGTAAGATAAGCAAAATGAGAAGACAGAAAAACACACACCAGATGAAGGAGCAAGATAAAAATCCACCAGACCTAACAAATGAAGAGGAAATAGGCAGTCTACCTGAAAAATAATTCAGAATAATGATAGTAAAGATGATCCAAAATCTTGAAATAGAATAAACAAAATGTAAGAAATATTTAACAAGGACCTAGAAAAACTAGAGAGGAAACAAGCAACAATGAACAACACAATAAATGAAATGAAAAATACTCTAGAAGGGATCAGTAGCAGAATAACTGAGGCAGAAGAACGGATAAGTGACCTGGAAGATAAAATAATGGAAATAACTACTGCAGAGCAGAATAAAGAAAAAAGAATGAAAAGAACTGAGGACAGTCTCAGAGATCTCTGGGACAACATTAAATGCACCAAGATTCGAATTATGGGGGTCCCAGAAGAAGAAGAGAAAAAGAAAGGGACTGAGAAAACATTTGAAGAGTTTATAGTCAAAAACTTCTCTAATATGGGAAAGGAAATAGTGAATCAAGTCCAGGAAGCACAGAGAGTCCCATACAGGATAAATCCAAGGAGAAACATGCCAAGACACATATTAATCAAACTATCAAAAATTAAATACAAAGAAAACATATTAAAAGCAGCAAGGGAAAAACAACAAATAACACACAAGGGACTCCCCATAACTTTAACAGCTGATCTTTCAGCAGAAACTCTGAAGCAAGAATGGAGTGGCAGGACATATTTAAAGTGATAAAGGAGAAAAACCTACAACCAAGATTGCTCTACCCAGCAAGGATCTCATTCAGATTTGATGGAGAAATTAAAACCTTTACAGACAAGCAAAAGCTGAGAGTTCAGCACCACCAAACCAGCTTTACAACAAATGCTAAAGGAACTTCTCTAGGCAAGAAACACAAGAGAAGGAAAAGACCTACAATAAGAAACCCAAAATAATTAAGAAAATAGGAATAGGAACATACATATTGATAACTACCTTAAATGTAAATGGATTAAATGCTACAATGAAAAGACACAGACTGGCTGAACAGATACAAAAACAAGACCCATATGTATGCTGTCTAGAAGAGACCCACTTCAGACCTAGGGACACATACAGACTGAAAGTGAGGGGATGGAAAAAGATATTCCATGCAAATGAAATCAAAACAAAGCTGGAGTAACACTTCTCATATCAGACAAAATAGACTTTAAAATAAAGACTATTAGAAGAGACAAAGAAGGAAACTACATAATGATCAAGGGATCGATCCAAGAAGAAGATAAAACAATTGTAAATATTTATGCACCCAACATAGGAGCACCTCAAAACATAAGGCAAATACTAACAGCCATAAAAGGGGAAATCGAAAGGAACATAATCATAGTAGGGGACATTAGCACCCCGCTTTCACCAATGGACAGATCATCCAAAACGAAAATAAACAAGGGAACAAAGGCTTTCAATGATACATTAAACAAGTTGGACTTAATTGATATTTATGGGACATTCCATCCAGAAACAACAGAATACACATTTTTCTCAAGTGCTCATGGAACATTCTCCAGGGTAGATCATATCTTGGATCACAAATCAAGCCTTGGTAAATTTAAGAAAATTGAAATTGTATTAGGTATCTTTTCCAACCACAGTGCTATGAGACTAAATATCAATTACAGGAAAAGATCTGTAAAAAATACAAACACATGGAGGCTAAACAATACATTACTTAATAATGAAGTGATCACTGAAGAAATCAAAGAGGAAATCAAAAAATACCTAGGAACAAATGACAATGGAGACACGATGACCCAAACCTATGGGATGCAGCAAAAGCAGTTCTAAGAGGGAAGATTATAGCAATACAATCCTACCTCAAGAAACAGGAAACATCTCAAATAAACAACCTAACCTTGCACCTAAAGCAATTAGAGAAAGAAGAACAACAAAAAAACCCCCACAAAAGTTAGCAGAAGGAAAGATATCATAAAGATCAGATCAGAAATAAAAAGAAATGAAGGAAACGATAGCAAAGGTCAATAACACTAAAAGCTGATTCTTTGAGAAGATAAACAAAATTGATAAACCATTAACCAGACTCATCAAGAAAAAAAAGGGAGAAGACTCAAATCAATAGAACTAGAAATCAAAAAGGAGAAGTAACAACTGACACTGAAGAAATACAAAGGATCATGAGAGATTACTGCAAGCAACACTATGCCAATAAAATGCACAACCTGGAAAAAATGGATAAATTCTTAGAAATGCGCAACCTTCCGAGACTGAACCAGGAAGAAATAGAAAATATGAACAGACAAATCATAAGCACTGAAATTGAAACTGTGATTTAAAATCTTCCAACAAACAAAAACCCAGGACCATATGGCTTCACAGGCGAATTCTATCAAACACTTAGAGAAGAACTAACACCTATCCTTCTCAAACCCTTCCAAAATATAGCAGAGGGAGGAACACTCCCAAACTCATCTACGAGGCCACCATCACCCTGATACCAAAACCAGACAAAGATGTCACAAAGAAAGAAAACTACAGGCCAATGTCACTGATGAACATAGATGCAAAAATCCTCAACAAAATATTAGCAAACAGAATCTAACAGCACTTTGAAAGGATCATACACCATGATCAAATGGGGTTTATTCCAGGAATGCAAGGATTCTTCAATATACACAAATCAATCAACCTGATATAGCATATTAACAAATTGAAAGAGAAAAACCATATGATCATCTCAATAGATGGAGAGAAAGCTTTTGACAAAATTCAACACCCATTTATGATAAAAACCTTCCAGAAAGTAGGCATAAAGCGAACTTTCCTCAACATAATAAAAGCCATATATGGCAAACCCACAGCCAACATTGTCCTCAATGATGAAAAAGTGAAACCATTTCCACTAAGATCAGGAATGAGACAAGGTTTCCCACTCTCACCAGTATTATTCATCATAGTTTTGGAAGGTTTAGCCACAGCAATCAGAGAAGAAAAAGAAATAAGAGGAATCCAAATTGGAAAAGAAAAAGTAAAGCTGTCACTGTTTGCAGATGACATGATACTCTACATAGAGAATCCTAAAGATGATACCAGAAAACTACTAGAGCTAATCAATGAATTTGGTAAAGTAGCAGGATACAACATTAATGCACAGAAATCTCTGGCATTCCTATATACTAATGATGAAAAATCTGAAAGTGAAATTAAGAAAACAGTGCCATTTACCACTGCAACAAAAAGAATAAAATATATAGGAATAAACCTACCTAAGGAGACAAAAGACCTGTATGCAGAAAATTATAAGACACTGATGAAAGAAATTAAAGATGATAAAAATAGATGGAGAGATATACCATGTTCTTGGATTGGAAGAATCAACATTGTGAAAATGACTCTACTACCCAAAGCAATCTACAGTTTCAATGCAATCCCTATCAAATTACCACTTGCATTTTTCACAGAACTAGAACATAAAATTTTACAATTTGTATGGAAATGCAAAAGATCCCAAAGAGCCAAAGCAGTCTTAAGAACGAAAACTGGAACTGGAGGAATCAGGCTCCTGGACTTCAGACTATAGTACAAAGCTACAGTAATCAAGACAGTATGGTACTGGCACAAAAACAGAAATATAGATCAATGGAACTGGATAGAAAGCCCAGCGATAATCCCACGCACATATGGCCAACTTATCTTTGATAAAGGAGGCAAGAATATACAGTGGAGAAAAGACAGCCTCTTTAATAAGTGGTGCTGGGAAAACTGGACAGGGACATGTAAAAGTATGAGATTAGAATACTCCCTAACGCCATACATAAAATAAGCTCAAAATGGATTAAAGACCTAAATGTAAGGCCAGAAACTATCAAACTCTTAGAGGAAAACGTAGGCAGAACACTCTATGACATAAATCACAGCAAGATCCTTTTTAACCCACCTCCTAGAGAAATGGAAATAAAAACGGAAATAAACAAATGGGACCTAATGAAACTTCGAAGCTTTTGCACAACAAAGGATACCATAAACAAGACCAAAAGACAACCCTCAGAATGGGAGAAAATATTTGCAAATGAAGCAACTGACAAAGGATTAATCTCCAAAATTTATAAGCAGCTCATGCAGCTCAATAACAAAAAAACAAACAACCCAATCTAAAAATGGGCAGAAGACCTATATAGACATTTCTCCAAAGAAGATATACAGATTGCCAACAAATACATGAAAGAATGCTCAAGAATCATTAATCATTAGAGAACTGGAAATCAAAACTAGAAAGAGATATTATCTTACACCAGTCAGAATTGCCATCATCAAAATATCTAGAAACAATAAATGCTGGAGAGGGTGTAGAGAAAAGGGAACACTCTTCCACTGTTGGTGGGAATGTAAATTGTACAGCCACTATGGAGAACAGTATGGAGGTTCCTTAAAAAACTGCAACTAGAACTACCATATGACTCAGCAATCCCGCTCCTGGGCATATACCCAGAGAAAACCATAATTCAAAAAGAGTCATGTACCAAAATGTTAATTGCAGCTCTATTTACAATAGCCAGGATATGGAAGCAACCTAAGTGTCCATCATCAGATGAATGGATAAAGAAGGTGTGGCACATATATACAATGGAATATTACTCAGCCATAAAAAGAAATGAAATTGAGTTAGTTGTAGTGAGGTGGATGGACGTAGAGTTTGTCATACAGAGTGAAGTAAATCAGAAAGAGAAAAACAAATACTGTATGCTAAAACATATATATGGAATCTAAGGGGAAAAAAAGGGTCATGAGGAACCTAGGAGTAAGATGGGAAGAAAGACACAGACCTATTAGAGAATGAACTTGAGGATATGGGGAGGGGGAAGGGTAAGCTGTGACAAAGTGAGAGAGTGGCGTGGACATATATACACTACCAAATGTAAAATAGATTGCTAGTGGGAAAAAGCTGCATAGCACAGGGAGATCAGCTTGGTGCTCTGTGACTACCAAGATGGGTGGGATAGGGAGTATGGGAGGGAGGGAGATGCAAGAGGGAAGAGATTTTGGAATATATGTATATATATAACTGATTCACTTTGTTATAAAGCAGAAAGTAACACACCATTGTAAAGCAATTATACTCCAATAAATATGTTAAAAAAAGAAAGAAAAAGAAATAGGCAGAAGGCCTAAATAGACATTTCAGCGAAGAAGACATACAGATGGCCAAGAGGCACATGAAAAGATGTTCAACAGCACTAATTATTAGAGAAATGCAAATCAAAACTACAATGAGGTACCACGTCACACTGGTCAGAATGGCCATCATCAGAAAATCTACAAACAATAAATGCAGTAGAGGGTGTGGACAAAAGGGAACCCTTTGCACTGTTGGTGGGAATGTAAATTGATACAGCCACTATGGAGAACAGTATGGAGGTTTCTTAAAAAGCTAAAATTAGAACTACCATACAACCCAGCAATCCCACTACTGGGCATATACCCAGAGAAAACCATAATTCAAAAAGTCACATGCACCCCATATTTCATTGTAACACTATTTACAATAACCAGGACATGGAAGCAACCTAAATGTCCATTGACAAAGGAATGGATAAAGAAATTGTGGTACATATATACAGTGGGATATTACTCAACTATAGAAAGGAATGAAATTGGGTCATTTATTGAGATGTGAGTGGACCTAGAGTCTGTCATACAGAGTGAAGTAAGTCAGAAAGAGAAAAACAAATATCGTATATTAACGCACGTATGTGGAATCTAGAAAAATGGTGCAGATGAATCTATTTGCCAGGGAGGAATAGAGACGCAGACCTAGAGAACAGATGTGTGGACATGGTGGCGGGGAAGTGCGAGGGATGAATTGGGAGATTGGGATTGACATACATACACTACCATGTGTAAAACAGATAGCTAGACGGAACTTGCTGTATAGCGCAGGGAGCTCAGCTCGGTGCTCTGTGATGACCTAGATGGTTGCAATGGGGGGTGGGAGGGAGGTGCAAGGGGGAGCGGATATATGTATACTTATAGCTGATTCACTTCATTGTACAGCAGAAACTAACACAACATTTTAAAGCAATACCCCAATAAAAAAATAAGGAAAGAAAGAAATTAATAAAACTGGGAGAAGAAAGTAAAAAAAAAAAATCATTTGTCTCTTGACTAAATTGGTGAATAGATGGCTTCCTAACTGTTCTCCCTGATTCCACTCTTGCCCTGTTAAAATCTATTCTCCAACTTCAGCCAAAGAAATATTTTTGAAATGACAAAGCACCGACCATTTTTCTCTTACCTAATATTTCTTGGAGACAACATTTGGAGCTAAGTAAAGAAATTGGCTGAAGGAGGTGGTGGTCCACAGGGTTGGGAGATTAGTTACACACAGGAGAATTGAACAAATATGTATATTGGAGATAATGCGAGCCAGGTTTCTCACTGTCAGCAAAGGGAGTTACAAATATAAAAGGGGAAAGTGATAATGAACTGGGTGTGAATTGGAATTTGAGATGTTGGAGTGAACTCATGGTTTTTAATATATAAAGATAGATGTAAAAATAAATAGAGGAGAGGAGGGAGGACGGGAAGGAGAGACAGGGAGAGAAGAGAGGGAGAAGAGAGAGAGAGAAGAACATATGTATATGTTTATTTCCTGACTTTAGGCACTGGGAAGTTCTCGGAGAAACAACACCCCAATAACAATAAGCATGCTTATATTTAGTTCTTGGTTTCTAAATAGTATTCTCTACTAAAAGAAAACAGGAATCCTTAGAGGGTTCTACCAAAAGAAATCAGGAACCCTGATTCTACCTTTAGGGCAGAGATAATACAAGACGTGCCTGGAACATTTCATTGTGCCATAAAATAGGGAAGCTCTCAAATATAAATGGGGACATGCAAGAGGACAAAGAAACCAGCTTGGAGGTGCTCCCAGTAGCCATAGCTGGTGAAATTTTTGCATCAAAATAAGTAGTGAAAGTAACATTATAATACGTTGAAAGAATAAGAATCTATGAGTCTATACTAATATAGGTAAATAAATAAATGAAGGAAGGAAGGAGAAGAGAAAGCTTTCCCTTACAATACAGTGCCAACTAGTACATGTAGAAGGAATGATGGAATTGGAAAACTACCATTTAGCAACCAAAATAATAATAGTTGATTCAAGTAAGAGTTAACAATGGATGCTAAAACTAGCAAGTGCAAATTTGCTGAAGAGCAGGATATTTGCATATTCTCAAAGTATATTCCTATAAAATACTTAGTTACAACATGAAAGTTGTGACTTTATAGATGGACACCACCTTCATCAAATGACTAAAGCTAACATCTTTAGTAATAGGGCAAGTCAAAATTGGGTACCTCCTGATAGGATGCAGTAAGAAGAACTTAGCATCAGTTCTATGATATTCTTGCCAAAAGTACATAACCTGGACCTAATCCTGAGGAAATATTAGACAAACCCATGTTGAGTGACATTCTATTGAATAGCTGGCATGTAATCTTTAAAAATAATGATGTTATGAAGGTCCAGAAAGGTCTGAGGAACTGTTCTAGATTGAAGGAGACTGGGGAGACATGACAGCTAGGGCCAGTACATGGTCCTGGATTGAATCCGTTTGTTATAGATTGGCAAAATTTGAAAAGGGTCTGTGGATTGTAATATTGTATCAATGTTAATGTCTTGATTTACATGGTTGTGCTTTGGTTATGAACTGTGGTTATGTAGGAGAGTCTTCTTGTATTGTGGAAATATTTCAAGGGCAATGGACATCATGTCTGCAACCTATTCTCAAATGTTTCAGAGTAAAAACAAGTTCAACTATAGCATGCCATTTTCCTGCCTTAAATCCTTCAGTGTTTTTCTATTTTACTAAGAATAAAATGCATATCATTAACCATGATCCTTATGATCTTCCCAACTTCCTCTCTGGTCTTATCTCCTGGATACCAACCTAAAGCATTTGCATCCAAATTCCTTTGTGTGTGCTGTTCCCACTCCCTGGTATCCTTCTCCTTCGACTTCACTTGGTTAGCTCCTCCAGTTCTCAGATAAAATGTCACTTCTTCAAGGAGGACTTCTTTAACCACTCCACCAAAAGTGCGCACTGTCAGTCATCATCATGTCAGCCTGTTCATTTTCTACATAGCATTTTTCAACATTGGAAATCAATTTGCTTTTTCTTTGGTTACCTGTTTATTGTTTACCTTTCCTATTGGAATGGAAGCTCCAAGAGGAGAGACCTTATCTGTCTCGTTTGCTGCTAAATCTCCAGGGCCTAGGATATTGTTAAGACTGATAGGCTCTGAATAAGTATTTGTTCCATGAATGAATTTTGTTCAACCCTGAATTTTAATCATTAGAGAATCAGAGTACTGCAAAATTCATGACAAAATATTTCTATGTCAAATATCCCATTATGTGTGACTTTATTAGTTTGGGGGAACTACAGTATACCCAAACATATTTCATTCATTATTTTATTGTTCCTCTCTGCTAAGACAAGTTCTTATCTGAGGACCTCAGTGCTTATTATGAAATGATAGGTAATGCCATTAAAGGTCTTGGTTTCACTGTGGCAAACCTTCACTGGACCTTCAAAGGAGAGGCACCTTACTACTAGTGACCCTTTCTGTCTCTTATGCAACCCTAACCTCCACTCTGAAGAGTTTTACTATCAATAGTAAGAAGAGCCTTTCATTTAAATATTTATTTTTCAATTCAGTATCATTACAGAAAATATTTTATTAATGCTAAGAATAGCATATAAGATAGTATAGAATATTCTGTTAAACAAGATGATATCTAATTCACAACTCTGGAGAAAGTTTTGGCCTTCATTAAGATGCAATATCTTTTAGTGAGAGTGGGTGCTGTGAATTTTTAGGCCACCAACAATGGGACTATGGGCTCACTGGGATTGGTTAGTTTCCAGCTCTTCTTTTGGTTTAAACTATTTCTGAGTTGAAATTGAAAGTCTATTGCATTATAGTTTTAATCATGGTTTCTTTTTTCTTTTTTTTTTCTGTATTTTATGATGCTTTGACATCTTAGAGCCCTTAGAGCTCATCCTGGAGAGACTGCTCTTCCCAGGGCTAGCTAATTTCTAGAGAGAGCAAGCAGCTTGCCTGTGGGCACACCTTTCATATATAAACCAACCAATCCAAAGCTCAAATCCCCAACCACCTATTTTATCTAACTTTCACACACCAAGCCAACATTTGTCTTGCCCTAAATCACCCAGGGCCAGGCACCAGACAACTAGAGACCACCATGTATATCCCAGAGCCCACCAAAATTATTAAAACTATCGAATCCTAATTATCCAATCCTTTCTCAAATTTACTTACCCGGCATCACCCATACCTTTCCCTGGAAACCACAACAAAGGCTCTGTCGAAAGCTTTCCTCTCACTCCTGCTGCCTCCTGACTGACCCTAGTGCTGGTGCATTCCCATGTGGCCCTGTATGGTGTAGCATATCCCCCCTCCCCTTGGGAATTGTAAGTGATCAACTCTTAAGAAAGCAGTTGTCTCCTTGTCTGTCATCTTACTATTCCCGAGTAAAATGAATCCCAGGTATATTCTAAAGCAATTGTACAGCAAAGAAGAAAATGTACTTTTCATCCCATCTTTAGAATGCCCAAGGACATCATCTGATCTTATTTTTTGACACCTTTGGCAGCAGGCAAACACTTTCTCTCTCATTCTTTTTAGTTCTTTTTTCCCTCTTTTTGTGCAAATTTGTTTTTAGCAGTGAACTTTGGCTGGAAGTAGGATTTGGTTGTATTGTACCCTCTAGAGGAATGCATATTCTTCAGTTCACGTACACCTGGAGTTCAAAAGAGAAGGCAGGCGTTGCACACAAGCCAACATTTGACTTGTATCACAAGGTCATAGCATGTAATTTGTGTTGGAAATAAAACAAAGCCATGGATGTACAGAATACACCTCCTTCCCCAAAGCAGCAGGAACATAGGCCCTGGGGTGAATATGATGATAGAAAGTAGATTATCGCAAAGGTTTTGAATGGAAAATGTTATAGAATAGCAGATAGCAGAAGGGGAGAAACGAGTTGATCTAAAAGATTTCCCAGGGCATGCTCCTCAAGGTATTTTGAATAAGGTAGTGATAAAGTTTGAAGAAGAACTAACTTGCTTCAGTCATGGGAGCTAAAAATTAAAATTGTTCAACAGTTAGCTGAGCTTTAATAAGCAGTTAGAACTTGGATGAAGAAATGCATAGGCTGGTGTGGGGCTCTGGAGTGGTAGAACAAAGCAAAGAGAAATTTTCAGGAAGGGTATTTGGGATGAAGATTTTTTGGAGCACTTGAAATGTTATCTGAGGATATTGCTGCTTGGTTGTGGTTTGGTGAGCTCTGTGTTGGGTTTGCATTCAATTTCTGCCACTTACCAGATGCTGGTCCCTGGGCAAATTACTCATCTCTTGTTTCCTACTTTGTAAGAATGACAGCGGCTAAGCAGTATTGTTGAAAGGATTAAGCCTTTCCACTGAAATATTCCAAAGGCAGAAAAGAGCACATATTTCTCTCAGAGCCTGAGGGCATACCCACTATAAGTGAGAAGTTTCTTTGTAGTCTCATTGTGCATCATATTTGAATCAGTGAAGACCTTGAATAAATGTTAGCTCTCTTTCATCTTTTGTCTAGAAATGTCATCCCATCAGTTTGCTATAGTACCCCAAAAGCCCTAGTGTTCTTAAGGGTCCTCATGAAAACCACAGGTGACAAATTAAGTGTGTTGTGTAGATTTATTGACATCCATTAATATATTAGTGTGGTTTTATTTGTATGTTTGTTGGGAATTGATGAAAAGATGGATCTGCCAAAAGGTAAATTTGGTGACAGAATAAAAGCAGATGTTGGATACTGTAAACAGGACAGAAGTAAAGGGTCTCACCTTTAAGCATGACCTTTTGCCTAAATATATGAGGTGGGTAGGACAATGGAAGGTGGGTGGGGACATATACCTCCCTGAACTTACTATAGGGAGAAATAATATAACTGTTGAAAAGTAGACCTGTCAGAAAAAGAAATAGGAGCTACAAAAAGTATGAAACATAAGACGTGCTCCTGTTTAATTTAAGACATTGTAAAATACACACAAAAAATTTTATAAAAGTAGAAAACAAAAACAAAGAAAGGAAGATAGCTTAAGTATAACTCAACTGTGATATTTTAGCAATGGATGATTGTGCTCCCCCCACCCTGACAAACACACATGGTTTTATTTGTACAATTGTTGGACAGTAGGGAACAAGCTGATATTTATTTGAGCATGAGCTGAAAGCAGGTACATTCAGACAGGAATAGGCTGAGGGGGTAAAGGGTAGGCAGTCAAGTACCCTGGTGGGTTCCAGTGTATTCTGGCATGGGGACCATCTGAAGGGTGGCTGCAAGAACACAGATTTCGCCTGGGAACTCCACCCTGTGCACATAAGTGACCTCATGAACACTATATACAAAGTCCCCCCCCCCAAAAAAAAAGTGCCTGGTATTCTTACCAGGAGCAGAAGCCTTTTTATCACATATCTCCCACTGCTGGACTAATGGATTTAGCTAGTTATCTCCTAGGCAGGAGAAACAAGGAGTGCCATCTAAAATTGGCAAGTATTGGCTTCCTGGAATGTGGAAGAAAGGTTCTGAAGTGTGGAAGGCCCAAGAGTGAAATGAGAGTGAGTCAGGGGCCAAGATGAAGGCTTTGAACTATTTAGAGAGAGTCCTAGGTAGAGAGGAAAAGCTAATAAAGTCCAAACTTAGCAGGTGTTGGTCGTTGGGTTTTTCTTTTTTTAAAAATATTTTTTATCGTGGTAAAATATTTATAACATAAAGTTTACTATTTTAACCATTTTAAGTGTATGATTCAGTGGTATTAAGTATATTCACATTGTCATGCAACCATCACCACCATCCGTCTATAGAACCCTTTTAATCTTGTAAAACTAAAACTCTGTACCCATTAGACAACAGTTTTAATCTTGCAAAACTAAAATTCTGTACCCATTAAACAATAGTTCCCCATTCCCCTCTCCCTCTAGCCCCTGGCGGCCACTGTTCTACTTTCTAATTTCTGTAAGAATTTGATTACTCTAGGTATAAGTGGAATCATACAGTATTTATTATTTTGTATTGGACTTATTTCACTTAGCATAATGTTTTCATATTTCACTTAGCATAACATTCATCCGTTGTTGTGACATGTATCAGAATTTCTATCCTTTTTAAGGCTGAGTTATATTTCATTGTTATGTATATATCCAAATGAACAGATGTATCTAAAGAAACATTTTGTTTATCCATTCATCGGCTGATTTGAATTGTTTTCACCTTTTGGCTATTATGAATAATGCTGCTAAGAACATGGGTATATAAATCTCTGTTGGAGTCCCTGCTTTCCATTCTTTTCCATTTAGAAGTGGAATGGCTAGATCATATGGTATTTCTATTATTAATTTTTTGAGGAACTTATGCCATTTTCCACAGGGCCTGTAACCATTTTACATTCTCACCAGCAATTCTCAAGGGTTCCAATTACTCCCCATCTTCACGAACACTGGTTTTTGTTTTTTGTTTTTCTTTGTTTGTTTTGGATACTAGCCATCCTAATGTGTGTGCAGTGGTATCTCATTGTGATTTTGATGTGCATTTCCCTATAGTGATGTTGCGTGCCATTTGTATATCTTCTTTAGAGAAATGCCTATTCAAGCCCTTTTCCCACTTCTTGAGTTGTTTATTTTTTGTTTCTTTTCAGTTATTTATCTACTTATTTATTTACCTCTTTTCTCCAGGATATCAAGCCTCCTATGTGAAGTTGGCCTGGGACAACCTTGTCCTGGGGTCAAGTCCCTAATGTAGAATATGAGCTTCCATTGCTTAGAATGAATAGCAGGGCAGCCATTCTCATATGCTTTTGTGGGAAGAAGCTGTGTTTACTGTAAATAATTAAACTCTCCTCTGTGAGGCAAGCAGCTGATTTGTTGATGTCCTTGCAGTGCAAGGAACACTACTTAGACCTTTTAGAAAACTGGACAGCACAGCTTCTAGGGCTTGGATCCATCACCCCTGACCATTCTCTGCCCAGAAACAGCCCTAAACAAACCTCTAGCCTGATTCCACTGCCTGCAGACTCTGAGGGAAAAGCCAGGATACACTTTGTAGAGTCAGGCAGCTCAGGGACCTTGACCCAGAGAGAGAAAATCAGGAAAGGAGAGAGCAGGGAATGACAGACTTGTATGCAAAATGGCTTTGTAAACTGTAAAGCTATATGTAGATAGGTGCTAGTTATTGCTGTCCATGTATATGGAACTTTGGTGAAGAAGTAGAACCCACAACAGCCTCTCATAAATGGAGAGACTGATGGAGCATTGCTCCAAGGAAGAAAAAAAGAACATGAAAACCATGCTTACTCTTTTTCTCTTCCCAGTTCCATGATCTTCTTTCTTTAATTAATTTTTATTGGAGTTTAGTTGCTTTACAACGTTATGTTAGTTTCTACTGTACAGCAAAGTGAGTCAGCTATACGTATACATATACCCCCTCTTTTTTAGATTTCCTTCCCATTTAGGTCACCACAGAGCATTGAGTAGAGTTCCCTGTGCTATACAGTATGTTCTCATATGATCTTCTAATAATTTATTCTGTGGCTTAGGAGTTTGTAAGGTGGTTTGTTTTTCTTTTGAGGGAATGATAAATATGTTGTGGTAGGAAGGCATTAAGGATTGAAGAGAAATTGCTATTAATGGCTAAGCCAAAGGAAGATTTATATATACCCTGACAGCAACTCAGCTCAGCTTCCTTTCAGCCTGAGACCACAGTCCATGACACTGTCCTTGAAGAAAATGATTGTTCCATGGCTCAATGTGGTGCTTTGTTCAGATATTGTTACATTCTACCTGGCTTCACAAAACAGTGTTCTTACGGATTATCCTGCTAAGTGTATGGAAGTAGCTGTGCCACGTGCATGGCTTGTGATGGGCTTTTTCCTCAGTCTTTGAAAAAGAAGGCTGGTAAATAAATTAATGGTGTGGAGGAAGGGGCATGTTGGCATATGTAAAACCAGTAGACAACATTTTTCCTACAGTGCTGTTAATTAGACAAGATTTGAATTCTGTTAAATATCTGTTAAAATATGTACTAAAATATTTACCTCTGCCCTTCTCTCTCTGTACTATAAAATTGCATTTCTTTATCCATTGCCTCAGGATATTATTATTTGTATTTTTTTTCTAGACTCCTTGTAATCAGGGAGGAAGGAGAATGATGTCTGTGGGAAAACCCTGCACAAGCTCAGGAGTGGATTGGGAGATGGGAGCAGAGGACCAAGAGGAGACTGGGATGTGCATTGGGAGTTTTGAAAGAGAGCAGGAACAGTGGCAGAGGTGGAAAGCAGTGAAGGGATAAGGGAAAGAAGGAAGTCCAAAAAAGAGAGACTAAGGAGGGAGACTAAGGGATTGGGAGGGGAGGGGCAGGAAAGGAGACAAAGGGGGTTAGGAAGAAGTAAGAGAGAAAAGGGACATCTGGGTAGACGTTAGTCGTGGCGATTCAAGATATGCTTCTCTTCACTGGATGTCTTTCCATGTCAATAAGAACTTTCAAAAACTAGTGCTGACTCATTAAGTAGGGAGGCTTTGGTAGCTAGAAGTGTCCAAGCAGAGAAGGATGGTGTTGACCAGTGAGATCCCTACACTGGCAAGTTGGATTAGAAGGCTTTAAGTTCCGTCCCACTCCAGCTCCAAGCTTCCTGAATGCAGCCTTTTGTAACTGTGGGGTGTGTGTGTGTGTGTGTGTGTGTGTGTGTGTGTGTGTGTTCCTTTTTCAAATAAGAGGAAACTGAACACTGGGGATAAAAGATAAAGTTTGCTTTTTTGCTCACTTCACTGTTATACCCAAAATCAATCCTGGCTTTTCTTTGCTTTTTAATTAGTTTAAAATAAAGATTGTTGAGTTTTATCAGCTATTTTTCCCCCAGTTGGTTGAAATATCAACCTTTATGGTGATCAGGAAACAAAAAAATTATATAAGAAACATAAAACAATCTTAACCAACTGACTTCAGAAAAAAATCTCCAATCACAGTAAGTTGAAAGGACTTGGACTTACTTTGATATATTGAAAGATTCAGAGCTTTTTCTCAGCTTGTTAAAAGCAGAGTGTAGAATACAGGGCTTTGGAGGAATAAGACCTCCACTTTTCAAAGAGCAGTTGTCAATTTGTTGTCACTTTTTGTTTAACTTTATCTATAATGGAAGTGGGGGCACAGAGGACATGAAAGTATAACATTTTAGCCATTAAATATTGGCTGCTTCCAGTCGATTTTGACAGAGCATTCTTTCATTCACTAATATTCACAGTAACTCATATCTCTTTGTGGTGATTATAGAGGAAATCCCTAATTCTGTATTCCAAAAATTAGATGTGCATAGAAGGAAGGGTGGGTGGCACCAGAATTGGCCTGCTCAGATGCAACTCTTCCATGAAATGGGTCACAGTTACACCCCTCCCCCCAGCCCTGTAGTGGTATAGACCAATGGTATAGACCATTGGAATGGCAGGTATCACATTGGATTATACTTCATTGTCCATCCTCCACAATCCAGACCCACGGACTGCAAGTATGAGGACCTTAAGGACAGAGTTAATTTAGCATTTTTCTATGTATGGGAAGATTCAACTTTTACGTTGTGAATTTCTCTTGAGATGACACTCTCTTCAATTCTATGAAGGCTTAGAGAGCTAAGGAATTGCAGAAGAAAAGTTTGAAGTTAGCAGAGGGTTAGTTCATGAACTTTAAGAAAAGATGTCTACATAACACAGAAGTGCAAAGTGAAGCAGCAGGTGCTGATGTAGAAGCTCCAAGAAGTTACCAGTAGATCTAGCCAAGATAATTAATGAAGGTGGCTACATGAAACAACAGATTTTTAGTGTAGACAAAACAGCCTTCTATTGGAAGAAGTTGCCAACTAAGACTTTCACAACTAGAAAGAGGAGAAGTCAATGCCTAACTTCAAAGGTTCAAAGGATATGCTGACTCTCTTGTTAGGGGCAGCCAGTGACTTTAAGTTGAAGCCAATGCTTATTTATCATTTCAAAAATCCTAGGGCCCTTAAGAATTACATTAAATTTACTCTGGCTATGCTCTGTAAATGGAAGAACAGGGTCTGGATGACAGCACACCTGTTTACAACATGGTTTACTGAATATTCTTAGCCTACTTTGAGGAGTTCAAGACTTCAGTGGAGGAAGTAACTGCAGGTGTGGTGGAAATAACACAAAAACTAGAATTGGAAGTAGAGCCTGAAGATATGTCTAAATTACTGCAGTGACCAAACTTGAACAGATGAGGAGTTGCTTTATATGAATGAGCAAAGAAAGTGGTGTCTTGAGGAGGAATCTACTCCGGTTGAAGAGGCTGTGAAGACTGTAGAAATGACAACAGAGGATTGAGAATATTACATAAACTTAGTTGATTAAGTCACAGCAGGGTTTGAGAGGATTGACTCCAATTTTGAAAGAAGTTGTACTATAGGTAAAAGGCTATCAAACAGCATTGCTATTGCATGCTACAGAGAAATCTTTCATGAAAAGAAGAATCAATTGATATGACAAACTTCACTGTTGTCTTATTTTAAGAAATTGCTGCAGCTACCCCATCCTTCAGCAACCACCACCCTGATCTGCCAGCAGCCGTCAACATCAAGGCAGCACCCTCCACCAGCAAAAATATTGACTCACTGAAGGCTCAGATGATGGTTAGCATTTTTAGCAATGAAATATTTTTAATTAAGATGTATACATTGTTTTTTTAGACATAATGCTGTTGTACACTTAATAGACTTCACTATAGTGTAAACATAACTTTTATAAGTACTGAGAAACCAAAAAATTTGTGACTCACTTTATTGTGATATTCACTTTATTGCAGTGGTCTGGAACCAAACCTACAATATCTCTGGGGTATGCCTGTATAGTCTCTGTCATTCCAAAGTTCTTGCCAGTTTCTTCTATTACCTCTATAATTAGAGCTCTCCTTTATAGCAGTTTGTGTTTTCCTTTGTGTGTCTTGGGCTTTGATTTCCTTGATGAATCTAATTTACAGTAAATCTTCAATTTTTTTCTCCATAGATGGTACCTTTTAGTTGTCAAACACTATTATAAAATTATCATTATCATTATTATAAGATTTCTGTTCTTCATTTCTAAGAATTTTGTATAATATTGGGAGTACGTTCTTGTGCTCCGTTAAAATGTTGATTCAAACTTGAATTTTTGTTCTCTGTCCTGATATTTTTGAAAAGATGTCCTTTCTACTACATTGTTATCCTCTTTGATAGCTATTTTTGATCTCATAGTATTTAATTTTTTGCATGTTCGATTTTACAAGTAAATGTACTTATGTGATGGGAATCCACGGGAAAGTGTATAAATAATAAATAAATATACAGCATTATAAAAAATCACCATTTTGATTTTTTAGCCCTTACCATTTTTTCCCTTTATTATTTATTCATCACTCATTCAGCAAATATTTATTGACCATGTCTGCCAGGCACTATGGATCTAGGCAAGATTCTAGAACTCAAAGAGCTCAATTCAGTGAAAGAGACCAAAAGGTAGAAAACTAATGCATGATCAGATAATGAATTTACATGTCCTTGAAAGGGAAAGAAGTCTTTACGTTGCTGTCGAAATAATTTTTATTACTGGTCTGGTTAAATAGTGAAATTTCCTAAAAGAGGGACACCCTTAAGTACCACTGGGAGAATTCTAGTAGGCATAAAAAAAAGCAGACTGTGTAGCTGAAGATTCATGTGTGTTCTCCCGGGGAAGTTGTCCCTGGATTACGGGACCCTGGCAGTGGCAGGCTGCACAGGCTCCCAGGAGGGAAGGTGTGGATAGTGACCTGTGCTTGCACACAGGATTCTTGGTGGCTGCAGCAGCAGCCTTAACGTTTCATGCCGGTCTCTGGTGTCAGCGCTGATAGCCGCGACTCACGCCTGTCTCTTGAGCTCATTTAGGTGCTGCTCTGAATCTCCTGTCCTCGCGCACCCCAAAACAATGGTCTCTTGCCTTTTAGACATGTCCAGACTTAATCCCAGAGTCCCTCGTGTCTAGCTGTGGCGCACTAGCCCCAGTCAGGCTGTGTTCACGCAGCAAACCCCAGTCCTCTCCCTGTGGTCTGACCTCCAAAGCCCGAGCCTCAGCTCCCAGCCCCCACCTGCCCCAGCGGGTGAGCAGACAAGCCTCTCAGGCTGGTGAGTGCTGGTGGGCACTGCACCTCTGTGCTGGAATCTCTCCTCTTTGCCCTCTTCACCCCTGTTGCTTCACTCTCCTCCGTGGCTCCAAATCTTCCCTCACCACCCACCCGCTGTCTCCACCAGTGAAGGGGTTTCCTAGTGTGTGGAAACTTTTCCTTCTTCACAGCTCCCTCCCAGAGTGCAGGTCCCATCCCTCTTCTTTTGTCTCTGTTTTTTCTTTTGCCCTACTAGGGTATGTGGTGAGTTCCTTGCCTTTTGGGAAGTCAGGTCTTCTGCCAGCGTTCAGTAGGTGTTCTGTAGGAGTTGTTCCACATGTAGATGTATTTTTGATGTATTTCTGGGAGGAAGGATCTCCATGTCTTACTCCTCTGCCATCTTGACGGTCCTCTACCTTTGTTTCTTGTTTGACACATAGACTACATAAAGTTTTTTTGTTTGTTTCCAAATATTTGAGGTTTTACAGATATTTTTCTGTTATTGATTTCTAATTTAATTAAATTTGGACAGAGAACATACTTTGAATGATTAAAATTTTTGTAACTTTATTGACACTTGTTTTATAGCCCAGGATATGATCTATTTTGGTAAGTGTTCAACCTGATCTCAAATAAAATATATATTCTGCTATGTTTTTGTGCATTGTTATATAAATGTCAGTTAGATCAAGTTGGTTGGTACTATTGTTCATATCTTATATGTATATATTGATTTCCTGTGTACTTGTATACATTAACGAGAGAAGGGTTTTGACATCACTAAGGAGTTGAAGATTTGCTTATTTCTCTAGTAACTTTTATTTTATGCCTTTGAAGATCTCTTATTAGATGCATAAAACTTTAGCATTGTAATCTTCTTGATAAATTTACCCCTTTACCACCATAAAATGACTCTGATTATTGCATCTTCAACAAATTTGGATAATTTTTTGCTATTATATTTTTCAAATATTTTTCTGTTCCTTCCTCTCTTTTAGATACTCCAAGAACAAATATATTAGGTTGCATGAGTTGTCTTATAGTTCACTGGTATTCTGTTCATTTTTCTTCTACTGTTTTTTCACAGTGTTTTCATAGAGCTTACTAAACTCTTCTTATGTTGTGTCTAATCTGCTATTAATCCCATCCAATGTATTTCTCAATTCTAGAATTTTGTTTTGTTTTATTTTAGTTTCTTTTTTCAGAATGTAACAGTGGCTAATATGGTCACATTTTCACCCTTGCTAAAAGAGTCTATAGATGCATGGGTAATCCACTCAAATACAAGTTTTAAAGTAGCAAACACATTTTGTCCAGTGGCTAGTTAGGCAGATTATGAAAGTTATCCAATGTCATATGGTTTTGCATGGGCAATATATTTATGCTAACTCAGTTTTCTCTTTTGGAAAACTATATGATAGTAAGCTGTATACCATAGTAGTTAAAAGAGCATGGGCTGGAATTAAAATACCTATATCTGAATTCTGGCTCTCCAAGTAACCTCAGTACTTTAATTTTTTATCATTGAATTGTGAACATTAAATGAGATAATATGTTTAGCTGTTCAGTTAGTTCCTCATACATAGTAAATTTTAAAGAAATGACTGGATTTTTTCTCATATACTTTAATATAATTCAGTGAGCAAAAACTGATTTAGAAAATTAATTGATATTTGGATATGGCTTGTTGTGCCTGAGTTTTGTCATATTTCCAAGCATATATTATAAAATATAGATTATAAACTTTGAGTTTATTACTAGTGGATGAAATGTGCATTTTCATCTTATCATGAAATATTATCTTTAAAATATTTTTATATTTTTAATTGACATATAACATTATATTATTTTCAGGTATACAACATAATGATTCAGTATTTGTATATATTACAAAATGATCACCAATGTAAATCTGCTTAGTACCTGACACCATACATAGTTACAAATTTTTCTTTCTTGTGATGAGGATTTTTAGGATCTACTCTCTCAGCAATTTTAAAATATGCAGTACAGTATTATTAACTGTAGTTACCATGCTGTAATTACATCCCATGGCTTACTTATTTTGTAACTGGATGTTTGTACCTTTTGACCTCCGTCACCCATTTTGCCCACGCTCTGCTTCCCACCTCTGAAAACCACCAGTCTATTCTGTGTATCTATGAGCTTGGTTTTGTTTTGTTTCAGATTCTACATATAAGTACAATTATATAGTATTTGTCTTTCTCTGTCTGACTTATTTCACTTAACATAATGTGCTCCAGGTCCATTCATGTTGTCAGAAATGGCAAAATTTCATTCTTTCTTATGGCTGAAATATATATATATATATTTTCTTTATCCCTTCATCTTTTGATGGATGTTTAGGTTGTAAATAATGCTGCAATGAATATGGGGGTTGCATATATCTTTTTGAGTTAGTGTTTTCATTTTCTTCCGATAAATACCCAGAAGTGGAACTGCTGGATTGTATGGCAGGTTTTTTTTTTAATTTTTTGAGAAATCTCCATACTGTTTTCATAGTGGCTGTACCAATTTACATTCCCATCAACAGTGCCCAAGTGTTCCCTTTTTTCCACATCCTGAGCAACACTTGCTATTTCCTGTCTTTCTGATAACTGCCATTTTAACAGGTGTGAAGTGATATCCCATTACGGTTTTGACTTGAATTTCCCTGATGATTAGTGATTCTGAGCATCTTTTCATGTATCTATTGGCCATCTGTATGTCTTTTTTAAGAACATGTCTTTTCAGATCTTATGCTCATTTTTTTAATCAAATTGCATTTTCTTTTGTGTTGTATAAGTTCTTACATATATTTTGGAGATTAACCCCTTATCAGGTATATGATTTGCAAGTATTTTCTCCTATTCAGTAGATTGCCTTTTTATTTTGTTGCTGGTTTTCTTTCCTGTTCAGAAGCTTAGTTTGATGCAGTCCCACTTGTTTATTTTTGCTTTTATTGTCTTTGTTTTTGGTATCAGATCCAAAAATCATTACCAAGACTGATGTCAAGGAGCTTACTACCTATGTTTCCTTCTAAGGATTTCATGGTTTCAGGTCTTATGTTCAACTCTTTAATCCATTTTGAGTTAATATTTGTGTATGGTGTAAGATAGTAGTCCAGTTTCATTCTTTTACATATGGCTGCCCAATTTTCCAAAATTATTTATTGAAGAGACTGTCCTATCCCCCTTGTGTATTCTTGGCTCCTTTGTTGTATATTAATTGACCATATACATGTGGATTTATTTCTGGACTCTGTGTACTGGTCCATTGAGCTATGTGTCTGTTTTTATGTCAGTAGATACTGTTTTGATTAATACAGCTTTGTAATATAGTTTGAAATCAGGGAGTGTGATACTTCTATCTTTGTTCTTCTTTCTCAAGGTTATTTTGACTATTCAGGGTCTTTTGTGTTTCCTTACATATTTTAGGATTGTTTGTTCTGCTTCTGTGAAAAATGCCATTGCAATTTTGATAGAGATTGCATTCAATCTGTAGATTGCTTTGGGTGGTATGGCCAGTTTAAACAATATTCACTCTTCCATTCCATGAGCAGAGAATATCTTTCCATTTTTTTGTGTCTTCCTCAATTCCTTTCATTAATGTCTTATACAGTATACCTCATTTTATTATGCTTTACTTTGTTGTGCTTTGCATATATTGTGTTTTTTACATATTAAAGATTTGTGGCAAATTGGTCAGTGCTGTTTTTCTATCAACATATACTTACTTCTTGCCTTTTGTCACATTTTGGTAATTTTTGCAACATTTCAAACTTTATATTGCTATTATATTTGTTATGGTGATCTGTGATCTTTGATGTTACATTGCAAAAAGATTATGACTCACTAATCAATCACCTTACTGGAGAGTTCAGATGATGATTAGAATTTTTAGCAATAAAGCATTTTAGTTAAGGTGTGCATTTTTAAAATATTGTGCTATTGTACACTTAATAGGCTACAATTATCTGTAAGCATAACTTTAATATGCACTGGGAAACCAAAAAAAAATTGTGTGATTTGCTTTATTGTGATATTCACTTTATTGCAGTGGTCTGGAACTGAACCCATGATATCTCTGAGGTATGCCTGTGGTTTCCAGTTTACAGATTTATCATCTCCTTGATTAATATTATTCCTAGGTATTTTATTCTTTTTGATGTAATAGTAAATGTGATTGTTTTCTTAATTTCTCTATTTAATAGTTTGTTATTAGTGTATAGAAACACAATAGGTTTTTGTATATTGGTTTTGTATCCTGCAACTTTACTGAATTTGCTTATTAATTGTAACAGGTTTTTTTTTGGTGGAATCTTCAGAGTTTCTATATCAAATATCTTGCCATCTGCAAATAGTGAGAGTTTCAATTTTTCCTTTCTAATTTGTATGCCTCTATTTTTTTTTCTCATCTAAGTGCCCTGACTAGGACTTTCAATACTATGTTGAATAAAATTGGTGAGAATTGGCATCATTATTTTGTTCCTGATCTTAGAGAAAAAGCTTTCAGCTTTTCACCATTGAGTATGTTAGCTGTGGGCTTGTCATGTATGGCCTTTATTATGTTGAGGTATGTTCCTTCTGTATCCACTTTATTGAGAGTTTTTATTATAAATTGATATTGAATTTTGTCATGTGATGTTTTTGCATCTATTGAGATGATCGTATGATATTTTTCTTCATTTTGTTAATGTGGCATATCATATAGACTTGCAGATATTGAACCATCCTTGCATCCCTAGAACGAGTTCCATTTAATTATGGTGTATGATCTTTTAATGTATTGTTTTGTTTTTAAACTTTTAATTTTATATTGGAGAATAGTCAATTAACAATATTGTGATAGTTTCAGGTGCACAGCAAAGCAACTCAGCCATAGATAAACATGTATCCATTCTTCCCAAAACTCCCCCCTCCCATCCAGGCTGCACATAACATTGAGCAGAGTGCTATAGAGTAGGTCCTTGTTTATCCATTTTAAATATAACATTGTGCTATACAGTAGGTCCTTGTTGGTTATTTTAAATATAGCAGTGTGTACATTAATGTATTGTTGAATTTTGTTTGCTGATGTTTTGTTGAGGATTTTTGAATCTACATTCATCAGGGATATTGGCCTATAATTTTCTTTTCTTGTGGTGTCCTTGTCTGGTTTTCGTATTAGAGTAATGCTGGCCTTATAAAATGAGTTTGGAAGTGTTCCTTCCTCTTCTGTTTTTTGGTTTGAGAAGGATTCATATTCTTCTTTGAATATTTGGCATAATTTACCAGTGAAGCTGTCTGGTCCTGGACTTTTGTTTGTTGGGAGATTTTTGAGTAGTAATCAATTGCCTTACTAGTACTTAGTCTATTCACATTTTCTATTTTTCATGATTCAGTATTACAAGTTTCCATTCCTTCTAGTTTGTCCAATTTGTTGGTGTATAATTTTTCATGTTAGTCTTATGATCCTTTGTTTTTCTGTGGTGTTAGTTGTAATGTCTCCTCTTTTGTTTCTGATTTTATTTACTTGAACTTTCTCTCTTTTTCCTCAGTGAATATATAGCTAAAGGTTTCTCAATTTTGTTTATCTTTTCAAAGAACCAACTCTTATTTTCATTGATCTTTTCTATTATCTTTTTAATCTCTATTTCATTTATCAATGTTTCTGCTTTGACCTTTGTTATTTCTTTCCTTCTACTAACTTTAAATTCATTTGTTCTTTTTCTAATTTATCAAGGTGTAAAATTAGGTTATGTATTTTTGTTTCTTGAGTTAAGTATTTATTGCCATGAACTTCCCTCTTACAAGTGCTTTTGCTGCATTCCATAATCTTTGGTATGTTGTATTTCCATTTTCATTTATCTCAAGGTATTTTTAAATTTCTCTTTTGCTTTCTCCATTGACCCATTGGTTTTTCCATTCACTAGTGTTTTGGTTTTCTGTTTGTTTGTTTTTGTTTTGTTTTGTTTGTTTTGTTTTGTTTTGTTTGCAGTACGTGGGCCTCTCACTGCTGTGGCCTCTCCTGCTGTGGAGCACAGGCTCTGGATGTGCAGGCCCAGTGGCCATGGCCCACAGGCCCAGCCACTCCATGGCATGTAGGATCCTCCCAGACCGGGGCATGAACCCACGTCCCCTGCATTGGCAGGTGGACTCTCAACCACTGTGCCACCAGGGAAGCCCACTAGTGTTTTTTTTAATCTCCAAATATTTTTGAATTTTCCATTTTTCTTGTTAGTGATTTTTAATTTCATACCATCATGCTCAGAAAATATGTGTGATATGATTTCCATCTTCTTAAATTCATTAGGACTTGTTTTGTGGTGTAATATATGATCTATCCTGGAGAATGTTTCATGTGCACTTGAGATTTTTCCACTCTGTTTGTTGGGAACACCAAGTCTTCCTGCACCCATGTTGGGTTAGGGATTGTTCCACCTGCTCCTTTCAAGTGATTCTTTTCTAGTCCTCAGGTAGTTTCCTTATACACAAGGAGACCCTGAAGATTTCCATAACTCCTTCTATGTGAAGATCTCCTCTTAATAGTACTCTGTCCTGTGGACTCTAGCTGATTTGGCCTTTCTAAAATCCCAACTTTGTCTCCTCAACTTAGAGATATTGAGTGTTTCCAGTGTTCCCCTTTTTGTACCATGGTGTGGAAGCTCATTTAGTATGTTCTGATACTCAGTTGGGCACTCTGAGCTGGTGATATACATTTGGGAGTTATTGGTATATATAGCCAATGAACACCTGGAAGTAAAATACCTCAGGAAGGGGTTACAGAGGGAAAAGAGAAAAATCCTAAGCTAGAACCCTAAGGAGCAATAAAATATATGTGGAGAGTTAACTGATAATTCTTCTAAAGTGATTTTCAAAGCAAAGCCCTTAAGTACTTAGAGTTTAGAGTTTCTGATACTGTTCCAAAGTATGGCCATTACTTAGGAGTTGATAAGTCATTAGCTAAGATTACTTTGGATCTTCTGAGTATCTTGTTTTCTGGGCACATATCTAAGCACTCAGGAGAGGAACACATCTAGAATCATAGGAAAGTCCTACAGACTCAGGAATGCCTTGTGTCCACAGCGTAGAGTCCAATGTCCAATCTTCATTTCTATACTAATTGACCACCATGAGAATTTGTGAACCAAAAACTAATAATAATAATAATAAAATAACCATAGCTAAGTAGAAAATGAAGTCAAGAAAAGGAAAAAAAAAAGGAAGAAATTTGGATCTAGAAAACAGATCTAGAGAATTGAGGTTTTGAGACCTAAATTAAATCCCTGGACTGTCTCCAACCTTGGACAGCTTAGTAACTAAACGTCTTTGACTTAGTTTGCACATCTTTCACATGGAGAATAATTGTACCAGAACTTCCAGCTTTGTGGGCATTAAAATCTACATACATCAAAGTGGTTATTTTTAAGACTTTGCCATGATCTTGTTCAAAAAAACTAGTCATGGTAAATAAATGAAAAAGAATATGAATAATTTTAATTTATGGTTAATTTTTGCATATTTACATTTTGCCTCTAGGTAAAAATTCCTTTTAAGAGCTTGTCAAATGGTTGGAAACCATTGGAAGTTGGAAACATAATACTTCTAATTTTAAAATTTGATATTCTTTCCTCATTTAGAGGTTATACACCTCTTTTCTGTATTGAGGTAAAATGTATTTGATAAGGATATGGTACTCAAATATTTTCAAAGTTAGCATAATTAGATTTATTTCTTAACCAAGCAAATAATTCTTTTCAAAATAGTTTCAGTGTAACGTAGAGTGAAAAGAACTGATTGACTGACACTAATAATAGCATTTCAAATATTGTTTTCTTTTAATAGATTGAGTCATCAGTGAAGTTTAGATTGTAATCATGTTTATGGGTTCTCTTTAAAACTTTGCTTCCCTTGATTCAATTCAATACAAACAAAAAAGTGTGTTTCAAATCAATTCCTGAATGATCTGAAATGATCTGTTAAGGATTTGAAAATGAATAAATCTCTTAGTAACCTGGAGTTTGGTCTCATTTACAAGACTCCTATGTTGTCATTTGAACAGAATCTTTCACTTTTGATGAGTTGGAAAATAAATGAGACTAAAGAAATTAGTGGTGTGATCTCTTATTGTTATAGTACATTGTTTCAAGGAGACATTTGAAAATGAATATCAGAGTCTGAATTTCTCTTATTTGACAAACTAAAATGAAAATAATAAATGAAAATAAAATGAAAATAGTTCAATTGTTCCTCTTAATAAAAGTTGATAATATAGAATTAAATCAATAGAAGCAAATAGAAATTTGTGAGGGTTATTACATCAAAGTACTTCAATAGCACACATATTAACTAGAATTTTATTTACTGTTTTATCATAAAAATCAGAATAGAGGGAAAGGAATCAATGTTGTTATAGAGGAAGCATTTAGTATTAACTTCAGTAGGATTCATTCATTGAGTACCCACTATGCATCTGACATGGTGTATTCATGCTGCTCTCTCTAGGATTCTTTCTGAGAAAATATTTAATTATATTGTCCTAGGTTAGAGGCTTTTCTGGACTGGATTAATGTGAATATCATTACATTATTTCAAATCTCTCTAAAAGCTTTTTGTTTGTTTCTATTTATAGTTTATATAGAGAAATGGATAAAATGAGGAAAATGCTTAATCTTTTTTTTTTCTGTTGTAAAATGAGTGGCTTTGAAGGAAAGTTTTGTGAGTAAGGGAGACAATGATTTTTCATGCAATGAAATACTATACAACAACTTAAAACTATGCTTTAAAAGAATATTTAATATATTAAAACATGATTATGTGCAAAAAGTAGAATGTAAAACTATATATAGCATGCTATAAATATTCTCAGATTGTTATATAGGTAGATGTAGTATAGGAAAGAACCAGAAGAAAATGTTAATGGCAGTTATGTCTGAGTGGGAATCTGGGTGATTTATTTTCTTTTTCATACTACATATTTTCTCAAAATAGTTCATAGCAGACATTTTCTTATTGTACAAGTAATGAGTATCATTAAATAAATAAAAAAGTAAAGGGAAGAAGACAGTTTATTCCAAAATTTAAAAAAAAATTTGCTTAAATAATTGTTTAAGCCCCTACAGAGAAAATAAAGCACAAGATTTACATTTAGATTAATAGGGTGTATTTATCATGATCCCTTTAATGTTTGAAAATAAACTACTACAGGCAGGTGAATTTGAAAGATGAACATGTATTAAGTAGCATTTGTAGAGATGACACTTTGATACATCAAAATGTGGCACCTGGACCAGGAGCATCAACATATCCTGGGAACTTGTTATAAATGCACACTTTGCGGCCCCACCCCAGACCAGGTGATTTAGATGCATGCTTAAGTTGGAGAAATGCTGCTTTAGAGTTTTGGATTCTGAGACTGATATAGAACAATTTCTGAATTTTATCCTAGAAAACTTCCATCTCATATTTCTTTTCTCTCTTTTTGTCTTATTTCTTCCTCTCCTTCTCCGTCTCTGTCTCTCAGCCTCTCTCTTACACATAATTGCATTTTTTGTTGTATGTTTTTTGTTTATTCATAGTTTTACCTTGTTTCCTCAAAATATTTGAGACAGCTTACAGAGATACATATACTACAATATACTAACAACAGCAAACACTCATTTAGTGCTATTTTTCAGGTACTGTTCTAAGTACTTTACATAAAATATCTCATTTAATTTAATTTTTAATAACAGCCCCATAAAGGCAGTTGTTATTATTATTATTATTATGCCCATTTTACAGACAAGGAATCTAAAGCATAAAGACTAAATAACTTGCCCAAGTGCATACAACCAGTAAGTGGCAGAGTCCAGGCAATCTTGTTCCAAAGTCTGAGCCTTCAACTAGTTTACTGTGTTGCTTCTTAAAGATAAAATTAGTGAAGAATTGGGGATGAATGCCAAGTAAACCTATTCTGCAGAGTTTTACAGAGTTGGTAAGCATGGCCCATGAATTGCCTCTAGCTCCCACAAAGAGTGAAAAAGAATGAGCTATAAGATTTACAGTCACCAAAATGTGGAAATAAACCCATTTTCAGGAAGGTCACTGAGAGGAATACCTCTGATTGCTCTCCATCCTGAGAAATATTCATTGTGATTTTCGTTTCATTCATTCACTCTGTATTTGTTTATACAATAACTATCTCTTGAGCACCTTCTGTTTGTTAGGCTCTTTGCTCATTGCTTGTGGATAGAAAGAATAAAACAATCCATGCCTTAGAGAAACCCAGAGCCTAGAATTAAAGAACAATGGTGTATCTTCCTTGGGCTTTCCCCCACTTCCTCTCTGAGTGCGCCAGTCGGAGAAGAGCATAATGACAGGCAAGAATGGACTTGGAATAGGTTCTACTATGAGAGAAGACCTGAGGGAGGATGAGAAAACACTAAAAGGAAGCAACCATTTGATCTGTAGTGCCTGGTCACAGAGACAACATTATTTCCCGACTACGTCTTTCTCTGTAATCTGTAACCTGAGGCTGCCCCTGGACAAACTGGACTTTAGGAGGTTCCTTGATTCTTTGGAGACTATGTGGCTACAGGGATGAAGGGCAGGAGTGTGGTAGGAGGAGACAAAGCCAGCTGGTTTTAACAAAGCCCTGAAAATTGTGTGTGTGTGTGTGTGTGCGTGTGCACACATGCATGCATGTCTGTGTATGTATGTATCCCATCACTAAGAAAGTGCTTCTGGCTGCCTGGTCAAAGGTCACCCTTACCCCTTCTGAAAATAGCTCCTAGAAGCTGCACAAAGACTTCAAAATTCTTCTTTCTCCTCTCCTCCCCATCCAGATTTACCTAATAAATTGAAAGCAGGCAAAAGTATTCGTCCCAGTGGTCATGGCTTTGCCTAGTTAACATGGCCTTATCTTATGCCACCTTTGACTGTGAACCCCTGGAGATAGGGATGTCTTGAATTCCAATACTTGGGCCTAAAGATAAGGACGTGATTTTCTTTGACCACCTGGAACTTGAGCTTGTGTTTCTAAGTGAAAACCATATCAAGAGTGTGAATGTTGGTTAAGATTTTATTCAGTGTTTTGAAATGAATGATGTTGCCTAATGACCCATGATGTTGGGATCTGATAGATTTAATTTTCTGATCAAAGTGCAGAATTCATATTGACCACAAGGGCATCTTTCCTGAAGTCATCACGCCATAAATATCTTAGAGCAAGATGAGATGGGAAAAGCAAGAAGATACAGAGTTTGAATGCAGTTTGCATAGAATTTGGAAATTGGTGGTAATAACAGGGGACAGAGAATAATTATTGAGCCACCCTGTGTTTCATTTTTAATTTGCAATAATGGGTCTTGTAGTGATCTTTTCTGGACTACTTATGATTAGAAAGAATAGCAAATTCGTTTGGAAATCTTGATGCAGCACCTAAATTATTTAATAGATTCTAACATATTTGGCAGGGATTTGAAAACTATGTTGAGGAATAAGCATAAAGGTCTTAGGCATTTCACCCAGAGAGCAGCCCTTCTCTGGCAGTGACAAAACTAGTTATTCCCCAAAGGGTTTTGCCTGGAACTTTGTAAAGCTGCCGCATCTTGAGTTTCCTAAGCAAAAGGTGCTTTACTTACTTTTCTTTTTCTTCTTTCTCTCTTGCAGTCCCAGCAGAAGTGCATCGTGATCTTTGCACTGGTGTGCTGCTTTGCCATTCTCGTTGCATTGATATTTTCAGCCGTGGACATCATGGGAGAGGATGAGGATGGGCTCTCAGAAAAAAATTGTCAAAATAAATGTCGGTAAGAGGTAACAAACAAAAATTTAAAAATTCTATTTCAGGGAGTGGGTGAGAAAATCAAAGAGGGTCCTAGAGAGTGGAGAGAAAAATATCATAAACACACATGGTCACCCAACTGCCCACTGGGTTAAACTGAGACATGACTCATTGTCCACTGATGCTCTTACTTTTATTTAGACCAAGGGAATAAAAATGAGTAATGATTTAATTCACTTTACAGTTTGGGCATATTCTGTACAAAGGAGTGGTTGACAAAATGAAATTTTGTAACAATCTGCATCCTGGACACCTCTGTGTATGAGGTTTTGATTTGTTCCATAATGAGCTTGGCAAAAATGAAGGCCCCAATGGACAAAGGACACCATGCTCATTGTTATTTCAATTAGAAGTTAAACACACACCTCAGGAAAAATTTCCACTTAAAATTAGGGGTTAAATAAATAAGCATGTCTATGAGAAGACACAGGTCTCCTCAGTCTATCCCAATTTAGCACAAAATTTATTTTTAATCCAGAAATTACAACAACTTTACCATTATATTTCTGTATTTTTTCTCTTCAAGTGCATTAAAAACATTTCCCTAGGGTCACTTCTGACTGCAGAGCAGTCACAGCATGGTTTTATCCACATAAATCTCCCCATCCAACTCTTCCCTGAGCCCTACGTTATTTTTTGAGGTTGGTAGGAGAATGTAGAAAAGTACCAAGATGGAGCAGGGAAGTAAGAGGCTTATTTTTATGTACTTGTTGCTGCAAAGCCGAAGTGAGGCCATAAAATTACAATGGTTATTATAAATTAGAGCTTATAATGAATTTTAAATGTTATTTTTCCCTTTGGAAAGCATTAGTCAAAATGCCCCTCTTTTCTAGCTTAAAAGATCAACCACAGCCTTGTAATGTATATGTGAGTTTTTATCCTGGATATTTTGCCTTGAGGGTTGAATGTCTGACAGAAAAAAAAAAAATCCGGAAAAGACAATTGAAATTTTGGTTTTTTTCAACCCATGATACATTATAGTTTAATTACCAGGCAACAATATTATACAGAATAAAGGATACAAGAGAGAAATCAGTATACATTTTAGATTTTTTCCTTCATGTTAGATAGGTGTTCCTAAATATGTTTGTTTCCCAGACTGAATTTGGGAGAAAAATTATATTGGGATTATAAAGAAAGCAGTAGAAAAACAGCAGGTCGTCATCATCTTCCTCCTGATCACTCCATCTTCATCAATACCTTGTGCTAATCCTGTTACATGACAAATATAAACATTCTGTGGGCAAGGGTCCAGTGACTCATACTTCCTCAGTGGAATGCCTCTACCCCTCTCTCTCACCTCACCTGTAATGAAGACTGCTGAGTACTTTAAATGGCAAACCCCAGAACCTAGAAAGTAACTCTGTAAAGGTCAAACTATGATGACTTCCTGAGGAGAAAATACCCAAGGCCTTTTAACAAACATTGCCAGATATTGGTAGTTTTCAACAAAAAAGTTGGGGGCCTTCGATTTATGCCTCTTTTCATTTGGGGGAAACTATAATTTAATCTAATTTTGATTTTTTTAACTCATACAACTGGAATTTTCATCTGGTTATTTCTTCTGTCTCAGTCAATAACTAAATCCTGATGACCCAACATTGCTTCTCCTTCCATCTAGAACCTATTCTCCCAATTACCAACTATGCTCCTGCTTCCTTTCCCCTGAGTAGTTGGAATCACTACCTTGATTACTTTGTTGCACCCCTACATGCAACTGTCTTTTCCAGAACTTGCAGCCCCTCCAGATCTTCCTCTCTTCTACAGTCTCTTACCCTACGTCTTGCATTTCTGTTCTCCTACATTCTCAGCCTTGTAATAGGCACTTTTGTATATCTGCCCGGGTGGCATCTGGCTTCCTCCTAACATCCTGAGAAGCTCCTGCTTTTTCTCCTCTCTCCAAAGCACAGGGTGGAGGCAGGGCAACTGCAATTCCTTACACCCCAATCCAGTCCCAGTCTCCAGTGGGACAGTCCATTGCCCCACCATCTTCCCTCAGTCATTCTCATTTTAATTTGATGAACTTTTCTTACATCAGCCACTGTCTCCTTATCACCATAGGCAACGTTACCTTCTACCAGGACTCTCTCTCCCCTTCTTTTGTGCCTGGCTAATAGATCTTCCAGCCACCAGTCCCATCCCTTGCCACTGTCCTTAGTAACTTTAAAATTTACTTCCAGTACCCTAGCCTTACTGTTTTTAACCACCTCAGGTCAATAAATTTAATGTCCACTTTGCCTTTGCACCTGCTAGCAAACTACTCCACCTCCCAGGTAGCCTAATGTAGTGAAAGACCATGGACTTTGAATTTTGAAAGATCTGGATTCAAATCTATATTCTACCACTTACTGACTCTGTAAACTTGGGCAAGATATTAACATAATTATGTCATTCATAACCTTTTTGCAGAACAGCAAAGGACTGAACAATGAGTTACACCATAGATTATGAGACAAGCATAGTGATTCTTTGTGGTCAGAAGTGCAGTGGGAAAGTCAGAGGAGGTTTGGGGGAGTGACCTGACATAGTGTAAAGAGGAAACCTGGCCTTGGACGCCTCTCCACTCCTGATAAGTTATGAAAACTATTTTAGTTTTATTTCCCTTAAAAATGGTGGATTTAAAAAAAATCTCTCTCACAGGGTTTTATGAGGCTTCAGTAAGTTGTATAAACCCATAACCAAGCTGCAGGACACTCATAACAAGCAATATATAAATGTCAGTCCTCTCCGTGTCCGTTCCTAAGAGTGCAGAATCCCCCTTCTCTATTCACAGCTAGCTTCCTATTCCCCCCCACTTTGGCAATTATCCTGAATCTACTCTTTATCTTGATTTTAGTTAGTCTTTGGTTCTGTGGAAGTAAACAAAGAGAACAAACATATGAGAATGAGCGAAGTAAACATGAAAACAGATGCTATTTATTCAGAGCTTGCTATGGCGAGTCAGTTCGCCTCAGTCATTTGTGTTTTAGCAGAGACTCAGAGGCAGGCAGAGGAGGGGACAAGCTTTATAGTGGTGTGGCCTGACTGGAGGCTATTGGCCTGGGGGAGCTGGAGGTGGGCTAACTAGAAGCAGGCATCCTACATGATGGGTTAGGGGTACATATTTGGCTTTCTCTGGTTGGTTCTAAATTGGAAGGAGGGACAAAAATTAGGGAAGCTGGCAGTTATTAAGTTATGGCCATTTTGGTTTCAGAAGTTATTGTTTAACCTCCTGGATTATTACTAGAGATAACAATCCTACTTCCTACAAGTCTGACTTATAGCAGGCTGGGCTGGTTATTATAGATAAGAAGTTGGTTTCCTGGGCAGGTTGCTGCAGGTTGTGACTCAGGTTCCTACACACATATGTATATGGACTGGCCATTACTGATTTGCATATTCAGTTTCCCAGTTCCCTAAACCTCTTCCTACACTATCGGCCCCTTCTGTTTTAATTTTCTTTTTATCCATTTGCTAGACCATGACCAGTGTGTCTGCGATACTTCCTGTAGCATGATGTCGTCTTACTTGCCTCCTTGGATCTTGTGTCTCAACCATGCTGCCAGTTCTTAAACTGGTTGACTCCTAGTTCCACCCATCCGTGTCCTCAGGACAGCCTCAGCCATTGCTCCAACCCCCCAGCAGCCTGCAGAGAGCGAGTTCCGTGTTCTTCAGTCCTAGGTTCCTCCAGGCAGGAATGCCCCCAGTAAAATAAGTGACATCATTTGGAGATGCACCCACTGAGTACTCTGGAGCTGACATAGACCAGAAGGCAAAACTGCCAATCTGCAGAAGCTCTGGCATGCCAGTCTCAACTTACTCCTTCTGTACAAAGTTCCAGTCCTCCTCTCAAGACCTTTTCCCGTCATAACCTTTCTAGACTCTATCTACCCTCAAGGCGGCACTGAGGAGGTCACATGATGCTCAGCTTCCAATTACCATTTACTTCACTCACAGTTTTCTCTTTATGTTCTTCTCCTTATGGTGTCATTATCATAAAGAGTGCTGCTTGCTCAGTGCAACCTTTGCTGAGATCTAACTACCTTGTAATTAAGCTCCTGTGTTTGTAGCTCTCCTCACTCCTGAAAGTTGAAAGAATACAAGAGATTCTGCAGTCTGTCAGAGGCTTCACACTGTTTTGACAGCCTCTTTCCAAGGTCCCCTCATCCAGTGTACTCTTTTCTAAATATATTACTTTAATTCACTTTATCTCTACTAACTAGTCTAGATACCTTCCTGTGCTCTGAAAGATTCTCACTCCAAATCATACTGCCCACTCAGTGTTTTCCGAACTTTTATATGTCTTTCTTAAAAAATGTATCTCCTTATAAATAATGTCCTATTTGTGATTTATTTTTTCCTGACTTCTTATTTTATTTCTCTTCCTCTTTTTATTACTTAGCTTCTATAATACTCTAATAGTAGAATAATGATACCCTTGATTATAGTTTTCCATACAAATCAATAAAATAACTGCTCTAAACTTATCTTCCAAAGTGCCTTTCAACCAACCTCAGTTGTTATGCCCAGAAGCAAGATCTTTTGACCTCAGTAAGTGACCTTGACCTATTTCTCTGTCTCTCTGTACTGAAGTTATGTGTACTTTCCATCATTTCCCAGTGTGTTTTTACTTGCTGATTCAGTCTCTATAAATATAAACCTCCACGTCACTTGATTACCTGAGGGGGTGAAAGGCAAAATTTCTAGTTTTCACTAAGAAATTATATTTCAGTGGCCTCTGGGGCAACACCAGAGTCAAGAATGGCTTCAACTGCCAGTTTAGATTGTATACATCCTGTGTTTTGGCTATTTTATGATTCACTAGTGCCCCTAATTATTATTTTACACCATTCCTGCAAGAGGTAACCATGCACTGTGAAATTTCCCACGTGTCACATCCTCAGGGACCAGTAGAGATGCTGGAGCTTACCTCCCACTGCTGCTCACATGCAGAACACCTGCTCACCTTGGGACTCTCACCCATTCAGATGACAGGCCTCCATTTTTCATTTTACAGCTATATCTATCTCTCCTCTCCTGGAGAAATCCTACGTCCGTTGTTTTGGATTGTTACTGGCCCACTTATTAGAGAGATCATTAGACACTTACTAGAAGAGGGACTTTTCTTTACCACACCTCCTGGATAAATTCACACAGAACGAGTTTGCACCCTGCTCCTCTTCCATCTCAGGCCCAATTCCCATAACATGGTAACTAACTTCTGTAAACCCTCATTAAACAAGCTGAGTAAACATAAAATTTTGGGTGGGCTGTCATTGACTTCAATATGTCATTGACCTATTGATGGATGCTTGCCATCTATTCTATCCAGATAATTACAGCAGCCCTTGCTCCTGGACTTCCTCCCACTTGCCTGTCATCCTTCTAAGTCAGTTCTGTGTCTGGGTGACTACTGCCCTGGTTGGGCTCACTCTTGCCCACAAATCTGCCTATCCATTTTAACCTGTGCCCATTTGGTCTGAAGCATGAAGGGGATGGACCAACTCGGTCTACCTATATAATCCCCACTATTCCTGAACCCAGTGATTTCCTTTCACCCTAATGTGAATGGACTTGGGTCTGTTTAAAATGCGACACGTGTAATATTTTAGGCTGAGTAACTAAGGTATAAGTTACCATAGTGGTTCTCTAATAAGGGGTGGCCTAGACCACCAAGGTTTGGCTACAGAAAGTATAGTAAGGACTGTAATAGGGCATCCCTTCACACACACACTTTATGTATATTTTCTAAATTTTACAATTTCTCTATTACAAAGCTGGTTTCTCTATTTTATGTTTTTCACATCTTTGTCTTCTGAATTTCTTCCTCTGATCCTCTGATTATTTACTTAAAATAATACACTATATCCATAGCTATATCTATATTTCTATTAATAACTCAGTGGCAGCTCCAGTATAGGACATATATCATTTATATCATCAATATACAACATTTCCAGAAGGTAGTATTGAGAGACCTCTTTATGCACTGACAATCACCTCCTAGTATTTTGTACTTTCTCATTTAGTGTCATGACCTTAGAGCTATCTTAACAGACACAACTTGCTCCAATAGACTTTAATCATTATTTTCCCTTTTAATGCCCCAATTTTTATTCTTGGCTAGTAGGAGCTGTCTTTTGTACATGTGCAATGTCTTTTGGACATTATTCCAGATATCTCTGAGAGCAGCCTTGCTTTCTGGCAGCAAGAAGCTGTTCTAGTCCCATTTTGAATTTTCTGGCTCTGGGACATTGTACTGTCTACTCTCTAATGAGCCCGGGTTCCTTTCATGGAAGATTCTATTAAATATCAAAACCCAAGCTCTAAGAGTGTCATTAGATTGTCCCCCAAGGGTACTGGTGATAGATAACACTGACACCAGAGGAAAAGCTTTTTAAATTGCTTTTGTGAGTGAGCAATATTCCTTCATCCTCTTTCCTTTCCTTCCTTTCATATTATAGGAATAAGAACATGAACTGTAGGAGCCAAATTTCCTGGGTTTGAATTTGGCTGTATTACTTAGGAGAATTGCAATTTGGGGCAAGTTTCTCAGTTTTACTATACCACATTTTCTTCAGCTATATAATGAAGACAGTTATTATGTCCTACTTGAAAGGTTTCTGTAAGGACTAAATATGTTAATACAAGTGTCTTTCATATCTGTCATATAATAAATGCACAATAAATGTTGACTGTTCTTTTTTAAATTTTAGGTTTTTTTGGAGTATAGTTGATTTACAACGTTTTGCTAGTTTCAGGTGTACAGCAAAATGAATCTGTTAATACATATACATATATCCACTCTTTTTTAGATTCTTTTCCCATATAGGCCATAACAGAGCTTTTGTTTTGTTTTTGTTTTTGTTTTTGTTTTTTGCGGTATGCGGGCCTCTCATTGTTGTGGGCTCTCCCGTTGCGGAGCACAGGCTCCGGACACGCAGGCCCAGCGGCCATGGCTCACGGGCCCAGCCGCTCCGCGTCATGTGGGATCTTCCCGGACCAGAGCATGAGCCCGTGTCCCTGCATCGGCAGGCGGCCTCTCAACCACTGCGCCACCAGGGAAGCCCGATTATTATTATTTTTTTTTTTGACTGTTCTTTTTATTAAGGGACATAAGTTCATTGCAGGTGTTTGCAGTCCCCTTTTAAGTTCCATTTAACTTTGCTCCAAAATAAGGAAGTTTTTCATCCATTTTTTATCCTTTCCTTAAACTACAAGTTTTTTTCCTTTATTTATATTCATTTTGATCTACCATGGTTTATATTGATGAGTCCAACTGTGTTTCTAAATTAGTGTTGCTCCCAAATTTAGAAGACTTGGTTTTTGGCTTCATATTTGACATCTGAGCACTTTTCTGACTGTCTAAAGAGAAAGAGAAATGTTTGTCTACATCCCCACCCCCAAGAAAACATGAAAGAATTTAAAAGCCTAGAGCACCTGGTACTACAAATAGATTCCTAATGTACTAAACAAACAGTAATGATGAAAGATGGAGTAAAAGCAAAAACTGGCTCTAGAACTTTTATTTTACATTCTCTCCTAGTTTCTCTGTTTTAGCTCACAATGAACTTATTTCCTTTATAACTTTCTTGATGTGTTTTTTTCCTTTTTTAATGCCAATATTCATTTATTACAGAACATTCTAGAATCTCTAGAAAGAGAGGAGATAGCACTTATGTTTAATCTACCATATTAAACAAAAAACCAATTTACCCATTTATTTTTTAATTGAAGTATAATTGATTTACAATATTATATTCATTTTGAGTATACAACATAATGATTAAATATTTTTATAGATTATACTCCATTTAAAGTTATTATAAAATATTGGCTATATTCCCTGTGTTGTACAATATACCCTTGTAGCTTATTTACTTTATACATATCAGTTTGTACCTCTTAATGCCTTAACCCTATCTTGCCCCTCCCCACTTCCCTTTCCCCACCGGTAACCACTAGTTTTCTATATCTGTGAATCTGTTTCTGTTTTGTTATATTCATTAGTTTTAATTTTTAGATGCCACATCCACATGATAACATACAGTATTTGTCTATCTCCATCTGACTTATTTCACTAAGCATAATACCCTCCAGGTCTGACCACATTGTTGCAAATGGCAAAACCCCATTCTTTTTTATGACTGAGTTATATATATAATGGCATGTATATATATATATATATATATATATATATATATATATATATATATATATATATATATATATATATATATATCTGACATCTTCTTTATCCATTCGTCTGTTGATGGTTACTTAGGTTGCTTCTGTATCTTGGCTATTTTGAATAATGCTGCTGTGAACATTGGGGTACATGTATGTTTTTGAATTAGTGGTTTTGTTTTCTTTGGATATATACACAAGAGTGGAATTGCTGGGTTACATGGTAGTTCTGTTTTAGAGAAACCTCCATACTGTTTTCCATAGTAGCTGCATCAATTTACATCATTCCCACCAACAGTGTACAAGGGTTCCCTTTTCTTCACATCCTCGCCAATGTTGGTTTTTTGTTTTGTTTTGTTTTGTTTTGTTTTGTTTGGCTGCATTGGGTCTTCGTTGCTGTGTACGGGCTTTTCTAGTTGTGGTAAATAGGGGCTACTCTTTGCTGAGGTGTGCAGGCTTCTCATTGCGGGGGCTTCTCTTGTTGCAGAGCACGGGCTCTAGGTGTGCGGGCTTCAGTAGTTGTGGCTCACGGGCTCTAGAGTGCAGGCTCAGTAGTTGTGGTGCATGGGTTTAGTTGCTCCGTGGCATGTGGGATCTTCCCAGACCAGGGCTCGAACCCGTGTCCCCTGCATTGGCAGGCGGATTCTTAACCACTGCGCCACCAGGGAAGCCCGCCAATGTTTGTTATTTGTGTTCTTTTTGATGATAACTGTTCTGACAGGTGTGAGGTGTCTCATGGTTTTGATTTGCATTTCTCTAGTGACTAGTGATGTTGAGCATCTTTTCATGTGCCTGTTGGCCATCTGCATGTCCTTCTGGAAAAATATCTGTTCAGGATTTCTGCCCATTTTTTAATTGGGTTATTTGTTTTTTGATGTTAAGTTGTATGAGCTGATTATATATTTCAGATATTAACCCCTTATTGTTCATATCACATTCAAATATTTTCTTCCATTCAGTAGGTAATCTTTTTGTTTTGTCAGTGACTTCCTTTGCTGTGCAAAAGCTTTGAAGTGTAATAAGGTCTCATTTGTTTATTTTTTCTTTTGTTTCCCTTGCTTTAGGAGACAGATCAAAAAAAATACTGCATCTATTTATGTCAAAGTGTGTTCTGCTTTATGCTTTATTCTAGGAGCTTTATGGTTTCTTCTAGGAGCTTTATAGTATCTGGTCTTACATTTAGGTCTCCAATCTATTTTGAGTTTATTTTTGTATATTGTATAAGAAAATGTTCTCATTTCATTCTTTTACATGTAGCTGTCCAGTTTTCCCAACACCAACCACTGAAGAGAATGTCTTTTCCTCATTGTTTATTCTTGCCTCCTTTGTCATAGATTAATTGACCACAATTGTGTGGGCTTATTTCTGGGCTCTCTATTCTGTTCCATTGATCTATGTGCCTGTTTTTGTGCCATTGCCATACTGTCCTGATTACTGTAGCTTTGTAGTATAGTCTGAATTCTGGGGGCATTATACCTCCAGTTTTGTTCTTTTTTCTCAAAATTACTTTGGCTATTCAGGGAATATTTTGATTCCATGTAAATTTGAAGGTTATTTGTTCTAGTTCTGTGAAAAATGCCATGGTTATTTTGATAGGGATTGCATTAAGTCTGTAGATTGCTCTGGGCATTTTACCCATTTCTTATTGGCTCCCCCTTGTCTTTCCCCAGTTCTAAACTCCTTTCACTTACTTACAGCCCTAATCTTACTTATCCTGAATCTCTGTTTAGAGATTACTTTAATTGAGAAATGGCATCCACCTCTGTAAAACTCCTTCAGCTTTCTTGCCAACTCAGAATCCCCAAGTGTCTTCCCTCCTCCTTCCCTCCTCCCATTTTTATTCAGAGGAAGATATTTCTCTTGCCTTTTCCAAAGCTAACCATCTCTGTCTATGCCAATAATCTTGTGGAAATAAATAAGACCAACCAAATTCAGAGCTTACTATAGTAAGGGAGTCAGTCACCATCAGTTGCATTTGGTAGAGGCCCAAAGTCAAGCAGCGGAGGGGGAAAGCTTTACAGTGGAAAAAGGAAGGCTTCAGGTGTGCCCTTATTGGAAGCTGTTGGCCTGGGGATGCTGGAGGTGAGCTAACTTTGTTAGAAGTGAGGCATCCTATGTGATGGACTAAGGGAGCATATTTATCTCTCTCTGGTTGATTCTAAGTTGGAAGCATGGACAAAATTTAGGGAAGTATCAGTTATTAACCAAGTCCTGGTCATTTTGGTTGCAGAAGTTATTGTTTGGCTTTGTGGATTGTCACTAGAGATAGTAGTCTCACTTTCTATATGTTTGACCTATACAGGCTGTATTCCTGGGCTAGTTATAGATAAGAGGTTGGTTTCTTGGTCAGCTTGCTGCACTTTGTGGGTCTGAATTCTGTTTTTATATATGATCTGGCTTTTGTCCATTCATATATTCAATTTCTCATACTCTTTTCATTGCTCACTTACAGAGACAGGCAATATTCAAATCTTGTTCTTTCTCATTTCCTACTCTCAGCTTTAGCAGAGAGTCTTTCCTATGATTTCACCTCTACCTCTCGTCAAGTGATTCCAAAATCCCTAGCTCAGACCATGATTCCTCTCTTGTCATCTTCTCTCCTTATGCACCAACTAGTCTAGCTCTTTCTACCCACACAGTGTTAATGTAGAACACTTAGAACCTTGCTTGATATCAGTTAGGTACCCAGTACATGCTGTTTTCTTTCTGTTTTGAGCCTTTACTCATTGTAAGGGTATTTGCATTTTCCCCAGGACCTGGGCTGAGGTACCCCACCTGCATCTCACTACTTTGCCCCCTTTCCACAAATTCAAGGCTATTTCATCTCTTTAATGGCAGATTTGGCCTCCTGCTTGTGCTATCAGCATTTCTATTTTTATGTTGTCCCATCAAAGATCAAAAACTCCCTGAGAACAAGGGTCACCATCTGTTTTTCTCTCTTTGTGTCTTATAGTGTCTCACACATCAGGACTGAGCAGCTACTCTTTTTTAATGGACAGTAATTTCCATGTAAAAACAATGTTGTTTTTAATACTGTTATAATACTATTTAGTATTATTTAACAATACACTGTTCATTGATATAATATATACTATCTTGATAGATTTATTATCCCCCCATGGTGTAATTCATTTTGCGAGAATAACTGGGGATCATGAGAGAAGAAACTGAAGGTTATAGATTATATACTTAAAGATATGGAAGTGAGGTAGAAAAAGAAACCCGCTGAAGGATTGCTAAAATATAAAAGAGTAATCTAACACATGTTTTCTAACTATCATTGAATAAATAATGTTTAATAATAATTGGGAATGGAAGATAAATGCTGAATTTTAAATGAAAGAAAAATCTTCAAAAATTTAAATATAGATATTTTTATGCTTCTGAACTCTTTCATTTGAAATGTCACTTATTACCATCTTAATTTCACCACTGAGTGAAGTAAAATTCAAATTTCCTGAATTATGAGAGATTTGATTAGCCCAGTACCCAGGAAGTATTGTTTATATTCCCATAGTTAAAATCTAAAAGATTATTTTTTAAATAATGTTTTATCTTTAGCATTTAATGTTTAAAGGAGGAAATTCAAGAGAGTGTGATACTTCCTGATGGTCTATTATTACCACTTGGGAAGCAGCAGAAGCTAATTATTTCAGAGTTTTAATTTTAATGAAACTTAATATATGATTAATGATGTTGACGTTTCCTGTTGCCAGGTTTTTTTTTCAAAAACATTATTTGAATGTGGTATATATTTTTTAAAAAGTTCCTTGAACCCTTCCAGACACAGCCATATCTGATCATCATGAATGGCTTTGGGCACAGAAAGCACAGCTGTCTTTTTCTTTTTCACAGATAGCCTGTTTCAGCTGCCTTTGCAGGAAGGACATCTCACAGTAATAGTGAAGAGCCCAGCCCTTAACCTGAGGCAAGGGTAACACTGACAAAGGGAGAGGGGAGATAAATAAAAAGAAAACCTAGCTGGATGTGACAAATGGATATTTTTATATTTTGTTTGTAGACCTGTAATTAGAAAAACTTTGTAATCGGAACTTTCAATTAAAGTAATTGCCATGATTACAAAGAGTATATGGAGAAAAACAAAGTTTTAAAAGAAAAACCTGCTGAAGAATTCACTGGAACTCAGCTTCCAAAGTTGCAAAACTTTTGAAATTCAGGACAGCTTGAAGACTTAGAAAGCATCACTGAAGAATGGTGTCATATTACAGAGTAGGAACTTTGAACTGTGAATGTAAAAGAAAAGGCTGCTGCAAGCAATCAGAGAGTCTGCAATTAAACCTCACTTGCATGCTCTAAGCTAGTTTTCAGATGTTATTCACACTCAATGTAGCAGTGTGTCTGGACCACTAAAATTAGATTCAAAACTGACCCGGGGTCAGTCCCGTTTCTGCCTCTTCAAGGAGAGCAGGTCCCTAAATGAAGCCTTAGTATTCTCATTTATAAATTGATGACGACTCTTCTTCCAGGCTGTTGTGACATGAAAGTCAGTTAATATATATGTAGAAAATGGCAAGCTGCTTTACCAAGTGAAGCATCATATCCTTCACTTATTTTTTGAGTCACATTCACAAAGACAGATAGTACCCAGTGCCAGAAATATCTTTTTTTTTTTTTTGGTATAAACCACATCTGGTGAGGCTTTGACTTTTATAAAAATAAAATAAAATAGAAATTGTAGTTTGCCAAAACCATACAAGCCATTGAGAGGTTTCAGAGCCCTGGTAGCAGAGGTCAAGGTGCAGTTGTGTGTGTGATGCCCCAGAGTGTGCGCGGGCTTAGCATCCAAGAAACCTGAGTATGCATCTCCATTTGGCCACCCACTATGCCATCTTGGTCACTTAATCTGCCTGTGTCATCTGTAAAGTGATAGTGATGATAATAGTACATATACCATAGAGTTTTATAAAAAGTAAATGAATTAAAATGTGCGACTTGGTTGACTAACAGGGAGAGACCTCTACAGTAGGTTGGAGATCTCTTCCCTAAAGATTAATCTACAAAACTCATCATCTTAGATTTACCTCAGTCAACTTTGCTTGTTTTATTGCTCCCATATCTCCAAGTTATTCCATTAGATTCTTGCCTTTTTAAGCAACTGTGCAATTGAAAAACTAATATATACAGATGACAAAAATATACAAATGCAGAGTCTTACAATGAAACATAATCTCCCTCTTATTGCAGACCCTGGATCTCCTTGCTCAGGGGCAAACACTGCTGCCATGTTTTTGTATATATTTCCAGAATTATGATTTTATATACACCTATGTGTGTATATGTATATATTCATATATATATACATATATTTATGAGTATTGTATATATCTGGATAACTCTCCATTTTTCTCACAAATGGGAGCATATAGAGATGGTTTTGCATCTTGTTTTTGTGCTTTAAACAGTTTTTTTCTGGACCTCTTTACATATTAAGATGTATAGATCCATGGCTGCATAGCATTCATTATATGGGTATATAGTTACTTTAATCAGTTCTTTATTGATTTAATGGACATTTATGTTCTTTGGGGGTTTTGTTATTTTAATAAGCAGCGCCACAATGGATATGTGTGTGTGTGTGTGTGTGTGTATATATATATATATATATATATATACATACATACATAAGTATATTTTAAGCATATGTAGGAGGATATCTTTAAATTCCTAGAAATGGAATTGTTAGGTCACAGGGTATATGCATTTTAAATTTGGATAGGTAGTACAAATTGTATTACAAAGGGTCTGTATCATTAAGATGTAAGATTACTTGTTTTATCCACTCTTTTTTTGTTATCAAATGATTATATTTATTTCTTTTCTTTTTTTTTATTGGAGCATAATTGCTTTACAGTGTTGTGTGTTAGTTTCTGCTGCACAGTGAAGTGAATCAGCCATATTCATACACACATACCCTCCCTCTTGGACCTCCCCCTCCCATCCCACCAACTAGGTCATCACAGAGCACCAGGCTGAACTCCCTTTGCTATACAGCAGGTTCCCACTAGCTATCTGTTTTACCCATGGTAGTATATTTATGTCAAACCTAATCTCCCAATTCATCCCAACCTGCCCTGTCAGCCTGTGTCCACACATCGGTTCTCTATGTCTGCATTTCTATTCCTACCCTGCAAATAAGTTCATCTGTACCATTTATCTAGATTCCACATATATGCATCAATATACAACATTTGTTTATCTTTTCTGACTTACTTCACTCTGTATGACAGATCCTAGGTCCATCTACACCTCTACAAATGACCCAATTTCATTTCTTTTTATGACTCAGTAATACTCCATTATATATATGTACCACATCTTCTTTATCCATTCATCTGTTAATGGACATTTACGTAGCTTCCATGTCCTGGCTATTGTAAATGGTGCTGCAATGAACATTGGGGTACATGTCTTTTTTTGTTTTTTGAACTTTATTTTAATTTTTTATGTAGCAGGTTCTTATTAGTTATCCATTTTATGCATATTAGTGCATATATGTCAATCCCAATCTCCCAGTTCATCACACCACCACAGCCCACTGCCACTTTCCCCCCTTGGTGTCCATACGTTTGTTCTCTACATCTTTGTCTCTATTTCTGTGCTGCAAACCGGTTCATCTGTACTATTTTTCTAGGTTCCACAGATATGCGTTAATATACAATATTTGTTTTTCTCTTTCTGACTTACTTCACTCTGTATGACAGTCTCTAGATCCATCCATGTCTCTACAAATAACCCAATTTCGTTCCTTTTTATGGCTGAGTAATATTCCATTGTTTATATGTACCACATCTTCTTTATCTATTCATCTGTCAATGGACATTTAGGTTACTTCCATGTAATGAACATTGGGGTGCATATGTTTTTTGAATTATGGTTTTCTCTGGGTATATGTCCAGCAGTGGGATTGCTGGTCGTATGGTAATTCTATTTTTAGTTTCTTAAGGAACCTCCATACTCTTCTCCATAGTGGCTGTATCAAGTTACCTTCCCACCAACAGTGCAAGAGGGTTCCCTTTTCTCCACACCCTCTCCAGCATTTGTTGTTTGTAGATTTTCTGATGGTGCCCATTCTAACTGGTGTGAGGTGATACCTGATTGTAGTTTTGATTTGCATTTCTCTAATAATTAGTGATGTTGAGCAGATTTTTGTGTGCTTCTTGGCCACCTGTATGTCTTCTTTGGAGAAATGTCTATTTAGGTCATCTGCCCATTTTTGGATTGGGTTGTTTGTTTTTTTAATATTGAGCTTCATGAGCTGTTTATATATTTTGGAGATTAATCCTTTGTTGATTTGTTTATAAATATTTTTTTCCCATTCTGAGGGTTGTCTTTTCGTCTTGTTTGTAGTTTTCTTTGCTTTGCAAAAGCTTTTAAGATTCATTAGGTCCCATTTATTTATTTTTGTTTTTATTTCCATTACTCTAGGAGGTGGATCATAAAAGATCTTGCTGTGATGTTTGTCAACGAGCGTTCTTCCTATGCTTTCCTCGAAGACTTTTATAGTGTCCAGTCTTACATTTAGGTCTCTAATCCATTTTGAGTTTATTTTATGTATGGTGTTAGGGAGTGTTCTAATTTCATTCTTTTACATGTAGCTGTCCAGTTTTCTCAGCACCACTTATTGAAGAGACTGTCTTTTCTCCATTGTATATCCTTGCCTCCTTTGTCATAGATTAGTTGACCATATGTGTGTGGGTTTATCTCTGGGCTTTCTATTCTGTTCCACTGATCTATATTTCTGTTTTTATGCCAGTACCATACTGTCTTGATTACTGTAGCTTTCTAGTATAGTCTGAAGTCAGGGAGTCTGATTCCTCCAGCTCCATTTTTTTCTCTCAAGACTGCTTTGGCTATTCGGGGTCTTTTTTGTCTCCATACAAATTTTAAGATTTTTTGTTCTAGTTCTGTAAAAAATGCCATTGATAATTTGATAGGGATTGCTTTGAATCTGTAGATTGCTTTGGGTAGTATAGTCATTTTCACAATATTGATTCTTCCAATCCAAGAACATGGTATATCTCTCCATCTGTTTGTATCATCTTTAATTTCTTACAGCAGTGTCTTATAGTTTCCTGCATACAGGTCTCCTGTCTCCCTAGGTAGATTTATTCCTAGGTATTTTATTCTTTTTGTTGCAGTGGTAAATGGGAGCATTTCCTTAATTTCTCTTTCAGATTTTTCATCATTAGTGTATAGGAATGCAAGAGATTTCTGTGCCCTAATTTTGTATCCTGCAACTTTACCAAATTCATTGATTGGCTCTGGTAGTTTTCTGGTGGCATCTTTAGGATTATCTGTGTATAGTATCCTGTCATCTGCAAACAGTGACAGTTTTACTTCTTGTTTTCCAATTTCTATTCTTCTTATCTCTTTTTCTTCTCTGATTGCCATGGCTAGGACTTCCAAAATTATGTTGAATAATAGTGGCAAGACTGGACATCCTTGTCTTATTCCTGATCTTAGAGGAAATGCTTTCAGTTTTTCACCATTGAGAATGATGTTTGCTGTGTGTTTGTCATATATAGCCTTTATTATGTTGAGGAAGGTTCCCTCTATATGCCCACTTTCTGGAGAGTTTTTATCATAAATGGGTGTTGAATTTCGTCAAAAGATTTTTCTTCATCTATTGAGACAATTATATGGTTTTTCTTTTTCAATTTGTTAATATGGTGTATCACATTGACTGATTTGCATATATTGAAGAATCCTTGAATCCCTGAGATAAATCCCATTTCATCATGGTGTATGATCCTTTTAAAGTGTTGTTGGAGTATGTTTGCTAGTATTTTGTTGAGGATTTTTGCATCTATATTCATCAGTGATATTGGTCTGTAATTTTCTTTTCTTGTATTATCTTTGTCTGCTTTTGGTATCAGGGTGATGGTGGTCTCATAGAATCAGGTTCGGAGTGTTCCTTCCTCTGAAGTATTTTTGAAGAGTTTGAGAAAGACGGGTGTTAGCTCTTCTCTAAATGTTTGATAGAATTCACCTGTGAAGACATCTGGTCCTGGACTTTTGTTTGTTGGAAGATTTTTAATCATGATTTCAATTTCATTCTTGTGATTGGTCTGTTCATATTTTCTATTTCTTCCTGGTTCAGTCTTGGAAGGTTATACATTTCTAAGAATTTGTCCATTTCTTCCAGATTGTCCATTTTATTGGCATAGAGTTGCTTGTAGTAGTCTCTTAGGATGCTTTGTATTTCTGTGGTGTCTGTTGTAACTTCTCCTTTTTTCATTTCTAACTGTATTGATCTGAGTCCCTCCCTCTTTTTCTTGATGAATCTGGCTGATGGTTTATCAGTTTTTTTAATCTTCTCAAAGAACTATCTTTTGGTTTTATTGATCTTTGCTATTGTTTTCTTTGTTTCTATTTTATTTATTTCTGCTCTAATCTTTATGATTTCTTTCCTTCTGCTAACTTTTGGGGTTTTATTTTTTTTGTTCTTCTTTCTCTGATTGCTTTAGGTGTAAGGTTAGATTCTTTATTTGAGATTTTTCTTGTTTCTTGAGGTAGGCTTGTATTGCTATAAACTTCCCTCTTAGAACTGCTTTTGCTGCATCCCATAGGTTTTGGATTGTTGCATTTTCATTGTAGTTTGTCTCTAGGTATTTTTTGATTTCCTTTTTGATTTCTTCAGTGATCTCTTGGTTATTTAGTTACGTATTGTTTAGCCTCCATATGTTTGTGTTTTTTACATTTTTTTCCCTATAATTGATTTCTAGTCTCATAACATGGTGGTCAGAAAAGATGCTTGATATGATTTCAACTTTCTTAAATTTTCTGAGGCTTGATTTGTCACCCAAGGTGTGATCTATCCTGGAGAATGTTCTGCGTGCACTTGAGAAGAAAGTGTTATGTGCTGTTTTTTGATGGAATGTCCTATAAATATGAATTAAATCTATCTGGTCTATTGTGTCATTTAAAGCTTGTGTTTCCTTCTTAATTTTCTTTTTGGATGATCTGTCCATTAGTGTAAGTGAGGTGTTAAAGTTCCCCACTATTATTGTGTTACTGTTTATTTTTCCTTTTACAGCTGTTAGCATTTGTCTAATGTATTGAGGTTCTCCTATGTTGTGTGCATATATATTTTTAATTATTATATCTTCTTCTTGGATTGATCCCTTGATTATTATGTAGTGTCTTCCTTGTCTCTTTTAACATTCTTTATTTTAAAGTCTAATTTATCTGATATGAGTATTGCTACTCCAGCTTTCTTTTGATTTCCATTTACATGGACTATCTTTTTCCATCCCCTCACTTTCGGTCTGTAGGTGTCCCTAGGTCTGAAGTGGGTCTCTTATAGACAGCATATATATAGGTCTTGTTTTTGTATCCATTCAGTGAGCCTGCGTCTTTGGGTTGGAGCATTTTATACATTCACGTTTAAGGTAATTATCAATATGTATGTTCCTAATACCATTTTCTTAATTGTTCTGGGTTTGTTTTTGTAGGTCCTTTTTTTTCTCTTGTGTCTCCCACTTAGAAAAGTCCTTTAGCATGTGTAGTAGAGCTGGTTTGGTGGTGCTGAATTCTGTTAGGTTTCGCTTGTCTGTTAAGCTTTTGATTTCTCCATCGAATTTGAATGAGATCTTTGCCGGGTAGAGTAATCTTGGTTGTAGGTTCTTCCCTTTCATCACTTTAAATATATCATGCCACTCCCTTCTGGCTTGTAGAGTTTCTGCTGAGAAATCAGCTGTTAACCTTATGGGAGTCCCCTTGTATGTTAATTGTCATTTTTCCCTTGTTGCTTTCAATAATTCTTCTTTGTCTTTAATTTTTGTCAGTTTGATTACTGTTTGTCTTGGCATGCTTCTCCTTAGGTTTATCCTGCCAGGGGATCAGTGTGCTTCCTGCACTTGGGTGGCTCTTTCCTTTCCTATGTTATGGAAGTTTTCGATTATAATCTCTTCAAATATTTTCTCCCTCTTCAAATGTTTTCTCTCCCTCTTCTCCTCCTGGGACCCCTATAATGTGAATGTTGTTACTTTTAATGTTTTCCCAGATGTCTCTTAGGCTGTCTTCATTTCTTTTCATTCTTTTTTCTTTATTCTGTTCTACAGCAGTGAATTCCACCATTCTGTCTTCCAGGTCACTTATCTGTTCTTCTGCTTCAGTTATTCTGCTACTGATTCCTTTTACTGTATTTTTTATTTCAGTTATTTTATTGTTCATCTCTGTTTGTTTGTTCTTTAATTCTTCTAGGTGTTTGTTCTTTAATTCTTCTAGGTCTTTGTTAACCATTTTTTGCATCTGCTCAATCTTTGCCTCTATTCTTCTTCCGAGGTCCTGTATCATCTTCACTATCATTATTCTGAGTTCTTTTTCTGGAAGGTTGCCTATCTCCACTTCATTTCATTGTTTTTCTGGGGTTTTCTCTTGTTCCTTCATCTGGTACATAGCTCTCTATCTTTTCATCTTGTCTATTTTGTGAACGTGGTTTTTGTTCCACAGCCTGCAGGATTGTAGTTCTTCTTGCTTCTGCTGTCTGCCCTCTGGTGGATAAGGCTGTCTAAGAGGCTTGTGCAAGTTTCCTGATGGGAGGGACTGGTGGTGGGTAGAGCTGGGTGTTGCTCTGCCAGGAGGAGCTTAGTAAAACTTTAATCTGCTTGTTTGCTCATACGTGGGGCTGGGCTCCCTCCCTGTTGGCTGTCCAGCCTGACGTGACCCAACACCAGATCCCACCTGGCTCTTTGGTGGGACCAATGTTGGACTCTGTGAAGGCCCACGCCAAGGAGTACCCCCAGAAACTTCCACTGCCAGTGTCCCTGTCCCCACAGTGAACCACAGCCACCCCCCACCTCCGCAGGAGACCCTCCAACACAAGCAGATAGGTCTGGTTCAGTCTCCTATGGGGTAACTGCTCCTTCCCCTGGGTCCTGATGTACACACTACTTTGTGTGTGCCCTCCAAGAGTGGAGTCCCTGTTTCCTGCAGTCCTGTCAAATCCTGCAATCAAACCTGCTAGCCTTCAAAGTCTGATTCTCTATGAATTCCTCCTCCCATTGCTGGACCCCCAGGTTGGGAAACCTGACGTGGGGCTCAGGACCTTCACTCCAGTGGGTGGACTTCTGTGGTATAAGTGTTCTCCAGTTTGTGAGTAACCCACCGAGCAGTTGTGGGATTTGATTTTATTGTGATTGCGTCCCTCCTACCATCTCATTATGACTTCTCCTTTGTCTTTGGATGTGGGGTATCTTTTTTGGTGAATTCCAGTGTCTTCCTGTCGATGATTGTTCAGCAGTTAGTTGTGATTCCAGTGCTCTCGCAGGAAGGATTGAGCACACATCCTTCTACTCTGCCATCTTGAGCCAGTCTTCACATATGTCTTTTTAAACTATGGTTTATTCATTCTTCTTTTATATATATAAATTTATTTATTTATTTATTTTTGGCTGCATTCGGTCTTTGTTGCTGCACACAGGCTTTCTCTAGTTTTGGCGAGCAGGGGCTACTCTTCATTGTGGTGCACAGGCTTCTCATTGTGGCAGCTTCTCTTGCTGTGGAGCATAGGCTCTAGGTGTGCAGACTTCAGAAGTTGTGGCATGTGGGCTTAGTAGTTGTGGCTCACGGGCTCTAGAGTGCAGGCTCAGTAGTTGTGGCACATGGGCTTGGTTGCTTTGCAGCATGTGGGATCTTCCCAGACCAGGACATGCACCTGTGTCTCTTGCATTGGCAGGCAGATTCTTAACCACTGCACCACCGGGAAGCCCCGGTTTATCCATTCTTGCCAACATTGTGTATTACCAAATTCTTTATCTTTGCCAATCTGATCAAGTAAAAAAAAAGTTGTATTTATTATCTTTTTTTAAATTATGAGTTAGGTTGGAAATCTTTACCCATGTTTATGAACCATGTCTGTTTCTTATCCGTGATTTGACTGTTCATGTTTTTTGTATAACATAGTTAGGAAAAGTGTGGCTTGATAGAAGACCTAGTAAAACATAGCAAAATATCTGAGACCAATGCAGTAATCATCATAATAATAGTAATAGTAACAAAATAAATGACATCACATACAGAGCAAATATATTTTATCAGAGAGTTGTAATGAGATTTTTGATCCTTTCTTTCTCATCAAATTAGAAATAACAAGTTGTAGGACATATTCACAAATAACTATTGTGTTTTACTTTTATAGAATGTTGAAAATTGACCATATGTTTATCTGTAAAATGAACTTTCACTGTGATCTCTTTGCTTCAATAACCATGACATTTACTACATGAGATGAACCAGGGTTGTCCCTTGTTATAAGTGAAGTACTTTATTCTGAGCACTCTTTTAGAAATATTGCAGTCTGGGATATTAGGTTATCTAGCTATTATGCAGATGCTTTTTTGTTTGTAGCATGCAGTTCTCAGTGATGGTATTTACTAGTAACTGAGGGTAGAATCAGCTATTCTATTTTCATTTGATTGTCTCATTATCCTGGTAGTCATTTCTTGTCACAGAAAGGACTTAGAACTACATTTCCGGCTCATAGTGGACTGTGACTACTGTCACTGTTTGTGACCCTTCACAAATGACTGGTTTTAGATATTATCTGGTTTTGTTATTGCAGTTATAACTTCTTGTATACCAAAATATGCCAGCTACTATGTAAGGTATTTAATGTTATCTCACTGACTCTTACACTAAAGCAGATGTTATTATCCTTATTTTACAGGTGAAATGATAGGTTCAAACTCATTAAATAATCAACCCATCTAGTAAGGGGTCAAGCTGGGTTCAAATCTAGTTCTTGCTTACTCTTTTCTTATTCTTAGCTTCAAGGGCCAGATTAGGGCTGCTATAGTAAGGGCTGCCCGCCTAAGTGGGGAGCAGTGCCATGACATTTGCATACCTTGTCCACCCCCTCCACAGTATGGGTGAGCTTGTGTAGCTGTTTCCTCCAGTGCCCTGCTTGCTATCAGCCTCTGCCTCCGTACTTTGCGCTTGTTTTATCCAATAACATGAGTATCTTCCATCACTAGACTTCAGCTGTTGATGCAGACCCACCTTTATTTTCTGCACAGACTGGAATGGGGTGGCAATGTTTAGATTAAGAGTTATGACAACAGACTAAGTATCTTGTGCCCTAGCAGTGAGCCCCAGGATGACATGTAAATTCTGAACCACTACAGTCTCTCACAAAACTTGCCCGTCTAATTCTGTGTCCCAGCCCATAGCTCTGAGCTTCCCTCTCTGGATTTCCCTACCCCAGAATTATCCCCTAAGCAGGCCCTGGTCTTCTCCTGCCCCTTTCCTCCCAGCAGACCCTGGTCCTGAGGTCTCAGCCTGCTTCCTCCAGGACCCATAGTAGGCTTCATATAGAGGAGGGACACTTTTGGGGAGCATACTGCTGACTGCTGAAACCTCTCCATTAATTTCACTCCTGAAAAAAAATCTGCTTCTGAATTTTGCAAAGACCTAAGGTATAAATCCTTGTACTGCATGTTTTTAACAAAATTCTGGCTTGGGTCAGGAATTATTTTTCTACACAATATAGAGACTAACTTTCTTAAGGACCTGAGGGAGTTCTACACAAACTTCTGATATGCATGAAATTCAAGTCCCCTGCCTGCCATCTCTTGACATCCACTCCTTTATCAGTTTCCATGCTGTGATGTCAGTCTAAATGTCTTCCTGGGACCTAAAAGCAGCACACTTTCCTGGGCCTCAGGGTCTTCCTACGTTTCGCTTCCTTTCCTGGGCACAGCCTTCCTTCTTGTCTCCGTTTCTTGGGTTTCACCTAAGGCCACCCCTCCTGCAGGAAGTTTGCCCTGGCCACCTGGGTCTACTAAGTTATATCCTGAGTGGACCTACAATGCCCAGAGCTGACTACTCCTATATAATACCCATTATCTACTGATAAATACCAAATATTAATTTATCCAATCTCTACAGTAGGTTTATTTTATAAAATTAGCATCTCGAAGTCACTGAAAATCCCTATTAGCCAAGTGAACTATAAACATCAGTTTAACTTAGTCTATAGTGTTGTGCTAAGCTCTTTTATATAAAAGCTTTTGTGAATTTGATTGTCTTTTTTTTTTTTGTATTGTTATATTTTAGAAAAGGGTTAGGAGCCATAGCTAAGAGAGGGACTCTTCTCCCAACTCCCCCTATACCCAGCCCCACCTAGTTTTAACATATTGGGAATATAGGACACAGTGCATTCTAGAGTTCCAAAAGTATTAACACCAAGTATCATGTATCTCTCTAAATATTCTTAGATTAATGAATATTGACTTTGGACTTTGGTTCATGATAAAAAATTCATGAAGGTTGAGTCAAGGGGTGTTTTTTAAAATGTAAGACATTCCCAATTTATGTGTAAGTCAATCTAGCCTGAAAGTATGATATTAAAGGATGACTACATTGCTTCTTGTCTATTGTGTCTCTTTTCAGATTCAGGCATTAATAATTATAGTCTCAGAGGTCTCAATTTTTATTCTCTCTTGGGAGTCAGAGGATATTAAAAGGTCCTCTTCAGAGAACACTCTCTTTTTTGGCAGTCCTATGACAGGTTAGTTAGGATGAGACTTCTCAAGTATGTGCTTTATTATTTTTTTCTGATTGGTGTTTTTGGTCCTTACTACAAAACTGGTAAAGAAGGGAGCAGTGACATTTGTCCTTTGAATACATAGTCACCAAATTTTCATTCCTTGTTTAATCCCAAGGATGTCATGGAGTGCCCACTTGAGATACCAAGTCTTAAATTACTGCATATTTATCTGTGTTTTCTTCTAGACTCTAAGCTTGTTGGAATGTGAACTCTGTTTTCTGAATATTTACATTTTTGGCAACTGGCACAGTGCTGGTACCTATCAAATGTCCAAGTTCTGAGGATGGAAGGAAGGAAGAAATGCAATGCTGAGATAACATATTTGGCTCAGTGCCTTAAACACAGTTGGTGCTCACATAAGTGTTAATTCCTGGTAAAGTAGATAAATGGAAGAAAAAACAAGCAATATGGGAGAGCAAAAGGAGAACTAGACCAGAGAAAGAAAAGCTTTCAATCTCCACTGAACTTGCTGAATAAACTTGAGAAAGTCACTTAATTCTTTCAGGTTTCTATTTTTCCATCTGTAAAATGGGGATATCATCTAACATGACTTCTAAAATCTTCTCTTCCTCTAGCAATTATATGCATCTATGAAATCTTTTGGCAAAGATTGATATAGTTGATAATATATTTCATTAACATGTATGAAAAATGCCCAAATATTGGGTTGACCAAAAAGTTCACTCAGGTTTATCCATAATATGTTATGGGAAAATCCAAATGAACTTTTTGGCCAACCCAATATATCCACAGACTTTTTAAACTTTTAGGATTATCTGCCAAAGTTCAATTGATAATTATTTTTTTCAATTGGCCAAATATTTAATGGCCTACTTTGTGTAAGGGCTGTGCTAACATTGAAGATACAAAGAGGAATTATCTGTTTTTACCACCAAGAGTATGGTGAGAGGTGGACAAGTTAAGAAATAAGTGCACTGGGGCATAAAAATGCTAACATGAGTGATGCCCTTCCTGTTAAGAAGTCACAGAAAGGAGCAGCTAACTATGGAGGAATGACAGAGCAAGTAACTGAGTTTAAACAATTCCAGGCTTTCCAAATAAGGGCCACAGCATGTGCAGAGATTTGAAGATAAAACCTAAATGTCCATTGCTAGATGAATGGATAAAGAAGATGTGATACATGTATACAGTAGAATATTACTCAGTCATTAACAAGAATGAAATAATGCCATTTGCAGCAACATAGATGGACCTGTAGGTTATCATACTAAGTGAAGTACGTCAGACAAGTATCACATGATATCGCTTATATGTGGAATCAAAAAATGATACAAATGAACTTATTTACAAAACAGAAACAGACTCACAGACTTAGAGAATGAATTTATGGTTACTAAGGGGGAAGAGTGGTGGGGGGAGGGATAGATTGGGAGTTTGGGATTGACATGCACACACTGCTGTAGCTAAAATAGATAACTGACAAGGACTGTTGTATAGCACAGGGAACGCTGCTCAATATTCTGTAATAACCTAAATGGGAAAAGAATTTGAAAAAGAATAGATACATGTATATGTATAACTGAATCACTTTGCTGTACACCTGAAACTAACACAATATTGTTAATCAACTGTGCGCCAATATAAAGTAATTTTTTTTTAAATACATGACTTTGTCACTGAAGAGCAAGCATTTGGTTCTGTATGACTGGAGTGCAGAATGAAAGCGAGGGAGAGGAGGGGATGAGACAAATAAGACTGTGACCACCATGTGGAGGTCATATGCACCATAACTAGGAATTTGGACTTTATTATGAAACTAATTGGGATCCGTTTAATGTTAACAAGAAAATAGACATGACTACATTTGCATTCTGGGGGGGAAATGTTAATATGTCTACTGAGTAATCAATTTTTACTCAAAGCATGATCCTAGATGCCTGTTTTAGAATCCCCCTGGGTGCTTGTTAAAATACATATTCCTAGGTTGGAATCTAATCCTATAGAATCAATTTCTGTGGGTTTGACTTGGAAACTGGCATTTAAAGAAAAAACCCTCTTACAACATATACAGCTTAAAGTGTAGGAACCACTGGCCAAATAAATCGAGAGTAAATGGCAGGGAACTCAGAAGAACACAGATTTTGGAGTCAAATAAACCTTGAATCTCAGCTCCATCACTTAGTAGTTGTCTTATCACAGCCAAGTTACTTAGCATCTCTGAGGCTGAGGTTTTTCCTTCTATAAATGGGTTTAAAAGTACCTACCTCATAGGATTTCAGTCAAGAATAGCTGAGATAACATATGTCAAACACTAACATGTTTGGAGGCATATTGGGATCACCTGGAGAAGTTATTCAAACTCTGTGCTCCCTAAGATTCTGGCATGGATTATAAAGGATTCAAGAAACTCCCCAGATGATTTTGGTTAGTAACCAATAGGAATCACACAGAATATATTAGCTCTCCTTTCCCTAAGGTGATGACAGTGAAGGTATAAAAATGGGAAAATTTAAGAGATCTTTAGAAGGGACAATATCCAGGATTCAGAGGAATTGTCTAAGTGATTCTTAAGTTTTTAGTTTGAATGTGGTGGTGCCCAAACATAGCTGGAGAATGCAGTACTGTTTTGAACATGGTGGTGTCTATGGGTCATCTAAGTGGAGATGTTTAGAAACTGGTGCTCACTAGTGGACAAATGCCTCAGGGAAAAGCCTGGGGAGGTGATAAAGAACAGGCTATCAGTGGTGGCATGATCCCCCAGGGATGGGATGGAGGATAAAGAGGGGCCTCATGGCTCACCTCCATGTCAACACTGAAGTTTTCAGAAAAATATCAAGTTAACAAAATTGAAAAGAAATGAGAGTAGGAAGAGAAACGGGAGAGGGTTTCATTTGAGAAACAAACAAAAGAGAGACTGCCCCACAGTGAAATCAAGTAAAACTGAAAGTTTCTTTAAAGCAGGAAACTTGTCTTACCAATGCTGGGTGCTCAAGTCATGGTAGTTGGTCACCTGGTGCATTGATTCAATAGAAACATTGGTGTCTTTGGGTTTATACTTGTACCTGAAATACCCCATGAAGCTTCAGAGGCAGAAACTGGTTGTTTACTGCTCCTTGAGTGGGAAGAATACATCCAAGCATCTCTTGTTCTTGAGAACTATTTTATACAAAGAGTTTATATTGGTAATCTAGAAAAGTCTGTGTCCTCTGGAGAATCAAAATGATTGTTTTTAGTACAAAAACAAGACCCACTCCTAATGATTTCCTCTTTAGTTAGTTATTAATGATAGAGTAGTCACTTACATCTTTATTCCTTGATAAATTTTTACTGAGGGAAGGCATCCTTCTATGGAGTAGTAACATTTGGGGATAAAGGAATTTACATTAGGAAAGTTAAAATTCTGAGTATGTGAACTCCATATAGTGGTTTATAACAATTGTAGTACATGTTAAAACTCATCACTTTGCAATTCTAAGGATGATGTTCTTTTGCCTCCTATTAAATTTGAAATATGTAGCTTTAATGAGCATTTTCAATGAGTCGGCATATTTGAAATTCCCTATCTTGAGTTTTATTATTCTGAGTTAATTCATTTAAAACAGTTAACAAATACTGAGAGATTGTTAGACATTGTGCTGTTCAAGTGCTAATACAAAGAATTACAACTCACTATATTTCAAGTTTGAAATAGTAGATACCAAAGAAGTCTAATTTATGTTGTCAGGAGATTATTTGATTCACTCACTTATTTACTCAAGAACTACTTATAAAGTAAATGAGCTATGTGCAGTCATATTTAAAAAAAAAAAAAACTTGTCTCCAAAATATACAAACAGCTCATATAGCTCAATATCCAAAAAAACAAACAACCCAAATAATAAAAAAAAGGAGCAGAAGACCTAAATGGACACTTCTCCAAGGAAGACATACAGATGGCCAAAAGGCAGATGGAAAGATGCTCAACATCACTAATTATTAGAGAAATGCAAATGAAAACTACAATGAGATATCACCTCACACTGGTCAGAATGGCCATCATCAAAAAGTCCACAAACAATAAATGCTGGAGAGGGTATGGAGAAAAGGGAACCCTCCTACACTGTTGGTGGGACTGTAAATTGGTACAGCCACTATGAGAACAATACGGAGATTTCTTAAAAAACTAAAAATAGAGCTACCATATAATCCAGCAGTCCCACTCCTGGGCATGTACCCAGAGAAAACCATACTTCGTAAAATATATGCACCCAATTCATTGGAGCAGTATTTACAATAGCCAAGACATGGAAGCAACCTAAATGTCCATGACAGAGAAATGGGTAAAGATGTGGTACATATATACAATGGAATGGTACTCAGACATAAAAAAGAATGAAACAATGCCATTTGCAGCAACATGGGTACACCTAGAGATTATCATACTAAGTGAAGTAAGTCAGACAAAGACAAATATCATATGGTATTGCTTATATGTGGAATCTAAAAAAAAATGATACAAATGAACTTATTTACAAGACAGAAAGAGACTCACAGACATAGAAAACAAACTTATGGTTACCGAAGGGGGTGGGGGGGAAGGATAAATTTAGGAGGTTGGAATTAACATATATATGCTACTATATATGAAATAGATAACCAACAGGAACCTACTGTATAGCACAGGGAACTATACTCAATATTTTGTAATAACCTATACGGGAAAAGAATCTGAAAAGGAATATATATATATATAACTGAATCACTGTGCTATGCACCTGAAACTAACATGATATTGTAAGTCAACTGTATTTCAATAATAAAGAAAAAGAAACGTTGAAAAACTTTTTTTAATTAAAAGTTGTATAAAAGATGGAAAGATATTTAATAACGAAAAGAGAATATAAGCAAATGTCACTTTTTTTAATTGTGCAAAATTTTAAGCAGAGGATGAACTGTACTTTTTAGTTTTGTTATTTTTTTCCCCAAGCTAGAATAAGGGATGAGGAAGGATCTAACATTAATCTAACATTGGTGTATGTCAGGGAGTGTAAATAAACAGTATATTTCCCAATGGGATTAGGCTGAGAGAAGTCAAGGAACTTATCCACACACAAACAGGGGATGGCTACCCAGCAGGAATCCAGTCCCTGACCCTCAGGACTCCAGAACCACCCCATGATTCTAGTCCAGGGAAGACCAGTTTTGAGCTACCACAGTCTTATCCCTTGTTTGCAAATACTTAGCGGATGGTTTTGTCTTTCAGAAACCAGTAAAAATCCTTTCCAGCAAACACTTTTGAAAAAGCAGGACATGAACAATATGAGTAATTTGATTTCTGATCAAAATGCTTTATGACTATAATGACTTTTCTGGCTTACATTTGGCCCTTGAGATATCAAAAGAGTTCCCGGAAAGCTCTGAGAGTTGCAGAATGGGCAGGAAATGGGTGCAGCTCCCCAAAGTGTAGGTGTGTGCATGTATTCTGCCTGTTGGTCTCTATATCACTCTGGTTATTCTGTTGCAGGAAGGGGGACCCCTTCCAGGGCCTGAGAGTGGGCTTTTATCTGACACTCAGAAATGAATTGTCCAAGGAGACACGTGTGCAGACAAAGCAGGAGAGTTTATTGGGAAGGGGCGCCTGGGCAGAGAGCAGAAAGCTAAGGGAACCCAGGAGAACTGCTCTGCCACGTGGCTCGCAGTCTCAGGTTTTATTGTGATGGGGTTAGTTTCCAACTTGTCTCTGGCCAATCATTCTGACTCTGGGTCTTTCCTGGTGATGCACGCATTGCTCAGCCAAGATGGATTCCAGAGAGAAGGATTCTGGGAGTTTGGTAGGACATATGGACTGGAGACTCCTCTCTCCTTTCGACCTTTCCTGAATTATTCCGGTTGGTGGTAGCTTGTTAGTTCCGTGTTCCTTACCAGGACCTCCTGTTGTAAGATAACTCGTACAAGTGGTTACTATTGTGCCTGGCCAGGGCAGGTGGTTTCCCTAACAATTCCAGGGCACAAGAGCCTTGAGTCCTGGCCTGAGGAAATGTGTAAATGATAGAGTTTGTGGAGAACCAGAGCCCATGCTTGCTGGCATGAAAGGATTCAAATGTGTTATTTTTTTAAAAACACCATTCAGTCCTCCTGTATGGAGTCAGACCCGTAGACCATTACTTGGATTCATGCTTCCTGGCTAGAGCAAGTTGGTGTGCAAAGGAAGTTATTTCAGAATTTAGAGAGCGTTGGCAGATAATAAACTAGAGTTTGTGCTTGTTTTATGAAGGGTTTAAGAGGGCATTTTAGATGTGTAAGATGTTTTCCAGCTTTATGATCAGTAAATGTTTTATTAGCACTATGGATGTACTCCACAAATTCACTTACAGTCAGCCCTCCATATGCAAAGGTTCTGCATCTGCAGATATAACCAACCAAGGATTGAAATATTCGGAAAGGAAAAAAAAATTCCAGAAAGTTTCAAAAATTGAAACTTGACTTTGCAGCACAATCGCAACTATTTTTTACAATTAATTAATTAATTAATTAATTTTTGGCTGCTTTGGGTCTTCGTGGCTGTGCGTGGGCTTTCTCTGGTTGCGGTGAGCAGGGGCTACTCTTTGTTGTGGTGCGTGGGCTTCTCATTGTGGTGGCTTCTCTTGTTGTGGAGCATGGGCTCTATGTGGGCGGGCTTCAGTAGTTGTGGCATGTGAGCTCAGTAGTTGTGACTCACGGGCTCTAGAGCACAGGCTCAGTAGTTGTGGCACATGGGTTTACTTGCTCTGCAGCATGTGGGATCTTCCTGGACCACATATCGAACCCGTGTCCCCTGCATTGGCAGGCTGATTCTTAACCACTGTGCCACCAGGGAAGTCCCCACAATGGCAACTATTTACATAGTATTTACATTGTATTTACAGCTATTTATATAACATTTATAGTATATTAAGTGTTTATTTAAAATATATCGGCAGGCTTTTGTAGGATATATGCAAGTACTACACCATTTTATATATGAGACTTGAGCATCCACAGGTTTTGGTACCAGGCAGGTCCTGGAATGACTGTATTTGTTTTAAGCAAAGAGCCATTGAATCCTTTTTGCTTGCATAGCTTTTTAATGGAAATGTAGTACTGGATTTGATCATTGTAATGAAACCATCTTTCTTTTTACTCACCTGATCTGACAGTTACCTAGATTTATTCCCACCTCTTGGATTTGGACAGAGAGCTCTTTTTATATTTTAACTAGTTCTCATTTGCTTAATAGTAATGGTAAGGTTTGCTGCTTCAAATGCATCTACGATGAATTGCTTTGTTGAGAAGGAGAGAGTGAAATTGAAAATGGTCATGGTTGCTTCTCTCTCTTTCAGATTTTACTTTTCATTTTATGCATGTGGTGAAGATAAAGATTTTAATGCTTGAGTGCCAAGATCTGACTCTGCAGGGGTGTACTTACTCTCTTTGTTGAAACATAATGGTTTCACAGTATCCTGCCTTGAGCACTGCATTTGTCAACTTAACTTCTTTTATCATCAAGTCCTCTGGCTTTTGTGCCTTCTCCTTACCTGCGTCATTATCTTCTGACCATCTGGGAAGCCTCTGATCCTATGTGCAGAGTCCATTTAAATATTTTAGTGCTAGAAGAGTGGAAACCTTGTAAAGTGTAAATTTTTTGTACTATTACACTGGGAGGAAAAATAAATGTTTTCATGTGCTTTCCTGCTGCGTTAGGATTTTAGAGTTAACAGGCTTTGCATATAGAATTCTGAATGGGGACGGCAGCACCAACAGACCTAGAGGAATTCCAGGAAGGCTTACAGGCATTGTCAGCACAAGGGACAGGAGGAAACAATCTGTGTGTTCATCCAGCAACCCTGCTGGAGATCAGGAAGGCATGTTTATTCTCCCAGGGAGCAGAGTGCCCTGCTGGTGTGTGTTTGGCAACCCTAGGAATGGGTTTCTGTTTTAAAAGACATGCCATTAGCCTTGGGATGTCAGAACCCATGGATAAATTGAGGCAGGTGACTATCAGGCACCACCTTTGGAAACTACAAAAGAACACTAAGTTAAAGGGAGAGCGATGAAGATAACTGAAGATATAAATCAACCCGCTTCACCTTTGCAAGCTGTACATATTTAATATTTTATATTTCAAGGAAGTGAAAAGCCCTTCATTTTGTGAAGGTACTAGTGTCATCAACAGCCGACTAAGTTTTTTTCCTTCTCCCTTTTTTCAGTTTCCTCCTTTATCAACAGTTTTCTCTTTATTAAATAAGGAATAAAGCAATTATTTTTAGCACACAAAGCAAGATTTCTGTTAATCAAAATACTAATAACAGTAATTTACTATAGTATCAAATCTTTTACTTATTCAACAACTATTTATTGAGTACTTATTAACTGTCAGGGATGGTTAGGCATTGTTCAGTGGGACAGAGAGAGAGAGGGAAAAAGAGAGAGGCTTGCCCTAGTGGAGCTTAGATTCTAGAGAGAAGACAACAAGACAGATAGATAGACAAACAGACAGATAGATAGATAATTGTTAGAAACTGATGAATGCTGTGGCAAGAAGAGAACACAGCAGGATGAGAGCAGTAGGGAACAGGGAGAGGGAGGTGCTGGTGACAGCTTTCCTCAAGCAGCCCTCATGGAGTTGGTGAATGCTGGACAAAGACCTGAAGGAGATAGACACATAGAGGAAGAGGGTTCCAAGTGGAAGGAGAGGGTGGAAGCACACCTGGCATGTTTGAGAAATAGTAGCAGATTGTGTGGCCAGAGCTGGGTGAACTAACACGTCCATTAAATGAGATCATTTATACTAAATGTGTAGCAGTCCCTGGCACATAATCAAGGCTCCGGAGCTGTGAAAACTCCTCTCTGCCATCAGCCAGCTCTTACCCTGATCCCACTCAGCATAAGTATAGACACTTTCTAAGGTAATCCAGGTCCTCTGTTGATTTTCTAGGTGGTTTCCCGGACTCTTTGTGACATTGGCATTTGTCATGACAGTGTCTGTGTTCTGTCACTTTACACTGCACAGGCGATCTCATCCGTATTTTGATGAGAAGAGTGTCTTTCTGCCTGTTAACCACAGTGAGGTTTTATAGTGGCAAAAGAGAACCCCTAAATGTCTGATTATGGAATATTTTATCCTACTTCAAGTAGTGCAAATGAATCAGCTTGAGAATCTCTGATGAGAGAGAATTTTTCCTGCTGCCTTTTGTCAGCCTTTGAAGCACTGGTTCGCAACTTAGCTGCACAGTAGAATCATCTGGAGAACTTAAATAAATAAATAGCTACTACCCAGGCCCCACCCCAAGCCAATTAAATCCCAGAGATTCTATTTTAAGCTCCCCAGGTGATTCTGATGGGCCACTAGGGACAGGAACTCCCTAGAGGGACAGGTTCAAGGGACCTATAGGTTGGTGCCAAGTATATGTATTTTTGTCTTATGCTTTGGCTTTTGCCTCTTTGTATTATCCTGCCTCCCAAGATCAGAAGACCTTGAAAACTTTCTACCCACGACTCTTCTCAGTCTTCTCAACCCAGCTTAATTTATGACTGAGTTGCAAACTTCTGGTTCAGAGCCAGAACTGGTTCGTTACCAAGCTTTCGTCTGTCTGTGGCATCTTTCTCAGATGCTCAGGTTGGGAGATAACTATTGAGATATCCGTATGAGGGGCTGCTGAGCGAGGAGTGTGTCAACACACTCATCCCCAAAGTCTTGGCCAGCTCTCCCTCGCTGCCTCCACCACTTCCTTCACGTCAGTTAAGCATAATGCTTCCATTTTCATCAGCAGCTCTATGTATAAGTATAGATTTAGAATGTGCTTTAAAAATTTTCCAGGAGTTACATATTGGAGCCTTATTTCAAGCGACACTGTTCAACATGAACCCCCAATTGACCCACTTAAAATAAAAAATTATCACCTACAGTGTAATACCATAAATAAAGGGTATATTAAAGTTTTGGTACTTACATCTCAAACATATTCATACATATCAGTGTGTGTGCATATACATCTTTGTATATATTTATAAGATATATATACGCACACATATATATTATAGCAGGTATATACCTATATACAGACTTACGTATATGTATGTATTTGTGTTAGTGTATATTTATAGAAATCATCTATAATCACCGCAAATATAAATTAGCCTGAAGGTCAGCTGACCTTTCTTGAGAAAGACTGTTTTTATCCTGGGATTGGGTTCTTTTTATTGGGGAGGAGGGATGTTAAAATGATGTTATGTTGAACTTGTAGGATTATTTTCCTGGACAAAATAAAAAGTAGGCAATTCAGTATTATCCCAAGGTTATTTTTCTTTAATTTTACTGTGCATGATATTAAAACCTAGTAACTCCAAGTTAGAGATGAAGCCTTCTGCATTCCAGGAGGGTTTCTCTGGAGCCCCTCCAGGGACTTCTTGGTTCAGAGTCTGAACCCTTCAGGACCACCCAGGGGATTCAGCTCAGCAGAAGAGACTTATTTGCTTCCACTCCCACCCCCAAGGATGTCCCAAGACTAGGTATGATTTTACTTTTTAATCTCTCCTAATTCTGTGCTGAAAGACATTACTTTTCTCTATCCTTCCCTTCCCTTTTCTCTTCTTAACGCCTGTTTTCCCCATTTTCTAACTAAAACCAACATTCCCACTGTTATCAAAAAAAAAAAAAAAAAAGGATACATTTCTTTTTCTTTACCAGTACATTTAACACTTCTCTATGGCAGGTGCCCCACAATCCTACTTAGAGATTTGCGATGTACAAAAGTAGTTCCACATAAATCAAATGCAAAAATAAACAGCTTCCATAGCAAAGCATAAGGGCCATTTGGTCATGGAGCTGTCTTTCTTTCTGCCCCTCCGCACACTTGTTTGGGAACTGGCCCAAGAGTGTCCAGGTCTTGGCAGTGCTCACTGGCAGAATTTGGCAGGACAGCACAGGAATCTGAAAAATACCTTGCAAACCTCTCCTACCCCCAAAGTAACACTCAAGGCCCCAACATTGTACAGAATACGCTCCTTGTGAGTCACCTCCCCTGACCTCTCCTTTATCTGCAAAGGGTGGGTTTGGACCCAGCCTTTCTTTGCTCACACTTTTCTTTACATCCGCAGGACACATCCTTTTGTCCCAGATAGTGCCAATATTATTCCTTTTTAAGTTTTTCTTCTTCTTAGGTAAGCCACTTTTCAAGGATATTCCAATGCCCACATCCCAAAGCCCCCTTTCTCAAGCTTCAGATAAAAGCACCAGGAAAAGCAAGCTTTTAAATATTTCCTTGACCCAGGTACCCAGGACCCCTTTCCCATTAACAACTTATTCAGAAGCATTGAGAAACAAGTGGAAAGTGATTTGTCATTGGTCCTCTGTCAAAGGGGATGGCATAATAGTCAGGTGGTCAGGCCCTTGACTCTTCTTCTCTCCATGGTACATTTCCTTGGCTAGTATTCATGATGGCACTTTTCTCAGAAACATCTCATGATTGCCCCAGAATAGAGGAAAGAGTTTATTTTGAACACGAAACATGGCCAAGTTTGGGTTTTTGTTTTTTTTTTTTTGATATGAGATTCTTAGCTGTGGACGTATTTTTTTAACTAACTTCTGACCTAGTTCATAATATTATCACCAGAATCAGAGCTAACCAAGAACATGGTTCATGCTTCATAAGATTGAATAATGAACAGGACATAAAGATTTTTACAGAAAATCACAGTATATTCTGAGATGACATAGCTGACTTCACTTTGAGCTTTTTATATAACTGTTAGAATAAGAGAAGCAGGAAGGAGGATGGACTTACATTTTTCTGGAGGAAAAAGTATTGGACAAATTGTTGAATATTTCCCAATTATTAGTTCTTTATAAAAATAGTTTAAAATTTGTAATGTTACCTCAGTGTTAATAATAGTAGCATTTCTAACCAGAGATAAATATAAGTCATAGAATGAGGAAAACTAAAGTTGAGAAGAAGCTTAGAAGTCATCTCATCCAAGGTCTTCCCAGTACAGGAGACCCTTCTTCCCAACCTTAACTGAAAGCCATGAATGTCTTTTTGGCTGTCTAGAGTGATAGAACACACTGTTTCCTGAGGCAGGCATCTCCCCTGTTGGATGCCTCTGTTATAAACTATATTGAAAACAAAATGGTATCTTTGGAATTTGCTGCCCAAAAATAAGGCACAGATTTTAAGTGTGCTAAGTGCTTAAAATACAATAAGTCATTTAATGATCAAATAGTAACTGGTATTTATTACATGATCACTATATGCTAGACACTGTGTTAAACACCTTATATCTTATGTTATTTACTCCTTACATCAGTCCTAGGGAAGATGATTCTTTCCCTTTTTCACACATAAGAAAATAGGCATAGACATAGAGAAGGTAAGTAAGGTACCAAGATAACCCTGGTATAAAGCGACTGTGACTTAGCCATTGGTTGTACTTCTCACCTCAAACCTATTAGGCAAGCGTTGAATTCCAATTTGCAAAGAACTGAGGCTCCCTTGTCTAAGTAATTTTCCCAGGGTAAGTGGAATTTTGAAGCAGGTCCCTCTGATTCTAAAGCCTACACTTTATGCCAGAGTAATTCAACATGAAATCAGCAGAGAGAATCAGAGAATGAAAGTTAAATAATACGTTCAAAAAATTGTCAGTGCAGCTGGAGTTGAGTACCTGAGCACCTCAGTGCCCATTAGAACTGCATTATTTCAAATTAGAAGCATGACTCCTAGAGCTACAAGGAGTGTTGAAGACTCTCCGTATACTAGGTAAGTGAATCAGCCTGAAGAGCAGAACTGCATTTTCATCTGCATTTTTCCCAATCTAGTATAGTTCTTGATCCACTGTAGGTACTCACTAAATGTTTATTGACTCAACAAATACATCTACCAAGAAATTTACAATTTATTACACAACTATTTTTTCCAATATTATTTGTTAAGTTCCATCTATTTCCAAAAGGAATTTAAGGTGCCATCCTTTCCAGTACAATTTTTATTTGAGTCATCTGGTTTCAACTAATTAGTTAAATTTGGAGGCCTGCCTTACAGTTTTTTGTTTTCTTCTGTAAGAAAACCATGGCAACATAGAGTCCAGACTACAACTGACTGTGAGCAGGGGAAAAGCACCATCCCTGGGATTTTCAGTCACGAAAATCCTCAAGTAGGTAACTAAATGCTCGACCAAATCACACCACTTCTCTACACCTTTAGATAGGTGATGGGAATGAAACTTCTCTTAAAAGTTGTGGATAAACATGACTTAGAAAACCTAAAACACGAGAATAAAAAATCTCCTTCAGGTATTTAGTAACATCTACCTTTAATGGATAATGGATACAAAATAGCGTTGTAGAAGATAGGCATAGATTAGCCAACTAATATTTGTAGGAATATTGGGGAGGTGGGGGTCATATAAAGCATAACACTCTGCTACTCACCTTGAAGTCTCCCAGCAATGGAGATAAGGAAGATAAGGAATGTAGTCTGTGGTTATACTATTTTTTTTATGACAATGATAGTGGGCCAAAATTTATTGAGCTTTTACTATATGCAGAATTTTATGCTAAATATTTTAGTGCATCATCTCTTTTAATCATCTTAACAACCCTGTGGAGTAGTTTCTATAAGGAACTGAGGCTAAGGAATTATGTAATAAGGACACCAGCAAAGTGGCAGACTAGGGAACTCCAGGCCCTCCAGTTTCCATAGGTTTGAACTCAGACTTCCAGAACTGATGCCCAGCGCTCTTTATTCACCAAACTGACCCATAATCTTTATTTTAAACTGCTAGGTCCATGTTTGCTTACAGTGTATTTACTATAAACAAAGTAACCTCAGCTGAGTTGGAGGCAACCCCTGTAATTAAATACATTCATATCTTTACAGTGAAAATATAAATATTCACTCTAAGCAGGATAAAGACCTTTAGTAGTCAATTGCTAATTTAGGTAAGATTTTGCCACCACAAGTTATTAAGGAAATTTTATTTTGGTATTTAGAGGGTTTTTTTAATTTTTAAAAATTTTATTTCTTTTTTATTTTTAAAAATTTTTATTTAGGTATATTTGATTTACGATGTTTTGTTAGTTTCAGGTATACAGCAAGGTGAAGCTGTTATACCAGTAGCAACTGGTGACAGTAGTCGATCCTGGGGCGGGAAGCTGGAAGACAGAACGACCAGGAGTGGAAGCAAGTCTTACTTACACTAGGGATCATCTATACTGTTTGAATTTTTAACTTATGCATGTAATGCTTTTTTGAAATATCTAGAAGTTTCCTTGAATCTTAAAAAATAAAAGGTTAATAAAGTCACTGTCATCTTTCACCAAGGCCCTAGACTATTGCAGTGGTCTTCTAATCAGTCTCCTATGGTGATTCTTATCCCCCAGCAGCCTTTTCCCCACAGATGTCATTACAGAATTGTCTCATATCCTTTAGTATCTCAACAGAAGAAACTTAAGCCATATTTGGACTGTGAAAAGACACATTTAGAAAACCTATTTTAAACCTCTGGAAATGGCATGTGTTCTGCCAGATGATGCTGACTGCCCTTGGCAGACCTGAAATACAGCAGCCAAAATTGTCTTCTGTGCTGGGTGGTTACACTCTGCAACTAGCAGGGTCCCCTGCAGAGAAATGATGATTTAGGATTGTGACTTACGAGTGCTGTGCTCCAAAAGGGCCACTTAGTTGACACTTTCCTTACTTTTCCAAAACATTTTTTGGTTCTAGAAGAAGTGTCAGCTATATACAACTTTCCTAAACAAGAAGCTGCTGTGTCCCTCTGAGAAGTCCTTCCAGGTCTGCTTTCTTGCAAGGATTTAAGGAGTCTCATTTAGGCATAAGAGATTCACCCCAAACACGGGGTTGGGCTCTTCAGTGGCCACCAGGCAGCTTTTCCTGTAGTTAGTGTCAGTGGGGTACACATCAATCTGCCATAGCCCATGGTGAGCAAAGAAGAATTTGCCAAATAATGGGATTTATTAATGTGCCCTCAAATTCTGAAAAAATCTGAAATTCAAGTTAGAGGAAGAAGGAAAGGAGAAAAAAATTGTATAAACACCACTGACCTGAACAATGATAGAGCAAAGTTTAGCTGCTTTGTGCTTGCCAGGTAAGATCTAGGATTAAGGATTTGAGCGATTTTCCTCTTTTCCTTGGCCCTGACTTTGAAAACTAGTACTAGAAGTCATTGATGATAAGTCTTCACTATGCTTTAAATTAAAGAGACAACTTGAATCTAAAAAGTGTTTGAGTCAAGAACTTATTTTAAAATAAAACCAGAGATAAATACTGAATTCTACAGAGTTGGATCAATGTCCTGTATCTTTTACCAAGTAGTGTTTGGTAGTCCTAAGGCAAAATTTAAAATCATTAAAAATTTCCATTCAGTGTATTCTAATTTTAGAAAATAGTTTTTATCCATTTTAGAAATATTTTTAACAAAGTTTGAAATAACAATGATTTTCTGGATAATTTTGGGGTAATCAGAAAATGTAATTAGCTTCATTTCCTAGTTTGCTTCAAAATTGTAACTTCAGTTTCATACAGTCTTCAATACCAGTTGTTAGTAGCTGTCTAGAGTACTAACCTGAGAGATTTCAGTAGAGCAGGTACATGGCTGGTGTGCTTTTCAGCACTTGGAATGGAGCTGATCAGAAATTTGACCCTCCATAAATATCAGTTGAGTGGGGCACGAGTAGATGAACCAGTGTCATGGAACAGACTATGTCCTGAAATTTGATTCAAAGAGTATGATTGAAGTAGTGTCTTTTTTAATTGAAATATAGGAGATTTACGATGATGTGTTAGTTTCAGGTATACAAAAAGTGATTTAGTTATATGCACATATATATTCTTTTTCAGATTATTGTCCATTATAGGTTATTACAAGATATTAAATATAGTTCCCTGTGCTATACAGTAGTCCTTGTTGGTTTTCAACTTTATATATATAGTAGTGTGTATCAGTTAATCCTATATTCCTAATTGACCCCTCCCTACCCCTTTCCCCTTTGGTAACCATAAGTTTGTTTTCTAAGTCTATGAGTCTGTTTATGTTTTGTAAATAAGTTCATTTGTATTATTTTTTTAGATTCCACATGTAAATGATATCATATGATATTTGTCTTTCTCTGTCTGACTTACTTAACTTAGTATGATCATCTCTAGGTTCATCCATGTTGCTGCAAGTGGCATATTTCATTCCTTTTTATGGCTGAGTAGTATTCCATTGTAGATATATACCACATCTTCTTCATCCATTCATCTGTTGATAAGGTTGCTTCTATATCTTGGCTATTGTAAATAAAGCTGCTATGAAGATTGGGGTGCAAGTATCTTTTTGAATTAGAGTTTTTATTTTTTCCAGATAGATTCCCAGGAGTGGGATTGCTAGATCATATGGTAGCTCTATTTTTAGTTTTTTAAGGAACCTCCATACCGTTCTCCATAGTGGCTATACCAATTTACATTCCCACAAACAGTGTAAGAGGGTTCCCTTTTCTCTACCCCCTCTCCAGCATTTATTATTTGTAGACTTTTTGATGGTGGCCATTCTGACCAGTGTGAGGTGATACCTTGCAGCATTGATTTGCATTTCTCTAACAATTAGTGATGTTGAGCATCTTCTCACGTGCCTATTGGCCATCTGTATGTCTTCTTGGAGAAATGTCTGTTCAGATCTTCTGCTCATTTTTTCATTGGGTTCACTGTTTCTTTGATATTGAGCTGTATGACCTGTTTGTATTTTGGAAATTAATCCCTTGTTGGTCACATCATTAGCAAATATTTCCTCCATAAATATCAGTTGAGTGGGGCAGGAATAAATGAATCTGTATCATTGAACAGACTATGTCCTGAAATTTGATTCAAAAAATATGGTTGTGAGCCCCTCTGCTGCCCAGGTGAGTACCACAGCCCTCTGGCTTCTGCTTGCCTGGCCAAGATGTTGGGACTTGTCATTGCTGGGTAGCCCAAGATGCAGACAGGAAAGAACGGCTTTCTGATTTGCTGGTAGAGGGTTGAGTTTCTGAGTTTGCACAGGGCACTGGCTGGCTCTGCAGGCTTCAGTGCAACATGACTTAGGACCTGTTGCAGCCTGTTCCCACCCCACCCTCACTGGGCCTGGGAGGTTCAGCCCAGGTGGGAGTGAGCTGCTCTCCACTGCCTGACACACAGGTGACTCCCCATCTCTGGCACTCTATGCTTCCTGGGAGGCAAACCTTCAGTGCGGGCCCAGCTTGTGTGTGGCTTTGGGCACTCCTAGCACAGGTTACATCTTATATATAGAAGACTTAGGACAAGAAACCTAAAGGGAAAAGAGCATCAAATCTCTTCAAGGCCAATCAGATCCCAAATATGATTCCCCAGAAATTTGGGACAGGAGCCTTTGACCACCCTAAGTAGGAATGATATGAGTGTTCCAGGGAATGCTACAAGAGAAAAAGCCATGTGAAGACACAATGAGAAGGCCACCATTTGCAAACCGAGAAGAGAACTCATCATAACCAACCCTGCTGGCACCTTCACCTTAACTTTTGGCCTTCAGAATTCACCCTTTAAAAAAAAAAGATAGTGTTACCCCTGACGAAGAGGAACAAGATGGCAGAGTAGAAGGATGTGAGCTCACCCCTCTCATGAAAACAACAAAATCACAACTAACTGCTGAACAACCATCAGCAAAAACACAGGAACCTACCAAAAAAGATATTCTACATCCAAAGACAAAGAAGAGATGAGAAGGTAAGAGGGGCACAGTTGCAATAAAATCAAACCCCATACCTGCCGGGTGGCTGAGCCACAAACTGGAAAATAATTATATCACAGAAGTTCTCTCACAGGAGTGAGAATTCTGAGCTCCATGTTAGGCTCCCCAGCCTGGGGGTCTGGCATCAGGAAGAGGAGCCCCCCAAATCATTTGGCTTTGAAAGCCATCAGAGTTTGATTGCAGCAACTCCACAGGACTGGAAGAGAGAGGAACTCCACTCTTGTAGGGTGCACACAAGGTGTTTTGTGCACCAGGACCCAGGAAAGAAGCAGTGACTTAGTAGGAGCCTGGGACAGACCAACCTGCTAGTCTTGGAGGGTCTACTGGAGAGATGGAGGGGGGTGGCTGTGGCTCACTATGGGGACAGAGACACTGGTGGCTGTGGTTCTGGGGAGTGCTTATTGGTGTGAGCCTTCCTGGAGGCTGCCACTTTCTCACCAAGACCTGACCCCACCCAACAGCCTGTAGACTCCAGTGCTGGGATGCCTCAGGCCAAACAACCCACCAGATGGGAACACAACCCCACCCATCAGGCAGCCTAAATCTTCCTGAGTCCACAGCAGCCCCCTAAACACACCCCTTGGCATGGACCTGCCCACCAAAGAGAGAAGTCCCAGCTCCACCCACCAGTGGGCAGGCACCAGTCTCTCCCAAAAGAGAACCTGCACAAGCCTCTTAGATCAGACTTATCCACCAAGGGGCAGACAGTGGAAGCAAGAGGAACTACAACCCTGCAGGCTGTGAAATGGGAACCACAATCACAGAGAGTTAGACAAAATGAGATGGCAGAGGAATATGTCCCAGATGAAGGAATAAGATAAAACAACAGAAAAACAACTAAGTGAAGTGGAGATAGTCAATCTGCCTGAGACAGAGTTCTGAGTAATGATTGTAAAGATGATCCAAGGACTCAGGAAAAGAATGGATGCACAAAGCGAGAAGTTACAAGAATATTTTAGCAAAGAGATAGGAAATATAAAGAACAAAGAAACACAGATGAACAATACAATGACTGAAATTAAAATTACATTAGAAGGAATCAATAGCAGAATAAATGAAGCAGAAGAATAGATAAGTGAGGTGAAAGACAGAATGGTGGAAATCACTGCTGCAGAACAGAATAACTAAAAGTGAATGAAAAGAAATGAGTACAGTCTGAGAGACTTTTGGTACAACATTAAACACACCAACTTTCACATTATACAGGTCCCAGAAGGAGAAGAGAAAGAGAAGGGGCCTGAGAAAATATTTGAAGAATTATAGCCAAAAACTTCCCTAACACGAGAAAGGAAACAGTCACCAAAGTCCAGGAAGCACAGAGAAGCCCAGGCAGGATAAACCCAAGGAGGAACATGCTGAGACATATAGTGATCAAATTGACAAAAATTAAAGACAAAGAGAAAATATTAAAAGCAACAAGGGAAAAGCAACAAATAACAGACAAGGGAATTCCCATAAGGTTATCAGCAGGATTTTCAGCAGAAACTCTACAGCCCAGAAGGGAGTAACACGATGTATTTAAAATGATGAAAAGGAAAAACCTATAACAAAGAATACTCTACCCAGCAAGGCTCTTGTTCAGCTTTGATGGAGAAATCAAAAGCTTTACAGACAAGCAAAAGCTAAGAGAATTCAGCACCACCAAACCAGCTTTACAACAAATGCTAAGGGAACTTCTCTAGGTGGAAAAGAAAAAGCCACAACTAGAAATAAGAAAACTACAAATGGGCAACCTCACCAGTAAAGGCAAACATATAGTAAAGGTAGGAAATCATCCACATACAAATATGATCTCAAAACCAGCAATCTTGAAAAGAGGAGAGTACAAATATAGGATATTGGAAATGCATCTGAAATTAGAAGACCAGCAACTTTAAAAAATCTTGATTATATATAGACTGCTATATAAAAACCTCAGGGTAACTGCACACTGAAACTCTATAATGGATACAAACACAAAAAAAGAAAAAAAGAATGCAAATACAACACAAAGTTAGTCAACAAATCACAAAGGAATAGATCAAAAGAGGAAGGGAAGAAAAAAGACCTACAAAAACAAATCCAAAATAATTAACAAAATGGCAGTAAAAATATACATATTGATAGTTACCTTAAACAAAAGTGGATTAAATGCTCCAACCAAAAGACATAGACTGGCTGAATGGATACAAAAACAATACCCATATATATGCTGTCTAAAAGAGACGTACTTCAGATCTAGGGAAATATAGAGAGTGAAAGTGAGGAGATGAAAAAAGGTATTTACGTGGGAATGTAAATTGGTACAGCCACTATGGAGAACAGTATGGAAGTTCCTTAAAAATCTAAAAATAGAGCTACCATATGATCTACCAATCCCACTCCTGGGCATATATCCACAGAACATCATAATTCGAAAAGATGCATTCACCCCAGTGTTCATTGCATCACTATTTACAGTAGCCAGGACACGGAAGCAACCTAAATGTCCATCAACAGAGGAATGGATAAAGAAGATGTGGTACATATATACAATGGAATATTACTCAGACATAAAAAAGAATGACACAATGCCATTTGCAACAGCATGGATGGACCTAGAGATTATCATATCAAGTGAAGTAAGTCAGACAGAGAAAGATAAATATCATATTTTGTTTATATGTGGAATCTAAACAAATGATATAAATGAACCTATTTACAGAAGAGAAACAGACTCACAGGCTTAGAAAACAAACTTATGGTTACCAAAGGGAAAAGTTGGGGAGGTGTACATTAGGAGGTTGGGATTAACATATTTACACTACTGTATTTAAAGTAGGTAGCCAACAAGGGCCTACTGTATAGCACAGGGAACTCCGCTCAATATTCTGTAATATTCTAAATGGAAAATAATTCGAAAAAGAATAGATATATGTATATGTGTAAGTGAGTCATTTTGCTGTACCCCTGAAATTAACATAATATTGTAAGTCAACTATACTCCCATATAAAATAATTTTTTAAAATTATGGTTGAAGAAGATTTTGTTTTGTAAAATAACAAACAAGCAAATGGAAAAAAACAAAAACACACAAATGAAAAACTGACGGTGAGAGAATAAATCCTAACAGAAAGGGACTCTAGCATTTACTGTCATGGATATCCCCCAGGGTATTTATGCACCTGATTTATCAAAGATACATTGAGAATATGGGAAGAAAATTGCATTTTGTACCTCTGCCTGCATTTTTTGCTTTGAAAATCGGAAGTGACAGTGGAGCATAGTGGTTAAGAGGATATAGTCCACAGTCATACTACCCAGGCTTCAATCTGGGCTCCATCACTCACTAGCACTTGGACACATTACTTAAACTCCTTTATGTCTCAGTTTCCTCATCCCTAAAATGGGAATAGTTATAGTACCTGCTTCTACAAGTTCTTGTAAACATTAATTAACATAGTCAGTGAATCTTCTTAACATAGTGCCTGACACAAAATAAGCACTCAATAAATATTGCTCAGTTAAAGTATTAATGGTAATAGTGTAATTACTATTTTGCCAGATGTCAGATGGGAAATAACCACCTTGAATGCAGATGTTTTTCCCTTAGACCTTTTGCATTTTAGCCATTTGTTTTCAATCATCTGGCTTAGTGTATTTTAGCCCTTTGAGGACAGTGTCATGGTCTTTTCATCCATGAACTCCTACTTCTTTGTTCACATTTTATATTGGTAAAATATCAAAAAGGTAGATGCATCGAGTTGTACCTTTTTCTTACTTCTTTTGTCTTCATCCTCTCTGGGCTCCTTTCTCCTCTGATGGTTTCTTCCTTTCTAGGCCAGTATCAGGAAGTATTAAGGCAAGGACAAGTGTGTCTTTCTGTCACTGTAGATCTCCTTGTTGACATGGATAGAGTGGAGAGTAGAGTGAGGAGCGCCTTCTCCTCTTCTCCAAAGTTCAGATCTCAATCCAAGCTGACCTTCCCTCTAGTGCAGCAGCTTCTGATCTTCAGCATCACTCTACCTGTTCCCTCCATAGACCCAAAGTGTGTGGAGAACCTTCTCAGATAAGACCAGGATCTAACCTAGTGTTGTGAAATGCACATGAGCTCAGACAAACCTGAATTTAAATCCCTGCTCTGTAGCACTCTATCCATCTGGGTGACACCTAACCACTGGGAGCCTTGCTCTCTTTGCCTCCAAAACTGAGATCATGCCTATTTCACTGTGTTTCTTGGTGATGATGATGCGTATATTACCTGTGAAAGTACTTTTAAGCTTTAATATACAAAGAAAGGATCCTAGCCACAATAATAATATTTCTACTGCTATACTGCCTCTCTCCATAAAGAAAAGCATAGTTTTTCTTCACTTATACAATTATAGACCAGGAATTAATGAGGCTTTAGTCTGAACTTTCTAGATTTATACAAGCAGGGCTCTGCTGTTGTCAACTCAAACTTGCCATCATGTTCTCTGCAGTTGTCTTTGAAAGTTGGTTTAGAAGTTAATGTAGTTGAAACATCTGGTGACAAAAAATAAGAAAGTATTCAAAAACTGAAAGACATATCAAAAGGACACAGGAGACAACTTTTAGGGGCCTCCACTGGCAATGTATGTAACAATTTGGGCATCACAAAGTAGATAATAACATTTTGAAATAAAAAAAAAGAATCCATACTGATAAAACAATATCTTAAAAAATGTAAAAAGTTATAATGGGAGAAGAAAAAGATTTTCCTTACAAAATATTACCAATGAACACATATAAAAGAAATGATAGAAAATTATAAGTATAATAAAAATAGATTCAGTTAAGAATCATAAATAGATAGAAGCCAAATCAGTGAGTGAAATGTTAGGGAATATTCATGCCATCTGAACAAATCATTTGTTAATTATGGAGGGAAGAAAGGTCCTGCTCAATTGAAAAATCTGACATACCCCCTTAACCAAGTGACCAAATTTAACATCACCAGTAGTGGGACAACCCACTATCATGTGACACCTCATATGATGCACTTTGAAGGACACATTACCTATGTATTGTTCCTACCAAAAATACTTATCCTAAACCTAATTATGAAGCAACAACCAAGCAAATCAAATCCAGGAGTATTTAGCAAAGCAACTGACCTGGGCTCTTCTGAATTGTTGACATCTTGGTAAGCAAATAAAACAAGAATAGGCTGGGGAACTCTCCTAGATATGACAACTAAGTGCAACAAGTAAACATTGATTGGATCTTGGATCCAAAAGAAAAAACAAAACTGATAAAAGGCATGCAGGCATTCCAGAAATTTGCCCAAAGGTGAATTTTAATGAGTTCTGCCTACTTTTTTCCTTGCTTGAGAAAGAAGAGTATAACAAGGACTGCTATCCATGGAAATGAGCTCTGCATGTATGCTAATTAGATCAGGCCCCTGCAGTGTAGCTAGCTGTTGCTTGTTAAAGGAAATAAAATGATAGGTCACAGAAATAAGTCAAGTCATTTCAAGACTGATTTCTAAAGGCCTTTTTTAGCAGGGCATAGGAAACAAGCATTGTGTTACAAAAGGAGCAATCAAGATCTCCAGGTAAAATGAGAAAGGAGGAAAGTGAGGAGGTGAGCAGGGTTTCCCCAGAATTCATTACCAAACATAGGTGTGGTCTCTAGACCTTTGGTGGTGTCTCTATTTTTAGTATAAATTCCTAATTTACTTTTCTGTTTAGTAAAAAACCAAATAATGATAAATTTGGTCTTCTTTGGCTTCCAGGGAATTTCACTCTTCTCTTCCAATCTTTCCAGTACTTTCTTCTGTCTTCTTTACCTGCCCCACTTTCTCTACCAACCAGAAGTGATTAGATATTTTCCATATTAGGCTTCAACCCAGTTCTCTTCTCTTGAAAATCTCTCTTGATAATCTTACCTACTTCTAAGGCTTCAACAATGGAAAAAAATCTTATAAGAATGTGTGTGAAGTAGAAAAAAAAGGAATAGATATATTGTCCATCTGATGAGTACTTCTTAACTTTTTTGTGCCACAGACCCTATTAGCAGTCTGATGAAGCCAATGGACTCCTTCCTTGAATAATGTTTTAAATGCATAAATTGAAATACATAGGACTGCAAAGAAAACCAGTAATGTTGAAATAAAGTTATCAAAAATATAAAAAAACAAATTTGTGATATAGTAATGTATATTCTGCTCTACTTATTCATGAAGTAACAAGATCTGATGACTACCATAATTTCAAAGTAGTGATAAATACTTGGAGATATCACCAATAGTTATCATACCATGGTATGAAAATTCTTTATTTTTTTCAGGCAAGGCTTTATTGGGCCCCTGCTGCAGCAGCAGGGAGCAAGAACAGGCAACAGCTTCCCTTGCTCACCCACTTGCTCGCTGAGGGGGGGGCGAGCTTGTTCCTTATATGGAGTGAGGCTAGGGGTGTGTCCAGGCATCGGGCCAGAGGGGTGGCTTAGGTGTTTTGCCCGCCCCTCTGGTGGTGTTGAGTGCAGGGGGCATGCTCAGTACCCTGCTTTTGCTCCCAACACCCTGTTTTTGCTCTGCTCCAGGCTCTTCAGAAGTGGCAGTTGGGTTTTTTGGTCTCATTGTATCTTTTGTCCAGAATTTGCCCCAACTGCACATGAACACAGTTATTTTTAGTCCCATATAGTTTATTTGTATTTTGTTGCTCAAGGAGAGGTGTGTCCAGATACAAGCATTGCAGCACTGCAGCAAATGGTCCCAAGTCCCAGCCTCATTCCCCGCTAAGAGACTCTGCACCCTTATTCTTAAGGGGTCAAGGGCCAGAAGTCTTTTCTTCTGAAACTTCTTCCTGCTGGACAGGGGCCACAGACCCTAGCTGACCCCAGAGGTGTAGAAGTCCCTCGCTGACTGTCCCAAGGACCTGTAGGGACCTGGGCCGCTCTCTGCTGGAAAGGGTTGAATTTCTTGAGTCATCATGAGCCTTATTTTAAACTGTTGGAGCATAAAAGACACAAACTTAATCAAAAGGTTAAACAAACAAGGGTTAAAAAGGAGAAGAACAATAGCCATTAAAGTGCCTAGAAAGGGAAAGAACCAGGTTAACTTTGGGAGGGTTTCCTTAACTGTTGACCAGACAGGGGAGGCAATGTTACCCTTGCCAAGAAGCCATTCTGCTTGGATGTATATTTTGTTAATCTCAGGTTTAAAGTTTAATAATTTTTTCTATTCTTAGAATGGAAGGTCTGGACCTGTTGGTCCCAAGTCTCCTTGGACCAAAAAGTCTTATTAGTCACAGGTTTACAACAGTAGGGAAAACAATGGAGTACTAGATGAAATATGGCATAGATCAGTATGACTGAAAAAAGGGTTATAAGAAAATGACAACCTCCTGCCAGAAAGTTTTTATACCTTGTGGGATTCAAGAGAACAAACTAGAGAACCAATTTTCAGTCCCCTGCCCATATTTGATAGTGAGGATTGGTGGTTAATTGTCTGCTGAAGCCAAGTGGCTTGTTGTCAAATTTTCTCAGTGTTGGTTTCTACCTGGTATGGGCATCAGGGCTCTTTTCTTTGCCTCTCGATCTGCCCTGTTGTTCCCTTGGGTAATTTGAGAATTTTCCTTTTGGTGCCCACGGCTTAGGCCTAATATAGTATCTTTTCTATCTGGAGATAACTGTCTTATTCCAGGATTTATAATATATCCCAGATATTTAACTTGTTGCTTTGAGATTTGTGCTTTTTCCTGGGAGATCCTATAGCCCTAGGTCCCAAGGAAATTAAGGACTTTAATGGTATTCTGATCTGAGGTCTCCGTGGTGAGGCTATATATTAATATGTCATCTACATACTGTAGAATGGCCTCTTCTTTTAGGTATATTTCCCTTAGTTCCTTTCCTAGGGCCTGGAGCAACAAATATGGGCTGGCTGTCCTGAAACCCCTGAGGCAATACTGTCCAGGTATATTGTTGCATTTGGCCCTAGTGGGGGTTAGTCCACTCGAAGGCAAACAGATACTGAGATGAGGGATGAACTCAGATGCAAAAGAAGGCATCCTTGTGTCAAGCACAGTAAACCATTTGTCATCTTCAGGAATCTGGACTAATATATTATAAGGATTGGTCACAAGTGGATGTATAGGGACTACTGCATCATTTACTGCTCTAAGGTCTTGTAACAGTATTCCCCATTTGGCTTAACAACTGGCAGAATAGTGGCATTGCATGGATACTGACAGGCCATGCTTTAAGGAATTATCTATGGACAGTTGCAAACCTTTCTTGCTTCCAACTTTATAGGGTACTGTCTCTTGTTAGGATAAGTGACTTCTGGCTTAAGGCTAGTTTTTACAGGTTGGGCATTTATAGCCTCCCAGGGATTCCTTTGTCCCAAAGAAATTAAGGAAGGTTAACTGCGTGTAGAATATGACTGGGAATAGGCCCTTGTTTTTCCAGCTGATTTGTCTTAGTCAGAATCAAGAAAAGGGGCTGCTCCGGTCCTCCTAATCGTAATATGACTCTGAAGGAGCCCAGAAAGTCTCTTCCCAGTAGTGGGTTAGGACACTCAAGGCACAGCTAAAAAGGTGTGTGAGATCAAATGCTGTTCAAATTGACAAGTGAGAGGCCCAATGAAGAAACAGGTGTGAGGCTTTCCTTTGACACCAGTCACAGTACAGCTTTTGGAGAAAAGAGACACAGCGTGAGAGATCAGGACAGAGTAAGTGGCTCCCGTATCAATTAAAAAACTGGTTTTCTTACCTGCCACGTCAAGGACCACCCAGGGCTCCTCGAAGGAGATAGACATCTCACAAAGGGGAAGCTGCCAGAATGCCCAGGCCACCTCAGTCATCCATGGCCATCTTAGGAGCAGGAGCCCCCCTTCCCCTTCGGGATTGGGGACAGTCCCACTTCCAATAACCTGTTTGTTTGCAGACTGGGCATGGAACAGGGGTTCTTTTTGGCATTTTTGGGCCCACTGGCCGGTTGACTTGCATTTGAAGCATTTCCCCTTCCTCATTTTACCTCCAGGTGGTTGGTTAAACTTCCTTGGCCCCCTTGGGTTGTCCTGAGGTTGCAAGGCATGGCTGACAGCTATGGCCATCAGTTTAACTTGAGCCCTGGCCTAAGTGTTTTCACATTGGGTTTTCTCTTCCTTCTCAGCTGGATCTCAATTATCAAATACCCCAAAGGCCACCTCTAGGAGTTGGGGCATTGGGGTTTGTGGGCCTAATTGTAACTTTCGGAGTTTCCACCTAATATCAGGGTCAGACTGGCTGATAAAATGTCCCAGCCAGGATTGACCCTCAGGAGTGGATGGATCAATGTTAGTAAATTTTCTAAATGGTGACAGAATCACAGGTTCTTTTAATATTCCTGTCATTTTTTATCTATGTCCATAACTGAAAGGAATGTTAAATTTCAGTTAGAAATGAGGGAAAATAAAGATCAAGCTCATAGGTCCCCCTAAATTCTATTCATGGATCCAAGGTTAAGAATATATGGTCTAAAGATTTCTAAAAGAAATTGGGAATCCTTATTGTATGCCTATCAGAAACCATGTAGGTGGTATGAAGAAAGGGGTGGTGCAGAGCCACCTACAACTCTACAATTACTCTATATCCTTTGTTTTGTATGTTTGGTTTATCTGGGCTTCTTGATTCTTCTTTGTCTTTCTCAGCATGGCTTTTATATTGAAGTAAAATTGAAACTAGTTAGTCCTATTTGTTAAATGATGTTCTATTTTTGTTCTGTTTGTTTGGATTCTTTTTTTGTTTGATTTTTAAACGTATTCCTTAGTCGTAGGAGAGGCTAAAACTGCTGATTATTTGGGATCATTTCTTCATGCTATGTCTACCTTCTATTTACATAGATAATTGGACTTTAAATGTGGATAGAATTAAAATATCCAACTTCAACCTCTGTCTGTTGCCTTCAAAGGTTTTGAAGTAGATTTAAAAAATCCCCTCTCTCCACCTTTTTGACCCTCTCTCTCCTTGGTTTCCCAAACACTGCTTTCTCCTGGACCTCTCTTGTCTTCCTGCTTCTCTTTTGGTCCCTTCTGAATCTTCTCATCCGTTTCACACTCTATCAACCAGAAAAATGTAGGCATCCCCCCCACATTAGGCTTTGGGCTAGTTTTCTCTTCTTTTTTTCCCCCTTGATAATATCTCTCAATACTCACCCCTTTCCCGTGTTCCTCATCAGTTTTAATGGACCCTCTACCCTCTACTGATTGTCATCTCCCTTCCAGTAGTATACATGTGTGCTGTCAGAGTTAGACCCCTAAAATGTACTTGGTTGCTCTCAAAAGCATCAAAATTAAGTCCAAACTTCTCTTCCTGGTTCACAACCTCTACAGTATGGTCCCTACAGACACTGCCAGTCTTCTCCACCATGGCAAGCCGCTACCATAACTCTCTTACCTCACACTTCCCTTGGCCAACCAACTCTCAAGCATCCAAATACACCTAGAATATCTTTCTCGTCCAGCTGACCCATAAAAATTATATCTTTGAAGACTCATTTCAAGTCCCACTTTCTCCAGTTCCAGACGCTCGCAACCTAATTATTTTTTCCTTGCTGCTCATGCTCCAGTGGTACTTTAGATGGTGCATTATCCATCTAATTAATTCTTACTCTTGTTTTGCCATTTCTTAGAGCCTACCTCCTATTTAAATCATTACATATGAGACTGGCTCTTTCACTAGATTATAAATTCCAGAGGACTAGGGAGTTTTGTCTTAGTCATTTCTGTGTTATGTACAGTAAATGACTTGCTTGTCCTGTGCTCATAAGGTCTCAACAAGATTTAATTCAATTGTGGGTAGTGGTTGGATGATTGGACCCTAAAACTGTGAATGTCTCTAAGACATATACCCAACCCCATTTTGGCTATGATATTCATCAAATACACAAACATATTACTAAGAGTATTGTTTTTGTTTCTAAAATTGGCTAAATGGAACAAGTCTCATTAAAATAAACAGTAAACAGTTTTAGTGAGAAGTTCTGGATTCTGCATTAGAAGCTGAAATTCATTCTATAAGTATTTTTTGAGCCCTAATTATGTATCTAGCACTAAGGATGCATAGCTTTGAATAAAAAGATCTCTGTTCTTGAAGGACTTACACCCTAACCCTAACCCTATCTTCATAAGAGTTTGGAGTTTCCTGTCAAGAGTTGCAGGAGAATTTACATTTCTTAAACTGGAAAAAAAAACTGTTTATTCCTTTATTGAAATGTTATCGGCACTACCCTGGTGGCACAGTGGTTAAAAATCCGCCTGCCAATGAAGGGGATACGGGTTTGAGTCCTGGTTGAGAAGATCCACATGCCACGGAGCCACTAAGCCCATGCGCCACAACTACTGAGGCTGTGCTCTGGAGCCCGTGAGCCACAATTACTGAGCCCATGTACCACAACTACTGAAGCCCACATGCCTAGAGTCTGTGCTCTGCAACAAGAGAAGCCACCGCAATGAGAAGCCTGCGCACCACAACAAAGAGTAGCCCCCTCTCATCGCAACTAGAGAAAGCCCACATGCAGCAACAAAGACCCAACAGATCCAAAAATAAATAAATAAATAAATTTATAAAAAGAAAAGTCAGGGAATTCCATGGTAGTCTAGTGATTAGGATTCTGAGCTCTCACTGATGAGGGCCCAGGTTCGTTCCCTCGTCAGGGAACTAAGATATTGAACTTCCATGCCAGTGACCTATCAAGGATGCCCCATGGTATTCAGATTTTAAAAAATAATAATAAAGTAAAATAAAAATAAATAAATAAATAAAATTTTTAAAATAAAAATAAATTAAAAAAACTAAAATGTTATGTTTCACCTGGCTAACTCCGAAGTGAAAACCACACAAACTTAGCTGCAGCACCAATGCAAGCCACAGTGTATATGTTGTCAATAAATAAGGAAGTATAAAAAGAGAAGACACATTTATTAGGATATTGCTGATTGTAGTTTATTTAGGGCTTGGTTATTACTATTATTTTATATATTCACTATCTCCAACTTTAATAAAGCCCTGCAACAGGCTGGTTTTTAAATTTCCTTCTTAGTATCATTTTATGCCTTAGGTTGGGAAGCACAAACAGAGGTTTTAAGCAATAGTAATAGCATTTACTATTTTTATTCTCTAGTAGTAATAAAACTAATAATATTGTATTTGCTAAACTAGTTCTAATATATGTCCAACATTGTACTAGAAACTGGAGATACTACTAGAGGAAGATGCTTGTGTAGGAAGCTCTGGACTTTTTCTCAAGGCTAGTTTGACACTGGACATTAGGAACATATACCATGATTTTCTGAAATATAAGTGCTAACTGAGGAGAAATTGAACATAAACTCTCAGAACACAGTAGATTAGCATAAGGGAAATGTTAAAGGCCTTTGTTGAAAAATGTAAATTATGAGGAACATATACACTCAGAAAGAGTAAAGAGTATTTTTCAGATGTCTCTGTATGCATGTGTAAAAATCTATGGCTTCAAATTTGACTAGATTTTGTTTGTTTGTTTTTCAAAATCTTTTCTAAGAATTGCCCTGGTGGAAAATATTCCTGAAGGCCTTACCTATTCAGAAAATGCACCATTTCACTTATCACTTTTCCAAGGCTGGATGAATTTACTCAGCATGGCCAAAAAGTCTGTTGACATAGTATCTTCCCATTGGGATCTCAACCACAGTCATCCATCAGCATGTCAGGTAAGCCACATCCTCTAATGTGTGTGATGATTTTACTTATGTGCATTTTATACTCAGTATTCTTGCTTCCACTCCTCAAGTTCAAGCTCATTTCTTCAGTCTATCTATACCCATAGTTCATGTCCATTATTACATTTTTATGTATGTGCCATTGTTAATCATAGGTTGCTCAGCTTCTACTAGAATTCCATGCTTTCAAGGGCAAAATCACATCTCATCTTTGCAAACAAGAGGCTCTCTATGCAGCACTGCTGTATCGGACAACTTCAGAGGTGTCTTGTGGTGTCCATTGATTGCACATCACAGAATTCTGCTTTACACAACCTGCGTGTTTATAGTTCCAATTCCGTAACTGCTTGCTGAGACATTTAATTGGTTAATTGGTGTCCTAATTTGTCTTTGTGGCTCAGAACCAACTTTTTTAATAGTGGAGTCACAGTTCCCAGTATATCTGTATATTCTTGACTCTGTCATATTTGAGTGAAGAGGAAAAAGAAATTTACTAGTTATAAGAACAGCCTTTAGAAACCTGACTAAATGAAGTAAATGATTTCTGAATGAAATGTCCTGGAGATAAGAAAATGATCCTGGTAATCTTTTTGTTTTTGAATTTTATTTTGTTTATTTTTTTATACAGCAGGTTCTTATTAGTCATCAATTTTATACACATCAGTGTATACATGTCAATCCCAATCGCCCAATTCATCACACCACCACCCCCACCACCCCAATCCTGGTAATCTTTAGCATGTTTTTCTTTATGTTGGTACAACCATGATAGCACTGAGCTATCAAGTATATGACCATTGCCCTATACTTAAATGTCCTATGGGGGGGGGTCAAGGATAAAATTAATTTTGTCTGTTTGTATACAGAATGTGTTGCCATTAAGCCTATAATCATTACCTCATTGGTGCTTTGATTTTCTTCGATTATACTATTTTAAAGTCAAAAGATATTAGAAAATAGGTACAAATAAACAAAAAACCCATAAAGGCTATACTAAAGAAAAACTGGATAATTTTACTAATTATGTTCTACACTGTTCTACCTCTGCTGAAGCAGGTGCTTCAGGTGCTTATTGCAGCATTTATCATCCCAAAACTTAGTGGTTTTTAAAAATAACAATTATTTATTTATTCATGATTCTGGGCAGCATTTGTCAGAGAACTTGTCTCTGATCTAAATAGTGTTGGCTGGGGTGGCCTACCTGGGGCTGGAGGGTACAAGATGACTCCTCACATATGAGCATCTTCCCTCAGACGGCTGGAATGTCTAGCGGCCGGCTGGACTTCTCTCTCTCTCTGTATGTATCTATCATCATTCAGTAAAGCAGCTTGAATTCTTTACCTGTGGTTATATCCTAAAAGGGCAAAAGCAGAAACTGTGAGACCTCTTAAGACCTGAGCTCTAGAATCCCAATTGCTTCCACCCTATTCTATTGGTCAAAGCAAGTCACAAATTCAAGATGAGAGAGGTAGCATACATATGGGAATGTGGAGAATTGTTGGCAGGCATCTTTGGAAATTACATACCACAGTGCACTCTGGCCACAGCAATCCATCTCTCTCTTCCACATACAAAATGCACTCCTCATCCCCCAAAACGTGTATCCCTTTACAGCAAAGGCTCAAAGTCTAGGATCTCTTCATCTGCATCAGGACAGGATCTGAATAGGACTCCTCATGAGGGCTTCTCTTGATTTGGAAACCTGTGAACTAAAAAGACAAGATACATGCCCCCCAATGTACACTCCCAACATACAATGGCAAAATAGAGATGAGATAACTACGATAGATACTTCTGTTCCAAAGGGGGAAGTAGAGAGCACAAATTAGTCATTGAACCCACAGCAGTTTTAAAAGCCAGCCTGGCACACATCACCAGTTTTCCGAACTTGGAGAACAGGGAATGTCTCTAGACTGGGATCTAGTTCTGTTTCCTGGGGGTGCTTTCCTAATCTGCTGTTCTCAGAAACTCTTTGCTCCACCCTCTGTGTTTTTCTTTCTTTTTCATAAGAAATAGCCTGTGCTTGCTTCAGACTTATTTTCTTGGTTGGCTTTCTACCAGTAGAAATCTGAGGCCCCAGAGACCTCTTTTCATTTTAAACCATCTCTGTCCTTTTTCAGTCCAAAATGGAACAACCCCTTAAAAACTTCTGTAGACTTTCTATGTATCCAGTTAAAATCCACTCTATTAGCAAAAGGCCACACCACAAATAACTCACAGGTGGTCTTTTTCTACTTTGGACTGGGACTCAAGATGCTTCGGAACCTCACCCTTGAATTTTCCAGGAGCCCTTTTGAGAGTCACCCCCCCACACACACTACTTTTAATCCTTCAGAGGTCTCAACATGGAATCGTACAGCCACAGCTTTGATTTGATCTTTACCCTGAGGCCATTTCTCATTTTGAGAATGTTTTGCTCAATTGAGAGACTGTCCTAGATTTTCTACATTTCTCTCAAAATTCTGCATGAAAATGAAATAGTTTCTTCTTATCATATACCACCAAAGCTTTGATTGATAATCTGCCTGAACAATCTCCTTAGCCAGATCTCCAAATCCACTAGTCATATTTTCTATCTCCTACTTTACAGCAGGCACTAGCATTGCCAAACTTTCTCCCATTACTTTCTCAAGGCCTCAAAAGCAATTTCTTCACTGTTCTTCCAGCCTTGAGTAACAGAATGAGATTCCAGCCCCTACCACCACCCAGTCCCAGAGACAATGCCACATGCTTTAAGTGTTCGCAACAGTAGTTTCTATTTAATTTATTATTGTGGTATAACAAACAACTCCAAAACATATTCATTATTATTTCTTATGATTCTGTGACTTGGTTCACAGTTCTTTTGCTTCAGTAGTGCTGGCTGGGATTACTTATGCAGTTGTGTTTAAGTGGGAGGGTAGCTGAAGCTGGACTCCCTGAGGGCTGGACATGTCTCATTCTCTGCATGTGGACACTCATCATTCAGTAATCTAACCCAAGCTTTTTATAAGGCAGCTGGATCCCAGGAGAGTGAAAATGAAAACTACAAGACCTCTTAATTCCTGGCCTCCCAGAACTTTACTTTGCTACATTCTGTTAGTCTGAAAAAGTCACATGGCCAGGCCACAATCACTGCAGGGACAAGAGACTCCAGGACGAACATACGTGTACAGAAATGGGAGGAATTGTTGGCAGCCAAATTCCCAAGTGGTTTGTATACTCACAAACCTTTGCAAAGAGCTGAACCAAACCATTCTGACCTCTTGCTCTATGAGCCCAGCAAACCCTCCTGGTGTTCAGACTCTGGGAGAAGATGGGTCATCAGAGAATGGCACAGCCTTTCTGCGTCATGGTTCCTAAAGTCACAGCATGGTCAGTATTCAGTACTGCTCACAGGGCAGTGATGAAATGGATGCTTGAGGCTCTAGGTCTGTTTTGCCTAACAGTGCCTAGCATGGTGCTTGATGCATACTAGGTGTTCAGTAAATATTTGTTGAGTAGTAAATATAATATTTGTTGAATGGAAAGATAAACAAAGCTGGATGCTAGTTAAAGTGGTGAGGACAGATTTTAATCAGTAATACTGTTGCAGTAAGGAAGAGGCCCAGGTGACAGGAACTCAACTTAGATTTGTACAGGGATGCCCGGGCACTTTATAGGAAGAATGAGGGAGATGGAAGGGCGTGACATGGGCCTGAACAGGGTCAGGGAAGTAGAAATTTATAAAAAATAGAAAGAGGGTTGGTCCGTGTGAAACCCATCTGGGATTGCTAGCTGGTGCTTTTCCAAGTTAGGCTCCTACCCTCCCACATAGGCTGGGAGACAGGGGCCTATCTTCAAGTGTTGGCTGAAGAGCCTATTCTTTGGCAGTCTTGAGCTTTCTTAGGCAGGCACTTTAGTGGGGGCTAAGGTCATCCTAGAGATGTGGCCTTGAGCTGTTAGAAACCATGTTAGTGTTTGTTCAAGCCTTTTAATGGGGGAGGAGAGACAGAGGTAGGGCAGAGCAGGGTGGATGAAATCATTTGTGTTGAGAGGCTACAGTCATTATAGGCCAAGGTTGAGGGCTGGTAGAGAAGTAGACTCAGAGGATCCTGGCTAGAGTTTGGTCAGGGAAAAAGTATTTGTCAATTGCATGGCTTTAGAGTGAATTAAGGTGGATGTTACCCATGCAGAAAGAAGGTAGCACTTAGCTTAATTCAAGTCACTCCCTAACAGCTGGCCTACTGCCAACAAATGAAATTTTTTAATTTGCTGTCAGTAACCTGGCTATTACTGAACTCACCCAGCAGTCCTTTAGGAGGAGACCCTAGTGTGAACTGATATCTTCCGGTGGAGTCATTCTGCTCCCACCAGCGATGGCTTTTTGCTGCCTCTCATTCCCCTAACAGCACCAGGCTCCTTTACAGTTTAACACCAGTTGGTTTTCTTCAGAGTTTTGAGCTAATTTCACTTTGCCTCTTTACAAGGAGAGAGCTGCTTTTGCAGACATGAAGGATAGAGGGGTTTTACCTGCTTAGGAAATTAAATGGATTCAAGCAGGATGTGAGACCCATCTCTCATGAACAGCTCTCCCTACTCCTGTCTGCTCTTGGCCCTGAGTACCATACCCTGGAAGGAGTGGTGAGCAGGAGGAAGGGCGGAGGTTGACAGCGGAGTTCGGAGGGTTGCAACTTCAACAAGACAGTAACCTTTCTCCTATTCCTCTGGTCCACTGGTGGCCAAGTGACTGACACTAGTTGAATACCAGGCATGGACTGTAGTCTTTAAAGAAAGAGCAAGCGTGTGGAGTAGAGTGCTTGGTGCCTGGTTTGCTCCATTTCCCATCTCCCCTCACCTGACCCTCAAGCCCTAGAGCAGTGTTTGCAAAAGTACTTAGGCTTCAAAGGCCCAGAAGAACTTGTCTAAATACCACATGTCTTGAGCTTTTAGAGATTATTTTTAAAGAGCCTGGCTCACTCCTTCCTGCCCTCTCACCACACCATAGGGGTAATTGTACAGAGATCAGGAACAGAAAAAAAAAAAAGCAGGTCCTTGCTGCCAGCTTTTTCTCTTCGGGTACACTTTAAAGATCCATATCCTGTTCTCTCCAGGCCACCAAGTTTTACCATTTCTACAAAGGAAGGTACTGGCTGAAAGCCTATTTGATTTAAATTTTACCTGATTTTATCTTTCAAATGGAAATAGGAAATTCAAGACTTTACCCAACCTTTCAGATTTTGGATGGCTAACTTTGGACCTTTGAGCATGTTTTTATTTTTACCAAGCCCTCATAAATATTGGGATGTAGTCATTGATTGACTTATTGCACACAGGAAAAAGAATGCTAAGAAAAAGAAATTCACACCGTAATTACTCAAGTGAGCTAATTAAAATTTTTAAAAGATGTTTCAGTGTAATGAAAATTGGCTCAGGTTCGCAGCTTATTTTCCGTTAATATATTTTTAAAAGAAAATATTTTTATTTTGAGGAGCACAATAGTCAAACAGGACTATTCTAACAGACTTCTAAACCAACAGAGCCTGAAAAGTCCTAAATGGAAACTATAAATGGTAAATAAATAAGTAAGAATTATAACTGAAAAGCAGCCCATCTACTTATCATAATGCAGCTGTAAGAAAAATACACCAAGGAATGGTATAGCCAGTGGCAGGCAGGCCCCAGCTCAGCAGAAAAGGGACACAAATAAACATGGCACATGACATCTGTGTGTTCTCTGGATGTCTGTGTCCTCCCTGGATGCCATTTTGTAAGAGTGAGCTATGGTCATTATTAATAGGATGATGAATGCCTACCTTTTTTTTTTCATTTGCCTGGAAACAGATACATTAATTAAAAATGCATTTTTAATCTGTGCTGCCAAAGGATCGCTATTTTAATTCCCACCCTGAAAAACTCATCTTGTTTTTCCTACTTCGCCCTGGGTGTTGTTAATCTTTTTGTGGTTGTTTCCTTCTGTGCTGAAAGAAACTGGGCAGTGACCTTGCTCTGGATCACAGTCATATTAAGGGCTAGTGAGGTCTACAGTTCCATGGAAATTATATTTTCATATTTAATCAAAAGACATGGTTGGGCTAAGGGTTTTGTTTTTTTCTGTCTGAATGATGAGTTTAGACCCTGAAACATTGAATTTCTAGGACGACTTGATTGCTAATTTATGGGATAAAATGGTGGAGGTTTATGAAGTCAAGACTCTTTAGGAAAAGCCAGGAAATATGATTTGACAAAGACTTCTTAGTAGAGCTACCTAATTCATTGAGCAAAAAAGTCCTATTCTCTATGAGTTCACTGGAAGAAACCAAATAAAATAATTAATGAGCTACAACAACTGAATCTGAAAGAGATATATTTATATGAAATCAATTAGTTGCTGGTCTACAGTGAGCCATGATTACCAGTTAATGATACATCACAATTGTTTAATTTTGAAAAATTATGATTTTTAAAATCAAACAGTATTTACTCAATTTAGTAACTAGCATGTTTGAAAGTTCAATGATCCAAGAAGTTATTTTGGAAAGCATAAGCCAGGATCCTGTCTCTACACAGTAAGTGGTAGACAGACTGTCAGTGGTAGACAGACTATAGAAATGAGTCAGGAGTATAGTTTATATTTCTTTTTATCTACTTAGTAGCTGTGTGACTTTGAGCTAGATGCTAAACTCTCTGTGCCTCAGTTTTCTCATCAGCAAAATCAAGGTGATAACAGAATCTACCTCATAGGTTGTTATGTAGATTAAATTAGTTAATATATGTAAGGGGTATAGAGCAATCTTTGACCATTTAGTGCCTATGTAAGTGTTTATTGTTAAATTCATGAATGTTATCATTCACATTTACTTATTTAGGTGCACACTGCAACTTTAGTTCAAGTCAGTTTAATTGTAGTAACAAATAAAGACTTCTTACTGGGTACTTTACACTATGCTAGAATCCAAGATGGTTACCATGTAAAATTAAAAGAGGAATATAATTTCTACAAATGTGAGATTCTGGGTAGATAAGAAGGATTAGGAAAATTATCATTATATATGGAATTCTAACTTCTATTTATTACAAATTTTTACACACACACACACACAGTGTCTTGCTGTCACCCATCTGTCTATCTATGTATACATATATACATCCATACACATATATCCCTCTGGACAACTGACATCTTGAATCTTGAATACGCAGGAAGTAATGGGATCTTATCCAACCTACAGCCACTTCTGATTTTTGGTTTTTGGTCAATTGGTTGGTGTTTTGCTCCTTGTTTTTGTTTAAGTTGAAGTCCCCTAAGACCAGGCAGCATTCAGTGATCTCACTTTGGTGGGATGCATCCTGCCATCCCTTGATTAGGCAGCTGCATTCATGTGTGACTCAGGTCTCCAGGCCATGTCTTGTAGCCCACTCATTCCTTCCTAGCAATATTCTTCCTAACTGACTATCAATGTAGGTTAAGCAACAGAAGAGAGATTTTGTTTCACCCAACTATAAACCCTTTCCTTGTGATGTTTGTTTCATAGCTATCTTCATGATTTGTTCATAAATGATATTGTTAACATTTTCTATTACTATCACTTCATACTTTGACCTGTAATATCTCTTAGCCATCCTCAGGGAGCCTGCAGTCTGGTGGAGTCAGCTAGGACTCCACACACTCCAGTACTTCTCATTCCCAGTCTCCACATCTTATTGATTCTCCATCTTCAATGCCCTTCTAAGCCCACTCTTCCTTTCTTTCCCATCCCTGCTGTTCCATTCCCTCTCCAAGTCTACTGAAGTAGACTTTACACTCATTCATCTTGCAAACAGTCAGCATCTACTCTGCAACACAGGGGTATTTCTGGAACCTGGGAGAATCCTATTTTTGACAATGTCGTTTCCATGTAAAAGTCTGATAAAAGTATCCAAAAATGTTGCAGCCTCATCATAATATTTAATTAAAATTTCTTTTCTTTATTACTAACTCTTTTGTAATCTAGGAAAAATAAAATCACAATAGTTCCTGCTTTTCATTTTGCCTGAAAGGAGATGAGCATAGTTGGTGGAGAGGGGTCCTTTAAATAATTGAAATTCTTCCAACCTGTTGTAATTAAGAGGTTGGTATATTGTAATTAGTAGGTTGGAGTGAGACAGCCAGAGAAGGTAGGATATTATGATACAACATGGAAAATGCACATTTCATCCTTTGTTTTGATGTAGATCTGAGGACTTGAATACATTTTTACTATATTATGGCAAACTTCCTATAGTCTATTTTGTGCTTTTATGGAGTTATAGGGAAAAATAAAACATGTATAAATTAATTAGAACATAAATTAGGATACATACTAATGCTCTGTTATTTGGCTCAGTTTAGAATCTGCTATTTTTTTTATTTTCAGTTCTCAAAGTTTGGTCTTATGGAAAAGGCAAACTATCTAGGAGGCATTTGCTACAGCGGAAAGACCATAGGTTTGGCACCATCCACATTTGACATGACCAGCAGTTTGGTAGTTGTGGTCACACTGGACAAATGTCATAATCCCTCTGATCGTCCATTCCCTCATCTATAAAATGGATTTAATAATGCCTGTCTCATTTGATTGCTTTGTAAATTTGATTAGATAATGTTTGTGAAACAGCAAATAATGGAGCTCATAAAATATAGTTGCTGTTTTCATTTGATTTTTGTTTTTCTAGTGCAAGACATTTACTTTCAAATTCCATACAGGAATTTACTTTATCATTTTACAGCAGGAATAACTTTCAGCTGTCCATCAAGTTCTCAACTTCTATTAAAGGAGGTTAAGATAATTCTTCCCAGAATAATAATTCAGGTTGTTCTTCAAAGTTTAGGTGAAGAAAAGAGAAAGAAAAATGTGCATATTTTCAAGTAGATTCTTACCCTTCTGTCCCAGTATGGCAACTTTCAGCCATAATGACCAGTAAGAATCACCTGGGGAGCCTTTGAGATATACCTATGTCCAAGCTCACTTTAGATCAGTTAAATTGAATATTTGGAGAGGGGCTCAGGGTCTGATACCTTTTAAAAGATAACTTGGGGATTCCATTGTGCAGCCAGGGTTGAGAATTACTGCTCTAAACCATCCCAGTCTAATAAACAGTGTGTGATTTTTATAGATTTCACAATAGAGCCAGGTTGGTCCCTTTCTGCTCAGTCAACTTAATTTTACCTGTTTCGGTTTAATCCTGTTTATTCCAGTTGTTCTCTCAGTGATGATATAAAAGGGTGACAACTTCTATTTCAATGTTCCACATAAACAATAGGTTCTCTTCAGCCTTCTCATCTCCAGACTGAATAACTCCTGGTGCAGTATCAACATGAAAATAGTGTCACCTTATGAAAAGACTGTCCCCTTATTTCAAAATAGTATCTTTTTTGTTCCACAAAATCAACACTTGACACATGCTTATAAATTAGCATTCTCCTGTTTGAAATGTGGCCATAGAATAATTTTGAATGTGCCTTTACTGAACGAACATTTATCAAGGTACTGTGCTGTTTGCTGGGGACACAAAACCAAATGAGCAATGAGTAGTGGGGGAGACAGAATTTTCTGGGGACACAAAACCAAATGAGCAATGAGTAGTGGGGGAGACAGAATTTGCTGGGGACACAAAGCCAAATGAGCAATGAGTAGTGGGGGAGACAGAATTTGCTGGGGAAACAAAGCCAAATGAGCAATGAGTAGTGGGGGAGAAGAAAAACCAGTGATAAGAATACAGAGTGGTAGAGCGGTGATGAAAGGAGCTGTCAGCGAACAGGTTTGTGCAGCTTTCTCTCCGCTCTCGGCTGCTTAGCAGAGCCCTCCTGGCTCTTGTGGCTTCTGGTCCTCCCTCAATGCAGTTCTTAGTGAATTCCTGCTGCTTCTGTATACTTTTGCTCCCCCATCTGTTGAGTAATTTTAATTATGTTCTTGCTTGCTTTCCAATATATTTCTAAGGAAAATCATCATTCATATATAAACTCATAAACGCTATGATTAGCAAGAGTTTAACCTCTTTGATTCTTTTAGAATCCAATCATATAGACATGAATAAATCATGAACCCGAAGACATTCTTCTCAATTATTTTCATTAAATAATAACTTTTCTTTAAAGTTGTCTTAGTTTTGTTTACCTATACGCTTGATTGTTTTCTCTCTAGACATTTCGCTCTGTATTTCCTATGGTCTATTGATGTTTTTGGAACTTTTTAAAAAAAGAATAGGTTGGATTTTTTTCTCATTATAATACCAATAGCTTCTTACTATAGAAAATTTGGAAACTACAGAGAAATGAAAGAGAACAAAATCATCCATGTGATCATCGACAAAAATTTTTTTAATGGTTTGATATTTTATGCATAATTACATACATAGGCTCATATAAAGAAATTTGTATCTTAATTTTGAACTTAATGTCATACCATAAGCATCTTTCCATGTTATTAGAAACCCTGGTAAACATTATTTTAAATTGGCTGCATAATATACAATGTAGCATATACACCAGATTAAATGTATATAACTATTGATATTTCTCTATTGTTGGACATTTAAGCTATTTCTTTTTTTCAGAAGTAAATTATACTGCAGTAAATATTTCTGTACAAACCATTGTTTTCTTTTTGTTCATTCACTCAGCATCAATTCTTAGAAGTAGGATTAGAGGGCTAAAGAGTCTGTTTCTTAAGACCATGGGGTTTTGGGGGAGCAATGTAGTAAATCCTCATGGTTGCTTCCTGGGGAAGCTGGGACCACTGGGAGAGAGTATGTGAAGGAATTCTGCCTCCATTCTGTGTGGGGCTCTCTGCCCACTCAGAATAAGTGATTGTGGAAGAGCTGGAGTGTTTGGCACTTGCTGGCACTCCTCCCTTGCCCCAGTCACATCACAGGCCACCGTCTCCTGCAGTGCCATGCACACTCTTCCAAATACTGCCGAATGCACTGCCAAGATTACGTTGTCCATCCACCTTTTGCAGCCAGACTGGACACTGGAGCAGCCTTTCTAGTACTGTAGGAATCCAGCTACCCAGATCCCTGTAATAAGCATGCTGCTCCTGATATTAATTCCTTGCTATTTCCTGGCCCTTCATGGGCATGATGAGCTTATTCATCTCTCTTAGTCTGCCCCTAACAGGGATGGCTTTGTTCATACCCATGGGGTACATAATTATGAGTAACCATCATTAGGCAAGGTCTTGGTGATTAACTCTTCAAAATAATTAAATCCCTTAATGGGATGTAACCTGGACTAATGAATGGACTGGCAGCCTACATGCCTACATAGCAGATACTCTCTGCTGATATCAAGCGAGTAATCCTTATTGCTTGCTACCCCAAAAGTGGATATTCTCAATTAAGTTACTGGGTCTGTGGCACTGTCTGAGTTCCGAAGCTGTGATTGATCCATGACCGCAGGACATTTTTGAACTGATGTAATGGCCAACATCTTCTGGCTTCAGATAAGGAATTCCATATTCCATCGTCATGTTCTGAAAGCAGCTGGGGACTCTGGCCACCATCCGCAACTCTTCTCTTTTCCTCAGCCCAAGCCTAAGCATCCAGTTCATCACTGTAGTGTCTCATAAATACCTGAGATCCTTCCTTTTTTTTTTTTTTGACTGCCATTGACACTAGCTCAGATCACATCATCTCTCACCAAACCACACACCAACCTTCTGATTTCTCTTTCAGCCTGCAGCCTTGCCCTGTACCAGTCCTTCTCCAATTTGTAGTCAAGAGTTTTCTTTCAGAACAAAAATTTGATTATGCCCTTCCCTATGTAAAATCCTTCAGAGGTCCACATTGTTTTCCAGATGAGGTGTAGACTGTTTGTCCAGGCTTACAAGACCCTTCATGATGTGCTCCTACTTATGTCTCTGCCACAGATCTCCACCTGAATATTCTTTCTTTCCTCCCTTTTTTGGTGGAACTTTCCCTGAGTACCTTGGACTGGGTTATTAGTGCCCTTGCTATATTTCCCTTAGGCCTGTACCTCCTTTACCTACCATCTGACACATTGGGCTGTATTTGCTTATTTATCATTTATCTCCAATACTTATTAAAGTCCCTGGCACATAGCAGGCATCCAGCAAATGTGTTGAATAAATTTGCTCAAAATACATTTTTCCTTGTCCTGGGGGTATTTGAGAGTAAAAGTTGACACTGACAAGTATGTAAGTAATATATTTATATTTATACCCTTGGCAAACTTTGTGTATTTCAGTAAATATAATAAGTAAATAAGAATATTTTAGTATGTGTTCTAAACTGAAGAAAACTTTTTTCAGTAATATAGCAACAAAAAATTTCAGTAAATATAGTAAATAAATAAGAGGTCAATCTTATAGATAATAGAACTGACTGGTTAAATAAATTAACTAACAATTTGAGTCAAGAGGGGTTGATGCATGTGTGGTTTTGTCTGTTAAGTCACAAATTTTAAAAAAGAGCAAGTGTATTGCTTTAAAAGGACACTGTATCTTAAAATAAATGCTAAATCTTGTTTTCTCATGACTGTATCATCAACTGTTTAATCAGTCCTTATGTCCCTTTTTACTCTCATTTAAACTTTTTATCCTGTGTGTGTGTGTGTGTGTGTGTGTGTGTGTGTATCATGATAGCATACCTAAGATATATAATCATAAGTGCACACGCATATTTTGGTGCCTTTGTTTCTTTGGGATGGGCCTCTAGATGTGAGATTCCTGTGTGGAAGGAAGCAATATGTTAGAGTACTCTTTCCCCAAATCGTTGACAAGAGTAAATGCTGCCACTCATAAATTATTTCTTGTCTCTTTGAGTGCAAAGAGAGATCTCTATATTGCTTTGTGTCATGCTTCTCTCGTCAACATAAAGCATCTCTTTATGTCTGCTAGCCATGTAGGCTTGCTCTTCTTAGGCTTGTCTCATCTCATACTTTGCCCATATTTGGTTGGGCTACTGGCCTTTTCTTACTAATTTTTAATTTATTTTTGTAGGGTACAGCTGTTAACTCTTTGTTTCTCATTTATATAACAAATATTTATTCCAGACTTTTACTGTTTTTCATTAACTTTGTGGTATCTTTTGCTCTCTATACTTTTTTACTTTTATAGTTCTATTTATCTTTTATTACTTCTATATAGTTGGCTTGTTTATTAGTTTCCTGTGGCCAGTGCAACAGATTAGCACACACTGTGCCTTAAAATAACAGAAATTTATTCTCTTGCAGTTCTGGAAGCCAGAAGTCTGAAATTAGTTTTACTGGGCCAAAGCCAAGGTGTCAGCAGAGGGGTGCTCCCTCCAGAGGGTAGCCACCATGTTCTAGGGGAGAATACACTCCTTACCCCTTCCAGCTTCTGGTAGCTGCTGGCATCCCTTGGCCTGCTGCTATGTCACCCCAGTCCTCAAGGCCAGGATTTTCAAATCTGCCTGCTCCATGTTCACACTCCCTCCTCCTCTGGGTGTGTCAGAGTCCCTTCTGCCTATCTCTACAATGATTGCCTTTAGGGCTCACTCAAATAATCCAGGATAATCTCCTCATCTCAAAACCTTTAATTTAATCACATCTGCAAAGATTCTATTTCATTGACAGTTTCCAGATTAGGACCTGACATCTTTAGAGGCCATTATTTAGCCTCCTACAGCGTGATTAAGGTTTTCACCACTCTAAGACTGTAGATGTAGTTGCCCAGATTTTCTTGAAAGTGTTGGTGTATCCTTATTCTTCCTAAGAATATATTTTTCTATGTAGTATAATATAAGGGTATCTTCCACTTGTGCCAGATTAAACCACTTCACCTCTTTCAGACAGAATTAAAATAGCATGTTTTAAATAAAAATCATGTGTAGTACTATTTCTGGATTCTCTGTAAGTCCCCTTGTCTGTTTATCCATTCCTACGCCACTACCATATTAATATGATTATTGTGACTCTGTGGTTCATTTTTAATAATACTGAAGACATTAACAGTTAAAAATTTCTCTCTGACACCAAATATTTCTTCATTTCATGGTTTTGCTATGAAGAGCTCAACTGTTCATAGTTTCCTAGAGAATAGAAAAATTCACATTTCTTTTCTCTTTTGATGTAAGGATAATCTAAGAGTGAGTTTTAAAATGTTCAAGTAGTTAAGATTTGTTTTATGAGTTACATGTTAATGGTGTGTCTCTCATTTTGTTATATTATGAGCAGAGAATGAAGCCTGTAGATATTTCATTTTAACCATTGTTCAAGTTTTCTTAATGGCAGTTACAGGAAGTTTTTTTTTATAAATGTTCTACAGACAAATATTGTTTTGAGGGGCTTGATATATAAAATGAAAAATATATATATGTACACATAATCAAGTTTATTGCTTGTATTATTTAATTTTCATATATCCTCATTTATTTTCTATTAGATCTACCCAGCCTTGAAAGACATATTTTAAAGTGGTAGTGGTTGTGTTTTGTTTTGTTTTTGTTTTTGTTTTGTTTTGTTTTGTTTTGCAGTAGGCGGACCTCTCACTGTTGTGGCCTCTCCCATTGCGGAGCACAGGCTCCGGATGCGCAGGCTCAGCAACCATGGCTCACGGGCCCAACCGCTCCACGGCATGTGGGATCCTCCCGGACCGGGGCACGAACCCATGTACCCTGCATCAGCAGGTGGACTCTCAACCACTGAGCCACCAGGGAAGCCCCCATGTAGTCCTTTTAAGCCCTCCTCAGCTCTTATTCTAATTTTTACTGAGATCCTTTATCCAGTTTGTTGTAGATCAGTGTTTCTCAACCTTTTTTTCATTATCACCTTACTTGGGAAATTTTTAGACATTTTTTCCTAATCCTGCCCCCACCATGAAATTTTAATACCACAGATATATTGCATATTTACTGTATGTATATCTATGTTTTATTAGTAAAAAAGAGTAACTTTCATCTACACACACATCTCTACACTCACACCAGAAAGAATCAATTTTCAGTCCTTTTAGGGTAATAGCACTGGGAATGCATGTAATAGATTCTTAGTAGACATTCCCCTATAAAGTGTCCTAGCAAGTACATCAAACACATATTCGTATCACATTGCTAACCAATTATTTCTTCTTTCCTTCATCCTCCTTGATGGCTTTTAGTGTTATTTACTGTTTGGTTAGAGCCCTTCATTGAATATGTTTCTCATATGGGTTATGTAGGTAATAGTCTCTAAACCTGAATATATCTGCAAATATAGTTTTCTTTCCTGCTGGCAGGTAAAATCCTTGACTGGGTAAAGCACTCCTGTGCTTCACTTTTTTTCTTCCACGGTCTGTCACCACCAAGTGCTGGTTTAGTGTTGTCGATGGTTAGCTCCACACCAGTCTGATCCTTTTTCCTTGATAGGTACCTTTTTGTTTTGTTCTGTTTGGGGCCGGGAGTTTGTAAGAATTCCTCTCTCTCCTTGGTGTTGATTAATTCTACAAAATGTGCCTAGATGTGACTTTCCACATTACATTTGCCTCCATCTTCAGTTATCTTTTCAACATGTAAATCTATGTCTTTCCTCAAGTTGAACACTTTTTTCTTCTGTTATTTGCAAACTTATTCTGTTTGTCTCTTTTTCTCTTCTAATACACCTATTAGCCACATGTTATATATCTTCAATTTATCGATCACCCTTTTCTCCCCTCGTCACCCTTATGCTTTTGTGTATGTGTGTGTGCATGCATGTTTGTGCTTTGAGATATTTCTTCCATTTGGTCTTTGGGCCACTAATTTGGGCCTCAACAGTGTTCTTTAATTACTCTTCTAATTTAGCTCTAAAATCGTAGAGTTTTAGTCCAGCCAGAGGACTTTTTTTTTTAGTCCAATCAGAGGACTATCTTCTGATTTCTCTTTGGTATCTTTGTTTATCCCCTTCGCATTTTATTGTAGCATTTCATCCTGCCTATGAGTTGTTTTGGGTCAACAGAAATAGGCAGTATTTGTAACCCCTACTCTCTTGGGTTAAGCAGCCTCTTCAGAGTCACAAAGGGGCTGAGCTGGATCTCTATCCTTGCGGTACAGCTCTCTGTCCAGAATTGTACTGTCTATCATAAGGTTTTTGCAGACATTGGAAAAAAAATGGCTTAAAGTAGGTCAATGTGCCTGAGCCACTAGCTAACTTCAAGATGATTTATTTAAGTTTAAAATGTTGGCTAATGTTTCTCACCAGAAAGAGCAAGTCTTTAAACTGCTGATGTTTAAAAATCAAGGGGTTTTTGTTATCCCTTTATGAAAACATGATGAGTAAATTTAACTCAGAGAGCAGTAGGCCTTACTGCAGATCTCAGCATAGAATAAGTGTTTCATACTTTTGAAGTAATTACATTTTGAATGTCCTAGCAAAAATGGGTGGACTAGGAGGTAAGACACTGAAAACAGGGGAAATTTAATAGAAGTTCTCCCTCAAGCTCAAGTACAGAAATTCTACCCCAGCACAAGTTCATTACAGTGAGCACTATAATTAAAAATTTTAAGACTCCTTGGTGTAAGTAATCAGCACATATTGAAGTAAAAATAAGCTTTATTTAATGACAGTCTGCTACTATCTGTAGCTTTTGGAGTTTCTATTTTCATTCATGTTTGAGAGTTCTGGTCTTTATTTTAAATCTCACAAAAATAACACAGTGAGAATAAATTTAAGGTTCAGAGCCAGAAGTACAAATAGGTTAGAAGATCTCTTATGTTTCATTTGTGCTAAATTTATTGTTAACTAAGAGCAAAAAAAAAAAAGCATTTGTTTAAAAATACTGGCTCAAGACTTCCCTGGCAGTCCAGTGGTTAAGACTTTGCCTTCCAATGCTGGGGGTACGGCTTTGATCCCTGGTCAGAGAGCTAAGATCTCACATGCCTCGCAGCCAAAAAACCAAAACATAAAGTGAAGCAATATTGTAACAAATTCAATAAATACTTTAAAAATGGTCCACATCAAAAAAAAAAAAGTCTTTAAAAATACTGGCTCACTAACCATGGGGACTTAATAACACACAGAGCGCATATGCCCTTTCCCTTTGTGAAAGTGAAAAATACAAACAATTTATGTGACTGTGAGATGACCATGAGTCTGGGCTGTAGAAATCTGGGCTATTCAGGCATCACCAAACCTTCAAGGGTGTGTGACAAGAGTATAGTGCACAACTTGGCAGAGTGACAAAGCTCACAGGGAGGAGGTTGTGTTAGTGGCAGCTCTGCAGGAAAATCCCCAAAGCCCCACCAAGTGCATCTTCCCTCACATCCAGTGTCTGAGCCTCTCACTGCCAAGCCCTCATTTCTCCATAGTAAATTTGAAATGTACGTAGACCCTGAAATCAGCAGCTGTTTTTTCCTTATCCTTCTCCCTCTATCTCTTCATATCTCTCTTTCTCTCTCCCTCCCTCTTCCCTCTCACCTCTTTATTAAAAAAGCAATTTGCAACTGCCTGATGCACTCATTCAACATACCTCATAAGAATAATACCTGCTTTGTGGGGAGGCTGCCTCCACGCTTTGCATGCAAAGTAATTTGGTTACTTTTGGTGAGTTCTACTTTGGGCAACCTTTATCAGCACACTTAGTTAGACAAAAAGGAAGCCTCCATTCCTGACATGGGGTGCAACTCCTCTTTTCTCTAACTTCCAGGGATTATGGAGTTTAGGCTATACTGCACCAGCTCTAGGCAGGAGCATGGCTGGACTATGCCACACTCCTCCCTGCTGTCAGCTGTCACCCTAGCACTGGCATACCAGCTCCCTCCTCCTTAATATTCCAAAGTGTTAGGGTTTTGATCTTTGGCTTCTTTCTTTTCTAAGGCTGAATTGCAGGAATCACTGCTCTACATCTACATTTCATCCATTCTCTCTTTTCAGTCTTCAAATTCTTTCTACATGATCATTATCAATAATCTATTCTTATCAAAGTAAGATAAGACTCTGCCACTTGGGGGGCCATTAATACCAAAGCCTTATTGCCTGTTTAGCCTCCAAAGGTATTTGAGTTTGTGGCTGAATAACAAAATTCTGAAGAACCAATAAAAGAAGACCAGTTCCCTCTTATGATAATGAGGAGTCTATGAAAACACACAAGAGGAAATAAAAAGGATAATGTTGCAATCCACTCACCTAAGATGATATAATAGCTATGGACCTACCACTATGTAGAGTCTCCCTGAGATTAAAAAAAAAATTTACTATAAAAATTATGTTTGTGAAAATCTTATAAGGAAAGCCTTTACTTTTTATTTTTTTCAGTTATTTTTAGGCTGGGCTAATAATTCTAGATTTCTAGGCAGACCATAAGTTGAATTCAGTAAAATACGTTTTAAACAAGAAGGTGAATTTAGGCAAATCCCTGATAAGTAGTCATGATTCCCCCATAATGGCGAACACTTAAAGGATACTTACCTACTACTATCTCTTAATCCTCACAAAAACCTATTAAAGTAAGTACTAATATTATCTATCTTTTACTGAAGAAGAAACTGGAAATTAATGAGATTAAGAAACGGAGTTTGTAAATTGGAAAAACAGCTGGAATCCAGGTCTTTCTGGGTCCAATCACAACTGTTTAATATTCTCTGCCTCTTCATGTGTAGATAATTTGAGTTCATGAAAAAGTAAAAGAAGAGTAGATTTGCATCGTAGCATTGAAATGATTATTGCAATAATTGTTGAATTGCACAATACTCAAAAAATGTAATCTGTGTTCCTACTACTACTCTATTTCCATAAACTCTTTTGAATTTATGAAGTGCTGCCAAGGGCTGAAGTGCTTGCCTTTTAAAATTTGAATGAATAGTTTTAATTTTCAATGTTTATTTATTCCTATTTAAAATAACATACTTTTAGGTTTTCTGACTTTGGTTCTGAATATTTTTTCTAGGGTCAACGTCTTTTCGAAAAGTTGCTCCATCTGACTTCTCAAAATGTTGAAATCAAGCTAGTGAGTGATGTAACAGCTGATTCAAAGGTATTAGAAGCCTTGAAATCAAAGGGTAAGGCCAAGGTTGACATGGTACTCTACCTCTGGGTGTTCTGTTCCGGTACCTTTAATTCTACATAGAGCAGTACATGATTTCTTTATAATCAACACACTTGACTTAGTGCACTTCTTATTTCTCCTTTGAAAAACAGTTTGATTAAAGCCTTTAAATGAGAGTACTAATTAGTCAATTCTACTGGGATTTTTAAAGTAGTGTTGTTGCATATTAGCTTATGCAAAATAATCTACTAGCCATTAGATGATAATTAACTGGAAAGAAGAATCTTTCCCTCTCTGAACACTTCAGTGATGTGATTAGAGAGAAGAGCCGCTTCTTATCAGAACAAACATTGGATTTCTGATTTTCTCTTGACCATCAAATGGAAATTCTCCTCATGCTACATATATTCTTTGAAATAATATAGTCAGATGTAGGAGTCTATGAAACACTGCCTAATTCACAACTTTTAAGACAATTTCACAGGAGAGCCTCATTTGTATGGCCACTTTGCAATTTGTCTCACAATCCCTGAACACTGAGGATAATTATAAAATAAATTTCTTAATTTTGCTCTATCTTTACTAACTGAACTCTCACAAAAAGTTTTTACTGATTTATAAAACAATTTTACCCTGAATTTACTATCCAAACTGTAAGCCTATGAAAGAAATTGGCAGGTGTGAGCCAGTGAAAATGTTCAAGTTGCTGGGTGTCCCCAGGAGAGGACAAGGTGTTGGCCCCAGTGAGTGTCAGTATTTCACCTGATGATACTACATCTCACATGTATGCTGTTTAAACATATTGTGCATTTTTGTTTGTCATCTTCCCTACATCAGTAAGTGAAAATAAAATACTTTCTAAAAAATGGAACAGGGCTTCCCTGGTGGTGCAGTGGTTGAGAGTCCGCCTGCTGATGCAGGGGACACGGGTTCGTGCCCTGGTCCGGGAAGATCCCACATGCCGCGGAGCGGCTGGGCCCGTGAGCCATGGCCGCTGAGCCTGCGCGTCCGGAGCCTGTGCTCCGCAACGGGAGAGGCCACAACAGTGAGAGGCCCGCGTACTGCAAAAAATAAAAATAAAAATAAAAAATGGAACAGACTATGAGGCAAGTAAGTGAGCCTAAGTGGCCTTTCCTTCTGCAGAAGAAAAATTGAAAGTGATAAAGCCTATGAAAAGAAAATAACATAGAGAAGACAAAAGCTTGGCCAGGCATATGGGCTTACCACCATGAACATTCTGTTTTCTATGCATGGGAAAATACATGCGTTATTGCTAGGTCTGAAAGCTTCACCATGCTACTTGAGCACAGCACGATATACTTGAAAAACTAGAAAATACCTAGTTCAGTGGATTGACAGATACAACGAACACGGATTAGAAATGTATGAATACTTAAACTGTTTAAAAAATATGAAATTGGGTTCCCACTGTAAATTGAATTTCTATCTGAAAATTTGTTATCTGACACATATTTAGGAGTGGATTATTTTAGGCTAACTCTGAGTGCCTGTATTTGCAGATGATTTTTCTTATGGAAGCTACTTGCATGTCCTTGGGGTTTGATTACCCCAGAAGGGTAAAAAGCAGATGAGTTAGGAAGAGAAAGATATAGCCTGAGACTTTAGTTGCTTCTTGACTGTACATCCACAGTTCTGTTCCTTGCCATAGCCACTCTAAATATTATAAACTAAATCAAAAGTTAAAACTAGGCAGTACTGGGGGCATGACAGCCTTTTTTAGTTGCTGCTGAGTATTTGGCTACTTTAGACAGGGAATAGCAATTAATGAATTTATAGATAAAACCCTTGTTTATATTTCTATTGTGAACTATGAATTAAAGTTTCATTATAGTCAGTGCTTCTCACACAAAAGAAGTATTTGAATTTCACAAGTATATGCATATGTCACTACAGCTTAGGCTCTGTTAATGTCTAATAGGAGTTCTTATCAAAATAAGAAAATGGTTTTCCTTCACAATGGGAGAACAATAAACAGGACCCAAGGTTCTCACAGCTATTCCCTATGTACCTAGAGTGAGCCTATCTGACTTTTATTAATGCACATAGGTGTAATATATATGCATGTTTAAAATACAATTTTTGTATTTCTCTACTCTCACCCTGTGGCAGAGACATAGTATATAATAACAGTGCATTTAAGAAATATTGATATTTTAATGAAATCATTTTAAATCTGTGTTGGAATACTTTGCTTTGGGGTTATCTTTAAATTTCTTTAGGGAGAGTTCCTAGTCTTTTGGTAAAGTTCCAGGAAGGTTTGTCCAGAAATAGTCCACAAAAAACAGATAAGTGTGAGACTAACCATGAGCAACTTCAGCTGTGAAGGAGTTACTGAGTTTAGAAGTTAATCAAATTTATTGTGAAAAAGAACAAGAGTGAGGCTTCCCCAGGAAATGGTAAAGATTTAGTGCAGACATTGGCCCAGCAAAGGCACAGTGGGCTGGAGATGTGAGGTGGCCCAAGGCCACAGAGCCCTCCGTGGGTGGGGTGAGATTGAAGGTTATTCACTGTGCCTCATGCTCCCCAATCCTTGACTCAGAAGTCAGAAGATAATCCTCCAGGGTCTCACCCTGTGGCTGGAAGGTGGGGTACTTTTGAAACCCAACCTCCTTGAAGTCCTTAAACCCCGGCAGGGATTTCATTCTAGACAAGTCTCCCTGTAAATCCAGAGTTTCACTGATCAATTTTCCTAATTTCACTTGCTCACTGTCTCCACTTGTATCCCCCAACAGCATCTCATAGGCAGCGTGTTAACCTGCATACCCTTGCCCCTCACTCAGTAGCTCCAACAGCAACTTCCTTTACCTGAATGTCCAACCGCCCACTCACCCCACACTCTCATTCTTCACATCTAACAGGCCAGATTCTATAGGATCTGCCTCTGAGTCTCTCTCCTAGATATCACAGTCCCTTTTCAGCTACAGCTGCCCTAGTGCAGGTATTTAATACCTTGCCCAGACCTAGCCACAGCTACTTTCTCTCTTCCCAACTTCTGATCTTCTCACCCTCCCACCATCTGATCTCCATGCAGCTACCAAAGGGATCCTCCACAGCATGATTGTTATCAACTCACATCCCCACCTAAATCGGGTGTATGTATGAGGATGCCCAAGTGTTATATACTCCTTTTAACTGAGAAATATCATACCTGCAATAAAGAGCACAGCATTAAGTGTATAGCTCTAGGAATTTTTATGAAGTAAACGCGTCTGTATAATCCCTTCACAGATCATGATGTACAGCATTGCAAATGTCTCAGGAAATGTTTTCATTACCCTTTGAAGTCAGTATCTTCTGCAGAGCTGACCACTATTTCAACTTCTGCCACTATAGATTATATTTGTGCTTTTTTTGAATTTTATATAAATAGACTTATTAAGTACATACTCTCATATCTGGATTCTTTTGCTCAATTTTATAAGATCCATATATGTTGTGTATAAAAGTAGTTTGCTCTTTTACATTTTTATATGGTATTCTATCATGTAAATATAATTTAGGTATTCTACTGATGATGGACATTTGGATTTTTCCCACTTTTTTGTTATTGTAAATAATATGGTGCTATGACCATTCTCGTATGTCTTTTTGGTGCCTGTTTATACTCATTTCTTTGGATATTTACCGGGAGTGGAATTGCTGACATCACAGGCTATGTATGTTCAACTTCAATAGACATTGCCAGTCAGCTTCCAAAGTGGTTATACCAGTTTACACCACCACAGACAACACATGAAAGTTTAATTTGCTCCATATTCTCACAAAATCTAGCATTCTTTGTCTTTTTTATTTTAGCCATCCTGATGGATATGTATCATGACGTGACTTTAATTTTTTTTCCCCTGATGACTAATGATGTTGACCATCTTCTCATATACTTATTGACCATTTCTATATCTTCTTTGTTGAAGTGTCTATTCAAGTATTGTGCCCGTTGTTATTTTATTTTTGTTTTTTTATTGGCCTATTCTTGATTAATAGGCTGGATTTGAATCCTTTTTTGGCTATATGTATTTCAATTATCTTCTCCCATTTGAAGCTTATTTTTCCACTCTTCTAATGGTGTCTTTAGATAAATAGAAGGTCTTAATTTTAATGAAATCCAGTTTATTAAGTACTCCTTTATTGTTGGTGCTCATTGCATCCTGTATAAAAAATATTTGTCATCACAAAGTCATAAAGATATCCTCATTTGTTGTGTTCTAAATGCTGTATTGTTTTACCTGTCAGAATTAAGTCTATTTATATCTGGACTTACTTTTTATGTATGAGATGAAGCAGGGATGAAGATCAGTTTTTATTTATATGGAAAGCCATTTACTAAAAACAATTTTTTTTCTTCACTCCATTTCAGAGGCATCCTTGTTGAAAATTGGGTGACTATGTGTTTGGGTCCGTTTCTATATTCCCTATGTATTACATTCCAGTTGGTCTACTTATTTATCTTAGGACAAATACCACATTGTTTAATTACTGTGGCTTTATAATACATGTTAAATCAGGTGGTGTAATTTTTTTCATCTTTGTTTTTCATCTTTAAAATGGTGTTAGTTATTCTTGGCCCTTCAGATTTAAAAATAAAATTTGGAATCAGTTTGTCACAAAAATGCTGAAATTTTTATTAGAATTATGTTGACTCTTCAGATAAACTTCGGGAGAATTGACATTGACGGTATTGAATCTTCTACTCCATAAACATGACAAGGCCTCTTACTACTGTTTTAGCTACATCTCTCAAGTTTTTAATATGACATAAATTATTAAAGTATTTTTCAGTTCAAAAAGGTTTCTAATTTCTACTTTAATTGCTACTTTGAACCATGGGTTATTTAGAATTGTAATCCTTGATCTCTAAACATTTGAAAGATTGTTCAATTTATCTTTTTGTTATCTTCACTATGGTCAGAAGAATATACTCTGTATGATTTCAAACATTTGAAATGTGTGGAAAATTACTTTATACATTTTTATTTGTAGAAATAAATTTACTTTATAAATCTTTAGGCCTGTTAATGTGATGCCATTATATAACTTTTCAGTTTTGTTTCTGTATTTCATCAGCTCTTAAATTTGTCTTGGCCAGAGAGTCAGTCTAAAAGCTACTTCATCATAGCCAAAAGTGGAGTATATGTAAAGTGGCTTCTCATTGCCTAATGCATAATCCTAACTGGTAGGCCTCAAAGACAAGCTAAATAAGGGGTAGTATTGTCATTGGAATCCTCTGTTTCTTTCTCCATATCCACATTCAAGTGGGGTATGCCATCTGCTACCAAAATTTAGCTTGCTAGGAAGTAACTGTGACATATCTCTTAAGTCCTGTTTTCCCTGCTCATGCCTCCCAGCAAATGCCTTTGATGTCCCATTTTTCATCAAACCTGATACTTGTAACATCACAGCAATATTACGGAAAATTTATATTATTAGTAAAATTTTTATTTTTGGCTGTGTCTTTTAGTCATAAGCAAAATATTATTGCTCAACAATACTACTGTATGTTTGAAGACTGTTTTTAGAGGAGTTTTAGGTTTACCACAAAATTAAGAGGAATGCACAGAGATTTCCTGTGTACTGCCTACCCCACACATGCATTGCCTCCTGCATTATCAACATCACTTTCCCAACAGTATATTTTTTACCAAGGATGAACCTGTATTGACACATCATGATCACCACAAATCCAGTTTACCTTAGGGTTCAATCTTGGGTGTTATATATTCTATGAATGTGGACAAATGTATAATGACATACATCCACCACTGTAATATCATACAGGGTATTCTCACTGCCTTAAAAATCATCTGTGCTCCACCCATTCATCTCCCCCTGCCTACTTTGTATTTTATAGCTTTGTTGCAGTGAAATTTATAATTAGGAAGAATCATTTTTTGTTTGTCTTTCAAAACCATAGCAATTCAGTTTTCTTTATATATATGATTAAAATATTTACCAGTAGTCTACCAAATATTAAAAATAAATAAAGTCAGAAAATAATTTTGTTTTAGGAAAAAGATGGGCTTTTAATTGTTCGTTATCACATAATTCTTTAATAAAATGACTAGTGAAATTAAAGGCATAAACATTAAAATCAATGACCTAGAAATAAAGTCTACACTTCTTTAAAAAAGAAAAAAAAAAAACATTTGAAAATGTTCAGGATCTGAAATCTCCCTTTTCAGTTTCATTCTTACCATTCTTGTTGTTTATTTTCCAAGTATGTGAAAACTAGTTGTGATTTCCTAAACACATGTACTTTTTCAGGGCTGTTTCCTAAAACATGCTTTTCCCTGTGCCTGAAATACCCTCCCTCAAGCTCCTTTTCATCCTTCAAGGTCCCTTATAAGACTTACCCTTAATATTTTCCTTTAGACTTCCTCTCTTTTCCCTAGTTGCTCTTACCATTTTTTTTCTTCCATTGTTCATTCATTATTTATTCAACAACCATTCCTTGAATATCTGACACATGCCAGCAAGCTGGATTTTAAAGATAGAAAATTGACTAATTTTCTATCTTTAATTGATAATGCATGAGCCCTCTCCTGATTTCAGAGAATTCACAGTTTGGTAGAGAAGACTGATATAAGTGAAATAAACTGATCAAGGAATTCTTAAAACATCTACACAGAGTCCAGTTTTTCTGAATCACTTTCTGTGTCTGGGTCATTGATGCCCATATTTTCTACTCGCGATCATCTCTGCACCATAAAAAGCATTGATGTTTATTACTCTGTAACTTTAAGAAACAGGTTCTCTACTAATGTCTCTTTTTCTAAGTAGATGTTCATTCTGCTTGTTTTCAAAGCTTACTCAAAAATGTCAAAGGAAGATATTCTGACAGTAAGCAGGCCTCATACTCCTTCCTCAAAAGGCTCTTAAGTGGTTTGTTGACTGAATATTGATAAACCTTTGGGGCCCCTGTCATACCACCAGGAATAACAACCAAGACTATGAAGTGACAACTCTGTCACAACTGCCACCCCATCTAAAACAATCATAAGATGCATCCCAATGTCAGAGATGTTAAAATGTGAAAACTGTTTCAGAATCAGTGGCAGTACAGTAATGATGGTTACTTTAGAATTCAACAATAAATTAGAAAATTCAACTTAGAAACCCTTTAATAATTAAGTTAAACTAAGTTAAGCTCGACCTCTCCTAATACCACACTGAGGGAGGTAGAATCTAAACCAAACCTCTTGTAATGGGGCTTCTTTGTAGTTCAGTGACCATACTCAGTAAGTAGAAATTCAGAAAATCCAAGCTGGACTGGCTGTTAGGAAACAGGGATGTCTTCAACAGAACTCTTCATGGCTAGTGCATCCAATGATAGGAAGTGTTCCTATCAAAACAAACAAACAAGAAAAACCCTGCTCTATTACCTGAAATAGGAAAGAGGTTATGCAAATCAGTTTTTTATATGAAGGTTCTATAGGAAAACAATATAATGAAATCAGAAACCTGAAATACACTGGAGAAGAGACAGTCTCCTGAGGTCAACATAGAAGATACAAGGAATCATAGTTCTAGATATACAGCATGATGAAATTGCAACCCAAATGACAAGAGAAGAGGTAGTCATGAAGGCTTGATTTTGAAAAGCAGAGGAATAGAAAACACTTGGTGGTAAAAGTAAAAGGACCTGCAAAGACTGGGGTGATTTTTCCTACTGACATCTGCTAAGAAATTGCCCATATAAATAACAACTTTAACTCATAGGTTAAATTGTCACTAAATGCTGTTTTGATTTTCCTCATTGCTGATGACCAGCCCAGTTATACAACAACAGAAAGAAATTCATCCTAGAGCTTGGGACACCCCCTTACCATGCCTGTCTTTCCTGATGTCAGGCTCACGCTAGGCTTCGGAGTTTTAGCCCAGCCCTGGTTCAGCTAGTGTTTCAAGCTTTCAGTTTGTTAGAATCAAACATGTCTTTTCCTCCCACTCCCTTCTTTCCTGAGTGTGCAAACCTTGGGTGATGAAACCTAGAGCTTAGACTATACTGCCTATAGATGCTTGCCACATCTCTGAGAAGCTCATAACAGAACTATTTTATGGGCTTTTGTTTTGTTTAGCCAGAACGTTAATATGTTTGTAATTTTCTTTCCTCTTTGGTTTCTTTAGATGATAGATAGATACTAGATATGTAAATAACCTTCCAATCTTCTCTGTGTGAGATTTAAAAATTAAACTTCTAGATTTCTCAATCTTTTCATCCACATTGTTTCATTTCTATTATTCTTTGTGAAGGGAATACAAAGTATGCCCTTTGAGAGGACTCTCAGCCATTCTGATAGCCCTCAGCCCTCCACATTGCCTCATCTGCTACCTTTGTAAATAAAGTCATAGATTCACTGTGTAACTGGCTCAAACAGTCTGTGCTCTGAGTAAAACTGACCCCAACTATCCATCATTAGCACTCTATGCCAAGCAGGTGAACTAATTAGACATACCCTTACCCCATGTTGGTGAATAAACAATAGCAACAGGATCCTAATGCATACTCTTTGGGCATCTTCAGCTCATTTTGGCTTCCTCCCCACAAAGCATTGAACAAACAGTAAGCATTTAATTGGCATTTCCTTGTGCCTAAATCTTATTCATTTAAGTCAGAATTTTAATATTTGAAATGACTTGCACTTTCATTTTTCTTAATAACTCTATTTTTAAAATAAATAATTAATTATATTTTATTTCTCCATGGTTGTTTAATAACCTGTTGTAAAACAAGAGGTGAAAATTAGCAATTATGTGTATTAAATATATCATTTATACTTTTCAAAATGGTTCAGATTTGGGGATCAGCAAGCTTTACATAGTAACTACTCTGATATAACTCCAAAATATTGCTTGATAAAGAGAATATGGTTTTTACAAAGAGAAAATACTTTGATTTCAGGTTTATAAACATGTAAAATGTAGAGGTTTCACATCAGAAAGGCAAAGAGCTTTGAAATTAAACGTTATCCCTTAATGCCTGATTTTAATTTCCAATTATCTGCTAAAAATTTTAGAAAAAAGATTACTACAGAGTAGTTTAATAGTTGATAGAGCTACATCTGGGTGATACTATTTTTCTAATGCCACAAATGCTAGCTATTGAGAAGGTATCTCATAGGAATGCAATCTGCACATTGTAAATATTGTACAAGTAGTACCGATTTCTCATTATTCATCAACTTGCTCATAGAATACTTCACAATGCAGAGCTTGACCTATGGAGAAAAAATATGCAAACATTTCTATTTGTCAGTGAAAGCTATTTCTTTTTTTTCCTCCAGCTTTACTGAGATATAGTCAACAAATAAAATTGTATATATTTGAATGGTACAATGTGATGATTTGATATACATTGATGCTGTGAAATGATTACCACATTCAGGTTAATTAAAACATCCGTCACCTTACAGAGTTTCTTTTTTTTCTTTTTTGTTGTGAGAATGCTTAAGATCTATTCTCTTAGCAAATTTTAAGTGTGCAATACAGTATTATTAACTGTAGTCACCGTGCTGTACATTAGATCTACAGAACTTACTCATCTTATTTTTTTAATTAAAGTATAGTTGATTTACAATGTGGTGTTAATTTCTGCTGTACAGAAAAGTGATCCAATTATATATATATATATATATATATATACATATATATATATACATATATATATATACATATATATATATATATATATATACACACACACACACACACACACATTCTTTTTTTATATTCGTTTCCACTATGGTTTATCACAGGATATTGAATATAGCTCCCTGTGCTATACAGTAGGACCTTGTTGTTTAGCCATTCTATATATGATAGCTTACATCTTCTAACTGCAACCTCCCAATTCATCCCTCCCCTGCCCCCCTCCAACTTGGCAATCAAAAGTCTGTTCTCTATTACTGTGAGTATGTTTCTGTTTCATAGATAGGGTCATTTGTGTCATATTTTAGATTCCACATATAAGTGATATCATATGGTATTTGTCTTTCTCTTTCTGAATTCACTTAGTATGATAATCTCTAGTTGTATCCATGTTGCTGCAAATGGCATTATTTCATTCTTTTTTATGGCTGAGAAGTATTCCACTGTATATATGTACCATATCTTCTTTATCCATTCATCTGTTGATGGACGTTTAGGTTGTTTTCATGTCTTGGATATTGTGAATAGTGCTGCTATGAACATAGGGGTTCATATATTTTTTGAATTATAGTTTTGTCTGGATATGTGCCCAGGAGTGGGATTGCTGGATCACATAGCAATTCTATTTTTAGTTTTCTGAGGAACCTCCATACTGTTTTCCACAGTGGCCGCATCCACTTACATTCTCACCAACAGTGTACGAGAGTTCCCTTTGCTCCACACCCCCTCTAGCATTTGTTATTTGTAGGCTTTTTAATGATGGCCATTCTGACTGGTGTGAGGTGGTACCTCATTGTAATTTTGATTTGAATTCTCTTATAATTATTGATGTTGAGGGTCTTTTCATTGGCCATCTGTATTTCTTCTTTGGAGAAATGTCTACTTAAGTCTTCTGCTCATTTTTTAATTGGGCTCTGTTTTTGTTGTTGTTGTTGTTACTGAGTTTTATGAGCTGTTTGTATATTTTGAAAATTAAGCCCTTGTCAGTCGCATTGTTTGCAAATATTTTCTACCATTCTGAGGGTTGTCTTTTCATTTTGTTTATGGTCTCCTTTGCTGTGCAAAAGCTTGTAAGTTTGATTAGGTCCTATTTGTTTATTTTTGCTTTTATTTCTATTGGGAGACTACCATAAGAAAACATTGGTACAATTTACGTCAGAGAATGTTTTGCCTATGATTTCTTCTAGGAGTTTTATGGTGTCATATATATATATATATATATATATATATATATATATATATATATATATATATATATATATTTCTTTTTTTTTTTTTTTTTTTTTGCCGTACGTGGGCCTCTCACTGTTGTGGCCTCTCCCATTGCAGAGCAACAGGCTCCGGACGCGCAGGCTCAGAGGCCATGGCTCATGGGCCTTGCCGCTCCACGGCACGTGGGATCTTCCCAGACCGGTGCACGAACCCGTGTCCCCTGCATTGGCAGGCGGACTCTCAACCACTGCACCACCAGGGAAGCCCTATGGTGTCATATCTTATGTTTAAGTCTTTAAGCTTTTTTTTTTTTAAAGAAGATGTTGGGCATAGGAGTTTATTAATTAATTTATTTATTTTTGCTGTGTTGGGTCTTCGTTTCTGTGCATGTGCTTTCTCTAGTTGTGGCAAGCGGGGGCCACTCTTCATCGTGGTGCACGGGTCTCTCACTATCGCGGCCTCTCTTGTTGTGGAGCACAGGCTCCAGACGCGCAGGCTCAGTAGTTGTGGCTCACGGGCCCAGTTGCTCCGCAGCATGTGGGATCCTTCCAGACCAGGGCTTGAACCCGTGTCCCCTGCATTAGCAGGCAGATTCTCAACCACTGTGCCACCAGGGAAGCCCTAAGCTTTTTTGAGTTTATTTTTGTGTATGGTGTGAAGGTGTGTTCTAGCTTCATTGATTTATATGCGTCTCTCCAAATTTTCCAACATCACTTGCTGAAGAGACTTTTTCCCATTGTATATACTTGCCTCCTTTGTTGAAGATTAATTGACCATACGTGTGTGGGTTTATTTCTGGGCTGTCTATTCTGTTCCATTGATCCATATGTCTGTTTTGTTCCAGTACCTCACCATTTTGATTCCTGTAGCTTTGTAGCATTGTCTGAATTCTAGGAGGGTTATGCCACCTGCTTTAGAACTTACTCATCTTATAATTGAAGGTTTGTACCCTTTGACCACCATCGCCCTATCTCTCTCAAACACAACCAGATGCTCAGTCCCTGGTACCTATCATTCCACTCTCTGTTTCTATGAATTTGACTTTTTAATTTTTTTTTTAGATTCCAGAGTTAAGCGAGACAACATAGTATTTGTCTTTCTCGCTCTGGCTTATTTCAGTTAGAATAATGTCCTCTAGATTCATCCATGTTGTTACAAATGGCAGGATTTCCTTATTTCTCATGGCTGAATAATATATTCCATTGTGTGTTTGTGTGTGTATGTGTGCATGCACACATCTTCTTTATCCAGTCAGCCATCAAAAGACTCTTAGGTTTGATCTGATATCTTTGCTATTGTGAATAATGCTGCAATGAACATGGGAGTGCAGATATCTCTTCAATATATTGATTTTTGTTTCTTTTGGATATGTACCTAGAAGTGGGACTGCTGAATCATATGGTAGCTCTATTTTAAATTTATTTTTAGAAACCTCCATATTGTTTTCCACAGTGGTTGCACCAATTTACATTCCAGCCAACAGTACATAAGGGTTCCCTTTTCTCTACATTCTCACCAACGCTTATCTCTTGGCTTTTTTATAAAAGCCATCCTAACGTGTGAAGTGACATCTTTTTGTCATTTTGATCTGCATTTCCCTCATGATTAGTAATGTTGAGCACCTTTTCAGGTACCTGTTGACGATTTGTATGTCTTCATTGGAAAAATGTCTATTCAGGTCTTTTGCCTATTTTTTAATTAGGTTATTTGTCTTTTTTTTTTAACTGAGTTGTGTGAGTTTCTTATTTATGTATTTTAGATATTAACCCCTTATTGGATATATGGTTCTTAAATATTCTCTCCCATTCTGTAGGTTGCCTTTCCATTTTGTTGATTGTTTCCTTTGCAAAAGGAAGCTTTTGGGTTTGATGCTGACCCACTTGTTTATTTTTGTTTTTGTTGCCTGGCTTTTGGTGTCATATCCAAAAAATCATTGCCCAGACCAATGTCAAGGTGATTTTTTTCTCTGTGTTTTCTCCATAGAATTTGACAGTTGCAGATCTTACATTTAAGTCTTTAATAAATTTTGAGTTAATTTTTGTGAGTGGTGTTAAGATAGGAGTCCAGTTTCATTCTTTTGATAATACCGCTATTTTTTAATTATTATGTTCAGATTTTCTTTTAGCCACATTATTAAAAAAGGAAGAGAGGATGCTAAGTTCATTCTGTAACATTCTAAATGTGATTCTTGCCATTGGTTATTTGAATTCAAGAAGGCTATACTCATTCATCATTGATAATCCATGTTTCTATTCTTACATTAATGGATTATGTTTAACAAAACCTAAAAGGAATATATATGCCTAAATATGAGAATAGGGGCATTTGTAAATTTTAAAATTAATACAAGCTGCCTCTGTTTCCAACTTGGAAGTTTTACAAGGTGATCTTTTAACTGCTTGCTCCAAATAAGTGTAGCATAATTTGAGATTTTTATGCTTGCTGAGGTTTTTTACTTAGGTTTTACTGGTTTATAATTATTCCAGAGCCTAATTGTACAAGTAGATATGGTTATATGTGTTAATTTCAGGTAACATTAACAAGTGTATTTTAGGAACTTCACCATAGAAAACTTTATATTATTCTGGCTTCCATTTCCACCCTTTGAGAGGTTGCCATTGTTAAGAAACCTGAACATTTCATAAGGTCTTTTGTTGTCAAGGTGAAGGACTGTCCTAGTGAATACCTTGAGTGTGGGGTCCTTTTGGTAGAAGAGCAGATTAAGTTGCTCTGGTAATAGCTGAGACAAAAGTCAAGATGCCCTTGCTGTCACCCAGGTGTGCTTTCCATCAGATTCTGCTTTCATTTCACACCTTCTCAAAGTGGATGCCACTTTGGCTTATGCTTGAGTGCATGAAGAATTGTGCCTTTGTTTTATTCACAGCAGTCAAAATTCATTGGAAGGAATCTGTCTTCTACCTTCCTTTACAGAATACCAGCAAGGCAGGGGCTTCTTTGGACACATTACTCTTTAAAAATAATTAGCATAGTAATTAGCATAGCATTTAGGAGCTTGTACTTTGGTGTCATATAGACTTTTGTTAGAAATCTGGACTTGTCATTTACTGTGTTATGTAACGTTGGGCAAATTCTGAACCTCAATGTCTCTTTCAGTAAAATGGGGATAATATTAACTCTTTGAGGGCTATGATAAATAAATTAGATAAAAGCATCATAATAAACAGTTAATAAATGACATCCACTATAGCCTCTGTCTCTTACCCAGGTGGGTTATTTTTGTGTTTGACCTGTCAGCTCCTCTTAGTCCAGACAGAATTCATTTTTTCCCCTAAAGTACACTCCCAGCCCTATGATTTTCTAATGAAAGGAAGACCTGGTTCTTATCACATGGTACAAATCATCCTTGTGAATGCGGCTGATTCATTTGCCTTTATGCCTGTGCAATAACTCTAGCTGGCTTCAGTTTGTAATAAGAATTTTCCAGCTGGTGACACCAATGCCACCCAATGTGTATTTTTAGTCTCTTTTCAATCTACTCAAATAGGTTGCAATTTGACGTGTTTAAACTTTCAGAAGGGATCATCTGACACGTATAATATAGTTGTATCAGTCATACACTTGCTCTAAAAATATAAAAGCTTGTGCTAGAAGTTTTATTTTTATCTCTAATTCATAAGAACTTTGGCAGACATGGCATTTTTAACGGAAATTATATGCCTATTCAGTCTTGTAATATTATAAAAGTAAGATTTTATCTATTCAATCTAGTGATGGCTTTATACATTTCTATTCAAGAGATACTAGAATTTGGAAAAGATCCTTTAAGAGGTGAAAAGAGTACAGGAATTTATATAGATATAAATAAAAGAATAAATTAAAATGTTCCTGAAAGCCTCATGATTCCTAGGGACCCTATGACCATCATTTCTAGCCATTGACGTATCTGTGCTCTGAAGGAAACCGAGACACACGTTTTCCTCTTTGGTCTGCTACTCACTGACTTTGAGCAGTGCCTGCTGTGCTTGAAGTAGCTGCATAGAGGATAGCCATTGCATGCATTAGTGAATGATATCTTTTACTTCTGTGACTTTGTGTCTGTTATCAATTTTGACATCCTAAATACACCTGCTTTTTAATTTTTTTTATTTTATATTGGAGCATAGGTGATTAACAATGTTGTGTTAGTTTCAGGTTACAGCAAAGTGATTCAGTTATACATATACATGTATCTGTTCTTTTTCAAATTCTTTTCCCATTTAGGTTATTACAGAATATTGAACAGCATTCCCTGTGCTATACAGTAGGTCCTTGTTGGCTATCTATTTTAAATATAGCAGTGTGTACATGTCAATCCCAAACTCCCAATCTATCCCTCCCCCCCAGCCCTTCTCCCCTGGTAACCATAAGTTTGTTCTCAAAGTCTGTGAGTGTGTTTCTGTTTTGTAAAAAAGTTCATTTGCATCATTTTTTTAGATACTGCATATAAGCGATATTGTATTATATTTGTCTTTCTCTGTATGACTTACTTCATTTAGTATGATAATATCCAGGTCCTGCTTTTTAAATCAACGCTATAAAATGTAGTGTGAGTTAAGATGTAAAGCTCCATTTCTGTTGTTTCCAGCATTCTGCTCAGCATGAAACTAAAACAACTTCCTGATATATATGTGCCCCCCTTCTTTCCTACCATGTTTTATCTTTTTTTTGAAGTTACTTTTCTCCCAGCCCTTCCTCATGCCTTAGTAATTCTGCCAACTTTCTCCTCTCTCAACCATGGCAAGTTATTCCATATATTCACAGCTCCTCTCAAGTCTTCTAACCAAATCTTTTTTCTTTTTCTTTTTTCTTTTTTTTAATTATGTTAGCAAAGTATGTGTACGGAACTCTTGTGAATTTTGCTCTGCCCCAAAGTTAATTTTCTAAATATTCTGAGTCTCATGACATAGGCAGATTCTGTATTTATGACAACAGCAGTTTATTAATTAATTTATTTATTTTTGCTGTGTTGGGTCTTCGTTTCTGTGCGTATGCTTTCTCTAGTTGTGGCAAGCAGGGACCACTCTTCATCACGGTGCACGTGCCTCTCACTATTGCGGCCTCTCTTGTTGCAGAGCACAGGCTCCAGATGTGCAGGCTCAGTAGTTGTGGCTCATGGGCCTAGTTGCTCCGCAGCATGTGGGATCCTCCCAGACCAGGGCTCGAACCCGTGTCCCCTGCATTAGCAGGCAGATTCTCAACCACTGTGCCCCCAGGGAAGCCCTCAAATCTCTTTCTTATTAAGCCCATCAAGCAAGTAAACTGGAGACTGCCAAATTGGGGATCTCCCAACACAATAATTTGTGCCAGTAAACGTACCTGTATTCCTGTCCATCTTCACCTCCTTTCCTTCAGTGTCCGAAGAGGGTGATCTTTCTCTTCTAATGTTAACCCTACCAACTGGCATCTGGTCCCACTTTCTCAGGGATTTCATTCTATCAGTTTTCCTTCTCTCTTGCCTTTATAGTTACATTCTGCCTTTTAAGTGCTTCTCTATCCCTTGGCATATAAATATGCTCAAGTCAACTGGGGGCAAACAAAAAACAAGAACTCAGTAACATCCACCCCAGACCCCTCTGCCTTCTGTTTCTCCTCTCTTCTTCCTTTTTCTCCACGTTCAAGCTTCTTCATGCTGTCCCCAGTTTCTCGTCCCCACCCCATGCAGTCCTCAGAGTACAGCAGTCTGGCTTCTGCACCAACTCCACTGAAACTACCTTGTCAAAGTCACCAGGGACTTCAGGCTATTACACTCTGTGGGGCCATGTTAGACCTTACATTCTATGACCTATCTGCAGCTGTGAACACTGTGTGCTACTCTTTTCTTTCCCTTGGAACTGTCTAGTCCCTTGGTTTTCGTGACACTATTCACTCTACTTTTCTCTCCTCTGTCTCTGGCTATTCCTTCTCAGTCTCTTTTGCTGACATTGAATACTCTATCTTGTCCTTAAATTTTGGCCTCTTCTCTTCTCTTTCTTATCCTCTTCCCTTTCTTTCCCTTCCCTTCAATTTCCATTTTCCTCCTGTATTGATTGCTTCTACATTTGTGGCTTCATTCATCACCTGTATGTTGATAGCCCACTCATTATTTCTCCTAAGCCCCATTTTCAAATATTCAACTACAAACTTAACATTTCAGCTTGGATATTCTTGAAATACTTCAAAGTCAACTTGTACCAAATTAAATCAATGCAACACCCCTGCCCTGATCTCAATGTGCTTTTTCCTTTATATTGTATCTCAATAAATGGCACAACCATCCTTCCTTCCACTGGCCCCAAAAAGGAACCTAGATTTATCTTTAAGTCTTTTTTTCCCCCTACCCTTGCAAATCAAATCTGTGTGAAATTCTCACAGGTATACAAAATTACGTCTCTGGAAACTGTTCTCTTTTCTCTCTCTACAATTACCACTTTAACTTATCACTTCTCTCTTAAAAGGTTGTTAATGACATTCTAACAGTTTTTCCTGCCCCCATTCATACTATATATCATTCACCATACAAGTTATTAAAAGATAAACTGAGGCATATTAAACATTTTAAGAATTTACTGAGCAAAAATCAGTTGGAAATGAGCAGCACCAAACTGGCAGTGGTAGGAGCGTTCTGCCAGCAGGAGCCAGGGGAAAGACAAGAGAGATATTACAGAAGCAAAGAAAGGACATTATTTGGTTGATTATGGCTTAAAGTCTAGTTAGCTGTTTGTGACTGGTGGTCCTTACCATCTTAATTTCATAACCATTAGGCATTTACAGTCTTGGGTTTTGGTTTGCTTATGTAGCCACCACAGCAGTAAAGCCACCTTGGTCAAACGGCCTCCTTGTTTAATCAATTTAACAGAATGATGCTCCTAAAAATCCCCCTGCTCCTTCATTGCTTAACATTTGTCAGTGCTGGCCATCACCTTTAGTAACGTGTGCCAACATAGGGCTCATATGTCATTGATGATATTATGTTAGATAATTTTAGGTCTTCCTGGATTTTTTTTAATATACTCATTTAATGTGTGTTAGGATAAAATAACTAGCACATCAGACTCATTATTTTATGGATATCACTGCTTAAGGCAAAGCTAAGTTAAAAAAAAATAATGACTCAAAATTTGATTTAAATATAATTAGGTAAATAATAACACAGGTGAGAGACTGACTTAGTTTTTTAAAAAAAGACAATCTGTAACTCACATGGCAGCTTAGAAGAGAAGCCCCTCATCTGGGTTCCTTCTGGAGGCCTCTCCCACATCCCTTCAACTTGAGCCATGCCCTCTTTCATTAGCCCCCAGGACTTCCCACTCTCCTAACATTCAACACACTGTAATGCATGTTTTTACTTCTAGACTTTAATCTCAATAAAGAAAAGACAGAGACTTGATGCCTGACACATGTAGGCAATAAATAAATGTTTGTTAAATAAACAACACATGCTTTGGGATTGTGAGGCATCACATATAGCAGATTTAAGATTTTCCAGATTTCAGATTGAGTCTTGATTTTTGTAACATTTAGTATTCTAGTTTTCTGTGGAAAGTACTAGACAATGTGGCAAGTTGCTAAATTTAAACTCAGAAGATTTAGAAGGGCTGACAGTTTTGTATCACATGATTAAAACCTGCCAGGTGGTGAGGGGATGACTTTCTCTGTACTCCTGGAACTATACTAAAAAAGGAATTACGCTGTATTTAAAGCTTATGATAGTTCTCAAATGTTATGCTAACTAGTAAATGATGGTAAAAGCATTTTGAAAATATAAATGCTATGTAAATGCTAACTTTCATTGAAATTTACATGGTACCTTTCTTCTGATAGAAAATAGTGAAAATGGCATTTGAAAGATTGATATAATTCAAGCTCCTTTAATTTGCATTTCTGTTCCTTTAATAAGCTCCTGTGGAAATCAGAGGTAGGAACACTATTTTGAATGTTCTTTTCTATTTGGTCATTTACCCAGCTGGAAGATAGGGTAGGGACTCAGAAGAGCATGTATGGTTTTCTGGGGTGTTCTGAGTTCTTCATTTATTCCATAAGGCTAATTAACCCATATTTAGGCAGAAGCATTAAGTGATTTCCTTCTCAACATAAAGTCGAGTATTAATGTTTGACTACCCTGCTCATAGTTCTTTACTATTTTTCATCACTTGGAAAAGGGCCTCAGGGAGTGTAGAGATACATGGTATTTTATAATTATTAAGGAAACTAATAAATTACGGTTCCTCTGGAGGAAAGGTTATATGCAAAGTAACTATAGTGTCAACTGAAAAAATGCACAATGTGAGGGTTGTGAGTTAAGTTTTATTTGGGGCAAATGAGAACTATAACCCAGGAGACAGCATCTCAGATATCTGTGAGGCACTGCTCCAAAAGAGTTGGGGGAAGGTCAGTATTATATATGATTTTAGTGAAGGGGGTACATGAAGTCAAGCACACATTTTGGCAGAGGTTTGCTGCTAGTCACTAGGAGCAAATATCACCATTAATGATTTTATAGCTTTTCTAGATATGAGAAGATGCAATAATTTGGACTTCTAAAATCTTCTCATGAAAATAGCTAGCTGAAGGCCTGTTCTGCCAGTTGTCCCAGAGCACAGAGAGCCTCATTCCTGATCTCCACCCTGAACTCCTTTTCTCCCTTTTCAAGATCCCCAAAATACCTTGAGATTCCTGTGCCTGTTAGGAGGTTGCCTTCCTAATTTTTCTGATAAATTAGGAACCTGGAAATCTCTGGGAACCTAAAAGTTTCTAATCTCTGGAGGGATTGGGTAGAGAGAAAAGATAAATGTTTCAGTTCTGCTTACAAATGTATAATTTATCAAATTGTTTTAAGTCATAATTAGCTGAGGGGAAGAGTTTCCTTATATCTGGCAAATACAGATTAGAAGCCAGTAATATTTCAGGCAGAAACCTTAAAAATTATTACCATTTTCACCAGTTCACTCTGTCCTATATAACTAATCCTTTTTTGTTAACAGTATTATGAAACCATCAGGTTTCCCATTAGAATTCTTTAATTTCTTACCCAGTTCAGCAGTGTGGTATGAAAGTTATCAGAAAGCTGTATTTGTGAAAAAGTCCTTCCTTAAATCTTCCTGAAAACATTTTTTTCATTTTTTCATAACTGTCTATTAATGACAAAAAACTTAAGAAGGCACAGTTAAAGACCTGATTATAATGCAGTTGACAAAGAAACTTGGTTACTGCTGTAATGTACAACAGCTTAAGATACTAACTAGAATTATGACTGATAACATTTTACCAGGACATATCAGATTTTTAGGAATTCCATATAATTTCTAGAATAGCTGTATTAATAACATTTACCCATGCAATATAACATAAGAGGATGTAGAGAATCGACTTGAGGACACAGGGAGGGGGAAGGGTAAGCTAGGACAAAGTGAGAGAGTAGCATTGACATATATACACTACCAAATGTAAAATAGATAGCTAGTGGGAAGCAGCCGCATAGCACAGGGAGATCAGCTAGGTGCTTTGTGACCACCTAGAGGGGTGGGATAGGGAGTGTAAGAGGGAGGGAGATGCAAGAGGGAAGAGATATGGCGATATATGTATACATATAGCTGATTCACTTTGTTATACATCAGAAACCAACACAATATTGTGAAGCAATTATACTCCAATAAAGATGTTAAAAATATATATATATATATATATATATATATATATTGAATCACATAACCTACAAAAAAAAGATATATTACTCATTTGACAATACTTCCCATGTAATTTCACATACCAAATGGACTTAGTTTAATATCTCTCTTTGGGATGTGTCAGGGAGCCTCTGAAGCATCCCAAAGTTAGCTAGAGGTCAAAGGAATTTCATTAGAATTTAATATGGGAAATTTGTCAAAAAATATCAAAAAGGTTTTAAAACACTTGGTCAAATAGGATCATAGGTCACTGTGAAACAATACTTATTCACTTAACCAAGGTGACAATAAAAGATTTCAAAGGCAAATACAGAACCGATCACTTAAAAGGTAATGAAACTAAAAATCTGTTATCAAAGGCAGCTCAACATTTCAAGAGATCATGTCCTCTTAACAGACAGAAAAACTAAATTCAAGTTTTACAACAGCTTACTTTTAAAATTCATTTACTCAACTAAATTTATTCTAAACTTAGCCAATCCCAACTGTACACAAAACTCTTTTCTCAGAGTTTCTTTTTCACCATCCTCTGTCACTTTCTCTATTCATGTTAGTTTGTCTCTTATTTTTCCATCTAGAAACAATCTGCTCTAGGACAAAAATTACTTTCTTTTCCCTTAATAAAATGTAATTCCATTCCTCATACCTTGTTTTACTGAAAACACACATCCTACTTTCCTGCTGTATACTGAAATGTTTCCCTTATTTCTAGTAGCTTTAATTACATATTTAAGTTAGAATCCTCAACACTTAAAAACCTTAATTTCTAGTGAAAACTAAGAAGTAATCAATTATTAACTTTTATGTTAGCATTCTGTATATTGGCAAACATAAACACCAACAATAATTTCTAAAAACTTGTGCTTTTGTATAGAAAATATCTCAGTGCAGCACCAAACAATTCTATTAATAGTTCTAAATACCTTTAGTTTTTTTCTGTAAAAGGACGCCAGTGTTCAGTAATTAATGTTTCAGTTTCTTACTTTATTCTGGAATGACCTAGCTACTCAATAAACTTCCATTATTTAACTTAATTTCACATAACTCTAAAATTTCAAATTACCAAATATCTGCAGAGATTATTCTTAAGTAGACATTCCTAAAATAATTATTCCTAAAGAGTTCACACAAAAGCTCTTATCTCATTTACATTTGATTTAGTTATAAAAAAACTTCTTATTCTCCAGGCCTGTCACCCCAGGTTGCCCTAATGACTGCTCAGAGGTAGGTTCACAAAAACTATGTACAAATATGTATACTTCAAAACAGTTCCTAAAATTAGAAAGAGATAGGGGTGAGTAAACAATGGGACATCCACATGATAGAATGCCAGTCGTCCTCCAAAAATCATGTTGAAGGAGAATAGCTACTGACATGAGAAAAATGTTCAGATTATATTGCTCAGTGAAAAGTAGCAGTCTACAAAACAGAAGTTACTGTATAATTCCATTTTTCTTCAAGGGTAATCTAATTTTATATATGTGAAAAGATCTCAAGTTCTAATAGGGGTTACCTTTGAGTGAAGAGATTATAGGTGATTTTGTTCTGGAGTGTGTGTGTGTGTGTGTGTGTGTGTGTGTGTTGTGTCTTTCCTACATAACTATAGGGTATAGGCTAAAAGCTCAGATTTTAGAGCTGGAATTTGTCCCTGGCTTTGCCACTGGATGATTTCTTTGAGTTATTTAACCTCTCAAAACCTCAGTCTCCTGATTCCTACAATGGGCCAATAACAGTAGCCACTGTATAGGATTGTTACAAACATCAATGAGGTATTGTGTACCTGGTACACAATAAATATTTAAAAATATTTTTCCAAAAAATATATCATATTTTATGAAGGAGGAAAGACTGTCAAAAAAGGGAGGGAGGAAGGAAAGAGGGGAGAAGTTACTTCACTCTGTAAAAGCGGCCTTAAGATCCAAGCCAGCACCAGGACCTTGTGGTGGGGGCCACAGAGCTGGGCCCCAGCAGGGCTGGAGCAGACTTCTCTGCTCAGCAGGTCTCCACTTGGGGCATGTGGCCTAAAGAACTAATCCCCCCTCCCCATCCCCTAGTCTCCCAGGGAAACTGTCTCATCTATACCCTAAAGGGCTTCTCAGCTGAAAATGCCAGTGCTTTTAAACATTGGATGAGAATGAGTTAAAACTACCAGTAGAGGCTAAATCTCTCCTGTGGTTCTGAGGAGGAGGTGTTCAGAGACAGGATTTAACTCATCCTGACAGGCTTGAAAATGGGTCTGTGCTTCCATGAAGCCAGACTATGCATTCCCCAAGGAGCTCACACCAGGGAGTCCCCACACACTGCACTGAGCAGCAGCCCTTGACTTGAGTCTGCTACATTCAGCATAGAGGCTGAGGAATGAATCTAATTACTCACAAAGCAAAGCTGACGAGAAGGCAAACAGCAGCCTATGAAAATGGAGAGCCTATACTGCTTTGTTTCTTGAAGTGTGTTTCCTGTGACTGTGCCTAAGTAAAAATGGCTCACGCCTTAGTTTGGAGACAGCATTATTGAAAAAGTTTCCATAGCACCTTTACTCTGGTTTTATTTTTCCCTGAATGCAAATTATGCTTATCTTTCAAATTAGCCTTCTCTAAAAAGACTTCTTTTTTTCTTTTGCTTGTCCACACAGATCAACATTATAGTGGTTCAAGTTTGAAAAACAAGAGTGTCCTATATGCTGTTGGGAAAACAACAGCATGGAAATTTATTTGGAACAATTCTTGAGGCTCCTAGCATAAGTAGTAATGACAAAACTTATTGATAAACTGAGTGGAGTTTTACATGATTAGTTTGAGATTATAAACTAACTCAATAACATTTTGAAAGTAATATGGGGTTAATTAAGTTTTTGAGTTTCATTTGAATTTCTGAGTTTCGGTATTCATCTTATTTGATTTGGAGACTCAGCTAGAACTCTATTTTCTGATTGGCTGTTACTGAGACCACACATGGGAAAAGATATCTTTGTTTGGAACTGCTCATAGCTCAGAAGTAATATGCATTCAACAGACAGTACTTGACCACCTACTAAGGCATCAAGAGAAGCTGAGGTCTTGACCCTTGAAATCTCAGAACAATGTTGAGCTATGCTGAATTTTCAGTAGCTCATTCTCCAAAAGGAAGTGACACTCCCTTCCAATACCTTAACCCCTAATAGCAGGTGGAAATCACACCCTGGTTATACTTATCCCCTCAATATTCTCTAAACCCATGATTCTATAAGAGAGTTGTGTGTATCTGCACTTATTTAAAGCCAACACTTGGCAGGGTGAATCTGTTCTTGCTAGCTTGAGTACCCTGTGAGTTTTTCCTATGTTTGTATTTCTATCAGTATTTAATCCAAGTCACATATTCTATAACTTAATTAGATGCTGTTGTTCTGCCTCCTAGTTGTTCCCATGTATGTCTCCTGTTTCCATGATCAGGAACCAAACCTTCCTGGATCACCCCTGCCACATTCTGAGTACTCTGTGGCAGTTTAAGTGCTTACCGATGAAGTTCCTCTGCCGGGTACATCATCATATTAAACTGCAGGTTAGGGGTACAGAGTGTATCCCTCATTTCCCACGCTCTCATAAAGAATGGCTTCAATGGGCATTTTCTCTCTCCCAAGACATCCTGTGCCCAACCAGAGGGTGACACACCATATCAGGTAAAATATGCATATATTTAATCTCAAATGGAAAACATACTCATTCTGAATATGTTGTGAGACTTGGAAAATGGTCCAGAAAATTTGGGAGCTTTAAGGAACAGAGAAAAGCTGCTCCTTTGCCTCCTCAACTATATTAAGATCAGAAAATGGAAATTCCAGCTGATGTTCAAAAAAATTACGGTTTTGAGGAACTTATATATTAGTTTTACAATCCAGGAAGTACATGGGATGTGAATAGAATGATATTTCAGTGTTTCAGTTTAAAAAGCAAAAATCTCTATTGAATTTTTAACAAAAGAATTTTAGGATGTGCTAAATTACTTTTTAAATAAGTGTTGCCTTTGGCAGAGAAACGGAAGAGCTCTGACATGTACACCTGCCTTTTGATTTTGTGGGTGGCAGAGAGGCCTTCATCTGTAGAAGATCCGGAATGGATAGAAGCCGGCCCGGAAGAGTTCCTAAAACTCCTTGCCCCTCTTCTATCATCCCTTCCACAGTACCCTGAACTGGAAGGCATTGGGTTGGTGAATTGAGTTGAATTCCCTGGTGTGTATAGAATTGCTAGTGCTCAGTAAATATTTACTGACTTGAACTTATGGACAAGACTTGCTTTTAGCTCTCCTAAACTAAGAGTGGGCTCCTGTAATAATAAACATCTCTTCCTGAATTATGCATTTCTATGTCCTCTGATTTAGCTCTAAGCTGTACACCCCAGTGTATACCCTTTGTCTTCATGGCTGCAGTTAAAATCTACCTCCTTTTATTTGCCCTTTAGGAGAAACTGAGGATATCATCCATTTCTGGATTCCAGACAAAAGTTGTACGTACTCTAGGTCCCTGCTTCTCTGACTTATTTGGCCACAGACTCTTTAAACTGCCTTTTCCCGACTTTTTCCACCTAAGCCTCCCACCCCCGCTTCCTCCAAACCTTCCCCCAGCCCAGTCTTTACAGACTTCTCATAAGTCACCAGCAGGCGCCTGGCATATGTGTTCAGCATGTGCAGATCCACCAACAAGCTGTCTGTCTGGCAGCCTCAGATGCCTCCTTTCCTTGTTTTTACTCTTTCAGGACTCTGTTTAGTTACCACTATCAAATTGCTTGAGAAGCCATTTTTGCCACATTTATGTTGATTTCTTGATGAGTGAAAGAGTGGGGAATGAGCTTTTAAGGGGCTAAAGAAAAAGTGACGAGGCACAGACTCTCCAATAATGAAAAGCTGCTTATAATCACCAAGAGATGGGATATGTATTAAACTGTTGACATGCTAGAAAACCTCCAGATTAAGGGTAATAATAGGATTTATTAAAAGTCCCTTCACTTGGGGCTTCCTTGGTGGCGCAGTGGTTGAGAGTCTGCCTGCTGATGCAGGGGACATGGGTTCGTGCCCCGGTCCGGGAGGATCCCACGTGCCGTGGAGTGGCTGGGCCCGTGAGCCATGGCCGCTGAGCCTGCGCGTCCGGAGCCTGTGCTCCGCAACGGGAGAGGCCACAGCAGTGAGAGGCCAGCGTACGGCAAAAAAAAAAAAAAAAAGTCCCTTCACTTATCAAAACATTTACTGTAAAAAACAAACCAAAAAACCTTAGGTACATTTGCAATATAATTATAGTTAAAAATAGTAGTTGCAACTAACAATCAGGTGCTGTTCTAAGTAATTTAACTGTATTCTCGTTTAACCTTCAGGCATCCCTAGAACGTAGATGCTATTATTATTTCCACTTTGCAGATAAGGAAACTGAGACATGGAAAGGTAAAATCATGTGTCTAAGGTCTCATGGTTAGTCAGTGATAAAAGATATTTATTGTGCTAATTCTTTGCAGAAAGCTCCATGCATGTGATTTTAGTTAATATTATTGGATTTTTGTAAATTACATATTTGGCAGAGACCTTAAAAAATTACAAAAACATCCATCCTCTTCTGCTTAGCTCCCATGCCTCCTAAATTATATTAAATGAAAAAAATTCTAAGAAATCTGATTGCTTTACTACAATGCATAAAATGTAGCTATTTTATAATATCTATAATATTTTGAAATTTGGCAAAACATGGTTGTTTGTCCTTAGCAAGACAAGCTGAAGAATGAAGGCTGGTACCATTCCTGTTTCCCAGGTAAAAGTGTTTATCATGATGAAAAAGGACAGACTCAAGTTTTAATCTACCTCTAGGACCTCAAGCAAGTTGCTTTCTCCATCATCTATTTATTTATTGTTTCCTTCTTTTTTTTCTTTTTTTTTTCTTTTTCTTTTTTTTTTTTTTCTGCGGTACACGGGCCTCTCACCGGTGTGGCCTCTCCCGTTGCAGAGCACAGGCTCCGGATGCGCAGGCCCAGTGGCCACGGCTCACGGGCCCAGCTGCTCCGCAGCATGCGGGATCCTCCCTGACCGGGACACGAACCTGCGTCCCCTGCATCGGCAGGCGGACTCTCAACCACTGTGCCACCGGGGAAGCCCTATTTTTTCCTTCTTTTAACAAATATTTATTGTGCTCTTACACTGTACCACTGATGAGGAAATGATGGATATGACTTGATCTGATTTGGATTTTTAAATATATCATTTTAGCTGTTGTTAAGGCAGGGAAACAAGTTAGTGGGACTGTTGGATTACCCGCAGCAAGAGATAAAAATGGCCTGAACTAATGAAGGTAGAAAGAAATAAACATATTCAAAATATATTTTGCAACTAGAACTGGAAGACCTTGATTAGGCACTGGCTGTGGGAATGGGCTTGAGGGAAAGAGAAATGAAGGATGACCCTGAGAGTTTTAGGCCGAGCAACTGAATGGAAGGTGTTACCATTTAATGAGATGAGAAAGATAATAGAAAAAATAAGTGTGGCATTTGGGGAACATAAAGAGCTCTGTTTGGGGCATATATACTCTATTTTGTGCTTATTAAAATGCAAGTAGAGACATTATTTTCGGTCTGACCTCTCCTATGAGTCTAAAGCTCAAAGAAGAGTCAGATATGATTTGAGGAATCATCAGTATAAGGATAATATTTACAGCCATAGAGCTGGATAGGATTCTCATAAGAGTGAGTATAGCTATGCAATGGGGCCTAGGAACAAGTAGGAGGAACAAGTGAGGTAGGAGAAAGAAGAAGGAGAGAAAGGTCTTGTTTAACCTTGCTGAGAACTAAAGTTAGCTAAGAATAGAAAAGGAGCCATTGGATTTGACATCATAGAGTTCTTTGGTGAATTTAACAAGGGCAAGATAAGCTGGATTGAAGTGGATTAAAAATGAGTGGTTAGGCAAAGAAGTAGAGCAAGTACTGATAACTCATTCCAAACATTTTGCTATAGGAGAAACAAAGAAATGTAGAGGTGGCTATAGGGGGAGATAGAAACCAAACTTTCCAGAGAAACTAAAAGGATTGTCTGGTAGCATTCAGTGTCCATTAGAGGTTTGTAATCATAATTTTACATTTAAATGGCTCACCATGATTGTGAGATTTTCTCCAGCCACCTTTAGCTGCTTGGGTGAAAGCATAAGGAAGGCAAACAGTTGAATTCATCTCAGTTTGAGATTTTACCAGGGAAATGTTACAGAAAGAGAGATGACCATGAAAGATAAACTTGATAAAGAGGGAAGTAACCACAAGAGTTGTGTGATGGACAGTGAAAAAGTGGTAAGGTCAATGATTTGGAAATCTTCATGAGGGTAAAGCACTGGCAGGAAGTGGGGAGGGTGGGCAAATGCAAATGAGCTGGAAAGAGAGGAATAAGAGGACAGAAGATGTGAGTCTTAAAATCATCATTTCAAATGTACAGTTACTGGTAATAAAGCCTAGGGTACTATGGGAGTGGGTTATTACTAAAGGAAAAAAAAGGAAAAGATCAATGGAGGTATGAGGGCAAAGTAGCTAAGAGTACTGCATGAGTTATCTTTGTGGTTGTTCAAATCAGTGACAATAGTGCAGGAGTGATGGTGGTGAGGAATAGAGAAAGCAATTAACTAGAGCCTTTAATGAATGACAGAACAAGGAGGTTGAAAAAGGATAGCAGCAAGCATTAGTAATGGGGAATTTAGCCAAATATCATGAATAGTGTAGCTTATATCATCTCAGTGTAGCTTGAGATTTTGAGTTGAAGGAAAAATAGTTTGGAAGTAACAAAAGAAAGTAAGGAGCACACTTACTTTACTTTCTAGCTCTGAGGTACTGGAAGTATAAGAGATAAAACAGCCTTCCAATAATGGGACTGCAAAAGAATTAATAGCCATAGAATCACTGAGAAGGACTTTGAGAGACTAGCTTGTTTCAGAATAATCTTTCTGCAGGGAACTATAAAATCTGGGTAAAAATACAATCACACAAAAGAAAGCTATTTGAATGTATCACAGAGCAATTAAGAGAAAAAATTAAATACCCTAAGACAAACAAAAATGGAAATGTAACACACCAAAATTTATGAAATGCAGCAAAAGCAGTTCTAAGAGGAAAGTTTATAGTGATAAATGCCTACCTCAAGAAATAAGAAAAGTCTCAAACAACTTGACTGTACACCTCAAGGAGCTAGAAAAATAAGAAAAAATGAAGCCCAAAGTTAGTAGAAGGAAGGGAAAAAAATACTAGAGCAGAAATAAATGAAATAGAGAATGAAAAGACAATAGAAAATATCAATGAAACTAAGAGCTGGTTCTTCAAAAAGATATGCAAAACTGACAAATCTTTAACTAGACTCACAAAAAAGAAAAAAAAAGAGAGAGATAGAGAAGGTTCAAATAAAATCAGAAATGAAAGAGGAGCTATTATATCCAATACCACAGAAATACAAAGGGTCATAAGAGACTACTATGAACAATTGTATGCCAACAAACTGGGCAAGCTAGGAGAAATGGATAAATCCCTAGAACCGTATAACCTACCAAGACTGAATCATGATGAAATAGCAAATATTAACAGAACAATTACTAGTAAGGAGATTAAATCAGTAATCAAAAGCCTCCCAACAAACAAAATTCCAGAACCAGATGGCTTCACTGGTGACTATTACCAAACATTCAAAGGAGAACGAATACCAGTTCTTCTCAGGCTCTTCCAAAAAATGGAAGATGGAACTCTTTCAACTAATCAGCATTATACGCTGATACCAAAACCATATGAAGATACCACAAGAAAAAATTACAGGCCAATATCCCTGATGAACACTAGATGCAAAAATCCTCAACAAAATATTAGCAAACTAAATTCAATATTATATTAAAAAGATCATGCACCATGATCAAGTGGGATTTATTACAAGGATGCAAGGGTGGTTCAACATTGGCAAATTAGTCAATGTGATACACCACATTAACAAAATGAATGATAAGAAACATATGATCATGTCAATAGATGTAGAAAAAGCATTTAATAAAAATCAGCATCCATATATGGTAACTCTCAACAAACGAGTAAATAGAGAAAGTGCCTCAACATAATAAAGTTCATATATGACAAACCCACAGCTAACATAATACTCAATGGTAAGAAGCTGAAAGCTTTTCCTCTAAGATAAAGAATAAGACAAAGTTGTCCACTCTAGCCACTTTTATTCAACATAATTTTGGATGTCCTAGCCAGAGCAACTAGGCAAGAAAAAGAAATAAAAGGCATCCAAATTGAAAAGGAAGAAATAAAGCTGTCATTATTTGCAGATGACATGATATTATATATAGAAAACCCTAAAAACTCCATCAAAAAAAAAACTGTTAGAACTAATAAATTCAGCTAGGTTGCAAAATACAAAATCAGTATGAAAAATCTGTTGCATTTCTTTACAGTAATAATGAACTATTGGAAAGAGAAGTCGTTAAGCAGCCCCATTTACAATTACATCATAAAGGATAAAATACCTAGGAATAAATTTCACCAAGGAGGTGAAAGACCTGTATATTGAAAGTTAGAAAGTCAGTAATGAAAAAAATTGAAGAGATCACAAATAAATGGAAAAAAATCCATGTTCATAGATTAGAAGAATTAATATTGTTAAATGTCCATACCACCCAAAGTAATCTACAGGTACAATGCAATCCCTATCAAAATTCCAATGGTATTTTTCAGAGAAATAGACCAAAAAATTCTAAAATATGTATGGAACCACAAAGACTCTAAGAAAGAAGAACAAAGCTGGAGACATTACACTCTCTGATTTCAAATGATATTACAGAGCTATAGTAATGGAGACAATAGGGTATTGACATAAAAACAAACATGTAGATCAATGGAACAGAGTAGAGAACTCAGAAATAAATCCACACATAGATGGTCAGTTAATTTCAAAGGAGCCAAAAATATACAATGGGCAAGACAGCCTCTTCAATAAATGGTGTTGGGAAAATTGGACAGCCACATGCAAAAGATAAAACCTTGAACATAAGACCTGAAATCATAACACTTCTAGCAGAAAACATAGGTGGTAAGCTTCTTCACATAGGTCTTGGTGATGACTTTTTTTTTAATCTGATACCAAAAGCAAAATCAACAACAACAAAAATAGACAAGTAGAACTACATCAAACTGAAAGCTTTTGCACAGCAAAGGAAACCATCAATAAAGTGAAACAGCAACCTACTGAACTGGAGGAAATAATCACAAATCATATATCTTGATAAGGGGTGGATATCCAAAATATGTGAAGGACTTAACTCAATAGCAAAAATAAATAAATAAATAATATGATTTTAAAATGGGCAGAAGATCTGAATAGACATTTTTCCAAAGAAGACATAGAGATGGCCAGCAAGTACATGAGGAGATGCTCCACATCATTAATCATAAAAGAATACAAATCAAAACCACCATGAGATACCCCATACCTGTTAGAATGGCTGTTATCAAAAAAAGAAGAAATAACAAGTATTGGCAAGGATATGGAGAAAAGGGAACCCTCATACACTGATGGATGAGATGTAAATTGTTGCAACCACTATGGAAGACAGTACAGAAGCTCTTCAAAGAATTAAAAATAGAACTACCATAGGACCCAGCAATTTCACTTCTGAGTGGCAGAGTGTGGGAGAAATGAATGATCTGGCTTGTTTTTTTGGTTTGTTTTTGTTTTTGTTTTTGTTTAAATAACATAAATAAAATATTTTTTAAAAATAAAATAGCTCAGAATTGCACATCAACAGGAAGTGGTCCTAGATACAGTAAGAGCTCGTCATTTAATGCAATACTGATTTTTGCCAACAGCTTTACTCTGCCACATCATATCTTTCTTTCAAAAAACTACATAGTCTTCCACAGAAATATCCCTTCAGCAGTGAACACCCACTAAAACATACCCCTGTGGAAAGGTATGTACAAGAGTCTACTATCTTTACTTCCTGCAGAATGAGGCAGAAAGTGTAGCCATCCAGTATCTGAGTGTTTTTAATACTCTGCAGCAGGTAATTGAATTTGTTTTTAGCAAGAATGAAAGTTAAAAGCAACACAAATAGTAATAATTGGTCAGAGACTAGAATTATCTCCAAGGTTAGAGCCTTTAGATATAAACTCCTTAAAAAGAAGAAGGGCCTCAGAAATGAGGAAATTATGTTTCATATGAGGGCTGGATAAAAAACAATCACAAAGAAGAAAGCTATTTGAATGTGTCATAAAGCAATTAAGGCACCCAGTCCTTGTGGGGCCTAGATCTGAGAGAAGAAAATTCCATCATAATGAACCTTGTATTTACTACCAACTTTTTTTTTTAGGCATTTGTCAATTACCAGCTCAGGGAATAGAGGTCAAACAGAAAGCAGAGGCTTAGACTTTGCTAGCATATCACTGGACTGAGGAGACAAAAGTGGAATTTTTCTACACAAAATCCATTGTTCAATCAGAAATTACCAGACATTCCAGGCATAGGGACAAATAACTGAGAGCCAAGAGAAGAAAAAGACATTAATATCAAATCTACAGAGATCCAAATAATAGAGAGGGACTTTGACATCACTATAATTAGTGTGTTTAAAGAAATAGGTAACAAGATGGAGAATTTCACCAGTGCATTAGAATCTGTTCCCAAAAAATCAAATGGAAATTCTGGAACTGAAAACTACTAAAGCTGCAGTTTAGAATTAACTTAGAAATGTTTGCAGATTAGTCACAAAAGAAGAGAGGATTAATGAATTATTAGTCAGTAGAACATATCCATAGATGTATATCACAGATGGAAAACACACAAAAGATCAAAAGAGACATATAAAATGTGGTTAAGAAGTCTAACATTAGTATTCAAGAACTCTAGGAAACTGAGAATAGGATGAAGTGAAGATATACTGTTCATAAAATTTCTAAAACTAACAAATGACATCAAGGTATTCTACAAACAACAAGAAAGATAAACACAGAGAAAAGTGTACCTAACCATATTATAGAAAAGCTGATAGAAACCAAAGAGAAAGAGAAAAACATTTTAAACCAACAGGAAAAATTGACTTATTACGTCCAAAGAACAATGAAAATGATAACTCATTTTTCAACAGAACTATGGAAGCCAAAAGACAATATAATGACATCTGTAATGCGCTGAAGGAAAATAATAACTTAACCTGAAATTCTATACATCAAAAATGAAAGCAAGAGGCTCCAATCAAGATGGCCGAGTAGAAGGACATGAAACTCTCCTTCACCCATAAATATTTTTTAAATACATCTACAAATGGAACAACTCTAAGAGGACACCTAATGAACACTAGCTGAAGACCTCAAACCCTGGAATGGACAAGAAAGATCTCCAGGTAACCGGGTAGGATGAAAAAAAAAAAAAAACAGAGGGAGAAGGACAAGACCTGTACTCCTGGGAGGGAGCTGAAAAATAGGAAAGGTTCCCACATACTGAGAAGCCCCCTCACTGGCGGGGAGATCAGCTGGGACAGAAAGGGAGCTTCAAAGGCTCGGAGGAGAGCACAGAAACCTGTTTTTGGTAAACAGAACAGAGAGAGACCTGCATAGACAGTCATGCCACCACCTTGTGTGCCCTAGCCTAAGATATGCATCCTCTGGTATGGGTGGGGACTGGGTGCTGAAACTCAGTGTTTAGAAGACAGACCCGGGAAGATGACTGCTGTCAGCTGCACCGAGACAGCCTGAAGGGGCTGGAGTATGGTACAGTTGCAACCAGGGGTGTTTGTGGAGGAAGCTCAGGCTCACCAAAGAAGCAAAGTGCCATTGTTAAGTAGAACACAAAGGGAAGGGAGGGGCTGCCATAACAGCCTCTTTCTCCACATGTGAGCCCCCACCTCCTTGTGCTCTGGGAGAGTCCACCCCAGCCACTGCCTCAGGGTTCCCTTCCTCAGTAGGCTCCCAAGCCCCAGCTGCTGCCTGGTGGGCTTCAGGAACATATGCCAGTGGGTTGCCTTCATGCAGAAGCAGGGCTGAAACCACAGCTGAGGGCCAGGGGCTGTGCAACATAGGAAGCAGGACTGAAATCTCTCCCCACAACTGCATGAGCCATGGATTTACACCTCTGCCACTGGCTTTGTAAATTCAGCACTTGCAGGATATCTGAGGGGACAGTGGGTGCTTTTGTGGGTGGGACAGGTCTGCCCTTAGTAGTGGTGGGCTTTGTGGGCTGGGCCACGGTCTGAGCTGCCTCCATAGCTCCCACAATGGATCCAGGTGCACGACTACTGCAGTCCTGGGACCTGACATCAGTGGGTCTGCACTGGTGGCCTTGAGCCAACGGCACCTGAGAGATTGCTGGCATTCCCAAGGTTGAGATGGGGCCAAGGGCAGTGCCAACAATAGTGTACTTTGTGAGCCCACACAGTGGGTGACAGATGACACAACAGAGCACACTCACTGGTGAACAGCTCTGGCAGAGGAATACTCAGTGGCACCTCTCCCAGTGGGAGTGCTCCAATTCTGCCCACCTCACACTGTGGCTCAGAAACACAGCTCAGAAATGGTTTTGGGGGCTACTACTCCAGCAACTAGGGAACAGACCTGGCCCCTGACAGGGTAGTGACAACCACAGAGCGAAGAGGAGGTTCCACTGAATACCCAGTGCAGGCTCTCGTCACCACAACACCAGCCACACCGCCTATCAAGGGAATAATGATCAGGATACACTGAGGAAAGAGGTGACAGGCATCAACACTAAAAACAGCCCTAACACCAAAAAAATATTAAACTCACACAGGCTACACAGGGATGCTCCCACATAAATATAGTCCTCCAAGACCACAGTAGATAATTGTTTCTCCTAAACTCATAGAGCAAGATAAATATAAGTAAAATAAAGAAGCAGAGGAACCACTCCCAATTAGAAGATCAAGAGAATTCCCCTGAAAGAGCAATGAAACAGACCTCTTCAGTATAATAGACATAGAGTTCAAAAAAAGAGATCATGAAAATACTGAAGGAATTAAGAAGGACTATTGATACAAATGCAGGTTGCTATCAAAGGAACTAGAAAGTATAAGGAGGAACCAAGAAAAATTAGAGAACTCATTCGCCAAGGCAAAAGCTGAGCTAAAGGCAATGAATAGCAGAATGGATAATGCAGAAGAACAAATAAGTGATCTGCAAGATGAAATCCCCAATCAGAGCAGCAGACAGAAAGCCAAATGAAAAAAACAAACAAACAAACAAAAAAAGAAACAGTATAAGAGACCTTTGGGATTATGTAAAGCATGCCAATATATTCATAATAGAAGAAAGTGAAAAGGGGATTGAAAATGTACTTGAAGAAATTATGGCTGAAAATTTACCAAAGCTAAATAAGGAAACATATCCATGTACAGGAAGCACAGAGGGTCCCAAACAAGATAAACTCAAACAGACCTACTTATTATAATAAAGACATATTATAATAAAAATGGCAAAAGTTAGAGGATTCTAAAGGCAGCAAGAGAAAAACGAAGAGTTCATTACAAGGGAAGCCCCCATAAGGCTATCAGCTTATTTCTCTACAGAAATGATACAGGCCAGAAGGGAGTGGAAAGATATATTCAAAGTCCTGCAAGGGAAAACTCTGCAACCTATGATACTCTACCCAGCAAGATTATCATTTAGAATAGGAGAGATAAAAAAAATATTTCTCAGACAAGCAAAAAGTAAAAGAATACCTATCTTAAAGGAAACATTGAAAGGTTTTCTCTAAATAGAAAAGAAGTAAGAATCCATAGGAAAGAGAAAAAATGATAACTGGACAGTAAATTGCTTAAATAAGCCAGTACAGAGATTTTTTTAAAAAATTAAAAATTTCTGTGAAAGTTATGATAAACACATGCAGGGAAAAAGGATTAACATGAAAATGTAAAAAGAGGACAGCAAAATCATAAAATGTGGGGGAGGAAATTAAAAAATGTAGATTTTTTTTCCTATAATGTGTTTGAGCTTATATGACTACCACTCTAAAGCCAGTACATATAGGAAGGGGTGAATATACTTGAAAAACAGGGTATCGACAAATCAAAAACATACAATAGATTCACAAAAAACAAAAGAAGCAAAAAAATAAGCATAATAAAAAAGAAAATCATCAAACCACAAAAGGAAAAAGAAAAAGAAAAGGACAAAGAAGAAATATAAAATCAATGGAAAACAAGGTTTAAGATGGCAATAAATACATATCTATCAATAGTTACCTTAAATGTCAATAGACAAAATGCTCTAATCAAAAGAAACAGAGTGGCAGATTGGATTAAAAAAAAAAACTTACAATATGCTGCCTACAGGTGACCAACTTTAGTGTCAAAGGACACACATAGATTGAAGGTAAGGGGATGGGGGCTTCCCTGGTGGCACAGTGGTTGAGAGTCCGCCTGCCAATGCAGGGGACACGGGTTCGTGCCCCGGTCTGGGAAGATCCCACATGCCGTGGAGCGGCTAGGCCTGTGAGCCATGGCCGCTGAGCCTGCGCATCTGGAGCCTGTGCTCTGCAACGGGAGAGGCCACAACAGTGAGAGGCCTGAGTACGGCAAAGAAAAAAAAAAAAAGTAAGGGGATGGAAAAAGATATTTCATGCAAACAGAAATAACAAGAAAGTGGGGGTCACAATACTCATATCAGACAAAATAGACTTTAAAACAAAGGCTATAAAGAAAGATAAAGAAGGAAACTAAATGATAAAAGGATCAATACAGGAGAGGATATTACTTTCATCCACATATATATGCCCAGTATAGGAGCACCCACATATGTAAACGAAATACTAGCAGACATAAAGGGAGAAACTGATGGGAATACAATAATAGTAGGACAGTTTAACACCCCATTCACACCAATGGGCAGATCTTTGAGACAGAAAATCAATAAGACAACAGAGATCCTAAATGATACAATAGAACAGTTAGACTTAATTGATACTTTTCAGGACATTACACCCCCAAAAAAGCAGAATACACATTCTTTTCAAGTACACATGGAAAATTCTCTAGGATTGACCACATACTAGGACACAAAACAAGCCTCAACAAATTTAAGAGTATAGAAATTATTGCAGACATATTTTCTGACCACAATGGCATGAAACTAGAAATCAACCACAGAAAAAGAAACAAGGAAAAAACAGTTTCATGGAGACTAAACAACATGCTACTAAAAAACCAAAGAGTTCATGATGAAATCAAAGAAGAAACTAAAAAATACCTTGAGGCAAATCACAATGAAAACACAGCCATACCAAATCAATGAGATGCATCGAAAGCAATTCTTAGAAGGAAGTTCATAGCAATACAGGCCTTCTTTAGAAAACAAGAAAAATCTCAAGTAAACAACGTAACCCACCACCTAAGAGAATTAGAAAAAAGAAGAACAAAGTAAACCCAAAGTCAGCAGAAGGAAGGAAACAATAAAGATCAGATAGGAAATAAATAAAATAGAGATTAAAAAATAATAGAAAAATCAATAAAACATTGGGGAATTTCCTCAAAAAATTAAAAATAGAGTTACCATATGATCCAGCAATCCCACTCCTGGGCGATTACTCAGACAAACCTATAATTCAAAAAGATACATGCACCACTGTGTTAATAGCAGCACTATTTACAATAGCCAAGACATGGAAACAACCTAAATGTCCATCAACAGAGGAATGGATAAAGAAGATGTGGTATATACAATGGTATATACAAGGGAATATTACTCAGCCATAAAGTAGAATGAAATAATTCTGTTTGCAGCAACATGGATGACCCTAGAGATTATCATACAAAGCAAAGTAGTCAGAAAGAGAAAGACAAATACCATACAATATCACTTACATGTGGAATCTAAAATATGACACAAATGAACCTATATATGAAACATAAACAGACTCACTGACATAGAGAATAGATTTGCAGTTGCCAAGGAGGAGGGGGTGGGGGAGGGAAGGATTGGGAGTTTGGGATTAGCAGAGGCAAACTAGTATATATAGGATGGCTAAACAACAAGGTCTTACTGTATTGCACAGGGAACCATATTCAATATCCTGTGCTAAACCATAATGGAAAAGAATATGAAAAAAATATATATAACTGAATCACTTTGCTGTACAGAAGAAATTAACACAACATTGTAAATCAACTATACTTCAGTAAAATTTTTAAAAATCAAAGCAAGGGTATACTGACACAATCAGAAATTTATAGAATTTATTTGCAGAAGATTCATTTAATAAAACAATTATAAGGTAAACTTTTTAGTCAGAAAGAAAAGTATTCTAGATGTAAGCAACATAAGGAAGGACAGAATGAAAAACACTGGAAAGGGTGAATATATTGGCAAGTATAAATAAATATTGACCATACAAAACAATAATAATGGGATGAAGTGAGAGAGTGGCAGGGACATATATACACTACCAAATGTAAAATAGATAGCTAGTGGGAAGCAGCCACATAGTACAGAGAGATCAGCTCGGTGCTTTGTGACCACCTAGAGGGGTGGGATAGGGAGGGTGGGAGGGAGATGCAAGAGGGAGGAGATATGGGGATATATATATATGTATAGCTGATTCACTTTGTTATAAAGCAGAAATTAACACACCATTGTAAAGCAATTATACTCCAATAAAGATGTTAAAAAAACAAGAATAATAGTGTATTATGGGATTTAAAATAAAAGTAGAATTAAAATAGCACAAAAATGAAAAGAGAGTAAATGGAGTTAAACATTTTGGGTCTCTGCATTGTCCAGGATATTGCAAAAGTACCCATTTAAGATGATTCTGGTAAATCAAGGGTATACAGTTTGCTATAATCACTAAAAGAATAGGTTGGATAAATTAAAAACTAATTGCAAGATGATGTTTTAAAACCAAATATATTAGTAATTAAATGTAAATTGTCTAAATTCTCCTACTAAAAGCCAAACTTAACAGGCTGGATTTAAAATATATATATACTGCTCTCAAGAGACCCACTTTATATATTAAGACACAGAAAGTTTGACAGCAAAAGAAATTAAAAATATCTTACATGCAGTAGTATGTTAGTAGTATAGTACTATTTATTATTAGTATAGCTTTCTCAATATTCTTTTATAATATTAATAAATATTAATAATAAAATGGACTTTGATGCAAGAAAAATTATCCCAGATTAAGATGGCCATTTCATAATGATTAAGAGGTCAATACAAAAGTAAGATATAAGTATGCTCATTTTAATGTAGACCTAAAAACAATAAAAGCTGAAAACTTGCTAAACTAAAAGTGACAAATTTATGATCACTGAGATCTGAACACAGTTCTTTTAATAACTAATAGAAAAACCATAGAGAAAATCAGTAGAGATAGAGAGATCTGAGCAGTTAATAAACTTGACCTAAGTAACATATATAGAACACTACAGCTAACAAATGTAGAATATACAGTTGTTCCAAATGGAATGGAATTTTGCCTGAATGGAATAATGCAGGGCCCAAAGCAAATCTTCAACACATTTCAGAGGATTTAAATCATTCAGAGTATGCTCTCTGGCTACATTAAATTAAATTAGAAACAGTAACAAAAGGATAAGTAGAAAATCTCCAAATGATTGGAAATGAAATATTCCATTACTTCTCCTAAGTAATGATGGATCAACAATGAAATCATGAATGAGATAAAGAACTTTGAAAACTTTATCATAATAACAATATAATAAATAAAAATTATGGGATGCAGCTAAAGTAGCTCTTAGAAGGAATATTGTAATCTTAAATGCATATATTATAAAAGAAGAAAAGCTAAAATCAATCACCTAAGCTTCCATCTCAAGAAAATTTTAAATCCATGAAAGTAAAAAGGACAAAATATTAAACATGAGGGCAGAAATTAATGAAATAAAAAACCAAATGCATCATAGAGAAATTTAACAAAGCCAAAAGTAGATTTTTGAAAAGATTAATAATTTTATAAACTCCTGGGTAAGGTGGTCAAGAGAGAAAGGCAGAAGATAAAACTTACCGAGATCAGGAATGAAAATAGACTATCATGTAGATATTAGAGACATTAAAGAAACAGTTAGAAGATGTCACGAACAACTATGTACCAATAAATTTGAAAATTTTGATGGAATAGACAAATGCCTTGAAAACTGCTTAACAAACTGACACAGGAAGCAATAGGAAATAGAGTACTCTCAGGAAATGGGGAATTGGAGGGTAATCTATGTAAAGAACTTCTCATTGGTTTGGCATATATTCAGCTCTTGATAAATGACTATTATGATTAGAATCATTATAGATAGTAGAAGCAGAGTCAGAGAATCCTTGTCGGATAATGATCAATAGTGTAGGTTCTCAGGCCACTGGCATCATTTTGTGAATATCAAGGGTTGTAGCGTTAGAAAGAGTCCTGTGGAATTTATATGCCAAAGTAGAGCCCCATGCACAGGTTAGACCTGGGAGGAGGAGATGGCAGGGCTAGTGCCCAGTGGTGGGAAACAGAAATATCACAGTCAGGGGCAGTTACCATGTTTTCCGTCCATTAAGAATGTCACATTGGTGTGAAAAATACACCAGCAACAGTCTTGGAATGAATGGAATGAATATAAAGGAAAGATATTTACAGCATTTATGTTACAGTTCTAAAATGAAGACCTGTTCATTTGTTCCTATAATATCCTTAGAAATTAATACATAGCTACCTTCATACATGGCTTAAAATATTAATTAATTCTCTTGATGTTTCAGAGTTTTTTTCTTGAGTATAAAAAGGTAATTTTTAATGGGACCAGGTTATGAAGAGAAAATTCAAAGGAAAAAATCATAGATAAAAATATATAAAACAAGATTCTCAACTGCACTCACATTTAAAGAAATACAAATTAAAACAACAAGCAGATGCAATTTTTTTACCTGTCAGATTTGATCTTACTTGATTTTGGACAACTCACTTAACTTCTCAGGGCTCTTGTTTTCTCATTTAAAAAATAGAGAATGACATATATGTGGGTGGAAAGAGAGAGAGAGGGAGAGGGAGAAAGAGAGAGAGAGGTATATGTGTGTTTGTGTATGTGCGTAATGTATGTAAAGTGTTGATTTCTTCATCAAGGCCCTCTCCAATATTTTGATACTTGCAGAGGGCCTGGAGATAAATAATAGGAATAATTTAATTTTGTGGCATATGTTAGTTACATATATGAGTGAATAATGGGCTGGCTGTAGCTAGAGAAGTCAGTACCTTAACCCCCCTGAGCATGCTTCTAACCAAGTGGCCCCTTGGGACCACCAGGTCTACTTTGAATTCTTTTTTCCACAAAGCTAAATTCCACAGTTTATTTACTATACTCAACATAATGGCAGATTTTATCAAATCACCTTATTTATCATTTTCTGCACACCTAAATAACCATGCTACAAAGTCTAGGAATTTGCCTATGAGCTTCTCCAGCAAGATTTGAAAAAGATCAGTTGTCAGCTGGGAATGACAGCTAGCACAAGAAAAGAATATCGTGTTCTGATATTTTGCTCCTTCATTTTTAGGTGTTTGAATTGAACAGTAGTTTTGGGACTTTTAAGATCTTATGACTTCTGGGGAGTCTAAAAAGATAATCTGCAGAGTTGTTTGTTTGTCTGTCTGCTTTTCTGGGTGTGTCCCTCTGCATCAGGGCAGAGCAGGAGCCTGGCCTAGGCAGGCCAGCTGAGCAGACTCTCTGGCTGACCAAGCGAAGGCTCCTTGGCTCCTTCTTGCCCAGCCCTGGCCCTGGGGGAAAGTCCTGCGCAGGCGAGCCCTAGACAGAGAGTCTGGAGCAGTGGCAGCTGTGGCGGCAGATGCACTATCTTGGCAGAGTTTTAAATGTAGTGTTTTTCAACATGATAAAGACTTTACCTCAGGATTCTGTGTGACCCATGTCACATTAATGCTGCAAAGACGTGTCAATGAAAAAATATTGCCTGCCATAGCAGTAAACAAAGGATACCGCAGCCATCAAGCCATCACATTACAACTACCCTGATGACGATGGCGAGCCCTTAGGGAACTCAGGATGGAAACAGGATGCTTGCCATCTAGCAGTCAGCTCCTGCAGCCACCCCCGATGTTGCACCCTGAGGAGACTCAGGATGAGAAAGCAGAGAATACTAGCCCCAGGTAACTGGGGTGCATATCAAAGGAATGATTTCAGTGAGCCCAGACTCTTGCATCTCCCCATACTAGAAAAGCACTAAATTCCTTAACTTTGATGTACACCTTAACTATTTAGGGCCAGTATCCTGTTTTTCTCCACCCTGATTTCCCTTCAGGGTGCACTGTTGGGGGTGGCTGCAGTGGCCGAAGGCTTGATGGATGCAACATCCTTTGCTTACGGAAATGGCAGGCGATATCCTTTACCCATATTTCTTTTACTTTTCTCAACAGCTTTAAGAAAACTGTTCTATTATCATTTACATTTTGCAGATGAAACTGAGAGATAAAGTGACTCACCCAAGGTGACAAATTATTAAGTGGTAGATGTACAGATTGTCTGACTAAAAAAGACCCTCCATGTCATAAGAACTTGCTGCTGAGTCACATGGCTTCAGTTGCCTGTTGTAAGATTGAGGTTCTGAGAGAAACCAGAAGAAGGGTTTCTTTACATGCTCTGTATCTGGTCTTACATACTTGTGACATTAAGCAGAGTAGCTATAAGTACATACAACATATTTCCCTGGTCACTTAAGTAAGAGAAAGATCTGCAAAGACTAGAACAACTGTCTCTGATCATTGTGATGATTATAAAATAAAACACTTTGTCTTAACAGATTCTTTAAAACTCTAAATTATGACTGATAATGTAAAAAGTGAATAGAATATAGATCAATACAAGATAAGCTTTTACTCCTTCAGAGTTGTGGCATTCCAGTCATTCGGTTCCCCAGCATGGACTGTGTTTTTTCCTGAGTTTTCCTGTTTTTTGTTTGTTTTGTTTTTCCTGAGCACCCACAGTGACTAAAGAACACAAAAACTGTGATCCAGTGCCTACTATTGTTGTTTCTCAAACAGTGTTTCCTGGAACACAAAGGTTCTACAGCTTTACCAGGCCCTGGGAGAATTTCAGATGAATAGAGCACAAGTCCCTATTTTCAGGTTTATAATCCAGTGGGACAAATGCAAGATACATGAATAGCTACCATATAAGGAGGGATGGGATAATTTTTCCTCAGACTGTTATGGGTTTTGAATTATTACCATTTGCTTCATGAATCCAAGGGCTAATGTGCCATTAGGGCAAACAGATCCCCTGCCTGAGGCAGCTCCAGGTGTCCCACCTGAGGTGATGTTTGCTGCAAGCATCCCAGGGAGTTAAGCCCCAGATGGCGAGAGCCACCTCAGGACCCTCATGATGTCCTTCCATCAGCTGTGGAAGGGGCCCACCACTTTTATCCTAGCTAATGTCACTGGGACTTACTTTTTAATATAGGGATTCTATGACTTGAAAACGTTTTATTTCCCCAGAGAATCCTCAAAGAGAATTCCTCAGAAGCTGGTTTCTTTTTCAAAGTGTTTCTAATAATCAATTTTCTCTTCAACATTCATCTTTTTTTTCAAAACATCCCATTTTTATAGTTAGATGAACAAAAACTCCTCCATTTATTAGAGTATGTCTTGAATACCACTCCATAACACCTCATAGGTGTATTATCACTTCCCAAGGAGGACCACCAGCTTCCCTTCTATCAAAGGGTATATTCTCAGGCTTCAAGCCACCTGCAAGCTGGGCTAAAGGGGCAGTGTAAGGCAGAGAATCTTTAATGTGCAGGAAGGGTGTGGAGAGTGTTTTACACCACAAATCCTGAATCCCTGAAATCAGAGTGAGTTCTGGCATTAGATGCTTTATTATTTTCTGGATTCTTCATTGTTATGACCAGATGTTTCTTTTGTGGTTATAAATGGACATAACTAGGATTTCCTCACTAAGTGATTATCGCACAGAGAGTTTCACAACTCTAGTTTCTCGTCTCTACTGAGTATGCAGTCTGTGTTCAGTTGGGAGGTAGAAAACAAACAATAACTTAAAATAGGGAAATTTAATATGAAGAATTATGTACCTCTGATTCAAACATTACTAAGGTGTAAGACAACTCTATACGTTTCCTATGGTTGGGGGAGAATACCCAAGGCTGTGGTTCAGATGCACTGAAGAATGTGTGGTTGCAGGCACTGAATAGCAGAGAAGTCTGCTGGTTTGCCTGGGCCCACCTGGTGTGTAGTCTGGGCAAGTAGAAACCAGTGCTCCAGAATGCAGGAAGTGCGTCAGCAATCTTCACATGGTGGCCAGGGTATAGGCCTGCAGACGGAGTGGGGGCCTGGTGATGACTCTTGTCTAGGAAGGGTTGCCAGAAAAAATACAAGATCCTCAGTGTATAGTATAGTATGTCCCAAATATTGCATGGGATATACTGATACTTTAAAAATTATTAGTTGTTTATATGGGATTAAAATTTAACTGGAGGGCTTCCCTGGTGGCACAATGGTTGAGAGTCCGCCTGCCGATGAAGGGGATACGGGTTCGTGCCCCGGTCAGGGAAGATCCCACATGCCGCGGAGTGGCTAGGCTCGTGAGCCATGGCCGCTGAGCCTGCGCATCCGGAGCCTGTGCTCCACAACGGGAGAGGCCACAACAGTGAGAGGCCCGCGTACCGCAAAAAAAAAAAAAAAAAAAAAAATTAACTGGGAGTCTTATTTCCATTTTCTAAATCTGGCAACCTTACCTCCTGCAGGCAGGATTGTTGGGAATAGGCAAAGCACAGGTGAGTCATAGAAGGTTGCCAGGTATGCAGGTAAGCAGAAGGAATAGGGGTTCTGGCATAGGTAGGAACTCTGGGGGCATCGTGTCTATGTAGAGAGGGCCATGGGGAATTATAGTCAGGTCAGGCTGTGGCTGCAAGTTGCTGAGGGACTGTGTGTTTTAGGTGTGTTCTTGGAGCTGAGCACCTCTGATGTCCTAACATCACGCCACACCATGCAGCAGCTACAAATAGCTGGGGAATGCCCACCTCCTGTACTGCCCTTTCAGTGCCTCTATTAAGAAAGTTTAGCCACCTGCTCATTATGCAGGAGAAATACTTAAAAGAAATTCCCTCCATTATCATAGAGCAGGTATTAAAGGATGAATTTGGATCTAAGAGACAATAAATTGATAACTGGCACATGAAGCTTTGTTCTTTTCCCTACCAACTACGGAATTTTTTTTTCAATACTCATGTTATAAGGTCCCATTCAATTCAGGTTAGTCATGCAGCTTCCACAGACATATGATATTAGCTTAGGTATTGTAGGGGAGGAAAACTTTTCCTTCTTATTTTTAGGTTCCTTGGCTTGTTGAATAATTAAATTTTTTAGACATAAGACAATAACAGGGAGGGAAAAAAACAAATTTAATTTTGTACGTACAGGAACCCCAGTGAGGCTCCCTAACAGTCAGACATTTGAGGCTTATATGCCATCCTGACCTAAGGAGAAGGGGATAGGGGTCTGGGACTTCAAAGGGAAGGACAGCAAGTCACAAAATAAATGGGAAGAGTAATGTTTGGTAAACAAATATTTGTCCTGCCACACAGATAAGTCTTTCTTTTTTAATTTAAATTTTTTTGAATTTTTATTGAAATAGTTGACATACAATATTATATTATTTCAGGTGTACAGCATAGTGATTCAACAGTCATCTACATAACAAATTGATCACCATGATAAATCTAGTAAACATGTGTCACCATATGAAGGTATTGCAATATTATTGGCTATATTCCCTATGCTGCACATTACAGACTTGTGACTTACTTATTTTTTGACTGGAGTTTTGTAAATCTTAATCTCCCTCACTTATTTCACTCATCCTCCTCATCCCCATCCCCTCTGGCAACTACCAGTTTCTTCTCTATATCTATGAGTCTGTTTCTGTTTGGTTTTGTTTCTTGATTTGTTTTATTTTTAGATTCCACATATAAGTGAAATCTATAGTATTTGTCTTTTCTGTCTGACTTATTTAACATAATACCTTCTAAGTCCATCCATGTTGTTGCAAAAGGAACAATCTGATTCTTTTAATGGCTGAGTAGTATTCCATTATCTATATGTATACAACATCTTCTTTATCCATTCAGCTATTGATGGAAACATAAGGTTGCTTCCAGATTTTGGCTATTGTAAATAATACTGCAATGCACATAGGGGTATGTATATCTTTTCAAATTAGTTCTTTCTTTTGGAAAAATAACCAGAAGTGAGATTGCTAGATTGTAAGAGGTAGTACTATTTTTAATTTTTGGAGGTCTTTCCATACTGTTTTCCATAGTGGCTGCACCAATTTACATTCCCACCAACAGTGCACAAGAGTTCCCTTTTCCCCACATCCTCACCTTTTCTTGTCTTTTTGATAATTGCCATTCTACCAGGTGTGAAGTGATATCTCTTTGTGACTCGATTTGCATTTCCCTGGTAGTTAGTGATGTTGAGCATCTTTTCATATGTGTGTTGGCCATCTGTATGTCTTCTTTGGGAAATTCCTATTCAGATTCCCTGCACATTCTTTAATCAGATTATTTGTTTTTCCAATATTGAGTTGTGTGAGTTCTTTATATATTTTGGATATTAACCCCTTATCAGATATATCATTTGCAAATATCTTCTCCCATGTAGTAAGTTGCCTTTTTTGTTTTGTTGATGGTTTCCTTCACTGGGTAAAAGCTTTTTAGTTTGATGTCTCATTTGTTTATTTCTGCTTTTGCTTCCCTTGCCTGGGTAGACATATCCAAAAAATAGTGCTAAGACTGATGTTAAAGAACATACTGCCTGTTTTCTTTTAAGAGTTTTATGGATTCAGGCCTTGCATTTAAGTCTTTAATCCGTTTTTAGTTTATTTTTTAATATGGTGTAAGAAAGTGGTCCAGTTTCATTCTTTTGCAAGAAGCTGTCCAGTTTTCCCAACACCATTTATTGAAGAGAAAATCTGTTCATTTTTGACCCTTTGTCATAAACTAGTTGACCATATAGTGTGGGTTTATTACTGGACTGTATTTTGTTCCATTGATCTATGCATCTGTTTTTGTGCCAGTATCATACTATTTTAATTACTATAGCTTTGTAATATAGTTTGAAATCAGAGAACATTATATCTCTAGCTTTGTTTTTCTCTCTTAAGATTTCTTTGGCCATTTGAGGTCTTTCATGGTTCCATACACATTTGGGGATTATTTGTCTAATTCTATGAAAAATGCCGTGGGTATTTTGAAAGGCATTTCATTGAGTCTGTAGATTGCTTTGGGTAATATGGACATTTTAACATATTAGTTCTTCCAGTCCATGAGCACAGTATATCACTCCATTTATTAGTGTCATCTTCAATATTTTTTAATCAATGCAGTGTAATTTTCAGAGTACAGGTCTTTCATCTCCTTGGTTAAATTTATTCCTAGGTATTTTATTATTTTTGATGCAGTTGTAAATAGAATTGTTTTCTTAACTTTTCTTTTTGAAATGTAGTGTATAGAAATGCAACTGATTTCTGTATATTGATTTAGTATCTTATAACTGTTGGGGTGGCCAAAAAGTTCATTTACGTTTATCCATAAGATGCTACAGAAAAACCCAAACAAACTTTTTGGCCACCCGATTATATTGAATTCCTTTACTAGTTCTAATCGTTTTGGACAGAGTCTTTAGGATTTTCAATGTATGGTATCATGTCATCTAAAAATATTGAGAGTTTCACTTCTTTCTTTCCAACGTGGTTACCTTTTATCTCTTTTTCATGTCTGATTGCTGTGGCTAGGACTTCCAATACTATGTTGAATAAAAGTGGTGAGTGGACATCCTTGTATTGTTCCTGATCTTAGACGAAGAGCTTTCAGCTTTTCACAGTTGAGTATGATGTTAGCTGTGGGTTTTCATAATGGCCTTTAATATGTTGAGGTGTGTTCCCGCTATACCCATTTGTTGAGAACTTTTATTATAAATAGATGGTGAATTTTGTCATATCACCTACAGAGATGATCCTATAATGTGTATCCTTCTTGTTGTGTGTGTGGTGTGTCATGCTGATTGACTTGCAGATATTGAATCATCCTTGCATCCCTGGAATAAATCCCACTTGATCATAGTGCATGATTCTTTTAATATATTGTTGAATTTGCTTTCCTAATATTTTGTTGAAGATTTTTGCATCTGTGTTCAACAGGGATATTGGGCAGTAGTTTTCTTTTTTTGTGGTATCTTTATCTGGTTTCAGTATCAGAGTAATGGTGGTCTTGGAGAAGGAGTTTAGAAGGCTACCCTCCTTTTCAATTTTTTGGAGTAGTTTGAGAAGGATAGGTATTAACTCTTCTTTAAATGTTCAGTGGAATTTGCCTATGAAGGTGTCTGGTCCTGAACATTTGTTTGTCAGGAGGTTTTTGATTACTAATCCAATTTCATTTCTAGTAATTCATCTGTCATTTTCTATTTCTTCCCAGTTCAGTCGTAGAAGATTGTATGTTTTTAGGAATGTGTCCATTTCTTCTAGCTTGTCCAGTTTTGGATGTGTAATTTTTTGTAGTAATCTCTTATGATCCTTTATATTTCTGTGGTGTTGGTTTTAACTTATCCTGTTTTATTTCTGATTTTATTTGGGCCCTCTCTCTTTTTTTCTTGGTGAGTTTGGCTAAAGGTTTATCAATTTTGTTTATCTTTTCAAAGAACTGCCTTTATTTTTATTGATCTTTTCTATTTCTTTTAGCCTGTATTTAACTTATTTCTGCTCTGACCTCTGTTATTTCTTTCCTTCTACTAACTTTGGACATTGCTTATTCTTCTTTTTCTAGTTTCTTTAGTTATAAGGTTAGATTGTTTATTTGAGATTTTCATTATTTCCTGAGGTAGACTTGTGTTGTTATAAACTTCCCTCTTAGAACTAATTTTACTGCCACCCATAGACTTTGGAATGTTGTCTTTCTGTTTTCATTTGTCTTAAGGTATTTTTTAATTTTCTCTTTGATTTCTTTATTGACCCATTGGTTGTTTAGTAACATGTTGTTTAGCCTCCATTTTTTTGTGTTTTTTTCATTTTCTTCTTGTAATTAATTTCTAGTTTCATACCATTGTGGTTGGAAAAGATGCTTGGTATGCTTTTAATCTTCTCAAATTTATTGACTTTTTATGGTTTAACATGTGATGTATCCTGGAGAATGTTCAGTACACACTTGAAAAAATGTGTATGCTTCTGTTTTGTTTTGGGATGGAATGTTCTCTATATATCTATTAAGTTAATTTGGTCTACTGTTTGTTTTAGGTCAATGTTTCCTATTGGTTTTCTCTCTGGATGATCTAGCCATTGGTGTAACTGGAAGATTAAAGTTACCTACTATTATTGCTGTACTATCAATTTCTCCCTTTATCTCTGTTAATATTTGCTTCATGTATTTATATGACTCTACTTGGGTTGAATATATATTTACAATTGTTATATCTTCTTGAATTGATCCCTTGATCATTTTGTAATGCTCTTCTTTGTCTCTTGTTACAGTCTTTGTTTTAAAGTCTATTTTGTCTGATATAAATATTGCTATCCCAGCTTTCTTTTCATTTCCATTTGCATGGAATATCTTTTTACATCCCTTCACTGTATGTGTATGTCAGTGTGTATGTGTCTTTAGATCTGAAGTGAGTCAGTTTTAGGCAGCATATGTATAATATATATATATATAATATATATGAGATATATCATATATATGAGATATAGCATACATATCATTCATATATATATATATATATATATATTCAGTTTTTATCCATTTAGCCACCCTATCTCTTTTGATGGGAATTTAGTACATTTACATTTACAGTAATTATTGATGGGTATGTGCTTATTGCCATTTTGTTAATTGTTTTTGCAGTTCTCTGTTTCTTTCCTTTCGGTTCTCTTCCATTGTGATTTGATTACTTTGTTTAGGGTTATCTTTACTGGTGCTCTACTCATTCAGAGAAACTTCTCTAGTAATGAGCTATAGAAATGATCCCTGATAGTATAGTCTTCAGATAAGTATTTTCTGACATAAAAAAAATTTATCTCTAGTATGGCTCTTTATTTAAATTCTTTTAGGTAGTTAAGGAAAAGGTAAAAAAACAAAACAACAACAATAACAAAAACTCTTCTCGCATCTGTTAGGCCTTAATTGCCTTTAGTTCAAAATAATTTACATGTCAAAGTAGCATATTTTGTGATCACATATTCTGCTCCCTGTGTCCTGCCTTTGAAAATTTCCCAAGATATTTCATAGTCTAGAAGTTGAGTTGGTAGACTGCTCTATCTCATTTAACCAGTCTCTTAGTCTTGACAATAGGTCAGATCATTTAAACTCACTTCAGACAAGCAGTCAGGTATTTAATTAGAGGCATTTCTTTGTAAATAAAAGAAAAAGAGTGGCTATTGATTAGAGCAGACTATAATCCCAGTTTCTGATTTCTGAGGGTAGCCAGTCAAGAATATTTCTAGATGTCATGCTCAAAACATCTTCAGGTGAAGAGAGGGCAGACAGTGGCAATCTGACAGATTTTTCTGGTTTGCAGTTTGAATGTCTCTGGTGATCTTTCTCTGTGACCCACATAACAACAGGCATGATAACTGTCTATATGTGAGCTGTGTTGATTTCTCTGAAGTTTATCAAGTTGTCCAAATTCAGCTTGTGGGCTTCAGAAAAATAGAAGTTT